>NC_137631.1:12276894-15102192 GCF_963383615.2 Lipophrys pholis | reverse complement strand
GTGCAATGAGTGGGTGGAGGAGAGTGAGAGAAAGAGATGGAGGGAGAGTCATTGAAGGAGGGAGGGAGGGGGGTGGGCAGCCATGTGAGGAGCCATGTGAGTCGAAGGGAAAAAAAAGTGGGCAGCGGCTGCAGGGTGAGGGATTGGAGAGAAGCAGAGTCTGCTCAGTCCATGAGGAGACAGGGCAGGGGGTGCGCTTACGTAACAGCCTGCAGTGGCTGAGCCAGCGTCACGTGGATCATCACGTTCTCCCTACCTCCCTCCTTACTCTCACACTTCTGTCTGCTTGCTGCCTCTCTCTTCCTCCTCTACTCCCGTCATGCTCGCTCTATTGCATTCTGTCTTCCCGCCCAAGTGACTTTCTCTATCTCACTCCCCCCCTTGTCCCACCCAGGCCCTGCTCTGCTCCAGGTTTGCCTGCTGGTTGGGCAGTGAGGGGGCAGATCTGCAGTCGCACAACAGAGACTCGCTCCCTCTAACTGCTGCACTTCACTTGTTTTGGCTGTCAGATAAGGGTCAATTTATAAATGTTTGTGATCTCAGTTGCCCCGAAGATGTTTTGGGTGATAGAAGATTTTTAGAGAAACAGCACTTGAAAGAGTCTTGCATGCATGCAGAGTGATGCTGTCTGTGAACGATACACAGAAGAAAAGTTGCAAAAACTACAGTGTAGGCTTTCATTTCAGTGGGTTAGATTTGTTCAAGATGTACAATTGCCATTATTCAGCTAATTTTTGTCATAAACAGCATTAAATCACAGTCACGTCAGTTTTTAAAAAAATAAAACATATTTTAAAACTGTTGGACTTTGTTGATTTTTCACAGCAGTTCTGATAACATCAGCTATTTACACCAGCAGAACAGAGTGTGTAAGTTTGATTTAAGTGTAATAATGTTTAGTGGACAACATATAACTCTTTTGCTCCACAGACAGTACTTCTTAATAAGATCGCATCAGTGTTGGATTTCTGTCCTTTCAGGGGATTTATTCACTATATAACGATATGAAAAAGAAACACTCTAATCTTTAAACACTGCATCATGAGGCTGTTTTATTAAATGTTGGATTGTTCTCTCTGAATAGACACATGCACATGCTTGCAGTATAGTGTGTGTGCATGTAAGCATGTCTTCTTGTTTACAAAGGCCTGGAAAAGTCAGTTATGTAATGTAAACCACTCTCGCAAGCTTTCTCTTTTTCCCTGTCCCTCTCTTTCACACTCATCCCTGTCATTCACACACTGTACGTCCCTCCGTCTGTCTGTCTCTCCCCGTCACTTCTCTCTTCCTTGCCAAGTTTCACACCACCTGCCCAAGGCAAAGCAGATTTACAGATTACCACCCTCTTGATGCTAAGCGCATCACACGCATGCATGTAGATGGAAAGCCTCGTCTCAGACACAGACACACACTCTCAGGCATGCAGTGCCATGCTGGCTGTCCCTGTGTGAGCTCATCCCACAGGGCTTTCCCTGTTTGTCTCACTGTTGATAGGAGTCATGGTAAACCGTGGCTTACAGTTTCTTGAAAGAACGGGTCATGCAGGCATACAGAGAATGAACTCATGGGCACCTCATATAGTTTGACCTACGGCTGGATTCAGGCTGGGACGACATGCTGAAGTGAGACAGTTGCAGTTAATGCAGGAGTAAATAGGAAATTGTTGATCGATTTTACTGAGTACTAAACATCCAATTAGCCTGTTCACTTTGAAATGAACTCTATGTTCCTCTAAGACTTCCTTTTTTAGATATATCCATGGTCTGCTTGCTCTTGCCTGTGGTCGGGAAATTAACTTTAATTGTCTGCAGTGAAAGGCACTGAGCAGGTGACACTGTGATGTGATGCATATTTTAGTTGACACAATACTGAAACATTCATTTGTTGAAGTGTCACTTTGAACTGCAAGATAAGAGCCTCTTTGAGAAATACTCAGTTGTGCAACAAAATTAAAAATTAAGTAAAACTAACTGTTTATTCAGATGTTACTTTAGAAAAGCTGCTGCAGAAAGAGTCACATGCAACTCCAGAGCTGCAGGTTGTACATCTGCGAGTGAGCAGCTAAAACCATGTCTAACAGGTTTATTTTGAACTTCTATGTGATGAGTTGAATCAAAACAACAGTCTATTTATCTGACTCCGTGTGCGTGTGTGTGTGTGTGTGTGTGTGTGTGTGTGTGTGTGTGTGTGTGTGTGTGTGTGTGTGTGTGTGTGTGTGTGTGTGTGTGTGTGTGTGTGTGTGTGTGTGTGTGTGTGTGTGTGTGTGTGTGTGTGTGTGTGTGTGTGTGTGTGTGTGTGTGTGTGTGTGTGTGTGTGTGTGTGTGTGTGTGTGTGTGTGTGTGTGTGTGTGTGTGTATCCAATATCCACGTGTGTGGGGTACTGAGTCATAGGCCTTCCTGTAATCAATCCAGGCAGGGCACGGGTTGGTCTGTCTGTTCTTGCAGTCTCTGGCAGCCGCTCTGTCAGCCAGTACCTGGTGTTTGGCTCATCTGGTATAAGTACCAATTCCTTCCTGTGCCTCGCTCATATATTGGGCCATATGCCTGTTGATCTTAGCTGCTGTGATGCCTGGCAGGAACTTCTATGTTGTACAGAGACAGGTTATTGGGCAGTAGGTGGATGCAGTGGTTCCCTCATGAGGTCCTTCTGGCTGTGGATGCAGATTCCAAAGTGTGGCAACTATCTGTCACCTGCTCTACATGGATAACATCAAGCTGCATGCCAAGAGTGAGTGAGAAATCAACTTACTGATCCACACCACTAGGTTCTACAGTACTCACATAGGGATGTCATTTAGGTTAGGCAAGTGTGATTGGATGGTATCAAAGAGAGGCAAGATGATCAGACTTGAAGGCGTCAACCTACCAGAGGGCAATATAGATGGTATACAGGATAGCTACAAGTGCCTTGGGATCCGGACAAATCAACATGTACAAATTGCCAGTTATCAGACTATTGGTTGGTATCATAATCTGCCGAAAGGAGGAGATGAAAGCCACAGATAACGAAACAAGAAATCCCTCACCATGCATGGAGGGTTTCAACCCAAGTCCAGCATCCTGAGGCTAAGGGAAAGAAGAGAGGCCAAGGACCACTGAGTGTTAGAGCCACTATTTAAAATGAAATTTCTCAATTCTAAAAATACATCAGAAAGGACAAACTACTCAGTTATTGCTTCAGACAGCAGAACCCAGATGAGCCTGAGGTGGTAACATGGAGAATCAAGCTCCTACATGGCCTGTACCACCAGTTACAGGAAGTGGCTGATATCAAGAAGACCAACCAATGCCTAGAAAATGCTAGACGGACATTCAACACAGAGGCACAGAAACATTCAACACAATCAGGGTCCCCCTATAGGGAGAGATGCAACCAATTAGCTGGGATAATGTACAGGAACATCTTTACCCTGTGTAAACTAGAAGTACCCAAATCCCAATAGGACATCCACCCAAAGGTGGTTGAGAACAACAGGGCTAAGGTCCTGTGAGACATCAGCTTCCAGTCTGACAAACAGCTGACAGCAGACATTTTGGTAATTCACATACAACAGAAGAGAGCAATAATGATCGATGTGGCAGTGCCAGGTGACTGCAACATCAGAAGGAAAGGAAGAACACGAAACAGTTGAGAAGTAACAAGGGTTCAAGAAACAGATGTGGAGGGTTAAAGTTAGGTTCCCATCGCAGTAGAAACACTCATGGCGGTGAGTCTTAAACTAGGAGAGTGACTGCAGTAGATCCCAGGAACAACATGTGAAGCCTCACTCCGGAAGAACACAGTCATAGGAACAGCTAAGATACTGTATAGAACCCTCAAACTCCTAGTCTCTGGTAGAGGACCCAAGCTTGATGATGATACCACTGATGTCAGACATTGAGCCAAGTCATGTCGTTTACTGAGTGGAAGTAGAGAGAAACACCTTTTGAAAGGTGGTCACTAGAAAACGCTGCTAAGCAATGCTTTCTCTTAGTACAAGAAACAAAAATAACTTGATAAGTTGTCCTGATTCTATCATATACTCTTATCCATCGACTGTCTATACTGCTTTATCCAAATCAATATAGTGTCACCGCTTAACCCTGATTACCTGCTTTTGGACTGTGGAAGGAAACCATATGTTAAAAAACAAAACAAATAAAAATGCACATAAAAGAAAAAGATGCAAAATCCACACCGAAAGCCTCCAGAACCCAATCTGGACTCAAACCATGGAGTGGGGTAATCACTACCCCACTGTGCAGCCCAGCACATAATCTAGCACAAGCCTGACCCTTAAACTCAGGTATTTAAGGATGTCCAGCTTCTTTAAAGCAATTTATGTCAGAAATGTAAGTTAAAACCTAGAATTAGGCTGATTTGTCAAGCTTCTTTCTTGTGAGCTCGAGCTGAAAAATAGATAGCATACCTCGCTCTACCCGATCAATACCAGTTGCCTTGAAACAACACAGATAACTGAGTTCATTTGGTGCTTGAAGAGATTATCTATGTTTGATGAAACAAAAGTGATTAAATCATTCTAAAATAAAAAATTTTCTCAAATATCTTCTTTTCGGTGTGTAGTTAATTGTGAGTTCTGAGTCTCGTGCGTTGCTATGAAAGAGAATAATTGTCATTATAAACAGTGTTTCGTCACAGTTCATAGCGTGTTATTTGAATCTGATTGCATGTGAGTTAGGTCACTTGTGCTCAGGGAGGCACATGACAGGCTAGAGGATGAATGATGTGAATTGCAATTTGTGTCTGTAGTGATAGCTTCTAGCCTGCAATTTCACTAAAGCACACGGCTTGAGAACAACATAACAGACTAATGATATTCCTCCAGTGAATAAAACTAGTGAAGTTTGGTTGGTGCTGAATTTCATTCAGACTGTTGACTTGGTTGTAGAATTGAAAAATGGGTTAAATGCCTTTTAGTCAGTGTTCATCAGAGTCTTGTGAGCACAGTTTTGCTAAAAGTTATATATAATTCTAGATGCTGTACATTGTGGTAATGTGTGAAAAACTATCTTTACCGTTGCATCAAACTCTCAGAAATGCTAACATGCCCACAATGACATCTAACTTGCTGGAAAAGTAAACATTTCAGAAGAGATGCGCGTGTGTCAATGCAGATGCTGCGCTCTGAGTCACACGCATGTTTTTGTGTTTGGGTGTTTGTGTTATATTTCATTCACATGTTCATCATGTTACTTTATAAGACTGTTTGCTCATTGCCAGTAAGTCTATTGTCAATGTCAATGATTATGTTGTAAACCACTGTATTGATTAGATTTCACCGATGTTTGTACAAAATGAAAACTTGGGATCACCAGTGGTATAAACAGCACATCGTGATATCAGCACATGAACTGGTAAATGATCTATGCACTCCTTTCTCTGACTATAACGCAAAAAACATGAATGTCAGCCTCATGGTGGCATCATTAACCCAGTACAGTAAATTTTCATGCAATTTTTATTTATCAGTGCAATTGTTAGACGCTTCGTTTCACTTAATTTCGTCATTTGCATTTCGGTCTGTTTCAAGTGGTCTTTCTTATTTAAGAAGCAAAGTTTCAGCTATTTACACACTGCGGTAGCTTGACCCAACAAGAGGTATTGTGAAACACTATGCTACACAATGCAGATTTATATTTATATTCTGTTGAGAATGTTTATAAAACATAAACTCAGTTCTTGAGATGAGGTGTAATTATTGCATGGAATTGCGATACTTCATTTTTGTTTATGCTGAGTGATTGTGTTCTCTTGTAATTGAGAAATTGCGACAAAATGACCAAAGCAAATTATAGACCATGAGAATATTTTATGACATTTTATTTAACCGGCATTTAAGTGTTTTAGTAGTCGGACTTCAGTGGAGCAACTATCCATTGGTTGAGCACATCAATACGACCTACAATGAGATGGTGAACAGTTTCTATTCTCATCTACTTTTTCAATAAATACATGCAGTGAGGCAGATAAAATAGACATACCTCCCTTACCAACCGACTTCTTCACCACCATAGTCTTTTTTTAGATAAACTGTCAGTGGTTAATGACGTTGAATAATATACAACAATTTAACAATCAACCACCCAGCTCACAGTCGGCCCTCTGCAGAGCGGACCTTTCTCTGAATGCTTGTTTACGCTGCTCATGTTGTATTTCCCAGAACCAGTCTCACCAATTGCTCTCACACGTGGCCTTAATTTGTTTTGCTGATGTGCTTCTTTGTGGGGTAAAGGCATTTCATGTGCTGTGGAATTGCTGTTTGAAAAGGCTGAAAATGGCAACACGTGATGCGTGTGTCTCTTGCAGTATTTTATCAGATGCATGTAGGCATTTGGCCCTGCGGAGCTTCGTGTAAATGCTTCACATCCTACAGAAGCAAACAGAACAAAGTGCAGGAATGTAGAAGCTGTTTGACTAACTTGATATGGTAAATGGTAAATTGAGTTCACTCTCATGAGGTTTTTCCACTGATTTAACAACAACCAAAGCACTTTACGATGTCAGTCACATTCACGCCCCAACAGAGGCGTCAACCATGCAAGGTGTTCAAGGACACTTCCACCTTTTGGACTGATGGCGGATCAAACCTGCAACCTTCCAATTGAGAAACAACCAACTGAGCCAAAGCCGCCCATCATCTATATATAACACATCGTCTCTCTTTGCCTGATATATTCGCCCAGTAATCATCAGCAGTAGCTCTGAAGTGCTTAGTAAAGTTCCTGTTTATGATGCCTCCCAGTCGTCCTGAAATCATGACTCAGAAAGTGTAACAAATTCCCAGAAAACTACAGAAAATATGGTTTTAGATTATCAATAGCAGGTGTTGTATCACACTTCTATCACCTTCTTTGTTGCTAACCTCACGTTCCTATTGTGTTTGTACCAAAACAGTAGAATAAAGTGACTTTATGTGCCTCGTACTTCCGTCCTATTCATGAAGTGATTCCCCAGGTGTGAAAACCCTGCAAAACACTTTGATATGGATATGTATTTTCTTTCAGAAGGCTCTGACTTTAAGCTTTTCATTTTGCTTCCATTTACCAGCTAACCTAAGGGACAGCTAAAGTTTTTCATTAGATAACGCACACCTCACGCTTTCAAACGGCACATGAGCAGATTGGATTTCGCCTCTCAGTGAAATGATATGTGCTAAGGACAACAGCAGTCCAAGGTAGCCTTTCAGCTTAAAACTTTGAAGCCTCTGCAGGGACCTAAATGTTGGTGTGCACACACATGACCTGTGTTCAAACTCTGTTGCATGACAGTGGATTTGATCCCCACTGTCAACAAAAGGCAGACCCAAGGTTCTGCTGTTATGGGAGAAAGTAATATAGCAAAAAAGAAGAACAAAAACCTGATCCTGTCACCCTCACCGCTTCAATATCTCTTTTGTTTGGGGAGCATTGTCCTCATTTGTGACCTGACTCTGCTCCATTCAACCTTATCTGACCTGAGCAAGTCAAAGCTCTGTGGCACTGTCTGTCCTGGTTTACGGCCGGTGCTGCCCTCAGCCGTCTGCGTGAGTTTTCAGACCACCGAAAGAAGCACAGTGCTTTCGTATTTGTCTTTTCATCCACGCTTCCCTCCAGAGTTGGGAGAAATCTGCAGACAGCAGAGCAACGAGAGGGAGGAGGGAGGGGAGAAGCAGGGGTGTGAAGAAGCCGGAGGTGGGTATCGGCAGCTCATCCCCGGCTTGGACACCGGAGCCGCAGTGTGGCGTGCCGGTGCACATTTTAAAATGCCGCGTCTGTCTGCTCCTAGCGAGGGTTTTGTTTGTTCCTCTCCTCCTCCTGCCTCCTGCCCCCTCCCCTCCTTCCCTCTTCCTCTTACTTCTGTCAGTTCTTCTACCTCTATTTCTATCTCTCTTTCTTTCTCGTGGCTCTTACATCACCTGACTGGAGCTTTACTTGAAAATGCAGCAGCAAGAAGATGAGTCAGGCTGGGCTGATTCTCCTCTACCGCCAGCCTGCCTCCTCTCCTCTCCTCTCCTCTCCTCTCCTCTCCTCTCCTCTCCTCTGCAGACGTAGCCAGCAGACTGCATCGCCAGAAGGGAGGCGCACAATATAAAAACCAGTCACCCCGACCTCCTTTCAACTTTGCTCTGCTCATGTCACTGCTGTCTGAGTGAAGTGAAACCCACACATCGTGGGGTCAGAAGGGGAAATGTTAGATCGCACATGATTCAATCATTAATCAGTCACAGAGCGAGCTTTAGGTCATTTCGTCTCATAGAGTGTAGGACTCATTTTGTAGTTCCATCCAGAGTCTGTGTGTCTCTGGGTTACTGCAAGTAAATGAGAGAGAGAGCGAGAGAGAGAGAGAGAGAGACGCTATCTCAATGGATCCTCACCTTCTGTTCAAGGTGTGTGTGTGTGTGTGTGTGTGTGTGTGTGTGTGTGTGTGTGTGTGTGTGTGTGTGTGTGTGTGTGTGTGTGTGTGTGTGTGTGTGTGTGTGTGTGTGTGTGTGTGTGTGTGTGTGTGTGTGTGTGTGTGTGTGTGTGTGTGTGTGTGTGTGTGTGTGTGTGTGTGTGTGTGTGTGTGTGTGTGTGTGTGTGTGTGTGAGTGTGAGTGTGAGTGTGAGTGTGCGCGTGAGTGTGCGCGCGCGCGTCTGAGACAGCCAGACATTGCAGGCAGACAAGTGTCTCTGCTGACTGCAGATGAGATGGAGTGTTTACTGACACAGGGAGCATCAGCTACACGTGCTCAGCAGCATCTTCGCTCCTCGGTGCACTTAGTTTTGAGATTTTTAGTGGGACTTTATGTGGACAGCCTTCATGGAGAAGCCTCATTTCACTTGAATGTGTGGTATCAGAATATTGTTTTTTTTTATGGGTTGGTTTGTTCCATGATTTTAAAGCCCCGGTCACAACCCACTTTGCGTGTTTTTAGTCTGTACGTTTTTTGGGGAGGCCACGGGTCGCCATGTTTTTCTGAAAACGTGGGGAGGGTGTGGCCAGAGCAGGGAGGGAGTACGCCAATGCACGTCACTCGCACGGTTGCGCAAGGTGTAAGTTTGTGGCCCGCACGCCACGCCTGGCCGTGAGCGGATGCGTGCATCGTACGTTGCACACGTGGTAAGTGAGTTGTACATCCTAACAATGTGCTTACAACGTACGATCTCCGTGCGATTGCCATGTTATCCTATGGAGGCCGTACTTACACTTGCTGCTCACGTGCGGTGTCCTTACTCACTTGCATGTTGCAAGTGCGAGCAAGTGCGATGAACGTGAGTTTTTCCGCCCGACGTCCCAGCTGCTGCTGCCTCCAGATGCCGCCCATTCCACCGCAGAGACTCAGGGTTCTGATGCTGCAAGGAGCAGCTTCAAGTGGCAGCGCATGAGCACGACGTGGTATTACTTGCCTTGATACGGGAGAGGCAACGGGGACGCCGAAAATCTAAGACTCAAGGAGTCAGTGCGTCGTGCGCATTGGCTGTAGAAGGCACGCGCGTGACCCGAACAGGGGTGAATCCATAGCCCCAACGCAGCGAAAGTTCCTCATGCACGTGAAGTGCTACAGCATGGCTGCGGGCTCTCAGATCCGTACGGAGGCGGTACTCACCACGTACGGATCCTCAAATTTTGCCCACGTTTTTGCAAATAGACAGCACGCACTTGCAAGTACAGCGGGTTGTGACCGGGGCTTAACCGATTTATCGAATGATACAAATCATTAAAGTAATTAGAGGAGACTCTTTCTCATGTCACATTCAAAAACACCAGCATTTAGGGAAAGAAGTAACTATTGTAAGCAACACTGACGAAAACGGCTACACAAATGACTCACATAAATCTGAATACCAATGAGCACTGTGTGCCAGCTTTTATTGAGGTGTGACGAGCACAGTAAGGTAACTTGCAAATAGACACATAACCAAGTAATTGCTGAATATCTTGTTTCGCTTGTATTTTCTAACCAAAAATCCAAAGCTTGTCACACAATGCACGGTTAAATTGTTGTGCGGTACAAATGTAGAAATTGGATGGTAAAATATGAAACGATGTGATACATTTTTTAATCCTATAGACTTTATCTATAAGTAGTGCAGTGGACAACATATCGGCTTTGAAACTTACTCTGAATGCACACAGTAATACATATTTAGAGGAACTTTTGTTTCCTAATAAAACATCATTAATGTAGGACATTACGTCTCAATAATGGATACGATGGTTGAACCGTTTTAAGGAATGTATCCCATTTTTTGGAAGTTATAATCAAATTGATTATAATTTCTATCTGCCTTTCATCAATTTTACTCTTTCCAACAGCAATTTATGGTATAAGTAGGATAAAATAGTGTTTCTTAGTACCTTGGTTTAACATGTTACCAGTATTTGAATGAGTGCCTTTAAAGGATCAGAGTTTATCACTTTAGTAAAGTTAGAATCAGAATACATAATTGTATTATTGATGAATGACTAACAATTAAAATGTTTTTTTTTGAAGATGTTATCTTTGTTGTGTTTTTTTGTTGTTGCTGTTTTTTTACATTCTTCTAAGCGGGTATTGAGAATGTATTTACAATATAAGTATACTGTATGTACCATACACGCATGCTTATTTATTTATTTATTTTTTAAAGAAGGTGTTATCAATAATTGGTGGGTGAAAACTGACTTAACAAAGTAAACAAAACATTTTACTCAAGTACAAACAGCAACCTTTAACATGGTGTCAGAGTAAAATCAACACTTCCACATCACCATACAACTAAACCTCATTAGAGCTGAGTTCACATCACTATATTTGGATGTTTCTGCTATTTTGATGTCCACCTTGATGTTATCTCTTGGGAAGGCTGCTTGGCCTGCAAACAAGTTTCCATGGAAACCAGAGGTGGCTCCCTGTAGTCCATTCTTTCCTGTTTTTAATGCTTTCATCAATTTGTTAATCATCTTTTCAGCCATCCAACCAGCCTGTTGATCAATAGCAGTGGGAAGGTGTCTTCAAAACAAGGCCATTTACAATTATGTTGCTATAGAAACAGATGCTGACCACCCATAGAGTTCATGCATTCCTCAGATTCCATCCATCCATCCGTCCGTCCATCCATCCATCCATCCATCCATCCATCAAAACAGGTTATGTCAAACGCAGTGCCAGTCATCCACCTGCCAGTCACTCACACTTTGATTACACAACAACCGTCAGGAGATTATCTCCACCAATCGTTTCGTCTTGTGTCTGCTCCACTACGTCAGATGCCACAAGATACGCACACAGATCTTCATTAGAGATTGAAAGTAATCAGCTGTAGTTCAACAACTGTGTTGTGACCAATGCTAATAATAAATCAATGCTTTATCTACTTGCACATGCAACAAATGGTCACTGACTGTACAGCTGCCTTCATTTTCATTGAGGTCTTGTGGCGTATATAGTGTGTGAAAGTGACACATTGAGGTTTTACTGTGTACGATGTAAAATAAGACAGAGGAAGTGGTGTGGATCTCAATAGGTTTAAATGATTGTCCACTCTCAAGATTTCAATCAGAGTTGACAAAATAAAGTGGCAGTCAGTATACAATTTTTCAGGAACAACGGTTTCTATTTATAAGAATCCTAAAATAAGTGCCATGATGGCTTTTTATTTAATGCATCTTGCCAGTGTTCTTAGAATTCCCTAAACTGTTAATTTAGGATGAAGTCTTTGGACAATGGTGTCACTCTCACGCTTTCCCAAGCTGTTGTTGATTTCTCTGCTGATAAGCGCATTGTCACCCTGCAAGCTATCAATTTTACGAAGACAGAACTGTATCATGGGATGATGGTGATCATTCCCATTAGATGAAATGAGATGAAATCTGCTCAACCCTGTGTGGGATGATTGGATGGTTTTTATGCCAGTGAATGCACCTGATCAGAAATGTCCCACTGAAAGGGACACTTTGTCCTTCATTTTGATATCATTATTATGCCGCACAAGAAGGAAAAAAAATCAACTTTCCCAAAATCTGTTAAAATGTGAATTTGAGTTTGAAGCTAGCGCTCTGTCAGACTGTGATATGGATTTAACATTATGATTTCTGTCTCCACAGGGAAACGAGTTAAGAAAGATTCTCCTCACACGCTACTTTGGAAATCAAAAGCTTCTCTCCAAGTCAGAGCTCGGGAGTGGAAACAGCTCATCTGGCGGCTTTGTCAAGCCGTCATCTGGAGGTACTGAGAACCCTAAATAAATCCAGTAGATGCTGAAATAGTGACTTACTGCAGAGGAAACCATTGCCGTTCGACAATTTAAGGGCTTCCTAAAGTATGACAGTGGTGGCCTAAAGGTTTGCGAAGCAGGCCTGGGAGTAGGAGTTCATAGGTTCAAATCCCATAACTGACAGGTCACCTCTGTGGGTCCCTGAGCAAGAGCCTTGACCCCCATCAGCTTCCCCGACCACTGTAATATGGTCGTGCCTTGGCTTTAACTAATGGAGTGCGATTGGTTTATTTGTTTTAAGTTCAACTATATACATTAGCAACTCCAGACATCACTGACATTAAACTGTTTTGATCATGTGAATAGCAATATCTTTTGAGAGCACTAATTTAATAATGATTTGTATAAAATCTTCAAAGGAGGTTTTCCCACACATGACTCAGACAAGCCGGGCAGCAGTATGGTGGAGATCCAATGTCTTTTGGACAATGTTGGGGCAATGGAGCTGGTTATTGACCTCATTGTCAACACCAAGAATGACAGGGTGTTTGAGGAGAGCATCCTGCTGGGCATTGCCCTTCTCCAGGGTGGAAACACTCAGATACAGGTGGGTACACAGACTATGCTTTTATTTTATTATTTTATTTTCTGCCACAATTTGGAGATTTGCACACATCACCCCTCATTCCTCCCTACAGAATTCCTTCTACAACCAACTGTACAAGCAGAAGAAGTCTGAGAGGTTCTTCAAGGTTTTTTATGACCGCATGCGTTTGGCACAGCAAGAGATTCGAGCCACTGTGTCTGTCAACATGTTTGAGCTCAGCTGCAGGAAAAGGGATGATGACAGTGACCTCAGTGGCATCAGGTTCAAGAAAGGTATGTATGAGTTTTGACACATTTTATTAATTTAATGATATCCCACACGTGATGGTTTTTAGTACTACTGTGGCCCGGGCACTTTAGTTGCTCCTTTGGTGTGAAGCATGCAGATCTCGTGTACTTAGAGATTAGCATTTCAGAGTGACAGGCTGGGTCATATGGGTTGTCTTCTGAGCATAGCAAAGGATTTCCAAAGAAACATTTATGGATTTCTTCAGAAATGTCCAACTGAGCAGTGACTCAACATGTTAACAGTTGTACACCATGTAAGGTGGTGACGTTCAACTCAGCCTGATGTTTAAAACAGTGGTGGTGGAAAAATCTGGCGTGATCTTTGTTGCTCCGCTGACCTCTGAGCAGACTGTTGTTCTCAGTTCCTGCAGTCACATGTCAGTGGCCATGTGACGGCTCACATCTGAAGCCTATCAAAAGGCCATTGTATCAAGATTGGGTGCTCTCATGCACCCACTACTCTTTCATCACGGGTGGTCTCTGAGTCATTGAGAACAAGAAAAATCTGTCTCAGATTACATGGATCAATACTAATGTCAACTTCATATACAGTGACCCACGTTCTGCAGATTGTTGTTAAGGTATCCTCTCTGTGCCTACTGCTTTACAGTTAAAGACTCGGGGCTTTATATGCGGGAGGACATGCGAGGGCAGCTGAAAGAGGCCTCTTCTGCAACCTCAAAGGCCTTCTGCGCCTTCAGGAAGGAACTGGACCCTGACCTTGACGGGCTCGGCCAGAACAGTGAGATAATTGGTGAAGAAGTGTTGGAAGAGACTCAGATGAGCCCAGCCATCACCATCATGAAACCGATCCTACGATATCTCCAGCTGCTTTGTGAGAACCACAACTCAGACCTACAGGTACTTAGACCCTTGAAGAAGCTTTGACATCCAGCCGGTGTCCTCTCAACGACTGATTGAATCTCTGTTTTCTTCTGCAGAACTTTCTGCGCAATCAGAACAACAAGACTAACTACAACCTGGTGTGCGAGACCCTTCAGTTCTTGGACTGCATTTGTGGGAGCACCACTGGAGGACTAGGGCTGCTGGGACTGTATATAAATGAGAGCAATGTGGATCTGGTTCGCCAAACCTTGGAAACCATTACAGAGTACTGCCAGGGGCCGTGCCATGAAAACCAGGTAATAAAATCGCTGACCAGTGCAAGTGAGATGTTACAATGATATTAATTCAAATCAACAGATTTATAAGGGAGTCTGTATGTCTCTAGAGTCCAAAACTGAATATCAAATATCAAAAGTAAAACATTTCCGTAAAACTAGTATATTCATAATCTGAGCTATCAGACAGCCATGCATGCAAGATATGGCGCAGGTTTCATGTAATACTAGCAGCTTTCACATTTCTTCAATGCACTGGTGTTTTCTTAACACATGACAGACACTTCCTGTTTTTATTTTGACTTGATGTGTCTCACATAACTAATACCACTTTTTTTTTCAGTCTTGTATAGCCAAGCATGAGTCGAATGGCATCGACATTATTATAGCACTGATTGTCAACCCCATCAACCCCCTGGGGATGAATCGACTGGACCTTGTGCTGGTGCTGAAGGTGAGCAGCAGGTGTCCATGAGAGGCCCAATCCTATGACGCACAGCCATTACTATTGCAGTGCTTACAATTTGCTGATTTGCTGTGGCTGACTCATTATACAATATGTAGTGCCTGAGACTAATGGCTAGTAGAATGGCTGTCATTAAAAAGAAATAAATTCAATAATGTTTGAAAAGCAAAAAGTCATGCTCAATTTGATCTGTGTTTTTAGACAAGTTACAACACGGGAAAGGTTTTTAAACAGGATTCCTGATTTTCTGATGTTATTGGAAATTTGTGTTGCAGAACAATGCATCCAAGCTCCTGTTGGCTATCATGGAGAGCCGCCATGACAGTGAGAACGCAGAGAAGATCCTCTACAAGATGAGACCCACAGAGCTGGTGTGTGTGTGTGTGTGTGTGTGTGTGTGTGTGTGTGTGTGTGTGTGTCTGTGTCTGTGTCTGTGTCTGTGTCTGTGTCTGTGTCTGTGTCTGTGTGTGTGTGTGTGCGTGTGTGCGTGTGTGCGTGTGTGCGTGTGTGCGTGTGTGCGTGTGTGCGTGTGTGCGTGTGTGCGTGTGTGCGTGTGTGCGTGTGTGCGTGCGTGCGTGCGTGCGTGCGTGCGTGCGTGCGTGCGTGCGTGCGTGCGTGCGTGCGTGCGTGCGTGCGTGCGTGCGTGCGTGCGGGTCCATGTCCAAACATCCAGAAATACCTCTTGTAAAGTCTGATTGATCATAATTCTTATGCCTCAGGTGGATGTGATGAAGGAAGCCTACACTCAGGGCCTGGAGAGTGAGGAGGACGAGGACGGTCCTGGAGATCCAATCAAACCCAAAGATGTCGGTCACAATATTTACATCCTGGCCCACCAGGTATTAAAAACAGCAGTTTCTTTCTGTGACTGAGCCATTTCACCATTTCCTCTGCCTGTGGGTCCGTCCTACCTCCTGCTGACCCCCGGCCTGTATAATGGAAGGCTTCTCTATGAATGAACTGCTCTGACAGTTTTCTGAAATTAGTTGTCAAGTTGTGACACTGCCTCCGCAGACAGGTAGACACTGAGTCACAGCGCTACCAAGCAAATGTGCTCTGCCTTGTCCAGGGTATCGAGAACGAAGGAAGGAGACGGTAGTTATTGTGCCCCTGGGACAGCGGCGATGTTGTAAATGCCTTTGTGCATCTTATGTCTCACTCTTTGTTTCCAGTTAATGTAAGCTACAGAGGGCAGGCCGGGTCCAGCATACTTTCACTTCTGCTTCTTTCGAGCCGAATGTCAGACACAGTATTTTTGTTCACCCCACAGACGGGAATGATTTCACCATCAGAAGGAAATGCTTTTTTTTTTTTTTTTTTTAATGTTTTGACTTTTCTTTGTGACCTGATAAACAAAATCAAGCACACACACACACACACACACACACACGGATATGAGCTCATTAGGTGTGAAAACGCTATTTGGTATTTTCTCCTCTTGGTATTTGATAAAAAAAACAAAAAAAAAAACAATAATGAGCAAGTCACACACCTGTGAAGAACTGTATTTAAAGATAACCTTGGAGTTTCACAAAAAGGAAATTGAACATGAACTCCATTTTTTTTTTCTGCGGTTACATTTCAAAAAAGTTTAAAAAGTGAAAAATAAGGTTAAAAAAGAACAAAACCATCCAACCTCAGAGCACGACTTCCATTATATTCCATTGTTGTGAGCAATCTTTGTTTCCACTTGGGATTTGTCATATTTTCCCTCTTTCTGTACTGCAGTGCACATTTCAGGTGAACTCAGATCAATCACACTAAGAAGCACACAGAAAATAAATCTCTCCTATAATGTAACGTGTACTTTAAAAATTCTAAAAGAGAATAAATCAAATAACTTACAGAGCTTTCCATTTTCAGATGAAAATCCAATATAACTGATCTGTAATTAACAAAACTGAAACCAGTTTCTTTACTTAAGCTTTCTGTCTATTAACAACTAATCGGGTTTGAAGTCTGTCAGGTCACAGTCAATCACAAGACACACACACACACACACACACACACACACACACACACACACACACGCACACACGCACACACACGCACACGCACACATACACATACACATACACACACACACAAAGCATGTGTTGATGTTGTGGGACATAATCGGTGTACCCAGAGAAATCCTACCTCAGCAGTCACAGGGTGAACGTGCAAATTCTAAACAGAAGGACTTTGTCTGGACTCAAACTGTGCTTTTTCTGGCTGTGAAGGCAGAGTGCTTATCCACTTCTCCGCCATTCCATCTTTTCAAATATCCCTTGTAGAAGTGTCTGGGATATGTTAACTCCACAACAACCTTTTGTTTTAAATTTTAGTTGGCCAGGCACAGCAAGATCTTGCAGCAGAGCCTGAGGCCTGGTTCAGGATTGGGGGTGGGACCAGGGGTGGACCCAGACAGTGAGAAGGATGACGCTCTTCATCACTACGCCAATCACACAGCTCAGATTGAGGTAAACTCAGCATAATTAACACCAATTCACACTGGAAGTCTCAAACAGCCTAATTTGCTCCTCTGTATCAATAAAAACACTGAAATGAGGAATATTTGGTTTCAGATTGTGCGTCATGACCGCAGCATGGAGCAGATCGTGTTTCCAGTCCCAAGCATATGCGAGTACCTCACTGAGGAGTCCAAGGTGCGAGTGTTCACCACCACCGAGAGAGATGATCAAGGCAGCAAGGTTAATGACTTCTTCCAGCAGTTTGACAACCTCTACAATGAAATGAGGTGGCAGAAGAAGATCCGCAGTAAGTCCTTAAACTCTGAATCTACAGCTTTGAAAATAATGGTGGGGGCAGCAGAATGGGGGTGCAGGATAGAAAAATATGATCACCATGATTTCCCCAATAAATCGAAGTGCCAGCAGTGACTTTTTGTTGAGTGTTTGTTTCTGCTGAATATATGTGCTTGTACTGTCCTTTTTACATTTCTACAGAAAATAAAGCTATGTTCTGGTTCTCACGCCACATCTCTCTCTGGGGAAGCATCTCCTTCTACCTGGCCTGTCTGCTCAACATTGCTGTGGCTGTTTTCTACCCTTTTGGTGACGACGACGATGAAGGTGAGTCTTTTTGCATTTTATAAGTGGCTATCAGACCAATAACTTTGCTCTTGCTGTTGTAAATGGAGCCTTTTATGTGGAATTTATGCAAACTTTGTGGGTGTAGGCAAGGAAATCTGATATTTTATCTCATTAAGTTACATGGAAGCCTTTGAATTATCTGCTGTGGTGAATGTAGAGAGGGGTTTACTGCTTCATAAATTAATAAAACCAGGTGAAGACCAAACTGATAATATATCACAAAACGTGGGTTGGGTGGGTGGGGGGATTTTGAAACTAAGAGTGGTTACTAAAGCTGAGACAAAAAGGAATGGTTTGGAAATACATTTCGGAGGATACCTAAACAAGGTAAAATATAAAAATAACCAAAAAACATGTGAAACTGATGAATTAACAGATCATACAAAATAAAAAAACAAAACAATTTAGAGGTAAATATTGAAGTGACGTAAGCAATATGGAACAAACAGAACATAGATTGAATTAAATTGAAAAGACAAAATTGCTGGAGATGAGCTAATAATCTGAGTAAAGTAATAAGGTTTGAATAAATAAACAAACCTTTAATTAGTTAAAAGCCAACCTGCATTTCCATTTTGAATTATTTAATACATGTGGTTGCCCTCTGATCCTCAGCCAGCAACTGAGAGTCACAGCTGATGGTCTGAAGGGTCGCACCAGTTCATCTACTGTGAATAAATGGGTCATATATTTTGGGGCAAGAAACTGGAATGCTTTAAAAACACACACACACACACACACACACACACACACACACACACACACACACACACACACACACACACACACACACACACACACACACACACACACACGCGCGCGCGCACACAAAAAGGTATTCAAAGAAAATTATTCTAAAACTTAAATGTAAGGAAAAACATTTCCTTTCATTTAAACTGTGTGTTACCACTTTATATTCGTGAAATACAATCAGTGTAACTATGGAGAAAAGGATGACCAGAATTTGTTGTTTTTTTAGGTTTCAAAGAAGGCAAAATAGGTAAGGCAAAACACACTACACTGTTCACTCTTACTTTAGGAGAGATACATTTTTATACCTTTTTCCACAGTTTGAGAGAAAGTTTACTTCAGGTCATTATCTGAAGCTAAGATTTACAACAGACACATCGGTGAGTTTACTACACTCCTCACCCGTCCGACATTTGCAGTCTGATAAACTTTTATTGAACAGACCTGTACTAACACTCGGCAATACAAACTGATTTAAAAAAAAAAAAGTGGTTTGTTTTCTTCTAAAACTCGTCAGAGAAATAATCTAGATAAAGGAGTTATTTATAAACAGGTATGTGTGCTCGCTGCACTCAACCTCGTGGTGTTGTCCTTGGCTAAAAGTTCTTATACTTTTACATTCAGAATTAAATTTAAATCTACTGACTGTTCAAACTAAGAAATGACCACATTCTAAATGTGTATTTAGTTTTCATTCATGGTTTTTTTCACTGAAAGAGTTAAACAGAATTTTCTCGTACGCTGTTAATTATTGCTTTGGTAAGATGTTAATTATTGCAGATTATCACTGTTTGTGTTTCAAAGTGGCTGCTCTGTGTCACCTGATTGTGTTTATTTGAATTACGGTACACACACACACACACACACACACACACACACACACACACACACGCACACACAGGTCATTGTAGGTGTGTACAAAATGTGCCTCAAAACCCTTTTGATGTCTGGCTGCTTTCATTATCTTTATGGGCTTTTTGTTTTCCACCAATCTTCACCATGACGTCTTATCAGTCAGGTGAAGACAAAACACCTGTGTGGAAGGAAAAGACCTCTATAATATAGTACATCATGTCATTATACTACTTTTTATGACTTTAGATGCAATAAACTTTATTGTCTCATTGGTACATTGTTTTTTGTTTTTTTTTTCCTCGGCAAGTGCCACTGTTTATGAAGAATTCTGCATTTCATACGGAACGCAAACCCATTGCGACATATTGTTTTCTTTGTTTAAATTATAAAAAAAAACAAAATGCACTTCAAATAGTAAACAGGCAGACCGCTGTAAAACACTTTCTCACTTCACCTTTTCGTATTGATTGGCTATGATATACCTCATTTCATATTATTGAAAATGAACCACATTTACAACCACATGAGTCACTTCCTGCTTTTATAAAACTAATACATATGTGAGAAACGATGTGTTTTGTTGGCATGTCAGGTAGTAGTTAAATGGTTTAAGGCAGAGGTGATGCATCCTGGTCCTGGTACAGTGGTGTGCGTTTTTGCCGTGTCCCCGCTCCAGTGCACCTGAGTGTACTGAGTATTCTGCAGAGGAAAATGTCCAAGACATGCGGGACTGTGTCCCATCAGGTCTAAGGCTTTGTTCACTTTGCAGGTGTCAATGCTCAATTCCTATTTTCTGTTGCGATATGGTTTATTTGGTTGCTTGTACATGTCCTGCTTTAAATTCAGTGTGAACGTTGTACTGGCAGCACGCTGTGTTCACGGAGGTAAATATGGATGTAACACATGTCAGCGACAATTTTGAAGTTGACTGGAATCCTTTTATCATTTGGTTATAATTCTAAGGATATGAAGAAAGACAAATTTAAACAATGGCTTTTTTATGGAGCTGCTACCTCTTGTCGGGAGGTTTGTGTGATGATGACTTGCATCCATTGTTTAAATGTGTCTCGCCTGTTCATTCTCGCCTCAGACGCCTCGCACACAATTTTTCTTGAAAAACATCAAATGTGGATCCGATTTAGGACCACATACAGTATGAACATGGCCTGAATCTGATTTGAGCAAATCTGCTGAAGACATTTAGACTGACATAAAACAACAGACATGACCAGGGCCACTTATGGTTACACTGTGAACGAAGCTTGAGATTTAGACTGAGAATGTCAGATTTCAATGTAAAATCATCTCAGTTAATCGTCAACACATTAAAGTCTTCTAAAGATTTTTAGCCTTCACAGTCGTTGTCGCTCTGCGAGCTGAAGATATGATGGTTGTTTTGACTGAGGAGGTCCCTATAGACGGCCGTCTGACATTTTGAAGCTTTGCCTTTTATGGTATGTTCTCAGTTAAGCTCTTAGTTCAGGTGAATAATTCATTATAGAAATTCCACCTTTCAAAGCGATGATGTCTTTATGCCTTGTTTGGTTGTTTATTCTACTCCGCAGGCACATTGTCACCGTTCTGGAACGTCTTACTCTGGGTGGCACTGGGGGTCTTCACCACCTTACTTCCTGTCTTACCCAAGCCGTGGGGCATCCTGTTCTTCCTGGTCTCCCTCATTTTACGTGCCATCTACACAATGGGCCTGGCCCCTGCTTTGTTGTTGCTGGGTACTGCCAATGTAAGTAATTGTGCTGCAGCAGGACGTGTCTGTTCAGGCATGTTCATGCAGCAAAGATTTATCCCTTTTTTTTTTTTTTATAGAGACTCAATCTTGTTTCATTTCATTTTCAGCTCTTCAACAAATTGGTCTTTCTTGTAAGTTTTGTGGGCAACCAGGGAACGTTCACCCGAGGCTACAAAGCAGTGGTGATGGACATGCTCTTTATCTACCATTTGGGTTATGCCATCATCTGCGTCCTGGGCCTCTTTGTTCATGAGTTCTTCTACAGCTTTCTGGTAAGAAGTGTCATTCTCAGTTTGACTGATGGAGCATTAGCGTGACACTTGACAGAAACTATCTACTGTCAACTCTCTCATGTCCATTTCCCGTTCACAGCTGTTCGACCTGGTGATCCGAGAGGAGACTCTGCTCAACGTGATAAAGAGTGTGACGAGGAACGGCCGCTCCATCATATTGACTGCCGTTCTGGCCATCTTTCTTGTCTACTTCTTCTCCATCATTGGCTTCCTGTTCCTCAAGGATGATTTCCGCATGGAGGTAGACCGCCTTCCTGCTCCAGGTCAGACTGCATCCTTGTTTTTTAATTTTTTTTGTATTACATCCCTTTTATTCTAAATCTATATTATTTTTATTTTCATTTTTTTGTTTTTTAAAGAACATCTACTGATATTTTTAACAAGTACCAGAGAACAGTGACGCAAAGCTTTCACCAGCATGTCACTCATTTGTAACCATTTGTTTTTTCAAAAACATTGTGATGTTGAAAAACTGCCAGATGTTTAAAGTTGAAGTTATCTTGAAAAATAAAGAGAAAAAAACACACACCCATTGCACTTTTGTTGGCAATTCTAAAGCTATAAAATCATATAAATCCTGGCAATCTTAATATAATTTCACTCATAAACAGGTTAAACAGCAATGCCAGGGGGTGATAAGTGAGCATTTTGAATACGAACAAACACATTAACTTGAGTAGCTCAGGGCTAAGAACATTTGTATGTCATCATCTTTCTTTCTCCTTTTATTTTATTTTGAGTCTGATTTATAAAACCAAAAAAAGGAAAGTTGTAGTTTTCTGTTCCGCCTTGTTTTGGTATATTTTGGCTGCTCTGTCCTCAACTTGAACCTGAGTTCACGTAGGGAGACTGTTTTCCTTTTACTGTAAACCTATATTTAACTCAGACCGTACTCCCAAGAAGTGATTTGAGTTTAAGAAATTGAAGGGAAAAGGAACACAGAGCAGCAAATTTTGGGAAAATGACTTCTTGGAGAGTCACCGCATAATTACAAGACATTAAATGAATCAATTGCACACATTTATTTCACATCAGTTCATCCAATAAGTTTGGATTTATTCACTGTATTTTTATCGTTTTCATTTTTTCTTTTTTTTTCATTTTTTTAACGTGTCAGCATGAAAACTCAGATTGCAGTCAGAAGATTGAAAATAACTTGTAAAACATGTACAGGACAGTGTATATACAGAGCAAGACACATGTTTTGAAAACACTGTGGCAAGTGTGGGTGTGCTAATGAGCACCGGCGCTGATGGTCAGGAAGACATCCTGCCAGCACATGTGCACCTGTTGCATAACCTGGTGGCCGCGCCATCCTGTGTTTTGCTGAATAGAGCGCAGCAGACGCAGCAGAGCAGTGGTGTGTTATGTAACCAGCGGGGCTCACGCCTGTCTGTATGTTAGCGGGCGGCTGAGTTTCGGTGCAGCCGGAGCTCCAGCAAAACCGAGGAGCTCCGCTCTATTGCAGCCTCGGGGGTTGTGACCTCCTGCACCTCTTCTCTGACCCTCGGTCTGTCTCACCCACTCGATATTATCTTCTTTCACCTCTTTCTCCCCCAAAGTTGCCCTTCATGCTCCACTTTGCCTTGGAAGAAGGCCCTTTAGACGACACTGTGGCCCAGGTGGACATTTGTCCTTCTGTCTGTATGCCCAAGCTAATCATACTACGGCGCTATAGCTGCTCTGCTACTCGGGGCTTTGCCGATGTGCAAATGATTTGTTCAGGTTTTTCTCAACACTTCATCGCCCACCCGGCAGCTGCTGCCTCAGTTTACATAATGTCTGACTATATCTTTCTTTCTGATTTCACCGGCTCTGATGAGAATTAGCGGGAAGAAGTTTTAACGCAGGAGTAAAGTTTAATCATCTTCTTTCGCATGGAAATTCTCATTGCTGTCATAATCAACCAACGACACATACATTTCCCTTTTCTCTTCTTTTTTCCTTCTTGTAGGAAAAAAGGATTTACTGAGTGACAGTGGAGTTGCAGACACATGTTTGAAAGACAGCTGCCCTCTTTCGACACCCCAATCAGATCCTGGTAAGTTATGTGGATGTAAAAAAACAAACAAAAAAAGATACATTTTCTTCTCATTATGAGAGTCACTGTTGCGTAGAGGAGTTTTAAGATTTTATAGTTTGACTGAGAATGTGGGTGTGTGTGTGACCTTTCCGACAGTGCTTAGTTCCTGAAAGGTTACTCATGCAGACACAGCGAGGCACACACACACACACACACACACACACACACACACACACACACACACACACACACACACACACACACACACACACACACACACACACACACACACACACAAAGAAACTTGATGAGGCAGAGGGGATGACTCACACTCCTGTTTGTTCTCCTGCATCTCCATGGATCACCTGCACTATAGGGGCACACACGTGATCCTATCCACATCCCTCACCTCTTGGTTTTTTCTCAGCAGTCACACTGTACAGTGCTTTACTCATGCTCAGCATATGTGCATTGATTGTATATCAATATCTATGTGTCTGTCTGTCTGTCTGTCTGTCTGTACATGTTCTTAGAATTTCAAAGACTAAACTTTTTTTTTTTTGCACAATTAAGGTAGTGAAGGTGTGGAAGGTTGTTTTATTCATTTATTTATTATTAATATTCAGTCACACATCAGCTGATTTTTTTAATGCTTGGTCAGACTGTGTTTGAATAGGACCTCATGGTGGTGTAGTGGTTCGCACTCCTGCCTCACAGTGAGAATACGCTTAGGGGGCTTTCTGTGTAGGGTTGGGCTCAATGTCTTATTGATAAATGGAAGGATGCATATGAATATTAGTTTGTTTTTGTTTAGTATTTGTAGTTGTCTTTAATCTTTCATGCTTTAATTCTGATCCATAAACATCTGATTACTCCCCTTTAAAAGCTGCATCATCTTGTAAAAGTGATATTCACAAAAGATTGCTTGCTGTCAAGGACAAGAACAAAAACTGGGTTATATATTTGTGCACGTCAAGCCAGATTTGCATTTGCGATGCCGTGAATGTAGATATATAGCAGAGAGTAGTACAAGCTTAACCTTGTTGCAGATTTTCTCTTAATGAATTCAGTGTAGGTTTTCTTTAATAATTATTCCTAATCTTTAATCATTTTTGTCCTTCACTTTGTTCTCTTGTTGTGTGTTTTGTTATAGATGAAAAGAAGGGAATTGAGCGCGTGTGCGACACTCTGCTCATGTGTATAATCACTGTGTTGAACCAGGGACTGAGAAATGGAGGAGGTGTGGGAGATATTCTACGGAGACCCTCCAAAGAGGTGAGACCTCCAAACCTTAAAATCAACCATTTAAACCATTTATACTGTTACTGGAAGCTTTTGTCTGACAATGGGACAATGTGTGAAAGGAATATGTTAATCTTTGTTTATACAGCACTTTTCATGCACACTCAAACATGGAACTTGACTGATGAACAACATTTGGACAGTGAAAACTATGAGTGAAAACTCAAAAACTTAAAATTTTGCCATGGATGTACATAAACTAGAATGCAGAGTGGTTCGTAGCGTCATATTGAAAATACCCCGCAAGGCCTGTCTTTGTGGAGTCTGCATGGGTTTTCTCAGAGTACTCTGCTTTCCTCTAACAGTACAAAAATGGTGCGTTTGAAGATAACTAGGGACTCTGCTAATAAATCCAGAATTTAATCTGCTTTCACTCAAAGCTGGGATTGGCACATGAAGATGGTTGTTTGGAAATATATAGGTAACTACACATTATTAATTAATAGAAAAATATTCAAACATGAAATTAAATTCGAAGGCCAGTACATTGAATTCCTAATAATAAAGTAAAGTCCATCACCATAAAACTCCATAATAAACAGGTTGGTCTGAAAGTTGGCTTATTGAAATATGCACTTAAAAATAAAACAGTTTGTACAACTCTCAGGTCGTCAGGCAGCTACTTCACCGTGGGTTTTTCTTCCAACTTTGAGTGGAATTAAAAGCCCACTATCCAAGGACCTGAGAGAGTAGAGGGTTCATACTGGTGAAATATACTCGGATAAATTAGAAAGACAAAGACATTTACATTTTGTTTAGTTTTTTGAAGAAGACCAGAATAACGATTTACAATAGTCAATTCTACAGGTAATAAAAGCATTCATCTCAGTGCAGATGCTGTTAATCATAAACAAGACATGAGAATTTACAACGTATGACATTTTGCCTTTTCATTAGAAAATATCAGTTAATTTGAATTGACTCATCAGAAAGAAGTTGGGACGGGACAATGTAAGGCAGGTAAAATTAGTGCTTCCAAAGGGAGCATTGTGCACGAAGGTCGCTGGCATCAAGTCAGCGCTATCACCGACAGTTTTTACAAAGTCAGCGTTCAATCTATGAAAACCTATTGTAAACATTTTGGCACAATTCCAGCTGCTTTTTGGCATTTTGCTCCCATCACCTTCCACTGATCGATGTTTTATATAAAATATCTTTCTTTCTACACCTGCTACATTTATACATTCCACTGTGAGTACAAGATGGCTTTATGACAATAATAAAATAATGCATTCTGTCCTCATTTACATTTTATGAATTGTTTCAATATCATCAAAATGGCCGTTGTCTTCAAAAACATATTTATCGTTGTCCGCCGTTTGAAATGAAAATATAACTGCAGATTACCACCTTGTGTTTCATTGTTTTTCACCCGTTTCCAGGAGCCCCTCTTTGCAGCTCGGGTGGTTTACGACCTCCTGTTCTTCTTCGTCGTCATCATCATCGTTCTCAACCTCATCTTTGGTGTCATCATTGACACATTTGCAGACCTGAGGAGCGAGAAGCAGAGGAAAGAAGAGATCCTCAAAACCACCTGTTTCATTTGTGGTGTGTAGAGCTCTGCACTTGGTCGTATGTGCGATGTGTTTGGGAAAAACATTTTAAGGAGCTTGTCTATTGCAGGCTTGGAGAGAGACAAGTTTGACAACAAGACGGTGTCGTTTGAGGAGCATATCAAATCCGAACACAGCATGTGGCACTACCTTTACTTCCTGGTTCTGGTACGGGTGAAGGATCCGACTGAGTACACCGGCCCTGAGAGCTACGTGGCCCAGATGATTGCAGTGAGTATCTCACACGTGCACACACTGACTCTGTGAAATATAGTTTATCCCCTTCACCTGTAGCATCACACACATTCATCTGTCTTGATTAATCATAAGTGACGTAGTACATTGTGTGTTTACCGGTCGTACCACACCGTGAGGATTAAAAATTTGTAATCGCGCTGCACGATTTTCAAGGTGGTACACAAGCACCGAAAAGCACCTCAAACTCTGCTTATTATTCCAAGAACATACGGACAAACAAATACTTTCATTTCACCCCCTAATTCATATTTTGTTGGCAGACTGTACCAAGCAGATGAGCATACAGATGTCTTAGTGTTGGAGACTTAAAGTTGCTCAGCCTTCCTTAGTTTGCAGAGTTGCACAGTGTGCTACAGAAGCGTGATCCTCTACAGCAGACAAGCGATCGAAAAAATGAGACTGAGCCTCTAGGCCTGTGCCAGGCATCCCAATTTATTTCCCTTCCCCTTCACACTGCTGCGGAGCAATGGGCCTCTGTGCTCAGGTAGTCTTCACTACGCCGAGTTCCTAACCTGCTGGGACACAGTGTGGTTAAATAGTAATTAAACCCAGTCCAGCACTATTATCATCAGTGCACCAACTTACTGCACTGACACACAGACACGAAGTTGAAGGATGTAAGGGCAACTAAAGGTGTTGCTGTTAGGTTAATGGATTCAAATGAAGCCTTGCAGCACAATGGCACATTTTGTGATTAACATTCGCCCGTGATGGGCATAAGAATGGTGGCATTATAATGAACAATTTGCATAACAAACAGGTGATAGACGTTGAATTAATATGCATCAGCAGGTCTTCCAACAGGTCGGTTCTCTGATGCCGGGCCAAGGTATTGCTGGGTGATGAGGTAATGATGAGTCAGGAATTTATATTAACACCTCCTAATATGCGGCAGAGCAGAAAAACACACACACACACACACACAGGAGGGTGAGAGACTAAATAAGTTTTTATTACGAGTTTGTGTGCCCGTGCAGGTTGAATTCTCGTCTTTCGTGGCAGTCATGGTTTTACCTGCAGACGAAAACTTGTATATTACAAAACCTCCTTCAGCTACTTCACTTTCAGTTTGATGCATTTCAACATCAGAGAACTGTATTGCAACGCAAGTTCAATGAGCGAGGCGAATATTGTTTTATTATTCTTTCATCCTCTGTACTGTTTGAAGACTAAGGGCCTTGTGGTGACCCACTGACAATGGGAGTTGAACCAGCAAACTTCAGGTCACATACTCACTTTCCTAACCTCTAAACCACCGCTACCCCTGAGCTGCCTATGTAGTAATTAGTGCTATCTCTAACAAAGAACTGAATCGATTATTCCTGACAAAGAACAAACTGTAATGTTACGCTGATGATTAGAGGAATGAATTATAAAAATCTTTAGAAGTATCACTCAATGTGCCTCAGTGCCACTTGTTTAACTCTTTTTAAACCTCTCATTGAAATACATGTAAATAAGAACATTTGAAACTGTTTCTGTTTAATATGTGAAGCCTATTTTAATTATAATATCATTTTAAAGTGAGGAAAATTAACATAATTATGTTAATAATATGTGATTAAAAAAAAAGTCATACATATTCAAGTGTGGGAAATATTTGAAAATGGAAAAAATGTCTTCTTGAAGATGTTACATTTGCATTTTCACATGTGATACATCAATAAGTGTAAGTGTCCTTAAGTGTGAGTTATTAAAAAAAAAATAATAATAAAGGCTAAAAGTACCTTTTTTTTAATGCAAAGGACACGTGATTGCACTAGTTTTATGGGCACAACATACGACATAAAATGTGGTGTCAGGTGGGAAAAAACAAAGCTTATTATATGTGAAGCACAAATGTCCATTTTCCATATTTCTCACCAATTTTAGAAATCCAAGGCAAGCAAGCCTATCTGAGTATCCAGCACCAACTTTGTTCGTTTTTAAACCAATTAAAAAATGTGCCAGACACCAACAATGGTAACACGCCCAATAAAGGGTTAAGCTTGTCCCTCTGATAATCGGCTTCATAAAAAGAAATCTTAAGTTTATTCACCTTTGAACCTACATAATAAGAAGTGTAGCTTCACAGAGAGTTGGCAGGTCGGAGGGTCATATCTCGAACATCCCTGGTCCAGAGCAGGTTATTTTTGCAGCATGCGTAAACGTATCTGGCCGGGTCAAGAGTGAGACATGTGACGATGATAAGCCTGGCTCAAGGCTCAAAATACCTTATTGACCCACTGATCTCTCTTCGTAGTGCACCCAGCTGGTTTCCCTCAGCCACTCATTCTCCCACTAAGCACCCTGAAAACAACGTTCCTTTGCAACAAATATTCATGTGTAAGAAACTGTTGAGGTTGGGGGGGGGGGGGACATCTGCTTAAAATTATTTGAGGGTTTCACAGAAAACTCCTCACCTGATCTTCTTTGTAAAATCCCTGAGTGTGGTTTCAAAAGACGTGATTGACAGCCGCCTTACAGTCTTGATGGGAGACTGGAAGTTTGCAACTTTATAGCTTTATCACACACAGCCATACAAAACAAACAAAAGCATGGTTTAAACATTTAACAAATTATTATGAAATGTTTGTGATTTTTTTTAAGATTCAGTCATTCAAATAACTTGAAGTAAAAACGATATGTTACATACAAGACAGCCAAATGAAGCATTCTGCACAACTTTGGTAATACATTTGTCTTTTATGAATACGCTTTGTGAGGTTGTTAGTTAATAGCCTCTCCTTACCTTGCTTTCAACATTTACTTTCTCACGCTTATCTTTCTATAATATAGATTATAAAAAGAAGTTAGACTTGACCAGGCACTGAACAGTTTGCTATCCTCTGACGCCGTATTGGAGACTAAACAAGTTGGTTGTGTTTGTGATGTTATTCCCAAATTTAAAACTGTGAAGCACTAAACTGCTAACCTGCTCACGCACAGTGATTTCACATAAGCTGCTAAGGAGCAGCTAAATTAGAAAATAGTAGGAGGTCATTATGCTGATCTCTGCATCAGCTTGCTCCATTTGTCTTCTCGGTCTCCGCAGCCCTGAGTAGACTTTGATTTGAAATGTAGGAAGGAATACTCTCTGCTGTCACTCTGCAGTTTTAGGGCTCCACTCATTAAATGTCATTTTTATTGTTTCCTCGCGCAACTGCAGGATGACACATACAGTAGCTAAAGATGTTTATAGCAACTCTTCCCTAACAGTGTGTAACCACCTGCTCTCTTGAAACGGCACAGTGCAAACAACACAGACAACGCCACTTACACTATATCGGAAAAAAATAGATCATCAAGATAGAAAATTTTGAACATTTCGACAGTAATCAATGCCAGAGAACTGATTCTGTTACACATGCTGGAAAAAAACTGAACCCTTCACCTCAAACACAAAATATAATCTTTCTTCTTTGTGAAAACACTTGTTGACCTAATACATTGCTTTCCTAATCGCATCTTTTATCCAATCCCTGTATCTGACCTATCCCTAAAACAAAGTCTTAATCTTCACAATCCACCATCATGGGGCAAACGGAAGGAGACAAACCTTCACATTCACACCTACGGGCAATTCTTAGACTCATCGGTTAACCTTAGGTACATGTGTTTGGATCGTAGGAGCACACCGGTCTACCCAAAGAAAACACACACGCACACGCACACGCACACGCACACGCCCGCCCGCCTTTCTGTGTAACAATAGTCTTGCTTTGAGGAAAGAGTGCCAACCACTAAAGCACTGTTTAGCCATGTAAATGATTTTGAATTCTAATTGTTTTTCTGGACGTAGAAAGATTCAAATGCGCACACCAACAATCCCTGACTTTCATAATGATCCTATCTGGTTGAGGTGAAGCTGTGTTGAGTAAAAGTGTAAGATCCTTTGTCACTGAGTGTCTGTTCTGCCAGCGTGTCGTGCATGTGGATGTGAATCAGTGTGCGGCTGTTTGTGTGTAAAATTATGACAGCGACTACAGGCCTAGCAGGTACTGCAGCAGCCACAACGCTGTTACATAACCCATCTCAAGTGGCCTGCTAATAGCTCAGCCCTGCCTGGCACGTGCACTCCTGTCCCTTTCTCTCTCTCACATACACACACACACACACACACACACACACGCAAAGACACACTCACACACCAACAGGCAGAGTCACTGTCACATCATGAACCCTTCATACCACACATGTGACATATTGTCTGTAATAAAAGCAGCTACAGAGGTAGATGAAAAGCTTGCCTTTGCGAGGTAAAGTTGAGGGCAGAAGTCAGACTTTATTTAATGAGATGCGGTGTAGTTTTAGCTCTATAAAAGCAGCTCCACCCAAGAACTTGTGTGTGTGCCTGTGTGTTAACTGATGTCTGCACACTTGTCTGGTGCACTCTCCGCGTGCAGTGTCATTGTATCTCTTCACACTCGTCAGTATCCTTGTGGCTGCCGATTACAATTGTTGCTGCAGCCACTTCAGTCAAGAGCCCGAACTCCACTTTTTAACCTTATTTCAGTCACTTCAGTTTTTACTTCCACTCGCCTTAAGACAATGAAAAAGAGGATTGTTGGCCCACATAAAATAATTAATTTAATAGAGAATTAAGTTAATTCACTTAATGATCATAATTCTCCATAATTAAGTCTGCAGAGCAATTTGTAGAATAACTTTCAATTTAATGAATGATGCAAAAAAAATTGCTATTTGACTAATTGGCTCAGTCAGTGGCTTGCACCGAATTGTACTTTATAATCAACCCTTTTAATGCATAGATTCTTTTTCAAAATATATTAACAATATAGTGATTTGCACTCTCATAGCACGAAGATTACTGGTTCTCATTTGGGTCTCTTAGTTCAGTTTGTACTTTCAGCTTGCTTGTATCTTCCTGTGGTACTTTGGTTTCCTCCCACAGTAGCAAAATTAATAATATGCATTTGATGTTTTTCGGTGTGGCCCGTTCAGACATTTCGGGTGATCCGATCACATGTGGTGAGCCTTGACTGTTCACATTTGTCCGTATCATACGTTTATCCTGCGTTTTGGGCTAATCACTCGAGATCGGATTGTGTTACTACTTCTCCATCAGGACCACTAAATGGCCCACCGCGCAGTCAAGAGTCATCCATCTTGCACTCGACGGTATCTTCTGCTCAAGCCGCAATAAGTCACCGTGTCTCTGCAGACGCCCAGGCACACACGTCCACGTTCTCCATAGTTTCTTTGGAAAGTTGGAAGGACTGTATAAACTTGTTTTTATTGCTCGCCACTTTTGATCAGATCACCCGAAGCACACGTGAACGCCCGGTCTGAACGGTCCTTAGATGTGAGTGTGTGTGTGGTTGTCTGTCTCTCAGTGTTTGCCCTGTGATGGACTGGTGACCTGTGCGGAGCTTTACCGATATTTAGAATAGAAAATTTCATATGGCTCCTGCAGGTTTGAAAGCATAAATATTTTCTTCAATTGAGGGGTCCTAAAGAATTTGTTCATCTAAATCTTAACCTGTATGATTTAAAGTTAAGATGATGCTCAGTAAAGAAAGCACTGTGAAGGTTTTTTGTGATTTTATTTTGGTACAGGTTACAACGAACTGATGAAAACTTGCTACTTCCTGTGTTTACAAGCACGTACCTAATTTTTTTATGGTTAATGTTGTTTTCTACATGGTTAAAAGTACAGGATGTACATGCACATGACAAAACCCCGCTAGTAGCATAGTGGCGGAAGCAGGGTGAGGAGCACATGAACATCTGTAATTTCATGCTCACTGATGTGTTTAAATGGATCAATGAAGCAACACTAAAGCCTGACTCATTGAGACGGTGCGGCACGGCGGATCACACAGTGGGCCACTGTACAGTTTGATGAAAAGGAATTAGACGTTAGTGGGACAGTTCAGATTCTGTGCACTCACTGTTACATTTTATGTCTTTAATGCAATGGATGACGCCTCAGCCAGCATGAGTGGTTGTACATTTGAAAATATTTAATATTCACATTTTAGAGGTTACCTAATCCATTAGCTATGGTTGAACATCAGATAGCACCCTAATCTGTTGGTGTTTCAGCTTTGTGTTTCAGCTCACAGAGCCTCCGTTGTGTCTTCCTTTTTAATTGATTCATTTTATTTTATGGCCTGAGTCCTCTCGATGCCAGAGGCCCAAATTGGGCAAATATTTCCAGAGAAGAGTTGATAGAATGACTGGATTCATATTTGGTAGCTTAGTCACTGAATCACTGTAGTCAGCACAACAAAGACAAAGTCAAAATAAAGAATCAGTGAGTTGGAAATGACAATAATAAAAGTGCAATAAAGATATTAACAGTCCCTTCTTACTGAGTCAGTTGGTAATGTCAAAATAATATATGACAGTTAAAAAAAGGCCAATGTGACATCCCCACAATGACTTTACACATAAATTGGTCCCCTGACAATATTTTAAGTGCTGTTGTTTGAAGTGCCACTTTATTATAAGAAAAACTCATATTATAAGTTTTGTCATACTGCACAACGCTTTCCCCAAAGGCTTTTTTAAAATATTTGTCCAAACTCTCAGTTTCTCATAAATTTGTGGTTTCCTCATTCAAAGGCCAAAGTTATAATGACCACACTGTTTTTCCATTTTTTTTGCAATATCTCATGAATGAGGAACTATGTTCATATTCAGCAGAGATGTTTGTTTATTCCAGGATGACATGTTCAAAGATTGGAGTCTCTCGCTCTCATCTCATCAGCAGCATTTCAGAAATACCTTAAAGAAAAGTCTTTAAAACTGGAACAATAATTTCCATAGTCTCAAGGATGAAGATTTAAGTTTAAGGTCACTATGGCTTTACAAAACATAACTTATGGCCATAACACAAGAATTCTTGTAATTATTTTATTGATTATGACATATTTCACACAAGTGTTGAGGATTTTTATCAAAAACTGTCCCGACTCGTTTTCATCACTGCCTCTCAGCTCATTCTTAATTTAAACATTAAGTGTTTAAGTTGCTGCCAGACATTATGTAATAATGACTTGAAATAACTCTCGTCATTTAGTTTGAATAAAGCTTCCTTGTTTGGGTTGATGAATAAGCAATTTTAGATTTGCTATAGTTATCCCATGATGTGTCACGGTTATTAAAGTCTCACTTAACAAAGTGAATTATACTCATTAATTGGAGAAACAAAAACAAATAGCCCACACACTGCCCATCCCTTTGCACCCTCAGACTGCACTCCCCCGTGCCCTCGGCGTCTCACACTCTGATCTATCTTTCTATCCCTGCAATCTATTCTTATATAAGAGTAGGTGGGAGAATACCTCAATCCTCCTACTGGACTTAATGTGGTGCCAGTCAAATCCCACTCTCGGCACCTTTTAAGTAATTTTTACCAGAAGACCCAGCAAAGGAATATTACATAAGATCAGCTGATGGGAGTCTGCTTCTGTGAAGCCTATCTCACTTTCAGAGACACAAAAGAGCATACATGTTGTAAAACACACACCGTCACTCAGTCAGTTATGTACACAGACGTACAGCAACAGTACACACTCCCACACACGCAACACGCTTATTATATCCATTACATAATTCTATAGGTTTGTTTTGCACTCTGCTTCCTCATAGCATTGTTGCGGATAGTTTGCTCTGCCCGCCACACTTTTGCACACTAAACAAAACCTCTGCTTTTCGCACGAAATCACGCACGCATGCTCATGGTCATGATGGACAACAGTGAGTCAACCTCACGTTAGCGTGAGAATTGAAATTCTAATTCCTGTCATTTAATGCATTATTGGTATCTGCCGTATCCAAGAGACAGCAGTGTTTCTTCAAATAAAATGTGCACTGTTCGGCACGAAAACAGAAATCAGCTCACAATTCTGGTGAGATGATTAATTTTAAACCTCCACGCCTGTCTTTAGTTACCGCTGCCTCTGTGTTTACTCTCCTCCTGCAGGCTGGCTTCAGCACCGTAAAGTATTTCTATGCAAATCTTCCCGGTAGATGTCAGTGCCAAGTTGCTGTTGCTGCCATCACTCTAACCTGTTGAGTCAGCTTTAATTTCAGGCTTTTATTCACTCCACCTTTCTCACCAATTCTCTCTCGTCCCATCTTCCCTTCCCTCCTCCAGGAGAAGAACTTGGAGTGGTTCCCTCGTATGAGAGCCATGTCACTGGTGAGCAGTGAAGGAGAAAGTGAGCAGAATGAGATGCGGTCTCTTCAGGAGAAGCTCTGCAGCACGGTCACCCTGGTGGCCCAGCTCTCAAGCCAGCTCGCCGAGCTCAAGGAACAGGTAAAATAACTCTTTTGGCTGGTCTTTTTGGCTATTTAGCTATTTAGCTGACCGCTCCACACTGGGTGCGAGCTCCACGTGCTGCCTGACCTTGACTCTCCTCTCACCTAAAAACATCCACGGTGGAAGAGGTCACATGAATCAGCCAGCGTCAGCCGTATCATTTTAGCCATCCATGTCCGTGCAGCGCGGAGTCCTCCACACCGATTCTCTCAGAACCTTGTTGTTCCTGAACGTGGCACGACAGGTGACTATGACGTGAACGATCAACGAGACTGCGAGCCGCCAGAGAGCCTCTGGGTGTTTGGATGACTAGCTCTGCTACAGTGTGACTGATCACTCTCATCACCTGCCTCCCCTGCATGTGATCCCAGTCACAGGCCTGTCCTTGTTCCTCTTCTCCCAGATGTGTGAAAACAGCTCCTACTGGGGAGATCACACTTTGTGTAAACAAAACAACAACAATAACCTCCGATGAACCTCAACAAGCCATAAAGTTGGTAACATCTCACCGCTGACTGGGACCCGTCGTGTAAGCCCTTCTGTAAACAACGTATGTGTGATATTGAAGCGCCCTTGAGCAAATATACACTGCCAGTACTCATATTGTAATCTGGGTTTTAGTCTGCCTGACATATAAGGAGTGATTGAGTGAACGCGGATGTTCATGCCCTCATGGTAAACAGAAAGTTTAGTGTGCACCACAGGAGGAGAGTGTGTTTATGCAAAACTAGGTGAGGTCCAACCACAGCTCTGCAGTCACGAGGAGCTGCCTTTAGATCACGCCAGATATAAACTCTCCTTCTAACAGGGAAATTTCTCCTGCTGCTCCCCATCATTACCGCCTCTCCTGACCTCACCCGTTTCCCCTTCACAGCTCAAGTTCGGTTTTGTTTGCCTCCATTAGGTTGTGACGGTTTTAGGGCTCTGCACCGCCCACTTGATTTCCTTTAATGCACATATACGATTGATGGATTACAGAAGCAGTAGACCCAATTCATGACGTTAACACTGAAACCACTGCAGATGTGGCGGTTGTGAGAAAACCAGCCACGTCTGATTCATGAAACCTCCTCCTCACACGCTTGTACAACGCTCAATGTGCAGGTCACAGTTCTGAACACCCACACATGACTTTGTCTTCTAACAAAGTTTCCAAGTGACATTTCATTTTCCAGCCAAAACACTGAACTGAAAGTTATTTGCATATAACTGTGGAAAAAAAACCTACTTAAATATAACACAAGTCAAATGTTTTAAAGAAATGTGATGCTTTGGTCGCGTTAGAGGGACTTTTTAGTGTATGAAATGTCAAATTCAAGAAGTGAAAGATGTTTGCTAATCCTGACTCACTTCCTGAAGAGCCAAAATCATTCATCTGAACACATCTACCTCCTCTTTAGGTCTAGATTTAAAGCTTCATTTCACCTGCACTGCACGTTCAAAAAGATAAATACTTCCCTCTGGAATAATTATGTGGAAGCCTTGTGAATTTTTATTTTGCATATTAAAATGCTGACTAGAACATCAGTAGCACAGAAGAAGGCCTGCACATCATGTATGCCACATGCAGAATTAGGAGCCACTCTCGTGTGATGAGCTTACCCTCTGTTTCCTCCACAGATGACAGAACAGAGGAAAAACAAGCAGAGACTTGGATTCCTGGGCCCCCCTCAGTCCAACCATCACATCCCACCCCACTGAGGAGGCTCAAACAGGACTCTGCGGCATGGCGCTCCACTGCAGCCTTAAACCTCAATAGAAATGCAGACACGCAAACTCCAGCCTTAAGAACAATATCTGTACCCAGGTGTACGCCTTTGAATACTGATGTCAAAGTGAGGAAGCGTTGGCATAATATTTGCTTATGATTTGTCTCTACGACGCAAGCGTTGCATTGTTGGGTGCAAAATGTGTTTCATGTGTCCACTGGGCTGCCAGGAGCACAATCCTCAGGCGTCCTTATGTACCCTGGTGTACACAGGAACTCGTCTCTGTGAATGATTGCCCAGGCGCAGCACACATCTGCCAGTGTAGTGTTAATGGGCCAGACAGGGGTCAAGAGAAATGTTAGGGTGAGGTTAATGGTTAAGTGCTGTCAAGTCTGTGGCCCACCTTGTCCTGGCCTGTGTTTCACCACTGTCATGGCGCTGAAGAACCGGCCACATGGAGGTCAGTGATCAGCAGACAGGCCTCCAGGGGAGGAGTGTGCACACCATCAAACTCTCCTCCTCCTCACCTTTTACACTTTTGTTTGTATTTATTAGAACATTTTGGCTTCATAACTGGAGTATTATTTCTGCATTTAGATATAAAAAAAAAAAAAGGAATCATGCTGCCTTACTCAATAACTTTTACAATTGCAGAACGTGCACTTTTGTAATAAAAAAAAAAAAGGGTTAAAAGTTACAACTGTAAATTGAAATACTGGTTTGTTTGGGGTATTATATTTGAATGCTTTGTGGAATATGCAGTTACTGCACACCTGCAGTTGCCTTCTTACAGATTTATATAGACAATATAACAGAAATGTGAATAAAAATAATGAGTACTTGTGCAAAACTTACTTGAAATTTCCTTTATCTCTAAAATTGGTACATAGTATAATCCTGACTGAGGACAATATGCACACGGATCTTGTCGGATTTCAGCTAATACTGTTTTATTTCCTGTCTCTGCTTTTACTATCCTCCTATTTTACTGTTTTTAAAATAAATCACTTTTACTATTCTCAGTTTGATCACAGCTGATTGAGTCTAAATGTGTGTTTTAAACTTGCACAAACAAAGGCAGATTATGGGTGCATGCACTTGATGGTAACTGTCCTGCGACACTTTCTGTTAAAACACTTTGTATAAAGAATTGTATTTTCTGTGGTCAGACGTTTTAATAAAATTGTAACAAGACTCCGATGTGTCCTTTGAGTCAGTCGCTTTCTGGCAAAGCTTCCCTCCGTGCTGCTTGTTGTTGGGGATGAATGAGCACTCCCCCTCGCTCACCCTGACCCCCGAGGCATAAACACACCCACACACTGAAATGTTTACTTACTTGCACTTGTACTTGTCCATGAAGGGAACTCAGGTCCTTGGAAAAAGTCTGTCTTCAACCAGACTAGATCGTATTTCAGCTCAAGCCGTCATGTAATATTAAAGACAAAGTTAACAGATACTTTGTGCGTGCCGTCGCCGCTGTGCCTTCATTTGGTCGGGCTTGATATCCCATTACTAATTGATACTTCACATCGTGGACCGACGAAAAAAATTTCACATCAGACTGGATTTTTTTCCCCAAAGCAAATACTGAAAACAGTTTAGTTATTTAGGTGCAAAAATATAAAATGAGGCTTTTTTTTCTTTTTCTCTCTCTTTTTTTTTTAAACATGGCCAAACATGATAACATGTTAAAGTAAATCACTAAAATTAATGTATAAATGCTAAAACGAAGAAAAATCTAAACTACGGTTTAGGTATGTAACGAATCATAACAGTTTGACAATTATTTAGGTACTTTGAATTTCAATGAAAAATGGATACACCATTAAAATTTGTAGCTGCTTTCCTCACAATATAAAGCTCAATTGCATGAAACATGGTCGTACAAATATCTCGTATTAAGGTACAATTTACAGCAGCATGTCATCCACATAGTCTATATTTCACACATCCACAAGTTAAAATGATATTTAAAGCATTTGATCTATATCTTTATAAACCAACAAGTTTATCCTTTAAACAGTGGAAATATTAATATTTGTTTACTCGACAAACTTCCATTGCGTAATTTTATACATTTGTTTGTCCAATAAATGTGCTTTGACTGAATGCTTTGAATCGAATGTTATTGGCGATACAATTCAATGCTCTTTAAAAATGGAGACAAGAAATTGAACAATAGTAGTTTTTCCACCACACTATTCAATTCTCTTTTCATGTAAACAATATGCACCTACAGGTCTGAAGCATAATCTACATTCAGCAGTTCATCACTTGTTGAAGCAGGTCATGTAAAACTGCAGCTCGTTGATCATCTGTATGCTTGTGCTTTTGTTCCATATTTCAGTCTCTTAAAAAAATCATAGAAAATAAGCTGGTCCTATATCCTGTCCTGTCATTTACCCTCCACGGAGAAGACCATCCTTCTTGGCTTCACTTCAGTGTTTACGCTGGCAGGCCTGCATTTGCTCCTGCTGCCTGTGACAGCCATTAAAATTAGTTCACGCAGTGCCATAATGGTGAGCAGCTGTCACTGCATAGACAAGAGGGGTAAAGTGCAGCATTACTGGAATGTATTGCACTCAGCCAGAGAGGGGAGGGAGAGGATAATATCAGGACCATCATTACTGTCTGGCAGAAGTCTCATTGCCATATTGTAATACTGCTGCTTCATTCTGTGCCGTTTCCTAAACAGACCATTTCATCAGCTCAAATTTATTTTTTGACCAAACAGAGAAAAACGTTCAACTTTGATACCCACTTACCAAAGAGATTAAATTGCATTCTGCTTGATTTAATCTGCCGAGTACACGCCGGACCTTTTTAACGCACGTGATTGTTATATTATTTACTTTATCAGCATAACCTTGGACACATTTGGATCCTTTCTGAATCCCTTTGCTAACCACACTCAGGAGTCACATGCTTTGCCTGTGTGTATTCAGAGCAGGGAGTGAGAAAACACCCAGAGAAGGTCAATAAATACAAGGCAGTGTCCCAAACACCTCTGACTGGAGGCAGTTTGACTGAGTCAGACCATTTGACTTCAATGCACTGCCTGATTCCAGTCAAAGTGACATCTTGCAGAAACATTCATTCATATTTGAACTGTAAATTCTGGTGAAACAGCCTCATTGCGAAATGTCAACAACAAAAAATGATGTTTAATAAGTGTACAAACTGAAATACTAGAGAGTTCAATCAATTCTACGGTTGGAGCAAAAGTTCAGTGTCAATAAACTTATTGAAATTCCTTCGTCTAGTATTTTCTTCTGAAGACTCCCAGCAGCAACTGATGCTGGAAATCAAATTTAATTCACTGTGCCTTTTCCCGGAAATATCAACTGACCACACAGAAAGCTGTTACTGAGTGAGTAGGAGGGTGGAAGGTCCCTCCTCACTGTCATTTTTATAAATAAACATGCCCCTATGATGACTGGCATGTGACTTCCTGTGTCTGGCTGCAAGATTGAGCTTTTGTAGTCACATGACGCATCAACATTATAAACACAAAGCAAGCTCATGGAAAAACACTGCTAATAGGTCTGCCCTCCACTCGCTCTTGCGTTAGTTGCAGTATCTGCACTTGGGGCTTACGCAGGATGTGAACTGCATCATCCAACAGAAATGAAAAAAAGTATTTTGACAATAATGTAACGCCACCAAAAGGTTGTGAATTTTCTTAGGTTGTGTCTTTAACATGTTCAATGTTTCTGTGAGTGAGCAATCAGCAGGGAGACCGACTCTATCGGCTCAATCAATGGAAGCAGTCCAAGTGGAATTGTCCAAATTAAACAGTTATGATTAAAGTGACTCACAAACAGACCCTGACACGGAAACCTTTGTCCCTCGTTGATGTAATAGGTTAGTCATACATTTGCTCTCAAGCTTTTCATTTTTCTGGACCGAAAGACCTTGTTACCATATGAAAACATGTTATATCATAGGTTGCAGGACATTTTTCCCACTGTTTTGCGATATAATGGGCTTATGTTTACGAAGGTTGCATTTTGAGGAACTGAAAAGTATCAAAGCAGCATGATGTGGAGTGAAAGAGGTCTATTCACTCAGTCTTTAACGGGGCGGCATGACTCAGTTGGTAGAGCGGTTGTCTCCCATTCGGAAGGTTGCAGGTTTGACTCCCATCTCCACCTGTCTGCATGCTGAAGTGTCCTTGGGCAAGACACTGAACCCCAAACTGCTCGTATTGAATGTGTAATTGAATGGGTGAATGTGATGAGCTATGTAAAGCGCTTTGGGGCTTCTCACGCCGCTGAAAGGCGCTATATAAGTGCATTGAATATTAAAGTCCATTGAAAATTCCAATAATAGTCAAAGCAGGTTAATTAAATCGCGTGGCCTTGAAATGGTTCATTCTGTATATCTCTACAGTAGATCTGTATCAACATGAGGAAACGACATAGAACTGGCAAGAAAAGGTTTGCATGTTAAACCACCATGTTTGACAGTCTCAGACTGTAAATTACACACTTGAAAGGCTGGTTTCAGGCTTCTGGGAGTAATAAATAATAGGTCTGTATTACCTTCAGCTAATCAACTGTTTCATCACTTCCATAATAGATTTAACATTCAATTTCATTTTTTACACTTTTACACTCTCCCTTGAGAGAAAAGTTTCTTCCAGCTTGCTGTGAAAACAGCCTCGTGTTTATCATTCCCTGACTAACACTACAAGCAATTACATTAAAATAAAGACAAATCTGTATTGTAAACTTTTCTCTCTTCCCTTTTTGAGTTTTTCTTTGCCTAATGAACTCAACAAACTAATTTTGTTGCTTCAGTCCAGCTGCCCGTCTGAGTCCCCCCTTCCTTCGCCCCAGCTCATTCACCCCTCCCTTTGTGGCTGCAGTAGTTTGACTCCTACTGGCAGTTTGAGTCATGCTGGCTACTGGCCTGGCGTCCACCTTCACGAGCCACAACCCAGCGCAGTCTGGATTCACTCTCATAAAGTATTCTCTGAAAAGGGTTGTGTTACTGTTGTTTGGAGGATCAGCCCTTCGTGAACCGGACTGTCTGGAGATCACCTCCGTCAGCTGAAAAGTGCTTTGCAGTTTTGTTTTTCTTCAAGGAATTTATGCAATTCCTTAACAGCTGCATGCTTTTATGACAGCAAATGGGACACAACAGAGATTATAAATGACAAATGAGACATATCCTTGTGAAGAAAAAAAAAACTTCTGATACTTTATGAATGGAAATGAATGAACTGAAAAAAGGTTGAATTACTGAAGGAGTATTACAAATATTTACAACTGTATTTTACTATTTGACCTGTGAATCTAAACTTGAGAACAGTATGACATGTAAAGTCCATGTAAAGCACTACTGAAGCAACCAAACATAATCAGTACTTTAATCTGAGCAGCTCCAACCAGCATCAGTTTGTCAACGAATCCCAAAGACGCTATTTAGGTTCCAGAGCTGCGGTTGTAATTCGTTCAGTCTAGGAAATGTATGAAGCTGGAAATCACATGAGCAAATGTTAAGACCATTTAAAAAGCAAAATATTTGTTTTAATTCCATAAATAGACCAGTTGCTTTTACAGCTTTATCAATTCAAGTAATCATTATCTACAACTGGAAGTACAAATATCGTAAACAAAATCTGTGCAAAAAGCCTTTATAGTATAACTGCCAAAACTGGAGAAAGGAAAACATGCAATGGCACACATCAAAATAGTCAAAGTCCCTGTCGTGCTGAGTGAGCACACTCAGGTGACATCGCCCTTCATTTTTTTATCGGACAGAGTCATTTCATCAGGACGGTCATCAATTTAAACTTTTTGCCACTTCTGAGTGGAGAGAGAGCCGATTTGAAGGCCGGCAAAGAAGACCTGATAGCGATGCTTCCACATGATGAAGGCACCCACAGCGCAGACGAGAGCTTGGACCACGTTCAGCACAATCTGGATCAGGAAATAGAGAGTGAGCGTCCCGGTGATCACCTCACAGTCGCCGACGCCCTCGTAGTTGAAGGTGCGAGCTATTGGGTCTTCGTGTTCCAGCGTGCAGACACAGTCGTCCCCCGCCTGCTCACAGTTGAAGCTGCTGGCCTGAGAGTAGTGGTGTCCAGCAAAAGCTGTGACGAGGACTGAGATGACCAAGCCAATCATGCACAGGATGAAGTAGAGGAGCTGTAGAGGGCAGAGAACTAGAGTGAGACCACTTTCAAAGCTTTGATCGGATAATGCTTTCTTCACTTTGGTGTGTTTCTACGATATAGCCTGGCCCCGACTTCACTCTGTTGTCTCATGATTACCTCGCTGTGCCCAAACTGTAGCTTAGATACAGACATGCTGGCTCAGTGCTTATGGCAAATTCAGTTCAAAGAGATTACCCACAATACTACAGGGCAAGGGCTGACCCTCAGAGCAGGAGCTCAGCTTTCAGCACAGAGGAGACACCAAACATGTTACGCTGCCCTGCAGCTCCAGCCGCTTCGCACCTTTAGCGCACACCCTGTATAAATATGCTGCGCAACAAAAGATTGTCTAAAAATACAGTTGTAAAATGTGACAGAGGCTTTGTGTTGTTTATGCAATTGCACAATCTCAATAACACTAAACCTTCATCTTAATCCATTGCTTATATAACGGGAGCCCTTATTCGCGGGTGTATTTTGCTTTCAGTTACATGCTGCTTATGGAATTATGCAAGTGATGAGTGGTGCTTGATTTAAAATGGCATTTATGTTAATTTTGAAGCAGCTGTGAGTCGTGGAGTGTGGTTGGTTACAGGGGGATTTATATACAGAAAGCTCATCAACAAGCACTTTATTGACCATTTTATGCTTCACCAAATGGAGATTATCTGCAACCTGGAAGCAGGTGGAAACTAAGAGGAGACCTGCTGTTTTTGTTTAGTCCATGTGGTGTCCTGAATCACTCTGAAACTCGCACAGCTCACGTGTTTCACAATCAATGCAAGTTTTAAACTATTTGTAGAGCCAGACTCTCCATCTGACAACATAGTAACTATTAAGAGCAGACATGTCCCCGGTTATAACACATTTTCTACTCACTCGACTCGTATCAAGGGCAGATGAAGTGAATAAATGAGCAGACTGCCATGCCATAAATTCTTAAACTGAAATGAATATGACGTAGCCAGGGTTTCTTTGAGCTGTTTGAATTAATGGCATGAATTAATTAAAACTCGTTTGTTTTGAGGTCCAGAAAAAGACACATGGCAGACTAATTGCAGCTGTTCTGAAGCACATTATTGACTGATTTTATTGAAGCACTTTATTTTGTCTTGTTTCTCATACAATAGCACTTATGGATGACAAATTGAGAAAATATATAAGAAACTTTAAGATTGTGCTATAATATAGGTTTTGTGCCATTTTTGTACATTATTCCCCAAAAACAGCCTTACAAGTATACAATTGTGACTAAATATCCAAAATCTAAATTCATCTCTATTTGAAAGATTAACTTCTAAATATAAGACTATTTTCTATTATCGAGTTCTGATTTGAAATTTGTATTGCATGGGAATTTTCAGTAAATGGTTTTACCGATAGAAAGCGTCGTTAAAAGTCCACAATAGGTGCAAAGTTGGCCTTGGTTTCTCACATTTCCAGTCCACCAAAACCACATTTGTGAATTAACTGCACTTCTCAATGCAAAATGAGGCTGAAAAGCTTTGAAACACCAACTTTGCACATGTGCATCCATATTTGAATGTTGTATGCATTGAAGAATCAGACAGAAAAAAATTAAAATGCTGCTTCCAAAGAAACAATGTGGGCCGATTTCAATAGCCTTGAAATTCCAGCTGCATATGTTGTGCGGCTAATTACGCTGTGCGATCGAGTCAGATCAATGAAAGCACAGCTCCACTCACAGAGATCCCTGCAGAGCTCTTTTAAATTTCATTCCAGTTAAAATCTTTTCTCCCTGCTGGTTGCTTGACCCCAGGAACAGCATTGTACTGTTTCTGCTCGTGGAAAAGTTTTTCTCAAAAGAAGTGAATGTGTCTGACGAGTAAAGTGACCCATCTGTTCACACGTTTTTAGACCAAATAAAATGTCAAATGTTTGGTTAATTTCAAAGAGATTTGAATGCTTTGCTTCTACAGAGAGTGTATCAGGTTGTAAACTCACTTTAACAAAGAACTGTGGAGAAGTCCTCTCATCGGGGACGTAGGTGACGCAGTAGAGGATGAAGCCCACAATGGAAACCAGGCACAGCTGTGACAAACAGGAAAAACACATGAAGGCAGTATCTGCATCGAGTCATATTTCTGCAATCAACTTGTTCATTTTAGCCATGACTTTGGATTTAGTTATTCTTTTGGCCATCAGTATAGTTTAGTATAGTTTGTGATATTTTTTTGACAAGGACGGTTTTATCCCCCCCCCCCCCAAAAAAAAAAAAATCACCTGTGCTCAGCTTTGCAGGGGTGTTTCTTAATATTGCATGATTCAGCAGTAAGCTGTTATCTGATTCCATTACCCTGCCTCTCCCTCTCCTCCCCCCTCTCACACAGACAAACTCACTCTCTTTCTCTATCTCTTCAGTGCAGTTGGAGTCTTGTGACTAACGTGCAGCATCTTATTTGAATGTTTTTCCCAGGTTCTTAAGCACTCAGGATTTTCTGGAAAGTTCTTGATGACCTCAGTGTTTTTCACTTGGCTGAATCTCGTGAGGATCTAACTCGGGACACTGGTGTTCAGGGATGTTTTTGAAAGTAGATGGTAGCCGTGATAGGCTGAGATAGGAGCCAAACAGGAACAACAAGTTTTTTTTTCTATCGTCAAACCCTGTCAAATTTATTCAAAACTAATCAAAAAATTTACCGTTTCTTTTTTTTTTTTTTTCTTGTTTTCTGATGCAAATCACACAAAAAAGCCCTATCACAGAATATTAATACGAAAGAAGTATCAGATTGTTTCATTAGCTTTCTGATTTTATTTCTTACAGACCTACTTCAACTGGCTCTTGAGGTGCTTTTAATGAGCTACGTGTCAAGGCCAAAACCCACTTTAGCATTATGAAGGTCCTAAAACTGAATGTCAAGTGCTTTCATTGTATGCCAGGGGTGTCAAACTCTTTTTAGTTCAGGTCCCACATACAACCCATTCCGATCCTCAGTGTCCTGGACCAGGAAAACTGTTCCAATTTTGGATGATTCCCGTTTGTTTTAATGGAAAAAGGTTTCAGTATGTTTCATAAAAAAGTCTACAATGTTGAACATTTTAAACCCATTTTTAAATGGAGCAACGTGTCTAAAAACCTCCAATTGAGGAGGCATTTTTCACAAATTCAACCTCATCTATGACTTCGATGTTAATAAGTTTAATAATATGTTCAATAAGGTAGTTAGATTTCATAGTTGCATCACTAATCTCTTTCCTCTGCTCACATTATTATGTTATGTACACAATTTTTGAATTAACAATGCATTCCCTAGTGAATAAATCAAAAACAGAAGTTGCTGTTATCAAAAAATGCAAGATCATGTTTTCTCATTTTTACATTTTGCTATGTGATCCTGCCTGCTGAACCGAATCCAATTGCAGGACAATTTTGTTAAGTTTCACACCCGTTATGAATGAACCTTACATTAATTTCAAACTTTTTTGTAACTTCAGTTGTCTAATTTTCCTTCACTTTTGTGAAACTAAAGGTGTGAAAACGACTTCTCACATTATTCAGCTTTGAAATATAACATCCTGCCTTTTAAACTCAAATTCAACTCTTCCTTCTCTCTCTAAATTCACATTCAAACTCTTGCAATAGTGAATAAACTGCATAGTTTAGTTGTGTGCGTGCATGTTGATGCTTCTGTGTGTGCACGTGCATGTGAGTGAGAGAGAGAGAGCGAGAGACAGAGTGAACTCGAGAGTGAGAAATCATGTGGTGAGGATCAAAAGATTTAAGGAAATATGCAACATTTGATAATGATTTTTTTTTTTTTTTTTTTAATTGTACTTATGTGAATAAGGTTTCAGCTGAAGTTAAGCATGCTGCGATTGGGTAACGTGTATTGTGAGACCAGATGTTGAGGATTCCTTTGAATACACAACACAAACAACCACGAGTTGAAGCAGGCAGGCTCATGTGACTGTGAGGAGAATCCAGGTACAAGCACTAAGTTTAAGTATTACAGATGGAGATCTTTTAAAACATGATTATTACAGTGACTCCCCGTGCCCACAGTGACCATCTGACTGAGACGGTCTGGTACAGGCCGGTCTGTGCTGACATGCAGGCTGCTGAGGGTGGACAACACACTCTGGGATGTATATGAAGTTCATGCAGAAGTATCACAAGCGGGAAACTCGGGTACCATGCAAACAAATGAATACAATGGCATAAGGATGGTGCTTACAATTATCCCAGCCCAGTGAGGCGTTTCCCTGGCCAAAAGTGAAGGGCTGATAGCCAACATGAGGAAGGCCACGGCTGTGACAGCCACCCCCAACAGCAGCTGGAGCAGGGCGACGAGCAGAGGGAAACGACAGACCCTGCACTTATGGTCGTCCGCTGGTGTTGGACTGTCATCTCTCTTCTTCTTGCCCTCCTTCTTGTCTGAGGAACCTTTCTGCCCCTGTCCCATTTCTCCTGGCTTCACACTGTATTCTCTGTTCGTCCTGACGACTTTTACTTTTGCAATGTTTGGGCTGGATGAGCCTGCCTGCCGTCTACGTCTCTCCTCTCCCCCCCCCCCGCCTTCTCTCACCATAAGCCCAGCTCGGCTGCTATTTGGAAACAGAGAAGGCTCTGAGCTAATATGGAAAACATTTGGACTGGATTCCTAAACGGCTCCAGAGCCACATATAGAGCAGGCAGCATGCTGAGGAGGAAAGGAAGAGGAGGGAAGGGAGGCAGGAAAACACAAAGGGGGGTTCCAACACACGACAGACAGTCAGATAATTTTTCTTGTAATCAAGTTAAAGACAAGAAAGGGAAAGTGAAGAGGCAATTCAGCAGGTATGAGTTAATGAAAAGCCAGCCCAGAGGAGGTCACACTTCATTAGAGAGACCTAGTGACGGGATCGTTCTTTGTCAGCACTGTTACACAAGAGAGCCATATGCTGCCAGCCAGAATAAGTCACATGACTAACAGGAAGGAGTAATGTGATCATAAGGCATGTGAGGGCATTACAGCAGCTCAGATTTTATTGTTTTTGAACACTTCAATGTTCACAGAGGAGCAGCAGGTGTCTCTGGCTATCGGATTAACCTCCATAAAAGTTTTCCAAATTATCAGAGTACAGAAAAGACAGGTCTTGTTGTTTCATACACACACATCAATAATTGCTCTTGAAAAAGTGACATTAAATGTTTGTAGTAATTTAAATCTCTTGTTAGTTTTTTAAATCCTCACAAAACATAGGAGTAAACAGTGAGAACAAGGTGTGACACCATAGCCCATGCTGCAATGAATAAAGAACCACCATGCACGTGTTTGAGCACACAGCTGGGTCGGTGCCATGGTTACTGACAACGAAGCTTTGGACGATGCATGAGTGGGTTACCCTGCCCTGCAACAACATATAGGAGAGCACGAGTGCACACACTCATTCAGACTCCATACAAGCTTTATTTATCCGGGGAATTGCTCCTATTTGGTTTATAAGATAAAGGATTGTTGGTCCAAACAGCAACAACAAAACATTATCTTTAGAAATGTCACAAGTGAGCTCTGTCCAAACTGTCCCTCCATGCGAGATAGTATACTTTCTGTCATACGAACCCATCCAATCACGAGTCAGCCAGTTGCTTCACTCACTCAGTAAACACGAGCTGTTAAGTTTCTAAAGATCACGGTGTTAGATGCAAAAGCAGCAGCTGCTTCTATGGATTGTTATTCTGTCTCTCTTCACGCATGTGCGTCTTTACCTCCGCCAAGTTTTACTGGATCACGTTTCACCCACCAGGTCAATATTATTCAGACTGGATCGCTATAGGTGGAGCAACGAAAATCTCCCATAAAACAGACAAGGTCTAATTACCGGACTTTGTGCTGGTGCAGCCGACACGTGAGTCGGAAGCTGTTCCCGACCGGAGGCGCGCGTGCGCTCTCACCACAGAGCCGACAGCTTTGCAAAGTGGCAGCTCAGGGAACTATAGACATCAGTCTGAAGCGCAGCTCCACTGGATAACACGCACCGCGCATCATCTCCCTCAGCCGTCCGTGTGCGAGCCGTGGAATAACAAACATTCCCCGAAGAAGCTCAGAAGCGGAGAACCAGAAGCAGGGACGCGATGGACGAAAGAATATCGCATTTACAGGACAGACAGTTCATGGAGCACGCAGATTTCCTCGGGTGAGTGTTGCTTTTGGCAAAACTCTGTCAAACTATGTTTAATAAACTGTCGTGACAGCCTGGTCAATAATCTGACACGTTTCCTCTTGGCTTCAGGGTGGATTACCCCTCTCTCTACATGTGCAAGTCGAAAAGAGGAATAAAGCGAGAGGATGGTGGAAAGGTGCGCAAGGATATTATTCATAACATAGCAAGTTTTAATTTGTTTTCAATACTCAAAACTGAGTTATTCCAACGTACAGAATTCATATGTATCACGTGACAACGTCCAACCTTTATCTCCTGTTTTCAGGATGCATACAAGTTACCACACCGGTTGATAGAGAAAAAGAGGAGAGACCGAATCAACGAATGTATTGGACAGCTGAAGGATTTGTTGCCTGAACATCTCAAGCTGTCGGTAAGATCTTGACACAAGTAAAGTTTTTTTTGTTTTTTTTCGTGATTTGCAAGAGTATTAATATCTGACAGATATCAGCAGAGCCAAACTAAGCTTTTTTCCCCCCCACAGACGCTCGGACATTTGGAGAAAGCGGTGGTCCTGGAGTTAACGCTGAAACATTTGAACGCACTGACTGCTGTGACCGAGCAGCAGCACCAGAAGATCATTGCTTTGCAGAACGGTGAGATGAACAAAAGGTTCATACAGCCACAAGTGTAGGAAGAAGCAGCGCTCAGTAAATGTATTTTCTGTTAAATTCAACTTCAACAAAGATTAAGATGCAAGGGCATTATCTGATTAATTTAAAGAACTTATTTGCGAAAAATAAGAATAACATCCAAGCAGACATATATGCGTTGTGCTGTCATGTGGCCACCTCATTATGTTATTGTGCCACACCTGACAGAATAATCATCTGTTCCTCCCTTCGCAGGGGACCGGTCGATGAAATCCTCCATCCATGCCGATCTGGACGCTTTCCACACCGGGTTCCAGGCCTGTGCCAAAGAGGTCCTGCAGTACCTGAGCCAGTTTGAGAACTGGACGGCTCGGGAGCAGAGGTGCGCGCAGCTCATCAACCACCTTCACAAGGTGCTGGCGCAGTTCCAGCCCGGTGCGCCGCCGCTCCAACACCAGCTCCCCGCCGGGGACGCACAGGACGGGCAGAAAGCTGACAGTCAGACCAACTGTGTCCCGGTCATCCAGAGGACCCAGTGCGGAGAGCTCAATGAGAATGACACAGACACGGACAGTGGATACGGGGGCGAGGCTGAAAAGAGCGATAGCAAAGATAAAGAATGTGAGCGCAATGTCGCGCAGGGAACCAAGGCTGTGAAGATCAAACAAGAGTTTGGGGACGATCGAGCTGCCAAAAAACCAAAGATGAGCTGGCCCGGGAACGGGTTGGGGAGCGCAGACCCCAACAGACCCGATGTGGCGTTTCTGAACTCTCTGATGGGAATAAGCAGTGTGGGACAGCAGACGCCGATTTGCATGCCTTTCTACTTCATCAACCCCTCGGCTGCAGCGTCCTATATGCCTTTTTTCGATAAGAACAGCATTGAGAAGTACATGTACCCTGCGGCGGCCGCGCTCGCGTCTCCTTTCCCCTGGCTATACCCCGCACATGCGTCAGCAGCGGCGGCCGCGGCTGCAGCTGCAGCTTTCCCCGGTTTGTCTGCGCACTTTGGAGCCTCCTCCCAGTCCAAGGACTCCCACTCTTCAGATACCGACGGGTCACACGAGGCCGAGGCGGGCTCACCTGAGGATCGCGAGGACAGTCCCGCGAGTGACGACGGAGAGCCTGACGATGGTGACGCGTCCCGGGAGAGCGCGAGCAGCCCACAGCAGTTTTCTGCTTGTCAGACGAGCTAATTATTCCCTGTTATACCTCTTTGTGCATTCTGATGAAGAGTTTGTGTATATTGTTTTTTTTTTTTTTTTTTTTTCAAGATTAGGCTTCTTTTCAACGGGGCTTCACAGGAGAGTTTCTCGTGTACAATCTTATCTTGGTAAAACAGGGGGCAGTTGTGACGGCTTGTGCCTTTTGCACTTAATGCTAGATTTAAACAATCTGAATGATTATCGACAATGATTGACACCACGCAACTGTGTTGGGCTGTGCTGGAGTTAGTTTTTCTATCCTCTTTGATAAAAATATTTTGTCATGGCAGCATTGGTGCCAAAGCTTTGAGTATTACAATAGTGCGCAATATCCCAATCATGGAGTCTCTTTGGATGTATGAAGTTGCAACTGACCTCTGTCAAGATTATTACCAACTTGGCTGACTCTGACTGTAAATATTGTTAACTGAAAGATACGTAAACATGTAGATGCGCACTAAATGGGCCTATAAACGAAGCGCTCCAGGAAGTGCAATGCCTACAGTACCTCATCCCCAACTTTACACGGGGTCAGGCTCTTTTAGCGGGCCATTGTTGTCTCTCTCGAAAAGAAAAAAAGGGTTTCCTCCTTTCTCAAAAACAAGAATAGTCATAAAATAAACTACTTTATCAATCTGACACGTTAGTAATGTGATGATTGGCAACGTGTTTCATCTAATATCCCCACAACTCATCTCTTCAAAGGCTTACTCTGGTTTTCATTACCTGTTTCTTCGTGTGAGGAAAAAAAAGATGATTGAAATAAAGGAAATACAAGATCCTTCTTGTGCAAGGATTTGTCTGACCAGCATAGTATACATCCCCAGATTGGAGCGTCTGCATAGAGATGCAGTGACCTCCTGGGCCACCAGGAAACATTGTAGGATAGCACCTTATAGATCATTGATATTGAATGTACCTGTATTTTCCCAACTATTAAAGTTTGTATGTAGGGTGAGCTTTACTCTTTGAGACGTTAAGTGCACTTTTTTCTGCTTTTACTCGCCAGCCCCCAACAATCACCTTATCATTTTGAAAAGTCAATCACTGTAGTTCTCTTTGAACATTTATATTGTGTTGAGTTGTCTTGATATACAAAAATAATATTTCATTTCATCAGAGAGAAGAGATACCAGCTACTTTGTGATGGTTTCATGCAGTAAAGTGGTGTTTAAGTCATTCCCCTGATTTCACAAAACACTGCTTGTTTCTTGCTGTTGCGGGGGGGGGGATCATAATCAGATTAGAAAAAACCCTTCAGCCCATTGCTCATCAGCCAATTCTGTGTTATATGCTTTCTGTATGTAAACCTTGCTTTTCAATGAATTTGACAAGACTGGGGAAGAAAAAGGGGTCATTATCAGTTTAGAAACTTTATTTTGGCCTCTTTTTTAAATGAAATCCTTCAAGTGTAGTGTTGCTCCACTTTTTTAAGTTTCACATGTAATTAGATTGATGATTTCCATTGTATTTTGCATCCATGACATTTCTTTTGTTGTTCTCCTCAGCTGGTTTTTGCCTCAAAGTTATCAACTGTTCTATAAAGTGGCATGTGTGTTTGTAAATAGAATTTTGGTGATTATACCATGAAGTATACATGTCTTTGTCAATGTTGTAGAAGTCTATGGATTTTTTAAAAAAAAATTTAACTGAGCAACTGTTGCACATTTCGTTAATGCTTTACACATATGCTGTTCTAAATTATTGCTGACGAGTTGTAAAATAAATATCAAAAACTGAACTTTGCAGACTTCTTCTTGTCCCTCATCAGTTCTGAAATCCTTTGCCAGCTCAAGTGTAACTGAATGTAGAGAAAGGTGAATGATTAAAGGAAAAGTTGTGCAGAAATGAGCCCAAGTTTTGGAGCACAAAATTACGAAAAGGCCCCCCGAACAACACAGTGAGCCCACTAGGTGAAATGTATTGTTACAGTATAATCAGCTGACAGGTCACAGCCGAGGAATGTACAGTAAGCCAAGGCTTTAAACACATGTCATGTGATAAAAGGGTGATGAAGCGAGATTACAGTCAGTCTGCACGGACTGATGAAAAACAAGGGGCCTCCTCCCAGCCTGTCAGAAGTGTTGAAGCAGGACCAAATCCAGTCTTTGTTGTTGCCCTTAACTGGCTCGCTGCAGAGTCGGTTTAATCCGTAAGGGGTACTCAGAATGCTCACGTTGCTCTATAATGTCTCATTTTATATTTTACTGTAACCTTGGCAACACATGAGACTAATTACAGCCAGTTTATGCCTTTCATGGTGTGGGAAGAGTGCTCCGTGTGTGCTGAGCGAAGACAGGCCACATCGCATCTTTTTATGTTTCTTCTTTTAAGATTTCACCACAGAGCAAAGTTTTAAGGGAAGGTATTTTTGCTTTATTTTGCCAGAAATGTAATTTGGTGTCATTTGAAATAGGTGTTTAGAATTTAACATGCTGACAGCATTTCATCTCAGTTCACTCTATTGTGGGAACAAAGACTTCTCTTGTTCCTTTCCAGAGCTTTAGAGTTCACTTTGACCATTACCGAGTAAATGTCTCCATCTACTGGCGAGGAGCTGAAATACAGTGATCAACCTTTCCGAACCTCTGGGCAACTTCCAAAAAACTGAACAATGCGAAGATCTTCCTAGATTTGCATGGATCACGCATAATGACATTGAATATTAAGAGGCTGGGAAATGTACGTACAAATCTTTACCATTGTGGGAACCAGTTAGAAACTTACAAGATTAGTTCTGTTCATCTTAATTTGTTTCCGCATTCTAGTGTGAGAAAACGTTCAATTATCATTGCTAACATTTTTCAGATTATGCATTTTGAGGAAATGCACTGTGTGTTACTCCTAACATCCCTGCAAGCGAACAAGGGCCATGGGCACCATGTCGGCAAACCCGTTTACACATTAGACATTCCTAAAAAGCCATTTTAACCGGCAGCTACGACACATTCAATGATTATCAGATGGTTTATTGAACCATGCAACCCACGTCATGTCAGCAGCCTGTTACAGCCATACCCCTGTCATCACTTTGCAGTATATTAAGGCAAGAAAACATAAAAACAAGTTTACGTACAGTCGACATCTTACAGTTCTATAGAAGATATGCAGTTGTAAACAGTGACCATACCTATGTGACAGTACTGATCTGAACTACAGTATACATGTGTTGCTTGAGAAGAAACAAATCAAAGTAAACGTCAATACATTTTACAGCACATAGTATTATGTTGGCAACAACACAGCAGCAAATCAGCAAGCAGTAAAATATACTTTTCATTGATGTGTACAAAACACCGATGGGCAAAAAACCCCATACCTATAGCTTCTGCCTTGTTGCTGTGCTATTGCCATGTATCTTATTTCAGCACTAATATCTACCAACATTTGCTCTAACCTGGCTACAATCCATCTTTCAAGGTCAGTACTAAAGCTTCACTGGATATCATTGTAATACGCCAACTGTGAAATGGGTATAAGGCACTTTGATGTGATTAGCAGCGACTCTACAACCTCAGAGGGAAATCATACAACACTGTGCAGATGTTTTAGGCAGGTATGAACAAATGTTGCAAAGCAAAAAAAAGAAAAAAAAAAGAGAAAGTAAATGTTTTCAAAAATAGCAAATAGTGATCGAACTTTGATTTTTCTGTTCATTCACTTCCTAGTGTAAAATGAAAATGAAGTGAAACTTCTATTCCTTCAAACCCTTTTTACTTGGAAGCTTTGCCCACCTGCTTAAAACCTTTGCACAGCACTGTACCTTGGCTATTCAGACTGCACACTCGCACTGATACACACATGCACATTTCAATCATATACAAACATAGTTGACCTATGGCAAAAGAGGGGCATCATACCTTGATTAATCTGACTCCGTAAATGCTTCGCATGCTGACAAACATCCACACACACACACACACACAAGCCACTCCAACCACTCACTTACATTCGAATACCATAGCTGCAGCTATTCATTGTACTATTACATGCCATCATTTTTAGATTTAACTAAGTGACTTACTGGACTGTAGATGCTCTGCACATTCATAAATGGACAGCACAATCATGCAACAAGACCTGCTGATCTTTGGCCACCTGATCTTTGAGGGAAAAAAAAGCACAATACATTTGGCAAAAATAGACTATGTAGTCAATCAACTACAGATAAAAAAAAATAACAATAAACAGCTTAGGAGGATAATTAACACTGTTTCAATATGCAGGTATCGCTGCATGAATGAGGGACTGCATCTTCGTATATGTATATATGCACCGCTTTGTAATAAAATAGACTAATTCACTAAATAAAGCTGAAAAGTAAGAAAATGTATTTACAGTAAGCCATCGTTTTGGTAGTATAGACAGTAACATTCTTCAGTAACAAAACTTCAAACCATTTGTGCATAGTTTTAACTTCAACAGGCAGAGCACATGTATAGTTTCCACTATTTAAAATGATAGATTCTTCATGGTTTTACTACAAACACGAGTGGATCCTTCACTTAAGAGCCAGTCATAATGCTGGAGAAAATACACATAGTTTCAGAGATACAGTTCATAGATTCACATACCAAGGTTCTCAAGAATACTGTTCAAAAGGCAATACTTTTAAATCACGATGCTAGGGAGAAAATAATACAAATCATTCAGCAGGTACTAAAGTGATAGTAAAAGTACATTAGGTGGATATGTTTATAAAGTAGGTCCACAGAAGCCTGATGATTAGCTCGGTTTGTTTTTAGCTTTTAACCATGCTTCATTTACTCCGAGCTCCCCACGACTCCCTTCAAAGATTGTTTCTTCACACTAAATGTTGCCTTTGAGTAACTCAAAAAACAAAACAGTGCATAGTAGTGTGCTACAGAGGCATCCTTTACTAAGTTAGAGGCCTAAAAATCAACCCTGGAAAGAAACTCTTGGGCTCTTGACAGGGAAGAGTTTCACACATAGATCCCCTCTGGGTTCAGGGCAGAGCTCAGAGGGCCCTGGAGGACCCGCAGATGACTAGACTTCTGGTGGGATGACACAGGGCGCTTCAAAGAGCCTGTCAGTGGGACCAGATCTGAAATAAAAATGAAAAGAAATATTAATGCAAGAGTATTCTATTATAAATTGTAGTTGTAGAAAGAAAAGCGTTCAGCTATCTATCTTTTTTGTTTAGGTGAACCGTTCAAAGATAAAATGTAATTAGAAAGTGACAAAGAATACTTGAAATATAAATAATAAATTTTTATTTTTCCACACAAAATCATTACATTTAACATCAATTGATTTGTTATTTCTACACTCAACGTAGAAACTCGGGCTGCACGTCTGAGCTCAAAAAATAAAATCTTAGGACAAACAAACATTGATTTGGAGGATTAAGAAAGTAAAATTCTAATTAAAAAGATATCCCAGTTAAATTTGTAATAAAAAATAAGGTCCTACAAAATAAGGCACAATGCTCAATTGATGTTATGAAATTATTATTATTATTTTTTTTAATTTAAACTTGTATTCTAGTTTGTTTTTTTAGACGCACCTGACCACAAAGTGACGCATTTCCACAATACGACCACCAGGGGGCGCCTCTGAGCCGTACAGAGAGCCAGCCATTGGAAGTGAATTTGATGCTCAGTCACAAAAGCTTATGCTGATGTTCACACATATATTGGAAGGTTACCAGAAGATCATCAGTGCCCTGTTATCACGATTTCATAATTAAAAACCATCATCATGAAACGCAATTAAGGGGATCAATGCGCTAAATGATCTGATAATGAAGCACATGTCATGTAGTAAGAAATATCTGCTGAGCTATTAACAAGAAAAGGGTTCTAATTGCCATGTTAAAAGCTTTTAATGCAGGTAAATGGAAAAGAATCCAAAATACTCCACTGCCACATATAACATACTAGTGCAGTAATAAATACTGTATTTAATCAGATTCCCAAATATTGTGCACATAAGCTCGCTACATTATTGTAGAGTTGCTGTGACACATTAACTGAATCATCAGCTCATGTGTGGGTTAGATTAATGACGGCACGGATCAATGGATAAACATTTTATTGATCCCTGAGGAAACGAATGACTCACGCATTAAGTTCAGCTGAAGTTGCATCAGTTATTTAGAGAAGCATGCACAATAATCTAAATGTTTGCAATTTCTAAATGACTAAAGAGATTTATGAACAAACAGCAATGACAGGAAGCTGCAAGAACATATCGGAGATTACCTGCATTTATGCAACGCTGCTAAAGCACCACAGGTACAGACTAATGTTGATATAACAGTCCACCGTCTTTCTTGCTGCTGTCAAGATGATTGCGTTAAGGATTAAAAAGCTGCCCCTCCTCCAGGAAATAGAAGTATAGTTGAATAGTAACCATTAAAACAGCCTCAGCTAACATTTATGCCTGTGTTTCAAGAATGTTCATTTATGACACATTTCCCATCACTCACTGTGGGCTATGGATGCACTGGAAATACACAGGCTGTGTTTACATCACTTTCTACATTCAAAGAGTTACTGCTCCGGGTTGGAAGTGTCATCTCCTCTGCTGGTTTGCCGCAGGATCACAGAGCTTTGGTCCAGTGAGCCCAACACAAAAACTGCTGAGCTTGTGACAGAGCGACAGCATGATTGAAGGAGTGAGGGATCAACAAAGGAAGTAGGGTGAATCAATGACGGCAGGTCAGTCTGTATCCAGGCAACTGTTAGCATGGTGATTATACCTGCCACTGAAGGAGGCAAGAACCGATTCAAGATTTTTAACTACCCCCCTCACACCATTTTCTCTATCACAGCGTCTCCCTCTCACACGCACACACTTGACAACAGAAGCGAGTCATTTTCTCTCAGCAGGCTGTCAAGACATGAGACAAATAATAAGTGCCTTGATGGAGCAGAATGACTTCACTAATGCACAGACGAACACAAACACCAGCCCCTCTCCTTCTGCACATTAATGAAAACAAGTAAAATTCTTTAACATGATTGACAACCAAAGAACAGAAATTATTCTCATGGAGGCTCCACTTTGAGGTGTCATTAACTCCTGTCTTGAGTCAGACTAGTTCAGAACAGCAAGACACCAATGACCCAAATGGCCAAAACAACTTCACTGTATATCGTAGAATCAATTTTAGGATTCCACTTCAGTACAGATTTATCTTTTTATTTTTATAAAGCTAATGGCGTTTGCCTCCCCTCTATGCACTGCAGGAACTCTGACCCCGTATGAGCCAGTGAGCACTCATAGATCCTCTGATGGCTCCCTCCTGGTTCTTAAGTCTGAAAGTTAAGGAGACAGGTGACCTCGCTTCTGCTGTCAGGGCCTGTTGGCTTTGGGAGAGCCTGCCTGAGGAGATAAGGCCTTGCACAATTAATTTCTTCTTTTAAAACACTTCCTGAAACTTTTTAAAAGACTTTCCTACAGAAGATGACATATTAAATGGGAAATGGACTCAGTTATATAGCGCCTTTTCGCTGACAGCAGCCCCAAAGCGCTTTACATGGGTCATCACATTCACCCATTCACACACCATTGGAGGCTGCAGCCATGCAAGGCGCTGTCACTCCAATGGGGGCAGTTTGGGGTTCAGTTTATTGCCCAAGGACACTTCGGCATGTAGGCAGGCAGAGATGGTAATCGAACCTGCAACATTCCGATTTGGAGACGACCGCTCTACCAACCAAGGTATGCCGCCCACAAAATTAAATTGTATTTAAGTAAAGGCCTCAGCATACATAGGACGCGCTGTGCTCTGTGGCATTGGCTCCATATATTAACTCACAAATATTGCTGAAAACACATTAAAAATTCATATATTTGATACAGAAAATAAAACATTGTTACCTATGCCGGGATTATTGTGAGCGCTCTCATCCTCAGAGGGTTCAGCCGGCAGCACGGTGACCTTGGTACCAGTCTGCTTGATGAACTGCTGCAGGTTGACCTGCCTCAGCTCTTTGGTGAGCTGCTCCAGCTCGTGCTGCATGTCCTTCAATAAAACGGCAACAAAAGAAATGAATCTTCAGAAGAAGAGCAATGTATCGGCAGCCGCCAGAAAGCGACCGACACCCACCCGCATGTAGACATTTCACAACAGTTTTCAATTACGCAATTGTCCAAGCATTAACAGGACTTCTCATGGCTACTCAAATCTTTCAATAAAGTTATTACTGGCCATTTTTTTTAATACATGAAAGAAATATACATATCACCAAAGTAATTCAAGTCTTCTGTATCAGCTCAATGCTAAACATGTAAAGCACAGACACTGGGGGCAACATTACAATTCTACCTAAGAAATACACAATTGCTGCCAGAAGAAGTTAATATAACAAACATGATTTTGTTCCATAATGTTTATTGATTTATTCATCCAACAAAATCAGTTTGTATTTAATAATAATGGTGCTCTTTTCTTTTTCATTTTTTCAAGCAGATTGCATGATAAGAGCTGTGAACAGACGTGGATGTTTAAACAAAAGCTCCAGAGATTTTGCCAAACAGTCCGGCAACACAGTGGGAGTGATTCAGGTGGACAGATGGTTCAATGCATTCTTGCTGACGGATGGTCTTCATTATTACTACATCACAGAGCAGCATCATTTTGTTTGACAAAACAATTCAGGGGAGAGAAAAATACTCCAGTGCATGCATATATCTTACCTGCAGTTTCTTGCCACTTTGTCCAAGTGACCTGTCCACAGCCCTGCAGCTGCTCTCCAGCTGGACAGCTTGTCTCTCTTGAGCCTTCAGTTCTGCTTTGACCCTGAGAACCTGAGACCGAGCCTCTGCCTCACTGACCCACTGGGTCTCCTGCCGCTCTCTCTGCAGCTTTTCCTCCTCCAGGCCTGCCTCCACACCCTGATGCAAAACAGAAAAAGTCAAAAAAGGTTGGAGAGAAAAGAACAAAACACCTACCATAATATGTAAACATCACTGGAGAGATTATAAAACTTCAACAAGCAGGATGAGCAACACCTTTTGTATTTTCTAAAATCATGAAGATCTCTCACAGATTACCTGTACCACTGCCAGCTTTTCTTCAATTTCCAGTTCGCAGCTCTGCAGACGCCCACGTAGCTCCTGCAGCCTCTCCTCCAGCTGCCTCTCACTCTCAAGTTCAATTTGCAGCTCTGTGGCCCAAAACTCTTCCTCCTCCATTTCCACGTCATTCTTCCTCAAGTGGTTCTCGAGCCTCAGGATCTCCTCTATCAAGCTCCCGCCTCGACCTGGGTCCCCGCTGCATCCTCCACCTCGCAACACTCGTCCTTCAGCCCAGGCTTGGAGCTCCGCCTCATAGGCCTCCAGCTTCTTCTCCAGCACATTCAGAGTCTCTCTCTGTAGACCGACCAGTCGTACCAGATCTTCCATGCGACAAGCCCAGAGGCCAGGAGATGCGGTCCCCATGGCATGTACAGCGTGGTGATTATTCCCACCATTTCCGAGAAGGAGTCTGCGTTTGGCCTCGGCTTCACCGATTCGGCCGCCGCTCAGTATCTCCCTAAGGCTTCTGGGCGCACCAGTGAATGTGAGAGACTTGCGGCGGGGTTCGCGGCGGCGGAGTGAGCGGTCATTCGGGTGGCGAAGCTTCGCAAGCGGAGGGAGGCTTTGCCGATACAGCCCACGTTCAGGTCCCCTGAGCGGGGGGCCTTCTGAGGGGGGTCGTTCGGTCAGCGAGGGGCCTGTGCGATGCAGGATCAGCTGGACATCTCCAGCATACTGGCCCCAGGTGTTCAGAGAGGCCACAGGGCTCTCATGAGGGGCAAGGTGACGCTCAGTATCCCGCCATTTCTCTACCAGAGTATATCTCCCTGTGCGGCCTGGAAAGAACACACATGAAAGACACTGTTGCAGGATTTGAGGATTTTTAGTTAATGATTTCTAAGCATTTCAACCACTAATGTGAATAAAAAGACCTGTAAAAGATATTAGTTAATCAGCACCTAATACGGTTAGGATAATATGTTTTCGAGAAATACGTCAATTTACCTTGAATAGACAAAGATTACATTCTCATAACCAGAGTCTGGAGCAAACAGGACCAACGCAGGCTACAGTACAAAACAATAGGACAAAAGAGGATGCACCGATCTGCAGTGTAGGAGTGTTATTCAATTGTTTAAGCCCCACAAGCAGCCCTTTCCATACTGCGTTTGATTCTACAGCAATATCACATTGCTTTGTGCCGTTTGAGAGAAAGCCCAGACACAACACTCACTGTAATGCAACGACAGAAACACTTGTATAATATGAAAGCACCAAATCAATACAGACGTCTGATCGCTTAACTGGATGTATACGCTTCTATTATCAAAGGGCGGAGGAAAGGGGGCTTAGAAGCACTGCTTTCTCAGCTTGGCAGGAGAACGAGGAATGAGTCAGACTTTCCCTCCTCCTTCCCTCCTGCTTTGTGGGAAGTGATGTCAATACAGCATGCTCAAGTGCCCCCGTTCCTGAAGGAGCCATATGGGAAAGAAGGGGAGCTTATATCCAAAGAAAGTACCAATAAAGCCTATGACCCACTGTATCTCGGTAGGAGCTTAGCAAGTAGGCACTTGTTTACTTCATAAGGACTTTTCTTCAGTGAACAAATGGCAGCTTGGTATTTTGGAGAGACTTTAAACCCAGATTACACTTGTGGGTTGGCGAATGCATAACAGTACTTCAAATAAAAATACTTTGGTTTGCAAGGTTTTAAAACTGTTAAAAGGCCGTGGTGTGAGACTTCAATGTGAGAAGTACACGTTGGGCGACGGTGCATAAAAACTAATTTCACACAAATATAAAAAAAAAAAGGGCTGCACAATATATCAATACACACACATGCTCTGCAATGTCAGCAGATCTGGGAAATCTGACAGAGCCCTACACCTACTGCACTAGATTGTACAGTATCTCACTTCATTACATCTGGTGCAACAAGCCAGAAGCAACAAAGAATCCAAAACTAATAGAATTTTTTTTTACTAAAAACAACAAAGTCAACAACTGCTCTGCTTCTGAATCTCTGCTGGCACGACTGTGAAAAAAAACAAAACAACCAAACAAACATGGAGCAGTTGTGTCTGGTTAAAACAGGGTCCACGAAGAATAAAGGGCACAGTTTTTTGTAAGCAGAAATCCCAAAGTAGAAATACATCAGCATGAAATACTTAAGTAAATGTATAGTAAGTCTTATTACAGTGAGAATACTAAAAAATATTATCACATGTCTCAGGTTTAAATAAATTGCGAGGTTCTAGTTACAAGTCTACTAACACCTTCTTCAAGCAGCAGTGGTCAGTACACCCAAATCCATCAGATTATATTAGATGATAGATTACATTAGATTTTATATTACATGCACTACAAACAAGACATTATTGAGTGTGCAAGGTCAAGAGTTTTAAAGTACTGCAGAAGTATGTAAGGACTAATTGAGACGGCCTGTTTTGTGTTCGACTTGTACGAGTGTAATTTAGTTTGAAAACTAATGTGTAGAAAACTGATTTGCTTCCAAAGAAACTCTGTAGTGGTTTGACTTATGCAGAAACACAACATGCACAATCGATGCCTAAACTCATGTGTGCATTTGTGTGTCTGTTGAGTTGTCAGTTCATGATAAGAGCATCAACTCCACATGCATTACCATACAGCACTGCTGTGGAAATTGTGCAGGTATATCAGAATTATAAAAGTCAATTTTGCCTTGTTTGTTATTTTTTGTAAATGTGAAAATGCACCAAACCAGGCAGTTTCTCTCTTTCTTTTATAGATCAGATAAAGAAATTGTACTGCAAGTGTGAATGCAGCCAAAGTTTCCACAAAAGAAATTGAGATATCAATAATGTGTTAAACCAGAAGTGTCAAACATGTGGAATATGTCCCAAAACTGAGCAGTCAGAAAGTTCAACCTGGTTAATGGATTAAGCTGCAGCGTGTATGAATAACAAAATATATATTGACTGCAACTTTGATTAACCGTGTTCAGTAAATGTCTCATCAAGAGGGGCTTTAATCACTATATATGACAATATAACATAAAAGCAATCAGTTAATAAATAAATATCTGGTCTATAACAAAGTGATTATGGTACTTTTAAAGTTTTTGCATCTGTCTTGAATAGTGCCATCCATCCAACAGGATCCATATAACAAAGTCTGTGACAACGTACAAGGTCATTTAAAACAAGAGGTGACCGCTATTAGATTGACTCCAGACATCTGGAGCTCTGACGTGTGCCACATGTCACTGCTGAGCCTCGCTGAGCGCTGGATTGATTCGGACACTTTTCAGTTCATTTGTGACTTATACAGCACAGCCTGTGAGAGAGGCCAGCCAGAACGTGAGCAATGCCCAAAGTACAGTTTCAGGTCGTATTGTATACCATAAAACCACTTTGCAGGTCAATATACCAAGAAAATGTAAAGTACTGGGAAAGAACTGGAATCAGTGAATAATTAAAAAAATAAAACGAGAAATAAAATGAAGCGTATCAGGATAGAAATGCCCAAAATTCTTATGGAGGCATCCGTAGTTATTATGCCATCATTTTACTAGTCAGACCCACTTCAGATTGAATGGGGCTGTGTACGGCCCTGATACTCCTGTTACAGGCTCCCTTGTAGCGTTGATCAGAAGTCTGCTTGTGAAGCTTTTATACAAAGAAATATACTTACCAATGGCCTGGGCCAGAGCAATCACGACTTCCTGGCAGGTGGTTACCTCAGTGACCCCACAGACAACCCTCTGGACTCCATCCACCCAGACCTTCAGCTCCATGTTGGGTCAGAAACAAGGGGGACGATTGTGATGTTTTGGCCTCAACATTATTGAAGGCTGTGACAGTGCAGGACAGCCGAAGACACTCTGGATGATGCACTGTGGAGGAAACACGAAGGAAAACAGGAAGCGGTCAGTCAGGATGTGCTCAAGGCCAAAGTCATAAGTCTCCTAATGCAAGGAAACAAAACCGTACAACTTGCAGACCGCCTATTTCAACAATATCTTAAGGTAAAGGATAATCCAGGGGAGAATGACCTCATAGAGCGAGGCATGCCAGGACCAGCTGGCCACAACACTGTTGTTTTGTTCTTCTCTATGAATAGGTACATGTCTGCTGGGGGCGCGGGCAGGAAGAAATCTGCCAGCAGACATTCCCAAGCCCAGTTCCTGCTTTTGTACAGAGAATTACATGGAAGCAGGGATGACCGAAACATGGTTACACAGAGAAGGACTAACCAAACAGAGAAAGAGAAGTGAAGGAATCATAACACCGGGGAGCAGAGGACAATTTATTTTTGATGTAGCACTCATTTTCCCTCTTCTGTGACACATTTACTATTGTTATGGCGTGCAACTGTGCACAGATGCAGCTAAAATAACAAAACTGGAATGTCTTCACGAAGTTTGTTTGAAAAAGCAACTCACAAAAGAGGCATTTTTCTTTTCAAATCTCCGTAAAATAAACATGAAAAAGTCAACCAGTTACATGAGCCGATTTGCACTTTAAAGTAAAATAACTCCGAGCCTAATAGTGAAAACGCACCTTCAGGGAAGACCGTCAAAATGTCCTTCAAGGACAGCGAGCAGGAGCAGAATGAACGGCATCTCTGCTGATCTCTATCGCTCCCCGTGATTCTAACCTTCTCTGCACCTACACTTACTCAGTCAAAAGGTCCTTTTGTATTGCCAACCCCCCACCAATTACCCCCCACCACCACACACACACACTCCCCTATCTACTTTTTCCACAAAGTCATCTGCAGCAGGCTGTCCTATCCTTTCATTTACTTTCTAAATATGGCAAAGACATGACAGAAAGATCAACCTGCTTCAAGATATTGCTAATACTGGTTACTCAACCCATTTCTTATGAAGAAACTGTCTATAATAAAAACATTGATAAACGCTCACTATCAATTTCAAGGTAGCATCACCGCTCTTCTGTTAGCACATCCCTTCATGACAATTCTCTTAAAAGATCAAGAGCACACTGCCTGTTATTTTTTTTAAAGTCAACTGTGTTACTGCTCTATTATCAAAAACCAAATCTTAGGTGTTGCCATTCAATGTCCGAGGAGTGTGTACCTCTTATGTGGACCTGGAGCTGCAGTCTGGGCGCTTGCATGTACACAAGCGTCACCTATGTCGGCAGCTCTGATCACCCTATTCTTGGCATATTCACAGTTGGCTAGAAAGCGCTTTTGTCATTCCTGCAGACTGCCCTTAAATGGCATTAAAGAGCTGGAGGATGGAGAGGAATAGAAAAACAGTGACACACACACACAGACAGATTTTTCTGCAGTGACCCACACCACTGTCACCATTTCATTTAACCCCTGTTTCCTGAGGGATGTGGAAAGTGAGCACTTCATGATGCAAAGCAGGCACGGCGGATCAGCCGGAGGGAAGGCGTTTGGCTGAGAGGAAAGGGGGAAAACTGAAGCAATTCCTTTAAAACTAATGGCCTCCGTGGCTGAGGGATTTTTGAAGACCACCGCACGGAATTCTATGGGATAAAAGTAGTTCCAGGCTGATTCGGTGGCTCTTCATTGCAACAGCTCAGAAAGACTCAGTGGGGCATTTACAAATGCCACCGCCTTTGGTCCAGATTCGTAACATTTGTATTCATTAACATTAACCCAGAAAACCTAACTGATGATACAGGCACAGCAGCGCGGGGCAGAGTGCCATCCTGGGCCCAGCAGGCTCTATTCCTCTGGCCGGTCAAAGCCATGGCCTGGGGAGATGCCCGCCTCCTGATTTGTGCAGCTGGTTCTCTGCCAGAGGAGCATTTCATGAGACAGTGAAGGGCCTGAATTTCTGTGAATTCTATTCAAGCTCACTTGAGAGATGATCAACGGCAGCAAAAAGACCCCTCAAAACCAGATGAGTTTAGCGCCTGCTCACATTTGCCTCAGTCTTTTATTGGCCGAGCAACATTGACACAAGATGTATGCCTCTCTCTGAGCAGCGAGGTGTGTAAGCCGCTCTGAGCAGGCTGCCGGCCCGGCTGATGATGACAATTCTCCAGGCCCATACAAGCACACCAAGCTGGCAGGGAAAAGGATTTCAACCGGCTTCTGGTGTAAACACGCTACCATATGCTCATGTGGGTGTTTAAACACGACCGATGCACTTCGGTATGTATCTATCATACAGGAATACTGTAAAAGTGTGTCACATGAGAAGGAAAATGTGGCCCTGCCTCTTGTGGATGAAGCGTCTCATGCAAGCTCAAGTATCATAGAGAGCAAACACGGGGATTTTTGAGGAAAAAAACAAAATGGGCATTCATTACATAAAAACAAAACCAAGAATGAGCTTGATTCAAAGAAAAGCCTGAAGGGGCAGGAACTGAACCATGTTGATAAAAATGACCCCACACAAAAAGACAGAAGTTTCACACACACCACCGACATGAACAGAGAAATGGTCTCTTGTTCAAATGCCGACTACTCTTCACCAAGGAGAAAAACAATGCTGCCGTTTCACTGAGCGAGAAACTTAGCTACCATTATGAACAGAAATCCAAATAACTACATTGAAACGGTTAACATCATGCAAAACTCTGCCACACTGCTGTTAATCAAGCACTCACAGTAGAGCGACATCAGTCTTTTCCACTGCTTAAAGTCTTTTACCCACTGCTTTCCAGACTTTAATTCAAATTGTACACCCTGCAGAGTAGCATGTAATTACTAGCAATTTATACTCTGCTGTAATTGGTAACAGATCTGTTGTGAAATGGATTCTGTGCGGGGCCCGAGACAGACGCTGGTTAATGGAGGAGGCACTGGTGGAGACTGGGTCAGGGCAAGCTGGAAAAATAGCTTTTACCCTCCAATTTCAGCTGTTCCTGATAGTCATCAAGTACTACAAATAAAGTACACTTCCTGGGTCGGAATAACTTTAAAGAGCCAAGAGTTTCTTATTGACGCAAGATTTGCTGACGGGATAAAAAACATTCAGGCTGAAAGTTAAGAGTCTTGCAGTAGTGATGAGAAAAAAAGTTTCTCATGACAAAAATGCCAGCCGAGTGTGTATACAATGCCTTCTGCAAACGTAAACATGACGGGGTATGGTAAAGACCAGGGGCAAGCCTTGATCCTGTAGCGCGGAAACTGATAACATGCATTCCTGGGCTGTGAGAATGCAACGGGCCATGACTACGAGATAAGAACAGCTACGGGTCCCTCTGCTCAGTGGTCTTGGTGGCTTTGCAGCATGCAGCGATCGTGCAGGGAGACTTCGGAGTAAACCCAGTGAGAGCATGTACGTGTAAGCTGGATAATCACTAGAATATCAAAAACTGTGTGCATGCAACAGTTTGATTTGGATGCAATGTGGAACCCTTGAGTTGATATTTCAAGAAAAAGAACATAATCAAAAGAGGTGAACCAGTGTTTCCTATAACCTTTACTTCCTTTCAAAACCAAACTTGTATCACAGCTGCATTGGCTCAGACACGATTGCAATGTCCAAGATCTGCTTTACACCAAAATCTACAAAATTTGCCCGATATAGAAAAACATAAAAACAGGTAGCAGGTCTCGTCTCCACAAAAAAAACCCAACCTCAAATGCTTTTTCTTGCAGGGATGTTAAAAACTAGTTGCAAAACATTTGTCCAGCTGTGATTTTATCAGAACCACTTACATCTCCAGCCTTTTCACTCTTACTTTTATGAAAACTTGCTGCTTTCATCAAATTCAATCTTTACAACACTTTCAAAATAGTAAAATGACTCACTTTTAACATTTGAAAAGTTGTTTACATTTCATCGTTAAGAAATTTCAGTTTACAAGATTTTCAATTCCTTCCATCAGTTTTTATTTACATTTCAAACACTGCGCAGATCTTTTTGGAGCTGCAGGTGATGATACAGTATGTGTGAAAGAAATGGCATCTTTGGCTCCAAGATCATATACTTTGGTGCACACGAAGGCTTTGTTGTGACCACACACCAAACAAATTAACTGAACTTCATAAACTGATTCATCGCTGCACGTGATTGTTTGTCTAATGATCAAGTTTTGTATCAGCATCAGAGTTCTGGATCAGCTACCACAGCTCACTAAATGAAATCAGGCTCTTTCAATAGTGAACTTTGTTTGATATAAAGAATTCAAATTTTTTATGCAAGTAAATAGAGGAAGGAAGATTTTCCAGCACTTAAACAGTTTTTGTTTCCACTCTTAACTAAATGTTAAACCCGTTTTCCAGACACGCTACACACAACATCCACAGCTCCCGCGGCCTCTCCAGTGGCCCCAGCCCTGGAACTGGACGGCTTTCTCCCTCTGTCTGGTTGATATTAAACTATTAGCCGCTGAAGCAACCTCCCCCATTCGGGAGGTCAGCACTGGCAGAATCTGGAACATCTGGACGGCACGTTCATCCAGCAATAATGCCGCCTTTGTTCCCTTGCCATATTCTCTGCTCACTCGCCAGCACTGAAGAGCCAGCAGGGCAGTCAGCAGGCTCCTGCAGGAGGGCAGCAACCCAGCGGGGCAACCAGAGGGCCTCCGGCCAATTCTTCTTTTACGTATTACTGTGGTTTGTAAAACATCATCTGCTGCTGAATCACACTCTTGCTCATGAGCACTTTTAGAACTGAAATGGATTTTACAGGAGCAGCTGGGGTTGCAGTCAAAAGGAGGAAAAAAAAAATTTAAAATCCAAGTTTTTCTTCCAGTCTGTGGGTGGTTGTTTTTTTTCCAGCCTGGTCTTGGTGTTGTTTTGATGTGAAGGCAGTGTAAAAACAACAAATTGCACAACTCTTTTCTCTGAGCACAGAGCAAACCTGAAAAATCACAGAAGGAAAAAAAACCAAAACACCTTCCATGAGTGCAGCAACTCTACAAGTGATCAGATCTTGTAAAAGAGGCATGGAGCTTTAAATAGCATGAAGGGGCCATCATTTCTGCAGGAGATGATGCATAAAGACTTTAGAGAAGATGGGGAAGTTAAAACATTAACAGATAAAGGAGCAACCTGGTAAGATGGTGCATTTCTATAGGATTAGAGATCTGTGTGGAGCACTGCAACATGGAGAAGTCGGACGTCCCCTGGAAGATCAGCAGAAACAGGACAAAAACATGAAGACCTCACCAAGCAGCTCCAGCTCCTGGTTGCTGTCGACCGGGACGAGAAATGGCGATAAAGAGCTGTGGTGGGTTCATCCAGAGTGGACCAACTCTTCTCCCAATACAATAGTGTTTCCGTTATCTCACAACTACAAGCAGCTCCGATCGGGTCTGTGAAAAGGTTGTTTGATTTTTTATTTACCTGCACGACAAGGAGCGGGTTCAGATCAGCACTCTTTATCCAGACTGAAGTTTAGCAGGGAGACACAGGCAGGGGCACAAATTCCGCAAAATGTGTCCTTCTTCAGCATTGCCCAGTAAATCACTTCCAACCAACTGCGACAAAGTCACGTTTCGGTAACAGAGTAAAAAAAAAAAAAAAAAAAAAAAGGCTACCGACGCGTCCACGTTAATGAAGGAAACGCAGAGATTTGACGTGACAATCCGCTGTCGGAAACTTTGCATACCCCGTGTAGAAAGCTCGTCTTTCTGCGGTTTGAGCAGGGAGCTGCGGAAAAAGCCCCTCTCTCCCTGTTTCTCCTGTTTCAGGACTCCTCTGGTAAATACGCGGCTCTGGAACTGGGACACCGCAAGGCATTGTGGACTCTTTAAAGCTGCAACACGCTCACACAGGCGGAGGACACCTTCAACAATCACACACCAGGACGCAGAGACAGCAAATAAACACACACACACGTCTATTCTGGAAACAGAAAAAAGCTTGGCCATGGTCTGAGGAAAAAAGCACTTTGACCCAAAGTTGTGATGGACGTTATTGTTGTTTTTCATTCCAGATCCATGTATAAAAGTGGAACATATATTTTTCACACAACTCTAGTTTTTGCCTATTTTGCGTTTTATTTTAATACTTAAAAAAAAATTTAAGTTTCTTTTAAGGCATTTTTCCTGATTGCTCACTTGCAATCAGTTCAATTAAGTTAATCATGCATTGAGTCTGTTCATGTGATCGAAGGTTTACAGGTTTGAATCCCACACGTGCCTGGAGGTCCCTGAGCAAGACCCTTGACCCCCAATAGCTCCCTGCATAATGGCTGCGGATGGTTTAAATGCAGAGACCAAATGTTGCTGTACATGACTTATGTATGTGACCAATAAAGCAATTTTCTTCATTTATTGTTCAAATTCGAGCGACCATGTCCCCAATGGGATGAAGAGGTTGAGTGAGTGTGTATAGACTAAAAGAACGTCCCTATATGAAACATACTGAAGGAGTACATGTTTTTGATGACAACAGACGAAAACTGTTGAAACATGTCAATGTAGTAAAACACCTGCCTGAAAAGAAGAAAGCAAAATACCTTTGTACTTGAAATTTTAATTGCCTCCTCGGTTAGAAGTCTCAATATTTCAATCGGGGGAGTTTTCTGTATCTATATGAAGTCTGTAAAAGTAAGAATATTCTTCAGTTCAATCAGGAGCATTAGTGTCTAATGTCCTCAAATGTAGAGAGTGGGCGCTATAATTCTAACAATAGAAGAAGAAAAATACTTTAACGCTCTTAAATACAACTCGTGCATAGCAACATTTTGTCTCTGCATTGAACCACTCCCTGGAATCAGTGAGGAGCTACTATGCAGGGAGCAGTTGGAGGTCAAGGGTCAGGGACCCACATCAGCTGAGGGATTCAAACCTGCAAACCTCCAATCACAAGCTTGCTTCTCTAACCTGCGCCACACCACTCCCTCATAAATGTATCTTGAGTCTTTTTCACAGGTGGCTCCTGGTGGTCACTACATTTTGAAGCTTGTGTGACACACAAGCACAAGGCTTTCACAAAGTAATATCATTTTTTAATGGGCTCACATTGCAGCAGCTATGAGTGTCAAACATGCATACGGCCTGCAGGGTGATCTTATAAAATGTAATAATTGAAAAGAAAACATAACTGAAACGTTCCCATGGAAGTACAACTATTTTGAATAGTTTCAGTGGGAATTGCTGCTTCAAGCCCTGTGTCCATTTTCAGGTTTCATTTTCGTCTTTTATTCCGATTTAACATTTAACAGCACTTATCCAGAAAAAAACTAATTATTCTTCACTTCAATCAGCAGCTATTGTGGTCTTACTTGGTTTACTCAATCAAATCGCTTTAAGAGGGTTTTTATTATTGTGGAAAATTTTGCAAATAGTCCCTCTGATTCTAACACTAACTGAATCTAAAGACTGTCTTCTAACTGACAGCCATCCATTCATTTATTCATCTGCAGTACAGCGGTATAGGTGACAGTCAGACTAATTCAATTAGGGTTTGACAACATTGCGACAGCCTCAGAGAGAAACTTGTCCTAAAGAAACAGAACTTGTCTGTGCTGTAGTGTCAAACTCGATTTAGTTCACTGGCTACATCCAGCATAATAACCTTTAAAAAAAGGGCAAACCACATGTATTTCTTTGTTGAGAGGTATGAGTCCATTATCAAAAATTCAGTATAAGAATTCTAATATCTGTTACAATACTAGTAATAAATATATATTAGTATAACTTTAAAGAAAACAACACCAATTTTAAAACCATGCAACTTTTAACCCGTTGAAGGTAACTCATTTAAATACATGAAGATTAATTAGACTTAGTTATACCTTCATCATATGCAAGTTGAATACACTGAACATTTATAAGACATAAAACTCACAAAAATGACATATTCTCACAAATCATAACTTTTCACCAAATTTTAATTTAAGCATTTCACATTCTGGCAAATGTTGCACAATTCTAGTACCATATCTACTCAATATTAGGTACATATTTTATAAATGTTTTGGTTTTCTTCAACGGGTGCAAGAGATCAATGTTTCTTTGCGTGCAGGCAAGGCAGACTAGACAGGTTGCCAATCCATCACAGGAAAACAGAGAAAGACACACTTTCATTTAACCTGCAGCTCCACACCAAACAGATTCAGACCAGGGAAGATATAATGCGGGCTATAATGATATTGACATTTCTAAAAAAACAAAACAAACAACAACACAAAAGCCACAATCTTCCCATTAAAGTAAATGCTATTTCTGTTTTTTTCCATTGTGAGCCAGTAGGATTAGCAGACATGATGCAACACTGAGGCCAAGAAGTGAAGAGCAGATTGCACCAAGTTGCAGCAGTGAAAGCTGGCTGTGCTTTTCCATCAACATTACAGTAGCATCTGAAGCATACTGTGAAGGTGGTTGTGAAAGCAGAGAGACTGTAATGAGTGTGCCACCTGAGAAGTAAGAGGCTTTTGCCAACATCACTGTGACAAGGAGGATGTGAGGTATTACTATTTTTTTATTGTGAAATTTCAGGTTGTTCATAATAGATTGAATGTATACTGATGCTTCTCTCCATGGAGAAGGCAACAGTTACAGTCATTGAATATTTAAGCTGAATGTCTTTAGATTTTTTGCACCATTTAATCTTAAGCCCTTGACTTTTTTTTTTGTAAATTGTTAATGGAATACAGCAGCCATGTACTAAATGGTGTGAAAAAAGACATTTCCAGGTTATTAGAGTTTATAAATGCACGTATTCCATGCAAAGCGCCAATGCAGCCTGCGTCTGTGGAGGCGCAGCCATGCCTCAATGGAAACCTGCTGCCCTCTTGTGACAAAGCTTACAAGAGGTAAAATTGTCAGCTGAAATTGTAATGAGTAAATATTTGTGTTTACTCAGACGCCCAGACTCGTTCAGTAATTGGCGAGTTTAAGTGATTCTTGAGAGAAGAGCAGTAAATCTCATCGATGGACCAGCTGCAGTTTGCCTACCAGCCAGGCATCGGGGTGGAGGACGCCATCCTCTACCTCATGGAGAGATTTCTTTCTCACCTGGAGAGGGCTGGGAGCACTGTGAGGATCATGTTCTATGATTTCTCCAGTGCTTTCAACACCATCCAGCCCACGCTTCTGGGGGACAAGCTGCAGCACACTGGACTCGACCCGCACCTCACATCCTGGCTCCTGGACTACCTGACCAACCGGCCACAGTTTGTGAGGACACGGGACTGTGTGTCTGAGCTGGTCATCTGCAGTACGGGGGCTCCACGGGGGACGGTCCTGGCTCCCTTCCTCTTCACCCTCTACACTGCAGACTTCTCCCACAACACATCCACCTGTCACCTGCAGAAGTTCTCTGATGACTCCGCCATCGTCGGCCTCATCACCAACGACGACGAGGCGGAGTACAGAGAACTCAACCTGGACTTTGTGGACTGGTGCCAGCGGAACCACCTCCAGATCAATGCGGGTAAAACCAAAGAGCTGGTGGTGGACTTCCGCAGGCGGAGACCCACCCTCCCCACACCGGTGAACATCCAGGGAAAGGACATTGAGATAGTGGACTCTTATAAGTACCTGGGTGTTCACCTGAACAATAAACTGGACTGGTCTGACAACACACAAGCTCTCTACAAGAAGGGCCAGAGAAGACTCCATCTACTGCGGAGACTCAGGTCCTTTGGAGTGCAGGGAGCGCTCCTGAGGACCTTTTATGACTCAGTGGTGGCATCAGCCATTTTCTATGGAGTGGTCTGCTGGAGCAGCAGCACTACGGCTGCAGACAGGAACAAACTGAACAAACTGGTGAGGAAGGCCAGCTCTGTCCTGGGCTGCCCCCTGGATCCTGTGGAGGTGGTGGGAGACAGGAGGATGTTGAAGAAGCTTTCATCCCTGATGGAGACCGTCTCCCACCCCCTACATGGTACCGTCACATCACTGGGCAGCTCCTTCAGTGACAGGCTTCGCCACCCGCGGTGTCTGAAGGAGAGATACCGCCGGTCCTTCCTCCCTGCTGCAGTCAGACTCTTCAACCAAGCCTGCTCCCAGTAGACCACTGCACACCACAACCGGACAATATCACTCCACTCCAGCTGGACAAGAAGTGGTGCAATAACAATAATAATCTATAAGAACGTATTTACTATGTAAAATACATCCACCCCCATATTCTGTACATGTCCACACTTATAGGCACCGTGTGCATATTCTTTTATCATATTGTATTTTTATCTGCTTTTATCTGCTATTTGTGCAATACATCCACTCCCATATTGTATACATATGTGTACATGTCCACACTTATAGGCACTGTGTGCATATTCTTCTGTTATATTGTATTTTTACCTGCTTTTTTGTGCAATACATCCACCCCCATACTCTGTACATGTCCACACTTATAGGCACAGTGTGCATATTTTCCTATTATATTGTATTTTTATCTGCTTTTTTTAGTTCCTGCTATGTGTGCTTCTTTCTCTGTACTATCCTGCTGTACCACTACAAATTTCTCCACATGCGAGATAAATAAAGGGATATCTTATCTTATCTTAAATGGTGTTGCTTCATAGAAAGACTTATTTGTAAATGATACACAAAATGAAGAAGTTATTTTCACTATCACCGTTTCAGTTTTTGATGAATCATCTTCAAAAGGATGGCATGAAATCATTTATCCTTACAGTCTCACTTTAGATGATCATTTAACTGAACCTCTGTGTTGAATGGATGTGTGTATCGAGTTTAGATGGCCTCGGCCCACCCAGGAGAGCCGTGAGCTCCGTAATAGTCCGTAAATCAACCTTTGACAGTAACACTGAAGTGATTTTGTGAAGACAACTCAGCAGGAAGCATCTCTCTATCTGTTTGAGGAAGCTGGTTTGACTTCAGCTGACAAGGTCACCATTGTCTTTTTTTTTTTTATTAGTTCTTATATATTTTATTTGTGGGTATTTTCTTGCATTTTTTTCAGGCAGAGAAATCAGCCCCATTGTTGTGAAACAAAGGCCTCCGGCTCAGGGTTACTTTTCATATCTGCAGAATATTGGACAATATTCATGGTGAATCTTGATTGTGATATAATCTGGAGCTGTAATGGTAAAGGTAAAGTCATTGTAGACAGAAAGGCACTTTGTTTTCAGCAAATCTTTCACACCCTGAAGAGTTATTCAACACGGCATGAGCATAACAATAGAATCGATTTAGCCCTTTTATTCCTATCCTGTCACTGTTGTGCTGATAGCATGCACATTTCTCTAAACCATGACTCTCTTAGAAAGCACAGAAATTGAACTTTTCAGACATACTGTATAATTATGGCGGCTCTGATGACTTCTACAGTGTCACCGTCCCATCCAGTCATGGTCATGAGTCACCAGTGCGTCACACATTTGTAACGCAAGCTTCTCAGCACCATGAAAAACACAGTACAACTAAAGAACTGGCAGATATTGAAGGAAGTAATAAGTTGAAGTTGCCTTGGAAAGAGAAACAGAGTAACTTACACAAATACTTGTTCAACCATTATAATCTTCTGAGTCTTTCTGAGTACAGTCACCCACAGAAAGCTTGTATATTGTACCAGGCTGTCCACAAACTCAACCAAAAACATTCTGACCCCCATTCCAATGTTTCTTCTTATGCACACTTATACCACCAGGAATAATAAATGAATTAAAGGGAAGAAATAAAGGTTTAAAAAGTGAAAGCTTTAGTACTGTATGCAGAAGACTGCAGATCTGGATGAGCTTGGCGAACAAATAAAAAACTATCCCATTCCATCTCCCTTTCGAACACTGAAAGTTCCAGTCTTATATCAATCTATGTATGACTTAATGATTATATAAACAATTGTTTTTATGGTTGAGTTGATTGTTGCTCCAATGTTTCTATCTCAGAGTAACTTTTTTTCTTTACATTCTTAATAATCAATAGAGCTAAAATCAAATCTTTTTCTGGATTTATAAATCTTAATTAACCACAATGCAGAGAAAGTTAGTGATGTGTTCACTTCAACGCAGTGTATTCAAACATCTGGTCAATCGTGTCTGTTGCCACTGTGCTTGTGAGAAACTGGACCTAAAAGCATGAAATAGCTTCACTGGAGTGACTCCTTCACACGCCCAACCCCTGTGAAAAATATATAAACTACTGTATGTTTTGTAAAATGCTCTGCAAATTGTTTCTGTAGTGAATTTATAGTATGTGTGAATAAACAAAAGCAAACTCGCTTCTGAAAATCCTTCAGCCACATAAAACAAAATAAAGCATCTGGGTGTGAAATGATTAAATGTAGTACATTCATGTGCTCATTTATATGCAATCTCTTCCTTTCTTTTGTATAGTCAGTGCAGAGTAGCATTATAGAGAGAGCATTTGTTTCTGTCAATTTCTTTTCACAAACGAAAACAACTGTCGAGTTTGTTCAGTTAAAAACGCTCTAGTCTCTTGTGAAAGGTGTTTGAATGGCTCATCACATTGTAATGGCTTTTCTCTTCAGACTGACTTCTTAACATGTGTGAAAGTGCTCTTCAGTGAAGTTAGATCTCTCCCTCTCTGGCTGTAATAGCTTCTAAAATTACACAGACTAGTGGTCTAAAAGAGACTTTGCAGCTTGGAGGGCTGCCAGACAAGAGGTCAACAGTGACCTCTAGTGTGTCTGTTGTAAAAAAAAATTTTTTTTTACATTTTTAAATAAAAATCGCGTAAAGAAGGCCTTTTCGTATTTAATGCTTGATTATATTTCCGGAATAATTTAAAAAAGCTTTAGTGTATAAAATGCTATGTTGCTTATGTGTATCTATTTTTGCGAGATCCAATCTCTCATGTGTAATCATGTGAATATATGTATTATTCATGTATCCACTCTTTTTCTTTTTTTAAAAGCGAATTCCTAAGCTATGAATCTTTTTATTTCTATTTTCATGGTGGTTTTCTTACATTGATTTCCGTTGTATGCGCATGTGGCGCGCAGGACGCACCCGCGTGAACGCGTAGAAAAACTGACAAGGGATTGCCAAATCATTTCCTTGCCTGGGAATGACGTCCCTCCAGCACATTCCAGTTATATTTAGAGCCTTTATAAAGTGGAGTCGCCCCCTAGGCTTTGTTGACTCTGCAGCAGGCAGCAGCAGGATGGAGACGTCCTCGCACTGACGCTGTGTGTGACCTGTTCCAACATTCTACCCCATCACACATGGATATAAATTCATGTGCTGCTCTGTTTAATCTCAGATGAATGTTTATTAATGAAATAAAAATAAGCGGTATTTGCACATTTCGAGTGTTGATTGAATTAATTTAAGTTTATTATCTTCATGCAGACCAATATATATTTGTGCATTATGTAAACCCCCCCAGTAAGGGCTTATAAATCAGGCAGAGAGGTGGTGGCAGTGTGTGTTGCGACACTCAGAGAGAAGTGACAGGGGTGAGAGGAGTGACAGGAGTGACTTGCCCCAGAGTGGACCGGCTGAAATCCCCAGCTATGCTTTGTGGGTAAAGTGCGCCCTGCTGGTATCCGCCCATATTCGCGTAAAAGGAGGCCAAACGCAGCTAGGCCCGGACGCTGGATCAAATGGAAAGTTCAATCGATTAAATTTGGCCACTGTATGTGTCTTTTTTTGAAAAAACTTGCTCGCGCTCCCGAAACGACGGCAGACTGAGTCAAATGCGGGCGTTCTGGTGAGGAAGAAGGAAATGCAGAGATCGTGCGAGGCGAGAGGATTATCAGCTTGACTTGTTTGGTCGCTACTTCGGACGCGGAACTCCACTCGCTTAAAAGGTAAAACAAAAAACAAACAAAAAAAACACACGGATCGCGTTCAGTCTCTGTTGTCTGCGCTTTGCTGTCTCCTCTCGTGCGGCAGGCGGGTGAACCGCGTTCACACACTTAAACAAGCCGCTTCCATGTTGATTGTGCTTGTTGGTGTAAAACTACGCCCAGTGGTAAAGTGGAGTCTGGCCCTGCACTGCGGAGCAGGGAGCTAGCCTGCCAATGGCGGCTTCAAAAGCTGCACCCTTCCCCTTTTGAATGAATGGCCGGTGTCCCGGCGCTCCGTGCGGGACCACACGGCGTTAACCGGCCACTGCGGGGGACACGCGCCCGGTTCGAGGCGCAGGGGCTCGGGGAGAGCAGTTTGGAGGCTCCCGGGCGAGCTCCAGTGCTAAGCTACAGCTAGCAGCAGCAGTTTGCACCTTGAGGCGAGCCTGCGGCCACAGAGCCGAGGATCCACCACCAAACTCCCCCAGACCTGCAGGCAGACACGGTCTGGAGGCTTCACATGCTCCTACTTTCATTTTGTGGATTCACCGAGATGGAAAATGTTACACAGCAGCCAGATATGCAGGTGCATCTGAAAGAAACGTCATTGGAAAGTTCATTTTGTGATCATGATGGTCAGGTTCCACAAAGAAGAACATGTGATCTCATTAAATGATATATTTGTCATGACATGTGAGCCATATTAAGAATGTGTGTTTCAGTTTAATGACATCATATCAATTGTATATTTGTGTGCGCGTATAGCCTTATTTCCCATGTGATTAATAAAAAAAAGTGGGTGTAGTTGTGTCTAAAAACGGGTGTCACCTTTAAAGAAAACTGACTTGACATGCTTTTATTGCCCCCCCCCCCCTCTAACAATCAGATGCCACAGTCATAACTTTCCCAAAGTTTGATTCTACCACACTGTATTGTGCACTGTGGATAGGTTCACAGTCAGAAAATCGAATCTACTTTGACAGAAACCACCAGACACCACAGATTTAACATTTACTACGGTCTGTAATTCAATTTCCACTTTAACACAAGCTGTAAAGCAAGAGAAGCATTTGGCAGACGACGTTATAGAAGCAATCTGAGACGGACTCGTTCAGGTAAAGACACAACAGGTCCCTACGAGACTGAAGGGCCAGATTACGAGTATAAATCGTAGACTGTCAGGACATGGTATGAAACACACAACTGATCATCTCAGGGAGGGTTGGAGAAAGTGTTGTGAACACAAACAAGCAGATACTTTTTTTTTTTTTTTTTAAACCACATTCTGGTTTTTGTCCTGACATGGCAATCTGATTCGAGAACTCCTCCCTGTAGTTCTGAGCACCATGTGCTGTAACTCCTGAAAAGGCCAGCTGCCACTGTTGATGGGAGCTGCTGCACAAAGCGGCCAGACAGCACAGAGCCTCCCAGCTGCTTGTCAATTTTGGAGCCTTAATGTAACGTCATGGATTTCTGCCTGGGGTTAGTGGCTGCGACTCTGTAACACTGCCTGGGTGGCTGGATTTAGACGTTAGATAAATGGACGGTTTTATCTTTATTAGTCTTACCTCAGTGTCTGATTAGAGCTGATATGAAGCCGGATCATTTAGTCTTACAATTCACTTTTGATTGAAAACTGTTTGATTGAAAACTGTTTCTTTCACATTTCATCTATATTTTCAAGGCTGTTAATTAGTTGGATTCTTGTAATCCTATCCTGAATTCAGTGTTTATAATCCTTCATTTGCACTCATTGTCATGCACGTTAACCGTTTATACTGCAATTTTGTGATTGTCTTCTCTTCTACAAATCTCTTGTTAAATCTTGATCAATCAAATCTGAATCAGATTGCCACACAGGCAGTAAGTAAATGGAGCTAAATGTCTAATTATTTTTAAATAAATGTTTCCATGTTCAAAGACACATCTGAGCTACTTCTTTTGATCAGTATGCACTGGATGAACCGTCGCCTTTCCATTCAGCTGACGATGTAAATATCGCACATTAAATGCTTTTCCTTTGGTCCCACAGGTGAATCATGACAGAATATAAGCTGGTTGTGGTGGGAGCTGGTGGCGTTGGCAAGAGCGCACTTACTATTCAGCTCATCCAGAATCACTTTGTGGATGAATATGACCCCACCATTGAGGTAATGTATATTGTGTGCACTCTGGTGTATCTCTTATTGTCTCAGTGGATATTGTGTTTATGTTGGGGGGGGTGACGAGACGACACGACGGAACCAAGGAGAAACTGCTCTGTAAAAGGAGTTACAGCAGGTTCTACAGGTTCAGGCTTTAAAGAGACACCAAACAGGTTTCTAATAACTTTCTGTGTTTGCCTGTCTACTTTCTCAGTGGGCCAAAATATGCAGAGGGAAATGTCCTGTCATGGTTTTGTTTATTTATAGTTGTTGCTGCAGAATAGAGTGAAGTCGTAGTTTGTTTTATTGTAAAATGTGAAGTTATGAGTGCTCACTGGACTGGACAGTGTTTGTGTTGGAGCAGATTGAATCAGTGTGAGGGAAAACCTGAAGTGCCTTTTAGAAATGAGCACGTCATTGTCCTTCTGCAACGTGAGACACTCCATAATTATACAGAGCCCTTGAGAATTATGCAATTAACATTTTTATGGAACAATGTTGAAATCGGGTTAAAATCACTATGCATGATTATAAAGTCATGCATCGTCCCCATTGATATAACTGAGGTGTCTATCAACACCTGTACAGCGACATCATGTGTATTAACGTTGGGGAATTCTGAATTTGTGCCATTTTAAAACTCATGAAACCTTTCTTTAATACTGAACCTATGAATCCCAGCGTTCTAATCTCTCTCTTGCCTCCTCCTCTTGCAGGACTCCTACAGAAAGCAGGTAGTAATCGACGGGGAGACATGTCTGCTGGACATCCTGGACACTGCAGGTCAGGAGGAGTACAGCGCCATGAGGGATCAGTACATGAGGACAGGAGAGGGCTTCCTGTGTGTCTTTGCCATCAACAACACCAAGTCCTTCGAGGACATTCACCACTATAGGTGAGCGAAGTGACAAAAGGTCACTGCAGCCTGGAGGTCTATTGTGAAGGATGCTTCTTGCCCACGTTGTTCATGGCTGACCGCCTTCTGGATTGTGAAGGATTAATGACCTGCAGCATCTGGGGTTGAGTTCAGTGGAAATTATAGCTGATTAATAATGTCATTTTATTCTCTGTCGTATAAAAAAAAACCCCAAATGCTTTTAAGTCTGAATGTATAGTCTTTTAAAAATGCATTATTTCCAATTTGTGTTTATAAAATCATCACAATCTTTCGTAGCACCGATTTGAAAGTCGGAATCGTTTTTTCTTTTAAACTTTACTTTTAAGCAGCATCATCACTTTTTGACGCGTTGACGTGTCTGCCATGTGTGCGTATGTCCAGAGAACAGATTAAGCGTGTGAAGGACTCCGAGGACGTCCCCATGGTGTTGGTGGGAAACAAGTGTGACCTCCCGTCCCGGACTGTGGACACCAAGCAGGCTCAGGACTTAGCACGCAGCTACGGCATTCCCTTTATCGAGACCTCAGCCAAAACCAGACAGGTGAGAGTTCAGCCGGGGACGACCACGCCCTCCACCATGACGTGTCCCATTTGTCACAACCGCTTTAGTATTCCAGAGCAGCTCTGACATGTTGAATGGCGAGGAGGACGGCGGCGCACGTGGCCACAAAGATACTGGAAGTCATTTGATAAATTTCACTTTAATTTGGAATTTAATTACTTCTGGGAAATTTAGCTTGTAGTAATTTTGGCCAATGTCTGCGCTCAGCCTTAATAATTCAGCTACATGGATCACAAGAAGCACGGGCGACTCCTGTGGTTTTGTTGATTTGTTTCACATTCACTGTCTCTAACGGTCTCTTTTTTTTTTAGAATAAGGTTGCTCGGAAATTTCTCTGGCAATGACTTGTGCATCATTAAATCCTCCCTGGTTAATTGATTTTTTTTTTTTTTTTTAAATAATGGGTGATAATGTAATCATTGCATGCTACTCTGTCATGGTTATGTGAAATTATATCCTCATTAGGGCCACCTGCAAAGGATCCTGCATTATAAATAATCAGTAGATTTGTGGCGAGGAGTCTGCATGAAAGGACAAACTGTCGGTAATTGCTCAAGCGGGTTAATGACGGTGCTTCCTGGTTACTGCGACCGGGTGCTGGACGATTTGCCGCGGTGTCACAAATGACGGTGTGTGTTGGGAGCATGGCCTTTGGTTGCTGTCTGACTGATGGCGTGATCTGTACACAAATCTTTCTGTGCGCGCTGCGGTGAATCAGGGCTCCTTCTGGTGTGCTGGGAATTAATGACAATTTCTTACAGCTTCATTCACCGATGCGAGGGCGGCCCAGTAATTCACTGGTGCCGGACTAGCAGCTGTCATTGCTTCTCATTCTTTGTCCAATCTCATGGATTTTTTCCCCCCAAACAAAAAGATTTTCATGCAATTTTGAATGATAATTTCTTTTATCTATGTACTCTAAATGGTTAAAAATGATTCTTTAACCTTAAACCCTAGTGTCACTCACTCTCTGAAGGCTTGCCTGGTAAACACTCAAAGATAAATATCTTTCATTTAAATATTAAATATTGCAGATTTTCTCTTGCACCCTAATGAATTCTTATCTCCACCTGATCTGTTGCTGTCGCTTTGCTCTTGTACAGTTAAAAACACCACTCCTGTCTATAGGTAGGACACTAAATGGTCGGAAGTTAGTTTTTTTTTTCTTCTTCTTCCTATTGGTGTTTTTAAACGTGTGCCTATTGCAGTTCACTCTTTCTAAGCCTACAGGAGGTGAGTGTTCAGTATTCACATGATTGATCTCAGGAGTCTCGGGGGGGGGGGGGGTGTTGAGGAGTGAAGCCACACACTGAAAGCAGGCCCACCTCAGTCCGTCCATCTGCTTTGCTCTTTTTGCATTTGTAGCTTGCAAACACGTGCGTCCATGCAGTTTGTCCCCCTCCCTGTGTTCCTCAGCATTGAGGAAAGTTGTGTCTCATACTGCAGAGAGTGGAAGATGCCTTTTACACTCTGGTACGGGAGATCAGGCTCTACCGGCTCAATAAGCTCAGCAAGGAAGAAAAGACTCCGCGCTGTGTCAAGCTTAAAAAGTGTGTTGTGATGTGAAAGGGGTAAGTGTATGCAGCCGTGCACCCACCAGCTCTGTGTGTGTGTGTGTGCGTGTGCGTGTTGTCGGTGGGAATTGTGACAAAGGCGGTGGGAGAAGACTCAGAGAGTGAGAGCTGGTACTTCAAATGTTTTCAGAGCTAACCTGCTGGTTTCTACTGGGGCTGTGGTGAGGCTCTAACAGGCTGGAACAACTGACCACTTCTTCCCTTTTCGGTGTCTGTGTTTTGTTTTGTGGTTGATTATTATGGAAGGTTGCTTTCACACTGGATCCATTTATTTAGTCTCAGCATAACTTTGAACCTCACTGCATTCACACACTGCATTGCCCCCCCCCCCCCCCCCCCCCCCCCCAGGGTTGTAGATATTTTCCTTCCCATAAATGTAGACCGACGTCGTTGTTTTCTTGAATAAAGGATGATGTTGCACGTTTCATTAGTTTGTGATTGTACACGTCACTCTCCACCGAACTCTTGTTCTCTTAATGCAAAGTATGTTTGAAATGAAAGTAATCGAAGTGAAAGAAAAAGGATCGACCAATAGTAGCAGATCGGATAAAAAGCCGCTTCAGTGGAAATAAATGCAATATTCTTTCGCACTTTAGTGCACATTGACAACCGCATTTAAAAAAAAAAACTAAACAAAAACATTCTTTTCCACAATTTAATTAAAACAACTTCCTTACAACTTAGATTAAATATTAACATGTAACAGCGTGTGCAGTTAATCTATAAAACTCTTGGTTCAACATCTCCCTTTTTATATTTATCTTATTGCCTGTGTGATTAAATGGAAAAAATGTGTGTATTTATGCTTGGTAACTTAACTATTATTACTGCTGTTTTCACTAAACTTATCTCCATAAACAAGGGAGGATCACCTGTAACTTAATATAGCTATTCTATTAACTACACATGAACTGAAATATTTCAAGTCTTTTTTTATTTTTCTTTAATTTTAACTTACACATAATACAGAAAAAATTTATACATGCCTTTCATGATCGCTGTTTAGTTTTTTGCAAGCCAGAGGGCATAATGATCAGAAATAAATGAAACCGTTTAGTTTGTAGTGAGGTTTGAAATAATCTTTCATTGATTATTGTTTATATATATATATACCGAAAAGATGTACATGTGCAAATAGATGAATACAAACAAGGACAATTGAGGTAACGGTTACACAATAAAAAAACAAACAAACAAAAACAACCCAGTGCCTCCGTTTCCCTTCTTAACTGGAACCATTAAAAAAAAAAAAAAAAACTTTAATTGGGGTTTGTTCTTTCTGTTTCTACTTCAGAGAGACGTATTTATCTCCTGATTTAGTGCTAAAAAAGAACCCTGCTGAAATGTGGAAGAATTGCTCCAAACACACCGGCGCTGTCGGGTCGACTCGGTACGAGATGCTTCGGTCTGCACTCGCGTTCCAAAGCACGAGTGTTCATGCCATTGTGAAACATTTCAGACCAACTGCCAGTGTGAAAGTGTCCTAATGTGCTGAAATCATCTTTGAGCTGCTGCGCCACCGTGTGTGATTCAAAGGAAAATTCTGGTGAACTTGGGATTAAATCAGATTTTGGAATGTTGCCGTGGAGAACGCCTGCTCAGAAACCCGCTGACACGTCGCCAATATCAGCGGCGTGTCTGTTGGTGAGAACGGTTTCCTCGCGGTTCCCAATCTCTTCATCTTCTTCATTTCCCCGCTCTCTCTGTCACAGCCTGAAGTGACGCCGGGCACTTTTACTCCACAGCGTCTTGCTGATTATTGTCACATTTATTGCACTACGTGAACCATTGGGGTGCTCTTATACTTGCATCAGTGTCGCATCAACAGACACAAGCTGCGTTTCCATGAAGCCTGTTATTCATCAATAATCCCAATAAGAGGCCAGGGAGCGAATCAGAGTCTCGTCTCAACACTTCAGCCTGAATAAATTGGTGCACTCAAAAAAAAAAAAACTCCAGTTTTGCGAGAGATTTGAATTTTTGTATTTATTTATTTGATAAACTGTCTCAGGGTTATCGTCAGAGCAGCGCTCGCTCGCTCAATAAAATCCCAGCTGTCGCTCCTTGCGTTTGCTTCTCTTTTGGGATCATTTCTCTCCGAGGTGCATCTTTCCAGACAAGACTCTATCTGGTTTTACTACTTTTAGGCCAATTAGCAGAGTTGCCCTCTGTTGGCACAACAAGTTATTCGCAGACCTGTTGCTTTAGAGCCAAACCTGCTGTGGTGCCAAGCACATTGAACAGTTTGTGCCTTGGTGGAATGCACAGAGATGGAAAATGCAAACAGGATAACTCTCATTTTAGTTGCCAGTGGTTATTGATTGCCTCCAGAAGGGGAAACATACCGGCTCATGTAACTGCAGCGACTGTCTGATTTTTACTCTGGATTGTGTTTTTAATCAGCGGTGTCGGAGCGACGCCTCTATTGGATCCGCCTCTAATGTGTGTCACACTGTATGATGTCAACATGATTTCTTTTTGGAGATTTGGACTTAAGTCTGTATTTCTAATTCTCACCTGATGATATCTGCTAAACCCCTCCATTCTGACTGTACTCTCTTTTTACTAGTTTGTCTCTCTTTTCTTTTCCAGGGAGTTGATGATGCCTTTTACACATTAGTGCGAGAAATCCGGAAGCATAAGGAGAAAATGAGCAAGGAGGGCAAAAAGAAGAAAAAGAAGTCCAAGACAAAGTGTACACTGATGTGAATATACGCCCCTTTTCAAGACAGACTAAAAAAAGAAACTTTCTTCAACAGTTCAAGTAATACATTTTGTACATTACACTAAATTATTAGCTTCTTGTTCAATACCCACAATACTAAACCTGACCTGAATTTTCTGCCTTTCTGTTATTTGCTACTTGGACACCAATAAGCTTAATTTCCAGTTTAGTGCCAGTTTGCCGATGCGTATTGGTCCAGCAGCCTGATGACTTTGATGTTGTAAGATTGTGAAGATTTGGATGATTTTATATTTAGCTGCAGCGCTGGGAGCCAACAGCGTCCCAAGTCATATTTTGACAAATTACTCATTAAAAATGTATGTTAATTTTTCCCTTTAGCTTAAATGGTTGCGACCTGCAAAACATTATGTAATGCCCTCTGGGATGCCAAAGAACGAGTTTTCATCCCGCTCGCGTAGAAAAATGGACACGAAGAAAAGGACCAAGATTCAGCCAGACGAGATCCAAATGTCCCAGCCACAGTGTAATGTCCCCGTCCCCCTTTAGATAAGACTTAGTTTTGTCACTGATAAGTATGCATGCAAACTTCTACTCTTCTCCCAATGTTTTAGCACCCTAATTAGCCATTAATTAATTTGCAGTTTGTCAATGCTTTGTACTGTGTGGGGAGTGATTTCTTGCCTACATGAGACGAGATGTTTTTGTTTTTTTTGCATGCATTGTGTCCTACATGACATGCTTATTGCAAATTGCCTCTGGTTGATACAGTGAATGGCGCCGGCAATGGGGGTGTTTGACTCAAATGGATGTCGTACGGTCTAGTTTTTCAGGTTTAGAAAAAGTATTCACTTCGTAGTGACCCGTTTTGTAATAACGATTTGGAATAACGGACAGGAGTCATGCTGGTCGTTCTGTGTTGCAGAGATTTCTGCTTCTTAGAACTTGAGTTAGAAAATTTCCAGCGTCTCTCTCGGCCAAGGCTCGACTGTAGGACTGTTTTCATTCATCCCGACAGGTAATCATTTCACTGCTCTGTGTTGCAGAAGAGCTGTGAACTTGTTCCTCCTACAAAACTTCATATTGGAGCAGTTTGTTTGGCTAAATGCTAAATTTAACTACCCAGTCACTGGCCTTTGCAGACACCCCCCACCCAAAAAAAAAAAAAAAAAAAGCTGTCACCTAGTCATGCTTGTGTTTGGTCAGAAAGCAGAATGCGTCCTTTAAGCAGCTGTCAGGAATATTTGTCTTGCTGTGGAGTCACAGAGGTTGTTCAAAATGTCGTCCAAATGGATTTTCAGACTTTCCCTTTCAGAGCCTTTCAAAGTTTTTTTCGATTCATTTGCTAAAGTGTTGAAATTGCTCAGTGGCCTGCCTTTCAACAGAGATGATTGTCCAGCAAAAAAATAATTTGTCATTTTCTCCCACCACACCAGTGTATCATTGTGATGTAACTGGAACGGATGTTTGTAAATGAGGCAATAATTGCCATCAAATTGGTTTCTTAGACAAAATCGTCAAATTATTTAAAGAAGTCCTAGTTTCTTCCTTGGGTCAGCCCATTATTCACCCTTTCTCATTGTATTCACAAACCGTTTGCCTGGGGGATTTTTGTTTGCCTTTTATCTTTGCATTAGGTGCTAAATTTAGACGGTAGGGAGAGCTGAGCCCACATTTACTTTGTCCCATGTGCTCACGAGAGATACACAAACACTGTTAAGAGAGAGGGAGCAATATTATTCACACAGAGAATCCAGACATGATGCGTTTTGTTTTCGGGATTAATGGATTTTGACCCACTTTATTATTACCTCTTTTTTCATGAAGTAGATAATAACTGTTAATGCAATTTTTAATTAAGGAACCCTCCTGTTAACAATACTGTTGCAAAAGTAGTTTTACTGTAATGTTTGAAATGTTCCTCTTCCTTTTATTGCGTGCCAACAGCTGATTTCTGAAATGTATCATTTATACCTGGATCGTATTTTAACAACCTTTGTATAGTTGTGATACTGAAAGGTGCATATTTTGTAAATTGTGCTTCATTTGTTGGTGTGTCTTAATGAATGTTGCTTTAATGGAGTTTCACTCCGCTCTGTGTATGTGACTAGAGAGTGTGACTGTGTCCAGGTCTAGGGAAGTGAATGAATGACCACTTTACAACGTACCTGTTGTGGGCAGTGTAGAGTGGTGATCTGATCTCAAATGAGTCTATTTTTTGCCATGAATCTCACCACTCCTATTTAATGTGTAATAAAGAACAAAGTAAAGAGGACCCTCGTTTTTGTTTCTCATTTATTGCCCGCCTTTATTAAACTTGCATGAGCTAATTGCACACCGGGTCCATCCCGGCACTTTAAGCCTCGGCGGTAAGTGGGAGCACAATCTTTTTATTGACAGTGCTTGGTAGCAGAAATGCCTGAAGTCATTTTTCTAAAGGAGACATAGATTTTTACAGTTTTCTTTCTCTGATGTTTTGAAGATCACGTCAATGTTCCCCAGCAGGTGGCACTCTTCACTCACATTGGTCAGACTCTTTCTTCTGGACCACAAAATCCATAAAGGGGCTTTTCTTCCACCGCCCACTCCACCAGACAGAGTGCGCCCAGTTTTAGTTTTTACAAGTTGTGTGTGTGTGTGTGTCTATATTTTAAAAATAAACAAGTACTAAAAATATTTATATGAGGGGAAACATTTTGTTTGCTGAGCTTAAAGGCTCCCAGTGGTTAGAACGGACATGGGAAGCACTTCATGCTTTAAACTGATTATCTTGGGTGTTTAAATTAGATTAAATATACACATTTTCCAAAATAAACTAATTTCACAAAAGCAAAGATATGGGAATTTGTTTAAATAAGCTAAAGACATGACCCCGTTTCTCTTCTCTAATTCACGTAATTCAAAGAGCATTTGACTGATTTGTTATCAGATCTGATGAAAGTGACTCAACCGATGAACTGCAATGAAATTAGTCATTAATCAGGTTTCATTCTAGTTTTCTAAACCTTTTGAAAAACGCTTTATTGTGAGGTTCATTCAGAGGCATACCGCTTTACTGCTTCGTCTGATGCTTCAGCAGCTTCAGGTCTTAAGGCAACTTACCAAAACAAAACACATTAATTGTTAAATTGTGTAACTAAATGTCACCCAAGTAATTTGTTACAGTAACTTTTAAAAGTTGATGCTATTTCCATCTATTCAATTGTTGCTGAAATCATTTGCTGTTTTTCTTGAAACTCAACAAAAATTAGGTGAGAATACCTCGAATGAATACTTTTTGTACAGTTTGTACTAATCAAGCTGAATTAACTAATACATTTTGATCTCCACGTCTCCATGAACAATTTTGTGTGACATACATTGCAACTAATGTTATAGTCATTGTACATTTCTGAAATACACAGTAATTCCATGAAAGTGTGTGTGTAATATAGGATCTATAGTTCCTACAATGAAGTATGTGAATAAAAAGTCAAACACACACTGTGTATTCCAGTGTTAGAATAGACTCAAGAAAGGTTCATGATCAGATCAAACATCATTTCCATCAGCTAATGCGGAAAATCTAATGCTCACAATGCTCCACATGATAATTGGTAACTGAGACTGAGTCTACAGATGAATCCAAACAAAATCAGCACAGAATCTATTTCAAATCTGAGAGAGCTGATCTGTGAGGATCCCTCTCTTTCAAAATGGGACTTTTCCATTTTTCTGGCCAGAGTACGCAAAGGAAACCTACGCCCACTCGGGGAGAACATGTAAACTCCACACAGACAGGCAGTATTGGCAGACCTTCTTGCTACGAGGCGAGCGCACTAACCGGATGAAGTCATCGTATTATTAATCAATACAAGTGTAAATTGGTAGGTTTTAGCATTTTGTATGATGTTACAGCCTCAATTACAAAAACACTGTGATGATGAAAACTGGATACAATGGGTCACTGTACTCACAAACCCATATTACATTTACAAAATAACAAACAACAAATGAGATGTTGAACTTAAGGCCTTTCGTGCCGAATATTACCTCCTTTTAAATGTAACGGCAGTGACACACTCAAACGAGGTACAACAGTAAGTGAAGCGTTTCGCGACAAAGTTTGATTCAGATCAGATCAGTAGGTTTTGTATAAAAACAGTATTTTAAAGAGGCAGGCTTTTTCTGAAGTAGTGAAGGGAAGAACTTCATCAATTCATAAAGATCTGTAGAAAATGTGTGGAACAATTTCAGAAAGACTATTGTCAACCAAAAAATGCACAAGATTTGAAGATCCCACCATCTACAGTACGTAATGCCAACAGATGATTTAGAGTATGTGGAGAAATCTCTGTGGATAAGAGACAAGAAAAAGGTCCAATATTGATTCCTTGTGATGTTTGAGCGGTTGGGTGGGACTGTAAACAATAACATTTAGAAGGAGTCATATGTAACTATAATACAAACAATACTGTCTTTTAAGAAGCAAAGTTAATTCAAAACAAATTCATGGAAAATATAAAAAAAAAAAAACATGTCTGTGGTAAGGTGAATCAGGATTTTAAATTCTTTTCAGGAACCAAATGGGTCATAACCAGTCGGCTAAAGAAGAGACGAATCGTTGCAATTATCAAAGCACGGCTCAAAAGGCTGCGTTCCTCATGATATGGGACCGTATGAGTCCCGGGAGCGTGGGCAGCTTTACATTTGTAAAAGCGCTAAAAATGCTATAAAGTAAACAGCTGTTGGCAAACAACTGCTCCCATCCAGACAAAATAACTATAAAGGAAGGTTTATATGTCAATAAGCCAACGCTAAACCACATACTGCATCTGTTTTCAGTAATTAAAAAAAACAAGTAATTCTTAGGTTTTGTATAGAGAAATGAAATAACTAAATCTAAGTTGCAGTGATAGTATACTGTGCTCAAAGCACTGTGTTAAGGCTTGTGAGTGACACCCTCATTAGTCAGTGACGTGACCCTGGTCTCATGCAGAACTGTCAGAAATAACGGACCACTGTGAAACACATGACCTGTGTTTATGACGCCGTGAAGGATTCGAGACTCAAACGTCTGCATGTAAGGCCATTCAGGGAGTGTGTTCCTTCTGAAGAAATCTCCGTGTTGTCTTGTTGCGAACATAAAAGGCGTCTCAAGGATAATTTGGATTCATTATTTTCTAGCTTTTCTTCCCTCCACTCTTTTAATTCTGTTTATAAGAGATGTTGAGTTGGTTTGAATCCACTGTGCAGAAACTCCCCGTCTCATTTGCTTATGTAACGTAAGTAAATGAGCTGAACAAAACACAAGTTGTATTCAGCAGTAAACACCACAGAAAACAACTCCACATGTTTGATTCAGCCAACAAAGGTAATCCATAACTTTGAATGAGAAGCCAAGGGTGTTTTTCACTGTAGCACCAGAATACTAATACCAGGCTACAAACTTGAAAGTAATTCTCTTCACTTTCATATTAATGTGCAAATTCTTGTACGACTTTGGAGCTAACCCCTGGGGCATGTTTTCTTCAACTCATGTGTTCCCTTTAAAAAACAAAAAGCTCAGCATTTTGCTGCGGCTACTCTATGACCTTTATACTGAGAAAAACAAGATCCGTGGTCAATGAAATGAATCTTTACAGGCCGAGCAGGTGATATTTAGAGGGGTGTTTTCAAAAACACGTACCTCAAAGGAAAACTGGAGTGAAGAGAAAATTTAATTTACTGTGAGAAGATTTAAATAATAACAACAAACAGCAATGAGGTACGTTTGGACTCTGCACTCGTCTTTCCCCTTTCTTTCTCTGAACATCTCAAAAGAACCACAATTTCGGAGCTGCTCTCACCCAGTCATCTCGCCATCACAATTTGGCTCTTGTCAAACTCACTCAAATCATTGCACTCACCCAGTCTTCCTGCCTCTAGCACAAAGGTCTCCAACCGCCGTCCTCGAGGGCCCCTGTCCCGCATGTTTCAGTTCTCTCCCTGCTTCGGCGTACCTGAATCTAATGATGATGTCATCACCAAGGTTGTGAAAAAGCTCAATAACGAGCCCCTCATTGCAATCAGGTGTGTTGCGACTGGTAGACTGTACACATACTGGGAGGAGTGGGAGTGCCGGGGAGCTGCTTGGGGTCTTGCAAGGTGTTTGTTCAGAGACGTACCATAGTAACTTGTCTGATTTGAACCTGCAAACACGAGCTCACTTCTCTGTTACCACTGCCACTAACAGGTGCAGTGAATGATAGCTGGTATTCCCTTTACCTGTCATAATGTTATGCCATGGGTGTAGACATGCCCGCCTGTTGTGAGCTTTAGTCTGTTCAATATCACAACATGGCCATTATTGCAGGATCTTGGTTTATGTGTGCGTTTTTAAGTGTTGAACTCATAAGTGAATCTATATCAAACACATTTCAAAATCAAGCTTTTGTCCTCCTGAAACAAATAGGCAGTTGTATCCCTTCGTCCACCACTTAATCCAACCCACGTGTCGTGAGGCGGTCGAGAAAATCCGAATGTCAACGCAAGTTTGAACAAGTTTTCTGTTATTTCATCTGCAAACCCATACCAACACATGCCGGCATATTGTAAAACAGCATCTCCACTAACATATTTCTGGAGTTTCTGGTACTTTACATTCAGGCAGGGTGTTTTAGAGGTCAACATATCTCTGTATCGGTACAGTTTCATAAAAAATTGCTCCCTACCCGCTTTTATAGCCACGCTGACAGAAGTTGTCCTCTGGCTTCAACATGCAGGATTATGTGTTGGAAGATTTGCTTGTTTAGTCATATTCAGTGAAGGGGGATGTCATGTAGCATCAAAGATGAGATATTTTCCCTTGCAGATTTCCATGAAATAAATGCCAACTAGATCATGACCATAGACAGTATACAAGCTTCAAAAGGACAGGCCTGTGTATGTGTCATATGCAGGCGATGCTGGGGTAATTGGCTGCAAAACAATGCTTGGTGCAGAGGCAACCTGTACAGCTATATCCTGTGCTGGATTACAGTCTCGCAGGCAAAGCTGTTTTTGACATTGAGACTATAATTATCATTAATGAATCATTTTTATGCTGTTAGCCAATTATAAATTAAAAGAGGCAAGTGTTTTTCTGTTGTTTTGTCCTCATAGCCCATTTGAATTTTCTGGTTCCTCCATAATTATACTCCGTTAGATGTGCCGAATAGCTTGTTTCAAAGGAAGTTAAGTTGTTTCAAAACTGTGGCTGTGAACAATAAACTATGTTAACATATTGTGACAAGCTCCATTACTCTGTCTTCCTAAACAATGGGGCTACAGTTCCTGCCACATAGCAGCCAAGAGTGAAAAAGAGAGGAGATCTAATGAATTATGCAGAGAGAGCTTTCTCTCAGCCTGACAGTCTGAAACCAGCCTAGAGAAAATTGTAAGAGAAGTAAGAGTCAGTGCAGCCATCACAAATCCCGCACCCCTTCCCCCCAGGGACCACCAAGGCCAAAGCCTGTCAGTCAAACACCCTCTTCCCAAACTATAATCTGGGGACAGCATTGAGAAGCCTGCAGGTCTGATAAAAACGCTGAAAAGATGCCCCTGAAACCAATCCATGGCAATCCACGGTCCTGTCAGTGACGAGGTCGAAGGGGAAACAGACAAAGCTAATATTATCAAATTGCTACCAACAAGACGCAGACTGCGATCACACCCAAAGCATGCAACGCGGACCGGCTAATAGATCTGCTCACTCACCCGCTGCACACAATATGGTGATTGCTCAGTGACAATCACTAGTCCTGAACTCCAATGAACAAGTGCAGAGAGGTGAATTCACAATCATCCGACAATCTGACCTCTGCCTTGTTAGTGCACAGAACGAGAGAATTTCCTTTTTATTTTAATGAAGCGTGTCTTCCCTTCCTGGCAGGCTGCTGAGTGCAGGGCAGCAAGAGCACAGTCTGGTAATGAGAGGCCAGAAGGTTTAGGTGTCTTCAAACCGCAGCACATAGATGAGACTTAATACAGGCGTGTTTTCACCAGCCCTGGAGGAACCGGAGAGCTGGATGAATATTCATGGAGCGGTGATGAATTGTGTTGCCTACAGCATCGTGCCACTTTGAAAGCCCTCATGCTGCTTCTTTTATCACAGGAGGTCCTTGGCACTGAACCTCACGGGCCAAAACACAGCGCTCCAGCATCCAGCTACCAATTATCATCTGAGATCATTAACTTTTTATGTTGACACAAACACTGCAATTTCAGATGCCCCTCTTTATTCAAATGACCCTATTCATGAGGAGTGGCTGACTCAGTTGATTGGATTTTTTTTTTTCCTGCACGCCTCGCAATCACTCAACAAGTGATGTTTGGACACAAAATTAATGAACAGCGTGCAATGCTTTGAACTGCGTGCATGCTGTGTTCTGAGATGGATAAACAAGCCTCATAATATCTTTCAGAGTATGTATCAGCATAGATTGATACAGTAATGACTTTATGTTGAATGCTTATGCTTTGTTGCATTCAGGCAGCATTCTCCTCATAATGATGGTAAAGTCACAAGGCGGAGAGATAAAGGGATAGAAGGACACAGGCAGAGTTGGGTAGCAGGGTGGAGGGCCTGGGGATTGAGCAGCGTCATGTTCTGCAGCCCCAGACGGGTGATTCATACCAGCTTCATCACTGGCAACAGACAGGACATCCAGGCCTTTATTACCTCCATCCATCACCATCACTTCATCAATCTGAGCTTCTGTGAGCCAGCTCTCCAACCAGTCCCTAAACACCCATCCCAACGTGCTGCTGGACAGAGATTTACACCCACCCACTAACACACACACACACACACACACACACACACACACACACACACACACACACACACACACACACACACACACACACACACACACACACACACACACACACACACACACGAAACAAGAGATACGAGCTTCTATGTCAACTTTAGACATCCAGGCATGTTTTCTCTCTCTCTCTCTCTCTCTCTCTCTCTCTCTCTCTCTCTCTCTCTCTCCCTCTCTCTCTCTCTCTCTCATACACACATATGCACTCACACACGCACAGAGAGGTTCAGAAAGAGAGAGAGTGTAAAGGCCATTCTGCATGGTGTGAAGCTGTTCCCCTAAGGGCCTCCGGCTGACAGGCTATCCTGCATTGTGAAAGCCACTTACACTTCAGCCACATCATACCACCTGCTGCTGCTGACCAGTGTGTCAGAGAGGCATATCATGATGGATACACTAAGCTGCTGGAGAATTCATTAAATCATTCCCTCTGCTCCCACCATTAAATTAACGTCCCAACTCGCCCGTACTTATATAACACAAGACCGGAGTCTCTTTGAGCCGCTCACTTCACTTCTGCAATCTAATGTACCCGGTATTAGAATTCCATAACTAGTACTACCTTGGAGTTGGGAGAAAGGTTAAGAAAGATGGGAGTTATTTTTCCGCGGCTACGGTCAGTATTGGCCAAGTTACTGAAAAGTAATAATTGATTACTTTTGGATCGATTCCCACTAGAGTAAATGGTAAATGGACTTCAGTTGTAGAGGACATTTTCACCCCTCAGCAGTGTTAACATGCTTTATATTATCAGTCACATTCACCCATTTGTGTATGAAATAATTCAATACCTTCACAAACCAATGTCAATGGCTGCTATGCAAGGTTCTCACACACCAGTGGGAGAAACTTTAGGGTGTGTGTCTTACCGAAGGATACTCTGACACATGGTCAGGGAAAGATGGAGGATTGAGACGCCCTTCCGGTCACAGAAAGACAACCCGATCTACCAACTGATCTTCAGCCACCCTGTCACAATAATAGTTATTGCAAATAATAAAGCTACCTTATTACACGGGAGGGTAATATTTCTCTTACTTTCAATCGTGTCCATTATTTAGACAGTCTTAGTAAAATGCACACCACTGTAATATTGTAGTTTTCTGTGACACATAGCTTCACTGTTAACTCTGTAGGTCAGTTTGATTCATTTCAGTAAATTCAGATCAACCTTCTGAGATGCTCCATAATTTGATGTTAGCTGATCTGTAAAGAAATGGATTAATGAACTGATGACGATGAGAAGCAACAGCAGCAAAGCAGCTGAGACAAACTGCAAATATAGTGACATGAGCGAACATATACTGAGTTCATACTTTATTAAGCTATTGCACCAGTCTAATGATGATGTACCTTATTGGCTGAATTTTTAGTTCAGTGGGAATGAGGCACTCCCTCTCGTCCAGTGAGCAGGAGTTTATTGAAATAGTAACAGGGCTGTTTATCACTGACGATAGTAAGTTTGGATTCTGAGAACACACAAAAAATGTCTGGTTTCCTAATGCGTGCATTAAAAAAACAAAAAAACAAACATGGAATGACCCTTCTTTATCATATGGAACTGTTACAGCAGTATGAACTTGATAAACAAATTCCCCATCCATCCATCCATCCATCCATCCATCCATCCATCTAGGTGACCATAGATGAAGGTGAAGACAGGGTTACAAGACGTACAAGCTTTCAGTCCATCACAGGTCTCCATCCATACTTCTCTTTTTATCGATTGAATATGTTCATGAAATTAGAAAATCAAAACTCTTCATTGAGCTGCTAGATACTTTATGATAATTACTGCAGTGAGCATCAATAGACTCACCAGTATTCTGTGTTCATAGGAAGTGCAGTACGGTGCTAATTGTGGGTATAAAACTACACATAATCTGTTCCACAATGACTCAATTAACTGTAACAAAAAGTACTACAGTATAGTATTAGAGTACTAGAGTACAAGAGTAGTACTAGAATATAAACTGTGCTGCATGGTACCTAACTAAACCCAAGGTTTTAAACAATTTCAAGTGGAGCTTGGTTCAGACTTTTTAGAAGAACAAACTATTTTGTTTGTTTATGTTGTTTTTCTGTATTTATATTATCAAATTATCCCATGATTAATACTTTGTTTTTATTTATTCGCAAATGTTGTTCAAGTCTGCACTTTAGCAGTAAAACATTCGATCTTAGATAAATCATTGTGGAATTACTGTTGCATTATACACTTTTGCTACAGTACTACATACTCGAAGACAGAAATAAAACCAAAGAGATCCAGCCACTTTTCAACATTGTGTCATATTGATTCATGGCGGCTATTACACACTCCTTTTCTACCTTCTGTGTATGTACACAGACCTTTGTCACAGCATACAATGTGGTACATTGGGTGACATTAGAACATATGAATATAAGCTACTTGGGGGAGATAAACAAAGGTTCTGCCACAAGAAACATTTCACTTTCAGACTCTGAGTGAAGGTATTGATTTATGCATCACACTGAGTTCCAGTAATGGATTCAATTTATTAAAAAAAGAAAAAAAAAACACTTACTGTGAGATCTTTTTGGGGGGATTTTGCGGGTGAGCTTTAGGTACTTTTGTAGGTTTTAGCGCTCGGAACAGAAAAAAAATATTGGATGTTTGGACGACTGAATATTTCAGGGACGTTTACTTTTTTGAGGATCACATGATGATGGGGGAAGGCAGTGATGAGAGGGTTGAAAAAAGTAAGGGGCTTAACAGAGAGTGAGGGTACATGAAGGGTGGAGGATTTTGTAAGTGTCTGTCAGTGCTGGGGTGTTTGGGCGGTGGTGGTTTCCCTAGTGACAAAGCGAACAGCAAACACACCAAGAGAGACACACTTTGTGCTTCTGATGGCACAAGTTGAGATTCTGGTATAACAAACGCCTCCTTGAGTTCTTTATTGAGATGCATTCACAGTGTTTTGTTGACAATCTGTTCGCTTCAACGTGTGTGTGTGTGTGTGTGTGTGTGTGTGTGTGTGTGTGTGTGTGTGTGTGTGTGTGTGTGTGTGGGGGGGGGGGGGGGAGGGGGGGGGGGTTTGTAGGCATCAGGATGTAGCATATTACATTCACACCCTCACACGGAGATATAAATAGGCAAGCCTCAATACAGGGAAAACTGAATAATAATTTGCTTCACTGCCATCCATTCAAACTTACAGTCTGTCGAGTTATGCAGCGCAAGCAGAACGCAGAATCTCCTCGCAAATATTTGGTGTGTACTGCAATAAATTCAATCTGATATTGTTTTTTTTCTCTCACAGGGAAAAGATTGATGGCAAAGTAGATTGAAGATCATGACACAAATTACATCATCTCATTTCTTATCTGCCTTTTCTTTGTGATCACTGGCTGTTCTGGTGATCACATTTACCCCCTCATTTGTGTGACGAATGAGGGGGTAAATGAAAGCGTGCGCATTGTTTCTGTGCCGTTTTGCTTATCTAAGCCTGTGTCGTTTACAGTGTGTGTGTGTGTGTGTGTGTGTGTGCGTGCGCACGCATGCGTGCGTGCGTGCGTGCACGTGCATGCATGTGACAGCGTTATCTCTTCCTCATTCAAGTCATGTCACAGGCCAGACACTCCATTGTCAGGAGGGGCTTTCATCCGCTGACTTCAGATGTGCCTGTCATCCAGTCCAATTATACAGAGAGAAATAGGTATTGTTACGCTCTGGGGATTGATTCAAGACAAAATAGAAAAGTGAAAGAAGACTACACAGTCATCTATGGCCACGCGCCACTTGCTTGGAGTCACACAGGCCCTTTTACTTACACACACAAATTCAGAATCACATGGACGAGCAACTTCAATATCTCAGTGATAACAAATCCTTACAAGGTAACACGGCCTCGCTTCTGTCTACAGTGGAAAGTGTCTGGCAGGTGGGTTACAGTAATTTGAAATGGTGAGGGATCGAGTGCTGCACCTCCGCCTCGGCTTCACTGTCGGGGTGATAGACCTTCTTTTCATGGAGATGACTGCGGGTTGATGAAGCAGCTGAGCAAAGCCGGTTTTACGACAACTCCAACCTGCTGCTGAGTGCATTTCAGAGCCGCTCAAGCATCAGTCAACATGGCTGACATGAACAGTCTCATGTCACCACTTGTGCATTTTCCTTTCTGCTCTTTTGGTTCTTTCCCCTCTCTCCCCGTCTCTCATACTAAACAGGCATGTGTGTCAAGAACTACCACTTACCTCCGACTGCTCGGGGGGAACAGTTCCAGTTTATATAATACCAACCTGTCATTGCACTTACATGACACTGTACTGCCAGGTAATGCTGCAAATCTCATCATTAAGCATTCAGAGACTGTGGGGAGATGCTCCCAGTGAAACTGTAGAGATATTGTGTGAATAATAGTTCTTGAAAAGTTTTAAGGCGCTTTTTTAGGCTCAGCTTTAAATGTGCTTCTGAAGAACTGAAAGGTAAATCAGATTTTCAGCTTCACTTAAAGGATCCATTTACCTTCCCTGTCATTGCATTAGCTTTGTCACATGTCTCTGTGTTTATACATAGAAGTTGTGACAGCTCAAGATGGCAGACGTCTCAGTTTAGACAATCCCCTTATGTGTAGTCAACCCTGCGTCTCCAGCCGAGCCTCCAGTGTCCTTGCTCCTGAATCAGACTCATTGATGTGGAACGCAGTTGGCTGAGATGCTGGAGGGCATGGGGAGAAGGGATTTGCTCCTCGGATAAGTCGTTTCTCTGTGCAGATTCCTACTGGGCCACGAGAGGAGATTTAAGCTCTCATATACACACTTTCAAATAGGCTTGAACACACACACACACGCACACACACACACACACACACACACACACACACACACACACACACACACACACACACACACACACACACACACACACACACACACACACACACACACACACACACACACACACACACACACACACACACACACACACACACACACACACACACATCTGTTTCCTGCCATCAATCTCCCAACTCCACCTAGGTTGTTTTGAAAGTGATAAATTCAGCCATTTAATATCCATAATTAATAATTTATAACATGCAGCTCGCCACAGTTTTAGATTAGGTAGTATTTTATCTAGTTAATAGTTGTATCCTTCAAGGTCATACTTAATGTTTTACATTAGCCTTTCTGAGGTAATGTCAGTATATTTATTCAGGAACTTGTCTCTAATGTGACTTAATGACACTACTGGGTACAATTAAATGCAATAATGCTCTTTTGCAGAACTGTGATATTTGTTTACTATGGATTTGTCTAATTATATCATCTTTTCAAATACATTATGCCCCCACACTATTTAAACACATTTTAGTGTATCGTATTTTACAATATGATAAAGAATGCAACCGCACATGGCAGAAAGAGAAGCTTCAGTTGAAAGATAAGCAAGAAATCAAATTTGGGGTAAAAAAAAAAAAAAGAAAAAAAAAAGGAGAGCTTTCTCTCCCTCCCAGCGGTGTAGTTCTGAAAGAACTTGCAGTACACCAAAATAAGTGTTTAGCATGCGAGTAATCCCTGTAGAAATATTCTGAGGATTCAGCATGTGCTATTGTTGGTATCATAGTTAAAGCAACAATGGGCTTATTTTCGATTAACTTTAAAAAAAAACCCACTAGTGGTAGAAATTTAGTAACTTCTTTTAGATTGCCCAATGAAAATTGCAGATAAGATATTTTTTCTTTTTGGATTTTTCCTCCTTTTTGTAGTGAATAAATGTAAGTGAACCAAGTTATCTTGCTGTCATCCCCCTCCTCTCTCTCGCTCCCTCCCTACGCCGGTCTTTCTCCTCTCTGTGTGTCTCTGAAATACACACATACTCTCTTGCACAAAGGAGGGAAAGTGTCACTATGGAAACAAGGAGGCGAGATTCTAAAAGCTACCTCTTGAGACGGGAGTTAAGACAACAAAAAGGAGTCCACTGTGTGAGTGGCAGAAAAGCAGCAATATACACAACATCTATACTTCTCCCTCCTGTTCTGCTGCCGTGGATGTCATTATCAAGCTGCCTTGTCAGCCCTTTACCGTCATCCCACAGTTTGTGCCTTCACCAGACACTATACGTCTCTGACTGTGTACTCGCATGTACCTGCCTGCATTCATGCGCTATGTGAGTCTAATAGTCCAATGCTGTGCCTTCAGTTTAATGTACCTAGCTGTGTGTGTGTGTGCGTGTGTGTGTGTGTGTGTGTGTGTGTGTGTGTGTGTGTGTGTGTGTGTGTGTGTGTGTGTGTGTGTGTGTGTGTGTGTGTGTGTGTGTGTGTGTGTGTGTGTGTGTGTGTGTGTGTGTGTGGGGGGCTCGGGTGTAATATGCACCACGCATTTCTTTAATAGGGCTAATCCATTTTAATCCCACCTGCCACAGTTACCTTACAATGATGAATGTAAGCCTAAATGAGTTGAGACGCAGAGAAATGCCCGCGGGAGACAGAGGAGGAGGCTGAGAGGTAGATTTAAGTCTCTATATGTGTGTGTTTGTCTTTGTTGATGTGTGCTCTTGTGGGCTTGTGGGCTTATGTGTGTGTGTGTGTGTGTGTGTGTGTGTGTGTGTGTGTGTGTGTGTGTGTGTGTGTGTGTGTGTGTGTGTGTGTGTGTGTGTGTGTGTGTGCATGGTGTGCGTGTGTGAACCTGTGCATGTGTATTCATTAAGGCTTCTGCAGTGGCTGAAACAGGTTTTTCCTCTGTGCTCTGCTGAAGGCTATTTTCTGTGGGTCTGCAGGGTCACTGCTGTCCTCAGTGATGTCTCCTTCAAGTGCAATCAGCACCATGGACAGCAACACCGATCGCAACCATTGCAAGCACCCACAGCAGGCATCCATCTCAATACACTCAAGGAGGCTCCCCGTGCTTAGCTCCTTTCCTTTATCAATCCTGCTGATCTGAAAGAATGGTATAGGTGAAAGCAGGCTGCCAATTAGGCTTCAGTCTTGATGTACTCCTTGATCTTGAACAGGAATGGAACGGATTCGAGGAAAAGATGGGGAGCTAGCTTTGAGAGACCCCCAGGCTCACATATATTTATAAAATCTTTAATATATAACTCCTACAGGATAGGTTTTCCCCTTTGAAGGCAGATTCCAATGCCTGAATATAACTTGTAAAATGCAGCGGAGATAAAGATTGTCCATTTTGACAGTGTACAGTGCAACAGTTTCAGTGTCAGGATCATTAACCTGTAGTGGCTTTGGAAAATAGCACCAAATTAAGAAGCAAAAAAGAGATAAGGAGAGATTAAAAAAAAAAGAGTGGAGAAGGGGAGGAGGCGAGATAGGAGGAGTATACTACTGTACAGAGTGAGCGAGAGATAGGGAGAGTGAGACAAACACAGAGAGAGAGAGCAAGAGAGCGAGAGAGAGAGAGAGAGCGAGAGAGAGAGAGAGAGCGAGAGAGAGAGAGGGTGCAGATAGCGGGAGGGGAAAACCTCCTCTCTGAAAGGGATGATGTCAGTCTCTGCAGCTGAGCCCCGGTCCCCGACTCGATGAGGCTCTCTCCTCCAGAAACAGACGGGCAGACACATCACATCCACAAGCAGGGAGGCAGGGGTGAGGGACAAACTGAGGGTAGAAGCAGGAGGAGTCTGGTGAATGAAATCCTGCAGGTACGTATGCCACATTAACATCCATCTACGAGTTCATTCATTAGTCTTTTGTCTGCCATCACGCTTTAAATTACTGCCAGCAATTCACTTGTTCAAAGTAATTATCATGTTTTCACAGTGTGTCACTGCAAACATTGGGAGTGTGAGCATATACACCTTTACATCCCAGCCTGTCCGTGTGAATCTTTGTGGGTGTGTGTATTACAGTGGGGGTGTGGAAGGAGAGAGCTGACTGCACGAGAGGACATCAGCACACAGGTATTAGGGGAAAGTTTTTAATGAAGAGGAAACTGCTTTATCCAGCCCTCTCGGGAGGAAAACAGCTTCAATTATTCAAATCCAAATCAGATGCAGGGTCCCCAGAGCAGAGGGCATGACAGAGATTTGAGATTAGAGCGGTGGAGGGATTTTGTGTGAAGATAACCTGACACTATGCAAAAATAGCTTCTTCTATTGTAGTCTGTTGCGTCATTGTTATCAAGCTCTTCCCTGTCTGCATAAGCGAATTGCCAGGTTAAAGCAGTGCCTTCTGGGATACTGGTGGTCAGACAGGTGACTTCGCCGTGGTGAGTCATCCTACAACATCTGTCACTGACACCCATTCTTCTCACTTTGGGTTACAGATTTTCTCATGCACAAAGGAGAATCTCATTATCAAACCTCGTAAGTCACGCTTCACCATTGTTGAAGTTCAGCCAGTATATTTGCGGTCAGTCATTGTTTATCGTACAAGAAAAATGTATTTTCTTGTGGATGAGATCAGTTCTGAATATCACAGGCGGCTGGACGACAATGCGTGCAGGGTCACATTCAACAATGACATTGACATAAGATGAATTGTATCTTTGTGTTGGAGAATCCTACACACCCAGGACGTGTGTGTGTGTGTGTGTGTGTGTGTGTGTGTGTGTGTGTGTGTGTGTGTGTGTGTGTGTGTGTGTGTGTGTGTGTGTGTGTGTGTGTGTGTGTGTGTGTGTCCATGTGTGAGTCTGTGTCATTTTCTCTCCCGGGCTAATGAACTCGCAGGCCATCAGATAAAAAAGAGCAGGTCACTGACACATTTCACCAGCAACCATCCATTTACCCACTCAGGCTGTTGGCATGTCACTCAATTAGTCACAGCGTGGATTACACTCCATGAGGGGCTTGGGGAGAGAATCACAGTGGAAATCCAATTTTGTGCCACATCAAATGTCAGGGCAGATCCTTCAGATTCTCTGTGATAACCACAAAGACAGCAGGAGGAGAGGCTTCTGAAGTTCACAGCGGAGGAGGAGGAGGGGAGGAGAGGAAGGTTATAGTGGAAAAGTCTCTGAGGTATGTGGGGAATCCCTATAAGCCACGCATTGCAGCTTTGTGTTATAAAGGGTTATTTCTATTACTTTTTACTCAATATAAAATCACCAGGAAATTCAATTTGACATTGAAAGATGTGTTTTTGATCAAACCCCAGCGATAGGACTTGGAAACACAGGAAAAGATGCATAAATAGAATCTATATGGGTTATCTAATTTGAGTTTAACACACTATGAACAGTTCAGTCAGCAAACAAGCCACTTAAAGTTTAGTCTGGTAAAGGAATTGTGTGTGTCTGCAAAGCCAGCTGCTCAGGAGACACCTGCTGTAGGCTGCATTGTTCCAGCCACTGCAGACTCACACCAACAGGCTTTCATTTGTTTGTGTAGCCCCTACAGAGCAGCCCCATTTATTTCTGTGAACCTGGAACATCAAACAGGTACTTTTAGCCATTGTGTACAGACCGTTCCCTCTCTGGTGCTGCCTGGAATGACAAATGGTTGAGTAGATAAAGACTACATTGGCAATGAGGGACCACGACTTCCTAGTGAGAAGCCATTAATTAGGAAATCCAAAGTGTTACTCTGTTTTGTCTTCTCTCATTAACTTTTCACTGCCATGATATCATTTTTTTTTTATCTGCTCATTTGCTTTGTGATTCATTTTGTTGTTGTTACTACTGCCCCAGTTCCTTTGACTCCTATTTCAGGTCCCAGTCTAGTGGGGGTTGTAGCTTTCCTGCGACGTTTCCTCACTGCCATTTGAGGATTTTAAAGGATCGGCGGTGTTTTGATGGTTGTCGGGAAAAATTGGATTGATGTTTTGATTTCAAAGATTTCTTTGTCCTCTTTGTTCACACCGGGGAAACATGTTTATATTGAATTATTCATACACATTCTCGCTGTCGAACACAAATGATTTCAGATATCATCCCAGCGGAAATTCATCACCATCTCCAAACCGTCTGTGCCGAGAGGGATGCTCCGTCATTTCTTCCCTTTTCGTGCAATAAATTCCATCCCATCCATCTATTTATCTGTCTGTGATGGCTGAAAGCTCACATTCCCAACAGAGGTGACCTGAGTGGCCCCTCAGCCTGTGTGTCATTACTGCTGACCAGTAGCCCATCTCTATCTGCCCCTGATCTCATGACCTCCCTGAGAGGCAGACAGCAGTATGCAACCACCGTGAAGGATGGCGGAGCAACGGGTGATTCCAGATAGGAGCATAGAGAGAGTGCAGCGATAGAAAGGAAGGGAAAACAAACAAGAAGAGTGGTTGGAAAGGCAAGCAGGCGACAGAAAGGCACAAGGAACAGAAAAAGGAGGGCTATGGGGTAAGGTGTACAAAAGGGGGAACATGTTAGAAAAAGCAGGGGAATGATTGAGATAAAGAATGAAGGAAAAAACTAGGGATAGGCAAAAGCAAAAAAAAAGGAAGAGGGTGTGAAATGCTGAACCGAAACTTTATGGCGAAGAGAGATGGAAAAAAACAGGAGAAAGGGAAGAGCAGGAAAATGAGGGTGGTGGCGGAGGAAAATAGATGGAGGCAAGAAAGTCAGGAGATCAGATGAGGCGAGAAGGGAGACACAGAAAACGGAGTGAGAGGGAGAGAGAAGAGATGCTATTTCCAGACCATACTTACTGATAATGTCACTCTACTTCAAAGTGCAAAGCATTCCTGTCATGCTCCTGCGTGACTGTGCCTCTGGAGAATTTCCTCATAGATCAGATGATAAAAGGATCCCTCACAGTGGGGTGTGTGGGGTTCCTACTCCTTCTGTATGACATGTTCTGGGCTAAACTGTTTAATTTTGTCTAAACCATCAACAGCTCCTGGCTGGAAGTCCTGATGGAGATTTACTGGTGCAGAGAGACCATGAATGAGGTGAGGTTCTGGTGAAATCCAAGCATGGAGGAATGATTTAGGATGGGGATAATATACATTTTCCAGTGATTTAGCAGCACAAGTTAATGTTAATGAGCAAAGTGAGGAGGAGAAAACTTTTAAATAATTAAAAGAAATATCACAGTTATTCAGCTTTTAGAGCCTAATTGTTCCGTTCGACATGTTAATTACAGGCATTTTACTTACAAGCTTTGATGGCTCAGACATCGCTGCATCATCACTCATGCTCCCTTCATCCAACATGATTTGTTACCGGCCAAAAATCCTGCAGCCTAATGGATATGATCCCATTTCAGTAATTGAAGCAAACATTTACTGCTTAACACATACTTAACAACATGTAATCTGGTTATATTCACACCACAACTCTGGCAGCATTGTGCAGTCTTTGGCAGGACTTAAACAATCTGATCAAATCTGACTTCTGTCCATTACTTTGGCCACAAATTCAAATTCAAGTTGAAGCACTTTACAATATATAGTTATATTAAAAGGAATATTTGTGTTTCCAAACTGAAGCATATTTAGATTTCCGGCCATTCTTTTCTGCTCTGTGTTTATACTAACACCACTGCATCAATGGCATTTATTTACAGCCGGAAGATACACTTTAACAGATGGTCTTACATCCGCTCACTCTGAACAATTTCATTTGAATTACAAATGTGAAAAGATGCAGATGGTTTTTACTGAAAAGTGGGATTCCCACCAGAAAACGTGTTATTGTATGGTTAAAGATTTATTTACCTATTAAAAGAGCATGTGAGCTTTGCAGGTGATTGAGAAGTCGTTAGCAATGCTAATTATTTTGTTCATATTATGGTAATTATGTGAGGGCATCACTGAAAGAGACACGGGTTAAATGTCGAGAGCAAAGAGGCTCACTCATCTGTTCAAATACAGATTTTCATAAAGATATCTAGCAAATCCAAAGATGTCCGAATTTTGACTTTTCTTTATTCAGTGTGACTTTTGTTCATATTACCAGTTAGAGTGCTGTATAACTGAATCAAAAGTTATTTTTGTGTAATTTTAATGTCAAAACTTTGAATGAACTGTTAAAACAGTCTGTTTATCACTTCCATCAATTAGAACAGTTCTAACGATGTCCCTCTTAAAACATCTACCATTTAATATTAGGTATGAAAGATATTTATTGAGTAAATTTAATGCCGTTGCATCAGGAAACTTCATCTGTAAATGAAGTCTGCATCTGAAATGTTTTAATTTATCTGAAAAGCCTCCTGAGTGTCACCCATGCAGCGAATATCTTTAAGCAATTTGAACAGGAGATTAAAACATTTTCCGATCACAAGGGGATTCCTGTAAGAGTTATTGAGTCGGCAAAAAGCCTTTATGATATCTCTGGGTCTCCTTCAAGGAAACCGAGCAAATTTAAATCTTTAAGATGCCGTTCATGACTTTTAACTGTACCGAAACAAAGGTCGAGCTGTAAGACATCTGCCAGCACACCTTCATGAATTTATATTCACTCCTGCAGGAGAAACTTTGATACCGAGTGGAGCGGAATAGCCAAGCGAGCAGCGATTGAAGTCTGTGATTCCATCACAGTTCCACTCGCTTTATTTTCACCAGTGAGTCCAGAAATATGGTGCTTGCAGAGGCTGCCAAACCAGTATTCCCTCTAAATTAATTAGAGAAGTTGTTTCAACAACACTGTGGCTCTATTTTTCCACACTTCCTCTGAATCAGCACACAGACTCCTGGCTACTCTCTGTGTTTACAGAAAACACCAGTGTGTTGCTAACACCTTATAAACCTTCATTAAATATGTGTGAGGCGACTATGACCTTGTGATGTACCCTTATGTGACTTTGCGAATGGGTTTGCAGTTCTGCTATAGATCAAACCTGATGACACCACATACTGAAATATTTACATATTACTGGAGCTCTGCAATGGGAGAATCATGACACCTCTGTGTGGACCTATTGTATCTGCCTGAATGAACACCGGTAAATGATGAAATGAATTCTGAGGAGCTGATGTCACTGCCAGTTTCGACACGAGCTATAAAGATAACATGTGAACTTTATCTGTGCTTCAGTGGAGAACCTGTTCAAAAAAAAAAAAAAAAATCACCTCATCTCTGTCTTTCACCTCTATCCCTCCTGCTTTCCCTCCCCAGGTCTCAGAGTAATTCAGTGGACGATATGAGAATCCTACACCCGTCTGTTTCTCCTCACGTTTGCCATTGTGTAGTATGGCTTTTTATTCCTATGTGATGATGAAACGTGTTCATGTAGGAAAAGAAGCCATTTTACATGGGGTGAGAAAGCAACATGACCCGAGCAAGACATGAGCCAGACGTCCTCACAACCTGTTCGACTGACCAGCGGATGACTGGATAAAGGAAATTTGTCTTCTGTTGATTGTTTTTGCTGCGATTAAGATAGATGACGACTGAACTCATTGAAGTACTGATCTGAAGACAAAAAAAAAAAAAAATAATACAAGTCAGAATTTGTTGTGTGTGCACCTGTTTTTGCCTCCAGGCGCAGGTAGCTTCCACTACTTGCAGTGTTTGATGCATGTGGTGACAGCTGCAGTCCACAGGGATGGAAGCAAAAAAAATGTGCAAAACATGCAGTGAACAAAGAATGGAAAGTGCAAGGAGAGACCAATACAGATCTTTATTAACCAACGATAAAAGAGGCACTTAGTGAACCACTTTACATCTTGCAAGAGGCACTGCATTTCCCTTTTTTTCCTCAATCTGATTCATTTTGCACATTATTAAAATAAAACTTTGACATGAAGCATTACATCAAACAATTATCTACCTACAATATTATACAATATAAGATACATACAGTATAAACAAGATAAAGCACCTTTGTTGTCCTTGTAAATACTATTCATAATTAAAACATTTGGAGTTACAGACACGATGAGTTTGTACTTTGTGTGTGGTAGTATCAGTGCATGGGAAGAACTCCAAATACAGGTCTTGGGACTGTGATGTCCTTTTATGCACCTGAGTTTATACAATGGAAGCTTTCCTAATTTTGTGTTCTGTCAGCCTACATATGTATTGCTTAGATGGTTTACACAGTATCTCGAATAAACTACAGAGAGCCAGTAAAAAGAAAGAAAAAAAAAACCAAAACAACAGTTGGATGTATGTACTGTAATTGCTACAGATCTCATGTTCCCTTCTGAGGACATTAGCGTTCACATTACAATTAAACATAATGTAGCACCAGGTAATGTCTATATAAAAAGCTAATATGATGAATGTCAATGCAGTACAGTAAAGTTAAAAAAAGATACAAAATGAATATGTTGGAAGCATGTATGAAAGGTGCACAGACAATAGTCCAAGTCAGTTATGACGTCATTTGGTCCTTTTGCAGGAAGACTTACAATGAGAAGAAAAAAAAACTAAACGATCATACGAATGCAAAACGAACATGCATTTCTTTAGAAGAAAATATTTTACTGTATTTTCAAGTATTATTATTTTTTCTCTGCTTTAGGTAAATGAAAAATAATCTCTAGAAAGTTCAATGATTTATCCCACTAGCATATTCATTTTTGACCCAAAATTCATATCCGCCGTTCGTCCTCACATTTGTGTAATAAAAACATATGTACAAGGAAGACATAAAGTGACTATGTAAAGTATTTAAAGATAGCATTTCACAGAAAAGAGCTGTGCAATCTCATTCACCATAATGAATTGTCTTTAAACATTTATAACTGTGGAAATGTACAGTCTCTTATTCACAGAAACCCCCCCCCCCCTCCCCCCCCCTCCCCCCCTCAACCCTTCAGTTAATAGATTCTGATGTGTCCTTTCTTAAAGGAATCTTAAAGCTAGTGAGTTTTTGGCCGAACAGCTGGCTGAGGAGGTTGTTCTGGGACTCTGCTGTCCGGTATGAATGACTCTCCATCGACCTCACCCCCATCTTTGGCCTGGATTTGTTCAAAGAATTGTTCATGGGAACTGAAGAGACTTTAGATTTAGGAGGATGAAAAGATCTTCCCAGAGGTCCCTTTTTGGTTTTATATTCCCCATTTTGCGGGGCAACAGCCTCAGCTTTCTTGTGTGTGCAGTTATCAAGCAAACTCCTTTTTGACTGCAAACCCAAGTTGGAGGTCTTGCACTTGGAAACAATTTTGTTGCTAACAACATCATCCCGTACTGAAGACAGCACAGGATACTCGTTAGGTCCGTCTGACTTTCTCTGCAGGGAGGAATTTGCACACTTGTAAGGGCGATATTTCTTTTTGGCTCGGGAATCAAAACCAAAGTTTTCCTGTGTGACTGGAGAGGAAACCCTTTGCAGGCTGTGAGGGGATTTCATGTCCTTCCTCTTTTTCTGTGGTCTCACACATTCTTTGTCCTCATTAGGAGCCGAAGGGTTGAGGAGAACCTTGGAGTGCATCGCTGGAGTGGATTCTGTGGCCTTTGTGCCGCTAGCTGGAGTGCCGTCTTTCGTGTTGTCACTTGTTTTGGCTGGGGAAACTTTGTCTTTCATCTGACTGCTACCTTCCTGCAAAGCACCATGAGATAATAGCTGCTGTTTGCTGTCAGCATTTGAAGCTGTGGATGTGTGATGCCACTGCTCATCATCCCTCTGTTGGTTCATCACATCAACAGCTAATTCGTGCTTTTCAGCCTCAGGTGTATCTAAAGTGACCTGATTTTCTCTTAAGCTGACAAAAGAGTTCTCGCTGGGTGGAAGTGGATCTGTTTTTCCTTCTGTCTCTGAAGTGTCACCTTGAGCAGAGCCTTTCTTAGCTTTAACAATCTCCTCCCCCGCACTACTACTCTCTTTAGATGCTGGCCATGAAGTTGTCTCTGCTCTAATGCAGATTGACTCATTCTCTTCTTTCACATCACATGGTTCAGTAATTGATTTTCCATTACCCTCTTTATCAAGATTAGGTGAGAGAGTCGGGTCAATTTCCTCTTTCTTTGGTGTCGCCGACTCCGACGAGCTCATGTGAATACATTTCTCCAGCTCCACAAGTAGCTCAGAATAGTCCTCGGCAATGTCCTCGGTCTTAACACTTGTACGGTTTGTGTCACTGTGGTATTCATTTGCGATGGTCTGTGTGGAGTCGTCTGCTGTGGACACTGAGGGCTTCGACTGCGTGTCTGAGTTCTGATTCAAGTGTAGTGAACTAACACTGGCAATGCCACTGTCCGAGCTGTTTTCTTGCAGAGCGTCAGAGAGAATTCTCCTCTTCTTGCTTGGGGGTGAATCACATTCATCTTCCTTGGAAGCGGACACTTTGGCAGGTCTGAGAACGCCTCGGAATTTGAAGATTTTGTTTCCCCCGGAAAGGTGCTTTTCCATGTGACGATCAAACTGTTCTTTCTTGGAGAAGGTGTAGTTACAGGTGCTGCAGATGAAGGATTTTTTAATCACGTGCATGACATCAGCACAAAGCTCGCAGGTGTAAAGGGTGGTGTGCTTTGAATCGAGCTCGTGCACTTCCTCATGAGCTCTCTTTAGGTGGTCCTTAAGCTCCTGGGCTTCCTGATAGGAGACGGGGCATTTGTGACACAGGAAAATACGCTCCAAATTGTGAACCACCAAATGCCTTTGGAGCTTGAATGGTTTGGGAAACTGCTTCCCACAGTGGTGGCAGTCTCTTGAAGGGTCTTTGCAGTTCGGATGCATCTCCACACTTTTAGGAGTGTCTGCTTTGTGGAGAACCTCGAGTGGAGTCAACGCGCTCTGCTTCCCTCCTGATCCACTGCCTTTTGATTTGTTCATTTTCGGCTCTGCACCCTCCAAGGTATTCCCCTCTGCTGCCGTACTGTCGGTAGCTTTCTCGTAAACTTTAGCACCTTTGCTGGACTCTCTGTTTGTTTTGCCGGAGCGATGCTGCATGATTGAGGAGATGAAGTTCTTCACTGCCGTCTCCTGCATGAAGCAGCCTGAAATTCCCAACATGGAGCCCTGTGTCTGACCTCTCCTCGCAAATTGAGTGGCATGCTCGCGCAGGTGTTCGTTGTACATCCACACGTCTGATATCTCCTTCAAGCACATTCCACAGGTCCAGATACCGGTCTTGTTCTTGGCGTGCTTCTCTCTTAGATGATCTCTCAGCTGCTCCCTGGAGCTAAATTTGCGCTGCACACACATGTAACAGGTCGGAGGTGGAGAGGGATTGTGTGAGAGTTTGTGAAAGTTCAGTTCACCGAGGGTGAGGAACCAAGTGAAACACACTTTGCACTTGTACTGCTTGTCCTTGACCTTCATTCCACCATCTTGTCGTTTCCGGCCACGTCGCTCCGTTACTTTCTTTGACTTTTCCTCCTCTGTTTTCTCTGTGTCCACGGCTGCAATAGGAGGAACGACTGAGATGTCTTTATTAGAGTCAAAGAACTGAATCTCAGGGAGCTGAAATGTGGTGTTGATGTTCTGAATATCTATGCTGTGGAACGTTTGCCCACCCTCTGTGGTGCACGGCTCTGCAGGGTAGGGAGCAGCTGGAAGAGGCAGAGCACAGGGTTTGCTTGGCAGTTCTGGTTTACAAGTGTTGAGGTCTGAAGTGACTTCTGCGCCAGCATTAAACCCAGTTAAGTCGCTGGGGTCACTCCATTCAATGGATGACGTGTCAATTGTAGTCTCCAGAGGTTTCAAGATGTTGTTGCCCGGCTCTCTCATTTTCGCCTCCTCATTACTTTGATTGGCATCCATTAACGGTTTGCTCTCCACCGTCATTGTGCCGTTGTGGCACATATTTAACATGATTGCATCATCGATAGATATTGTCTCATAGCCACCGTGGTTGCTTTGATTGTCAGTGAACTTCTGCTCGGATTGGCTCTCCGTGTACTGATCTTTATTTTGCGACAAGGTGTCATTGAGAGGGTAGTCCGGAGTTCCGTTTGTGTGGGGTGAGAGCTTTTGTCTTTTGTTCTTTTTGCTGTATACCCTGGGGCACTTTTTCCTTTTTGCCTCCTCATCTCTAGGGAACAGTTGTGAGAATGTGGTGTCATCTTCGAGTAAGGCCTTCAGATCAGCACTAATGCTGGGAGGACTGAGAGGGGAGGAATTCAAACAGGAGAGAGGACGCGCTTCTTCTGAGGAACCACTGTTATTCTCACTTTTCATCTCCACCGCCACTTTACTGAGAATCTCCTGGGCAAGATTCACTTCTGATCCTTTCTGTTCACACGTCTCCGCCACAGGACTCAATGTCTTTCTGGACTCAACACTTTCTCCGATAATCTCTTTGTCTATTGAAATAGCACTTTCCACATTATTATCTGAGCAAACTTCTGACTTTGCCATCTCTGTAATGCTTGCACATTTCATATCATCCGTATCAGTTATTTGGTTTACCTCCACAGTTTCACTGGGTGCCTTTGCCTCTTTTTTTGGTGACTGTGAAGTACTGTCACTACCATGGTCTGAAGTAACATGGTGAGAGAGCGACTCTCTTGCAGGAACAGCTCTGTCATTGATTTTCACTTGGTCCTCCGGAGATTTGCTGTGCTCTTTTAGTGCACTGCTTTTGAACTCAGGAGTTATGGCTTGAAGTATGTCTGTTTTTAATATATTCAGAAACTCATCAGAGAAAGGGTCAGGCTTTATGTTTACTTCACTGTTCTTGTTCTTTTTGGCTTTGTTGTTCTTCCTTGCTTTTGCTGGCAGCCGAAGGTTTTGATGGCTTATTTTATCCGCAGCCACTGTACTTGTCTCAGTTGCCATTTCCTCCAGGACTGACTCAGTCTCTGCAGCTTTAGATATGAGAGCGCTACTTATCTCAGGAAGCCCATCTATTTTTGTTGGGCAGCAGGTCAGTGAATCATCTTTATGTTTTTTCTCTGTAGTTTGTGATGCTTCATAAATAAGCGTAGTTCCCTGATGGCTTGACGTTGTGCTCTGTTGGCCAGTGCATTTTTCAGTCCTGACCAAATGCTTCATGGCTTTATGTCTCTTTAAGCCTGGCACAGTCCTGAAACACATGAAGCAGATTTCACAGAGCACTTTGCCCTGTTGAGTGCTGCACTGATTTTTCTTTTGTGTCGTCTCCTTTAGACTCGGCTGCATTGTTGAACACTGGCCAGCCTCTATTGTGGGTTGACTCTCCGATGGGTCTGATGGAAGCGGCATCCGATCACTTTCACAGATGATGAGTGGCTTAGGAGTGGGCGGACCATCTGATAAGTCTTTTTTAAGAAGTGTACTTTTCTCAACAGGAGTATCACAAGAATCTAAATCCTCTGATTTAGCTTTGCCCACAAGGTCAGTATCCATATGCAAGTGCTCAACAGGTTCAACAGGATCATGGAAAACTTCCAGGTTTGTTTTAACTCCACCAGCCAAAGTATCACTTGTTTTGATTTCATCTTTGAGGCATGTAAATTTCATACTCTGCTGGAGTGGCTCATCTGATGGATGGAGTTTAGCTGCATGGTCTGAGTTCAGGGATACTATTGTATCTGTTTCAGTTTTGTTAAAAATCAGTGCAGGATTAACGCTCAGGTCACACGATTCACAGTCATCTCTGGGTCCCTGCTTGATGTCTAGATTCTCCCCGGGTTTGTTGGCTGACGATATCGGTATATAGTCATACTGATTCAGTTGTGGTGGTTCATCTGAAATGCTGTTGTAGCTGAGAGGGCTGAGCTTGAAATCATACATTGGATGTCTTTTTTCAAGAGACACCTCTGATGGCTCTGCTGTGCTGCTCACAGGGAGTGGAGAAGAGATGGTAGTTTCAGAGTTGGGGATTTTACACTCCGTGATCCCCAAGTCCAGGTGAGGTGGGCTTATCAGAGAATATTCCATCGGACTTGTGTTTAAGTCAGAGCTGTTTGAAGCCTCTTCAACATTTGGGCTTCCAGTTTTGTTCGAAGGGGGTTTTGCATTTTGAATCAAGTCTTCATCAGTGGATTTATTATTGCATTTATTTTGTGATGTTGAGGAATTGTCTTCTATGTGGAGGTCCTGTGCTGTACTCTGAGGAGAAGTTGATAGAAGAAGACTCGCAGGAGATGTATCTAAGAAGGCACAGTGGCTTTCTTCCAGTTCTTCTCTACATGGTGAGTTTTGTTGACTTGCCATGAAATCAACTGGAAGATGCTCTTTGATGTCTTGAACGTTTAAAATTTCTTCTTGTTTTTGAATCCGCTCGAACGCCAGATCTGTTGCAGCTTCTAGAGAGTTGTTGAATTGTGTAATTTTGCAGGGATCACTGGTAATGATGTCATCAGACTGTGAGAGCATCAACAGATTGCTTTGTCCCTCTATGGGCGCAGCGTCATGGAAGGGTGAATGGTGGCTGGTACTCTCTGAAATAGCTTCCACCAGTATTGAACTGTATGGTTTGTCGGTGATGACTATCTCCACTGACATTTCAGTTTCACTGTAACTCTTCGGAGAGCTTTTTGCAGGAGAAAGGGCAAGTAAAGGATCACTTGTGGATGTTTCTAAAGTTGTTTGGTCACTTACACTATTTGAGCTTTCAACCTTTAGCTGATCAGCATGTAATGCACTGATTTCTTCAGGATCATCATGGCTCTCTGCAGATTGCAGTGCTGATTTAATCACTTCTGCCCTCTTTTCGACAAAGTTGAGCTCAGCTGTTAGTGATAAAAGCTGACCATTGGACTGATTGGTGGTCATTGACTCTGCTTCCTCTGTACCACCTGTGATTAAATATTCTTGGTTGTCGCCGTTGTTTTGAGGCAACAGATTCCCAATGTCTTCCACGTTACTGTTCTCGCAGGATTCCTCAACCACATGTGTGTCATGTGTCACCACACTTGAGCTGTGAGTGAAATTACTATTCTCAGTGATAGCCTCGTTTGATGTGATTTTAGTCTTCGCCTTGTAATCCTTGTTTTCTGTGGGCTCACTTGGCTGCGATGAAATTGGCTGGTTGCCATTGACTGTGGGGTCAGTCGTGTTGGAGAGAGATGACTGTGACTCATTCAGAATGAATTCAATTTCATCCTTCCGCTCGCTGATATTTGGAGGTGATAATATATTCTCCTTTCTGGTAATTGCTTCCTTTTCACTGTGATCTTTTCTCTCAGTTACCTGACATTCAATTTCTTGATGTTGTTGACTCGAGAAAGAGTTAACATTCGGCTTCTTGTGTACTGATATAATGGGTTCTTTTTTGAATATAGAGTCTGAAATCACCTCCAGGCTTTTCATGAGATTTTCGTTGTATCTCTTCTGTTCTAAAATCTCTTCCTTTGTTTTCACAGCAGACTCTTTTTCAGTGCTTCTCTCCCTTGATTTGTTGTCATGCTGGAGCTGAGGATGTTCAGCATGAGAGGCTGGTGAGATCAATTTCTGTGCATGATCATTTTTTTCAGAAAGATTTTCAAGTGCTTTTGATTCACTATCAATTGGAGTGTGGGGACTGTGGTGTTCACCCATTAGCGCAAACTGAAATGTAGTGGACCATGGGAGCCCCGGTTCACTGAAAGGCTCTGCAGGTATATTTGAGACGGGTACATCTATTGTTTGCACAGGGCACTTGATTCTCAAACCACTGCCTTCACTCTCTGATTCATCATCCAGACGTAAAGGTGAAAATTTGCTCATCTGCAGCTGCTTGGGAACATCCTGAGAAAGCAATGGTGGGCTTTCCAACTTAGTCGTCTGCAGCTGGTTTTCAAGCTCGTTCACTATTCTCTTTATCTCTAGCTCATCCTCTGATGCACAGCTGTTGAGATTTGCACTGTAGTCAATTATTTTTTCTGGCAGAGACAAAGGAACGTGATTGTAATCTGGTTTCTTTTCATTTGATTTCTCAGAGTGGCTTTTGTACTGAGATATCTCATCTGGTAGCACTGGGCTAACTATGAGATTCCAGTCTCTTTGTTCCAGAAATGGAGAGAAAGAAGACACAAACTCTTCCTTTTTATCGGATGTGTTCTCTATTGAATGGAAACCTTCTTTCTGTATTGGCATCTCCGGGTAAAGGCCACTATCAAATCCTGTGAGGTCCCCAAACATTGATGAGGTGTCAAATGAGAGTGGGGATTTCATGAGCCCCTGCTCCTGATCCAGAGGGTAGGGCATGAGGTTGAGAGTGTCTTTCTGTATTAACGGGCTGTGGCTTTCAGTCGGAGATAGGCACACCTCATCCATCAAAGAGGTGCAGAGAGAAGCAGGCTTGTGTGTGTCTAGGTCATTGACTAAAGTAATAGCCTCTTTCACCATGCAGACACGGTCACTCTGTTTTTCAAATGTGCTGCTGTCCGATAGCTCTGGCAGTGTGGCTTGGGGCGGCTCTCTTCTTTTGCCCTTTGTGTTTCTGTCAATATTGAAATCAGGTGCTTTGGTGATGGTGGGAGAGTGTGAATTAAACTGTAGTCTCTTGTTATCTGTCATGCTGCATTGTGTTGGTTCTTCTTTCGGGCATAGATTGTCGGTTCTCTGCAGGGTGTTTCTGTCTGCAGTCGCTGTCGTGCCAGTTTCTTTTCTGTGAGACATAACTTTCTCTCTTGATTTTGTGTGAGAGCTTCGGGTTTTTTCAAAGTGTTTCATTGTGTCTTTTCCTTTTTGCAAGGATGATAGTGGATCAGAAACTTCTGGATTTGAATAGTACTTCTTCGGATCCTCTGTACTGTCTTTGTTATCAGAATGAATGGTTTTGTCAGTGTTGCATCTCTTGACAGACTTCGTGAACATCAATGCTAGTGTGCTGGACTCTTTAAATAACTTATGTGGGGAGGACATTTCATGGGTTTTCTGCTCGGGCGACTCCTTTTTGTCTATATATTTCTCACTGTCTGAGTCAGTGCGGTCAGTGCTTTTGGGGCTGTTGTTACTATCACTTGAAACACTGACGGATGTGCTGAGTTCACTGCTTGTGGACGATCTGCTACCTCTCCGTCTGAGTTTCTGGTAAGAGCTATGTTTCTCTGGTGAAAGAGAGACTTCTTCACTTTTTTTCAACTCAAAACACTCCTTTGACTCATGTCTCCACGCTGCCTGGTCCCTCTCGCTTCTTGCTCGCCATTTGCACTCTTTGGTGTATGTGTATTTACATCGGCTACTTTGATTCAGCCGGCCTTGACTTGCTATTTTTACGGGCTCACATTCATCATCTGAGTCTGAGACATAGTCGTATTCCCCAAACGCAGGGTTCTGCACAGTCGGAGTTAGTCTCTCCATCACCAAGGAAAACTGAAGGTTTTTGGTACCTTTAACGTGGAGCTTTTGGAGCTTATTTTTCTGCTGAACTATTTTGTGAATAAGTTCTTTGCTCCACGTGCCTCCTCCAGTGCTTTTCCTCTTGCTTTCTTTCACTGTAGTTTTTGAGGTTGGAGATGAGGAGGCCTGGGAGAGTGCTGACCCTCGAAGTACAGAGTTTTCTTGAAAGCTTTTAACACCACAACGCTCAGAAAACCTGCTGGATAGAAGAAACCTTTGTGTGCTTGTGTTTTGTTCTTCACTCTTGCACAGTATTCTTGCCTCTTTCCCTTTGCTGTCTTGTTCCCACATCTTCTCCCTTGAGGCGATTGTTGAATTTTTATGTGAGACTTCTTTTTTTATGTTAATTTTCTCATCTTGTTCTGCAGTCAGAGACATTTTCTCAGGGCTCTCAACATCAGAGTCATAAAAATACTTTCCCTGTGTGAAAGACCTGTCATCAACTGCTTGTTTATTTTTGCTTTCACAGACCAGGGATTCTTTCGTTTTCACACATTGTTTGTTTGATGATGTTTTGACAGTGGTGAGTTCATCGTCAGCAAATGCATCAATAAAGCTGCTGTCTATCTCTGCATTGTCTGATTGATATCCCAGTCCATTCAAAGCTTCCGTGATTAGGCTGTCTAGTTTGGCATCCTCCATTTCCAGCTCAGGGAGAGGGGCAGGGAGGTTTACTTGACCCGAGAACAAGTTCAGTTTCATTGGATCATCTTTAGTGTCTCCTTTGGTTTCACTCTCAGGAATGAGTTCTCCATTCTTATTGAGGCCCAGCAAAGACAGGTGAAGGTCCGTTGTACACCTTGGCATTGAAACATTAGACACAGATGAAACTACCTTTGCTGGTTCTGCATGGAACTTTACGCCATCCTCGACCTTTGATATGTCTTTGTGATCATTTTGTGCAAATGCATGCTGTGCACAGTATTGCTTATGGCCTAAAAATGAAGCAAGATTGTTGAAATTCTGGTCACACTGCTTGCATGTCAGAAGCACATCTAACTGGTCAAGGTTTGCGGTCGCTAATGAGCTGGCTAACAGCTGATGTGCTGAGTAAGGTGGTGGAGGCTGGTGATGCTCCACCCCAAAACTATCCATGTAGCCTTTGCTGCCATCCATAGCTGTCTTTGGATGTGTACTGTTTTGCAGGTAGCTCATCATATCATTTTTGGGTCTCTCAGGTGCATAGGGATGAGTTCTTGGAGCATCCGAGTGAAACTGGTGGGTGTGAGTGCCCAGCTGATCAGTGGATAACTGACTTTTTCCTTGTGGTTGGTGATAAAATGGGTGCGGTTGAGTCGACTTTGACATCTGACTATCGTCTGAGCTGATGTTGACGGGGCTGGTAGATGCAGGGGAGAGGGAAGAGCAGCTGCTTGATGCAGGGTTATGAACTGGGGAGGGCAACGGAGACTCATAGGGTGACACCATCATGAGTCCCATAGGTGGCACTTGCAATGGTGGATAGTTATAGTTTCTTGTGGATGTTGCTGAAACAGGCTGGTTGAGTCCAAAATACACTGCCTTATTTTTGGTCTCACATGCTTGGGGGTGGCTCATCTCCACTTTAAAAGTGGATACTGTATTACCATTGTGTTTTACAGTCTCCTGTCTTTGGTTTGGTGTCCTGCCATTCTGAAACGAGTTGGGGTTTTTTAGTGAGCTATGTTTATGTGATTTACTATCATCCTGCCAGTCAGAGGGGGATACTAAGAAAGCCAATTTTTGATTGCTTATTGGCCTCGACAGCTCAACTCTGCTTTGGTTTGTCAAGGAGTTTGGATGCGTCTGCTGCCAGGCCATTCTGCTATTTTTAGATACGTTTGGCCCTTGCTCAAGTGCTGTCTGATTCTGAAACTGAAACTTATCATTCAGATCAGTATATTGAATTGAGTTTGGATCCACAGTTGAATATGTCTTATTTGGCCCCTCCCATGAATGGGGTAACCTATGTAAAACCTTATTGTTTGGATTTTTCTCAAAAGGCATCGAGACTGTGCGGATGTTACTGACTGCAGAGTTGTTGAATGTTTTGTTGGAAAAGTGCATTGGAGAGCCTGGACCTTGTGAAATATTTCTTGCATGCACACTTCCCTGAATGAGTGTCCTTTGGTTGGCAGTAGAGTCTTTTGGGTGACAGTTTCTCTTACTTCCCGAGGTGACGGCTGCATCTCTACTGTCTGTCTGTCCAACAGTGTCTGCATTCTCAGCCAGCGTGGTCTTCGACTGTTCTGACTGCTGTGAGCTGGAGCCAGAGCTGTCACTGCTGGCTGAATCCTCACTCAGATTCCGAGGACACTGAATGGGCGGTGCCATGCCTTGAATAAACTGTGACTGTGGGGGGTGAGGATAAGAGCTTTGGTTCTCTGGCTGCTGTTCATTACTGAACTGAGTGCTGTTCTGAGTGATGTTTTGCCCTTCTCCGTGAATGAAGGAAGAGTTGTGGCTCACATGAACAGAACTTAGAGAAGAGTTTGTGAAGTCTTGTGATTGGGGGTTCTGTTCACATGAAAAAGAGTCAGAGGCTGATTCTTCCATTAAATAGTATCCATACTGATATGGACTGGGTACAAAAGCACCTGCCTTACTGGCTTCTGAAAGAGCAGTTGATTTCTGTGATGAAACACCATAGTTAGCACCATTAAAAGTCCTTTCAGGAGACTGCCATGCATTAGAGCCACTCAGCTGATAGTCAGCCAGAATCAGCTGGCTGCTAGGCTGTGCACTGTTGCTCTCCATTGATGCTGGCTGCTGCTGCTGTGACAGGGGTGGATGTGGGTGGGAGGATGTTCCACTCGAGGAACCCAGTGCCTGTGAGGTAAAGCTTGGGGAGGTAAGGTTAGAGGAAGCCTCCTGGAAGCAGCGGCTATAGTTAAACTCTTCTTGTTGTAGCTCGACCTCCCTCTCCGGTAAACTGGGAACGTGGAATCTGTAGCTGCCCGAAACTGGGCCACGACTGGTTTCCAACTTCTTGGGTGGCAAAACCTTCTGCTGTGGATAGGCAATACCAACAGTGCGTGGATTTGCGATGCTTAGTCTGTACAGCTGCTGCGGGTTGCCACGCTCTGTCTTTCCTGACCGCTTCCCCTTCTCTCGACTACGGCCTTTTCCACTCGGGGATTGGGGACTTCCTTTACCACTTGACCAAGTCCGATCAGTGGAAAATTTTGATCTGTTCTGCAGTGATCTGAAGTCAATCTTGCCCGCCTGCTGTGGCCGTATGACAGCCTCACGCTGCTGTGGACAGTCCCGCTCCTTCTCTACTTTTTCAGCTTTGGCCCCTTTGCTGTTGGCTCTGGTCTCAGTGCTGGTGCTTGAAAAGTGCTCTGAAGACTCCTTTTTGGTTTTGTCACTCTGCCTTTCCAGCGACGTCCCCTCATCCTGCAGCTTGGATTCAGCGTCCACCTCTTTCAGTGCATGCATTCGCTGAGTCTCTCCTGCCATGATGCACAATGCGTGCTGCGAAGACCTGGTCTTCAGAACTGCTCTCTGGGAAACAGGGACATCGTCATCCAGGCTGTAGGAATCAGTAAACATCCATTGGCAGGAACTGCAGGAACAGGTCTGTTCGCCGCAAACTCATCTCTTCACCCTCATTGTGAACCACAGATCTGGCACCAGAAAAAGGAGGACCTGAAAAAAAACCAAGATAGAGTGGATCAGCTGGAAAGTTTTACAGACTAACTAAAACAAATAAAAAGTCAATCATATTGTCAAAATAAAACTTAACCCAAACAGTTAAAAGTGCAAGCAAACCATTGAAGAATACATTAATAAGAGAATGACTCATCTTTAGAAATGTTGATTTAAATCTTTTTTTTTTTGCATTGGGAATAGATATATCAACATTTTAAACATAAATCAAAGTTATTAAACAATACACCTTTGTAAAAGAACTTTAAAACATACAATCTAACTAAAGAATCAAACTATTCACAAAACATGAAGGACAATTACAATCGTCCCTATTTCTGCCAGCAGAGGGCACTGTTGCAGCATGAGCTATCAGTGCTGTCAATGCACAGAGAGACAGTATGATCAACAGGGACCCTCAAAAAACTTCCAAAGTCATTTAAGAGTCATATATACAACAACCCACGTAAAACAGTCGATTGAAAGACATTGCAAACAAATAAGTGCAGTTGTATCTGTGTGTTTGATCGCTGCTTGACAACGGTGGGTGGATGGCATATCACAGTTACAATCCTGAATAAAAACTCAGAGAACAGCTGGATCTTGAAGTGATGAAGCTCACTACAGTACTTAAGATGAGAAAAATATAGTACGTGGATCCAAAAAGCAACTGCCAGTAAATGAATCACAGACTCCTTAAGAGCGGGGACACAATGCCACAGTGTTCTATTGCTACAGAGGGCTTCGGGTTTAGATCATGGAGGAATATCGAGGATTACTCAGCCAGACTTTGGACAGTGAGAACTGTGGGCACACTGACGTTTCTTGCCCTTCCGCTGGCATTTCAGACACCGCTTCTCAGGTCCTAGTTTGTTTTGGCTCCCACACTCAATCTGCTTTCTTTGAGGTCAGACCAGATGAAACCTGGAGGTAGCATTGAAATGAAATTCCAAGACCTCGTAACCGATCTCCATTCCTTCTTCTTGTCTGCAACCAAAACTTGAAATGGCCGATGGTTCGAGAGTCGACTGGGTTCAAAAGAGAGAGCCCAGTCGGTTCTCTCTTCTGGCGAATGCTCTTGAGAAAGTCACATTCCTAACAGTTGTAGGGGTCTTCTTGTGTTTTTACTTGGAATGGTGTTACCCTGTGAGGAGTACTTAAAAACTTATCCAAGTATTGCTGGGCATGTGAGTATTATTGTGGGGAGCCTTGACCTGGGGCAATGGCCAGGACTACCAAGAATTTTGTTGAACACACCTTGAGCAAGATGCATTTGGCCTTCTACATCATAAATTTTCCAACCAGCTGGGAGGGCTTGTCAAATGCACCGAGATGAAAGAGATTGTGTAAATATTCCTATCATCATGAATCTCTCAGTGGAGAGAAAATTCTAAGAATATTTTCTAAACAGCACCTGATTGTGTTTAGATCTTAAATGCCTCTTTATCAGTCTAGGAGATTATGTTTTACCTGTGACCTTTTGTCATTAACTGATCCTTTATAACATTGTTTGTTCAAAGTATCAAAACAAAACATGGCACTACTTATAATCAAACCACTTTTGCAGGCAGCTATGGAATCTGTGTGTGATATACAACTAGAGTATGTCTACAGAACGTGCTGCTAGTTCTACAATCAAGGGTGCATGGATAAAAGAGTTTTTTTTTTCCTCAGCAGCAATACCTGAGTTGCCTTTGTAGAGAGCTTATCTGATCATCTGAGCAGTGAGGCCACAATAAGACTGCTTGACATAACATTCATACAGATTATCTCAAGGATGATGGCAGATTTGCACACAAGTCAATTATTTGTGAACCTGGTCAAAAAAAAGCTACCTACAATAATCCTTTTCAGAAGGTTGAGGTGCAGCCAAATAAAAGTACAGCCAATAGATGATATGCTGAGTGCTTTGTGGTGTGAATGAGGGTTCACACTGAGACAGGTCCTACAAAGTATTGGCACACATGAGGACATCAGATAAAATGGATTGGCCTTCAGCATGGCAAGTTGAGGTAGAGTAGATGCAACCTGACAAATAAGTTAATGAAGTTTTAGACTTAATTTCGACCAAAAGCATCACTCACTTCTGTGTGTTTCCTCATATCATTCATTGGTAAATCTCCCAGAGGTATTTAACAGGTTAGAAAGGGAGGCTTGAACTGGAGACTTGGCTGAGTTTTGGCCTGGTTGTGAAAAATCACATCCACTTTACAGCTCCAAAGAATTTGAACGCTGGATTGTTTGCAGATATCTCTGCTGCTGGTTGGGGAAGCTGGAGTCAATAGCCCTTGCCAGCATCTGCACCAGGCAGCACTTGAGCCAGCTCTGTAGAGTAAACAGTCACAATCATACATCATAGCCCCAATTGTATTTGCCTCGACTGGCTGTTGCGGTTTGGGCTGAGAATGAATGCCTCCAGCAACTAAAAGAGCAGCCTGAGGATCACAGGGACTTTACAGAAGTAGCACCAATGCCTGAGCTGTCAGTTTACAAAGAATAAGGAGTTATTTATACCTTAACAAATGCCTTGTCCACTTCCTCTACAGCCTTTTGAGGCTCGGTAATGCTTTCATTGGATCGGTCTCTTCTAAAGAAGTCAGGCTTACTTTGTATACAGACATTATAAATATTAATGAGCCATTTTGGTAGTGTTTTTGGTATGGTTTAAAAGTTTAAAAGTATAAATTGCCATTGGACTTTGCATAAAGATTCTGCGGTGGTGACTGGATTGCAAGCTAGCACAATTTCATATCAAATCTTGTGTGGTGGGTATAAAATTTGTTCCATAAAGTTCAGTTTTACAAGTCAATTAAGATTTTGCGTGTGTGTGTGTGTGTGTGTGTGTGTGTGTGTGTGTGTGTGTGTGTGTGGGTGTGTGTGTGTGTGTGTATACACACTATCTTTGAGAGGTCAGTATTTGGGAGTACATTATACTTAATGGGTCTGACTGGAACACACAACCTTTCACAATGCTTCAGATATTGGACTTTGTATTTGGGATAATTAAGGTAAAGGAAAGGACCAGCAAACATCTTAATTTGATAAGTGGGCCCCACAAGTGGGAGATTTGTGTGTGACTCTGTCCACATGCGTGTTTCTCCAAAATTGAGTGTTCATGTGGGCTTCTGTCAGATGAACCAAGCTTCTGAAGCTGTGGTGCTCCATATGGTTTCACCACAACACCACCCTGATGCTGGATACTGCTGAGTATTTAAGATCTGGTGCCTTTGTGGTATGAGTCCATGTGTGTTTTTGTGAGTGTGGAGGTCCACAACTAAAACAAAAGTGAAACCCCTTTTTTTTAATTACTGTGCGGGTTTCTCGCAGGACTGAGAGAATGTGTAAAAAGGTGCTTGAATGAAAACTCAATTTCCTGAAAGTATTTTGCCTGTCACTTTGGTGCAGGATGAATGTGGTGTTGGCTTGAGTGACTATACAGTAGTAGCACTCTCAGTCAACTCATCACATTAATGCTGCTTTTGCCATTCTCTTTTCCAATAAGCTTCATATCTCTCATAGTACGTAAACTTGAAGGTTTAAAGCCTCAGCATCTCTTTTTTCCTTTGCTACTCAACATTTCTTCTGATGTGTGTTCAGTAATAGGAGAGCAGCCGATGATAAAACCAGACCATAGCTACCAAGATAGGTGATCCCAACAGTGCAGCAATTCCACATTTGTGTAAGATACCACACAAAACAGTTATATCCTGAAGACTATGACTCCTCAGAGACGCGAAACACCATAAGAACCAAGAAAGGGGCAGCAGCAGGTCAAGCAAGCCATTTTACAAACAATGACTCCCATTATAATAAGTAAATCAATAACTGCCATTAAAAGGAATTTCCTAACTTGTTCATCTTTTCCAGATGCTTGTGCACTGAAATATCATCTCACAGTCTTCTAGATCATGGGGACGTATTAAGATGAGAGATGATGGGGTCAAAGGTGATGGAGAGGAAAGAACTGCAGAGGCAGGGAATGCCATTACAGAAGAGGGAGAAACAAAGAAGGAGACGTCAGGGATCGAGGAGAGAGGATATTCAGTGCGGCGTGTAGCCCAGTAGGCTGTGTAATCAAAGGGACGCGGGGCGAGAGGATCAGGTGGCAGAATAAATGCTGTCTGACTGCTCTCCTCACACCTCTCCCAGCATGACCGGTCCAGCGAGGGGAATGCACAGTGAGAACGGCTGGCCCAGGGCCCACGCCGGGGCGCACCGCCAAAACCTCAGCCAGCGTGCCTGCCTTCTCTACTGTATTTTTGGAAACATCCATTATGCAAGCAATTTGCCTTTAAGATCTCAACGCCTATGTCTGTTTAAAGGCAGGTGAGGAGGAGAGATATGTCAGTGATGTGCGGCATGCACCAACAACTCTCCCATCACACTGTTATTAAAACAAAAGCTCGGGTTCCTAATGTGTGAACAGCTCTGGCCTGTCACAACCTTAATCTTTCTGTCTAGGGTATACAACAAATATTAAACTTTTAGTTTTTTTTAAACTTTTGTGACATTTGGGTTGAAGAATATTTGAAAGGTACTGTATGAGTGCTTAGGATGAAACAGTGAGCTCAGCACTAAAGGAGGCTTGTTATACTTGTGCCTCCTAACCACCACCACCCCTAACCCCACCCTTCACCCAGTGTGGTTAACTGCTCAGTGGGGAAGATAGAAGGAGCATGTGTGTGTGTGTGTGTGTGTGTGTGTGTGTGTGTGTGTGTGTGTGTAAATGTCCACTGGGTCTTGGTGTGTAATTCCAGAGGCTCCGCTTACCCCCTCCAAAGTTTTTCCTCTTTCTCAGACGATTTTTTTCCTTTTATTTATTTATTTTTTCTAACCACTGGATTTTGGACTCAGCCTGTTTCCATATTGCAAACCACAACATTCCACAAACATGATGGAATCTTTGTTTTAGAGCATTTGAAAGTTGTTTTCTTTTTCCTCTTTTTTGACACAGTTTTCTATATTTCTGCATATCAATGGAATATTACTTGTGGGGCTATGAAACAAACCAGCATAGCATGCGTGTGTGTTTGTGTGTGACAGACTGCAAAACATGACTAAGTAGAAGAGGATATTAATGAAAGGGCAAACTAGACAAAACTTCCTGACTCTCTACTTATGACCACGATAACCTTATCCTTAATGGACAAAATCCCTCTTTGGGGTGTTATTCCTCCTACATTCCTTTTTTCGCATATCAATATTTGCTTGTTCTTTCTTCTGCCTGGGTCAAAGTATTTGGTTGCCTCTGAAAATCATTGAGGTTTGATTAAATGTAAAAGAAACTGCGATGGGGTGGGATAAGGATTCATCAACAACCTTCTCCTGTAACCTCAAATGCAATTATTGCTCTCATGTCTGGGACAGCTCTCTTGCATTTTAATGGGAAAATTAAACGAGGAGACGGTTAATATAACGGCACACCCTTGGCAGATTGGCAATAAAAATCTAACCGGTATTGGCGGCACATGTAATGTAACCAAGCGACACTTCAACAGTTCACCAGAGATTAAAAAGGAACCAGGGAGAGTGCCGTTTCAAATTGGTCAAGGAGTGCAAACAATTCAGTCTGGATGTGGGGAGTGGACCCCCCACAGATGTAAACAAGATGGAAAGGATGAAATACGACAACCTCAACTTGAATGGGGAAAGCCACACACTACAAGGAAATCATAAATCTGTTGCTTTAATTGACCTTTAAATTGCTGAAAAGAAACGAACCATAAAACAACAACAAAGAAGTGCAACATTTCTCCCGTTCTCACAATTCAAAGTGTACAACTAATCAGCTACACCAGACAAAGAAAGGTGAAGCTCTTCTTAAATGCACAGCTATTGAAGTGTTAATCCTAAAAATCTTTTACAATGAAATGAGGGAAACATGATAATAACATTTCCTCGTTCTGTCATCTTCGTTGTTTAAACTCGAACCTTGTGGACAAACCCACAGTCAGATGCAGTTCACTATTCAGTGTCACTATTATTGCGGTTCCACAATCATTCACAAATCTTAATTAGCATTATTGAAGAGAGTCCGTGTGATTAATGCTCCTTGACAAAGAGCCAAAGACCTTATTCATGTGGGAACTGTATGTACTGCTTCATTACCCAATGCACATCCTCCACCTCAAGGAAGCCAGAGGGGCTGCTACCACATAGGTGAAAGTCCAGAGATGAGACTGGGCCTGCAGAGGCAGAGTTACAACCTAAGTGTCAGTGGCCTCTGGGGACTCAACCTTTCCTTACTGACCCGACACCCTCCCGTCTATGAATCAATCACCTAAGACAAGCGTGCACTGGCAAGCAGGACTGAAGATAACTCCGTCCTCATGACTAAGTTTGCAGAGAAGCTTCTATGTACTTTGCAAAAATGCATTAATGTGATCATTTTGCACTACACATGTCAATATTTGGAAAACATCCCAAAAGATAAATAAGAATTTTTCCAGGCAGGAAAAAGCTTAATTTTCGGTAAAGGAAATACATGCAAACCCACCATGATCTGGAATTGAACACTTGAAAATACTGTTACTTTCTAGATATGTTTCACTTTTAGATCGCCTGTGAATCCCTCACACATAACCCTGCACTGATAGGCTCTTTGTGTTTGGATTGACATTTAGGAAAGAGCTCTAATAAAATGTGATGTGTGCATGTTAGGAACAACATAAATCCATGGAAAATATAAGCAGAGACCACAATGTGCCTGCAGGCCATGCTGATAACCTTTCACTTTCTGTTAAGACTTTAGCTTGTAAGACTCGGACAGCATTTTCTTTGCATGTATCTCCAGACAAGAAAGCAGAGTCGAGTTCCAACACATAACCGTGAAAAGGGGTTTCCCCCTTAACTCTCTGAAAAGTGAACACCATAAATGTGTCACATGTCAATGCTAAATTAAAACATGCTAATTTTCATGTGAGACGACAGAGCTGAGAGACAACCACAAGAGCTGAATCTGTCAATGAGCCTTTGGTCCTAGTTCATGGCAGTGATTAGAAAAGGAGAATCATTCAAGGTTTAACATGAAAGCACTGTGCGTGTGTGAGTACATATGCACATTAAAAAGGATATAATTGTACATATGTGTAGTTCTGTGAGTGGGTTTGTGCTGCGCTCAAGCATGCAAGTGCTTTCATGTATAATTTCAGCATACACCCTGTCACTTGACACGCACAGTTTGGCGGAGGGTTTTTATAGAGTGGTAGTATAGAACCCAGCACAGAAATCATGGTGAAGGCAAATTTAACGCTGTCTTGTAGGGGTCACAGGCTGGCACACAGGCTTTTAAATCAAAGTGAGAACAGTTCTTTGACAGGACGTGATTCAGTTTCTTTGCCGATGGCAGCAGGTAAAATGTGACGTATGCACAGAGAGGGAGTCAGATGTAAATCAGCTCAGAGGCAGAGAGACACGAGCAGGGCTTAAAAAAACCCCAACATCAGTTCATTTCCATCCTAAATTCCCCTGCTTCTAACAAGAGGGTATGTACTTTCAAGCGTTGTTTCTTTTGCCGGTCATCACATCTGTTTTGTTGTCTTCATTTAGACCCTCTTTTTCCAAACAACACCCACAAGAAAGCAAATCACTTCAGATTAGCATCAGGCCACAGGAACTGTGGGGCAGGTAGGGGGGGTTTGTGCTGAGAGGAAACAAAAAGATTTGTGGAAGATTTAGGGTTAACGTTAGAAGAGCGGGTGCATGATTGACAGCCATAGCTAAATGCTCGAGGCAACACAGCTAACTAAGAGAATAAGATCATGGGCCGAGGTTACTTAGAGTTAAGTGTTTTGGGGCAAACCTGAGTGCCTCTTTCTTCAGCTCAATTCTGAAAGGTATGGTGAGAGACGGGTGGAAACGGAGCAAAAGAAAAAAACAAAACACAGAGTAATATTTTTCTCTCTCTTTTTATTCTTCTGTCCAATTTGTACCGATGCCAAAATCAGTAGTCCCCTGGCCAATTGTAAAGAGGGAATTCCAGCCACAGTGTGCGTGAGTCAGTACCAGCATTTTCCAAATTCACTCTGCCTGCCTCTCTTTAAATAGCCCAAGGAAATGTCCAAATGACCTAATTACGACTCAGGCTTTCCTAAGTAGCCTGTGTCAATGCATGACAGGGTATTCAAAAATATACACAGCCACAAACGGTAGGACCTTGGTGGGAGCGGAGTATGCTTTTCTTCAATCCGGTTTTATTAGCAGTGTGGAGGATGAGTGAGCTGGACTCTGTTTGTGTCTGCGTCTCTCTTCTGTTGTGTCTCAATTCTCAAGGCTTTCGTTGGTCAGGGCAAACGATCAAAAGCTCACTGCAGATAAACGATCTGCCAGAGCCATGACCAGACCACTTCATAACTCTTTAATCTGTGTCACAATAGTACAAACCACAAACTCTGTTTCAGTCATATCTTTTGCATTACCAACTGCTCAAACTACTACTGGACTGAAGCACCGATGGGACTCTCATATACGAAATCTGCACTGCCCGAACAAGCACCACTAAAAATTGGTCTATTCTGAGGTCCACTTTAGGCAGCTTCAGTGGCACCCAAAACTAGAAACAATGGCAATGAATTTTGTTTGAACAAAAGCCTAATTCACACTAAGTGGAGCTCAGTTGAGCTGTCTATAAGTTCTAATTCAGGATTCTAACTATATCTTTTTATTGTGTTTGTTTGGAGCTGTGGGAGACAAGGTGGTATGCATTCTGTTTAAAACCACTTTATAGTAATGGTTTGGAAAAGCCATGATAATTAAAGCAAAATGAAGGGGAACGTGATGGACTGGTTAGAGCGCCTCACATTCCTGAAAAGCATTTTAACTAAGTGTTTCTTCAATGGGCCACCTTTGTGAGCGAGGCCTGTTTTATTTGCAGCTGCAAAAACTATCTATAAATACTGAGCAAGGGGGGTGATGACCTTGGGCAGTTACAAGATCTGAAATCAGATATAATACAGTTCAGCAATTCACCAACAGCAATTATGTTCGTTCCCTGAGAAATCCAAAAGTCACAATGGGGCGCATGAGGGAGGGGAGATCCAAGAAAGAGGAAAGGAAGTTGAGTAGAGAGGTGCAGGCTGGGTGCAGGCTGCCAATCAGCTTCAGATCCAGAATAGGATAATAAAGTAGCTTTTGTTTTTTCAACAAACACATGCAGTTGAACAGGGTCCTCCATGCATGTCCCATGAAAATGAACCTGCTGTACACCTGTAGCTTGATCATCCAACTCACATAACTGAACAGTTACAACAGTAACTACATTTACTTCTTTGCAAGAGGATGGATAACAATTTAGACTATTGTCCAGCCATGTCAAATTATGGCACGAGCTGCGGCACAACTCAGGTCAATAGCTTATCAATTACACAAGTACCTGAGGCTCTGTAATGGTGCAGTAGCCATCACATAAGCTCTCAACATGTTTTTGTGAAAGGAAGGCACCAAGACAACTAATGCTCATACTGTAATTCTTCCAAGTGCTCTTTTACTGCATCCTCCCAACTTTTTTTCTGTCTCCTTTTACTATCTTTCCAATTCATCTTCCCCTCGTTTGGTCGTGTGTGGGCGTGGCCTCTGTCTTTCTGTGGTTGAAGTAGGAGGACTACCTGATGTGTCGCTGTGTAGCATGGGACCAAGGGGTCTGCTGTTGAAAAGGAGCTCTGTACTGCAACTGCAGATCGCCTTACACGACCACTTCCTGCTTCCGACCCACTCCTCACAGGCAACCCTGTGTGCCAAGGACGAAAAAAGCTCAAACAGAGGGGTTCAGTCCACCCAGGGGCCGAGCACAGGACCCTATTCATCCTATCCCCATTGCTCCTCCCTGCTTCTTCCCAACCAACCTCAGGATAATTTTATTTAAAAATTTACAAATATTCCTCCTTCGAGACACTGCGATAAACTGACCGCTCATTCTGTCTTTTCATTGGCGCTTGACAGAAGAGCTGTGTCAGAGCTGCTCCTGGACCAGAGAGGTGATATGCACCACTGTCAAGTATTTGTATGATGGCTGTCTCTCTCCCAAAGTCACACCTGTCTGTTGACCCGAGAAGTAAATTAAAAAGTGAATGAAAGTAATAGAAAACGTGACCATTTTGAGCAAAGAAAAAGAAATAAACATAATGCTACAAGAGTATTTGACGGGAACCCCCACATCGGTGGAGAAGGTGCAGGGTGAAAAAAAAAAAAACTGGTGGAGGGGGATGGCAGCAGGTGGGTTTGGGTTTTGGAGTTGTGCTGCTATTCCTGGAATGCTGACCTTATCCCATCCAGACCTGGCAAAGCATGGGTACGACGGGAGTTTAGGAATGGTGGAGTCCACCTGATTTGGTCTGTTTGAACAAGAAGCCAAACGGCCAGGGGTATTTAAGATTCTTGGGGAAATAGCAAAGTGGGCAGGTAACTTTTAACACAAACAAACCCAGAGCATTAATGATGAGTCTGTCACTGGACTGGATGTTTTTGCTTTTCACACTGCATATTGCAATGAGAGGGCAAACAGCCTGAGACACAGTCACTTTTCACTACTGTCCTTGTCATTTTTACTCTCAGTCGTTGGACACTGCCTTGTTTATCTACTTTACACGCATTAAAACAGCACCCGATACGTCCATTCCTACCAGAGGGATAGAAAAACATTTAGCTTGCCGGCTCCCTGGGCTTCCCCCTTGGATGTCAACCTCAGTGAGGGTGAGAAGAATGATGCTCTGTACAGCCACTGCAAGAGGCCATTCATACAGCCACAACCTGACCATAGCAAGTGTGTAGCATTGACCCATAGTGGCTAGAACAGAATCAGTACTGATCCAGTCCCCGCTGTCCCAACACCACACAACACTCAGTATTGATCTACTCCATGCTGGACAGTGCAGCACGTATAGGACTTCATGTCCACTGGCTCGGAATAATCACAGCTGGATCTCACCGAGGAAGACAACGCCACCACAGATTTAAGTGGAAGGACAGACTCAGCAGCATTGTGCTCTGTTGGCTCAACATCAGTCTGGATGAGAAGGTACGTCAAGATACTTGACTCTCTCCCAGCCTGAATCACTACAGCCTGTCAAAAACATTGCAATTACTGACTGATCCCTGATGAAGGCATAGCAGTGTATATAACGGAACCAAACGTGTGTTTAGAGGACTAATCTCTGGTTGATCAACAAACTCAGTCATGTCACACTACTGTAAATTCTTTTGCAGTCTCCGCATTGCCTTTGCCATGCTGAACAGGAGGCCTTATTATAGGTCAGTGGCTGACTGGAGGCTGTGGAACAAACCAAAAGGTCCTGGCAGAGCTCGCCTTGTTCCCTTCAGACCTGTTCAGGCTCACAGGAGACCATCGCTGGAGGCTGGGATAGAGAAAGTACCTTCTGTGCATCGACCATCCCCAACCTCTCTGGCTTCACATGCCTGTGTTTGAGGCTGGCGGCTGTGCAAAGCCTATGAGCAACCAATGAGAATGCTGTCTACTTATGAATATTTTTCTCTATGCATGTCTTGTGGAAAACATATCAGCTTAGAAGCATTTAATAGAATATTTATGTAAAATTGACAAAGATAACACAGCTTTTTCCCCCTACAGTGACATTGCTCTTCAGCATGAATGAGAGATTTATTCCAAGCCTGTCTGACAGAGCTTCACCAGAGACCAAAAAATTCAATGTGAAAAAGTCTTTCGGAAACAAGAGTGGCCGAGTGTGAAAAGCACAAGTCAAGCAATTCCAAAATCCCTTGGATTCCAGCAAGAGTTTACCCAGATATCTGTCAACCCTCAGTACAATATCATGGGCAAAACCTTTTACATTAGTCATCACGATAAAAGCTTATTAACACTACACATGTTCCATCACAGCCTCAAATGTCCCTTTTTAAAAAACAGAAAAAGAAAAAGTGAGTGTTGAAGCCAGACACAGGAACATCAATTAGATTTTCACAGTACATAAAAACAATATATGGAAGCTGCAGTAATTTTGTCCTCCATCTCATGAATCATACTTTCCCTCTGCTTCCTATTTTTACAGCTGCTGTGCAATGAGATCTGCTAAAATACTTTACTCCTCGGTGACTCAAAAAGACAAGAAATCCAGAGTGTTCACGATTCAGGCTCTCGCAGTCATTCAACCACCAGTGATCCCCTCTTGACTTTAAAACACATGCCAAGTGTTCATGCCCACAAACATGCTCGTGTGAACATAATGTGCCATGCTCATGCATTTCGCAAAAACCTTATCTGCTAAGGAAAAATTATCTACAGACTCTGTTTTTCCACTTCAACTTATTCCACTGACTTTGAACACTACAAACACTGAACTATTGTTGACAATGAGCAGTGTCAGTGAGACAGGATACAAGATCCAGTGTGTCTCACCAGAGCCTGGAATCAATAAGAATGGAAGACACTAAAAAGAGAAAGCTGTAATGAAGTCAAGTTTTGAATCCTGTCTTTTTCATCTATATTCATATTTTCCACAGACTGGTATGATAAGACGATTGGATTTCTGACATATTGTAAACTCACAAACAACAACTCACTCTAAACTACTGTGAGTGTTATTGCAAAGTTTGCCAGCCTTTCTTTGTTTTCCTGGCATTTCCAGTCGCACATGCTGAAGTAGGGATAGCACGCTGTAATTTATGTGTCAAACTTCAAAACACACCAAATGTGCTAAGGTTGCGCCCGTGAGCGGCTCTGATGAATAAACCATTTGGTCAGGCTGTTGGGATCGGAAGCCCTGTCACAGTCCATTAAAAGACTCAGACAGAACGACAAGCTAAGGTCTGTAACCCCACTTTAGCTTTTAGGCCGGCATTGTAGTTCTATCACCATTTTCCTGCAGCAACACTAGAGAAACTGTCAGTCCAGGCTGTGGTCTCCCCTTCTGCCCTTTTGCCCTCACTTCAATTTGTCATGGCAGCATCGCATGCCCAGCCATTTGTGTTGGCACAGCTTGCATCTCAGGGCAGCAGGAAAGCCATTAATCTGGAGTTAGTGGGTCTTTAGGGGCCGTGTGAGGAGCAGTGGTCTCTGAAACAGAACCTGATCTTGGGCAAAGATTTTCTGAGAAGGAGCTATGATGTTTGAAGAATAAACAAATATGTGTAAATATGTGAATCGCAAGAAGGCTAAATAAAGTCAGAGGTGTGATTAGTGAAAACGACTTTGTTCTTGTTTTCTGTTCAGTTGCATCTTTCGGACGATACCACATGTATGTTGAAAATGCATTGCTTATCTTGCTTTTGCATGGAGATATTCCCACACTGTTATGTCATGCACTTTGCCTTGCTAGAAAATTAACATGAAGACTAAAAGTTATCACAACTTCTTTTTGTTTTTATTAAGAAGAGTCTTTTGAAGTTCATGCACTGAAAACTATGTGTAGGAGTAGCATCAGTTCCAGGAGAGAATAACAAATGAACATATTCTCATCAGTGTATTTTGAATATCTTCAAGAATAGATTGCCTGCATCCTTTATCCACCTTTCTATCATCCATGCAGACAGAGTAGCACAGGGTAATTAAAATAAAGTATGAAGTCATAAGTTTTGCAAGATTGCAAATGTTAAAAGCTCTTACCAACCTCAAAGAGCTGAGGCACAAATCTCAGTTGTGATGTTGTGAAGGGCTGAAGAAAACTAACCGTGGAGACTGAAAATCTGTCCAAGGACACGCTCTTATCTTACATTATGAATACTTTCCTTTCTATGGTGAAGCAGCCAGCCACAATTCCTTCCAACCAGCACTGAGAGCAACTTACACACTCAAGCAGATCAGACACCAGCGGGTCTTACACTCTTGGCTACGTTGTCGGAGGAATTTATGAATGGTGTTTGGTTGGTCTGGTCAGGGGCTCACTTAGTTCTGTGCTGTTTCACTTCCCAGACTGCTGCTCACTTGAATAACCTCAGTGATGCAATCTCTCCACAGACGGCCAGCTGATGTTCCATTGTTAAAAAAAAAGAAGAGGAAAAGTGTACTGGTGGACGGGTTTTAAATGGGAAAATGACATCATAGTGATAAAAAGGCCACCGCTGATAAGGTACGGAACTGTAGGATATATTAGTGTGATCTTTTTCTGAACTCCAGAGATTCATATGTTGTTCATCAGCAATACGAGGTAATTGTTCCATTGTGATCATGTATTTGGCAGCCAGCGCAGTTCTTTGTGCCATCTAAGTAAGTATCTGAGCAATATCTAATCGCTAGCATCCACAGTGTCAGAAGACTGGGGTTGTTTTAATAATGACGAGATGTCTCTCTGGTCAGAGAGAAGGAGCTACTAGAGTTGATGAGAACAGTGAATCAACTGGGAAGATATGGGTGTAGTAAAGCTCACGAAGTTTCCTCTTGAACAGCTGGATGTTAGTGAATTAGGTCACAGATCGTTTAAGTTTCCGAGGGTGGGGGTAGGAACGTCCTGTTGAGAATGTCTAATATATTAAAAAGAAATACTCCTTTTTTTTCTGGGTGCTTGTGATGTGTTTTTGGTACAAATCACTAAATTCATCTTAAAACAAACACTGTCCTGTTCCATTCAGTTTCCTGGAAACCAGGGAACTCGAAATAACGTAACAGATGAGGATGACACACTAGGTACAGTATTGAGTCGTGAGTCAGACAGTGAGACTGGAAAGCAGGGAAGCATTTGAAGAATGGGTGACTATCCAGCATGTGTGTGATTCAGTGTGTGTGTGGCAAGCCTCTCGGAGAAGGGCCATGCCACCGGGCCCTGTAAACGTTTGTCTGTTATTCCACATTTCCAAGCACTAGGTGTTTTTATTGCAGCATCAACACTCACAAAAGTCCAGGGGCCAAATACTGAAGGTGTGTAATAGCGCTGCAGCCTGCTGACTGGCATGGTGCGAGGGAACAGTTGACGATGAGTCGGACTACAGCAGTTGCTAAAGCTTCATGAACTCACATTTTAGAAAAGTCATCTGTCCCATATCCTTCCCCACACTCTCCCGTCACTGCATTTTTCACTGTTACCTCGTATCTTCCCTCTCACTTGCCCTCCATTTTCCATCTAAAGTCCGTCTCACTTTTCATGTCCTTTTTTGCTTCTCTTTCTGTTAGGTCGTCTTCAGCACATTGACTCTCTCTCTTTGGAGACAGACTCTTTAACAAGCTTGGCCCAGTGGGCAGTAGACAGAGAGGGGAGGTTATTTTTAGAGTGTGCAGATTAAAAGTGGAACGTTTTTCTTCATACTTGTAAAGAGTCCTCTTCTCCCTCTTTCAGTCTGTAATGGAGTTTAGCATCTCCGTGGGGGATCTCATGTTACCTCCCCCATATAAACTCTTCTCTACCCAGACTCATCTAACCTCCCCCCCACCACCATCACACTCATCTTCTCCAAACACTGACATCATTCGACAGACTGAACTCTTTCCTGTGCCTGTGGGGGCTGTTCTCTCCTGTCTGAACAGCATGGAATTGGTGAGTTTCAACTCCTGACACAAATCAAGCAACTGGGGGAGGACAACGAGCTGTCACCAAATGTACATGGGCTACAGGAAACAATCCTGATACATCATTACATCCTCAGTACAGTTCTCCTCACATGACCTTTTTCCATAGCAACACTACCATATTAGAACTGTGATGGCTTTGACACACACACTTGCATGCATGGGCACAAGTGTGCATACACACAAATACACACACACGCACACACTCATACGCACACACTGTTAAAAGGGTGCCAAAAGAATAAATCACATAACTGCATTTAGGTGTAATGAGGCCAGTGTTATATCCAGGAGTCTGGGAGGTGACGCGTGAGCTTACTTCAGCGCTTTCCTGTGTTGGACCAAAACAAGAGTCTGACTTTTTCCTCCTGTCTCTCTCCACTCTGCACGCACGCACGCACGCACGCACGCACGCACGCACGCACGCACGCACGCACGCACGCACGCACGCACGCACGCACGCACGCACGCACGCACGCACGCACGCACGCACGCACTGGCCTGAATTGGAGTGAAAAAGGGGAAACACGGCTGTTTGAGTTTTACTAGTTCTACTGTCGTTGACCCATATTGAGGTCTAAAGCTGGACGCAGCTCCTGTTTCTTTCCTGCAAAAGGGCATGTTGCTTTTAAAAAAATCCGTTTTTAGAATTGCTGCTTTTCCTCAACTTTAATTTGAAAGGCGTGACATCTTAAGGCGCGGGTGATATTGCGTGGTAGTCGGCCTGGCAGGGACCAAGCAGGAAATCTTTCATTAAAACCCACTCAAGGTCCATCATGACTTGAAGCTCTGTGCTTGATATTGAATAATAAGTAAGTGACACAGAGCAGTTCTGTTGAAGGGTTTGTAATGCCCTGCATCAGGGCCTCACCAGGGAGCCCAGGGACGTCAGCTTAAAACCAACCATCTAGATAAATCACAGCTTAAACCCGGAAATGAGAAAGTTCTGACTGACAACTGTGCTTGAAATTTTCAGTGCGTATGTGTGCAAAATCAAAGGCTTTCACAGCAGTCTCGCACCAAAGCATCAACAAAAAACACAAAGAGAGTATGAGCGAGGCATTGTAAAAGATGATTGAAAAATAAGAAGGGAAAGTGATAAAGAAGCCAAAAGAGAAAATTAGATCTAATCACAGAGCACTCTGATGAGTTACACTGCATCAAAGCATTTCAAATTGCTCCTTTTTAAGATGTTTTATTGATGTGTTGCAAAGCCCAAGACAGAAAACAAGGAACACATTTGAGTTAATTGTCAATTACACGTAAAAATATCTGTGTGGGATATGCTACTTTATCCAAAACATATGCAACTGTGAGAAGACGCTCTCGAAAAGAAATGGATATATCCAGCTGCTTTGCCAGAACACTGCCACCCCCACTTCTTTTTATCCTTCTCTTCATCTCACTCACAAGAAAGTCCTGGAAAACAAAATGTCAGCAATAATAGCAAAGTTCTTCTGTGAAATAGAATAGCTGAGGCCGAGCATATCATTTCATAAGTAGAATGTACATGAGTGCTTCTGGAAATATGAAGAGCCTGGTGGCAGTGCTGGCTCAGACCCCATCTTTGCTGTAGTTAGAAGGAAACCTGATAGTAATACCGCTCTAGACTTTTTTTCAAGCGACTTTCTTTTTGGTCTGTCATTCTCATTGCAGGAGGTGCTTCGACCACAGCAGCAGTCGAGCATCTCATAGAGCCACGAGGATTTGAAAGGGAAGACTGAGGCGGCTTTCCCTGCTACATCAGAGACTGTAGGTCTGTGTTTATGTCGAGGAACAACAGAGAGTGGCAGAGATGGAAAGGAGACAAAAAGGGAGTTGTTCAGAAAATGGGACAGTAAAGAAGATAACATTGGTGCACTCTGCTGATTGTAAGACAGTGTAGGGAATTCCCTCACCCTGCTCCCAGGTGTATGCTTGTGTCTGCAAGACAACTAAGCCTCTTGGAAGTGTTTAAGCCTCTCAGATAAAAGCAGCTGATTGAAAGAGCCATCTGTGGTTCAGGTGATGATCTGCCTATTATGCTTTCTATTGTTTGAAGAAATCTGAAATCCCAAGGTTTCCTTTTTCAGATGTGCAACAAGAAAATCCTTTATTACTGCAGGGCTGCAGAGCATTTATGTTATCAGGGCTCTCCACAGAAGACATTCTTGTGTAGTCTGGGGTCATTGAGAATGACAGGCTCAAGTATTCCTTCAATGAGTTGGGTTACTCACAACGGCTGGTAAAGTGTCTTGGTCTGCTTAAAAACAGCAGTGATGAACACTGCTCAACAGGATGTATGCTGTGCAATAGCGGGTCAGCCTTCCCATGGTTACAAAAAACACCACAAAGCTCAAAGCAGCACCAACCCACTGCACCTCACACTGACGAGGCCATTGTTAGCTCACTGCGAGAGGATCACTCCCATAAGCTGTTAATACATCCGCCTCCACAGTACACTATCTGTATCTGTTGTATTTACTTGTAATTCCACTGCGGCTCACAGGGAGAAGCTCTGTTAGTTTATCCCAGCTGCAAAAGCCCACTCACTCAATATGAACGAAGATGGATGCTTTAGAAAGGAATGTCCCCAATAGCGAAAAAAAGAGAAACGGTTTCCTTCAATCTATTGAGCAAACAAGAATGTGCAGGATGAAATAATGTCCACCACTGACTTGTATTTGTTCAATCGTGAAGTTGATGTGTTTTTCTTCTGGCCTTAAGGAGACCCTACAGGGCTAGTACAGATTAAAAATGTTCTTATCTCTAGTATCAGTGGTCATTTTCAGCCTCGGTGGCTGTTGAGGAGCTGATAGCATCACATAGACTGTCAGTCACATGTCTGACATCACGTGGGTTAGAAACAGATTGGCAGATGAAGCCACACTCTTTGAGTTCCCCGCTGCTTTAACCTTTACCATCTGCGTCAGCAGCCACACATGGTTCACATAACAAACCTCTTTCTTCTCCTTGGCAGTTTAGGGCTACATGCAAACACGGAAATGAGATATACACTACTGTGTTAGGGTTGAATCTTGAGGGATGGGCACCAACTTTCTACTGCTGAGATATGACCAATAGATAACCATGACAAACCATGGCCATTTGAACAAAGACACATGTACAGACAGGCAAAGATAAATAAACCCACACATAAGAATATCGACAAACCTTCCCACAAACACACAGGCTTAGTTAATCAGCTGAGTTCACAAAGATGACCCCTCTGTCTTTGCTGCATGCATCACTGCAAGCTGCAACAAGCAAACTTTCATCTTTGGCATTTTTAAATCCTTGAATTAGGGTTTGTTTTTTCTACCCATCTTTTTTAAAAACTGAATGCTGCTTTTGAGATTGGTGAAATGTTTATTTATATTCTGGTTGATGTGAATGTTTACTCACAAAGATTCACATGAATAGCACAATTTAATACACTGCTTTTCAAAGCTCTCTGGATGTACAACCTGAATATAAAAGCATATAGTGTTCCTGGGATAGCAACAACAGGAAAGAATAAAAAAAAAAAAAAGAAAGAAGCGAGCAAATTAAGGTACAATTCAACCAGCCTGACACTCCCATCAAATGACAATGTTTAACTCTAATTTCCACTGAACTTTGTCATTACTCCACCCTGTCACTTCATCCATCTGTACCTCCCATTTCTGCAGCCCAGCCACCTGTTTTAGACCTATAAAGTGTGGAGTGTATTACCCTTGAAAAGTCAGTGTTAAGCACTAGAGGAGTCAATGCGGTCAAACTGAGCTTTTCTCTTTCTGTGTGAAGAAATGAAGTCTTGTAGCATGAGGCCACTGTTTACGGAGAATTTGCAGCATAAATGCAAAAAAACGGACAAAATATCAATCATGTGAAAGGAAATGGGCCGAACCTGTAGAGAATGCAGGAGCCTTTTAAAGAGATACAGACGGCCACTGATCAAGAAAGAGGAGAATGCAAAATTTGGGGGTGATTTTCTTTTGGCACTTCCTGAAAAAACTGCCCAATGCAGTGCTAGCCTTCATGTTGACATTTGGGCAGGCTGGTGAATGTGTGTATATTTGCATGCTCTAGTTCTGATGTGTGGGTGGCAAGGGAAGATCATTTAAGTAGAAGGAATGCTCACAAACACATGCACGCACACACTTGGGTTACTCTTTCTTCAGAACACAACACATCTAAGTCATTTCTTTAAGACTTACGCAAAGCTAACCATAATGATCTACTAACTTAACTCTACCTTGACCTTAACCTAACCTCACCCTGACTTTAAACTCAAGTCTTCATTCTGAAATATAATGATTTATGTTGTGGGGACTTGCTTTTCGGCCTCAGCGGTATGCAAGTGAAAACAGGTTAATGTCTCCACAACACCAGGAGTACAAGTGGACACGCGCACGCACGCACGCACGCACGCACGCACGCACGCACGCACGCACGCACGCACGCACGCACGCACGCACGCACGCACGCACGCACGCACGCACGCACACATACATATACACACACACGTCTTCCCTCTTCTATAAAACACTCTGTGAATGTTTGGCTATGCCAGCTGTGTGAGCTTGAGGCTGGGTGTGGGGTGTATACAATTGTCTAACAGACTGCATGGTGTGTATACACATAGTCATAAACAAAATTTGAAGCGGAAGCTCTGATCACCTAGATGTGCTTGACCTTATGACCTGGAGGCTGCGCTGTTATCCTTTCACTATGTAATATTTGGCCTCTACGGCTGCAGGAAACACTAGTGCTGTACTGGACTACAGCCAGAGGAATTGTGTGTGTGCGTGCGTGTGTGTGTGTGTGTGTGTGTGTGTGTGTGTGTGTGTGTGTGTGTGTGTGTGTGTGTGTGTGTGTGTGTGTGTGTGTGTGTGTGTGTGTGTGTGTGTGTGTGTGTGTGTGTGTGTGTGTGTGTGTGTGTGGTGGTGGTGGGTGGGGGGATCTGAGAAGGCTACACATGCTCGAGAATTTTCCTGATTTCATCTTTATTGTTTATGTTCTGTTATGGAACTAAATACAGTATAAATTATCTGAAAGTCTGTTTGCATGTCTGTGCATGAAAGTGTGTAAACATGTCTGCATCCAAGTCTTTGATGTTGACCACAGTGGCGGTGCGCTGTAGTGAATTTAAAAGTGAGAGAGTGAAAGACCCACAGAGACACACATTTTTGTGTCAAAACCATTTGCATTTATATATAACATCTCTGAAAATACAAGGGAAGAATTATATGTGTGCTGCATAAATGGGAAAACTCCATCTGTGTTGCCAACATCTTTGGAAAGAAGCTTCATAAATATCCGTGGAATAAAACTGCAAGTGTTACGACTATACATGTGACAGCACAGATGAACAGCTCACCTGGTTGCCTCAGCTGTCATACCACACAGCTGAGGCACGCAATGCTTTTCAACCCTTGTATGTTGATTTTATTGATGACCCTGTTTTCATTGGATGAATTTTGCCTTCTAACCTGAAGAATCTAAACCGTTAAAATGCTTGTGTCTAAGGGCAACTGTTTGAAATTAGCGTGTGTAATGCTAAGTTTTGTCAATATGTCGACCTCTTAAACAGATGCAAGGTGAAGTGGGTCACTAAGAGGCCATACACAGAGACAGACAGTGTGACGGCTAAGTCACTAAAATGCTTTTCCTTTCGGAGTGTCTATCTGTATGTGCATGACTGAATGGAAATATACCCATCGTCTGCTAACCTGTTAGCACTTCATGTCATTCATCCCAACTTTCAACCAAGAAGCCACTGTGAACTCCTTAAGCAAACACCGAGGAGCAAGAAAAGGGAGGAATGAGGGATGGAGACCCAGCAAACATGCCCGTTTGAACCGGAAATATTCAGCAGGGTTAGAACTTATGGCTGTTTGAACCAGGGACGCTAGAGAGGACCTGGCAAATATATGTGTGTTTGAAGGTCAAACAGTGTTGAAGGCAGAGCTCCCATGGGGAATCTGACAGTAAAGCCTGATAGTCGTGTGATGCTGGCTCGACCACAATGCTGGGAGTTTAAATAAGAAGGCACAATCAACTCAGTCATCGAGGAAAGAAATCTTCCTCTCTCTAATTAAGTAAGAAAGTAAGTTGCTTCAGATTTTTCTGCTTTTGTTCTCAGGGTTGTACAATGCTTTTTCAACATAGTGAGAGTGAGATTCATTATCCCATTCCTTGACGACATGGGGTGTGATTCTCACTGACTGACACAGCTAATTGGAGAGGCATGAAAGTTTAAGCAGCATGTGATTGCTCTGACCCATTAAAAAAAAACAAAAAACATCATGTTTATTGGCTGATTTAAATGCATCCTTATTTCACTTCATCCCAGTATAGTATTCAGTAGAAGAGCCAAAGCTTCAATTGATTCAATGAATCCTACTATTTCTCGACAGTGAGATAACTCTGGTAAAAGTCGGATGATGTGAGACAAAGGGGGAAAAAAATCACCTCCTTGACTTTTAAAAAGATTGTGTCTCCTCTATGAACCTTTTCAAAATGACATGTCTGTTGACACTTAAAATGAATGTGGTCATCTGTCCATGACACAGATTACTGTGCTGCGGATGACAGTCATCAGTAGTCCCAGACAAATGCTTTGAAGTGAAACCACAGTGTACTCCTTTCCACCCATTCCTCATGGCTTTCCCTTTAAATAGAGCATGACATCAGACCATGTGCAGGTCTACCGGCCTAAGCCCAAAACAAATGTGTCCAAACAATGCTACATCTGGAGCGAAACGCAGGAGTGAAAAGGGAAAAGGAGGAATGTAGCGGAAAAGAGGTTGAAAATGGAAAGTGCTCCTAAAGTTGTTTAGCCCTAGGACTCTGTCCAAGTTGTCTGAGGATGCGCCTGAGCTTTAATTTATTGGTGATTCCCTGTATGGCCCCCCACGCCGCCCCCAAAAGATGTGATGTCACCACCACAGATCCACACGTCACGGAGCATAAGAGAAAATTAAGTGCTGCTGTCTTTGTAGTGGAATACAGTTGTGTCTGTTTTCATATTCTATGTATCCTCTGCACAATGGAATGTCCACTATGACTACCTGCTCACACGAAAAACCTGACAACCATTACTCTAATTGTAAGGTGTTAACTCGCTGCATGACCTTTATTTTTAAGGAAATGTCAAATTAAGTTTGCAGAAAAGGCTTATTTTGTGTTAGACTTCCTCTTACTTTTCAGTCCAAATGAAAGAGGCGTTCTTTTGAAACTCTTCTCAGGAAGCCTGTTCTTGTTGTCAGTGTCAGAAGCAATCAGAACTGCTGGGTTTACTTCCACACAACACAAGGTGCAAAGGTGCAAGTAAAAAATTCAGGCCAATTTTCTGCCTGTTGGATAAAGTGTCTAATAAACACATGACGGCTGATACAGAGGTTATTCATCTGTTGACATGAAGTATACAGCCTCCAGTCTGACACAGATATTTGTCTTTAGAGTCAAGACTATATGAAATGCTCAGCATAACACACAAATACACACGCTTTCACACAGCACCGCACACACATATTGGTCTACCAGAAGATTTGTGTGGGAGCTCTGGGAGTCCTTAAGATTGGAGGTGAGACCTGATGAACAGAGACCATGGAAAATATGCCTAATGTGTCCTGTTTGAAGATGAGGACACAGAGTGGGAGGAGCAGAAAGAGGAGGGGAAAACAGATAAAATGATGGAACCTGGGAGATTTGACTCTCTGCAAGTCATTTGTTTCACATCTGCACTGCGCAGAGCCTGTTCAATTTTATAAGCCTTTGCCCTAAAATACTGTTTAAAGGGCTGACTCTAGGTGTGGGCAAGCTACTCAGTCAATAAAAACGCCACCAGCTGAAAGAGAGCACCACAAGCGATGGAGGATGACGTAGTTGATTACTCTGATATGGCACACACCTCATTAGAGAAGTTATTTTAAGTGAGAATCGGCTGAGAGCTAAGTAATGGCTGCCTTTAAAGTTTACAGACAGAAGTGGTGGCAACAGGCCTGGTGAGATTGAAAAGGTCAATTCTATATGTGACTCTTACAACCGAACCTGAACAGTGGCCACATAATGAACTGCAAGCATTTCTTCTCCCCACCTCATTGACCTGTCATATAGTCAACCATTGCTAATAGCATCAATCACAAGTTGAAACGGGCCTATATTTTCAGTTACACTGGTCAACAAATGACCACATATTAATGGAATGTTTGTCTTGTAATCGATAGTAGAAGGTGCACCTTGCCTTCGCTCATAGCCAGCTGGCTCCAGCAGCCCATACCGTGCATTGAATAAAGTGGTACGGACAATGGATGAATGATTCACAAACACACAAGTTGTAGAGTTTTAAATATGAAGATTTCTATTCAAATGTTTATTTAAGTTTTGGCTCAGAGATCAATGTATTCATAACTGAGATACGATGCAAGAATACCAGGAGAGTCTCTAAAGTCAAATCTTACTTCAATCATATGCAAAGAAGGGTTTATTTTATCTGACACACATTGACTGCACAGCAGAATTTGTTCTCTGTACTTAACCGATCCCTAAGGAGCAGTGGTCACCTACTGTGTAGCACCTGGGGAGCAGCGGAGGGTCAAGGGTCTTGCTCAGGGACCCACAATGGGAACATGTCTGTTGTGGGATTTGAACCTGCGAACCTCTGATCCCAAGTTCATTTCTTAAACGTCTAGGCCAACAGTCTCTTAAACTTATGGCCCTATGGCATAAACCATGAAACATTAATATGTGCAAACCTCTTATGAGCACTCCTTGATAGGTTTTTTTCCCTCATATAAAGGAAGATTTTCATACCCAGTGGTTACTTATCAAGTCACACTTTAGAGCAGCAGGTAAAATTTGAAGAGAGACAGCACAGTATTGATTGTTGACAGAGTTGTTGAACATTGTATAATCAGTCTGAGGAGAAGGTCTTGTTACTTTCAATATTATGGCAAGATGACACAAGTTTGCGTCTACTAATCACTTATGAGAGAGGTGATTGTTTGTCATTGAGTACAGCAGTGCATAATGTAGGGAGAATGACAAAAAATAAACCCCAGCAAGAAGTCTTTGAAATGTTGGTTTGTCTATAATCCTATTTGGAGACGTCCCTAGTTTTTGTACCTATAATATGACATTTATACACTGTTAAAGTCCAACTGGTTCAAGTACCATCAGAAGTCAGACACAGAAGGCTTGAAATAAGATAATACAACCCAGAATATGTGTTTTCTGCTACTTGTCATACCTTAAAAATAACCACTTGTTCAACACTGTAATGCTAGAGAAGAAGCCTCAATTAGTCCATAGGAGGAATTCCTAATCACTGTTCAGCTTTGATCATCAGCGTCTAATGGAGATCAGCTAAACCCTGTCCTAACGTCATGACTCTATCACTCAACATAGGAATCAAAGGATGATTAATGGCCGCGACATGTAACAATTTCAACTAGTCAGAATTGTATCAGCTGAGTTAACAGTAAACAAACCTAGAAGCCATTATCAAGCCTCTTAGACTCTAAATCTAAGGCGTAGCGCTAATGTGGTCTCTGTATTGGATTGTAAAATTGTGACTGATGATCCTAGGAAAAGATAAATTATCAAAAGACATTAATCAGGGAGTTATGTATAGAGCCTCTTTAGAGTGTTAAATCATATTTAGTAATAGTGGCTTATATTAGCTTGCCAATTCAAATTGCTTATATGGAAATTTGCCAGCATGCATGTTTTATTACAGGACTCATAGATGTAATCTAGAAATATTTATCCAGTGTTGAAGTGCAAATATATTCATTTTTCTCAACTGTGCATAGGTGTCAGTGGGAGCAGCTCCCCAGCAAGAAGTCTAAAGTAACATCAGTGCCAGCGTGAGAGAGCTGGGAGGTGGTGGTGGGGTCAGAGGTCGCAGTGCCCTGACAAACAAATGAGCCACCCAGCAAGGAAGTCAACAAGAGATGATATTCCCTGAAGCCCATCAAGCCTTAGCAACACCAGCTGCTGGCAAACATGTGTGTGACAAATGTGCTATCTGAACCAATGACAGGGTCTCCATCATCACCATATGAGGTTACCAAACAAACACAATAGAAAGAGCAGGAGATAGACAATAGGAGATTAGTACGGGGACAGTAGACACAATAAAAGATAAAGACCCAAGTTTGGGTTGGGTATTTCAAGTATCGTTAATTAGGTCAAATAAGTAACACAGAAAATAACAAACTTTTCTTTAACTGGTTGGCTGATTATAATGCAAACTCACACAGCTGAGCAGCCTGCTTCCACAGAGTTAAATGTTACGAGGACTCCCTGTTGGGAAAATCATGGGAGACATGCTGCTGTTAGACTGCAATCAAGTAGGTTTTACCTACCTAGGCCCTATTGTTGCCCTTTGGAGCTTAATAACAGGCAAACAGTCTCATGATGGCCTCCTTTTGCCATTCTATCCCCACGAGTCTCAATTTATACAAGCAGTCCTGACGTAGTGACCAGATGAGGCCAAACTGGAGGCTTGCACACACTGATGTACTGTCTCATGGGTTCCTTTAAAATGGGTTTTAATGTAATTTTCTGTGTCCAGTGGTGGTTCCTTTATTTTTGCCACCACATCCCCACTCTATGAGACCAACAATGTTTTTAATGACTCCTTTTGATGCTCCAAGCTTTCTTTTTCATAATTTTATTTTCCTCAGTCTGTCCTCCATCTCAAGCTCTTTTTGGGATTTTTCTCTCTGTTTCTCTCCTCCTCGCCAGCTCTGGAAAGTACATTCGCACAGTTCAACAGTGACACAAGGACCGTCTCCTTCATGGCAGACTACGCTTGTGTTTTTTCAATTAAGCCGGGCTCCTGTACACTATTCATTTGGGAAACCATAATTCTCATGGCCCAGCAAAAACTAATGGAAAGTCACTTAGTTTTTCTTTTTTTTCTGGGAGAGGTATCGGAAAGACCCGCTCCCTAGCAGCATGTCAGACTAGTGGGGATAGAAAATAAAACGGTAGGAATACTTTTTTTTGAGAAAGCAGGACGTGCTGAGAGAAGGTGAAAGCCCTCACCATGTGGTATCATGGTGCAAAAACTCATGGAGTGATTGAGATCAGGAAAGAGGTGAGTGAGAGAATACAGATGGATGGATTTCCATGGGAATGTGGATGAAAGTGAGTGAGTTCCAGGCCGGATCTGAATTGCCCAGCGGGGAGGAGGAAAGATCCACTGAAATCACTTCAAAGCTCAGTGTCACTGGGCTGCAGATGAGTACAGACTCCCTTCTGTCCTTCTTTATTTACAGAGATGAGCCCAAATAGCCTGTTGCATCCTTCTGCCTTCACCAGAGATCAGCAGTGCAAATAAATAAATAAATCCACATATGTACACTTTCAGGTGCACTAACGCCACAGAACACCATATTTGAAACAACTGTTTATCAAAGATACCACAACAAAATTACTAACTTGTCTCATATCAACAATGTCTTTCCTTTTCTTACCTGGCCAGCTGAAGGCATATATCACCAGTAACTTAAATGTTTCACTGCAGACTTAGCGTGCCACATAAACAGAGGTCTTATGTATGCAAAGACAAAAACACACAGACAGACGAATATTCACGTGCTCCTACAGCCGCAAAAAATACAACTGCCCACTATTGCACACACTGTATGTGTAGTCACATTCACATGAACAAACTCAGACACAAATTTCAAAAGTGGGAGTGACCTAACCTGGACACCCCCCTTAGTTCCTTAGTTACACCCCCACCTTCCACCTTCTCCCACCACAACAATCACCACAGACTGATAAACAGTGAGAAAGAGAGAGAGAGAGAGAGAGAGAGAGAGAGAGAGAGAGAGAGAGAGAGATGAGAGAGAGAGCGAGACTGAGAGAGCGAGACTGAGAGAGCGAGAGAGAGAGAGAGAGAGAGAGAGAGAGAGAGAGAGAGAGAGAGAGAGAGAGAGAGAGAGAGAGAGAGAGAGAGAGAGGCAGGAGGCAGAACGAGCACATAAGGAAGAGACAGTCAAGTCTCACCTCAAGAGAAATGCTGTGGAGCCGACACAGGGGAAAACCTCATGGTTGTCTCGGGCTCGGTCTCTTTAAATCTCGCAGCTGTGGGAGTCGGGGAGCTGAGAAGCGCAGGCAGCGGAGAGTGGAGCGGCACTCAGCCACACTTTACAGGCAGAGACGGCTGTGGAGCTGCGCAGACCCCGGGCCCGTCCGCTCACACTCTGCCTACTGAGGATGAAAAGAGAAGACTTCATTACCAGCTGCAAACCACGCCTCCGCTGCTTCAGTCGCCCTCCTCTTGAGTCCTCTCTCCCTCCCACCCCCCCTCCAGCCTTGCGGCCTCCCTGCTTCCCTGCTACTCTCCCAGCCAGTAGCATGCAGGCCTGTCCCAGCCAAAAGAGGGGGAGCAGACTGCCAAAGAAAACCTCCCATCCCACTGCCTGCCATTGCCATGCAGTGCACAGACAGAGAGAGACAGGCACAGATGAGGGGAGAAATGAAGAAGCAGAAAAATGGCACATATCATATGTTTGAATCAAATTGATATTTGTTTTGAGGTTCCGATATAATGTTTAGGCCCAACAGTTCTGTTATTTGGGCACTTATGAGGCTAAAAGAGTCAAGGAAACTTTACTTCTTCATCTTGAGCTCTGCACCAGACCCTGGCACACAATTTCTCCAAAGGTCTTCTGCCAATAGAATAGCCACTCGGAAAGAGTGTATAGCAGGTGCCCAGGAACAAGATAGACATAGTCTCAGTGCAAAAATTACGAGGTGAAAGCTTCAGCTTTATTTTACTCAAATGGTACAGGCCGTTACAGTTTTAACAAGGCTGCAGAGGGATTTTATTGAGAGTTAAGATCCTCAAGATTCCTCAAAATCCATCAAAAAAAGACGACGAGAGTGACTATGAAGTGGTGACAAGAATGGAAGAAGAGCGCAAGGTGAACGAAAGAGAGAGAAAGAGAGACAGAGAGAGGAAACTGGAAGTGTGTGAGGCAGTGGAGACTCACTTCAGATTCAGAGAAGGCTTGAAAGAGGCATCGGGAAAGAGACAGACAGGCAGGCCGACAGAAAGAAAAACACAGACACACTCAGTGAGACAGAAAGTGGGTGATCAATTTGACAGTCACAGTCAAAAAAGTAAAAACCATAGAGACATACAGTATTTAATCAGGGGTTTCCTTGAAGTTCTAATTAAGCGTTACTGTAAGTAAGATCACTTCAAAAGACTGTCGTTCAAGAAAGACTGTGGGTGTGTGTTGCACTTTGGGGGTTGGGACGACGTCTGTCTCTGAATGTTTGTGTGTCTATAAACCTGACTCTAAGTCTCAACAGTCTTCGCAAGCTGCTTCCACTGTCAACACCCAGAATTTGGATGACAGGTTTTGTCCATCTTCACTGTCTTTCCCTCGATCATCCTCTCAGACTTCTTCTTCTTCTGCCAAAGTGAACTCTCTCCTCATCAGACAGGGAAAATAGACCTAAAAGCACTAGCTGTTTACTGTCTGTAATTATGAGGGGTTGGGTACAGTCAGCCCAGGCAAGCTCTGCACCCTGCCCCCAGTGCCACCACACACAAACGCAGCGCTACCAAGTCTGCCAGCTGAAACTGGGCTATGACACAGACACGGAAAGAAAAAGAAGACCATAAGCAAGCTATATTTCAAGTCAACTTATAATGAGGAAAATGTGCTGGCAGAAATTAAGTTACGAAGAAACACACAGCACAGTGTATTCAAACAACTTTACAGTTGCGGCCACACTGGAAGTCTAAGTATACAAGACATTCCTTGACATAAAATGTCAAAAAATGAAAGGTCAAAGTGTAATTTACAAAAATGTGAAAGAGCTCTTTTGCTGCATGCGGGTTAAACCTTCATCGTGCTGAAAATTAGCCACCAGATCTTCCAATACTGCATATGGATTTGAATTAAATATGCATTTACAAAATGTGACAGTACTGACTTCAAATGAAAGTCGTTTTTATGCAGTTTCTTACACAAACACAAGAGGCCAATGCCACAACAGTCAAGAGTCAAGGTAGATATCAAAAAGGAACTGACAGGTGGAAAAACCTGAAGAGGAAATGAGGGACCAAACTGTCTCCATGATGTAGTAAAAAGCAGCATTTTTGGGCAGCCCATGATTAGGTAACGAGGGATTATACAGATCTCTGGCAATCTCCCACACTACCATTAACACCTACACAGACCCTCTCTGTTGCATAATGGTGCCAAATTTACACAGGTCCACAAAACAGTACTTAAGGCGATGGGCTGCCTTCATTGTAGGTTGTGAAAGCCCAGGCCTGGGGTTGGGGTTTGAAACATTTGGAGCTGGTTGACAGAAGAATGACGGAGAAATGAGCGACTAACTCATTTTAATGTGCTTTATTACTGAGAACCAGTAATCTTTCCAAGCCAGCCACGGGAAGCCCTTTTGTGATGTTTTGTGTCTTTAATCAGAGGCTTTAGTGACAGAGAAAAGCCTAATCCAGCATCTGAAAGCTTGTTGTTTGTTTACAGTCTACCATATAATCAAGTATTGTTATTACCATAACCATAGAAAATTGATAAAAGTTGCACAAAGTGGTCATATAATCAGGAAAATTCAAAGCATAATGACTGGCTCTCAATCACACTTTGCAACAGAAAGATACAACCTCAATGTGTCATTGAAGACTGTGGTCAAATGTACTTAAAAGATTCAATATACTATGCAGCCACTAGGGGCTGAACAAGGCTGTAATGTAAATACAGTATAGTCCTTTTACTGGCATTCACAAGTCAACGTTTGGCTGTAATCCATTCACATATTTATCTTTAGTTTTTTGGGCTGAAGATTTACTTTTGTTTCTCTTGATGGATAACTTAAGCGAATACTAAAGTTAGTGCTAATCATAATCCCTCCCACACTTATGGTATTCATTTATTTAATCTGGTGCAGCACAAAAAAAGTCCAAGCACTCATTAGGGATATTAAGAATTGTTTTGTTATGTAACCAAACCTTTTGCAGGGAACCAGAATGCACAGACTGAATCTAGGAATAAATTACTATGAGCTACTTGATGTAAAGTCCACTTGAAACAAAAATATGAGACTTTCAAGCTTGAAAAGAATTCACCAAAAAAAACATTGAATATTGCATACTTACTAAATATCAGGTAATTCAGAATCTAGAGAAACCATTACCTTGAAAAAAATCCTCAGGTAGAGCAAGATGAATAACAATGTAATATCATAGGACTCTCAGGTTACAGCAAAGCTAAAAACAGCCAGCCACCATGATTACTATTACAAAAGCCAAATGTCAAACTGTCAGGCATCACTTAAATCTGGCAAAACACCAGGCTGGGATGAGTCAAAGGGACAAGAAAATTATAGATGAGAAACAAAATTATTTAACTTGTTTGACTGAAAGAAAAGAGTTTGTGGTGACATCACGTGCACATGCTAATGAGATAATCTTGATAAATGGAAGAAAAATACTGAATAGGATTTAAAGCTTATGCCTTTGGATGCCACATAAAATTATATCGGATTTCAAGAGTCAATCCTAGGATGTTGTGAAATTGAAATTTCCCTTCTCAATAGTCTAAATTGAAAGCAGAAAGAGAGGGGACTCTCAGTGTTCTCAACACAGAAACCCTTTGTGAGCTGTATCTGTGTATGAAAGTCTGAGATCGACTTGTCAACATTTTCAGGATGAATATGGAGATTGTCTGAAACTTGTCCCAGGGCTTTAGCACATCAGAACTGCTCGAGATTTTCTAGTCTGAACAACTATTGTTGGTCCATACAGGGGATTATTTCATGCCTACCTCCTAAATACATATCGACCCGCTGCCAGTCGTCTGGGACGTCTAAATAGTCCTTCTTTCTCTCTATGCTGCCGGGAAAAAAATCACATAAAACACCACTGCTAAACTTATAAAAGGTTTTAAAGGGCTCAGAATATTCTAACCTTCCCTGAGGGAGTAACACCTGGGGCAAAAAACTAATTAAACTGTGACCTTTTGGAAGTAATATGTATGCAAACATTTATTGACCTACTGTACAGGTAGCTACTGAAATCTTTCCATAAAGCTAAATATAGCTCTTGAGAAATGTGTTTTGTCGCCTTGCTTAAATCTTTATCCTCACCCTTTGTCCTCTGGCTTTCAATGAAAGAAGGGTGAATTGGTACAAGAAAATGACTGTGGAGTCAAGTTCTGTACCCTGGCAGTGTGCCACGGTCCTTTGGATGCACACAATTAATATAGTGTTTCTTGCACAAGACTTGACAAAGAAGAGATGAAGCCTCAAGTCTGTGTTTTATTTAACAGAGAAAGTGACGTGCCCAAAGCTTTTAAGTCAAGATTAGAGGAACTTGCTTCGCTTCCAAGTTGTAAAATAATATCTGCAACCCAATTTTGCCACAGTTGCATCAATGATTTATTGTAACAGGGTTATTCCAGGTCGTGCTGGTGACACACCCAGAGCACCAATGAAAGGCCTCCCCATCACCACTAACACCAGTGCTCCAGTAACTGTCAATTAAAGGCACCGAGTGCAGGCATTGACCATATTCCATGAGTCATTGACTGTTACTCACCTGAAATATCCAATAAAAAGTTACACTGTGACACACTTAACACCAGAAATAGACAGTATTTTTCAAACACAAGGGCTCAATTCTATGAGCACATGGTGTGTTTGGGTACTGAGACTAGAAAAGGCCCCAGCACAAATAAGGACTGTGGGTTTTCAACTCAGACACAGGTGATGGTGAATAACCACACATATCCATCCCCTGCCTCTGTCTGTGCAGCGTTTCAGGCTCTGGAGTTACTCGGCTGAGTGGCCGGCCTAACCTCTGGGAATTTCACACCTCGCGTGGCCATGACCAGCGACGGGTAGATCCCATCACACCCTGGTGTGCCATTTCTGACCCAGAGAGCCCAACAGGCACGAACGCACGCTCTCCCCCAGGGCAAACACGGGGCACCCCAGTCCGTGTGGACTTAGCAGCTTGGCGATGTGTACTCGCCATGTCCTGTGGACCAGGAGTGATGATGTTCCCAGGAAGACCATGTCTGGGGGTTTTGAACTGGGGGCACGTGGAGTGGGACTGGGGTGAAAAATGAAGCTGTAAGGAAATTTCCCCCCTAAGTTACTTATGTCATTAAAGCAAAGACAGATTTAGTCATCCCTTGAAATAATGAAATAATTTAATGTCATCTGGAAAGTTAGTAGCATGCAGGAACTGTGTATTTGGATCATATTGGATGACAAGCACCACACAGTGTTTGGCACTCTTACGTATTAGCAAGAAGACCATTGTTCAATTCCAGAACAGAGCTTTTGTTTCTGTTTTCACTGGATGCACAATGGATTTCAGTTATTACAGCTTCCTTCCACAATCCAAAGACAAGTGTGGTAGAGTGATTGGTGACTTGTCAGAAAGTATTAGTAACAAACTGGTGAGCTGTCCAGGATGTACCAAGCTTTTTTAACCACAGTCAGCAGGAATAACTGACTAACTAACTTGGATGAAAAAGGTATGACTGGATAGATGGATAAATTACTTTGCAAGCGAAATGATGTTTGGTGACATTTGGTCAGTTGGGCATATAAAAGAAGCATCAATTTTACTTTTCTATGTTTGTATGAGTACCTCAACAACAGTGCATTTGACAGTTTGAAGGAATACTTTCTCTGCAATTACAGCAAACTTAAGGATAAACTTTTCTGAGTTTAGGTCATATGAAAACAAAGTTTTTGTGCTGATAAAACTGGAAGGATAGCCTGCAGTGAAAATTTGCACAAATATTGAAAAGGTATGGTATAATCACCTTAGATTACTAAAACACTTGGCTCAGGTTGATACCACAAATATCTTGTGGCTTCCGTGGAATCCAGGATTACTCCGAGATTCAAAGTGTGTATACACTCTGCAACATAGACTCCTGGTGTATTCAACTCAAAAATAAAATCAAAAATATTTAATTAGCCATAAATGAACCAGAATTTCTTTTTATCTAAAGATCAATAGTAAATTCAATTCATTTTCTAATAATGTTCATGCAGTAAAAACAGGATAATCACTATGCCGCAACTTGCCAGACAGGATAAACATATGCTAATTAAAGGGTGACTGTTTCATAACGTCATTTATGTCTGCAACAAAATGATGAAGTGATTTAGGAAAATGCTACAACTCAAACCGGTATATTGCATATTCGGTTCTGATGTCTTCATTTTGTTAAATTGAAGTATCTGGATTTGAAATAGAGATGGGTGAATAGTGCTCCTGTTGACCTGGAGCAGAGCCACAGCACAGCAAACACAGAGATGCCTGGACCTCATCTGCACAAACGGGCCTTTCAATCTTCCCCCTCACTTTTGTCCCATCAATACCTTTACTCTTCAGGGAGACCAAAGCCACCAACTCCAACCTTCCTTTTGCCCCCTCCAAACACACAGAAAAGTGAATGGTGTCTACTGTACCTTACACCACTCCCCTCTCTGTGGGGTAGCACACATTTTGACAGGCCTGTATTTATGGCCGGCCGGAGTCGTGTTGGAATGAATCATGAAAAGGACCAAAATCATCTCGCTGGATGTTCATTTATATGGAGTGTTGGTCAGCTGTGCGGCTCTGCGTGTGTGGCCCATTTACAGAGAATGGGGCTTGTTTGAGAGTGTGTATGTGTATGTGTGGGCGTGAAAGATTATGATAAGCCCCCTAATGAGGAACAAAGTGTATTTGTGTGTCTGTGTTTATTATCTGTCTGTGTCTGTATGGATGACTGATCTACATTTTTTTTTGTTGTCTCTGTTGAGCCTGTGTTTCTGTGCGACATGAAGAACGCTGTTTTATAGTTTCACTATAAGTCAGCATAATTAATATAAATAAATTAATAGACAGAGTTAAGTCTGTCCCTAGAAAAATATCCATTTGTGCTTTTAAAAGGTACTAGTGTGTTGCTGTTAACATTTAATTTTCATACAAGATGTAAAAATATTAACCAAGCCTTAAATGAAGATGTGTGTTTAATTTAAGTATTGCAAATTTTTAGCTAATTTGTAGCTATTACAAAGTTTCTTCTTGTATTGTTGGACAAAATTCTATGAAAAAAATACACCAAAAAACTTTTCTCATAACTAATAAATGATTAAAGAAATACATTGTAAGCATGAGGATGTACATTTTCCTCTTTCTTTTAGTACATGCACATGCATGCAAGGCACATATTACCACAGCCATTCTTCTGGGGGCACAGTCTCAGTGGGTGTGCAGTAACAATGGATGCCGGGGTGAGCTAAGGCACAGTTCGCGGGTCCTTCTCCACATAAACCTTTAATATGAGGCCTCCTCAGCACCAGTGAGCCATCTAAAGGCACTGTACCCTGTAATTGACCTTAAAAATACTTTCCGTGGAGGTCGGCTGCCATGACATTGGCCTTAGGCCCAAGCAGCGGCTGCATCTCCCCAGCCCAGAGGAGCCTGGGAAGGCCTCACAGGGTATATTTAGTGGCCCTGTCCTTTGAGTTGAGCAGGAGATACACATAATGCCAGTCTGTGTATAAAACCACTCTGCCGCCCATGAGTAGGCCTCTCACGGGTACATTTCCCTGTCCCACGGGGATGACCTTCCCCAGGTCACAGGTCAGCTATATGAAATTCACTGTAGATGAACCTATGAGACAAATAGATTGAAATCGACACCTTTTTTCTGAAGAAGGGTGTGCAAGTATCTGTCATATTTGTATGGCATAACTTGTTGGCAATATACATCTGGAATTTCTGTGCATATGGTACGTGATAAAGTATAAATATGTGTGCAATATTCTATTTGTGAAATATTCAGAAGGAATGTCCTCATCACGTCCCAAAGAACCATTTCCACTGCATCTATATAATCTATATTTACTACCAAATCCTTTTAATGATGTTGTCCACATGTTGTCTAAATTTTCCTGTATCAAAATACATATAATGAAATGCATGAAAACTCTTTAAAGAAGCAGGAATTTGGCTTTCTATTCATAATGAACAGATTTTCTAGTATCAAACAAACATAAATAGATTCATTGCTTACCTTTTGGCCACAGCTGCAATGTGCAACTTTAACAAAATATTAACTTCACATAAGTATATACTATCAACATGATATAAAGAGACTCAGTATGGCATCAGGGGTAATTTGCTTTGACCTCGACATCAATAATACATACAGCAATTTGCTAACTTGGTTCTAATGCTCTAATACTCTTCCAAAACTGTAATGCAGTGATACTCTGTCCTGTGGTATACATTTGACCCCAAAAGCAATTTTAATTAGCCCCCACAGTCAGTGAGGAAATACTTATTAGGGTCATTTCTGGTTTGATTCAATGTCTGTTTCTAGTTATATTTGTGAGTCAAGCTTCTCCACCATGAGTGCAAACACATCACTTTGACATCATGGGGACTATTGTTCAGTCAGATTGCACAGCAGAGGTCATGACAGCCCTCACACTTGAGTAGGCAATATGATTTCAGGTGGTTTTATTTGATCAGTTCATATTCCTTTGTCAGTTACACATGGCCATAATAAACAGTTGTTTGTGCTCAGTGTGCACACCTTAGAGAGAATGTCAATAAACAAAAAACGGTTAATGGTATCAAATAAATGCAATATGATAGGATGGGATTGGCTCCAGCGCCCCACGACCCTCAATAGGATAGAGTGGTGTAGAAGATGGAGGGGTATGTGGTCCCCTCCCACTTTGCAGCTTTTTCACAAGCCCCCCCAGGTTTAGCGAGTTGAGCTCCCTTGCTCGATCAAGCATTAATTTTGTTATCTTACAAGTTCCCATTATGTCTTTAGTGCAAATAGTTATTCTTACTCATTTTAATTCAATCTATATATCAGTTGGACACAACTGTGATGTGTTAGAAAACATGTGCTGTTTGTTGCTTGTGCTGATTATGAAGATGTGCGTTTAAAATGAAAAAGAAAAGCATTTAAGCCTTTGAAACGGTTTGTTGTTACTCATATGTAACATTCCTGCTGGTTTCTGTTAGAAACTATTGTCAGAGGCATCTGCAAGGTAATTTATGGTTTCTTTCATGAAAGATCATCCTTGGGGATAAATCACAGCTTTCTTCTGTCTTGTAAATTTTTTAAAACTGAAAACTGGAATTGATGCAAGAACAAAAACAGTCTGATATTCCTCCCGGATTGACCCCGTCTGTCTGACAGACACACTGTAAAAGAATACCGCTCTGCTTCTGCCTGAGAGCACATCTTTTGAGCATTTCTTCAAACTGTTATGCACTAGACTAATCAAAACAGAGTGGCTCTTGTCGCACACAAATGACATTTGGTGGCGTCACAGCACGCCAGAAGTGCTGCTTCGCTCTGTTCGACTGGCAGTTGATGCATTATAACAGTTTAATGATGACCCTCTCTGTCACCCTCTCCGAGGGTACACTCTCACTGTAAAGAGTAGTGAGTGTTTTTTTTGTGGCAGCCCTCTTCAGTCACGGATGAGATATAGCATATGGGCTAGTGTTCACTCGTAGCGTGAGGAATCACACCTTTAAATTCCTTCGAGTAGATGCTCACTTAGGCCTGCCTCTGTTCCTTCCCGCTGGAAACCACGAGCCTTGGCAAGCTTTAGCAACGCTATAAGTCAGCTTTAATCTTCTAACTACAGAATACATGGCCTTCAGCAATGTACTCTGGGATCTCACACAACAACCAGGCAATAGTTTAGGCCTAAAATCATCTGTATTTTATTAATTCTGTCATAAACTCAAGGAAGACGTTTAATAATTGTCAAAAACAGCTCAGGTCTTTTTACCGTCACATCCCTGTTCAAAGTGTCTTTGGCTCTCAATAATATGCATTCACTAAGTTGCTATGACAGCAGGAAGTAGGACAAAGACAGTGAGAGAGAGAGAAAGAGTGTCAGAAATGCAATGTTCTCCTTCAAGAGCTGCTCGCTGCCTCTGAGTACAAACTCCTAGCCCAACAAAAACAAAGAGCCACTTTTGATCCGCTGCATAAAAAGATGGCTACAGAGCTCAACAGACCAGGGGTTCAAGTGCTCTCTGTGGTCACGGTGACAGATCTGCGGACCACTCCTTGCCCATCTGGGCCGCCAGTGGCGCTCTGCCTGCTCTCTGAGGACAGTCGGTTCAAACTAGTAATTTAATTCAGATGAGGTAAAGCAATATTTCCAGATTAATACGAGCCATATTCCTTCTGAACTGTCCTTTCTTCTTCTCCTTCCTGCATTTCTTTTTTTTTTTTTACATCTTACATGTCCAGAAAAGTCTGGCTGAAGATAAAAGGAAGAAGTAGAGGAGAGAACAAAAAAAGAGGGAAGATGAACAAGTTTTATGCTTTGTGAGACAGACGCTAGCATTTCTTTCATTAAGGGTTCTTCAATTATCTGCTAAAAATGCCTCACTACTTAATGTTCTTTCATTTCCTCCTTGTGTGGTTAATCTATGTTATGTACAGAGAAAATAATCTAAATTACATTATTAAAAGTACATCATGTTTTGGTTTAAATGGAGCATGATGAACCTTTAACCCTTTTAAAGATATCATTCCTGATTTTACAATGTCTGAGTTTCTAAAGAAATACATGTAAGGTTCATCACATCTTTTTGGAGGAACATTGCTCCAGCTGTGATTAGTCCGGTTTGGCAACAGTGCCAGTAGTTAAGATTCAGGAAATCACAGCTGTTGCTGTCCTGCTGCAGCTGACTGAGCATGTGGCTGTAGCATCAGGATGAGATCCATAACACTATTAATCACTGCAAATATCACAGAGAAGAATGTATATTTCTAACAAGAAAAGCAAAGCATGTCTGAGTTAGTGGCAAGTTTTCAATACCAGCAATGTTTTTTTTTTTTTTATATATATATATTTTTTAGCTTATGTTTCATTGGGTAAATTTGCAAAACGAATCATCATATTGCAACACGTGGTTCCAAAATTTTACTTCTGTACCTTCTCCTGGCTTTGTACTCTGGTTTCTGAAGATCTAGCCCATTACAGAGACTGTAAGCCAGTGATTTGAGCATTTCAGAGGGAGTGTGTTTCAACTGGCTTGTCCAAAAATGCAGTAAAATGTAATTACATCCTTCAACTATTAAACCAGAATAAATTCCCCCCAAAAATGGAGAATGGCTTCTGCATGGGCAACAACAGTCTGAATCACAAAACTTGAAAATAAACACTGTGTTATAGGAGTAACCTGAAGTTGCTGTGTAAGATTGCTTTGTTTTCTCTTTTATAAAAACCCTGAATAACAGGCACACTCCGAGAGCTGGTAAAGTGAGAGATGAGCCTGGTTAAAATTGTTTGATGGTCTATTTACTCACTGATGCAGCAGTTCAGTGGGGTTTGTCCTGATTTGGCTGATGACAAGTACACAACTCTCGCCAGTATGCAGCTTACTTCACTTTCCCTTTCTCAAAAGTGGAATCATTTGTGTGTTGTTGTTTTTCTTAGGCGATGAGTGTCTTTGTTGAAGGCATGAAATCTGTATGCTTTGGTTTTTTTTTCTTGCACTGTTTATTAAACTGCACACCTCTGGTTTATTTGCCCACTGGGCAGCTGGCGCATTTGTTACTGGAGCACAGCCAGCTGAATGATTAGTAGTTGTGCATGCCAATACTTGCATCAGCTGGCCATTTTGTTAATGTACTAGGAATATTGGAGATTAATCATGTCTCTCCCAAAAAATGCTGGAACAATTTCTCAGATCCATAGTCCCCATGCAATGTTCCCCATAGTCTTCAATTATATACTGAAGGGGCTTTATTCATTTATTTCATATGCAGGGATACGGCAAGCTGCCACTTTGGCCGTGGTTCTCATGGTCTCATAGCAGAAGCACGCTGATGAAGGCCTGATGATGGACGTACAGCAACAACACTGCATAGGGCTGTGATTACTTTATGGTTTCTTTATCCTAAACTATCCGTACAGTACTGATGCTTTCCTGCCTCGTAAGCAAGATCTTTTAGCTGGATGCCACACTCTAACCAAGTCTGCTGATGGTTGCTGCATGAATAATAAAATAAGACTTTCAGTCCTGATTCTGCTGCTGTGTTTTCTGGTGTTTTTTCTGGAGCGTTCGCCCCCATCCATCTGCCGCGCTGCATGACTGTGATGTCAGAACTGGGCTTTCTCATTGGTTGGGCTCCGTTCACCCGCAGTGCTTGAATGGTAAATTTGAACAGCGGGTTTGAAAGGGAACGTGAAATTAGTGGTGACTCATCTCTGGCCACTATGTTATTATATCATTTCTTCACCAGCAGCGATTTCAATCGATCTAAAGTTCCATGAAATCAGACCGAAAAGCCAAAACTATGTGTCTCTGTCCTTTTGAAGGAAAAAATGATTTGTTTTTTGTTATTTCCAAGTCTTTCATGTTCTATAGATCTTTAAATGGGGGTAGAAAGGTTGAATACAGATACAAAACTGCATACATGAAAGATATTTGACAGAATGAAATATCACTTCATATTACAACCAGAACGCAAGAACCTTTTCCACTATCAATGCATTATTTCCACAGCACTGTAATTTTTGTGTCGTGTCGTTGTTGTAATGAAGTATCATCAGAGACATGACGAGGAAATTTCATAGTTACTGACAAGTGAAAAATAATGTGGAAACTACTGGTTTTACAACACAGTTTGGTTTTACTGAGATGGAGAGAGAGGATTTCTTTGAATGATGAACCATCAGAGAGCAGCTGAAGTTCAAAAGCCACATCTACAAGTCACTTTAGAGATCTTAGGATGAAGAGAAGAGAAGAGAAGAGAAGAGAAGAGAAGAGAAGAGAAGAGAAGAGAAGAGAAGAGAAGAGAAGAGAAGAGAAGGCAACTAGTCAGAAACGTATTTTCCAGATTATTCTACCTGTATCTGAAACTGCACTAGTCATGCACTTTTGACCTTTCAAATGAAAACCTACTAGTGTCGCCCCGACTCAGTAGTGGACAACACAAGCACGCATGTCGGCATTATTGCGTAGCAACTGCTCAAAAACACAAACGCTGGGAAGAATCAACTTTGCAAGTGTCCAGCACATCTGAACAGCAAAGTAACACCCAACGCATCCACACATTCCCCTGCTTGAGCTCGCCGTTAACCCTGGTGACCTGTAACTGTGTGTGTTTGTGTGAGTGTGCCCTGTGTATTTGCACATCTACTGTTGCTAGTGTAGCGGAAGGCCAAGAGACCACACCAGAAGAACAGAGGAACTTTTCTTTTATAAACAATGAATCAACCATCTTCTAGCTGCAGTATTTTCTTAAATATTTCAAGCCAATAAAAATGAGTTCTAATGTTTTTCGTCCACTGTGACAGTGGCACAATTTGAAATAATAGGCTTTCTAAGTCCCATTCCATTTTCTATATGCAAGCAAGTTGATGCTTAGAATTAGAACGGTCTATCAACTCCCCAGGGTACTGCTACCAACTCAAGTCTTGGCCAATGCATTCGGTTTGAAAAGTGTAATGAAACTGTGATCTTGGTCCGCAGGATGCACATTTCTGTTGATGCAGCTAGCCAGTGCACGTTTAGCCTGGCGGAATGTAGCCTTGCATTGTTGAGCGTGGTTGAGATTTATGTTACTGCTGTGGGGCGTGCATGTGGCTAACAGATGGTGGCATCATGCTCCTCTTTTCCTCCCTTTAGCACATCACTCCTTGCACACTCTATGAGCCAGTCCCACATCAACAGTTTTTCTTTTTCTTTAATTACTTCTTCGACACGTAGATGCGACAAACCTGAATTTAAAAGTAGTTGGTAGCTTGTATAAATCTGTAATTGCCTAATGGATTGGCACCTAATAATCAACATTACCCAAAACCACAATCATCTACAACACTTAAAAAGGCATCCGTCAACTCAGGCTGACTGATACCTAATTATATCTAATGGTATGATTCTAAAGAAGGCAACTGGACTTGCTTTACGATTTGTTGATGGTCGAACTCTCGACAGAAAAGCTTCCTTTTGTCCACCCATCATTCTAGAGGACATCAAAAATGTTTTCAAGACTTCAAGCAAGTCCAATGGCCTTTGTGATGCAATTAGACATATAATGATCCAAATTACTAAGAATCTTCACAGACATCCACATTATCCACATCTCTGCTGCCCATCTGCAGTATAAACTCAGTGCATTTCAATGCCAACATGTGTGGATGAATACGGTGCATATAAGTTGCACAGTGGCTCTCCCTGCTCAGCCTGAAGCTATGGGAGATACTGGGACCCATTAAAGTGCCAACCACAATCACAGCGACAGCAATCACAGTGTCACTGGAAGCAACTGTGGTCTAATTTCTAAATCTAGAGCCTTTATGCAGAAACCACTGACTGCTCCACGTTTACTTTATGAGACAAATTGATACCAAGCAGTGACACAGCAACACACACTCTGATGACACTCCCCATCTGTTTTGCCTTCATATCAAATCCCTCACATCAGGCAGTATAGGCCTGAAGAACAAAAGAGAACTTGCTGACTCCTATTTAGTTTTCACATCTGATGCCAAGGGCAGAAAAGCTGGCACACATGCATATCATGCTGTAGAGAAGATATGAAACCATCCCCATACTGCACAGGTGTCCATTTAGATCTTGCTGCATATGTATGATGCATCTCATAGAAGGAAATCACTTCATGATCTGAGCATTATAGAGATAGTCTTCCAATGATTTATTTTGCTTTTTAAAACATGTGCATCTGAACTCTCATATTGCCCCTTCTAGCTGATTTACTCTTCTTGAGGATAGTTGGAGGTCTCGTGCATGAACTCTGAAGCAGTTGGACTAGAGACAGACTTCTACTATATATACGTCCCAACAATGACAACAATCTACTTTTGTAAAAAAATATCTGATTGTATAAAATAAAAGTTCACTTTCCATTTGCTTGCAACACTGTGGCATCATGGCAGGCAAATACCCGAGATGAAAACATTTTGTGGAGCCAAGTATTGTGAAAAATTATGAAACACTTAATAAATACTTGCACGACAAAACTCCTGTTGAGAAATTTGGTTTTACAAAACATCAACACAGAAAGCTGTTTGTAGGATTGGATGTAAATGTAAACAATGTAAAACTTTGAATTAAATGTTCACCATTTCTAGTCTGTGGTAATGGAGGAAACAGTAGTCAAGGCTGTGAGATGATCAAAGAAACCAATCAGTGTAAGAAATCAAATTGAACACCAGCTGAAATGGGCATGTGGTACAAAGTCTCCATCTATTAGAGTTCACTCATGAATATTCACATAAAAAGCGAGGCCAACACTGAGTATTGCTTCCAGCACACTTAGGCACCTTGAGCTGGCACGAGTTCCCCAAGACAATATTTCTGTGCAGACACAGAAAAACACACAGATGCAATCAGTACACAGCCTCCGCCTACAGATGCAAGTGTTCCACTTTGCAAATCTAATCCTACTCTCAGAGTCTGGGAATGTACAGCTGTGTGGTTTTGTGACACACTCGGTACCCTGCCATGAGGAATCACCTCGAGGTGCTCTGAATTGTGTGTGTGTGTGTGTGTGTGTGTGTGTGTGTGTGTGTGTGTGTGTGTGTGTGTGTGTGTGTGTGTGTGTGTGTGTGTGTGTGTGTGTGTGTGTGTGTGTGTGTGTGTGTGTGTGTGTGTGTGTGTGTGTGTGTGTGTGTGTGTCCAACACTCAAGTTCATCTAGTGCATGAGACCACAGAGCTGTTACCACGGAGTTAAGGGCTTTTACTGTTGTGACGAAAACATGCACGCAGACACACAGACGCAGCCGCACACGTGCAACCACAAATCCTCGCTTGCACACACCCACACATTTAGGCGCACTCATATATGCACGGAAGGAAACTTAAGTCATATCAGTCCCTGGAGCGAGTAATGACATACCAAGGCCTGCTCTGTTTAGGCCTCTCCTCTCCTCCTTCACATTTAGAAACTGAACACATGTACAGAACAAAAGGTCTCATTATTACTTCATCTCTGAGGTAAACGCTTAAATAAACACTTGGCACGTCAATGGTGTCCCAGAGATGAAATTTGTGGTTTTCCCCATCTTTCTTCACGCTGTATCTTTGCTTAGTAAGCACACTCAAAGTGTGACCACATTGCTGGGAAGGCTTTCCCCAAGTTTGACCCACATAGAGACATTTTCCCATTTTCTGTTAAGATGAAAATAAAAATTGGAAAAATAAAACGTAAAGAACAAAGAGAAAGTTCCCAAGTCTGAAAGAAGTATTCTCAGCTTCCACACAGTGGTGCAGTGGTTGGAACGCTCTCTCATCGTGACAACGTTCCCAGTTCGAGTCTGGGATCGGTTTTTTGTCCTTTTTATAATGATGCTCTCCTTGTGTGTGCATGGATTTTCTCACAGTAGTCCAATTTTCTCCCACAGTTCAAAACCTTGCATGTGAGGTTAATTGAAGACCCTAAATTGCCCATAGATGTGAGTGTGAGTGTGTTGTTGTCTGTTTCTCTGTTTGCCCTGATATCAACCGATGACTAGTCCAGTGTGTAGCCTGAGTTGATAAAGGAGTGCAGAAAATGATAGAGATAGATCGCTCTTTATCAATTCTTTTGGTATTGATTCATCCAAAACTGGATTGAGCTATTCCACTCAGATGACTTTACAGTGATTTGTCAGACAAATGATGGCCTGCATTCTGTCACACAAAGGCATGTCAGGCACAGACTGTGATTGAATCATTTTCTTGTAGACGCTTTGACAATAGAAAAATAAGCTCACACAGACAACATGCTCCTCCACCCAGAGGAGTTTTACCTGCCTCAGTCATTAAGTGACTGTCAAAATTTCTGCTGCCACATCAACGTGGCATGTTGTCACAGAAGATGTTTCATAAAGAACGAACTTTGATGCAGCAGCGGTTATGAGCTCCGAGGGAAGCTAACCTTCTCAGTGGGGTGACTGACAGCGTTGAGGTGACAATATATCGGGAGTATTCTCAGAAAGAGTATGATTCTGTTCTTGCACCAATTTAATGTGTCGATGTACTATATGATTATGTGTCTGTTTATACGCGTGTGTGGGTGTTTTACTCCTGGCCTGTGTTAACTCTGGTCCACCGTCATGGTATTCCTGCCTGGGAGGCTTTACGATCTCCAAGAGGTGCTGGATCCCAGCAAGATGAGGTGGTGGATGAAATCTGGAGCTGAGCTTGCAAATTACTCTTTTTGACAAAGAGCTGGAAGAGGATTGTACATTTCAACCTGAGAAAATAAACACAAAACTGATACAAGAGAAGGAGGTTCAGGTTTCAAGCAGGAATTTGGTTCATTAAGTTAAGTGCCTTTAAACAGAGCTAAAAATCATTGCACTTGTCAGGGCATTATTATCCCCACGCCCACGCCCCTGGTTCACCACAAATATCTCAAAGAAAGTCCTGCAGTGGGGTAGAGGTCACAATTCATAGTTTTGGTGCCTCAGGCTGAAAGGCAGAGGTGTCAACATATTTTAAAATTTTTTTATACCATGCATCATATTTTTACATAAAGTGTATCTCATCAACCAATTAGAATTTTGTGACTGCGAATAATACATTTATCACACCATTTGAAAGGCTGTGTGGTAAATCATTATTTATACTTTGAGGTCACAAGGACATCCTCTGAATACTAAAAACATCCCTGAAATTAGAGCGGCCTTTTCCTTTTCGGTGGACATTCAACTGTTAATCAACAGTTTTACATCATCAGACGTTAAGTGTCCGAAATAAAAATGGACCGATTGAACCTCTGTGCCAGATCTCCAGCAATACCACAGATAGAAAGCAGGCATGTTAAAAGTCTGGTCCCTTTGGCCATTCACAACCCAAGGTCCAATTAAGTAACCCATGCCATCCATCCAAAAACGTTGTAATATTTATGGTGGAAAACAAAAATAAATAAATCTAACTTGTATACATATATATATATATATATAATTTTTAATGCTAGGTAATCTGGGGTTGTTGACTCACGGGCAATCTCACATGATAAAATCTGAGACATCCTTACTCTAAATCAAAGCAGTAAGACATGAAATAACTAAACAAAGATTACTGGGGGTGATTTATAGCTAGAGAATGAGAAAGTTCACAAGAGTAAATGGAAAGCAAAAAACATCTATGCTCTTCATACACTTTTAAGGACAGCAGCCCATTCAAGTTGAAATGTGAACTGATAAAAGCTGAGGTTGGTATCAAAAGCAAATAAAGAATTAGGGCATTGAACTGTTGTTGAATAAACTGAATGTACAGCTGGAAACGCTTTGCTCTGGCAGAGCAGATGAAACACTTCAGCTATGTTCACACCAAATCTGGTAACACAGCACCCTCCTGCAGCATTGGGAAAAGGTGTGAGCGTGTCTTTGCACAACTGATTTGTGTGACGTCATGTTACAAACAGTCGGCAATAAGGCAACCATACGTTGTCAAAACAACAGCAAAAGAGATTTGTAGTTTAACGCAGAAAGCAGATGTGCTGAAGAGCAAAGTGTTGAAGAATCGTTAAGAACAAACCGGAGCCAAGAGCAGGGCTCTTCAATATTGAATAATGAGTGTAATATTAATGATTTAAGTATATTTACATTTGAAAGTTTTGATTTTGAATATTTTCTTTTAGAAACACAGATCAGTGGCCATTTTAGTAATTCACTTTAACACATGCTCATTTTGCATAGTGACTCTGAATCTAAGCATAATTCATAGGTCAAGGACTTAATAACTTTAAACGTAATAGTAAAGGTTGCTATCACCGCCAAAATGTAATGCAAGACCCGGATACATGTTCCAAGTGTGTCAGTGACAGAGACTTCATAAAGCTTTTACTTTCAAAATGATCTCTAAATAGCACAGAACAAGAAAAGTCATTATTACCCTATGGATCAGCTGTTGACAACATATTTTAGCTTGAAAATACGGAAAATCCAGTTTTCAAAGTGAATGGTGTGTGCCATGAGTGAGTTAAATGTCTCACTGTCACTAAAGTGTCACTGTCAATGTGTTAGAAGTGGCAGCTCTGCTTTACTTAGATTGTATTCTATATTAAATTGATGTGTTTTCCCCATTGCTTTTGAGCAAATTGCAACCTGCCGCTATCATGGGGGAACGTGCATCTAATCAGCAGATCAGATGTGTTGCCAAGCTATTTTCAAAAGTGAAATATTGGCTTCCAACAGCTGTCTTCAGGTGTGATCCATGGTTTACAAGATTGGCTACAATATTGAGATGACTGAATGCACCCTGTCAATGAGGAAAGGCCTTGGCTTATGTTCAAACAGAGTAGCTTTGGTGTCACTGCAATCCAGTTATTTTCTGCAAAGCAGCCGGCTAACACAAAATCTGGAGAATCAGGAAAAGGAACAAACATCCACTGGCAGAATCCTTCACCAACTCAGCCAGAGCATTACATGCCACAGTGAATACACAGAGTAAGCTAAAGCTGGCTTTAGGGAGTTTATCCTGTAAAACTCTAGTCTCACCATGTTGTTCATGGTGTTGTAGAAGGAAGTTTTTCTAAACTGTTGGCATCTTCGTGCACCACGACGCCTTAAGAAAATGTATTTCTAATCAATAACTACATACAAGGCAAACTTTTCATTTATTCTGCATTACCTTTATCTCTTGTTCCTTGAGCTCACAATGGCCTGACAACAATACAGTGCTGACATTGTTCACTTTGACTCTGAGATATAAATCCACAGTGGGTTTTTTAAAAACGTTTAGTATGTCACGGCTTCCCATATGAAGGTTATAGGTAGTGTTTAAAAATTGTAATCTGTGGGAGCACACAGAGGTAACACATCAGTGCCTGCATTGATAAATGCTGTGGAGCAAGTAAGGGCTTGCACGTGTTGGCATTTCTTACATGCGAGAATGCAGTGAGGGTTTTGCTTTGTGCATACATTTCTACATGCACATACAAATGCAAGATGTCGGTATGTGCCAAGTTATTTTCTAAAAGTGACTTGCCTTTCAAATTAAAAAGCCTTCAAATTTAGACTGGCAGTTTGACAACAGGTTGCCACAGTGACTGAATGTATATAAAGGAACACTGAGTTCATTGCATACTGCATTGAGTCATTGGCTAAGTTTTGGTACTGAGTGAAATTACAGAGAGAAAAAAATGAGAGGAAGGCAGTACTAAGCAGAGTGAAAGGAGACTTCAGAAAGGAAAAAAAAGAGAAAAAAAAATTAGGAAAGAAGAGTGTTTTAGAAATGTAGCATGCTCCAGAGGTTATAACTGACTAATGAAAACCATACAGTTGCCAGACCAGACCCACAGAGGATATAAGGCCAGGATGAAAAGGTATAGAATAGAGGCGGAGGAGCAGGAATGGGAGAGGTAATGTGAGGTAAATATTCAGTGATGATATGCTTTTCATTCCTGTAGATTTTCCTGGGCCACTGAAAGGCCCACTGCACCAGTCCAAAGCTGCTGTCATACAGCTGTACAGAGACTCTCTGTCAGTCTCATTCCTGTGCTGTCTCCCTCTTCTGACACACCCTTGTCTTCCCATCTGTCCCACTCCTTTCACTCTCTGCCTGAGGTTTAATTCCCTTGGCTATCAATGACACCTCCAGATTTTTATTTCACTCAGCCAAGGTTTTCCATGCACACTTACTTTACGTCAAACATCCTTCTGCCCTCTTTTGTTCTCAGTGGGTTCAGCATTTTGGTACACCTGGATTCCCGATGTCACTACTGCCTCAAATCTCACAGCTCAATCAATTCCCTAATAAAGGTTTGGAAGGAACACTGTGTTAGTCTGTTGTAATAGGCATTTCACTTCCCCACCCTATGCTTTGAAATGCTGACTGACACATGTCGACACATTTAGCAGCTTGCTAGTATTGTGCTCTCATTGCTATTCTTTTTAATTCAGTGTGGGTGATATAAGCATGGTCTATAAATGTATACCGATACTGAAAGCAGAAATGCACTAATAAAATAATAACAGTCTACTGTGCTGTCCACAGCATTTCCTTGTATGCATGCAGGAACTTGTTTTGTTTTTTTATATCATGGTCGTAAAAGTATAAGCAAGGTTAACAAGGTCACTGCAGCTCAGTTTGTCTCTTTCACACACATACCCTTCCTTATTCCCTTGAACATAGCAACCAACACTAATTTCCTTAAAGTGTGAAAGATGAAAAAGATCAGATAAATGATGGCAACTGCTCCATATATGTTCTTCGTCACTTAAACAAAGCCTCCTCAGTCCAGGAAACACTCGCATACCATAATACTGTTGTCTCCTTCCTTCAGACATGCTGATGGCACACCTGGCAAAATACAGCATTACACTTCCAGGGGGAATGCCACACCTGGCAGCGGTGAGGATGATTTTCCACCTTTTAAATAAGTGTGGTAGTTAGGCTGGCACAAGGAGGAAGGCTGGCATGACTGAGCAGGTTCCACTTTCAGTGCAGGGAGGATAAGGCGGGTGTGGGAAGGGCACAGAGGGGAAGTGAAATGCCTGGTGGGAGCTGAGGGAATACCGGTTGGTCAGAGACATCTAAGTTGATGTGTGGGTGGGTGGGGTGGTGGATGAACTGTCGGCGGAAGGAGCACGGCAAAGGAATCTCAAACATTCCTCAGTGACCTTTCAATCCGCTCCACCTGAGCCTCAACATTATCATCCCTGGCCACACCCTGGAGGTTTTAAGTTGTCAGCAGTGAGATGAAAGTAAAGCAAGGGAACTACAATACAGAGATCTGAGGGGTGAGACAAAAAGAAAAAAAAAGAAAAATAATACTTTTGGAGCATGAAGAAAGGGCATTGTTCAAACAAAGTGTAAACAGTATTATTCCAGATAGGCATGAAATAGACCACCTCTGCAGCTACGTCTTAGCATCAACAAATACATTGTAATGGGTGCATGCTTGCAGATTTTAAAGAGATGGGCTCTGCTCAATCTGCTACAGATGCTATCTGTTTCTCATCATTGTCATAGCATCTGTTGTCTGTGCAAATCTTTTTCAAAAGGAATCCAGCAATTTCAAGTGTGACAGCAAAATGCGCAAGCAGCCCCATGTTGCGGCCATATGAGGTCTTGACTGCCTACGGTCTGTCTATCCGCCACTGCCTACACTGCTGATACATTTGGACAATACCTCGCTGTTTGACATTTTCTTTGAATGAAAAACTGATGCCTAATCAGAAAAAAAGAAATGTGCGTGCAGAAATGTACATGTGCACACATTTGCATTGGCTTTCACAGAGTGTCTTTTGCCCTGTTTGATGGAGTGATTCATGCAAACACCAAACTGTGAGCTTGGGAAGGCAAACCTGTCATACACACTTCAAAGTCTGATCACTGACGTTACTGGTGGTTTACAGACCGAAATATGAATAGCAGCCTTCACTGAGGTGCATTCAAAGAAAGTACTTCTCAAACAGATCCACTGCTCTCTCAATGCTCTAATTCAATCATAATCATGATCACATTCTCACCGAGAGACAAAAAAACCACAAATGTACATGCTCACACTCACACATGCACAGGGAAAGCTCAAAAACTGCCAACATTTTCCACTTCTAGCTCACCTTTCTCAGCTGCACAATGACTCCAAACTCCAACGTGTCTGGTGTGTGTCAGTCTCTCCTTTGCTTGATCTCTGCCTCCCTTTCCCTCACCCACTTCTCAACCTGTAGCCATCGCGTGGTGCTAGTTACACTCTACTGCAGTGAGCTAAGGCAGCGGGATAAAGGAGGAGGGATGGGAGGGATAGAGGGACAAATGAGTCCTGCCCAGACTGATCAGTGAAGCTTTAAAAACGCCCTCAGGAGAGAAAAGATTAGAACTTTGCGCCGTTATAACTTTTACTTTCTCATTGCAATGTTGTTTCCATTGATTTGTTTTTACCAGCCTGGTTTCTCTTCCATTCTTTCCTCTCCGCCAGCTTCAAAGTTTCCCTAAAACCACTTTTGCCCACTTGATGTTGTGCCAATCAGTAAACCAGAAAACTGCTCACTCTCTCATTAAAATAGTTCCTTCTTTCTTTTTGCCCTTCTGTCACTCACAAAGATATTGTTCTAAAGTTCCCTCTTTTCCTGCTGTAGTCTGTAACTGTTTATCTAAACATGTCTGAACGTTTTCTGTGTGTTGCTCGCTAACATACAAACTATGCTCGTGCAGGATGTGTCTTTCTATCTGTACAGCTTCACCCAACTCTCAAACTCTGGTGTGCAGCTGTGGGATGAGGGAGACACACCTGCTATTTTTGAAGTGTGTGTGTGTGCGCGTGCATGCGTGTGTGTGCGCCTGGGTGCATGTGGTAGGGAATTCACTGTAAAAGAACACAAGGAAACCTTTTGGAGTTTTCAGTCTATACTGTTTCAACTGTCGTCTGGTTTCAGGAACTGTTAAAACGAGACCATAAATCTATGGTCTACTGAAGGTATTTAATAGTTGATTCTGAGAATGGCACAGTCAGTTCATGAACGCTGGACCGCTTCATGTGACGTTGTGTAATTTAACCGCTCCAGCTGCAACACACTTGCACATATGCGCACATATACACCTTTCACTTTATGGTTTCACGAGGCTTGGCACCATGTTTCCAGAATGTGAGGAATGCTATATGCTTATTGGGAGGCAAGTGCGTACGATAAAAGGCAAACCTACCAGGAGTCTCATCAGGGGTCATGACCTTGTTGAAGGGAAAGAGGAGACTGAAAAAAAAAAGAAAAGAAAAAGTTAAGTTCTAGCCTCATCGATATATCATTGTGATTACATGTAATTTACAAAAAACTGACAGGGTTAGGAGGAAGAGAGTATTTCCAGTCTACCATCTTTAGTCATCTTGTAACCTGATGAAGAGATGAACCAGAGCAGTGGTGACACTCTCACCATGACCTTTACATACAGCAGCTTTCCCAACACACCCAGTCCGGCAAAAGATGAGTGATTACAGTTCGGAGCCAGAGGTTTATCCTCACACTTAAGGCAACACTACAGAGATCATCAAATGCATCCTCTAAATCAGGGTTGTCCAAGATCGGTCCGGGAGGGCCGGCGTCCTGCATGTTTGAGCTCTCTCCCAGTTGCAGCACACCTGATTGCAATGAGGGGCTCGTTATTGGGCTTTTTCCACAACCTTGGTGATGACATCATCATTAGATTCAGGGATGCTGAAGTAGGGAGAGAACTAAAACATGCAGGACGCCGGCCCTCCAGGACCGAGTTTGGACACCCCTGCTCTAAATGCTTAAGGTTGTTCTCTCCTTCTCCCGACTGCGGCGAGAACCTGGCTTACTATCCCTTGCTTTCCCTCGCTTGTCATGGCTCCCAGAGAGTACTGTGTGAATCAAAGTAGAATGTATGAGTGCAACACATGATTCAGTGCTCCAATTATGACAAAAATCCTGTTTACAGTCATGGGGGCCTTGACCTATGAGTCACAGTGTAGTTTTTGAGAATCTGGGAGAGTATCCTTTCTTCTAAATGGTCCCTAACTCCCCCAAATCCCACTTGTCTTGTTTTATAACATTCCTACTTCTCCATCCATCATTCTACATTTCTGAGTAAGGACTCATTTTCTGTTCAAGATTGTAATGCGCTAAGACCTAACAACTAACTGCTCACATTTTTTGGCTGGCACCCCGAATGTCTGCATGTTGTGCACTATAGGCAGTTTTTCTTAGTAACTACTTAATCTTAATTTGGGAAATTGACAACCATAAATCCCAGGGTTATTTAATACATTATTTCTGAATCTAGCTCAGCTACGTATATTAAACATATGTAAGTTGTGTAAGATGTTTTATTATTTATTTATATTTTGAAAATATGCCATAATGTGGTCAGACAACTATTTATTTATGTACGAGTGTTCCCCTATATTACTGTGGTAAATTTGTGCAACATCCTTTATACATCTTTTATTAATTGTGTTTTATTCAAAAAACAAACAAACAAACAAAACAACCTTATACTGAATCACCACACGATCCACTTCAGTTTCAAACATACTGGGTGGCTTCATGATAATCTTCATGAAATTGAGCCATTTTGATTTTATCATAGACACAAATGGATCGTGTTCCAGGGTAGAGGGGGTTAATCAGAAATAAGCTTCCCATTATAATAATCAACCTGAAAAGTACATCAGGATGAACTCCTCTGCTGTTTGTATCCATGAAGAGCTTCACTCAGAGACTCTGTTGCCAGAATAGGTACTATGATGGACTAATTTCTCAAACAATATCTAATGGAAAGTCTGTTTCATGATTCCAGTTCAGAGTAGGGTTTACGGGTATCAACAGCGTGGTTCGACAAGGAATGTAAAAGAAGATAATAAGATAGTCATGATTGGGTAAAGACGGAAATAGAGGGTTTTTCATTTGGGAACTTGAGGTTTTGGAAAAATTCTCAAGCACAGGAATCATTTCGTCATCATCAGTAGGAGTTTACTTCTCAGAAGCAAGGGTCAGAAAGTTTTTTTTTTTAAGGGCAATAAAACAGACTATCCCCTTTCCCAAAACTATCAAACATTTGCTAGAAAGGCATTTCTAAGTGACTCATGAAATACGAAATAGCTTCCTAGTACAACTGTCACGGCCCTGGATCTCCAGGCCTGTGTGCCTGGCTGGAAAGGTGGGGTTTGTGTACCTGCAGTTACTCCTCCCTCTCTTCCTATGTGTGCAGGTCACGCCCATGGTTTGGATCCACCCCATGCCTCACTCAGGCTGGCTGATAAAGGCCAAGTGGATTCAGCCGTGGGGAAGCTAATGAAGGCCACTGAGAACTACTGAGAGCTGCTGCTGACTGTTTACTGCTTGCTGCCTGCCTGTGTTCAGACTCCACTACCACCGAAGCCTTTATTTGTCCTTTACTACTGCATATTGTAAATAGACAGTGTTCACTCATCACCTTCACTGCAAGCGCCTTGCTTACTGTCACTTACTTGATCCAGCCGTGACAAAACTTAAGTCACTCATTCTATTTCACCAAATATATATCGACTTAAGATTTGTATACGCGGTGGGATTTTAGGCTCTATGAACATTAGGGAACATGAACATATGTGGTGACATCCTTCATTGTAGCTTAAAAGGGTCCTATCATACAGCCTTTCAACAATTTCACATGGGTCCTGTTGGTCCAAAAATGTTGTATTCAAATTTATGGCCCCAAATCCAGCTTTTCCTTGATTTTCATCCATTTGAATGATGATCATATGAGCTGCATTGAGAATCTGCTGTGTCTTTGTGAGCTGGACTGTCTCTGCCAACACATGCCCATCTTGGGAAGAGGAGGAAGTACTTCCTCTGTGGTGCCATGTGCCAGAGAAGAGCTGCCTAATTGTGGAAGTGTCAAAGGGAGGGCCTACCTTGATTGGGATTGGCTAAACCCCCGATGATTTGTGATTTGCTCATTGGATCACACACTTTAAAAAAAAATTAAACAAGCCAGGGAGAGGGATGACAGACTCTCTTCACTTCTGGGACATCATTCCCAGGTATGGGGATGCATATTACTATTGGAAAACCATTAGAAAGTGAATTCTGAATAATATGACCCCTTAAAAAACAGTGATCTTATGATGCAGAGTGTGAGGGGTCCACAGTTGAGATAGCCTGATATATTTTTCTTTTTATATACTTTTCAACCAATACGAAGACACCGGTGCTATCCCCAAAATAACTGTGATTTGCCCTGGGAGTCAAAATGCAAGATTGTCTTCACATTTTCTGTCTCAACACAAGAAAGATATATTCAGCTTGCTTTTTTATCTTTTGACAGCACCAGTACCAGACGACTTGTGTATTAGTATACACATGCAATTAAACCAAGATTCCCATCATGCAGGCAAAACTGATGTCATAACAAAGTTTATGAGCAGGGAAAGAGGTTATAGGATTGCTAAAGTCCTACTGTCTCTACCAGGCATCAGCCACCGAAACCTCACATCGTATAAGGGTCTTTGTTTTCCCATGCTGTCCTGAGTGCTGATTTGCCTGGCAGCATGTCCTCCAGTCTTTTGAACACCTGCCCCATCATTCTTCACAGTCCAAATATCAAGTCAGCAGGTTACATAATGATTCTGACCTTATCATGCCCCACACTCACAATGAACCATCAGTTCAAGTATCACCCTGCCACTTTAAGGTACATTTGACAGGCTCGCCACAATTAGGGAAACATATAGCTCTCTCTTTTTACAAAAAAAAATGCTTAAAGACAGAACATTTTCAAAAACCCATGACAAAAGCAATGGAAAAAACAAATGTATCCCTCTGGCTATATGTTACACGGGCGATTTCAGCAGAAAATGACAGGAATCCAAGCCCAGTGGTGATAAATTCTTCACTGGGTGTCTTCTTTGAAAGGCGAAGAGAGAGTGAAGTGTTCGTGTAGAGGCATACACGTGAGACAGAAATAATGCGAGTGTGATGAGAAGGAGTGAGATTTCAGGCAGCGAAATCAAAAATCCTTCCATGTGCATTACACACCTGCTCCTGCTTTCATTTGCCGCAGGAGATAAGCATGCAAGTTGATGCAGGTAGTGGCGCTTGAGATGAACACACAATGACACTACAGCACAGAACACAATGACGCCCTGTGAGGATCAATGTACATCATGTATGGATTTGGAATTTAGTCGAGGAACCCAGTTTAGCCATGACTTCACATGATTGATGATAAGAATCGTGACATTGACATTCATCTCAACAACTTGGCCTAAAAAGTCCTGTAATGCCAGCAGCAAAAAAACCTATGGACTGTAATATTTTTTCTTTGCTCTGTCACGTTCCCTGAAGCTACAGCATTCAGCTTCTGGAGCAGTACCTTATTGGCTTTCATCAAAGACAGGGAAACATCCATCTTCCTCATGCTTGTCAACAGAGGAAAAATGTTGACATGAGATGTTTCTGCAAACCACGGAGACAATGAATGTCACTGTTTTTAATGACAACCGACAGAAAGTCAATTGACAGCCTATTGGGACAAAGTCTGCTTTAGGAAACTGGTTCGGGGTAGCCTGGTGGATCGAACTATGGCCCCTCGCCACTTGAATTTGTTATGTTAGTTTAGTCTCATTGAAACATTAAAAGAACACACATTTACACATGTGTGTGCTACATGCATTTATATCAAGTGTAAGCAATACATTTTTCCTCAACGTGGCCACATGAACAGGGAATATTGTAGAGGTTGATGCTGTAACTTCTACTCAATTTAATATTAATATATCCCTTGACAAAATGTACAGTATGTCAAATAGTTTTTATGACCTACCCGCGCTGCATTAGTAATCCCACAAGCATTAGAATAGAATAGAAAACCCTATTAATCCCACAGGGAAATTCTTTATACATGATTAAAATAAGCATGCAAATGAGCCTCATCCATTCAGGTATCAGGCATCGCAAAGCAATTTCAATAAGATCAACTGGACAAGTTAAAATTGCAAATGGCTTCTAAAATCACTACATTTCTGAGCTGTGTTTTTGAGTTCCAGCACCATTTTGAGGATCGCTTAAACAGTTCATGAGCTAAATAAGACAGACAACTGGAGAAATGTCTTCAAAGTGAACCAATCAAGTTGATCTGATTCCATTTGTTTTGCATTGTAAAAATAAAGCCTCTATCTTCAAAACACAATTCAAAGTATTAGTATTGCAAGACTCACCAATTAACCTTTTCTTTCATTCATAATTTGTCAGTGACTTCTCATGCAGGGACAACCAAAGGACAACATGTGGTCTGTGAGGAATACAATACACAAGTTTGGTATACACAGTCACATCATGGGGAGTTGTTGGCCCTGTGAGGAAAAAAGAAACTTGTAATCAAAGATAAATGTTGACTTTTAAGGTGAATTCATATTTTAACAATCTGAAACAAGTGAATGAAAGTTGAGGCACTGTCCCTGAGGGACACACAAAACAAAGTTTTGGGTTTTGTTAAGTAGCAGTGATGGTTGTGAGCGAAGTAAGTCTACAGTAAAATGGAATCTAAGTCATTGTAAATACAATACAATAGAAATATTTAATTAATCTCGGAGGGAAATTCTTGAAAAAGTCTCTTAAAGTGCTGGAAACACAAATCTACTCTGTGTGACGATCTCAGTTTACGTTTTCCATTAAAATGGTAATGCTAAATACATGTAACAGCAGCAGACCATAACTTGCCCTCAAGTTGCATCATCCAAAGCACAACTTACTCTCATTTCATAAACACACCACAGTCCCACAGAAAAGCCAAGCACAACCTGCTAAAATGAAATAAAACCAGTATAGCTATCTTAGTTTAAAATATGTCTGGTTACATAAATTCCCTAAAAAGCATTTATATAACCAATGCATGTAGTTTCATGTCCTCAAAACACATCCAAAACCAAAACGTTGGCACTGTTGAGGGGTCGGTACAAGCCTCACAGTTACCTGCAGTTTTATTATTGGATGCTTTTCTGTATCTTTATCTGCCCCCTACTGTGTTCTGGGGGTGTGTCAGACAGGATGGGGATGAGACAGGATAGGATGAAGAGGACGTGCAACCTAAATATGGCTCTTGCAGCCTTGGCCACAGGGAGACAGAGAAGGGGACCACAGACCTCGGCAGTGTACAATTATCCAAAACAAGAGAGTCAAGCCAACCTCCTCTCACTAAGAAAGCAGAGCAGAGTAAAGCCAACACAATATTTTACTGTCCTTTATCCCCTGGATCACAAAGATACATACATAAAACAGACAGGGCAACATGTACACAAAAGATAATCCACTGCATATTTTTTGAGTTGACGTGGTGCCACATTGCAGGGAAATACCTCCATATAAACATCGATTTTTCCTTAGAGTGCCTATCAAAATTTTGATGCAAACATCCATCAACATAGATAAACCAATGTCACAAATATTTTCTTATTAAAGGTCACCTTAGGCAAACACTGTATATAAATATCAGAGCATTGACGATCCACTGTGTAGCATATGCTCAGGAATAACCTGCATAACACCTATTAGCTCTTCCTCATGGCACTTGTTTGTGGGTTGAATGTATGAGGAGACAAGTCAACTTTTTTAAAGAGTTCATGTGTCAGAATAATGGAAAAAAAGCAAAGTATAAGGCTTTGACTGACTTTGACAAAGACCACATTGTGATGGCGAGAAGACCGGATCAGAGCATCTCCAAAACTGCCGGTCTTGTGGGGGGCGTTCAAACAAACAAGCTACAGTAGTTCAGAGGGCTGCAGATTTTAATGCTGGTTCTGACATTAAATTGTCAAAATACACAGTGTATATAGGATTTCATGGCTATACAGCAGTCAGGGTGCCTCTACCCACCACCAAATGTAGCAACACAGGATGAGCCACTGAAGTGAAACGCAAATAAATGCAATAAAAACTGTCTGGGTCCAACAAATAATATTTTCTTTGATCACATGGGAAGCTGGTGTGTGTATGTTGCTTATCTGCAGGACATATGGCTTGGGGCTTTACTATGGGAAGAAGGCAAGCCAGTGGAGCTAGTGTGACGCTGTTGATAGAATTCTACTGGATTTCCTTGGGTCTTGATAATAGGTTGAAGAACACAGCAATGACTTTAAGTGTTAACTTCCCTATCATACATCTGTGGGAGACAAACACATCTGATCCGTGGCCCCATCTCGCAAATTCCACATCTTAAAATATCTGCTGATAACATCTTCAGCACAACTTCAGGAGCTTGTGAAGTCCAAGCATTGATGTATCAGAGATGATCAATGTGACTTTTCAGAGTTACTGCTGAAGGTCAAATGGAGCACGCAGCCACTGGTATTGTGCACAGGTGTTTTCCTACCTGTAAGTGTGCATTACGAGTGCAATATTCATTGTATAGATGCAATGAATTAGATCTGAAGCGTTCCATTCCCCAATCAGACCTGGAGGACATCCTGCTAGATGCATCCAGGCTGGACAAGCTTGAGGAGGCTCACCCTTTTGTGGAGGCCCAGAAGGGGAGAAAGATCAAAGGTCTGTCAGCATTCACTGGTGTGTACGCTGGCTGGACCCCTGAACATGTTACAGATGAGCTGAGGCGCCAGACAACCATCTGGGGTTATATAATGGTACCGAGTTCAAAATGCAACGCTACGCAAGGAGAATACAGAAATGACACACACTTGTCTCATTTGAGTGAAGATTGCTATTTGTGGTTTAATTGTTAAAAAGCACTCTGAAGTAGCTGTGAAAAATATAGTTTAGAATTCAATTGTCCAGCAGAAACGAGTATGAGTCGGGAAAAACATGTTTGTGAAAATGTGCTGGCATAATGCTTGATGAAAATCATACAACGTTATAGAGATGTGCTCTCCACATGGAGGATATTAGGTTTATGAGTGATGTCAACATTTGTATTTCTGACAGAACTTTGTGGATGTGATACAAGTTCATTTGATCTTTGTACTTCAGAAACCACCACAGATGATGTTTGTAAGAGGACTTTCATGATGCTCTGGCTTTTCCTCTTCTGTCATCAACGGGTCAAAATATTAACCTCTGCTTTTTTTTATTTTTTATTTTGTGGGGTATGAGTGACTGAGCCCAGCTGCAGTTAATCTGACGTGCCAGACTGTTTTGACACGTGTTGTGCACGTCTGGAAAGCAAAATAAAATATTTTCTTCTCTGAGCTTGGGAAAACTGTTGCATACAGAAAATATGTGAAAAATAGGAGATTGAGTAAAGACCCTGAAATTCTCAGTGAATATTAGCTCCAGTCTTAACATATATTGTGTCATAATTTCAGTCAGGTTCATCACCTTTGGCAATAAAAGCAAGTTTTATCTCCAGCTGTCATGTGGGTTGTATAGGTCATATAACGTACCATCATTACAACACCTGGGGGGAAACAGAGAAGAGGGTTATGGTGAAACATGACATGTGAATGCTTTGTTTGACACTTCATGAGCAAATGCTCTCACAAATGCTACATTCAGGTTCTTTTGTATTTAGGAGTAAAGTACAATAACCCTGTGAATGTGTACTGTTATAACTGTGGCCAGGCTATATAACGATCTCAAAGAAGCATGTTAAAAAAGGGTTAAAATCCCGCCTGTGGCTATGAGCGATAAGAAGTTAGAAGAGGTGAAACTCTGTGTTAGACAGGGATATCGCAACAAGCCCAAGCTTGGTACTGATGGTGTCATTGATAGCCTGTCATCTGATGATGTAAATGACACCAGTAGAAAAAGGTGGAAAAGAAGCCAGAAATGCATAATGAGGAGGCAATTGAGACCGTGACAGAACTTCCATATGAAAAGTTGCACCTTATAATCACATAAGTTTCAAATGTTAGTGCAATAATCAGTACATAATCATGTTCAAGATGGATAAATACATATTATAGGGAATGGTGACTGGATTTAATTGCCAGTGAGCTGTAAAACTAAAGATAATAAATCTGTTTTAAAACATTAGAGTACATGGTGTCCTGTAGAATATCAGTCTGCATGATAAACAAAAGTCGAGAAGCATGATTATGTCCTGATAATCCTCCCAGTCGATGTATCCCTGTCTAAAACTATAATTCTCATCACCCGTGGGGACAAAACGGTTCCGCCATCAGAGGTTTTTGTAGCTGCTTCACCAGCAGAGCTGACAAAATCACATAAAATAAATGTAGAGATGTGCTGCAGGTTTTTTCTTCTCTTTCTTGTTCAATCTTTGCAGTTGGGAGCGGTGAAGCAGGGTCATGCTGTACTGAAGCTATGTACATTCTCTCACAATGTGATGCACACATTTAAGCGTGAAGACTACTTCTAGGTCTTTAGGCATTTAAATGATTTATATGGTATTGGTTTATGGTATTTTAACCCTTTTTTGAGTTTGTTGACACATAGGTCCATTGTATTACTGTATACACCAGCAGAGATTCATTCTTTACAGCTAGTAATAAGCTCGTGGCAAATCAAACATTACAAAAGTGAGCAAATTCTCTTGTACAATGGAGTTCAAGCAAAGAGATATTTAGGCTTCATTCATCCTGAAGACCTTTGTACTTTATTCTGAGTTTCTGCTCAAATACAAAGTGATGAACTGAAGTGGAAGGTCAAAAAAGAACTTAGAGCACAAGTGGCTTTTATGAAGCAAATGGCTGGAACTAAATGTACAGGAGATATGTATGGATACAGAATTTCAACATAACCATTTTGACTGAGGATAGTTTGAAATCCATCAGATACATTTGTCTCTTATTTGAGACCACACAGGAAAGCGGCCCTTGGTCATGAAATAACAAATCAGATTTCAGACTTAAGCAAAATGTGCCTGCAGTGTGAGCATAGCTTCAGTTTCATAAGTTAAAGTTGTGCATCAACCAGTTATTGTTCAGAAGTGAAGGTTGATTTTAAACAAATTGCATTGCATTGCATTGAATCGTGGGAACTTTGAATCATTCCTCAGTTTGAGGACTTAATATAGAATTGGCTAAATGGTATTCATTCAAATATTAGAACAGAGTGGAACCAAGTCAATAATGACTATTAAGGTAGTCATTATTTCCTCTTCAAATGTACTAGAATGTATATTCAGAGCTACAACCAGCTCTCCAGAACACAGCTGTCATTGTTGTTTTTGCTCACTGTGGTCATCTTGCAGTTCATAAAATCAAAGCTGCATAAAGACTGTAATTTTGCAAACATATAATTTACCTGTTTAACTTCATAGCTAAAGGTTAACCCTTGGTGTAAACCTATGCATGAGTTAGGTCTCTGTTCTGGGAAATGGAGAGGAGGTCTTTTGAAAATTGTTGAAGCTTTGGTAAAGCTGACGGTGACAGTAGAGTCACTGGTGTCATGTCTGTAATTTACACTCATCATATATCTGACAGCTGGACTGTCGTCATTATAAACTCAATGGAAAATCTAGACTCATGGATTTTTCATTGTATTTATAAGGATTTACAGAGTTGGCACATTTGTAGAAACAAAAATGACCTGAGCAGCCTTGACTGAGCTAAAGTTCAAGGCAGATGTCTGCTTTCAGTATAAAGACGATTTGAGGAAGGTTGACTGTGCTGCATAAGATACTACAGTATGCTCTGTTGAGACCTGCCAGTATCAGGAGACCGTCACATCCCAATAAAGCATGAAAAATATTTCAGGAAATGGAAATGTTCAGGATATTTAGTTAAGAAATGTTTCTAAGAAAGACCTACATTTATCTATATGTGCCATCCATAGATGTGAAATATATGATCAAGAATAGTCATGCTTGTATCGTGGTGAATTACAAAAGTACAGAGCAGTACATTAAAGCCACATTTTGTGGTCTAACAAATAAGTCACTGAGGATAAAGTGAACAGTTGATACAAAATAAGCCTTGGACAATTTTCTTTCTCGTGAAGATAAAATACATGCAAATTTCAGATGATTATGAGTATTGTATATAAAGTTCAAATCTGATTGATGACAGAATTCATTCAATGCAATGTCTGATTACAACTCTGAAAAAGAAAACTGTGATTGCTGATTAATCCTGATTTCTTATGTGCTGCAGATAGTGATCTGGGTCAGAGATCCACACCCTTACTACACTAACAAAGCACTTGTCTGTCACCAGCAAACATTAGACTGGAGTGTTAGCCTGCATGTCTGGTCACGAAATCAGTTCTTCGCCTCAGGTCTGCACACCGCATGACCCTTGAAAACACCCTCATCTGTCAGTCACCCAGCATGCGCTCAATGAGGGGAGGGTTTAGTGAGCAGGAAGGCCAAACACAATATCAAGAAGAGCTCACAGCAAATCTTCTATGTGGTGTATTTTGCAGGCATTCACACTGACAGGTTAAGAAGATTCTACTAAAAAGAGCCTCCTTGGTAAACATCAACCTGTCCAGTTGAAACTGTCGGGTGGCAGCTTAGCATACTTAGTATGTAGTTACAGATGTCAGATGCAACAATAGTTAAAAGGATTAAAACATAAATGGCAAACAAATAGTGTAACAAAGAGATAATGATAGGAAGAGATTGAGAGAAGCACATCACTTTCACTGAGGCTGATCTTAAAGATCCAAAAGTGTCTCCGGCTGTATACATAGATACGGCGTGTTATGTAACGACGACGACATGTTCAAAATCAATTCAAATGGATTGTGGCTTATTTAACCTGCCATGCATGTATATTTGCTCTTCCTGTGATATATTGTCAGATGATCATCTGCAGCAGTCATCTGGTCGGCCACCACCAACAAAACCACTTTGAAATAAATCGCTATATAGTAGATTGGTTGACTTTGTTCAATGCCGCTAGCATGACTGTACCCTCACATTTGTTCCTGCTATATATGCGCGACACAAAGCATTTGTTTGATCGTAGAAGGGTTTGTTATGGTCAGGATTTAGATTCCTTGAGACCAGAAAAACATCAGGGTCTTGGTTAAAAACCAACATGAAATGTAAGAATTTAAGAAAGAACATTTCTATCTGGATACATACTCTGCTAGAACAGTGAAATTTGTTTGTTTTCTCTAAGTGGCAGGAAAAGAAAATTGTTCTGCCCAGAACATTTTGTACTTGATGTGAAACTTCAAGGAACTCGTGGAAAATACTTACAACCTTAGCCATTTGCATGCCTCTCGATGCCTTCCCAGATTAAATATATTCATTTTCTTACTTCTTTACTGCCTCAACAAAAACTACCCATTGCTATACAAGCCTTTGTGCCTGTGAAAATCTGCAATTAGGACTTTTCCACATTAACCAAGGCCACCTCAAAATTCAAATTATTGTTGGAGACAATGTGCGAAAATCCTCTGCCCATATAACGTGTTGAGAACGAGTCGCAAGAACTCCCAAACAAGGACTGTGAGAAAACAATGACGTTAATATTTTCTCACAGCCCTGTGACAAAAATGTATCTCTTATTGTTGGAGTATGTATAGTACTTTAATAATCAACTGAGAATATCTTTGACCTCACTGTCACTGTGATTTATATATTATCCATGTTTTAATACAGTATAAATGTACATTGAGACAGATATTAATGTGAAGTGCAATTTTACTGGTTGGTGGAGGAGGGCTAACACTAATATATTTGGGCAACAAAAAAGACATTTCACAGCAATAAATACAACACAACAGTCAATAAAATGTCTCCTTCCTCCATTTGATTTTCAGCCAAATTCGAATTGGAGAAGTGCTGGGTGGAGGAGTCCATTTTTAATCAGGCACTAAAGTACTGGCACAATTAAAAAATGGCTTGCAAATGCTGTCACCCACAAAGGACAATTTGTACAGCTAAAACAACTTATTCACATATACAGTGTTACAATATTACTTTATAGGCACAGATTTATACATCCCACAAACAAGCCTACTAATCCCCCATGAACTGACACATCTACACATCGTCGTCACTGACCTGATATGGCCACCAGTTGAATGTAATAACTCCTACAGGCTATTCATTCTTTCCATCTTTCCTCCCATTTCTTCCTGCTTTTCTACTAAACACATTTTCCATAGGCTGCAGTCACTCCCCATTTCCTCTCTGAATCACTCAGACCCAAATCATGTCCTCTCATGGGCTTATCCTTTGGGAATATTCAAAAGCTTCACATGCTTGTCCTAACTCAAGACTCAAGTCTCATGCCTTGAATCTGACTTATTCTTCCAAGCAAGCATCTTAATCACCCCCCATTCCTGTCTACCTACCACTATTCTACACTGATGTATGTCCCGTGTCGAGGTTGGTGTTCCTCATTGTGGCCTCGCTGCTCTTTGAAGTCACTGTTTTTCCAAGTCTGGGGGGCGTTGATGAGTTCTCAGTGTGGGTATGCTGTCCTTTCAATTTTCATACTTTTGAGCCATTAACATTCATTCTCGTCATTCAACATAAGGCCAATGTGGCTTCTTTTCTCATCTGCAGAATCACTTCCTCCCTCATGCACAGTGTGCTTGCATACCATAGCATGCAACATCCAACTGCATTTGTGAGTGTTTGCCACTTGTAAGCCTTTCAAACAAGAGTGTAAATGCACAGTCTATAAATGCACTATGTGCTCTAATGGAAAATGTATCTGTGTTTAATGTCTAAGGGCCAGCCTAAACATTAGGGAATCCCCAATATGTACACACAGCAGGAGAGGGAGGGAAGAGACTATTGCTGTTGCTGTGTTGTCCACTGCTGACCCACCTGAAACTCATCTATTATATCTCCTCCCTTTGCCTGGCTTCTAAATCCTGGCAAGGCAATTCACAATATCACTTTCAGAGTCGCAGATTACACAACGCTGTCAAACTGCTCAATGTAGGCGCAAACATTTTATTTATGTTTATTATTATTTCAACACACAAACATGAGCAAACAGGGAAAATATTTGTCAGGTGACGGAGTCGGGTTTTGTAAAATAGAAAAAAATTTGATAGAAGATTAATGAGGGTTGTGATATAACAGCGAGCAACATAATGTAATGGTATTGAGGAAATGAGAAATATCTGCACAGCAACAGTTTGAGATGGGAAGCTGTTGAAGTTTGAGGTTCTCAGTGGATGATTCATTTGCTGTTAAAAGATCCAGCTGAATGAAAATGGAGAAAGTTCTGAAACTTCTGCACCTCCTACAACAAAAATTAGCATCTGAAATAAGCAGACCTTGTAACTTGGCTGTGCATAAAACCGTTAAAAAGTAACATATGAGTTTCACTGCAGGGACCTAATGGCTTGGGTTGGACAATAAACGTGACGAGTTTGAAGAGTGGGGACAAGGATCTCACATAAGGGGCAGAGCATGGCTGAGCCTTGGGGAGAGCTCAGAAGCCAGGCTCAGAAGTGTCCTCACTGCCTCTGACGTTCTTCAACCTCTTTTTGTGGCTTTGAAACCTCATGTCTTTGGCCTCGAGTCACTCTCTATTTATGCAAGAAAATAAAGAAGAGAACGCTGCCCCTCCTAAATCTGTAAACTGCAATTAAGCTAAATTCCAAGTTTATTTCCAAATGCCGTCCTTGCTCCAGACCATGTGAGAGACTTTAGTCTAAAATTATCACACTTTTGGTCAGGAGGCCAAGACGAAGCCAGTTTGGACCGTCTTCTCTGCGGCCACAGGATCACAAAGATGCCATGGACGCCTTAAACTTCCGTAATGATAATTTGTGTGGCTGTAATTGAGAACTATGTCAATAAAAATTTCTTTCACTGGGATCAAAATGTTAGGATGTTGCTGCCTAAGCTACTTCTAGTAGGGGGGCAAATGAAAGAAGCAGAGAAAAAAACAGTAAAAGTGAAATGTAGAGAAAGTCTGATGACAGTTCACTGTCATCAAGTGAGTTATGTGTACTGTTTGATGATCACAAAGCCCCTTGCAAACCCAAGACCTCGTGCAGAGAGACAGCTAAACTAAAGACAGCATGTCGGTTCGACTGTTTTATGTTGGCCTTTCCAACCAAAGGTCTTATGTCTGGAGGCAAACAAAAAGCAGCCCACGCACCCCGGCACATCCCTCCCTGTGTCTCTCTCGCTCTGTCTGTCTCTCCATCATGTGTTTACACACGGTAGAGTAAGTGACAGGGCTGTAATCGGAAGTCTACAACCGTGTCATTTGGAAGGCTGTTGTCTTTTCCTGGGAGCGTGGCGGTCAGCAGAGAAAAACAAAATTTACATCTCGCAGGGAGGGGCCAAGCATCAACCATGCATTATCCCCTATTGGCTGTGGTCAGGGATGGGCGTTAACGTGTGGGAGACGAAGGCGAAGCGATGCAGACAAAGTTTTACTCATGGGAGAAATTTTTATATCAAACGCAGGATTTCACAACCACACAGGGAAAAATGAAAAAGGCAAACAATGGCCACATTGGGACTGTGTCACATTATTGTGTCTGCTGTCACACGGTAAGCCCGGGTTTATTGAGAGTCCCCTTTTTGTTTTAAACTCAATAAAGGATCAAGAATGTGTTGTACTCACCACTGGCAGCATGTTGTGTCATCAGCCCTCTGTGAGACATGAAATACCACCTATAAACAAAAGCAAAGGCAGATGGTAAGTACGGTTTGTAAAATGTCACTCTGTGGTCTTGGAAAAGAAATCGGGTTATTTTTCTGAGGTTATTTTGTAAAACCCTATATTTTTGTTTTTCCTGCATGATTGTCTTTGATATCTGAGCAGATTTCCACTTTCAATTGGAAATATAAAATAACAACTAGTGCATGATTAGAACTTCCTCTATAGAGCTTTTATTACACTTTTATTTATTTCTTCACAATGTTTACTGTTTGTTCTTTGTGAAACTATGAGACGTTACTCATGACAGGCCTCCTTTCACCTCCTGGAAAGAAATAACCATAGATCCTTGAGATTGAACTGCATTTGTCTTTTTTTTTTTTTTTTTGTGCAAAAAAACACTCAAAACATAGTTAAACGACAGGGAAATTGTTATTTAGGTACCTGTACATGAGTTGCAGGCTGATCTGGTTTTAACAGTCATGCCTAATTATGAGCAATTTGCGCTATAAATTCATAACAGCACTGCAGCACCATTACTAGCACCAAGTACGAAAGATAATTGACTAAAATCTCTTTATTATGTGGAAACATTGTTGAATTTTCTTTTTTATGTGTTCACCTAACTTTTGCATGATCATTTTAGACAATCTAGATGGAAAAACAGCTGTTAACCGAAGAGCAAGTCAGATGCTGCCTCAGTGCCATGCCCTGGTTACAGATGAGTTCAGCCAGACAGACACGCTTAATTCTACACAGGTTCAAAGCTCAGCCTGTCCACATGTGGCATAAACCTGAACAGAGTTTAGAAGAATAAAAGAAAGAGACCCAAAGAACAAAGGCAGTGAGCAAAGAAAGGACTGTGAGTAATGTTCTTGAGGGTGTTGTGTCTCTGGGAACTTGCAAGATTGCTTTTTTTTTTACCAGTGGCGCGCGCGCGTGTGTGTGTGTGTGTATTTATATGGATAATATACTTCACATTTCAATGGTGGGTGTTGGTGAGGTCAGTAACCCTGCAGGGAATGGGCTTCTTTTGTCATTGTTTGCTGAATAAGACTGGGAAACCACTGCGGCTACTCCTATTACTCACACAGCTGCATCACCCCCTGTGAACCTCACCCAAGAGTTGATCATCAACCAATGCGGAACGCTTACTAAGACCAAACATTAAAACAGGAGACATGGATTTAGACAGATTTAGAAAACTTCAAAAGTCTGACATCTAAATCAGCAAACACACAGAGACATGCTTTACCATAAACATGCACCCAAACCACTGCCAGTGAGCGCCACAAGGTACTCATCCCCTAAAAAAGGCCACTCCTATCCACCCATCAAACACACCACGAGTCTCAACTAGACATCAAACTGGATCTAAAGACCTTTCTCATCACTCTCACTGTAAGATAATCCAGTGACTGCCATCCAAAACATAAAAAAAAATATACCGTTTTTGAAATGAGCCTGTTTGTTTTCAGCTTGAAAGTGCTTTGGAACATCTGTGACAACAAATAACCTACAAAGAGGGGTGATGAAGAAGTGCCCTGTTGTGCAAGTGTGGTGTTAGATCCCTCCAAAAATCAATGTCTATAAAAAAATGTATGAAGCACAATGACAACTGAAAGAAGCAGCAGGACCCTGACGTAATTCATTGGATGAAAATATTACTTACAATGATCATATGTAAAATGGATTACCCTAAGAGGAGAGTAAATCACGAGGCTACAACAAAGTGAAACGTAGAATATGTTGATTTATTCAGTGAAGTAGACTCAAACACATTCTCAGAAACACTATCCAAACACTCACACACAGTAAGACATAAGAAATGGTTTTGTACATGTTTGAAAAGAGAACTTCAACATCTGCGCTACATATTGTATCACATACCAAAGGCTTTCTCAAGAATTATAACCATCTTTACAGTTGGAGGTAATTTCACATTCGGGGACTTTAAATGCTGCCTTGGAACAGTTGTATTTTTTTGTTTTGTGTTCTTGCACATGTACAGTGTTTAGCTTGTGAATTCGGTAAAACACCTCTACACGTCTGTGTTTTGGTGTTTGGATCAGAGTATACACACAGCTGGCACTTGCCATTTATGCCCATTAACCTTGTGCTCTGAGACCACCCCAGCATGGTAGAGAGTGAAGGTAAACATTTCTCACTGAATTCAGGCAAGGGAAAGCACTGCTGGAGTGCGACTGCATTATGAAGGCCAAATAGTGCTATACTCAATCTAAACAGTCAACGTGAGAGCCAGGGGACTCTGAGAGGCCACACTCCAGCACGAGAGAGATGAAACCCAAGAAAAAATACAAGAAGAAAAAAAAAAAAAAAGCATCAGTCTGTTTAGCAGCTGGGCTCATTTTCACTCCGCTGATATCATGCAAAAGAAATTCGTCAAAAAACATTATTCAGAAGAGTCTAATTACTTTGCTTTGTTCACCATAAGTATGAATAGTGAGCATTAACACAGTCACTAATATGAAACCGAATAGAGCATAGTCCAGGGGTCGGAGGGCCACTGAGGGCTATTTCAGTGTCATATTTTCTTCGTATTTAACAACATTTAAAAAAAGCATGCATATCAGTTTTTGACTGCTGGTGGAAACAGCTTTTTAAAACATCTTCTACTTGTGCTATGTAATCTTCCGCGACTGCTTCGTTTCGTGAATGACTTATTTTTTTTGGAGAACTGGGTTTTAATCAACAAGAAATTGTTATTTTAATTATGGGAAGAGAAAAACAACAACCGTCTGACCAACCAACCAACCAACAAACAAACAAACTGCATTATAGTGCACTTTCCAGGTCTGGTCTCATTTGGTTTGAGACCAGGCAGAGAGAATAAAACCAATACATCATGTTAGAGAAGGACATTAGTCCAAAACCATGCTTTTTCCCCACCACTTTGGGATTGTATGACTGGAAACTTTGTTGTTGTTTTTTGTTTTTGCAGCTTCTGATATGTCAATACATGTAATCCAGCTACACTTACTTTAGAAAAGTCTGCAACAGAAATATGAATGTTTGCAAACACGTGGCTCGCTGTTACAATACAATGAATCAGACAAATCATTTACATTATTAGAAACACCCCTTCATTTTGGACTGTGATGACTCTACACGACTGCTTTCCAATCAATGTTAATGATCACATTGTCATCTTGCCATATAAACAGATCATTTTCTGTTCTTATCCCAGCTACCATGCACTGATTGGTCAAACATCCAACTCCTGCTTTGTCAATGGCAACAACATCAGACTTATTTAAATTGCTGAATAAACCTGGGACATGAACCAGAGAGCTATATCCAGGCTGTGACTGTCATTGGTAAAGGAACTAACCAATGGGCCAATTACGCTCATATAAAAATGAACAATCCAGCTGATCAATCCATGTCAATCTCTGTGAATTCCACAATATACAGAGTAATTCTAATGGTAGTTCTTCTGGATTTTTGTCAAAAAAAATCTAATTCAAATAGTTAACTGGGATGAAATGCTGCTTTAATGTAATTTATCTATTAAGTTTCACACTAAGTTGGGTACGGGTAAATGTAAAATTATACAAACTTTTATCATCCCCACATGCGAGTTAAGTTCTGTGCAGACGTCCACGTGCTGCCCAGAATTTATGAGTGCACAAAAGTGCTACGCAGATGCACAGTGTAGCCTAAGCAGAACCGCATGTGTGTCCACATCATTGTCTGTTTGGGAAAATATCAGCGTCCCAAGATGGTTACAAACATGAATGGTTTGTGATTGGCTCGTGAACCACTGACTTGATTACCAAGTTGATGATTTTCAACTGAAAAGTCACTTTGTCTTACTTGAAATTTTCCCTTTGGTGATCCACTAGTCTGGCTTCAAATTCTTAATTTGTATAATACACAATCTTCATCTTAATCCTAGGTATCATTTTTAAATTTCTGCAATGTTTGACTTAAAAGTGTTTTTTTTTATCATTCAGTTAATTTTGAAGGCATCGTCTATGAACTTGGCACAACTAATCATGATGCTGAATAATTCATATCCATGTTCCTGCTGCACACTCATTGTAGAGGCGTGTGGCCAGGATTGACATTGAACAGACAGAGAGCCTATATTTTCAAATTCTATAAATTATTTGTATAACGTTTATACATGATTAGAATTTTAACTGTGCAGTCGTGTGCTTTACCTAGCTGAAATTGACATTAGCATCTGTTCAGTCATTTAATATACATTGTGATGTGCTCAGACGTGCAAGTAACACAGTGAGTGTACTTTGTTATTTTACTGGTAGATTTCTGATGTATAGTATGTGTACTTGGAATTGTTATTGTTTCATGTGAATTTTTACTGTTAGTAACTACAGTTAAACACAAATAGCTGTAAGTTCAAATCATAACATTCTCAAAATTGTCTTGTTCCTTCTTACAATTACTATGGAGGGTGAGTCATAAGTACAGTTAATCTTGATTGTTGGAGGACCTAAGGTTTGAAATCTGGATGCACCAGGTATACTGGTCAACTCTACCGTTGAAGGTACAATGAGTTGCTGTGGCAACCCCTATACAGAGGAAGCAGCTGAATTATCATTATTGTTTTTCTTTACACAACTGCCTGTACTTTTTAATACGAATATCAGTACTTTTGACAACTTTGGAAATATTAACTAGATCAACTTTGGTCACGAACATCACGGACATTTGTCTTTGAGCGCAGGTAACCCATGTGGATCTAATGTGTAGTGCCAGAAATGTGCTTAGGAGACACATATAGGATTAATGAGAATGAGGTAGAGGGGATACCCATACACATACAAATTTTGGCTTCACAAATACGTCCCAGCTGACACAGTAGTTGTATTCCCCCATATTGAGAACATTCTTTGACTCATCTCTTGTGAGAAATGATTCATTAAAAAGGTGCCTGGCCAGAGTTTTACTGTCTCAAAAGACTGTCTGACACCATTTACTGTTTCCGTCTGTTCAGCATTTAGACTAACTGCAAATAAAAAAAGCCAACTGGAATGGAACAAAGAAAACAGTGGTGCAAGGAGAAGGGTTGGGGGATTAAAGTATTGATGGAACAAATAAACTATTAAAACAAACAGATGACAGGAATAAGTTTTGTCACTTCCTCACTGTGTAAATAAACAACCACACACCAGAGGTTTTGGCATCACATTTTCTCTGCAAGTTTTGTTTTCTCACTCAAAGTGGACAAAAGAAACACTATCGTCATTGCCTTTTTTAATCAGTCATCAAAAACAAATGTCCACTTGATAGCAAGGTGAGCAATGGTGACTCACACCTAACAGTAATAAGAGGCCTTTTTTCAAACGATCACCAACTGCAGAATTTTCCAAGAGCACAATCATACCATTCAAAAAAATCTTCCCAAAATAAAATTGTGTCTGTTTGTCTCGCGACGACATGTTTCTGTTAGCCTTCAAATCAATCACCATTTTTTTTTTTTGTTTGTTTATGATGAGGAGGTTTTCCATGGCATGGACCTGCCATGACCTTTACATTGCATTAGCTACCATCTGGGCCAATAGAATCAAATGCACGAGCCTCTAGTGCCATTATTGATTTGTTTCAGCGCTCTCTCTGGAAAGCTTCATCTCATCGCGCCTCTAAACTCAGGCAGTTTGATGTCATTGCCTTCAAATACAACTCCACACCACTGCATGACTGGTCCTGTGTGTTTCTGACAACTTTGCAGAGCAAAAACAGACGGAAGTCTAAACAGTACCAGGGGGGCACTGGCTAACGTTTTCTGTGTTTTTAGGATCTGAGGTTCCCGACACCTGTCCATGACACTTCCCCTTTGCCACATACATAAGCAAACAGGCCCCACAGCACACATACTGCTCTACCCCCTCCAAGGAACGCTGGCCGCATCATGTGAGCTTTGGGGCTCTCAGACCAGATAACACAAACCATCAAAACATTTTAGTCCACACAACCAGACTCCATCCCTCTGGCTATACTTCGGTTAACCTCCCTATCACGCTCAAGCCTGTGGGTCCTGCTGTTATCCAGACAAAAACACACAACCCACACAGCCGAAATCATAAACACAGCGTAAAAAAGTCTGCGTGGCTGCTCCAGCCACTCTCAGGCCAGAACAAAAAATACTGATGCCAGTCAGTCCCTCAATGCCACTGTCCAACTATCTCTGTACTAACCATTTCCCAAGTCATGTGTGAGACTGCTTTACACCCCTGAGCAGCTGAGCCCTCAGTATGAGCCAGAGAATTGAGCCGAGCTCTTGTGTCTGTCTGACAAACAGCAAAACAGATGAATCTCAGAGGGCACATGAGAATGAAAAGTTATTTCCTGAACAAACAGTACAGACACACTCGAAACACTGTCGTGCTCCACTGCCAAAGAAAATGTCTGTGCCCATAAATATGCGCCTCAGATGCTTAAACATGCTAACTCAGAAGTTTGTCGCAGAAGTAACTTTTAAATGAATGAGCAATAGTTGGCTGGACAGCCTAATTACAAAACAAACAGGACATTATCTATCACCCTCTCCAAGTCTCTGAGTCACAGCAGGCTGTGGAGTGATGGAAAAACATGTTAGACCAAAGATAGTGCTTATAATTGCACACACACACACACACACACACACACACACACACACACACACACACACACACACACACACACACACACACACACACACACACACACACACACACACACACACACACACACACACACACACACACACACACACACACACACACACACACACACACACACACACACACACACAGTGGTAATAGACAGAAGAATACTTTCACATATATATATATATATATATATATATATATATATATATATAGTATTTATGAAGACATTCACTGGTCTTACTATTAAACAGATGTGCACTCAGCTATCAGATGTGGTTTTCAGAAATTATTTTCCTCTTATTCAGCCTGTGGAGCATGTGGTCCGATCTACATAAAGTTGTTCTGACAGCTCCCAGAAAACAAAGGACTTTTCCGAAACAGTGGGAGGAGAAGCCACTCTTGACTGGCAGTCAGCCTCCGGGGCATATTCATTGTGCTATCTGCTGAGAGGGCTGAAAGCCTTTAATTTAGCTGGAAAACTGATTTGCTGGTTGTTTGAAAGTCACGTCCTGTTGGACAACAATCTGAGTGGTTTCACCACTTGCATCAGACCCAAACCGCACCGAGTCTTATTTGAATATCTACAAGGAAGTCAATAATCTTTCCAAGAGCAGCCTCATGGGTCGTTCTGTAACTCACTCGCTCTCACTCTCACTCTCACCCTCTCCTTTTCTCTCCATCTCTGTATAAAGTATATTTTTACATTGTGGATGCACGCGTGATTTCTCAAACCAAGTCTGTTCTTTGCAAATTAGATGAAACCTGCAACTTAAGAGGATGTTTACTCAGTTGCACCGTTGAATGCCTCAACAACCTCAATGGCTTAATAAAATATCGGATTGAAAAGGCAGCATCCATCCCAGTATTTTATGTGTGAAAAATGTCGAACCCGAAGGCAGTGGATAAAAGGCAGATATCCACAAAATCAAGGCACCTTTGAGTGTGACGTCTGTGGAAGAGGAACAAGTTTCCACATGGCTGAAAATGAAACAGATAACATTGATGAAGGAGCAGAGTCAGAACAGCAAGAGATTTCCCATCTATGGCCTAATTTAAGAGACATGCTTAAAGTTGATGACTCAAAAAACAGAAACAGCTGGAAGGAATGTCCTTCAAAGGGGTGCTTACTTTAAATCTTTCAGGAAAATAGTGGCTGTGCTTTATTTACTTGAGTACTTGAGTAAATCATTACTCCTACCTGAACCAGATTTTATTTACACAAGTATTTGTACTTCTGTGGAAGTGAGGATTTGGTGTACTTTTGCCATCTTCTGTGATCGCAATCTTTGCTGCTCTCTTTCATTCCCACCGCTTCATCAGCTGTGTTGATTAGCCGTTCCACTGCAGGGCTGTTAGAGAGTCTAGACAACCGTAGACTGAGGTGGGAGTACATACACACCCCGCAACCACACTCACACTTGTGTATAATCTGGAGGAGCGTTATGCCTCGAGCAGCTATGCTGTGCGAGTTTTGTCAAGGCGTCTGTGGTATTCCACCACCGTTTGTCTTTACAGCGAAGCTAATGCCACTCTGCATATCCTCAGTATCCTTCCCGAGGTATTTGTATACATACACACGTGCAAATACACCTCAAACCACAACCAGGCATTTATACTGGAGCTCATTCATCTTGTTAGGATGCACGGCAAAGCAAGCAAAGACTTGAACTGCCTGACCTCAGTCTGCCGTGCACAAACAAACACATATCACTATACTTGTGAGGTTACTCTTAGACATGGCCCAGTCCCTGGTCCAACACCCTGACATCAATCTTCACACCTAACCCAACGCCCCCCAAATTAACCTGAACCTTTTTCTGACCTCAAACATGGTCTTAACTTTCACATGCACATACACCTCACACCTCATCTGATTCAAACTAATGCGACCTTAGAGACCATGAACCGCGAGTACTAAGGCACAGCGATGTTATCTGAAATCCATAAAGTGTTCCTTGTTAGCACCCAATCAAGTCCTCACATATGGACCTAGCGAAAACTAAACCACTCCTCTGGGCTCTTAACAGACAAGCAGTGAATGCAAACCTTTAGCCTAATTTATTACCCTCGGGGCAGAGGAGAGGGCTAAACAGAGGGCACGATGAGACCGCGGTGAAAATGAACTGCGGCTGAATGCAGCCAGAAACACTGGGATGTGTGTGAACGAACAAACAACACACACACACACACACACACACACACACACACACACACACACACACACACACACACACACACACACACACAACACATGTAATCATGAGTATGAGGAACAGTCACATCTTTATCCCCGTCTTTGGCAGCAGCCACTTCCTCAGGATACGAACCAGTTTTGTTTAACTTCAAACACGGCCTCTCCCTGGTTCCTGCCCTGTCCTGTTCCCTCCTCGCTGTCCCCCTGTCTCACTCTCTGCCTCTGTATATCTTCTACATCCTTCTTATTTCTCTCTTTTCTTCCAGTGAATATCCAGACACAAACTAACACAGGAAGAGTGAGTAAAGGAAAGACTGGCAGCCGGAGGAAACTTTCTAATCTGCAATAGACGGTCAGAGAGCGGGACACATCCACTGTTTTCTACTGCTGACTTCCGTTGAGTCAACCCAGCAACAGCCATAACTTATATCCTTACCCCAATACTAACCACAGACTCAACCCCAAATTACCATCTGCCAAGCATGACAATCTAAGAGCCCACCCACAACTTCAGCGAAGCCGCTACCTCAAAGTAGGACAAAGACTGTCAACTACTACCTCTGCTACATTCGGCACACTGTAATCAAGCAAGTCTTGGGCAATTATTTTGCGTGTGTGCGTGCGTGTGTGTGTGTGTTCACATAAGGAAGTGCTCAATAGGGCACGTGCGGCCTTGTGTGTTTATTTAACAAACTTAGGGAATAGCAGGTGTGTGTGTGTGTGTGTGTGTGTGTGTGTGTGTGTGTGTGTGTGTGTGTGTGTGTGTGTGTTTCTGTCTAAGTGGGAGAGAGACAGGACGAGCTGTTATCACGCCACATATCCTCTTAGCCTCTACCAAAGTGTGGAGTCTCTTTAACCACATCACCTGATAGCATCACCGCCTCTGGTTAAACTATCGATAGCAGCAGGTGTGTCAGGAGCCACACCATCTTATCTCACTTTATATGATCTGCCAAATTTGTAGCAGTAGCAGGTATGTACTGCAAGAAATTAAGAGCCACGAAATGACCTGGAAAGCACTCAACGGTATTTTGAACAGCTCAAGACTCCCAATGCAGTGTGTCTGAAGCAAATGAGGGTAGTTTTTATGCAGCTCACAGTGCCTTGCGACTGTGCACCAGGCCAGGTCGTAATTAAGATGATTTAAGGGCTGTCGAATGCAATCAGTCTGTCTGAGTGTAATGCCAGCACGATATGGGCCACAGCTAGAAGAGCCAGGCATCCTAATAGTGAATGTGACTGGGTTAATTCCCTGTGCTATAGAAATTGTTGTCATTAGTGTTTCCCCCCATTGTCATTGCTGTGTATCTCCAAACACTGCTAACGCAGGAGTTTGGCATCAGACGGGCTGAGATATGGAGAAGCTAACCTATAATGACATACCATTGAATTTATTCCTGGAACTGAAGGAAGAGAGTGGTTTAGCTTTGTTTTCTTTGTCTTCGCTTCAAGCTGTCCTGTCGCATTAACACAGGTGATTCCTTTCCTTCACTGTATTTAATGTTTATCTTTTGAGTATGAGTCATATGTTAAACTAAAACATACTGCAACGTGAAAATTTACGGGAACAGAGAGAGCAACTGCCTTCAAGCGTCACGCTGTTACATGATTTTAGCAAAGTACGACTGAATTCGACATGCAATAAGATTTTGACTGGTGAATATAATACGAGGAATTAATACTTCAGTGCAGGATGTAACAGAAGAAAGTGACACTCTGCCACAAAAACGATCATGATATAAACACTGCGAGAGACAGAAGATGTCTTTAAGGATTTACTACGAGGCTATTTCAAAATCGATATTTTGACATGTCACTGTAAGAAAAGCAGTGGAGACCAGGATAAAACAATGGCTGGATTCCATTAAGCTGCTTTAGGGTATCATATCCTTACATCAACTCACACCATCTGCAGTTGATTACAGGCTCGTACAGACTGTGCATTTGTAGCAGTCTTATAAGTTTTACTTGCTAAACTGTTTGATGTGGATTTCATAAACTTGGGTACAATAGCCAATTTGACATATAGTTCTCCACTGAACCTGCCGTGACAACGGCTATGAGGTTCTTGAGTACACGTAAGAATAACAACATGGTCCCGTCCAATGAATTAACCCATAGTTCAATTTATATATACAAGGAAAATGTTCAGTATGGAAAGAGATGGAGACTGTGGATGTGGTCCAGCATTTGACCTCCCAGGAATCTCTGAACTATTGTTATTTGGCAGAGCTGCTTTCTCTTTTATCGGCATACAGTTTTTGCTGCATTTCTATTGGTAGCATGTAGCAGCAGCAGTCCAGTCACATGGTGAGGAGAAGTAAGACCAGGTGTGTCAAACTCATTTTAGTTCAGTCCAGGGGCCACATAGAGCCCAATATCTCCTCAAATGGGTTTTACCAGTAAAATAGTGCCATAATAACCTTTCAGTTTTAACTTTTATGTTTTTCATTTTTGTGGCGTAAACTTCTGAAAATGACTACAATCTCAACATAAAGCAATTTTAATTTTATATTCCAGTGCTAAATACAGTGAAATGTCCAAAACCTTTCTCCTGTATCTTTTGCATGCATGGTTTTATAAACTACCTTGACAGCATGGTTTTGATAGTAATGCTAGTTTGCTTGCAATGAGGTCGGTGGCTTTCATGGTAGTATCACTGATATCTCAGCTTGAGATTCAGCGTTGTGTCTTGTCCCCGACTCTTAAAAAAAAACTTTTATCAAGAAGTTGATGGTTTCTTTGCAATTTTTATCAAATTGCTTCGTCTTTTCCTGGGCCAGATTGGAGCCGCTTGCAGGATGGTTTGCCCATCATTTGTCCGAGACCGCAGTGTACAACCACATTAAGACATTGAAGAATCGATATTACATTAGATTTTGTTGTTCAAATACTTAATATCAGGCTCTGAATTATATATTTACAAGGTGATGGCTTCTCGAGCAGGATTTCCTGATTTGATGGAGTTGTGCTACTTCTGCTGTGAAACAGCAAACTCTCCAAATGCCATCATTTCCAGACTATTGAGAGCACTGAATATAAGCCGCACCCACCAAATTTAAAAAGAAAAGAAGGGAAGTTCGGAGTTATGTGATGCACCTGAAGGCATCACCCACTATTGGCTGCATGAAGCTCGTTAACCCGTAGAAATCCATCAATTAGCTGCATCATTGTTTAAGCTGCAGGGTGTAAAGCGTGTGAAAAGTATCGGCTTATAGTCTGGAAATTACAGTTGTTGAAAATACAAAATTCCCTTTTTGTCATCATATGCAGTGGATGGTGAAAAATATACAATGAATATATGTTGAAATTTAGATTTAAACCAGTAGACTTTACTGTTTGTCACTGTTTGAAACAGAAACTCTTCTTCAGCAGTCTCATGCAGATAGTTATTCTAATTAAATTAGTAGCCATAATTCCTCTAAAATGCACTGGTAGAAGAGCTCTGTTACAATTTGGCCCTCTGTTTGCTGAGTATGAATTCTTGTGGCCCTCATAATGATCCAAGTTGGACGACCCTGACTTAGGCTTTTTCCACTGTTGTGACACTGGATCTCAGTATGGATACAATTTTTTATTTTTAGTTCAGCTCTTTTCTAATAACATAGCTATATCAGCCATGCCTGCACGAGGCATCATTCAGTGACATGATTATCTGGAAAAGCGAATTAATTGATCTCCATTTCAGCCTTCAGCTGAGATGAAGAGACTCTGGTGGTGCTGAGCTGACAGCCGCGGGCTTGGTACTTGGGCTTGTAAAACCAGGGGGATCTGTCTGGACTATATAAAAGACTGCAGTAAGTAAGGTCTCTGTGACACTGGGACTGCTTCTCTCAGAAATAACAAACATGACCTTTGCGGCTTAATATGTGATTTCACCACCTGGTAGGTTTGCCTGGATCTGCTGTATGTGTTGGATGTCATTTCATTCCACTGTATGAAAAATAATTTGGGGAAAAAAGAAAAACTTTACTGCAAACAGTATTTTGTTCCAACAGGCCTGGACTATCTCAAAAAAGTGTTTATCCAAAATAGCATTCAACAGACAATGCAATTAAAATGGATCTCTTTCCCAAAACTTTCTCCATACTATAATTTCTCATAACCACCTCTCAACCCCCAACTACCTCAAGCCAGCATGGCTTTCCCTGATTTTCCATTCTTGTGAGACCCCTGGTAGCCCATGCAGACTGTATTTCTTATTCAGTCGGGCAGAGAGGTTGATGTGTGTATCTTGGCTCCCTCCCCAGTGAAATTGAGATGAAAAATGAGCAGAGACAGCAGGTTACCTGTTATCACTTCAAATATTTTCTTTCGACATACCCGGAATTCAACTTCAACAAATGACGGCAAATTAGATTAAATGCAGCTAATGTCATTTAAATCAATCTCTTTAGAGATGACGGCCTTTATGTAGCTAACCAGTCGCAGAGAGGTCAAACCGCTTTAGACAACTGATTATGACGAAAACATGCCAGATTTAAATCAGAGAAAATAATTAAAAGATAAAGATATCATGTGAGGGATGCTGCATAATGAATCCCAGGCTTCCTTTAAAACCTCCTGCCAGCAATCAAGAGTAGCATACTACTCATCAGACGTAATACAGGATTTCGTCGGCTTTAAGCAGGACGTCACGCCCATCGTTAACACAGCGTCATGAATAGATATAGTTCAGTTGATTTCAAAGGACGATTAATTTTAATGATTCCAATGAAGCTTCCTTTCACGTTACAATCAGAATAAGCAGCAGCAGAAAATCATTTACATTTTGGCTGCACAGGCACAACTATTATCCTTTCAGTGACTCCTATTAAGACTAAATTGTCTTGACCACTAAAAAATGAAGGGATATCAGAGACATAGTGGCAACTTGAGCTCATCCTGCTGCTTAATAACCCATCATTGAACATTTTAGTAATGTTCCTATTACCTCATCATTAGTGCCAGGCTGTGCTGTGGCTCGTGTCCATACAGAGTACAGAGTCCTGTCCCCCGCAGCTGTGGTGTGGGCCGTCTGCCCGCGTTGGCACTGCTTTTAGCTTATTTTACTCCTGCCTGTCAAAGAGAGGAACAGATTTCCATGCCAAACCATCACAAGCAGGCAGCTTCTTGAGCAGACGAGACAAACGCCAAACCTCTGCCAAAACAAACTACGGCACACGCCATCGAGCGATATCACAACTGTAAGGAAGACACAGGAAAATTGTTATCAATCCACAGCAAAGGATAACACATCACCTCCCGCACGGTGAGAATAATCATCTCTTTTGCTACGTGAGAAGTACAGTAGCACAGGGTTCCTATTCATGTGAAGCATTACAACACACAGCATTAAATTGGTGATGACAACATGCCAACCAATCAGAGCTGGCGTTCCGGGGGGGTTATATAGTACGTTTTACAAGAGAGAGTCTCTGGCACTGTTAGTGATTCCTGCTAATAAAAAGTCATCAGGGGGCTTCCTGTTTTGTCTTCACTCTGCTGTAAGAGCTGACAATCATTCAGGCCTGAAACATTCTTCTGTGTTTTCTTTACCTAGGCAATAAAGGCAGAAACCTGACCTCTGCACACAACCGTGAATATACTGCTCCGAGGGCTTCAATGGGGATGTAAAGTAAAAGCTATGAGAAGGGAAAGTTTGGTGGTACGTGTTCTCATCCAAAAGTGTGGAAGATCAGCAGCTATCAGTTTCCAAACTATTGGGAGGTAAAATACGGCGTGAATCCAAGTAAATGTTGGATTTCTGTGAAGATCAAACACAACTGAAGGCCCTTATAGGACCATTTAAGAAACAAAACCGTCCATTCAACCCTAAGTTAACATAATCTAATAGTCAGATGTTTGACTGATTGGTTTAATTTAATGGTTTATTTGATTTTAATTTCAGAGTGAACAAAAACACAGACGAGTGCCTTGTCAGAGTTTATCAAACGACCCCTTGTTTGCAGTTGCTTCGATTTAATTGGTACCATATTGTCATTACAAGTTCTCAGCATCAAATCATTTCTTTGTTTAGTTGAACAAAGAACTCATCAGTTCATTTGGGAAGTTGTATAATTAGAGTATTAAAAAACTATTTCCAATCTGGAAAAATATATTTAGAAAAATAAATGGGTCTTTTCCTTATACTTTTTTTTTTTTTTTGAATGAGCATGACATCTAGCATAAAATCAAACATCACCATATTAAGATGCTGTTGAAAATCCATTTAGGCAATGATGCTTCAGTTTTAGCTGAAACCATTTCAAGAATAGTTGAGCACCCAAACATAGAAGCTTCCTTATATTCAATCAGGTGGTCAGAATCATAAAATGAATAATAAAAAAACAACTAATAATTATAGAGGCAAATTATTCATGTGTAAAATTATGGATTCATTTGTTTTATGGAATATGGTCAATACGTTTATACCATTTTGACACTCATGGTTGACCTACTGCAAACCTTATACAATGCAATATACAAATAAAGAGAGCTATGGTGAAAAAGTGAGCAGTACTATGTGGTAAATAAATAATCATTAGTATTGTGATTTTACAGTAACATTACAAACAAGACTGGGAAATATACAGATGCTTACACTAACTGTATCTGTTGTACACAAATCAAGTATTAAATATGCAACACAAAAAGCGGCTAAAGCACATTATGCACTTAAAGAAAACGTGTTTAAGCTTATAAAATGTCCATTTGCCATTGGGCGAGGGCGAGCACCTTATTGGCTCAGCTTTGCAGAAAAGTTGAAAAATGAAATAGTTACTATTTATTCAGTGGACTGTGGGCTGTGTGCTGGGTAGTGGGAAATCCAGATGGACAAGCTGGTTGATCTTTTGACAGTCTCATGACCTTAATGATGAATTAATATAGACTTGTACTTTTCTTAGGAGAAGCAAAAGTGTGGGCAGTAAAGTAATCATAAAGTCATCATACATTACCATTGACCTTTAAAACTACAATACACATATGAAATGGAAGTTTAAAAAAAACAAACCAGGACGAGTTTCTATTGGAAAAAAAAAAAATAGTCAAACAACATAAAGCCACTGATTGTGTGGAGTTTTTATGTTCTCCCTGTGCATTGGTTTTCTCCAGGTAGTCTTGTTTCCTGCTGTAATTGATCTGCTAAAGTGCTTCAAATCTTCAACTGGTAAACATTATGACACTTCATTTTTTTTCTTTTCTTGCTCTATTAAAAATAGAGTTCCAGTGCAGTACAACACAGTGAGAGCCCCAGAGTGCCCATTTAAACAGAAACACTCTCTCTAAAGCTTCACCTATCTAACTTTCAGAGCTGCTGAAGCTCAGTAGTTCCCAAAAACAATATCAGCAACTGTCTAGAAATATCAACACATGCATATCGCTGTTCTGACAGGTCTGAATGTAAAAACAAACTACAAACAGCACGGCGCATCAATAAATACTTCAAACCAAAACCACAGGGAAGATAAACGGAGAACAACATCTGAGCGCGCACACAGTCATACGCAGAACGTAGGGGAAGCACAAGGCCAAAACAAGTGTTATTGTATTTCAATGAAGAAAAACAAAACAAAAAAACACTGTTGTTAAAAGAAGCTAAATGTACCGTAGCTCATTAAATTATATCCAAAGTAAACATTAACGTGCTTGGAAATAAACACGAGAGTGACGTGCATTTCTTTTCTTGTGGGTGTTTTAATGAACTACCTCTGCTTTCTTTGCGCTGAAAAAAAAAGAGTACGAAGGTAAATCAGAGTAACAGCGGTTTTAGATCAGACCAGCTCTCTTTACGCCACCAACATACCTGCTGTTTTTAGAACTGCATATCTAACTGCGCCAGGTCATGGGTGAAAGCCCAGCATCTGATTTGGATGTGCTGACAATCGCTGACTTTGCCTGACCTGTTTCTTTGTTTCGCTCACTCACTGACTCTTTCTGTTCCGTCCCTGTTTTCACTCACCCATACAATTACCGCCTCTCATCAGCCCTGTCAGTCTTTTCTTTAGTCACGGAGTTTGCTGTGGGGAAAGTTAGAGACATGCAAACAGTAGTAAATGTGAAATAAAGGTGAAAGACGAATTGAGAAGACGAGGATGCCTGAGTGTACGTTGCACACGCGCACAAACTGTGTTGATTCCAACACACAATACATTTCTTGATTATGATTGTTTCCACAGTTGTGTAACAGGGGGCTTCCCTTAAAGGAAATAACATATTAAAATTGGAATTCATTCCCTTCAGAGCATTGCTTGTGGGAATTAAAAATGATGAAAAAGGAAGAATGCCAAGGAACATCTCGCATCAAAACTATTTATCACAATGGCAATGAAATTCTCACTACCAATCTACAATAAAATGTTTGGATATGTTTTGGCTGCCTCATCATGAATGTATGCCAGCAAACAATGCGATCACTCTAAACAGGACTCTGCAATCCATCACAGGACTAATACATACATTCAGACAAACAAACACTTTCACTCCAACAGCAGCTTTGATAATTACCTAACAAGCATGTCATTTGATTGTGAGAAGAAGTCAGAGTAACTTTATGCCCAAAAGGCCTCGAGCTCGGAATCGAGCCGAGTGTGGTAAGAGAGCTCACAAGAAGACCTGAAGACCAGACAGGCCAGTTCCTAAGATTTATAAAGGTGAGACAATGACAGGGATTCTCATGGCACACTATAAGAGGCATAAACATTCAACAGGTTGTCCACATTGTTCACTTCTGTTTAACTGTTTAATAAATTAAATAAACTCAGATAATCTGATGTCATTTCAAATTAATATTAAACAATATAGTTTCTTTTGTTCACAAAAGAAAGTTTTTGTTTATGAAATACACCTGTCTATGGTTAAAATGTATAACGAACCACTGTGCTTCACCAAGGCTTGTATTTTGTATTGATTTTTACTATTGAGGATAAAATTAAATATTCACTGAGCTGCTTGGAGCAGGCTTTCAGGTGTGACATGTGAATGAGTTCAGAGATAATCCCAGAGTATTAGAGTATTATTTGTGGATCAGGATGCTGGGGAGTGCATGTATTATTCTATCCGCTATGTTGTGTTTGTGTTTGACACAGAGTAATGTGAAAATCCCTAAAATAACAAGCAATTTAAGCCCGACACAGCCGCTGATTCATACAAGTCGGAGGATGCCTGCTCAGATTTTGTCAAGCGCTGACATATTTCTGACGCATTAGTCAACAGGAAGGAATGGCAGCACACACTCATTATCAAATGGAGAGAGTGATATTCAAAAAGTGAGGACAGAAGATATATTCTCACATTCGACAGACCGGGTGTCACGGGGAGGATTAGATGCTTCCGACATGAATTGCTCTGGCTCAGTGAGGCGCTTGATGATCACTGATTTCACAAAACTGTCACATTGTCAGGCCCGTCAATACTGCCAGCGCTGTCAGTGCCTGCAAAAATGAAAGAAAGCCTCCTCCTGGGTTTACACTTTTTTTCTCCAGTCGAATTGTGTTACAACTGGAGCCAGGCAGCAGTAAACAAGTTGTGAATTTACTCCTTAATGAAGCTCTTCAGTTAAGCAACATTTTTTTCGCCCAGTCATCAGTGCACACCTCGAAAAGCCCGACAGCAGCATTCGTAACAGTGCATCTCAATAGCTCCAAAAATAGCCTACACTATAAAAAAAAATAAAAACCTGCAAAAAAAGTGATGTGGCTGCAACTTCAGTAAAAATATTAAACCATTTTTAGGAACCTTGGCTATAGCAACAGTAAGTAATACATATAAGCGAGGTTTGAAATTTTAAGCTTGTATGACATCACACAAAAATAGACACCAATGGTGTTGAAGCTCTCAGTCTTGTATTTCAGTAACATCGTGGTTATACAATTATTTACAATAATATATGATTATGATATCATTCTTGGTCATTAATCACATGGTGGAAAAGAAGGTCCTGATTTCAAAGCTATGCTGGGCCTTTCTGCACGGTATTTGCATGTTTCCTTCATGAATATGTAAGTTTTAGTCAAGGTAATCCGGTTCCTTTCCACAGTCCAAAAACACACTTGTCAGTTTAATTAATGACCTTCAATTGCTCATAAGTTTGAATTTGAATGTGTGCGGTTGTGTGTCAAACACACAGAGAGTCTGTTTGTCTTGTGATGGACTGGAGACCTTCACAGGGTGATGAATGTATGGGCTTGATTTGAATATACTGTGTCTTATGTCTTAGATCCAATGAAATTGTGTAGTAGAGAGAGTTGCCGTAAAATCACAGGCAAAAGCTCAAATGTGCGTGTTTTACAAACAGACATCAATAACTGCTTGAATGTGTTGCTTTCTTCTTCCAGTCTTACTATATTGTGCATTACATGGTAAAAATTATGATTTTCAATCAAATACAGTAAAATGATGACTCCATCCATCCATCCATCCATCCATCCATCCATCCATCGACAAGTTACAGAGCAAAGAAGTCCAGACATTTATGTCCACTAAAAAACATTTTTATGCTTTGAAAGTTTTCTCCAATGGAAACAAATAAAGGATAAGTAGTCAGTAGCACGCACCATAACATATACTAAAAATTAATAATGATCAGTTAAACTAACAAGCATGTCTTTTGACTGGGATTAGTGCAAAGGATGCCGCACATGCACGCCGCACATGCACTGGGAGAAGATGCAAACTCCACAGTAAAAGGCCCAGTGGGCCGGTTGGTTCAAGCTTAGAAAATAAGTGTGCTTCCTTTAAAACAACAGTATTTACCACTGTAAAAATGAGGTATCCACAATAATTATTTATTATGAAGTATTTACTTTATTACTGATGACTTTTTTGTGGATTTTTCAACCCCTTCAGTTGAGCGAATGTACCTTTTAATCAACATTGTTGACAAATTCTGCACTCATCAGCTTCCCTCCAAACTATTTTACTGCATTTGTGTTTCAAGACCAGAAATCTCTTCCAGCACATGAAGTTGATAAACAGTCAGTAATAGTGTTTCTGACTTCTGCCAAACAGATATTTTCAACCATTAAGAATGGATAAGGCCCCCTTAAAGGTTGTACCATCAGACTGACGTTTGAGTATCACTCTGCAGGATGATATACATTCAGATTTCAATACTAATTGGCTGTTTTTACATTTATTTGGTAGACAACTTCTCTGTGCTTGCTCAAAATCAGGTTTTTAAGCTTGATTTGTGACATCACAAATCAAAGCAAATCATTTTTCATTAGTCTGGTGTAATCATAATGAGGTAGGAGTAGATGTTATTCTAAATCAAAACTGCATAATCATTGCAATGTTGGCACTTTTACACAGTATGAGACTTATGGTGATGAAATAAAAATTATAGCAGGGAGCCACAATGTTTAACTTTCAAATGAAAGCCTCAATGACTGAGCTCTAACAGATCGTGGAGTTGCAGAGGGTTGTGTTAAAAAGGCTGTTGAGAGCTGCAGGCCTTCATTCAGTTTCACACTCTCACACACGGAGATGGCTTTTCTCTACAGTAAAGCTCTAAGCATGAGGCCTTTTTTACACTAAATGAGCCGTACGCCTGTAATATCTGCTGACCTAAAGCGATCTGCAGCGATAGCAGCATTGCCTCGCCATTGCATCACTGCTCAATCTGTTCAAGCGCAGAAACAAAACAAAAATGGAAATTGCCACAAAGTATTAACTGTTCTGAAACAACAGTCTGCAGACTGAGAGCATGCATGTAGCAACAACCGGAAAAACAACAGCACTGCAGTCAAGTTTCAAATCTGAGGACTGAGATCGGCAAACCACCAGCACACAATGAGCTGGACCGCAGAGCAGCCTCCTGGCCTCTTGGATAGTAATAGATTCAGGGGCCCGCCACAAGTTAAAAAGGAGTGTGACCAGACTCTAACCGACAGATCCCAAAAGTCAGTGCCAGAGTCTTAAAGACAGTAACCCTGGTCTGGCTTAAAACCCAATGTCAAGGCCATGCGACAGACAGAGGGAAGCTGTTTTCAGTTTCTGGCACACGTCCCGAAACCACAAGAGAAGGCCAGTTGAATTATATTAGGCAATTATGTTTTCTGTTTTGGTCATGCATGCACGCACACAATGGGCTATCCTTCTCCAAAACATACGAACATCTATGCAGTTCAGCACATGTGAGTAGAATCTAAAACAACGATGAACATAAAAGTTCCGTAATGTTTTTTAAGTGTACAATTTTGTCAGACTTCTCTTTGAATTTAACGCATGTTAAAGGCGTTAGTGCACATTAAATTAGCTGAATCCTCTGGAGTGGGACAGTAGGTGAGAGGCACTGTGCCAAGAGGATGTCCGGCTGGTAGAGGCCGGGGTGTGGGCTGTGTCTGGATGAAAACGGACTAGAAGCTTGGAGCTGGTCCAGGATATAGTATGAGGCTCTGGATTGTGTCCAAGACAGCTGGGGGAGCAACAGAGTCAAGTCCTACGGTAACCTGGATCTGTGCAGCCGAGCCATACTGCTGACAGATTTATCAAGGTGGACCTGGCCTGGCAGAATCGGCTGCTTGAACTGAAATACATCTACAACTATATCTAACTCACATGCCGTATAACCGCCTCTCCCTCCCCCTGCTACTCCCCCACTCTCTATTACCTGCCTTGCTTTTATATTTCTTTTCTACACGACATTCCACCTTTTCTAAAGTTGTTTACTGAATTCATTACATTTATGACTCCTTCTTTGCGGCACAAAAAAAAATAAAAATAAAAATAAATTTAAATTATTATGCACTCAACACCAGCCCATTAATTTCCAGGACCGTACAAGTCAACGACATGCCTTAGTTGATATCCCATGCTGTGGCAAGCTTGCCTTCAACATCGGCTACTGTTTTTTTTAATCCATCCATATTAAATAAAACCTAATAATGCCGGCTATGACTGCAGGCAGTTTCAGCTGCAGAAATGAGGCTGCAGGAGGAGGAATGATGGCTGGAAAGAGGAAAGGAGTCCAGGGGTGCATTGCGATGCTGTGCTGAGGCGAGTGCGGGGCGGCACACCTGCCTGCCTGATTAAACTGCACACAATGAGGCCTCTGTTTCTACCTGTCCACCTGTCTACAAAGTGGAGCCCCTCCGCTCTATCCTGCAGCCCTGAATTCCTTTCTGCCCCTCCCATGCCTCGGTCCAACTCACTGGATATTAGTAGGTCCGCATTGTTACACTGGTTGGGGGGAATTATCCCTGTGTATAATACAAGACTTATATTTTCACGTTCAACTCTCCCGGAGTTCCTCTTTCCTCCATGTGCATGTTAACTTTGCTGTAATCTCACAGACTGCTTCAACACTACTGCTCTGGAGAGCACCTGTTTAAGGTTGCGAGTGTTATTGCTTGCTGACTGTAAGAGTAAACTATTTCTACGTCCTCTGCTCAGTATCTACATCAAGTGTGCCTCATTATGTGGATCCTAACTTTATTGATGATCTGCCCTTTTATGTTTGGTGTTTCTCTTTCTTGTCCTCCTTCCAAAGTTCTGGGCTTCGCTTTTTTATGATGGACCATAAAAACTAGTATACCCCCCTGCTGCCTCTATATCTTTTGTTATTTTTAAGTGGGAGATGTCTACATGGCCTCATGTCAACTCAAGTAATCTATAAAAGGTCAATCTAGACTTGAGCTGTATTTATAAGCATATATTCCTATCCGAACTTACCCCAGACCTGGTCCTCAAAAATTCCTCCTTTTCAGATAACGTAATGACAATAAATAAAGCTCACAAATGATAATAATACAGTGTTCGTGAAAGATTTAACAGATGGCTAAGATTTGTCACATGAGGGTTTCTCTATAACCGAGCTGTCCATCAGCCAAAACCAACAAAGTCCTCATTCGCTACTGCTCAAGAAACCCCTTATCTTCTGTCTTGAACTCGTGCTTGAATCCTTTCACGTCCACATGTCTGGATAGCCGCCCAGGTTTAATGAAGAATGTGCAAAGCATCACAGACATCAATGACGAATGACGTGAATGTGACATTAATGGGATGAGGGATACAGAGGATAACACAGAGGAATCTCTCTGAAACGGGTGGCATTTTTGTGTTACTGTTTGTGTTACTGTTAATGTATTTGTGTCCTGTACAAGTTTCAGTTCTGTGACCTTTACTGCTTTCTTCATTACTGAGGAAAAACAGCACCTATCTTTAGCACTTTGTCTTCATCAAATTTTCTATGAGCAGTCAATTATATAAACATCAATAAAATAGGGAAAAAGACTCAAAACAAACTTTTGCAATTTAAAAAAAAAAGGGCATATACAAATAAAGGTGAGAGTTTGAATTAATTAATTGACTAGTTTAAGACCAGAAATTGTACAAAATGTCAGGTCATTAAGTAAAAATCTTTAATTAAAAAAAGAAACGTGAAGATTTGTGGCTTTCCCTGTTTTTTCTGCGATCATAAACTGACGGCAGCTACATCATTTATGACGGGGTGATGTCATACAGCAACAAAGTCTGCATAGGATCAACAAACACAATTTAACACGGAAACCGAATCTTGTTTTCCTTTCACACCGACAGTCAACGCTGACATGATCGATTCCCAACCTAAACCACGCGTTAATAGTTGGAACAGTGATGACAGAGCTTACCCAGCTCTAATAAAATACTAATCTTAACTCAAACCACAATATTTCCAGAGACACACCCAAATTGGTTTTGTGTCTAAGTTGAGTTTAACAGTACTGTTGTCACATCGTAAAACTGTTTCGTCCGCAGTCATCTGCACTGGTTTCAGAAAGCACAAACAAATGATCAGACAAACAGCTCTCTGTTCTGTTGCATGAATGACGTAACAAATCCATTTGTTTTCTTTGTGATTTTGGGGTCAGTTAAAGTTGACATTTATGACAGTGAGACAGGGTTTTGTGTGTACAAGTGAAATGCTATGGCACTTGCCATTCCAAAAAAATAAAGAAACAATTCAGAGCTGTACAAGTTTTCAAAAATTAAGAAAATTAAATAATGACAACTTTAGCAGTATTTTGTGTTCCTATATTGAGATATATTGATAGAAACATATAAAAGAAAATGGCATTTACAATAGGTAGAAATAGAATGAAAAGAACATTTATTCAGTGACATTGATGAAAGCACTGCCATCCTCTCGAGCCCACATCCGGGCAAATTATGCAATGTGGCCATTAATGAGGCCAATTACCTCTTGTAAATTCATTCCCCTGTTGTGTGTGTGTGTGTGTGTGTGTGTGTGTGTGTGTGTGTGTGTGTGTGTGTGTGTGTGTGTGTGTGTGTGTGTGTGTGTGTGTGTGTGTGTGTGTGTGTGTGTGTGTGTGTGTGTGTGTGTGTGTGTGTGTGTCTGTGTGCGTGTGTGCGCGCACACTTGAGGCAGTTTGCCTTCACACCCCACAAGAAAAAGCTGCAATGCAAATGTGCTTTAAGTTTAATGGTCACTCATCAAGCAGGAACCATTCTGTTAAACTCATTTAAACCACTTACAGATGCTGGACTTAAGATAGCAGAGGTTGTTTTTTTTTTTATTAAATGTAGAGAAAACTCGAAGAAGTGTGGTAATGAAGCAATGATTTTCCCTGTAAAGTTTCTTAGAGACCGAGATGTACTTTAAAACCAGGTAACAGATATTAATCTATTTGAGGGTAGGACAGCGTGGTATGTTTTCTGTCGACTCAACATAAGCACTGAGCAAATTTGTCAAAAACAATTTGCCACATTTTTCCAAAGCAAACTAATGAAAACCTTTCTGGAGAAAATGGAGCGAGCTGTATAGTTAAATGCCCTTTTTAAAAAAAAAAAAAAAAAAAAAAAAAAAAAAAGCCCTCCCAGCTGTGCCGTGTCCCTCGGCCAACCATATCCACAAGAAGTTAAAAAAAGAAGAAAAAAAAACTCGAGTTCCAGATTGTATTGTTTTATGTGAATCTAATACCCAATGTTCAGATTATATGGTCCAGGATTCCTGCTTCACCACAAGCACAGCATCAAACACTTGTGTGGCTGGAAACTTTGCAGTGGCCCTGACTGACAGAAGGACAGATGGAAGTGGTGGGTTATTCCTATCGATGATAATCCATTTTCCCACCATTCTACTTGTTGTTTTACTTACTACCACAAACAAGGCTTCTGGCAGACGGGAATACTGTGTGGTCAACTGCCAGCGAGGGGTTAAGGTTGGAGCTGAGGTAGTATTTTCAGTCCAACTGCAATAAGGGCCTAATTGGACGTTGAGCTCACACTTCCAGAGTATATAAACTCACTGCTTATTTATGTTATTAACAAGTTTACCCATGCAAGTTTGTAAACTTGTAGTCTTACTCCAAAGTGTTCTACCTGCTCGTCCGCAGAGCTCAACAAACCTGATCAAGTCTTACTGAACACAGCAACAACAGAGATCAATTTGTCAAGAGCAGTCTGTCAACAACATCTGCCGTGTCTGTTTCTTCCAGTATTATGTTGCATACACCACTTCAGCAGTCTGCAGAAAAGACAACCAGGCTAAAGGGGGATTAAGAAAACGATGAAGTCTAAGTGGTTTCTGTGCCACTAAATATCACATGAAATCAACATGCTCAGCCGTTTTTGGAACTGAGATTAAAACGTGCAATGCAGATGTTAGAAATAATGTGAGACAGAAGGTCGACCTTGCTGTGAGATGTAAGGATCCTAAATCAAATACCCCCTCTATAGGGAAAAAAGGCTTTAGAGACCATTTATTGAAGACAAAGGGGATTTGACAGTGTTTGCTTTGTTATGGTTTTTCTTTTTTTTAATTTAAACTTGATTCAACCGTTAAATTTAGAAAATGGTACTCTAAGTTCTACTAAGGCTGTCAAAAATAACTTGGTTAACGTGGATTAATGGATCATTGTGATTATTCTGATTAAACATTTTAACACAAGTAACCCGTCTGCAGGGCAGAATCACTCAAAATCCCTAAAAAGTCACTGGCAATGCATTTCAGGCAGTTTGTCCAAGTAGACTTACCGCCGCGCACGTGCAAATGGTCCGTTGATCCGTAGTGACAATTTCAGTACAAAAAACTCTATACAGAACATTCGACTGGCATAAAGTATGATGCACACTCTACAGGATGGAGTCCTGTAGAAGCATACGTTAGTCTGGATTCTGCTGTCTGTTCTCAGTTGCAGCAACATTGTAAATAAGAAGCGGTCCGCTCTCCTCTCTGACAATGCCAACAAGTTAATTTGTCTTAGAAGCTGGTTGAAAAAGGAGCAGCTGGAAGACATTAATGTGGCTAAGTTTGTTTTGAAAAAGACAACTTCTTTGTTAACATGAACTGTTAAAGGTGTTTAATTAACACTTTAAGTGCATATATGTATATTCCTGTCTTTCTTGAGTTTGCTTGCTCATGCCAACTAAAACGCGACAAATATAGATTAAAAATGAATTATATTGAATCATGATTAATCAAAATTAATCCACAGCAACACTGTGATTAATGTGATTAAAAATGTTAACCATTTGACAGCACTAATGGAAATTTATGTGGGACAGCATGGGGTCCTTTATTCTCAGACAATGAAAGCGCTCCAATAAAAACAGTGAAATGAAATGAAGTTCTGAGTTGGTGTGCTGATCAGTGACTTCTTCCCTTTTGTGCCATTTTTTACATATCGTAAGGAAATCATTAAAATCTGACCTCTCAAGTTGGATGTGTGTTTGAGTTTGATAGTTGCATGTTAATGCACCCAAACGACAAACAGGAATTCGGTCACTATTATTCTCAGGATGTATGTAAAATATGTAAAGATTTTTATGTTCACAAATTATCTAATTGCCGTCATTGCAACTCTAATTGTGAGAACACGTACAGGAAGTGCTGAGCTCATGATCAAACGGAAGGAAAGGAAAAGCACATTTCTGAGCTTCCATAATATTATTCTCCTACTCTTGTGTTAGCTGCCTAATAACCCCAAAGAAAGACTGACAGGGTCAACGAGTGCTCTCCCCTTTGACCCGGAACACTGCTGTCCGTCCTGTCTCTACTCAGGCGACGCAGAAAATCACTACTGATTTGCACACGTGTCAAGGTTCATCCTTGCAGATACCGTGCTGAATAAACAGAGCAGAAGAAATCTACTCAATCAGAAATGTGTGGCATCAGAGGTTTCTAGGCCATAATATGTCTTTGGACTGGTATTGATTTCAATCAACACGTATATGTTAGAGAAAATGTGTCTCCAACTGGTCTTTACTTCAGCTCATCACTTTACTCCTCAACAAAGAGGAACGAAGAAAAGAGGAGGCCACAGCCTGCACCACACACTTCACATCATAGCAGATCTGTCCAGCAGAGAGCAGACTCACAGTCAGTCACATCACGGGCAGCCCTGCATACCACCAGTCAATTACTGTGTGTGTGTGTGTGTGTGTGTGTGTGTGTGTGTGTGTGTGTGTGTGTGTGTGTGTGTGTGTGTGTGTGTGTGTGTGTGTGTGTGTGTGTGTGTGTGTGTGTGTGTGTGTGTGTGTGTGTGTGTGTGTGTGTGTGTGTGTGTGTGTGTGTGTGGTGGCACACACTGTCAAGTGTTGACATGGGGCACATTAATGGGATTACTGATTACTGCAGAACGCACAGGGTCCATGTGTGCATGTGGCGACTGTGGTATGTCATCTCCAGTTGTCTCAAGGGACTCTTTCCACAGAGCGGGCCTCATTAGTAGCCTCATTATTACCTGTGATTAAAACACTATTGAGTCTCTCTTCTTTCTCACAAAACTGCAGACTTGCCGCATAATGAGGGAGTTTATTTGTCTGTTTGCGAGCACATACATTCAGTAGTGTGTGTGTGTGTGTGTGTGTGTGTGTGTGTGTGTGTGTGTGTGTGTGTGTGTGTGTGTGTGTGTGTGTGTGTGTGTGTGTGTGTGTGTGTGTGTGTGTGTGTGTGTGTGTGTCAACTTTTACCCTGAGAATAGAGATATGGTGTAGGAAAAAACCTTTAAAGTTGTTTTTAGAACATGAAGCAGAAACAGATTTATTTTTGAAAAAAATATACATAACAAGACCCCTGCAAATTTCTCTCACATGCACTCTCTCTCTCTCTGCTGCCAGACACATTAAGGAATGTATCATTCTGTGTGCTTTGGCAGCAGATCAGCGCTGGCTGGCTGAGTGATGTGAGCGTGGCTGCAGATGGCTATCAGTCTTATCTGCCGTGAAAAACTCTCACAAAGGAAGTTAAAAGGATCTCAAAGTCAGACATAACTCCTTGCCTAACTTCTCTCCCCATCCATAAAATGTACTCACTTCCCCAACCAGTAACCGACAGTACCACATTACGGCCGCACATGCTCCAAAGACTGGCATCTTTCAACGTGATCAAAGCTGATTGGCCTGCTGTGCTCGTATCTGGTCAGAAGGATCCTCAGAGGGTTTGATTTTGAGTCCATCAAGGTTTACATTGAAGGGCTATAATCAGAACTCTTTAAACCACATACACTCCACTGTGTAGTCTGTGGTTTATCTGAGTGAAGTCTAACTATAGTGGATGCTGTTTGATATACAAGCTGCTATCATCAGGGATAGCAGGATAAACTGCATAAAATAAGCACAACTGCAGAAATTCTGCATGATGGATTATTACAGTCACTTTGCCATCACAGTGTTTAATACATTGCCTATGCAAGTATGTTTCCCCCGCTCCCTTTGTTTTCTTTTAATGCCTCACTCTGTACTGTTGCTCATATATTTATACAGTGAGTATAAAGCTACAACCAGCAGCCTGCCTATAAGAGTCTCTTTGTTCTACATAAATTACTTTCACCTTCTAAGACATGCATGCTCATACAGTATGTGTTATGTCTGATGCCTTAATGGGCTTTCTCTTGGCACTCTGACCTTTCAGAATCCAAAAACATGTTTGTTAGATGACTCCAAATAAACTATAGGAGAGTGTCAGTAAAAGATTGTGTCCCTGAAGCAGCCCTGTCATAGGACTGGTGTCCAATCTACTGGGTACCCGACCAATCATCGAGAGTCCGCTGGGATAGGGTCAGAACCCTGCAACTATGTACAAAAAGCATTCAAACTGATGGGTGGATGGACAGATTCATGTGTCTACTATCCTATAAAGTACTTGACACAACCTCTAAGCTTCTATACCAAGTATGGGGGTTCAACTCCTGCTAAAGAGCAGAAAAATGAGAACAGAAATATGAATATTACACCCATTTCAGGACATAAAATGGGAATCACCTTGCAATACTACCCATGTGAAGCTGTAGGAAGTTTATTAATATATTCATACACACATCTTATTGTATGTTAGAACAGCGAGCAGCAGACTGTTCATCGCACGGCTAACACAGTGAAACACAGTGAAACACATAATCACACTTAAAGGGCAATTTGGAGTGGCGACTTTAACTTAACAAGCATGCCTTTGGAGTTTGTGAGGAAGCCAATATGTTCCTGTAGCAAACCCGTGCATGCACAGGAGGAACATGCAAACTTCACACAGGATGGTCCCGTCAGTCAATAAATGAACCAGGGTCTTCAGTACAGTACTACAGTATGTTAAGCATTAATTTGTGTAATTCCCAGTGTTTTTCTTTAAATGCCAAACTTTTCTGTCGAATTCAAATTCCAAGTAAATAAATATCATACCAAAATGTGATGGCGATTCTCAAGCGAGCAAGAAACAGAAACAGACCATGTGTGTGGCAGATGCAGTCAACTGCAAAAAGGTTTCTATGCTCCCAGTTGAATCCTCGCAACTGACTTTATTTTTAGTATCCGTCTGTGTTTTTTTCTGTCTTTTAAAAAAGGAACAGATGAGGTAGTTTTCTTGTAAAGGGAAAATCTACATCCCAAATAAATCGCTGATCAAAAAGTTGACTGACCATGCCCTTCTGACCATACGATGCACTGTGATTTGGACAGGTGGTATTTAGTCTCTCAGGCACGTCCACACCCACTCAGAGCCTGATCTGGAACTCTGGCTGGGTCCGTCCACAGAGAGAGAGAGAGAGAGAGAGAGAGAGAGAGAGACAGAGAGAGAGAGAGAGAGAGAGAGAGAGACAGAGAGAGAGAGAGAGAGACAGAGAGAGAGAGAGAGACAGAGAGAGACAGAGAGAGAGACAGGGTGGGCTGGTTACCACCTTTGTCCTCTCAGGCCTAATGACAAGGGAAAGAAACCCCAGGGATGAACACTCACTTCTGCCACAACCGCTGAATGTACTCATACATGCTGCAGCAGTTACACCAGAACAATGCCACTGCAATCCAAGCACAACATCTGTTCCAGTCAGAAAGCAGGCCACTGCCAGAAACATGTTCAGAAACAAAATAGCATAAAAGCAATGAAGTAAAAGAGGAATAAAAGTAAAGAGGGCCATGAAAAAAAGGAAAACAAAACGGTCTGTATTTCCATTTGATATTCAGTGTTTTTCGTGGCGCGCTGTGTCATTTTCCAAGTAGCTCGACTCCCACACAGTCTCAACTCTGAGTTCTGGATATTTTCTCAGAGGTGATAAAATCACATTGACATTATAAGGTGCTAATTGCCAACATTTTAAATGAAATTAATAGGAAGAGAAAAGATAAATAGTGTGCAAACTTCCCGGAATGAACATGAATATTTACACAGCAGAAAAGTGTGTGTTTGAAAATGTGTGTGTGTGAATATGTGTTAGAAGGAGAGTATACATAATTTAGTTTAAAAAAAAAAAAAAAAAAAGATTTTCCATTCATGGAATCAGGATGTTCTTCATTAGAAACTGGAAACAGATTGATGGGATGTTTTCTATGTTTATCTTTTGGGTTTTTACTTTAGAAAATCAAAATCTGAAGGCCTTAAAAATACTCAGCAGTCTCATGAAAAACTGATTTACGCTGTGTTTTTCTCTTGACAGGGTTTTTTTTTTTTTTTTTTTTACTCAATACAATAAAGGTTTAGTTGAATACAGATTTGGAATTTTGTGTCATTCATACCATTCAAACTGTTGTGGAGGTCGGCCTGTCACAGTTTACAAATATGAGTTTTTGGATCATGTCAAGAGTTGGATGAAATGTCACTTTGATAATTATGCCAACTGAGACTCCCTGCCAAAGTAGGAATGCACCAACCTGTCACCAGCTTTCGCTTACATCACCCTGAGGAGCGAGATAGTCACATAAACAGGGAAAGTTAGTTTTCTAGTAAGGTCTTAGTTGTGCTTTTCAAGTTAAAAACTGATATACTGACAGTCCAAAGTGCCAGTAAGAAACTACATATCGTTTATAATCAAGAAGACATACGTAGCAATACATATAGAGCAAGCACAAGTCGTAATACAATAGATCAAATATCGCATTTTCCTAGCCACATTTATTTGCACCTTTAGCCTTCAGGTGTTTTTCCTAGGATTGTGCAATCCCACAGATTTTCCTTCAGATCAGAAATGGGGCTTTTAAATAGTTCACTTTAGGGCAAAGCATTAGGTAGCAGTATCAGTCACAGGCGGGCTGAGCTACACATAGTTTATAGCGTACAGAGCTACTTTTAATACTTGGCAGGAAAATTTAACGCCAATTGCAACAGATTAAACAAACAAATCCTTAATTTGCAAAGGAGGCTGTTAAAGTGAAGTCAGGTAAGTGATCCTCTGGTGTCAGTCTCTTAAAGTATTCCCCTTTAACTCCACTAGGCTTTTAAACTCTAACATATGGTATAATGACTGCCAATGACAAAAACTCCTTTAAGTCTGGTAAATAATTTGTTGAGACTAATAATTTTGGATCTATATTTTCCGAACAAACTAAATATGATTGAATCGTAGGACTTTTCCTTCCTGTGTGGTCCCACTGCTAAAAATATCTTTAGCTGGGAAGCTCCATTCACTTTCAGGTTTCAGTATTTCACTCATTGGTGTTTGTGATAAGCCGTGCGACACTGAAAAATACCACTCCACTTTTACATTACAAACATGCAAGTTCAAACCCACTTCAGTCTCAATTGTTTACGTCCCCCTGCAGATTAAAAAAAAAGTTATGGTGTTTGGTACTGCTAGAAGCCACATTTTAAAGTTAAGGACGAAGCTCAGAAAGCCCCTTGGCTGTAAAATGTCAGATAAAAACCCAACACAATAACAATGTCTTTAAAATGTGTGCGTATCGTATTCAGTGTTACCATGTATATTATATTCCTAGGTTTTTGGGATAATGAATGAAAAGTTATAAAAATGAGGTGAGCAGAACTTTTCCAAATGCAATTTTAAAGACATGCGGATTCTGTCCTAATTTTGCATGTGTACACTTTGTGTGTATGTGAACACGCAGCCAGAGTGCACATCAGGACACAAGGCTACTGTTAAAGTGCTGGCTGTGATCGAAGGAATGGGCGCTTGGTTTGTGAAACAATTACAAGCAGCTGGGGATAAATATCAAAATGCTTTGACAGACGGTTGGCTGCATGAATTTAAAGGTTCTTTGCAATGAGGTGTTTATTTTTCAGAATATGTTTTAAAAGGAAAAGTATAGGTATACCAGGGAAATGAGGAAAAGAATGGGGAGTATATCCTCGTTCAAAAAGTGAAGAAAAAAGAAAGAAGAAACTTCATGCTCTTACGTAAAATCACCATCGAGGAGAGTGGAAAAGCGTCACAGCTCCAGGTACCTCAGAGATGATAAATATGTGTGTGTTTGTCAGGATTTTGAGGAGCACACCTTGAGAAAGTCTATGTGTTACATACACAGCAAGTCATAACAGGACAGACAAAGTTTTACATGAACTGGACGCAAGGTACATACTCAGGAAAAGAACAACACAAATAATACTGTAAAATGAGAGGAAAGTATCCTGGCGGGCTCCACATGAGAACAAATACCAACTGTGTTATGAAGTAAAGGCTGCTCTCCATAGTACCAGTGACCGGAGTGAACCTCGGGGCATCTATCACCCCTTGCCAACAGCTTACATTGCCAGGTCATGCCCTCGCTCTTCAAAGGCCTTCTCGTCTGTAGCCCTCATTATTATTCCCGGCTTCCCACCGGAGGGCCTGCTGTCATCTGCCCAGTAGCCTCCACTGACCACCATCCATCTGTGCACCCTCCCACCAGCAGGCCTTTCAGCACACTCATAAAGGGTCAGGCCCTACGGCATCAGCACCACTGTATCAGAGTCTTTGTTTTGAGAAACTGGCTTGCGCATACAGTAAAGCTTAACTCCTTGTCACTGAGACAACTGTTTTTTTTGTTTTCATTTACAGATTAAATCATTTGAGAAAAGAAAATCTCATATTCCTCAATAATTTCAAAATAAACCATATAATTCTTGACTGTTTGATCATGCTCTCCCAGGTAAGCCATCTGCAGGTTTAAATTTCTCTGTGTTCATGTCTTTGCTGAATTGCAAGAATTTTAGGGTCTTGCGTGCGCTTTAAGAACTTTATAAACATGTGACGATCAACAGACGTACTCCACACCTAAAAGTGTTTTGAAAGGACTTGCAAGCCTTCTGAAGGTCAGGCTGTTATCGAGGTTTTAAGCATCACGTTTTAAGAAAAGAAGACTAAGCTACAGAAACTCTGCAGCCTCATGGAAACATGTGACAAGTCTCCAAATAGCAAAGAAGCCATAGAGAGGAAAATCTAAGAAGAAAATGCTGCTTTGGAAAATGTGCCCCTGTAACCTGAGACCCTGGGGTGGATAGTCATCTGGAAGCTCCGTTTACCTCCTTTCTGTTTTTATGTGCAAGTCCCCACAAATGTGTGTGTGAGTTTTGCTTCTGAGTCTGATCCAATGCTTTCCATGTGTGCACGGGAGGGTCGACAGAGTCGTTTTGTTTTGATGGGACCAGATAGATCACCCATATGCTCGGGCCAGAGAGCAGCACTGCTGCTTGCCGCTGACGCCACTGCTCACCACAAAGCCCAATATCAACAAAATCGGGACAGTGGCCAACAAGTGGCAAGCCCCTTAGCATTTGATTTTCCAACATCTTTCGCTCCTTCTTTTTTTTTCAGCGAAATTTGCGCTCATTTGCAATTACATCACATGTGCCCTGGGTAAAATTAATCTTCTGAACGCTGGAGCCTGGACGGACTGCAGCAGCTGTCTCTTTGATCAATCATACTGAGGATAATAAAGATCATTTTAATGAGAACAGATGAGCAAATATTACTTTACTTTGCATCAAATATAGTCTCTCCCAGATTACTGTATTGATTAAACACAAACAGCCATGGGATTGTGTGTTGATTGGTTCAACTCACACATAAATGTCTGAAAACCAAGTAAGAGTTCAACAACTGAAATATTCAGTGGAAAGCAGGGAAATCTACAAATACAAGTGTACATTGCAAATATATTCAGTGCGAGTTCACCAGACACAGAAGGCTGTCTGTGAAGACAAAATCTGAAGGCCATACATTGACTGATTCCTCAGTTGGTTTAGACTAAACAAACAACAGCGATGTTGTCAACGTTGTGGTTTCAGCACAAGGTTTTCCATGTTGTTGTAATTATATTCATTATTTTCAGATCCCAACCTAATCTTGAAAGTCGTTCCTGTGTGCTTCATACACACCCTGTGAAAACAAAACCTTTACTTTTTTCTTTCTTTCTTTCTTTCTCTCGCTCTGTCTCTGTCACACACACACACACACACACACACACACACACACACACACACACACACACACACACACACACACACACACACACACACACACACACACACACACACACACACACACACACACACACACACACACACACACACACACACACACACACACACACACACACACACACACACACACACACACACACACACACACACACACACACACACCTTACTTTCCCCAAACTCCTCCATACGGAAACAGTAGTGAGGTCGTCGCTGTGGCTCAGGGACCCCGGTCTGTGTGATGTGGAAGCTAAACGTCTACTGTTTCAGAAAATAAACATAGCAGGATTGTCCCAGAGTAACACACACTTGCCAGCAGACAGACTCATCATATTTCCCTCCATCTGATGACAGCTGGGAGAGTTTTCCACAGTGATAACAGGAATGTTTTCACACCCTTTGGACACATACAGTCTCCTCATTGTGGTCAATTTCAAACAGAGAAACTGTTTCGAGTCCAAAGCGCATACTGCTAAGCCTAAATAAAGCGGGCTCACCCAGTGGAGACAGGGACAAAGGATACTGCTGCCGGTCTGGCCGTCACATTCTCAGAGTCTCTCGAAGGGTCTTATCTTGAATTCTTCTTTGGTCTGTTTTAGATCAGCTTGTAATCCCTAAACTCTATTATTTCACTCATTTCCCGACTCATGATTTCTTTTTGTGAGCCTAAAAGACCTCCTGGCAAGCACAAACACCCACATGCAAAAGCACATATTTAAAAACCTGATGTATCTTGATAATATAGTGCATTCAGAAAGTTATCTGACCTTTTTAAAGTTTTTTTTTTTTATTTATTTAGAATAGATATATTTGGTTCTCTGATTTACACACAATATGCAGCAAAATGTGTGCCTTTTTTTTTGTTTTCATTATGAAATTGCTGATTTGCTCAAATGTGTCAATTAATGCTACGTTAATGCGTCACAGACAGACAGCGATGAATGCAAATAATGCTTCTTTTGGGAGTTGCTCGTTTTCTCAAAGGCAGAATCATTCATACTCGTTTCTGGACCGGGAACAGTCAGAGCATCAGTTTTCAGAAATTTTCAGAGAAGCTCTGTAAGCTCCAGGTCTGAACCCTGGCTGAATCACTGCAGGGCTGTCACAGGGATTTCCCAGAATTGATCCCGTGTTTCCTTCTCCGTGTCTTGTTGAAATGCAAATATTATCGTCAATCCGAGATCGTGAGAAGTATGAAATATGTCTTCATACCGGATCGCTCAATAATTTTTGGGTGCATGACTTTCCCACTGATCAAACTGGTCTCCCAGGCCCCTGGTTGCACAGAAAACAACCCTGCAGCATGAAGATGCCACTGCTGTTTGACAATAGGGAGTGTAATCATGACGTGATGCTGAGCTGCTGGGCAACAGGCCAGAAAAGTTCAACTCATTCAATTGTCTTTTGGCAAACTCCCAGCACGGAATCACGTGTCTTTTAGTGATGAACTGCAACTATCTAACCACCTAACCATACAGGTGAAGCGTTTTTTTCAAATGTTTGATCGGCAGTAAGTTTCACTCAGTTCCACAGACATATCTCTGGAGTACATCTATACACCACTGGGCTCTTGGTTATGTTTCTGACTTTTATTTTATTAAGTATAATTTGTTGCTTTAAAACTGCTTCCACAGAGACTAGTAATCCCTCGGGAGCATTCAGTGCCTCAAGTTTTAATGAATTCTTTCCAAAACCTGTTCTCTGACACATTCCTCTCTCACAAGTTGGTGTGTATTTTTCTCGATCTCATGGGATAGTTGACAATCTGTTACACTTCCCAACTGGGAGACCTTTTATAGACAAGCAGGGCCTTTCCCAATTATGCTACATGGATTAAAATAGCTACAAGTGGAATGAAATTAAGTTGTACAGTCTTGCTAAGGATGTTTCATACAAAAGTACCATAGTTAAGATTAATAGTTCTAATAACATAGACTTTATAAGCAGTAAAAAAAGAAAAGAAAAAAAGATTGACATCATTGCAGATTGCTGTGTCTAAATTTAGCCATCCATCTCCGATGTCCCCTTTTCTAGACACTTTGGGAGGTGGACAGTCCATGACAAAAACCAATAGAGGTAATGTGCCAATTAAATAATCCAGCATGCCTTTCAATTGTCAGTGAAAGCCAAACTACAAGCAGGTAATCCCGCATGAACTCAGGAAGAACATGAAAACCGCACACAGAAAGTGCCATCTGGCTCCAGAAAGAGTTTTGCTGAGAGAAATGGTGCCAATCTCATGGTCCTCTTAGCTGCAGTATGTGTTGATTGATTAAAGAGAGAAAACAAGACAAAAATTAAGGTGTCTTAAAATTCACTGATATAAAATACACACGCACGCACGCAAGCACACACACACAGGATAACAGCGGCAGCCATTGATAATCCTCAAAATAACACAGGCCCGCCTCCACCGGCTTCTCCTCTCGGGCCACGGCTCTGATATCACACGTACACACGCGTCCTTCATAACACACAGGGAGCATTCAAAACCACAGCGGCAGGATATCTCTATGTGCTTTCAACAGCAAGGTGAGAAGTCACTGCTTTCCAACCCTCCACTGCCCCACTCCTCACCCCCGGACTCTATCTAGGAACATGGTGCTGGCTTTTCTTCCCTTTTCCAGCATCAGTATTCAAAAGAGTACACTGAGATGCACACAAATGCTAATGTAAACCCGTAAACATACACTTTAATCCCACAGGACTGATGCTCCAGCACACCGAAGCACTTGACAACGAGCCTGCAGTGACAGTGAACTTCCCATCAAGCAAAGCTTGCTCACCCGAGGCTTTGAGGAGGAGCTTAACATGAAATGAAGACCCCTGAAGTTCAACTGGTTTCCTGTGCGTTCCACGAGCCCTTGTCCTGGCAGGTTTAGAGCAGGTGGCGGGGTGGTGTAACACACACCTGATTGAGTTCATTACTCTTATCCTGGCGGGGTAAGAAATCCATTAGCGCATTATACGTCAACCGAGAGAGCACGTACACATGCATGAAAACTAACGATCCTGAGTTCACATGATGAATGTGTACAATTAGCACATAGCAAGATCAACTGGGAGACAGCATAGTGATGAACAAACTGGACAGCTGCTCACCAACATCATGGGGAGCTTTGAAATCTTTGGCAATATGTGATAAGAGACATCCAACTCTCTCCACGCCCTAAGAGGAATCATAAAATATCTGTTATCAACATTAAGAAACAAAAGCACATTACACCACTGAGTCAGTGTGTAATTTGTTGAGGTGTTGTGACCCTTGCATGTGGTTGAAGTGAAGATGTATGAGATGACGTGGCTTCTCATGAGGAGGAATTAATTCATCATCCAAAAGGTTGGGCTGGAAAGAGGTCTCTGATTAGCATGCCCTCAGTGGAATGCAAAGATAACCTTGAGATAACTGTACAGTGTTGGCTTGAAAAGCGCATTTCTTCAAAAGTTGACAGGAAAGTGGAGGTAACCAGGGAAGATTTGACTCTCAGTTCTTCTGCAAAACACTTGGTGTATAATATAAGGCAATGATTTGCGGCTCCTGGAGCTGAAATTCCCAGGAACTAATTGATAGGAAAGTCGGCCAGCAGAGCGCCCTGAGGACAAGAATATTTCACATCGTACACCCTTTTTCACATTATTTTCACCTCTACAACAAAACAAAATATAGGAAAATGTAAACAACATGAAATTATCCCTCAGCTCTATTCTTTACTTTAAAAAGACCACATTAGTTTCTCATCTCTGGTTTATGTCCGTTGCTTCACCTATTTATTGTAATTTGAAATCTGTGAAATCAGTATACAAATAGAGCTTCAAATGTATACATCCATAGATACCACTTCGTCCAATAAATTCAAATCCAAGCCAATCCCAGCTGACTACAGGTAAAGGCAAGGTCCTTTATGGACAAAAACACAGGCTCAGACACACTCACATTCCTACCTAAAGACTTTTTTTGAGTCACCAATTAGCCTGAGATGCAGGTTTGAAGATGCAGAAGAAAATGAAGAGTTAGTTTAGGTTTTTTGTGTGTCAGCATATAATATCATGTTATCAGGTTAATAACACAGTTATAGACACTTATCCAAATAATTTTGTTCTGGTAATAAAGTTGATGCTTATTTGAAGTCCAATCAACATCACATCATGAAAACACTGTCTTCTCCATGTATTGAATGTGAAACTCATTTAATTACTAATTAGAAATTAGTAATCTTTTTTTAGGGGAGGGGATGCTGAACTTTCTTGTCAGTTAGGACAATAATCCCCTTTGCTAGTAATCGGCTTTAACGTCTGAAAGAGCATGGTAATTCTTCATAAACAGCCTGTAACTGATGCACCATTTTCACATCATTTGAACTCCACATTTCTTACATGCATTTTGTACCGTAACATTTAGTTTATAAAATGTGTTTTAATAAAACTCCTTTCACTGTTGGAAACATTGCAATTTGTACACCAAAACAAAAAAGTTTTTTATTCTTTTTTATTGTAAGAGTTGTTTTCAAACGTAAATGAGCCACTTCAAACATAAAGTTACAATCTGGCCTTTGAGTACTGTAACCCGGATAAATGTGCATCTCAAAACAGCGTTTTAATTCAGCGCAGGCGGGTCTGACAGAAGGCTGATGCATCTAAAACACACAGCATGCAGATAATTCATGACCGCGCTCCGTTAACAGTACCTCTATGAGCTCAGTGAGAGCGGATCATCCAGTGTCTGCTCACTCAAAATGATGGCAGCTAAGTGCACTGACACGGTCGAGCACAGGCCTTATTGTGAAATAAAATGCATGGTCTGAGCTGAGAGAGAAGAGTTTGCCGCATTTCATTAACCTCACATTGAGCTGAGCAGGTCTGATGAAGTCATACATTCTCTACTCCATTTTGCTTTAATTTAAAAGCCTTTCTCAACAGTACACAAGTCATCAATCATGTCCCCATTCGGGCTACCCAGGGGCCAAAACGCAGATAGAGCCACATACACCAACATGTACAGAACCATGTGTGTGCACTCCAAGACAAAAACTTACTTTAAACACAGCAGGAGCACGAGGCAAAGAGACATTTTAAATCCCCCCGCCCCAACACCATCACACACACACAAACACATGCACACACACGCATACAACTATTTTCAATCAGTAAAGCCACATGGGTTTAAACAAAAACAATGATGAAGACTCTTCATACTGCTGTAAGCTTAAAAGAGTCGTGCGCAGTCACTATGTTGAGGAGGAAGAAGCCTTTGAGACCAAAATAAGCAGTGATGCCTGACACTGTCTAATCACTTTTTAGCAGAGCATGAAGCAGAAGAGGTTGGAGGGGAGACAGACGACACCGCACAGATAACAAAAAGAGGAAGTGGAGAAAAAGATTAGGAGAAGAGAAGAAAATAAATCAAGGAAAAAACTGCCGAGACAAAACTTTAAAGCAGCATTAAGATGAAATGATTAAATGAACACTTAATACACAGCTGTTATAATTTAATGACATGATTGTTTATATTGAAGTCTTTTTAACTGGATTGTAGATTGAACATGTTTCCGTATTGAACTTCAGAAGACGACATGTTGAACCGCAAGATAAAAGATGATCATTTTGTGGCATGCGTAAAAGAATGTCTCAGCTATCACCAAAAGCAGTTTTGTTGACAATGAAAACAATGATTATTTTCAGCCCTTTAAAGAAGCTAAGTGAGAAAACAGAAAGGCACAAGAGGGATTCAAGAAATATTAATGTGGGAACAAGCCCCGGCTTCCTAATGTGGGCCGTGTGGTCGAAACCTGGCCGCCAGTGTCGCCTGTTGAGTACGTGGAAAAAAGGCAAGATAACTGCAGGCTTTTAAAGTCTTAAGATATAGCAGAGTGGGAAGGCCTGTAGGGCCCTTTAAAGCCCCCACATCACTCACTTTACGCAGTCTGTCCGTCTCAAGGAAATACCTCTTTACAGACATTCATTTTGATACATTTACAGGACGTGGCCATTTAGTAAAGTACCCAATCTGCGGCCACCTCTAGACAAGTTTCATCATAATTTCCCCACTTCAAAGTTTCCAGAAGTAGGTAGAGCATTTCATTTTTCATAATAATTCAGAGGATGAGCCTAAGAACAGAGATAAATGCAGTGAAAAGCTCCAGTTCTCTGGTTAAAGAGAAGAAATGCAGCAGCTTAAGAAACAACCAAGCCTCCACCATCGTGCCCTCTCCACTGCTACAGTTTCTCAGCACGAGCTGGACGACGTCCCAGAAACATTAAGACAAGCGTTGCATTCAAAACCGCGAGAAAATATATTGTAGCACTGTGCCGTTGTATCAAAGAGCATATCACTCCGGCACTAGATAGATTTATGGCAGATCTTCCGATTAAAGTTGAAATTCTGTTCTTCAAACAAGCAGTCTGTATTACATCAAGGTCTGGCAAACATTTTTGTTTGTATTACTCTCACTGATCTCACCACTATTCTCTTCGCACTACTCATCGCCACCGTTGTTTTTAATATAAGTGAACTATGTCCAGAGTGAGGTGGAAGTGGGGGTTGGATAGCGGTCGTCGGCCGTGTGGGCTTCTCAGGCCAAACACCATGATCGTCTTCTTCAACCGTGGCCCATAAATATTTGCCTGTGTTTTCATTTCCGAGAGGAAAAGCAGTTTTTACCACACTTTCCTCATCTTTGGCAGATATGGCCTCTCTTACACAAACATCCACTCCATCAAAAGACATAGGTTCTTATAAAAACACATCCATACGTTCATTCGGCGTTGATGAACATAAAGCCCACACTCCATCCCCAAATGGGAAATGATTCTGTATTCTTTTAGATAATATAAGTTTATTTGAAAGACTGGAAAAGAAAACATCTCTTTTTCTTCATAAAATAACGATAAGAGACACAAGAGGAAAACATGCTTTTATGGCAGTAAAATTTGCTACACGTCCAAGTGGCAGGTTTTTAAGTCCTTGAGGGACTCTTCTACTTGTTTTTGGGGGTTTTTCATACCGTGTTATTCAAATTGGGCCTGAGTTCAGAGGTTACGTGTGTGCAGAAGTGAAAAAGTTATTGTGAGGATATGAGAGCAAATGCAGATGTTGTTTTGTAAAACCAGTCACTCACTGCCATGTTTAGACATTTACATGGCTGCATGAGGTTTGGGAAACTGTCATGTGAATGTGGTAAGAGTAGTAGTTTCCATAAGAGCAAAAAAGAGGGGGTTGGGGGTATTTGTAAAAAAAATTTAATAAAACTAATGGGAGTCAAAATGGTAATTTTGAATCTGGTTTGGTTTACTGCACACTTTGGAAATTAGTTTCATCACCAAACTGGACACAAACACAAACATTTTACAGCCTCTAATTTCTGGAATCAATTGTCAGAGACAGCAGTATAAAGCTGTTGTGCTTATAAAACACAGACAGAGAGTTAAGACGTCTGGAAAATGAGTCAAACATATTGCTTAATGTTGATAGCAAGCAGCTCTCATCATATGAGGAGATGAGAAAAGTCAGGGTAAAGAGGACAATGGAGGGATTTGAGGTTGGGGGGGAAAAGGCTTAAGATAATGTATGACTGTAACAAAGGAGCTTGCATGGATTCATCCAAAATAATATTAGCTGCATTTCTTCACTGTTAACTACTGGCTTTACGAACCCTCCACAACTGCACATCAATAAAACCGTCGCCTCTTTCAGATCCCTGCTGAAGACGTGAATTAAGGCTCAGGGATGGATGGACACTGATGCTGTGGGAGGACAGAGTTGGGTACCATAGTTTCTAAGACAAAGGAAGAGAAGCCAGTCTGGCAGGCGGACTGTCGAGGACACAGTACGCCCGCTCTAACCAACCATCACCAATGTGGGAGCAATCAGCCGTGGTGCTCAAGAAAAATGGGTTGAGGGGGCTCACCCACTTGAATCCTCCATGCTTTTACCCCTCTCATTCAGACCTCACCCAAAGTCAGCGGTGCTGATTGTTCATTGAGAGAGATGAACAAACTAACATGGCTGTTCTGGGCAGAGGGACAGAGACAGAAATGCCAGTGGTCAAACGAACTGCCAAAGCACAAGACACCACAGCATCCATCCCAAGCCTTGTTTTCCCTTACTGCTTCCCCTTCTTGCCCCAGAACAAAGATCTGAATGCAGTCTCCTGCTTCAAGAGTGGATATAAACACTTCTACTTCTTGTGACGTTTATGCTATAAATGCCCATGTTGATAAATCAGACTATTCTTATAATGATTCATGTCTTAATGGCTTCACAAGGTTGTTATTCCATGCTTGAGGTAAAGAAGTTTTCAAAATGAAGTGCTGAAAACTCCTGGGCCATGTGAGAAAACTCGGGCTTATGGGCCCGTTAAATCAAATCTGCCAGCATTTAGATCAAAGATCACACTGCTGCTAAAAAACACTCCTGCACCCACAAGCAGACGCAGTCCCAACCATTAGCGCAGTCCGAGAAACACCTTTGCCAAGTGAGCACGTGCAAAACCACAGCCCCTCCCCCCACACAGATAAAGTAAATCCAATAATGATTATCTTTACAGACAAGGATCTGCCCACTGCGGCTTCCCCGGGCTTTACTGGTTAAGTATATTTTCTGTAGGGTGAATAGAGTGCTTCTGCAGCGCAGTTTCCACTGCAGAGCGATATTTAAAAAGTGAAAATAAACAGTGAGCTCCACAGAGCCTCTGTATTGGTGCTTTTCTCCAGCAGTGTGTGGACAGCACAGCACTCAGCTATTTGTCTCTCTTTAATAACCACTAGAAAAGCACCCACAGATCCAGCAAGATGTTTTCTAAACCAGCAAGTTATGATTTTACCACACTGATGTCACAGTTTAATTGCTTGAGTTTTGCTCAATTCTGAACTTTCCTTTCGTCCTTGAATCATCACGTCAACCCCAAAATGAGGACGTATGCTGATGCTTTTCTCCGACAGGCCGTTTAGCATGATTAACTTACTCATACTGTTGGCTAACTTTGTAACAAACACATAAAAAACAGAGATGCATTGCTGGTCTATCATTTGTCTGCCATTGTGTTTATGTGAGGAATACCAACCCAACCAGACACACGCAGGCACGCAGGCACGCACGCACGCACGCACGCAGGCAGGCAGGCAGGCAGGCAGGCAGGCAGGCAGGCAGGCAGGCAGGCAGGCAGGCAGGCAGGCAGGCAGGCAGGCAGGCAGGCAGACAGACAGACAGACAGACAGACAGACAGACAGACAGACAGACAGACAGACAGACACCTATTCATGAAGATAATCTCAACCATGTTGCGGCCTCAAACTCAAAAGCATGTTACCTGTCTGTCTGACCATGTTTGTCTTAACTGAAAAGGCTCACCTGTCACTGTCTTCATCTCCAGTTCTGACTCGTTCTCCACTACAAGTCCCAGGTCTGGAGTCAGACAAAACACTGAGCCAAAGAGCCTTAATGAAATAAACCATTATAGGCAAGAAAATGCTGATTCTTCATCTCTATCTTCTCCAAACCGACTGGATGTCACCTTTTGTGTCTTGACTTAAAAGTCAACTGCTGGACGTAAAGTCTTTAAAACTGTGAGTTGTGCAGTATTGTTATAGGATCACAGAAATTTGATTTAATTCTTTAACAACACGTCTCATATTTGGGTTGGTGTAATAAGAAATCTGTTACAACCATGTTGAAGTGTTGTGTATGACAAATCAAATTCATGACTATAGATTAGAGCGCACAAACACACACAAAGGCGTCAGGGAAGTTTCCAAGATGACAAGAAAGATTGTGTACGATCCTTCGAATGATCCACCAATAATGTTCCCCACCTTTTCCGAGGATTGTCAAGATAAATAAATGATTTCTAAGAATTAAATTTTCTGGAGGCATTCTTCTTGGGGTCAGTAGTCTTCTACATAAAAGAATGTGAACAGGAGCTAAAAGCATACCTCGCCTTCCTGTGACTGGGGTCACGCAGTTTAAGCATCTCTCCCCTGCTTTTTGCATTTGGCTCTGACGCCATCTGTCCACAGTCTAACCTTCTCTCCTGCTGCTGCGCTTACTGACCACCTCGGCTGCCCCGGCTGCTTCAGGATACAGCATTAAACGTGAAACTACCTTTACATTACCATACTTTCTAATTGCTGACATTTTTCAAACTGACAGTTGCGGAGATGAGAGGGGGAGTGAAGATTGTCCTGGCTTAGCTTGCCACTTTCAAGGCTCACTGGGCTGTCCATTATTTCCCTGATGGCCTTTTAAAAGAGGCTCATCCATCACTCAATGACAGCATCTGTCTCTGTCTAACCTCTGTGGCCCGATATGAAATAATATTTTTAAAAAGTCAAGTCTGTCAATGTAGCGGACAGCTCCTCCCACTGGGTGACAGGAAGTGAGAGCTGTGAAGTGTGTTCGTCAAAAAATACCATGGGCATGCGAGTCTGTGTGTGATAGAGGCAAAAATTCATGCGACCGTTGCAAGACTGACAGGAGGAGATAGGGAGAAAGACCAGAAAAATACAAAAATGTCTTTAACTGTCAATATATTAGAGAAGCAATGTGTGTTTTGTTGGTTTTTGGCTTGCCAGAGCTCAGGATTCCCTCTCTGGATTGAATAACTGGGAGTGATGAATGATCTAACGAGGAAAGCCCCAATAATGAGGAAATGCAGTCATGTGTTACTGAATGCCATGTGTTGTGCCTACTGCAAGGCCCACACAAACCCCACTTCCAATGTAATTAATGCCTGTAGGGCAATAGCTGCATCCCTCCTATACTGCCTAATGAAAGAAAGATGGTTTTTAGCAGTATCCAGCACCCTCTGAAAGTCTTTAGTTGATAATCCCTATGTACAGTATACATTATTCATCTCAGACAATAACCCACTATTCTATTCAAATGATGCATGCATGCCAGCATGCCTCTAAGTGTGTGTGTGTGTGTGTGTGTGTGTGTGTGTGTGTGTGTGTACTGTTGTTTGTTTCCGTTTTGTGACTTTTACTTGCCCTGACAGTATGAGCACATGTGCATGTTCTGGCCTGTGTTTTTGTGTACTTCATAATTCTGTTTATGGCACACGTTTTGGGCGAGTGTGTGCACGTGTATATACACACACACACACACACACACACACACACACACACACACACACACACACACACACACACACACACACACACACACACACACACACACACACACACACACACACACACACACACACACACACACACACACACACACACACAAATAAATATACATGGCCTGTGCTGGCATCAGGGCCTCTCTATGCTGTTTCACTAGGGTTCCTGTTAAAAAAAGACAAGCAAGGCTCACTGTGTGCCAAGCTGGCATGCTCCCTGGGATAATGAGAGACTATGCTTTGGTTTGGATTGTTGATTAAGGATTATTCAACAACACAAACAAGCTCCTGTTGGGCCATGTGTGCTCCCGTGAAGCACATTGGGCTTTAAAAATCAGGGACAGACCTCAGGGTCAGGGAAATGTGCAAGGAAAATGTCCTGAAAACAAAAGGAAAAGTCAGTACTGTAAATGTGCATCACTGATGTTCATATAAACACTGTTTTTCTCTGTTGGCATCCTTTCAGGGCCGTGCTGTCTTTCTTTCTCACTGCTCACACAAGTGATACCAAAGATCTGTGCCCTGTTTCCATTTACAAGGCAGTTTCTGAAACAATACAGGGCTTGTTGTTGCATAACTGTTGTTTCCAGTCGTTTCTCTTCAAACTGTTCACACAGTCTGACACACGTAGTTTGCAATAAATTTCTTCATTTAATTTGGTGCCGTTCTAGGTGGTCTGTTGTGCAATTGAGCTGTGATATTAATGACATAATGTATCTAGGATTCACAGGGCGCACTGAAATCGAATATTAGGATTCTTGAATAGCCTACAAGATATCCATCAGATTCCCAAAAAGAGAGGCTATCGTTGAAATTTAATTCATACTTTGTGCCATTCATAAGACTACTGAGTGGCAGTGGTGTTTTAACGGCTTACTCGCGCTGCCACAGAGGTTGCGTGAAAACACTGATCAGTGCGAGAAGGTAACACCCAGAGAAGAATAAACAAACCGAGCTGTGACCAGTCATTAATTGGGAGTAGATACAGAATTACACTTCAGTGTAGAAGTTCAGTCTGTATGAGTCTGTTTGTCTGCTGGTTCAAACACCATTCATACAGCAGCAATCATCAACCACAATAAATAGTTGATTACAATGTTCTGCAAACATAAGAATACTGTAATTTTACACTTATAAAAGAATTATAAGTTAGAGAAACTAAGCTAAATTGTTCTTTTTAGTTAGTTTTTTCAAGCCTGCTTTCAGAAATCATCACTGATACGTCCATCTTCGATACATGACTCATTCAAGTTGGGCTTGCATAAGGTTCTGCACCAAAGTTAACATTGGGGTGAATGGCCAGTCCATCACAGAGCTTACACTGACACAAATGCACAAACTTACACCCATGACCACTTTAAAGTCACCAATAAAACCCACTTTAACATTAATACAAATATAAATACTGATCCATGAATGAAGCATCATCTGGAGCTAACAAACCACACTTTTACTGAAAGAATATTCAAAGGAAATGATGCAAAAAAACAACAACTTGGTCTTTGGTTTTTTTGCCCACAGTGCAGTTTGTCTGTCATTGTATTGATATCCAGCATCGTTAAATCAAAATGTAACATCTGAAATGGTTTGTCGTACAAAATAAATGACTAATGAAACTACACACATGTACATACACATTTGTCATTTTCTTCTGTAGCTGAATTAAGATCTCATCACTCTAAAATATAGTATTTTAAAGAAATCATCTGGATGTGTAATATACTGTTATATTTCCTATATTTCTGTGGTAACATGTTCAAATATTGAGTTTAGTTTTTCTAAAGGCCAATCTGAGTTGTGACAGATTGTATATGGACGCAGCTTTTCACTCCGGTGTGGGACTCATTCATGATCTGGACCAAAAGAGTGGTGACACCTGAACTTTCCTCGACAGATTCTACCGCTTTGAAAAGTCACTTAGTATTTTCAGCACAGTTTTAAAGATTTGATGACTGATTAAGCCTGGAGGGAGTCGAAGAGCTGGGCAGGAGGCACCGAAAGAGGGAATGAAAGGCATGGTTTAAAATGAATTTTGGCATAAGTACTTTATACTGAGCCTCACTGAATGAGCACGGCCAAACAATTTTTCATCGAGTCAAGTCACTGTTTACATTCCTTCAACCTGCCATTCCCAAAGTCAAGTCGGCCTGACAAGAATTATGTTTGTGTCAAAATGTTTATTTAGATTTTTATGGTGGTAGCACTCCGCTCCCATCCCGCTGTCTACCTTGGCAGACTTATTCGGCTAATGATATCAGATTCATCGTGCTTCATATTTGTTGTAGTAAAATATACCTGGCAGCGTGACCGAGGATGTGAAATCAGTAGCAATTGCTTTTCCAATGTGCTTTTTCAATTAGTAAATGTGAACTTTCTGTTTTTGTTGGTTTTCCAATTTATTTTTCCTGCTCATTTGGTTTTCCCAGTGAAGGAATGAGATTGTTGCAATCTTGCAAATCTTCTGTATATTTCTCTCAAAGCAGAGACTTTCCTTCATGTGAAAATGAAACAGTGCAGTCAGACCATCTGTGAAACACTCCACTTTCAGTACCTGCCAGAATGAGTCTTATTTCTGCCACCATCAATCAATGAAAATGTGGTTGAAGCGTCCAAGGCAGAGGCCCAATAAGACCCAGCGTGGGTCCCCACTGACTGAGCAGGCTGATGCGATGCACAAGGTCAACGAGGAAACGTGTTGGAAGACACAAGATGAGAAGTTGTGAATTTTATAAAGTGCGGCTATTTTTTCCCAAAAACAAAACACTCATCGCATGGCCTTCATTCAAGGACACTGATAGTAATACAATGGCAGCGTGAAGCAGAGTTCTGTATTCATGTGTTTAGGACTCACTGGAAATATTTCCATTAAAACAAATACTTAGCATGAAAAGGTTTTTCTGGTATTTCAAAGCACCGTATTGCATCTGCTGTGACCTTCTGCAAGCAATTACACAAATATTCCAATTTAGATCATTTCATAATTAAAAGCATGCATATATACTATACACACACAAACACATGGGACATGCCAATGTAACGTTAAAACCAAACAAGCCTGAGCAAAGCAACAAAGTGTGAATACACACCCGCACACAGTAAATCATTGTGAGCAATTCAAGCCAGGAGGTATGTAGAAAAGCACGGTTTCAACATTATAGATCGTCATGGCTGTTTGAAGAGAAGATAATTATAAACACTGTGTAGATCAAATTAAATCAAGATTAGTTGTCAAATAAATGATGTCACAGGCAAAAAGACAACTAAATTACTGTTAATGTGTTTGTTTAATATGAGGAATTATACACATTAGCGTCACTGCCTAGAGGCATTTGAAGCTTTTCTTACAGTGCAAATGCTGACATGTCATTGCAGAAAAAGGCACAAATGGGACTAATAACCTTAGTAATGGCTGCATTCCATTCAGGAGTGCCAGTTCCCGGGCAGTGGCAATTTGCATGTTGGCTAACCGGCGTGGTACACTGGCACTGAATGGAGACATCATTAATGAGCTCAGTTAAACAGGGTTGCCTATTCAGAAAATGTGCAGTGACAAACATCCCCTGTTCATTTTGTGCAGACGTTTGATGAGATGATGAAGAGATGCCTGTAATACACCGCTTAGACACAAATGATGCTGTTAATGGGCATACAGGCTGATTGTCTGCGACATGTCCTGTCTAATTTTACTTCGCCTAATACTGTAGCACATTGCATGGCAAACTTTCAAAGACTGTTAAGATTTTTCTAAACTGGATAAGTGTTGGTAGACTAATGCCATGAACTAATGCCAAAGAATGTACAGAACAAAGGGTCTGAACCGCTAAAGGTCTGTGAGTTTAACCATAAACATATTTTTGAAAGCTCAACAGGACGCAAATGTGTCTGGCACACAAACCATAGCACACACTATCAATTTACCGCATTTACTTTCATGAATATTGAATATCAAGCATGTGTTGAAGATCATGTAAAATCCTGGCAGGAGTTTATGCTGATAGATTTTTAGTAGATAATGTCCAATGTATGTCTGAAAAAATGTGCATTGTTTAATGTGTCTGTTTTTAAAACCTTTGAAAAACAGGTTCAAATGGGTTCGACCTTCATCAGAAAAACTATTGTAACCGTGGCGAGAAGCTCTGCTAACTCCTCACAGCTTTTATTTGCAAACATTATTTTACATTGTAAGACATTTTTGAAGTTGTACACCTTTATTTTGTCTTCTTAGGTCTTCAAATATTTGCAGAATCGAACATGTCGCTCTTGATTCCCCACAGTTTTGACTCTGTCACAGATCATCCTCTCCAATGCTCCAATATGTGTGATGACTTCCTCCAACAACACGTCACACTACATGGTATCATATTTCTTTTGGTGCGTCTCAGGACTCAGTACAAACTCAGAAACAATACTGTTTCCAGCAGACCGAAAAGAGGGCCTAATGCAAACAAACTCCCATTTAAACACACCTATTTGAGCATGATGTCACTCACTGCGTTATTCTTAGTTGATCACCAGCAAAATGTACAGAGAAAAAAAAGTGCAACTGAGCCTATAAAATCAGGTCAAAAGTGTGACATGAATAGTCTTAGTAGTTCCTTGGTAGTTTTAAAAAGATCATTACCACTGCAATTACTGTTTTGTGTAATGACACACTCCTTTGTTGAAGTCTATCACTTCTTTTTTTTTAACTAAAGTGTGAAAACAATTGACTAGTAAAGATAAAGGTTTGGTCACCTCCCACAGTATGTGTAATTTATTTCACCGGCTCAGATTCCTTGTGCGAGAAGAAACACCATGAAAGCAAATAAATCACGCCACACCAACACCTGGATCAGGCAAATGTATAGACAAGCAAACCCCGTCCAACCTCTGTGTCCAGAGGTCCAATACAGCACTGCTGGTGGGAGCACCAGCAGCAACCTGCCAGGTCCAGCATCCTGAGGAGGGTGGGAGGTGACGGGGAGAACAGAGGCGTCTCAGGGACTGGGACAGCAGCGTCATTATGAGCCCCCAGCAAAAATAACCCAACTCTAACGTAACATGGCGAAGTCTGGCCGGGGATAGCCAAACCTTGTCAAGCGGGCCTCAGATAGCAAAGCCCACAACGCCCAGCATCTCGACAAGTATACAGGAAATCCAGATAAATACATAAATAAATAGGAGTGTTGTAGTTGGCAGGCAGATGTTGTTTGAGAATACCATGTGTATGTGGATTGCTACCTGACGCGCCCCTCCTCCGCAGGACTTTCAGTGTCTATATGGTTCTTTCATGGGACACAGTGAGGTTCAATGTGGGGTTTGATGATCAGGAAAGCAATTAAATGTACCACACTTCAGGTGTTGAATGTTTAGCCTGAGAAAATATAGATTTAATATGATCTCGACATCATTATACATCATTAATGTTAATAGGTGTGCAGCTCAAAGCGTCCGCTATTAACGCATGTTGTCATTTAGATGAACATACAATGTAAATATACCTTCACAGTGTAAACCACCACATAAAAACATATGTGAAACAGCGGTTGCTAGGTGAAACGTACCTGTAACTTTTTATGTTTTACGAGTGTGTATTAGTGTGTGAATGTGTGTGCGAATGGGTGAATGTGATGGACGATATTAAGCACTTTGGGGCTGCTCACACAGTTGAAAGGCACTATATAAGTGAAGCCCATTTACCATTTTTTTTTACCAATTGATCTGAATTCTGAACATGCAGTTGTGCTTTGTTTTGTTTGTTGTGACTTTCTGGGGTCAAGTAAATGGAACTGTGTATTACAAAAAAAAAACATTTCAAAAGCTCACTTGCATATCTTTCCATAAACTATATCTATGCAGATCTAACTTTCAATATTTTCCATAGGAATAGTTGAATTAGGTAATAGCTCTAGAAAACTGCTGGCACCAACATCTGTGCTTTATTCAGAAAGAGAATCAAATGAAAGTTGCCACTGCGTCATTCAAAGTCCTCATTCAAAAATCACGATCCAGAATGACTTGCATAACTCGAGCAGCATCTTAATGTCAGGGATGGATCAAAAATCTAACTGACTTAAACAAACAGATAACACATAACAATGGAATTAAGTAGAAAAATATGTGTTTTTGACTTTTAAAACCCATCTCGACATGCAATGATGTAAGCATTGTGTGCAACCTGTTGAACCTAGAATTTGCTGCACTGGCCTGCTGCAAGTCATTTGGGTGTCCCAAAAAGACACGGCGCACAATAAGTTTCACGCTAACAAAGTCTGCATGTTGGGAACATACAGACTGCCAGTTCCCTTTCTCCTCTGTTGTTCAACTCTCTTCTTCTGCCAAGGCTCTGGAGCTGGGAGTGAGAGAAATGAGGAGAACTCCTCTTGTGAACGACAGCTGAGACCTGGGACATGTTTTAAATTTGGACACTAATGTTGGCTCTTTTTATGGCCCTTCTGTAATATGTTTTATGTGCCTCCCAAACATTGGAGAAGGGCTTGCATCCCTCTCCCTCCTCCCTGTAGCCATCTCGTACATCACACAGAGGAGCTGCATGTCAACGCGCCCTGGGTCCCCTGCACTCACTCCTGCTCACAGCAACTCATGTGGCTCGATATGGCAAAATGAGGCAGCACGTTAGACAGAAAAAAGAATAAAAGAGCAGAATGGTAAAAGAATAAAAATGAATCTCAGAAGTGTAGAGTGAAGAGAATAAATCATCATATTTATTTCTTATTAGTACAAACAGGAGACATTTAGGAGAAAAACAGGGGAAAAAACCCGAGTAAGAAAAGGTCATCAACCGCAGAATAGATCCAATGTGTCAAAGTTTTGCTGAGACCAGCAACAAATCGTCGGCCCTCTAATTAACAACAGGGCATATTTGTGGACATGAGATGGAATATCTAATCACTAGTTGTGGCTGGAAAGAAAAGCAAGTGACTCAACCACCTCTGTTTACCAATAATATACTGAAGTCTGTATCTGCCAGTTCAAAACTACTCAGAAAGCTCTGCACATCTGCAATCGTAACACTGCTGAGGAACATTTGACCTTTACAAGTCATATTTCAATCTAATTCATTTCATATTCCATCCATCCATCAATCTTCAGTACCTCTTGATCCAACTCAGGGTCATAGGATGCTGGAGCCAATCCCAGCTGATGTATTGCATGTTTTGGGAGGAAAATGAAGTACGTGGAGAAAACCCCCACACACACACAAGGAGAACATGCAAACACCACACAGAGAGGTCAAAGAGTCTGACACTAAACTTGCCCCCAAAAGGGGGAAATCACTAAAACACTGTGCAGCTAATTCTTTTCAAATACAAAATTAAAATGATTTTAAGTTCCACAGGCACAGGGTTTTTCCAAAAATGTTTTTTTTAAATTATGCAGTGTTGGTAATGAATATGGTTACATAAATAGGATGTTAATAATTCTAGTTCTGAGAGGCAACTTCTCTCCTGTCTCATCTTTCTCTCCTAGGGAAAACAGGCCTTCTCTCACCATGGATGTATTAATGGTGAACACATGTTCAGAGGATGCTGTCTTCCAGTGGCTGCAATTTAGGATTAGTGGAAACAGTCAGATGGAAACAGCTCAGTTCCCAATCTGTCTTTCACTTAACCACCTCCTCTCCGAAAGCCTCTCGCTTCATCATAAACCCCCTCATTCATTCCCCTAAATCACCGGCAGAATCGCAGACCTCGGGGCTCATTTGCACAAGGTCAGAATGGTTTTTCACCGAGTAGAAACACAAACAAGACAGACACACAAATGCCGGGAAGAAGAACGGGGGGAAAGATGAGTCTGTGGATGCCGGAGACTTATGCATTGTAGCAAGGAAACACACTGGCGGTCAAGCACATGGCTGCTCCAACATTAACAACGAGAGGCCGTGTTGCACACATAAAATGTGATCACACAAGTGTTTAATCCTCAAAGCAAACAGTGCTGCGCTGGCACCATCGTGAACAGTGAGATGGACACACGTGCACATGATAATCTCTCACAATCCAGGCTACTGTCATGGAGGTACGAAAGTCTGCCAAGGACATGTGAGAACCAACACCAAACCAGAATAAATAAACCACACTGTAAGATTTTCCCCCACCGCAGGAACTAGGAGAAAAAAGGAGGAAAAAAGAAAAATGGACTGAGCGAAGAGAGACTCCGCAGAGGTTTAAAGGGGAGCGAAGCCCACAGCACGCGGCGCAGAGTGTGCCTCGCATGCAACTGCTTCCCACCCACAGAGTATAAGCCTCCAACACGCTGTGCTGCATGGAGAAAGCTGGAGCTGACGCTGTAAGACTTGCACAACTAGAACAGAGATAAATAAAATGAGATGACGATAGCAGAGATCCACGCTGCAGTGCACCACACACAGGCAGGCAGCACATATCAGGACTGTTGATTTAAGTGCAAAGGACGGTAAAGAGGACAAGAATGCATCTAGAATGTTCCCAATAACAGGAAGCAAAGAGAACTGAGAGAATAATTGAGCAGAGACGAGATCCTTATGGAAAGACAGAAGAATAAATGTTGCATCTCGCAATGATGTAGCACTCGTGTGTGAATTGTTGAATTTAAACTGCATTGCTCTTATTTCAAAGTGAGTAATAAAAGTTGTGATGATAACTCAAAAACCTGATTCATCAACCAACGCTGAAGTTAAAATCTGGTTTCTGGAGTATTTCAGCAGCTTTCAAGTCAGAGTTACAATCTCTTTCAGCTACAATTTAATAGGCTGAGCCCTGAACACCCCCTTTAAAGTCAGCCAACAAGCCAAGCATTTGCTGACAAGTTAATGAAATGATGAAATCAGATTGAATATCAAGGTTTGCCGTCACTCATGATTAAAGTAAATGAATTATGAAGAAAAAGAAAAAAAGATTTACGCCATATCTTCTTGTTATTAGCACTTGTTTCCCACCTGATATTAAGAAACACTGGGCTCACTGATTTAAACGACCGATGTTCAAATGATTTTATTGTTTAATCAAAGTCATACAGATTGCACTTATTCCCCTACCTGCTCTATTTAATCAAGCAACATTAATATTATCCCACCTCACAACATAAAAGCAGTCATTTATCAAGCAATAAATACAAACTTGTCTTGTAACAGCATTATCAAACCTTCAGCAAAATCCAGCAAACGTTAGTTGCATACACAAACCCTCTGACCTTTTATCTGAAAAACGCAGGCCATTAAACAGGCACTGAGCATTGCTAAAAAAAATACTTATTATGCATCATCACGTCATGTCCACATCTTTCTGCTTCATTGCCTGTGTTTCTGGGCTTCAGTGGTTTTTTTTCTTCATTGTTTTCTCTGAGTGTCAATTGTTTGGTATTTCTGTTTATCTGCTCATTAAACAAGTCAGGCCAGGAGCCTCTTTTCAGGACAAGTGGTTGGTCTCAAATCGACCTTTAAAACAGCCAGAAACAAGATATTAACCTAACAAAGTGGGCATTTGTCCGTAGGATCAGACCATTACGAACCAGAATAGGTGCATAAGAGGTGAGCTTGGCAGAAAGTTGTGGCAAAGTGCGGAAGAAAATGAGCAGCTAATTAGAGGAATGGTGATAGTGATAAATGGAAGGGTAGATGACTGCGGGTGCGTGTGTGTGTGCGCAAGCGTGCGTGCGTGCGTGCGTATTGTGGACAGTGGGGATAGAGACCCATGCCTGACCTCAGCTGCCGCTACGGAAATTATCCAGCCAATTATCCAGGACGTTTTCCCCAAGAGCACCGAACACTCAGCGGCCAGGCTTTACGACCTTAGGAAACTTTCTGGGTTGTTTTACTGTGGTGACCTCACTTCAGTTAGCGTGCACTACAGCTCTGCTGGAAAGAGGGACTGCTACTTGTCACAACTGAAAAGCATGATGTCAGGGGAAAGAGCGTTCAAAGACCTTTGCAAACTCCAGTCTACACAGTAGTCTGAGCTGCAGGAGGTGAACCGATGGAGAGGAAATGCTCTAAAGGCAAAGTGTATTAGTGTGAAATGGTGCAATTTAGGTTTTTGAGGCAAAATAAACAGCATTGAGAATGAAACAGGAGGCGTTCTTGATAAGAAAATGACAAACATTAAAATTTTAATCACTTCGCGGGAACCAAGCTGTTTCTAATCACACGTCAGTCCGTTAACGACAGTGTCAGAGTTATCTAAACACTCCACGTGTTCACAGAGAAAGTGACGGGTCAACATTCACCACACGCTTGCTGTGGGTAAAAGTATGGCAATAACAAATCTGTTTCGAGGACATGAAATCATTTGCTGGACTACTTATTGGCAATGTGCATATTATATCTGCTGGAAACAGCAAAACTCCCCATTAAAAAGTTGGCAATCTTTTTATACATTTCAAACATTGTGTTTTTTAGGTCGAGCATATGGATGAAGAAACTGGTGTTTTACCAATTTTCTTTGCTCAGAACTTTAGTTGCAGGTAAGTAAAGACATCTCTTGAAAGCAAACAGTATGCACAGAGGGCAATGACAGTTAAGACAAGGAAATGGGAAACAGTTATTGGCTCTGGGCAAGTCTTTGAGTCGAGCTCCTTGAACTGTGGGCCAATCACAATGAGGTAGATGGGTCATCACGGCCAATCAAATACCTCAGTGTCAGAACTGGGGAATATCCTGACTTTATCTATTTTTACTAGTGCATTTGAAGCAAGCTGTTGGCTGACACACAGTCCAAATCCTGATGTGGGAGCCAAACTGGAGCAAAACAAGGGCTGATGTCAGCAGAGATCATCGTGAATTGATGCCCACGGTTAAATAAGGCCATCGATTCATCTGTCAACTGTTATTTGCAACTAAAACAAAGGCAGTCAAAGCCATTTTCTGTCTGTGTGATTGTTGAGGAGAACCATTGATAAAGCAGTAACAGAAGTAAGAGAAAATCAGACACAGAAAAAAAAGATTAATTAATATATCAAGTAGCATGCTGTTGGTTAGTATTACACTTATCTACATATTACCATTCAACTAGAAGTTCAAAGGAGTATCACCTGTATGATAACATGAATGTACACCCTGATACTGTCATTAATAACAAGTGTTTAAGACATTTTACTCATGAACCCGGTACCCATGTATTCCTGTTTCAAAGCAGCACGGCATGATTAATTATCCTGAATCATTCTAGTGAAACCCTATGGATCAACAGGACAGGATACAGCTATTAAATTATTAACAGTCCTTCTGTCCATCTGATGAAGCGCCGAAGAAAGAAACAGTGCTGAGCTTGAGGTAGAAGCACTGAAATTGCTTAGATGTGCAGATGTGATCCAGACTGAATTTGAAATGAATAGATGCCCACTTGTCTGTTTTCCACAATCAGCACGCAGAAAGAGAAACTGAAACATAAACATGGCAGCCAAGCATAGCAGAGGAATGGGCAGCCGGGGCTGAGAGAAATCTCTATGCTCCATTCAACAGTGCAAACAAGACAACACAATCAACGCTACACTGCTTCTGATCAGATAAGTTTGGTTATCTGCCCCAAACACTCGGCATCTGGCCTCAGAGATAGCTTCAGTTGTTTGCATGAAAATGCAAGTTCAAGCATGTGTAGAACCCAAATATTCAGTCTCTGTGCTGTATCAAAAATCACTATTCCTGTGCTGTTTATGCACCCAAATTCCGTCATGTTCAACTTTCTCGGTCAACAGATTGCTTGTGACTCCTCAAGTGTGACACTCTGAAAATATGGAAGACGTCATTATAGAAGCAGCAGGGGCTCAGGAGCAGAGCAGGTCCAAGGTTGGCACTTCCATCTTCTATCTCAACCTGTACATTTTTTTGGAGTGTCCTTGAGCAAGACAACAAATCCCAAATGGCTCACAACAATGTGAGAACACATTGCATGGCAGCCGTCACCATTGGCATATGACTGTGTATTAGTGAATGATGGATCATGAAAAGTGTGTTGAAACTGCTCAAGCTGTAGAATGTGTTATAAATATATAAAGGTCCCTTCATCATCTCAAAATATCATATGTATCAAATGTATGATGCATTTTTCTTTCCCCATCATTATTTTTGCAGAAACCGTCACTGCCGTGTCACTAAAATCTACACAAGACCTACATGGGTGAAATGAGAAAAAAATTTGCAATCATTTCGTTTGACATCAATAAGATGTAAGGAATTATCAGATTAGAGTGTCTGCCTTTCATTCATCAATTTATCTTCTATACAGCTTCATCCATCTCAGTGTGAGTGGGCGCTGGAGCCACTGCCAGCTGACGAGAGAGTACACCCTGAAAAGGTTGCTCGTCAATCACCTGCAAACACAGAGACAACTGGATGCCCTCACACTAACACCTAGGGGCAATTTACAATCACCGATTACCTTCACTGGCATGTTTCTGGACTTTTGGAGGGAATTTAAGTAAATGAGAAAAAAACAGGCAAGTATAAAGAAAACTGATATTGATCAATGCCATTAATTATTACGAAAGCAACAATTATTATTTTCATATGTTGCTTTGTGCAGGGTATTGAGAAGTCGTTCTTATAACAAAAAATATAAAAAATATATTTTTGTGTTGGAGTTAGTCAGTTGACAAAAGAAATGTGAGCCCTGTTGTTGTATTCTGTATTAAATGTGTGAATTATCTGTCCGAAATGTACATGTAAACATTGGGGGGGAAAAAAACAACTTTCAATCAACTGAATATAATTATTCTGCTTCTTTTGTCTTCTATTTACATTCATTTTACTTAGGAACCTCAGAATTTCAATTATACGTCATGCCTGTCTGTTTGTTTTCAACAAATATGAATTATAGATTCAGTCGCACAGACTCGCGGCTTGAAAATCTCTCTGGTATGTAACAATAAAGAATCACTAAAAGTGCGTAATAAATCAAAGACATTAAAAGGTTAATGTGAGGCCACATGCAGAGCTGCACACTCTGGTGCCGCAAAGACTTTTTAATCCTTGCAGTGGTACATGGAGCACAGAGCAACAGATTTAAATCCCCACAGACAAACTTCCACCTACACCTACACATGGGCAGTGTTTGTTTTCTATTCCTATAGGATGTCAGTCGACATGGCAGTGAGAGAGGGAAAAAGCAGGGTTACAGTATGTAGGAAATAGCTTCAAAAATAAATCCCATGTTGGATTATTGGTTGACATAACAGTTCCAGTCATATCAATGTCATAAGGGCAGGAAATGGATAGGGTGGTAAAAATGGCAGCCGTGAACAAGTCCAAAGATTCATAAATATAGATTTATGAATGACCTGAGCATCACAGCAGCTTAGCAGGTTGCCGTTTAATGGTTTTGGGTGGTGTAATCTTTTAGTTGTGTTTAACTACATTTAATAACTGTAATTTTAATGGAGCGTGTTGATCATTTCCTTACGCAAGGTGTACATGTCGCACCTATAATTTTCTTTTGCTTTATGTAAACCTGGCAGGGTGCCACAGGCTTGAAGTATCATCTCCTTACAAGCATCAATCGCAAGGTCCACTTTGAGCAAACCAAACTAAAAAAAACCTTAACAAGAAAAAAAAAAGCCATAAAACAAACAGGCATTTATGAGCTGTTTTAATAATGTATAAATAGTTTCTTGACAGCGTTGGATTGTTATTCAACTTTTTTTCTTTTTCCACAGTTCGACTGACAATCACCCGAGGCAATAAGAAAGGAATTGATTCATTGCGTTGCTGTTAAAGGTTCAGTTTGTCTCTTTGCGATTTTTTTTAATCCAGTCTCCTGAGAATTTTCCACAAACACTGAAGAGAAAATAATGGCGATGATGATGATGACGACAATGATGAAGAAGATGAAGAAGAAGCAATGATTAGGGGATGCTGAGTGAAGGAGAGTCGAGGAAGTGGACATGGGACTGTAATGGTAAAAAGTCATGGAAAGCTGAAGAAGAGAGCCTCATTTATAAATGCATCCACTCACTCTCAGCATGGGGGTTCATGCTCGCCTGACCACTAAGAGAGTCGCAGCTGAGGGGGGTACACACCCGAGTCAGAAGGGTTAGTCCAGGGGGGTAAATTGGGGGGTATGAGCTCTCTCCAAACTTTGGATTCCTAGAAAAACACAAATAGGCTATTCATCCTTCTTCTGCTCTCGCCCTCACTTCCCCAGCCGAGGAAATGATCAGTGACTGCTGTTTAAGGAAGGCCAGCGGCTTGCCCAAACTAGCACGTTGACGGATTTGAGTACGGAGTCACAAAAAAAACCAGAGCATCTCTCCAAGCATTTTGTCGAACTCGAGATGAAACCAGTTCAATTCAATGCCATTTGATTTATATGGGGTCAATACCAACCCAACTGTTCCACATGAGCAAACATGGATGGATGTGGAAAAGAAAACCCCCCTTTACCAGGATGAAACCTCTGCAGACCGGACTCAGACGTGGCTTTCAAGTACTAAGTACAGCAAAACAGAAAAAAAATAAATAAATCATAGTTTTGTTATTTTACCATCAGATTCTCAAAGCCTCAACTGTCCACACTGATGGATTGACTGTGAAGGAGACTGTTTAGGAAATGAACAGATCCATAGAGATTGTGTAATTTAAATACAAATATGTAGCTCCAATTGAAAATGGAAAAAAAACTTTTTGTATTTTGTCTATGAACTTGTTTATTCATGTTTTGGCCTGTACCAAAATCATATTTCAATATATGTCAACACAAACACTCATCGGTCAATGACAATATGGTGGGGAGGGGGGATTTTGATTCTACAATATATGACAAAGTGTGAAATTATAACAATGCACAATATTTCTGGTTTACACTTTTGAAAGCAAAACAGAAATGCAGTGAAAATAACTTCTCCTCCCAGTCCGAGCACCTGATGAGATCATCAGCATTGTGCACATCTAATAGTGCAGTGCAGTGACACAGACATGTGTCTAATCAGTCAGATTTACTGTAGTTATATGTAAACAACTAATATTTACCATAATACACAGGCAACAGGATCATGGAAAGATTTACAGAAATCCAAGGAACATATTCAAGCCTCAGAATATTTCAGTGGGTTACCTGTAAAGGGTTAAATTCCCTCTTGTTTCTCTTCCTGTGAGATAGTGTCAAGTTTTGGTTGACTAGTCTTACACCCAAGGGCGCTCACTAATTTTGCATTTAATAGGAATGCAAATGTAGCGTAACACGAGCCTCCTATGCACCAGCAGCAGAGGAGGGACGAAGCAAACACACGGAGCAATTATTATCTGATTATGTCAATCAAATCTGGAAGAGATCAGTTCACTTTCAAGGACTTTTAGCAAAAACTGTCAAATCGGTCAAAAACAATAACTGACAGATATTAGAAGCCATCTTGGAAAAAAGGAGCGGAATAGTTAATTCACTGCACATTTTCTGACAACGCTACACAAAAAATAAATCCACTCTATCGAGCCATTTGGGGTTTTTGAATTAGCAGGAGGTCCACTTGACATAAAGTGCTTCGCAAATCAGTACAAAAGAATAGATATGGTATTTACAAGTATCACAATAAAATCACTGCAATATGTAACACTTAGAAGGCTCTCAAGCAAAGAAAGAACATTGTTTTGAGCTGGTCTTAAATAATGTGGGGTCACCTAAAAAAAACCTTTGTGGACAACATCTCATATGAGGCATTTTCTCTCAGTCGGCCACTCTCCCGTACTTTTCCACATTAGTATCCGTTTATGAATATGAATGAAAGCTTGTCAAAGAAATTCCATATCACTCCATTTTCCACACTGATTGCTACCGCTGATGCATTCCAGACGAGTGCATGTCATTACGTCCACCTAATCCCACATTAGTCTCCATTACTGAGACAAGGCCTAATGATTCCACTATCTGCACAAGTTAGTCTGTTGCATTTTTTCTGACAAGCACACACGCGCACGCACACACACACAGTATAAACACACCCTTACACACACACTTACACACACTCTCACGTATAGGTTTTTCTGGTTCTCTCTTTGAAAATCTGTTCCCAAGCAATTTCATGCATGTGGGACACCGAGTAGCCAGTAACGTATGGCTAATAATGTACGACTTGTATTAACAGCCGCGCATGACACACATTTCATTGGGTGATTTACTGGTTTACAGTTCCTGCTGAAATCCATACAGCATAACAGGAGGAATAAAATCTAAACATAAATCAGCTCATGGGGTCACTCAGCAAGACCCCGGCTTTGGGGATTGTGACTCGCACAATAACACACACATACACACGCTTGCAATGGGAGTAAGGATGGATATGCTGGAGAAAAGACACGTCTTCCCAGATATATTGTGGCTTTTACTACTTCTGGCTTGTGTTCCACTTAACGCCCTTTACTTTTACACACACTATATATCACTCAGCTGACTCTCAGCTCACCGCACTACTAATCCGAGGGGCCCGCCATCCAGGGGGTCACTCTGGAAGCCTTAAATGTCACTGAAAGAGGGGGGTCACCAGACAGAGCCACAGGAGGGCTGGATCATACCTCTAAAACAAAAACATCACACAATGCTGTTTAACGCGCATCCAAGTGAACACAGTAAATATGTTACTGTACATTCAACTCTAAAAACACCCACATTTTTCAAGTTTGTGCAGAGGCATGTGACACCACAGCTGAACATCCTTGGACACTTTTTTCAACAGTAGATTACAGAACTGTCAGGAGTTATTAATTAAAAAATTGACAATTTAAGAAATAATGGAACCACACAATACACAGTGAGTAAGATTTGGTGACTAATCAAGTTGTTGCCACTTCTCTTTGATGGCAAGTATTGCCATTAAAGAGCTTTTAAATGTCAAATTGAATTTAGTATATCATGAACACGTACAGAAAAATTTACTAACATAACAAACGTTAAACACGTCATTCTTTGAGACATGAGAAACATTGAAATTAAAAACCCATCCCAACATATAGCTCCACAAGGCAGGATGCGGGTCTTTAAACATACATATACACATTAGCACCACATTAACACTACCCTATTATATGCTGTGCAGCACATTAGTCCTGTCCACTGCCATACATAAAACAGATGTAAACCTCGTTTGCATGAGGTAATCTGTTTACATTCATAAACCACAACACCATATATGAACCAAGCAGGCACCAGAACAGTAGTGAAGGCCCGAAGACCCGGTGGCACATCAGGGAGGACAGCAGCTGACTGATCCCCAGGGGAGGCTCTGATTCACCCAGCTGAGCAAACACACAAGGCTGGAGTTTCAATAAGGCTGAGCTAACACACAGACTAATGCAGAACAGCAGGCCAGGTTAGCATAAAATGCACAATCCTGGCAGAGAATATGTAGGAATAAAACAGCAGAAAAATTCTAATCATAAAGTCGAGGTTTAGGGGAATCACTGCAATGTCCCTGTGGTTCAACATGAAAAAAAGAATAACACCGATGTGCTTCATATTTCCCAAAACTCAAAGATCTTTTTTTCTGCTGAGATCTTTCAATGCACGTGACAAAACCTTTGTTTCTGGTTTTCAGAATAGATGAGAATGTGTTCAAGAAAGTTGCTTTGGTTTGTCAAAGGATCGAGCCATTGCACAAAACAACCATTCTCAGAGGAATAAAGTCTAAAAGAAATACAAAATTGTCCCACTTTTTAATAATGTAAGCTTATACCGGAGGGTTAGTCACACATGCAGGGAAAACAGAAAAACTCACATTTGGTGGTATTTCTTTTTTTTTAGACACATTTCTCTATTTTGGCATAAGATACTGTCTGATTGATGTCTTCGGTTGGCACTTCCTCCTGTAGCTGCAGGGCATGGTGGATTAGTCATAATTAAAAAACATCACACCTTCCAGCGGAAATTTAACCCTTGACTACACACAGGCCACACACACACACACATGCACTCACACTGTGCAAGATCAGTGACACCGGCTTTACATAATAGTATGTGGTTATGAAAGTACTGTCAACACAAGCTTGCCGCTTGCTCCATTCCAAAGGATCAGCACGGTGGGATCCCAGACCTACGAGGCCGTCAGATACAGATTCATGTGCGAGAGTGTGGGTGCAGGTCTTACAGCGTTGGTAGTGCTGCGATCTGCTGTGGCACGTGGAATTATCGCAACCAAATGGCTGAATATTTTCCTTGGTTAATAAAAAAAATAAGCCCTCAGGGCTGAATAGGAAACCAAATGACTTGTTAAGGAGGGGAGCTTTTCACAGTGTGGGCAGCCTTGATTGTAAAGTGAAAACAGCTGAGAAATGATACAAAGCAATCATCACCAGAGCTGGAAAATCAGTTTGAGAATGAGCGTTTAACAGGTCTTGGTTGAAGGTTTGACTGAGAAGAGGAGCGTCTTGCATCATCCAATCAGTTGCATTTTTTGCAGAGTAGAAGGCTTTTGAAGTAGTCACTTTATCACAATTATTGTTTTCAGGAATATGCTGAAATACAGCCACTTAATGGCAAAACCCCTCCTCACAGACAACTTCTGCATGACCTCCGAAAAGTGGGGAAAAATCTCAGTCCCAACAGAAATTCTAGAATCTCCTTGGTAGCAAATAAGCCATAAAATGTAGAGACAAAAATCTCTGGCATCTGCTTTTCAAAAGGTCATAAGGGAGTCTTGACTTTCTCTTGGTTACATAAACAATGGAGCTTTAAAGTCCAAATGCCTTTAACAGTACAGCTACTGCCTGGACACTACACGTGTTACTTCCTTCTTTCTCTTTTTTTTTTCCCCCAAAACTAATCTAACCTATAAGCCATATTGACCCCGTCCTTCCGGGGGGAAAAAATGCATCAGGTGATAGAAATCTTTATACTGTGAGAATTTTATGAGTATATAAAATCAGCAACAAGTAAAACTTGCTAAACAAACAAGAAATGGAAAAAAGTAGATTCTCAATGAGGATTTACAAGAAAATAAAAAACATAAAAGCAGACACAATGAGAGAGGAAGGATATCATTATGGTCGTTCCATCAGTCTGCAGCCTCACAAAAGGCACAAGAACTCTCCTTAAATGTGTTTACGTTTTCTAAGCAAGTCACCCCTTTGACAATACTAAACATTTTCCCGAAACCCAAAAAATTGGATTTGTCTTTATGGAAAATGAAAGACTGTCCAACTCTGTCAGCCAGAAAACGTGTCAATCAAAGTTATGGTAGGAATGTAAAGGCAAGTTTAACAACATACAACAATAACAACAATAATGTTATCTTGTATCTTATCCTGTATGTCATATGTGCCACTGGAGCCTTCAGGAAATAAATGAATGAAGCGCACCAAAAACTGACTTCTGACAGCGATACTGTTGGTGCGTCGCTGGTGCCACTTTGATTGTCGTATAATTTTCGAATATGTATTTTTTTGGGGTTCTTAGCAGCTATAGCACTCATGGTGCACAATGCAGTGACACAGCTTTCATATCACTTCTGACACAGTCGGATATTTAGCCCGTCTCTGGTCAAACAAGTGTGACAATGGCAAACCCATCTCACTGTACAACATGAGACCGCAGATTTAAACTATTGCTGTTATTCACCACACATCACAGTGTAGTCTACATTGACGTAAATCACTGTAATCTAAGGTTACACGTTTACATTTTGAGGAAAATCATGAAACTTTGACATATAAACGAGTTTTTAGGTATATGTAGGTTTAAGTTAGGGGAAGAGGGCTAAAGTTAGGCAAGGGGTAGTTTTGGCTGAGCGCAGTCAGTCTGTAATATACATTAGTCTACTATAATTTAAGTCAATGTAATGTCCCCAGAAGTACAGAGAGACGCAACGTGTGTGTGTGTGTGTGTGTGTGTGTGTGTGTGTGTGTGTGTGTGTGTGTGTGTGTGTGTGTGTGTGTGTGTGTGTGTGTGTGTGTGTGTGTGTGTGTGTGTGTGTGTGTGTGTGTGTTTACACAGCTGGAAGTGGAGTGCGAATCACTTCACCTGGCGGTGGCTCTCGGGGTGTCTGCTATGATCCCATTAAAAGGCAGACAGGCTCTGGCACCCACTCCACAAAACGGGAGGACTTTGCTTACCAAAATATCTCTGCATTAGAGCACAAAAAGCGGGCCAAATCCCTACGAAACCCTGCTGAATTTACTCAGGGGGCAAATGGTTCCCTGATAGCTGATTGCTCTGGCAGGGTTCAGGTGGATCTGCCGAGTGGCCTCCAGCCCAGTTTCCACTCCATTCAACTTTCCACTCAGACCCAGACTTGTCTCCACACCTCCCTCTTTTCGCTTTCTTGCTCTCACTCCAACCCGCCCATCTCACATCCTTCTCCTCCTCAGGCTCAGTCCAAAAGCCAAAAACACTCATGCCAGATTTAATGCAACCTCCATGTCAGTCGGTGCTTAAGCCGCTATCTGTCTTGATTGCCTCAGCTGCTCCCTCTCTTTATTTTCTGTGCTACATCACAACATCAGCCTGGCTGCCCCTAGAGCTTCCCGCTAGATATGGTTCACCGATGAGGAGATATCAAACCGAGCACAGTTGTGTTGGAGATCAAAACAAACTCGACCACTCTCACTTTTTGATTTATCCATCTCACTAATAGCTCCTCTGAGTCATGGTCTGAGTTATAGGAAGGCGCAGTCCAGCATTACAGTATCAATCCCCAGACTACCTCAGCAGCACCATAATCAGACTGCCTGTACGCCCGCCTGTTCCCAAGAATACAGAGAAGCCTTAAAGGCCCTGATGTGATACCAAGTGTTGAAGACTGACAGGCCTCCGGGGCTCTGTTACTTTTATAAGCAAGGCCTTTATAAGTACATAAGGGACGCACGTTGTTTGAAAATCATGCTCAGTGTCACTCACATTGTGGATACAAGCATACAAATATCCACACATCAAAACTTCAATCAAGCGCATGCTTTGCAACAAAGTGTGCAGAGCATGAAACGGAGCATGGTGCTCTCTAATCTTCTGGTCACTGTCCTACTCTGTCTGGCAGTACAGAGAAGTCAAGTGGAGGGATCAGAATTAGCTGCGAGGGAGGCACTAAACGGGCACAGGACACTGAAGAGACATGCTGCGGTCCAGCGGGGCCTGTAATGTGGATCAAAGAAACAGAAATGGACCAAGTCCCTGTTTCATTAGCTTGCTGTCATCAGGCATTCTCTGTTTACAGGCCTGATTGAGCAGCATTGAAAGCAGATCACTAACTGTCATTTGTGCCCCATCCAGAATAATAAAACTCAGATGTATATGGCGGCTGGTGGTGTGGCTCAAAGAGAAAAGCAATCTTGCATATAGTTAAGAGAAACATAACAAGAAATTAAATCCACAGGTTTAAAATCACACGCCATGACATTTGGGGCATGAGGTAAAATGATGGATTGAAGTGACAGCCGTAACTTGACAGGTAGACTGAGTGGGTGAGTGTACATGTATAGATCTGTAATCTGCTTCAGTTCATACCAATGTGGCCTTCAGTCTGGAAAATCAGTTAAAACGAAGGTCAAAGCTTCAGCTGGGGAACTCAAAAAGGAAATATGTCATGCAACTGCAGCCAGACACTATCAGTGAACAAGACCATCCTCAGGCCATTTATAAAAACCTGCAGCACCCATTCCAACAGCTGGAAAATAAAATGTACCTCATCCATTAGAAGTGAAAGCAAACTGAGCTAAGATTTAAGTGTATTGGCAATCCTGTTTCTTTGTAGTTAGCAGATACTGGCTCTCATAACAGATAGTTTGGATCAGTGTTATCAAATTACTATTTTATCACAATAAACCCTCAATTCTACGAGGCGGATTTTCCAGATGTCACATCGCGTTTTTTCCCATCGCACAAACTACCTCTCATTTTGCAGACAGAACCAACAGCATAGCCATTTCATGGTAAGGTCACAGATAAAAAGCCAACTATTCCACATGAGCAAGCATATTTAGGAAATTACCAGGAAGAAACCTGAGCAAAACAGCTTTCTGTTGTTCCAGTTTGGGTTATGGAACAGAAAGACAGACAGAGATTAGACGCAAATAGAGAGCAACATGCAAAAAAGACATCAGACAGCAAGCTGATCCACTCAATGCAGACTGAAAGTCAGCAACTATAAGATAGCCAGCAGAGTTGATTACTTGTTTGAATTTAAGGTGTCTCAGTGGTTTAGGTCTATTTATGTCTGACAGAAAACTGTAAAAAACAGTTCTTTAAGACGACAACACTATCTACTGCAATGTGCCATGCTCGTGTAACTAGAGACTCTCATGCCATGTCTTTTTCATTGTATCCATGCCAAATAATGAATTGCTCACTGCTAACCGCTTTGAGGTGAGATCAAAATGTCAAAATGGGTAATTATAAAGGAAGTAATTCAAGTAAAAAAGTAATTTAAGTAAGTAGTCCAAAAGCACATCAAATAAACAGAAATGGTTAAAAAACGAGGCAAGTGCTTTTGTTCAAAATCGACGACGTTGATAAAAATACTTGCATCATGATTGAGGCTTTGGCAATGAGATGGCATTCCTGACTGAGTATAGCCAATCTGTCTACCTTTTTTGGTGCAAGTATGGCAAGCGGTGGCATGCTGGCTACCTCACCACATCTGATTATGTTAACACATTTAGTGCGGTTTACGTATGCGTGAACGTAGCCTGAAGAAAAACCTCTCAACAGTGGTGATCTCAGAGCCTGTATTTGATTTTTATTGAACCTTTATTTAACCAAGTAAGTTCCTATATACAATAAGAACCAGGATAAGGAGAAAGAGAATATACAGTTTAAATGATCAACAAACTGTCGAGTTTAATCAGTTGTTTGTTTTAGTGTTTTTATGTTTTTGTTTTTTTGATTTCTTAGGGTAGGTTTTTTCAGCTGGTGCAAGCAAACAGATTGTAATGGAACTTGAACAGTAATATACATTGTGTATAGGGAATTTTAACAAAATTAGAACCTTATGCAGATTAACACAATTTGTTCCAGATTATGTATATTTGTTCTGTATTAAGACCACTCTCATTAGGCAAATACAACACATTATAGGGTAGACAGCTTAATCAGAGATGCTACTTTCCTCAGTTGTTTAGGCAAGCAAAATAAGGCCTATTCTTCCATTCAACCATTAAAAATAACAAAAACAGTCCTGGAAGAAACTGGGCGTTTGATGACTGAGACTTTAATCAAGCAACTTCACACAATCCAGTTCAACTGAATTTATAGTAAAGAGTTTTTAATAGCACAATGGAGCATGGGGTGGCTAAACAACATGACGTGCATACATTTATACTCTGGGAAATATCTCTTAAACGCAATGTGCACAGAGGTACACTGTACAGATGCACAGACAACATGCATACACACTCGGGTGTTAGACAGACCATGTGCAGTCGTGTTTTGATAGGCAAACGGTTGAGCATTGGAAATGAGGATGTGTGTGAAAGATTGGTCCTGCTCAGAAGCCGCTGTGCATAAAGTCTTGGAAAGCACACATGGAACATGTAATTGAATGAGAAACGGTCTCTCGTTGGCTGGAGACAGTTTTCTGGCATGTAAAAAAAAAAACGACAAAAAAAAACACATGAGGTCGGTAAATGCTTGCACTTTTTGCTGCCTTCATTCTGGTTGCAACACTTTTATTTGGTTATCCCCTTTTGAGTGCTCGCTTTGCTTCCTCCCTGAGCCAAAGCATGCATAATGTCACAAACCTGCGTTCAATACTTCAGAAAAAAGTATAAATCAGATCTAATAAAGAGTGGAAACAACTTGTTTTCATTAGAACAATGGGACTGGCAGAAGAGTTGGCCCTGCTGCTGCTGCGGCTGCTGCTGTTGCTACTCTGGGTCTCCAGTGTCCAAGTTTCCTGCCAAATGGACAAGTTCAGCAAGCCTGGTCTCAGGACTTTATCACAAACACACATCCACACACAGGTTCTCCCCGCATGGCGTCTCAGTCCACACCCAGACACTTCTGCTGCTTTTCACACCAACGTGAGATGAAGTAACGTCCAAGGAATTAGTCGACGACGTGCTGGTTAGTATCACAACAATATGCCCAGCAGCGACATGCACACAAACAAAAATAAATGGTAATGTATATACCAGACAAGGGTTGACAGTATGTGTGATTTATTGTCCATGGCCACAGAGAAATAAACCACATGTCTCAACAAGCTTTCAGTTTTACTTGCTTTTTGCAAGCTGGCTGCCACAATCAACAGAACCCATCTCATTTTCCTGACTCCCTGGGAAGGTTTTAATTGACTCTAAAAGGAATCTGAATAAAAGCCAGTTTCCTTATTTGTACAGGTCCCCAGTGACCCATGAATCCATTTTGCAATTTTTGTCATGTTTATCAAACTGTCAGGTATGACGTTTGATCTTTGCATTTTTAAATCATGTAGCATCACAATGTGGAGCATGACAAAACACACCCCTTACAAATGTTCAGTCATCGATGCCCGAAGAGGTCTTGAAAAAAACTGTCTCAACCTTGTGTATGTAATAGAGACACTTTTCATAATAGTTCAATTAGTTAAAATAAAGGAAAATCTATATATAGGGGACACACACACACACACACACACACACACACACACACACACACACACACACACACACACACACACACACACACACACACACACACACACACACACACACACACACACACACACACACACACACACACACACACACACACACACACACACACACACACACACACACACACACACACACACACACACACACACACACACACACACACACACACACACACACACGCCGATCCAGTATCGGTGTCGGGTTAAAGAGGGAAAACAAGACAGACATTAAGGTGTCTTAAAATTCACTGATATAAATTGCACATTATTCCCACAAACACACACACGCACGCACGCACGCACGCACGCACTCACACACAGTGGTACTCCACCTGCGGTTACAACTTTTCACTGATACTTCACTTGTTCTCATAAATTAAAAATACCTTTGGCCTGCCTGACTTCCACTGGCTGCAAAAGTTACAACAGCTTTTGGCACACAATGTGGACCATTACTACACACTCATGTACGGCTTGGTTAATTGTGCATTCTCAGATGACCGATTGGAACAGTCATGGCAAAAAAAAAAAGTCTTCTTGTTGAGGAAACATGAGACACTCCAGAATGTTGAGAGCTGAGAGTATTAGTGGTTCTTTCCTCTCTTGGCTGCACATTTCCTAATTGCATTTAAATTCGACCATTTTGAGAGCCTTTTGCATTTGCTCAACATGAGGTCCCTCGATTCCAGGCTCGCCCGTCTCATTTATTTATAGCAATTGCCAGGCTTTTTATAGTTCAGTCACATCAGTGAAAGTTCAATTGGATGTTTTCACACCTCTAGTGGAGTCATGTGTTGTTTGAATTAAAGACATTTCTAGTCCATCAAAAGAAACCTTTGGAGATGATAGTATACTATATTGATATAGAGCAGAAATCTAAATTGAATTTTATCCTTTTTTCCTAACAATGTGTATTACTGTCACTGTGTGGAATAGGAAATGGGGTTAACATTCTGACACAAGCCTCCCAATGGGAGTCACAATAAGCACAATAAACCTGAACTGCACTCATCGCTGGCCTGCCATCTTGATACTTGGGATTATCAAGGGGTGGCTGTGATATACTAATCACTTTTTCCACACAGCAAGAATGCTGAAGTTAATGTCCAAGCTTGGAGGCCTTCTTTGTTGAGCTTGCATGATACTCCACCTTTCTCTGACAATCCAAAGACATTCTTTTCACATTAACATATGACATGTGATGGACTACTGACCTTTCCAAAATGTGCTTTCCCCTTCATCCAACATCAGCTGATTCTCCGGCTCCTGTGACCCTACAATGAAGGACACAAGTATTGTCAGCTTGATTGATTAATCTAATGAGAGGAACAAATGTGTTTGTGGCTCTCTGCGAGGTGCTATTGCCAAGACATTTGAACATTAGCGTGCCTTTTATAGTCTAATTCATGAGAATAAAAGAAAAGCCGGTTGGCATGCATACATGGACTCATTGTGCATTCTACGACAATCAGTGTTACCTGACATGACCTCCTGCCTAATATTATTTAGGTAGCGCTTTGTTGCTGTCAGGACATGAACTACACTATCTTTACACCAGAATCAACATTACTTCCATCAGCAATTTGTTTTAAAGTAGTTGATCTGCTGGGTCAGACCATACAGGCCCGCCTTGGCTGCTCATGACCATTTTTCTTCTTTGCTTGGACCACTTTCTCTAGATACAGATCACTACAGACCAGGAAAAACACAATAGCTGTGATTTAAAAAAAAATAAAAATCTGACCCAATTGTTTAGCCACAACAACTCAACCCCTGTAAAAATCACGTTGTGGCATTATTAATCTTTTGGCTTATCGAAATAAAGAATTGTTTGCACTGTGGAGTGTGTCTGCGAGCGAATGATTCTCAGTTCCATTCAATACATTCTCAATGGCATTCCAACAGAGAGCAGGTATCTTCACAAAAACAAACACGGCTAAAACAAGTTAAATTTAGCAAAACCAACAGGACTTACATCATTAAGTTTCCATTTTCGTTTGAAGAAAGAACTTCTGCAGCAAAGAATCACATTGTGTTATGACTCATGTTTTGGGCCGCTGACACTCCGTTGGACCTCAACTTTAATCATCAGACAGTTAGTAAGTGTAACCATTAGGACATCTCCAACAGGTGTTCTTGAGAATACTTTAAATAAAGTACTTTTCATTTCAGCTTTTTATTTCTGTAACAAAAACTCTGTATGATTTTATGGACGTCACCTCAGATTTCATGGTGCTGCAGGTGCTCCCAAATGTAAATTGTGGTCAGCCTTAATATGAGGAGTCAGCTGCTCAGACTAAGACATAAAGGATTATCAATGTGTTTCACAGCATTTGACCACACATGCAAAGAATCCATATTTAATAGTAGAATAGAAGATAGTAGAACTTAATGTCTTTGGCTTTGCATCGTAAGCAGAAGTGTGGTTATTGTGTATTGTAAACCCAGACACCATTGTGATGGTTGGTGTTAGTCACAGGGTTATATAAAGACAGTAAGATGATTAGGGAGAAGGCATTTAGTGGAGCAATGAAAAGCAGACCGTAGCTCATGGAGCTAAGTTCCATGATTGAATCCACATTTTCCTCCTGGAACACACAGATGCTCTTTTCCGCTGTTGCTATCCCTTCAATGCTCTTAAGCAAAAGGGAAATACACACAAACACTGGTCTTCACACTGATACAGAGCCTCAGGACAATATCCTCCCAGCAACAAGTTTCGGGACTGATGTTAGAAAAGTAACAACAAAAATACCAATCTAGTCATTAGGGTAAAGTCTTTCAGCCAAGGGTTTACAACAGGGATTACTGTGCGAGCACAGCCGGAAACATTATCTACACATTAAAGGCATTCAATAGGAGGTGTTTCACTTTTGTTCCCGATAAATCACAGTCATAAATGCATGTGAGGATTGTCAAACTGAACAAGGGCCATGACAAAAATCTAACTCTTTTCAAGTGATCCCAAGGTTGGACTAAGACGTAACAGGATAATTCCAGTCTTTAAACTCACAGAGACGATGACTACACAAGCATGACTTATTCCTATTCCTGTTTCTAATTAGGTCAGACTCCAGCTTTTGATTTTATTGTTCATCTGAGTATCAGACCCTGCAGTCCCACCTGCATCCAAACAACTGTTCCAAGACCTAGTGGTGACCCTCAAGTCTTTAATACTGCCTCATTGCACAGGGAACAGTCAAACATTTCTTAAAAACGTACAAACATAATTGTAAACAGATTGAAAATGAAGTTTCAAATATGTAGACTTTGGGTTTCCAATCGATAAGAATGAAGAAACTCAGAACTGCCCGTAACAACTTCAAGCTATGCTTTGGGTATAAGGACACTAATATAATTGTTTTGCCTAATAATCCGATAAGAAGTCTTATTATTCACTCTTGTGTAAAATAAGATTTGGCAAAGACTTTTCACTGTACTTTGTTTCAGGGTTATCAGACCCTCAGTGATTTGTTCTGCAGGCCAGCGGATGACTTCACAGTATTCAACATAGCCCATTAAATATCACATTAAGTAGTCCTTCTAGCTACAATCCTGGCAGAGAGTTTAGGTGAATATGCAATCATTATGCAAGTATATTTGTCAATCATGTTCAGGCATTGAGGCCATAGAGGGAGATGTTCATATTAGTAGATACTGTAAATATATCATGAACGTGTCAGACTCATTTGAGCAGCTGCTCACTCACTGGTGAGGCAGGTGATAAATCAAGGATGTAAGTCAAAACAGATAGAACCTAATCTTCAGTGATAAGAGAAGCTTCAATCACAGAGCACAAGGGATCTTTAAACAGAGAAATATGATGCACTGTTTATGTGTAAGATGAGTCTGCAGGAAGCATCAACTTAAATCAAGAGCCTGATGTAATCCAAACCAATGTCCTATTTGAAAGCAGTAGCACTGACAGCCCGACGCCCTGTCACACTTATGCAGGAACAAAAACAATGTGGCAGTCGGCACAGAAATACAAACAAAGTCAACAGCCTCGCCACAGCCAATCCTATCATATATCCCTTCACCAGCAGAATTAGGGAAGGCCAGGAACTTGTACTAAACCACAAGTCCCCCAAGGAATTGGGGGCAGAATGAATGAAAATCCAGGCACACATCAGACTGCTGTTTACCTGTCTATGATTGGGGCTTACATGTAAAACAGTAAAAGTAATTTCAAACAGAGTTGTAGACATAAAGGTCTGTGATCTCACTCTAAAACACTTAGCAGCAGTGACACGTACTAATAAATCATACATTGAAAAAATGAGTCCTCCTGCAGTCCAAACCAGAAAGTTCATTGATTTATTGAGAGTAGGGCAGCGGTATCATATTCGTGTTTGACCGCAACACTTTCTGGCAAGCGAGACAACTATTCCACCCTCTAAGCAGCAAGCACCCAACGACTCGTTCTAACCCCTTCCGGCCCCTACCTCCTCCTGCCTAGTCGACATAATAACTTACCTCCACCAAGTCAGAGCTGTTTGTCAAGCAGTGAAAAATAAAAAACAACACTGAAAACCAAACGCCCCTTTTAGCTTCAGCTGTGTTCTGCCAAGAAAATTAAATTTACGAGAAGGTTTGTCTACAATAACACATTAAAGCCCTATGAGTTGGGAATGGCTGTTTTCATTCCGCCTACAGGAGGAGTGTTCAATGGAAAGTGGATGAGAGAAGAAGCTCTGGTTGCAGTCAAAGTACACTGCAAATGTACTCAAGTGGTTATTTGCTGTCGGAAGAGTGGCTGCTAGAGTTAGACAGAGACATACAACGTATCTTTGAGGGAGCTGAAGGCTTTTAGTATCGTGGTCAGCTTGGATCCAGAGGCAGTGTTAAGAGTGTGCCTCGTGTCTCAAACAATGCTTCTGAGTTACAGCACACTGTTTGAGGTTAGGACGTGTGGTTGAGTAGAGGTCTCGAGCCCAACCGCTTGTGACTCCCAATTCAGACCTCTGCAGTCTCATCGAAAAAAACATGAAGGCTCAGGAGTCAAAAGTTCATCTGGATTCAGTCTGTTTTCTCAAATTGATGTATCCATACAGACTTTACCCACTTTATAGCCAGTCCCAGAAGACATTGGGCAAAACATCGTTACCCTCTGCAGGGCCACCGTTTTATCATAGAACTAACACATAAAGACAGACAAACATATTCACATAGTTTGCACTTACGGGAAATAAAGTCACCAGTTATGAGAACAAACGGGTCTTTCAGTTTTGGAACGAAGTTGGAGTACCTGGAGAAAACGCAGTGACGCACAGGGAGAATATGCAAACATTACACAGAAAGGCCCATAGTTGAAACTGGGTGTTCTGACTGTGATGCCAGAGAGGGAAAAACTAAACCATCACGTAATATATAAACATTAGAACTAGCTAAGTAATGTTTTTGTTAAAATAGAGTTTACAACTTTTGTATTTCTGCATAGGTTTTCTTTCCCATTGTTCACAGCTGAGAGAGATTATCTACACTGACCCTGTGATTTAAGGTAATATATCTAGAATATTCCTCACTACAGGCTGGGGCAGGTGGTATAAGAGGTAAACCTCGGATTCCAAGGTCAGCAGCTTGATTGCCAGCTCTACAAATCGATGAGCAAAAGTGTTTTTGAGCGGGGTGCTGAACTTTGAGTTGTTCACAAGACCACTTTCCATTGCATAAGGTGATTGGGTGTGTGTTTGTGTGTATGTACTGGAGCGAATAGGACTAAATGACTCTGTGTGAAATGACTTGAGACTCCTAAAGCATTGAGAACACACTATATAAGCAAAGTTCCTTAACTCATCTGCTGTGAGCTGTGTCAGATCCCACAGTCACAGTGGGAGCCTTACAAAGGACAAGCATGCATGAAATATACATTTCTATGGAAGGAAATTGTGAACAGCATTTATTGGTTTTCCTGGTGACAGAATAAAGTCTTAACTCACTTCTTTACTTTCAACAATCTTAACAGGAAACCTACACTGTCTTTATAATTGTTGAACCTGAATGCCATATTTTACTTTAACCTTGAAGCAGTATGATCTGAAAACCTTAACTGAAAATGTGCTTTACATCTGTTCAAGAGTCTCAGAAAAATAAATGACCGCCTACAAACACCGCCTACTCTCAAATAATGAAAAAACAGCAGGATGATTGTAGCTTGATCCATGGACATTATCATCAGCTTTAGTCATGAAGCGTCTGCCCTACTCCATCATGAATTGTCTGAAAATCACTTTTTGCTTCTGTTTAAGTTGTATCACCAAGGTAGCAGGTCTTGCTCAAAGCATATTACAAATAGAAAATCCAGTTGCTTCTGTAATACTTCAGCATAATACAAATAGTCTTTTTGAGTATGAAATACTTGAACAATTCGGGTCTGTTTTGGTGTTATGAACCTGAGATGTGGAGAGGTTTTTCCCAAGACATATGACCAAGTTCAGTTGGCCTGATTAAATTACTTTGAGATGAGCTGACTTTCGGGTTTTGTTTTTGCTCTTTGCAAAGCAGGCATACTTTATTGGATCCTTCGATTGGCTTGTGCTTGCCCCTTTTCTGTTGACTATGTTAAATGTTTTGTGCTTACCATGTGACCATTGTTGTTAATGTGTTTTAGTGCCGAAGTCTGTGACCAGAGTACTGAAAATACACTCAATACCTAAATAAAACAAACTAATTAAAAAACAAATAGATGCACCATGGTCTGGAAGACCACCACAGGCATTTTGTGTCTCAACTATTTGTTGATCTTTATGAGAAAATGTACAAATAAACATACAAGTGTGTCTCTACTTTGTAGCATAAACACCAAATAAGCCAGTTTGTAAAGAAAGTGACCACCCTTGCATGTGCACACACAAATGCATACACACCTGCACGCGTGCACACACACACACACACACACACACACACACACACACACACACACACACACACACACACACACACACACACACACACACACACACACACACACACACACACACACACACACACACACACACACACACACACACACACACACACACACACACACACACACACACACACACACACACACACACACACACACACACAATCCCCTCACCCTAAATTTGCCCGTTACAGCCCAGATTTAAGCAGTACTGTGACCATACCTTAATCTTAAAAGTAGTCCTCAAGCAACATCTTAACAGAAGTTTAGTGTTCTCCTGCCTTCTGGCCCCACAAAATGAAAACTACAAGACCACACACACACATGCAACCTAAGGTGATCTCCAAGCTGCTTAAGCACAGACTGGAAATGTGTTCAGCTCGGCTGGCCAGATTCATTAACTATCAAAGCATATCAAAAGTCAACTGACATCACTGTATCAAGGGAGCCAACACAGCTCAGGAACACGAGGAAAAGCTATTGCAGAGGTATGGGGTTGGACTTGTTGTCAAGGTATACTGGTGATATTTGACTTAGATGGTACTGGTCCCATGATGCTAACAAGAAAAATGATATATATTCGATTTTGTGACACAATACTCGGACTTAGTGCAACATAAAATATCAATTTCTGGGAAACAGTGGCAATGTCATTGACATTTAGGACCCACATGGATCCCGCCTGCTGTTAGGAAAGGGGCTTAGTGAAAGAGGCAAGCAAAACAACATTCTCCAGCTATGCTAATTGGCATACTTTCACATGGGCTGGAATGCTATGATAACATCCACCTCTATTCCCCGAGGGGGCCTTGATCCTGCAGGCGTTTACTGGGTCAGAGGACCTTGATGTGGATGAAAGCAAGGTAGAGGGGCTCCATTATGAATATACAGAGTGGGGGATGGTCTCTTACTCTTGGACACACATGTGGTATTTGGGTATGTTGGGGGATGCCGATGCTTTCACTGAGAATGTGTTGGTGCATTTGGGATAGACGAAGGCTTTGGCTTCAGTTTTTGTCATTGAGGGGCCTCCTTTGCTGTCAGATAGCTGTCACACCCCATGGACAGTGGGGGGCTATGAGGCAGTGGAACTACCCGGAAAGTGAGGTGGGTTTTGGGACAAAGTGGAGCCCTGTCTCCGCGGGGATGGTCGCGAAGGCATGGGATTGATGGGGTGGTGATGAGAGACGAAGATGTCAGGGAACAGACACCCATTGAGAGTGGGACCAGTAAGAGAGGCCTACTGGGGAACTTAGGGGCCCATCATCACCTCCACTTTCTACCCTGAACTGAGTTGGAGAAATTGGGGGAGGGAAAAATGGAGAAGAGGGGAAAGATTGTCCACTGGAGTTCACACACATCAAATTACTATAGGTTTATTATTCTAGAGTGTGACCTGAGCCAGCTGCACCAGTGTCTACAGAACCTACAGTATATGTGCATGCAGGATGCAATCAATCAGTTATTTCTCTATGCTGGCGAGGTTTAAAAAAAAAAAAAGAAGAAGTGAAAAAAAACATCAACAGTCTGTGTGTGTTACGATGTGGTGCTTTGCAATACAAATAACAAAATGAGCTTGCTTTCCCATTTGAAGGGCATGACATTTTGGGTCACAGCTCCACCGCTTGGCCTCAGAGATATTTCTGAGACAGAAATATGAGACTGATAAGAATCAGTCGGCTAAGGTCATACCAGGTAGCCAGAGGGGGAACATTTTCTCTCTCTAATCCAATACCTCCAGTCAGGGTTTCTAATGATACTTATTTGCAATTCAGTGCCGGCATTTATTTTTTTATCAAATCTCAAATCTGTTTACTTCATGGCATGCAACTCATTAAATTCATTTGGTCATTGTTATGGCTTTGTTGTTGGTAGATGATGAAAAATGAGAGGAGACAGATGGGAAAATAAATGCATCAAACCAAAGTCCTTTGGTGGATGCAAACCAAGAACACTGTGGTTCATAGTTGGCAGTTTAATCCTTCTCCATGATTTTTAACTTAAGCAAAAGTTTTGGTGAGTTAGATCAATGCCTCTCTTAAAATTACGGTTGTGTAGTATTCAACCACATGGGATGATAAATTCACGCTACATTTTGAAACCTCTGTCATGTATCTTCTGTCAATTCCTTCATTTCTGGTCATTCAGAGTTAATTTGCTGTCTTTGCAGTTCTCTAAAGAAAACATAACAACATTCATGAAAGTATTCTCACTTAGAGTCTTAGAGTTGAGGTGTTTTTCATTCCAGGGAGCCTCCTCTGGTTCGGTCCACAGACAGTGAGATGGATGAATTGAGTATTGTTTGGGGTGCATGTGGCACGCACGTCAAGGGACAGAGTAACCAGAGACAGACCCACTCCACATCCCCACCAGGGAGCTGAGCCAGAGAAACTTTAGTCACGTTCAAATAAATTCTTTCCTGTCCAAATTGACACCCTTCCGTTGCCATGGAGTGGATTTGGTTTAGTTTACAGTAATTTGGAGTCTGGGTGGCACAGGAATGTGGTGAGGGACACAGGTTTGTGGCACACTCAATAGCACTATCATAATTCAAATATTGGGTGGGATTTGAGCACTTATCAGTTTTCACACATCCAGAAGAAAATTACTTGCAAAATTATTTAAATCTAGCTATCTTTTAAGTGATCAACTAGATCATGCTCTTATTCAGCTGAAACATCACTGTTTCATTCTTCAACTGACTAATTACTGTATCTCTATGAGCTCTGTCCTTCCGCCTCACGGCGACAAGGTCATGGGTTCAAATACCAGCCGGACCTTTCTGTGTGGAGTTTGCATGTTTTCCCGTGGAGTGCTTGAGATTCCTCCGGGCACTCTGGCTTTCTCCCACAGTCCAAAAACATGTACGTTAGAATTAATTGTGACTGATGTAATGGCAATATATTGGTTAAGTAATTGCCTTGAATGGCAGCCTTTACCATGGGTGTGAGTACATCAATGGGTGAATGTGACTAACAATGTAAAGCAAGAGTGTCAAAAGTTGTTTCAGTCGAGGCGATATGCACAAAACTATACCAACTGCAAGATCACTCAGTAGAGGTAAAGTGTATCACTGAAATTGACTTGAATTTTGTGCACTCTTTACTTTTGCCATTTTTAGTCCCCAGCAGCAGACAAAAAACATCATTTGAAACTCTAATAATTCTGAAAGTGTGTCATCAAATAGCCCTTGGTTGCCTCCAAGTAATTCAACTTTGAAGCTTATGTTGCTGCAGTACTTAAAGCTGTTCTGCAGCAATGGAAGTTGGTTGAAACTTGAAAGGTTGAGCGGACTGTGGAAGTTACAAAATATATTCACTTGCCCAAAAAAGGTATGAGGCCTAAGGATGACATCTTTTGCTACCAAGTTTTCATGGCATCTAAAAGGGCATAAAATGACCTATTTGAAGGTAGGGTTAGGTAAAGGTGCACACCTCATGAGGACCATACGACTTTGTCTCTAAAATCAAGCAGATGCTATCTGAAGCTGTTTTGAAGCTAAACCAAAACTTCCCAATGCATCTGCTCCTAATAAAAAACAATGATCAACCTCAACTAACCAAAAACATCCAGTGGTGTATGTATAGTTTGCATCAGGTATTGTACAGACTGACCCACAGCAGGACTGAATTTTTGAATGCTGGAGACCAGTACCACTGGCAGTCTCAGTTTTGGTCAATTTCAAACGACAAACCTACATGTGGTGCTCTTTTCATTTTCAACAGTCTAGATCTAATAAGCGTTTCCCATGTACACAGGGAAGAAAGACACATGGTGTTCATAAGCTGCATAATGCTCTCCCTGCTAAAAGGTAATGGAATCCCCACAGCACCAAAAAATGAAAAACACACACGTGGATATATGTATAGTGTATGCACACACTGATGGCCCTACAGCTTTCATACACTCACTGTCTCCGATTCCCCGTCTCCTCCACACTATTCACCTCTCATATGATCATGATCTGAATTGTCAGTGCCCCTTCTGAATTCCAGTTTTAATGTGAAAACCTGAATTCAAAGGGGAGATGACGCAGGTCTGGAATATAGCTTTCATTTACCTCATCATCTGTCTTTCCCTCACTGGGTAACGACAGGACAATATCCTCACGTCATGTGTAAGAGCCAGTACAACCTTAATATGCTGAGCCAAACCGCATGTAAAGGTGAGCATTAGTGTGTAAATGTTTACCTCTTTAGTATAGAAATCCCTTTTTAATTACTGTGTCTTGTACTTTTTATAAAAGTGTCTATTTTTAACATCAGACGTCATTTTCACATCAGTGCCAGATACAGTAGAGAGTGAGTGTTGTGAAAACCTGGCAATGGAAGTTATAATAAAAGAAAAGATAAAGCAGCATTGCTAAAGAGCATTATGTGGGCTTTTGCAGAATTACCTAATATCAACACCACGCTCAAACTGCTTTGTGCTAGCTTGAACCCAATCAGAGGCAGCTCTATACACACAAACCACAGAAATAGGAGCGATATTGGTGGAACAGACTGAGCTTTTTACTCAAGCTTGGCCATTCAATATACTCTTGAATTCAAATACATAATTAAATCTAGTTATGCAGTATTATGCAGTGGTTATGCTTTCCAGTTACATATTACTGTGAAGACTAAAGCAGTCCGACGTGAGGGTCATAAAACTGTATGCAGCAGAGGGACAAGTAGAGGCCAGCAGGGCTTCAGTCTGCTCTCGAAGCGCAACAGTTTCCATCGTCTGGAATCGGGCTCCCGACAGAGCATTACTCCAGAGGAGAAGTTCAACTCTACAATCCAAACCATCCTCCATCTACAACTGCAGAGTGCTGATGATGTCGGCAACGCGGACCGCTGGGGTTCCTACTCATTGCGAGAGACTTCAGTGCATGTCAGTGTTTATAAAAGCGGACTATTATCCTTATTGCTATTGCGTATTGCCATATGCAGTTGCCCTGGCCATGACCGCCGACAGCCCGATTATTATAATAAATCTGTCAAGAAAGAAGGCGAAGAGTAGAGAGTTTCTTTATGAGCATCAGTCCTCTTTCCAAGGCTGATCACCACTTAGAACAAAAGATAAAATAGACAGTGAGTGCACAGTTGAGCAAGTTAATCTCTCTATTTGACAGAAACACAATAAAACACCAAAGAGAAGAGGTGGGAGTTCATTCAGTACCTGTGAAACTACCCGTGTGTGACTACAAGGCCAGGTTAAGTCCACAACAATTAACGTTGATACATGAAGCAACAAGGAGCATTTTAATGGATGCATGCAGTAAATATGACAAAATTCTGACTGGCTGAGAGGAGATACAACGCCGAGTAAACGAGGCAGTTGTTTTTGTGACGACACACTTGAAAAGAGCGACGGGTTTCATCCAGGCACATGTGGAAACTTGCTGTTTAACTTCATTCTTCTTGAGCGTCCTTTTTACATAAGCACACAGCTTAATTTAAGCTTCGCGGAGATCCAGGTGGAGACACCCAGTAGAGAAATTCCAGAACAGCGGCATTAAATCAACTGTCAAGACATACGTGTGCATAGGCTGTTAAAAGTTCATTTGAGTGAAAGGTTTTCATATGAGGGTATGTCACAGCAGACAAAAAGAATTTTCATTTTTATGACGTCCCGCTTTAGATTTCTTCAGCCTTTACTTGACTGCACAAAAAGCCTGCATGTGAATAAAAACGTACTTCAAGTGCACCTAACAGCGATCCTTTCCACCTTATCTGTCAGTAAAGGACACAAACTTCTCGACGAGTGCTTATAACCACTTTTAAGCTTTTCAGAAGAGTGGGGACAGCACCTGCTATTGGGTGGTAAGTGTGGGGGAAGTTAATGACATAAGCCAGAAAAGCAGCACACATGGAAAAGGAAAAAGAAAACACTTCACCCAGCCTTGCAGAAGATTTTTAAGTCCTCTGGACTCCACAACTCCACTGGACAGCAGAATGACACAAGTCAGGGAGTGTGCAGAGAGTTTTGAACAGATTTGCATTTTTGCAAACAGTTTTGAATTAATGACATTGCGTGCATCATTCTGCATCTTGAGACATTGCCCAAGACTTTTGTGACAGTGGGTGGGAGCCAAGCCCTGGCTCTACTGCTCCATGTCGGATCTGGCCATGTTTACCTAATTCTGATGGAGTCCAGATGGTCTTCCTATGACTGTCCTTTGGAAGGGTTGCTGAGTCTGGACCACTGTTTCCAGCAAGCAAGCAGAGCTGGGTGGATCATGTCTGATCAGACCAAAAAAAAAAAGAGCACATATGGTTCTAAATTGGGAGACAAGAGACGGTTGATATTCCATCACAGCAAGGCTGGATATCAATTTAAGTGTGAAATACTTTTTGGGATGGAAAGATGATGTGCATGAGAAATGACAGAAAGCAATTTGCTTCAAGTCTCTGTGGACTGAGGTTGCCTTGGTGGCAGTAATGCACAGCACATTGGCTTGAATACGACATAAATTTCAAAAAAATAATCCAACACCTCAACATCTTTTCACAGAATGTAAAATGTTCTTGTTAAAAACTACAAGTAATTTCTTGTGGGCTGGCTTTCACACTTTGTTTTGGTTTGCCTCAGAAGGAAAGTCGGCCTTTCATTCCAAAGCGGTGCTTCAGGGAAAATAAGCCTCGGCATAGTGCATAGATGGTCTGCACCATCCTCCCTTTTCTCACTGGAAAAGCTCTCTTTAGCCCTCGGGGTAATAGCTTTCATGCGCAGAACCCCAATACTCCAAACAATACTGTAATAACATAGAAAAAGATTTGTGTTATTGCTTTGCATGTCATATTGTTCAGCCTGTGAGAGATGGACCTCTGATGACAGCTGAGGTTCTAATGTGAAGTCTGTTTTGATAAGTCACTCAAAGTTCATCATCACTCTCGCTCACAGATCCCCCCCCCCCCCCCCCCCCCCCCTTATACACACTGGCACAGAAGCAACACAGTAAGGAACCTATAGGTCATCGCAACATTTCAACCATGTGTGTGATATCGACCCCGGAAAAGAGACATTTATGAAAAAATTGCCTCAAGCTATTATACATTGCACAAAATCAATCAAGTTCCCAGTATCAAAATACCATGAAAGTCAATCATGAATCAGTTCAGTAGTATGTTGAGGTAAGTAGAAGTGCAGCTGCATATTCAATGTGGCGTGTGTTGAGGAAAAACACCACGAGGGATGCACGTGATATTCTGCAGCAGAGTCAGATGGTCGGGGACGAGATGAAGATGAAGCCTGTATTGAAACAGTGTCACAGACCCTTTTGTGTGAAAAGAGGAAATGCTTAAAACCTTGAACCATGAGCAGCTTAAAGAGCTTGAAACTGCTCACCACTTGGTAGATCTGTCAAAATATATCACGCTGTCATGAGTCTCACTGCACTCTGTATTCTGGTCATCATTATCCACACATTGGGGAACTTCACTTATAACTCAGTCCATCCTACTGCTCCCCTTATTTAGCTCCCATATGTCACATATTCATTGTAGTTAAGATTTGTGCTTCCAGCCCTAGATTACCTACAGCATTTCGTCCGTATGTATAGAGATTAGCAAAAGGACATTTTTGTCCCTATAATCTTTAACACTTCACAACAGTATATACAGTTGTCCGGTTTGAGTCCTTTCGCATATTTTAAACCGAGTCCACGTAGCACTATAGATTTTATAGCATTGATCGTATGTGTTGTACAGAAACTGTATGTTTGTCTATCCACATCTAAATTTTGTTATATTATTGTAGTGATTACAACATTGGAAACTATTGCAACACATCATCAGTAGGGTACAACTAACTTGTCTCACAATGGTCTAAACCCAGCTCATGTTCCCTAGTAGTGGGCGAATAGTCAAATGCTTGGTGAATTCTGCTTCACAGTATTAGGAAGCGCCGACATCAAAGGATCAAAATGCCACATCACTATGAACGCTTGGCCGCCACAAGCCAGTTTTCCCTTGTGGTAACTTTACTGACTCCTCCTGCTTAAACAGTCTGTATTCATACTGAAATTCAAGATCAAGTAACTTTTGCCCTTCTGCTGTTCAGGGGGATGTGCGTTTGTGTCCCAGTTGGGCTTTTTTGTACAGTGTTTGCATCTTTTAGTTGTTTTTTTCTTCTTCAAATACTTCAAATACTTGTTACAGTCCAACAATAAATTGCTCATAGGTGTGAATGTGATGTGTGTGTCTGTCTTGTTTTTGGACTGTAATGGGCTTACAACCTGTCCAGGGTGTACTCTACCGACGTCCAATGATAGGTGGGATCACTTCAAGCAACCATGAATTGGTTTAGCCTTATAGAACAAGATGGATAGAGGCCTCTCTTAAGAAAGAGACTTTGTGTTTGTGGCTGCATGTATAAGTGAAGTTAAAAATGTTTAAAAACACTGATTGGATTTAATACATTTTTTAAGTTGGTTTCATATATACTTAATAATTGATATTGGCACCAGCCACCACATTTCTTTCATTGGCATGTGCCTTTCCTGTCTAAAAACAAAGTTAAAATACTACCTGCGATTACAAGCTGGAAAGAACACAGCAGGCCTGCAACAGATATGTCTTTAATTGTGACAGTTTTGACAGAATTGAAAAACATCCAAGTCAAATCAAAACACACCCTGACTTTGATAATACAAGTCCTCATTTTCCACCCAACCTAATACTTTGCCACAGGCTGTTGCTGCAGCTGATGTCAGTTTTACCAAATGTTGATACCGCAGATAAAACACGCATCCATGGATTTATTCGTACAGCAACTGAGAGGCACACAGAGGCAGTTGGGCAGGTAGATAGAGTTTGAGTTCAGTGAGGACACACGCGTTTCAAAATCAATCTAGCTCAGCCTTGAAACTCAAGGATCGCTGGTAATGTTCAAAACAAAAAGGGAAAAGCAGAAGAGCAAATATGCATGTGCACGTGTGCTGGATTAAATATCCCTGATTGTGCTCCAGTGCTGCCTCGGTAAATAGGCCCAGTGGACGCATCTCTGTTCAGTATGATTTCCCCACACCTCAGCCAAGAATCTTGTATTTTACCAAAATTCTACAAGGACTGACAGTAATCCAGCTAACACATTCTTGAGCCAGGTCAGAGCACCGAATATATTTATGCCAGAAGCAGAATCCTTGACTGCCGTGTGGTTTATTCCTTCCTCCTCTTTCACCAACAGCTGTTTTTTTTTTTACAGAATGCTCTAAGACAAATAAATATTTCCCAACATAAAAGGAGACAAGGTATCAATCAAACAGTCACATACAGCGTTGTGACAGTTAGTACAATTTACTCGATTACAGTACCTAGTTTCTTCTTTAAAAAGAATTGGGGTTTTCTTGAGTTGCTAAAACAAATAAATGACACACAATTTGGTATGCAAGTCAAATGCTACTTGTCTCCTTTAGTTAGACTTGTTTTAAGTTGTCTTAGTTGTATTGTTGCTGTGATGAACTGGTTCATTTATCAGGTTCAGCAAAAATGATACCAGTCAGGTGGAGGATGATGCACTATGACATCTATTTTAGGCTACGTTCACATCGCTGGTGTTGATGCTCAATTTCGATTTATGCGGGGATCCGATTTTTTTGCGTGCTCATTTCAAACGCGACCTGCTGTGTGAATGTGATCGGACCGGATGTTTTCTTGCCCCAGAGCGAATGCGCAGAAGATGATGTGAAGTCATGCCGAGCACGGTATTTACTCATGGCACGCCGGTCAGCAACCAGGGTTGCTAGGTGTGACTCACTGTTTCCAGAACCAAAAAAAGTAAAACTCACACCTCAATAAAAGACCAGCCCAAATCTCAGCCTGTATAGGAATCATGTTATAAGAGTAAAACCAGTATATGTGTGATAATGAACACACCATAAACACACAAATGCACGAAAATAAACAAAGTTAAAAGGTAAGAGAGTTTGGCTCCCCAATTGGGGGATACCTGCCATATCTGGCAACGTCTGTCAGCCCATGTAGATCCATTTTCAAGTGGTTGCTAAATACGAGCCGACAAAATCTAGACATGACGAGGGAAAGAAGAAAGAGAATAAGGTAAAGAGAGAGCACAGCTTCTAACTGCTTTTAACATTTTGGCGGAGCTGCTTCCTCCGGCGCTTGTCATTGACGTCAGTCGCACATCAACGACCAAGCAGTCGCATGTAGAAAAATATCGGAATTGGTGCTACATACAAACGAGGCCTGAGTCTAGTGTGAAAAAAATCTGAATTGGAGCTTTCACATGGCCACAAAACAGGTCTGATACGGGTCACTTGTGAGTAAGAAATCTGAACTGGGTCGCATTTCCCTGCAGTGTGAACGAGGCCTTAGTGGTTCATGAAATAAAGAGATTAATGAAACAATCACAAAGAGAAAAAGAAACAAGAAAACAGTGGAAAAACTGCACAGGTACTGTAAAGGTAGGCTGAGATTTATCTAGGGCTGCATTACTGCGTATACATTACCAGCAGTAGGACATCTTACACAATGCTGTTAGGACTGAATTAGATCACATTTGATGATGTGATTCTTCCAGAGTAAACAAGAGTTCAATGAAATAGTAAACTATTAAGACAACAGTTCAGCTAATGCTAACAGGATACAAAGAGACAGCAGCCCTTCAACTGTATTCAATTAAATTCAGTTATTGTAACTGGGTCGTTAATTCCATAATAGTAATTAGTTAGTAGCACATCAGCCACAAAACTAGCAGTGCAACATCACTTTATAACACATTATTTATGGCGTTTGATTTGGGGGCATACTCCATATATAACCATTCTAACTGAGGACTCTCAGCTGGAGAACAAAGGTAAAGATCTGACACAAAGAAGCAAGAAGGAATGCAAAGCATTACACATTTACTCCAGCAGGAGAACCTTAGCTACAACAACTTCTAAGTCATTTTCACATGCTTCAAACACAACCCAAAAACCAACCAAAACACAAAGGTCCATGTAGCGTGATTCAGTCAACCCACTTGCCACATTTTGGCTGCTCGCACTCTGCCACAAACACACAATCTTTACAACAAATAAAAGCAGATGCGCCACGGATCGTGAGGATATAAGGGCATATCATTTCCGAGCAAAAGACTTAAAAAAAAAGGCTCTGTTTCAAAGAGGTAAAAGAAAATTGTAAATACATGTGACCTGTTTATTAAACATCTCGTTGTTTTGTGACAAGATTGGAAAATGTTAGTTCTCCATCAAAGCCAAGACTTGACATGACTATAAACTCACTTACATGTGGTAGCACTGTGGACACAGCCTGGCTATCCTTCATTCAAAAACATCCCAATGGGTGTTCTAAAGCTGCTTCAGGAGTAATGAAGAGTAAAACCCTGGCAGGAGCCGATAAAGTTATTGGCTAGATGGCGGCAACATCGCACGCGGTTTATTAATCTGATTGACTTCATTATAACACTTTGTGGTTATTGTCATTCTATTTCCCTGAATAGATGATGTCAGAGTGTAAGACTGGAGTTCCCTGTTCAGCCAAACCCACAACTGTGACAGAATAAGGATTCAGTTCCAGTCTAGTTGTCTCCCTCATGACCAGCCCCCCCCCCCGCCTTCTTCTGTTCCCTTCAAAACAGCTTGCTGTCACCAGCCACCTCTCTCACCAATCACGCTGTCAAAGTGACTGACAGTCTCAGTGCGAGTCACACCGCAGATGACAGAACTAAATATTTGAAAGTGAAACAACACTTGAGTTTAATTGCATACATGGGACATTTATATGCATCAGCATCCGAGCCAGCTGGAGACAGGATGTAAGCTAGGCTGGGTTAAATGACATTTTCCATTCTTTTATTACTTAACACCCATGTGTGCAGACTTGTACCCCCATCTCACTTGACTGGCCTGCAGCAGAAAACTGTGTGGCTGCCCAACTCTTTGTATGAATGATGAGGAAATGGATATCCACACTTAATGCTAAACAGTTACACACCAAAAAAAAAAAAATCCCACAGTAGTGTCTCTGTTGAATCCTCTTTCATCTGTCTTCTCAAGCTCTTTCATTTTATTTTCCGAGCTCTGCTTCATGTAAAAAAAAAAAAAAAAACATTAATCTGGCATCAATGAGTTCCAAATATTTGCTTCGGTGAATCGTTCAAAGTTTTGACAGATGACAAACATAGTGCACTCACTCACCCACCCAGTCTCAGCATTATGCCATGAATATTTTTGTACTGGCAGATATTGATCCCTCGGGCCTACCTCTACCTCTTACGTAACAGACTGTCATACTGCTCCAGGAACATTTGTTAAAAATGCAGCAGGCCGCTGGAACCACCGAAGCTATGGAATGAGTTTTTTTCTGGCCCAGGTGCACTCAGTCCCCCTTCTGTCTTCAAGGACAACTACATCACCATCACTCCCCTAGATAACAATGGAATGATTGGATCTTCCTGAGCCACCAACCTGACTCCAAATTCCATCTGTAGGAGAATAGAGACGGTATTGTTCCTTTACCGCTCCAAAACAAACATGGCAGGCAATCTACACTCTGCAGTTCACTCTCAAATATGTCCACTATTTCATTCACAGATGGTCAATAACTGCAGATGGCCATCTTGTTAATTAATTTCCCTTTTTGTTGAGGATATATATTTCTCAAACCTAGCCTCACTCTCTAATAAACTATGTTCTTTTTTGCTCCGAAATAACATCAACTCTGTGTGGTTAAACACACCCGGGTCAAGGTCAACCAACACCCAGCATTCACTGGTGACCTTCACAGCTGCTGCCAATTCGAGTACTTTAAAGAACGCACTCAGGGTCAGTGATGTGCTGTCTGCTTAACCCCAGCGATCGCTGAAAAGGAGAGAAAATATATATACATGCTCATGTATTCAAATATACATGCAGAGTCGCCTGTGTTGATCCAGCACTGTGAGACAGTCATGGACACGCGAGTGCGGCCCCGCCCTCGTCTCTGAAAATATACACGGCACCACTGACAGGTAGCGAGAGGTCCACACAAGCCGAGATGTAAACGTGAAAAGGGATTGTTTTTAATACCTAACTTTATACCTAACAGAGATCACGTTATGAAAGCAACTTTTAATGTGGACCATGAACGGAAAAGCTGAGTGAATTAGGAATGGCACCCGTCCAGGCTTTCTGATGTGTGAATCAGCAGAGCTTGAATCTGAAAATGGGAGTTCAGCAAGTTCAAACACAAATGAGACGGATTAGGCTGACAGCGATAATGCAAACTCAGACAAGTAGGACACACTGCTACGCATCTTTCGTCAACGTTTTCTACATCGATGTGAAATCACCCAAATGTAGTGGCCTGGTAGCCGTCTGTTTTTTGAAGTGAACACTCGACTCAAGTGATTCATATGGAACTTGAAGCAATGATGTCATAAGAAAAAAGCTGAACGAGGTCACTTCTTCAGCCTGACACTTAGTGGTAAAGGGGGCGATAAGGATAAACCTATAGGTTTTTCAATTTACTTTCAGTTTTAGTTGGGAAGACTAATATTGTTCATTCATTTTAGGTTGAGAGAGTTTAAATGGAAGCTTTGTCCATCTGTCCCCTTAGCCACTGATTTAAAGAGATTAAACAGGCCACCTTGGCGCACCGCAAGAATTACACTACATTTGAACTCACAGTCCATTGTACTGCCAGCACAATCTTGCCAACACAAGCTTGAATCCTTCCAAAGCAAGCCAAGACGTTTCTCCTGAGAGTCTAAGTGGGAGAGTGACAATGGGCCGACAGTAGGGGGACAATGGAGGAACTGTGGTTTGAGAAACAATAGAACAAGAGCGTTTTGGGACGGTGCATAATGCAGAGATACGCCTGTGGTGGTGCGGTGGGATCTTGGCGGGGGAATAACTACTGTGAAAGCGACGGAGAGACGGAAGTGGTTCAGTGTCTCGCGGCGTGTTGGAGGAGTTCATGTATTAGGCAGAGTGAGGATGAAGAGCAGAGCCTCATAAACCGACACATGCGTCCACAAAGCATTAAAAAAAAAGCTCCTGCACTCTGCACATGCAGAGGACACTTGACATGACGATGACCTGACCTACAGCAGACCATATAAATCTCTTTATGCGACATATATATGACATATTAAAGTGTGAACCAGTGTTTTGAGAGTTTTTCTGGAAAATGTACCATCACACTAATGTGAAAGCAAAAAGATAACACTGACAAGGTAATCCAAGGGTTTAAGGCATCCATTATCAGGCTTTGCAGCAGTGTATATATAGCACTCATTAAATCTGTTGTATTGTGTTTGTGTGCGTGCTTGTGTGTGCACGAGCGTTGCCATAGCACCCATTCAGGGGGTGGGCGCTAACCAAATTGATTCACAATGCTGGCAACATTCAGCCATAAATATCACTGCAATGATTACTGAAAATATCCCCCTGCTGTTGAGACACATTTATCTAGTTTGAGTGTTTACATTAGTACACAACAGTTTGTGAAAATGGCGTAACTTGTGGAGGCAGAAGAAAGTTTACGAGTGTCAGCTACAGACAACCTTGCAACATTTTTACCTCCGGTTTGATGGAGGACACGGTCATGATGAGGGATGTTTGCAAGAGTAAAAATGATAAAGACATAAATAAGGGATTTGCCGATCAGAACTGTTTCATTTTTCAAGATGAAATTCCAACTATGTCCTTACCTCCACCTTATTCTGTCTGAAAAAGTGTGTTCAGGTGACCGCAGCTGTAAGACGCAACTAAATGATCTTCTCACTGTGATTTCTTCCCCAATTCATTTTATAAATTTGTCAAATTTTTTTCAGATAATCATAGCCACAAGCTTGTAGGTTTGTAAACCCGAGAGCCAAAGAGGAGCAACAAAGAAAACCACAAAATATAATTGGGAATGATGGGACAACAATAACCAGGTCCTTACAGGTAATGACAGCGTTTCAAGTCCTCCCTGTCACAGTGTGTTGAACTGAAGAGCACTTTATGACACTGAAGATTGCGACAGTGCATTCTTCTTCATCGAAGCGTTCACAACACAACACAACAGCAAGACAGAGTGAAAGACAATTCTGTGTGTCTCTGGTCACTTACTGAAATCGATCCAGAGTTCAGATGAGCAAAGTGCCATACATGCCGAATGTCTACCCCCTTGTGGACACAAGACATATTGCTTTTGCAGTATACCCATGAACTCTAAAAAATTAAGTTTGAAGTGGAGCAATGCATAAAAAATCAAAAGGGAAAAAAAAAACTAACAAAAAAAAAATACTACACAACACTGGGTTTAAAACTAATCCTTACAGGATGTTGGATAAATGTTCGGTGTAGAGATTAGGAGGTGCGGCTGCTTTAGTTCAGATGTTAATGGGAAGGTTTGTGACTCCTCCAAGCCATACTTCTGCCCTCTCTGTTCTTAAGACTACAACTGTCGGGTTAATCCCTGTTGAAATGAGACAAACATGTGGTTTAGCTATTTATGCCAAGCAACAGTAATACATACAGTACATGCAGCCAAATCCAGGCCCTTACAGTCCCGACTGAAGGCAAAGTAGCAGAGTGCTATTAACCTGCCAGCGCTCCGCTGAAGAAAAATCACACTAATATCTTAGTCACCTCAGCCTGCTAACTTAAGACTCCTGTGCCAAATATAGTAGCCCCCGCTCACTCTTCTGTGCACACTGTTTTCCTCATTCAGCTCTCACTTCCTTTTCCCATCTGTCTACGGAGCATGAGGGTGGCACACAAAGCACCAGGGAAAAGGATACAGGAAAGGACCATTTCTGAAACTGATCCTGAACTCCGATAGGTTTTTCCACGCCGACTGGGAAAGATTTGGTTTCTCAGAAGCATGACTGCAGCAAGGCATAGGTAGATTACACCCCGAGGCTGTGTGTAGGTGCATAAACGTTTCTGATGCCTTTGGCAATGTGGTTAAGCTGTGATACTGATCTCCAAGCTTTTGCTTACACAATGACTCACCATGGCACAGTCTTGGCACTGTGTAGCGGATGAATCAAAGAAAAGCCTTGGCACACTGACACTTCACCATGAGGTGCTTAAGTTGCTTGTTAATTCTTTGAAGGGACTTTTTTTCTCCATAAACACAAAAATGCAATTCTGCAAGATCATCAATCGGCACAAATGCATGCCCAAATTAGCACAATAACATACATTGTTGTACTTTTAAATTGCATGAATTGTTTAAAAGTCACCAGAAAAAACACTTTGACTGCTCAGTACACGGAGTTGGACTGGCGACATGCTCAAAGTGCATTCCGCATTCCCACACAGTCATCTGGAATACGCTCCATCGAAGCTGAATTGGATAAAGCTGTATGGAAGATGGATAAATACAATGGTACCCAAAAAGTACAGAAGAGACCCTATATCTTAAAGAGCCAACCTATTTTTTTTTTCAGCATTTTGATTTTATCAAATGCAGACTGATTCTATCCAATGGCTCTCTGAGGATGGGTAAAAAACATGCTGCAGTTTTTTTGTTGATTCAAAATCAATTTACCTGAATTGCATAACTATCTCAATATTTTTCTTGTAAAACAAACAAAACATAAGACATACACAAACATAACCAAATAAACGCTAAATGATTAAATGTTAACAATAAAAATTTGATATATGCGCAATACCAAGCAAACCGTTTGTTATTGCCATCAATGAGCCAGAGGATTTCTCACATTTGATCAGATGGGTCAGGGAGGATGGAAATAAGAATATTTGTGCAAGCATGCGAGTGTCTGTCTGTGTCTGACACTGACAGTGTTTATACATGTTGTTCGGTGCCAGTGCTATGAATTGGTTTCCATCGTGCCCCGAGGGGATCCAGCTCACTCCAGCTCCAAACACAAAGCAGATAAATAATAACACTAATAATTACCACCACCATTCACAGTTTGCAGCAAATTCGTGCAGCAACTCTGCCAATGACAACAAGGGAGATGTGGGATCTGGGGATCCTGGAGTAAATCAAAACCAACACTCTTCCCTGGGAAGGTCCCATGGCTTTTGTTATCTGCCTCGAAACCAGTATGATTCATCAGTTGTATTATGGATGTTATTGTTGGCTGTGGGGAAGGCACATCTCATAACCCCAGAACTAGTGCAGAGATAAATGCCATATATATCACTCTACTGCCATCCACTTGACATTTACAATAGGTGTTTGTGTTGATCATTTCATAACAGCTTGTGCAGGTGATGCTTTCTTATTCTCCTTACTATATGTGGTTTATGTCAGCGATAAAATGATGAAGCCGCTGTCTCGGATCGCACTACTCTCTTACCCACCAAACACACACAAAGAATGCCACTAGCTGTCAGTCATTTTAACTGACCCGGCCTCTCATATCCCACAAACCCAATCATCAGTGAATGCTGGTCGGTTGGTCTATAAAGCCCGGTGTTTACCTCGTCTAGACAGACTGTGGAACTGGCACCCGTGGGCATCTGAGCAGTATACTGCACCCGTTTTAACCACAAATGAGATCCCTGCTATCATTTAACAACATAAATCAAATGCTTGCATATTAACAGCCCATCGGTGTCGCAGTGATTCAACAGATTGCAAGAGTCATCCCAAAATGTTTTTGTAGAGTGAAGGAATTCTCTAGCGTTTGATTCTTGAGGCTAAGCTATAAATCATCCCAGAAGCGACCATACAGTTTCTATAGTTCCCATGTAATGTGTGCTGCACGTGTTGGGTTGTTTTTCCAACTTCATGCAGGAAGTGAGGCAGGCCAAAATTATATTTGAGTTGAAAGTGAATTGCAACACAACTCTGCATCATGCTAACACTCTTCACTGAGGTGAGCAGATCTAAATTTCAACTCGTTTATCTGGGCAAATAAGAATAGTTCTGGCTGTGGGCAAAGACTTCGCTCCAAAAAACAAATATTATTTCCCCTCCTTAACTGGCCAGGGACTGACAGAGACATACTGTACTAGGCCTCTCCTCAGTGTTTCCAGCTGAAACCTCACTAAGACCTCAATTTAACATGGCTTGCAGTGATGGCTGGAAAAAATTATGCCACCACACATATTATCATATTAATTACCACAGTGTATTTTTGTTCACCGGGAGGAGAAAGAATTACAAAATAAAGAATCGCAAATATGAAAATGCTTTTGGACCGGAGGAATTTGTTTACACAGAAGTCAAACAAAAGTGAGGAAACGGTTCTTGAAAAAAGATAGATTTCTGTTTGAAAACATTATGTTTTGCACAAAGAAAGCTTGAGAAAAAAGCAAATTACAGCATCTGATGAGTGACAGACCAACACGCAAAGCTATGTTATTGATCTTTAAGAACATTTTGTACGCTAAATCCGGGATTCGGACTGTATATCTGGGAATCTGCTAATGTGGATGGAAGTATTCAAAGCAGGAACAACCTCTGCACAGCTGTGACAAGTCCGCTAAACAGTGGTGCTGCTGTGATGTGGACTGATAGTGTGTATCCCTCGTGCAGCCCCTGCCATATCACTGGAAGGAAGTGGACCTGTTATTGTTATGACCTCAAAGGCTTTGGGTGGTCCACGGACACACACACGCATAGAAAGAAAAAAGGAAAGAGAGAGGAGGCGCTGACAAAAGGCAGCAGGCATGCACATATATAACCATGGAAGTAGTATTTGTCGCAAGCGCGCCGAGCACCTGCCATTTCCGTCCTGATGACAGCACACGCATTGCTGCCTGCACCGACTGTCAGGAGTCTGCAGTTCATTCACCCACATTTTCATATAAACGATAAATGTCTGGAATGCACTTTTCCATGAAGCCAAATCAAACTGTTTACAGTAACGCATCCACACAGCCAAATACATCCAGTGGTGACTCAATTGCAACAAACATTCCATACACTTCACTGTTTATTTATAAACACCTGAGCAAATATGCACATAGAGAGATATGCATTAGTGACGAGCCAATATAGTTTCGATTGTCAATGATTGAGAGTTGATGCTGGCAGAGGTTTCATTATAGCTGGAGTACAACGAAGGCCTGTCCAAGCAACATACTCCGCCTCGCCCAAGATAAGCAAGACGGAGATAATCTCCACACAAAAGGTACAACGCTAAATGCATTAGCTCCACAAATCTATGAAAACATTGAGGTGCTGCCTGAGGCAAGGTTTTGCACACCCACTGGTTACTTTTCTTTTTCAGGCTTTAGCTCTGCAACCGAGAGCATTAATAACATAAAGTAAGATACAAAATAAATAAATAAATAAAATTATTTGGATTCAAAGGTTACGTTGCCCTGTAACCTTTACAGTTTGCCATTGCCCAGCAGAGTGGAGCATTACTGTATCCTGCTACCAGGGATGAAACTTTATCCCCGGCCCAGACACAGGACTCACACATACAGACAGGAAAACAATCAGCCACCCTCAGACAGACTGAAAGAAACGTGCTCATATTGGTTTTAACCAACCTTCACAGCAGCCCTGCTCCCATGCTCTCAAACACACACACACACACACACACACACACACACACACACACACACACACACACACACACACACACACACACACACACACACACACACACACACACACACACACACACACACACACACACACACACACACACACACACACACACACACACACACACACACACACACACACACACACACACACACACACACACACACACAGACAAATGGGCAATCAGTGGGTGGCTAGCATCCTCCAGACAGGAACTGCTTCCAACATTTGCAACACAGCCTATAAATCACTGCACACATTGAGGTAATGATCCATTGAAAATAAGAGGTGACTCTCATCCGAAATACAGCGGCCCTCGCAAAGACCGCAACGCAACATTCGGAGATCAACCTCCTGAGTGGCACTGCTGATAATAATGCAACCATCACTCTGCACAAACTGTGACATCTTCAGCACTCTATTTGTTTTTTGTTTTGTAATTCTTGTGTCATTAATATCAATTGCTCCTATGTGGACGTTCAATTTCAGAGGTCTGTGCATTGTCGAGTGTGAGCTAATTTTTTGGGTTCAAACTCCACACTTGAGTCACACTGAAAATGAAAATAAAAAGTTAAAAAACTCCATACTTATGAACGCTCCAAAAAAAACTTTCTTAGATAGTGGTTAAGCAGATAACTAAAGTCCAGCAGGATTACTATCAAGCTGCAATAATACAATTTTAATCACAATTCAAATTGATATTGTTGTTGGCAATTGTTGTGCGGTTATTAAAAAAGGGGGTGGATTCAATAGTGGCGTCTCTCTTTTAACTTTTGAAAGAAGAGGTCACATTTTAAAGTACGATTTAAGGACCAAAATAATGGAAAAAGGTTCTGCTTGGTAAGGTATGCCTTTTATTAAAAGTATTTTTATTGTGTGTTTTCTGGTGGCCTTTGTGCAGCTTGAGATGATGAAGCGCTGAACTGTAAGTGATTTTCCTGAAATGGAGGAACTCCTTAATTCACTTCAGGGAAAACAATAATATTTCCTCAGGCTTGACTTTTACACACACTATAACTAGTAAGGAAATTATTTTATTAAAATGCTTCACAGGCAGCTGGGCACTGTTTTTAATAACGCACTCAGTAAAACTGTTTGAGAGAGAGAGAGACCTTGAGCCCTGCAGGAAATAGTTGCTGAAAGTGATTTGAAACCAGGTGTTCCTCTTCTTTGGATTTCCCCCATGATAATCTAATCAATTATGTATTTACCTGCAATCTGCAGGCTATCTGTTTTTCACAGGAGAAGAGGGACACATGCTACCTGGTATCAATTTAGAGATTCAGCCCACTTGAGCTGATTAAATTAATTGTATTAATCTCAAAATCGGATTCAAATTTACGGCTCAACAAAGGATCGGTTATCTAGAACAATGTTAAAAACCGATTCTCTCAAAGTACTTGTCATATGGAACAAAACAGCGTCGGCATTTTTAAACGGCGGTTAAAAATATATAATATTACAATGAAGGAGGCCAGCTTTATGGTAAATTCACTTAGAAAATTGCAGCACAGCATCACTACTATACCGCTGCCTCCTAGTGGTTTGGACTGGCATCGCTGATCACCAGGGGTGGGTACCAGCAGTGATCTCCTCCAGTGACAGCAGTCTCTGCTGCACACAGCCCTCAGCAGAGTGTGAGACTGAGGTGACAGTGTGTGAAGCGCCCCGCCGACAAAATCCTACAAGAGCTTCACAAAACTCTCTGTGGCAAATCGTGAGCAGCAGGAATTTACTAGAGACAGTGGGAGGCTAAGCTTGGCAGGGTTTAACCCAAGAAATTATTGAAAAGTTAAATTGAAAAGTAAAAAGAACAGGAGCACACCCAAAACACAATCCTCATACAAGAAAAAAACCACAGCTACTATTCACTCACACTGCAAGTTTTGAATATCAAACAACTTTAAAAGAGACACAATCATGTGTCTCGTTTTGGTTTCAGTTCACATTTATTTTATCGGGGAGTCACATAATGAGGTCAAATCAACAAACCATGAGTACGTCAACTGGACACAGTAGTTATAAATCTGACACATGCTTCTTGCAGCATATTTCCTTTAATACCTTTATTTATTCATTAGATGTTAGTGCTTGAGCTCATTTATATTCTACACTCATAGTCGGAGTTATAATTAGAATATAACAGAATACAACAGGAGATAATACAATAGAACTGAACAACTCAATATTGTTTATAGTCAGACATTTTGCTAAAGTTTCCATTCAAGGATGTGAGTTTGATGGTTGAAATTTCTTGTTCTTATATAATGCAAATGAAATATGTAAATGCACATTCATGTTGATACTCATGTTGGCGGCTGATTGTTACGCACACACACCTTTTTATCGTTTTCTGCCTCACTATCAATTTTCTGTTATGCAAATAGACACGTTTGCCCCAAAGGATAGCGTTCGCTCACTTTTGTATGACAATTTTTAAATTATAGCCAGATAGCACTACTTCATTGTTTATAATAATGTAATCAGGGGATGTTGGCCCTTTAGCGTTTTACATGATCAAATCTGGCTCTCATTGAGAAAAGTTTGGCCAAACCTGTATTGAACTTAGCGGCCAACCAGAATCAAGAGTGATTGTATTCATCCTGTCAGAGATTTTAAACAGAGGTAGACAAAAAGGACTTGATTTAAGCTGTTGTCACACTCATATTCAAATTATCTTTCACCAAGCAGGAGTTAATATCTGTCTGTTTTTATATTTTCAAGAGATTTTGCTACAATTCAGCAGTTTGTTTTCACCTTCACAGAAGTCTATGGCTTTATCAGAAAGCAGCACATTTAGTCATATGTGGTGAAGCAATGACCGAACATCTGGAAGAAGTGTGTAGAAATGCTGCATGAGTGGGTTGAGATGTTTGAATGGACTTTTTAATAAACGTTGACACATTTTGTGCACTGCCTGTTCTTCTCCACAGGAATCCTCCGAAATCACCATGACTCCAAGTCGAATGCAGCTGTCAATCTCCACAAAGGGGACCGCTTCAAACTCTTCTGTGACCTCTGGAGATTTCAGTTCGTGACTATTTTCTACGCCCAAGATGATACAATTTCTTTAACACATCATTTAGTTTAGCAAAAGTGTTTTGGGGTTGTTTTTTCACTTTTCAAAACATTTCTCAACTCCACGGCCTTCCACGACCTTCCGCCTCTGGCCCCAGACCCAATAAACCCAGTGTCACTAACAAAAATCTGCAGATAGTTTCAAAGTCCCAACATTTGAGGACTTCTGGTTCATTCTTCATGATCATATTCTAACTGTCTGCCATAGCATTTTCGCATTGATACTTGAGCAATGGCAATAAATATTGTTCGTATTCTGATCAATTTAATAAATAATACAGATTGTAATTGAATACATAATGATATATGTCGTTGAGTTCAAGGTTCAAAGATTTTCAAATGTATGAAAACAGATTAGATATTTTGTATTGTCATTCATTTTTCCCTCTCCAAACATTGTGGTTCTCACTGCTATTCTACCGTGATGGGTAGCACGAAGGATACATAGTGCACGTTTACAACCATATCATTGTGACTACTCATAAGCGACTAAAACAGATTATCTCTTTATCACGACACCTGTCTGTCGATGGAATATGTACAGTAGTATATTAAGCAGCAAGTGAACAATTGGTCCAAAAAGTCAATAAGTTAAAAACACAAAAATGGAGCAAACATAAGGATTGGCGCAAACAAGTGCAGACCTTGGGGCATGTTGCCTGACTGTAGTGGTCAGTGTCTATCAGAGGTAGTCCAAGCAAGACAGAGCAGTTCAAGATCATAAGCTCACTGATCCACATTGGGAATGAAGGCTGGACATTGTGATCAAATCCAACAGACAAGCTACTGTAGTTCTCACTGCTGCAGATGCTAGTGCTGGTTCAGACAGAAAAGAATCAAGATACACAGTGCATTGCTGTGTTGTATGTGTATACAGAATATAAGAGGGGCCTACCCAACACTATTGAGATGGTCGTTATGCTCTGGCTGATCTGAGTACATGCAAGACAATAACCATGTCATGCTTAAATAATTCTGCACTTACTCTTTGAGTTTCTGCTTGAGCCGATCCTCTGTCAGCAACTGCTCTCCACCACTTGTTCACATCATCCTGTGAGGGACACAGAGTACAAATAAAGCAATCACTCAAAACGTTCACTGAACTTAACACACGTCACTCGCTAAATGAAGTTTAATATGTCAGAAGACCGTGAAGCAGCTGGTAAAACAGCAGGGCATCATGAAGAAAGACAAACTCATCCAACTGGAGGGTGACCAGGAAGTGATCAAGAAATAGGCATTCAGAAAGATCCATGCAAAAGTGGTTTTCCCCTTTCCATGCCATGAGAAAGCTCACCAGGAAACAGAAGGATTGCTTCAGTGAAAGTACCTCTGCAAAAGCTGAAAAAAGAAAAATATCTCTGGGAAGATGAATCAATCACAAATATTACCACAGAACAGCCCAGCCCCTTCACAAACACTGAGATCACATCTTTCTCTGTCCAGAGACAAAAAGGGGGTCGAATGTAGCAGATGCATAGCGGCAGCTAATACATGTTCTAGATTAATATAAAAGCAAAAGATAGGAATGTTTTGGTAACATGCTTAAGCAAAGGCAACCACACTCTGTCAATCAAACTCAAGAGCTCCACAAAGAGATGAAGTGCCAATGAAAACATCTGATGACTCCCACAGTTTACTCTGAACCTGTGCCCACTCTTTAAATTGGAGGAGTTTCATATGTTCTTAAAAACAGCTCCAATCACTGTTTTCATTGATACACCAATTTACTTCAGGACAACAATAAATCCTGCCAGGCAATAAAAATAAATCTGACAACAGAGGACTGCAGTTTTCAGCTCACTAAAAACAGCAAAACTTTTCAGCAAGTGCACTTTAGTAAGTCAAACAGGGCAAGACGGTGAGTTTTAGAGACTTGCAGGGACACCAAAGACAGTTAGTTTGAAGAGCATGCAAGGTCCATTGAATCGGCGTAGGGTTGAAAACATAAAGAGCACGCTCTCCCCTTAGCCTCAAGCATCGAAAGATATATTAGTGGAAATCTTGACAATGACTCATTTTTAGAGGGAAGCATTGCACAGAGTCATAAGTCCAACTTAACCCAGCTGGATAGTGATAATGTGTGATTTATATCTTGTTGAGTTAAAAAAAAAAAAAAAGAAAGAAAAAAAAAATTCTCTTAAATCTGTGAAGATGGGGTTGGTGGTGGAGGTGATTTCTACTCCAGCCTCAGAACAACAAGCCTTTCTTTGCTGAGTTTGCATGTTCCCCTTGTCCATGCTTAGGTTTTGTGGATGTAGTATAGCAGTCCCCAACAATTAAAGAACAAGCACGATAAGTTAGACTGATGCCTGAACCATAATTGTCCATAGATGTGTGCGGATGTCTGTTTTTCATTGCAAGCCTGTAACAGACTAGTAATCAGCCCAACAGTATACAAAGACTTTCACCCACTGTCAACTGAGATATGCTCCCCATAACCTTGAATCACATAAAGCATACAAGACGGATGGATGGATTATGTGACACTTTTATTTGCAATGGATCCCCTTTGGGGAAGGTTTCTGCACATGTATTGCCCAGTTTTCAAAAAGAAAGAGCACATCTCGGACATCTCAGTATCTCAAGCTGACAGTACTGAGGAGAAAGCATCAATAGTGGAACACAACAGCCACATATGGAAGACATTGTGGGCGATTACAGTACAGTAGTTGAGACACTTATACAAGCTATGCAATATGTACACGAGAAAAGCCACAGCATGCATCGGAGGCTAATAGAGGAGGAGTGTGTATGAACACTGGCAAACAAGGGATTCGGTAAAATGTGCTCCGCTGTGCCAATAGCCCGGACTGATGAGCCTGAGACACACGTGAGAGCCATAAAATAGATCACAAACAGGTGAAGAGAAGGAAACAACACAGACAGGCAAAATAAACAAAGTTGTTATTGAAGGTTTCACCAGTTCCCAGAGAGAGTATATGACTGATAATGAACTTCACCGAACAATAGAGGGTCTGTGGTGGACAGAAAGTGTCAGAGGTCACCGGTTAATTGCTTCTTATGTGGAACAAGTTGTCCACATACATGAGCATGTCTGATCTTTACTGCCTAAAACATGTTTATGCATTGAAACAAACAGCCGTCTGCCTCTCACCACTGTAGTTTTTGCCTTCTAAATAGTCAAAGTCCCTCCTCCACAAAATGAGAGCTTTCCAGTCGGACCCTCGAGCCACACTGGATGAATTTAAATTCATAATGACAAGACAACTTGTGTTGCCATATTGTTCTTCACAGACTACTCTGAATAAGTATTATCTTGTTTCCTGCACATGGCTTGAATCAAGGTACACTGGCTGTACGAGTTTAGTATTGGAAAGTTGTTATTTTTAAAGACCCACGTGCCTCCTCTCTCTGGGTCCAACTTTCTCTGGCCAAACACAGAGATGCATCTCTGGAACAGACATAAAAAGCTGGCACAAACATTGGCTGCACATGAGGTTGCAATTTGCTTTTATCAAATCATTGTGAACGTCATTCTCAGGTTGCAGCGAACAATATAGGCAATAAGATACAGCCTTCAAACGTCCAGGTTTTTCTCACGTCTTAGAAATTAGATATCTTTAACCTTAATCCAAGAGTTTATATGACGATGTTCACACGGTTGTCTTGAATTACTGAATGATTACTGAGTACAGTAATCTGAAACGCCAGCTTTTTTCATCAGTTTCTTTCTGACCCTAATCATGCAATGTTGCTTACATGTGCCATCACCCGGGATGTATGTATGAGAAACAATCGGGGAAAAAGAACAGTAAGCTCAGAGACGAGACTCAAAACAATCAGTGATATTTTTGGAAAAGAAAGAAAATAAACACTGTCTGCATTAAAGCGACCACAACTAAGTATGGTTATTCAATTTGTTTTTCTCTGCAGGCCATGCACTTCGTCTTTTCTTCCTGCTCCAAGCTTTGGTATCTCCTCCACCACAGACGTCTTTGGCTTCCCAACACCACCAGCACATCTCACCAGAGAGACGAGCTGAATACATTTCTCAACTGTTTGCCTGACATTTGATCACACTGCGAGTCGCTTTCGGTGGAAAATGGTGGCGAGACTGTTTTTGTGCATTCATGATGACCCGCAGCTGTTCTCCCCATTTCTGTGGCGCTTTCCTGACACAGATCATTTAGGCAGATGTACACTCCACCTGGGGTCAAGCTGACAATCAAAACTCCCCTGTGTTTATTATGGATATGAAACATATCCTGTCTTTAAGAGCTAACATGTGAATGGCTTTTCTGATTTGACTTAACCGACATCAAATACGCCCTAATCACTGAGTAATCCACTTTTCCCAGAAGCGAAGAACAAATATATGCACAAGTAACAGGAAACACACATACCTACAATACCTTTACTGTCCATGGAGTAGAGATGTTTACAAAGACATGATCCAGACTTCTTTCATCAGTACCAAGAAAATTATGGATGTGTCTGCCCAAATACCCTTCTTTCCTCAAGCTGCCAGGTAATACCCCTCCACTCTCCCCTGAGAGCTGTCACTTCATCCCACCCACCGCCCTCTTCATCAGCGGGCTTCTGTGTCCCCTCTCACTGATATATCTACTGGGACACCATGAATGCTTGAGCTCATCATAGGGGCTCCTGAGCCCCCCCACGCAACCACAGGCACTGCAGCCCTGTGTGGGCCCTTGCAGCCCAGAGCCTGACATGTGGAAGCAATCACCACAGTCAGAGATGAAATGATATATAAAAATAATACATAGATGGCTAAGTAATGATGAAGATCTGATGTCTAATCTAAATACATTCGCTCAATACAAGCAGTGACTTCATAGGTGTGGGTGGAGGTCTCAGTGGGGGTGCAGGTCAGTAATGACAGAGATCAGATGTCAAATCAAAACACATTGCATTGAGTGCTTCTTTTAAACAGTAACTATTAGCCCAAACTACTGTTCACACAAAAACTCAGAGTTGCAATGATGCAATAGCCTACCCTGAAACTAAAATATAACGGCTATAAAAAGGCACAAAATTTTATTAATAGACCGAAATCAAGCCATTAAATGTAAGATATTGCCTTTTTTGTTTTCCAGTAAACTATTAATGTTACCTGTGCTGCTCAGCTGAATTACTGTACGGGGAATAAACCAACAGTCCCATTCTGGCATACAGTCATAAATGTTTTATTGGTTCATTGTGTATCAAATGCTCAGATTACACATCATAATACTAAAGTAAACAATTTCAGGTTATGATAGTTGGCTCCAATTCTCACTAAAACCAATCTGATATATGTGTCAGTTGCTGCTATTTTCTTTATTCCCTTTCATGTGGATACCCTGCCAAGAAATAAGTCAATAAAACGTAGTATGCATGTAGTTCCAAAACATGTCTCTACTTGGAATAATAAAGCATAAAATCCAACTGAAAACCAGGAATCAATAAGCCTGCGAAGCCAGAAGCACAAGATGTACAAACAAGATATGCATCAGAGCACATTTGATTTGGGTTGTGCTTCTGATGATCCATCTTAAATATTCGTAAAACCCTCTTTGTGGTCAGAAGCTCACATTCATCCAAGAGTATTTAAGAGTATTTACTCTTTCATATAGCCAAAGTGCATTTCAATACAGAGACTGATTCATCTGCCTCTATGTGGGTTATTTATTACATTTAATGAGCAAGTGAAGTGCAAAACGTGAATTGAAATCATTCTGGGTGGGTAAACCAGCACGTTTTCAGACACTGTGCTTTCTACAGTAGACTTTCAAAATTCAAGGAGAAATTAAAAGTTAATATACCAGCCTACAGCATTTCTGATGACAAGACTGCTCCAAATTTCACAATAAAATATGGTAGCTGAAAGAAATCAGGTTAAAGTAGCATCGCTACTACTATTAAAAATCTTCATCAGCATTAAAATACATTGGAATGCTGTATCATTACAGAATATAATCATAAGGACATTTTTTTGGCAAGTATCACTGCTGTGATAGTGTGTTCATGAGTAACTGGGTCGTTGAATAGCTGGAAAAATATGAGGGAAAGTTATCAAACTTGGAACAACGCACTGGGAAAGTGGGAGGCATCAGAGTCCAAAAATAATTTGCACTTCCACATGAGAGTAAATGTTCATCTCAACAATCATATCAATGTGTATTGATTTGTACATTTTTATTCCATTTGCAAAAACACACAAGTCATTGGTCTTGGCCTTGTTAGCTGTTATTGTGGTCATTAACATCTGAAACAGCAGCGAGTTACTCCAGCGGTGCACTCCAGAATATCAGCAGTCATAAAATATCTTTCAACCAATCAGATTCTGTCCAGTCTTACTGATGTAGAATACCATAGAAAAGGCGTACAGCAACCAATATAAAGTGGGTAGCAGGTTTGAAATTGCACTAGCGTTGTCAAAAAAGCTATAAAAAGTCATATATCTTCAGTGTTTGACAGTGCGTTTTATTGTAAGCGGACAAGTGATGAAATATTCTTCACTTTTAAAGTTGATTTAGTATTCTCAAACTTTTCTTCTCCGTCTGTAAACAACTCCTGAAGACATCATTTAGGCTTCACTCCAATGAGTAAACCATCTGCATCACTCCCTCATGAGCACCTTGGCACTATCTACCGCTGAAAAATAACAAGACCCTTTTAACAGTTTTTTAATTTGTTTTTGAGTGAATGCAGCTTCCGTGGACAGTTCTTTGCATTACATCTTATCATTTGGTATGGCAAAGTTATCAAAAGCATTAAGATAAATAAACCATCGCGCCAGGTCATCGGGTACAGCGCTAGTGGTGATTTATGCGCTTCCAGATATGCCCATCCACACCCAAGCAGCGGCAGCCAGTTCGAGCCGCTGGATTTGTTGAAGGTCCAAGTTTGTGAAAACTGTATCTTGTCTAAAGCATCGACGTCAAATGAATCAGCAGGCCACAATGAACCATTATATATATATATATATAAGTGGTAGCAATACACTTAGTTATGTAGCAGTGAAGGCTACCTATGCTATTTCTAGCAAAATGAAGTGACCATGAGAATCATACTACCTGAGAGTATGCTGAAAGCATGAGGAGATGAGTTAGAAACACTCCAGCAGATAAGATGGCAAAGAGCACAGATTGTGTTCAAGACATTTCAGGTTATTTATATTTGGTTTTATGGCGACAAGAAAGACGTAAAAAAAATAAGAATAACAAAAAAGAACATTGCCTTTAGTTTTTTGTACATTTTTTGCTGTAAATCTGAGGAAAAAGTTCAGAATTCTCTCTATTTCTAGGTTATGAGAATGTTTTTTTCTGCTCAGGCCCAATTAAATTAAATTGGGCAGCATATGGCCTCTGAACTGAGAAAAACTTAACACCTCTGATTTCAGGCACATGCACATCACTTCAACTTTTAAAACAAGAGCCTAATGTCACTCCCATTGTTAACAAGTTCAATGCACCATTGTTAAAGCATCCAGTTATGAGAAACCCTCTAATGGTCCCATGTCGAGGCCTCAGGCACTGGTTAATTATTCATCCCTCTCATTTCAGTTTCTTTTTTTTTTTTTTTATTAAATAAAAGGTTATGCAGAATCATACAGAGGAGAATTACAGTTCTCCAACATGTGTAATACACACACAGTGATGTGAACACACACATTCTCAGGAATCCAGTGTCATGTTTCTGTCAGTGTATCTTCAGGTAGCACTCGCTGCATTATACACTAGGAATGTTTCTGAAGCAAAAGACAAAGAGAGACAGCCCGCTCGGTAACCTTCACTTCTCATTCAACTCCAGCACACATCTGCTGTCATCTCTCAGACGGCAAATGATCCTTACACAACATCAACGACAGCTTTGTGACCCGATTTTTGTGAATGAGCTTAACAATAACAGCGTAAAACCCTGTGGCCTCACCTCTGGATGCAGCAGTCATAGCTTCAGAGGGTTTTGAGGATGCGTGTGCAGCGTTGCTGGGGAGTCTTACAGAATGAGACAGGATGAGAGATTAAAGATAGACTGCGCTCTAAGTGGTACGACAGTCGGGAAGATAGGCCAACAAGTAAGTGAAGTTCGAACTGAGAACGCCTTAGATGAATTGAACTCAGGCTTTTCCTAAGTGGGCTGAAAGAAACATGGCTGAATAGCTTTGACATGATGAATCAACATGATTCACAAACATCTGCGCTGTGTTGTTGTGGGATATGATTTAATTTCCATCATTTTAAACCAGTTTTACTGTTTACAGGCACCCCACAAAAAAGCGAAAACAAGAATTTGCACTGAAAAATGTTCCGAGGAGATATTTTAAATATTTGTCAAGTAAGGAAAAACTGAAAGTGCTTTAACCAAACTTTCAAGAAGAAATAGAAACAAAGATGACTTATGACTAGTCAGCGAAGGACACGATGTAGGAAAACTTCCACGTGGCCATTAAGTTGGGTTTTTTTATTCCCGTAACATTTAACTCTGTTTATACAGGGACATTGTGGGGAGCCACAAACATTAAACCTAGTCATGGAGGCTTGGTATAAGACGACAAAAAGGTTAGATTCAGGCTAAGGGTATGGTGAAAGTAAGGGAACGTGAAATTATCAGAGGTGAATGTAATGACCAGTGAAGCCACGGAAACACAACCTGTGCATGCGCGCCCGTGCGTGCGTCCTGTAATCAGACTCGTTTACCGACTGAGCATGTGATAGGCGAGAGTTGAACCAGATGGCAAAGAAATTGCCCTAAAAATGAAACCTCGCTCTTGACCTACATACACTCTCACACCGACACATTCACACTCAACAACAGTAACAAACACTCGTCCTATAAACTGAGCCACACACTGCAGATATTAAACACTTTATCGAGCACATAGCCAGTTTCATCAATAAATAAACTTTATACTTCACAAAGAGGCAATATAATCCAATGTGCTGCTTTCCCCACAAGCAGTCTGTGAGCTGCATGCACATCATTCTGGCTAAATTTCATGTGACTATCTCATCGTAACCTTTGCCCTCGCAATAAACTGGCTGACACTGACACTGTGCTCGGTTTTCTGAGTTCACACGGTGCAGGCTCTCGAGTTTTGTTAATCCTTCACGTTTACATGCAATATCTCCCTGAGCCTTCTGAGGGCCACTGCCAGCCACACTCACTTCATCGCGTTACTCAGCAGTGACAACACAGCCTTTGGGTGTTTCCCGATCTTGTCTCTCCCTCTCTAATTGCACTAAGCTATTTTGTGAGCCAAGACACAGCTGGGTGCAGAAACATCCACCTAATTCTCCTTGGCCCAGCATGGCGGAGTTGAGTGGTACGGGCAGTGCGCATCCTTGCAATAAAAAGGTTCTTGTTCAGCACTGATTACAAAAGTAATTGTAAGAGCTGGAAGGCAATAGAGGACTTGGCTTTCTCTCCGATCTCCCTCTCTGAGTTCTTCTCCGCTCACGTCATGATTATGCACAACCCCCAACAATTGTACATCTTGCAGATCCAGACCCCAACTGGATCTGCACACCAAGTCCTTGGGCCAAAACGCAGGCGGAAGTGACAACTTCACATCGCATTGTTCTTCTTGCGTTTTCCAGATAAAACAGTATGATGTGATTCAAGCGACTGTGAGAAGTGAATGAGGATCTGCTTTGAGTTTTCTGGTGATTTCTTTGTTTTTGGGTTTGGCACAATTTTTCTGGAGTTCGTTGAAGAAGATATTGGAAATGAAACGCTGTGACAAGCAACAGAAAAGGCATGAAGGTGCTGAGAAATGAAGCATTTGTGTCAGACGGAGGCGATTTAGGTTGAGGCAACCATCTCTTTCAATTCAATGGGAGTTCGAAATGAATCTAACCAAAATCAAGGACTCGTATCTTAATAACTTAAAAGGTTTTATCACTTAGAAATTATTACCATAAATATTCATATATATCGTTTAATTGTGTGTAATCATTAAAGACCAACAGTGTTTGATTCCCTGCAAAAGTCATATTCAAAGAGTGAAACTGCCACGTTGTGCTGCCATGTTTCCACAATCCAAGAAGACATGGCCAGTGGAGAGGGCATTTCATACATTGTGTGGCCCCCCTTGGAACTCTGCATATTCAAAAGGAAGGGACAAGTATCCATAAGGTCACAATCTGCATCTGAATTCTAATTCTACACACTGGTCCTTCAAAACCTGTTACATGCACACTTTTGTAGTTCTGTCTGTGTAGAAACATGCATCGCTGTTATAAAGGTTACTACACAGAAAACAGACCAAAACTTACAATAGCCATTGTTGTGAAATTATCTCCATAAAGAGATCATAAAACAGCAGTTGGCCCGAAGGTCTGTGGTCTTGTTTAGTATAATCCAGCAGGTTCACAGGCAGCCGACCTCACGGTTGTATGCCAACCAACAGCCTGTAATCATTTACTGACATTGTCAAAAATGACGGCAGACTCACGACACTGCACAGCAACCACATATTCACCATACAACAGTAATGCAACAGAACATGACGCAATGATCAATGCAACACTGGCACAAAAACCAAACAAACTAACAGACTGTGATGCAGGTGAAACAGAAGAAAAGGTTTGCAGTATTCCTGAAAGCGAGGGAAACCTTGTAGAGCTGTGGCAGAATCCAGCTCCTAACAAGCCCTACAACCTATGTTTATGAATTCATAAGACTGGTACTGATGGCTTTACATAACTGCCAGTCTGGAGCTGTGCATCCTCCTTACAAAGAAGAAAGACATTTAGAAAGAGAAATAAAACCCTCAGAATTTTCGAGCAATTTTTGGCACAGAATAAAAACATTCGGCTTAGTTTTGCTGCTTTGGTGAACTGTTTCCGGTTAATTCTGCCATTTAGTTCAGCCAGAGAATCGGTCCACTTTTCAAATGTTGCCATTGTTCATTTTTTTGTTCGGCAGTTGTGCTCGGACAAAGCATATTTTGTACGCAAATTTCATTAATATTGTTTATGAATAAAGATATTTTGAACAAAACAACCTGTTTCAAACCAAAATGACCGATGTTGGTTGCTAGTGAAGTGTTGACTGAAATGACTCGCGAGGAAGTGGGCAACGTATGAGAGGAAAGACACAAAAGAATTGGAAAGTGATGACAACATGTGGTTTGGGCCTGACACTGAAGCTTTCTGTAAGTTTTGTTTCACGTTGAGCTGGTTTGGGCTGGTTTTGAGTGGCTGTTTGGCTGGTTGTCTCCCTCTAACCTGGCAACCCCTACTAGAAACCTATTACCTTTTAGAAAGCCATTTCTCCGGTGCCAACAAGTCACATAACAAGAGCCAGCAGAAACATTTTAATCCATAAATCTAAGCTTAAAGTCATGGTGGCTTAAATGTTGACAACAATTTGGTAGCGCTGCAACTTTCTGGCCATGATAAACCCACAATTCCACAGATCAAAATCAAACAGTGACTCAGGCCACTCAATAGTCCCTATAGAGAGAATTTAGTGAGGCGATCCACTTTAGTAGTGCTGGCCAAATGTACAGAGTGCATTACTATTTCTTAAATGCATCACATTCAGCTGTGTCCAACAAATTGATATACACTAACAAAGGTCCAGTATATCACAATGACTTCCAATAAAAGAAATAAGAGACACAAAACAGGGGACAAAAGCTTTGATGTAAGTATCAGTACAGAAGAAAAGGTGCATTAGTGCCAAGAAAGTGTTTTTCATGTTGCCTATGAGCTCACTATTCGATATTTAATGTAATATAATGTAGGGAGTGGAGAGGAATGAAGAAGTGAGCAAAAGCCGAGAACATCGCATAGGCATTAACTTGAAAACCTACAAAATACGATTGTTCTTCTTAATGACTTTCTGTTGGTGTACATCGTGTTCATTTTATCACTATATATTCCCATATGGTAAAAACAATATTTCAGTGACTTGTGAGGATCAGGTTAATTTAAAACAGAAGGTTGATAAACTATTTTCAACTCATGAAAGAGGAGTTAAAAAAAACGAATAAATAAACTGCGGGCCATAATCAATACTAACCTAAAAGGTCTGCTTCAGACCTGTGATGTGCTTGATTACTGTACAAGCATGTCATTTAGCTTAAAGCTCAATAAACACTTAGGAGTGCAACACCTCTTAAAAACAATAACATCTTTAGCTTTGACAGGCAAGATTTTCACTTCCAATAATATGTACCCCAAACACTAATTTGTCCATGCCTAACCAGTTTATAAAAACACAATAACCAATAGTTTCTATCATCCTCCCACCTATGTCTTCTTAAATTTTGCACTCAAAGCTCTGTATCCACCCAAATGAATGACTTCCCAGCTTTGAAAGTTTAATGGGCTGACATTTACTGACATGGGAATTGTATTGGTTGAGCAGTTGTTACAAAAGTATGTTGTCTGTGCTTAACATCTGTCTTCTGTTAAGCAGGCTAAACATCACGGGTAAACACCTAGCTTATTTGTGATGGTTCACGAGTTTAGTTTTTTCAGTTTTTTTATCCAACTGTAAAACAAAGTGTAATTTGGCTGCCCTGCTTGTCCCTATCTACTTGTATAATTCTTTCACACCAATCAAATCTGTTTTGTTTTTTTCTTCCAGAATCCTCTTGATTCCTCCGCAGCCCACTCCTGCGTCAGGAAAAGATCTTTATCTCCTCCGAACACTTGAGTCATGCCTGCTGAATCAGACCACTCCTGTTGATCGCCCCACATGTGAAAACTCATTACATCTCCGGGCTCTGTCTCGTCTGAGACGTATCCAAAGACTAAGCAAGGGGTCCTGGGGTCCTCAAGTGACTTTGGTTCGAGGTTCTCTCGTGCAGACTATAGTATTAAGCAAGCCTGTGAATGACTAAGCTTTGTGTGTGTGTGTGTGTGTGTGTGTGTGTGTGTGTGTGTGTGTGTGTGTGTGTGTGTGTGTGTGTGTGTGTGTGTGTGTGTGTGTGTGTGTGTGTGTGTGTGTGTGTGTGTGTGTGTGTGTGTGTGTGTGTGTTTTGTAGGACACGTCGTCAGAATCACACGTGGTAAGTTCTGGTCTATGTTAGGTCATCCACTCCATAAAGCCTAATAAACACTTTGAAAACACATGTCTCCCTCCTCCACGTAAATGCAAACACTGTCAATTATTGTGAGCTAGTCACACACACACACACACACACACACACACACACACACACACACACACACACACACACACACACACACACACACACACACACACACACACACACACACACACACACACACACACACACACACACACACACACACACACACACACACACACACACACACACACACACACACACAGACCTCTGATACTGTGGGAATCTTGAAAGGTAAAATGTGTGAATATAAGCAGAGATGGTGGAATGCAGTGTCAGACGCTGGTTCTCAACAGCTCCAGAAATCTCCCGGTCCCTGTTTTCCTGGGCTGACCTCCTGGTACGACTGGACCAGAGGAAATCATGCTGTAAGATATCAACAGTTTAAAGGCTCCAGACAAAGCCATTGACTGCATGCCACATCTGGCATGATCATATTTTCAACCATAACAAAGATAAGAAGAGGTAAATCAAGCGGTCTCCCAGAGTACTTACTTCGGCTCAGTGGAAAACATATTTTTGAAGTTTCTTTTCACCACGCGAGAGCTTTCTGGTGTTAACAAACAAGAAGTCGTTCTCCCATGGAATAAGACTTGGCTCCGTCTCAAACAAGTCAGCCTCTTTCGGTCCCTAATGTCCCTGAAAACAAAGGACCATTCTGGAGTGTTCAAACTCACAAAGTGTGAACAAGTGCAGGCTGTGAGACGCACTCTCTGACTGATATTTTAAGAACAACACATGCATCTCAGAGGGAATTCACTTTCATTGTGATGCATATGTATTGCGAGTTTATCCCAGTAGACGTTTTCAGCAATGATCTGCTATCTGTCCGGGATACTGCGGGTCACATGCTGTCCACATATTTCAGCAAATTGGCTGCAAATAGAGCATACCATTCATTATCAGTTCTCCAAAATACTGTGCAGTATAGAGGCCTTCCCATGGATCTTATGACATGGACAGAAGCAGGGTGAGGTTTCTCAGTGCTCAATAACTACTGTGATGGATCTTTTCTCATAACACTTGACACTAATAAGACGTGTTACAGTACGTTCCTGAAACACACCACAGAGCTCAGTGAATACGTCCCTTCAGTTCAGACAATTATGATCAACTGACTCCAGGTGATCTTAGATATGATATCAAACACTGATGGTATCTGTCTCACATTATGTTTTATTTGTAAGCACAAAAACAAACCTCACAACTTTTAAGGATAATTCTCGCCTCACAGAGCTTGAATGTTGTTGCATCCCCAGTTCCCACAAGGACAGACTCTGTATAAACGTGCTTTGTTTAACACCGATTCATCATTTTTGGTTGAATGTTGGTCGACATTTAAATTGATAGCTTTTAAAATCAATAATCAATAAAAGCTTAACTTTTCCCATACTAGTTTTCATTTCAAAATATTAAGTCTAAAGGCTGCAACTGTCAACATTACCTGTTACACAAACAATACACTGATATAATACACAAATAATAATTAAGCCCCCATATACAACATTTTCAAGTGAAAATGAGAAACTTGTATTGCGTTTTTCTGGGTGGTTTACACGACAACAGTGGTCGGAGTCACTAAAAATGCAACTTTGTGAAAACGGCTTCCAAGGTGAGATCTTTTCCAAAAAAAAACGCTTTGACTCTCTCTCCATGGAATCAGGGCTAAACACAACCTTTCTGAAACGCTGTTACTGCACACTACAGCCATAGTAAATAGTTCTTCTGTGCATGCACAGGTAGACGAACAATAATAACAATGGCGGCCTCCAGAGTAGCATGACGCCCTGTCTATATTCTCCAGGGACTTTTATAGTAGAGAGTCACAAGGAAAAGCAGTGCGACTTCGTTGTCTGTCCATACAAATGTCTGTGTACTCGTCATTGATAATGTTTATAGCATATTGTTCTCTAGTGTGGCACCTGTGTGTTAGTAGTTTCATCAGAATAATAATAACATTTTAAAAAAGCACCCATTCGTGGCCCAACATGAAAACCAGAATTTTCATGTAAACAGATATTGTTTTCCAAAATGTTGTCTTGTAAAGAGGAAACTTTTCTGAAACGAGTTTTCATAAACGGTGTTTTCATTTGTTCACTTGTTTCACTTGTCTGTGGAACCGGGCCTACATTTTTTGCATTTTGCCCTCCATGTAATTCTTTTTCAGCGGGGGTTATTGTTTAATTTCTAAAGGAAATAAACTCCTAATGAAATAATAATAATGATAATCATCCAATTGTCTGTACTGCTCCAACTCCATTATTTATCCATCTTTAAAGGGGGATAATGAGCAGTGGTGTTCAACAGCTTGGAGACGCAAGCTTCTGTTTGGAGGTTTGCAGGTTTGAATCCCACTGCTGACAGGTCGTGGAGCCTTCACTCCTAGGATGTGTAGCCAAGATTAAGTAGGAACAGGATGGGTTAAATGCAGAGGGCCAAAAAAAGGATGTCTCTTTCTGTCCAGGAGGTCTATCTCACATTTTCCAAACCAAATAAATGTATTAACTAATTTCTTAATAGGCTACTCCACAAAAATATTCCAGACAAAACCTTGCAAAAAAACCACAAAACAAAACAAAAAAACCAATTATTTTTTCCAGTGAAGCGACAGCATTCCAAGTTAGAATTACCATCGAGTGGAAATCAGCTTAATGCAAAGGTGGCGGTTTGCAAAAGGGTACCACCTGTCGTGAGAATGCGCGAGGTAAAGTCTGCAAGTCATTCCTTTTAACGGTGTTACAGACCCCAAAAGTGTTTAATTAAAAAAAAAAAGAAAGAAAAGAAAAGAAAAAAAAAAAGAGTACTTAGTTTGGGGACTTTTTTACGAGGTTAATGATGCTTGGCAAGATGCACCTGCCTCCACTTCCTGCAGGACCACGTGTTCGGAGGCTGTCAGTTTTCTCAGACGGCAGCAGCGTTTAGTCGGTTGTAAACAGAACACTTAAAGGTTAATGTCAGCGTGCAAACGTACATACCACGAAGAACACGGCACACATCGTAAACATTCGCAAGCCTCCGTGCGAGTCCTCTCTCACGTCATCACGTATTTAGTTCACGCGTACGACGCTGACGTCACGCCCCCCCCCCCCCCCCCCCCCCCCCCCCCCATAAAAAAAAAAATCCTTACCCCCGTCGCTGAAATGAACCGCATCCAGCCCCAGGTCCGAGCTGTCAGCTTTGTTTTTAGGGAAGTGGTTGCTCAGGAAGCGTGTTGCAGCCGCTGTCCGGATGAGTTTGCACCCCTCCTCTCTCTCACATCTGGTCCCCAAACTGCAGGAACATCTCCTCCTCTTCCTCCTCCTTCTCCTCCTCCTCTTCTCATGCAGCCAGCTCCATCCGACTCCCCTCAAGTTTTTTTTTTTGTTTTTTTTCCACCACTTTATGTAAAATGATCCCATTGGCATTCAGAATAAATTGTCCATCCACATCCTTGACGCCTCAGATCAAAGCAGGACTGAATCAACCTGTGGTTCCACCTCAGCTGACACATGTGGCCCAACACTGGAAAAGCCGTGGTCAGTGAAGGTTATGATATATGTTTAAGTTATCGTAAACAAATGAAGAGGCCAAGAGGATGACCCCCCATGTAACCACATTGAATTTCCTTATCAATGGACACTCTTCATTCAGGTCAGGAAAACTAAAGACTGGGACAAAGTCATGAATTCTCTTACCACTGTTTTTTTTTTCTTTTCTATGCCCTGGGGAATTGGTGCACTTAATTTTTTTCACATGTTGTAAAACAGGGAGCACGGGTCCCATTAGGGAGGATCTCATTGTGTCATTGAGCTATCTGATAAGTAGTCTGCTACTGCCGTTAGATCAATGTCTTCGAGGCATATGTTACGATTTTAAATAGTCTCTGATAGACCTACCATAACATCCAGTAATAATTCAATACACTAAGAGCCACTGAATCCCAACAAAAATGCATAAAATACACTTGTCACCCGATCCAGCGCAGAGATGGGGAAAAAAAAACGTTTCAGGGCTGCACCATGCAGACAAATCACGCTGTCCAGATGTGACCTTTAGAAACATGAAAATTGTTCAGCGCTCAGTAGTAGTTTGCCCTAACCATAGTAGTAAAATAGCAAAGTACAACAACAATAGTCGTTAGTATTTACATTGTGTGATTCTCCTATTGTCAGTGTTTTCCATGAAATACTCAGACAGTGACGCCCCACCATAGTATAATTTGTCCCACCACAATTTCCTAATGAAGCTAAGGTATCTTCTAGGTTCTTAAGAAAATAAACACTGTTGTGTTATTTCCCATTGCTTCAGTGAAACGTCTTCCATTTCCAGTAAGTGCATAAAGTCCTCCTGGAAACCCTCATATAGTCATTTCATACTCCCTATACAACATATTTGTCTATGTATTCTGGATAAATCACTGTCCATTCAGGTAAATCAGAACAATCACATAAACAACTCACTGTTGTATAATTTGTGTCAACAAACCTCTAAGTCATGTCATAAGTGTACTATAAATAGACAATGGTATATATTTTCCAACTACTTAGCGGTGTGATTAGAAAATATCATTTTGAAAAGCATCTATGACATAATAGTGTAGATAGCAATTTATTCTAAATGGCATCCCATTAAAATGATAAGGGAAGACATTTCTTTATTTTACTTTATTATCATTATGATCAATGACTGTACCTTTAGAAAAACACTGAACTTGTCTTGCAGTGTTTTCCAGGGTCAGGTGTAGGTCCCCTCGGGGTGGAAATGGGGTGAGAGGGAGTTCACCGGGGAGCCCAAGGCTTTGCTTTCCATGCGACTGTCAAAGTTCTAAAATATGTAAGACGCATTCTGGAATCTGGAAAGGACCTGGGAAATACCCCTTGCTTTTGGCTTCATGGTAACATTGCTTCAATTCACCCTTTCTTAGACGGGATTTGAAGGAAAAAGGTTTTGGGGGCTGCAGGTCTATAGTACACAGCAAAGACATTAAGGGTTTTATTAACTGATGCTCATTATGGATCAGTGGAAGCATTCATGGGAATCAAAGCAAGACACTGTAAAATAGTCCCCAACAGAAATGTACCTGTGGTCACTGTTCATTCATGACATCGTCATCCATACTATGTCTATGCAGACACATTTTGAATATATACTGTATATATATATATATAGTGACTGGATAAACATGTGAGATTTATTACTTTAAAATGTACACTTTTGTTATTCAGAAGGTCATAGTTTTAACACACAGCAGGAATATAAAAGTAACGCAAAGCACTACAAAATTAGTTTAATCCCCCCAAAAATGTTTTTATTGTTTATTGAACAAAAAGAAGCATAAAAAAAATCATTTTATTGTTGACTGTAGTTACATTTGTTATTTCAGCAACCTAACCACACATGCGAGAGTCTCTGCCGTTCAATAATGTCATAATAATGACATGTTGTTAAAGATCTGTCTTCAATTTGGTCTGTCTGATTTCGTAATCCAGCCAGACATACACACCCTAAAAATCCCCAGATTAAGTTGTGCATTGACAAATTCTCCATAGTAGCATGCAGCAGAAGACAAGAGAATCCTGAGATATATCTAATGGCGGTGTTTACGCACTCGGCTCACGACCCCTTGGAATAGAAAACAGCGAGCATGTGATCTACTGTGACTTTGCTCTGCTGGTGAAATCTGTTCATCTCACCTTAAACTGATAAATATTGGCTGCGGGTAGATTCGTTTCCCCAAGATCAACAATTTGCTGATTTATGATTCTGGAGAGACGTCTGTTTGGACATTCTCGCTCCAACGGTTTGTGTTCATCTCGTCTTTGCACATCCCGAGGTGACTCCTCCAGGCTAGTTAAAAGTCGGAGCGAGTGAAGTCGTGCGGACAAGTAGCGGAGGTTGCAATGGATGCCATCAGAGCCGCCGCCGCAGGGAGAGCCGAGCTGCTGCGGAGGGAGCAGAAAGATGCACCGCCCGGGCCTCTGTCCATCACTCTGCTCCTTTTCTCCAAACACGCACTCTGCTTCCAAACAATCTCATCCCTCCATCCATCATTCACCACTGCTTGCAGCAGGTTATCTCGGAGGCCGTTTGTGAGAGGGCCCGTTGCCATAGCACCCACGCCAGCTCCTGGATGGAGCCCAGATTTTTTTTTTTTTTTAAAGTGAAGCACAGGAACTGCTCCTTCCAAGACTGAGATTTAATAAAGACAAACTTTCAAACTCAGCAATAGCAAGGGACGGATCCACCAGATTCTCCCAGGAAAGATTAGCACAGTTCAGTGTGTAATTTCAACGAGGAGTGGAGGGACTTTAATAAAGGCCGCCAGTGGAGAAAAAAGAAAAGAAAAAAAGAAAACATGAGTGGGAGTGGGAGAAGAGGGAGAAGAGGGAATACGTAGGAGAGGCAGAGAGGGGAACAGACGGGATGAAGAGGCAGTGTAATGAGGGGTCAGAGACAGCAACAACAGGCCAGAAAGAAACATGAGGAAGCAGCCAAGACCACGAATGTTGTTCTATCAAGTTCACGTTGTCGCCTGGTTCAGATCCCCACTCCAAAGTACACGATTACATCACACTGAGCATGGGAAACCAAGTCAAACCAACAGTCTCGGAACGTCTGGCTTATCTCACTTCTCTCTGTCCTCTAACATATTTATTATTGGGTGGGACATCATGCTGAGCACAGACAATGCTCCATTTTAACTTGCGGTGCTTTTGCACCAGGGACCAGAGTGCACTTTTGGTCTGGCAAAATGTAAAGCTGATACTTGACTACACTAGTGAGTCGAGCGGGCGAGCAGGCAGGAGAGGGGGGAAGACCTCGGAGAAGACTTACAGATGGAGTGAAAGAAGACATAGAGCTGACTGATGTTCTAGAGGACGGAGTGGAAAGGCTGACATGGACGCCGGCGATCCACTGTGGCGACACGTGAAGGAAGCAGCTGAATGACGAAGGAGGAGTAACTGGCAGGATTCCTCTTCACACCGACATGTTTGATTGCAACGCTGCACCAATTGATGAATGGAAATAATCAAATGGGAAACATCACATTCATGTGGTTACCGAGTGGAAAGAACGCGTCTCGGAAAAAGAAATGGAAGAACCCAACAATGGAGACGGTACAAAGGTTTCTAGAGTTGCCAGTCAAAATATTCTATTACTATTTGTGTATTTCACTCAATATGAAAGGTGAAGCTTTTTTTTAGCTGAAACTGGTGGAATCATGTGGCACCAAGTGCAGCTGCTTTCACAACACACTCGCAATGTACTAGAATGTGACTGTAGGCGTATGGAGGCGGTCCCACAACTCGTTCAATTCAACTTTATGTACGTATATAGCGCCACATACAACACAATCGTCGCGTCAAGGCACTTTTATGGAGAACAACAATTCTCATGAAAGGATGTCCAAGGCTGTTATTTCCAAGGTTCAGCTGAAACGTCACCAAACGCAGGTGTGAAGCAGTCTTGGCTTGTAAATCGACCCATCTTCCCAGCCACGACCGTGAGTGGAATTCTTCTGTGTTCAGTCAAAAGAATCGAACACGTTTGTCATCTGGACCTGAAGTCGGGGCAGATGTACAGTAATGCTACTATTTTCAGCAGATCCAGCAAGTAATAATTCTTTTAATATAAACAATGTTACTTTATTGGATAGAAACACTATCATTAACATTTCCATGGTTTGTGAATCTTATTTTGTGGATAATCGGTAACACTAATCAAACTTAAGTCACGTTGGCTGTTGAGCATAAAAGTTAGTGTTGATTGAGCCGTGGTTATTTCCATGTACATTTATGTTTTTCCAGTAAAAATCGACTCAGAATAAGAGATGCATTCCAGCTTTGATCGACACATCTAAAAGTGGCGCTACTGTTGATGCGGAGGAGAAAGTTTGCCAAGCTGTACACACATTTCTGTTCAGTCGATATTAGTGAACTGGTTGTCAGAAATATAACCCCATTTAACAGGAAGAGGAATAAATACATTTTAATGTTAAAATATTCCAATAATAATATTTTGGACAACTGTTTCACACAGGTTAATAGATAAACAAACAAGTTCGTTGATGAAATAAAAAAAACTGGGAAAATTAACTCTAACTTTCTGGGGTCTTTGAACAATAAAAAAAAACAAAAAACAAAAACGGATTTTTAAGACATGCCACTGCACTTCAACTCAAACGGCGACAACATGATACTCACAGTCTGAGCAGGAGAGCATTTCTGCTTGTATGTGTCAGGATCACATCGGGGTACAGTAGCTGAACTGCATGCTTATTTAAATTTGACGTAAAATGGTCTCAATGTGAAGGGAAACCTCAAAACAATTTCTGACTCTCATAATCTGTCCATTTGCATCAAATGAAATTGTGTATGACGAAGCCGCTTTATAACCACATACAATGGAGAAAATAAATGCACAAAGAAAACCAAATAAAAAGCACCATTTAATGGCAACCACAGACATGTTTTATTCATACGAATCGGAGACAAAACTGGGGGAAATAAACAACTACAGGGCTTCTCTGGCAGCCTACAAGATACTTGTACAGCCTTCCACTGGCAACATCCCTTCTGTTTCATGGTCTCCGCCCTCTAAAATTAGAGCTTCCCACAGATATTAGCCTGTGAAAATTAAATAAATGGGAAAAACAAAACAAAAAAACAAGCGTGTCTTGTGACTCAAGACAACAAGTGACTGAAACAATATGAAAACGAGCTGAGTGAAGTAAAGGGAGGTGAGGCCCACAGATGGGAGACATAATTGTATTTCATAACAGAATCATGACGAGTGACAGAGTTCAACTTGATCAGTAAGCAAGTGTCCTGAACTAATTCTACTGCCCACTGCAGTCCGCCGTGACATGAAGGGATAGAAAGAGGAGCACAGTGTAAGTTGTTTGAGGTGGGATTGAGGGGCTTCTACAAACTCTGATGGGGGGGGAGGGGCTCGAGTCCAAATAACTCAGCCATTTTCCAAAGCTGATGTAAACAAAGGTTTTGTGCTAATGAAGTGGCAGAGTGACGGTCTGCATAAGCAGCATCCTCCCTGGACAGACAATAATCCCACTGTGTGTTCTGCGGCAGGCCAGGTCCTTCTGCTGAGGAAAACACCAGAAGGACCACAGTGGATTTTGGAGCAATGTGGTCTTTTCAAGTTCCCTGTGAACATTTGCACATTGCAACATCTGGTTGGCAATGAATTGAAGAGTTTGCAAGAGAAAACAGGGAGAAAGGAAAAAAATACTTCTTCCATCTGTTTCATCAGTGACCTTCAGTGTTTAGTATAAGACTTCGTAAGTTGATTGCTTGTCAGACTGCACTACTCCTTGACCTCGGATGTTCCTCGGCTGTTCCTCCCGAGACTCGTCTGACCATGTCGGAGGGCAGAGTTCTTGTCTGTGTTGGACCGGATGAGCTCTCAGGTGGCCACAGAGGTCACAATCTGGACAACCTCGCCATTTTCACCGTGGATGGCACCTTGGATGGCCTCCTTCACCTCCATGTCGGCATGCAGTGCTGGCGCTAACTCGGCAGCCTGAAACACAAGCGAGAGGTGGGGAGGGGGAGGAGATGATGAATGAGAGGACAAGGAAACATGGAACACATTAAAACCTTTGTTAAGGATTTAGCACATCTGCTTGAGCTGGAGGACGTTTTAATGTTACCAGTACCGAAAGGACGCTGGACAGTTCTGTCGTGGTTCTCTTTCCTCACAGCCAACAGACCTCACTTGGCTTCATTGTCTTAAATCCTTCCTGTATTGAATTTGCATGTTGACCGTGTTCATACGGAGAGTTTTGAGTATGATGACTTTAAAACCTTTGTAGGCGTGTGTCTGTCTCTTGTGTTAGCCATGTGATGATCAGCCCCAGCTCTCTGCAACACTGAACTGGATTCAGTGGGTATGAATAATAGATGAATGAGCAGCACTGAGAGGGTGACCACCTAAGTAGAGATAATCTCTGGGAGTGTCATGAGTTCAACCGAAAGGCAGAGACGAGACAGAAACATCTCAATAACGCCAAAAAAAGGTCAATGCTCGAATTGATGGGTGAACGGACGCAAGGATGGACGGACGGACCGCCACACTGATGACAAAACGCACGGTTCGATTTTAATGCCTTGCAAAAAAAACAATTAAAAATGTGCCTCTCTGTACAAAGTGGTTTAGCTCTCAACAAAGATGACGACAGTCACCCTGCTTGTGTTCTGTGAGCTGTGGCTGCGTGAGCACGCCGCGGCACAGGATCAGCAGCTCTGTGTGAAAGTGGAAAATCTAGAAAACAAATCATGCAAGATGTCTTTGCTTTGCAGCGTGCAGAACTTTCTGGACAAAGTGGCTTCGCTCTCCAGTGGCTCTCCAGTCAGGCAACTCCCTCCTGTTTTAGAGACCGAATGACCCTACTGCCCAGACGTAATGTGACCAGGCGATCCAAGTAAAAAGAAAAATTTATCGGATGCAACAATCCAACTGCTTTTAGGTTTAGAAAGCTGCAGCGCCAGCCAAAGTTCAAACGCTATAAACTTTAACGGGGGTGACGTTTGTGGTCTCATTGCTTCAATGCTGTCAACATTCAATAACTCTGCTTGTGTTTTACGTCTCACTTGTTTTGGAGCATCTTAACTATCTGTGCGCCTTTTCAGGCATGCAGCCTTTAATACAGCAGCACTTGCCTCAAACCAAGGAAGGTTTTCTAATAGAAACCATATGTATGCCTAATAGGTCACAGGAAAATAAATCAATAACTGTATTTCAGTGTTTGATTCAGTATCTCTCCTGAGAACAATTAGAAAAGTCTAAGAAAAAGCTTTAAGAAAATCCCAATGAAAGTTCTCTCTCACCTTCAAGGTAATTTTGGTCCAACTCTGCGACAGGTGCATATCGTTTTATGTGAATGAGAAATCTGGAAGTGCACATCATGTAGGCGCAACATAGTTCAAAAAACTAGATCAAGATTTATAGGGTCAATGTGTTTTTTGTGAAAATTCCTCTGGTCAACAACTGCAGCCTAAATATGCAGTGGGTGTGCAGGGAATCCTCTATAAAAGGAATAAATCAGAGTAGTGTCACTGTGAAGGAAAGACCACAGCGAAGGAGCGCAGGAACGATAACACGGATCAGATCAGTGAGATATCAGTGAAGAACAAGTTGATGAAAAGAGGCCAAGTGGCAGGTGGAGGGAAACTCCAAAAAGAGACGAGCCGCTCGGATCCGAATGCTCTCCGACTGTCTGAATGGTTGATGTCAGACAGTGTGGGGTATTGTGCGGGTAAAAGCCCCTGTAAAGATGAGAGGCTCATGACTCAGTCCTGGATGATGACCATGAAGAGTGACTCACTCTTTCCTCGAAAGCACGCCAAAGGTTCTCTCAAACACACCTGCAGCATTTAATCCTCCCTCCATCCCAGCATGCTGTCACTAGACAACAGCGTTGACTGGAGCACAGCTGCACCATATCGTTGCACACAATGCAAAAACACATGAGCCTGACAAAGAACGGTGGCGAGGGAGCCAAGGAAAACTCATACGAGTCCATGTTGTGTGCTGAGATTTGGAACACTGCACATGTCAGACTGACATCGCATGGATCCTGCTCTTGGAAATAGTGATGGATAATGGCTCAAACCACTTTAAAATTGTATGTAAAAGCAAGCGTTCTGTTACTTTTTAAACAATATTTAGACAAAGTGTCCTCTAACCGAGCCGTCGCTCTTCTGTACTCCAGGCTTTCTAGTCGAGCTTGCGATAAATCATGTTGTGCTAGAATTTAGCCAGAGATTGTCGCGAGCTCGCAGAAATGTCCGTTGGAACGCAAAATATGCCCCCTTACTTCATCTGTAATGGAAGTGATTATATCAAAAAAAAAAAAAAAGAAGAAGAAAAAGAAAACGTGGAGATAAATAAACACAAAAGCCTCAGTCATTTTCCAACAAGTTGTATAAATGCTACCACATGCCTGGAAACAGATGAAAGCAGGGTTCTTGATTTAACACTTTAGGAAAAAAGAACAGCGGTGACCTTTCTCTGAACTTTGAACTTAGAAGTCGACTGTGTTTACACTCGGGGACATGAAAACCCAACTGTGATAATATCATGCTCTGTACCAGGCTGGCCAGGCCATCTCGCTTTTAAACGGGACAATGTTATACGATGTATTGCTTTTTTGTCTTCCCATTCCCTCTTTTCCAAAAGGTACTTAAAGGTAAGCTTGGTCATGAAGAGATTCTTGTATTTCGAGAGGGGTTCTTATAGACGGCTCATGGTTGACAAGTGATTTTATTCTGTCCTTGAGCACACCCACATGCCCTCAGTGAACTCTGTCTTCACTGAACAGCACCCTGATGACAGATCAGACCTGGGGAGAACTGTGCACAATCCAACACTTAAAAAAAAAAAAGGTCTTTTTAGACCTAAAAGTTCATTCAAACAAATCAGTCGTGTAAACAAACAGTATGATTGCACATTGCGCCGAGCAACATGGTACGCAGATCCACAAATACAGTACACGGGGCGGCAATCATTGCGTGTTCTCATGAGTATACAAATGGTGGGTCAAGGTCATCAGTTTGCGTATGAGGCCGACTGAAAAAACTTAATCAATATAAGATGTTTTACTACCTCCATTCTCAATGGGGAAAGGAACCAATTACCTAGACAACTATGGACAACAAAAGGACAACAAGGGAGAATCACAGAGAGTTTTAACAAGGAAATTCCAAAACCTGCTGCATGGCTGGTCAGCACATTTGCAATCTGCATGCCTAGCAGGGAAGTGAATACGATCAGTCACACTGCAGAGTCTGCAAGAAGATTTGTATCAGGAGAGGGACCGCATTTCACACAACCCTAAATCATCTGAAGTTCTCCCTGTTTATATTATAACAACACAACAAAGGCTTAACTTGAATCAGAATTAGAGGGCGCCCGTTTTAGCGAAGGACTTCGGGGTAATAAGCAGTGAGGAGAAATTGTAATATTCAACATATTTGAAGCAAACAAAAACAGAAAGAACAATGGAAAAGTGCTGTTCTTTTATAATCCTTGCAGAGTTAGCGGGACCACTTCAAAGGCCACTGTGCCGTGTGCCTGCACTCCAGCCTTTTTCCACATGTGGCTGTTGCTCAACAAACTCAATCATCATGGGATTTTAGGCATATATAGTAACTGCTACTCTTCTAGTCCTAACACTCCATCCACTGCACTTCATTCTTTTTAATCACTGTTTGTTCAAATACCTGCGATAATGACTAACACCTGAGTGTATTTTATTTAGGCAATAGGATGTAAAAAAAAAAAAAGGGGGAAAGCCGGCTCTTTGTATCTGCTAGTAGTTTAGTGAAATTACAGAAATTATACTCATATTTCTTTTCCAGCATTATAGCAATTATGAATGAAATATCCATTCATCTATGTCCTCCTCCCACTTCATGGGATGAGGGTTGTGTGACACTGGAGCCAATCCAAGGCTGCACACCTCTTACACCCTGGACAGGTCATCCGTCTATCACCTCAACACATTTACACCCACTGGCACCATTCAATCTAAACAGCATGTCAGTAGGATTGTGAGAGGAAGTCAGTGGAATTGATCAAAAACACATGCAACGAGGAAAAAATTGGCCAGTAGGATTGAACTGGAGACTTTTTATCAATGAGGAGAAAGTGATTATTACCCAAATCTACATCCAGCCCTGTGTACACAAGAACAATCACAGAGAAAACTGTATTTTTCTTTGATAAATTTTAGACTGCAAGATTTTGATTATCACTGTGCACATAGAAATGCAAGAATGTTTGAAAATGCTGGGGTTGCATTCCAGGCCACTAGTTGGTGTTGCTTTTTTTGTGTGATGCACATCCTTGTAGAGAACATCACCATGTAAAGGTTCAAGCACCTTTTAGCTACCTTTGTTTATTGTATAGGCCCACTCTGTTAGTGGCACATGTAAGAAATGAATCTGTTGAATTCCAAAACTTTGTTGGTAATCTAGTTGCCCATGTATTGGAAAACCAATTGACTACAAGTATTTTTCCTGTTTAGGTGGAAAATGAAGTACAAAAAACAGTACTTAAAGCCATTTTCAAAAACTCTCAATGCCACGATTTATAAACCAGCAGCCAAAATGCAATAAAAGTTTGAAGTTTTCACTTCAAAACATAGTTGTGTAAACATGGCCTAAAATACTGTAAATCTTTGATTTACAACGCCAATGTAGCTACAAAAGCCATGCATGCACAAGAAACTTATCCAAAATGGTTGAAGAGCACATCTTAAGTTTACATTATTACAGTGAATCCAGATCATTTAAAACAATTAAGACAGAGTTCTAGCTGGCCCATCCGGTTGCAGTCGTCTCTCTGCCACCGACTCGCACCTCGACTCCAGCATTACAAACGCTTATTTACAGATTTCAGAATGGGCGAAAGCGTTCCTCCATATGGCACCATATCTTTTGTCATTTAGCCTCCAAACCCCCTGGCAGCAGCAGTCCATATGTTGTATTTACTCTGTCCCGTACACCTATTCATTTCTATTGATCTGTTTGAAAGGACACGGTGCGTATTAGTATTCATTAAAGATCATTGACAGAACTTTGATGGATAGTAAATTAATTTCAATTCTGTTCATGGCACACACACACTCACTCACTCTTTGTGTGTGGTACAAAACGCACAAAAAGAAAAGAAAAATAAGCATAAATTCACTATGATGAAAAAACAAATATGAGCTGTTTTTATATCTGAGTGGCTAGACGATACGTAAAGCCAAACTCCAGGGAAAGTACTTTTCTCCATTTGACTATTTGAAAAATACATAAAAGTCTATCAAAGGCCTTAACAATAGCACAACAGATTACTGTTGCAATTTCATGGTTGTCCAGTGATGAACAATGGCCAGACAGGCAATATAAGGTGACTAGCTGTCCAGGCATGTTTAACACTTGGATAGGGATGAAAACACCCTTTGTTGAGTCACCAGTACAAGCAATTAGCATTTGAAGTGGAAAAATGACTATTGATTAAATAAAGTTGAAGCTGGACAACTGTTAGTCATTTCAGGCAATAACTGCAAGCTGTGAGATCCATAGCTAAACACTTTCTGCAAATTAAACCCAGATTAGGTTCTGTGTCCGCTTGAAATGTTGTTTGTACGATGTGGCAAAGTTGGTTTGATTAGTTGTAAAAATAGGTCATTCTGGGTGGCATATTCAGCATAATCAGCTGATGTGGCAGTCGGGCTTCTGGAACAAGTAGCATGATCACTATACTTTAAGGAGAAGAAGCGGGAAGCGTGGCCATTTTCGTGAGGATAGGCTGAAGTGCGAGTGGTATCACAGCTAACGCACTTTCAGGCAATTGGCATATTAACCAGTATCACAGAATCTGTGTAGCTACATGTATGAAACGGGCCAGTAGGTTGGATATTTTGCATGTTGTATGTTGGTTTTACCTGTACGGCAGCTGTGTGATCTGCAACGGGAGCCAGTTGGACGTACTGCACTTGGATGTCAGGGGGGAGCGACGAGCCCTCGACTGCCGTGGCCGCTCCGTCAGCTGAAGCAACCGCTATCAACTGAGCTCCACGCAGCACCTATGGCAGACAAAGGGGGGAGAAGACAGAAAAGCAGTCAATGATAGGTTCATTCTCAACATAATCATCAATCACTTCCGCAAATTAACAAATTCCAACAAGGCGCTCTTCCACCGAGTGCAAACATCAACAATCTGACAATCTTTGCAGTGATTTACTGTGCACACAACTGGAAACAAGTTCCAAATAAAAACAACCACCAGAATACCTAATTTATGTCCTATGTGATCTGTTTATGTTCTTTCATCACTCACAGCCATCACTGAGCACAAGTGTGATGACTTAATAAACACATCAAGAAACTGCAGCAGTGGTGTCTGAGTGACATACATGAACATTTCATCCCCACTGTTCTCACTCCTACACATGCCACGCTCTGTTTGAATACTCAGATTAAGAAGGAACTTTATGGACCATTCAGTTCAATTTAAGTGCTATAGTCCTGCGGTCCGTAACATGATATGCTAGTAAATATTTGTTTGGGTTTGAGCTGAATTTAATTAAGTCATATTTAGAGAGGGGAGTAAAGGAAATTGACATTAAATGGTTAGTTTGTCGTCACAGGGGGATCTTAATGTTCCACAATGTTGAAAGTCTGTCAGGCAACATTAACGCTCTGTGGTTTTGAGGCACTAATTACAGAGCGGTGCAGTGCAGCCTAAGTGTTTATGGGTATTCCTATACTTTGTTGAGGTTGTTCCTATAGACAGACCGTCACCACAAACCCAAGGGACAACATGAACACACACTTTTGTAAAAATCTCAGGCACTCGTGTGCTTCAAGCCCCGCTGGTAATTTGGACAGCATACCTCCCATCCGACAACAGACGTACAAATTAAAATACAATCATCCTGTCAACACAAACACTCTGGAAGATAGATAGAAGGAAACGTTCATTCAGCTTTGTGTTTGTGCATGCTCATTTAAATCAGACAGAGGTTGTAGACCGCACTACCACCATTCAGTGGAGCCTTACAACAGTAAGTTCCTTAAAGTGATGTGTTTCTACATGAGATGACAGCATGATCCGGTTGACATTTGTTCCTGTTTTATGGCCTTTGCCTGAACATGGACCTTTTGTCGCGTCTCCTGTCTGGCAGCGTTGAATAATTGTTGTTAGGTGAGGTCTCAGTCTCTGTCTTATTCTTGTTCTGACTGCTCATGATGCTAGGACTAGCTAAGACATGCTTAACACACAATAGAAATTCAAGGGCAAATACCGGTATGCAACCCGGGAGAGAAACCCAAACCCCATAAACCTCAGTTGCAGATGATGTTTGTTGCCCCCTAACCAATCTAATGCAAGAGTCCCACACTGCCTCTGAAAAACCTCAGTCCAACCAACGCTTTAAAGTTGTTCGAGTTGGTGATGGGCTTTAACTCCCCCCCACTCACATGCCCGCCAGGAAGACACTTTGCCAATTCCACCACAAAATCTGCTGCCTCATCACCATAAAGTGCCAGACCCGACGAGCCCGATGGAAGCTATTAGTGTAAGATGTCTGTGTGACTCACCCGATCAAACCCTTAAAAAACAGACATGGATTTAGGCTTAGTAGGTTAAGGTCTTAATATAGAAGGAGACTGTCAAAGCTCGGTCAAATGAATCACGCAGTTTGGTGACCCATAAAGCATTCCTCATTGTTGCATGAGTCTGGGCGGTTAGTATAAACACTGATCAGACGGTTAAATTAGGCTCATTTGCTTTCTTGCCAGGAATTGAAAGAAGATATCAATGCCAGTCTCATGTCAGTACAAGCTGGTACCAGCAACCAGTTTGCTTAGCATTCATATATAAATAAAGCAGAGCAGTGTCTGCTCTCAATTTCTATGTCAAGAGATTTTTCTTCTTCCTCTAGCTCAGGGGTCGGCAACCTTCAACACTCAAAAGAGCCATTTGGATTCGCTTCCCACTGAGCAGAACACACTGGGAGCCGCACCCCGCATCGTCACTCTCAACAAGTCCGCAATATTAAAAGATCTCATCTGCCTAAAGCACTCCTGTTATTGTTCACATACGCCGCTGCGCAACTGCAGCTATCGTGAGCAGTGACTACCGCGCTCTTCGCGCCACTATTGTTGCAAAATGACGTTACATCCCTGCGTCGTTCACAACACTGTTTACATTTTAACGCACTCTCTGCAGTGGGACGGCGCAACACAGTTGGTTCTGGCTGCGCTTTGCCTTACCGTACCGCCCCGGCCCGCCCCGTTCCGGGATGAACTGCAGTGGGATTGCAGACCCCTGCTCTTGCTGTGTATGTACTTGGTAAATATGAAATAGTGACATTGCTCAGTTGTCATTAAAATAATTAACTGTATTTCACAAATCCTTTTATGTCGGACATTTACACATATTTTGCAGTGATAAGTCAGACAACTCAATGAGAAGAGTGGGAGCACAAATGTACAGCTGTTCGATTGTTCGTTCGTGATAGACATCTGTAGAGACACTTTCTTATCTCCATTCTGTCACACCGGTCCATTAAAAATTCAAACGGGACCTCTGCCAAATGCTTGCCTGCCTGTGAAAGAATGTAGCCTATGGGTAGTTGTGTACTTTTGCGCGTAAACACATGATGATTTGTCGATACTGTGCAACTGGTGTATCTAAGTGCACAATTACCGGGGTTTAAGGGATGCTATGGTTGACATTTGAGATGGTAAACACTTGTCTCACTCAATTAGAGTCTCCACCTCCATTTGAGAGCAGTTTGCATTCTCAGCTGTGAGGAGCAGCACACAGAGGCTCACTAAAGCATTTACAGAGTTGGAACAGTGTGTGAGATCTCTTCAATGATTACACAGGAACTTCTCGCCTCGACATCCTGTCCCACGACTTTTTTTTTTTTTTATCAGAACAACTTGCCTTTATGATTTGGGTGTGAGGCTGTCCTGCTTGGCTTTAATATCACTCAGTCCACGGAAATCAAATAGTAACTAAACATATGGCCAGGAAATGTACATTTATATCACGAAAGAGGTTGAGTACTCAAAAGATTAACATTAGTCTTTCAGCCTATTTTCCTTTTTATTTTCCTCATAATGTCGACTGTTATCGACTATTGAGTAATTTTAAAGACACTAATAATAATCACCTCTCATTCAGCTAAAAGGAAACAATCATCATTAGGCTGGTTGACAATAATGTAAAGACAGAAATGACTGCAGTATTGCATCACAAATGTTTGTAAACTAAGCTCAAAAGACAACTTTTTAAAGTTTAAAGCCCATGGAGCATGTGCTTTTGAGAGTGACCGAGTAGACTTTCACTTTTTTTTAACAATAAACAATCACTGTAAAATACAATACAGCTGTTCAAATGAGTTGTAATTAAATAATGCTCTGTATGGGGGTAGGGTCGAATAAACAAACCCAAGTGCCATTACTATCGCTGTTCAGGAAAGAAACAGGATCTTCTGCACAGCTCATATATACACAAGCACCACCATGCACCCTTAAAACAACATAAAAACAATACACTCCAATATTCAAAAATAATTTTTCTTACTGGTTTTTCAATCCGCTACTAGCTCGCTATGCTCCAAGTTATTAATAATCTCAGACTTGTATAGACTCTTGCAACTTAGGGCCTGGTTTGTAAGATTGTAAGAGGAAATAAAAGCATGTGACAGGGTGAGGAGTGTTTCAGGAAGCTTGTGTGGGACATAAGTGCCCTGATATTGGGTGAACTTTAGAGTCTTTAACAGAGATTTTAGAATGCCTTGAGTGATGCTTTATTTTCTATGCTTTGATTTAGTGGGCTTAAATGTATCTGAAACATAGGCTGTAACCAGATCTTAAAGACATTAGTTACTGTTGACCTCATGAATTGAGATCCTTAACTATTCAGCACTGGCATGTCGGCCACCCGCACACTCAAGGCCAACGAGCAGACGCGATGAGCAGGATTAAAGAGCTATCATACAACACTGAAGTGCTAGAAAGAAGAGGCCTGAAAAATCAAGAGCAACCCAGACTTTGAGAGCTGCCATGGCCTTGAGAAAAAAAGGAGAAAAAAACAATAAATCTTTTGCTGGTGCTGTAATGCCTTCAGTAATGGGTCCAGGACAGTAAAGAAATGGGAGTCAAAAACACAAAAAACAACAGCGAGTTGATGCAGAAAATATCCACGTTTCCCAAGCTGAAGGAAAACAACTGCATAAACAAGGCTGTTTACCAAGTCGTCATTGTTGCTTATTGTGCGACTATTAAAATCTAGTCTCTATTCTTTCACATCTCGTAAAATCTGGTGAAACGTAAATAACGAGTGCTTTGAGGAAAAAGGTTCAGAAATTAAACAATGCCTCTGAACTGCCATCTATTCTTAGTCGGAGTGAGATTTGGAAAACCAGCATCCAGAGTGCACTAGCTTGGTGCAGCATGGTATCAATTTCCTCTCAGTTAAACTCAGCTGTGCATCGGCTGATACTGTGAGTCACCCAATAGTGTGCATGTGGGTCTTCGTGTCTGTACGTTTCTAAAGCACGGCGGAATCCGACAACTACAAGAGCCTCCATTTAAAATAAAACCTCACACGCTTTCTGACTCCAAGGGGGAAAAAAAAGAGAAAGAAAGACACCACACAGATCTGGTTCCTATCATTCCCAAAGGAATACCGCCTCCCTCTTCTTTCAGATCTGGAAGAAAAAAAAAAAAAAACTAAACCAAAACAGGGAAATGAGAAAAGAAACATTTGGACTTTGGAGTGCTTGGAACTTCCTCTCAGCTTAACAGCCGTCAACAACATCTGTGGTTGCCAACCCTTGGACAGATGTCCAAGCAGTAACACTAGCTCCAGGTGGGTAGGTGTGGTCAAAGTGGAAGAGAGGGGGTGGGGGGGCGGGGGGGGGGGGACAAAGGCTTGGCTGCAACTTGGCTGAAAGGATGCCCATGGACACAGAAGTGTTCTGTGTGTTTGTTTTGTGAGGATAAGGGAAAATGAACATACTGGCCCAAATATGTCCCACTGCAGTCATAAACTCTCTTAGTTACATATGCCTTTTATTTTACCTCAGAGTCTGAAGGCTGATTTCTGGGCCTCAGCTCATAATCTGACTGAATAGAAACTGAACTCATGACATAAATTAAAACAAAGAAAAAAAGTCAGAAGTTGAAACAGAAGCCAGACACTCTTACTTTGTTCCTCTAGAAATTTGGAATTCTTCCACTTTCTTGCTCATTTGCAGATATGTATTAAGAATTCTGACAAGAATGCATTAATCTCTGGTCAACACCTTATTTTTTAAGTGCAAAGTTCATCGCCAACGGCTATAGAATCTTATTTCTTTTGACAACATTTCAATACCAGTGGCCGAACCCCTGCGTGAAATCCAAACCCCCCTCCTCCACATCCTTTGCTTTGCTACTCCCACCAGCACACTGGAGATCCCGGAGAGGTTTTATGACAAAATGAGCTAGACGACAGTTTTGATCCAGAGCAGTAAAATCAAAGGAGACCAATGACAAAAATAAAAACCGCAATTAGGCATAAGGTTCCTCCAAAACAACAGAGATGAAAGTTCCTCTGAAGGTTTTCACAGTTCTCTAATCCAAATCCAAACATGACTTGCCTTCTTGATGAAGATTTTTTTTACAACGTCAGTAAATTTCCTGTTTGAAGATAATGAGTTTATTGTGTTTTTAATTATCCGTTTGAGTCAATGAAGCCAAAGGGGAGGATATACACAGGCTGTAAAAACCCACTTTACAAAATATCACACTGCACAAGATGCCTATCACCAACAGGATACTTAATCCAGCATTGAGTAAGACTTGCACTCGGAACGAGGTCGACATTTCTGAAATGAAATGTCATTTTTCTGGCTCAACTTAATGAATACTCTGCTCATAATTTTAGCAATTTCCTTCAAGTATCCGTTAACACATTAAAATGCATGGGAGACTAGTTCTAAAGACTAACCACATCCAAATGACCTATAGCTGACCTTTCAAGCTGCACAATCACACCTCAATGCAACTGCTATTAAAAAAAGAGCCGAAACACAAACGGCTCCTTCAACACACAGCTGCCAAAAGTCCAACAGTTCCTCTTCAGATCTTAAATCTGCTGCGAGACATCAGTCAGAGTAAATCAGCATGAAGACTGCCTCAGTCCTTGACTGAGGTATCGCCTCTGTCAGATGCAATCATTTTACCTGTACACTTTCCAGCAATAGTAAAAGTTTAACTTTTGTCTCAATTTACATTTGCCTCCTTCCAGAGCCATGATTCACTTCACAGTCACACTGATGTCTAGAAAGTGGGCTGGCTAAAGATCTCGTTTTATTAAGATTTTATGAGTTTTTGCATTAGTGCATTTCATAAAATACATTTTAGTCATAGCGAAATTTGTAGAGGCTGTTCCTTGATTTGTTGTGGGATATGTAGAGAAGACATAAAATTACCTCCTGGACATGTCTACTACTGCTGCCTCAGAACAAGGAGGACAGGGTTTGAATATGAGCCAGGTCTCTTCCATTTCGTTTAAATGTTCTCCCTGTGCTGACCAGCATTTTCTCCAGGTGCTTCAGCTTCCTCCCACAGTGGAAAAGCATCACTTATTTCATAATATTCAAGTAGTAATGAATGTGAATGTCTGTACAGATCACTGACTCCTTGAGATAAGGCAGTCACAAAATTATGTGTGTCCATAAAAATAAAACCACCAAAATTGAAATCTATTCACAGACCATCGAAGTGTGTGTGTGTGTGTGTGTGTGTGTGTGTGTGTGTGTGTGTGTGTGTGTGTGTGTGTGTGTGTGTGTGTGTGTGTGTGTGTGTGTGTGTGTGTGTGTGTGTGTGTGTGTGTGTGTGTGTGTGAACAGTCAGCGTTTCGTTTTTTTTGCTTCACTTTATGCTCCTTCCAATTATGGATCAAATTCCACAATTTAGATGTTTACATGAATATTTTACCTAAATACAATCAAACCAGAATCTGTTTACATGTGCTGTGCTGAAACTGATGACAGAGCAGTGTATGCCTGGTACTGGTGAGGCAGGGCTGCACCGGGCCTGTGATGATGTTGAGTCACACTGAAATACGTCTAAAACATCTGTTCCCTTTTACTCGCACAACCAGCAACTCTGAGTTTACCCACAAAGACAGAAGAAAACACCAGAGGCTGTACCCTCCTCTGCAGTGTTCTGAAATGCTCTCACACACACACACACACACACACACACACACACACACACACACACACACACACACACACACACACACACACCTCTCTCCCAAGCGAAGGATTCCCTGATCGGTGGCACTCTATCTCCGGCCATGATGCACAAGGACACAAAGCAGACAACTACTCCTTTGAAACACGATCCACCACGAGGCTTTCAAATCCTTGAGTGCTTACGTACATCCCACTTATACTAAACCCTGGCCATAAAACGTCTTGTTTGTATCTTTTCATCTCGTTTTATCCTCCCCTCTCTCTCTGTGATTCATAGGAATCTCAACAACCCTTTACACACTAGAAACAACATTCTTAGGCAGAACTGGAAAGAGGGCGACTGAGCAACAACAGGCCAAAAGCCAGCAGTGTGATTCCAGCACACATCACACTCGGATTCTGTGAGGTTGAAGCTACACATTGTTCCAACATCTGGGTACTGTCCTTATATGACTGGTACTGACTGATGACTAGCTGTGGTCACAAAAAACATGTACAGGAACATCGGCACATGCACTACAACACGAGTTCAAGGATGAATATTCATCTGTTTCCTCTTGAACTCTACTTTATTACCTCACTTTACCATTTCGCCTATAGACTTCCTCTACTTTTTGGCTCCCCTTCCTTAACGTGTCTACCAAGCCATGTAGTTCTACACTCCGTCGTGCACAAAATGTACTGTTCTTGGTTCCGCGCTTATAGGATCTGGCAGCAATGCTGCAGAGACCATTGCTGAGTTGGACTCTGTTCTGTGACCCAGTTCCCACACTGACCATGAACAAAGTCACTTGGGATGATCCAACAGATGCACCAAAACATGTGCTGACACGAAAGGATGGCAGAGGTTCAACTAACGGGAGGAAATGAGATGGAGGGTGGAGGGGGGCTACATTCAGACTCTTGACAAATAGCATGTAAAGCCCCGATGAACAGCAATGATGTCTACCATCTCTAAATGATGTGGGCAGATGACAACATTGGTATAATTATTAAAGTTGATAGCCGCCTCTTGAGATATGGCCGATATTTCAAACTGTTACGGCATGAGTTTAAAGTTATTCAACAAAATGGGTCCTCCAAGAGACTGGAAATGCAGTCAGCAGTGGATTTACTGCTCAACTGAAGGATGCTCCATCACTTTCAATACTTTCTGTTTTGATATAAAAAGCTCACAGCTTATTATGGAAAGTTGTGAAGTAACAAATGTCTAAATATTTTTACAAAATGTGGAAATCAACACTTTTTACAAACAGTATTCAGGCTTTTGTCTGTAGCGATCCAAATTGGGACGAGTTGGGCCTGGTATATTTGAAATATGCTTAAGATGTGTCTCCAAGTTGATTAAAGTGCACCTGAGGCAAAGTTGGACATAGTTTAGAAAGGAACACAGCCAAAAAGACATGTGCAGAAACATGTTTGTGGAGAAAAGCAAAAAACTGCCAAAATCCAGGAGTGTAAAAACTGTAAAGACTTATCCAACAAGACTCAATGCAATATCTGATTTCTACTAAGTAGTAGAGGTTCAGAATATCATAAATGATGGATTGCAAATGCTGATTGGTAATAATTTCACAAAGAAAAGTTTTAAAATTTTCATGTTGTCATTATCAGTTCTCCACTGTAGACAGATGGATAAATTATTATTATTGTTTTTTAATCTGCACAATTTTTTTATTTTCGAATTCTTTGTATTGAGCAAAGATAATTTCAGGGGGGGAAAAAATAGGTGATCTGAGGACATTGCGAGCACACTGTACTTGTTGGGGCTTGGAGATGTTCCAGCAGAGGGCACACTCCATGTTTTTAATGTGGCACCTGGTGTCAAGCATTTGCATATGTATTACTGCGGGTGTTTTTGCCCGATTCATTGCTCAGCTGGTGTCGGTTTTTAATTACCAACTGGACAAAGCATGTCTTCCAGATGGTGTCTCTCTCTTTTTTTTTTTGCCTTCCTCTCCCCATATTTTTTCTATCTTCCCTCCTACGCATCAGTCACTCCTTTCATCTTTCAATCCTCCATTTGGTCTGCATCAGCACTGGGTAAGATCACAGCACGGAGAGAGAAAGGTACAAGATAAGAAGCTATGACAGACAGGGAGTGCAGTAAAAGACAAGTGATTTTATAGTTTCATGGGTCTGACTTTCCTTCCGTCTCCATGGCACACTTTTTTATAAGACAATCCTGGATTCCTGTGGACCAGTTTAACTCACATTTTCAGCTGGCAGTTACTCAAGAGTCCTGGCCTCAATTGGCATGGACATGGGAGCAGATACATAAACATATGCGGCGAAAGTACACAAGTTCAATGTGTAGAGAGCGCTTAGACAAACACAACAGAAATAGTGAGGTATGTTGCACGGCACGCTGCTCCACTTATTGCATGCAGACAGTCTCCAGTGGCAACATGGAGGATGATAGATGGACCAAGGGAAGACAGAGAGGTCAGTGTGCAGCCAGCCACATTTTACAGCAGCCCGTCTCTTCAACCACAATCCAACTCCATTTCTGTAATATAGCTAGAACAGGGCTTTGAGCCTCTTATGCACTAACAAGGCTCCAGATCTACGCATGTTTCTTTCATCTTCCTTGAGTCTGCGTTCAAACATCATGTACCTGCACCGTACAACCCCAGGTCCAGGCAATAAGGCAATGTCAAACTCCACGCACACCTATACCATCAGAGATGCTCGCACAGGCCGCTCCTCTTTATGGTCTGTCAACTGTCATATTTTCAGAAACTTAATAAAAAATTTTGATTCATCTGATGACAGAGCAGATTTCTACTTCACATCAGTTTGTAATTTTAGTGCGGCTCTGCCTGTGGAAATGAAGATCACAAGCGTCCAACTTTGACGTTCACACGTGTTCCCTACGTACAAGACTCATCCAGATTTTCTTAATATTTAGACAGAATTGTGTACTGAAGATGGCGCAGTCTTCAAATTACTCTCATTTCAAGTTTTTTTGTAATTGGTCAACTCCAAGATTTTTTGCTGATCAATGACTATTTGGTCAATCATTTATTCCTTCTGATGGATTCTGCCTTTCTAAAATGGTTTTCACATTCAAGTCACTGACCTGTTTCAATCTGATCTGTTTCGCTACAAAGAAAACTCAGCTAAAAGCCAAATGTTTCAATAATACCACTTAATTTCCCCACGTCCCAACTGATTGGAGATGTGTAATGAAATTCAAAAAGGGCCAACATTTTCTATTGAATTGAAATGTTTTGTTTGCGACATGACGCATTGCCTGGATTGTGATTATTTTTTGTCTAAATGAATAATAGCAAAGGCTTTATAAAAGTCCAGTACACACATAACAGTCAGGCAGCACCATCTGTTATCAATCTGATAATAGCTTTAAGAAAAACTTATTTAATGAAAAAGTCAAAACAATTGTTTTGGCACAAATGTAAGTAATTAAAACTCCGAGTCTCTGTGCTCATCATTTTCAGAAAAATAAAGATCAAATCGGCAGAGAGAATAATTCGTCTTTTATGATTACGTTTCTGAATAAAGATATGAACTAATCATCGACTGAAATGCAACTACTCAGAAATTTAGAATGTTGATCAGTCCTAAAATGGTACCTGGATAACTTGCCTAGCGTTTAGACCAATAACCGAGATTTGAGAGCCAGCTGGACCAACCTCAAAATGTTTTGATAAAAATATGCAAATGTAAATCGAAAGAAATGAGGTGCAGACAAACAAGGAAAGTGCACATAAATTATGAGACCCTCAAGGAGCCTTGGAGTGCATAAACATCTGCGTGAAGCTGTTAAAAGTCCAAGCATGAGAATGTGAAAACGTTCCTTTTTTTTCCCCCAATTAAGTTAATGAATCTGAACGCAGCCTAGAGTTGACCTGAAATTGTGAACATCTGAGAGTTAATAACCTGGAGCGACTGAACATGGCAGGTGGCCTTTAAAAGACAGGTGGAACCGCAACTACACAATGCAGGAAAAATAAAATTAAGAAGAGGAAGCGGCCACAGACAGAAGAGCAAAAGCTGTTCTGTGATGAATTGTGTAGCCTAGGTTACGCTAACATAGCCTCAGCAATATTCTGCCAGATTGCAAAAACATTTGATGTAAGCCTCTTCGTAAACAGAAAAAATTAAACATTCAAGAGAGCGCACATGAGAATCTACTTAGAGATTTTTTTTTTTTTTTTTTCGTTCTCCGGTCCAAGATACACTGCAGCAATCATGATAAGAACATAATGTTTTTTGTATGGAAGCAAATATGGTCCAAGTGATTTATCTCCTTGAACTGCGATCACTATTATTCTACTTGCTCAGTGCTGTTTCCTTTGAGTGACTCTTTGCTCTTTTTGGGTTTGGTAAGATTTAAGAGCTGACCTAAAGTTAGAATCCAAGCCTCTGAGAATATATGGGTGAAAAGATGCTGCGTTTGCTGTGTACCACTACATGTGTGTGAACAGCTCGACCAGCAACACAAGGTTAGAAAACTGACTCACTAAATGTTTCTTTTGGCACGACACTCATATCACTTTACAGACCCAATCAAAGTTTGAGTTAAAACAAATGGAAAATAAAGTATATTTTTTTTATTACACTAAGGTCCCAGACACTGCCAGGGGAATTGAGGCTTTTGTGCAATTTATAGTTCCTATATTTTGGGGATATTTTGGTGCGTACTTGTGAAAGAAGTATGAGATATACGGATTAAACAGTACAGCTTTAACACATTGTGCATGTCATAACATCTACCACACAGAGGAGCTCAACCTGCAGCAACAGCACATGTACTCTGTGAACCCATTCGAACATTTGCTGGAAATGTGTGTTACGAGGCAAAATCGAAATCAAGCTCTCGCCAAAACTTGTTCCCAGGTCCTAGAGAGAGACAGGAAGGAATGCTGCCGTCAGGCTCGGCGAGCAGATCATCTGAGGACATGAGCACGCGAGTGTTTACGAGAGTACGGGAGACAAAGAGCACGGGAATGTGCGGTGACGACGTCAATCAATTGAAAACACACACTGTGTCGAACAGCCAATAAAACAATGCAAACAACAAAAAGAGCCCTCATATGAAGCAGATGCAATCACACATCACAAATGTGTGCACACTTAAAATACCAAATGGCATCTAGAACATATGAGCCAACCGATTGACTGAAATGTTAATCAGACGACGAACGGAACAACTGATCACACATGGCTCCAGTTGGTGGGTGGCTCGGAGCTGCATTTCCGCAGGACATTTTGACCAGTCATGTAAGAGGCCTGATAATTATTTTGATTATCAAATGCAATATTATGTGTTTGTAATCGCAGAACTACTTATAGGAACAGAATCAGACATAACTTTCCCTGAATTGAAATGTGACTTTCAGTCTACTATTGACTAGTCACTATTTCAGTCATTTTGTATTTATAACACTTTATCTATCAATCAACATTAATGAGTGATTATGATTTACATTCTTTTTGTCTTTTCCCACCTTTGATGTGTGTCTGATTTCTGAGGCAACTTCACATGAGTCAGAGAGAAAAATGAAAAATTAAACTGTGAAAGACAGATTGGAAACCGCAAACCCTTTTTCAGTCTATTTTATTTACAAACTCTAGCAGCGAGTAGTATCATGGTGCTCTGGTGCCCTCAACCACAGAAGGGTTTGTTTAGTGGGGGCAGATTGTTCATGGCACTTGTGAGATGCTGTGATGAAATTCAATCCCACTGATTTGTGTCATATTTCAGCATTTCTGGGAGAAAAACAAACAAACTGGGGTACATTTGTGTATTCTTGACTGACCGAAGCCACGCCTTCCCTGCCGACCACATCATTTTGCAGATGATTGCTTATATTCATGCTGGAATCTCTTTGCCAAAATGAGAACTATATAGGACCAGGTACAGTCTAAGATGACCTGAAGAGAGATGTGTGATCCAAGTAAAAGCTTTCCTCAAAAACTGAATATATTGCTTTCAAAAACATATAATGTATAATCTTCTCGTAATGACCCAAACAGAGCATATATTTGAGCCTCTGTTCATGGAAAGAATAAAGACCTTCTATGAAGGTTACATACAAACACCTGTTGTAACACACTAATGCACAACACCATAACCAATAGAGGCAGCGCACTTCCTTCCCGAAAGCCTTGCCTCAAGATAAACATGATGTTATCATGAATGATAAATTATGGCCGTCTGCAGGCACCCATATGTGGCCTGCAATGGTTGCACACACGCAGGCACAAACGACAGAATGGAAGGGATTGCGTTCAGGTCAAGAATGCAGAAAAAAGTGAGACAACCTCCAAGTGTGCATGTAGTTGGTGTGTGTTTTCTGCTCGGTCTGTGTAGGGGTATGTTTCTCATTAGCACATCATTACTACATCAAAATAAGTGGTGTGTGTAAAGAAACACAAAAACACTTGCCCATTGGATGACCTACAGGAGGACTACATTTTGCCATTAGGTAAATGTTCAAACTCTATGATTACAAGTAGGGGTATAAAAATGTAATACATTTAATATAGTTTCACATCATGCTTGGTAATAGAATATCAATTCCCACAAAACACTAACTTTATAATTAAAAACTGGATTTATACTCTGACTTTAAAGTCTTTCCATGCAGTCATTGGTTGCTTGTTAGTCAGGCATGCTAAGTCACTCACCTGGACCCTGTTGAGGAGTAATTGCACCGCTGCCACCTAGCGGCTTGAGTGGAAGGGGCGTTGATTCTTTGAGATATGTCATTTCTTTTGGTTGAAATTGTACGAAATTTGGTACTGTTGGGTGTTGATGTTCTTATTTGCACAAAAATATGTTTGCTGTGAAGTTTTTCTTTATGAGCTCACTACAAATAACTACAAAAAAATAGCCTGCCTTAGTCACAAAAGTGCATTATATAATGACAGATCGAATTTTCAGATGACTGCTTCCAGACTTAATAGTGACAGTTACAACAGTGGGTTTCAGTCATTGTAATATAAAACATCTTACACTATGAACGTATGAAATGATCTCAATACGTTTCTTTAGTCTATGGCAGTAGTTCAAAACCTTCTTTTCACGAGCCCTGAGATAACCACCACCATACCCCCCCCCCCCGAGCTGTGATTTGACAAAACATTACAGTGAAGCCAAATTCTGGCGTGCACACCAAGCCAAGATTGGATAACACTGATCTATTGAATTCAAGTTTTAGTTTAGTGGGAATGTTTTCTCACCTGCCCATCCTGACCAACATGCACCTGGTGAATCTGGAGGTTTCCCTGAAATGGAAAAATGACTTGTTAGAAGAAATCCCATTAAATACAATGGCAGTATTTTAACAATCAGATATGAAATTACAAAAACATAAATTTTGCCCACTTTTCTTAACCTACTATGACCTCAGACGTTGTAGCAGGTGAAGACTGTTACCATCATGTGTTGAGGTCATTCAGATCATTAAGAAGTGCTAAAGCGATTGACATAGTGCGGCATTATAGTGTCAAGAATAAGAGGTGTATCAGAACTGCTCGTGTCTGCCACTGCCCGCAGGCTCAGATACAATGACCACCATAAAATCTCAGAACACCCACAGTTGCATTAACAAGCCCATTTGAGAGAAGATTATACAAGGCATACTTAGCCGACCTCAAGCCTCAGCTGTTTTCTCTCTAATTGTATTCCATGTATATGTGCAACACTGTCTGAGCTGCCACATGGTCGGAGAGCAATGTAATCTCTCAAACAGCTCATTTCCTTTTTAAGCACACTAAAACCAAAGTCTTTGATGAAAGGGCCCCACTCCTAATGAAAACATATTCTGTGAGTGGCAGCAGGGAGAAGTGGGATTTTGTTGCTAAGCTTTGAACTCCAAAAAAACAAACAATATCATGGAGGAGGAAGGAGAAAGAGGAGGAAAAAACTGGGCTCGGCCACAAAGAGCAGGAAAGGCTTTAGAGCTTTTCTGCCTCCAATTTACTCTGTCGCTCACTCAATTGTGCTTTTCTTCCTCTGAATGTCCTTTTGCACTTGAACAGAATAGGAAATGAGAAAAACACTTGGTTTAGGTGTCGGTTGCTTTTTGCACGAATGTCAAACTGTCCCACATTTGTGGCATGTATCATGTACAGTATGTGATTACATGTATACGAGTGTGTACACAGACCGGCGCCTTGTAATAAACCTCTCCCCGACATCCTTGAAAAATCATTAGCAACAATACTGATGTGGAAATTCTGCTTTAGCAGTCAGTGTGGTTTGGCGTTACATTTTGATTGTAGCTGGCAGCTCGTGTGTGCAGCATGGGATGGCTGGTGGGGGGGACACGAGACAACTGGGTATTATGCGGAAGCAAAAATCCTAACCCTGTGTCTGAGCCAACAGAAACGTAAACATTAAGATATTCTTTGAGGAAACTATAATTCAAATTCAATCACATCTTAAATGTTGTCAAGAACAGCCTCGGCCCATAGGGCTGCAGTGGGAAGCTGTATGGACAAAGGCCCAAATGTTAATGCTGATTTATACAAAATGTTTTGGCAAAAAAAGAAACAAAAAAAAACAATCTTCAATTTCACCAACCACTGGGAAATTAATACAATTATTTATCCTTATATCCACACAGCTTCACGGGATGCTGCTCGATTTAGTAGTCAGTTTTTAAATGTGCAATCCATTATCACATTAGGCTACATAACATCCAAGAAGTGTTTCTGTACCGTTGCATAATTATAGTCTTCTTAATAGACACAACATGGAAACTATCATCGAACTTATAACGCACTGGTTTACTAGGCAGACTCCTGACAATGATATGGATATGAGGAGCAAAAACTAAACTTCACAACATCTCTAATGTTCACAATCAGAATAAAAATGCATTTGTCAAATTAATATAATGCGTAAAATCCAACACAAAATATTACTATTCTTGCACAAATGCAAACAATAATTACTTTGGTGTGAGCTGAATGGAACATCGAGGTGTTCACTGAGACGTTTAGTGCATAAAACAATTACTAACTTTAGAAAATGAGAAGGTAACTGTTTCTCGGAGTCTCTCACATGCGCACACAGACATGTACTTGCCTCACTGTCCTGTGTAATCTGCACCTCCTCTCCTTGTGGCACTTGCGCAATATGCAACTGTCCCTGTGGAATCTGAGACACACAGAAAAAGACAATTGTGAAATATGTTATATACATACATATATATATATATATATATATATATCACAATTACACGGCATGCTTAAAAAAAAAGTTGTTTGACGAAGTGCTGTGGTGAAAGAGAGCAACAAACCGAGAGATTTCTGGCTGTAACCTCGGAAAATATCTACTTGATTTGTGTAACTTGCGCTGACTTTTTTGAAAGAAGATCCTAACTTTTTTCCACCTCCCTGAGACTAAAACCTCCATGGGATGAGTTGTCTCAACAGTGACTATGATCAGAGCAAAAACACGTGCCATCATTTAGGTTTTCTTTAGCTGTGTGTTAAGCTCCAGTCACAGCTTCAAACAGAAATACTTATGCGAGCGAGGTGTGATACTTTCTTGATTCTGGCACGCTCTGTGAATGAAATACTGAATGCATTCTGAATCGGTGACGGTGGGTATAAATGACTGCCTTTGCTTTATTAGCAGTCGCTCATTCATAAATTTGAGGCTCAGCTGCACCTCAATACTCAGGTGTGTTCATGTCAGGTGGAAAATATGTGCACGGTGAAACCTTGACAATCACTCCCACCTTCTCCCCAAGTTCTCTTCCTGTCTGTCCACCCTCTATCTTTCATGGTAAATCATTACATGCTCAGGGAAGTCACCTATCATCGGTGCCGCCAAACCCGTGCATCATGTAGTAACCCAGGAACAGCAGAAATACTCCACACTGTAAATCACCAGACTTTTCTGTAGCACCATTATTATGTAGGGAGTGCACCAATGAGAGTGGAAATTACCTGGGATGGTCACACTGAGTCACCAAAGGAAATTGTATCACATTTGTTACACAGACTTTGCCATTCACACGGCTGTGAAACAAGCTAACAAAACATAGTTTCGCTATGAAAAGCAATTCTTGACAAATACGATCTCTCGGCTCTATTGTATTTGTCTTGGACAGTAAATCTGTGCAGTCAGTTTTTCAATGAGACCTGCTGAGCAATCAGTCATTGCAATGCAGGTTTGTTTACAAGGATGTCTTCTTTTACGGTTACTTTAAAACTGTGATAAATTTCTTTGTACAGACCATTTTCAGGACGACCAGCTTCTCTCTTGTCATAAATTGTGCATTTTCTCAGGAACAGGCAAATAAAAAGTACAGTCACTGTTTCTGTTACAGCCCACACATAAACACCACATTCCTAAATGTGACTGTTGAAACAGACAGAAAATCACAAGTTGATTAGGGTGCATGTATGCAATAAACATTACAAGATGAGCACCCTGAAGGATGGCAGGAGTGAGAAAAAAATCCAACCAAAAGGCATCTAACCATAAAACATACATCAGAATTATTGTAAGAAAGAAGACTTTGTTGCGACACTCACCACCTGAACTTGTCCATCTTCACCAATACGATGGAACTGGACCTGCTGATTGGCCAGCGTGTAGTGCAAGGTCTGCTGGGTGGCAGCCTCAATGTGAGCCGTTTCTTCTGTCATGCCTTCCTCTGGATAGAAGTACAAGCAATATAGTCACTGGGATATAGGTTACAAATAAAGCTTAAGTGCTTCCAACACACTTATAAAATAAGAATGAGGCGTCACTCACAGACACACTCGTGTCGGGGCCTGAGAAAACTTATTTTAAAAACTGGCTAATTCCCAGGCCATCTGCTGGCTGATGCCTTGTTTATACTTTGAATGCCTAAATACACAACAAGAACTTCCAGATACCCATCCAAACACATTTGTGGTTGAGCAGCCAAACACAAACTCCAGTGTTCAGTCTAAACACAAGTCATCACGCCAGCAGCCTGAAACACTTCACAGCTTCATCACCCCACGCAGATCCAACACCAACAGCGATATCAGAGATGTCAAGATATCACATGGGCAGTCAAAGAGAGCAGAACTATTACAGACAGCAGAATCTACCCATAAGGCCATAAAATAAACAAAGCCAGATTTTGTCTTGTGAGATGTCAAATAAAATGGGCAATCTAAAAACTATACAGGAGAAGTAGGAATAATATTACAAAGATATTTGGATAATACTTTAGACAAAAAAAAGTACATACTGTATCATGTAAACCATTCTTCATATTTTTGTTTGCCAGATGAGGAATGAAGTACCAGGTGCCTTGTATAAGCAAAAGTTTGGATTTCAGCTCTCAGTGCAGGTTCACTAATAATAATGATTTTAATAACAGAAAAGATTGCCTCTTTCCTGTCCATTAACATGCAATCTGATGGAGGATTGGATGACTGTTTGGTATGTGTCTGTAGTATAGTGATGGAAGTACAACTTCAACTTGTATTTGTGTTGTTCACTCCGGGCGTGTGTGGCCTAAACAGGCAGGGCCTGATAAGCTGCCCCTCGTGTGAGCTCACAGGATATTTGGGTTTCCCCTGCAGTCGTACTTCTCTCTGGTCAGAGGTGAGAGGTGAAGGCTCACAGGGAGGGAAGGACAGCAGGCATTGTGTGCAGATTACAACCATCTGTATCTGCATTTAGGTCCAGATCTTGAAATAGCTTTTATTAAGCAATATGACCTGTTTGACTTCAGTACATGTGACTGTGTGTGTTGACTGTTTTCTTACAACCTTACAACAAAGCCTCTGGCTACAAAAACAAGAAAGAGAGAAGGGGGGTCCTATTTGATTTTCCTTTTAAAGCAAAGCATAATCAGTGATGCTGCAATGCAACCAAAAATGTAATAAAGCCAACATAATAACTTGCTGAAGTAATTAAATATGTGAACCAATATCTTTATAACATTTTGGCAATAATCGAATAAGTTATTGCATTATTGAACTAGCATCTTAAAAAATACTGTGAAAATTGAATAGCTGCAGCCAATAATATAATAATAGATAAATAGGACTTATTTTCTTTGAAATAAAATTGTATTTGCTGATTTTGAATAGTTTGCTAACCAGAAACAGGTATAGTGGATGGTGTAGGAGTCATACTCATTCATTGAAGATGATATAATAGTTGTACTTTTATTACATATTTGGAAAGCTATTAGATTATGGATTTTATTGCTTTTTAATAGGTCATCGATACGCATTATATTTTGGGCCATTATACTACAATGGTGCAACTAATCTGCAAACAAAAAGACAGAGCAGAAAATGTTTTGTTCACAGCGGGGAGCTGTTGATTACACAACTATGTAACTTCTTTGACCAGAAAACAGCTGTGCAAATGGAGCAACATTTTCAAATCCATGAAGTTTATATTAGGGCTATCATGACGATATAGTTAGGTAGTGGTAAGTGCCGCCAGTGTGCTCACACTCCCCCAGTATTGCACGGACAAGAAGCTAATATTTCAGCGTTTATTTTAACTGCTACAATTAAGAATCTGACATCAATGTGATTTTAAAAAGTGATCCATCATTCAGCATATTTGGTTTTAACCATTTATCTTTACGTAGCTGTCATGTAAGTAGCATTGAAAAAAGAAAACTAAAGGCTGAGACAGTGGTTGGAAGTCCAAAACATGCATATTCATGTTGAAGATTAATCTGGTTTTCACATAATTGAAGCAGGGTGTAAAATATTTGTTTGCATGAATGCGAAAATAAACCATTTCCATGATGCTTCATTTCATGACCCTGAAGCTACAACAGTTCTACGGGCCTGTGATAATAGCAACATGTACTTTACCTGCAGCGTTACCACGCGGTGTGCGTTTGGAGAAGCTCTTGACAGCCAGACTCTGACCACGCTGCTTACGTCTCCAAGCTGTGCGACACTTGGAGTCGATGCTTTGCTTGATCCGGTACCAGTCTGACTCCGTGATGCCAAATTTGTGAAACAAATGGCCTGTGGAGACGAGGAAAGGCCAAAAGTTGTTAGGCGACACACAATATTAATGATCAAATCTAGTTTCATTTTTGAAGAGTCTATTAAGATGTTTCACATGTTTTTCCCCCAGAATGTTGTTTCTTGTCATTTGGCTCCCATTTGCTACAGTAAAAGTACAAAACTACTATTTCAAATTCTCTGTGTCACCAGTCTACTTAAGTTCATTCAATTGTATGATAGGCTGGGTGGAAGTTTAAAAAAAAAAAAATCAATGCAATCATACTTTACAATACTTCATATTCATAATTTGTTAAAAACAAGTTAAATCCCATTTTGCTTGTACACAAAGTTTTCTTTTCTGAAAAATCACAATGGTCCTGGTTCTGCCTACGTCTCCCACACATCGTTTTGATACATTAACACTGGTCTGTGGCTCTACCTCACCCACTCCTCAGTGGAGATATGTGAGGTGGATTTACCAGCTGCCGAACCCACAGTTATAAACTGTTTGAAGAGCCTCTTGACAGGTCATTTCTACATAGGTTAACAATACTGCTCTAAAGGAAAATAAGGAATGAAACTAAGAAAAAGTGGCGCAACATCAGAGAATATTGGGGTGACACCATACAGCAACGCAATTGTGCTTAATGGGTCCTGTACAGGCAGAAGAGGCAGGTGCTCCCTCATTCCTTTTTTATTACTTTTTTCAAGCAGGCAGGGTGAGTCACCCAGGATGACTCTGCTTCAGCATCCACATACCTCTTCCTCACACTAAAGCTGCATGTAGAAAAACATCCACATTGCAGAGACAAAACATAGGTGACCAAGAACACAAACACTTCTGTTTCTAGTTCAAACAGGAATAGTGGAAAGATACAATATCGTGTGTTGTGTGGATATTCTCTGAAGAATACATTTGCATTTCACATCATCGCCACAGGCTCACATTCATAGTGTAGCACTTGGTTGTTCCTTTGGCATTTGCAATGGGTGCCAAAGAGAACTATAGAGATAGAAACACAATGCCTGACCTCTCTCTCACCTTTGTGCAGCAGGCCAATCATGTCAACATGCGGGGTTTCAAGAACACACTGTCAACAAAGATATCCCAAATGCCCCATTGAAAAGGTGTAGGAGGAAGGGGATTTCCAATTATATGGCCGTCTGATGTGCAGTTTGGACAAAGCATTAATCAAGCTTTATGCCTGAGTGTCTTGTGGGATATGGACCAAACCATACGTAGGTGACACAACTCTGTAGATGTCATATGTAATACAATCCCTCTGAAAGTTGCAAAAGGAGACATATTGATATAATATGCGTTCATTAATATCCATCTGTCTACCATCCTAACCCTTGCTCTGCCTAATCAATCTCAAGGTTCCCTGAATTAAGATTGACTTCATTGGGATCTGTCTACCAGACATGTGCTTGTCATTTAGATTCTGGTGTTTTACATAATGTGTTGCACATTAATGTGTGCAGGTAAAGTACATGTTGCTATCATCACAGGCCCGTAGAACTGTTGTAGCTTCAGGATCATGAAATGAAGCCTCATGGAAATGGTTTATTTTCACATCAAAGCAAACAAATATTTTACACCCTGCTTTAATTATGTGAAAACCAGATTAATCTTCAAAATGAATATGCATGTTTTGGACTTCCAACCACTGTCTCAGCCTTTAGTTTTTTTCCCCAATGCTACTTACATGACAGCTACGTAAAGATAAATGGTAAAAACTAAATATGCTGAATGATGGATCACTTTTTAAAATCACACTGATGTCAGATTCTTAATCTTGGGACTCACAGCGAATGCCATAGATCATGAGTGGGTCCAGCTGCTTCTTTCCATGTTTGCCCTGCCCTGAGAGGTTGGACATGGCCTGGACTTCCCGGTGAAACAGGTAGTCCAACAGTGTCAGGGCCATTTTTTCTGCCGTCCGACAGTTTGTGGTGATATGAAGCATGTCAGCTGGGGACACTGGACAGCGCACTCGCATCTCTGCATTGTTCTCATCCCCCAGCCAGGTGCCACTAGGATAATCATCTGGAAAAGAAAATGAGAAACAGCTTCTTAAACCCAGCTACACAATTCATTTAACAAACCCACACTCTGATTAGTCTCTCAGCCATTGATTTGCTGGACACGTCATAGTCATACAGACTTTCAGACGATTCAAATGATACAACAGCACACCCTTGTGGCGATAAAAAGAAATGAGTAAATCCTTTGAAATAAAAACGTAATTGTTTGGGAGTTCACTCCAGGCATATGTGAGCTGATAAGTATACTACACACTCAATGCATGAAATGCATCGTACCATGTAGTTAATGCTGACTAATAGTTGTGTCATATTAACTCAGCACCAAATACATTAATTATAATTGGCATCTCAAGATAGAACCCCAAAAAATATCAAAAATTACAGAAAAGGGATCTCAAATGGGAAATTAATTAAGATTTGCACTACTGAGAATAATCTGCTCTAATGCAGACCAATCCGGAAACAATGATTTCCTGAAAACAGTGACAATTCAGACATTGAATCATTATGACTTAAGGTAGAAAAGCCCGGGCTTTAAACATTCCCCATCGATGCTGCTTGTTTTCTACTCACTTAGGAGTCAAAATTGTCATGACTGCACTCAGTTCCTAAAATCGAATATCTACCTCCTTCTATCTCAGAAAGAATTCTAATTTACTGCCAGCAAACTGAGACACGTTTTTCTTACTGCACACACTTACTGCATCAGTGCCTAAGATCTTCAACAGTGGCTGTTCCTTGCATTTACATATAAATAAATGTAAAAAAAAAAAAGAAAAAGAAAAAAAGCAAGACTCATACTTTTTTTAAGGAATTAAATCAGTGATATGGTCTTTGAAAACATCGTCCTCATCCGCATAGCCAATATGTTCATTAAAAGACCAAGAAGAAGACTCTGTGTGAGCTTGTGTGTTTGTAGCAGTCGTACCTTCTGAATTAAGTGTGATGAGAGTGACATTTTGGCCATTCTGTGCATTGCCCGACTGACCACCATTCGAAACAGAGTCACTGGCCTCTGAGCCGCTCTCCTGCTCCTCATGACTCTCATCGGGGCCTGGCACCTTAACCAGTATTGTGTTCTGTCGCTTTTTGGTCAGCGTGCTGCAAGGAAACACAAAGTCACTGTGTAGAGATCTGGACAGGAAATCCCGCAAACACTAAACTGTACAGGGTGCAGGAAATCCACTCACTTGCTGAGCAGGTTCTCCAGTGGACTGTCCTCTGGATTTGTTCCCTTTGGGTTATCATTGCTTACTATTACATTTGTTTGAGGGACAACGCTGAGAGAGAAGGTCAAAAGAACACATTGATTTGCACAGGATGATCATAAATTTAAGTAAATAATGTTGCTTCGACACATTAAAAGCTAAGCTTTGCAAAAGGGCTGAATAGACGATGTGTCGACATATTAAGAGATTACATGAACTTTGGTCTTTTCATTCAACCCTGGAAAACAAGATGAAGGTCAAACATTATGAGCTTACCATCGCACCTTGTTCCAGGTTTGAGTGGCCCCCTGAGGTGAACCTGCAACCATAGGAACCTGAATGGGGCTCTTGGCACACGGTACCATGCTGTCCAGTTTGCGTCCAAGGGCTTTGCATGTTGCATCCAGAGCCTGTATTTTTGATTCAATCCCCTCCAGTCGATGGCCGATTGACCCGGTGAACGAAATCAACATGTTCTGAAAACACAAATTGCAAAGTCTAATAAATCCTGTTGATAATCTTTCAATTTATCAAAAATAAAAGGGTGTCGGAAAACTGGTACCTTAATGAAAGATATGTCTTGATTGCTGTTGGTATTCTCCTGACTGTTGCTTAATTTCCTCTTTTTCTTTTGCGTCCGTTCTTCATCGTCTTCACGGCTGTCGAGCACGTCTGGCATAGATCAAACATTGAAAACTATCAAAACAACACACAAAACCTTTTTTTCTTTCCAATGTCCATATTGCAGATGTGTCGCTGGAGCTGCTGAGTTATGCAGTGTTGAACCTCAAACAAGACATGAGTCCTACATCGATCTTAAATCACATTAAATCCTGCATTTAAACTTTATTTTGAAACAAATAGAGGAATTAGACAATGTTTTCCTCCCTCAACAAAGAGAAACTTACCAACACGGTCTTCTTCATTGAAGTCTTCCACTGTTATTTGCACAATTTCATCCAGCTCTTGTTCCGACATTGTTCACTGCAAGATGGCAGAATATATTCATACACGTTTACAACACTAATATCCTTAATATTTGTAGAGATTAGAATTGTTCCAGTTATGAAACAAAGTATCTACAATTTGACTCAATCAAAAAGACAGTTCTAGTTCTTTCAAACTACATTTTACTTGTATAGGGGGATGTTTAACATGTTTCTCACTAGAATGTTATTAACGGCCAAGAATAACAAAGTTTATGATGTGGCATCACTGCTTCTATGTGAAAATTCGACTCACCTACAGTTTAATAAGATTAACGTTGTACAATTATATTATTAACAGTAAGAGAGGTGAGGAAAACTTCGATTTACCATTAGTTAAGGAAAAGTAAGGACTGATGTGGCTAGATGGCATTTGAACTTGCTACGTGCATTATAACACATTCTGTGTTGCTCCTTCCTTGTAACTGTCTTTGACAGAAATGCTAACTTTAAGTGTCAAATATTAGAGTTGGTTTGGGGGGGGGGGGGGGGGGGGGGATTTTTCACACAGAAACACAAGCCTGGGCTCATTTCGAGCCTCTAAGCCTATTTTCTTTCGATCAAAACACATTGTCGATTGTGTGTTGGCCTTTAAACAGCCTAAAACCTTCATGAGGCTTGAGACAATGTTTGAGGACTGAAGCTGCAGCTGCTGATGCATTGCTGTCATTTCACAAACAGTTTGGTAGAGCAGAAGAAACTGTTTTACTGGTTTGGAATGTGAACTTTTGGGTGACATGTAAAAACTATTTTGTGGCACCAGATCAAGGAGAGCTGCAACAAAATGAAGATGTGATTCAGTAACTCAAACCATGAAGCTATAGTGGGTTGTGGGAAGCTAAATCACCTTCAATTTCATGTTTGTTTCACTGTTTGCTTTCACAGTGAGAATTTATAAACAAAAATCGCACAGCATACAACCTTACATACATCTTATTTATTGTTTAACCAACCCAGGGTTAGGGCTGGAACTAATACCAATTGACCAGTTTGTCTTTTTTCAGTTTCTGGGTGAAAACAGTGTGCAGCCATCACAGGGCAAACACAGAGACAGCCAATCAAAATCATACTGAAGGACAGCCGAGTCACCAAATGACCTATTATAGATGTCCCAAACTCTCAGACTTAAACCTGATAACTTCCCACTACTACTAGGCAAGAGAGCTAGCCAATACAACATCAAAAACTCTCTCTATATATTTCCTTAAATAATGATGTCACACTGACATGTCTCAAGTGTTTCTTTGTTTTGATCCGTTATAATAAGGGAAGTGTCTAAATGCTTTAAGCATATTCTGGGTGATATTTCAACCTAACATACACGTAGCTTAGGGGACATATTCACAGAAATGTGATAAAAAATGTAAATAACGGGGACATTTCAAAATCCTATCAATAGCATCAATTGTGGGTGTATGACATATATTTGTGGTTTGTGTGCTTGTTAACACAATGTTATACTTTAATGGGGTCAGGGTTTAAAGACATATGTAGCAGCCTTTTGTTGCTTTCCGTGAACAAGAAATGATATATAAACATATGCGTCGCTTTTTTTCGAAGCTACTGAGTTAGCCGGATAGCAACTGAAGCTAGTTGCTAGCAAACAGGGCAGCACGGTGGACAAATGACGATTCAAGATCAGACCATCTTTAATAGCGGGTTAATAAATGATCACCAAGTGCGGACGAGTTATTTCGAGTTGGCTGAACAGTTTTAATTCGTCGCTGATAGTTAATTGTGCAGCTAGTTAAAACAAATGGGCGGGGGTCTGTTAGCGGCGTCATATGTCAGAGAATATAGGACAAATACGCTTCTATTGGTTGTGCAATACATAATGCAACACGAGTATGTTTCGTGTAACGTGTTTATTGCTCTAATTTAGCAAGAAATCACATTTTTTAGCCGTGATCTGATTAGCCACGGCTAGTGGCTAATGTTAGCTCCGACGCTACTAAATTGGATTCGCGTGCTAACGTTAAAGCGCGGCCATTAGCATGCTAGTTGGGCCTAAAGGCCGCCGAAACGTCGTTGCTAAAAAAAAAAACCAAAACAAGTGAATGCTGAAGAATCGGTCGTAAAGCGTGATTTAGAAGCAGCTTCTCTCCCCATGGCTGGCACGCCACACGCGTACCGTGTAACTTTGGGTTATATTACCGTGTGAATGATGAATTCTCGTGTTGTTTGTAGAGATTCCGATAACGGCGCCGTTCCTCGCGAGAGAAGCGTCCTCTCATGGAGCGTCTCCCTCCGCCGCACACAGAACCGCGCGCGGCTCAGGCCAACAGACACACACACACACACACACACACACACACACACACACACACACACACACACACACACACACACACACACACACACACACACACACACAGCCTGCCTGCTGCCTTCACTTTAATCAGACACAGAATATCTTACTCTCCTAGACCAACTGTTTAATAGAATCTATTAAAACTGATAATATCGAGTTTTATTTTCTAACTTTCCACAGTGGGATATCTATTTACAATACCTTCTTTTTGGAAAAGAACCACTGGTTTATAAAAACTATTCTGATGGAAAAAGAAGTCTAGATCAGAATTCAATTCAGGGGCTGAAAACAAATCAATTTCATCTTGAGTGGGCAAGGCCGGGAAATGAGTGCTATAATAACCTTTAAATTTAAACTTTAAACGTTTTTCTTTGTTGTGACAGAGTGCATGATGAAAATGTATGGTTGTTGACAACAATCTCAACATAAAGCCAATTTTAATGATAAATTCTAGTGCAAAATACAGTGAAATGTCACAAAAAGTTCTCCAATGACTGTTGCATCATGCATGCTTTTACAAACACAGTGACAGTATGGCATTATGGCTGAGGCTATTCTGCTATGTTCCATGGCAGCATCACTGATATCTCAGCTCAGATCTCAGTGTTGCATTGTGTACACTACTCTTAAGAAATGTCTTTAAAAAGAACATCTCAGAGCTGTTGAGCATATTTGTTAGTTTCATTTATGATTGGAGCCATATCTGTCTGCAGTCTTCTGGCAACAGAGAGAAACAAGATAAGGCAATATAATAAGCCACAGCCTGCTTTCTTCAGCAGTCTTGCTTATCACAGGGTCGAGGGTTAACCAGACAAGTTATAGGTGAGACAAGTGTCAGTTCAGGTCTTAAAGACAGTACTTTCTAGAGCAAGGTATTTCTTGATCTCAAAGTGTTTGAATCTCCAGGAGAGGACCATGCCCTTTTGTGCACAGCAAACACTCAGCTTTGTTTTGTTGATGTGGATTTTGTTTGCTGGTGTGGCTGCAGATCTGCAAGGTGAGCAGAAGACTTTTTTCTTTGCACAATGGATGAATGAATCAACAAACACAAATAAAAACAGTTTGTACTTTTATTTGGTGGAAATAAACCTTCTTTGAATAAATTGTTCAGTGAGATTCCATTCTTTCTCTTGGTATAAAGGGTACATAGCAATGCTTCATTTAACACTGTCCCTACTAATAAAAGTTATATTGCTCTCAATATGTTTCCTCACCACAGTTCTAAAGTTATTGAACATAATCCCAAATAGCAAAACAAGATCAACACTATTGTTAGATTTGTCAGTTATCACATGGTGTTTTCACAGTGAAACAATGTCCAGGAAAAACCCTCACAGTAAAGTCAAGGAGGCATAAAGTCAAGTCCTACACTTCCTTTTCAAATCACTTTCAGGTTTCAGTTTTGCTTATAATACTTTGAGAACAGGCAACTTTCCATAATGATGGCCACCACCAAAAATAATCAGCGAGGGGCGCAATCCGATCGTTCCCCTCTCCTCCAATTGAGCCCCAAAGTTGGAAAGGATCCTTCAGTGAAAGCTTATGTGTAATTCTCTGTATTAAATTTATACCACACCATAAAGATTGCATGCACAATGAATTCAGCTTTTCATATAGTTTTAAAAAAGGTAACATACATTGCACTTCATTCTGTGCCAAACTTATTATCTTCATGTCAACCTCTTTTTATATAATGCCAAATTCCCAGGACTGACCTTTCTATTCAACCCACTGATGTATATCATGATTCATTTCACAAAGGTCTGATTTGTTTTGGCAAGCTTGATTGGTTTTCCGCATCAGACAGTCAATGAATGTGATCTGATCGGCATCTACGTTAAAAGTGTAGACACAGATTCCAAGCAACTGGTAACAAATTTTGTAAATGATTTTTCAAGTCCAGTGTCCTCAGAACAAATCAGGGAAGTATGGGCCAAAGATCTGAATTTAGAGGTAACAGCAGAGCTCTGGGAGGAGCCGATGTCCCGGATACATCGCTGTTCAATTAATTCACGGTACAAGTTAATCCAATACAAAGTAATCCATAGACTGCATTACTCAAAAACAAAATTGAATCGCGTCTTTCCATCGGTGCCTTCTACATGTGACAAATGCGCCCAATCTGAAGGACCACTGGCACATCTTTTTTGGTTTTGTCCAACACTACAACATTTTTGGACTGAGATCCTCAAGTGGCTCTCAAAAGCTTACTCCAGGGACATTTTAACAAATCACTTGCTTGCGATCTTCGCTTGCTCAACAGGAACTTTTGACATGTCACAGGACTTACAAGCTGCTCTGTATTTGGCAATGCGAGTTGCTAAGAAACTCATTCTTCTGGCTTGGGAATCTACCCACCCACCCTGTTTTAAACAATGGCTCAAGGAGATGGTGTCTGTTATACAGATGGAAAGAGTGCGCCTGGATAAAAACAGAATGGATAACAAACTTTTTTTAAGAATCTGGGGCCCCCTTTCTGGCTCAATGTAATATTACTCCACCAACGTAGACAGTAGTCATATCTGGGTGTGAACATGTGGGCTTTCCTCTGCTTCTAGAATTTCATATTGTCACGAGATATCTGGAGACCAATGTTGGATTTAAATTGTTAAAGTGGCAGCAGAAAAATATTGTATTGTATCACATTGTGACTATCTTGTTTGTGTTCTGTTACCAATATAAATGGAATATGAAAATAAAGTATTATTAAAAAAAAAAAAAAAGTGTAGACACAGTGCTTAATGCAATACTATACAAAAGAATCCTAAACATCAAAGTCTATTCAAATATGGTCATTGAACACTTACAGTGCTACTGGAAGAAGCAGCATTATGGCATTTAAAAAACTTAACTAAACAGCAACAACAACAACAACAAAAATCTTGTTGGATCCAAGAGTTTGCAAACCTGAAAACTAATCAGTGAAATAAAATTTGAACCATGTACCATGAAATCCTCAAACTGTCTGCCTTATTAATATAGGTAACCTAAACTGAAATCAAGTGTATTGTCTCCAAGTCTGGGTTTAATTTCTATGTCTTCCCTAAAGCAACCAATCACATCTGTGGACACCATGTTTTGGAAACACGTCTTCTCAATTCAGAATGCTTTTTCCACAATATATTAATTTGATTTGGCTCAAGAACATGAGAGAAGCAGACTTGTGAATGAAGGTTTGAATCCCACTGCTGACAGAGAACCACACTATTGCAGCTGACTGCACCTAGTAGGTGCATTTAAGGTTAGCTATGAACACAATGAGTTAAATGCAGAGAAGTAATTTCCTCAAGAGACATCACTGAAATATACTTAAAATGTACTTAAAACACTATCAATTGACATGCTTTTATGTCAATTAATGTCAACTAATGATACTTACTGTATCATTAGTTTTTGGCCACTTGTTAGCTACAGATTCTATTTCTTATTGATTGTAAAAAGTTCTTCCTGAAAAATGTAATGACTAAACTGAGGTTCATATCTGGGTCAGGCCTTTCTCTTTGGAGTTAGTATGTTCTTCTTAGTATGCGCTTGTGTGTGTGCGTGTGTGCAAGTGTAAGTGCGTATGTGTGTTGGTGACCCTAACTTGCTTGTATGCATGAATGTAAGCATTTGTGTCCAGCTGTCTGTCTCTGTGTCCTCCCTGTGAGCGATTGACTACCTGGTCAAGGTGTACCCACCTTTTGCCCTTAGTCAGCTGGGATTGGCTCTCGCAACCCACAATCCTGAACTGGGTAAAGTGATATAATGTAGAAGATGGATGGCTGGAGTCTGACTAAGTTTTACTATCCTGACAGCGCCTGAAGTCCACACGGCGCTCGGCAGCCTGAAAGGTCAGTATGTCAGCGTAAGGGGTAAAGAGGGAGGGGTCCATGCCTACCTGGGTGTCCCATTTGCAAAGCCCCCTGTGGGTCCTTCACTGAGACTGGCTGCACCTCAGCCTGTGGAGGGATGGGAAGGAGTGAGAGACGCCACCAAGCAGCCGGCCATGTGAGACATCTGCAGCTTTCAATTGAACACCATACTTTGAGGGTTGATGTCTAATACTTATTGAAAATTATTCTTTTTCAGGTGTATTCAGAATAAACAACTTGCTTTACTTCTAATTGATAAATTTGGCACCGTGCTGGAAGATATCCCCGGCATTTCAGAAGACTGTCTTTACCTCACCATTTACACCCCTGCAAATAGGGCTGCGACTGCTGAGTTCCCAGTAAGAACCCTTTACTGCAGGTTCTGAGTGCTGTAGTGCAATTACTGAGATTAGAGTTTTAAAACAAATTGGAGCACTTTGAAGAATTCACATTTCAAACCACCTTGCAATAGTTTTCACAAGTCAAATGAACATTTTCCAGGTCATGGTCTGGATCCACGGTGGGGGCTTCACTTTAGGGTCAGTTTCATCATACGATGGCTCAGCACTCGCTGCTTACCAGGATGTGGTTGTAGTTCTAATCCAGTATCGCTTGGGACTTCTGGGATTTCTCAGGTCGGTATATGGACTGAGGTCATGGAGCTCAATCAGAACAAACTATTGTTTTTTGTGTTGATTTAATAACATTTATTATTTGTAACGTGCTAGTTGGAATAAAAAGAACTAAACTTGTTGCCTAATATGTAACTTTATCTTACATCCAGCACTGGAGATGAGCACGTGTCTGGAAACTTTGGTCTCTTGGACCAGATACAAGCCCTGAAGTGGATCCAGTAGCACATTCATAACTTTGGAGGGAATCCAGATTCCGTTTCCATATTTGGAGAGTCTGCTGGTGGAGCAAGTGTATCCCTCCTGGTAAGAACTGATCTGCAGAGAAGATACTCAAAATGAACTTTTTGTTCTTTTATAAACATGTTGATGTCATGTTATTAAAATTGTTTATTTTGCTTCCTGTTACTTTAAATGATAGCTTCTCTCACCATTGTCCAAGGGACTGTTCCACCGTGCCATATCCCAGAGTGGCTCGGCTACAATACCATTACTAAGGGAAAAGGATCCTCTCGCAGCAACACAGGTCAATGAGCCACGTGTTTACTTTTTGTACACATAATGCAAAACATTCAAATGTTTGCGTATATTGTTTCAACCATTTACTCTCTATCCATAGGTGATCGCAAATGCATCAGGTTGTAGCCTCAAAAGCACAGAGAAGATTGGTGAATGCATGAGAAATCTCAATACTGATGCTATAGTGGCTACTGTGCAGGTGAGATACTGGTTACTTCATACTGGATACTGATAAAGATCGTTGGGATGAGATTATTGAAAATGAATTGTCATTTGGTGTTGAGCCTAAAACTGATATAAACCTAGACAGGGAGCCGGGAAAAGGAAGACAGAAAAGACCCAGAGGCAACCTGAAGTCTATAAAGATATTTTCCCCAATATGTCTGGCGAGCTGAAGGCTGTAGCTCAGGTGGAGCAGCAGATTGTCTTCCAATCACAGGGATGTGGGACTGATTCCCTGTCTCAACTTTTTCATATCTCAATATATCCTTGAGTAAAGTAAGACACTTGACCTCAAACTGCTCAGAAATGGGCTCTTTGCATGGCAGCTGTCATCGTTGATGTGTGTGTGAATGGGTGAATGTGACTAATACTAAAGGTGCTTTTGAACTGCTGAAACTTTAGACAGGCAAATTCCATAATCCATTTACAAGTTTCCTGCGGTGTTTTTTTATTCTGTCAAGGATGAAAAACTGGGGATGTCTATGCACGTTGATGGACACTTCTTGACAAAAGCTGTGGATGAGCTTTTGAGGAAACATGAAATCCTCACTGTGCCATTCATGATCGGGGTGAATAATGATGAAATGGGATGGATGCTAGCTGATGTGAGTGTTGACGTCTTACTTACATTTAACAAATCCGCAATTCAAGCAATAAGCTGATTAAATGTAATTAAGCTTTGCTTTTGTGCATTTGACATATTAACTGCTGTTGGTTCTTTCCTTAGTTGTTTGATTTTCCAAAATGGAGAAAGGGATTTATTCTGGAGCAGATTGAAAACATGCTGTCCAGCTTCTTTTCAGACGTAAGATAACGCATGATTGAATAATATCACTGTTCTTCTACCTGATAAAGCTTCACTGACAGTTGTCTTTTTTTTTGAAGCCCAAAGATGCAGCCATGCAAGATCTGTTGATAGAAGAATATGTTGGAACTGGTGAAGATCCGGTGAAAAATAGAGCAGGGCTTACTGAAGCACTTGGAGACCTGTTATTTACTATTCTAGCGATAACAGATGCGAACGCTCACAGAGGTATCTTTCGGATTCCATTCCATCTGATTATATTTGGCTAGAAAAGGCAGTAACTAAATAACCTTTAATATACAGAAGTGTAGTAATAAATCACATAGAAATACATACATCTACATGAATGGGTACAGGTTATGAACAAGCTGACTACCTTTACCTTATGGACTATTATTGTCTAGTTTGCACAGTGGTGAAATATTTATGCTGCGGTTTGCAAATTTAGTATTTGCTATCACTCATTTTCTCCATTATCATTACTAATTATCTACATATAGATGCCGGTGCTGCTGTTTACTTGTACGAGTACCAACACCCCATCGATTTCCAACAAGAAAAAAGACCAAGCTTTGTTAAGAGTGACCATACAGATGAAATCCCTGTGGTCTTAGGATTCTGCTTCACCACCACTCATGTCACGTTGACTCGTAAGTGCAAGAGAAGGACAACGTTTCATCAGTCCCCAGGTATTTTCGATCGGGAATAACAGTGTCGTACAACATGTTCTTCATTGTAGACGCATGCCCTGAAGAGGAGGAACAGTTGAGCAGAACCGTCATGAGCTACTGGGCCAACTTTGCTCGTACAGGGTAGGAATGACTTCTCATGTGAGATTGTGATTTACATGAACAAACTACTTCCAACTTGTGTCTTGTGTGTGTGTGTGTGTGTGTGTGTGTGTGTGTGTGTGTGTGTGTGTGTGTGTGTGTGTGTGTGTGTGTGTGTGTGTGTGTGTGTGTGTGTAGGTCTCCTAATGGAGCCGGACTGGCCCACTGGCCAAAGTATGGAGCAGAAGAGTCGTATCTGGTAATTGATTTAAAGGAGCAGGTGGTTGCTCATCACCTGAAGAAGGACCGGTTTGTCTTCATGACTCAGACCCTCCCAGAGAAGATCAAACAACTTCAGGAGAATACGGAGCACGCCGAGCTGTAGGACAGCAACATTGCCTTGTTCTGTTCCATCAGTTTTTAATTGTAATGCGCTCAGAAGGTTTTCACCGTCAATGACACATTTCATAAGATTAGTTTGACATACAAATCTTTCAGCACATTTTACACATTTTTAAGATTGCTTTGTTCTACTGTTGAGCATACTATTATATTAATCTGGATTCTAATTAAATGATCATAAAATTTCATTGTTGGTATTTTTGTGTTGTTCACCAATGACAGTTAACATTCATATTGACCTTTGGTCTCCACTTAGAAAAACAAACAGTTTTTGATGTCTTTCTCCCATTGCTGTAAATAAATGTGATCTTTTCATTTTATTTTACATTCATATTGTGGTGTACAAAGTATTACAATAGTTAATTTTTAGATTCAAGATACTTTATTTATCCCCGAGGGGCAATTTAAAACAGCACACACTGAGTAGTTTATGTAAAAACAACCACACAAACTTTGAAAACATCACAGCATAGAAAAAAAGATCCTTAAACCACGGAATAAATATCATGAATACAATAAATACACATCAAGAGTCAATCATATAAAGCGCATTGTGGTCCCAGCAACTTGGCAGAGAGACGATCAAGAGGTAGAGCTCAGTTCAGAGCCACTGAGAGTGGGAGTCATGGGGTTGGGGGGCTGAGTGGACACCGGCAGGGAGACAGAGGGTCAGGCTTGTTCCATTGTTGAACATAACATCTTTTCATTCTGGATTTTCATGAAATGACTGGAAAGTCTCATTGTTGATATTTTCTACTCTGTGTTGTTCATCAATTATATTTTGCATTCATACTGACCTGATAGATGACAAATACACTAAAGAGAAGGTTAACCCTGGTCAGCTGATGGACACATGGAGGTGTAGAGGTTGTAGCCTTGAAACTAAAGCACAGAAAAGATTGTTGATTGCAGGAGAGACCTTAATACTGACACTATAGTGACTATTGGACAGGTGAAATACTGGTTGTAAAACTGATAAAGATTGAATTGTGAGCAATGAAAATGACTTCACTGATAAAAACCAAACTGCCACCCCCGCGACCCAGAAACGGATAAGCGGGAGAAAATGTATGGATGGATGATAAAAACCTATCTCTCTCGCTCTCTCTCTGTCTCTCTCTCTCGTTCTCTCTTTCTCTATCTCTCTCTCTCACCACACATATACATACTGTGCAGTCATGAGTTGTTTTACAAAATCAGCATACATTTTCATTTTGATAGTCTGATGACCTCGTTTACACGTTGGTGGTTTTGATTGAAGGATGTGGCTCCATTGTCTCGGGAAACTTCAACTATATTATTTGTTCCTTGAAGGGCGATTTGTTGTGCAGCAGTTACAAGAGTGAAAAATCCTCTAGGAAATTCTATATACTTGGCACCCTCTTCCATATGTTCAGAAAATATGTTTCCCCTTGTTAAACGTACCATAAGCAGCTTACTTTCATGCTGTTCTGTATAAAAAGTCCACTCTCAATACATTTTAAATAAGTTAAACAAAATAAAATGTGTATATACACTGAAGGGAGTTGCTCAGTCATTCAATGTTTTTTTGTCTTCCAATGGCTCATGGAGGATGTCATGAAGAACCTTTGGTAACACCCTTGTATGTGTGGCACATGGGAGTGACACCTGACTGGAGGTCTTAATCAAAGCGAACACACGCAAGCCTTTTATAAAAACTTATTTTTTTCTTGTCGTTTGCTCATGCGTAGGCACACATGGCAAGAACGGCATGCACACTCATAGAAGTCCAGGTAATTCTAAACTACATCAAGAAGTATTTGAGCAGCACATGCTGTCATCCATACTACATCTAATACAGAGAGTGGCTTTCTGATAGAGATGGTATGATGACACACGACATTGCGCCTGGATTAAGAATTAATGGATTCATTCTCAAAGTCCAGCTCAAGGCTTCAAGTGATCCATGTTATGTGTGCCTGGTTGTTTTCATGAGAATGCAGTAACAAGGAATTTAAAAACAAACAATGATATAAACTGTAATGTTGTTTGAATATAAACGAAAATGAAGTGGATGCCCCAGTTTAGGTGTTTTCTGTTTCATCTGATAAAAAGTGGCATTATATCTTTTTGAAGTAGCAAGGAATACCATTAACTCATGTTTTTACTAGAATTTGTAGTATTTCCTTCAGTATAGGTTGTTATCACTGGAAACTAGAGTTGCTACGATCACTTTTTTCTGCACATGTTTTCATTGCTACTCATTTTCATGTATTCATAAAAGAACATTATGAGGCTAAACTGACAACACAAATGATTAAACATGGATAGTTTTGTGGAGGAAAAGCAAAATAGAAAGACCTCTGTCTCATCATGGCACCGGCCAAAAATGGCCAGATTCTGTTTACACTCCCGAGATTATTCCACAATGAAGTTAATGAAAAATATATTTGTGTCTATAAATATCCCTCTCCCTGCCCCCATGTCGCTGAGGCTCATGGGAGAGGGAGTTCAATAAAATAACTGCACTTTTATGTATCGCAGTTTTCACATCGTAAATGTCATGTAAACCAGATTTGAAGTTTCTTTTCGATCAGATGTGGAGCTGCTCACCGTGATGTTTTAAAGGTTAAAAAAAAAAGTAAGACAATAAAGTCAGGGCGTGGTATAACTACACGGAAGCCTTTTCAGACCTACGAGCGTGTTTTGAGTTTTAATATCCTGCTGGTTTGTTGGAAGTTTCCCGGTGGGTGTTATATGGATGTCTCGTCACTGAGACTGGGCGTCCCAATTCAACAACGCTTCTCTTCCCGTGTCCTCGTTGCAGACTCCTGCAGAGGTTTGTTGTCGACATAAGATCATCATGAAGCTCAGCGCAACTCAAGCTTTCTGCTTTCTACTGTCTCTTGTATTTGCTGGTGTTGCTGCAGATCTTCATTGTAAGTAAACCGTAAGGTAACGGAGGCGGTGGAAACTATTAGAAAAGGTGTAATCTCGATCTAACTGAGCTTTCAGTCTGACTGATAAGAAAACGTGGTATTATTGAATATTTATAAAACACGATTGGACATGATTTGTGTTTGTCTTTATTTGTGTTGTTAGTTGAGTTTACCTATTGCCTCCATTATACTCAGTGTGTCTAAAGGTGAATCAGGGTGTGGGTTTCAGTTGCTGGGATTACTTATTTGTTTTTTTTAATCCTATCTAATGTTGAATCTCCGTCATGGGCCAGTGGTTACAAATGTACAAAAATAATCTCAACATAAGCCACAATAATGGGGTTTATAATTGTTTTTTAGTAACTGCATATTTTCTGTTCATAGGTTGTCTGAATGTTGTGAGGTAAAAAGTCTGGTGAAGTTTTATTCTTGTGACAGCGCCTGAAGTCCACACGGAGCTGGGCAGCCTGAAAGGTCAGTATGTCAGCGTAAGGGGTAAAGAGGGAGGGGTCCATGCCTACCTGGGTGTCCCATTTGCAAAGCCCCCTGTGGGTCCTTCACTGAGACTGGCTGCACCTCAGCCCGTGGAGGGATGGGAAGGAGTGAGAGACGCCACCAAGCAGCCGGCCATGTGAGACATCTGCAGCTTTCAATTGAACACCATACTGTGAGGGATGATGTCTAATACTTATTGAAAATTATTCTTTTTCAGGTGTATTCAGAATAAACAACTTGCTTTGCTTCTAATTGATAAATTTGGCACCGTGCTGGAAGATATCCCCGGCATTTCAGAAGACTGTCTTTACCTCAACATTTACACCCCTGCAAATAGGGCTGCGACTGCTGAGTTCCCAGTAAGAACCCTTTACTGCAGGTTCTGAGTGCTGTCATGCAATTACTGAGATTAGAGTTTTAAAACAAATTGGAGCACTTTGAAGAATTCACATTTCAAACCACCTTGCAATAGTTTTCACAAGTCAAATGAACATTTTCCAGGTCATGGTCTGGATCCACGGTGGGGGCTTCACTTTAGGGTCAGTTTCATCATACGATGGCTCAGCACTCGCTGCTTACCAGGATGTGGTTGTAGTTCTAATCCAGTATCGCTTGGGACTTCTGGGATTTCTCAGGTCGGTATATGGACTGAGGTCATGGAGCTCAATCAGAACAAACTATTGTTTTTTGTGTTGATTTAATAACATTTATTATTTGTAACGTGCTAATTGGAATAAAAAGAACTAAACTTTTTGCCTAATATGTAACTTTATCTTACATCCAGCACTGGAGATGAGCACGTGTCTGGAAACTTTGGTCTCTTGGACCAGATACAAGCCCTGAAGTGGATCCAGCAGCACATTCACAACTTTGGAGGGAATCCAGATTCCGTTACCATATTTGGAGAGTCTGCTGGTGGAGCAAGTGTATCCCTCCTGGTCAGAACTGATCTGCAGAGAAGATACTCAAAATGAACTTTTTGTTCTTTTATAAACATGTTGATGTTATTAAAATTATTTATTTTGCTTCCTGTTACTTTAAATGATAGCTTCTCTCACCATTGTCCAAGGGACTGTTCCACCGTGCCATATCCCAGAGTGGCTCGGCTACAATACCATTACTAAGGGAAAAGGATCCTCTCGCAGCAACACAGGTCAATGAGCCACGTGTTTACTTTTTGTACACATAATGCAAAACATTCAAATGTTTGCGTATATTGTTTCAACCATTTACTCTCTATCCATAGGTGATCGCAAATGCATCAGGTTGTAGCCTCAAAAGCACAGAGAAGATTGGTGAATGCATGAGAAATCTCAATACTGATGCTATAGTGGCTACTGTGCAGGTGAGATACTGGTTACTTCATACTGGATACTGATAAAGATCGTTGGGATGAGATTATTGAAAATGAATTGTCATTTGGTGTTGAGCCTAAAACTGATATAAACCTAGACAGGGAGCCGGGAAAAGGAAGACAGAAAAGACCCAGAGGCAACCTGAAGTCTATAAAGATATTTTCCCCAATATGTCTGGCGAGCTGAAGGCTGTAGCTCAGGTGGAGCAGCAGATTGTCTTCCAATCACAGGGATGTGGGACTGATTCCCTGTCTCAACTTTTTCATATCTCAATATATCCTTGAGTAAAGTAAGACACTTGACCTCAAACTGCTCAGAAATGGGCTCTTTGCATGGCAGCTGTCATCGTTGATGTGTGTGTGAATGGGTGAATGTGACTAATACTAAAGGTGCTTTTGAACTGCTGAAACTTTAGACAGGCAAATTCCATAATCCATTTACAAGTTTCCTGCGGTGTTTTTTTATTCTGTCAAGGATGAAAAACTGGGGATGTCTATGCACGTTGATGGACACTTCTTGACAAAAGCTGTGGATGAGCTTTTGAGGAAACATGAAATCCTCACTGTGCCATTCATGATCGGGGTGAATAATGATGAAATGGGATGGATGCTAGCTGATGTGAGTGTTGACGTCTTACTTACATTTAACAAATCCGCAATTCAAGCAATAAGCTGATTAAATGTAATTAAGCTTTGCTTTTGTGCATTTGACATATTAACTGCTGTTGGTTCTTTCCTTAGTTGTTTGATTTTCCAAAATGGAGAAAGGGATTTATTCTGGAGCAGATTGAAAACATGCTGTCCAGCTTCTTTTCAGACGTAAGATAACGCATGATTGAATAATATCACTGTTCTTCTACCTGATAAAGCTTCACTGACAGTTGTCTTTTTTTTTGAAGCCCAAAGATGCAGCCATGCAAGATCTGTTGATAGAAGAATATGTTGGAACTGGTGAAGATCCGGTGAAAAATAGAGCAGGGCTTACTGAAGCACTTGGAGACCTGTTATTTACTATTCCAGCGATAACAGATGCGAACGCTCACAGAGGTATCTTTCGGATTCCATTCCATCTGATTATATTTGGCTAGAAAAGGCAGTAACTAAATAACCTTTAATATACAGAAGTGTAGTAATAAATCACATAGAAATACATACATCTACATGAATGGCTACAGGCATGTACAGGTTATGAACAAGCTGACTACCTTTACCTTATGGACTATTATTGTCTAGTTTGCACAGTGGTGAAATATTTATGCTGCGGTTTGCAAATTTAGTATTTTCTATCACTCATTTTCTCCATTATCATTACCAATTGTCTACATATAGATGCCGGTGCTGCTGTTTACTTGTACGAGTACCAACACCCCATCGATTTCCAACAAGAAAAAAGACCAAGCTTTGTTAAGAGTGACCATACAGATGAAATCCCTGTGGTCTTAGGATTCTGCTTCACCACCACTCATGTCACGTTGACTCGTAAGTGCAAGAGAAGGACAACGTTTCATCAGTCCCCAGGTATTTTCGATCGGGAATAACAGTGTCGTACAACATGTTCTTCATTGTAGACGCATGCCCTGAAGAGGAGGAACAGTTGAGCAGAACCGTCATGAGCTACTGGGCCAACTTTGCTCGTACAGGGTAGGAATGACTTCTCATGTGAGATTTCGATTTACGTGAATAAACTACTTCCAACTTGTGTCTTCGTGTGTGTGTGTGTGTGTGTGTGTGTGTGTAGGTCTCCTAATGGAGCCGGACTGGCCCACTGGCCAAAGTATGGAGCAAAAGAGTCGTATCTGGTAATTGATTTAAAGGAGCAGGTGGTTGCTCATCACCTGAAGAAGGACCGGTTTGTCTTCATGACTCAGACCCTCCCAGAGAAGATCAAACAACTTCAGGAGAATACGGAGCACGCCGAGCTGTAGGACAGCAACATTGCCTTGTTCTGTTCCATCAGTTTTTAATTGTAATGAGCTCAGAAGGTTTTCACCGTCAATGACACATTTCATAAGATTAGTTTGACATACAAATCTTTCAGCACATTTTACACATTTTTAAGATTGCTTTGTTCTACTGTTGAGCATACTATTATATTAATCTGGATTCTAATTAAATGATCATAAAATTTCATTGTTGGTATTTTTGTGTTGTTCACCAATGACAGTTAACATTCATATTGACCTTTGGTCTCCACTTAAAAAAACAAACAGTTTTTGATGTCTTTCTCCCATTGCTGTAAATAAATGTGATCTTTTCATTTTATTTTACACTCATATTGTGGTGTACAAAGTTTTACAATAGTTTATTTTTAGATTCAAGATACTATATCTATCCCCAAGAGGGAATCTAAAACAGCACACACTGAGTAGTTTATGTAAAAACAACCATAAAAATTTTGAAAACACCACAGCATAGAAAAAAAGATCCTTAAACCACGGAATAAATATCATGAATACAATAAATACACATCAAGAGTCAATCATATAAAGCGCATTGTGGTCGCAGCAACTTGGCAGAGAGACGATCAAGAGGTAGAGCTCAGTTCAGAGCCACTGAGAGTGGGAGTCATGGGGTTGGGGGGCTGAGTGGACACCGGCAGGGAGACAGAGGGTCAGGCTTGTTCCATTGTTGAACATAACATCTTTTCATTCTGGATTTTCATGAAATGACTGGAAAGTCTCATTGTTGATATTTTCTACTCTGTGTTGTTCATCAATTATATTTTGCATTCATACTGACCTGATAGATGACAAATACACTAAAGAGAAGGTTAACCCTGGTCAGCTGATGGACACATGGAGGTGTAGAGGTTGTAGCCTTGAAACTAAAGCACAGAAAAGATTGTTGATTGCAGGAGAGACCTTAATACTGACACTATAGTGACTATTGGACAGGTGAAATACTGGTTGTAAAACTGATAAAGATTGAATTGTGAGCAATGAAAATGACTTCACTGATAAAAACCAAACTGCCACCCCCGCGACCCAGAAACGGATAAGCGGGAGAAAATGGATGGATGGATGATAAAAACCTATCTCTCTCGCTCTCTCTCTGTCTCTCTCTCTCGTTCTCTCTTTCTCTATCTCTCTCTCTCACCACACATATACATACTGTGCAGTCATGAGTTGTTTTACAAAATCAGCATACATTTTCATTTTGATAGTCTGATGACCTCGTTTACACGTTGGTGGTTTTGATTGAAGGATGTGGCTCCATTGTCTCGGGAAACTTCAACTATATTATTTGTTCCTTGAGGGGCGATTTGTTGTGCAGCAGTTACAAGAGTGAAAAATCCTCTAGGAAATTCTATATACTTGGCACCCTCTTCCATATGTTCAGAAAATATGTTTCCCCTTGTTAAACGTACCATAAGCAGCTTACTTTCATGCTGTTCTGTATAAAAAGTCCACTCTCAATACATTTTAAATAAGTTAAACAAAATAAAATGTGTATATACACTGAAGGGAGTTGCTCAGTCATTCAATGTTTTTTTGTCTTCCAATGGCTCATGGAGGATGTCATGAAGAACCTTTGGTAACACCCTTGTATGTGTGGCACATGGGAGTGACACCTGACTGGAGGTCTTAATCAAAGCGAACACACGCAAGCCTTTCATAAAAACTTATTTTTTTCTTGTCGTTTGCTCATGCGTAGGCACACATGGCAAGAACGGCATGCACACTCATAGAAGTCCAGGTAATTCTAAACTACATCAAGAAGTATTTGAGCAGCACATGCTGTCTTCCATACTACATCTAAAACAGAGAGTGGCTTTCTGATAGAGATGGTATGATGACACACGACATTGCGCCTGGATTAAGAATTAATGGATTCATTCTCAAAGTCCAGCTCAAGGCTTCAAGTGATCCATGTTATGTGTGCCTGGTTGTTTTCATGAGAATGCAGTAACAAGGAATTTAAAAACAAACAATGATATAAAATGTAATGTTGTTTGAATATAAACGAAAATGAAGTGGATGCCCCAGTTTAGGTGTTTTCTGTTTCATCTGATAAAAAGTGGCATTATATCTTTTTGAAGTAGCAAGGAATACCATTAACTCATGTCTTTACTAGAATTTGTAGTATTTCCTTAAGTATAGGTTGTTATCACTGGAAACTAGAGTTGCTACGATCACTTTTTTCTGCACATGTTTTCATTGCTACTCATTTTCATGTATTCATAAAAGAACATTATGAGGCTAAACTGACAACACAAATGATTAAACATGGATAGTTTTGTGGAGGAAAAGCAAAATAGAAAGACCTCTGTCTCATCATGGCACCGGCCAAAAATGGCCAGATTCTGTTTACACTCCCGAGATTATTCCACAATGAAGTTAATGAAAAATATATTTGTGTCTATAAATATCCCTCTCCCTGCCCCCATGTCGCTGAGGCTCATGGGAGAGGGAGTTCAATAAAATAACTGCACTTTTATGTATCGCAGTTTTCACATCGTAAATGTCATGTAAACCAGATTTGAAGTTTCTTTTCGATCAGATGTGGAGCTGCTCACCGTGATGTTTTAAAGGTTAAAAAAAAAGTAAGACAATAAAGTCAGGGCGTGGTATAACTACACGGAAGCCTTTTCAGACCTACGAGCGTGTTTTGAGTTTTAATATCCTGCTGGTTTGTTGTAAGTTTCCCGGTGGGTGTTATATGGATGTCTCGTCACTGAGACTGGGCGTCCCAATTCAACAACGCTTCTCTTCCCGTGTCCTCGTTGCAGACTCCTGCAGAGGTTTGTTGTCGACATAAGATCATCATGAAGCTCAGCGCAACTCAAGCTTTCTGCTTTCTACTGTCTCTTGTATTTGCTGGTGTTGCTGCAGATCTTCATTGTAAGTAAACCGTAAGGTAACGGAGGCGGTGGAAACTATTAGAAAAGGTGTAATCTCGATCTAACTGAGCTTTCAGTCTGACTGATAAGAAAACGTGGTATTATTGAATATTTATAAAACACGATTGGACATGATTTGTGTTTGTCTTTATTTGTGTTGTTAGTTGAGTTTACCTATTGCCTCCATTATACTCAGTGTGTCTAAAGGTGAATCAGGGTGTGGGTTTCAGTTGCTGGGATTACTTATTTGTTTTTTTAAATCCTATCTAATGTTGAATCTCCGTCATGGGCCAGTGGTTACAAATGTACAAAAATAATCTCAACATAAACCACAATAATGGGGTTTATAATTTATTTTTAGTAACTGCATATTTTCTGTTCATAGGTTGTATGAATGTTGTGAGGTAAAAAGTCTGGTGAAGTTTTATTCTTGTGACAGCGCCTGAAGTCCACACGGAGCTGGGCAGCCTGAAAGGTCAGTATGTGACTGTGAAGGGGACAGAGGCAGGGGTCCATGCCTACCTGGGTGTCCCATTTGCAAAGCCCCCTGTGGGTCCTTCACTGAGACTGGCTGCACCTCAGCCTGTGGAGGGATGGGAAGGAGTGAGAGACGCCACCAAGCAGCCGGCCATGTAAGATCTGTGCTTCAGTTTTTGCACTCCACATTTGGGGGAATCATGTCCAATTTCATTGTGGGGAATGTTTACTATGGAAGAGGATTGGGCCACCATTAAATTAAAAAAAACAAACAAAAAAAAAAGTTGACTTCTCTCTTAGAATTCTAACGGGTTTTTTTTTTTTTTTTTTGTCAATACTGGAATTTCCCTTGTGGACTTCTGTAAGTGTTAAATGTTGGTGATTTTACTTCGATTAACTGGAATTACTTGCCTTCCAATGGTTGAGGAGGCAGTAGCTTCACATCTTGATTATAAAAAAAAAAAAAAAAACAACTTTGACTAATCACATCAACACATTGGTTTGTATATTGCTTCTTATGACTTTTGCAGAAAGGGGCTAGTTTCTGATTGTGTGTTTTCACATTTGTATAAGTTGCATAACCTCACTGACGGACAACCCCCACCACCGGGAACTGGTCGGGTGAGTAGTTGTGAAATTGTTGCAACTGTGTTTGAACCTGGACATTCACTCCTTCACCAGAGAATTTCTGTCTCTCCTCCGGCTAATAACTTCAACAGCACTTGAACGTATGCTCGGACCCAAACATGATAGTGCCCTGTAGTTTGTTGGTTACCCTTGAGCGAATGATTTCACTATTACGCTGCTGAACTCCTATAAATATATGAATGGGCATTTATGAATAGATTCTCAGACTTGTATAGATGGACTCATAAATATATATGAATAGATGTGTAGACATGCCTTGTAGTGTGACGCTGTGTATTAGAGAAGAAGAATCGGCGTGACACCCATCTTGGATAAGGACCTGGTTCCGCTCAAATTTATTCACTTCTATTGATGGAGATCTTTACACACTTTATTATAGTTCTTTTTCAAGGTTTTTTTTTTTTTTTTTTTTTTTTTGGCCTCCAAATACTGTTTATTTTGGAGATAGGTACACGCATACCTGTCCATATGTGTCTTAGTTGAGGAACGCAATGAAGATATAATGAATCATAAGTCAGGGAGTGTAATAATCTGTGTTTGAGGCCACAGGGGACTGAATGATGCGATGCAACTGTGAAAAAACACAATCTATCAGAAGCTGGCCCCTTTCTGCAAACGTCCTAAAAAGCAAGCCAATGTGTTTGACTTTATTACCATCCAACCAACTATTGTTCTTGTAAATGTGAAACAACCTCTGCGACCACTTGAAGGTACAGAAATCCAGTTAAAAGTGGTCAGCCTCAAGTTAAACTTATCTGGAAGTCAAGCTCACCGACACTGAAAAAGATCCACAAAGGCAATCCCATATATTGACAGGAAAAAAAGTTCGAATTCTGAGAAAGGAGTGTTTTTTTAAAAGGTCGTCCTAATTGTCTTGCTTAGATATCAAGTTTCTGATGATAACAAAAAAAAAACATATTTTTCAGGTGCATTCAGAGCAGAGAAGTTGTTATCGATCTACTTGATAAACTGGGCGGGATGTTGGCAGAGATTCCAGAAGTTTCAGAGGACTGTCTTTACCTCAACATTTACACTCCTGCAAAGAAACCTCAGAATGCCAAGTTGCCAGTAAGAACTTCTTGCTGCAGATTGAAACTGATGTTGTGTAATTTCTGATATTTTCTTTCAGAAGGGTTTGGAATGTGTTCAAGATTACCACGTCCATACAATAGCACAATTTTAGGCGCAAATTCCAATGACAATTTTACAATCTGATTTTAATCAGTATTGTGAATTATATCCGAACTGCACCTCATGATCGTTATTCTAGCAAATAATCAAATGGCTACTATTTTTTTCAATTAATCAAAAAATAAAATAATTTGTTCTAATGGTTTGTTTGATGTATTTACCCAAAATGAAAATCCCAAACTACAATTAAACTTTTTTTTTTTTTTTTTTAAATATAAAAAGAGGAGTGCTGTAAAATCTTTCTGCATTATTTAGGAAGATAAAATATCCCAGTCTGACAACACTCGTGCTCTGTGATGATCTCATGAGAGGCTTGCCCCCCCCCCCACCCCCCACCCCCCACCCCCCACCCCCCACAGTCAGAAGGGGTTCATGTGATTAATAATTGGCCTAAAGATGTTTTCAGGAACTTCAGCAGACGTCTGAGGTGCACTTAAGTTTGGATTTTCATTATGGACACATTCTTCCACACTTCCTTGCCTAATCCTTCAATTTACAATTTAAAAAAAAAAAATAAAAAATTTGACATATCTATACTGAAAATGAACTATTTCTTGCCTGGTGTAACGTTCTGCAGGTTGCAACAGCAGTGAAATCCTATTGCGTGATCACAGAAACATGTTGAAACTTGGCCATAAGTGAATAGCATGACAACTAACACATTTCATATTTTGGTAATCCAGGTATGTTATACTTGGACAGGGACAAAACATAATCAGGACTTGCGGCGCTCTTGCTTTGCTGCCATTCTGCTGTTTTGATTTTGTTTATTTATTTGCTTGTTTTTTAAATGACATCGATGCACACTATGCCAATTGGTGTAATTCGTTATGTTGACTACATCAACAAATCTCCACAACACCAATAACATCTATTTAACTGAGTAGAAATGAACAATATCATCCTGTGAAATGTATTGCAGTAAGTTAGTGATGTTTTATGACTTTGCAGGTTATGTTCTGGATTCATGGTGGGGGCTTTACTATGGGGTCCGCTTCTATCTATGATGGCTCTGCAATTGCTGCTTACCAGGATGTGGTTGTGGTTTTGATCCAGTATCGTTTGGGAGTCTTGGGCTTTCTCAGGTAAACTGACTCAAGTCACTAAGAACAAGACAGTCCAGCAGTGGATTTATTTTTCTTTTTTTTGTTCTGTGTCGCATGTTAACATGAAATCAAAGCAGTCTCTGTGTCATTATTAGATTGAATCAAATGTGTGACTTTGTGTTTTATCCAGTACTGGAGATGAGCATGTGTCTGGAAACTTTGGCCTGTTGGACCAGATCGAAGCCTTGAGGTGGGTCCAGCAGCATATTCACCACTTTGGAGGAAACCCAGATTTGGTCACTATATTTGGAGAGTCTGCTGGTGGAGTGAGCGTTTCCTTGCTGGTATGTCACCAGAAGAGAAAATACCTTTTTTTTTTTTTTTTGTACTTTTCACATTTTCTGACACATCTAAACAATCAAAATGTTAAGTGTTTTTTTTTTTTGTTTTGTTTTGTTTTTTCCTCCAATATGGAGAAAATGTGATATGAAAGATTGTTTGGAGACACTTTAGAGAAGAGAGCTCATGCTTTAGAATGCAATGAATGCTTAATTCTGTTGCATATATAGTCATCTGATGTGGACATGGTAGCACCTGGTCACACGATGAGCCTGGTGTCAAATTACAAGCACTCCGGGCTGCCTGTTGTCAGGCTTTGCATTGTCAAAAAAAAACCTGTCCATGGTGAGGTTTTGGGTAGTGAGAGTGGGAAGATGGAGCAAAAAATGCTCCAGAGACTGCCAGAATTATACAAAAACAATTTCTGATTAATTTCATTCTTAGACTGCTTCCATATTGAAGTTCTTTTAAATGAAAAGTCTCTAAAACAGCCTGAACAGGTCTGTTTGTGATATCAAAAATAATGATGTTACCAAACTTACATAGTCAGAAGGAGATCAAATAATTATCTTCCCCACTATCTACGTTTATGTGTTGCACAAACTGTCACGTGTGCATTGTTGTGGCTTAAAGCTATAAAATGACAAACTTTTTGCACTTGTTTAATTTCCAAACGATTCTGCAGGAATGCTTTTAATATTTTCTGTTATAAACAGCTCCTCTCTCCATTGTCTGATGGCCTCTTCCACCATGCCATTGCTGAGAGCGGCACGGCATCCATGGATATGATTGTGTCAAACGACCCTCTATCAATAGCGAAGGTTCAGTATCTCTGCTTTTTTTTTTTTTTTTTTTTTTTTCCCCCCCCCAATTTCATTTTCTGATATTGCAAAGAAAAAGACCCTTCTTCTCTGTCCACAGGTTGTTGCAAATGCTACTGGGTGTAGCTTTGAAAGCACAGAGAAGATTGGCGAATGCATGAGACACCTTGACATTGATCCCATCATCGCTATTGCAAAGGTACACCAGTGTGTCCACAACTAATATAGATTTATGTATATGTGGTCTTCTGGACAATTAATAAATATTCTGTTCAACCTTTTATTGTTTATCCAGGATCCTACAGTGAGGTATACTATAAATGTTGACGGACACTTCCTGAGAAAACCCGTGAATGAGCTGCTCCACAAACATGAACTCCTGACCGTACCATTCATGACTGGTATTAATAACGATGAGGGTGGATGGCTACTTCCTTCTGTAAGTTCTCACAGGTTGCTGAGAATTGTGAAAATATACCAATGGTTGCAGTAAAAATTGTTCTTCGTGTATCTTTGAATTTAATTTATCTATGGTTTTTCCCTCTAGTTCTTGCTTCCTTCCAACTGGACAGAAGGACTAGACCGGGAATATGTTGTCGGCGTCGGATTCATGTTTCTCTCTGGTGTAAGACAGAACTTCTTTGTGCGTCATCTTTTCCTGAATATGAAGGAATATTTAGAAAAAAAAAAGAATTCTTAAGAACGATGTGGAAATTAATCTTGCATTAAAAGTAGTTTCATTTCTTTTTTCAGGAAAAAGGTGCAGTAGCACGAGACATGTTGGTAGAGGAATATATTGGAACTGGTGAAGATCGAGTGAAAAATAGAGATGGCTACACTGAGATGCTCGGAGATCTGCTATTTAATATTCCAGCTATCAAGACTGCTAATGCTCACAGAGGTACAGTATATGTTTTGCAAGACTTTCCTATTTTGTCGGCAAATCAATAATTATTGATTACACCCATTTGTCTACTTTTAGATGCTGGTGCTGATGTTTACTTGTATGAGTATCAACATCCTCCTAAATTTCTGCGGGAAAGAAGGGCAAGCTTTGTGAAGAGTGACCACGGAGATGAAATCCTACCGGTGTTTGGATTGTGCTTTACAACCCCTCATGTTAAGTTACAAGGTAAAAGGAATGTAAAAACCAGTAATTCAACAAAGCCCCTGATGTCTGGGATGCCTTTTGGATTTTTTTTTTTTCAGGATGCAGAATGTTTCACCATCATTTATCATTCATATCATTGTAGAGGCATGCCCTGAAGAGGAGGAACAGTTGAGCAGAACCATGATGAGCTACTGGGCCAACTTTGCCCGTACAGGGTAGGAATTCCTGCTCATAGTCTATACGTCTAAAAGTGTGCAAAAATGTAGGCCGTTGTGAAATAAAATGCTGCAAAACCAAAATGCTTTCAAAAATGTAATGCAGAGCGAAGCAGCTTCCCAATTCTTCCGCTTCAGATTCTAGAAATTGTCACAAAAACATCTATAATGTCTGCTGTTGCATTTTATTTGAACCTGTCACCTTACTGTTTATCAGTGATGCTTGATCAAAACCTTTGTGCTTGTTTATGTAGGTCTCCTAATGGAGCCGGACTGACCCACTGGCCAAAGTATGGAGCAGAAGAGTCGTATCTGGCAATTGATTTAAAGGAGCAGGTGGTTGCTCATCACCTGAAGAAGGACCGGTTTGTCTTCATGACTCAGACCCTCCCAGAGAAGATCAAACAACTTCAGGAGAACACGGAGCACGCCGAGCTGTAGGACAGCAACACTGCCTTGTACTGTTCCATCAGTTTTTAATTGAAATGAGCTCAGGTTTTCACCATCAATGAGACATTTCATAAGATTAGTTTGACTTACAAATTAGATTACTGTGTTCTACTGTTGAGCATACTGTTATATTAATCTGGATTTCTCATTAAATTATGAAGTTTCATTGTTGGTATTTTTGTGTTGTTCACCAATGACATTTAACATTCATGCTGACCTAATAGATGACTAATGTAAAAAAGGTTAACCGATATGGAGGTGCAGAGATTAGCACTGTTGCTTCACAACAATAAAGACAGTTCAAGTCCAGGCTGTGGCCTTTTTGTGTGGAGTTTGAAGGTTCTACCTTTGGCTGTGTGTGTGTCTTGTCCACCCAGGTTATCTGGTCTGATCCACATCATAAGATACATGTAAGGTCAATTTGTGGGTTCAGATTTTGTGGGCTACAAAAGATTTGTCACTTCCACAAGGGGCCCATTTTAACAATGTACTTCTACTGCAGGGAAGTATGAGAATTGCGGCCCCCAGTTTCATGTATATTGTATGTACACTACCCATCAAAAGTGTGGACACACCTGATTCAATGGTACTTGACAATTTACATTGTAGATTCTCACTGGAATTACGCAGTGAACAGAAAATTGTGCAATAGCTCCAAACATGTTTTAGATTTTAGATTCTTCAAAATAGCCACCCTTTGCTTTGATTACTGCTTTGCACACTCTTGGCATTCTCTCAGTGAGCTTCATGAGGTTGTCCCCTGAAATGGTTTTCCAACACTTCTGAAGGAGTTCCCAGAGATGCTGAGCACTTGTTAGCCCTTTTGCCTTCAGCCTGTGGTGCATCTGGATTGGTTTTCGGTCAGGTGACTGTGGAGGCCAGGTCATCTGGCAGCACTCTTATCACCCTCCTTGGTTAAATAGCCCTCACGTAGCCCCCGGGTGTGCTTGGGCTCGTTGTCCTGTTGAAAAATAAATGATGGTCCAACGAAACGCAAACCAGATGGGATGGCAGGATGTTGTTGGTGAACAATGTGGTTCAGGGAGGAGTGGCACACACCAAGACAACTTTTAAGAGTGACACGCACAGCCACATTGTGCGGGCCATTCTTCTGTATAGAGTTTGCATGTGTGCCGCGTGTGCATGGGATTTCTCTGGGTACACCGGTTTCCTTCCACAATCCAAAAACATGTCAATTAATTGGTAAGCATAAATGTCCCATAAGCTTGAATTACTTTAAATGTGTGTCCTAACTAATATAGCACAAATTTACTGTCATTAAAAATCTGGTTTATAATCACACACACACAGACACACACACACTCTAATTGGCTCATATCACAAATCCTGCCCATAATCACGGTATGCCACAATACTATGGTTTAGAAGGCGAACATACAGCGTCCTAAAGATAATCTTTTCAGCTGACGAACAGTTTTGTTTCTACAAGTGTGTTGTGCAATACGATCATATTGTGCAATCCATCACCATTATGAACATAATTATCTAACTACTATAACACCACAGTGAAAAGAAAATAAGTAGTGAGAACGCTGCTTATTCATCCTGGTGGTATAGAACAGAAATTAGACTGTAAAAAATGAACTGATGTAACAAAGAGAATTTTTTTTCCGATTTTTTTTTTTTTTATTACCGAGAAGAGCGCTTAAGCTGAAAAGCTCCCTGAAGTCTGATGCGAGCAGTTCAATAGGTCAAAACTTGTTTTTTCCTCAAAATCAGGCATTTGGCATGTAAAATAGTACAAAGCAAAACTTTCAAAAGGCAAATGATTCAAATAGCTGGGTTTACAGAGAGGACAATTGTATAAAACAAATATGCTGAACTTGAGATTAAATTGATCAAATATGGCATAAATAAAGCCAAAGATGCTTCAGCAGTTGTTTTTTTTAAATATATTTTTTGCAAACGTTTGTAAAGCTGGAGTCTGATACAAAAGTGCTGGCCAGTAGTATTTGAATTTTTCACAAAGCTGCCCAGAAAAGTGCACTTGGAGTAGGAAAGCTACTGGGCAATACTACCAGGCCATGATGAGACGTACAGACACTCACTTGGTAATCTGAGATGCACTTTGAGCTGTTAGTGTGTATAATGTTCAGTTAGCCTCGTCTCAAGTTCTAAATAAATAGGAAAACTGGAAGGAAACAGCTTTTGCAGGTATAAAGCCAGGCAAACTGTGTCAGCCATTTAAACAACTAATGCACTACATTTTAAAGGTGAGAAAAGATTTGATTTCAGACCATAAATACAGAAGCCCATGAACAGTATAATTTCATACTTTGATTAAAAATCCAGCTTATGTATAGGTTATGTTATTCTATTGCAATACAATACAGCTTTTCAAGTTACACAATAGGTTGGGTTTGACAATATGCGGCATGTCTGATGTTGGACCATGAACCGAGGTGTGTCAGTGAATCAAATCTAGACGTTCAAAGGGCTGATGTTGCTACAGTGACTGATAAGACAGCGGGTCAAGAGTTACAAAATGACACAGTTGGAAAAACTCCCTCAGTATTTCTAATAACGAAATCAATACAACAAATGTAAGCCGATACGTTTTTGCTATACACATATTTTTGTCCCGTTTTTACTGACTTGTGGAAAAGAGGAAATAACACCTGAGATGCTGTCTTCTTTTAAATTTTGATTTCTCAAAAGCCAAAAAATTAACTAACGCGGGGCATGCTGCTTCATGAATGTAAAAACATGTTGTGATAGTGGTTATGGGTGTAATGCAATTTAGGCTAAAAAAAAAAAAAAAAAAAAAGCAGCATGCAGTTTAATATGATGGGCACTGAAGTCAGTATAATGCCATCATGTAGTAGAATACGTGACACTAATTTCTTCTTCAAGCACTACCAAGTACAGACATGGTTTCAGAGGCACGTACAGTTTGATCCATAGTAAGTGGTATCATTCCTTTTCCTGCAGGGAATAAATAAATAAATAAAACCTTCTGGTGAGCTGTTATCATGCGGCACTACAGGGTTCTGGTCGTACCGAAGTGTGGGGATACTTGTGGGAGGACTTTCAGAGTGCTTGCATGGGATCGGCCCGTGAGAGTGCCATGATGATGCAACAATGTAACACCAAACAGTACCACCCAGTGTTTGGTACACGGTTACAGATAGAATCGGGGGAGTTAAGTTCACGATCAAGCATGGTGGTGATGTCTGTGGAGGACAGAGGTGGTTTGTGTATAATGACTGTTAGTATGTCTTGTATGGTGCAAGGAGACTTTAAAGCTTGGTGCATCAGGATGTCCAGGACTGCATGTTGTGCAGCATGGCCTCAAACCGCTCCATGTTTGGAGCGTGAGCGTGGGCTAGGTGGTCCGTCAAGCGACTGTAAAGACTAAAAGACTTCAACTCCAGCCAGATGAAACCAAAGCGGTCCTCATCGAACAGGACAAAGAGCCCCGGGGTGCGCTCCGGACTTGTGAAGCCGTGCCCAGCAATCAGGCCCGTCCCGTAGAAACTGAAAAAGAAAAGCGACTGTTTGTCACACATACCGATCGAGCTCACGTTTTGGAGCAGTGATGACAAACAAGTATGCCAAGAGATGTACACTGTCCCAATCTCATTTTATTCTAACTTCATCAACTTGAAATTAGCCGTTTTATGTCGTTTACTATTTTATCACCTTTTCTTGAAATTTTCGGGTAAACATTTAATTTTACTATTCAGGAGATTTGCATTTGCACTCATAAGGACATATACGGACAAAAATGCAGGTGTGTATGCATAATTTTGAAAGAACTTTTACTTGGTTGACCTCTGACGAATGCCATATGAATAAATGATAATGACTTTACATTTTCTCTCTGTTTAATATCCATATTTTAAAGGTGTACGAATAATTTTTTTTTTTTTAAAAGACTGTTCAGCTACACAGATGCTGGTCTATTTTTATTATCATTATTTTCAACCACTTTAGATTCTAAATAACTTTTTACCTTCGTCAATGAATGTTGGAGCGACGGTTATGTATTTGGCTGCGTGAAATTATCCATTTATTTATTTCCTTCCCCAACGCAAGATGGACGACCAACAAAGAGGGGCGACCAACTAAGTTGGCCGAGAAGGATATGTTTTCATCTGCATGCATTTATTTATTGGTTTGTATGTATTTTACCAATGTTTTGCAAAAACTATTCATCCGAACTGCATGAAATTTTCATGGTGATTTGTCTTTGTCCAAGGATGGCCTCATTAAATATTGAGAGCAATAATGTCAAAGGTCAAGCTCCATGTCACAAAAAGGTCAAAAACGAATTTTCCATATAACGCGGTGAGTTTTAATCTGACCGATGTCAAACCAACACCAAAATGTTCAGTTTTAAGTCCCAATCCAACTAAGTGCCTGTTCTAGTTTGTTTTGCAGTTGTCGCTTTTACATGTGAAGGTATGCAACACCATTTATTTAAAAAAATATATAATGTGTGCAGTTTATTTCCTATAGCATATTGAATTTATTTTATTTTTTTAACAAATCTACAATGGCACAGGTTCACTGGACAATAATAGTATTAATTAATTTCCGACAAAGACTGGTCAAGTTATTTTGTGGCACTACAAAACCATAAAACCTAAGACATGAACTGCTCACATGATAAAGAATTACAAGCACTACAGATGAGAACGTTCTTTTATCCTGAGCTCTTACCATTTCCTGCAGGTGCGAGGGTACACCCCGTTGCGAGCAATAACCCCGAGAGGCAGGATGAAGGGCTGGGTTTCATTACAATTGCTGCTGCTGCTGCTGCTGCTGTTGCCCGGCTGGCAGGCGTCTGAACAGGCACCGTGGTCTGTTGCCATCTCTTCCGCTGCACTGGCACCACTGTGGGGCCCCTCTGCTGCATGTCTGGCTGTTGAAGATGTGCCAGTGGCCTGTTGTGCCACCTCCCTCTGCACCTCCTCGTGTACTCCCAGCACCAGTCGTGACAGCTCCTCGATGCTGCGCTGCTGCTCCAGCTCCGGGAGAGCCACAGGCCGACTCAAGTCGACGTCCAGCGTGAGCTGCCCTGCAGGAACATTGGGGTCTCCCTGTAGAGGGGAGGGCATTTACAGTCTGCAGTATGGACACGTTTATTGTGTTCTGTTACATACACAGTCAAATATGTGAAAATATTTAGTTCACAAAGAAGTTAATTAGATCGGAGAGCCACTAAAAGTGTGAGTGCATCTCAATTTTTTTACTTAAAGCATACATTTTTAGAATCTTACATCAGAAAAAGCACAGTTTCTTCTAGCCATTATTCACAAACTTACTGTAAGCTTCGTTGCTCTGGTGTACATCCCGTGGAAACTGAGCATGACAATTTCCAGGCCGTGACTGCCATAGGTGCCTTTGAACAAACCCGGCTGCAGCAGGTCTGTGGGCATTGCGGGAGGCAGGTAGATTCTTCGATACGTCAAACAGTTACTGTCAAAGACAAGCAGAGAACAGCCAAAGGTTCATTGAAGCCTCTGTGAAGATGTCCTTTGATTTCACCTTCTTTAACCTCTAGAACAATGCAGTGTGCTTGGCCGTATGCATAAAAAATAAATGCAAGCATTATCAGCCAAAACTTTACCCAATAACAACGAATGAACATTTAAGTATTACGGTGTCAACACTGACGATTACTTCTCTATTATAGTAACAACAGAAAACATTGGAATACAAACACAATGACTGCGATGTCTATCATAATCTGTTAGCTCAGTTGGAACATTTTGATCGAGGCTGCTTTGCAGGTGTACCAAAGCGGGAACTGAGACCAGCTCCTCAAGCAGTCTGATCTGCTCATTTTGCACTTCAATTCCTGCCAAGTTTGTTTCAACCGAACCAAATCTCAAAAACCTGAACATATTACGTCATGCAAGAAAAAAGCGCATCAGGGCAAAAAAATGTTTAATTCCTAAATAACATTTGACTTCATCAACACAGATAGTGTATGTAAGAAAAAACGGCCGTACTCATATTGACTAGTGTAAATAAACTTCATCAGGATGAGCTCCTGCATGTGTTCATGGAAGATTTCTTCCAGTGTCCGGCCCCATTCTTCCTCCAACCATGTCCTGAACTCCTACACACACACAATGCACAAAACAAAATTCTTGAATTTCAATACATTCCAAGTAATAAAGTGTTTAAAACACATACTGTATTGGTGCAAATATATGAGAATGTCTGGAAAAAGAAAATGGGTCTGATTATAATCGGTATGGAATATTCAGCTCTCAGTGTTGTTAGTAACGATCACTTAGACATTACCAAACGGTTCACTCATAATCTCAATAACAGTAACTCTTTCTGGTGTTCACGCACTCACAGTGACGACCAAAAATTTGAATGACCTCAGTCTGCCTGCTCTGTAAATGATTAATTCAAACACTGGGTGCCATTTCCACAGAAAGCCTCGATAATGGCTTCCGGAAATGATGCACAACAAACACTTTGGACGGCAGTGAAGATGACATGCTACAGGAGGAGCAGCCAGAACCAGAACACAGGAGCAACAATAGTGAGAGCGTAACCAGCGAGGAACGAGAGCTTAAGAATTTCTAGTCTGAGGACACCAGAGACTGTATTTACAACAAACAACATCTGAGAAGTAGAGAAAAATTTGCAGTGTTTAGCACAAATGCATTTTTTTCCCCCACACGTGTCCCTGTTCCCATACCAGGATTGAAAAATCTTAACGGCAGCTGTCTAATCAAATGTGATTTAATTACCTGTGGTCTGGAAAACCTTTTTCCAAATATGAGCCTTGTGAGAAGGAGAATTGTCTTATATTTGGACCAATAAAATAATTAAAACTGTGCATCCACAGTCTTCAGACGGGCGTCTTTCAGTGATTTGACTCACCTCCTGTCTGCCTCCTGGCATGCGATGATGATCAGTCTGGTTACATTTAGTTGAAAACTCATCCTTCTTCACCGTCTGAAAGTAACAGATGACAAAAATATTAAAGAATGGCCTATTGGCAAAAAAAAAAAAAAAAAAGCATAGTTGTTTAACTGTGTCAATTAATATCCTTTACATTCTTTACACCCTCACCTGGATGTCTCCTTTGTGTGGCCCTTTGTGTCCGTACATGCACTCCACAGTGGCCTTTTTGCTCTCCCACATGTGGATGCGAAAGAGCGGCCGTCTTCTCATGGGATCCTCAACACGAGGGTCATGAGGTGGCAGATACATCCAGCCAATGATGAACAACCCGTCCACCTGGAGGACAAATAGCCATGACTTATTTAATCTTCTGCTTGATGACCTGCCAAAGTATTAGAGCCCAAATGCGACTCGATTCTGAATGACCGCTGGTTTTCGTGTGAAAGTGGTTGAGCACACCGTACGCTGCTTCTCTCGTCCTAATCTTCAGGTCTCGATTGAGAAACACTACTCACCACAACATTGAGCAATCCACCATAAGGCCCTATATCTGGCTGCCATAGGCCCAGGATGTGCCTGTATGGGTGAAGCACTGCAACACAGAAGCACAACAGCATGAAGCGGGAATCACTTTCTGTAGCGCAGCACCTTTGTGCTGCTGCGTGCGGCACTTTGCATGGTTAAAATCACAAAAAGGCACACTCAACTCTTTGTTTAGTGTTGTTAGGAAAGGAACCCATAAGATGTAAACCCAAAGGGGAGGGGAGGACAAAAAAAAAAAAAGTGTCAACTTTCCATCGTCTTGTCAGCCAAGCTGCTCAACAACACACGCCACATCAAATTATGATTACTGTAAAGGTACAACCTTTTAAGACCTGGGTGCATCTGCATTTAGAAACAGACGCAACGTTTCCATTCTTGTCCTTTTAGGGCAATATGTCATGTGATTAGATATGTGGAGCCGTGAAAGGAAGAACACTCAAATGTTTAAGGTTTAAACAGGTTAATATGCAAGCAAACAGAGCCGAGGAGAATTATCAACGCAGTAGCTCGGTATGCATAACACAAGTTTGCTTGAAAATTTAAATCAATATAAGCCCCACATACACACACTCATGCTGCACCATCCACCACGAGGCCCATGTACATACAGTGTGTGTACACATCTCTATAGTCCATATGCTCGTAGTCCGGCAGGAGCTTCATAAAGCGCCCAGACTTCACCCGCGGGTTGACACCTGCACAGGCACAACACAGGCAATGTGTAGAGCCGCTACGGACCAAGGCGAGCTCGGTTGAGGACGGCGATCGAATGCAGGCAGCAATGTGCCAAAACAACTCATCTATAAAGCCACCAGCTCTGACAACCACTTTGAGCGCAATATTGTCCGACTGCTGGCTTTTCAAATACAATTATGTAAAGCAAACTAATCTGCCACTGAGCAACTGATGTGTGAAAACATAGAATTAGAATACACACACCCAGAACACAACCCGCAAGTCAGGTTTTCAGGGGATAGAGAAACATTAATTAAAAGAAAGGCCAATCATCTCGATGTTTAATTTTGACGCCTTCTTAACATGGACAAAAGAATAATTGCAAGTATGACTGAACCATCAATGTGCTTGGTATATTCAACAATCCCTCCATCAAACATGGAATTGCAATTTTGTGCTTAAATGTTCAGAAATAATTTAAAACTAACAACAACAAACAAACTCAGCACTACAAATTACAAATTAACCAGGATGACAGAGTTGTCACACATGCATCACTCATGCAAATCAACTTTATGTCAGACAGGATTGGGATTATAGAGAAAAGCTTGCGTCTGCCATGACAGCAGCAGTACAGACACTTCCCGAATGTTTGGGCACCAAATGGGAGGAAACTATTTTGCGGTCTGTGCAAAACTGTGATAAAACACATCAGGCTCTTATTAACAGATAATGCTCCTATTGACTGAAGGTATGAAGTGTCGCGTTCACAGACGACGTAAGTCACATGTTCTTTTTCTACCCGCGTTATCAGGTTTGAGATCTCCAATTCTCAGCTATGCAAATGTTTTTTGAGCATGTGATGTGAAGCTAATGAAAGAACTAATTAAAAACAATAAGTTTGCTTTGAGGCGAATTACAAGCACTACAGATGCACATTATCATATCAAGCATAACATGATTATTACTCTTTATTTTATTTTTTTTTTGAAGACAGCAGTTTGTTTGGTTATGTATATTCCCTGATCTGCATTTTTGTCAAAAAAATCCCATCAATATGTTGGTATATATGTCACTTTCCTTAAACTTGGCAGCCAAGTCATATTTTGCCTGCAATCAGATACGAGGCTGCAGGTCCCTTTAACAGCTGTCACAACAGCAAAACATTGCAAATTGCACAACAGATCTGACTCTCTTTTTAAGTTCGAGTCTGGATCCCCCCACACCCACGATTTAACCCCAATGTGTCATCATGGAGGACAATAGTCTTTTTGTCCAAATGAATTGCATAAAAAAGTGCATTATTAGTTGACGTGTATCGTAAGTGCTGCAGAACTGACGTTTGACATAAAGGTCCTGGCTGGACACTCCTCCCGCTTCCATCTTCCTCAGATCCTCCTTCATGCCAAATTCTGTAGAGAAGAAAAGAAGAAAGAGAAGAAAATGTAAAAGGAAAACAGATTTTTTTTTTTTTTTTTACCGCTAGCTGATTGTATCAAGACTGCACAACATATCAAAGGGTGAATGAGCCATGCATTTTAATCACAAGCAATAATGCTTAGCAACGAATTTGCAAAAATAAAAACGTTTTTACTGATTACTAAAATGTAAAATTCCTCTGCACATTACTTGTTTTCTGAGCATTAAAATTTTCATTTCACAAGGTCATCAAAATAAAAATAATGAAAAAGAAATTGTCAGTTAAAATATTTTTTAGATGCTATTTTTGGTTTATTTGCGGAGAGAAACCAAACGCTAAACTTCTGAATTATTTTGCAATTATCTTAGATGCACCTGTAAACAGAAATGCATGTGTAGATTTGTACTCTTCTGTCTTATTATGCAGTTTAGTCCTCACTGAGTGTTATCATCATCATCTGGGCCTTGGAAAGACAAGGTCCGGCCCTGCAACAACACTCTTATCAGCTGCTCAGAATGGCAGACAGGCCTTAGAACACTGAGGGGCCTCGTTTGATCTATTCTTTCTTTGATTCTTTCTTTTTTTTGCAGCCACTGGGTTAAAGGCCATTTCTTTTATGTTTCCCACACAGATCAATAGAAATGCTTTATTTTATTTTATTTTTTTTGGTTGGTTGGGGGGGGGGGGGGGGGTTGGGGTGGGCATTTCCAAGAAACCAAAGCTGACACGCACAAGAAGGAGCTCCGTGCAAAACACCTGAGATCATTGTGTAACCCAAAGCTTTATTTGGCTGTAATAAAGTAGTCGGTCGAGGTATAAAAAGCGTGTGCGGTGCAACAGCAGCAGCTATATTTACCTTCCATGCACCGCCTCCTCCAGATGGTTTCCGTGTTGAGGATTTGTCTGAATTTCTTGCAGACGAGGGCGACATTGGGCAGAACTGCTCCGGGGAGCAGAGAGAATATTTCCACTAAAAGCTCCGGAGGGAGCTCCGCCAAGCACTGCGGGTGCGGAGGTCCCGTGGAGCCTCCTCTGTTGACATGACCGCTGCCGTATTCACCAGCGTCACTCGGCCCTGCAGTGGCGGCGGCGGCGGCGGCACCGCGCTCCGGGCCTCCGCCGCTGACGTCTCCTTGCCTCTGGCCCACAATCCTCTCCCCTTCCTCCTCGTCCATGTCGGAATCGCTGCCCTGGTCCTGCTGGTTGTTCCGCTGTCGCCTCCGGCACCTCCGAGACTGACCCACTCCGCAGAGCCTGGCGCAAACAGCCATCCGTAGTCACCAAAGCGGCCACATTACATCACTACCAGCCCTCCATCAGCTGCAGCAGTCTGCCTCATCTGCTCGGGGAAGACGTGCCTTCTGACGTCACAACGCACGCAAAGAGCGTCACACGCGTCTTTATTTACGTTCCCTGCTGCTCGTTACCGAACGTCCTCATTTCCGTCAAATCTGTCCACAAATTAAACCAACAAAATTACAAAACTTGAATGCCCGATTAATAGTATACCTTCACATGCAAATGTCATTGCGTCTCAACTTTATAAGACGTGAAAATAAAGCAGATTGGCTAATTATTGCAATAACCAGCTGTACATGAATGTGTCGTCACTGGTGTTTATTATTGGAAAATTGACCGTCATTACTGAAATTTTAATTGGAACATCCAACAATTTGGATTTTCAAATTGTATTGAGTGAACGTTTGTGGCTGGATGCTGGTGGTCGCAGGCCATTATCTGTCATGAGGGGCAAGAGGTGCAGTTTTATGACACACATTATGTCCAGTTGTTCAAGTCAATACATTCAAATACAGTCATTGGATTCACTTGGTAAAAAAAAAATGGAACCATAGTGCATAGTTAAAAGAATAATAATAACAATAAATAAATACTGACAACAACGTTTTCACGGATCAATCATACACATGGTTCATCCAACAGACTGAAGTAAAGAAGTGGGCAATATGTATGTGATTGCAGAGCCAGCTGGTCAATAGTTAAATATAGATAAATGCTCTGGGCACTGTGGCCTTCAGGGAGCATCACAAAATGTACCAATACCCCATATTTATCCATTACTGTTAACTCTTAAAATGGGAAAGCTCACATTGACCTAAATCATTAAATTAATTAATTTACTGCAATGGATAAAACTGTACTCTAATAAGTATTTCAGAAAAATTATGCATGGAATTCCCTTGGAAATTATAATTTTTATATAATAGCTGTGATACTCCTCTTCTCTCTTCCGACACACCTTTGAGATATTTAAATCCAGTCTCTGCAAATGTTGGGCCATCAATAGATATTATAACTTTGACAGTCTCAAGCACTCTTTCTGTGAGTAAACTTTATTAATACCACACCAGGAAATTTAGTCAACACCTTGCACAAATACTTAGAGACAGACAGGATAGTTGCACACAAGAGAATAGGCTATGTATATATAAATAGATAATTAGATAAATATATGTGCATATATACAGTATATACACATGGGAATACTGGGGGGGTGGGAGTGTGGGGAAACATACTCAGTAGTATTAATAATTACAAGATTTACAATAGTTCAGATGCCTCCATGTCCTGCAGAAGCTCGGACACAACTGTAAAATCAATGTGTAATGTGTAATGAAATTAATACAGGGGCTGAGCAGGAGTCGAACCTACAATCAGCGTTGGACTAAAAAGCGAGTCGAGCCAGCCAGGAGTCGAACCTAGAATCTTCTGATCCGTAGTCAGACGCGTTATCCATTGCGCCACTGGCCCGCACTACGAACATTTTGGATCCCACATTGATTTTATTTAACTAACCATGTACGGGCAATAATTGTGATTATGGTTAGGAAGTTTATTGTAAATATTCTTGCGCCACCCATACACGCATACATTCCGAGAGAAGCGCAATGTTGACGCCCGCTGAGCAGTTGTGACGTCATACCAGATATTCTGCTTCTTTGCTGCAATAAAAAGCCTGAACGCTGCATTTTCAGCAGCTTATAGCACACATCACTACTTATGCAGTTAGACAAAGGCTCAACTAACAAATACACACAATAGAGTCAACTGTAGAAATCAAAGTGAGCAGAAAACACTAAAATGTACTTGCGGTTCAACGACCTGGCAACCTACGCAATGGGTACGTAGTTGTTGACATGGCTCAAGAAATCGAGGTTTTCGTCGAAATACTCCGTTTTGACACTCATTTTGTGGAATATACTACAGGATAACTTCAATCATCGTCGTATCAAATGTAATTATATTTAGCGTATTGCTCTCCCTCACTGAATGTAGGTAAATAGATCGACTGTATGAGTCAAACATGGCAACCATGAAGCAAAACCGGAAAAGGCTGCACGCGGGAACTTTTCTAAATGTTATGAAAGCGACGCGACAGACATGTATTAGTTTTATGGACTAAACTGTTGAAATAAACGAAACGAAGTGAAAGTAAGGACACAGCTGAGCTCGCTATCTGGATCATGATGGCAGCACTGGATAAAATCGTCTCACTGTCAGGTGAAGACACCACTACTGAGCTTCAGAAGTACTTGTCCTCTCTTTCAAATGATCAAGTAAGTTTCTTTAATTACTATAATCAGTGTAGTAATTCCAGATGTGCTAACCTATAATAACGTGTTTTTGTTTGTTTGTTTGTTTTTTGCTCTTTGTTTACCTGTTTTCCAGCTCCTCGCTGTCGTCACCAACAGTTCACTAAAGGGCAAGAAGGTCAGTGCCGTGATAAAAGGCATATTTAAAGGTATGTATACTCAGGTGTCACTGTGTTGAAGAGGCAGATCTCTCGTAGAAATCATGGAAGGTATATTTGATGTATGGACATGTAAAGCCTTATTTGAGTCTTGTTTGTTTAGGCTCTCCAGCCAGCACCAGTGAAGGATCAAAACGCAGACTGATGCTGTACGAGCATCTCATCCCTCTGTGTGAGTCCGGGGACCTTCAGGCTGATGTGGTTGCTGATATTATTGGACTGCTGATGCTGGAGGTAAAATCAACATCAGGCACGTCTGAACATATTGCACTGTGCTGAGTTTTGCTTTTCATTCATGTGTTCAGTGTGTCTAATTCTCTTTGCCTTCTCGGTTGTAAACACAGACGCATACGCTGTCCGGGCCATCGCTCATACAATTGGCATCTCTTTTTGTCGATGCCATCAAAGGTGGGAAAAAAGGCATTGGGAAATCCTTGGAGCTGTTTCCCACGGTCCTCACTGCACTTACAGCCTGTGAAGCCTTGTCTTATGGCAAAGGTAACCCACGTCTCAAAGCCCCTCCAAATACGTAAATGTTATCATCCGCAAGGTGCCCCCCTTTTTTTTAAAGATTAAATTGTTTTATGTTTCTTAGGGGAACTCAGTGGTGAAGAATACAAAAAACAGCTGATTAACACCCTCTGCTCAAGCAGGTGAGGACACGTCAGGCTTTAAGTAACACTACAGTACATTTGAGAGATTGCTGGACAGCATTGTACTCCCTTTTACTGGATGTTTAGGGTATTACAAATTCTCGTTGCCGTATGTTTGTTTTTTTCTTGATTTTACGCAGATGGGACCCTCAGTGTGTTATCCACTTGACCACCATGTTCAGGTAATATCTTTTATTCAAAGACCAATGAAATGCTCTGACACAGTTCAGTTACATTATGCCAGCATTCTCCCATTTCTACTTTTGCCTTTTTTGTTTATGTCTGTGAAATGCTTCATTGTAGAGATGTTCCCTTGTCATCGGAGGAGCTGCAGTTTGTGGTGGAGAAAGCACTGCGAATGTTCACCAAGCTAGATTTGCAGGAGATCCCTCCATTAGTTTACCAGCTGCTTCTGCTATCGGCAAAGGTGAGTGTCAAACATCATGCTGACTTGAGGCTATGGCAATCAATGTTCTCTCTTTTATGTAATTAAGTGAATGTTGGTCATGCTCTCTTCCAGGGTTGTAAGAGACAAGTATTGGATGGAATCATCACTTTTTTTAAAGAGCAAGACGTTCGCCAGGAGGAGGAGCAGAAACACGGAGAGTGAGTGATTTAAACACAGAATTTTGCAATACATTGCTCACTCTGGATTTCACTGATAGTTTCTCTTTGCTGTCTCTTCCTCAGGAGCCTGGACCTAGAGGTTCAGTCGATTCCACAGGACCAGCTCAGACACGTGGAGGGCACTGTCATTCTCCACATAGTCTTTGCCATACGACTCAACCATGAGCTTGGAAGAGAATTCCTGAAAAGCTTCAAGGTTCTAAAATATATATGTTTTTTTTCACATTTCAATGGGATTCGCAACGTCTTCCGTACCGTAAATCTTGATTGCACTTCTGCAGACATCCTATGGGGATCTGTGTCCTTTCAGTGCGGCCCTGTTGCTCTCTGTGGCTCGTATCCAGCGTTACGAAGAGCAGGTGACTGTCCTTTCCATACTTGTTTGGCTCTTGTTTCACTGTATTTTACTTGTGCACACATTTTTTCTTCATTTTTCTGTTTTGAGTAGGTGTTCGACCTTTTGAAAGGGGCAATCATCAAGAGCTTCAAGGATGGTCAGCTGCAGCAGGGCTCCAAGTTCTTGCAGGACATCGTGCCAAGACACCGTAGTGTGGCTCAAATGATAGTGGACGCGGTGAAGAACAGGTCAGAGTGAAAAGTTATTTCCATTCATTTTCTTTTACCGCTTATATCTTGGTCCGTCGTAGCCAATTCCAGCTGACTATGGGTCGGGTTCAGGGTACACCCTGTACTGGTCAGATAAGATAGTTGATGTTTTTCATAAAACCTTCAAAGTGATGGTTGTATTTTTATCTGTGATTGTGGAAAAATACAAGTCTTTACAGTGAAATTCCCTAAAAATTCATATAATATCTTTAATTTGTTGTAACTGCATTTCAGCTCTGCGGAGAAAATATCAATTAAATGTTTCAATCATTATGAATTGTAGTTATATAAACTGAAATCCTGCCGGTCTAATCTTGAATTGATAAAATCCGGATTTTGCTGATTTAAGTTGTGTTTAATATTCAGGGTCTTTCAGTGCTTCTAGTAATAAAAGCTGAAATGATCTAAACTCTTGTTCACACAAACATGATTTTAGAATTGGATCGGCTCATGTGGATTGCATCTCTCCACCTTCTTAGTGTGTTTGGATGGGACCATGTCACTCAAGGACTGGTGCAGCTGGGCTTCTTCCTCATGGACACGTTTGGACCCAAACCTGGACCGTTTGGCAAAGCAACAGACGCGTCTGTTACTGTAGCCCGGACCCCGACTCAACTGGCGTGTAAGCTCGGAGGACAGGTGCTCCTTCAGGGCTTCAAGGTAACGCTTCGTTTTCATCTGATTACCACGCGGTAAATGACCGATACGCACCGATAACATGTTTATGCTGCTGTGTTTGTGTTGGTCCGCCACAGGTGCACGAACCAATCAGAAGTGAGATACTGGAGCAGGTCTTGAATCGACTGGTCGCAAAGTCAGCCTCACCAGTCAATCATTACTTAGGTAGGACATTACAACAGTTACATTTTGCTGTCAGTGAGATGCATCTAAAGGTTAATTTGACATAGTTTAGTAACTACATCCTCTTTTTTCTTTTTTTTTTTTTTTTTGGTTTTGTCTCAGAACTATTTTCTGACATTGTGATCTCTGCTCCCATGATCCTTTTGGAGTCATCCTGCAAGCTGACGGAGACATTTGACCACTTGTCATACCTGCCCTTGTCCACAGTTCAAGGTCTACTGAAAGCCATTCAGGTAGTTCCACACAGAGAGGGAGCCATGTGCACATTCTAGAGGTCTTTGTTGCCTAACCAGATCTTCTCTGATTCTCCAGCCTCTTCTCAAGGTCAGCATGTCCCTGAAAGACGCCTTAATTTTAGTTCTTCGCAAAGCCATGTTTTCCAGGTAAACACTGATATGCTTTTATACAATGCTTTTGAGTATGGACAGCCGTGGCCTTGGTTAGGAAAGAACGCCTTGTAAGCAGAGTTTTGCTGCTAAATTAATTTCTCATCACTGTTTTCTATTCACTAGCCATTTGGAGGGCAGGAAGTCTGCAGTGACTGGTTTCTTGTTGCTGCTCAAGAACTTCAAAGTGTTGGGCAGCTTGGCTTCCAGTCAGTGCAGCCAGGCCATGTCTTCCAGCCAGGTACACTTTCAGTCCACATCTGCACACGGCCTGTATGCATTTGTAACAAGGGAGCTTTTGGAATGCCTGTTGCTGGATCGAGTCAGCAATTTCGCTCTTCTTTGAACCTCGGCAATAGGTGCAAGTAGATGTTCACTCTCGGTACAACTCTGCTGCAAACGAGGCGTTCTGCCTGGAGATCCTCAGCAGCCTGCGTCGCTGCCTTGGCCAACAGGCTGACGTGCGCCTCATGCTCTACGAGGTCAGACATTTTCCTATCTGTCACGTTCATGGGCTTATTTGAAACATACTGGTCAGATTGCTCCTCCCTAAGCTGAGGAAACACGTGCTTTATTAACTTTGTACACCACAGTTAGGACTTTATGTTAAAATGTCCTGGAGTGTGATTTGTTGTAACACTCTTCAGGGTTTCTATGACGTCCTTCGTCGCAATTCTCAACTCGCGAGCTCCATCATGCAGACTCTCATCTCACAGGTATGTCTGCACCCGTACATGGTGTGTTTCGTATAGTTGTGGGCCTGAGAGGTGCATTTCAAGTCTTTGTGTCTCCAGCTGAAAAGATACTATGAACCTGAGCAAGACCTCCTGCCCCCGGTGAAACTAGAGCCGTGCATCACTGCTCAGGGAGACCAAGTCTTTCTCCAGGAGCCTCTGGTACTCCCATCTGCACAGTATGGATCTATTTCTGCAGCTGTGTTTTAGCCGTGCTGGTATGCTAGAAAAAGTATTTATTCAATTTCAGGCACATCTGGTGAGCTGTACTGTGCAGTGTTTGCTGTGTCTGCAAAACATGCAAAAGTCAGCCAATCCTGATGCTGATGGCAGCGATGATGAAGAGGAGGACGGATATCAGTCCGACTTGCACACAATTTTGGAGAGCATGACAAGGCGCATGATCAAGAGTGAGCTGGAAGACTTCGAGCTGGTATGTATTTACAAGAAACACATGTATTTAAAAAAAAAAAAAAAAAAAAAGGGACACAAAGTAGTAGGTGGACTGCTTTCACAGTTGGTATCGATGCGCTTTTTAGTTTATAAAGTTGGAGCACTGGAAATATTGCCTCAATTTTTTTTTTCCACTTTCTCTGTGGTTCTCAGGATAAGTCAGCAGAGTTTTCACTTGGGTCCGGTGTTGGAGTGAAGAATAACATCTATGCTGTGCTGGTGATGGGGCTATATGAGGTCCTCATGGAGTACAACTTCAACAAAGCCAACTACAGGTAGCACACATCTCCTCGTTTTATGGAAGATTTCACAGCCGTGTTCAGAAGTGTTTTTTCTTTTTTTTGTAATTGATGCATTTGTTTCTGTGTCCTTCAGCAAAAACAGCTTTGAGGAGCTTCTTCAGCTGTTTAATTGCTATCACAAGCTGGCTGAGATCTTGAAGGAGAAATCTGGAAAAGGTCGAGCACCCTCAAACAAAACGGCCCGCAGTTTGCTCACTATGGGTTTTGTTTCCACCCTCGTCACTGCGCTCTTCAGGTAAATTGAGTGAAGGACCACAGTTTGGCATGGCTGACATGCTGTTTGGTTCTCTGCATACCACTCCGATTGTCGCCTGATGTTCAAGAATGGTCATACATTGCTTCTTCATGCAACACCAATCGTAAAAAGAAAATACATCAACTGGCCTTTCCAGTAGTTCCACAACACCATTCAAATACAGCAGACAAGACGGCATATCACAGCGTTTACAGCAGTCAAAACATGTACAGCGTACACCTGCCCACGTCAAGAAACCTTCCCTTATAGACCCAGAGCGCCACCCAGTGGCCATACCAATAACCCTCATTTGGCTCCTACAACAGGGATCCCGTCTCATTACACTTGATAAGCTCTGTATATCTGCACTTGATGTACTTCACACGTTCTGAAATTAGTTTCAGAAAATTGAATTAAAATCGTTTCCAATTCCAAGAATTCATTGAAAATAATAAAATTTTCTAAACTAAAAATAGTTTGCAGACATGCAACAGGGAAGTACTAATACATTCAAGGGAACTGTTTTTCTTTTTTCTAGAGACGATTCTCAGAGCAGAGAGGAGGCTCTGTCTGTGCTTCGCTCAAGTGGAGAATTTCAGCGCTATGCAGTCAGTGTGGCCGTCCAGAAGATCCAACAGCTGGAAGAATCGGGACACACAGACGGTCCAGACGGACAGAGCGCAGAAAAAACCTTCCGCTTCCTCTGTGACATGACAAGGTTAAAATCTCTTGGAATGAATAGCGCCGCTTTTGCTGTATTCACATTTGTGTTGTACGATAGATAGATAGATTTATTGGTCATTTATTGGTCATTTCAATTCTCATTAATATTAATAATTTTGTTGCAGTTGGCTCAGGTCCAACTGAAATATAATAATCACTGCAGCTGCGGCTGACCTGGGCGCCGCCATCTTAAAGATCTTGAAAATAACTGTATTTGTGTATTTCGTTTGTGGAAGTCTTAATGCTGTCATATGATCGCTGATGTTCCCCAAACAAGCAGATCGACTTGGTTTGCAAAGCATTTCTTTAACAAGGGGCAAGCATGCTTTTCACCTCCAATTGAACGTTCGTGAAATTTGTTTGACTGAAATCCATCTTAACCAACAAACAGATCAAATACCTGATATGATGGATGTTTTGCGACAGACTGTAACTAACTGCACAATTTAGGAATTCCTATTGCTGTTTTTAAACCTTTGATACAAATTCTGGAGTTTGAGTTTATAGCTAGTAAAACAAATACCACTGCAATAATCTAATATGATGTAATGTGTTGCAGTTAGCCCAATGCACTGCATCGTTATGGAAGTTATGTACAAGTCACAACTGCTGTCTCGTCTCTCGGTGCAACATTTTTGCCACCGCAAGCGAAGACTGCTTTAGTTTTTGTTCACACCAGTTTTTATTCTCAGTGAGCCTTTGGAGCGCTCACTTCCCTTTTATCTAATTGCTGTCCCAGTGTGCTGATGTGGCGCTACTCAAACAGCCCTGGTGTGGTGGAGGAGGCGGCGAAGAAGGAGAAGCACAGCAGCATGTCTCAGCTTTGTTTGGAGGGTCTGCTCAGGATCTTCTCAACCTGCCAGCAGCGCTGCCCTGACAAGATGACTCAGCTGCTCTCCACCATGGGTCAGACATGAACTGTAAAATAGTCGATTGGATTTTGCAAAATATGCTGGAATTCAACATATTGCATGTCTTTTTTTTTTCGTTTTTTTTCCTTACAGATATCGCAGATGATGATAATGATGGCAGGCAAAATGACGGCAGCGTTTCAGAGATGAACTACTGTTACATCCGGCAGTTTCAGGTGTGTCTGTGTAGACATGATTACATCTCAGGGCCTCTGAACACCTATTCTAGCACGGAGTTCATGTGCAATGTAGAATGTAAACCTCTGCACAAAATACTACAATAGACCACATCATTACGACTCCTTTCCAGGACACTACCTCCTCCGTCTTGTGTTTACCCCTACTGAATTGTCCATTTGTCTATTTCCACCAACCAAAAGCATTGGTGGCTGTTTTATTTTAACGGTTTCCGTTTTGTTCCGGTTTACTTGTACAGAAGCAATAGTGATCGTACGTGTAGTGACGGTAAAGTGCTTGAATTGAAATTATTCCGAACGGGCAAGAGCAGATTCAATATAACACGTTTTTCCTTTCCCGTCAAAGAGAGCGCTGTTCTCCCACCTAACTGCAGGTGAGGACAGCTTTAACAGCAAAGAAGCTCAGCTGCTTGTCAACATCTTGAGCGTGCTCGCACGCCAACTGAACCCCTCCTCCCAACAGGTACGTGAACCCTCGTCTCATTCGGGGAAGACATTTCTTTTTGGGGGGGGGGGGGGGGGGGGGGGGGGTTGTATTCTTTTAACGCTTCTGCATATATCCAACAGTTTGTTCAGATGATCACATGGACGGTGAAAATCTGCAAAGAAACCAGTTTTGGTGAGTGACCTCAAGCTGAGGTTTTCATACATTGCTATATAATGTTACAATTTGTCTCTCTGATCATAATGAGGAGCACAAATAAAGTAGCCTCTCTAATAAAGTTGCTCATCTCTCTTATTCCGAATCTCTTTGCTCTTTTGCTAGGCACAGTCATGTGTGTTCTAAAAAGAACTTTCTTTACTCTTCCAGATGATACTGCATTCTCACGGGGGCAGCTCTCACTTCTCTTCAGCCTTCATGTGCTCTACAAGAGTCCCGTGAGCCTGCTGCTGGAGCTCTGCCAAGACATTCACAGCCATCTGGGAGACATTGATCAGGTAACTTTTTCAAGTTTCCAGAGACCGAGCAGTGCATCGGCATATCATGGAGATACAATTGCAGATGAATAATTTGCTCACTTGGCACACACGACCTCAATTCATGTAAAGATGAGCCATAGTATTCGATTTATTTTCACACTGTTGAATTTTACGTCCCTATTATTTTCTTTACTGCAAGGAATTTATATGAAATTGGCACAGGTCACATATTGTGGCATTAAAAACAGTGCATTTGAAGGATTCTATTTTCTGTCCTGTCTTAATGCGTTTGAACAAATAAAATAGAGTGGACTTGTTAATGCAGCAATTTCTTTTATTCTGCTTTTTCCTCCTCTACAATTAGGACGTGGAGGTGGAGAAACAGTCTCATTTTGCCATCGTCAACATGAAGACTGCTGCTACAGCAACAGTGAGTGTTGGGTTTTCCTGGCACCGCCCTGAGGTCTGCCACGGCACATACGCCCCGTAGTGTTTTTCTCGCCGCACTCACCTTTATCATTTTAATCTCTTGTCCCAGCTGCTGGTCCTGTCTCAGGCTGACAGGGTGCTTGACGAAGTGGATTGGCTTATTGCCAGACAGAAAAGTCTGGCAGCCTCTGACAAATCGGACGCTGGTGAGAAGCCCTTTGCACTTATACTCGGCTGGATTGATGCAGCGAGTTGAGATCGGACGAGGGGAGAGAGGCATTTGTTAGAGGGCGGCACTAAACTTCTGTCCTGGCGTTGCAGCTGAGGCCACGCAGGGCGCCATCCAGCAGGATCCGGTGCAGAAGGCGGTGGCTCTGCAGCTCGGCACCCTGCTGACGGCGTTAAACGAACTGGTGCAGACGGCTCTTCCCTTGGGAAACTCCACCATCACGCTGCTGAAAGTCCTGACACGCACCTACACCATCCTCACCACCCTGGTTAAATATGTGCGTGTTTCTTCCTTCGCTTATTTCAGTGAGAAGGCAGCCGATGCATTTTAGTCCGATGTCTTCTTCCCTCGTGTATTTCAGTACATTCAAGTGTGTGGCAGCCAGCATGGAGCTCTTCCAGCTCGCTTTGAGAAGCTGGTAAGACTAAAGTAGATTTATTTTTTTGTTGTTCGTTTGAGGCTTTTAGTATTATTGTCACAGTAACTTGATCACTTATGTGCAGGTGAAATTATCGGGTTCCCACCTGACGCCACAGTGCTACGCTTTCATCACCTATGCACAGGTACAGCGGTGAAGTTTGGCTTTGCATGTAACTTTCCCCTCATCAAGTGTTTCGCTTTCAAGACTATTTTCTTCTGTCAAGGCTGCAGAGTTCAGTGGCGGAGGATCAGATGACAAGAAGAAAAAGAGGAAGAATGAAGTTAACACTGTTGCCTCAGTAAGGGTGTTTATCTTTTATAAATGTTATGGAAAACAATTATACACAAGTCTCAAATTTAAACAAATCTGCTTTAATGAACCCATTCAGGCAAAACTTCAGCGTGACACCAAAGCCATCCCCAACTTGATCTTCAGTATCGAACAGTATGAGAAGTTTCTCATCACTCTCTCAAAGAAATCAAAGGTTGGTGTCGGCTGAACTACAAAAGCTTCAGGCAATACTCAACCACAACAAAAAGGTTCATTGAACGTTTCACCCACACCTCTCTGTGTTGGTTCAGGTTAACCTGATGCAGCACATGAAGCTGAGCACTTCAAGAGATTTCCGCATCAACCCCAGTACTCTGGACGCGGCCCTGCGAGAGCAGGACGACAGTCAGGAGGTCCGTTCCAGCTCAGACCCTTACCGTCTTTAACACTGTTCCTCTTTTGGGGATTAGTATTTAACTGTATCAGTGCTGGAAGTGTTTCCTCCTTTTGGTGAACGTGGCTGAAATATTTTCTTCATGGTTGTGAGTGTGATGATAATAACTGTGTCTCTGATTGCTCTGTGGTCTCTTGTTTTTCCACTTCTCAGCCCGCAGACTCACAGGATGCAGAGGAGACACAAGAACCCAAACGCAAGAAGAGGAAACAGTGAGCTGATGCACAACTCCACTCATTTAAACTCAAACCAGCCGATCAGAATTCACCCAGCAGTCCGTTCGAAACCCCTCCGTGATGTTAAACTGCTGTCATCCTGTCATCTTCCTTTGTTCAGAGAGCCTCTGGTGATGTTAATGATTTGGTAGATGTCCACGGCCTCGCCTAAGGAAAGTTTGCACACTTTGTTTAAATGTTTGAGTTCCAATGGTTCACTTTATGCAAAAGAAATATGTCTTTTAAATGTACTTCTACAAACACATGCAGTTCTACTAAACTGACATTTAAGTTGTTGTTATAAAGTATTTAGCTTGAGCCTTCTTCATGACTACTTGGTTACAAAGAGAAGAAGTGGATCATATCATGGAATCTGTAAGACATTTAGAGCAGAACTTCTCCAGAGGTTTTGTGTTCATTTTCTTTTCTTTCACTCAGTCAGACGTGGTAATTTTTTTTGTCTCAACTTTCTGATATAAAAATATTAAATGCACGGCTCCACAATTCATGACTTTAATGATTTACTCTTGAAGTAATCATTGTGTTTAGATGTGACATCTAGTACAACTTTTGAAAACTAAGAGACATAAAAGCAAAAGCTTCTATTGAAAAATTGTCTATTTAAATCTAAGTTGGTGAAGCTACTACAGAGATCCAAGAGCTGCTCGAGTTACTTAAATTTAGACTGAGGTGAGAGTTCAATTCCTCGTTACAAGACAACGTCTTGTCTTGTGTGCCGGCTCTATGCTGGATGTGGTTGTGGAGAACTCACCAGGTGGCAGGCCGTAGCGCCGTTCCATACCGGTGGGATTGGAGGGAGTCACACAGTCCATGGTGACCTCCTTCCTCAGGCACTGGTCAATGTCGACTGCACTGAAGAACGCCACCGACTGAGGAAGGTCCTGCATCCCCAACGCGTGTGCGAACACGCTCCTGCAGGGAGCAAAAACGGCTCAATCTGCAAAAAGCTGACAACTACATCGGGAACATTTTTGACAAGGACAACTCGGCCGTAAGCGGACCTCGTCAGCAGGTTTGTGATCTGAAGTGCCAGCGCGGCTCGGTAACGGTCTTCGCTGCAGACCAGGTACCGCACCTCATCGTGGATGCTGATGCAGAAACGGCCGTCGATGTTGTGCTCCTCGAACAGCCACTTCATGGCCACCAACATCAGATGGAGATAGTCGACTGCAGAGCTCTGGACAACCCAGTTGACTCGACTGGTGATGAACTGACAGAACAAATAAATATGGATCACCTGTATTCTCAGCCACTGCAAAATGATTAGCAATAACTTCTGAAAAACCTATATAATTGATTAAAAACACATAATTACATTTAATATAAAAAAATCTATTTTACAATAACTTTCCACAGCTGAAATAGTACAAAAACAACATAGTTGGTAAATGGATGGAGTTCACTTAAGTACTGTAACACTTTTATGTGTTTTAAACCTAAGTCATGTTCACCTATTTCCACACAAACTTACACGCCCATGGCTGCGTTGAGGTTCATTGTCTTGTATAAGAACATTCTGACACATCAAACTGCAGATGAGTCGCTACGTCTCACCTCATCTTTAACAGCACCGGGCTCCAGAGCTCTGCTAATCCTGCAGCCGAGAACAGGAGTGGCTGGCTGGGCTGACTGAGCAATTCTCTCCAGTTTGTTGAACATGTCCGACTCCGTACCTCCGGTCCACACGCGCTTCCCAACAATGTCCCACCTCTTTCGCCGGCTGAGGGGAAAATGTGGCAGAATATTTCAAAACAGACAAATAGTAGAGGTTATAATGGATTGTAGGCTATCATTTGAAATGTCGCCCCACCACTGTGAGGCCAGTCTTGTGATCCTTCGCAGTTCTTGTAGAGAGACGCTTCCGTCTTCCTCCCTCTGCACGTCGATATCCAGCTCTTTGACCAGCCACTCGCCGTCCTCTGACAGATGGTATCTGTCAAATAAGGCAGGAACAGAAGTCACAATTATCATCTCACTAAACATTAAATCCCAACTCGGTCACAAAAACCATGACACTTCTTAAAACTTACCTGCGTAAACCTTTCGTTAAGGCATACATCTGCCGGGCCTTACTGGCCGCTTCTTCCTGGCTGAGGCGGTGGTTGAACTGCATCAATAGTCTCTCAGCAAAAGGTTGTCCAGCACCATATATGCGGCCATAATTGAAGACCTTGGCATGATCTCGGCTGATCCCCACAGCATCTGCAGTGCGGCTGTGCAGGTCTGTGCCCTGACTCTTTTTTCCTTGGAGGGTCATCCAGCCAAATGCCGTGCAACCTGCAGCACAGAAACATTAAATTAACAGTTACCGTCATAGGCTTCTGGGTACAATACAAAAACTATGTCCTTGAGGATGATGAGGATTATTTATTTTATTTCAGACATATAAATCAAACCATTTTTAAAACATATGTACACAATTTTAAGCACATTTCATCTATTAAGTACCCATAGCCTTATAGCTTATGATGTATATAAACTAACTCATACCACATCCGCACACAAAGGGTAATTATGTCTGACAAGGAGCAGGAAGAAGCAAAGCTTCCTCCATTAAAGCTTCTGTCAACGGTTTCGGAATCCTAATACATTTGTTTCATTCCCTGAAATAATTGGTGAGCCAAACAAAGCCTAACCTTCATTTCTATACAGGATATAAACTTACACACATGTCCACCTATGAAAATGCATACGTACATAAATACATGAACATACATGTTTGCATACAACCATATCCACAACCTACAGCATTATGCATACCTCCGTCCTTATATATAATATCCAGAAATGAACAAGAGGCAAAGGAAAATCTTTCACCGTGCATGCCAGCGAAGTGAGCCTCTCCGAGCACAGCAGCAATCCACAACTCCTGAGAGTCGACGTCCGCCCCCACCAGGTGATATCCAGGCGGTACCTGCACCATCGCCTTCAGCTCACTGCCCACCCGATCCCGCTGACAACACGAAATGTTCCGAAAGAGTGTGCAAAAAAGAAGTAATAAAGTACATCATAAAGTAAATTAGAGTCATACCAAGTATATAAGTTTTAAAAGAATTTAACATTTCAAGTGCAAAGGGGAAACATTGAGAGTGAAGTGAAAATCACATTTCAAAAACAAAGCAGTTTCATTAAGAAAAGCGGACCATAACACTGAAGATGCATTTAGATCGATTTTTTATTTCTTTTTTTATTTATCTCCTCCCCCTGAAGTCGTCCAGACTGGGAGTGACCTCAGTGATTTCAGACGGTCCGTACTGAGGGGTCCTACCCGAGCATTGCTGGCGGTCAGCCACGTTGGCTCCACTGATCGACGCGTCACTGTTCCAGCAGTGACAACTTGAGGTAGGATGGCACCGTACTGACCCTCCTCCTCAAACTCTTTGTGCCTTTTGAAAGACCGACAAGACTGTCACATCCAGCAATGACACATCTCTGCTTAACGACATAACTAGTGACAGAATTACTTTTAATATACCTGCTGACAATACGAGGAAGCTCTCCCTTTCTGAGCCACAGCACCATCTGAGAACTGATCCGAAAAAAATAAATATGCATGCAACATTTTTAGCTTCAATAACGTCATCTTGAATAACTCTAATGTGGAAAGTGATGGTCACCTGATACGTTTTTGGGCATTCCTCCAGAAGGACATCATCTTGTTGATCTCCAGAGCTCGCGTGGCGTTCGTGCCGCCTCTTCCTGCTCGAAGAGTGCCGTCCTCCATTTTAGCCAGGAAGTCTTTAGAGAACGGGCTGCCGACGTTGTTGTGATTGCCATCCTGGTAACAGAAACTTCCAGTCAATCTGTGAAAGCAATGGTGCGACATGCGGCGGATCCAGATCATTCAGTACAAACAAAGCAACTTGTCTTCACCTTGTGCGGTAATTTAAAAAACCAGCAACCTGGAATATCGACATCATTGTACGGGCCATTTCCATGGTGATGACAATGACTCTGACCCTCCGCGTGATGGAGGTCTTCAGGCTGCCGACGCACAACACAAAGCACACCATTGACAATTAAAACATAAAAACGCAACATTACCAAGATCTGGTAAAAGAACAAAGACTGAAATACTCATTTATACACGTAAGGATAGTATATATACATAAACAGTTTGCTCACCATCTTTTTCTTCCGCTGCACACTTTGCATTGTCTTGATTCCATTTTCCTCTGACAACCTTTCCAGAGAACTTAACTCCTCCATCTTACACAGCAGGAGAAATAAATGTGTCTTCAACACTTTTTTTTTTTTAGATAAACAGCACTTTCATTTATCTATTTATCCATCTTCTATAACACTTGAGTTGTTCATTTTTCATTTTTTTCCCCCAGAACAACTTACAAGTCTTGAAAACCAATTTTCTTAATTTCACAGCTTTGTATTTTAGAATACATTAAGTGAATATGCACCTTATAAAATCATAACGATTTATTCAACAGCTGCTTGTCTGAGTATTAAGATTAACTGAAATACATGAAAATCTCTTATATCATTTAAAAGCAAGAGTGAGTTGTGCAAATGTCATGTTTGTTTAGGGTTTAAAGAGGTTGTGACTTTGAAAAAAAAGTTCAAAATTCAAACACCACAATACTGGAGGCATTTCCCACCACAAATAAATAATGCACCTTTTGCCATACTGTGCTGTCTGTCCAATTCAGGTCCTCTGCAGGGCTGGAGTCCAGATCTCCAGGCTGTCCCTTATTATTCTGCTCACAATACTCCCTGTGAACATTCCCAATCTCTCTGTAAAACATAACACAGCTTTAACTACATGTGCCACACTGTAATCTCAGGTAAAACAGTTCATCAGTCATGTATGATTGTCACACTGTCATGTCGTGATAAGACTGGCTCTCACTGTGTTTGAACTCTATCAAGTACCTGTGTGGACAGACAGGTCCTGTGTTTTCTTCCTGCAGATTCAAATTATCCCTGCGTCCAGGTACCAGATATCCCCACCCATGTTTCTCGGTGTAATGCAGCGGGAACCCGTCCCACGTCAGACCCATCAGCTTCGGGGTTAGTCTCATCTGCAGACTGATGAGACTGGCTCCAGGTGACCAGCTGTCGTCGTCAGACATCTTCTCACACAGCTTACGATACCACCTGGAAGACGAGGTGAAGGGGTGAAGAAGGACTGGTTGCCACTGTTTTGGGGAACAGGAAGAGGAAACCGATACCGGAATGCTTAGTGGTGTTTGGTCGTCAGCTCACCCTGGATGTCCTGGCAGATGTTGTCTTCTCTTTGGAAGTCGGTCCACCGTCTCCTTCAGCTTTTCAACAGCCAGTCTGCTGGTGCAAGGGCCGGCCATCTCCTCCTCAGTGGGTGGACCTGAGTCTAAAGTAACAGTTCGTGTACAAGATCTTGTCTGTTGTTTAATCACTATCCTTCTCACAATGACTTGGTACTGCACAAATTGAACACCGATTTAAAAAGAAATGTGCCAATGGAAAAACTAAATATGCATCCACCTTCTTCCCTCTCCGGAAGAGGAGTAGCAGCTTTCATTTCAGCTGCTTTTTTGGAACTTTTCCTCTTGCTGGTTGCAACTTTCTTCTGCTTAAACTCCTGCACGTCCCACTCAAGGTCCCAAAGCCAAGGATCGTCTTTGTATCTTCAAGAAATAAACAGAAATCGTACGTTTGTTTTTCACATTGTAAAAACAGACTTCTACTCCTTTTGAACACATTATTGTAGGTATAACATTGAATGACACGATGCCGTAGAGTTCAGGTCAGTACCTGTCGTCTTGAAGGAGCTGACAGGCGTCATCTGCTAAAGTCATGAGAGAGTTCTTCATCTCCCTCTCCAGCTCTTCATAAACATCCTGAGAATCTTCAAGGTATCGTCTCCAGCTCTGATTAACTGGCAGGTAACTCACACCCATTTCCAGCATCCCGGCAAATGTCACTGGATGAGGACACCTTACACAACACAGGGGAGGAAATATTATTATTAAACAAGAACAATACACAATTATTAGGGTTTTTATTAAATCATATTTGTTGGAATTGCTTTAGTGACCTCTCCATGAAAAGGGGGAGCTGCTCTGTGAAGATCTCATGTGTCGCTAGAACGTCCATAGCGCAATATCTCATCAACTCCTGTAGGTGGCAGCAAATGCACATTTATTTTTGTGTAACTACTTCTCATGAAAATACTAAACGGCTAGAAAACCTGGGATGTCCCCCTCAAGAGCGACAGTTAACTGACAATTTACGAAACATTTCATTCTGAACCTCTGACCTGGAAGTTGTTCCTGACATCCATCATGCTTCCCTTCACAAATATCTCTCTGGCTTCTTTCTGCAGCGGCGGCCCTCCCACATACAGAGCATGGACGTCAGTCAGATTGTTAATGCTGCTGATGTTTACCCAGTCCCAAGAGCCTACCTATAATCAAAACACCATTACAGACCCAAGATATGCTTAGGAAGGTTCCACAAAAAGCCAAATATTAGTCAGAATGTATATTGTAGGAACAGTATGGTTAAAAAGAGTACAAACCATTGGTCCGTCTCTTTTCTGTCCAGTTTTCTTGATATGTGCCTTGACCTCCTGAAGGCCCTTCTTTTTACCAAACTTGTTGGCCATCCACAGTGTGCGCTGGAAGCCCGTCAGCCCCGAGATTGCCATGTGCAAGCTCATTGTGTCTATGAAACGTACCTTTGAACCCTTAAAAGGGAAAGACAATACATTGATATGCAAAATTAATTGTGTAATAGGAACTGTGTCTGCTCCAGAGTTTCATTTTTCTCTCATGCAGCCAAGTCGAGAATAGATTTTTCAGAATACTAACCTTTAGCAGATACTGCTCCTTAATGAAAGAGCGATCAAAGCTGACGTTATGGCCCACCACAAGCCGTTCCTTCCACTGACCCCCTGGAGGGCGCGCAGAGTTAAATGGTGTCTCTAGTGGGATGAGGTCAGCAAGGGTGAGCTGGTTTGACCAGGTGTATCTCTCCTCAATCAGGCGTTTACTGCACCAGGAATACCTAGCAAATAGGACAATTAATACCTACCTGCTTTTCATTTACATGTCGGGTATGCTTTTCGTATGCAGTATTAGTAGAATGAAAGCAAGTCCTCACCAGTTTGTTGGGGACACGGCAACAGCCAGAGTGGGACACTGTCCCTCTGTTATGCACACTTCCACGTCAAACACGAGCGCAGATTCCTCTGGAAAATCAACTTTCTGACAGTCTCCATCAGACCCATACCGAGTCCATCCGACCTCCCAGCTCCATTCCTGAGGCATCGGTGGTAGTTCAGCTTTTTGCAGCTTGCTGGCAGCCTCAAGATAGGGGAGGCTCTGTTTTTGGGCCAAGATGCGAAAGTGTTCATCAATGTTTTTGCCATACATTTGTGGAAGTTTGAGCTCAACAGCAGGCAAGAGTGACGCTTCCTTCCCCCACAGCTGGTGTCTCTGCAAGTGCCCAATACTGCGTTCTACATCTTCTTCTCTGTACTCTGGCTCCTGCCCCCGAAAGATCTGCTCGTGGAGATTTCTGGACAGCATCTGGATGTTAAGTGGGTTCAGGCGGGTCTCTGTGGAGTCCTCGCCCTGAAGCGAGCGGGGTTCTGTGGAGTAAAAGGAGTGCAGGCACGTCCATTGTCGAGAGACTACAGTCCTCCGCAGAGGGCAGCGTAATACATGCAGCATCACCTCATCAGGACTTCTCAAGGAAGCTGAAAGAGATGGACACAGCAAAAAAAAAAAAAAAAAATGACATCCAATGACGTGTTAAACCAGTTGAAATATATTTAGGTATTTGAATCCATGCCTGACGTTCTGAGGCCACAAAGAACATATATGATAATCCAGGATGTGTATATGCTTGACATGTCCCATGCACAGATAAGGTAATCTCATTAAAAAGTGACCTCCTGACTTTAAAACCAACACAAGACAACTACTGGAGCATTGCTTGATAGCCAGCTTCATTTCACAGAAGGAGAAAATCAGTTTCACCACATTAATGTAGCTGCTGCATCACCTGTGTTTACATTGACGCTTAGCGGCTAAGCTAATGTGTTAAGCTCATCAACGCCAATATTTCACTTTCTTGATATGCTAACCAGGCCGTCTTATGAACACGACACCGTCACATGCATAACTTACTGCTAGATAAAAAGAAAGTATACAAAAAACAGATTTGAAGTCACTCCTCAGCACACTGTAGTTACCTCAGTCTTACCCACGGGGTTAGAAAAACATAACAAAGTAGAGCTCCCGCGCCACCGTGTGGTCTGGATGACTCTCTCCAACATAAAGTTGTTTTATTCAGAATGAAATGATCGGACAATACAGGAGAATGCATGGGTACAATCAGGCAGTATGGTGAAAAATAAACCAGCAACAAAAAAGAAAGGGAATTCTGTGAGATGATATAGAACGATTTTTAAATCTAAACTTTTTCTGGCACTGTACGTCACATGGCCGCGTGGCCTAATGGATAAGGCGTCTGACTTCGGATCAGAAGATTGCAGGTTCGAGTCCTGCCGCGGTCGCTTTTTTCTCTAGTGTTGTTGGTCCAACCGTTGAAATATATGGTTCATAATAAAATTTGATCGAAAAAAAAAATAAATAATATATATATACCTATTTTTATTTTTCAAAACTCCTTTAGCAACTGTGCAGAATTATAGGAGGCGGAAATAATAGTATCTCCAAATACAGTAATGTGGATGTAAAAGAGGAAACGGAGTCGGTCTTATTTCACTGCAACACCTGGCTCCATCCAGCTTTCCTTGGAGATAGACCTGGTAAATGTGCACACGTATCAATGTGAAATGTGGCTACTTTTCGCTTGTCTCTTAGTATCCTGCGTTTCTTTGCCTGCGTTGTGTTTCGCTCCGGTGATGTGGACTGCTGACGCTGCTGTGTTTTTGCTCCTTGACAGACGATGGCGGATGACACCGAGGATGTGGAGCTGGACTATGCTGCAGACGAGCAGGAGAGGGCGCGGAGAGGTGCACTCATCAGGTCCACTGCAATCCGTACCATCACTAAATGCTCTTTTTGATGCTAGACGGTTGGGATTGCTTCTATGGAGAAGTTACAGTTGAATCACATTAAATCTCTGCAGCAAATTTCAACATAATAAGACAAGTCCGATTGTCATTTGCAGTCAAAACTATTCAACTCTGCAGATTATTGAAATGTTTGCGCGTTAATCATGTATGGAGGTGTTCAAGCTGATGGCAAAGATAAATGCGCTTTATCAAAAGATGAGACAACCATTTCATAATCTTGAAATGTCAGGTTTGAAGTCATGGTACTGTAAAGACCACACACTGTATCAGGTGTCAAGAAAATTTGTTAAATATCTGATAATTGTAAAAAAAAAATAAAAAAAAGATTCAGAAGATCCTAAGAAGTTGGGAACAACTATCAGAGGGAGTTTGAACCAGCAAGCAGATTGTGCAGGAAAACCCATAACCGTTAACATATATACATATGGAATAATAATATTTATGGTTTTAATTTGTGAGTTGAGGTTTATGGAATCATTAGAATAAACAGGGCCTGTTTGGACTAATGTAAGGCAGAATAGAAAGAATGATGCTAACAGTGATAAATACATCATCCCAGCTTTCATGTATGGAGCCAGGCTTATCCTGCAGAGACTTTGCAGCTGCTGTTGAATTGAATCCCTCGACAATTTTGAAGAACAAACTGGTGAACCATGTGTGGAAGTCCAAGTTTAGTACTCATTGAACGCTCGAGCAGGGCAATAATAATCCCCAAGCAGAATTCTTTACTGGAACATCGTTGAGTCGACTTGTCATTGGTCAGGTCTGAATCCCGTAGATGAGCTTTGGTGAGAATTCAAGGAAGCAGTGTGAGAATCAAACAGTATTAGGGTTGGAGGGTTTTATTATATTGAAACTGACAACATTCACTAATGTTTATGGGCCTTTTGGAACAGTACACACACACACACATGCACACACACACACACACACACACACACACACACACACTAAAGTAAATATTTACCTTACAACGTCCTTAACTGTCAATAACCTTTATCCCAATCACTTTAGCACCCAAAAGGTTGGAGAAGTTATATTATTCTAATTTCAGTTATACAGAATAGTTTTTTGGTTCATACTCTCGGTCTGTTCTTTGCTGACATTCTAGGTTTCTTGTCCATAAACTCTTATGATTTCAGACACCCCCTGGCCTCCTTTTTCCACCTTTTCTTCCGAGTCTGTGCCATTGTCATCTATTTGCTGTGTGACTGGATCAGCAGGAACTTTGCGTCATGTTTTGTCCTGATTATTGCTCTGCTCTCTTTTGACTTTTGGTCGGTTAAGGTAAGATTCAGGCTGCTGTTATTCTTCCTGCTTTGTTCTTTTATGTCACCACAATCACTGTTTTCTCCTCATCAATTCTGACGACTCGATGACGCTCATTTGTGCTGTTCCAGAATGTGACAGGCCGGCTGCTGGTGGGCCTGCGCTGGTGGAATCAGATTGACGAGGATGGACGGAGCTTCTGGGTTTTTGAGGCCAAAAAGGTAAAATTCTGTGTACCCTTTTTTTTGGGGGGGGGAGAGTGGATGTGAATTTTGAGTAAGATTAACAATGGCGTGTTGTGATTCTGTATTTGTGCAGACATCACGAGGTAGTAACATTGGGACAGAAGCTGAGGCAAGGATATTTTGGCTCGGTCTCATCATTTGTCCTCTTATTTGGACTTTCTTCTTCTTCACCTCCCTCTTCTCCTTGAAGATTAAATGGCTGGTGAGATGAGTGTTGCTTGTATTGAGACTTTGCAGGTACATCACTTCATTTATTAAATTTTTTTATTCAATACAACTGTTTTTCCCCCCCAGTCACTGGTAGTGGCTAGTATTTCCCTCCAAGTGGCTAACCTTTATGGTTATCTGCGCTGCAAGGCGGGAGAGCAGGACCGCCAGCCTCCAGACAAGAGCTCTTTCACGGGACAGCTCCTCCTGCAGCGCGTGAGTGACTGAGTGCATAATTTAGCATGCCACGTTGTCCTGATAACACGTCACTGTGTGTCAAAGTTTTGATTATTACCTCTCTTTCAGCCGGACATCATCTTTGGGATTCTTTAAAACTTGGCTCCAGCAAGTGTCCAGCCCCTCTGCTGCACCTATTAGTGTGTGTGAACAGGAGATACAAAGATGCCTTGTTTTTCCCACTTGGATAGATTGCTTCGTGCCTTGTTCATGCTTTTGTTTTTTGCTGTGTACTTCACATGTTTCCCATGGATTGTGCAAAACAACGTATCAATAAAACTTCAGTGCATTTACATAATACTCCTGTTAATTCACCACTGTGCAAATGTATGGTGTCCATTTTCTGTGCAGGCAGGTTGTTGTCTGTGCGTCAGATCACAATAGGTGTTAAAAAAATATATAACAAAAAAGCACAAATCACACAAAAAAAGAATTATCAATGTCTTAAAAGCTGAAAATCCTAGAGCGAGTCATTATTTAAGCATTTCCAAACATAACACCTCATTTTAACATAAAGCTTTGAATAGAACATTTAATTCAATGACCTGTTGAGATACTGTGTACACCGCAGGCTCCAATTCAACTTAAATACCAGTCAATATTGTAAACCCCAATGTAATTAGCAAAATTATACATCTACAACACATTTGCAACCTAAAGAAACCAGTCAGCACAGGTCACAACAGGCATTTAGGAAATAAATGGCCATTATATAGTTCTAGATTTAAGCTGCACACTGACATGGAGTACAGAGAACGGGAAGTCTAACTCATTTCTTAATGTTGGGTGTTAATTTAAAGTATCATTTGCTGCAAATACAGCTGCAATTGTGACACACTTTCACTGAATGTAACATATAATCAGTGGTTCATGTGGAATTTACCACATTAAAGCAAATTTTCCTCGGCTGTAGCATTTTGGAGGGAACTGATATTGCTCCGGTGTCAGTGGCCCCTCATGTTAATTTCCCACACTAATCACGAGCGCCTCACATCTTGAAGCTCATTTATTCAGCAAGAGCTCTCACTCCGTCCTACAGCCTCGGGAACCATGTGGACGTCATTAAGGGAAAAAAATCATTTTATCTTTCAAATCTTGTTTAAAATTACAAAAGGTGTGTGCACATAATGTAAAGGATGGGGATACTTGCAAAATGCAGTGGAAAAACACATTGTTGGAATAATTTGGCAAACATATCTTTAGTCATCAGACCTTCTTTGTGCTGGATGAGCTTTGTTAGGGGTCGCAAATGTTTTATGAGTTATGATATTGTACGAGTAATAAGACACTGGAGCAACCTTTGGATTACATTGCTGATTTACATTACGAGATATAGGGAAGTTATAAATAACAGTGATTAATATGGAGGCAATAGTGGCACAGTGTATTGTAACAAGCAAGAAAAAAACAAATACAAACAAAATCAGATTCCTGAACTATTTCGTCTGTGTTTACTTACTTATTTTCAAATGTTAGAACATAATTTGGGCAAAATAAAGCATGAACTAGAAGTCCAGAAAGTCTGAAAGACCATGCATTATAATGACTAACTCAGTCGAAGAAAGGGATGATGTAAGGATTAATGCTGAGGTGCTACAAAGAGCCGTGTGCCTGTGCAGAAGGTGGGGGTGGACGTGTATTTTGTTGTACTGTGCTAAAGTTTTGGTCTGGAGTAATAGGATGCATAAACGTATCTGATTGGCTTTAAAATGATTCTGCAGCAACCTGAAATATGCAGTCCATACAGTTTATTAAGAACGAACCACATGGAGTAGAGGAACAAAGTGTCCTAGATTGGTGCACTGATCTTAACTGATCACTGGGTTTGCATGAAAGGATCTGAACTGGAGCGCATTCACAGAAGATCTATGCTTTGTTCGCCAAGTTAGTTTAGGATAACCTCGCTTCAAGGTCCTTCAAAACAGTGTTCCAAGGATAAACAAATTGTAGCCACACAATACACTGATGCTGAAAACAAACCAATAACACCGAAAACCAGCTATTTCATTATTTTTGAAGCACTTCCTGATGTTTTACCATTCTCCAACCAGCATTGTCAGCCCCAAATTCAGCTCATACCACAGACGCATACCCCTTACAATGTGGCACCATGTGCAAGGAAAACTAAACATGCTTTATATAAGGGTTACTGTTAAAAAGATTTGTTAAAACAAGTTACTGAACGACTCAAGAAAATTCTTGTATAAGGTGTAGTGTAGGGTTTAAAAAAATGGGATCGTGAAAAAGCAGGTAGGAGTGAGACGTGACGATGAGGTCAGAGGATCTCTGGCGCTACAGCAGACGCTGTGATGTGTGATTGGCGTGATTGGCCTGCTCGCGCTGTGACGTCAGTGCGGAGCGGGGTGTCAGCGCGTGGAGGAGGCGCGCCGCTCGGGCTGCAGGAGCGCCACAAGCTGGAGGACGGAGGAGACTGAGGATGGGCTCGGACCCGGCGGAGGTGTGTTGGAGCGCAGCGGGCTCCGGCTCTGTACCCGGGGCCCGGTGGACACGCAGGCACAGCCCGCTGGGGAAACTGTGCGCGAGCCGCTGAGGACATTAAACCCCGAGAAGTGCGCTTTACTCCAGGAAACAGGTAAGAAAAGGCATTTGGAAATAAACAACATCTGCACCCGCAACATCACAATTCACCTGTTTTTTCTTATCTGTTCAGGCTCCATGTGTCTCATGCTGGTCATTTAGGATGTTCCCCCACTTTACCGTGTAAAGTTTCTGTTTTGCAGGTTGTTAAACAGCCAGAAATACCTTCATGTTTGGTTAAAAGGTGAATCATGTGCAGGTTCTCCAAAACCCCTTTTTTCTACAAAGTGCCACAATGTTAAAGGCGACCACGCTCCTCGGCCTATTATCATTATAAGCAGGAACAATTAATTTTTTTCCCCTGCAGTAGCTTACGTGGATCATCCGAGTGGTGTGAAATAGTCTAGTTTCAGAAGAAGTAGGCCAATCACAACTCTCATTAAAAGTAAGGATCCCTTGTCCCCCAGGAGCACTAGAAAACCCAGGAGCGAATTAAAACGCGTTAAACCCCCGATTCACTTACATTTAGGAGATAAATAATTATAACAATAATAATTCAAAAAACACAATAGTCAACTGTTTAGGTTGGAGCATCTTTTATCCTCCTGCATCCTTTTAACGCGGTGTCAGGTTCATGGTCATGTGTTTGTAGTTGGAGTCACACGCGATCATCCAGTGAGGCAAACCGAGGCTGTTATGAAACACTGGCTTTTCTAATATTAACCTTTTTTTTTTAACAGACGATTCACAAGTGGGTTTGGTTTTGTGCGCAATGACAAAGCAATGCCAAGTTTTGCGATTTTAAAAATCACAAACAGCGGTTTGTGGGAAGCGTAAATTTGAAATGAAACGTATAGGATTGCATAATAAATGTGTATTTAGTCGTAATGTGGTCCTAAATGAAACAGAAAATAGGAAATAGGAGAAGTATTGTTGCTTTCAGCTTTGCGCATCGGAGGCCATGTCTCACGCGTAATTGTGCATTGATTAAAGTGCTAAAAAAAAAGGCCATCAGGAAAATACATTTAAACATGAGACTCTATGTGTGATTTTTTTAAATTATTATTTAGAATTTAAAAAAAAATAAAAATCTTTGAGTTAAAAGATCCAAGCATTTAAAGCACTGTTAATTTTCTTATTTAATCGTGGCCTGGTGTTATTTGTCGGAGGAGCCGGTAATTTAAAGAATATTGTTTGGGTTTTTTTTTTTCCATTTCCTAGCTTCATTAGGACTCTTTTTTTTCTTCCTAAATCGAAATACTTAGAAATGTTATTATCTTGTTTAGGCCAGAGTTTGTTAAGTAGGCCTGAAACCAAACAATTAATGTCAGAACTGGACTTCATGGATTTAATCTTGTTTGGTTATTATACTCGGAAAAAATGTGCCAGCTCAAATCAAGCAGCTGATCCATTGAGCTCCTTTCTCTGTGTTTTCTGTGCCTTAAACAGCATTTATCCTCCATATCACTGGGCTGTTAATTAACAAAGATATAAATGAGCTGTGAGAGTTTTTTTTTTATTTTTTTTAATATGAATATATACTGCAGGCCCTCCTCATGCTGCTTCTCCTCCTTCCAGCATCATGTGGGGCCACAGCATGAGAGTGTGAGACGGGGGTCCGTTTCTGTCTTTGGTTATCTAGCTGTATGAGTGTTAAATACCTGTCATAAAGCTAGATAACCGAAAGTAGAAATGACTCCTAGAACTATACAACTCCCAGGCTTTGAACGCACCGTGGCAGATTTCGACCCTGGAAAGGTAAGAAGAAAACTTTGTCTCAAAGTTTTTGTGTGATAATATCATTGAAAATTCCAAATGGCTATAATAGATCCTGAGGTGGTGTTAAGGAAAATGCTTATAGGCTATTTCCCCCCCATTTTATGACACCTGGAACTAGTTGAAAGACGTTTTATTTGCAGAATTTGCCTGGTTTGTTCATAATGCCTCATCCTGGTAGTAATTATGTAATGAGGAGATAAGACTAATTGTCATCAATCATAAATGTAGGGTTGTTTTTTGTTTTTTTTCCATCTCCCTTGTAAAAACTGTTTTTGGGGTCCAGTTCACCACTTCAGGCCCAGATATCAACGTTTGTCCTTCATCTTACTTCAGTGCATTTTCACGGAGCTTTATGCATTGACTGAGGGCCCACAGTTGAAAGTTGGCTCCGGTTTTATGGCGGCGAGGGTTGCTGTCCATTCAGGTCCTCTGCAACATGGTGCTGAATACTAAACCGGTCACCCAGAGGCTTGAGGGGGAGCCGTTTAGACTCAATGAGATCTCCTAAACCTGGAAGCAGTGACTTCTCAAATGTAACAGGAGGGTTTTGTTTGTACTCCGAGTTGAAGTCGAGTATGATGGATGGTTAGGGGACATTTTGACTCATTCATGTTATATTGCAGGGAAGCACTCTGATGTAGTCAAGTGACCCATGAGAGGGAAACATGGCATCAGTATTCACCAGGTCCCTGAAACTAAAGCAGCTAAATGGATTTTGGGATTGTGGCGTCATTTTGCTCCTATGACATGTCAACATGTCTTATTTTGAAAGGTATATTAAGCTGCTTTTGGTGACGTTTCATTTATTTCCCTCGTATGACTCTTCTCAAAGATCCCCATTGACTCCTGTTTGGCGGGCTACATGTATGCTCCTGAACCTTTCAGAAGAGTATTTGCCATTCCTTTAAAAAGGTAAATGCAATTTCAATAATGCCTTGTTTAGACGCAAAGGGAAAGCCAGTGTTTTATTCAGGCACTGATGTTCTTGAGAAAGCTAATAATGCGGTTGAGTGGTGTAGCACCCAACACACACTCAGGGTTAGAAAAAAAAACAAACACTTAGCGTCTGTATTTAAGGCCGTGGTGAATCTTGGGGTCTTTGGGATACATTGTGCCTTTCCTCAATGAGAAGGCCAGGGCCGTCCTGTAGACAGGAGCTGAACTTTTCAACTTGGTACTTCAGCTGCACGGTGCATACGCTCAGCCCGGAGAATGCCACTAAAGCCTAAAGAGCACCAAAGTGAGATGAGTTTTCATTCATTCGGTTAACTACCTTTTGCAGTAGAGCTCCCCTGTCAAACCGGGCTAATTGCTTCGTTTCACAGTGAGATATTGGATATGTGAAAAGGCCGTGGTCCGAGTCTGTCCCCGAGCTTTCCTGTTCTAGGTAGCGTGTGAACATGGCGTGCCTCCTTAATGAATGGGAATGAAAACACTCCAGGCTTTATGTATGGGCTGGTCCGAGGCATCCTTGATTTAACCTTTGTACTTTTGTGATGTTGAAGGGTTTGTTTGGAGCTTCCATTGTAACAAAATACACACTCATGGCCTGAAAAACTCACAAACCAAAGCAATCAGGGGAGGCATGCAATTTTGATAACCAACCAATATGTGACGTGTGAGCCGTATAGACCACAAGTTTAAAAAAATAAATGGCATTTGTAACTATTCCTATTGAAAGGCTGTGTTTAGTAATGGCACCTCATAATGTGTGTGTTTGTGCTTTATTTCCGTTTCCCCTCTGATGCTCTTGTTTCAGGCTCCTGATGAACGTTGAAAGATGTGGGATTCCTGAAAAGAGCCACTATTAACACACAAGGAGCGAGGGGAGAAAACGGTTGGTCCGGAATCGCCCCCCCCCCCCCCCCCCCCCCCTCCCTCCCTCCCCCATCCTCCTCCTCCCACCCTCACCCTTTTTACCCACGAGCCTCTGATGCCATCTGTACTGCCAATGGAGACACTTTGCCAGTGCCAGGAGGCGGACAAAGACCCCGCCGGATCCCTGGAGTATGGGCGCGCTCAGAGGAGCCATCTTGGGAGATGTTCGCCGCGACACCTAAAATGGCTGGGCTGGCATACGAAGGCAGCTGCATCATGGCTTTCTGTTGGGTACCAGTGGTAATGATGGTGAGTGTTGACCAGTAGGGTGGGGGAGTGTGTGACTGTGTGTGTGTGTGTGTGTGTGTGTGTGTGTGTGTGTGTGTGTGTGTGTGTGTGTGTGTGTGTGTGTGTGTGTGTGTGTGTGTGTGTGTGTGTGTGTGTGTGTGTGTGTGTGTGTGTGTGATGGGGGGGAGGGAACTGGAGGAAGGAACGATGGAAAGAAGAGTTTGCCATTTCCTCCTCAGTCACACATGGCCTCTCCCTTTTCTTCTATCTTCTGCTCCTGCTAATTAGCAGTTAAGGGGTGATGTGAGGGGGGGGGGTGGTGGTTGGTGGGTGAGGATGGGTGGTGGTGGTAGGTGGTGGTAGGGGGAGGAGGGGATAGCAAACAAAATTAATGAGCTGGCACCGGTTGAAGGAAACCTGCCACCCTCTCTTGTCATGGTGCTTCTTTACTCCCTGATGCACACCAGGCAGGGGTGTACGTACGTCGTGTTTCCACCTGACAGACCCCGAACACCAATTCATGCAAAACAGCCTTTTGTTGGGATGTTTTGGACGGCGGCGTTTAGTGCAGTTTCTTATTGTGCAGAAAATCTGGAGTGGGGGGGTAATAGAGGGGATAATTTCCTGTTTGGGCGATTGTTCATAGAAAATAAACCATTACGACGGTGAAAATGATTTTACTGTAAAAAACAGGACACATTTGACAAAGTGTATTCTCATTATATTGAACTACTGTCCATGACTGCGTGTGTGCACATATCCATGTCCGTGTGTGTGTGTGTGTGTGTGTGTGTGTGTGTGTGTGTGTGTGTGTGTGTGTGTGTGTGTGTGTGTTTGGATCAAGGTTGACATAGTCTTTAAAGCATGCACACAGAATTATTATTAATATTCGGGGTTTTTTTTTCACTTATATGCCTTTGGTCCCTACCATTTGGTATAATTGCCCCCGCCTCCCCCCTTCAGATTAATTTTGCACAGTGCTGCACCTACATTCTTCCAAAATGTGACAAAGGCAGAGTGAGAACGGTAACATCAGATCTTTACCAGCTCCATGCCAGTACCTTCACTCACTCACTCACACACAGATCCTGACGACTCTTCCCATCACGGCGGGAGCTGGCCGTTACCCCCGGTGACTTTTGCATCAACCTGAGGCAGAGAAAGAGAGAGACACGTGAGCATGTGTGTCCAGGGCCAACATGTGCAGCTGCAGTGCTTGTGTGTTAATGAACAGCGCTGTGCGTTTTCACATTATCATTCAACCCTGCTCTCCCTCACTTGCTCCCCCCTCAATAGCCCCCCCCAACCACCCCCACCCCGACAGCCCCTCCACCCCACCCACTCCCTTCGAAAAGCCTGCTTTCCCACTATTGTGGGAACTGGTGGTGCAGCAGGCCAGGGCTGGGGGGCAGGGTGGGAAAGACCCTCCAGACTAGACATGAGCAGATGCCTGAGACATTAGACTGTCGTGCGGATCACCGGGGTCGGGTGAGCCACTGAGTTTTAATGTGTGTGCAAGTGTATGTCTGTTGGATATGTGTGCGATTGGGGGGTGGGTATAGTCTTGGCCCTAGAGTGCCACCTGACTGTTCAATAGTCTATTCAGTCTCGTCTGCATGTCTGAAAGACATGGAGATGCTGTATTTTCAGCCAAATCAGAAGGATTTCCCAGGCATTAGGGATGCATTTACACATGATATGCATATAGAAGGCGAGGCTCAGGCCTCCACCCTGTTGTAGATCACGGATTTGCCGTCAGAGGTGCAATACAATGATATTTCACAGGGATGCTCCTTCACATTTTTTACATTGAGAGTCTCGTTTCATTACAGATTCAAACCTTTGCAGCGTGCTACTCGTCTGCCATGCACTCCCGTACGTCCCCTCACTCTGTCATCTAGATGTGGTTTGTTCTCACACGGCATCTACACATTCATATTGCTCTCTGGTTGTAAGAAGACAGACATCGTGAAAGTCTCACAAGACAATTTGTGGCACAGCAAATCACCACAAATGACTCAGCGAAGGCTATGGGTGTGCCCTGAGAAACTGAATGATGTAACCTGCGGATAATGATTATTAATGAGCCCCGTACTGTACGTGTGCCTCCACTAGATGTGGTAAGGCATGTGCAGCCCACATGTCAAAGGATTATTCTCTCCCTTTATTCATATAAAAGACTCTGAGCTGTCTTTATAATTGCATTTGTGCTACTCATCTGTGATATACAGCGTATTGCTTCGGGCAGATTTGACAGAATAGAGAAAGCAGGGTGAAGTCAAGAAATTAATCTTGGAGAAACTATAGTTTCCTCCACGTTGCGTCTCTGTTGCATATCTAACTGGTGCACGGAGGAAAACACAGGGGCGGCAGTGGAAAAGATGAATCTTCGAAGTCAAATTAAAAACGGGGTTATCATAAAAAAAAAAGGGTTGGTGATAGTGGAGCAGGTGAAGCACATGGGCAGCCATGTTTAAGCCCCCAGTGTTGTGTCTGCATCTGCTGATGAAGTTAGCTTGCGCTAGCTTCAGCGCTGCCATGCTCGTAAGGCAATTTGCGGCTGCGAGGAGCTGGGCACGGACGACCTGTGCCTGTTTGAAAGGAATAAATGGGGGGGGGTTGATTTGCAACTGTACGTGATGGCTGCAGCAGTCGACTCACACAGCGTGGTCAAAGAGAGGCGGTGACTGAAGCAAATTTGTCATGGAAATGTGTTTGCGCGGACTATGTGTGCCGTGTGAGCGGTGGCTTTCTCTACTGTTTAGAGGATGTAAAAGAAAAAAAAAGAAAAAGAAAAGAAGAAAAAAAAAAGAGCGACATGCACAAATGCACACAGAATATTTCCCCTTCTAATGATTACGGAGAGCTGTAATTCTTTCTCAACTCCATACGGTGGGGGAAATAAACATGGAGGGATTGCAAATGAAGGAGAGAGTGAATTTAAAAAAAAAAAAAAAAAAAAGTGGATATACTGTGATTGTAAACACTAAAACTGCTTAAGAGTCTGGGTTGAATCGGCTCTGAAACAAAGACTTCTCAATCAAGGCCGTCTGAAGCCATGGCGGCTGGAGAGTGAGGTCAGCAGCTTTGACACCGGGTCAGGAGGGTTTAGGGTGTGAACGTCATCGAATCTTCCCCTGCACACTGTAGATACTGTTATTTAAATATTCATTCTTTATCCTTCAATTTCTTTGACTTGCACAGAACTTTTAAGTATGACAGAAAAAAAAAAAAAAAAGTATTTCCCCTCAAGAAAGTGACAGAATAGAGATGATTACCTTTCCTTTTTCTTTCTCCACTGTCCTCTGTGTTATTCATTATTTACCACGTATTGCTTTTGCTATGCTCGGATTTTCAGCGGAGGGAAATTATAATGTATGACATGATGAAGTGACAGTAGCCGGCGCTCACTTCCCATTCCGTGTGGCTGCAGCAGCGTAGCCATAGTAGCGATAAAATGTTAATACCATATAGCTCCTGGGTTACCTCCTCACTATTTATGTGGACACTATTAATGTTTTAACGGCTCTGCTGTGGTATATAACGCCCAGCTCGCGGGCCGCCCATGGTCTTGGATCCGGTCCAATGTGGGTCAAGCGAAGCTCATTGGGACTTTGTAATGCAACTTTGGCCGAGACTAATCTATCACAAAGCCCATCGTTAAGTATCTTAGGGGAAGATGGAGAGAAGTTTCTACATCCCAGGCTTTTCAGATTACGTCTGTTGGCTGTGGCATCCCTGAGTGGGGGTCCTGTATGCTCCAATGAAAGTAGAGGAGAATTAGGTGACTGAGCCTTTAATGCAGCGGCCCTTTGTAATCAAATCAGAAGATGAGGTTTGAGGGTGAAGAGAATTAGGGGGAATCCTTGGTGTGACCTCTTTTTAGCTTGTGCATTGTCTTTTGCACTGTTTTGCGAGCTGGATACTAGATACCAGGCAAGGAGTAAAACCAGAAGTTCAGTCTGGTGCTCCTCGTCTGAAGTCAGATGGATTCACAGATTAATCACTGTGTCAAGAAATGGAGTCAAGTTCAAGTTCACGGGTGCAGCCGCTCTGTCTGCGGCCGGTCAGAGGGGTTGAGAGTGTCTGCGGCCACCTCGGAGTACAAGGGGGGGAGGAGGTGTGCAGGTGGGGGGTACATAGCCTTTGACCTCTGTTAGGGTTGCTATGGGAAAGAGGCCAGTCGTCTCAGTAATGCAAGAGTGAAAAGGCCGAACTGTCAGAGCTGTCCAGCAGACGTCAACCCCCCACGACACACACACTCACACACGCAGACTCGGAGCCATTCACACACGCTCACAGATGGCACGGGCCAGCTTGGGAATGTTTGCTGTGAGGGAACGCTTTATGTTCATCAGACACTGTTATAATTCATCCAACCTTTAGTTACAGCGTCGGCAACGCTTCCTCGCTGCATTCTGTCTCACCACCGCCGTCTCATTTTTCAGCCTCATCCTACACGTCTGGATGCCCATTGTGCACGTCTGTGTGTGTGTGTGTGACATCCATTGTACAATTTCTGTGATAAAGCTACAGTAATCTTTTTCTTTTTTTTTTAAATAAAAAAACTACAATAACTTTTTACCTTTGCTCATTCCTGAAAATCTTACAATATCTTAAGAAAGTAGAGTTTTATATAAAGATTTCCAGTATACTGGTCACACTGTGTCTATGGAAAATAGTCAATGTAATCTGTGCACATTCTTATGCACACAAGCTTTTGCATAGTTGTTCCTTTTATTAGACAACATGTTTGTTATGTATTTGGAACAACAAATTTAATGTTTAGCCACTCATGTTATTGAAACTTTGATTCCGATGAATCCCCTCTGAACGTATGTGATTTAAGATGACACCACACATAATCAGATCAAATGAAAATAGGCTGGGATTTCTTCTGAGAAGTAAAAAGCAAAAGACTCCATTATTAATTTTGTGCGTTCTTTCTGATTGAGCTCTTTGGGTAAACGACATGGCTCAACCTTCAAATGATGTGATCTGTTGGAACAGTTCAACCACACATTTCTGTGTCTGCTCATTTTAAATGGTCAGCGTTTGATGTTTGAGTGACTGCGTGTCAGAGTGGGCATGCAAATCCATTGATTGTAATGTTCCATGCCCCCCCCCCCCCCCCCCCCCCCCCTGTAAACGTGTGCAAGTGTGGCCTCATTTAGGGTTGCATTCATTCAGGGGAGGGGTCTCGCGAATAAAAGAGTGCATATTTGCATACGCTGCATGCTGTCTGCAGAGAGGGAGCAGTCAAAAAAAAAAAAAAGATATCAGAGGTGGACAAAAGGGAACGAGGACAAATCCTTCATTGTGGGGTTGGTGGGAGAAAGGGCTCATCTGAATTGGGGAGTGGGTGAAAATTGACAGAGAAAGAGTTCGGGCTGGTTCCCTGTGGGGATAAAAGCCTTAAGATCCCTCCATGCATACAGCCTGGAAATGGAAGAGAAAAACAACACACAGAGCAAAGGGGCCTTATTTTTACAGTTCATAAAAAGGAAGTTTGTTTTTCTAAAACACTGCTGACGATTTCAAATACACAAGAATAAAAAAAAAAAGTCATACAAAACACTCATCAACTTTGTTTAAAAAAAATAAACAGAGAGAGAGAGAGAGCTTAATAGGTCAGCAGAATAACTGAGGTATACGTTATTCTTAAAATATCTCCAAAGACCAATATTTATATGCTTTTTATGTGGGAAGTTATTTACCCTTTTTTATGTTTTCTTTTATCCGGTGGTCTTGTGTTTTTTTTTTACCCCCTTTTATTGCAAATGAGGGCTGTTTTTAATGACTGCTCAGCACTTTGCCTGGACGGAAAAGGCTTCACTAATACTATGGCGTCATAACCGATGCCATAAAGGCTTCTTGCAGTTGTGTGTGAAGCTAATATATGCTGTACTCACAGATTTCTTTCTTCTTAATCATTTTTGGCTTGAAATGTGAAATTTGACTCTTTCTAGCAGACGACAAGAGTTAATTGAGAGACTTTAATTCTCATGCTAATGACATACTCACTCAATGTTTGTTTTGTTTCTTGCCAGGACGGAACAGAAACTGAACATGTCTGCACCTCTCTGTGGGACTGCACGGACCCAACGCTGCAAACAGTCACCAGCAGACTGTCCTATTCACTGAACATCAACTCCAGACATCATCAGTCAGAGAAACATTGTGAAGACAGATGCTGAAATGTGTAACTCAGAATGCTTCCATTGCCAAAATGCCAATTCTTAAAGTACTGTAACGTGATACTAAGCATGTGATTAAATAAATTTACTCCCATAAAATCTGTAAATCACATTCCTTAAATATGATGAGCATTTGGGAATCTATTTGTAATGTTTGCCTATGGCTGTATGTTTAATCTTCTTAAGGTTTTTTTTTGTTGTAATTAATGTATTAATTAAACTTTCCCCTAATATGTGTAATGTTTTTATTAGACTATACATGTATTTCTGAAAAAAGTGAAGTTCTCTTAAATAAAAGTTATGTAAATTATATATCTGCTTTAATTTCTTGTTTCTGGACAATTGTGCATTTTAACTTGCTAATCCACTAACATCCAAATACCAGGTCGTGTTCTTTTTTTCTTTTTCTTTTTTTTTACTTTTGTCTAAACCAAATAAATAGTCAGGATCTTTTCTCTGTCCCATGTTTTTTTTTTTTTTTTTTTTTTACTATTATTATTGATAATGATAACTGAGTGTGTATTAATTAGGAGGAGCATATAGAGACATGTTGAATCGGTGTGAGCTGATCCAAGTCGTTATTAAATACATATGATTTATATAACATTCATTCATAAGAAAGTGAACGGATGTGCTTTGGAGTATTTTTGCACGTCGGGATGCGTGTTCAACAATTCAAAGCCCAAAACGAAAAAAAACAAAAACAATTTACTTGCAGGAAATTAAAAAAAAGCGGACGTGTATGTGACTGGATTGTGTAGTTTTATTGAAACAAAGTGTCCCTGCAGCCACGCAGAGTCCAGTTCGGACTACTAATCGGGATTACAGGCCGTCCTGCATGTCAGTGTCCGGAGTTCAACAACAGATGGACACGCGCAGGGTCAGCGGGGGATTACTACCGTTTTATTGGTTCGAAACATTTAATTTTTATCTTTTTAAGGAAAAAAATACGCTTACAATAGTAAGAAACTGCAGCTATCCCAATCATGAAAAATGTCTGTTTTTTTATGACGGTTGTATATATGCAAAATATAAAATGAATGAACTGTGTAATGTGTGTATTTTAAGATTAAGATTCTGTTAAGTGGCCCATTAAGTATCATACAGTTTATTTCGCACTTTAAAGAGATTTCAAAAATTATAGCAATCTCATAATACAGGTTTTTTTTCTGTGTTTAAATAAATGCAAACGTCATGATTACAAAAAAATATACGCCTACTACTTCTCAAAATATAGGAAAATATTCAGATCATGAAATAAATGATGGTTTGATTTTTAAATCAATAATGACGTTTTTTTAAAGTTTGGTCTAATAATTTTTTTCTCTAAAAATGTTTAATTAATTCACAAGACAACTATTAGATGTTTTCATTAATCTACTGTATAGAGGGAAATAACAAGGTCTCACAATTAAAACAGGAATGAGCCATGCTAAAGAACGAGAACAAATAAACTCCTGTTTACTTTCATTGATCAGGCATCAAGAAAACAAAAATAAATGGGGACAGCCTGAATAATTTAGATATTATCAACCATAAAATGATCAAACAAATCATCTAAAGTGAAGATGCAATAAACAAAAAAAAAAATGTAATTATGCAGTCACTTGAGCATGAAGAAGTCATAAACTTTGCGTTTTTCCACATCTCCCTGAATGTGAAAACACACGCTCAGCAGTGGCGATCTCAGTCGTAGAGGCCCATGCAGGAGTCAGCATGTTTTCAATCCATCCAAACACCACAGCGGCTGATTTTGGTGATTAGTTCCCCTCTCTGGATGAATGGAAACCAATTAGTGAAATCATCCTCTGTAGAGCCTGGATGGAACGAAAGCCCAAATGTTCAAATGATGTTGTAAAAACTGTTACACTGGTGTGATTTTCATCATTAAAAGATGCTTCATATTCTGTTGCCTTTACCCTGCATGCACTGCGAATGTGTGCCTCGTGTTTCTTCCCTGCAAATGTTAAGCGAGCTGCAATTATAGCACCTCCAGTATCCTATACCGAGGTAATTGCTTTAACCAGCTTCTTTGAGGGCAGAAATTCCTTTTTGATGAATGTCTTACGGGGAGGGGCAGCTGGTCAGGGACCTGTTGGTGAAGTCCTGGGTCAGCAGGGGTCAGGAGTCGTGAGCTGGACGGTCCCCAAGAGGACAATAAACAGGCCGGAGGGCTGCAGAGGTCAGATTCAGCCTCAGCCGCAACCAAAGGTCAAGGGGTGCTAATTAAGTGGCTATTTCCTGGCTATTCCCAAGTGACCACTGGACTCAGAAACAAAAAAAAAAAAAAAAAAAAAGAAAAAGCTTGAAGGAGTCTATACACCGGAGGTCAATAAAATGTGTTAACTAGGAAAAAAGTGACTGGAAAAAACAATGAAAACAACTGAAAGTTGTGCTTTCCCAGGAGGGGGACACGTTCTAAAAATTAGTGGGGACAATACAAATACAAATTTTTAGAAATAATTGACATAGTTGGCTTTGTTAAGCATTGTTTTAAATATAGTTATTTGTGATTGAAAGAGAAGAAAAGTATGGCAGGATCTCACAGCTCCAGTTTGCGGACCCTAAACATTTTGGAGGGAAAAGTAGGAGTTGGCCGAAGCTGTTTATGCCTTTCCAGCCCGTGAATGAGCCTACGTGTATATGAACCTTTAGCATAAGAATGGAGATGGGGCCTGTGAACTCCTCTGACACTGACCTTTCTCCCAGGATGTGAATAGTATCACTCAAGAGCTGCCCAGCAGCTTTTCAGTAAGACCTGAGCCTTGGCCTCGCCTAAACTTCTAATCAGGCTGATTTAATGTATCCTACAAGTCTTTCCTCACCACCCACCCCACCGCTGCTTCGGTCGACACACACACACACACACACACACACAGCTCTGCCTCCGCACCCCTGCACTTTGGGAAGTTAGAGGAGCTGGTTGGAAACAACAGGGGGCCCTTTCTCCCTCCAAAGAGTCTGGGTGTCTTTATAATCAATTGGTTCCTCTTCTAAGGAGCTGACGCTTAATCTGAGCCATTTATACTCACAATGAAAAATCTATTTATTACAATTATTTCTCCAGCTTCCTTCAAAGTCTTAGAAATGTCATGATTCGTGAAAATAACAGAGATTAAAAAGAAAAAACTTACCGGTAACTCTTAATTCTCTCACTGTAGATTTCATTATATCACAAAATTATGTAAACATTTACCTATGATTGCATATTATCAGTTTTGAAGATTTACACCACACACAATACAATTAATGAACAGAAAAATACAATGAAATGATGTGATGACATAGCTAATTCTATTTATCTTCTTTACTTTCTATATTTCATTGGAAAATTGTCTTTTGACAACTAAAATGAATGGACTAAATTCTGTCTTATTTTACTCAATATATTTATTAAGAAATATCTAAAGTAGAGGCAGGCACTATAAATGAAACACAGCAGGTCAAAAGGCTGAGCATCAACAGGATATTGATCACTGAAGAGAGTAATAAACTCATCCTCCTCACCACCATCCTAAAATGTCCACTGGGACATTTTCCAAAGAATCAGCAGAGCGAGTGGCGATGATGAAATGCCTCTTTGATTTAGGTTTTGTCTCAAAGCTGACTGCAACAGGTACATCTCAGATGTGTTATCAGTTGAAAGGTTTTTAAATACCTGAGCAGCAAAATCCAACACCCAAAAGAGATTTGAGTTGAACTTGAGTGGTTAACTGTGACTAAAAATCTCAGTTTTATTTGATGGAAATACAAAAGTCTTCTTATTAACACACTGGCTGATTGTAACTGGCTGGAAGGTTCATTTGCACTTTTTAAGTTATGACTTTACATTAGTGTTTACAGCTGAAGTACCTCCCTTGATTGGTCCGTAACACCGTCGGGGCAGCGCGCCCTGCCTTGTGTTGCTGTAATACGGTTAATAGACAACCTGTGTAATGTGCTGTGGGTCCTCTGAGAGCCAACCTGCTCCGTGTAATCTATCGGTCCTCTGTTATAAACTGTGCAGAACATAAACACTCACCATGGCCGCTACTAACACGAGGCCAAAATGAAAAGGGTAGAGGCATATTTCATATTATTTTCATTCATTTTTGAAGACAAATGTACAAAAGAGTGAGGTCACTTGTTAGTCAAAACTAGAATAAAATAACGGGGAAAATCCTTTATGTTCAGGAGAACAATGACAAAATAATCACACAGAACATTGTCACATAGGCCTGTGTGTGACATTACTGTAGTTTGTTTTTCTAAAATAATCCCAGATAATCGCAGCAACATCCTTCTACCTAAAACTCACACTTTTCATTTTAATGTCTCTAAGAACAATTAGGAAAAGCAACTTCAGATATTTGTTTTGTCTAGAAATACAATGAAAGGAGAGTGAAATCACATCGTTGCAAAGTGTATTTGGACTTTGATTCCTAAATGTGATTTAAACAGTGAATTCAAAAGCTGGTTTAACTGTTCATTATTCCAGAAACATGAAAACAGGAAGGCTTTTCTCAGTACATCTCATCATATTTAAAACAGAAATAAGATTTTCAGTTTTTGGGGCTATTGCTCTGATTTTTAATTCAAAGTGAAATTAATTAGGCAAATATTCTATATAAGAGGAAGCCCAATACCGAGCTTTTTAACAATATATTCATCTGGGAGGAAAGAGCAAACAGAGAAAGTTGTGCAGGTTGACATTTTAATGGAAAAACGTAAAAGATTTAGTGGAGACAAAGATAGTTGATGTCTGGTCTGGTCTGGTCCCCGAGTGTGTGATTATGGGGAGAAATGTATGTCTGATTCTGATTGTGTGTGCCTGATTCTTAATGCACCTTTTGTGTTGGAGCTCGTGTTTGCATATGTACACATCACAAGGAGCATCTAATGCGAGGACAGCATTCATATGAGCAGCGTGAGATAAGCCTTCTGCTGCCTTTGTCCTGCAGCGCTGCTTAAACATCAGTAAACTTCAAAGTGTAATCTAAAGATGATTTACAAATTCTCCACCGAGCCGAGGAAAGATGAAGATGGGTGTATTTTGGCTGAGGTAAAATTTGAATTTATCAAAATAACACTATCTCAAAAGCAAAAGGCAGAAAGAGGAGGTGGGAAAAAAAGAGAGCGCGTGAGCGGGTATTATGGCAGAGGAGGAATGATGAGACCACGTTGAGGCACAGTCAATACGCATGCTCGCTGGGAGGCGTTGAAAGGATCATCAGAGCTGCACACAATGTGGGTTGGCATCTTTCAAAAAGCCACGCGAGGCTTCAGCCATTCCCATCCCTCACAAATCTGCCGTGACATGCTGGCAGCTCGGCTGTGATTGGCTGAAGACGGTGTGAGTCAGCAGCCAAAGGTGAAAGGTAAAACGTTGCATGGCTGATTCATGGCATAAGAATGTGCCTTTGAACTCGGTGTAAATGACACAATGGAGAGACGATATATGTTTGGACCAAAGTTGTTTTTTTTTCTTTTTGATTTCAATCAACATTTTTCAGAACGAACAAGTAGGCGCAATGCAAACGCAATCAAATGGTGTTATCCGCTTCGTATCGAGTGATCGCCGTTTGAGGGTCGCTGGGTTCGTCTCTAGGAATTCAAAGCCACATTCCAACAGGCCGGTTTTAGCTTAATTTACCATTCAGCATTTATGTGGACACAAGGGATTCAGACCGTGTCTGATGTGTGGTTTCTGGGTTAACCTTTGACCCCAGACTGTCTGGAGGGCCGCGGTGACAGAGAGTCAAGGTCAAGGGGAAGGGGGGAGGACTGGGATGGGCGTGGGCAGCATCTGACGGGTGGAGAGGGTTCCCTGTCTGGGAGTGTGGAACCCAGACGGTCCCAGACGTCTATGTGAGGGGACACAGTGCCGTGTGAACCCCTTTCGATCCCCACGTCTTGCTCTGTCTGTTCCCACTCACCTCTGTGGCCCTGGAGGGGAGAAAATGGGCCCAGAGGCTGGCCGGGTGACGGGTCACACACTGGAGGAGGAGAGACATAAGAGCTAAATATCACTAATCCTTTAGAAGCAGATAATCACAAAACCACAGACTTGAAATCCCCTTTTTAATATGCGATGTGCTCGTCTGTCTCACTTACACAAAAGTTGCAGTCATTGCGTCTGATGGAGAATCTCAGCACCAAACTGTTGTGACAATTATCGCTCTGATAATTCATCTCCTTTGAAAGATTAATTGTTCACTTGAACTTTTAAACAATAACCACAGCTATGTACCTACATGAAGTATCACCAGTGGATTTCAATAAATTTTTTTGGTTAAGACTTTGTTCCTTAGTGTATTTGTTACCACCTGTCAATACCAAAAAAAAAAACCAACAACCTACATTGTTAGTTTGGATTGTGGATTTAGATATGTGTTCTCAAATACCTGACTTAATATTAAACCAATGATTTTCAATGTTTTCAACTTCACAAGCTAAAAAAAACCCAAGTATTTCAGCCCATGATCCGGACATATCCATCTGCTCTGTATACAATTTAAATGGCAGATCATGGCCTATAGTATTCTCACAAAAAATTTAAATGTTTCATGAAATATCATGCATTTTTTTCTGAAGCAAATCGTCAAATCTTGATTGAATCTTTTTTCATTCTCTCTGGTTTATCTTTTCAATCTTTGACACCCAATTGTCAAACACACTGGGGACCAAGTGAGCTCAGTGTCAAGTAAATCAGTTATAAGTGGCTTCACTTGACCAGATACATCAGTCAGATAAATCCCAAAGAGAAACCTTTAAAACTCAAAATAGATAACTGTTTTTCATATTAAAGTTCCTCTACCAGAATCCACATGGGAAAAATTGAAAAATGTAGGACCCAGTTCTAGTTGTTAATGTACATCATTAATACGTTGTCAATACCTTTCTGAAGGAAATTCATCATTACGCTCACACAAACACGTATTTACAGCATTTAAGTTTCGCGGCACATTCCGCCGGTTGGTTATCTCGGCAGCCACAGAATCTCCCAAAGATTCCCAAGGCATTATGTCACAAGATCCCATTTGTACTCTCAATCTCCAAAGATCTAGATTTGCACTGGACAAACAATTCTGGATCAGTTTCAAAACATTGAAGACTATTCTCGTGGCTTGAATACTTGTCTGGTTTTTTGGGGGGGCTGAATTGCTCATATGTTGATATTTTCCCTTGAGCTCCCACAAAGCCATCTTTGATATCCCAGAAACCCAAGCGGCAGGTTTCCCAAGATGACATCAGTGAGGGGAAACATAAACACAGTTTGATGGCTACAAATTAGTTTATTTGTAAACATATCGACTTTAGTGTGATCGATTTGGAGAAAAATACTGGTTGAAAATTTATGGACATTTTTTTCTGGTAGAATAACTTTAAATGTGAGCACTGAAAGCAAAGTACCCCTTTATGGCCATTTAAAAATAGAATGTAAAACAATGTAAAGCTCTACATTAATAAATAACAGATAGCACTTGTGAATTATCAATTTGTAAAGTTATGAAAATATATTGGTTGAGTCACATCTGCCTTTTTGTTATATCTATAATCTTACCAGCTGCAGGCTCCTATGAATTACCAGAGAAGAATTCTGAAATGACATTAGACGTCTATGTGCAGAAGCAGCTCCCTCTACAGGTAGAGCTGACTAATTCAATAGTTGTACACAGTCTCAGACAAAATCATTGCTGTACAAGTATTACACAGAGTAACTCAAGGGTCCAATCATTGCCTTAATACACTTAATAAAACTTAATGATCACAAGTGAGTACCTCATGTTGACCATGCATGCCACAAAGTAACTAATAGTGTTACTCATTACCTGGGACACAGAACACATGTTGCATTCTGAAGAGGTGGCATTGATTCATTTTAACTAGACGTTTACTGTGAATTTAACAATACCTATCATTTCCTAACTCCTGAAATGAGGACCCCCATAATGGAAATGAATAGTTTTATAGTTGGGTGTTTGTTATCGACGGGTTTAGAGTGATCTGCAGAAAATGAAAATAAGTGAATCTTTGAACGATGTGTGCGTACACTGACGTGCACATTCGTGTCCCCTTGTGTGTGTTCCCCTATGTGAGAACTTACCTTTCTCATAAAACAAAACAGACAAACAAACAAAAAAAATACATAAGGTAAATTATCCCACTTTTGATTTAAGAATTGACTTAAGGCTCAAATACATTTGTATTTGTATAGATAAACATACATATTTGTAATTATAAATCATCTTGGCCTGACTACACTCACCTACCCTAAAGGTGGGTGGTTGTCTTCCAGTCGGTGGTTTGATTCCCGATTTCAAGTTCTCCATACGTTGATGTCTTTGAGCGAGACGCTAAACTCCACATTGTCCCACATGGAGGTCGATCGACCTTGAAACCTAGTAGGGAAATCTTACTTTTGTCTCATAAAGAAAGATCAATCAATCAAAGTTTATTTTTATAGCACTTTACAACAACACCAAGGAAGACCAAAGTGCTTCACAGAAAGATGTGCAAGAGTTTCAGGGGTGACCTGTGTCAGCGTTTTTGGAAGCTCTGTGCTACTTTTTGTAACCTTCAGAGTCTACATCGCAGGTAGGACATGGATCTTTCTCCAAACGATTCAGCCTTTAAAAGGGTGCTGTCCGACTTTATAGTTAGAAAAACTCCTAGACAATCATGCAAAGATTGTACTGTGAAATTGTCTGAAACTTTTTAAATTGCTCTCAGTTTGATTCCGGTGTATTGTGTCTCCCTGAGGTTTTTAGTGGTAAATTCTCCTGACAACTAACCCCAATCTTAACCTGACTACAACCAACTACAAAACTATTCATTTCCATTATGGTTTCCTCGATATTTATCCCCACATTGATATGAGTCAGCAATGGATCAGCGTGCAGTCAGGCAGGTTGAAGTCCCCACCAGTAGAGAAGCATGTCTTTCGGGACTTTACTTTGACTTACATTTATTTCCCACTGACTTACTCTAAAGTTAACCACTTGTCCTAACCTAACCTAATGACTGTCCTCATACAGGGACTTGCTTTTTTGGCCTACAACACCATTAAAGTCCTTATGTTGTGGGTATGTTAACAGATTTCAGTCCCCACAGCATTATTAAATACACATCCATACACACAGGCTTACTCAGACTCACACACATTCACGGTCAGAGATACGGGCCCTGGCCCCCTGGACCTCCCGGGTGATCCGCAGTGGAGCGTGTAGCCACCTGTCAATCACCAGATCTCGGCCGCCTTAAGAGAGACATTTCGTCTGGGACAACGGCAGCCCGTTCCTCCCCATACATTCTGCCTCCCCTAGCAACCATGACCGGGCGACTGAGAGGCTTTGTCCCCTCACAACAGGAGTCCACCATTGAACCCAGAAGCCCGTAGCAACCAGAATTAGAGGGTGCCAGAAAGGGGTCTTTTCTGTGAAACGGGGGTGAAAGCTCTGTTCTTGTCCCCACGTCTGGGATTCATATCACGGGCCTGAATGGTGTCCCCTCCTCCTTTTAAATGCTGGTGTAACGGAGCGTATGAAGGGGCTAGCGGTGAGCGGATAGGATCATGGTTAATCTGCTGTTCCTCTCCACTGTGGTCCGATAGGGACACTTAAGCAGCCTCTGTGGCGTGGGGAGGCCCGGAGGTACCTGCGGTGGCCTGAGCTGGAAGGTTGACCCCGCAGGTTACATACTGTGGGTTGTTGTTTTGTTTTGTTATTTTGCAGCGGTGGAAGAGGCACTGAGCTCGTTTAATTAAATCAACATTGTAAAGCTACTCAATAACAACCTGCCTTCACACCAGCACAGGGCCACAAAGATAGAATCAGCAGGCATCATTATCAGAACTGGCTCTGGAAATAAAAATAATGGCTGCTTGTAACTGATATGTTATCCCTAGCATCACTGGATTGTTTACACCATTGCAATGGTGTGTCAGCAAAAATCAGTTCCTATAATTGCTAAAGATGAGGGAGCATTAAATAGTCATGGGGCGACATACATTCATTGGTTCCCAAGATCTTAGCCGACACCAGTACCAAAATATTCCATTTAAAGGAAGTTCTGCATTCAACACACACACACACACACACACACACACGCACACACACACGCACACACACACGCACACACACACACACGCACGCACGCACGCACGCACGCACGCACGCACGCACACACACACACACGCACACACACACACACTCACACACACACGCACACACACACAAATTTATTTTAAACTGTACGATATATGAGATATTGTGAATGGTAATCACAGTGATAGAACTCATAACACAACATGTATTTGAGACATCGCTTGCCTAGTATGGAGAGATTCCTTATCATTTCTGTACAATCCTTTTATATGAGGTTTTTCGGGGTGACAAATAGTAGAAAGTATAGTATTTTGGTCCAAGATACTTGTGTATTTGCCATTGTCGGCTGCGTTGGCTGGTTCGAGGATTGGGCAACACAAAGACAGGCCAGATCCTAATGGTCAGAAAGGTTTTGAAGCTCCTGCTGAGAAATCACCTTTAGGGAAAACTGGAGCTGCACAAAACGTGAGCAGATTAAGTATAGAGAGAAAAGAGGAAGGGCTTGAATAGTTTATGAACAGATTTATAGACTCGTAGTTGCTTTCAAAAGGAGCTTTTACAGCTCTCTTTATAACAGTGTGAACATAGACCTCTGAATACAACTCTAACCCGGTGCGGATCCTTGTAACTGTAAAGTGGATTCACTGAGGTTTTACCAGAGTGACTGACACATGACCGCAAACTGGAAGATTTGAATAATGACGGGCAAACAATTCCAGCTGACATGTTGTCTATATTGAATAATGTAGAAAATAATGGGATAAAAAGCCAAATAGCCACATTGAGGTGCAGCAGCCCGACCTCCCATGACGTATTTAGTCCTGCGTTGGTCTGTACATTTTACAATGCCATGTATGGAAGATTACAAACTAATCTCAATTTACAAACAACATTGCTGGCATGCAGAGAAAACATGCTTTTTCTGGTATGTTCTTTATCATTAATGAGCGTCTCTGCGGCCCCCCCTTGTATGGGAGTATGTTTTGTGCGGCTCCCATTCTATACTGCCGTCCCACTCCCTCTTTCCCACCCTCTCCTCCTCTCCACCTGTCAATCAAAGATCATGATTGAGCCCGGATGGCAGGCAGTCAGTCACCAGCAATGGAAGTGAGGCCTCTTTCTCTGTGCGTCCCTCCCCCTTTTCATGCCCCTTTGCGTCCTCAAGTTTTTCCACCTCACCTTCCATGTGGCCTCGCTTTCTTTTTCCGCTGTACAGTGTTTGGCCTGTGGAAATCACATTTGGAAACAGACTGCTTACAAAGCAGGCTTCTTCTCTTTACATGCGGATTTCGTAATACCACGAGGCCAGGTTGCCTCACCTTCAGAGGTGAAGGCCTGGTATCATTTAAAAACAAGTCTGATGTAGTTTTAACAGGCTTCTGCATTTGCCCTTTAAGTGTCTGATGAATAAACATGAGCAGAGTTGGGGCGGGAACTGCATGGGGGTAGCATGAGAAGAGGCCTGGTTTATGTGCATGTGTGTCTGTATGTATATATGTGTGTGTATGTATATTGGGGGCTATAGTGGGTATTGGGGGAAGCCTTTCTTCTCAGCAGGGCTGCATCTCGTTTAATTGGAGCACTTGTGGCACCATTACCTCCTTTACTCAAACACGTTACTGATGACAAAAGAAAACAGCGCTAAGCCTGCCTTTGTTAGCGCCAAGACTGGATGAGGAGATGGATTCCTCGCTGCTACTCATGTGTGGGAATCATACACACTCCCACCATGAGCTGCCGCCGCCTTCAACCAATAAAATGCCATAGACAGGTGGGCAGAAGGCAGAGCACATGGACCAGCCGTCACCGGGAAAATGATGGACAGATGGGCTCCTCTTCAGATACAGAGACAGAAACTGTGTGGTGAAATTATTTTTAGCACTTGTCGGCAAAAAGGCATCACATTATTTCTATTGTTTCTCTGAGAACAAATCTGGTTCTGCAAATTTCCACCCATAAATGTGCATCAATAAATAAAAAATAAAAAAACGTCCCCTTAAAGTCAGTGTTTGACTTCACTGGGATTTCCTGATCAGTCAATTGAATACGATTGACTCCAACACATGTTTTCAGCCTGGTCAGTGACCTTGCTCCTCTGACACCCTTTGACAAAACGTGACGATTAGAAGGCAGGACTCTATTTTGTTTTTGGTCACCACAGAGTCCCGGGAGAGCAATAAGGGTGTGACCTTTACCCTTCCTTCCACCCCGCTCATGAGGGGACGCCATGAGTCCTACATGACAGAAATGAATTACTTCTAAGGTTGTTTTTTTTTATTGTTCAGTCAAGATCCTTATGATTCATTTTACGCATATAATGCCTAAAGTGATAACATGCATTAAAAAAAAAGAATACAAGATGTTTCAAATCATACTGCTATTAATAGTACTTTATTAATAATTGTTGATGAATTTTAAAAATTACAGCACATTTAAACTTCTTAAGACAGTATGACAATTTTAGTGTAGAATGAATAGCTGTAAGAATATCAGCTTTTGACACAGTGATTCATTTTAACTTTAAAAATGCAGACAGAAATATCCCATAACACTTCAGTTCACCTTCCTCTTTTCACCAATCAAAACATAAATTTCAATAATTGAAACATTAAAATCATTAAAAACAACTCTGTGTTGATTTATTTTTGTTAAAAAGTCTGTGAGCACACATCAGCAGAAGCTGGCGTACAGCTTCACATTTGCAGTGTGTTACAGAACATTTGTTTGTGAGCTTATGTTGTGATTTTGGATTATTAATCGGGAGTTCAATGTAAAGTGTTACCAAAATATTTCCATACCATAGCAGAACAGTTCAAAACTTTTCTTTCACGGCTCTTTATTTAATTATCTGATGAAGTTCACAATCAGTAACACGATAAATAAGCCATAAAAAAAATCTCAAGGAAGAAACAAAACAAATCTATGCAGCTAAAACACAGAAAAAGCTAAACATACCTGAAACTATGTGCACTCTCTTCAAACCTGTTATGTTATATTGATCAAGAAGTTTGAGCAGGAAGAATAGAAAGTGGTAAATCCTAAAAGTGCAATAGTTTTTAAAGCAAACATAACACAAATGAGAATTGATTTTTGTTTGTGTTTCTATCTTTTGTATTGAGGTTTTCAGTCATTACTTGTTGATTTGTGTGAAATAAGAGAAACATTTAGTTGTTTTTCAAGTTACCCTTCTGTCAATGTTAAAGTCTCTACTTATCCCAAGAAAACCTCCCTGAATAAATAATATAACAAACTCAATATAAGTTAATTAAATTGGAAAAATAAATGCTGAAAACAAAGCATGCATTCCATCAGGATTTGTACATTTAGTCTATATTTGCAACGTAGCTAACCAAACTGTTAAAGGCAGGGTGAGGCTGAATAACCTGTTAGTGTGTATACATCCTAACAATTTCACTTTGTTTTCACTGGTGGGAAATAATTATATCAAAGAAAAAATTCTGTCCAGCAGGAAAATTCAAGGCACAAATGATGAACCATTTGTGTTGGAAGTCCAGTGTCAGTTCTGCTCCACTGTGAAATTTGACTCCGCTCTGGGAAAACAAAAATACATCATATAATGGGGGGGACGACAGAATTTCATTGGCATCGGTTATACAAAGTAATTGTTTACAAATAAATTGAAGAGGCCTAAATTAAATAACTGATTTTAAAATGATTATTTTAAAAAAATCATATTGGGCTGGTAGATGTTTCTGTGTTTATCCCGTCTTGTAATCACAGTTCAGAGGATCACACTGCAATCGAGACCTGTTTACTTAATCTGTTTACTTAATCTGCCTGGGTCCATTACACATTTTGACAAAGAGTATCATTTTTATTTCCAGTGTAAACAGGATTTCTGTTGCAGGCCCCCAAGGTGACTTTGAAGAGCCAAGCACGTGGAGGTGCCCTGTGAATCCCCTATCAACAAACAGCACAGGTGAGCTTTACCTAGAAGCCCTGAGCTCACAATGTGCTGTCAGCACCTCACCGTCAGGACCACACTGTATCTCTCTGGTTGTCATGATGTCGTCAACCACATCCTCATTTTGTGTTCAGACTATAAGCAACACCACCAAAAGCTATTCTCAACAAAGGAAACAGGAGTTACTGCGAGCCACAGAAAGGCTGTGGTCCTGGATTGGGCTCTGCTGCCATCTAGAGGACACTGGATGCAAACCAGTTCTCGCCAACAAAGACAGTGGCAGCATGGTGTGTGTGTTTGGTGTGAGAATGACAAGTCTCCAAGCGTGTGAAACATCAATAAATAAAAGAGATACTTACATATCTTTGTTCTGCATGTGGTTGTTGTACCGTGGGATTGGTTGAAGGCTCTCCTCGTCCTCTGGCAGCTGCAATTACAAAATAAACACTGTGATCTCACGATGATCTTGCAAAACGTTTTTCAGCAAACTGTGACATTTTAGCTTTACATTTTTGTGCTAAGCATTTTGTTTATGTAAAGCATGGGCTTGTGAAATGTTTCTGACTGAAAAGAGCAAGAACCTGCATCGCAAATGTGCTCAAATTATGTGAATTTCGAGGCTAAATAATCCCTGCTATGCATAGTAGCTATGCATGTAATTCTTTAAAGATACCCCTCGTTCATTCTGTGCATCTTCACCATGTCTGAGTTCAGATTTGATATATTTTATAGTTTCCTGTCTCTGCATGTTTCAACCTTTTGATTGCGACAAATCATTTCTCACCTCCCAGTAGGGCTCGTCATCAAAGCAGTTGTCATCTGCAGGATCTCCCCAGATAGGTAATCTTAAAATAAAACCTGATGAGAAGAACACAAATACATTCATAACCATAACACACTGTCACGTGGCGTGAACACCTCTATTTAACACAGCACTATCACGATAATTAGATATATGCTGTGGCGGAGTGGTGGGTGTTTGATAAATCTTGCTGTGGTGTAGTTCCTTACCAACAAGGATGCCTCCTCCTACACCGAAGCAGATGGCCACACAGATGCCGGCTGCCTGGTGACCACCTTGTCTTGTGGGTACCATGTTTTCAAATTCACCCTCAAAGTCGAAAGTGTTAATTAACCTTAGAAACAAAAAAGAGGGACCACAGTGTGATGTTCTTTAGAGATTACGCACTGGTTCTTGAGACTACCTGATTTTTACTGACTCTGTCTATTTTGTGTATGTCAGTGTGTTTTCTGGGGACAGTAAAACTAGATAAAGCTATTTTTGTCATTAAAGATAGCTTTAATCAACTATATTTAAAAAGTGAAGGTGCCATAACTGCTGCTTATAGGTTTTCCTCACACTAATGTGAAAAACTCACCCCTCAGCGCCATAAACAGATTCTGATGCAGCTGCAGCAGTGATGGCCCCCACAATCCCACCTATAACTCCCGGCATGGCGTGGAGGTTGTGGATTCCACAGGTGTCTTGAATCTTCAAGTGTTTCTCCATGAACGGCTGAAAGAGACATGGGAGGTTGCTGCCGTGTTTACTGAAACTATTTCAACACATACAAGAGAAGACTTGAAAGAACCTCCAACATGGATGCAGAAATTCAAAAAAGGGGTAAACATGCAGCACCTAGTGTTAGTTAGATTTATGTGCACATAAAGCTAAATTGACGCGGCTCACTTTAGTAACATAGTGAAAGGAGAAACGTTTCGTACTGTGAGGTAGATATATCCGAGTGTGGAGACAATGCCGCAGCAGAACCCGACAATGAGAGCGCCGTAGGGCATCAACATGAACTCTGCAGCTGTTCCCACCGCAACACCTCCAGCCAGTGTGGAGTTCTGGATGTGAACCTGAGAAACAGGTGCACACAAACAGTTCATGTTTTTACTGAGAGAGAAAAGAATCAACTGAAGTGTTGGGTAACACAAAAGCTACTTTTTCCTGGAGTGAGATAAAAGACATGAAGGCCACGATGTGGTAAGATCATGCTGTGTTCTTCCATATTTACAAATATACACAGACGTGGTCGTCTCAATGTCTGGTTTCTACCATGTCTAGTTTTCCATGTTTCTGGAAGAGGCTTGAAATGGCCACTGTTGTGAGCACGGTGGAGGCCAAGGCCAGGTACGTGTTGATGGCTGCTCTGTGTTGCCCGTCCCCGTGATCTGTGATCGCTGAGTTGAAGCTGGGCCAGAACATCCACAGGAAGAGGGTGCCTGTGGAGAAAAGCAGGGTGCACATGAGCTGACCTCAGGCACACAATGCCCTGAATCCAAAGTAGTCCTCTACAACACTATGTGGAGTTGAACTGGACTCACCAATCATTGCAAATACGTCTGAATGATAAACAGAGCCCTGCAGACGACCGCTCTGGTCCAGACTTGGTCGATAAAGCATCCATGATATGGAAAGACCATAATAACCTCCAAATGTGTGGATCACCATAGAGCCTCCTGCATCTTTGGCCTTGAAATATGACAGTATGATTACATTAGGTACACGAACAAATGATATCAAAAGACTGACTTAAAAATGATCAATTCAATATGATTTTGAGCATAATGTTATATTTCGTGGCAGTGGAAATTGCAAGACCTCTTTGAGGTAACTACATAGAAAACAATCTACCATGAGTATTCATCACGAGTTAGTAAATATCCAGAAGCAAAGTGAGATCGTATTTACTTCACAAGTTTTATTTCTTCCCTGTGTTGGCTTACATAAGTAGTGATAATGTTGTTTGTCAATTGTCTGTGTGTGATGAATTTGAGCAAACTGGAACTTTCCCAACTTTACTAGCTTCTGGATATACAGTATTTACATCTAACAATCAGTAGCCAATTACTTCTTTCTACCTTATTTGTCCATTACATTTTCTCATTGAAAGCAGAATCGGAATTGTTTATACCCCTGCTGTGTTGAATGGGAAAAACATGATAATAAATTGCTGCTGAGCAACTGTCAAATAGCATCAATCAATAAACTCACATGTATGAGGTCCAGGATTATGTATTCCTCCACAGCAAAGAGTGTGATCCCAAATAAAGTCAAAACCAATAGCTGGACGGGACTGACTTTACCCAGAACTGCCCCATAGGCAATTAAGCAGCCAGCGACACAGAAATCAGCATTGATCAGGCTGAGGAGGGAAAAGAGCAAAACGTTGAGGACATACTGTAGCTGCATGGCCACAATTAATCATCTGTACAAACAAAATGCAAAACCAAGTTATTAGTTGAGCAAACACTTATTCTATCATCAGACTCTCCACATCTGCTTGATCCCATGGCAAGAAGTAGTAGTTGTTTCAAAGCGGACCTTACCCTAAATGTTTCACATTAAAGTAAACGTTTGAATTCAAATAGCACAGTGGTTGACACAGTGGTTGAATGGATAGCGCACACACACACACACACACACACACACACACACACACACACACACACACACACACACACACACACACACACACACACACACACGTCTTGGTTTGAATTGGGTTGCGGCCCTCTCTCTGTGGAGTTTGCATGTTCACCCCATGCGTGTTTCTGGCTTCTACAGTTTCCTTCCACAGACCAACACACAGTTTCAGTTAACCTTACTCTCATACCCATTGAAGGACTGGTGACCAAACCAGGGTTCACTTTATCCTCTTTTTTAGTCAGCTGGGATCAAACTTTGATTGGATAAAGCACAATAGAAGACTGATGGATGGACTTAAATATTTGCTGACATATTTGTGACAATTTAAAGCTCAGCTGCTACTTAAAGCAGAGTGGGCTTCTAAACATTGCGAGTGTTGCATTTTAAGATTTACACTGTTGAAATTTACACCACAGTTCCCCTTTATCATTATATTGGGACTTATTATCAATATATAAAAGGAAGGCTTGCCAGAAATCCTCTTCACAAATCATACTCTAAGAATGATTGTTTCCATTAACATGGCAGTCTGTTCACCTTCCAAACAAACTGTATTTTGTGGGATTGAGCCAAAACAAAATTAGCAAAAATGTTTCTGCATGTTTTTGTGAGATGAACAACTAAATGAAACAAACAACAACAAAAATAACACAGAATCACATGATCTAACAATGAATGACGATAATTACTTTTCAACTCCTATTTTGATCTTCCCATCAGTGTAGTCCAGTGAGTGGAACCAGCCCTGCATCAGCAGCGCCCACTGGAGGCCAAAAGCAGCGATGAGGAAGTTGAAGCCCACGGCGCCAAAGCTGTACCTCTTCAGAAAGGTCATCAGGAAGCCAAATCCAACAAAGATCATCACGTGGACATCTTGGAAACCTGAGAGAAAAACACCATCAAGACAGCGATGAGGATTTGGAGTTGAAAAAGAGGAGGGTACGAGCTGGATTGGAGCCCAGACTCCACCCAAATTATTATCATTATCATTGTTGTTGTTGTTGTTGTTGTTGTAGTAGTAGTAGTAGTAGTAGTAGTAGTAGTAGTAGTAGTAGTAGTAGTAGTAGTTGTTGTTGTTGTTGTTGTTGTTGTTGTTGTTGTTGTCATTTTAACAATACACACTAGAAATGAATATTTTTGGAATATCAAATCCGAGTCTATTGGACCCCCAGATATTAAATGTGATTTTATCCTTGTCTCATGCCTTTGTATTGTTGTTCTACATTTTGTTTATAGTTGTTGTCCCTCGGCCTGCAAACACACAACTCACAACCTTCAGAGCCGACTCACAGTTATATGTGTTTGTTTGTTGTGTGCGGAGACTTATTGGGCGTGAGAGAGTTTCAGCTTTTGTGAGCAACAGTAGCAAATAGGAGTGAGTACAAGAGAGGAAACAGGAACAGGTCTGTGTCCACAGTCCAAAAGAAGCATTGGGCAGTGGGTGGGTGTCTGGGGCCACACAATGCCCCACATCACCAATCGTTGCAGCCTGTGAGCCAAACATCAATGCATTGTTGGTTTCACATGTTATAACAAGAAGAAAGACATTGTTACAAAATGTCATTATTGTTTTATATTTAATTGCTTTGTAAGTACAGTACAGAAATTGACATTGAGCTAAAAATAGATGTGCTTTTAGAACCCATAATTCTGACATATCATTATGGAAGAAATAATATGTTACAATTAGACCCCCTGGTATTGGAAAAAAAGAAGTTCCGTGGTCCTCACAATCCTCAAAGTTGCCCATCTCCGGGTATTTCTGAGTCACAGGAATGTTTCAATAAAGTTTACAACTCATCCTCCCATTTGCTCTATTTGATTCAGTACTTGGTTCATTCTATAAAAGCTCAAATATATGAGGAATAAAATCTGTTCATGAATTATTAATTGTGACCCTTTGAAGTACCATTGGCTGTATACCCGAGGGGAAAAAAACTATGTGTAATTGCTGCATTCTTCTCAATCAAATGATCTATTTTATATGTATATTAACTAAAACCACACACATATAAGTGGTGCTGCTTAACAGAGGAGAAACACTTATCTACTGACACTTTGCTCTTGTATCAGTGTAGGTAACGTTCGGTCAGACGACAGTGGAAAATCATGAAATAGCAGATTCATGTATTTACTGTCACTTGTGGGTTATACAGTGATATGTTTTTAGGATACAGAGTCATGTCAGGGTACCTGTACAGCCCATGTTTACAATCTGAAACAGAGCCAAGGCAACCTAACATAAGTGGAGCCTTCAATTTCATTCCGGATTAGCTGTCCCATTTTTAAACATTTTTATTTCTATTTTTAACTTTTTCACTTTATGAAATGTGCAGAAAAGCTGGGAAATGAGGATAAGACATACACGCAACATTGTAATGAATTAAATTGAATTATTGCGGTCACCAATTCTAATTAGTATTTTTTATTAATTACATTTACTTTCAAACTGACCAGGAATATAGAAGAACCTTTGTTATGGAACTGCTGTAAAAGTTCCTCAAGATCATTGGGAATGAAGTACTAGACGAACAACATTAGGCTCTACCTTTTCCTCTCGTAAACATCAACTGGAGAATAACCTGTGGGAATTGTTTTTTCCATGACACACACATTGACCACAAGGAGAAAACTCAGACACCAACAACAGTCAGCCTGTATTGTTTACAATACAAAAGTGCATGACACGTCTCAGGGTACAATAGGTTTCCACTCCGTTGTGAAACACTATAGTTTTCACGAAAACACAAACAACCAACTGCAGCATAAACTTTGTTACCCAAGAGTGGATGCATTTTTTTTTTAATTTTTTTTTTATTTCAGCCAAAAAGGATTCAGACTTCAAACAACACAGATGGCCGATATTGTCCTCGAAAACAAGGCCAGGCGACTTTAAGCTGAGCTGCTTTTGACTTCCGACACCAAACTGTGTCAGAACAAACATTTATCATCTGACACTTAACACCACATCTGAGATGGGCTCATGATAGCCTGACATTGAGACCATGGGGATAGTGGACAGACATCCACAACCACACCTATACAACATACACTCTCTCAGACACAAGGACAGACACCCACAATCCTCTAATCTCAAACAAACTGGATAGGTTTTAAGTAGTTCTCTTCCACACTAACATGTAAATGTTGACATTTCAGTCATCGTTAAACTGGAAAAGTCTCAAGGGAGTCAAGTCTCTGAGGGAAATATGCACCTGCGGGTGTGATATGCATGTCAGCAGTGGAGTGGCAATATGAAGGTCAGCACAATCTGAAGACGACCATCCACTTGGCAACAAAAAGGAGATGCAAATTGCTGAAAAGTATAGCACTTGGTAAAATGCTATATATTATTGAGAAAGTTACCACTGTCTGGATGTGTTTACAGGTTTAAGTACTGCCATGAAAACAGACCAAGAAGAAAAAGTGATAATCAAAGTAAATGAGAAGTAGATGCAATGAAAGGAAGTCACTTACTTGGATATCTGAAGTAGAAGTCATTCTCAATGTCAGATATGTTTTTCTTTTTTCTGTACTCTATCCAGTGTGTGTCTGCTTCCTCATTGTATCGGATGAATACTCCAAACAAGATGATCATTGCAGTTTGCCACACAAAGCAAACTGCTGGGAGACTCATACGAACGTTGGTGTTTTTGGTACGGTCACAAAGGTCCCTGAAGCTCTGAACAGCGCCCATTCTTTCTAATTTCTTCCTTTTTTAGTTTAGAGGTACGGGAATTCCCAAGCAGGTGAGTTAGTCTACGAAGCCTCCCTCCTCAACAATGACACAACATGTCAACGGCATGAGCATCTTCAGTTTAAGATGGGGGTCTGCTTTCAGGACACTCCTACAGCCACTCCCTCCAAGCTGCACATAGAAGGGAGCAGACTCTCTGTGCTTGGGAAAACGCCAACCGTGTGCTTATAATTTTCATATTTTCAATATGTTTGACATTTATACTTTAAACACAGATGCAAGCAACAATGAATGAATGTAATGTCCAACTGAAATTGTCTGATCACACATAGTGAAATCGTGCTTCTTATCCTGGTCAAACAGGAGAAACGTGACATTTACAAAGACATCTCGTGCTTGTTTGCTTTGTTTAAGTCGCACTTGACTGTGATCGACTGGATCTGGAGCACAGATAGCCATGTCTTGTAGTCAGAGGGTGGTGAAAGTCTCATCTCCTCTGAACAGAGGTGCTCCTGTGAAGCATTAACTGTAAATAATGCGCATACACGCAGGGCCCCATTAGAAAAGATGCACGACAGGTTTGACTGAGTCAACCATCACCGACTCAAGGCAAGAGGTCCAAGGCAGAGACGAAGGTCCAGTTCACTTTTCCTGTCTTTTTTCAAAAACACAAGTTCATATCTCATCTCCAGAAATTACAAAGAAACTATCCAACATGACAAAATATGATGAAACTGTTTAATAATTGGGAACATTATGTTAATATTTTATTTGTGAACAATGATAGATTTAATAAAGCTCATATTGCTGCAGTTGTTTTATATTGTGAGAATCTTGTTAACTATCTAAAGATAATGGAATAGCTCACTTATTTACTTTTTATATCCATTATATTTATTATGAGCATGATTAACTCAATTTGAAGCGTAAAAATGAACATGACTGCCAATTGTCAAATATTACAATTTGACTACTTTCTTACAGAATCAACTCTTCTCGGTCTTAAATAAAGAACTGAGTGCAGTAAAAATTCCTTGAAGAGCAATCATCATATACTGCATTTTTATTAAATTCATGCATACTTCTTATACGTTCATCTGTCCCCATAGCATGTCACTGACATCGTGCATCTCTTCCCTGTGGCGTGTGCTTCCTCTTTTCCATACTTCCTTACAAAATCAGTGAAACGAGAAGTGTGTTGTCTTTGCTTCTTACATTGATTAAATCTGCAGTGTGTTGTTCAGCTTGCTGTGAGATGCCAACTTGTTTGTTGCTTTCCCATCCTCTACTACCCCCCTAACCCTGGGGCATTAAACTCATTTCAGCCAAGAGGACACATATAGCCCAATTTCAGAGTGAGCTGGACAAGTAAAATGGCAGTATAATACGGTAATCTCTTAGTAATACTACTTTGTCAACGAGGTAGATATATGCCTGCGTATTCTATTTTGTATGTAACACCACATTCAGCTGTGAATAAATTATAAATTAGTTATGAAAACATTCCAGTCAATGTCTTATTTGTAATTTTTTACTTTTCTAGCCGGCCAGATTGGATCCTCTTTAGGCCCACTGGCCTTATTCATGTTTGCTCAGGTGGAATAGTCCTTATTTTCTTCTCTCCTATAATCTCTTTTTTGTCAGTCGATGAAATGCTTATGTTACGGTGCTTTGTAAATAAAACTGAATTTAAATAAAACTTTTGGGACATTTTGAAAATGCACAAAAAAGAAAAAGAAGAAAAAAAAGAAAGAGCCACGAAACCTGCAAATGTTACTTGGAGAAAAATTATCTCAACACATACATGGTGTACTGCGCTCACAGTCTCATTAAAATAAATGAGCGGGTCCTTACGCTCACCGATCACAGATTCCTTGGTGATGTCAGTCTGGCAGATGATGTCCTCTTCAGAGACGACGTGCTGCCTTGATATACACACGCCAATGGCAGGACTCCATCCACAGACTCAATGTCATTTTAGGAACTCCTTAACAACATAAAGACATGCGCAGACAGTTTATTTGACTGCCGGTGTTTCATTTTCCACTTGTCCTTTATCTCAGCAAGTAAAAACTTTAAGGCTGGGCAGCAACTAATGATGACATGAATAACCAATTAATCGATCAAATCTTTATCTTGATAATTCAATGGATTGGATTTTTCTTTTTTTTTTAAAAACACACATTTTCAGTCTCTGACTCTTTGTCATGAAAATAAAACATTTGGACTGGCAAAGCAAATAAATGCAAAAAAAACCAATAAAAAATTATTATTTCACTATTTTGTTAAAATTATACTAAATAAATGAATTAAATTAATGCTTGCACCAAAAAAACAAACAAAAATAATGAAACGAGCATCGACAGAGGCTCATGCCAGTTATGATCATGTTGATGGGGCCTTCATTCAGGACAGCCGCTTGTCGCAGTGTACATGTGGGCTCTGTATTGATTTTTCTGATTAAACTTAAAGCTGAATAATTCAGTTCTAATTATCGTGTAAAAGTTTATTCGTTAAACAGTCTGAAGTTAACTGAACTGAAATAAACATGCAGACGTGCTCGATTATCGCCACGAAGCAGCTAAGACATGAACAGCAACATCAGGGGAGCTACAGGCTGTTGCAACTGATGTACCGGCGAGGCCGCCGTCTTGAAAGGGTCCCGCTACACCTCCAGTCAATTCACTGACGTCTGAATAGTGACATTTAATACACAGAAAGCACCTAAAGCCTGGAATCCAAGTCTGTGTTTCATTTACTCTCACAGTGCTGCTGGTATTATTAGTGATTCACTATTTACACAACACTCCTGCTGAATTCTCCCTTTTTCTGTTTGCTAAACAGGAACATCTGAATTTATCTGCCTGCATTACTTGTGATAACAAGTCAAAGTGTCAAATTTCAAATAAAAGGCTACTGAACAAAAAAAAAAATTCCCCCAAAATTTGCTGTGTTACTCGACAATTCCTTAAATAACAATGCGCACTAATTCACAAATTTAAGAAATTACGTTAGTGACAGCTGTCCACCGCATTTGAGCTTCTGCTGAAGTGTAACCACAAATAAACTGAGTTGATATACATTTACTGAGTGAAATACACTGACTAATCTTTAGCATTCATCAGAGGGACAGCTACGGCTGAGCGGTTTAGAGAGGAAGCTGGAGAGGCAGCGTCAAGATGGCTTGTGTGTTGAGGACATATTGGACAAAGGATGATGCAGATAGTTCTGCCAAGCAGAACAAGAGGAAGACTTTGTTGAAGGAGGACATGGAGACGGTTGTTGGAACAGTAGAAGAGGTGAGATAGAGGCAGATGATCTGCTGTGGCAGCCACTGAAGAGATGGACGCCATAACAAAGATGGTGAACATAATTAAAGACGCACCAACACATTGATTCATTTGCACATACAAGATAGTTTTCAATCTCTTTATTCCTTGGTGGAGGCTTTGAAAATGGTTGACGCGATAGTTCCGTGCATATTGAGTGGTATATTGAGGCCAAGTGTGATCTGACAATCCCTTACAACATAAACAAACTCACAATCCAGTCTCTACCTTTTAGATATTAATGGCACCGAAAAGAGATCGTAAACTAAACAAATGATTCAACTTCAACACATCACCTAACACACCTCCCCGGATTGTTTTTGCACTATAAACACAATAAATGATCAACAAGCTGCAGCTCCAACCTATAAAACTCCTCCTCAGGCAGAAGATACATCTGTATTATATCAGTAACGTCTTTCTCAGTTGTGAGCTCATAGTCCTTCTTGTTCTTGAATGGTAAATGTCCCGCCAGCTCACAAAGAGCCACGTTGAAAGCCGATTCCTCTTTGGCACCAAAACAAGACAGCCTGGGCCAAACAGCGATACGCACACCTTTTCTCAAACAGCTATGCTTCTCACGTTGTACGTCTGGGGAGCATCCTCTTGTCAAAAACATGTTGTGGGCGATGTTTTTCGCGACGAGAAAGTCAGTGGCATGACAGATAGCTTTAGAAACTGCCTCGACGTGCTCTGCCTCCGCGTAAAACAAAAATCCCGCCGGGAAGGTCAGCAGGCGGTGAAATCCTTTGGCTGGGACTAAAGCCTTGGTTGGCACGGACTCTATCTTCAGCTCGTGGTCAAGGTAATATCCATGAAGATGCAGGTGATTGACAGAAGCGAAGGCGCCGAGGCTGTTGAACCCCACACGAAAAGCAGGGTCTGAACTCAGGAGCACAGATTCGATCCCGACCTGGATGGCAAACCTTGTGAGGATCTGTGGGAGACAGCGTGGGGGATCGGGAACAAAGAGACAATGTCCAAACTCCAAAGGACTCACATTGACCAATACAACCATCCTGCAGGGTGGAGTCAACTCTCCACTGTCAGACACGTCATCTGATCCCCTAATCATCTCACATACTATTTCATCTGGGTTGATTTTATTAAAATTAAATTGCTTGGCATTGAACTCCTGTTGAACACTCAGTATCTCCTGAGGCTTTCTCCTCACTACTCCTCTCTGAATATTCAGTTGCGCCACAAAGCCAAGCGGTCCAGGCAGGATACGAGTTTGAAGTTCACACAGGGGGTACCGGAAAAGACCCTTCTTCATTCTGTCGGTCCAACCGGCCTTAATGGTTACATCAAACTTGCTGGGTGCCGATGTCACAGCGGGATCATTTCCACTCCACGGGCACACATCGGTGACAAAGTCCTTGAGGCTGTAGACGAACTGGAGTGGCATGCTTGGATCTGTTTGTGAACAGGGAGGCAAAAAAATCAGAGGTAACTACATTATTCCTGAGAAGTTATCTAGTTCACATTAACAATTCAAAGTTAAATTTGAAATAAAAAAGATTTGTAGCCTCAATGATTATGAATCATTTTGGTACAAGTGCGCATTCACAATTTGTCTTGGGCAGTCTGCATTAAATCGTTTTGGCCTTCAAGTTTTCTCACTCTGTCCTAAATTATCCAGAGGTGTAAACGTGCAATTGTGTGTCTCTGTCATTCCTGATATGAACCAGTAAGCTGTGGATACAGAACATGGATGGACCATAACTAAGACAATAATACAGAATATGAAAACAGACTGAAATGTTTCTATAGAAGTGTGCTGAACAAAAACAAATTATAAAGGTTTGACAATAGAGTTCATTGCAGTCATTCAGTAAGTGGCATCCTGCTGACTCATCAGAGACACGACACTATTCTTCTAGATATGATCAGAGACTTTCTTTATTGATAAGCTATTGATTTATGTAGCGTATGTATGGGGGAAATGGTCTATCATATTCACCAAACTCTCAGGGTGAAGGTTGCCTTGTGACGAGTTGTTTCGTTGACAGAAAGTTGACCGCTCCAGACACATGCTTACCGTTTAAAACATGTATGCTTGTTTGTCGGAAACGTTTCAAAATGCTCACCTCTTAAGATTCAAATCTCCTCCATGCCACTATCTGGAAGATAACTGCAGATTATACACCCGTTGAAAAGGTTTGGCTTTCTTTCATTTTATAATACACCCGCTGTACACAGCCTGAATGAACGTTTCCGCTGGTGTTTAGAATTAACTGGCTTCCCTATTAACTGGTGACCGACTTCCTTTAACCCCCATCGTTGTGGCTCGTGACAGCAGACGTTAAAATAAGACTCACGGAAAGTACAACACAACGTTACTGTAAATGCGGTTCAACGACCTTCATCGGCACAGTTACGGATTTCTTGTCGGGTTTTGTATTGCTGCAGAAGCAGCAGCAGCAAGCGACTAAAGAAAGTTAGTCACCAGTTAGCAGGGGTACCACTTAATTGGAAACACCACCGGGCTTAGTTTAGATGTGTTCTTCTTCGTTGGTGTATAGCCGCTTTTCCGGTTACATTTTTTTTTCTTTTTTAAAGATTAGGTTTCATTATAACATTTATATTATTTTGTATTCATTCATATTCTTTCATTTGGAACTTTCATGTATGTCATTTTTCTAAAATGTATTTTTAGTTATTCATTTATTTTTATATCATTTATAAATAGTAATAGTAACAGATACAGTAATAGTAATTTATAGACAATTGAGCATTTCAGGCATTTCATGGCCCTGATTCACTACTGTTATTTGCTGGCTGTCCATTACTTCACTTTATATGTGCACAATAACCCACTGACCTTTAGATCAAATCTAAATGGTAAAGTCATGCTCTCAAGCCATCATCTAACAGAAATATAATAGGTCACAATGTTTAACTGTTGAGCAGCTTTCCAGTTTTCACCAGTTGAGCCATGCAGGCCACACTAACTTTGAAAGAATGAGCAGCTGGCCAATCAGACACCATGCTTATTTTAGCCACTGCATGCTTTAGGAGATAAAGCAGAGCTGCCTATGTCCCCCTCAGAGTTTTGGGACTTACCACACTTGATGCATCTCGGCTAACTTATGAGCAGAAGAAGCTGAATTATAGTTTTGCATTTATTAGAAATATAGAGGTGAAGATATAGAAAGTATGGATAGAAGCCAAAATGAAGTAAGTACAGCTGTGTTTGAATACAGAATACTTTTGAGCATTTTCCTTTCTTGAAAGATAATCATATGATGTACAGAAGACACATAGGATTTGTTTCTCTTTCTTTGTTCTCTTCTTCTTTTTATTGTTTTGTTTCTGTCCCTCGTGTATTAGTAAAATGTTGTACTTCATGGGAGCCATTAGCATTAGATAATGATAGACTTTCATCTGTTTGTTTGACCAGATGGCTCCCAGTTATTTTTAACTCCATCATGATTCTCTGTAACTAGACCATCACAAACACTATGACAAGCTAAAAAGTTTGCTGATGTTTTGCTATGAATACGTAAAGTACCTGTAACGAAATGTTAATTGGGAAATATAGCTCCCAGCTTTTCTCAATATCCAACCAGCATATTATTTCAGAAAATAGCTGTCTCATTTCACTGCTCAAAGTTTTGTATTGCTCTCTCTTATAGACAGGAGAGAAAGCCGGGGCTGAAGCTCATCATCCAAATATAAATATGAGACCAGATTCTGATGCAGAGCTCACAGCAAATGTTTCTCAGTCATCCGCCACACCCATTGTTCAAGGTATGTTGTGGAGTCACTCCATTGTTTGCGTTGAGCATATGTTGTAGGCATATTTACTTTTCAGTTTAATTTAAAAAACAATTTGGGAATGATATTGAAAGTTTTGATCAAACAGTAAATTCGACAAATAAATAAATCCAATATACTGGATTTAAAGTATTTAAATTAGGTTGTACAATCGTATAAACACCTATGAACTTAGACCATTGTTACATTTTTGATGTCATATATTTGCTTGGTCTAAGAGATTTGTGCATTAAAAACACAACAATATAAGACACAATGCCCTGATGGTTTTTTTTAAATGATGTCAAAATATGTTTTGAGAAGGTATGAATATTTATTATTACAACCTAAATAACAATATAGAGGATTACATTTTTTCTGAAAATGTTGGAATCCACAAAGATATATTTTCCAAGAGTCCAAATCCAATATACCTTGGCAATATTGTTCTTAATAAAGCTGATAATTATAGATCATTAAGGTCTAATAATATTTCTATTCGTGGTTTTTCTTTTCTCACTGCAGGTCAGCCCGGTGCTTCTGTTGAGGACAGTGTGCATAACGTACAGCTCCAGGCTGCTTCTGACACAGATAAGGAAAATGCAATTAAGCCTACTGTCCAAATAACTTTTAACACCTTCACTGTCAAAAACGGTGAGAATCTGAAAGTAGAGATCCCAGTGACTGGGCAGCCAGCACCGAAGATTGACTGGAAAAAAGATGGTCTGGCAGTGAAGGAGACATCAAGGCTGGAGATATCTACTAAAGGTTCATCAACAGTCCTTAATTTCAGACATGCTGCTAGGGAGCACTCTGGTCAGTACTTTGTCACAGCAGGCAACAGCGCTGGAAAACACACAGGAGAAATCACTGTGGTTGTTCTTGAAAAGCCAGACCCACCCACCGGACCTGTGAAGATTGATGAGATCAGTTCTGACTATGCTACCATCTCGTGGGAGCCCCCTGAATACATGGGAGGCTGTCAGCTTGACAACTATGTGGTGGAGAAACGGGAAACATCAAGCACTGAGTGGCAGACTGTGTCAGCAACAACAGTAAGAACCACAATCAAAGTTACCAAGCTGAAGACAGGAAGTGAATACCAATTCAGAGTGTTTGCAGAAAATAGATATGGAAAAAGCACTGCAATCACATCTCCTATTGTGACTGCAAAGTATCCGTTCAGTGTGCCTGCGGCTCCTGGGACCCCTTTCACATCGACTGTGACAAAGTACAGCATGGTAGTCGAATGGGAGCCTCCAGCCAAAGACGGTGGCAGCCCCATCATCGGCTATCACCTTGAACGTAAAGAGAGGAACAGCATTTTGTGGACCAAACTAAACAAGTTTGTTATAACGGACACTCGCTTCAAAACAAGTGGCCTGGAAGAAGGAATTGACTATGAATTCAGAGTCTTTGCTGAAAATATTGCTGGACTCAGCCCATCTAGCAAGGTATCTGAATGCTACGTGGCAAGAGACCGCTGTGATCCGCCTGGTAAACCAGAAGCTGTCGTCATCACTCGAGAGAATGTCACACTTCAGTGGGTAAAACCCAAATACGACGGTGGGAGCACCATTACAGGCTATCTTGTTGAAAAGAAGGAGCTCCCAGATGGCAGATGGATGAAAGCAAACTTTACCAACATCATTGAAAATCTTTTCACCATCACTGGTCTGACAGGAGGCCAAGGTTATGAGTTTAGAGTAACTGCTAAGAACGGGGCTGGTGTTTGGAGCACGCCTTCAGAAAGTGTAACCATCATTGCTCAAGATGTTATTGAAGCCCCCACTGCAGTCATTGATCCTAAATTCATAAGTATCAATGTTGTTCAGGCTGGGGAGACATTTGTTATTGAAGCTGATTATTTTGGAAAGCCACTTCCACAAATAATGTGGCTGAAAGATGGAAGAGAACTTGACAAATCTACACCAAGAATGGAGCTCAAAAATACAATCTCTCATACCAGTCTGACTGTCAGGGACAGCGCACGAGTGGATGGCGGACACTTTGTCTTGATCCTCAGCAACACTGGTGGAACAACATCTGTTCCAGTTAATATGAAGGTTCTGGATAGACCTGGTCCGCCTGAAGGACCTTTGAAAGTGAAAATGGTCAGTGCGGAGAAGTGCAACCTTCATTGGAACCCCCCTGTAAATGATGGAGGAGCCTGCGTTTCCCACTACATCATTGAAAAAAGAGAGACGAGCCGTGTGACATGGACGAGCGTAGACGCTCAAGTTGAAGCTGTCAGTTACAAAGTGACAAAGCTGGTACCTGGTAAAGAATACATATGTAGAATCGCTGCTGTAAATAAGTTTGGTGTTGGTGATTTTTTGGAAACAGAACCCATCATTGCACAAAATCCTTTTACTACACCGAGTGCACCTTCCACCCCTACATTCACGGCTGTGACTGGTGACTCAGTCATGCTCACGTGGGAAAGACCGGAGACTGATGGAGGTTCCGAGATTGACGGCTTCATTGTGGAAAAACAAGACAAAGATGGAGTCAGGTGGACCAGATGCAACAAGAGAAGGTTGAATGACTTGCGCTTCAGATGTACAGGCCTTGCAGAGGGGCATTGCTATCAATTTAGAGTACTCGCGGAGAACGCTGCTGGTGTAGGAGCACCCAGTGAACCAAGCGAGTATATAAAAGTATGTGAAGCTACTTACCCACCTGGTCCACCTACCAACCCCAAAGTGACAGACTATTCTACCAGTACTGTGTCTCTGACCTGGTCCAAGCCAATCTATGATGGTGGAGCAGCCATCAGTGGTTTTGTGGTTGAGGTGAAAGAAGTGGCAGAAGATGAATGGATTGCATGCACCCCAAGCTCAGGTGTAGAGGACACAAATTACACAGTCAATAGTCTGAGACAAAACGTGGAGTACAGTTTTCGTGTACGTGCAATGAATGCTGCTGGAGTTGGAGAACATGTGGAGCTTCCTGGATCTGTGGTCACAAGTGAAAAACTGGAGGCACCAGAGATTGAACTGGATGCTACACTCAGGAAAATGGTCAGTGTTCGAGCTTGTTCCACATTACGTCTCTTCGTTGCTATTAGAGGTAGGCCAGAGCCTGAGGTTAAATGGAAAAAGGAAGATGGGACACTCAGTGAACGAGCTCAAATTGAGGTAACAGGGAGATACACTGTGTTACTGATTGAGAATGTCAATCGAAATGACACTGGAAAGTACGTGTTGACTACTGAGAACTGTAGTGGCTCCAAATCAGCATTCATCAATGTCAGAGTGTTGGACTCTCCCAGTGCCCCAACCAACTTGGAAGTAAAGGATATAAGGAGAGACTCTGTATCCATCTCATGGGAGGCACCTATCATTGATGGAGGAGCCAAGGTTTCACACTACGTTGTAGAAAAGCGAGAAGAGGCCAGGAAAGCGTTCACAAGTGTCTGCAGCAACTGTGTGAGGAATTCATATAAGATTGATAATCTCCAGGAAGGATGCTTTTATTATTTCCGTGTCCTGGCTGTCAATGAGTTTGGCACTGGACTGCCAGCTGAGATCTATGAGCCTGTAAAAGTGTCTGAGGTGCCTCTTCCTCCTGGAAAAATTACATGCAGTGATGTCACCTGCAATACTGCAAGACTCTTTTGGGAAAAGCCTGATCATGACGGAGGGAGCAAAATCACACGTTACATTGTAGAAATGCAGGCCAAAGAAGATGACACGTGGATCACATGTGCAGAGAGCAGAGCACTAGAAGTGACTGTTACTGGGCTGACTCAAGGGAAGGAGTATTTCTTCAGAGTGAGCGCTGTAAATGAAAAGGGAAAAAGTGAACCAAAGTCCCTCTTGGCACCTGTTATAGTGAAAGATTCTTCCACTGGGCCTATTATTAATCTGCTGTCCAATACATTCAGTGTGAAGGCGGGAAGTGATTTAAAGATTGATGTTCCATTCAAGGGTGTACCGCCTCCAACTGCAGCTTGGAAAAAAGATGGCACTTTGGTGAAAGAGACAAGCAGAGTAAATGTGCACACATCTGACACAATATCTCAGCTCGTAATCAGAGATGCCACCAGAATAGATGTTGGTGCATATGAGGTAACGCTATCCAACTCTGCTGGAACCACATCTGCTGAAATCTCAGTGAATGTTTTCGAAAGACCTGGTCCCCCAAGTGAAATCAGTGTGGACGATGTGAGTGCCGACTTTGTTTGTCTTTCATGGCAGACACCGTACTACACTGGTGGCTGTGAAATCAATAATTATGTCGTTGAGAAAAGAGAGACAAGCAGCACAATATGGCAGACTGTGTCAGCTACAGTTGCAAGAACATCAATTAAAATCTCCCGTCTGACACAAGGCACTGAATATGAGTTTCATGTTGCTGCAGAGAATCGCTACGGAAAAAGCTCATTTGTGGAGTCTGAACATGTTGTTGCCCAGTATCCCTTCAAGCCACCTGGTCCACCAACTAACCTGCATGTTGTTCAGGCCTCAAAGTCCGTAATGGTCATAGCTTGGAGTAAACCAGACAGTGATGGTGGCAGCCCGGTAATTGGTTATCATATTGAATGCAAAGATCAGAGCAGTATCCTGTGGACAAAGTTAAACAGAAGCCAAGTGACAGACAACCAGTATAAAGTAACAAGCGTCGAAGAAGGTCTGATATACGAGTTCCGGATCAGTGCTGAGAATGTGGCCGGCGTTGGACCCTGCAGCAAGACATCCGAGCCTGTGGCAGCGAGAGACCTGTGTGATCCCCCATCTAATCTCACAGTCACCAATATAACTACCACTACAGTTTCTCTCTCATGGGACAAACCAAAATACGATGGTGGAGCGAAAATAATTGGTTACATTGTTGAGCGCAAAGAATTGCCAGATAGTTGCTGGCTCAAGTGCAATTTCACAAATTTACTGGAAACCTTCTTTGAAGTGACTGGCCTGACGGAAGGAGAACAGTATGATTTCCGTGTCATTGCAAAGAATTCAGCTGAGCTATTCAGTACACCCTCTGAAACCACTGGGCCTGTTACAGTGCAGCACGATGTGGAACCACCCCAAATTATCTTGGAGGACAAATATAGGCAGGTGGTGGTTGTCAAAGCAGGAGACCTTCTCAGAATAGATGCTGACATCTCTGGCCGCCCAAACCCAACAGTGTATTGGCTGAAAAATGGAAGAAATATTGGCACCAAGGGAAGGGTTGAGATAACTGTGACTAAGACACATACCTCTCTGCTTATTAAAGAGAGCGTTAGGAAAGACTCTGGACAATACACTCTGACCCTGCAGAATGCATGTGGTACCATGTCCAAGGCTGTCTCTTGCCAAGTACTGGACAGGCCAGGCCCGCCTGCTGGACCTTTGGAAATTTCTGGACTCACAGCAGAAAAATGCACTTTGTCATGGGGACCCCCTCATGAGACTGGTGGTGCTGAGATCCTTTATTATATTGTGGAGAAATGTGAGACCAGCCGTGTTTCTTGGACCCTTGTGTATGGTGACATGATGGCAACTACTTGTAAGATTATGAAACTCCTTAAAGGAAATGAATATCTGTTTAGAGTGAAAGCAGTGAACAAATATGGAGAGGGCGAGACTCTTGAGAGTGAGCCTATTAAGGCCTTGGATCCCTACACTAATCCATCTCCACCAACGGATGTTGAGGTCACAAGTGCAACCAATGACACAATGACAGTTTGCTGGAAAAGACCTGCTTCTGATGGGGGCAGCCGGATCAGTGGCTACATCATAGAAAAACGGGAGAAGCATGGTGTACGTTGGGTCAGAGTCAACAAGAAGCCAGTCTATGACTTACGGGTCAAAGCCTCATGTCTGCACGAGGGAAGTGAGTATGAATTCAGAGTCTTTGCTGAGAATGCTGCTGGACTAAGTGAACCTAGTGTCCCATGTCCACTCACCCTTGCAGAAGACCCAAAGTTTCTACCTTCCCCTCCAGCAAAGCCCACAGTAGTTGACACATCCAGGTCCTCCATCACTTTGTCATGGAACAAGCCACTGTTTGACGGTGGCGCTGCAGTTACAGGGTACAAAGTTGAACACAGAAAATCCACGGAAGAAGACTGGACTGTTGGTATTCACAATACAGATAAAACAGAGCTCACAGTGGCAGGACTCACGACGGGGGCTGAATATGTGTTTATTGTGAGAGCCATAAATAAGGTTGGCATCAGTGAGCCCAGTCCTGAAACAGATCCTGAAGTAGTCATGGAAAGAGAGGAGACGCCTCGGTTTGACATTAGTCCTGAGATGAGGAAGACTCTGCTTGTTAAAGATGGAAGTTCCTTCACTTTGACGGTGCCGTTCCAAGGAAAACCTGCTCCCACTGTGTCATGGGACAAGGCAGACGTAGATCTGAGAATCAGAGGGTTGATCAACGTAACCAGCTCTCTCACCTCCATCGCAGTGGAACAGGCAACACGTGATGATTCTGGCAAATATACAGTCAAATTGCAAAATGCTGCTGGATGTGCATCTTTGACTCTCGGTGTCAGAGTTTTGGACTCGCCCGGGCCACCATCTCACATAACAGTGAAAGATGTGACCAAGAACTCTGCTACTGTTACGTGGGACATCCCAGAGAACGAAGGAGGGGCCTCTGTGAAGAGCTACCTAGTAGACATACGAGACATTAGCAGAACGGGGTGGACTCGACTGACGGACAAATGCCGTAGATTGTCTTACAAGGTGTCAGACCTTGAGGAGGGAGGCATCTACTTCTTCAGAATCACCGGTGAAAATGAGTATGGCGTTGGAGTTCCAGCTGAGACCAAGGAAGGAACTAAAATGACAGGTACAACCTCCCAAGAATCAACAAATATAGTGTACTTGGCTATGAAAGGTGCAGAAAACTGAGAAACAATTTCACCTGTACATTAAAGTATGTTGTTTCAAGAGTTGTTCTTTTGTCATTTTTCTGTTTCAGATACGACAGATTGGGAGACAAACCCAGGAGCTTAGTTCTATCCCCGAGTCATCTTATGGTCTCCCACAAGATCCTCACCTGTTTAATCAATTTGTTTTGATTAGTTACTACAATAACACTCTTTTGTGAATCGAGTCTAAAAAAATGTATTGCATAAGCACAAGTTGTTGGTCTTTTTGGTATACTGTTTGTTGTATTAATGGATTTATTTTAAACTTTTAAATGTTTGTTTACTTTACCTGTAACGAATTTATATAATGACCATTGATGCTGTTGTTTGAGCTAAAATATAAATTAGTAATATGAAAAATATGAATTGTGTTATGTACTATTTGTGAAAATGTTATGGAAAAGTGAAGAATAAAACAATTGCTGCAATATATTGTTATTAAACTTAAAAGCTAAATCAATGAATCCTGGAAAGCTTGGATATTATTTCTATTTTGTGATTTAGAATCCATCACTGGCAATACCACACAGGAATTCTGACTATTACAATATGAGAAAACTTTTAACACGTTAATGCGGATATACGGGGACAACAGGTAAAATGGGATTGCATAGTAATACAGCATTATACTCCTTGAAAACACACTTCACAGTATGCAAAAACATGAACAGGCAACATTTGACTTAAATTTATGGTGAAGAAAATCAAGGTATTGTCACTCACTTTTAAAAGTAAGTGCGAACCACCCTAAAACATTCTTAATGATTTTTTCCACATATAAACAGTACTTCCTTTAAATTGTTGTACAATGTGACACGTGTTAGGTATATTTAAGTGACAAGACTGCAATAAAAATATGAATTAAAAAAAAAATACTGGAATGGAAATCACAGTTTATGAACACTAGATGCTCGCACTATCTCAGCCCCTGTAACCTACTTATTAGGTCTGTCAACATTTGGACTTCTAACACACAAGAGGCAAAGGAAAGAGAAGGGTAAACTAATCAATAAAACGTCATTCATGAATCACTTTTCATCTTGAACATAGGGAGTCTATTCATTGACTATTTCCAGGAAAAATAATACATGGATTTTTTTTGTCCATCTGGTGTGTGGCCATGCAACAACTCACTATGTGACCCCCTGAAAATGACAAATCTGAGTTTTTTTGTTTATGGCTGGCAGCTCATTTTATTTGCCATGCATTTTCTGGAATGTGGCAGTTGCTTTTGTTTTGTTATGCACTTCACCGATCATTTGAGTACAAATCTGAAGATTTGATAATGCCTACCATATAAGAAAAAAAAAAAATCTTACAAACATAATCACCCCACACTCACAATCCCCAACAACCATACCATAGGTATCCCTGGCATGCAAGACCATTTGTTTTTTCATTTTCACCAGAATGATCATATCCGGGGCTCTGTAATACGGCTCCGTAGATGTGTAAGGAGGAGAGGACACAGGAAAGAGACAACTGGGGGGGGGGGGGGGGGGGGGGGGGGGGTTATTAACCTAATAAAGACAAAACATGTCCCAAAGATACTTTTAAATAGAGAGCAAAGCCTAATAAAATATTTCCATCTGAAAAACCGTGCAAGAATGAAAAGATTCCTGACTGAACAAGAGTCAGAGAAATATATTTATTCATGCATTTATTTTCAGTAGGCTGGATAATTGTACATGTCTTGTTTCAAAACCTGTTAGACAACTGCAGCTCATCCAGAATGCTGCAGCCAGAGTTTTCACCAACTCAAATAGAGCGGAGCACACGTAAGGAAAATCTCTGCACTTGCTGCCTGTGTGTAGAAGGATTGACTTCACAATCTTCTTGTCTAAATAGCTTTGAATCGTCTTTGGTCTAAATACATCTGACATTTACTCGTAGAGTATGAAACATCCAGATCCCTGAGACCTCAGGAAGATGTTTTCTAAGCCAGAGTCAGAAACAAAGAAGAAGAAGTAGCTTTCAGCAACACTCGCCTCCCTGAAGATGCATGCCGACACACTCACTTTGCTCAGGCTTTCCATTAAACAATAGATTTGACATATTTTACAACCTTTATCTTAGTAAAGTGTCTGCTTCATTTATTCTCCTCTTGATGACTTTTGTTTTAATGCATGTCTTAATCACCTTGTTTTAATGAACCTAATTCAATAATAAGTCTTACTAAATTCTCATTGTATCAAAACATTTAGAAAGGAAAAAGAAAAACCTCAACAAAAAAGATATTAGAAAAGCTCCAGTTAAGCGCTCTCACGTCCGTCTTCAGCCCCCTCGCGAAGCCTTTTGGCACTACGTCACCATAGAAACGGTTACGTAGCGGTACGTGTGGGCGCTTACCAGAAACCGGAAGGAAGTGATGAAAAACACATTAGCTGTTCCGTAGTTCCGAGGGGGGGAAACCAACTATTTACGATAAAAAAAGCAACATTTACGAGTCCAAAACTTCGACATGGGGACTACAGCGAGTCAACTCGGAAAGGATTCACTGTCGGAATACCAAGTAAGCACAGAGCCTCGACATCTTCTAATCTTTTTAGCGTTAGTGTTCGGTTAATTGCTGAAGTTGTGAGCAGTGTGTTTTGTTTTTTTTAACGTCCTGTAAAAATCCCAAACACAAAGTTATGGCTGCCTCAGCTGGACACGGAACACTCGCCTTGGACACGATACTCACTAAATTATTCATGTCATTTTCGCGTGTAGTTGTCGGACTTGTTGTAAACTAAATGGTCGCGAACTCTGTTGGTGATTGTTGTTTTCCTGATTATGCTTTCGCCTACTTTTAGGAGTTGACATTCCTCACCAAACAAGAAATACTTCTGTAAGTGTTTGCCAACTATTTATGAAAGCTTTTCAATCCACCTTATAATGCATTTTTTTCTCCACACATTGTTTATTCTCTACACATTGTTTATTCTCTATTATTTATTTCGTTTTTCAGTGCTCACAAGAGATTCACTGAACTGCTCACTAAAGATGAGAAAGATCTCCCAAATACTCGGGTACCAATGGAGAGGATTCTCACTCTTCCTGAGCTCAAGGTAACAAGATACCCGACAGCTTTAGATTGTTTTCCATATGTCTAGTTGTTGTTGTTTCTGCATTTTAAATGTAGGCTCAGTGATTTGTGCCCAGAAGGAAGTGTTGATAATGTGTATTGACCGTTGGACTCATTCTTGGCACAGTCCAACCCTTTCAGGAAAAGAATATGCCTCGTCTTCTCCACTTCTGAACGGAAAGACGGAGGACTCACGTTTGAAGACTTCCTGGATCTTTTGAGTGCCTTCAGTGACTCCGCCACCATAGAGATCAAGTCCCACTATGCATTCCGTATATTTGGTAAATAAACTGTTGAAATTGGGAGCTGAATAATCGCGCACGTAAAACCCCCAGTGTCGTAACTCGCTTGGTATTTTCAGACTTTGATGATGATGGCACCCTTGACCGCGGTGATCTGGAGAAACTGGTTAATTGCTTGACTGGTGAGACTGATGACACGAGCCTAACCATTGAGGAAATGAGGCAGCTCATCGACAATGTAAGTGTGCGGAGGCATCTTCTCTGGGACGCTGGTTGAAACGGATTGCAGCTGCAGGGTCACGTTGTTGACAGACTTTTCCTTTGTCGTGTCGTATAGATTCTTGAAGAGTCGGACATCGACAAAGACGGAACTGTGAACCTGTCAGAGTTTCAGCATGTCATTTCAAGATCTCCAGATTTTGTCAGGTGACTAGAAAACTCTGTTATCCCACCTTATACCATACATCTCGCACCTTTCAATTATACTATGAACTTTATTCATCCAAACTCTTTTCTGATTTTTCAAACAGTTCTTTCAAGATTGTGCTCTGAAGACATCTCACGGGGTTTCGAAATGCATCATCCTTTAATTCTCACACTGTGCTCTTTAATTTTAACTTAGACCAATTTTAGATACTTGCCTTAAATTATAGCTACCTGTGGATTTTACTGCCTTAACTGTTTTATGTATCATTTGTGAAATATAAAACCACTATTTTATTATCTGAAAAAAATAAAAAGATTTTCAAAAAGTCTCAGCAGATAAACATGATTTATTCAAAATTAATATTTAATCCAAAGGGATGATATCACTCGGAATTATTTACACTTCCTGGTTGTACAAAGTTCATTGTCGATAATTATGGGGGGAGTCCCTCTTTGTTATTGAGAGCGTCCTTCTTCCTCCTTGACAACAGCAGCGAAAGTATTCCATGTTCCACACACTACATCAACCACATGCATCTGCTCAGCTGTGAAAAACTCCACACGCTGGGGCTCATCAGCGCTGGTTAATGTTTGGTGTCCAAGCTGGCCGTACTCACCTGAAACGGTTATTCAAGGACAGAGAGGCAGAGAAACTCATTATATAACGAGCGTGTCTGTTGCATTTACGTTTGATTTACCTTGGCTGCTATGTGGAACACTTCTTATTTTGGTTGAACACAAAGTATCTCAAATGGAACTTACCCCATCCCCATGTGTACAGGTCGCCTTTTACTGAAACGTAAAATATAAAGTTGGGATGACAAGCTCGTTGATTCACCAAAATACGGATCAATGTGAGGATACTGTCCAAGCACTTTTCTTACTTGTTACTGCAGCCGTGTGCCTGGAGCCGCAGCTGACTGCCCGGATTTCACATGGTGGAGTGACATCCAGCAGAGCTGGGAATGCCTGGATTGATATGAACACTTCATGTTTTTCTTCTTCCTGTAGCTCCTCGTGAGAAGACGTAGCAGGGCACAGCTCTCCTGTTCAGTACGGTCATCATAATCAAGATTTTTTTGTTTGTTTGTTTCAATATAAACAATTGAGGGTTACAAACCTGCTTTTTGGCTACTTTTCTGTAGAGGTGCTTTTCTCAGACAACGTGACGGAAGTCCGAGCTGGCCACTCTCATTCCAGCCCCACACATACAGATCACCCCCATCTGTGAAGAAAGTCATTTAAAGATATTTTCTTTGGTAAAGCTTCACTATTTATAATTTTAGTTGGCACTTACTACTGATGCAGATTGAGTGCCAGCCTCCTGCAGCCACAGAGCTCATGGGCATCCCCCAGAGTGCCTCCACTGCCCTGGGCTCTTCCTCAGAAAGAAGATTGCTGTGACCCAACTGACCATGGCTGTCAAAGGAAAGTATTAAGATCTAGATGGGGGGGGGCACGTCGTGAATGGTAAACCCAACCTTTAAAGACGGTGTATATTCAAACTCTACCTGCCAAGTCCCCAGGAGTAAATGGCTCCAGACGCAGAGAGGAGGAGGGCATGCTCCGCACCTAGTGCCAGACTCTTGGCTTTCAGGTGTGGAGACAGAGTGTGGTAGAAAGGAGGCTTTGAGACTAAATAACCTCCAGGGACCAAAGGGAGGGTCACATCTGTGGCACAGAATGCAAACAGATGATTCTTTCAAGTTCAATACACAACTTGTAAGGAATAAAACAAACCACTGATCAAGAATAAAAGGATGATCCTACAAAATATAATTTAAAACTGAACTTTTTATTGAAACAACCGCTCTAATGCAATATTGCAAACCACTATACCACTGCAGGAGCTGATTGTATTCAAATACCGTATTATATTTAAATACCAACCACCGAGACTCTCTGACTGTGGTTTAATGTCCATGCGCCATGCCGGAGTTTCCTCCTTCTTCTGTAGATCCCAGGACTCGACCCTGTCCAGAAAAACCAGGGTCAGGTGCGATTCACTGATGGACGCATCTGTACAGCCGCGGCTCTCTGTGCAGACGCATGAGCCGAATCCCGCCAAACACACACAGCTGACCCCTAACACAGGAAGGAACACGACAGTTGGTTCATTATCCAACAGTCACTGAGCATATGTTCAATAGTTTACTACTGGGCCACACCAGCCAAGTGTAAAGATGCTCTTCGGCTCCAACTTGCTGAGATGCGGCTGGTTTTTAAGCGGCAGCTGCTCGAGTCCACGTGACATCTTAGCTCTGATGGATGAATAACTTTCACCGTATCGACACTTTCTTCTTGAACCGATTCATCCTGGGCACAAATCTGTCCAAATGCGTTGAAGCCAAACCCGAACCAGCGCATTGCAAAGGACGAGGGGCGCGAGCGCAGTTGTCAGCAAGATTCAACACTCGTGAACACAGAAGGTAACTAGTGCGCATGCGTAAATCTTGGGATTGCGCAATACCTCTGCTGACCTGGAAGAAGTACGGAAAAGGTGGAGCGAAAATGTTACATTTGTTTGTTTTTTTCAGAATCCCTATTTAGTGTTTTACATAACTTTTTTTATTGTCTTTGACTGTTGTAATCTCGCCATTGTTAGTTTTTGAATTACAGAAGAAAGGCAAAAGTTACCAAATGTCAAACTTACTGGTTAAGGCTCGCTGTTTCGTTCATGTATGAACCTATGGGGTGTATTTATGAATGACGACAAAGATATATCTATTTTAGCCAATTACTGAGCTTTTTTCTACATCACTAGGGTCTCAATTGAAAAATGTTAATTTATTAGCATAATACATGAGGTTATAAGGTGTATTATTTCTCAGTTCAAGTAATTTATATTCTTTGCTGGTTCATACAAAAATATGGTCTGACTAGAGATGGGTTTTTTTTTTTCATTCTTGGGGGGGGGGGGCAGCATACAATTGCAACACCATAAGTGACATTGAATTTTAATGACAGGAATGATGAAATAACCTTTACAATCAAAACTATGGAATAATATGGGAGAAATGTTTCTGGCTACAGCAAAATATAAAACAATGTATACAGGTAAAAGTATGGACAACTTCTTCCTCAGAATAATTGAAAAATAAAGTATCTGCACAGCTGAAGGAATGGTTATTTGTAGTAAAGAATGTAAAAGGGAGACGTGTTGCAAGTGGAAACATGTCTTAAGTGCATGATCACGCAGGATTACATAATGTAAATCAACAGTAAAAACACTTTTGTGAGGACACACTTGTGTGAATATCTGTTGGGTTTCATCTAACAAAGTCCCCCATTTGCATTTCACAGGCCTATAAGACACTTGAGTATTTCAGGAATCTATTTCTTGATAAAAAAGTGAAATTGCTTAACTGCGTCAATGTTTCTCTGCAGTTGTGTTTTCAGGGCTCGGTTCCTTCGACCCTTTCCTGACCTTGACTGCTTTTGATGATGCCGTACTCCACAGCTTTAGACAGACAGTTCTGAGCTATCTTGGAGACAGGGTCCGGGATTCCTTCTCCTCCCTTTGCAAGCACAGAAAGAATCTCCAGAGCTTCACTTTCCATGAGTGTCTCAGCCAGACTCTTGTCTGCCTGCATCATGTTCTGGACTATGACCACTGCACGATGGCGTAGGTCGGATATTTCGCTGAGCAACAAAGCCTGCAAAATCTCAAGCCAGTGGGTGGTCTGGAGAGAGAGAGAGAGAGAGAGAGAGAGAGAGAGTGAGTGGGAATTATTTCAGTGAAAATAGAGGAAAGCAGAAATGTAGTTTGAACTTTTTGTTGGGGTCTTGTTTCTTACAGTTCCAGGGATACGGGCACAGAGCTCAGGCTGCTCAGCAGTCAGCATGGCCAGAGTTCCTGCAGCAGCTTTCCGGAGCCGCTCATCGTCCTCTCCGCTGTAAAGCACCAGCAGCTTCAGGCGATCATTTCCGGTGGCCAAGTACAGCTTCTGCACCTGCAAACCCGATAAACACTGCTCAACTCCCCACCTCATGTTTGTACAGCTGACTAACAGCCTTTGTCTTACCTCTGTACTTAATATCAGATTACACATGCACTCTGTGGCAGAAACTCGGACCAGGTCATGCTCCTCAAACATGTAGCCTTCGACTTTGGGTACAGCTTTTTCCTTGATGATTTTTTGTCTGTGGAACATCATGGGAGATAAAAAAAAATATATATATCTTCATTGTTTTAAAAAAAGTACAAAAAAAGATTTAAAGCGCTGGAAATGGTAAACAAAAATACAAAACAATATATATGAATATAAGAACCCAGTATGCTTTGCACAGTTTCAGTGGAAGTTATTGGACTTTGTTCTTATTGGAGCTTTCAAACTTGATATAATTCAAAGCATCAATGTCTAGCCGTTTTTAACCTCAAATGCCTCCGCCCCCAAAAATGTATTTGTTCCACAAGACTTTTCATGATGAAAAACTACATGATAACATGTACACCACTTATGCGAACTAGCTTTAGAGAAAATACAAACTGCTTTGGAGGAGAGTTTCTAAAGATGAACTGTCATTCTGTGAAATAATCAAGTAAAATGATGAATTAAATTTTATCACGGTGATGTCTATGTCCCTTGTTGTAGTATTTTTTTGGTGCAAAAATACATAAGATTTAAACTCACAACTTAAAAAGAAAACAACCAACCAATAAACCCTCCAAAATGGAGGAAGTTCCCTCTGTAAATTGCCTGCTTTGTATGTGGTGTTTTAGGAGAGACTTCCCCCTAGTGGCCAACCTGAGTCTTTCGCTGATGCCGGCCAGATTGGTGAGGCCCATCAGGGCTTCGAAGTTCTGCAGCAGGGTGCACTCAAGATTCAGAAGGCTGACCAGGGGGCGCACCACCTCATATATCTGACAAAAAAAAGGCAAAACGAGGTCAGTGGGTATTTTCTTCCTTTCAACCAAAGTAATTTATCGCTGCCTGCATTCTGAATTTTTACCCTTTCTCCCGGAAAGGCGATCTGTGGGTTGGATGTGATGGTTATTTTTGCCAGGGCCTGTGCAGCTTTGATTTTTCCTACACTGGTGTTGTCTGATGCAAGTGGGATCAGAGCCTGTGGAGCAGAACAGCAAGCATAAATCATTTAAAGCTCCTCTCGCTGGGTGTTTACAGCAGTGTGCAGGTTAAGCTAAGATGATTTGACAGTGGGCTCTACCTTTCCCCCACCCTGTGCCACCACTGTGCCTCTGTCTTCCTGTCTTCCCACCAAAGACAAGAACACCCTGCCATGAAAAGTGACATTAATCACAAAGTCCAAGGGAAGAACAGTTAAAAAAAACAACCAAAAAAACAAGACCGATTACTATTTTCCTACCTGGCAATCGATTCTTTGCAAGGGTCAGTAAGGACAGGACTCTCCTGTTTGACCATGCACACCAATGCAGACACAACGCCGGCCTCCAGCAGCTTCGACAGCCTTTTTTCTACATATGAAGGTGCATCCTGAGACAAAAAAGTAAGACAAGGCTACTCTTTAAATGCAAAGACTTGCAGGAAACCTATTTTTCAAAGCTGCCCGAGAAATACATCAAATAGGAAGAAAGCGCATCAATGAAACGTTGTGGAGCTATATACAAACATAAATAGATCCACCGTGTCAAGTTAGCTTTAAATATAAATGAGGAACATCCAAACAGTACCTTGGGATGCTCTTCAGGCACGTGCTGCTTTGCATACTTGGCCAGCTCCACCATTTGAGGGTCTGGCTTCTCCACATCGTAGCTGTTGGTGCAGTTCACCAATGCTGAGCCCACCGCAAAGAGCACAGTCTTATCCTCAGACTGCAGGAATATGCAAAACACATAAGAATGTCAGTGGAGTCAGGCAAACTCCAAAATGATTAATCTTTACTGTAGGCTGTCAAACACGCAATATAAATTGTATTTATTGTCCTCGCGCCATGTTTACAATGGTGTGTTAAACCTTTGCTAGCTCAAACATGGCCAGGAGTGCTTCCTTGTCCTCCACAAAGTCTTCCTTCACATCAGCATCGAAAGTGAGGTAGGCGAGACCTTCAACGGACCAGCGTCGGGAATTTGGGGGCAGAGACTCATTGCGTAGCCATCTAACACAGAGAGATAACTCACCTGGTATTTGTGGTTTTGTGGCAATATAAATCAAGCATGATGCGTCTCTCTTGATCCATACTAAGGTTAAAAATCAAACACAAGCAAACATACTTCCTGCACTGCTTGGAAAGACGAAGTGTAGATCCCTCTGCAAACTGCTTCATGCTGAAATCTGTCCCGCCCGCTGATCCAAGCTTGCACAAACCCTGCATAATATTTTGAACAAGCTCATTAGTGTTGACTCCATTTTGAAAAGTTATCATCTCCACCAGCCCGCACTACTTACCACCAGGGCTCTCACACGTATCCTGTCATTCTCGCTCTTCTTGTAGAGGTCCTTCAATAGTGCCACGCCGTTAGCTGTGATGAAGGAGGCTCTCTTGGCTTTGCCTGCAGCGTGGATAAGAGCCTCCACAGCTACCTGCTGGTGAGTCACATCTTCGGAGGCGCACAGAGAGATCACGGCATCCATCATTCCTGACATTTCCAGTGTTCGGTTACCCACGTCGCTCGGTCCTTGAAGGAGCACAGATACTGTCTGGATAGCTCGCAGCTTGGCTTCCAGGCTATTTCGGCCAAAGTGCTGCCTACCCAGAAAATAACAAAAATTTAAATCCTATAAATAAGTGCCATTGTTTTGATTAAATCCGTGACTCACAAGTGTTATTGTACACTCACTGGACATATTCTTCACATAGTTTGGAGAAGTTCTCTCTCTCTTTGTCGCCATTTAAGTCATCATAGAGTTTGCTGAGCAGGACGGAGCAGCTCATCTGCGTGTTGTCTGTAAGCGTTGGCCCATCCGAGAGCTCGGGTACAGTCCCAGCTACCTGCAGGATCTTCGTCAGCCCTGCCAGAAAGCAAGTAAAAGCAGGTCAAACATCTGGCTGTGGTAATCCCTGAGAAAATTGTGACCTGTATATCTGAAGTAGGCCTCAGAAATATAAATCTTTTTTACGGTAGCACAAAGAAGACAAAACAAAATATATAGAAGAGTGTGTTTTTACCCTGGTCTATCACCCATAAGGTGAGGGAGTTGTCTGGGTTCTTCAATGACTTGCGGGGTACTTGTTTGACCAAAAGGTTGATGGCACCGTCTCTACCTGCCCCCGACACATCTGATGCTGGCAGCATTTCCAAGAGATGACGTAACATTGACCGTATCTCCTTGGATGGTTCTGTGGTAAATCCATAAACTAGATTAGCACCAAATATACATGAAACAAAGCAACATACAAAAAGTATTTTTTTTTTTTCAGACTAAAAAGAAAATGAATGTAGTTACAAAATCCAAACTCACCGGGAAGTATGGCTTCATCTTTCCCTCTGATCTCTCTCTTCATGCCCTCCGTCAGAGCCTCGAACATCACCTGCACTAGGTGGCAGGCAGCCAGACACACAGTGGAGGCTCCTGCTCCCATTACTGCACACAGCTGCTCCATCCCCAGCTCGTTCACTATGGCCATAGTCTGCAAATAAAACAGTGCATGTCAGCAGTAAAACTCTGCAAAGCAACTGACTAAACTTGCCAGGTGAATTCAGGCTGTTGTACATTTAGATCCACACCATCAGTCATTCATAAACAAGAAGACTTGTGAGGGAATAAAAAAACGTGCATCACACAAATTAGACGACAGAGTATATTCACTGATCATTTCATATCTATGAAAGATGAGATGAAAAACAGCTTTTTAGAAAATTGTCACTTTTTACTGCAAATGTATCATTTATCTACTTTTAAGTGGCTTTTTCCATTTGTTGTCAGCATGCAGTGTTACTTTATCTGATCTTAAGATTAAAGTTGCTACTTGAAGTCCATTTCTTACTTCTGTGATATTAGTTGTTTCCCGATCTGTGATGCGATTCATGATTCAATGTGTAAAACAGTATCATGAATATCATTACTTACTCTAGACTGATGCCCTGTGCACAGTCCAACTAATGTCCTGAGTGCAGAGAGAACAACGTCCTCCAGCTTTGATTGAAGAAGTCTCTGAAGCAGCTTCACTCCGTCATTACGAAAGATCTGTTCGGCTCCGGCATCGTCTCTGGATAACACCACGAGATTCTGTGCAGCCTGAAAATGATTGACGACCAGCGTTATTTTGATGCAACACCAACGGGCCACAACAAATGGAGACAAATCAAACACATTAAGAGCGGATTGCTGACATTTGTCTTATGAGCACGGTTTACCTTCTGTCGATCTGAGTCTTTAGCAGACGAGTCTAGAAGAAGAGAGAACATTTGCTGCACCCGAGCGTCTGTGGAGTTCAGTTGTGTCGACTGAAGGGCAACAAGGAAAGAGTTTTCAAGAGACAGTTTCACACAAAGAAAAATGTCCATGACTTCTTTAATATGGCCTCACCTTTTGCTGGATCTGTGCTCCCAGTTGTCGGAGCAGGTCCTGAAATGCTTTGTTGTTGGGCTCCAGTTGAGCACATCTCTGAGCATCCAAAAAGGCCTGGTCAAGTCGATTCAGTTTCTGGAAAGCCTGGGCCCTCCGAAACCTTGCTTTCACATCACCAGGGTCAGAATCAAGTGCTGAAAGATAGAAAGACACACCAATAACTTTTACAGTGAATATTTCAATCAAATCTTTAGCCAGTTCATGTAAAAATGCTAATATTATCAAGAATCCTTCATATTTCCCAAAAGCCCCAAATTGTTTTAAGTAAAGAAAATGCCTCATGTCAGAACAAAACTCAATTTAATGGTATTATTTCTGTAGAAAACTTCTACCATATCAAATTAAAACAAACTCATTCATGGCTCACTCTTTTTGGGACGAATGACAATATCAACTCAGTATCCTCATTTGAGGTGAACCAATGTTGTGGGCTGAGCATTATGTAGTAGCAAAGTACAGTTTTCATGAATGTGAATTCAGTAATTAGAGTTATAGTTGGAAAAGTAAGTACCTTAGATGCTTGTTAGTTATGTATTTTGCATCCCTTTTTCTTCTGTTTAGATTATTTTCTAGTCTTGTTATTTATTCACTCTGACAATTTAGTCCTTAGTTTCCATCATTGTACTTGTTTTATCTGCTATTATAGACCATTTAAAATGAATTTTATCCATTTGTGTGCTTGTGTAAACGTATATGTCTATATGTTTAGGGACTTGTGCTTTTTACGAGGTGACTCAAAGCACATACAGAACCCACTATTCATTCACACCGGTGGTGGTAAGCTATGTTGCACAAATGGTTGAATAATTTGCATCATACATGTATCATTCTTGACTTGCATTCATGAACAGAACACCATTTTGCCGACTTGGGTGTGAGTTTTTATGCAGCAGGTAGAGCAGAAATGGCCCAGCGTAGGGGTTATATACATACTTTTTTCAATTTCTTTAGAAAAAAAAAAAAAAGTCAAGAATGGGGCTGCATGCCAGACTGTCATGTGTTCAAATACCAGCCAGGCCTTTCTGTGAGGGGTTTGCATGTTCTCCCCTCTGTGTGCGGGTGTCCTCCCACAGACCAAAAACATGTATGGTTCAGGTTAATTGATGACCCTAAATTTGGCCCTAGTTGACTGTGTGGTCTGTCCCTCTACTCCCCTAAAAGAAAGTAAAGACGTAAGTAATCCCAAGGCTGGCTGCAGCCCATTATGACCATAGAAAGTGATAATCCCTTCGTTCTTACACAGAAAGTAAATCAGGTGAATGTAGGTTTGAAAGTGCGAGTAGTTGTGCACAGGTTGAATACATATAACGAGAATCTCTGAATCTCACGTGCGTTCCCTCAGTGATAGTGACTGTCAGACCTTTGGAAGCATCAGCTTCTGCCTTGCTGTACTCCGCCAGCTTCAGGTAGCAGGCTGATCGGTTGCGGTGCAGGACAGCACTCTCCCCTTGGCCGTCGCTCAGTTTTAGTGCTTTGGTGTAGCAGCAGACAGCGCCCTGCATGTCCCCAGCTTTGAACAGGGAGTTTCCCTCCTCCCTCAGAGCAGCGGGGTCCTGGAATAAAGAGGAGGGCAGGATGGCATCAAGCATCCGAAGCTAACAATGCTAAGCGGCTTTCTTGTAGTTGCCTTACCTTTTCTGTTACACTCTCACCCATCTTCACGATGCTGCCGGCAGTGACGCGTAACTTATTAATATGAAATTTTCAGTCTACATGAATAGAAACGCCGCTACTTTCGGCCAAACTTGTCACATCTTACTAAACTTCCGGGAGTCCGATGCACGTTGAGGACGTATCACGCCGTAGCCCCGCCCCTCATGCGCACGCTTCATTACCATAAAAGGAAGCGAGCAGCCAGTGCATCCTGCTCCCCATCGCCCCTTTATTTGGTTAAATTTCCATCCTGCAGCTTTCTCTGTGTGATCTTCACACAGACAATGACAATACAGGCTTTGATGTGTAATCAGATAGTGAAATGTACATTTTTAAAGGATATTTATACTAGCTGTTTTCAGCTTCGCCTGGTTCACTCGCAGCAAAGTTGCTACTAGTTCTTCCTGTTACAGACATGATCACATTAAAAACAAAGCATTCTCTCTGTGAAATATGCACATTTTGTCTCGTTATGTCTTCTGCGCTTTATTTTCCTATTTAGGAGCAGGGATAGATCGTCTTTTCTATTCGTTTTTGGTCCACCCATTAAGCAGAAATCAGTTGTGATGTTTTGAAGACATGAATAAGGAACAGAACAGACAAAATGATTCATCTCAAAAGAAAACAAACTACAATTAAAATTGTTGTAACATACCAAACGTCATGAGTACAGTCATGGGAATAAATGGATGTTTATTTACTTTCCTGATATATGTTTTTCTTTTCTAATGGGAAAAAAAACCATGCTTGACATAATGGCTCATGCTTCTATTTATGGATTATCACCTAGATAATGATGATAAAATATATGATCACAGCCTGCCAACATTTTCCTCATGGATCAGATTTACAACGCCATTAATTAACTTTTACAAAAGAAAGCAGAAGACATAAATTTAGACAATAAAATTGTGACACATAATTAAGGATAAAGCAATGCAGTAGTTCCATAACATACCATCCATTTGTTACAAAGCTAGAGGGACTGAGCTGAATTTGGTTAAAATTAATACAATAACCACAGCTATTGGACAATTATGAGTCACACATGTAAGGTCACACAAAAAATGGCTTTCAACAAATGTTTATAAAAAAAAAAAGCTTATAACAGGGATAAGAAGCTTTGATCATTGTGGACCAAAAGACACAATTGTAACTGATTACATCTACCAAAAGGACCAAGAGAGTTCTGGCAGCTATTTTAATGACAATAACACTCTGTAATTTTTAAAGTCTAAGCTCTGATTTTTCAATATGAATGCATTTATCATTTTCACCATGAAATAGACTCAGTAAGGGGGTAATAGGAGGTAATTTCAATTCAGATCTGATTGAAATATGCTGAAATTATTGGCCATGAGCCATGAAACTGGCTCATGGCTCGGATTGGGTTGTGGCCACGTGTGGCCTGAGGACTATCACCTGTGTTGTGGACACATGAAAGACACAAATCAACTAATAAATAGAAAAAAAGATCAGAAGACGCCTGATGCAAATGTAAATTTTTCATATTGAAGCGGTAACATGTGTACATGGACACACAAAAAGAGAAACAATGTCACCTGAAACTCACAAAACAACTAATCAATAGAAAAAAGATCAGAAGACGCCTGATGTAAATGTACATTTTTCATATTGAAGTGGTAACTGTAAAAATTTATAAAATATATAAATCAACATTTCAAATAAAGGAAAATAATTGACAAATTGCATATTTCATCCATTTAACATCATCACACTAAAACCTCTGAATGAAAGTGTCCTGATATGGTATTTCATATCATTCCCCGAGGAGCTGTCATTTACTAGAACTGCTATTATTGTTTGTCTTCTGTTGCTGTGGTTACGCTGTGTTCTCCTTAGGCTTTGAGCTTGGGTACACCTATTAAGCCTCTCATATTACCACTCCAGCCTTGTTAATTCACTAAAATATCCAGCATGTACAGTTAGTGTATGTGCCGTGCAGGTTAGACTTTATACACAGCCGATCTACTAGAGACTCAGCTGCATCCGTCTCAAAGAGAAGAGACACACTCTGAAAATGAAGTCTAAAGCAGCTGTGTAAACATTTCTTTTGTATCACCACTTTGTTTTGTGCAAGACTATGTTTCTGGAACCATGGTCTGTCATTACTGGTGTACCTTTTGGAACCCAAACTGTTTTAAAGTCTGGAAATAACACCTTTGAACACCTTAATTATTACACTTTGAATGTTTTTGTAGATCTGATGAAAGTTATTGGTCTCTTAGGACCGGTGCAAAACCAAAACAGTACCATCTGTTCCAGTCCCTCACAGTAAACTAATTAATAATTGAAGCAGGAGCTATCTCCTGTTTCCCTAAACACTCAAAGTGTTCTTGGATGATCCATCAATAGCACAACCACGTGACTCAACTTCAGCATTGTTACATTTTCTACATAGCCCCCCCCCCCCCCCCCCCCACCCCCCACCCCCCACCACACACACACACACACACACACACACACACACACACACACACACACACACACACACACACACACACACACACACACACACACACACACACACACACACACTTAACTTTTTTAGCACTTTGGCAACAATCCTTTCCATGATTTTCACTCAACTCTAAGATCAAGTGTTTTAGTGGCTTTAACATTAATACAAGTCAACTGTGAACTGTTTTGGGTGTTATAAATTTGATTACATTCTCATAAGTTATTTTTTTAGCATTAAAAAAAATGGAGTTCAACCAAAAAATGAAGGAGTTCTAAAGAGGGCAGAGGTGATAGAACGGGAATAGTTTTCATGCTTGTAACTGTGGCAAGCAAAATTGTGTAGAAGCATGCGGTTCATAACTAGAACGGGCACTCGGTAGAGCCCGTCGCATCGCCAACGCCACATTTGTTTGCGGAACAGAGTTAGTATCACTGGCATGATAGCTGTTAACTCATATCGATGCAACATCACTGAGCAAGGAGCACTTCCTCCATGAGGTGCCTCTCCCATCCTCTTTGTATGGGAAATATTTTCACACACACACACACACACAGTAGCATATGCAATAATATACATTAATATATTTGCATTATATCTAAAATACCATATGGGAAATCAGAATATGTTATTGGTAATGAAAAATAGTGACAACTAATTATTGACCATTCCAGATGAATCAATGCTTTCTTACTTGGGAGGAAGGGAATATTCATAAGCACTTCACAACTTATTTTATAACGAATCCACAGTTACATTCACACCTAACCCGTGACTCATTAGCTCTTCATCCTCCTATAATATGTTACTCATAGAGGTCAAATTCCACTTATATCCTGGCAAAAAAAGTGTGGACTAATTTCATCCTGGCATATACTTGTAATTCCATAAAGTGCTTCAAAAAAAACATTAATATGCATTTCATTGATGGGTTTTCTCATCTGTCCATACGCAAGGCAAGTTAAGTTCTCTAGCACCATTCAGACGCATTGCAATTCACAGTGCTTTCCAACAAATAACATTTGGTCCCACTTATAATTAGAGTAAAATTTACTCTATGGCCAATGTCAACTTTTTGTTTATTTTAAGTAGTAAAATATAAAGTTCTAATTCTTGTGCCTGCCTTAGTGGCAAGCCTCAAAGATTACTATCCTATTACTATTTTTCTGCCGTTATTTTTGTTGTATAAGTAGTCCTGCACCGTTGGCAGCACAGACACAAAAGCCCATCAAAACGTGTAGAACGTTTGGGAATAAGTTGCTGTGACTTTTCTTAACGATTCTGCTAACCGTTACCGAATAAATAATAAAAAAAACTGCAAAAAAATGTTTCATACAAAGCGGAAGAGAGAGGCACTTCATGGAGATCTGTGGTGTCTGTTGCCTGTCTCTGGGAGATGCTGAGATCACAGTCGAGAGAGGCAAACAAAATCCTCAGGAATTTTCTAGTTGAATTTAAGATTTGCTGAAACTGGTCAGTGCGCTGCTTCTCATAGTTCAGTGTTTTCCAGTAGTTAAAGATAAATCTGGTTAGTTCATAATAAACATGGTTTTAATGTATTTGTCAGTAGTTGAAGATAAATCTGGTTAGTTCATAATAAACATGGTTTTAATGTATTTGTCAGTAGTTGAAGATAAATCTGGTTTGAATTTATTTTCCTGTGGTTAAAGATAAACATGGTTAGTTAATAATAAACATGGTTTTAATGTATTTCCCAGTAGTTAAAGATTAACCTGATTAGTTAATGATAAACATGGTTTAAATGTATTTCCCAGTAGTTAAAATTGAACCTGGTTAGTTAATAATAAACATGTTTTTAATGCATTTCTCAGTAGTTAAAGATAAACCTGGTTAGTTGATAATAAACGTGTTTTTAATGCATTTTTCAGTAGTTAAAGATAAACCTGGTTAGTTAATAATAAACATGGTTTTAATGTGTTCCCCAGTAGTTGAAGATAAACCTGGCTTGAATATATTTTTCTGTAGTTAAATATAAACCTGGTAGGTCAAAGATAAACATGGTCAGTGGACTACAAAGTTGGTTAAAGATTGATTTGGACCTCTGTCCAAGCTGCTCAGTGCGCAGCTCATCTCTACCCATGAGCCTTTGCGGCAGCTGCACGGTGCTGGTTGCTAAGCTAAATGCTAACTCAGTAGGTAATCTGTCAGCCCGGAGCTGAAAGCACGTCCACCGCGGGGCTCCTCTCTCTTCCGGATCACTCTTATTCTGATGGGTAACGGCAGATTTTCTCATTTCATTCACCGACACTCGGCTTTCCAAGGTCGTCCGGGACTGTTTATCCGAGGATCAGATAGAAAGTGGAATGGTTAGCCAGGAAATATCAGCCACGTATTGTGCAAATGTTATCCAGGCTGTACTTGGTGTCGTCCGCACGGTTCGTCTATAAATCTGCCGCGGAGCTGAGAGACAGCTGTACCTGCTGCCGTGCATTCAGATTTACCAGCAACTTCACTGCCGCCTGTCAGACCCTTAAATCAAACGCGACGAGTTCATGTAACTTGAAGGCACATCTGGTAGCCCCGGCTAGCTCATTTAGCTGCACATTGGTGATATCTGAGGATGTTTGAATGCTCGGTGCTGATTAAAGTTTGGCGATAATACAGGCAATGTGTTGATGTGTTTAGTTGCGCTAACCCATCTGTGTCTTAGTTTTCACAAAGTTAAAGACCATATTTGTTTGCTTTTGAGCTGGCTGACTGCTCACAGATGTCTGGCAAAAGTCATTCAAGTTAAAGCTTAACAGACGAGAGGAGCCACTTCCCGGTCAGTAACTTTCAACTGCACATTCAGGTGACTTTGGACGATTTGCCCCTCTATCTGCGCTTAATGAGGACACTGTCTCTTGGCGCTAACTCGATAAGCTGTCATGTGAGCATCTTTGTTGTCACATGAGCTGCAGCTCCTTCAGGCACCTCCGATGAACAAAGACTTTCATGTTGGTTTTATTCAAGACCCAGATGGTCTGAGAAATTTTACTCCTTTCTGACATTGAAGCTGTTTTTTCCCCAGTCAGTCTTAGGAAATGCGAGTGCCACGTTTTTATCCAACCTCCCCGAGGTAATGCGAAGAAAGATAGTCCTTGCCTGGGATAGTGAGGGGATTATGATCATGGATTTGCACACAGAGGAAAACATGGGCAGGTAATAGCCCTGTGACACAGGATCAATCTGCTCAGGTTGATTGACTTTGCACCTTTTTTGGCTTCGCTTGCCAGATCCTAAACAAAGTGTCACTTGTGCTTCTTGTCAGTGATGGTCTGTCTTCTGAAATGGTATACTGAACATGTTTTTTTTTTTTTTTTTTCTTCTTCATGAATCTAAACATTTCTCAACAGCTGAAGAAGACCCTCTAATGTGATTTTTAACTTGGCACTCGCGATCAAGGACAGACGCACTGCCCAGGCTGCCACGGTGGATATGCAGTCACTGTGCTACTGAGAGAAGAATGACATTTGTCTCATTTTAATTCCTGGAGCTGCTCTGGGTTGAGTTTAGGCTTGATTAAAAAGCTGCTACTCTCAGCCAAGTTGGTCTTTTTCCCTAGCCCTTTTCTTTGCACCACCACAGGCCTCTTGTGCAAACTGTTATGGCACTGGAGGCCAATTGAGCAAAGGAGGGCTGTGGTTGTACTGGAGGATTAGACTGTGCTGTGGGAGTGGGGACTGAGAACAGGAGAAGCAGACCCACAGCCACACACATGATGCTGCAGCAGGGACACTAGGCTCCCTGTTTTAAGCCCCCTTCTGTGTGGTGCTTGTTTTTTCTCTTTTCCTGCAATCTCATCGATTTGGATGGTTGAGCACAAGGGCTACTTTGAAGGAGACCACCGGTGGCTGTGGTTTGGCCCAAACTCTCAGACTTTTTGCCAGCTATTGCTGATTTAGTAACCCTTTCCACAGCCACCACCTCTGGAGCCTCCTTTGCTGTGGTCTCCAGTATGGTGAGAGGAAGCTGGACGCATCACAGGAGTGGAACTGAACCATCACTATTGGTGTAGCTCTTTTTATTTTTCCACTGGGAAGGATTGCATTCCAGTTTTCAAGGACTTTTTGTTCCCCGTTGTTGAAAGAACGACTCCAATCAAGGTCATTTCCAAATAAAAAACCATTGAAGTCCTGGAAATTAGACGGCTCTGGAAGAGGATGAAGCTGAGGAAACAGGTGACAGTGTGTGGAGGGGCCATATTCTGTGTGGCTGTGTTCTCACTGTATCTGATGTTGGACCGAGTCCAGCATGACCCTGCAAGGCGACAGAATGGCGGGAACTTTCCACGGGTAAGAGTCACTGCAGTGCTGTTAGGGCATATCATGTGTGAAAACCTCCTTCTGCTTTTAACTTTATTAGAATTCTCTATTTGTTATTCTTTGCAGAGGCGGTAGGAGCGACACATAATCATTAATCAATAGAAACACCTCTATATAGCCTTGGCCTGAACAATGATTACTCAGATTTGTTCATTCTTGTATGCAAGGCTTTAAATGTTCTCATTATTTAAATGTAACTGATATGTGCCGTGATTCGGCTTTTCTTTTGTTTGTTTTTTAACCACAGATTTTCTGACTGAAATAGGTTACTTGTCCTGTGGCATGTGCGACCTTTGATAAACCTTTCAATTTTCAAACTTTGAACCATAGAGCTTGTTTACTCTCACAGAAAAGAAGAATGTGGACACACAGATTTGGTCTGCAGATAGTTTGTTGTGCAGCGGGATTCCTGTTTATTATTGTCTGCATCTGTTTGTGTTTATCTTCTAGAGCCAAATCTCCGTCCTGCAGAACCGGATAGAGCAGCTGGAGCAACTCCTGGAAGAAAACCATCAAATCATCAGCCACATAAAGGACTCTGTGATGGAGCTCACAGACACGGGCGCTGTGTCTCCCAGCGGCCACCTGCCGTTCAGAAGTGCCAATGGTTCCTGGGTCCTACCCTTCGACGGCCGTCCCACCTTCCTGGCCGTCAAGCCCCAGGATTGCCAGTTTTCTGTCGGCAGCCACGGTCAAGCAGACGTGCAGGTAAACACGGCACACTCTAAAGATTCTTAGGGATTGTTTAGCTGAAATGTGCATGTCCTTTTTGGAGCTACACTTTAGATGTTACTGTGTGGGTGGTGTAGTGGTCAGCAACGCTCGCCTTACAGCAAGAACATCCCCGATTCAAGTCCATTAAGGGCTTCTTTGAGTGGAAGAAGTGGTGCCCCCCCCCGCACAGTCGAAAAACTTGTTTGAGGGTCATCTGTGACTTTAAATTGCGGGTGATGGATGGATGTGTAGTTTTGCGAGCTTTGTGACCAAGCGCTTGTTTCCTTTTCAGATGCTGGATGTGTACTCCCTTCTTAAGTTTGACAACCTTGATGGCGGCGTGTGGAAACAAGGCTTCGACATTACTTATGAACCTGAAGAGTGGGACAATGAACCACTGCAGGTGTTTGTGGTTCCTCATTCTCACAATGATCCAGGTGAGGGTTAAGGATTTATCTGCATAACTTCATAAAACCAAAGTTTATTTCGGGAGGTTGAAAAATGTGCCTTCAAAGAGTCGACGCAGCCTCTTTTGGGTCTTTGCTGAGTGGGAGGCTGGTTACAGGGATGCAAAAATCATTCACAACTTGATCCATTCCCTCTCATTATTATTAGCATAATGCTGACATGATTGACAGCTTCGCCACAAACAATGGAATTAAGGTACTATTGCCTTTGGAAAACTGCAGCTGTTTATGGGAGTGATTTAACGCATTTTTATTTCAGACTGACATTTCCATTAAAATTGTTTACCAGCTGGTGCAGAATGCTCGCTAACTTGACAGATATTGATATGTTGACAGGCTGCAGGGATCTGCAAATTATGTCCATCAACAGTGGATAAAGGCCAACCACATTTAGCTCCAAAGTTAATTGTTTGGAAAGAGTTTTGTATGCAGTCTTAAGTGTTAAAGCTTGTTGTATTTATATAGAAATCCTGCTTTTAACGCACATCAAACCATATGAAAGTCTTACTACAGGTAATGAGTATGTATTTTTAGGAGGTCAATGTATGCTGTCGAACCATAAGTAAGCTTTGAAAGATAGAATATAACATAGCAGTCAGGTTGATGTGCACTGAGCTTTTACGTACAGGGTACCAATTTACTCGAGCTTTGATCCTATAAAATGTATTCATCTTTGTTGTGAGATAAATACTTGACAGCGCGTCTATAGGTTGCAGGTATGGTAGTGTGGAACATTTATAGTGCTTTTTAAGCACTTTTTTGAGAAGCCACTCTCCCGAATAGGTTTCTGAAGGGAATTGCTTTGCTTGAATAAAATATGAGTTTTATTTTTGATCCTTTGCCGCAGTTTTTTTTTTTGCTCCGCACTGAGCTTCTACCTGTCCTTCCTCCGTGGCTCACTATCGGCAGGCTAGATCAGGGCCAGGTGGGAGTGCAGATTGTTTCAGAGTTTGTCCTTCTTGTTTTGTTAGGTTGGATCAAGACTTTTGACAAGTACTTCACAGACCAGACTCAGCATATTTTAAACAACATGGTTGTGAAGCTGGCTGAGGATCCTCGCAGGAAGTTCATCTGGTCTGAGATTTCTTTCTTCTCCAAGTGGTGGGAGACTGCAGACGTACACAAACAGGAGGCCATGCGCAAGTGAGTCACAGCTTTGTGAAGCACACAGTTTTGCCTTTTATTCCTTTTAAAAAAAAATCTGAGAATTAGTTGAGATCTCTTTGATGCCTGGCTGGCTCTAAGAACTGTATTTTTCTCAGTGGGTGGTATCTGCTGGCAGATTGTGGAAGCTCTAAATATAGCTTGTTATCTGGTTAATGTGACTACACTTCTTTAGGGCTGGATTATCCTCACCTTGTGTTCTTAATCCTCTCTTTTCTACAGACTGATCCTGGGAGGACAGCTTGAGATTGTGACAGGAGGCTGGGTGATGACTGACGAAGCCAACGTTCACTACTTTGCCATGATAGACCAGCTCATTGAAGGGCATCAGTGGCTGGAGAGGAATCTGGGTATATAATCCAAATAGAAAAAAATTATTTCTTCATCGAGAATTTTCATTTCTATTCGAAGGAGTGTAGCCCTAATACTCAAAAAGCTCAGACTGCCTGTGAAATTGTCAAACTTTCACAGCAGTCTGAACCTAAATTTATACCACTCCTCACCGAGTGTGATAATGAAATCTGAGCTTGTCATCCTGCATTCTGCAGATGTAGCTGCTCACTCAGTGGGTGATAAAATGTTTTGTGCTACATTCAGTTCTTCCCGCTGTGATTGGTGATTTCCTAAGAGATGCATTCCTTTCTTTTATTCCATTCTAAGCCTGAAAATGTCTGCCTGCTGTCACAGGTGTAACTCCTCGCAGTGGGTGGGCCGTGGACCCCTTTGGTCACAGTGCCACCATGGCTTATCTGCTGAAGAGGGCCAACCTGACCAGCATGCTCATCCAGAGGGTCCACTACTCCATTAAAAAGCACTTTGCCTCCACCCGCAGTCTGGAGTTCATGTGGAGGCAGGCGTGGGGTGAGTGGTCCGGAGCCTGCAATGTCTGTGCTTATCTTTGCTAAGCTCATTGCCAAATGAGCAAATGAGTCATGCCACTTGCCATGGCCGTTGAGAGGGAGGAGGGTCATGGAAGGACGACCAGTGTGAATTGGTCTCACATGAACTGTGTTTATTATTTCAAAATGAATTGGATGTCTGCCAGACATTTACTGTTCATTTGTGCCTAATGGATAAACAAGATCTGTGTGATAGTTTGAATCAGAGATACTTCTTATGCCCATCCATTTTTTTGATTAAATGCTGAACATCCCCAAGAAACAATTGGTGTGATCTTGCATTGCCAGAAAGTTTTTATTTTCAGTTGTGGTTGGCCTGCAATCACAAATAGCAACCTCACTCGTAGCTAATCTGCATGGATTCTCATGCTGTCCCGTCTTCTTTCACTACCCCAACAGATACCGGGTCCAACACAGACATCTTTTGCCACATGATGCCGTTCTACAGCTACGACGTGCCTCACACCTGTGGGCCTGATCCCAAGATCTGCTGCCAGTTCGACTTCAAGAGGTTACCAGGTGGCCGCATCAACTGTCCCTGGAAAGTGCCACCAAAACCTGTGGTGGAGGCTAATGTAGCAGAGAGGTGAGTCTTTAATTTGTGTGTCTTCATGATCAGAAAAGCCAGGTGTTAATGAAATGTTTTCATTTGGTTTAAATTCAGAAATATTAGTCGCATCCATCCCAGTTATTGTTATGTTGGCAGGCTGCAGAGACCTGCACATTTGGTCAATCAAAAGTGGAAAAAGGCTAACAGCTTTTAGTTTGATTCAAAGTTCTTTGGAAAGAGTCATGCAGTGATGAGCAGGATTTGAGTTCAGGTAATAGTTTTTATAACAGAAATCATGTTTTCGGCTCACGGCAAGCCACATGAAACATGGCAATGAAAATAAGTCAGTTTGTCCGTCTTCTAAAGGTGAGCGCTGAAACAATAAGCAAGCCACACATTGTTCAGAAATACCAAAGGGTTCATGCTCATGTGCATTAAGCGACCCCCCCATTGATTTCCTGCAGAATTTGCATAAATACAGATCGATGTGGAACTTTGATCCCAATAAAATGTATCGACCCAGACGATGTGAGATAAATACTTGACAGCACATCCAGGGGCTGCAGTCATGGCCAGTGTTGCACATTTAAAGAGCTTTCTTTGTAGGCCACATTTTAAATGGCTCAGTGCGAACAAAAGAGCTCCAGAATAGAGACACTGCAGCCAAAGTAAAACAAATGACAAATTTCCCTTTCCACTATAAGATAGCGTTGAGTGACATTCTCAGTATGATTGGTGGTGTTACTCTTTGCTACTGAGGAAATCTGGAGCCAGTCACAAATATTGTCACTTGTTAGAATTGCATTACTTTCAGATACACTTAAAAACTGCACAGTTGCGTATTAACACACAAGAGGAATGCATGCTCACAAAAGTTGGGAAAATACACGTTTCTAAGTGTTTAATAAAAAAATACTACATGAAATAAAAGATTGCGTTAATTAATAGATTAAAATCATTAAAAAAGAAAACGTATTAGAAATACAGCCTAAAATATTAATAAAGTATTATAATGGGTAACTTAAACTTTTTTTTTTTTTAAATGCCAGATGGAAAAAGTAAATAAAGACTAAAGGCAAACTAAATGAACACTCCAGTGAAGCCCGACTAAACAAATGAGTTTTGAAATTACATTTGAATTTAATTTACTTATGGGCTAGGCTCAGTAAATTGAAAATACTAAAGTCATTAGCTTCCCCGGAGTACAGAGTATACAATTTTGGTACAGCAATGCAAAAGATGTTTTCGGGCTGTTTAGTAACTTGTATCCGTTACATAATTCGCCCGTCAGAGAGCATCACGTTTAATGTTCAGCTGTAAATGATACCTCTCACTACCTATCAAGGTATAATCTTACATGAAACAAATAAATATGTGACTCGCAGCCTGCAGATTTGTTTATGTTTACTCCAACAAAATAAGGACTGGAGTGTCCTCCTCTTTTTTTTTTTGTGCTGCTGCATAGTATTGGTCTCTTGAAAACAAACTCATCTTGAATGTGTGCCAGTGGCGAGAGCCAGAGGAGGTCCATGATTGAAGGCTGACAGACATTGACTGCTGATAGTCTCGCCGTCACATTAAGCAGCTTTTAAAAGGTCCTGTAGACCTTTCCAGAGGACATTTTTCAGTGGAATATACCCCCAGGGCTCATTTGATCCCCATTTTGTTTTCCAAGGTCAATGTGATTTTTGTAGAAAATATGTTAAGCAGAGCAGCTTGGATGCCAAGAACTCTGCCCCATCAGTTTTACCCCCCCCCCCCCTCTACCCTTACTCTTTGTCTCTCTCTTAATCAGGGCACACCTGCTCCTGGATCAGTACCGGAAAAAGTCTAAACTATACCGCAGCAAGGTGCTCCTTGTTCCTCTGGGAGACGACTTCCGCTATGACAAAGCTTTGGAGTGGGATCAGCAGTACAACAACTACCAGAAACTGTTTGACTACATGAATTCTCACCCCGAGATGCATGTTCAAGTGAGAAATTCATTTTTCACCTGTCACAGATTATGTTCCCAAATATATGGGTTGTTTTCTTCTCCCTCATTGTTTTTGAGCTTTTCGGCACGCAGCGTACCAAGTGTCTCGGTGTACAACCTCTCTAGTGCTGATGAATCATGCAGTGGTATTTTAACTCGCTGACGGTTTGAAGAATCTGTCGTGACTTGATGTTTATTTCTGATGATGCTGTATAAGATGAAAGGCCCATGAATGATAATGAAGGACTTATTTTCTTTCCTTTTGTTTTTTTTTTTTTTTTAACATCCAGGCTCAGTTTGGGACTCTGTCTGACTACTTCAATGCTGTATACAAAGCACATGGCGTCGCCCAGGGATCCAGACCAGCAGACTTTCCTGTGCTTAGCGGGGACTTTTTCGCCTACGCAGACCGGGAGGACCACTACTGGACTGGGTATTTCACCTCTCGGCCCTTTTACAAAAGCTTGGACCGGGTGATCGAATCACACCTCAGGTGAGCCGCAATTATTGAGACATTATTGATAAGGGACATTCATTATTTAGGATGTGTTGGTAGGACTTTATGATTAGTAGTTTTATTCATAAATCTCTGTACACCTGATTTTTCCAAAGTTGTTTTCACACTGGATAGCCCATTAACCTTAACCCTGCTTGTCAGGTGCAGGGTTAGTATGAACATGTTTAATCAGTGGGGGAGCGGGGTTGGGTTGGACTCTGAATGGCAGCTGTATCAATATTGAGCGTGCTAAATATCAACACGAGTCCTTTAAAAAAAAAAAAAAAAGTTGAGAAATGCAGCCTGTCTCCTGTGATTTGACCCCGTTGAGCTGTTAATGTGGAAGTTACCATATGCCAATGCATCACAGACTGAATAACGCTATTCAAAGGCTTCAATTATGCTATTATGCTTCACAATTATCGTATTATAAAATACACCCTGAGAACCTACAAACTCCACACAGAAAGGAGGCCATCCTCCCCGTCTATGCTCAGATTTGCACATGTATGTTTATAAATGTATTGAATGTGCATCACCATGTAAACATGAAAACGGCTGACACAGCAGCATGCATCTCAAAACATTTTACCATGAATAAAAGATATATTTTTGGAGTTTTGACTTGTGTATCTAGCTCATCATGTGAGCAGAAAAGTAAATACACAGTTGTTTTAAATCAATTTCTAGAATTAGAAATGTGCTTGTCCTTGCTTGGAAATATAGACAGCTCAGTTCAAAGCACTGTCGCATTCAGATCATTTAAGTGGTGCATTTTTGTACTTCATTTGCCTGCAGCAGCTGAATAAATGATTCAAAATTATATTTGAATAAAGTACCTTATTCCTTTTCTCTATTAATTACTACTTAATGCAACCTCATGATAAATTTTCAAAAGCTGCTAGCTGAAAAAGAGCCATTTAGTATTTCCGCAAATTATATTAATGTCAACTCATGTCAATAGTTGATGCTTAACTGACTATTGAAATATTCATTGATTGTGGCCATAAATGTCCATTGTTTAACCTGTGTGCAAATTATGGACTATAATCTACAGGCGCCAGCACATAAACTATTTTGTTTGATAAAGACCTCTGATGCTCTGTGATATTTTACTTTAATATAATAAAGTAGGCCTATAATATATAAACTAAACTAAAAATACATTATTAATCCCCCTGAGGAAATTCTTCTTTTTTTTCACATTGACCAATCAGGATGCGGAGGTGCAGCCGCATTGGTGACGCGTCAGCTGTGGGATTCGAACCTGGGAACACCCTTATGAATTGGCACTTTTCTTTCAGAAATCGGCTGTCTGAAGTGACTTTAAACAAAGTAAAAGAAGCTCCTGTGTCATTTCTTCTGAAGGTCATTTACAATGACGACTGCTTGCCTCTGTGCTTCAGGGGGGCGGAGATCCTTTACAGCCTTGCAGTAGCAAACGCCCGACATGCAGGAATGGAAGGACGCTACCCGGTCTCAGATTATGCCCTGCTAGTCGACGCCAGGCGGTCAGTCGGCCTGTTCCAGCATCACGACGCCATCACTGGCACTGCAAAGGAGAATGTTGTTGTGGACTACGGCACAAAGTATGACTTCCAGAACTTTGGGAAGAAAAAGTTCCTTCATTAAAAATTAAAAATAAAAAGTATTTTCCTTCCTAACCCATCCTCCTTCCATCTCCAATTTTACTCTTCTAGCTGATCTCTACTTTTAATACACTGAGGCAGAATTGCAAGTCCTCTCCTGTGCCTGCTGCAGTGAGATGTTCGCTCTTCCTCTTTTTCAGATTGCTGCGTTCCCTCATCGGCCTGAAGAGAGTTATCATCAATGCTGCTCATTTCCTGGTGATGAAGAACAAGGAATTTTATCGCTTTTACCAGACTGAGCCTTTCCTGGAGACGGTACGGGACATGTGGACATTTCTGCCACCTTATCTTAGAGAAAAGAAATCTGCAAGTCTTTTTCCTATTGAGTATTCACTGTGTCTCCTGTGTTATATTTCTTCTCCTGCAGGATGACAGGCGAGCCACTCAAGACTCTCTGCCTCAGCGCACTTTAATCGAGCTGGACCCAGCAGGACCGAGGTATTATCTGCATCCCCCTTGCATCTTTCATCTCCTCGGCCACTCCTACACCATCCTGTGCTCAGGATTGCTCCCCCCCCCCCCCTTCCTCTCTCCCCCTCCAGGTACCTTGTTCTGTTCAACCCCATTGAACAGGAGCGACTGTGTGTGGTCACTGCGCTGGTCAACACAATCAGGGTGCGGGTGCTCACCGAGGACGGGCAGACCCTCCCCGTGCAGCTGAGCGCTCAGTGGAGCTCAGCTAGTCAAATGAGTGCAGAGGTGTTTGAGGTAAGGAACTGGCCTCATTAATATTGCTCGCACAGCAGCAGAGTCTGCACATTCTTCTGTTGGTGTCTACGCTGTAATGTGCACTGAGAAGCAGTTTGACAGGCTCACGGCTCAGAAGAAAGTCATTAAAGTTACACGAGTTCAGTGCAGGAGAATAGTCTTAAAATCTATAACGGCTATGCAAACGTGGCGAGTTGGGAATGGCTGTCATTGTTGTTCATTTGTAGCTCCTAAATGGGATGTATTTTGATTTCAAGCATGCACAGACTGACAACTCTGTTAGAAATTCATGTAATCCATTACAACAGCTCTAAATGTGACCTTTTCATGACCTTACACATTCTGGATTGGGATTGGGAGCTCCCTGAGCAGAGCCTAATGTCTCAGGTTAAATCATGGAAAAAGTTGAGGCCAAATTAAACACAGGAGTCACATGATCATCTTTGGAAACCAGAAGAGAGCTGCTGAAATGCACTTACAGCTTACGTTGGTGTTGAACTGTATTGAGAGTTTATATTCTGCTCTTCCCATGTATGGCGATATGATGCAGTTCAGCTCAACCATACATAGAAGTGCAACCTCAAAAATGACCACATTCATATTTAAACCTCTCTGAAGCAAAACCTTCTGTTAAAGCAGAATTTGAGAACTATTGTACTGGATTGAAGTAGATTATAAAAACATCCCCATTGAAGTGGCCAGTCTGTGTGCGTACATGTCCTCATAGTACTTGTTTATTATGGGAGTGCAATATAAAACAGATGGAGGACTTGTCCTTCTATTCGTGTACCATGATTGGAGCTTGGCAGAACCACGTTTCCTGATCTTCCTCTTCTGTATTCCATCTGACTTAAAGGTTACCATGTGTCTTCTGAATGCTTCAGTTTTATCAAGTGATTATTACGGCCATTGTTGCTTTTCTAGTTTTCAGTTCTACTGGGACTTCTCACTTCAACAATAGTTTTTTTTTTTTTGCTCCAAAACTGTTAAACCCAAGCGATGACTGTGCAGAAAAATTCCGGTAGATCAGCAGGTTCTGAAACACTCAGACCAGCCTGTCTGAAGCCAGCCACATTTAAAGTCACTTAAATCACTTTTACGCCTCAATCTGATGCACTTTAAACTTCAATATTTGCTTTGGACCAGAGTGCGATTAGTGCTAAAAACAGAAGGGAGGATGTTTTCTGGGATGGAAAAACATCAGATCATAGATTGTAAACATGAGCTTCACATCTTTATCACAATTGCATGCTTTAGTAAAATATATTTTGAGTGGTTGCTCTCATGTAATTGGCTGATTTATAGTTCTACAAGTTACCTAATGTGATTAGTGAGCGTACAGAGATTCACCATGATGTCATAACTACTGACGGGTGAAGTGAATAATGCATATTGTCTCGTCGTCATAGCGCCTATTAGTGAGGAGGGATATATTACACAGCAGTTTAACAGTTTGTCCTTAGATTTCACACGTTGGAAGCAGCAAATGGATAAAGATTTGAGCACATTTGTCAAAACATAAATTGTAAATGCTGGGTGGGAACAGAACTGCAGCTCCAGCACGGTGTTCGAGATCTGCAGTGGTCAGTATCTATCAAAAGTTGTCCTGATTTGAAAATCAGTAAAGCAGTAGCAGGGTCACTGCCGGTTCAATGTCAGAATACACAGCACATCAGTGTGTTGTATTCTGCGCTGTCTACCACCGAAAGTATAAACAATAGCAGCATGAACACCACAGAGCCTTGCAAGAAGACAAATCTGTTTCTTTGTGTGTGAAATGATATTATTCTGGGTCCTGCTGTCCATGCGGGTCTTCCTTTTGATATACAGCATCTATCCAAATATTGTTGCAGACAACGTGCAGCTTTTCATTAAACCTGTATTTACTGATCAAATAATTTGAAACCAGATAATTTTTTTTTCTAGTTCAAATCCCTTTTACTTTTTCCATGATGCTAATGTGTTGGTTCAAGAAGAGTTTTTAAGGTTGGTAGTTTGAATATAGAAGTCTGTCTTAGGGCTTATTCGCATGGAAAACAGAAGTAGCATATTGGAGAAAAAAAGCTCCCATCATATATTGAATCTACACATGTAAAGATGCTTGGTTCACTGTGACTGTGCATTTAGTTTTAATTTGTTTGCCCAGTCGGTCTCCACCCTCACGAAATAATGAATTTATCTGTAACAATGTAACAGCACTCTCATTAACACCACTTATCATTAGATTTTAATTACAGTTCTATTGCTGACGTGAACGTGCTTTTAACTTTTAATTAATGCCTTGTGGTCGTCACTTGAAGCTGGGATTAACAGAAAGAATGTGAGTGAGTGCTGCTTGTGTTGCGTCAGATTTCTGTGTTCAAGTCGTCTTGGTATAATTATTCATTCCCATCTCACTCTCCAGGCGACTTTCATGGTTCGTCTGCCACCTCTCGGCCTGGCTGTTTTCCATCTGTACGACTCGCCGGACTCGCCCATGACGCTGCGGTCTGAAACGCTGCTCAGGCTGTCGGGTCGCGGTGCGACCGCCCGCGCCACAGATCCGCTTCCTGTGCGCTCCCAGCAGGCCGACTCTCAAACCTTCTACATCAGTAGTCAGTCTCTGACGCTGGGCTTCTCTGGGACCACTGGTCTGCTGGAGGTTTGCCTTTTATCAGCTCTTTAAATCATTTTGACTTTATTTCTGTATGGAGGATTTACCAATCTGTTTTTAACTTTGATCTTTTTGGAGGAATGAGCCACCAGCTTGATTTCCTAACGGGTCCTGGCTGTCTGAGTAGAAACAAGACAGGCCATGTTCACTTTGATCAAACAACCTTTCATCTCCTGTCTATTTCCTGTATTTGTTCTCAATCACTTTTCCACATGCAGAGCATCAAGCGAAAGGACGATCCTCAGGAGGTGAAGGTTCAGATGCAGTTCATGGTCTACGGCACTCGTCCCTCGAAAGACAAAAGTGGAGCTTACCTCTTCCTGCCTGATGGGAAAGCAAAGGTATTCTCTTAGCTCCGTCTCAGATGTTTATTTGCCTCTCGGAAGCCTTTGATCGAATCCCCCCCGTGTATCGTGTTATTGTATCCTGCTGAGGGAGCTCGGGGCTGGAATGCAGGCTGTTGTCTTTAAATCATGAGGAGATGAAGCCGCATCCACTCAGTGTTCACTTTCCATTCTGGAGTTAGCTCATCTTCCTCATTGCTCTTAGCACATACTCTCTTCATGAGTGCACCGTTTATTCTTCTGCTTTCAGCCCTACAACCAGAAGGAGCCGCCTGTGGTGCGCGTCGTGGAGGGGCCTCTTTTCTCTGAGGTGGTGGCACACTACCAACACTTTCAACAGACCGTCCGCATCCACAATGTGCCAGGTAATAAACACGGCAATGCACAGTGGCGTCTGAAGATTAAAAAAAAACCAAATGCTTTAGCAAAAACAATTTGAAGAAAGACACCAGATGGTACAGTTCAATACAGGTCTGTTTAGCAAAAGGACAAAATATAATTAAATTATGTTGTTTTGTCTTTTTTTTATTTTAAGAATTGACTGATGTGGAGGAAATACAAAAGTTGTCACATTTTGGATATTTCTGTGACCTCTTTCGAGCCTTAAAAAGTGTTCCAATATGGTTAGATGTTAACTCTTCAATGGAAGAGATGGTATGCCTGCTAACTCTTAACCCAAAGTCATGTTTTCGTGAAACAAAACAATTTACTGCTTAGAGCTATTTTAACAAATTCAGGAAAATGTCTGATCTTAATTACTGTTCAATGGGGGTTTTGAACATATATTTGACTTGATTTCTCTTGTGCCTTGTGGGAGGATCTGGAATGTTTGTCTAATCTGCCCACACAACACCAAAACATATGTGTGGCTTTTTATTGGAACAGAAGGAAGAAGAAAAAGGTTTGCCATTTACTTTCCCAGGTGGGGCAAATGGGAGGTTGAGCGCACTCTATCAGATACATACGGCATTTGCCAGATATGCATAAAGTGGAAGCTTTTGATAGGAAAAAGCACCAAATATTTCTATCAATATTTCATTCCAGAGATTAAGTACAGCCTGTCATAGTGAGATATTATTTATTTGTATTGTTATTACAGTTTTGACTTGAAAAGTTTAACTACAAATCAAAAATGCTAGTCCAAAAACAGGAGAAGTAACGGTTCTCTAAAACTGACCCTGACAATTCATTACTTTCTGAGATTAAGGACTTCACTGAGCATGTTCAGGTTAAATCAGGTGAATTCTAACTTGCCGTTAGTGAAAATAGAGGAGACACGGGAGAGTGTTAACATACGATGCAGCAAATTCTCCACTGTTTATTCAAGGACTTTTTCTTTCCTATTTCTCGAATTGTCATTGCTTTGTGTTTCCAGGCGTGGATGGGTTATCAATAGACATGAGCACCATGGTGGACATCAGAGATCAGACCAATAAGGAGCTTGCTATGCGGCTGGTTACAGACATCCAGAGTGGAGACGCCTTCTACACCGACCTGAACGCCTTCCAGGTCAGCCGAGCTTTGTGTGACACGACAAGCTAGTATTTCTTCACTCCTTGTTGACATATACCACGACGCAGCCCTGATTGATAGTTTGACGTCTCTGTGGTAGATGCAACCTCGTCGTCACTACCTGAAACTTCCCCTACAAGCCAACTTCTATCCGATGCCCAGCCAGGCGTACATCCAGGACAGCCACCACCGCCTGACGCTGCACACGGCTCAGTCTCTGGGTGTCGGCAGCTTGGAGAGCGGTCTGTCTCACTTCATTTTAGTTGATGTCCTGTCATGCATCTTCATTTCATGTTTTTAATAGGAGTTATCTCTGAAGTGCCCGGTATCCCTCTTTGTTTACTTGTCTTGCCTCTTTCCGCTACAGTATTGATGCTCTTCTCCCTCAAGAGGTTCTTGGAGAGCGAAACACTTTAAACCCCGATGTTTGTGCACTGAGCTAATCCTTTTATCATCAATACGTGAATAATGGAGGCGGTCGTAAATGATGGATGTCTCGGAGTGTTTGTATGTATCGACTCATGTCTGAAAGTTCGATACATGGGTTTTGCATCAGGGTTGTTCTCCCCTCGTCTCCCCTGCAGGCCAGCTTGAAGTGATTATGGACCGGCGACTGATGCAGGATGATAATCGTGGTCTGGGTCAGGGCCTGAAAGACAACAAGAAGACGGCCAACCGTTTCCGACTGCTGCTGGAGAGGAGATCAACCGGTAACAAGGTCAGTGATGTGACGGCGGAGGTGGGCGATCGGCGCTCCTGAAACTCGTGTGTGACTGGGTGTTTAATGACTCTGGGAAAGGTTGCTGAATGTAACCCGGTTCTTCTTAAGTCTGTTTGATCAGTTACACTTTTCTTCACATAACTTTCCAGTGCGCATTATCGTGTGTTTTTCCTTCATTCTCTCATTTTCTTTTACCTCTCTTCTTTTTTTTTTGTCCACTGAATTCAGCACAATGGTGTCTTTGCCAAACTCTCGTCCTTGTTTCATTCTTTCCTCCCAAACTTTTTGAAAGATGGAGTTCAAGAGGTAAAGTTGCTCTCTGGCAGCAGTGAAGATGCTTGTTAGCCTGCTCCGTAGCTGGATCCATAGACATAGCGCCAGTTTTCATCTTTTTCTTTGAGTATTGTTTGCCTCCCTACTCCTCGTAGCCATAGCCAGACTAGTTCATCTCTGTGACGGCGCCATTTAAAGAAACAAATTGTACTATTTATCAAGTGAATGAATGCACATTGGCCGGGAACCGAGTCACTGGTAGTAGTTTCATCATCCAGCTCTTCATTAATGCTGCTGATGTTCCGTGGGATGAATCAACGTGTCACAAAGCATCATGTCTGACACTCTGTAATGTTCTTAATTTGAAATTTGACACTACAACAATGTGATTAGTGCAGTGTCTGTCCGGACTGGAATTAGAAATCCACCTCTTACTCTGACAGTCATTAGAGCCCGTTCCTCATGTAGTGGCAGCATCAGTGCGTCTCCAGAGGTGAGCCGCTGATGATGCTGTAATAATTACATTATCATTGAGCGCAGTCGTTTCATTCCCCCCTCTGCCCTCCCCCAGATGATGGACAGCGCAACGACCAGCTTCCCATCTGTACTCAGCCACATGACCAACGCGGTCCTCAACCACGAGGTCCTGGTGCTGCCCGTCCTTCCCAAAAGACGCGGTATCCCCCCTCTTCAGACCTTCACCCCTCTCAAGTCTCTCCTCCCCTGTGACTTCCACCTGATGAACCTACGTAGCATCCAGAGCCAGGTAACATCTTGGATTTAGACTCCATTTAACAATGACAATAGCAATTTCACAAAGTGCAAACACTGCTATGCCTGTTTCTACCTGTCTACCAAACCAACTGTTTGACTCTGGATATGTGGATGTGTATTCCTGTTTCTTGTGAGCAGCAGGACCCTCTGTCTCCGTCTCCGTACACTGCGTTGATCCTCCACCGTTTGACGTTGGACTGCGGCCTCGAGGCTCAGAACCTGGGCTTCAACTGCACCACGACACAAGGACAGGTCCGAGCTGAAACGCGCACGAAATACACACAAGAATCTGACAAAGAGATTCCAGATTTGGCATTTCAGAGTGACTTAACTTGTCTACAACTTTAGTTTCAGGGTTTATTGTTGCATTTATTTTGCCATCAGTCAAACCACACTGCTACATTCACACAGCCACACTGTCAAAGTGATTTTTCCATTTAATTCCATTTCCTCCTTCCCTGTTCCCCATTGCAAACCTCCACACAATAATATTGAATGACTGCCAGATATTGAAAACTGAAGTTATCTTGGATAAAAGAGGCAGAAGCTCTCGCTCATTGCACATTTTCTGACAATTCTACAGCCAGAAAATCAAATAAATGTAGTCCTTGTAGTCACTAGAGAGTTAACTATTGAGAATAGCAATATTTCATGATTATAGTGAAGCAGTAAATTTTTTCTTTTATCCTTTTTGTAACTCTTCACTGAACTTCACCAAAGCCCCAAATCATTAATTTGCATCATTTTGCACAAATTACTTCTTCTGGTACAGAGAGACTGAAGGGAAAGTGAATGAGACTTGACAAGCTTTAGCTTTGTATCCTGTCTCTGTTTGTTTGACACAAAAAAAACATTGTTTTCTTGAAGAGCTGCAATAGGTTGGTTAAAAAAACATGTCTATTATAACATGTATATTCTCTATTTGATTTGCATACGCGAACTCAAAGTTGTGCTTTCAGACTGATTTCAGTTTGATTGTCCAAAGAGTTCTCCAGAAATGACAAAGTGCATTATTACGGACTGCTTTTTATCCCACTACATTTATCAGCCCCAGCTATTAGTTTCAAACTCAAAATTTTATATACAAACCATCAGTCGATAGGACAGATTCAAGTACCAAGCGATAAATCCAGCAGGGAAAAAAACAAAACAGCTCCTTGATGACTAATTTCTCTCCATCAGTATTGATCGTAATGTGATTAAATCAAGCAGCATCTGTTCCTCGAGGTTTTCTTCATCGTTAATTTGTTCGTATCACTTCAGTACCTTTACTGAGCAGTGTTGTTGGAAGTAACTCTGCACTGTGTCCCCTCTAATGCTCTGTCCTCTACCTGCAGCTGAGTGTTGCCGGACTGTTCAAGAACCTGGACCTGCAGCTGCTCCAGCCCATGTCCCTGACCCTGATGCACTCCAGCACGCCTCTGGCCAACGACTCCACCATCAGCCTGGATCCCATGGAGATCTCGGCTTTCAAGCTCAAGCTGCGCTAAAAGCCGGAGGGACTAACGGCATTAAAAAAACAAATTAATAAAAAGAAGAAAAAAGAAACTCCTTGGACTGACTGCCAAGGCCCGCGTTGGGCCACAGACTGGACACAGAGAGGTCTGGGTCTCTCTCCGAAACGTGAACATTCCAGCTCGGGGAGGCAGGGGTCGTCTGCAGCAGGACTGACTGCACAGCAGGGGGCAGGCGATCGCCGTTACTGATCTTCTCACAAAGCAGCATAATCCGGAGTGAGTGCGCAGCTGTTCCATCACAACAAGGACTGCCGGAATCACTCGGGAGATACAGTCGGGGATCTGTTTGTCTCTGCAATCAAACATGAATTGTCTCTTAGTTCTGCTTTCTATGGACTCGTGTCTTTTTCTATCTTCGCTCCATCCTGGACTGAACTACTGAATGTAAATATCTCCTAATGAGGGGGGAAAGGGTGGAGGCCCGGGACTGGTGCCACATCAGAGTGCAATTTACAAAGCTTTATTTGGTGTGTGAGTTTTTTTTTTTTTTTTAATTAATGTACGCGCCGAAGACGAGAGTAATTACTTTCTTTTGTACCCATGAGTTGACTGAAGTTAACGACGTTTCTGTTTGACAGACTTGAATGCAGCAAAGAGAATGTGCGGCCCCTTCATTTCAAACTCAGACCTGAGCTGCAAAAGCTTAAGCCGTCTTGATCTGGAACCCCCCCCCCCCCCCCCCCCCCCCGTGGTCACTTCTCGATAAAACTGTGATCAATAATCATATCGGATGACTGTTTACCTTCTTTCCACTGTTTCAGCCTGTAGATAGTATGAAGACTCTTACACACACGCTTCCTGAGATTCCCCCCTGCTGAGGAGAAAACTGTGGAGATAGTTTGTGCACATCTTTCACGCTCTTGTCAGTCATTCCTGTGCTTGTACTCGACCGTTGAGAGGCTGGATTGTGTACCATACTGTATGCAGTAGAAGAATAGGCAAAGACTATACCTCATATATATCACACAGCAGATATATTGGTGTGTGTGTGTGTGTGTCTGTAGAGTACATTTATGTGAATACTTGGGGTTGTCTTTTTTTATTTTTTTTATTTTGGGATGAATCAAGGTTATAATGCACAATCAGGGACCATTTGTAGTGTTGTTAGGTATCATCACTTAATGTGGGTGTCTGTGCTGTGCATCTGATTATTACGGGAAAAAAGAGCTTCAGATTGCTTCATTATTATAATTAGGGGTCATTTCATCCAATAAATGGAAAACCAAATGCCTTTTTTTTCCACCGATATGCAAAATTATAAAAGTGTGCAGGAAACCAATCATTGTGAGAGGTCTGGATCATTTGGGGGCTTCAATTGACTCTTTGTCAACGCTATGAAATAACATCCAGAGGCCAAGAGGGGTTCTTTGTCACTTCATTTTGTGAAATTACTATCCCAAAATATTACATCTGTGAAGATTTAAAAGACCGCAGGAGCAGATTTTTAAAATTAACTGAAGCTGATAAAGAATTTTGTGACCTATTTTTTTCCCCCCAAATAATAAAACACTGCCAGAAAAAGGCACTAATTAATGTCAAAAAACGATAATTTCCAGTACCAAGAAACTCCACCCGTTCCTGTTTTGGTGCATAAAACTTGACAGGATCCGGTCGGTGTGTTTTCCGTTAGAAATGTATCCCAGTCTCTCTGGAGGTCCCACAGACCACCGTGGAGAATTCACTGGAAACGGTTTCCATCAAAACAAAGAATGAACACAAACTGCATACTAATTCCAGGCCACATTTCTAATTGAAACACTGAGAATGTGTTTATATTCCGTGTTTTGTCAGTTTGTGTGTTTTAGAAAAAGGAGATTTGAGAGCAAGTCTCGGAGAAGTGGAGCAACTTCTCGCAGCTGCACAAAATTAAATATGAACACGTAGTCTATAATTTATTGCATATATAAAACAAAGAGGTTTGGATTTCTCCCCTGTATAGAACTGGTATGATGCATGAGACACGGCAGAAGTCTGTGGAAAGTGTCTCTGGAAATACCTTTTTTTTTTTTTAATGCGCTGTGAGTATCAACATTTTTGAGATTTTTCTCGTCACGTGAAAACATCCTGGATGAACGCTGCTGGAGTCTTTTGGAAGAACTGACCCTTTAAACAAAGAAAGCAGTCGTGTGGATTCACACAGGGACAGAGTGGGTTTCTTTTAACGAGCTTCAGTTTTTCTTTTCTCCATGGCTTCTGCTCCACGGAGCTTCTGTCTTCACGCGCTCAGCCTTTTCCGGCGGCTCGTGTCCCTCCGAGGCCTCGCACCTCGCTGCCCACCCGTGTCGCTCCCGGTACTCCTCCGCCGTCCCTCCCTCCCGCTCACCGCCCTCTGCTTCGTTTCCTCCTCCTCTGAGCCCCGACGTCTGATCCGCTGCCCTCCAGGACGGTCTGCTGTCTCCCGCCGCACAAAACCGTCTGTCCCTCCAGCTGTGCTTAAGTTTAGTGCGTCCAGACCTCACCTCTGCTTCCACCTCTCTTGTCCTGGTGTCTGATAACCTTGTCACCACCTCCTCTCCTGCGTTGTGTTGGGACATTTCATGTGAAATGTCTCCTTTTTCTTTTCTTTTCTTTTTTTTATTAAACGTGATATCTGCTGTAGCGCTGTTTATTGCTTCTCCAGAGGTAATATATGCAGATTGTGTCTTTTCTGTATTTGTTAATCATGGTGGGTCAACGCTGCAGAGAGATGGGACATCTAATAAAGACGTTTCTAATGATCACGCATTGCTGTTATTTACATTTTACACATTCTTGTCCAATTTATTGATGAGTCTGTGTGAACGCTGCAAGAATCTGGTATTTCTTAAATGTTTTGCAGTCTTGATGCACTCGAGCAGCAGCAGGGGTGTGAAACAAATGGCCAGTGTATCAAACCTGGTCAACCGGGTAGGATCACGTGTGTCAAATTGACAAAATAGACATTAACTAAGCAACCTCTATATATCTAATGGGTACACGAGGTTACATGAACATCGGGATCATCTGGTGAATTAATGAAAGCATGCACGCTGGAGGCTTGCAGAGAAGTGACAGGCTTTTTCCAACACGGTTTGACGAGAAAAATAATTTGGCAAAAAGGATTTCAGATTCCATTCTTATTGTGAAAAGCTCATTAAAGTTGATCGTCTTTTTCAAAAATGTGCTTGTAGCTACTGCTTTTTCCAAAACAAAGCAAAAAGGTTTAATCAGTATTCATGAGCTATTATGCTGTCATTTTACTAGTCTGGCCCATTCAAGATCAAAAAGGGGGCTGTATGCACCCCCTCCCTAAACTAGAATGACTTTAATACCCCTGCATGAGTGAACCCACTTCATTTGTATGCTGCTCTGTGGCCTTTGACAGAACTGGTAAAGAGGCTCATTAATTCTCTATCAGTAGGGGGCAACATTGAGTTATTGTGCAGATGTTGTCGCTGTCAGATAAGTGCAGTGAGATATCAGCCCCTCAGACATGACCAAATGCTTCACTTGTCAGCGGTGGGGCTCCTCTCACTCTCTCACCTGGACGCTCTGTCAGCCAGCTGACCCGAAACACCCAACTTCACTCTGCAGATCACAACAGCAGCAAAGCAAAACAAAACCTGTGAGACCCAGCATTGATCAGGCATGAGAAGCATTACCTTGTAGTGCAGTAAGAAAAGAAAAGGGGACTTTAGATAAATTAAAAGTTTGGTGGTCGGGATGTCTGAGAGAGATCATCGGGAGTGGAGGTGACGGTCTGTGGTGGGGAGACTCGCAATCTGCTGTTGTGTCACAACCTTTTCTGTGCTTCCACAAGGAGTGGAGACACAACTGACTTCATCCCTCAGCATCAGGCCACACACACACACACACACACACACACACACACACACACACACACACACACACACACACACACACACACACACACACACACACACACACACACACACACACACACACACACACACACACACACACACACAGAGTTAAGACCCATGTCAAATTGATCAAAATGTGAAATCAGCGAACGGGGGCGCTGATTTGTTTAAGTCTTATTTTAATTAAAGTAATATTCCTCGTTGCCAAGTCTATAGTTACCAGACAGGATTGTGCAGTACATGACAGCTAATTAATACTAAATACGAAAAGCTAAAGGGCATACAGGGAAAAGAAGGCATTGAACCAATACACAGCTCAAACAAACACCTAATGATGGTGTGAATGAGGAGATAAAAGGCTTTGCAACTCATCTACTGCTTTAACCACACACACTTGGCTCCACACATATAGTATTTATAATGCAAAGCATGATGCATCTGAGGGGCACCGAATTGTGCAAGCGTGTTCTCCCAGCAGATCTAATTATGGGCCACAGAATGAATGTACCTTCACCCATGAACCCAGTTACCTGCACCTCTGTAGAGGCGAGCACCGCTAATGAACAAAGCAGCAACCGGCAGGCGTTGCTTTCCCCGCGTGCACACGCACACGCATCCATTTATATTCATTTAAACTTTAAGGGGCCACTGGATTGGCGCCGGGGATAGCAGTTTTCCTGAGGGTGTTTTGGCAGCGAGCTCACTGCAACTGGATAGTGGGAGTGAAGACAGCGCTCTGGCAGCCCCGGTAGAGCTCGGCAGGCACCCCGAGTGAGGGATGCACGCTGACAACAATGATACACGGCCATGAAGAAGTGATGAACCATCTGCTCCGTCGGCTTGCGTTTGTGTGTCAGCGCCTGCATTTCTTCATACGTGGCAGTAAAAGACTCAAACAGTCACAGCTCTGCAATAGCCAGTCTTTTGTTTTTAATTATTAGTCTTAATCCAGCATGAAACTGATCTCCACACCGCAAACATCCACCAACAGTCAAATGAAAAAAAAAAGATAGAAAACAAACTTAGAAAAAGCCTCGTTTTTTTTAATCACCTCCATCCATCTGACCTTCAGAGACAAAGGTTTGGATTCAGAGGGTGTAGTCAAAAGTCTGCACTGGTAAAGAAACAAAAAAAACAAAGCAGGTGTTTGTGTTTTGAGGCTCACGAGAAAAAGAGGAGGAAGCTTCACCGTGATGAAGATGTTCTGGCCGAGAAGCCCCAAAATCAATATACAGTGCCCTCTGTGGGGGGGAATGAAGAGAAAATGATTGTGTTTCTTTACCAGCTGCATCCGAGCACAACACTGTAAAAAGGTCAGCCAAGTAGCTTTAGGCCAAGTGTTTTTTTTTTTTTTTTTTTCATTTTTAATATTAAAAAAACTGTGCGGCTCCACTTCAAGTCACATGAGCTGCAGTGAGTGATGCCTCTGATATGTCTGAGCCGTGGTGGCAATTCCCAACCGAGGCCTGATTGAAAGCGAAACACCCTCCACAGTTTTCCCTGCTTATCAAACCGCCTGTGGGATGTTTTATTATGCTGTCCCAGTGTGCTGCGGAAACCCCCTATTTAAAGTTTTCTCACTATTAATGAACAGCAAGTCAACTTCATAACCTGCGGCCGCCATCTGCCAGGCATCTGATCAAGTCTGACAACAGCGATTCATTACAGTGCGGCCCGAACCCTCTGCTCAGGTGTTCGCATTAGTGGGATGTTAATGTGACAAAGTACGGTGGAAGCCTTCTCTCCACCCAATCACTCTTCACGTTCAGTTCAGTCTGCACAGCCCAGACTGTCCAGCCTCTTCCTGATGAAGTTTGAGGTTTGGGATTCTGGAGGTTTGTAAAGTCTAAAAAAAAAAAAAAAAAAAAAAATAAAAGAAAAAAATCCAGAGATGATGTCAAACTAAAATGTGTTTGGTTAAAGCCTCGCAGCCAGAATACCCTGGTTCAAATAGCAAGGATGAGGATCTTTGATCATGGTGGGCCATGCAAATTGAGCGACGTGAATCGAAATGCCTGCGTCCAATCATTCTACTTAGAAATGCATTTCAATGAACAATATTTCAGGGATTAATTGCAATTAAAATTGAGTTCAAATGCAGTGAATTGACCTTGTTTTGGAAGCATTTGACTTCTCATATATGGAGTGTGGGCTTGGTGGTCTTTCTGTGTTTGCATGTTCTCCCTGCATGCATCTGTTAAAAAAAAAAAAAAATCATTTTAAGTTTAATTGGTGTCTCTAAAACAGCCTGTAGATGTGAATGTGTATGTGGGTCTCTCTCTCTCTCGATTAGATAAAGCAGTAGGTCAAGCAGATGGTGAAAGCAGTAATTTTCAAAGTGTAGGGTGGGCTTCAGTATGTGTGAATTCAAACAATGAAATATCCTCAAAACAGTAGCATGTATCAGATCTAAACCCAGATATTTGTAATTTAAAATGTCAAATTACCATGAGAATATAAATTGTTTTAATCACCCAGCTGTTAATAATACTCTATACAATGTTAAAAATGGTCATTTGGAAATCCTAAAATCATGATTTTGGCTCAAGCTGTGTGTTACAGATTTCCAAAAAGGTCTTTAAATACGTTAATCCCTTTTGACGATTTTCAAATTTTGGAGTTTCTATATACTGAATAAGAATGGCCTGATAATGTGAAGTTGCAGTGGTACATTAAGTGCACATTTCCATCTGAAGAGTCCTGTGCCGATTTCACTTCAGGTATTAACTTTAAGATTTCTAATTCTACTAGAAATGTCTGGCTCCTGCACGCACTTCAGAATGCCTTGGCACAGAGCCCTGCGCGTAGCACAAAAAGTAAGGAACTTTATGTTTTGGCAGAAGATTTGGAATTTCTTTTTAATCGAAGCAACCCACATACTCAACACTGCTGCTTATCCAACAAAAGCATGTGTCCTACAAATGTTTCTCCATTTAAAAAAAAGAAAAGAAATCAATAGGCTTTTTAATTGTGTTAGAATTGTTGCAGAGAAGCATTGTTGAAAGAAATATTCTAGCAAAAGCAAATTTCCTGCTATTTTGAGCTGCATTTTGATATTCCAATCAGGCTCATACTGCCTCTGCTTCTTATTTTCCTCCCGACAGAGGAGTGTTTCTGTGTGTCTGCACTGCACCGGCTTGTTTCAACCGGAGGTGCATGTTTGGTTGGACCACAGCTGGATCAGGGAAGCTTTTGAGATCAGGCCAACGGGACAGTGAGGCTTCTTGTGTGTGTGTGTGTGTGTGTGTGTGTGTGGGGTGTTGATGTACACCTGGGACGTGCTCCTCCCGAGGCTGTCGGGCGGCGCGAGATCAGCTGATAAGACGTGACAGAACAGCATCCCCAGGGAGGCTGCAGATACAGTCCAAGATGTCAAAGTATTGCAGGCAAACACTTACTTCCCTGTCAGTCAGCAAATAAGCACATATGGACACATATCTGCATTTAAACCGTGTTTTAGAATCATATTATCTGGGAAAAAAAAAAAAATCTCAACAGATAATACAAAAATGTATTCTGGACACAAATGTGTGGCTGCAGAACTTTTGGCAGTGGCCTCGTAATATTTCTTCTTCTTACATCTCAAAGCTTCTTACGCTTGCCTGCCGGTAGTTCCTGCCATTTCTCCACAGCAATGTGCGGGAGGCTCTTCTGTGTCGCCAGGAGTCCTGTCTGCAGCAGATTTCAGCTCCCTCCACAGGTTTTCAGTTCAATTTAGGTCAACACTCATTGCTGGCCATCTTTTTCCTCTTCAACCACGACCATTGTGTGGCCGGATGTCTGCTGTGATTCATTGTTCTGCCGGAAAACACAAGACCTTCACCTCACACCCATCTTTTTTCAAACACTTGTTGCCACGGTCGACTGTAATACAGAATGATTTTTTATCTTTCCTTTGATACATTTCATGTCTCCAGTATGACGATAAAAAAAAATCAAAAAAAAAATCTGCTTCAAAGCAGGACCAGACCACCATGATCTCCAGGAGGTCCATTGTACTTTTCCTCACAGGCACATTCCCAAAGAGCTCCTTCTTTGTGGTACTAGCCTCACACTACTAGACATCATCCTGAATTCTTTATTCTTACCTCAGAACCCACAAAGCTTCCGAAAAATAATTCACCACTCGAGAATGTCCGGATAACTTTGACAATGACCTTGTAGCTTACAGCGTCCCGATTTAAGCCCATCATTTATTAGTCAACTCAGGTCCCTCAGAAATTATGATCAATTACTTAAATGACCTGCATATTTTGTGTCCAGCATACATTTCATGCCTGTGCATTTTATTTCACCAGCTTAAATGAATGCTTTTCTGCTGTAAAGGACATTAGACATTTATTAAATGTGTGTTTTATATAAAGATGGTTCAAGTGAAACAAAATCTGTGAGGATAGGAGATTTAATACTTTGGGAGCCAATGATTGTGACCCGGACCGGAGCAGTGAGCGAGCTGCAAGATGTTTTATGTGCTTGACCTCTGCCTGCTGCTAAAACGCAGGATACTTAAAATCTATTTCTTGCAAGTACCCAAGCTTCAGATAAGTTTTTTTGAAAAAGCCCCTTTACAAAAAAGAAATGCACTATTTCTTGAGTTAAGATGGTTAAAGCAAAAGTAGGTAAAAGGCAAAAACATCAAATGGTCACGAAGAATTAAGTGGCAATAAATACAACTGGCACAAAAATATCAATCAAATTAGATAAATAAACAATTTCAAATAAATAGATGAGCGAACAAGTCATGATGATTTTAATGGACGAGGTGCTGAGGGGGCATTAAGGCCCGTGTTTTGTCTGTTTGTTATTCTAAGCCTGTGCGGTTCTCCCTCAGGACACAGCTCCATACAGTCAGATCTGAAGGCTGATGTCACTCGGGCTGCGGCGGCGTAAGACGCCACGCCACCAGAAGCGGGTTTTGGTCAGATCGAGCTCTGCGTCTTGATGAAAGCAGTCCTCTCGCCGTGACCGTCCACTTCCTCGGTGTCTGATTCAGACTCGTAGGCAAGCCGGTCCTCATCAGCCCACACGGTGGGGATCCCTTTGTAGCATATCCGTGCCTTCCTCTCCCGTCCCTGTCGGAAGTCAAAACCAAAGCCCACCTGCGTCCCCCTGCTTTCTGAAAACCCAGAGGGCAGTTTGGTCCTCCAACCCAAAGACGCACCACCTGAGCGTATCTGCAGCAACAGGAAGACCCCGGCGAAGGCGGCCAGGATAAAGGCACAGCTGAGAACGGCCACGATGGTGGGGAGCTGGTTGGACGGGGGGACGCTGAGCCCCGGAGGTTCCTCCATTTCTTCATTGTGGTGGACTGCTGCTGCCGGGATCTCCCCCTCTGGTTGAGCTCCATCTGCCTGGAGTCCTCCTGTCAGAGGGGACTTTCTCTGGACCTGGTTCTGGTGCAGACAGGAAGTGAAGACCAGGTGGCTGTGAGGAGGGCAGGACAGGCAGTCCGCGGCGCCGGTTCCAGAGCAGGTGAGACAGGCGGGGTTGCAGGGCAGGCAGGCCTGGACGGAGGACAAGTCCACCCAGTTCTCCAGGGAGAGGTTGAGAAGCTGTGGCCCCGAGGTGAAACCAGGCGGACACAACTTCAAACAACCCTGCAGGAAGAGGGAGAATCCAGGGCTGCACTCTGAATGGAAAGAGGGGAAAAAAACGTGGGAAGGAATGAAAATGAGATCCACAAATAACTCGACAATGCTTGAAAACTGCTAAAGCACAAATACTCAGACTTTGGGTCCATTAAACTCTTTCTGTTTACTGATTATTCAAGTACTGCTTTGGGTAATGACTGGCCAGAATACAGTAATAGAAAAAAAAGGCCAGCATGGCGTCAAGTGATTGTTTCTTTTATGAGGCAAAAAGAGCCAGAAATATTTTGTAATTTCCCCGAAAGACAATTTCGCTGGACAAAATAATAATGATCATAGATTCCTGTGTTAATTTTGGTGTATTAGTTTATTAATCGTCTGATACTTTCAGCCTGAATAGCGAGTGCTTTTTGATCAGGAAATTATGTTCATTTTGATCCCTGAAGAAATTAACCACTGAAACCCCAAAGAAAAGGTTTGACTCATGTAATAAATGCGGCGTCTTTCATTTTTTGTCCTCGCACTGGTTTTAGAAACTTTATAATGAAATGAAACATAAGGTTGTGTCAACTGAAATATGAGTTCTTTTGAGTTGTTTAATTTAATTTCTAGAAAACTAGACACTTTAAAAGGAATATATATATACAGATGCCTCATATATAATCAGAGTGAAAGATGATGTTAATTTCACGAAAGTTTAATTCTAACAGTGAAATATCCTTAATACACATTTCGCTTCATACTTTATCATTTTTGCACACACGCACTCTTCAAATCATTTTATGCAGCCAAGGTATTATTTGATTGCTGAGTACAGAAGAGGCTGTCAGAACAGTTAACTTTAATGCCATTTCACATCTTATTTTTAGATATATCTGTGTATGAACTGAATTATCAAGAAATATGAAGTCACTGAGACAAAAACTCCTTTTCAGCCTCATCTGCTCTTCTCAGAGAAAGCCATCCTTCTTGACAATTGTTGACAATGTGCACCTCTCGCACTGTGGCAGTTCCACTCTCCCCTGCTGTTCTCAGTACTTCCAACACTCTGGTATGACATATGGCGATGTGCACAGTCATTGTGTACACATAAGCAGACGCACGAGAGGCTTGTAAACGGCCAATCTGTATTCACAAGATTTGCTTTCCAGCATTTGAAATCCCCAATGGGCTCTGACCTAAACCCTGTCTTGACATAACACCTGCGTGCCAGCGCCAATACAAATGAGCCCGCGCACCCTTAGTGGCCCTGGCGCCAAGTTTCAAGGAAGTGAATGATCTCACCAATGCAGATCTGCTGCGCGTCGAATGTCTTGCAGCTGTTGTTGGATGGCCGAGGAAAGTCAGGGGATGATGGGTTGATGATGCTGGGTCCTGTACCCCACAGGATGAGGGTGAATTGACTCAACACACCTGAGAGAGGACAAAGGGGGGGGGGGGGGGGGGGGGGGTGTTAGAAGAGAATATCAATTTAGCACTTCTCGGGAGAGGGAACAGAGAGAACTGGCTGAGAAGAGGATATGGGGGTGGAAAGAGAGGAAACAAGTGACGTGAGCGGGCCAAACATAACACTGGAAGAGGATCAACACCAGCAGAGGAAGAGAGGCGTCCCGATCTCATTTCCCTCTGCAGCTCAGAGTAAACAAAACCAGGAGAAAACTCGAGGATGTAACATGTTAACTTTTCTTGACAATATGCTGCCATTTGCCTTTTGAACTGAAACGCTGTCCACTTGTTGGCACGAAGAAATATTCTCACAATATTGACACGCTGATAATCAAAAGGTTGCCAATTTTTTATTTTTTTGCAGGAAAAGCATTCTCTGCTTAGCGGCTGTTAAATTTTATTGCAAATGTGTTTGAGCCTCATCACTGAAAACCACAAACCTCACAAACTGAATCAATGGGAGGAGGAATCGGACGGTAGAGGAGCGGCTATTTAGAGAAGCAAAATCTGCAAGAAGACTGCGAGGGGGCACTTAACGCTGCCGTCAATGTATGTTTGACATGATGTGACCAGACTGAAGAATTAATGAAGACGAGCAGATTTACCGTAGTCACGCCCATTTGCAGCAACATTTTCTATTTCCAGGGTCCACTCTCCCTGAGGATCCTCGTCCCAGGAGTGGGTGGTCATGAATGCCCAGTCATTGAACCCCTCTGAGGAGAAGTCATTGGGCCTGAAGGAGAGAGCAGATACGGCATACTTGTTGGTTTTTTTTTCTTGTGTTTGAATCCAGAAAGTGTGTTTCCCCCCCTCAAGAATGCCCGTGGGAGCATCTGTGTACAACTAAAGTTGAAGTCCACACAAACACATACACATGCTGAGTTTATCTGCGCTTGTGGCACAGGAAAAAAGGGAAATTTATATTAGAGTTCAGCTGCTGGTGTGGTATGTTTTACTGTGTACCTGGGGAACAGCAGGGTGGAGCGTGTGCCCAGTGGGCTGATGAGATGAATTGCCAATTTTCCTCTCTGGTTGTGGGAGAGAGTGAGGCGGGCCTGAACGTGTTCCAGAGAGTTGACATACTCTGGTCGTCCCCAGCAGGCATCCACGCTCTTGCTGAACACCAGCTTGTTTCCGATGTCTCTGCAGGTTTGACAATTGGAGGGGGGGAACGGTTAGTGTTGTGTCGTTGTAGAAATGGACAGAGACAATTCAAATTTAGGCGAGTGCCTGGGCTTTGCTGAGAACGCTCTGACATCTATCATGCTGCTAGGGATAATAGAGGAGGTAGGGCTTTTAATGAAACTAGAAGTCTCTGTATTTTACACTCTCGCGCACACACACAGCTCAGAGTCCTCTCTCTAACCTCGGTTCAGAAAGCATTGTGTTGACACACTGGTGCTGCAGTCCGACTGTTGTCCAATTCTTTGCCAAAGCCACCATAGCACCTGCATCCAGAAGCCCATAGCCGTACGCGTGACTCACTAAGGAGAAAGAAAAATGGAGGGAGGAAGAGCAAATGACATGTCGGTGGGTGGGAGCGAGCTAAAAGTACAGTGAGAAAAATGACAACCAGCAATCCTCTCCAATAAAGCAATACAGTACCTGTGCCTGAATCTTCCTGAGAACCTCCAGAGGACTTACTGCATGAAATTCTTACATTAATTGTGGCCGAGGATCTGAAGATTGCTGGTAATATTTCGTCTTTGTTAAAATACAGTGAAAATGTTCTTGAAGAAACACTATGAAATAATTTCATCATCTTATGTAATAAAAACCACAACAAATAAAAACGGGCACTCATCCTAAATTCATTATTACTCTGCAAACATTTATTACTAATACAGGTTCAATTTATATGGTACTGTTGTATGGAATTCCTTGGAATGTGATGAGCCTCAGGGCTCTTAATTTGAAATGAGTGATTTTATTTTGAAGCTGCTGTAGAGCGATGAGGCACCAGCACTGTTACTTGGACCTGTGGGTACCAGTGTGTTGCCCCCTTAGCGATGATTTTCTTTCTGCATGTTGCTCAGGCAGAGCAAACACCCTCAAAGCAGTTCCTCTCAGCACTCTTATAAAAATGAAAATAGGACCACACTTCAGACTTCATCTTCATAAAAGACAGAAAACTCTCCAGCGCTCTACCTTCCACTCCATTTTCAAAACAAACCCGTGTTGTATGAAGCCTGCAGCCAGAGTCCAGAGTGTTGCTGGTAATTTTGCTTGAAGTTTTTTTGTCTGCGTATAGAAATCCTACAGTTATAATGATAATTCCAATTTTAGATGGAGGTGCTAACAGCTCAGCTGCATTGTCACCTCACAGCAAGAAGATCCTGGATTCAGATCCAGGCTGGAAGTCCTTTCTGAGTTTGCATGTTCTTCGTGTGCTTGCAAGAGTTTTCGCATCGAAACAAATGAGACGTTAATGTGATATGGCGTGGTCGAAAGTGGGCTCTCCAAAGAATTCCCTCCTGAAGCTCAGCCAGGCCTGTTTTGCTCAAACCTTTCAGCCTTTCGATAGAAAAGTATGATGTTTGTGGTTCTGGAAATTTACTAATCTAAAAACAGGTTTAAATACAAGGCTGTTGATAACAGAACTTCTGATTGGTTCAAGGAGGTGCCACACGGTGGTGTAGTGGTCAACGCTATCTCGAGCAAAGTTTGCATATTTTCCCTGTGGGTTCACTCTGGTTTAATCTGGTTTAATCCCACAGTCCAAACAGGTGTGCTTGAGATTAATCAGTGACTATCTTTCCTGCAAGCGTGAATATGAGTGTGTGTGGTTGTCTGTTGCTCTCTGTTTGCCCTGTGATGGACCGGCAACCTAGTTTACCCTGTTTTCACCCATATCTGGGACTGGCTCCAGCATCCCAAGGACCCTTAGAGAGTGGTAGATAGAGTGGTATTGAGAATAAAAGTGCTGCCTGTTCATGTCTGTAAACTGCAGTAGGTAAGCTCATGTAAGGTAATGTTCAAGGTTTATGGCTCATGTGTGGAGTGGCTGGCTGATATTTGCCTTATAGAACATGACTGCTTTGTTCAAACATGACTTCTGTTGATGGAAATATAGAAAATAAGAATGATTGTATAACCATAGACCTACTGGGTAGCATCAGAAAACCATGCAATACAAACACAGCATTTCTCTATTCAAAGCAACACACAAAACCTACGATTTCTGGAGATTATACGTGTGCTGTTGTAAAGAAAATCTATGTAGATGACTCCCAGGTAGAGGAGGCTTGTGTGGCTGGGAATTGTGAAGTTGTCAACAAGCCAAACAAAAGCTCACAAAAATGAAATGAAGGATTTCTAGTGCATTTCTTTGTTTCATCCACAACTTCAAAACAGAAAGTATAATTCACTTTAAAACGAGTCTCTACCTCTGCGTCCAACTCCGTTTGTTTTCCAGTCTCCAGCGCTGAGGTGCACAGGCTGGGATGTTCTCACCACCAGGTGCTGCATGTCCCTCCAGGTTAGGTTCATACTGCACAGGAAGGAAAGCAACAAAAATGTATTGACTTTCTGTCACATTAGAGCTGAAGACACGACTTTCTACATTATGCACATTATGAGAGCAGTCGGTTTTTGCTGACCTCGACAGAACAACAATACAGCGGATGTAATGTGAGGAGCTATGGGGAAAAGGTCAGAATACTGTACACACACCTGAAATAAAATCCCTGCCAGAGTACAAAGTGAGGACGGTGAGAGACTGTTAAAATACAATACTGAGACGAGAGGCAACCCTGAGGGACGAACAAGGCAACCATATCAAAAGTATGGGCTAACATTAAGGTTTTAACATCAGCGTAAAACACCCGTGTTCAAGGATACGTCATAACCTAGTGTGCTGAAAGGTCAGGAAACACAGTAAAACAGTGGATGCAGTACTGTGGAGAACTGTGTCCAGACCTTTCTGTAATGATAGTTTCTAATGAGATGTGGGACTGAGGGACGGAGGTCACCTTCCACAAAGCAGAGGCCCCGTAAAACTGTTTTTTTTTTTTTTTCTTCTTTCCAAAATAGATTTATTAAGACACACACATAGTGAGCATCCATCAGAGAGGCTTTGGAGTTGCCAAAGAGAAAAATACTGCTCTGTGGGTTAAGATAATCAAACCATGAATCACAGCGCTTACCGAGTGCAACACCACCGTGGACAGAAATAGAAACACAGAATTGCATCGAGGCGCATCACCTCCGCCACTCTCCACATCAGCATTCACATCTCACATTCGCTCATGTGTTATTAATGGACAAGATCCTCCCGATCCACTCAATGTCACCTCCGCCAAGAGTGGAGGGGGAAAATAATGAAATAATAAAACACCAATAAGCCAAAACACTCTGCCTATTAAATGATTGCATCTCTGTGAATTCCAGTGAGGTCCCAGTCTGATGAACTCGCTGCAGTGTTATTAAAGCAGCCTGTCAGGACAGAGATGCAGCTCACGAACAAACACGGTCTTGATGTTTAAAGTGAGCGATAGACTTCTTGCTGGAGACCTGACTTCTGTCAGTTAGTGCCCATCTCCGATGATATTGTATGTGACAGGGCTGAGATAAATGCCAGGGAGGCCGAGGATATATACCTGAGCTGACCAGGCTGGGAGGTAAGACTGGGTGTGATGTGACATCTGTCAGATAATTCTAATGTGGAAATCAGAGGAAATACGTTTTCAGAGGTCAGCAAACTGATAAGAAGGATTTTACACGTGTCTGAGATGACTGAAGATATGGCCATATAGCCATAACGGAGAACACATGAGAGCTGCCGAGAAAAACTTGGATTGTAACACCTGAAGTTCTCAGTGAGCGATAATGAGACACAGTCTGGAGTTTAAAATCTCCCCTACCGGCCAGACAGGTATTCAGACGTCTGTGTGGGCTGCCGCTACTGATTTGTCTTGCTAATTAACTGATTATCAAAAGCTTAATTTGGTGTGGAGAGAATTTCTGTGCTGGGATTTAGCCAGATTATGAGTCCCAGAGGTGTCTGCACATTTCAACACGTGACTACATAAAAGTGCTTGTTTCTCCCTAAAGAACACAATGGCAAACACATTGAGACTACAATGAGATGAAAATTAAAAAGGCTTGATATGGTTATCTTCCCATTTAAAAGCACTGATTACAGTCGTGTTGTGAATCAGATTGCACTCACTTGGCTTCCAGAGCCAGAGCGATGATCCCGGCTGCCAGCGGGGCTGAGGCAGACGTCCCTGTGTGAGAGTCTGTACATTTTTCCCTCAAGTCTGTGGTCACCTTGGAGACGAGAAGAGAGAGAGAGAGGCGTAGAGGAATACAGAAGGAGTTACACATTTAATATGACAGATCAAGTTCCCCCACTTCAGCATGAGTAAAGTTCACGGTGAGAGAGTGCTGCTGTTCGATAGGGAAAGGTCGGGGACGATGGGAGCTCCCCCCTGAAGCTATCTGAGGAGGTGGGGGAGGGGTGGAAAGACTGACTGAATAGGGAGACCCAGTCCCGGGTCTGTGAATGCCAGCCAAAAGGTCGCAGCCAGGGCTATGAATGTCAGCCAAATCGGACCAGCAAGGTCAGGATGTGGTGGGACAAAGTATGTTAGCACTCCGGGTACACCTCTGCTCATGGTCTCTGCCAGCACCAGAAAGCTAATGAGGCCTGTCTGGGTCACGGTGAGGATGCGTCAGAACTGAGAAAAAAGCCAGAAGCAAGGAAGAGCTGTGAAGGTTAGGCATGCATTCTTGAAGTGCAACTTTTGCCCAGACAGTTTGAGGCACTAATGACCATTATCTGAGGAAGGATGTCTCCATGTCGGTGGGGTAAACAAAGCGAGGGTAGATGCAGACACAGCCCAACTGTTAGATCGCAGATCTGGACTAAAGCACTCGCATATCATGGATATCGAGTAGTGAATAAATCATTCATCAAAAGCCTTTGAGAATGGTTGCCAGTTCAAGGTTTCACCTTCTCACTCCTTTTAAATTTTCAGTTGTATGTCCATGGTTAGTTGCATTCTTTTCAATTCATCATTTCATATGGAAATGCACACCGTTAATATTATACTTTCACAACTTTACCTGATTTGTTATAATTTGTTTCACTGTTGCTCAACTGGGAATAGTTCAGATGGAGATTGACTGTTTTTGTTTTATACAATTCATGACCATCCTCAGTTGAGCCTCAGTGGAAATGAATTGAACTTCTACAACATTTTCTTAGGACTTGACAACTTGTGGTAGATCATTTACAGTTTTTTGAGACTCCAATACAAAAATACATAAACAATAGATGAAGTAAAAGACATATAGAGAACCTCGACGACGACGACAACAACAACAATAATATTATTATTATTAATAATAATAATTAGCTTAATCCCTATAGTGATAATTGTTTTAAATCTGAAAGCATAATTGCCAAAGTGATTACTAACAATTGTTCAAACTCTGCATCTGGAAACAAAACAACAATCGGTGTAATTGAACGGGCTGAGTGATTAAATTAAAAGCTATATCTAGTTTACAGTTTGTGGTCTGTGAAAATAATAATGCCTTGAATGACAATTTGTTACCTTTTTGTAGGATTTCAGAATACATGTTCTTTTTTTTTTTTTTTTTGTATTTTTTTGCTGCAAACCATTACATTTGGTTATTTCTATGTGCGAACACCTGAAAGCTTTAATTACAGCACCAGAGTGCAGTAAACAGTATTATGCTAGTAAGAGGTGCTGGGATTCAAATTTGTTTGTCTCTGTCTGCAGTTGCCAATTTTTGGTAATCTCTTGAGATGACAGGTGACCAAATCTAACCACTAAATGAGCTATTTGTTAGTCTGCACAGCATTCGTTTGAAAGGCTGGTCTGCAAATGTAGCACACAAACATCCAACAAAATGAGCATAAACACTAGTTTTGGACAAAAGAAAATTGTACCAGCTCTAATACATCCAACAGCAGCCTTTGACTGCTAAAGCATCAATACAAAGCCGGAGCTGCTGTATATTTTCAAATGACTTCAATTTCACCCATTTGATGAGTAGCATTTGCTTGCCTGCAGCATGCCTCTGGTGTATTTTGGAGGGGATGGCAGATTTGTGGTTGTTTTATGTTGTTCTGTGTCCCTGAGGCAAGGCTTTCTTCATCTGACAAGCAGCTTGAAGGAAGCATGTGGCATCTCTCGATGTTTGTCAGCTTGGCTCATTGTATGTTCCACATCAGTCACTCTGATTTTGACAGTTTGATGCCTATTTTTGATTCAGGAGCGACAAGATTAATGGAAATACTCTCTCAAACACTGTTTACTTCCGTTGAAATGGCATCAACTTTTGGCAAGTAAGGGAATCGTGTTTATTTCTCTAAGATCTGACATTCAATCCTACACATAATCAAATCCTGTGTGTGTGTGTGTGTGTGTGTGTGTGTGTGTGTGTGTGTGTGTGTGTGTGTGTGTGTGTGTGTGTGTGTGTGTGTGTGTGTGTGCGTGCGTGCACCCACTATCTGTTTCTCCCCCGGGTTTCCAGAGCTGAAGGTGGTAGCGAGGGTGGAGGAGCAGGGCTCGCTGTACCACGGCACATTGCCGGACTGCGTGGTGCTGCTGATGGACAGGGTGTAGATGCTGTTGGTATAGCCATCGCAGTTGCAGTTGTCCTGCTCCCGGCCACCATTACCTGAGGCCCAGACAAAGATGGAGCCCAGTCCGCTGCGCCCCTGTGGTAGAGAGACAAATACGCCTTGATAGAGATGGAATCATGAACAGGGGAGATCTACAGAAAGACACTAACAAGAGGTGGTTGAAGTGTGAAAAATTGCCTTTGACAAAGACGTTTGTCTCACTGCTTAAATGCCTTATCATCTCAGTGCTTCCTTTCAGAGACACTGAAGCGCTTGTAGGCACAACTCTTATTAATGCATCATAATGTCAGGCGACTTATTGCAGTAGAACATCAGATAACAAATAGATGGAATGTAATTACCAAATTTACTCAAGCTGAATATAATTACAATGCTGATAAACGACAACAAGAACAATCTGGCAGAGACACTGTGCCAGTAAAACACAAAGCATAGGAGGCATACATTCGACCCAGTTGGCTATGCAGTGCCAGCAGCAGGCTGGAGATGTTGGGAGAGCTTTATGACTCAGGTTAAAAATTCCCCAACCATTTTAGCAAAGTAACAAAGGGTGTCCTCGCTTAGCTCAGGAGCACCACGGAGATTAGATTGCTTCTTTTGTTCAAAGACACACAGACCATTTTTCATGCATTTGTCTCCACCCGCTCAAATTAGTGTGACTCGTTTCTTGTTGGAAAGCCATGAGAATCGATAGACTGCCTTTAGTCAGTACAAAGCACAGCTGCTGCTATGATAAACACAAAACTGAGGAAATTTGTTCACATTTGCACAATTTTTGCATCGCCTGCTCTGGTTACCGATGACCTTTAGAATTGATTTTTAAGTTTCATTGCCTGGAAGGCATTGGGCTTGGTGGACCTGCTTCCTACACGGCTGACCTTCTTTCTCTCGATATGTTGTCGATTATAGCTTGAGGTGTGCTGACCAGTTCTTGCTGCCTGTCCCCAGGGCCGGGCCGGAGACGCAGGGCAGGGGGGCATGCGCTGTCAGGACTCCACAGCTTTAAAGCAGCCTCCGGGTGAAGAATGACCTCAGTGTCCCTTCCTCTACAGTTTTACAGACTTAATATTTAAATAGGTTTTAATTGGCTTCAAATCTGCTGTCATCTTGCATCAGTATCTTTCGAAAACCTTTTTGTCTGTATGTCTTTGAGCAGCAGTTGTTTAAAGGTCCAAGGATGTATTCGTTTGCAGATGTCTAATAAAGCAATTTACAAATATCTGTATAATCATCTACGCCCATGGTTTTGACTTCAGTTGGCCTTATATGGCACATTAATTCCAAAACAACTAGAAGAATGAAGACAAATCTTTAATCAAAGTGTAAAAGCAGGCACAGTGAATGTCACAATGAAAGTGACTGATACAAACTTTCTTTCCTTGACCTTCACTTTGAACCATGTGGGCGGATAACATAGTTATTTCACAAAAAACAAACCCCACACTGTCGTATGTATGGTGAAGGACAGACGTAAAAGCAAGAAGAAGGACCTTTGTTACAACCCATAGAAAGAAAAACTATAAAATAACAATTAACTGCCAGATAGAATCGAAAGCGGAAAAACAAGACGGTTATATTTCACCTCAAGATGACATCTTTTTTTCTCTCTTTTTTTCCTGTCTTTGCCTTTGACTGGAAGATAGCTGTTGTTCAAGATTGTTCAGCCCTCGGTCTGTTTAGAGCCTGATAGATAAACGGTAACTATCTCAGTGTTGGTTACGTTTATGAGAACATCAAAAATACTGGAATATACGCTTCCTTATCTGTGTTACTGCAACACTGCCTCTCTGGCATGGCTAATCACCAAAATCTTAAGCTCATAAGTGTAAAAAGGCACCTTAATTGGACCTGAACGCAGACTTTAAATGAGCTTGTTTAGACTGTTTTTTTTTTTCTTTTTAAAAAAAGGATTATCCATTTAATTTTCCTAATGGATTCCTACAGCTCCATCACGTAAATGATCTCTCTGTAGAAGATGGGATAAATATCCTCCCACTGAGTATTTGATGCAATCCGAATCGAAGCGTACCCTAATGCTAGAGTCTTGAAGCTGTTCGAAATCCTTCAAGTCCAATTTATGACCCGACGCTGCCTTTGCTGCAGGTTACAGAGGCCAGACGATAACACTTCAGTGCCAAGGGCTATCTCACTGCCAGGAGAACATGCGGTGAACCAGAAAGGTCCTGTTGTGTTGCTGTCTGACAGTTTTTCCTTCCCAACGTGTTATGCAAGTCGCGGCATTTGGTTTTGGATTTGATGCACAGTACAACTAATTCTCTTCCACTGACAATTTGAAGTTTTGTTAATTTATAATCCAATTACATCGGCCTTCAACTCTAACTATTGTCTGCATCGGTGAGTGCTGCTCCATTTCATTCCTGTCCCATCTCACATCTATCACTAAGATGCTCTGCTTACGTCTTTTGATGTACCATGCCGACACATGACAAATGATGTCATTACGCTGAGATGATATGCTGCATTATTAATATTTTATTCTGTCCAAGCCTAAAATGGTACTCAGAGGCTAATTAACAAAACAACTTTGAGTTGGTCCTTTTTCACAGTTAGCTTCAAATCCCCCATTAGACAACATTACAGTGTGATTGTATAGATGGAAATATGAGCAGACCTTCTCTGATTTAACGTTTGGAACAGAAATACTTAAATGTCGTGAACCACAATTTCCCCAACTGCCTCTGACGCTGAAATGATAAATTGCCTTGTGTATATGTTACTTCAAAGGAACAGTTTTATATTTTGGGACACATACTTATTTGGTTTTCTTGCGTCAGTGTTAGGTGAGAAGATCAATATTCTCTCAGGTCTATACAGCGAATGCGCATGAAGCTGGACCCAGCAGCCGACTAGAAGTGAAATAAAAAAAAAGAAAAAATCCTCCTACCTGCATCTTTGAGCCTCACAGATTAATGCTTTATACCTCTAAGAAAAAATGTGCTAAGTCCAGTTTCAAGGTGACTTTCAAAGAATATCAGAAAGATAGTGAGATTCTGAAGGTCTCAGTGATGCATTGATCTCTGTTCTCCTCTGATTTGTGTTTCCCGTATCCTAATGTGAACTCAAACCTATCAATAATCACAAGAGATTTTCTGCAATGCCTCAAGTAAACTTTTCCACACCTAAGGTCACATTTTTAATGTTACATTAGTGAATCTTCCTAAAAATATTATATACACAGTAAAATGTAAGATTTGAGGGTGAATCACTTAATGGCTGCCTTTAAGACGAGGCTGGTGACAACTTATGTGAATTTGATGCTGCTCAGGCTCAGTCCTGGTAAAAGTTTGTATTATTCATGAAAGCCTATTAAGTCAAAGCCCAGACTACGATGAAACACTGACAATGATCACACATTGACATTTAGCATTTTTACCCTGAAACACACCTGTTAAAAAAAATTATAAAAAATCAGTCTGCCACACAGTTGCATTTGACCCATTTCACAGAAATAGTAGTAACGTAAAAAGAGAAGACCTCACAAATCCACATCAGGTTTTGTATATAGAAAACAGAAACTAGACAGATGTATATATATTAAAAAAAAATGCCTTTTACCAGTTTTTGTATTGAACCGAGCTAATTGGCTGAAATCAATCTACTCCTAAAAATCTAGATCAAACACCTTCGAGATCTAATACAAGTTTGATGGCAATATTGCTAATGAGAAACAGGAGATATTAGCAGATTAAAAGTCTGAGCTTGTGTGCCGACTGACCTTGGTTATTCCCTGAAGGAAAGCCTCCTTGGCCAGCTTGGCAGGGCCGTCCAGCGACTTGCCGTCATCCTCGGGGCCCCAGCTGGCACTGTAAATGTGGATGTGCTGTGGGTTGAGGCTTAGAGAGTGAGCCTCCACCACATCTGTCACTTCACCGTCCAGCATACGAACCCCTGTAAAGAGGAACATGCGATGCGGCGCAGATTGGGTTACAAAGCTGGAGAAGTGGTGAAGAAAATGCGACAGAATGACAGATGCTAAAGGCAGCTTGCGTATGAGTTTTATCATGAGATAGGTGGAGAGATGTAACAACCTGAAATACAAAAACAGCATGAGATGATAAAATGTGAAAACTGAAAGGAATGGGTTAGAACACAAATTCCCATTTCATCCGGAGCGGCAAAAAAACAAAAAAAAAAACACACACACAAAACAAAACAGAAAACAGGAGAAACAAAAGACTTCACGGGTAGAACCAAAGGCTTCACAGAGCCACAGTTTTAATGAGTAAGCACAGAAAGCTTCACCCACAGATGTTGCGGCAGATATTGCACTATTTTAACATTTCATAAAAAAAGGTTGTTAAAGTAAGAAAGTCGGTTTCTTGACCCCACTGACACGAACGGAAAGGACAAGTAGACAAGTCAATCACACTACAAAGGAGAGAAAGGGATACATAGACACACGTGAATAAAAAATAGGAGTTTAAAAGGGCCTCCAACAGACTGCGGGGTCCACAGCGTACCACTAAATGCCACCTTTCATCATACCTGAACACAACCCTGTAGGCTTTGAAGTGAGCAGCCTCAGATCACCAGTCTGAACATTAATATCTGTAGAGAGGCATGAAATGAGCCACCCTCAAATAAGGTCCATTACTGGTAGAGGACCGCTGGACCTGAGAATCAACACTATGACCGAATACATCCATATTAAGACTTCAATAATTCCATTCTCGACAGCCCTGCAGGCACAAACGTACGTCCGGTGGGGATGTGGCCAAGGAAGTGATTACTCTGCTGGTGTGGGGATTCAATGTAACACAAGTTTGAATACTGAGCGAATTGAAATAACGTTAACTGGCTAAACATGCAACATAAAGCAGAATGTTTCCTCGCTTATCGCTATGCGGGGGTTGTGCTGCAGCAGTAATGATAATTACTGTCGTAACAATTCTCATCAACTTCCTGTGGCTCCACGATTCCTTATTAAGCCGCTGCGGAGCGAGTTCCCTGCAGCTCCACATAGTCAGAGGTAGCACGGAGAGCAGCAGCTCTAAGTGTGCGCATGTGTGTGTGTGTGTGTGTGTGTGTGTGTGGGTGGGTGGGTGGATGGATGGAAAACAGGTATCAGGTACAGTAGGCAGAAAAGAAACATGTATGGTGAGCCAAGTCGGGTCAATTACAGGTTTTAAACAGTCATTACTCTGTAAGCAGAGGCACATTTCAGCGTCCCTTGCAAACACCACTGCACGTTTGGACCGAAACCACAGCTGTTAACGAACAACTGACCCCGTAACATGAATACATTCACTGAGGGGTAATTTATGAGAACGGGGCCAATGTGCAGATCTACCGGGAGATGAACGGTAATGAAGACGAAGAAGGAGAGTTATGAGTAACATCTGTGAATTGGACTGCTCAGGGCTCCGTCGACTCCGCTGAGTCTTGTTGGCTGCCATCATGGCAGTGACAGATTGTTTGATGACAAAAGTTAGTAAAAGCCTTCTTGGAATACTTTATCAACTAGAACGATTTTCAGGAGGAAAAAAAAGACTTAATTTGTGATCACGACTTTAATTTAAATGAGCTGCGCGACATGTCTTCTTTCTTAATAGATGTCTTCACACGTTGACAGTTTTATTACTGTTTGAATAAGAGCTCGCCCTTTGAGCCTTATTCTGACCAGCGTTTTAGGCAGATGATTTACAGGCCGGTGTGAAAAGAGGTCCGCCAGATGAAGAAGTCAAGTTTTTTGACATTTGCATAAATTCAAGTTGTTCCCTTATCAGAAAAGGACTCACCTAAACACTTTAAAAATTGAACATGCTCTTTATGTAATTGGTAAAGAAAAGGCTGGAGTGTCAGGCAAAAAGCCAGAAGAAGGTGGGCTGAGTCACGGCATTAGCTGTAATGAATTAAGAACAATCAGACTCACCCTGTCATAAACGGAATAAATCACAATAATAAGGACATTAACATATTAATACTGTATGCCCAGCCAGCAATGAGGAATCATCCCAATAATGTCGAGAAGAATGGGCGTTCATCTTCAGCCATAAAAAACAAAAATGAGTCATTAAAGTGACACCTTTATTAGTTTTTACAGACGCAAAGGAGCATCATTGAAGCAATTTACAACCTCAATTCCCCCAAAACCAGGAACGTTTTGTTGAATGTCAAAGAATAGAAAGCAATAATTTGCCCCTGATTCTGTATTGCATTCACATTGCGACATAAATAACATATCAGATGCACATATTTGAAAATGTCACCATTTGGTGAGGAACCACCAAAAGTACATTGAGATTCCGGAGCAACACTCGCTCCCATCCAGAAAAAATGTCTCGTTCAGGAAAGGCCTTGCATCTTTCAGTAAGACGATGCTCAACTACATACTGCATGCACCACAACAGCTTCACAGCCCAACATTCCAGGTAAATCCAGATCTTTTAATGGTAGAAAATAGTTTGATGCATCATTAAGAATCCTGTTACAGCGGTTTAGGGCTGTTGAGCTGCTAGAATGTGTAACCCACCAAGAAAAAGACTTCTCAAACATTAGTAAAAAGTTGGTAAAGGTAAACACGAACTGTTCCATGTTTACATGTTGTCCCCGTGGATGTGTGGGTTTTATATGTATTTGAGTTTAATAGGCGACTCTATGGTCCCTCGGTGTGTATGGTTGCCTCTCCTTCTGCATTTGCCCTGTGATGGACTATCAACCTGTATAGTTTGCGATGAACATCTTCCAATTTGCCTTTTGATAAGAGTTTATTTGAACAAAAACTATGAACCCAATTATCAGTCTACTCTTCCTAATGACATCAGGCCACCAACTGTTCTTTGCATCTCTGCATAACACTTCTGAACCCCCCTGCCAGTAAAACAAGTTCACTGGACCACAAAAATCCTTATGGAAATAGGCTTTAAAATCTATTACTGACTCATTAAAATGTTACTGCACAGCTTCTATAAAACTTTGATTGTTACTCAAATCCCAGACTAGATCAATCTTAGGTAACCAATTCAAATTATTATTATACTAATAAAACTTTGTGTCTGATTAAAAGCATTGGTTGTAAGCCTCACTCACCTCCAATTTTAGCGTTATAGGCCACGCCTGCACCGCACACACCATTGTTGGCTGCAGCGGCGACTTCTCCGGCACAGCGAGTTCCATGTCTGCAAAGAAACACGTGATAGAAAAAAAACAACAACAACAAAAAAAACAAAACAGGAGGATTAAACATCAAGCAGCTGACTTTGAAATACAGTTGTTCAAAAAGCAATTGATGTTTGTATTTGCTGAACTATGCTGGTCAAAACAACACTGGCGCTTAACTGCTTGTTTTAATTACAACAAAACAAAAACCAAATGGCCGTTCCTGTTAACTGCAGCGTCGTCCTCATAGCTGGAACACAAGATATGCATTACAATTTCAGACTCTGTGGTAAGAATGATATGCAATGAAGAGAATTAAGGGCACATTTTCCCAACAACAAAAAATACAAACTATTGAATACTTTAGTGTTCTGGACCTGCACTTACACAAGGTTACAGTGGAGCTGCACAAAACTCCTGAGTATCACAGAACACACAAACAGAGACACACACAACCACCTCAGTGAAGAATTACAGTGTGAGCAGAAACTGAAACTGTCATACATAAATTGACAACAATACTGTTTGAATGATGTGTTCTTTCTGAGGAGTCCTATTTTTTTTTTTAGTGTGTAAATGAGTTATAATATATTTTATCTTATCAACTGCTTTTGACTGACAAGGAGGTGCCAGAAAAACATGAACATTGGCTTTGTTTCACAAGAGATGTTCAAGTTTTTAACCACACAGCAATAGTTATCAATAAGTATAGACGGTATCTCTATAGAGATAAGCAACGGTTTCATCAAAGTTTTCACATCTGTGAAACTCAGTCTTATCAAACAATCCAAAAAGTCTGCATTACTCATAAGAAACTCATCAAATAATTTCAACAAAGGACTTTATGAATACTCACTTTGGTAGGAATGATTCATGCTAGAGAAGTATTAAAAACATCGAAAAGTTTTCAACAAATAAATTCAGGGAACAGTGTCTTTTCCATCAGCACTTGATGTCTGTGTACTTGAGAGAAACCATGAACCTACAATACATTGACCTTCCTCTTCTCTTTAACACAAGTACCTTGGAGAGCTCCTCTTTTGACTCCCACTAATTCTTCTGAGAAAAAAATATTTGAAAACTTTTCTCAATGTGACACAAGCCACAGGGTTACCAGAGGCTGCCTCAACCAATCAAATACAACCAGACTGAAACCCGAGGCCAAATACAGCACAAAGACCTGCCTGAAACCTTACCTCAACTAGCCACAGGCAATTCTAAAGAAACACGAGATGTTATTGATGGACGTGAATTATTCACCGAGTCCCTCATTAATTCCTCAAACCAGTCTTGGGAGTCAGAGAACAGACAGGTTCCCTGTTGAGTGTTGTCAAGATGTCAAACACACTTCACAAATGGAAACCACTCCAACCCCCAAAACGCTCTTCATCAAGACCATTCTCAGATTTGGTTTTAGAAGATTTAATGGCAACCTTTACAGTTTTGAATGTGTCACAACCCCAAACAAATTGGTCATCGTCATTGTGATGGATTTCACTAGTTTCTTTGAGTTTTATTGTCGAAACGGTGCGATCAGACTGTGAATGGATGGAGCAGAATGAGCATTTGGCATTTAACACAGGTCATTAAGATTGTCTCTTGATTGCAGGTATCTGATTAGGAAGTGCACAGTTTCACAGCCGTCTCTGCAACGCGCCGTGCGAATGTTATCGGGACAACGCTAATTACATCCACAGTAGTGTTTAGGAGAGCCAAAACTGTCTGCTTTTTCGATCTCAAAACTTCACTGATGATGAAGCAGAGGACAAAGCCATTTTACAGGGTCAAAGCAGGGCTACACCTCCAGCTGGGATCTTGATTGAACGGCATGTCTCTCTGAGAAATATTATCCTCCCCCGTAATTCTCAGTTTCGTTCACTTTAAACCATCTTAGCACACAATCATGGCTGTTTTATGGTCAATTCCATTTTAATTCTTTGATTTTTGATACATTCAATTTTAGATACCAGAACAAATATTACAGCACAAAGAAAATCATTCATTTCATGACTGTGGATGTCAACACTACAAACACTAAAATGATGTTTAAATAGGCAATCAAGCAGCCTGACAGCAGTTATTTAACACTGACTGATATGCCCTTAACAAGGACCTTAGCAAGTACGGCAGGTGGTAATACATCACTAGGGCAATTAACGTGTTATCATTGCTAACAAAAGGTTAAACTACACTGTTCCTTTGCGAACAGGTCCCATACTGTCGTGGTGGCAGCAGCCAATGGCTTGACATAAACCCCAACAACAGCATACACTACGCTAAACTATTGCAGCCACTTCCTAATATTTGTGAGAAGGCAGTGGTGTGGCAGAAACAATTTCTAACCCTATGTATTTAGCATTCTTGCTTAAAAAAATCCCATCTTCAAAGGCCATATTGACCAAAATACTCCACTACAAAATCCTTAAAATCACAGGGATAAACCAGTTCATCTATCCGATTATTTAGATGCATTTAGCATACGAAAAAGCTTGAGGCATAGTCCACACTCCGATTTAATGAGACTGCAGATATGTTGTTCTCTGTGCAGCGGGGCATCTCTGTTCGCATGTGAAGTACCGAGCAGTCGCCTTTGTTTAATCAGAACACTAGAAAGGCACAGGCCTGCCCACTCATTACTGTTTAGCTCACAACTGCGTGTCTGACAAATGTCTGACTGACTGGCTTTACGAGCTCATCCACATAAGTCAATCAGCTTTTTATATGCAAAAGCAGTGTGGTGTGGGTGCTGAATAGTGACTGTCAGTCATTGTAAATCATAAAAACTATATAAGTGATTAGACCACACGTTTCACTATGGGTATACTTTTTTATTCCGTCACAGGAATATGAGTAATAAGATTTTATGTTGACGCTGGCAGCAAGGGTGTATTTGTCTTTAATGACTGAAGAAACTGCGCTAAGACCTGGTAGACCCAGCATCCACTCTAAGTAAACATAAAGCAATTGCAAATGAAATCAATATCTAAAGTGACACAACACACTAAGTGCATCTGCTGTAATTTAGAGTAGTAGCTAGTCACGTCGACACAGCCACCAACGCACATTCCAATTTATGTGCAATATTTTTTGGTAATGATAGTAACTTGATAAATGTAGTTGTTTGTTTTAGAGCGAAGCTTATCTTGAGCAATTAAAACAATTTATAGTTTCTCTTTTGCAGTGTTGTTAATTTTCTTGCAGTTCAACCGAGTGAACACAGCAGAGCAACTCATTTAAAAAAAAAAAAAAAAAAAAACAGGACACGTTGTTCCACAATCTTTGAGTTTTCAGGCAAGAGGGTCTGTATCATCAATACACAAAAACATACAAAGTCAGCACTGTGGCCGGCCAGATGGCTCGGCCCAAAAGCTACATGCATGCAGAGAAGAGATACTGTCAGTTCAAATACACTGCAAAACTTTGTGTGTCAACTCTCAATGGCTTTTGTTCAAAAGACATACAAATTTTTCAGTAAGGATTAGGATTTCTGTAATTCAACAAGAAAAAAAATTGTCACAGGCTTAACGGCATCAAACAATATATGGAAGGGGGTATTTTAACACTTCAAATGTGAGAACATGGTAATCAGGCCTTTGTGTGGAAGCCTACAACTCCCTTGGCTGAAACTATCAGCAGGTACAGCTACTGTTTCATCCAGAGCATCATAAAAAAAATCCTTTCTGCATGGGACTGCACATATCCTCACACCACTGAGTCACAGATGTGATGCCAGGCGGCCGATTCAGCCAGGGCAGGCATCATGAGCGCAGAGCCAAGGCCTGGGAAGATGTTTTTAGAGAGGCCCTATGGAACACAATTCAGCTGCTTTCAATACTATCTGAACGCTCGCACACACATGTGTGCGTGTGTGTGTGTGTGTTTGCATGTGTGTGAATGATTGAAATGGATTCAATTCAGGAAAAAAAAAAAATAAAGAAAAGCCAGACAGCTTAATATATCCAGGGAGACTCAGACGTGCCAAGGCAGACAAAGGGGTTTGCGATGAGGCCGCAATTTTATCTTTCAAATGTCCATGAAATTAAATGATTTCCGAGACACTTTACTGAATGCCTCCATTACATATCCGTTTAAAATAAATTGGAAGAGGTATCAGAGACATAGCAAACAGTGAGGCTGGCATATTTTGAAAAGAATGAAAAAACTGAATTTCGCACCAGAGGACGCGGAAAGACAATGAAACACTTGAAAACTGTGCATCAACGTCTCGAAAGACAGCAATATTAAAGAAATCATTAGTATGTGAAGCACTCGATATCCTTGGTTATTCACATACTATCCATACAAGCAGTGAAAAAAAAGTCTCGGCAAGCTTAAAGAAAGGTTAGATAAAATGCTACTGAATTAGAGATGATCTATTCACACAGCCAATGTGACCTCTCTTATCTTATCAAAAGAAGCAAAAGGGAAGGCGAGGTAAAGCTTTTATCTCTCCTCCTCAGGACAATCCAACATATTTGGTGAAGACACTGCACTGGCATTTATTGGACAAAGTAGGAGTCAATACATACTCAAGTCTGCAGTCTATTGATAGTAGCTGATCCAACCAACATTTACATATACCGGTACACAGAATTCTACAGCACGAGGCAACAACCTTCACAAGTGTGATACTTTTACATCATTTAAATATCCACACAATCATAATGTTACTCTACATATATATTCAAACTTAAGAAGAAGTAAAGAAAAATAGTCCTTAATATTCTATACAAGTATTTAGAACAGGCTTTTGTGAGTTTTATCCTGCAAAACATGCAAAGTGTGCCTTCTCGAGTGAAAGACAAATGCAATTTCCCTTCCAGCATTGCTTCTTTTAAAAACAAAATGCTCTTCACCTCATTGCGGTGCAGGTAAATAAGGAATTGTCAAGTGCTGGCATGTTGGTATCTTATGAAAGCGGAAAATCATTGCATTTTTCATTTCAATGTTGTGCCTACACAGAATTGTGGCTCACGATGTGTGCGTGCATTCAATTTGTTGCCCACAAACGATGACACAAACAGCAGGGAGCTAAAAATGTGTTTGTTCGCCGCGGTTGTTTGTTTTGTGGTCTGTTTTCTGTCTGAGGCCATTACATACCTGCAGCAACAGACAACAACAGGATTTACACATGGCAGGACAATCGTGAACAATCACACATGGAAAGCATTGGTAGTAACAATATACATTTGTAAATGACCCTCATCAAAGAGGAGCGGTTCAGCAGGTGATGATGTGCTTGCTACACTGCCACGTCGTCGGCTCAGTTTACCTCCGTGCAGATCCAACAGACAACTTTTTTTTTGCAATTGCAAATGGTCTGCTCATTAACTGTGTATCAGTGTGTGCATTGTACGAATGCTATTTGCTTTAACTGTATGTTGTACTGCTGGGTGTACCACAAATTGTCCTTTGGGGATAATAAAGCATACCTTGACCTTGACATCACCTTATTTCTTATGGAGTTCTAAGCTCATCATAGTGATCCCATTTTCTCTACACAAGTCTATTTACATACTCCATAGTGTAAAAGGTGGAATTCATTTTTTTTTTTAAATGTTGTGCTTGAAACAGATGCCATGAATCAATGAGATACAAAGCGCATTCAGTGGACTCTGCTATTAAAATAGCAAAACTAGACTCCTACCATCCCAAATTCATTTGAAATCCCATGCCTTAGATGGTTGAAAATAGACCATAAAAACATGTTGGAAAGGAAGAGACAGCATTGAATTGGCATCAAACCCCATATTTAATTATAAACCTGGCATGTTAACTTATTGTGTGCATGTGTGTGTGTGTTATTTTTTTCTTTAACTTTCTGATATGCATGACAGTGGGAATGGTCACCTTGGTTTATTACTGGGAAATTTTCACACAGGTTCAATATTTATGTCCTTTCAGTCAGCGCACACACACGCTATATGAAGAGTGTTACTGAAAAGGAGCAGATAACAGAGTTTTATTGTTACAATTTTCCATTCAGGTTTTACTCTCAACAATCTTCTCTGCCACTGGAAACTCGAGGGAGTAAACACAAGCAACCCACGCTGACCAATCACGGTTCTTGCTGTCTCCGTGTATCTTCTTCACTGCAGTAGCCTGTCAGTATTGGGTGCAGCAAAAATTTAACAGCGCTCTTAAGGTGGATAAAGTGAAGTTTTGGAGACCCTGGAGAAAGTGATTAAATCGGAAATAATGGTTGACGTCAAACAACAGAGGCCTGAATATCAGACATTAACGCAACAATCACTGTAATGTACACAAACACTGGAATGCTGTCATGGCGAGGGAAGAGACTGAGGTCTTCTTAGGTTTTTCTTTTCATCGATTTTGATTCAAATATTTATGCTTTCTTTAGGCATGTTTTCACTCTATTCCTTTTCAATGCCATTTTCTCTTTTTAGCTGTCCTGCTCTCCTGACCCCGTGCTCATCCTGTTAATGACTTCTACCTCTACCCAATTGTATCCGCATGTCCTTTATTAATTCCCCACCTCCCACTTGTATTAAAAGAGTGGTATTGTCCGTCTTTGTGTCTCAGCGCCTCTGTCTTCTCCCTCTGTTCCAGCGACGAAGATCATGAGAGCAAGTACATTGCAGCCTCCTTTAAGGTCGAAATTATTTCTTCTTTGTTTCCTGTGGGGATGTACCTTTTATTAACTTAAAAGAAGAATTACACATTGTACTGTGCACACAATAATGTGACAAATGAAAAAGTAAGTTCCTCTTTTTTTTTTGATGGATTTGGCGTACTCCAGCATGCCAAGCTTTTCACTGTTGTAAATATAGTCAACACATTTCACCAGGTGAACGGCTTTAAACAAACCTGGCAGGTCACAATGAATGCCAGGTCATGTCATTTAGGATAATCATATCCTCGTTGTTTTTTGTGAAACTTGTAATTTTGGCAAAAAGAGAATTGAGAAAATGCTTTATCCGTCTTCTCCTGGAGTTCTAACACTAATCTTCGATATATCTATCAGGTGAGGCAGTTTTTTTTTATACCATAATTTCTATTTCAAAGCAGAAAAGCAACATTATCACATTCAGTGTGTTCCCATTTCAGGACTCACTATTGCCAAGAGCCAAAAGCATTGGTCAATCTGTCCTCTACTATCCTTAGTCCAATGACCAGGCAGAGCAGATGAGTCAAGATCTGAAGTCTACACTTCATTCTTCATGGGTCAAGCGCCTCATTGGAGTTTTGCATGAGCAAAAGATGTTACCATGCTCTTCCACCAGGCTCTCACTCCTTCCCAGCGTGCGTGTGGCCCTGAAATACTGTATGTGGTCAGTGTTTCATTGACTAAAGCCCTCTTCAGAGGATTTAAAATGACAGTCATTGCGTTCCTACATCTGTTCACTTCCTGTTCATGGCTGTTAGCTCATGATCTGTCTCTCTGGGTTGAGCGATAAACGCACTTCTAGGTTTATTGGTTTTCTGCTTCCAAAGGTGGTCCGAGTCTCCTGGCAGCTTTTCTTCAGCTTCACGTCTCCATCCCATCTGTTCTAACTATTTTAGATTGAGCTGAGGAGGTGTCGTGTCCTTGTTACCTCCTCAAGTTTTCTACCAACATTTTACTAAACTTCTTTCCCCTTTGATACACATTTTCTAATAAACCTTTTTAAACTTGGAATTTGCTTCCAAGCCCTGCATTTGGGAATATACTCTTAGAATTCTGTCTCGACTCAAACCCCTTTCAATATACCCCACTTGTCTCATTTAATGCTCACTTCTCTCAAACACCACACCTCCAGGTTTATAGTGCAGTTTTAAGCCTAAGCCCAAGTGACATCATTAAGGTTATGTTCACAGAAGAAAAAAATCCCCTGAGACACAGAAAACATATTATGCTAGTAATTTACCAGGCGGAGTGTTATTCTTTATAATGTGTGAACTGATTTTCATGCCTAAAATCAGACGCAAAGCTAAATCGAAGGTCCCCAAATGATTCAAAACTCCTGCAGGCATTACTTTTGGCAAGTAGGCAAAGAAGACACATTACTTCTCCAAGCTGAGGTGACATACTTTTTTATTCAGTTCTTAGAACTGAAAGATGTCTGTTTAAGCGTGGAGAATTTATGTTAAACCTACGTACACATTCATGCGCTGTTTGTGTTGTGTTGTTTACCGTATGTGTGTTAAAATATGCATCACCAAGTATGACTAATGCCTAAACCATGCTTGGCTAAACTGTAGGATCTGTCTCTTGGCATTGCTCAGTTAGTTTCTATCTGTTTTAGAGGGATTGAATAAGGTCCGTTCACTAAAGCTGCCAACAGGATTAGGCTATTTTCTGCTCTACTCAGCTCAGTTCAGCTGTGGCCGCAGGCTGGTCTGTTCAAATGGTTACACTGGAGTGTGAAGTGCAGATACGCTCATTGTGTGGATGAGCGCAGTTGGTCTCTCATCTGAGTCCTTAAAGGGTCGCGCAGATGATTCTGTTGAACATATTAAAAGCTGGGATGTGTGGAAACACACGATCAACTTTTCTCATTTTAGCCCACTTACGACTACTCATTCATCAATGCGATAGGCAGAAGGCAGGGAAACACGTTGGAAAAGTTGCCTGTCCGTCATGAAGCAAGTACAGATAGACACAGTAACTATTCATAGACTTCCTACCTAAAGGCAATTTTTATGTGGAAGAAAACTTGTGTAGACCGAGAGGATATAAAAATCTCCACAAAAATGGACAGAGATCAAAAGTCTTTTTTATTTTTTTTTTAAACAATGCGATAACAGAGTAGCAGCTGTGCACATTTAAAAGTAAAATTTATTATTACTCTGCTTTATGGAGCTTTGAAAAGGTGAGGAAACAAACTTATTTCTTCCAACGATTGTGAGTAAAGCCACCATAAGGTAAAGCAATGGAGGCAACTACATAAAATCACAACGCTGGCATCCAACCTAAAGACATCACATCATTTTGTCCGGGCAATAATGTTTAAATTAGTTCAAATGTCTTTATCCCAATTTAAGTATATTACGCGGAAGAAAAACAAATACATCAGCAGTGAGTAGCATGTTTAACCTGGACTTTCTCCAAACACTGCAGACACAATTGGTTTAACATCCCATTCATCAGTATCTAGTCAGCTGAAAGGGGTAATATTGATTGACTCCAGGTGATCAGTAATGGGGTTTGGATTAGCACTGTCACCTCCAATCACTACAGGCTATACTTTGCAGGGATTCTTAGAGAACAAAACCTTTCAATCACACAGACCTTTCCTTTGGCAAAAACAGGAGCAAGACATCAGGCAGTAAAAACAACAACAACAACAATAAAACAGAGGACCAGAGTTTAGGAGTGAAGGTCCTGCCAACATCTCTGAAAAGTCTTATCTGGCTGTCTCGAAAATAAACAATCTATTCCCAACAGAATAAACAAGAAAAAGGGAAGCAAGACTACAGTATTCAGACAAGACAAAGAGTGGCAGCTTTATAAACAATAATTGATAAACTCTATAAATATTGGAAAGCATTTATTTTCATCTGTAAGGGTCAAAATGAAAAGGAGAAAATATTTTCTGTGAGCACATTTCATGTTATTTGTTGTTATCCCATTCTTGAATGTCATTCATTGCCATTTCTGAGAGCAATTAATTAGTCTGAGTAAACTTTTATCAACTTGACAAGGACTGGCCTGAACATTACAAATCAAGCCTCGTAATAAGGCTCGCCCAAGCTTTCTTTTGACGACTTGCTGAAAGCAACGTTTATAAAATTATGTGTTGGTAGAGAGCATATTCCATCAAGTGATGCCACATTGAGAAACTAAAGCAACTAATCAAATACACACCGAGTGCAATTATTGCTATCAATCAAAAAAAAAAAAAAAAAAACAACCTCTTCATTGGAAAGGAAAAAGCTCTTATGTAAAAAACACACTTGACAACTTGAGTGTGAATGTGAACTCTTGAGGAATGCCAATTCCACAAAATGTGGAGTTTCAAAATGTGTCGGCAGCAAAGTCAAGGCAGCGCAACCAAACGTGTCAAACCCTGTAACAGAGGCGCTAAAGCAGACAACGCAGGAGGAAGCTGTCTTCTTTGATTTGTGCCCTGCTCATCTGACCTGTCCTGCATCTCCCATTGATAACAGATTTATTACCTGAATGCGGGTTTAGACATGCATGCGGTGTATGTACAGCCGAGGTATGGATTTGCAGAACAGTACAACCCTTTTCATTCACATTTTCACACTAGGGAACGGTTCATGTGAGGCTTTTTAGCCACTTGCCTGGCACCATTCATCCTCACAAACAGTGTCTACAAATAGTATTTAACCCTGTTGCTTTTCTCCTTTTCTCTCGTGTGGCAGTCAGAATTCCAATTGGATTGAGATTTATTTTTGCCCACTAAATACAAAGTGAGCCCCACTGACACATACATTTTTTTCTTAGATTATGTGTGAGGCACAGAGACACTTTACCTCCTGTTAGTTACACGTCATCCTTCTAATTTTAAATTGCATGCATGACTATTACTGATCACTGGATGGGCTGAGCCCATCAGCTTCAGCTATATATATATATATATATATAAAAAAAGAACAGTACAGAATACAGAAACGTCCCTTGCTATTTTACCACTTAATAACCCCAAGGCTTCTCATTGTCATCTATTGCCAGATATATCTACCCAGCCTTGACTAATGTCAGAAGAAATTAAGAATTTAATGAAATTAAACTGTATGTCCTCTGAAACAACTAGTGCATTCACCATTTTTATTTCCTACCCAGTGTCTTTCTGCTGAACTCAGCACTTCTATGGTCACAGAAACAAATTGCCACATGCTACCAAGGACAAATCAATTTTTCTGGGGCAAGAGAAGCGTGCAAACACTTTTCTTGGTCTTTTGCAAGGCTGCCATCCAGATTTGCCACTACACATACTCGCATAGCCTTAATCAATGTTAAGTGACGATGGTTTGATTTGTAATGAAGGACAAAAAGCTTTGTAGAATGCCAATCATTTTTTAATAAAGCTTGTCACTACATGCTTTCATACAGGCATGTAGATGTCAATTAATGCCCACTTGTGAAATCTTCCCTACAGGAGTTATTAGGTCTCTATAGGGGAGTTAAAAAGACAGACACCGTTTATGGTGTGTGGAGAAAAACACTGAAGGGAAACGAGGCGAGGTGAGCGAGCTGTCTGATTTTGACCGTGTGTGCGTTTTGAGAAGCAAAAAGCCTCTTTCTCATTGTTTGTATTTGTTTTGGAATAAACGTGCTTTCACAGACAATCTGGGGGGGAAAATGTCTTTGCATACATGAAAAGCGTAGTTTTGATGTGTACAGAAATAATATGACTGAACATAAGCATAAATACAAATATAGACACGGTTATGCTATTTTTCATCATTTATTTCACCTTGTTAGGTAATGGAAAAAAACAACAACCTGCTTCATAAATACGGCAGAGCTAATCAAGCTGCTAAGAACTTACTGACTAATAAAATCCTTTTTTAGTCAAATAATTTATGGAAATCTTGTTCATGGACTTCAATAATATGCTTCAGCTTTTATTTTATTCACAATATATAACTCTGACCTACATAAATCATATTATTCCAACCAGTAAATATCATATCATATTGTGATTATGCAAATAGAAGTTAAAATGCACAGTGTGCAGACATTCTAAGATTTGCTTTTGTGGGTTAAGTTAGAATTTAATAGTTAAACTAATGTCATTGATACCCTATTGATTTATGAAACGAGACATGTTATTGTTCAATCGCTTTCAGAACAAATACATAGATAAAACTGGTTATTTAGAGTTTCATGTGACATGAGTTTTCTTTCTAATACATAGAGTAAACTGCACAGCCTCTGCTTTCTTAGTGATTAATGAAAAAAATACTTCAGGTCTCCTGGCAGGTTGAACACCGGAGGTGAATTTAATCTTGATATCCTCCACTATAAATTCCAACACCATACGCTTTCCATTACACTTAAATGACAGGGGGGAGACAGGAGGGAAGTAAAGGAAAAACATTCTCATGATTAAGCATAAATGGATTACCTGTTTGACCAGATTTCCCACCTGCCATCAACAAAGCCGCCCCCCCCCCCCGCATTCATGAAACTCACAACTCAAAACAGAACATCAGTGTGGAAAAAGCAGGAAATGAGAATCGAAAAAAATCATCCTTGCGTTTCATCAGTACAAATGAACTGGCATTCATGCTGTTGGAAAATGCCTGCATGGGATGCTCCTTTGCGTTTTGTTTTCCTATGAATGTATTCATATAATCTCATTGTGAGGGGGTTGCAAGCATTACTCTCTGTCAGCGCATATTACTGTATGGTGATTCACATACCTCTGGTTATCATTTGTCCACAGGTCACTCTAAACACTGACGCTCAACGCTGAAGACACGGTGACACACCCTTGCTTTTCATTTCATGCCCATAAATTGGTCCTGTCTAAGATAATTGCTGTGGCAATTCCACTGGCAGGGGTAATAGAGAATGTGTGAGCGCAAACCTCCTTTCTGTGGTTTTATTAAGTGTGCCTTCTGAAGTAATAGCATTATGTAGTTGGGGAGCTGACGTGAACCAGAGTCAGGGAGTAATCCCCCTCCAGTAGTGCTTTGTTCCATCAGCAGGGCGGAGTGGGATCTACTTTACAGAGACAGAAAGGGCCGGGGTCGCTCTGCATGACTGCCCGAGCTGTCGGCAAGGACAAGAAACAAGGCCCCAGCTTTAAAAAAAAAAAGTACTGATGCTTTCCTTTTCAAGATTAATGAATACTGGAGATGAATAGATCGTATTTTGGCTGAGGACAGAAAAACAAATAACGCTACCTGTGCAGCTAAAGCGGCTTAGAGAGATGAGCCGTGGGACAGTTCAAACCAGAACAACTATGCAGTAATGAATCTATTTCCATACAATAGCTTCTCCAATCTCTTCAAAAAAAAACAACCCAAAACAAAACGGTGAACCTATTTAGCTAGCTTTTATCTCCGACCAACTTCTAGTTGATGCTGCACTTTGAAAACAGCGATGAAGACAAACAAACTAACAAAAAAAGCTTTGTGGCAACGTCCTAGAAAAGAGAGAGCTTTGAGGCAAATCCTGCTGTGTATTCCGAAGGCGGGAAGGAGCTTCTCATCTCCTCCAGGGGGATTGGACGAAAGCAGAAGACCATGGCATTTGGAGGAATGGGAATAGAGAAAGGGGATGAATGGGTAGGATTCACCCAAGCTGGAGCTTTAGTGTTCCGTCATTAAAGGGAGCAAACATGTTTTAAAGTGATCAGCAAAGATGGGAGAGGGAGGAGCGTGAATCGCTGGAGGCAAGTAAAAAAGTATTGTATTAGCAACAACTGTGCAAATGTAGCTGTGGGGCTGTACAAAGTGGACCTTGAAATGCCGCTCCAGCAGCTTGGCTTGTGTACTGATGCAGGAAAAAAAGGCGAGAGTCTTTCAAGACTGCAGAATGACTGCACCAGTGCTTTCAAAGTTATATAATTGGCTTCCGAATGTAAATTTTTCTCCAAAAGCACTGGACCAAAAGCTCTAAAAACTTGCTTTCTCACCAATGCCGTTCCCTGTCGACGGACGTTTAAATGAAGCAGTGTGGAGTGAAAAACAGCCAGCGTTGAACAAGGGTTTCTTAGTAAAAAGGGGCATCCCATTAGAAATACTTTTTCTAGCTTCAGGGTATATTGACATTTGCATGATTTTATGCAGAATAATTTGAACCAAATTACCTGTTCTCATTTCTCTGTGTGTACCTCGGTTGGGGGTCACTGTCGCCATCATTGACATCATAGCTGGCTTCAGGGTCCTACAGACAGATAACAAAAAAAAAAAGGTGAAGACACCAACATAGTACTTCAAGAGCTCATTTATAATGTTCTTGTCCCTGATTTACGTTATTTCGCTGTGTCTAATTTAATTCACTGCAATTGCTATAAACAAACATGGATGTTTTTGTTCTTTGTATGTTTTTTTCTTTTTTTGTTGATACATCACTGTAAAGGTTATGACACTGAAATGCCAAAATGCAGTCAGTAGGAAAAAGAAATACCAAGAATGAGAAGCAGAAATATTGGCATTGCTCCTTTGTCAGGCTCTGACCTGATAAAGATAAAGTAAATAAAATAATAAAGTGCCCACTACGAATTCCTCTTCCAAGGCCAGCAGAGCAATTTCAGCTGCACAATTGCCCAAACGAATGCTGCCTTTCTCTCTTTTCAGCAGCAGTGAGGACATCTCTTTTTCTTTGTTGCTATTTCCAAAGGGTGAATACAAGTAGAGCTGCACCCTTTTCTGTACTACTGTGCAATTTTATTTTACTTACATAATTGCTGACGAGGTCGGGATGGTCCTTCTCAATGCCGTCATCCAGAATGGTCACCACTACACCTTTCCCCGTGTAGCCTTGAGCCCAGGCAGTTTTTGTATTCAGGTCTTGATGTGTTGGGTTGAACTGCAAATGACATAATCCTTTTGTTCAGCTATCAAGTTGCTTGAAGTCACCCAGCAGAGACGTTCTATCAGTTGATGAAGCACCGAAACCATCTGCAAAGTTATGTTATTACTGTATAAAAGCACAGGAACGCCCACTTCAAAACTGAACATCAACAAATAAAAACAAACAAGGGAAGTGGTTCTTTAACACTTGAAATCCAATTTTAATGCATCACCCGACGTGTCTAACTGCTCAGGCTGGGCTGCCCAGTGTGAACATCCTTACTCCATTTATGCTGTCAGGAAAAAGACAGACAACCTGTTGCAGGTCAGAAATCATGGTGGGAGCACCTCTCGCACAAGGAAATAACAGTCTGCAAGCATTCGGGAGGAGGGGAATGGAGAGAAATAGGGCATACCGGGGGGTAATACGTGTTTGGGGTGAATAAAAGAACATTTGTACGGGGAGCAGTGTGAAGACAGGCGAGTGCCAGAGGTGACAGAGATGTTTATAGATAAACATAGACGAATGGAGGGACAGAAAGACAAAATCCTTGCTGCCCCTTGCTCTGTTTCATGCTGATTTACTTCCACACAGCTCCTGCATGTCGGCTTCTGGGAGATTTACAATATATTTGGGTAAAAGTGTTGAAACCCAGGATATAGTCCTAAATTATGCACAGTATCCACAAAGCATCAATCTTAGATGACGATCATACATTGATTTTTTTCTGAAATAATAGTTTGGCAATGAGACTGTACAACGGGGTGGGAGTTGGCTCACTCGCCTCACACCAAGAATGTGTTCTTGGTGTAGGTTAGTCTTGGGGCACTCTACCACAGTCCAAAAAACCCTGGCATTTGAGGCCAACTGGCGATTTTAAATTCCCCCTCTGTGTGGTATGTGTGGCTGTGAGTGCTGAGTGTAAAATATGGATGGAGGTTTGGGAATGCTCTCAAAAAGAAGCAGACTAACAGAACTTGGTCTACCACCAAGACAAAACTTCACACTTTGTGCCTTCCGCTAATTGAGCTGTATTGATTTTAATTAATTAATTATTTTTGAAGTCAGCACTCTGGAGAATAGGTTACACAGGATAAAGACTCCAATGCTGAATGGCAGAGGTTGTTTTACAACTTCTCTTCATTGGTGATTTATGCCTGAGATAGTCAATCTTGTCATTAATCCGCTGCTGTGACAGAGGTTTTGTGCACATAAAAGAGAAAGAAAGGGGGAGATTAGGGCAAATTGAAGCATCTCAGAGAGAGGGTGTGAATAATGAAAGAGACATAGAGCCAGGACCATTTGCTATCAATGTTTCACAGGTGATACAGTTCAGTGGTGGAGCCATGCTGACGTGTAATTTGACTTTCAACCTAACATCCTCGGATGCACTGAATTATAAATTACACCCAGAGAGCCTTGTGAAGAAGGTGGAGATGACAAGAATGAGGCTTCGCCCAACACCCAGCGATTCAATTCATGATTATTTGACGGACCATACTCGAACTGATAACTTCAATCACAACAACAATGAATGTATCTTTCATTCAGGTATGTGAAGAAGTGATTACAGAGCTGTTACTGAAGGCCAAGTGGGCCCGTTTCGGGAACCACACAATTTAATGTGGCATTCTGAAAGAATTAAATAAAAATGAAAACTCATTACACAGGCTCTCTGACTGTGGACCTACTTGAATTTCTTTTTCATAATGCAGTACTTCAATGTGGCTTTTATGCATTAGCAGGGGTGCTATTGCAAATTACATCATGTATGCTGTTTTATGTAAAGAAAGGAGAGAATTACACACCAGGTACCACTGCTTGGAAAAATCAGGGTCTGTTGGGTCTTCATAGACATCCCGCCTCTTCCTTTTTTTCACCACTTGCTGCTCTGCCCACAGGACCTGTGGTGCCAAGACACAGATACACACACAACCCACTAAGAGAATATTCACAGTTTAAACACTTATCCTCACATGATTTTGTGTCATTACTAATGTTCTATTTTCAGACACTGCAGCGATTCCCCACAGAAGAAGATGTTGAAAAGCACGGTCCCAGCTGTGCTCAAAACGTAATAACTAGAAAGAGAAGCAGAGATGTGAGGAAAATCTCATTTATTTCATTGCTCAGATGCAAAGGCAAAGTGGCTACTGTACAGCGAGCCTGAGTTCAGGCCTTTGAAGTCATCTTGGTTGCTGTGATTTCCACAGGCTTGGTAAGGTAAGGTGACAAGCTGTACTATTATCCCAGGTAGAGCAAATGCCATTTTACAGTGTCTGTGGGAGCAGGAAAACAGATCAACATATTCCTATCAAAAGATGTGTCACAGAAAAAAAAAAAAAAAAAGTAATTAAATGTTTGCCCAGTTTTAGTACTCATACTTGTATTTCCACATTTTGACAGGTATATTCCTCCACGGTCGTGACTGACAGTTGAAAGGATCATCAGAATTTGATTCATTGTACCGTTTGTGCACACAACATCTTAGCACTTCATATCCCAGCTGGAAAACATTTTCTGATAACTGCGGCAATTTTTCTAAATTTAATAGGTAACGCTTCCTCAGAAATGTGCTTCAGAACACCGCGGCCCCCGTCACAAACATCTGTCAAGTTCTCATTAACAAAGACAACATCTGGTGTGTTTGTTGTGCTGCACATTGAAAAAGCTGGAGACGGGAGGATACAGGTGGATGTTTACACAATGCTGTCGAGCAAACAGAGAAATATGTGAGTTTTCACAATGTTTTTCTGTTTTGATTTGGACAAAGATTGAAATAAAATGTGTGTGATCTAAGAACAAAGGGTGAACTTATTGGAAAACCACAGAGAAAGATGGCTTTAAAGTGCTTTTCGCTACAGTTTGTTGTAATTAGGCAGGAGGCAACTCAGCTTTTTAATGATTAACCCATTCAAAACAATAGCTCGACTGACGCAATCATGTTACAAAGGGAACCTGCAGACAGAAGATAGAGTGAGCTCGCAGTACAAACGCCTCATCTTCTGCAGCAGCAGTTGAGGTAAACGCCGCTGTGAAATGTTATTGTCAACAGTAAATGCTTCCAAATTTTTGTTGAAGGTGGCAAAGCTTAAACCTGCTTCCTTTTTTACCTCTGTAGAACACTGGAGTGAAGTTGTTCAAAAACTGGTGGATTTCTTTTACAGTACCTGGCAGATTGTCACAGCACAAGTTGTTATTTAGGCATTTCACTCCCCCCCCCCCTCCACCCCGATATTTGATGTTTTTGGCCATTTGTTTGCTTTGCTCAGTGTTATTTCTCGTGGCGACTCTCCTCTACTTGGTGGATTTCATGATTTCACGCTTCTGTAAAGTGCGTGGCTTGAATGAAGATGTGCTCAGCGCAGCTGCCGTGGCTGGAGCTCAACACCCAGTTGAAAACTTTGCCTTGGAGAGTGAAACCATTAACCTTATTCAAATGACCCTGAGCTAATTAACATTTATCTTATTTCATTACATTTATAACTGCACACGAGTGACCTCATTGCACCGCTGCCCACTGCCCGCCACATTATTAACAGGACAAAATTACAACCCGATACATGAATCAGATGATAATCTTGATACTGCCATATCGGAAAGAATATAAAGTCTTTCATTCATACTGTTAATTATGGTAGATAATTAAACATCAGCGTAATCACTTTACAGCTGAGTCAATTAGCATCATCTTGAGATAATTGAGATCAAGTAAAATTTATGTTGGATAAGCCCTTTAACGACAGCAACAATTTCATAAGATCACACACACACTCTCAAAAGCTTGGAAAAACAAGGTGTAAACCAATTCTTCCTGGAGGCCAAGCGATGCCGGATAATTACAACACAGAGAAATAAGCACTACCCTGCGGTCTGGGACAAGGACAAAGACTAGACAAACACAACTGCACAGAAGAAGCAATCATGAAACAGGAGGGATCTCCACATGGGCGAGGACTGTAATCTGCTTGAGCAATAAACTGTTTGTTCCATCTCTTGCACAATGTCCTAAGGGTTTTCCTGTCTGATGACTAAGAAGAGGCCATGCTGGTTTTGCTTGGAAGGTAGAAAAAAATGGGGGGAAAAAACCATGTGGCGCTTTAATCAAAAACGGTTACCAAAGCTTGCAAAAAAAAAAAAAAAAAGAAAAGCTATTTATAATACTCACAATACACTTTTTTTGTCAGCAATAATGAGAAAGGACGTGCAATTTGTCTGTTCCAGCTCAAAGATACCCGCTATGTGTTTTCAAGAGTAGCAGTGTACATAAACATGCTTGTTTACCAGTGAACTCCACAGGGAGCCTTTTAATTTGAAGTCTGACAAGAAATGCCACAATCAGCTTAGGACTGAATCCCATATAAATGAAAAGCTTGCTCTGGTTTAAGTCGGCGAGATTTGAAATACCAACATGTATATGGAACGCGACAGCAATGCGCAAACATCAACATGTTTTGCTACACATAGTGGCTATTTAACTGGCCACCATCTCACCGTTTTATAATCCCAAAAAGGAGCTACTGGGTGGAATTATTTGTTACCCAAATTCAATGGAATAATTTAAGATATTCAAGATACTTAACAAGACTACAAATTGAAAGCATTTAAAAGGTATTAAACTGTAGTGTATAACAGAGCGACATCAATCTTTTCAAAAATGAGAGCTATTTCAAGGCTGTAGAGAGATACAAGGGACTACTTCTTAATAACCTGAATAATTAGAATGGCACAGTCCACCCTTATCGCAAATAAATATTCATATATATGGAGACGCTCACAGAATTGTTAAGTGATTAAGAATGGTAGACAACAGGTATATTCTGAAAGGCAGCATTATTTCTGCTCATCTCAATTTATCTGAACATTTGCATTCTAATGAAAGGATCATATTGTAAATAGTATAATATTTTTTTTCTCCCACAGACACAAAATTGGTTTGAATAGAAATCCTTTATTAATCCCACTGTGAAATGATGTTGCTTCACACAGAAAAGAACACACAGAATAAATAGAATAGAAGTTAGAATATAAAACAAGACTGAATAAAAAACTTAATCAAAAATTAGAGACGGCTTTGGCCCTTGTTCTGAAAGGCTTTGTGTTCCTTACCCAGCCCAGTTTATTGTCAATGCACACATCCAATATTACTCCTGGTCAAGAGATTAATATTTATCTCTAAAAAATTAAAATAAGTATAATAAATATCTGAACCCCCCAAATAACAACAACCGATTTTTGTAGATTTGGATATTTCATTTCAGCAAATCTCCTGTCTCTATACTCAAACCCTGTAATGAGATAGTACATATTATGAACATTAAAATGTGCTTAAAACTTCCAAGTAGACACTGTGAGGTCCATTAATTAGCCTTAGGAGGTATCGACAGTGTAAATTGTACCTTGAATAACAGAAATTGACTAAACCCTAATCCTGACAACATGTGAGAGAGATGACATATGCCAGTGGACCTGGGTGGAAGTCGATGAGTAACAGCTTGCCACATGAGGAACTGCATCCCATTATCGGTATCCCTGGCAAATAATTCAAATTATTCTTTCACTTTTATGACTATTTTATTATGAGTATTTCATCTTGAGATGGTCCCTCATACACTCTTCTGCCTCAGTAAATCACTGATTCCCCCACCAAGGAGGCGGAACCTCTCCAGTGGTAATACTGTGGGAGTAATCTTGAAATGACTAACATTTCCATTTTTTACGGAGATAAACCAACTCAAATAAAACAATCAACTTAGTTTCTCTTGTGTAGTGATTGGGTAGGAGGGTGGCGCAGCGGATATCAGAAAATATTGACACTCAGACTAATGCATTATTGGTTTTCAGTCTGTTGTGTTGGGATTTGCTGATAATAAATTTAGAATATTGCTGATTATGTCCAGTGTGGCCTTGAGCTGCTCCCTGTACTCTTACACAGACGGGCTGCTTCAAATGAGTAGATGAGGGAGACGTAATGCAGGTCCCTCCAAATTATGATATGCGGTAACCTGCCTTGCACTGCAGTTTCTACAAAACCAAGACCAGCCACCCAAAAGCAAATCGATTCTTCCTCTCACAGAGCGAATGTGGGGTGTGGAGCGGTGATGACAAACAACCTTTGCAAGCATAATGGTAAACGCTTATGCAGCTGCCAATGTCATCTTGCCACTGTGTGATTATTCAAAGGGAATGGTGATAAGTGGCATGCTAGCACCATGGAGCAGGGAAGAGGAGACAATGGAGGTAATGTGAGCTACAGCTGCTGGATTACAGAGAGGAAGCATAATAACAAGCTCAATTCTCAGCAATGACTAATCCAAATCCAAGTGTTACGTTTTCATTTCCTTTTAAAGCTGTCTTCTTTGAACCAAGCGAAGCATGACCTTTTCTTCCACTTCCTCCACAAAGATCAGATGGTCTCACAGACACAAATAAATACTAACTTGAACAAACACACATAAACCCAACTGTTTTGTTGTTGGCAATGGTCATACTTTTTTATGTCAAGGTTTTCTTTGTTTCTGGCTGAGTTGGTACCTAAGTAAACTGTTGTTTGTCAGCCAGAAATCTGATGCCATTAAAAGCTGAAGGTTCAAGTGGTGTCTTAGCCTGAACTAATGGCCTTCTGGCAGTGATGAACCCGTGAGATGGAATCTCCTTCGTGAAAAATGCTTTTAAATGAGATAAGGTTTTACCACAGAGGCTTTGCTGTTAGGGCTCAAGTTGTAACTGCAAAATGCTATCTCTCATTTAGTATTGTTAAGTGACATTCAGAACAGATAGTGTCCATCTTTGCTGATTGGCTCTGGTCTTTACCTGCCAGCTATTAAAAACACATCATGTTTCAGTTAAGTGTTTCTAATTTGTGCAGTTTACTTGCAATCCATTCTGTAATTTGTCCCTTACTATTGCATACCAAGCTTAGGGCTAGCGTTTAACATGTCAATAAATCCGCCTCAGTAACAACGACAAAATCTATACCTCTGTTACAACACCAGATCCCATTTACTGTAGATTTCCTGAGATTTCAAATCCCACAATCATTTGTGAGCCATAGTACTTCTGCAGCGCCCAGACAGATACCTGTGAACCCATATGCTCAGAGACTTGTTAGTGTACATTTAGCCTGACCTCTGACATCACTGGTCCCAGGGAATGTCACCATATCTCCACTAATGATGTCTTGAGGCCTCAGCGCTTGTCAGACCACATGAGTCCTTTCCTCAGCCTGCTTGTCTTGGGCTGTAGTCCTTGGGCTGTTTGGCAGATCTTCCTTGCTACAGATGGCCTGAGTCTGTTCTCGCTCAGTTATGGCCCCCTTTTTAGCAACAGTCAGGTGCCTCTTAATTCACTTTAAATGCAGCAATTACCACTGCTGTCTCCCTTGTTTCCAGTGTAAACATGGCGGAAGCACCCTGCCGAGTCTGGTGCCAGCAAAGCTGAAAATAATAAAAGGGAAAGGCAGACGTGTGCAGACGCAGTGATACCACTCTGCCCAGGTCTTGACACATATTTGACTTTTCCAGCTTGCCAGTCAGTCTGGCCCTGACTTTACAGAGGCAATTCTTTCACATCAAGTGAAGGAATGATTGATCTCTCTCTCGTTATAAAACCCAATACATGTCTAATATGTAGCAGATTTGAAAAAGCTTATCATTATTTATCACTGTGATAAAACTTTACCTAGCCAACCAGTTTTACTTGACGAATATTAACATTGGTACTTGATAAAGTTGCCAACTTAGATTCAGTTGAGATTGCATTCTATGAATATTACAAAAAACCCCAAGATAATCTCAAAGAATTCAAAACCTTTTTTGACGGCGTTTAAGAACTTAAATCATCGAATCATTGTAAATGAAAAAAACCCATTATGTATTCTACCATTTTGACTTTGCCGATCCAACTGCATCGTTTGAGATACCAAAGAAAGATTGAGTGACATTTGTGAGGTTCTTCTGCTTTTGTTGATCTGACCTTTGTGACATTTTACCCACTCAGGTCGGAGAGTCATTTCTTCTGTCAGCATCTCATCTTTATATGAACAGAAAAGGCCAAGAGCACAGTTTGCAAAAGGTTAGACATTCTTGCACTCAAGAATGTACAGTATTAACCTTGGCACATACAATAGCTCTTGCCTCCACGCACGCACGCACGCACGCACGCACGCACGCACGCACGCACGCACGCACGCACGCACGCACGCACGCACGCACGCACGCACGCACGCACGCACGCACGCACGCACGCACGCACGCACGCACGCACGCACGCACGCACGCACGCACGCACGCACGCACAATGCCAATTGGAATAGGGCATTTGCTTTGTTTCCTCGCACAACCCTTCATTGGATTTCTTATTGAATAATAAACCCAAAAGAGGGCTTGGCATCGACAGCACAATTACAATTTTCATATAAGCTCCTGCTGCCTTCATAAGTCGGCAGTGTGACATTCTATAACTTTTTCATCTAATTACCATTTTTATTCACATGTAAATGTTTTTTTTATTTTTTTATTTTTTTATCTAGTGTGTTGAACAGCAGTATTTTCTCTGTGGTTAAAGGGGCTTTGATCAGGAGGGTGGAGATGCATATTTCGATGTACTCAAAACTCAAGTGCAATGTTGATAATGTGAATCAGTGTAAAGAGTGTTATCTAGCAATGCTGATTAATGAGTTCTTCTCAAGCGCATGAACTTCATCACAGAAAAGAAACCACCCAAAACGTTCGATGTTGGTACAAAATGATTTTGTATGTTAACAATTTAGAAGGGTTATTGTTCGGCTAAATAAACAGAAACACAAATACAAAAACCCAATACAGGCTGTTTTGATTAGTGGACACGAACAGATTGTGTAGAAAAAGTGAAGCTGCACCGTACTGTAGATAAGTGCAAAGTGAAACTTTTTATCTCCTAATCCCTTGACGGAAAAAAAGAACTTCCTTCTTCTATCTTGGCATTTATATACTGGCGGCACTACGTCTGGTACATACTAAAACTCATATTTTTCAACTTCTCATGAGCTGTTTAGAAATTGGTGATTGGTCACTGTTTAAATTCAGAACCAGATGTCCAAATTAGAGTTGAAATTATGATTTAGAAAATGTTCCCATTTTTGGATATTTGATTAAAGCCAGTTTTCTTGAACCAACATAGTTGCAAATAATGATTTTAAATGACGGTATAAAAGCAGAGCCAAGCACAGACAGTTACAGCTGTTGTGTTTGTTGGAAGAATATATTTTGCATATTTGCAGCGATGTGGTACCTTGGACTGGGTCAGGGGGACAGATGGAAGGACAAGTGTGGACTGCAAAGAATACTGAGTTTGACAGGCTGTCACTGATGCTGGCAATCCTTTTCCTTTGTGATATACACACTCTCTGTGTGTAATCCAATCTGTCTTTCAGCCTTTGTTGCCAACGTGGACTTCCACAATGAGCTGTGTGAGAGCTGACAATAGTTTACCTGTGGTTCTTTTTGCAGTCTGATGTGCATTCCCTGGTGGCCGACAAAGCCCTCTTCTCCACAGCATGGTGCCTGAAGTGATAATAATCTCCAAAAACCTGCACAAACACAAAGAGAAAGGCAATGAGTTCACCTGCAGCAACAGGATGGCCAGATAACACTCTGTGCTCACCAAGGCATTCATGTGCACACAAGCAAATGGGCAGAGAGTGTTCTTCGGGAAAGAGCTTAAACCAGACATGTCCATTTCAACTTCAGATCCTAGCTTTTCCTGCCAATACTCATAAATACATCAGAATCTGTTTCTCCATTTGTTTGGATAAATGTGTGTGTCACTACAAATGAACTAATATTTTATTATACCACGACATGTGCATAATATCTGTAAGTGTCTTTTGACAGCCAGATGACAGTTGCTGGGTCATGAGTCTCTCTCTCTCTCTCTCTCTCTCTCTCTCTCTCTCTCTCTCTCTCTCTCTCTCTCTCTCTCTCTCTCTCTCTCTCTCTCTCTCTCTCTCTCTCTCTCTCTCTCTCTCTCTCTCTCTCTCTCTCTCTCTCTCTCTCTCTCTCTCTCTCTCTCTCTCTCTCTCTCTCTCTCTCTCTCTCTTCATTAGGCTGACTTGTGGACTCTATTGTGATCTACTGTAAAACATTTGCTGGAAACACTGACTTTACAATGGTCCAATTAATTGAAGACATCAGATGATTATATATGAATATATTTGAGGTTCTACCTTTCAGTGACATTCAACAGGACTGCATCCACATGAAAGTAATATACTGGCAACTTAATAACCTACATGAGAGTGGCAGCAGATCAGAAACATCTTTAAATATATTGCAGTCTTGTGGAGCTAATAAAGAGGGAGATAGATGTGTGGTGAGATGTGTGTTGCTTTGGTTTAATTAAGCAGTAAAATTAAATTTGCATATTAGTAATAAGGGGTTTAGTGGGTAGTATTGTGCTTGTAACCTTCCGGTGAGACTGTGAAAAAAATCCAATGATTTCGGCATGGCTTTGTAAATGACAAAACGAGAACAGAACATGTTTATTCAACACAGCAGCAAACATCAGATTAACCTGGAATTAGGATGTAGGAAGTTAGGCTTTCATCAGATTGGTAAAAATGTCACGTAGAGAAGTGCGCCTAAAGGCATTCATGAAACAGCTGCAGATAGACGCTATCTATCAAAAGTGATCAGAGACATCTATTAGACGTATAACGTTACTTTAGGGCTATTTCGAAGCATGTCGCGTATGGCTGTCATTGTTCCCTCACACGTCCTGCTCATAAAAGAGCTTTTAAGGACAACTGACAGCTGTCACCAAACAAGCCTAAAAGCTTGGGGGTGGGGGTGGGGGTGGGGGTGGTGGGGGGGGGGGGGGGGGGGGGGGTGTTCCTATCACCTTTGCTTTTAAGTAACACACCAAGTGGTCTGAGCTTCTTGGAGCCATATCAAGGACAACTGACCAGAGAGTAACCAAGATAATAATTAATGAGGATATACAGAAAAAAATGTGTCATAATAACTAAAATAACTAAATGAAAAGTGGCTAAAGAGGAAGATGAACAACATCCCAACCACTCTTTACATGGGAATTCACAAGAGAGGAGCCTCCATTTGAAGAGGAAGCAATGCAATCTGTACAGTAGTGCCACTGGGGACTGGCTCACCTTCACAAGCCCAGTGGAGCGGAGGAAGAGTGGGGGCAGAGGAGGAGGAGGAGAGTGGGGATGAAGGGAAGCAAGAGGAGGAGGGGTGAGGGAGGGGTAAAGCAGGGTTTGACAGGCCGACCAGGCAGGATGGATGTGTGAGGACGGAGAAGAGCAGACGCAGCAGGATGGAAGGCTCTCCTGGGGCTGCAAGCTGATTGCGCAGGCAGGCTGTCTGCGAGCCGACCAGACTGGAGGCTGGAGCTTAGAGGCCTAGTCTGGCAGCACTGATATAAAGCTGCCATCCTCGCGCCAGCCAATTTGACTTCATTTGTCAAATATTTGTAAGTAGGACTTGGTTTTGAATCACTTAGTGTGGTATTTCTAACATTAAAAAGTGTGTATCAGTCAGTCAATCAGTGAAATTCCTGTGTTTGTGAAAATTCTCTTTTTGGTTCCACTTGGAGTCCACACAAGATGCAATTATGGTTGAAGACATGAATAAGGCGCCTTTTGTGAGGTGACAGTTTTGCGAAAATACAATCATGGAGCGATTAAAAATGTGATAGGCAAGAGAAAAATAATCCACATAAATAAATTCTTAACTTGTATAGACATGGAAAACAGCTTATGTGTTTAAGTCCCCCAATAAAAGATAGTGATGAAATGCCCTGATAGCAAGCAGATATAAACATGCCAAATAAGCAATATAGAGTAATTTAAGTAATGTAGTTAAGGAGGGCATAAAGGTGCATTCATATTACTCTGACAGAACACTGTGAAGACACTGTGGTGCCAGGTCTTCAGTTGAGGCTGACTTTATGACGCAGCCATTATATTAGATAATAAGCAAATGACCTTACAGACGCCTGGTCTTTAAAAAATATCAGAGCAAAAAAGCTCCCGAATGATGCGGAGAACAAGGTGTGATGAAAGATGCGACCCAAGAAATTAATGACACTCACTTTCACATTGACTGCAGTGGGGCAGAAAGCTAATTCATGCTCCAACCAGGGTGGCTTCTCTGTGGGACAACCTATTTCCTAGAGTGCTGCTGATGTCCTCATTTAGGCCTGGCGAATACGGATCTTAGCAAATTGAGATTAAGACAGAAATGTTGGTGTAAATGCCCATGAGAGCGACTGAGTCATACTTCACCGAAGCCTGAACAAGAGGAAATCATACGGTGGGGTGTGCGTGTCAGAGTGTGTGTGTGAGCGATAATAATTGAGAGCACTGTAGGTCATTAGTCACCCTGCCACTTTGCTCTGAGTTTGCATTAGAGGCAAACTGCCCGTTACACTCTTCCCCGAGTTGTGCCAGAAGTTGCAAATGTTTGACACTTTCGCTCTTATCTTCTGTTCCCTACTACCACATTGAACAGATGTGCACAGATATCAAATAATTAATGTCAACAATAATGATTCGACTTAAAAGTTAATGTGTAAATCTATACACAAAACAAAAAAAACTGAACAAAATAAATACAATAAATAATCTATCTATCTATCTATCTATCTATCTATCTATCTATCTATCTATCTATCTATCTATCTATCTATCTATCTATCTATCTATCTATCTGTGTGGGTGTGTGTGTGTGTGTGTGCAAGTTGGATTCCGAAAGTTACAGGTCACATACGATTTTCAAAAATTTCCAAATTTTTTTGTTGGGAGTTTTGATTATTATTTCATTTAAGCAGATTAAGGTGTTACCATTTATCTGCAAACCAATTTAAATATTGAGGGTGGCAGTAAAATTGTTATCCTTATTCTTATGCCACTATCTCTTCCCCATTTACAAACTTCGTCTTTCTTCTCTGCCAAGTATATTTAATAATCCATGTCCAGATGGTCCTGGTCAATCACACATGGCCTCCTTTGAACTCCATGTGACCTCATGGTGCTCCTGCGGCCACAATGAAGGTCATTAAACCAAAACAGAATCAACAACATACCCTAGGTGCTTATGGCCCACCAACAAGGAAACCATCACCCAAGGTTTCTGATATTTTCTAGAAAATTTGCATCTCTCGTCGTGACTCGTGACATTTGGCCGAGAAACACGCCAAGACAGTTTCTTTCCCATTTGGCGGGTTGGTGGGTGTAAATGTTGAGCCCAGGTTGTCGCTTTGTTGAAATACCAGCAGTCTGGCCTCAGGCTTTATTCAAACTTGTTTTTGTCACTTTGCTTTCCTGCTTTGTGTAGCAGTGCTGCTTCTGAAGACGGAGGTGAAAAGAGGTGGCTCGACTTACTTTGCTTTTCTTCTGTTACTTGCTTGCTGAGTTCAGAAATTGTTACAGTCTGATCCATGACTTAGGTCACAGTGCGCTTGCAAAGCCTGCAGTTTGGTAGGACGCTGGGCAGGAATGACTTAAATAGATTTAGTACAGACTTGCTATCACCACAAATAGTCCGTTTTATTTTTTATTCTAATGTGATGGGACTACATTCATTATTTTTTTTCACGATTGTAGATATTTTTTTGACCTCCTTGTGGAAATTATTTCGCTGCATTTAAACTTATTGGCAAACATTCGGCACAAGCTGCCCCCGATGCATTAAAATAGGTCAAAAACATCACCAAAGCTGGTAGATTCGGTTAAATGTGTCTAATTATGAATCATCCTAAAACCTTTATTGGCTTCAGACAGAATCTTCAAGAGTAATAGGAAAACAAAGGTCGGGCATTCAGATACCATATAGACGGCTCTTGAGTGTATTTACATCTCAAAGGAAGCTATATCATTCACTTTTCATATGATCCTAAACCATACTGTACTCGCATAAACGCTAACAAATGGGGAAAGAGTGCGTAGTAAAAAGAAGGACCACAGTAAAACTCTGCTAGTCAAAAACAGTGAAAAGAACTTGTACTTTCATGAAAGATAACAAAATGAGAAAAACGGTTTCATTTCTTCTTTCGCCCAAACACCTGACCTCCACGGTGTTCACCTTTTCTTATTTCATATTTTTGAAATCCCTTTGGTGTATTATTTGACAGGGAAACACTTTGAGCAGTTAGGAATTGTCAAAACTTGTGTCCACAACATTAAAAAGCAGGCAGGGGCAGGAGGCAGTGAATTTTCTGGTGAAACGTTTCTCAGTCTGAATGACACAAGGGACTTCTGCAATTCACGAGCAGGCAGAACATCCACTACTACGTAGTCACTAACTGTTGAATATAGCAGAGCATTGAGCAATTAAGGAGCCACATATTTCCCCGTGGAGCCAGTAGACACAAAAGGCGAACTTATATTGGACTTATATCTTCAAGTCAGCAATTCCAAATGACCTGTGATGTAATTTAGCTCTGTGACTGCTCTGTGATCCCTGAAGCTTTTTTCTCCCATGACACCTTAAAGGCTTAAGTTATAGCAGTGAATACTAAATATGAAAAAGGCCCTTGTGGTCATTTTTGGCTGATTCACTTATAAGCCATCTCCTGAGATCCAGACTTGTGTTAAGAGTGAATAAAAGGCACAAAACAGCACCAGAATCTAAATGCAACAGCAGCTACCACAATGGGATCAGACTCTCTTGTAGTGGACTTTGCAGGAATACATCTATGAGTCTGCAGGCGTATACGCCAAGACAGATCCTCTTACATCAGAGTTATTATGTTAATTAGGATTAAACATGGAAAAATTATTCATCTGAGTCTGCAGTGCTTGGATCCTCCTGTGCAACCACACGAAGAACTTCAATTCTGTGCGTATTTAAATGACATAATTTCTGAACTTACAGATGTATAAACTTGGTTCATCTGATGTGAATGTCAAGCATTTCGAGATTGCAACTTGAACTACTTTGAACTTACAAGAGTGTGCACTTCTGAAATACAGATGGATGTGGGAGTTAACAAGTTGGCTGAGCTTAAGAGCAACCGACATTAAGATCGCTCATCAAAAACATCCTTTTAGTCTGAAAGCTACATGAGACACAAAGACGCAACTTGTTGTTTTTTTTTCACAATTTTCTCAGCCCACTCACCAGATCAATGTTTTCAATTGAGCTTTTCTCTTCACTAATAATCTTTTACCAATGCAGTTTTCCTAAACCACCATTCACTGTTGAGCAGTGAAATAAAAAAATAAACAACGCGGTTTAGCTCGTGATGTTCAATATCAGAGGACCTACTTTTACTACCGTCCAGCAGAGAATGTGCGCAATCTGCTGACTATCAGCCAGGGCGAGGGCTAAGACTCCAGGGTGACTGAACGCAGTGTCACAGTCCCATTCTACATCCCACGCTCTGATCCATCCTGCCCTGATCTGTACAACGGTGACTGCCTTGGTCTACAGCCACCCCCAGCTACAGTTGTTAGGTAAATATTGACCAGGGGGATTGGCTTCAGATCAGTGGTGCCGAAATGAGAAATGTCACACACTTTCACTGGGATGTAATCTAATGTTATTTCACATCGCACTGTACGTGCAGACAAGTGCTTCGGCAACCTTCCAATGTTACAACCTGATTTCAAATGGAAGAAAGTTTTCTTTTCATAATCATAAGGCGAGTAATGATGGAATTATGCTCTGCACTTGTTGAGAAGTGTGCATGAAATTTGTTTCACGCCAGGCACACTGTAGTTGTCTCAAGTGAGAGCTGCTGGGAAAGGTACACAATGAAATCTAATTTTTGTTATCACCAAATTGTAATTCTGCGGGGAGACTCAAAAGAATTCCAATATTCAGCAAGGTGGCAGAGCAGAGACTGTGGAGAATGAGAGTATGCATGCGTATATTCCAGCTGACTAATACAGTACAATGTGTGTTTGTATGCATTCACCAGGGATTGAATACAATGATTCAGTCCCCAGCATGGGAGCTTAAAGATCTAATATGCTGATATTGACTGTGACAGAGTTGTACATTAAGTGTATTCCCCTAAGGCCAGAAAAAGTGCATGGTGGCCAATCAGTCGTATTGGAACTGCTGTCAATCACACTCATCTTTCAAAGAAAAACAGGCATCAATGGCCAGTTAGACACACAGCAGCAATAATAGTAATTCACTCTAAATACAGAGGACCATAATCCCCAACCTATGATGCTTTCGATAATTCCCTCTAACCTTGATGGAAAACGCTTTAGTAAGCGCATAAATGTGTGAGAAACACAATGCTCTCCTCTTTCTCTGTACTCGAGGAAGGCACTCAGCGGCAGCCTCTGTTGCACATCTGAGATAGAAATGTCAACGGCACAGCAGAGCTCATTGATTGCCACACAGCCCACAAGCCTCTTCGCTTTCTCTGCCGCCTTCCCTTTTATTTATGTTGCTTATTTACACCAAACTCACATAAATGCAACCTCGAGAATAATGCGCGCTTTTTGGGTTGCCTACAGTTTAAATACATGGCAAATGTGCTGTTTGTATGTCCGTGTATGGTGTGATACCAGCGCTTTCGTTATTAAAACAGTCATCTTGCTGGTGTCCACTGAGCCACTGGGCTCCTATCTTCAGGACTAATTACAGCTGAAGCTCTGGGGTTCCTCTTAGTGGGAGAAGCTCATTATTTTACACTGGAATAGATGCTAATTGAGTGTTTTCAAATGAAGGGTAATTATTTGTTTGCATCTTAACTCTAATATTGAACACTGCCCGCCTCTATTACACGCTAAGCCTTGGAGACTTCCTATCTGGGGAGAAGCTGAGCCACAAAAACAGTTTTGGCTAATTATGTGGCTGAAAAGTAAACATTGAACAAAATGCTGTGAAGAATGTCCCTCCAGCAGTTATGAGGGAAAAAGAGAGGGGCAGTGTGAATGGTCTGACAAAAAAAAAGAAAGAGCTATACATTTTCTCAAGTAAAAATGGAACAAAGAATTTCTTGAAGGTAAAGAGATGTTACATCATTGGTGTATCGACCAAGACCTTCAACCTTTCCTGGTGGAGTAGTTCACGTAGGTATATGACAGCAGAAAAAAAAAAATTCAAAAGGCAGGACGAAAACGTGATTCACAGGTGAAAAGATGAATGGAGGAAGGGAAAAATGAAGCAAGAAATGGCTTCAGCAGGCATGCGTCACTAAGAGGATTTAAATAGACAGTCCCTATTGATGCCTGTCCTTTCACTAATTTTATAAACAGAACTTATTTTGTTCTGGCTCTGTAAGCTACTACAGCTTTGAAAGCTTATTCATCGACTACATCATCCAGTTTTTTGGGAGTTTTTAATTCTTTTTAACATCCATGAATAGTCAAGGTGAGTCTAAACAGGATCTCTTATATCTTGGTGCAACGACATTTAGAGTTAGATTAGAACGGGGATTAAATGGTCGTTGTTTATGAATCTTATGCATTTGCTGTAGACGGGGAAAAAGAAAAAAAAGTTTAAAAAAAGTAGAAAAAGTACAATTTCTGTTGTAGCTTATCTGTGTGGTGTGATTTTTCAGAGAAGAGATAAGGGACGGAGTAGGGAGAGGGAGCTTATCAAAAATCCACCATACACACTCACTATCACACAATGCGATACACAATCATGTACAGGCAGGTGCAGAGCTACGTACATCATTTTTCAAGCAAACCCTGCGAACAAAAACACCAATACATCCAGCTAGCATTTCTGACTCACAAACACATCAGTGTTCAAAGATATTCATACATGTGCAAGCCAAATAAATACACAGACATAGGAGAGAGAGAGAGAGAGAGGGGGGTGGTGGTGAGAGAAAGAGATTGCAGATCACTCCGTGTGTTCTGAGACTCATGATATTCTCAAGTCTCGAATCCCTGGCTTGGTTGGGGAAACGTGCGAACCAAATTAGTACAGATTCGTCTTTAACTGTGTTTTACTCGAGTCTTGAATATTCATGTAGTCAGGGGAGAGTTGAATCCATTACTTCCTGCAGCTGTCTCTTCTTGTATGGGTAATATCAGTAATCGCAGTGTTAACCTGCTCTGAGCGATGGTCTCACAAGCCCAGGGATGAAGGTAGCTCGGCATCCGTCCATGAAATGCTGCTGTTACAATTCATTGAGCAGGAAATAGATATAGAGGGCAAAAAATAATGACAGACAACATGCGGGGGGGGGGGGGGGGTAAGAAAGAGAATGAGCGATGTACGAGCACACATTTCAATGCACTCGTAAACCCTTTTATTTTTTCATACTGGTTCGGTGACAGAGCCCTTCGTCTTGCCATGAGGAAAAGCACATTTCCTGATACTTGAAAACAACTACAGCGGGAGGCTGAGGATTAAGATCAAACTGAGTTAATTTTCAAAGCATTGGGAGAAGGGTAGAGTAAATACACTCAGATAAACAGAATGACTAGTCCCCAGGTCCAGAAAAGCGCCCAGCTGAGAACTTAACAACTGAAGCAAACAAAGACAAAAATGCTTGAGTGATCCATAATAAATGACAACACCTTATTGAGTCATGAGATTTACTGAAATTCTGAGCAAGGCTACTGTGTTTAGTATTCAAAAGTGTTGGGCTGCACAGGTACAACCTGAGTGCTGTTGGCCTTCAGTTTATGCCGAAAGGCAGCATGTTGCCTTGATTGGAATGTCATAAAAATTTTAGAGCAATCCCTATCTAAGGTGAACAGCACCGAAGGCTGCATTTGACTCTGTCATGAAAAGAAACATTTCTCTTCTTCCACCACTTATTTATGTTAATAATACCTCCATGCTTCGCTATTGCTTTGTTTCATTCTATCGTCCACAAGGTCACAAAGGAGCACACTCTCCCCAAGAATGAGAAACCTGCTAGTTGTTAGCCTAAAAACTACAGTCCATGAAAAATCAATGTGAAGGGCACTCGAAAGGGTTGTCCTATTGATTTTTCATAGGCTCAGATCAGTCAATCTATCAATGGATGCAAGAGGGGAGTCAGAAGAACTGAGAAAAGCACTATGGGTGTACAGCCGCAGTGATGGACTACTGAAAAGGAATTTGTGCAAAACGTCCTCTGCCGAGTACGTGCCCTTCACTTCAAGGGCTCAGCTCGGGAAAATGGAAGCTGTCAGCACCTCCAGACATATAGCACAGCGATGCAACCCTATGAAAAAAAACAAAACAAAAAAACCCCCAACAACCCAACAAATCCCTAGAGAGCAAAATCACCTTACATTCTCACTTAAGCATCACAATGAAGAAAAACCTGCACGCACAACACAAAGGAACACACTCATACCTACACACGTATCTATGCGTGATGGGGTCAATAAAAAAAGACAACTCCGGCCTCCAGCTGTCCCCTCTGGCTTGTTCCTCAGACGGTGGCCTGCTATGGAGTGCTGGGATTCAGCGAGGCTACTGGATTATTCATTTGAAGAGTGTAATTCAGCCCACTGCTCTTTTCCACATCACCTATGTTGAATTCCCTGGTGCGGAACAGCCTCTGTCAGACTCCGTCACACTAGTTTTCAGCAACTGAAGTAAATAGGTTCCACTTCCATTTCCATTCAGCTCTCGTCAATTTAATCCCTTTGCTCAGTCTTTTACTCAACCCCACAACGGATTCTTCCTCTGGTTTCATCTATTAGTACTGACACATTCACCGCGTGTATTATATTTCCCCCATGTTATTTCACCTGCACAAAAGATTACCAAATGATAGCATTATCTGCAGTATTCCTGGACATCATTGATTTTGTTCCAGTTTTCTGAATTGTGGAATGCTTGTGTGCTCCGCCTTGGCACTTTGCAGGATGCTGCAATGGGTCGAAGACTGTAGTATGTTAGGTGTGTCGCTGGTAATCCAGTCGCACACTGCTATTTTAGCCTTGAGATTGTGCTGTCTACTGCCAGTTTGCTCAGAGTCAACAGTACACGTACATCTATTGTTTGGTCGGGACTTTTAACAGAGCACCAGGTTGAGGAATTAATCATCTTATTGTTTTGAAAACTACCAAACAAAAAGCACATCAATCGTCATTAATTTGCATGCCTGTTTCACTCTCCTTAATCATCTTTCAACCTGAAGACAAATTTCCATGTCCAAGAAAAAAAACCCGCAAAACAATAATGCCACATACATAGAAAATCGAATATAGTTTATGTAAATTTTAATACAACTTATATAACTTACAGTGATTTCAAATTGTAATTATCAGTATTTCAATAATAAATGGAAATACATCATTTCAAATAGATATGATGACAGACAGATTGATAAAATACACATTGAAACGTTGGCTTTTCAGGCACAACACACACTTCTCATTCAGTCTTCCACATCCAATTATATATTTGTGACAGCCTGCCACAGTAAGAACATAACGACCACATACTAATTTTCTTTTTCTGCATATCTAAAATGTGTCAAATCTTATTTTATCATGGAACGGCAGGCGGCATATTGATTTCCATCCAAGCTCCCCGGTTGTTGTCTCACTCACTTTCCTCCACAAACACACATGGACAACAAACGGATCAGTAAATAGCCCCACCTCTGCATGCACACACTCAATCTACACAAGATAATGTGCGGGTGGAAAAAGGACTGCTGGCTGAATTCCTGAATTCAAATAGTCTGGAGTTCATAAATGTTTAGTGTTCAACTCTGCACAAATTTGTTCAAACCACATTCAGGTCAATCTCTCAAGTCCACCTTTTCAAATAACTGATATGTAATCATGCAAGGTGTTTTGACAGGACTGGGTGTTTTTTAGCTAATGCTTAAATGCAACATGGTTGCCTCGGGTAACAAGCCTCACATTACTGAAAATCATGATGATCAATGAGAGGATAAAAAAGAGAATTATCCAACTTTAACACTGAATGTTTGTTTTCTAGATGGAATGAAGACTGAAAAAAGACTCCAAAAAGCACAAAAATAGAAAGAATCGGATATGAACGCAGGAACATACATAGTTGAAACTCAAAAAAGGAAAAGGAAAAGGAAAAATAAACAAGCTTGATAGACTGACCAGTGTTATTAGCTGCCCAATTAACTCCATTCTAATATTTTCAGGCGTCAACCATTGCTGCCGTGGCAGCTGAAGCAGCAAAAGATAGTCTAGAAGGGACGGCTGTAGCTAATGAAGAAAGAATGAGTGACGCAGGAGAAAAGATGCATCGCAGCAGCTAAGAAATGTGGACATAAAATATACATATTGGCATTGGTCTGATACAAGCTGAAGCAATATTTGTGTAACATTGGAAAATATAGTTGAAACAAGGCACTTAACAATTAAAAACTTGCACTAAAGCAGCCCAAACAACATTATTATTTTTTGGAAATTTTTTATTTATAACTTTTTTCCCCCCAAGGGAACATTAACAATACAAAACAAAACAAAAAAACATAGGCAACATGAAGAGGGGGGGGTGGGGGGGGGGGGGGGGGGGGGGGGGGTCTCGGAATGAATTCCAAGTATGTGCTTCTAAATAGCAGTCTGTTGTAGTTCATTTTCATCTGTTTCAGTGGCTATGTTTAATTTTCTGCACCCCATAGGAACTACCACCACAAATAGACGGCTTTTCAAAATGGAATGCTAATACACACTGGAACCATGGTAACAGAGACACTCAACATCTTTAGACATACAGTACATTCAATACATAAAAAGGGACTGGTCTGTGGTGTTTTCTTTGTTGAAAGTGATGAATTTAACTATTCTTTGTTTAGACTGATTGTACACGCTGCGTTGATCTGCTCTGCTTTTACAAAGCACGAAATGTCTTATTATTCAGGCATAACTGGTGCAAACATCTGCCAAACTGGCTTGCTGCACATCGTAATTGATCATGATCTCACCCTGTTGCCATATGTGTCCCATGTTTGACACACTTGGCAGCGCGAGCCCTCACCTGGCACCTTCATTCACAAATTCAACTGCCCTGTGTGTCTCTCCGAGTTCTCAGTTTTAATACTAAGATGCTACATAATTGAGTTGGCAGGAAATGCAGATAGGAATATGCAGCCTATTCCAAAGAGTTAATTATAAGAAGCGACAACTCAATTTTCTCTTTCTTTTTATCCTGTGTATGTGCCACTGCTGCCATAGACTTATGTATACGGTACAAGCATAGTCAAGTGCACCATTAACTACACTCTAATATTATCATTGCTTACAGTTTAATCTTTCTTTTAAATCACCTTTTCAATTTGTTAAAATTGTTTTATCAAAAACAACACAATTTCACATCTAATTTAATCTTTATTCTTTTTAACTTCAAATTGACTGGCAAACTGTTAAGGGCTTGCCCTGCCTTTCAAACAATGTCAGCTGAAACTCTCCACTACAATAACTCTAAATAGGATAAAGCCTGCGCGGAGGATCGGAGGAATGCTCAATGGACGAAAGGGTTGAATAACTTGTAAAAGATCAAAGATGGAATTTTTTGCATGGTTTTCTAACAGTAACAAGGTTCTGGATTTGAAACTACAAGTTAAGTCTTTGATTGTAGAGTACCAAGATATGCAACCCCAGCTGGGAAAGTCTCTACCTCTAAATGAGAGTATTGATATTAGAAAGTTTATCTTGTGTACAATATTGGGAGATTTTGGATGCAACTGAGTTTTGCTGCCAGTGTCCCAATGGTTTTCACCTAATATAACCAACCCTGCAAAGATTTGAATACTTTGAATATTACAAAAATATCTGGGGAAAATGTGATAAAAGAAAAAAATAAATAAACACAATGTGTGATCGCATATGAGCAGTCACCACACTGAGATCTACACCAAGTGTAGGTAATGAAGTACTGTTTAAAGTTACATATGATATGGTTGCAGTTACGTGCACATACAAAGAGTGGGTACTTAGAAAAACAAGAGTCTTCACAGTGGTCCTGCAGACAAAAGAACAAGACTCTCATGAATCAAGTCTGCAGCTCCCGTTCTTTCAAAGACGTGTCGAACGAGAGCCGCTGAACTAGAAGAGCATGCTGACTGGAAGAGAGGAGGCTCTGCCTTTGAACCAAGCCTCGTTCAAATTCATGGAACATTTCGGCCCCTCCTTGAACCTCAAAAGTACAGACTATTGACGACATCAAAACCTAGCGTCTTCTGAGTTTTAGAATTGGGTTCTCAGTGTATTGAGAACAGGAATTTTGGTTTTGCACATCCTCATGGCAGCCTGAAATAACCACCGTAAATAACCCCAAATCTGATAGAGTCAATCATCATTATTAATCGGGGCAAAAAAAGAAACAGAAACAAAATACATAGTTATTCACGTAAATATGCATGAACAAAATTTGAATAAATCTAAATCCATATCATCATTTCACAATCAACACATTTCTCATGACAATATGGACGCTTCCAGCTGTGTCACATCAGTATCAGTCGCAAGCACAGGTAGAAACTCCTGGCCTCCTACACGGTCACAATGTGACAGTGCTAAATCACACCTGATTGGAAAAAGTGGCTTGTTATTGAGCTTTTTGCAGAGATCTGTGACGCATTCGTTAAATACAGGGGTGTTGGAGCAGGAAGACTTCAAATGCATGCAGGACCGTAGCCCTCCAGTCAGAATTGACTGTTACGCAGACATTCAATAGTACAACGGCAAAAGAGAACATTGCATTTCCCTTAATAGTTATGCTCATCCAAGTGTGAAACCCCCTGCCCTTTAACACACACCCACACCAGAGCTGACGGAGAGGAAGACATTTTGTGTTTGATTGCTCTGTTTCATAATTTCTTTGTGTTTCTGTTTATCATCATCAAGGCATTAACATGGAGTCTGACAGTATTGTTAGCCATCAAAGTATTCATGCATAAATTACACTAATAAAGACAGATTTCTCGCATAGCATTGAGCTGTGCCAGGGAAGCTTTGCTATTGTGCTGTCCAAGGCACCTCAAAGGGCATGGCATTTATTTCCATTTCGATCTCAACATAGTGCGAACAGCAGGAGCCCAGCTCTATAGGCTAAATGGCTATAATCATTTTACAGTGAATCACAAGGGCTCGTTGAAAACAAGACAGTTAAATTTGGTGAACTATAATTCAGAAAAAGTGTTGTTTTTCATAGGGGGAAACATCATTCAGGCATAGCGGGTTTTTCTTTATGATTTAACAGTTTAAAGATGTTGCATTACAGAGGGGTGTATAAATCTAACATGGCAGAAACACAGGGACTAAACTCACACTCATATTAGCTGTGTGAGGCATAGGAATTTGTTTGGTAGCACAGAAAACATGAAAGCATTTCCAGTAAAAGACCGTTGTGCAAGGTCCCATGATAGCCGTCATAACAATGATAAATGGCCGGAGCGCTCTCTAAAGCTTCATCATACCACTTCTACATTTAGGACTTGTTCCATTGCTCTTAGGATGAGAGTACAGGGAGGAATTTCTGCAAAACGGAGTGAGTGTGGGGGGGTGGGGATTAACATCTGTGAACCATTATTTTTTCTTTAACCTCATTTGTTTTTTCAATTTCGTTTTATGCATCCATAACTGAGCCACAGACATTTTCTGAGGGCTGGATTGGAACAGCCTGCTGTGCTGTGCTGTGCCGTTTGTTCCCTCACAATCCTCCTGCAATACAGACCAACAGCGGGACCAAGAACAGAAAGCCATTAGCTTTATAATGAAACCTAATCAAAAGAAGCATTAAAGAATATCTCAGTTGGGTAAAATTGTATCCAAACTAATTTTACTCAAATGTATGCTGCCTTTGAAAGGTGGCCACAAGAAGTGCGTGCTGTGGCTGTAGTGTTGGTTGACCTGATAGCAAAACTGAGGGACTGTTTCTTTGGCAAACCCTGCAAAATAAGCAGAACTCTGAGCAGTTATAGACAAAACCACATAATGCCTGATGCCTATGAAGTGAAACAGTTTAAATTTTAAAGACCTTGTCTAAAACAATTAAGGCTTCTAAAGGATATTGTTCCCAATCAGTTATACATTGAAAACATTGAATCAGAATAGCTTGCAGCCTCCCTTGCAGTACAAAGTCAGTCAGAGTTTAAATTATGACGGTGGGATCTCGACAATAGCTCGAACTGTACACAAAATGTAGACATGAATAATGTAGTCACTTCCATTCGAGCATAATGTAGTCCAGAAATTCATAGTGCTTGCTATATTCTACACAGCATCTTGATGAAGAAGCATTTAAGCAGTGGGAGCTCTTTTCCTTAGCGAGACTCATTAGTTCATATAAATAAAGTCGCTATCCAGTCCCTGGGAAAAAAGACATGAATCTAATCTGTGGATTTGTTTTTTTCTTTCATCAGGGCTCAGGAACTCAAGTCTGAATCAAAGGTATGTTTTAGTTTCACAGCCTTCATGTACAAAGAAGACAGAAGACTGTACACAGAGTGACGATGATGTTTTAAATAAAGTAGCCCTGATGAGGCCATTGTCCCGGGTCACATTTTAAATAACTTAAAAACTGAGACAAACTCTTTATCAGAAATTCTTCACTTGGAGCAATTTGAATGAGGAGCTTGTGATATGTTCCGGGTCAAATACTTCACTCTTTTATGTCGCTTTTATTTTGCTGAATGTAATTTGAAGAACTCCTGCATCATTTAAATTTTTCAGAGAACTGCTCATGCGGCACCACGCTCGCTTTTTGCCCACAGAGGACTGAAAAGGAGAACGAAAATGGGGGTGAACACTGCAAAAGTATTCCGCGTTCATCCTCTCCTGCAAATTGTATTCTTTCCACATGGCAGGCACACTTTCTACATTATTCAGCCCGAGAATGATCTGGCTGGATTAGAAGTACCACACACAACTCCCATCTCCGGGTGCAGAGCGACGCATGGCAGCACCTACGCAACCATCCGTCCATACAGAACTTCCTAATAGCACCCCAGGGATCATTAGCCACTAATTACAAAATATTCAGATTTTGATGTCAAATATATAACATTCTGTATCTCTGTCTCTACAAGGATATAATGAATCCTATCATCTGTTTCGAAGAGAAATAAAAAGAGATATTTTACTACAACTTGTTTACTCAAACATAAATAATGCATGACCATGAGTGAGGTGACACTGTAAGCAGCCATTGATGCTATAATAATCCCCCTACTTCCTGTAAACTCCAGGAAGAGGCGACCTGATCACAAATAGTGGCACCGTCAGGAGGGCTGGCAGCCTTGTTATTTCGCCATCACTCTTTGTCTTGTCTTTGCTAAATCGCATCAGTCTGCAATTGACCAAGTGTCACGCTTCACGGGATAGTCTGATATCTCCTGCCTTGCAGACCTTTTACTTCTCCATTCTGCTTTCCTCAAAAGGTCAGACTTTTACAGCAGCACAAAGCACACACTTCTCTACACAACTTTTTTGTTTTTCCTCTGGCGTATCGACTTGTCCGCTTTTTCTTTAGTATTTCAGTAAAAAGGAAGGAACAAAAGCAAGGGGACTGTAGTTTGGAGCATGCCCGTGTATGACAGTGAATATTCTTGTTGCTGGTTGACGAACCATTCGCTCTATTTTTGTGTTTTGCTCATTAAAACAAAATTAATACATTATTTTCCCCTCCCACGCGATCCCTTCAGCACTGCAGATCACAACGGGGGGGTTAGGACAAATGGTCATGCGTATGCTTCTAATAGACATGCGCCATGATCGCCAGGCTTTCTTTTTTTTTTTTTTGGGCTTCTCTGAGATTTATGTCAAATCAAACACACGCACGCGCAGGCACACAGGGCATGCTGGCCCTTGACAGCTGAACACGTCTCTTATGAAACATCACAGGCACCACAACGTGTCGAAATCCGTAACTGAATTGACTCAAGACATGTAAACCAGCTCTTTTCGGTCCCTCTGTGTGGTAGATGAATCGTTTGCCACTTTGATGCGTCAGGAGTTCTGCTGAAAAACCCGTGTCACGGAGGGAGCGTGAATGTATAATGAGGCAGATGTGTGCAAATTATTTAAAAGTACATAGTGAGAATGTTCCCAGTAAATTTCTGAAACATTTATTCAACTATAATATACCATCACTGCTGGTGGGGATTTAATCAATATCTGCTAAAATTAAAAGGAGACCTGAGCCATTTTGAATGCAGTGCACACATCCAATCGTGAACCTCCCACTGAATTTCTGTCCATATCTCTTTTATCAAAATTAACTGTGTACTGAGCGCTGATTTACAATTCATAAGGGTCTTAAAATATTCATTCCCAATTGACTGGTTTCCTGTGAAATAAAAAAAAAAAAAAAGAAATTGCAAGAGGAATCCGGGATTATTACATTGGCAACCAAAGCAGGAATGAAAATGTGAAAAATTAGATGCTCAAATATCAAATTACAGAAAACATGGGTTATTCAGAGATATGAGCGATTTCATGAGTCTGGGCCCACGACGGAAAAAAAACAACAAAAAAACCTAATGACTTCCTAATAACTTGCCCTGTGTCTTCAGTCTCAGTCAAATTACTTACTGTTTTTACACTCTCAAAGTTCAAAATTCACTGCTGTTGCTGTTTAATGAGTGGAAGAGGGAAGAAATGAGGTGTTCAGGGCTTCTCACAGCAGAATTTAATAGTGGCCGAGCACTAATCTGATCTCTCACTCATATCTCTGGGCGACAATTCCCAGCTCACCTACAACTGAACTGCTGTACTTCTAATTCATATTTTCTAATTCCCTTCTTTGATACCCACACATATTACGTTTGTAATAATGTTTTGCAAAAGCTAAAATTGGATTCCTCCCACGAACCGAGGTTTAAGGAAATGTGATGAGATCTTATGATAATAGTAAAGAGAAAAAAAAAAAGAAAACTGCAGAGAACATGTCAAACTGGAAATAAATGATTTAAAAGAAACCATCATGGTGCAAAGGACAAGCTCTGTATGTGGCTGTTATAGTTTGAACAGTCCTGTTGTTGGCATGCAGAAAGCTTGGAGGTGACAGCCCATATCTAGAGCCGGAGGCCATCTCTGTGCCCGTGCTTTTCAACCTGTGGGCAGGATAAAGAAGGAGCTCCCAGGCGCTACAGCCGAACTGCAAAAAAAGTGGAGCGTTTGTTCAACAATAAACAGAGTGGATCGGTTGCCTGGCAGCAATTTCCTCCAATCTAATTTAATTATAAAAGCTGGCAATTCACTTCAAGAGATATTGTCATTTTACATTATTGATATGTTGTGGCTCAACATTAACACAAGTTGAGAACCAACCAAGGCTGTTTCTTCTGATTAATGAAAAAGTCTAACACATTAAGAAATGTGTGTACTTATGACGGCCTAAAGTGAGTTAAGTACAAATTTGACTTTGAACAATAAAATTACTCATAGTTTTGTTTAGTGGCGGGCATTAGCAGCAGTAGTCACAACATTTACTGACAGTGGCAGTGATTGTAGTGACAGTAATGGTGCTAACAATGACAGTGCCAGCTTCAGCTGTTCAATCCTGGCAAACAAGACAGTTTTTTTTCCATTTCAATTTATTATTGCCTTTCAGATTCTGTCCTCCTGACTGTTGCCAAAACCAGAGGATTTTTTTGTTGTTGTTGAAGGAGCTCAATTGTATTGATTTGCCATAATTCAAATTTAATGGCCTGCTCCCACAACACACACTTTATACCTTCAATTCAGATGTGGCGCTTTTCTGCAGCGACACAGAAAATGTCTTCAGACAGTTTGACATGTGGGATTTCATACGCCTGAGTTGCTGCAGCAACATTTACCTGACTACGCATCACGCTGCATACTTTTGAACCGTTGACTCCGTCGTTGAATGTCGCATAAAGTAATTCTGTTTTGTACACCTGACTACTCCATGTAAAGGCCATCAAGCTGACAGTTACATTTATTCCGAGAACAGGACAAGTGTGCAGATGTAGACTGTGACATTATTCATACAAACTGTGCTTTGTCGCTAAATTTTGTTTATTATTGGCAATAATTCTGGACACACAGACACACTTTCAAAAAACGTGGCTCGCAACAAAGTGTTAAGCACAATGAAATGTTTTCGATTCCTTGAGGTAATCACTCTTTGCCTTGATGACATCTATGCACACTCCTGACTGAACCTAAACCAGCTTCATTAGACCGTCCGCTACAGCGGTTTTCAATTAACAGATGTTCCTTGCTGAGGGGTAATGGGAGGAATCCTCTTCTTAATGCATTTGGGAAAATCAGTGTAAAGGTGACAAGGTGGCATTGATAAACAGAAAAGTCCAGACAATTAAATCTTTTCTTTGGGGGCCGTCGTACAGCGTGTGATTGTGATGGCACTTAGCAGAAACTATTTCACTATTTTGCAAAGTGGAAAAACAGCAGCCTTTTGTTACTTTAATGAAGTCGGTAAAAAATAAAGTTGTAAAATTTATTTCAGCACAGCAAAGACCACCAATACCATGTAAAAATTAACGGGCTCTAAAGATGACAGCGGCACTAGAGAAGAACGTTATCGTTTAGTTATTTTATGGCTCATTCTCATTGGGGAGAATGATCTGATCTCATTAGTTTGCTAAAATCAGCAGCCTCACAAGTCACTGATGTGCCTCAGATAAGAACCCACAACAATGCAAATCCCTCCTTCAAAGCAGACTTATGGCCAAATGCTTTGGCCAAGTAAGACAGTACCTGAACAACAAAGCAGGAAATTTCATTGTGAGCTGTCCAAAAGGGAAATTTTTGGTGTTTTTGTGAAATAGAAAGAATGGATGCTATTTGCATGTGTGGTACCCACCGCGAAGCACAGACGAGGAGGTGTGATGGAATGAAGAGTCTTTGCTGGTGACAGTGTTGTTCATTTATTAGGAACTCACGGCAACACTTTGTGAGCATGGTTATCACAACATTATGCAGCGACAAAGCCCACCTCGCGTCTATAAAGGGCTATTTAAGCAAAAAAAGAGTGTGATAGAATGCTGTAGCACATGACCCTGAGCTTCATAAGCTTAGGAACGAGTTGGACCACCCAGGGAAGGAAAAACAGCCAACGAGTGCTCAGCATACAGTATGTGGGATATACTTCAAGAGTGTCGGAAATGCATTTCAGTTCAAGCCCTCATGAAGCTGCCTGAGTGAATGCCAAGTATCTGAGAGTACGCATTTTCACTGGTTGCACCGTGCACCTATCCATTAAACTGATACTTGCTATATCCAACTGTACAGCTACAATTTAGCAAGTTCACTTATAAACATATATAGATATTTTTTCTGACCACACATGCAGGATTTAGAAACTGAGTCACCCGGGACTTGAGAGTTCTGGGGATTTCAGTGTAATAAGTCCATCTCAAATCACACAGCAGTGTGACTGGTGAAGTAGACTGGGCACAGTGACAGGGCGCTGGTCAGGATGTGGGGACACAGGCTACAAAACATGGGGAAGTGGGACAGACCAAAACAAACAGGGACGATTGTTAGTGAAGGACAGAAAATCCATGTTCACAAGCGCATTAAAGAGCATGTTTATGTTTGCAGGCTTGCCAGTTTTAGGTGGCACTCAAATTTAACTGCAGCATGCCAGCTCACCAGGAAACGATAAACTGGGGGAGTGAGTGCGTGGGTGAGTGAGCTGGAATGAGCAGTGGTGTGGCTGCTATCAGGGTGAACAGAGGAGTGTTGATCAGCAGATAGCTGAGCGAGCTATATAAGCCGGGAATATAGCTGTATATGTGTATGACGATCCACACTTTGTCATAAAAATAAATGATGTGACCATTTGAGCAAAGCAGGGATGCTGAATTTTGTATTGAAGCATTTTACAGTGACATGACTCAACTGTATGTTATTTCCCAGAGCAGTAAAAGTGTCCCAAAGGATTTTAACAAGATATTGTGGATGAAGAGGACACTGACTGAAATTGTTATTGAAAACTATCAATTCAGATTGTATGGGAACTGAAACAAAGTGATAAAATCTTTAAGATCTAACACTGTAATGCCAAAAAGAATGGCTTTACACACAAGCTCGCTCGCTCGCACGCACGCAGGCTCGCGTGCACGCTCGCACGCACACACGGTCTGTATATGTAAGCTTGGTGGAGATTGATAGAAATACAGACATAAGGAATGCAGAGCTCTGTGGAATTGTGTATAGGTAGTGTAGAGCATAAATGAGCCTTAAGACATATACAGTATTAATTAATAGTTGAACATGTAAAAATGGAGGTTCCACTTATCATATTTCTAGAAAATCAGGGAATAGAAGATTACCATTTTTCTAAGAGACAGTAAGTAGATAGCCAGGGTTTAGGGTATTCCAGTCTTATTTATATTGTTTTGTTTTTTTCAATCTTATTTTGTACAGCCATCCTAGAACGTTACAAAGAAGACAAAAACGTAAAAAATAAAATATCTTGAAAATATTAGTTGGGGACAAAACATGGTGAGAATAAAGTGCAGTCTTGGATGTTGTAGTCTTCCTACATATCTGTTTTGATGGGAAGACAGAGAGTCACAGTCAAGTGTTTGGTGTGAACTAAGAGCCATGTGTTAAATGATTATCCTCTTGTGAAATCCATCCTCTTGTCATCTTAATTTTGTTTTTTTTACCTGCACTACATTTGCTTTTAGAGTTTGCAGGTATTTAATTGAATCCACTCTTCACAGGGAGGTGTGCGCAGTGCTGCAAAACAAGCTCAAAGCATGATCACTCCAGGCAGCCTAACAGTAGGAGAGATGTGCTTTTCATATTTTTCACATTATCTTTTTCTCCAAGTATACCTTTCGCTAATAATAATCTATAAAATTGTTTAATCTCGTTATTGGCCTTCCAAACTTTACTTAATTACTGCATACATAATTGCATTTAGCCAGCCTCCAGAGTTTCAATCACCTGGCCTTTTATACAAATGAGTGTGAACAAGTCATAGTTCCAACAAGCTAATTAAATTCTGACATCTCAGTATGTAAATTATCACAGAAATGAAATTGCTTGAGGTGCCCAAACACCCCATTTCAATTTGAAAAACTAAAGTTGTTCAGAAAAGCATGAAATAGTTTAATCCCTTAAACCAGAGGTACCAAACTCATTTTTAGTTTAGTTCAAATCAACCTATACAGAACTACAACTCCAAATGTTTTTTCCTAATAGTGCATTGAAGAGTACTTTATGAAAAGGATTCCATTCAAGTCAAAACTTTTTTATTGAGCCTGAAAATGTATTTGAAAATGTTATTTTTAAAACGATACCTCCAAGTGCTTAATACAGTGACGTTTCCCCAGTGTCCTCCATTTGGCTTATATTTCCTTTTTAAATTTTGTTTCATCCAAAATAGCAACAGATGATGTTGGTGTGTTTTATTTGGCCAATCTGCAAACGCATCTGAAATCCTGCTAATGTTAAAGAAAAAGTGCAGCAATTCTCAGTGGAAATATCGACTCAAATTTTACCGCCACAGCATGACTTTGATGCCAACGCTACTAGGTTAATTATAAAGTTAAATATACAGCTGTATTACAAACCTCTACGTTTTTGATAATCTACCTAAGACAGAGTAAGATTCAATAAAAATAAAAGAAGCAGCAGTTACTTGTGATGAAAAACTAAAGTTAAAGTAATTGTTTTGTGAAGTGACGTCAAGAAGTTATGAGCAGTATGTTAGGCAACCTGCTTAAATGGTTCACAGAATTCTATTCTTAAATTCAGTTCTTTCATTTTTCCCAAATTACTGTAATGTGCAGAATATGAGTCACTCCTAAATATGGGTGCCATCTTTCAAAAAAATGCATCACAAAGAAGAGGGTGTTGCAGTAGTTACCACTCTTACCCCAGCGAGAAGGTTGTGGAGTTTGCATTTCCCTGTGCATGTGTGGCGTTTCTCTGGGCCCTCAAGTTTCCTCCCAAAGTCCAAAAGGCTAAATTGCCCGTGTCCGCAACTGTCTGTCTCACTGTGTTTACACTGTGGTCATTGTCCCCGCCTTTGCCCATAGTTAGATCAATAGCTATTAAAATATTTCTATTCTATTCCAGTGCCCTGGGACCATGAACAAGATAAAGTGATGTAAAAGACGGATGGATCAATGTTGTATAAGAGGCCACCTACAGTAGCTTTTTCTTTTTTGATCAGAAGAAAAAGCTGTCAGTCAAATATGGTAGAAATGGAGGCTTTTCAGAGGTACTGTAGCACCATTCTGTTGTCATACAGTGTCATCTGGTGGTCTCAGGTGGTATATACCAGTATATTTTGATATGCAATTGGCTTGATCAGCCAAAGCAACTCTTAATTTGATAAATACCGTAAAACATTTTGCAGAGACTTAATCAATTACAATCCACTGTGGATAAGAGTGTACTTCTTTTTATTAGTTTTAGGGAAGAACACAATATACCAAGAGTGCCTGCAGATGAAGATGAAGATGAATTATTTCCTATTGACATTCTCCCCTTTGAGAAAACAGAATTGCTTGCAAAAGTGGAGTTCCATCATAGTTTACTCAAAACCACTAAATAATGGGCAGACTAGATTTGCGAGCACTCTTTAAAAAAAAAGAAAAACCTTCAAGGAGAAGAGAGACTTGAAAGAAAGCAGACAATGCACATGCATGGCTGGCCCCATCCCACACCGGAGCAGAGTGCAGCCCCATAGACATAATCCTTTTCCACACACTTTATCTATGCAGTTTGGTCTCGGAGCTCATTCAGCCACCTATTCCACTAAAACACCCCACCTTCTCCCGCAGTCCAAACGCTGGCTGCAAATTTGTTGCTATAGTGGACTGTTAGTAGCAGGCGCGGAATCAAGAGTTTTATAGGTCAAAGGGTCTTGAGTTCTAAAACATAGTTTTTAGAACATTTTGAGTAATGATTTCAGTGGTTTTCTGGCACCGTGCCCACCCATTTCTAGAAGACATTTTTGGAAATAGCTAAAAGGTCTGAAGCTGCCGGCTCCATATAATGAAGTGGTGCATTTAAATGAGATACGGCTTGGGGACAAGGAGGTACACTTTGCTCAGATCAGTAAACACTGGAATAAGTCGATGCTTGAGGATGAAGAGAGTAAGAGAAGGAGAGAAGCTTCAGAAGGAAGACAGAGAAAAGAAGACTTGGCCGGCGAACGTTCAGCTAATATTGGACATTTTGAGGGAAGAAAAGATTAAAGAGAGGATAGCAGGCAAGAAACACAAAGAGATATAACGGAAATGAATGTTTTTCAAAACAGCCTTTTACAGCGGATTATAGAGGATATGATAAAAAGAGATGATGCTCTGGAAAGGAAACGTCAAATACGTGCTGTAAATAATTTCCTTGCAATTATCATAATTAATGTGAAACAAAAATAAATGAAACAATACTGAGGAATATTCAATTGCCCTATATTTTACACCAGACTATAACTGATGGGAAGACGTTACACCTTCTGCTATATTTGAAATGTCACCAACAGCTAACAAGAAAAATATGAAAGCCAAAAAATACCACAAAAAATAAGTTTCTCTAATGCTTACATAGGAGTAGGAAAGAATACTCTTGATCCTTAGCTGGCAGGTTCATTGTGATGTAGTTTACATACTGTCTATTTTGACCTCTATTATAATTAACAGCATGTACCTTTATACAATCCATGCAGCAATATAAAAGGTCCTTTCAAAGCTAATTAAATACAACTTAAGAATAGAAAGAAAACAAGTAAATATGATTTTGGCAAATGCAATATTCTTATTTTCCCCATCAAATGCTTTTCACAAGGAGTTTGTAGTTTCAAATCTCTAATTATTTTTCAAATATACTGTATATTGTTCTAACAGCACAATGCTCTCGCACAGAGCCTGCAAGCTTTTGGCATGACTACTGTGGCCATGAGATGCAGAGAAAAAGGCATGAGACTGTATTGCCAACAAAAAAATGACCCGCCTCTCCCAACACTGGAGTCAATCTGCTGGAAATAATAAGTTGGCAATTTTCTCCATGGCAACCCAATGCCAGAACAGGCTGTAGTGTGGCTTGCCAGTTTGCGGATAGTCACATGGGCTTTACAGTCTGGCTTTGAGGCAGAGAGCAGAAGCTAAAGGTCGTGCCAAATCCTCCACTAACAAAACATAAAAAAAAAAACCACACACACTCGCACGCATTCCATCAAATAGAGGAACTCGCACTCACTTTCCAGGCGATTAACCTTAACCTAACCAAAAACCATTCGACTACAATTAAACCCAAGATTTTCACCCAATGATATATTGATTCACTTCATGGGTAGTTGCTTTCTGTCTCTCGAAAGAAGTTGAGTACCTTCGATAAAGCTCTGTAAAAGACATTTATGTCTCCTCAACATGAATAATACAAGCATGCACAGGAAAAGAGAGAAGAGGAAGTACATCCAAGTGTTGAAGAGAGAAGCAAGGTTAAAAGGAGATAATAGAGATGGGTCATGCTAGCAGGCAGTTGCAAAGCTACTTAAAAATACTGTCTCGCATTTCAATAATGTCAGTTAAGTGAATGATCCCTTCAGGTTCTCTTTGGTATTTTTGGTAATGGCATTGTGGCAGAGAGGTGATTAAGCCCCTGATGGGAATCACGTGTGCTGCCTCACCTCTCCGCCCATAAAGGAGCCGCCTGGACACACGGAGTGACAGGGGGGAGATAGCGACTGGAGCAAAGCCTGCAAGAGGAGCTCTGTGTGTGTGTGTGTGTGTGTGTGTGTGTGTGTGTGTGTGTGTGTGTGTGTGTGTGTGTGTCTGGTGTTTCAGTTCAGTTTTGTTTTACTTTAATAAACTAATGATGATTAGAACCTCTGACTCTGTGGGTGAACCCGGCGGTGGCGTGCGCGACTGCCACAGGCATTTCGGTAGTTCTTCCCAGCCCTGCTCCTTGAGGAGCAGGGTTGTAGTGTTCTGCATGTTTGAGATGTCTCTCTGCTCCAATTCTCAGGATTGGGAAGCACTACATTATTGCAAAGTAAAAGTGAGAGTACAAAGACGATGTGACTTTATTGACAGTGGATGTGAAGTTCGTGGTCTGAAATCTCCTGCCCTGATCCGTCTGCAGCGAGTGGATCTCTGTCTTGTTTGTCTGTCCTATTCTTTCTCTCTGCCATCTCTGAGCTTGGTTCGGCAAAGGTTTCTTCCTATAAAAGCAGGAGTTTTTCCTTTCCACAGTCGCTTATGGTTGCTGATGTGGAATTTTGGGGTTTTCTCTGTAAAAATGCCCTGAAATGACTTTGTTGTATCTGACGCTATATAAATAAAGTTGAATTAAATTGAATTTAGACATATAAATGGTGTCAGAAACACAACTAGTTGCAAAACTTATATTTTGGTTTGGTAAGTGTATGTAGAGTTTTCCTACTTCTGTGTTCCCCCTCATTACTGCTACGAGGTTGCAGTGCAGAGTGGTGACATAAAATCTAAGTCTGCATAGAAAACTGAAACTAAGACGGCCTACATCAACTTCTGAAAGAAGCTGCGGATGCATCTCATAAAAGTTGGAATGCATTCTAATAAAAAAAACAAAGGCAGCACAATACATTGCATATTTATCATCATCCAGACATTAACACATACAAAATCTATTCTTAAAGACTGAATGAACTGAGCAAAAAGGATCTTTATACTCATGTTGCATTCATGCTCCATGAGTATAAACACGCTCAACACACTGCTCCACCTCTGAAATAATGAAGCAAAAAAGAACGGGATAAAATTAGGTACAGGAAGAAAACGAGTAAGCACAAAGCACAAAGGCATCAGCCTCGTATACTTATGTTTGGTTAATTATTGAGAACCATTTGGAACACGAGACAGGATAACGGCATAACTCATGTTTAACTAATACCGTGTAGCCTTGTCAGAGAAAGTGACAACCTCTCCATTGCAGCAAGCAGAAACCATTTGCAGTGTTTAGACGAACACCCGGCTACTGTTTAAAGAGATGCTAAAAAAAACTCTATCCTTTAAATTTTAACTAAACTTTTTTTTTTTTGCTCCATCGTGTGGTGCAGATTTTGAACATCTGATCACACTTTCAAACACACTAATTAAAATTCATCTGTCGCAAAGATTTGAGAATGAGGCAGCGTCTGGAAGAAAAAGCTGTGACTTCCATGAATATTCAAGATGTTATGCAAAAGGGATTTATACAAATATTTAAAAAGACAAACGTTTTCATGATATAAGCTTCCTTACTATTAAGGGTTTTGTAGCCATTGATAAGCACAGTGAATAAAAATGAGTTTACAAGCACAGAGAACCAGAAGAACACAAGTTCACTGCCCTATGACACAGTGTTACTGAACCTCGGCTTTGTAGAGGCATGAACTGTGCTTGCACTCATACAGGTTAGACATGAGGAAGAAAGACAATTGAAATTGTGATAATATATACAGCATACACAAACGTGTGTAATCAGTGGTTACAGCCAGCTGCAAGAAAAAGAGCTCATGCTATATTTTCTAAGCATTGAAGAATTTGATATACTAACACTGAGTAAAGACAAGTCTAGACAGAATGAGCAACAGAAGAAAAAATAAATAAAGGATGAATTAAAAACAATTGATGTTGATGAGATGTGATCTGGTGCTCTTCTGACATTACTACGGCTTTGGAAGCTCATTTCACACACCCTAATGATGCCTGGGAGGAAATGGCCCAGAGAAAGCTCATATAAATTATTATGAAGGTCTCCGTCAATCAGTCAGACTCACTGTTAATATTCTAACCGAACGATTAATGCAACGGGCGTTCATTAGCCAGCAATCTGAAAATGTGAACACAAAAGCAGCACTGCATCCATCTACCTCACACAAGCGTTTGTTTGAATCTTGTCCATTCAATGCAAACCTGAAACAACCAAAACACTAAAAAAATGTGTTTCATTTGATGTGAATTTGAAATTTTGACAGGATATTTAAATTCAATTAGGGCAGCTTTTTCAGGGTGGCCTGTCTGTTCCAGATGATGCTAAACGTTTTCTTCTCCAGAACAAAAAATGTTCACTTCCTAAAAATGATAAACTAAAGAAAACATAAACAAGTTGATCAGAAATGACTTGGAACCCCGGAAGGAAACAATGTTACTCATGTTAATCTCTTGATACCATTATGATGTATGTGTACCTCTGCAGACTCTCCACTGAAATTCATTAGCGCCACTGGTGAGACTTCCCGGCTATTACTCTGAGAGACACTTTCTGCTTTCCCTTCAACGTCCTGTGGGAAATAGGAGACTGCAAATACTGCAGGTACAGGCAGTGCCTGTCTATATGCTGCACAATGCTGTAATCTGAGGTTTCATAAGTGAAACAAAAGTCTTGAAGTTTGAGAATACAAACGTCTCTGAAGAAGTATGCACTGCAGAGGAAACAGCAGGAGTGTGTTGGGTAACTGAAGAGAGACTCTTTTGGTGATTCTTTAATGAAATTATTAGCTTAAGGCCCGGACAGAAAACATTGACCAGCGGATGAATGAATGGTCATGGAAGCACACATCTATTGGCAGACAATAAAACACGTGATCTCCAATCCCACTTAAGGCAAATGAACATAGATGACAAAAAGCAGCGGCACTGCGTGATGTAACCAGTCTATCTGCTACAGCTCACTTCACAAACCACATCTGAATAGAAAGTAATCAAAGTTTTCTCATCCACATAAACCCTCTAGCCCAGTATTAATAGCAGCAGTGTCATTTCTGCACGCTCCCAAAGCTGATGTGTTTTGAACATCCCTCAGATCCCTCAGATCAGTAAATGACAGAGAGAAATCGGGAGGGAGAAAGATTTATTTTGATGAAATCATTTCTGCAGCATTTCATGCCAATAGAACTCAATGAATCAAATCAAGATAGATTGAGCAAAAAGGACAGGGAAGGTTGCCGTTTCCCCCCAATTCGCAGGGTATCATGTGCAGAGTGGACAGTGGTCTTGGATTGTATTACTTATTAATGGGTTCCGAAATAATATTATAGTTCATTTAGTTCAACCAGGATTACTGCGATCAAACATTTAAACAGTAGCTGGGAACGACCTGTTACTTTAACAACACACACCCATTACAGTTCCCTGCAATTTGAGGATAGAAACAACCAGCAGATTAGCCAGTAAGACAGAGGACAGCTTTTTTTCATTTATTTATGGGAAATTACACTATATCCAAGCATTTTAACCGAGTTAACTATAAATAGGAGGGGACCAGAAGACCCCTATGAGGGATGTAAAAAGAGACGGAGAAACAAAGAGACATGGAAAGCGGCTCTGGCATTAGACGTCTACTCTGGGGTGATTCAGTCTGTCAACGCCCACAGAGCCTGCCCATCCTCATAAAAACAATGATTCTGACTCGGCTCACCAAGAGCACAACATGACATTTAGCTCTAAACCCTGGTCTGGAACGCCCACACAAGCACAAAGCATTGTTAAAAGAAACCCCCAATATTCAACATATTACAAAGAAACAGATACAACAATGCTCCGTGACAAGCTGCAAAATGCTGATGCACACTAGGAAGCCTCAGTGACATTTGCTCATAAACCACCGTATTAAACACATGCATACAAAGTCACTCAGATACAATTTCATTCTCTTACACCTACACGAAAAAACATAGGCTGGACTATAAAAGGTGGAAATGCAAATACAGACCGACATAACAAGACAATTTGATATTTGTATGCGCTGCAGTAAATAAAATTTAAAAAAAATCAGTCACATGATGATCCTTTAATCACATTAGTGATAAAAATCCTATTACTTTCCGATTATACATCAACCTCTGCTCTCATCAATTGCCCTTTAGGGGAAACCACCGAGGATGATGGGAAAATGACTAAGCCAATTCTTCTCTGAGCCCCCAGCCCTACAAAGTCTTTCCTCACCCATTCCCTCATATAACCCACACTATACAGTCAGAGCATAGATACTGAGCATAGCCTGTAGATCATGATTCTCTCATTGCACCCACTCGGGGACTCGAGACTAAAATAAAACTTGTTTGGGTGCCTCTGTGAAACAATGAGGGACGAAGTACTCCCATCAAATCTAATTCCAGAAAGTGGATAATACTAATTTTCAACCTTCCAGTCATTCAATGCTGAAGCTTTTCAGTCTATATTTCTGCTTTATGATAAGTTTCTTCCAGACGCAGTCATCCAGATATTCTTGCGTCTCATTCCTGTTGCTCTTTATTTCTTGGGAAAATGATGACAACAGTCTGAATTCTTTCTACACCGTTTCCAATTCTGCTTTCATTATGCACACTCACCCTCCCTCAACTTGCAGGCATCGCACCCACTATTGGAATATCTGCTTCTCAGTACAAGAGAGGGAAAAAATAAAAAGGGGGGCTCCCTCGGGGTGTGTCATGAACCCAAAACCACTGCGGTTGGTTGGGGTGACATGAGTGGCTTGTCTTTTCATGTGCACTAAATTGACAAGCTGCCATATGGCATCACAGACTCGGCAACAGGGAGGATTTATTCCTCTGACATCTTTCAGCACCTCCTCCTCTGATGCAATCAGTAATTGACAAAAATAGCTAAAAATGAATCCATTAATCATGAGTTTAAATCAGCTGAATGGTGGCTCAATGTGTCATTGTGGTCGGGGAAAATGGGAGAAAGAGATAAACAAGTGAAAGAAGGCAATTAAAGTTTTTATAGGGAAAGTGATCACGTCTGGGAAATATGAGAGAAAGAAGGAAGAATTGCCTCATTCAGTGGAGAGCGACTCCTTTTTTGCTCTTATTGCATTGTGTGTCTAGAATATGTATGTGTACTCTGTGAGCTGAATACCGAATGGCGGTTCACTCAATTTACTTGGACTCTGGATTGATTCTCCATCGAGAATTAACAGAAGCATAGGAGAGCAAAAACTCCTATGGGACAGTAAACCTAATGCTGGTTTTCGTTCACTCGACAGTGCACTGGTTTTCCACTGTTTTATCTGAAACAACTGCAGTGATCCAGATCAATTATAAAAGAACTCCAAATCTGAACAGAATATAAATCTTAGACAAGCTCTAAGGTAAGTCTCAAGGATATCATTTAATATATTAGGCTGGAGGAGAAAATCCCCCAGTTATAATAGCACAAGTCTAATCATGTCCAGATTCAGATAAACACATAGGACGAGTGTTCAAAGAGGCTATAGAAAAAAAAAAACACACACACACACAAAAAAACACCTGGCTTTGAAAGCCAGACAGAACTCTTTGACAAACTAAAGAAAGTGAAGATAAGCTTGTATTAATTTTGCAAAGCTCTCTTTTAGAAAATCCTCTTTATTTGAGGTGGGTAGAGGTAGGATGGGGATATTGCAGAACCTCCCACACATATTCCTAAGAAGTAATCCAGAGGGCTGTTCACTGGTGTGTGTAGTGCTCAGGCAGCTCCACAAAGACACATGCAAATGAACTTAAGTCTGAAGTGGAGCAACAGGGCAAACGGGGGGGGGGGGGACCAAATAGCAACTCACTGTCAAGTGCTCAGCACAAATATGAAAATGCTTAGCCTTGGAAGTATTTTGATATTCAAAGGATCTAAGGCAGCATTGAAAAAAACAAACAACCAACTTCTGCTTCTCTCTCGGCCCTCCCCATTCTTCACTCCTGACACTCTTTTTTCCAATTTCTTTCTCCAATGTGAAAACTATGTGACACAACGTAATTAAAATGGCTTAGCAAACAAACAAACAAAACAGTAGACAGAAGTTGTAGTAATAACATCAAACTACTTATATCTTAACTTAATGCCACAAAACTATTTTAGACCCTAAAATAACAGCCTTGTTAGCCCCAACTTCTTTTGACGCTACGCTGTAAACAAAACTGTCTGCCAGGGAGTTTGGAAGTCACGCATGCCCCACTTGCTCTACCAGAAGTGGAGGAGGCCACACTCCAACAATCTGCTGCACAAACAGGAAAGCCTGAAGGTGTCATATCAGGCTCTCGGATGCTCGGCTTTGATGTGCAATCATTTTTTAATAGTGATGTTTACCTACTGTACAAGCCACAGATGCATGGAGTTACGGTCTCAGACCAGGTGAAATAAGGTAAAAGACACGAGAGTGTAGTACAGCAGCGTTAGTGATTGCGATACTAATAAATAGTAAAGAACTCACATTCCCGTGGTTGATGAAACCATGTTCCCTGGCGATGCGATCAGCTTCTTGAGAGTCCCCGTTGATCTGGACGGCCCAAGTGTTTGTGAAGATCTCTGCAGCCTCAATCCACTTCAGTTCAAGCGTCAGCAGGACAAGACCTGTCCATAAGAGCATCAGGGCCACCCTGGCATCCATTAAAAGGTGAACTCTTCACAGGGCAGTCGATCCGTCCGTCTGTCACTGCTTCCCATGCAGAGTGGGGCTGCTCTACCTCACAGCAGCAAAGTAGAACAGCGGCCTAGAGATGAGAGGACAGAGCAAGCTATAAACAAAAACGTGGCCCTCCTAACTGGGTCGCTCTTGGACCTGAAATACCTACTGCAGATATTATTCAGAAAACAGACCGAAAAACCGCAGCAAAAATAAACAGCCAACCAGGGACTTTATCGCCCATCAACCTCAGTTCAATGTCCACTGTCAAGCTCAGAAAAAAAAAGCACCACATCGTAATAAATGTGCAAAGCATAAATATTAGGTCAAAACTGACAAAGGCTCTGCCAAAAACAAAATCATTTTTCAATTCTCCTTCATCTATTTCAGACAGAAAATGGTAATGTATGATAATGATATACAGCAGGCATGTTGCTGCAATACAGGAAAGGCTCCCAGCAAACCAATACGCGGCTAATAGCAACAAGAGAGGAAAGGCTTCTAAGGGAGAGGACATCTTTAATTCTTATTCAGCCATTGCTGTTAATTTTAACGTCATAAGATTCTATATAGCATAGTTTAACTGAATAGAATAACAAATTCAATAAAAAAAAACTAAAAAAAAACTACTGTTATATGAGCAGATGTTCAAAGAAAAAAGACTTTCATACTGCAGCTCTCATCTGGTCTTTGATTTGTCGTACGTTCACAGCAAAGGAGCCTATAAGTCACCCAATAAACGGAATTCTTTGAGGCAAGTTAACTGATTCATGGTGCAAAAAAGATAAGGTTTGGTTTATGACTACGTATATCAGTCCACCCTGAAAGAGATAAAGAGAAAGAACATAATGCAGGAATAAATGCCTGTTCTGTCCCACCAACAGTGCAATTCAGTGAGCCAAGCCATGTAATACCACTCACTGATGTGAAAAGGAAACAAGAGCTGCATTTTAAATCTTCTCAGTAGATAGAAAAAGAGAGATCGGAAGGTAGTCATTCTTTTTTGAACTTGTGCAATGATGGCAAGTTCATCTCTCTGAAAAACAAATGCATTTATAGAACAGATAAGTAGTTAGAACATCTACTATCCCGGGAGAGAAGCAAAATGAAAAAAAGGAAAAGAAAAACATCTGCCTCAATAACGTGTTTGGGCGAGAGCTTTTAAATTAACCTCAACATGTATTTAACATGTTCATTGTGCACAGTGATCTTCGCTGTCCACAAAGGCACCGATAAATAAAGCATATTAATATAAACATGTATGGGCAAACACTTGATCTGTGATGGATGGCACTGTCTGAACTGACCTATAGGTGTTTCATTGTGCGGGATGTGAAACATAGCGAAGGTCATCTGCTGTCACCATCACACATCTATAAATTGAAGGTGACACTCTTCTTTGTAACACACCACTACCCATTCTGTGAGGCTCCTCTTTCGAAAAATACTTAAGCAGGTTGTTTGGAGTATGCTGGAGAAGTTGCTCAGTCTCTTCATGCAATCCCAGACTGACTTAATGATGTTGAGATCATAGCTCTCAGGGAGACACACCATCTGTTACAGGACTTTTTGTTGTCAGTGTAGATGTTGTAAATAGAAAGGTGGCTGTGCCTGAGCTCAGCCTGGTTGCTTAGTTTTCACACAATAACAGTTGGAAAAAGTCAAAGAAAGGACAATATCAGGAAGCAGCCTAAATAGGGACAACAGTTTTTTGTTTTTTACCAAAAAACTGTCTTTTGGCATGGATTTAGTGTGTAACACATTGCAGAGGATTGATACGTTTTGGAAACAGAGCTATAAGTATTGATCATCCATGGAGCAAATGGTTTTTGCAAAACGAGCTCTTGCTTGAGGACTTTAAAAATAAAAATTTTAAGCTTGAAAGCGACTAATGGCCACGGGCAGTGGGCTTATTAAAGCCTGTTGTTTTTGCATTAAGTTCCCCTTGAAAAGCTTTGGCCCAAACTGGTTAAATCGTACCACATAAAATGCCGTCGCGCTTCATTCCGAAAACAATTATTCCATTTCAGGAGATTTAGACGCATCCAAACTATTCAAACGGGATAGGCATGCTGAATAGACCCGTGGCTTCGTGGATACATTTGAGGGTGGGTGTGATTTGAGCACAACAGGGAAAGTGGTGAAAACATGACCAGGGGCTGTCACTCTTCCCGCGGAGCAATTCTTCTGAGCTCATTAGATGCTATGCTGGAGCTACAAAAACAAGAGCAAGGGTCTGCTGTCATTGAGATGGCTAAGAAAGAAAAGCAAAAAAATAAAAATAAAGGGAAAGTAAGTGAGAGAGAGAGAGAGGAGGAGAGTCAGGTGGGGGTCTACACCCTTTTTCCAGGCGCCGTCGCAGGAAAATAACGAGCACATCATAACACAACGCCCCAAAAAGCGTTTTCCCAAAACACAGCCAGAAGTGGAGTTAACAAGAGGCTGCTTACTCTTACAATATACATCAAAGACCGAAAACTGAGATGAAACTTCAACCCCGTAACCACAAGCGAGTCGAGACTTTAAATTCAAAACTACAATAAAAACAAAAAAAGTCATCTGCACAACCTCTTTTGGGAATTGTGCCAAACTGAAATGAAGTAGGAATGCAAGGGTGGATAAGTGGCCAATGGTATGTTAAATTAAAATGACAGCCTTTTAACCCTTCCTCACACAAGGATTGAGGTGCAACGAAATCCTTAGTTATGGTGTTTACACTATTCATATATTTTAGCTTATTACATCACTTTACCTTTTCTTTCTTTCCTAGAAACAATAATACCTATTCTATTCTATTCTATTCTATTCACCATCTGTTTCAAACTATTGACAGGCCTTTGAAAATGCTTTCACATGTCATTGATGATGAGGAGGGAGTGAAACTTTGATCAAAGATTCCTGCTTGTTTTTTATGCTGAAACAGAAGAGCAGAAGCAACACGGTGCCTCCATCAAAACTCTGCAGATTCTCTGTCGAAAAAAACTCCTAGCGAACAATCCTTTCCTCTCCCCATGCACCCACGGCTGATGTGTCCTTGAGAAGCACACTTCACCTCCAAACTGCTCAAGTGGAGCTGCACTGTGGCCGGCAGAACAAAGTTCTGTTGAGCAAGCTAACCACAGATAAATCCTCAGTTTTGACACCAGCTAACTATTCCACCGAGGGGAAGAGAGGGGGGAAGATGAATCACCACGGTGCACCAACACAATACATTAATTATAGTTTAAATAACCTCATTAAGCCCGAAGGCACCAGTCTCTGCAGACAAGAGATTTGCAGGTTTGGGAAGACTTAAGCGTGTTGTGATACAGACGGCTGAGGAACTGATTATAACATAAGGTCCAACAGTGTTACTTGTAATGGAAATAGAAATATATGACTGTTATCAAACATCGTTAACGGAGAGATATCATGAGGTCGACTTTTGCAATTATTGAGTATCATATCAAGGTCTAAAACAAAGACAGATCTGTGTAAATTGTTTCTGCTGCAGACCAAGTATCTATATTCCTTTACGTTACAGACGCTGGGTTAGTTGGTGGTTGGCACTCTTTCTTTATAGCCAGTCTGGGTTGGCCTTTCATTGCAGTTTGCAGGTGGCTGAAAGCATGTCTTTTTTCTATGTCCACCCCCACAGTTCAAAAACTTCAATTGGTGACTCATAATTGACCTTATAAATGAAGTGTGTGCGTTTGTGTGCGGTCGTCTGTCTCTCTGTATTTGCCCTGTGATGGACTGGCAAGGTGCACCTTGCCTTTGCTCGTAGCCGTAGGCGGCCTGGACTGGCTCCAGCCCCCAGCAACCCTAAGCTGGATGAAGCTGTTTAGAAGACAGATGGACAGACACGTATGTATTAATTTAACGGGTTTTTTTTTTTTTTGGCAATTGATTTATTCGATATGTAATAGTTTTTTGATTCCAACTGTAAAAAAACAAAAACAGCCTCAATAAATTTGAGGCATCTTTTGATTGATTGATTGCGATATCTATTTCGAATATGTAAACACAAGTGTCAAGTAAACAAGTATGGATATTAAATATCCATATATACAATATATATACACATACATATATACATACTCGTAGACTCATATACTGTACATACATATCCATACGCAGACATATAAAACAATTTCATAAAGTAAAAGAATTACTCCACACTTCTGTTCTTTGAGAAACTGTTTACAAAAGAAATCACATTCTTCAGTGAATCATTTTTATGTTTAAACCTCTTAGACATTCACACTGGTAGTGAATTAAAAAAAAAACAATCATTTGCAGAAGCTATTTTAAATGACTGGCCCATCCTTTTCAAGGCTAATTAAAAAAACTCAAATGCTGCCATATCATCAATATCATGACACTGAGTCAAACACATTACATAAAAGCACAGGATCGCCAAAGTAATTCTCCAACATCCATCTGGATAACACTTGTCCCCAGCTGCTCCACAGCAACAGCTTAATGAACAGCAGTAGAAGCTGAAAAGGCTAGATGAAAGTCTCCAATGAAATAAATACAGTGCATAATTTTTTTTTTTAAGGAGAGACGACAAAAACATAGCGTGATAAAGTAAGTTATCTACTCTTGATCGGGATAAACAGCCAATTTATCCGGGTAATGATATGCACACGAGCTGTGACAGACCATATGCGGCACTCCAGCTCTATTTCAGGCTGCCCACCAGCCAAATCAACACCCACCATGTGCTCTGGGCTGCCCTCTCACAGAGAACCAAGGCACACAACTGAGCTGCAGCATTTGTGAAGTATCACTGACAGCCAAGTATCCTCTCCCGAGAGAGAAAATTGCTCCAAGTTAAAGTGCGATTGGAAACGCACAAGTACTGCGCAGGCATGTTGTTTTCTGTGAGGACAGCAGTGCACAGCTGCAGGTGATCACCTGAGACACACTGTGAACAGAGCGAGCGGGCAATGACTGAGTGCCGCTACAGCCTGATCTGTCCGATGGAAAAGCCTGATAAAATGTTATCCCGGGCAGTGGCAATGTGTCCAGGAGAAAGAATCAATTTTGTAAGTAATGTCCCACAGAGACATCCAACCCAATTTTTAACAGCTATCTGAATCTTGGCATTGTTCCCTGTGTAAAAACTTCCCCTCATCCACAACACTGTCTGCCCTAGTTTATAGATGAGTTATATTGTTGACAAGTTTGTCTTCCTACTTCTATGTCCTGTTTTATGCCTTATATAAAATACATGCTTGCCGGAGCTCTGTTCAGACTTCTGTTCAGCACTGTTAAACCTGGAACCGGTGACAGACCAATGATGCCACAGAGCTGCCTTTCTGGGCAGACAATGACACTTCCTCTTATAGCAGCATAAGAACAACATTGTGTAGTAACTTTGATAGTGTGGCTGGTTTGAAATATAAGCAGGCAATCGCAAAGAAAAGAAGCAAAAAACTTTTGTTTCACAGCGTAAGACCAATCTTTGATGTGGTAAAATCCCACTGGGAGAGATGCTTGGAGCCATGCTGTTTGCCTCAATAATTAGTGACCTTGACTTTCTCTCCTGTGGAGACCCTGGTGGCATATAAACTAGAGGTACCAACAACAACAACATAAGACAAGACAAGTTTGATGGCTCAGGATGTAGTTATTCAGCTTGTTTCCACATACCAAAGGTATTTGCTTTACACGGGCGCATAAAGTGTTTGATGCAGTTGTAAAGAGAAACAGTGCATAGCAATGTATTAACAATCTCTGCCTTGCCTGGGAAGCAGAACTAACAGATATTTATTACACCAATTCACACCTTACACAGATAAAAGTACTTGATGAGGTTTTTTTAGTTTTTAGTTTTTTTTTTACTATTAAAGCTTCGGGGTGAATAACAAGAAAGATAATGTAGCAGTGTAAAGAAGGTTGAAAGCACATAATTGGTCAATTAGCTGAGTCAAATGAGACATGCAGCAGAGAACAAAACTGTAAATACACCACTTAAAGACAAACATGCTGCTTATCTTACCAACAGTAAAGTTCAGAGGAGGCGTTTCGGGTAAAAGCTGGTCAATAATAATAAAAAAAAAGGCTGAAGCAGAGTGAGAGAAGCAGGTTATCCAGACTGGGAGCTTCGCACCTGACTGGGAGGACTGGGGAGGGATGCTGACAGCGCCGGGCACAGACACTCCAAATGATCCTCGCAAATACTCCCATTGTTCCCACCCACTTTTCCACAGCTCCCCTCCCTGCCTTGGTCACACAAAACTCGTGGATTTTAAGAGGGTTGTAAAAAAAACAACATAAAAATAAAAAACACACACACACACACAGTGGTTAGGTTACCTCAGATGTCAGCGAGGATGGAGACGGCGTGCCTCCACATCTTCTCCCGGACTCTCCCTTCTCCTGCGATCTGACTCTCAACTTCACATCGAACCTGACGCAGTCGACTTTGCTCCCGTTTTTTTATTTTATCTTAATTATTATTATTTTTTTAGTAATACTGCTATCCACACGTACCCATCCTCATCTCAAACTGCTGGATCCGGTTATCCCATCCTGCTCTCCATCCGCCACCAACTTGCCACCAAAACCACCATGGCTCTGATTTTACTGTTAACTTCAACCCTCCGCACCACCAGTTACTTTCTTTAGAGGTTTGCACTTCCCCCGGAGCCTCCCGCACCGTGCCGGCAATAACTTACACTCGCGAAATAATCATAATCATAATAATAATTAAAAAGAAAAGACTGGTTCTAAAGATGCAATAAGCGGCTCCGTGCCAACACAACGAAGCGCTCCACTATTGGACAAGAGATGACAACAAACTGCTACAAACCCTTTTCTCCAGGAAATACGTCACGGTGGAGCCAAGCGAGTATTAGGTGCGCTTGATTTGTGTTACAATAGTCGCCCGAAGGGGCGGATCGCTCGTCTTTTGGTGGAACGGAGAGCAAATTGGCTCACCTAAGAACACCAGTACTTATCCACGAGTTTAATTATCACTTTAATATTCAAAGTGTGGTCTTTTTTTGAGGTGTGGGAATTTCAATTACATAAATTCTTGATATTTATCACTAAATTGGTTCAAGTCACGTGAATAGAGAATATTCAACACCACAGGAACATACCCACTAATGTTACACAACGAAAGGATTTTCCTAAATTAATTTATTCATTCTTAGGTTTGTTTTTATTCGTTTTTGTGAGTGTTCTATGGTAATACATTGATTCCGGGCTACGCATATGAAAAATTCAGGCATACCTCTATGTGAAGGCAATCTGCGCTCCACCGCTGTGTGTCACCGCCATCTAGTGGCCGCAGGACGCATGTACATGCGCGCCAGCAGAGAAGCATACCGCACGGTAGAGGGGGCCATAACGCAGAGCTCCCAGCCGGAGTCTGACTCGCACTGTTGTGCCTCTACCCCGTTACAGCCTGGTATAAGTGCAAACAAGCTCGCTTTCTGAGGCTCCTCGGCTAACGCGGACCAAAGTTATCCCGGAATAAGGACAGCACGCATGTGCCGTCAACCCGGATGTAGATGTCTCGGAGCGCGCATATCCCCCATTTGTCCCAAGTTATGACAAATTTGCTGTTGAAACACCGACATTTATTTGATCGCGGGCTGCACACAGCCGCCCCGTCCCAAACCCGTCCAGACCGGGTCGTCGAGCCGTGACATGTGTGGAGCTGCGCGGATGTCACATGAGGGTGACAGCTCCACAGGAGTGTGTGTGTCCGAAGAGCTGCACTTTTGATTTACGGTGAGCGAACATAACAGGTTGAAATAGACACTGTTCGTCGTCTCAAACTAATGCATTCAAGACATTAGAGATGGGTTTAAAAAGCCCGGCGTTTGTTCTGGGCTCTCGAAGATGACATGACAGAGGTATTGTGCTCGTGTTCTCAGTGTGCTGTCTCGTCCTGTGCTGCAGATTTACGCCCCGCAACTTCAGATGATGGACTTTTGCGGGAGGAGGCACGAGCGGGGCAGCAACTGGACCGACCCGGAGATCGTGGAGCTGCTCCAGCTGTGGTCAGACGAGTCGGTCCAGATTGAACTGGAGACCTCGCTGCGCAACCAGCGCGTGTTCGACCGCATTGCGCACGTGCTGCGCGAGAAGGGCATCTACCGCACCGGTGACCAGTGCAGGGAGAAGATCAAGAAGATGAAGCTCGAGTACCGACGCATCAAGGACAACCACAAGCTGAGGTCCTGGAAGTTCTATGACGTGATGGACAGGGTGCTGGCGAATCGCCCGGCCATCACTTACTCCTCCCTGGGCGGAGCTGTCATCGCTCAACAGGTGTTCCAGAACGCGGGAGCACCTGAGGCGTATCTGCAGGGCGTCCCGGTTGGTGCCTTTGGTCCTACGTCGTCAGGCGGCTTTTTGTTCGGCCAGCCACCCAAACCTGGAGAACCATTGGATATCAAATGTGAAGATGTGGATGAGAGCATGCTGAACTCGGGGGTGGCCCCACCTGAAATGTATTATGGATCTGGAGATGATCAGGATGCAGAGGACAAGCTGGGTCGAGCAGAGAGCTCCACAAACGCAAGGATCTCCCCTTCAGGTAGCCAGTCCAAATACTATTATCAGAAATCCCTTCAGAATTTGAAAACAAAAAAAAACTTTATTAATAGGTTTTTTTCTTGGCTTTGTATTTTCAGGTTTCAGTGACCTTAACATTTCTGGCTCAGGGACAGCTCCCTGTCAGGCAGCTGGAGGTCCCTTATCACAGGAGACATCCGACCAGCCCATTAGGGAACCTCCAACCTCCGCGAGGCAAAGGAAGCGACGGCGGGGTGGCAAGACATCATGGGGCCATGGGGGCTGTAGATATGGTGGTCAGCAGAGCCTGGACAAAGCCTTGGCCAGCTTCCTGAGCTGGCAGCAGACCCTGGAGGAGACACGACTTGAAAGAGAGCTGCAAGCCGAGGAGCGCAGAGAGCAGCGGGAGGAGAGGAGGGCGGAACAGGATCGCCAACACGAGCTCCGCCTGTTCAGCATGCTCACCGGCGCGATGCTCGCTGTCAGACAAGGCGCTCCGACCACAACACACTGCGACCCCTCCGTCTCACCCCACGCTCACCAGTCAACTTCACAGATGACCACAGCTGCTCTCTCTGTGTCGAAGTCTTCATCAAAGCCCCCTTCAGAAAGTCCTGCGGCACAGGCCGCCTCCACCCAGGACGTAAAAAAGTCCCAGCCTGCATCTGTCACGGCCTCCAAATTGTCTGAAAATCTCTTGGTGACGCTGAGAGGCCCGAAGGCTCCTGGCCAAAGCGCGTACCTGTCCAACCGTGGTAATAGCATTCGACAGCATCAAGGCATTCTGCAGGAGGGTTTTATCCAGTATGGAATTGACAAACACCATGACACAGACAACCCCGATGTAAGCCTCCATCCTTGTTGTTATAAATGCCAATCAAAGATGACTTGACATTTCTGAAAACACACAACCCTATTTGTTGTTTTTTTTCCCAGGGAATAATCAACATGGGCACCAGCGAGAACAAACTTTGCTATGATCTCCTGCATAGACGAGTAAGCTCAATATTTTACTCATATGATCACCTGGTGTGATAATGTGCAGTGTAATGCTCTGTAATATGTGTTGTTTTTTGTCTGAAACAATAAGTGTGCCCTCAATCATAAATGAATTGTACTTTCTGCGACAGTTGACCAAGCCTGACATGCTACACGCTGAGGAATCCTTGCTGCAGTATTCAGACTGGAGAGGACGCAGTTTGTACGACACCTTGAATGGAGCATTTCCGTCTAAATTGCAATTGCCACGCAGCTCATAGTAAAATGATATAGACACTATATAATTTTAGGATACACAATAGCCCGTCTGACAGTGATTTTATTGTCATCTTTCAGCCTGAGGGAGGAAGTTGCAAAGTTCCTAACTCACTACTGCGGTTCCCCACGCCCACTCGAAGCTGACAACGTGAGTAATGCTGTAATTACAGGACTGCAACATAAGTATTATGAATATTAGGTCTAAGGAAACAGTCATTTTGGTATATTACAGCTTAATATGCGAGTTTTGGGGAAAAGCCTACACGGTGATAGGACTGACACATATATGCAGCTCATATTCAGATGTGTGTGTGTTATAAGCACACGTGTAAAGTTCTTTCACATGGGGGTATTTACAAGATTTCCAGAATTTATTACATTTTACAATATGAATTAATACAGCAGGCAACAGTGTATTTAAGTGACATAAAATACAGAGTGGATAGATAAGATTTACAGCTGTTTTTTAGAGTTTGGAGTATTAACCTATATATAGCAGGTGGGGGTTTTATTAAAAAAATAATAATAATTTTGACAAGCAAAACTTGTTTTTGTCATTGGCCTACATCGTGTCTGCTGGTTGTTTATAGTGAATTAAATGGGATTTCTGCCACAATCAAACACAGAATACAAGATAAAAAAAAAAGTAATGAATTGTCCCTCTGTATTTGAATCTCCAAGTAGCGTAAAGAAAGGTCTCCTCTTGTGATTGATACTGACGTCCGTCCTATTAGTTAATCGCTTTTCTTCTGCAGTTTTATACAGTTGCACTAACTCCTGCTGACAGCACTCTCAATTACAGCCTTTCATTATCAAACATGGCGACAATAGATCCGAATAATCCATTTGACGAACTCACCATTATATAAATGCCCTAACGCCACAAGTGAACAAACAATGTTTTAAGGGCGACCAGCTTAATTTGCAGAGGTAATGAATAGTTGTTTTACGAGGTGGATGAATTTGTGGCATATTTATCAGGCCTCCTTGGGCGTCCTAATTGGGTCTTTAATAACGCAGTGGATGTGCATGTTTGTTCAGGTTGTGGTGATGAATGGCTGTTCTTCCCTCTTCTCGTGTATTGCTGCAGTAATTTGTGATCCGAAAGGTAGGTTCATAAACACATTGACATACACTTCACACACACATACAATACACCCATAATTCTACTGTATGAATATAAATGTGTGTGGTAATCTAACCAGCTTTTTCTAAAAAACAAGGAAAAAAAAAAACCCATCTCCTAGAGGTGTGACAGTGACAATTACTGAGGTACATTCTTCAGCACAATTACAAGAAAGGCTTCGTTTTAAACAATGTTTTATGTCTGTTTTGCTTCATAAGTAACAGACTAACGAATAGAAAATAGGCCCATATTCACCCATTTACTCCCAACTGAGAACAGTAAGGCCGAGTTACTTATTCATTTGGGTTAGTTTGTCACTTAGATTAAATTAACTAATGTTGCTCAATGATAGATCGGCCCCTACAGTGGCAGTGAAAATATCCACCAATGCTTGTTGATAATGCTGTGAATATACACTCACCTGCTTTTTTATTCAGTTCCACCCAGCTGGTTCTGGGTTCAATGAATTGCTTTAATTTAACAAGGTGCTGGAAAAACTCCTCTGAGATTTTGGTCCATGTTGACACGACAGCAGGATTTGTTGGGATACGTCCTTCATATGAATGTCATATTCCATTATTTCAAAAAGTTGTGCTATTGGATGATCAGCAACAGGAAAGGAGTGACACTCGGTGTGGTCTTCTGCTGGTTTCACGATTTCTCCATATCTACGCTGAAGTGTTTTATTCATGGGCTGAATTACAAGAAACTGTTCTCTATTGGGCTGCATGATGAGTGGTTAGCTTGCAAGAATAAATGGTTAATTTCTGTTTTAGAGCGTCAATATGGGACGTGTCTACTTTCTCTTTGCGCGTACATGGATTTTTCTAGATTACGAGGTTATTTGGTGATTCTAAATTGGCCACATATGTGAGTGGGTGTGTTTGCCCTGCGATGGACTGACGACCCGTCCTGGGTGCACCCTGCCTTTGGTCAGCTGGGATTGCGTTCAGCACCCTGCGATGAAGAGGCACGGAAGGGTGGACCGATAGATAGTTTTTATATACACGTGTTTATGTGTTTTTCTGTGTTGTAGATGCCATTCTCATCCCCACTCCTTTCTATGGCGTTATCACCGAAGATCTGGGTTTATACAGCGATGTAAAACTCTTCCACGTTCCTCTTGAGTGCGAGGTAAGAAGACTGCACCTGGTATACTTGCATTGGCGTGAGATGGAAATATTGGTTTTAATATGCTTGTTTTTACGCCCCCTGTTCATCACGTGAGCTCGTAAGCCTGGAGAATACTTTTGAGTTCTCAACGATTTTGTTTGTCGCTTGTTTATTTGTAGGCTGATGGCGAAGAGAGCCGACCCTTTCGCCTGACTGTAGGGAAACTAGAACACGGTCTGAGAAGGGCCAAGCAAGAGGTACTTCGCAAAAAGCTTTGTTTTCTTAAGCACTGGCCCTTAATGAATATTCAAGGCAAGACAGAATCAATGTCAAAGTTCTCGGTACAGATAGATTCCTTTAATGCTCCTATTTACCCTAAGATTTATTGTTTAACTTTATCTGTCGAGACTAGGAGGATACAGTGCGCCAGTTTACCTACTGTCTTTCTTTAAGGGCTTAAATGTTCGAGCTGCTATCCTGATGAACCCCCACAACCCCCTGGCTGAGATCTACACCCCAGAGGACATGACTGCCTTCTTGGAGTTTGCCAAAAGGTATCCTGCCCCACTATTATCTCACGCTGGGGCCTAACACTGTAATCCTCCTGGTGTGCAGTCCTGTGGTTCCTTTAAGCACTTTGCAGAGTCACTGCATGTAGTTCCTACACTGATCTCTTCTATTTTACCGCCAAGGACTTCGTCCCGTGTGTGGAATATCAAACGGTCTTGTCGGGGGTTTTATCACCTCTCCTTAACCATCAGCATATTGTCAAGTGCAGCCATGTGCCAAGGAGGCCCCTGCATCATCTATTGTTTTCTAAATGATCTTGCTCGAGTAATTCCCTCTTTAGACACCCCCAGGCTCTGAGCGATTGTAACCATGAACCACTGCACTTTTAAACTGACATAAGATATCGAAACAGTCATTTTACATTTATGTTACACTTTCTTAGTCATAATCGTTCATTAAAGATATAAACCGAGGCTTCGTCTATATTTATATGATCTTTTCCTTCCTCATCCTTTCTCTAGAAACGAGCTCCACGTCATTGTGGATGAAGTGTATATGCTGACGGTCTTTGAAGAATCTGTCACCTTTCACAGTGTCCTTGGTATGGACAGGTAGTGTATGAACCTCACCTCAGCTTGATTACTCTATTAGACCCTTCATCTTCACAATTACGGCTGAAGACACCCTTTCATCTCCTAATGATGCCCCATTATTTCAGGTTGCCCGACCCACAGAGGACACATGTAATGTGGGGAATGAGTAAGGTACGTTCTGTGCTCAGCTCGGCTCGGAGACTGCAAATCTTTTTATATCCTGCTGACGGGACCCGGGAGTTTTCCTGCACCAAATGTTTGCTTTCCCAGTTGTTTTTTTTACATTTATTCAATCGTACTTTTTTTTTTTTTTTTTTTTTTTAGGACTTTGCAATGTCAGGAATCCGAATAGGCACTCTGTATACTGAGAACAGAGACCTCGTGGAGGCTTTGACACAACTGGGCTCTTTCCATGGGCTCCCTGGCACCACCCAGCACCAGGTAGCACAGCTACTTAAAGACAGAGGTGCGTATGAGCCCTGCTGGGTATTTTACATAACTTGAGGAAGAAAACAAATATGATGCCAATTTGGTTAAACACTGCCGTCTTCATACAAAGCTATCAGTTTAGGCACGTGCTGAGTTGCTTTTTTTTTAAAAATTTTTTATGCTTTATTTCTCCACCAATTCAAATGTGGTTTTTTTGTTTCTTCCCATAAGCTTTTCACATCTCCAACCGATATCAGTCCCTATTTTTATATTCTTCTGTTTATGACACCAGCCCAGCTCGGGGCTCTGTAACAGAAAGATGGTGCAGTATTTAATTTGCACCTACCAGCGGTTCACTTCGCAATTCCCACTTTGCATTCTCATCTTGTAGCCTGGATCAGCGAGGACTTTTTGCCAGTGAACAGACGCAGACTGAAAGCTGCTCACAGCTATGTGACTGGGGAGCTGCTCAGAATGGGTGTCCCTTACCTGAACAGTCCTGCTACAATGTACCTCTGGGCTGACTTTAGAAAGGTAAGAACTTTGTCTTTTCAGCTTGTGTACAGCTAAAAGCAGCTCACATGGGAGTAAATTCTCCTCAACTCTGTGTTTTCCTCACATCTTTAAAATTGTTCCTGCAGTATCTGCGAGAGTTATCGTTTGAAGGAGAGCTGTCCTTGTGGAGGTGTTTTCTAAGACACAAGGTGGTGCTGAGCTGTGGCCAGGCTTTTTCCTGTTCCACACCCGGGTGGTTCCGCATCGTCTTTGCAGATCAGCACCATCGCCTTGAGCTTGGTAAGTTGTTCATTTGAATGTGCACACAATTTGTTTTACCGTCATACCAGTGTTCTACTGGTGTTTAAATGATGTGGAAAAAAGTGTGAAAATGCTCAACCACATCCAATTAAATGCTAAAACCAACTTTGTAACATTAGTTTACTTTAAGATTTTCTTTGATTTCTCCAACGGGCTTAAGCACAGGACATTTTTAAGGATGACTTACAGAAGGTATTAAAAATAAAAACAAACAACCTCCACACACTGTGCAGCAAGGCCGCATCTATTGAGTAGATGGATTTTAGAGCTCGTAGAGTCTCGTCCATCTCCAGTTCTTAAAAGGTTTGCAACAAAGGGAAAAAAATAAGAAAAAGGCATAGAATACTCTTAAATAAATTAGAGTAGATTATCAAACATTAGGGAACCTATTTATAACTCTTCATACAGTAAAAGCAGATTAAAGACAGCAATATTTTTACTGGCAATTTTCAGTGGTATTTCCCCTCAGAATGGAATTCCTGTAAATTCAAAAAGCTTTTTTTGACACTCTCTTTTACTCTTAAATTACACCGATCAGTCTAATGGTCTTTAATATCTACTCTTGATTGCTTTGGTATGTATTAACTGCTTGTTTCACCAGTGTTTATAGTATCGGGTGATCAGCTGATTATGTGAAGTGACAGCTTTTGTATTTGATTCCTCTGGTTTTTAACTCTAAAAGCATTTCACAGGCCATCTATGATTCCCATATCGTAGTTTGTGATTTTTTTGGTTTCTGTTCCTTCTTTCGAATTCATTATGTGAAAGCATTGATGTGTCCAGTTCTTTAGATCCCTTTAACAGACCGTCTGTATGTACACTCATAGACCTTTCTATTAGTTCCTCTTGTACATTCTGATTTGAATAAGAAGCAGCTCTGCTTCAGTCTGTAATATATGTGCATTTTCTGAAGATTGTTGAAGAGCTTTTAATTTAGGAACACGTTCTTTTTTTGAAGTAGTAGTTGTCCGTGTTGTTGAAGTTGACTTCATTATATTTAGGCGTGTTTGTAATATTCTTCCCCTGTCTGTTATTTTAGTGGAGTGGTCAAAGCATCACACTCAGTTAGTGCAGCCTACTTTAAGATCAATGTGAATTGCAACCTGAAAAATCTACATGGTCTAAGCTAAAACCTGCGTGATGATTTCAGTACCAACTACTTTTGTTATTTTGTGTGAATGCAGCATTTTTGGTACAGCCAATACTTGAATCTAGTGAAGTACACCACCTGAAGTGATCAATAAGGGTTTATACATATGGTGCTGTTTATACTTGTCATAAATCAAGGTTGAAGGTTTACTTGATTTATGAGAAATGCCATACAAGCATAAAAAAACTATTCACACTTAGACACGTGCAATATATGTGTGTGATATCTCACACTCAGTGATCAATGTGTTTGACGGAGTGACGTATGATAATTTATTTTTGTTATATCCACCCTATATCTCTTTGTGTTGAAAGACATTCAGTCTTCCATTGCTTTTTCCACATGGATTCGTGCACCGAGAAATTGATGCTCTTTTGTAAATTTGTGCTATTCATTATAATTTCCTGCATTAGATTAGAATCAGATCAGATCAAGTATTCACTCCATTTGTTCAAGTTATAGTTTGCGTTGTTCCATCGTATATTCTACTGTGTATTTCAAACTGGTATTGATTGGGTGATAGTTACCTGAGGTGTTTTGGTAATGTTTTGTGTGATTTCAGGCCTGAAGCGAATTAAAGAGGCCCTGAAAGTCGCTGAAGTGAAAAAGACAGGCTCTGATTCACTCTCCGTGAAAGAAGCAGTTGAGGAGGCCTCAAAGTCAGCGAAAGAGGACAGTGCAGATTCAGACAATGCTGCGCTTGTCAATGCGACGTCGACGCCCAGCAGCAACTCATCCGACTGGCTGAAAGAGAAGGAGAGTCCTGTTCCTGACACCGACTCTGTGGCCACTGAGGAGTTTGTGTTGCTGGACTGCCAAGCCTCTAAGCCTGCAGAGGATCTGGCCTCGTTGGTTGGTACTCTCAGGCATCAGATACGTTCCTCCGATTGGCTGGAGAAAAACACTCCAGAGCTGTCTGCTGGGGAGGACCCAGAAGTTCTTGATGTATTCAAGGTTCTGCTGCAAAGAGCCGGAAAGTAACCGTAGGATAAATGGGCATGAACACAGCTGCCAGATTCTGAGAGGCGGCACTTTCAGCATCCCTCTTGCACCACTACATTTCTGGTTAAAAGCGTAACACAAACACCTGACATGAGTTGAAATCTGTTTTTTGAGCAGTGAAAATGCCAAGAGTAGCACAAAGAGAGACGGAGAACCATACAACATTTAAGGCCAGCTTTTAAGAGCATGGCAAAGTACTTTTCTACATCCTGAGGCCTTATCGTCGTTTCCTTATTTTTGGAATGTAGCAGTACAAATATCTTTATTTACTTGAACTGTATGCCAAATATAAGTCAACCAGTCTGTTGTACTTTGAAATCCTGTAGGTTGCCAAACTTATGGATTGTACAGATTTATTGGGTCTTCGGTCGTATGCAGTTTGTTTTTTTCAGAATGTACTACTCAAATGATCTGTGAATAAAGATGTCTATTATTCTCTTTGCCTTTCATTCATTTTGTTTTACACAACAAGATGACGATGTCCCATCATCTAACTGTTATTTTGTAGGAAACTTGTTCCAAAAGAGTTTTTTTTTGTGATGTTCATTTGGGCGTCCTGTGCTGTGGGCTGCTGTTACGTTGCACGGGGGGAAAATGGGTGGTTATGGTTTGTGACGAACGGAAGAAATGTCCGAGGTGGAAGACGCTGTCACCCACAACGCGTTGTGTGAAATTGAGAGTGGGACTTCTTTAAATGTTCAGTCACGTATAATCAACCAGTGACACCCCTTCTCCCACACACAATTCCTACATGACATTTACAAATGTCTTTGTAATGCATTGCTGTTGGAGCGGAGCTCTAAACTAAACACATTTTCTGACAGTTTCACTTGCCTTTCATGTTGGAGATACGTTATTATTAATTTTCACTTGCTGTCTGCAAAACAAAGTTCTGCTTCCTCAAATATTTATTGGCCGTTGCTGAAGCTTTCACTTTTGCTGGTGAATCGAAGTGGAGAATGTCAGGGGAAATATTTGCCCCGAGCTGGGGGAGTTTCCATTGCAGCAGAGGCGGAGTTACACTGAGGGTCTGATAAGCAGGGGAGTGTTTGTGGTCATCAACCAGCATTGTGTCAGGCTGTTCTTGAGTGCTTGACTTTGTTGTACTTGAACACTTTAATCCGGGAGTAACTTCATAGCTTCACTACACTTAGTGGAAAAAAAAAAGAAGGTAAGATTGTACTTTAATTCCAATTCTATATCCTCAATCCTGATTTTAATTATCTGAATGATAAAGTTAGAAGATCATTTTTCCCTCAGTAAATCATTCATCTAATTCCAGTCTTTGCTGCTCTCTCTGTCCTGTTCTACCAGGGGTGTAGAAATGAAGTTTGTTGAGCTGGATGACTCCATCAGTCGCTTCAGGTTTGCTCAGTCCTGTCTGGGATTAGCAGGTTGCCTGTGTGTGTGCTATGCAGTCTGGACACCGTTCTGGCTGAATGGCAGGGGGCTGTGGACTGAGTGGAACAACACCAGAACCGATCAGATGAACCACAAGGAGGATTTTGTCTTCAGTGGTGAGGGAAACAGCTGCATTAATCTCTCCGACATCTCTCTGCAGTCAACAAACAAGGCTTGTGATCAGTCTGAAGCTGTCACTTGACTGAATAATATGTGTGAGGGAAGGCAGCGTGTTTAATAAGGCTGTTCTGATGAGGCACTAGATCTGCTCGGAATCAGACTGTTTAGTTCTCCGGATCTCTGGGGAGGATCAATATTAAAAGGAACACATGACAAAACACTGGGTTGCAGAAGAGCTTCCCAGCAGTAGTAAACAAGTTTGAGCTTGCTCCCATCTCTCAGATTTGCATTCCTCCGTTGAAGCTCTTACACTGAAGGCAAATACACTGCAATCGTTAAAACCCCTGAAAAGTAGGTCTCCGGGTAATATTTTTCTTTCATGTTCACTATGAATTTAATCAAGTATAACTCCTTCTGCCCTATATAATAGCAGACGGACTGTACATGAAAAGATAACTATTCACTTGCAAAAGTGTTGAAGGTATCTTTTTTTTCTCAAATGTTTATTGGAATACATACTCAACAAGAATTTACTGATTATTAACAAGAAAAAGGACAAAAGTAAGTTGTGCCAACCAAGCCAGGTAAAAATCAATTAAAAAAATTGGTATCTTGCAAAGATTCACAGTACAGCACAGTGTTTACACCAGTCATAATAGTAAAATCCAACAGAGTTAATCGTAAGTTGAAAAGTAATCAAAACCAACACGTGTGGGCAAGTTGGTTAGCAATAAACACAATAAACTCTAACTTAATAATCACAAGCTGAATAAAGATGACGAAGCGCATCGGCAGACTCTGCTCTAACGACGATCCTCAGGCTGTACACAAAATACAACTGTGATATCAAATATGCACAAAATATACTCACCAATATTTTCTGGGTCACAAAGTGTGGGTCGAGCCTCCCCTGGGGCGCACCAGAGAAAACAATTAGGGGTCTGATGGAGGCCTTTTACCAACAGGATCTTTTACCAATGCATTTTTGTGAAATGACATCATCAGAAATAGAAAAAACAAACATTGCATGGTAGTAATTTAAAGTAATTTAATAAAACACAATAAAATAACTGAATTTGTTGTAAGTGTAAAAGAGAGAATGTCCATTTATGAATCCTTATTCTATTTGAATTCATTAATATCAGTCAACCACAGCTGATCATGGGCAGACAGGGTTATCAGTCCAATACAAGGCTAACAAAATGAGACAGACAACAACAAATCCTTATATGTATGGCTAATTAAGTTCAAATGCTGGTTTTGGGCTGTGTGAGGAAATTGGAGATCCACAATGAAACTGTGCAAACTCCTCATAGAAAGACCCCCAATGTTAACTCAGACTCAAACCAGGGAAATTCTTGCTTTTCTTTTTATTGGTATTGAATCCTAATGACTGTTAACAATAACATCACGGTTCAAATGGTGTGGGGGAAATCCCTCCTATGCTTAGAAAACCCCTGGCCTGGTCATTACTTATCGAAAGTTTCTCTGCTTCTTGTGTTCCTTTCATTTCACTTTCAGAATGTAAGGTAGTGAAATAATAGCTCAACAAGTTCATGAACTCTTTGGTCTGTGTGATGGCGTATTGCTGCTGATTATTAGTCACACATACACACTGCAAAAAGTGAATGTAAGTTTTTTTTTTTTTTTATAATTTTTTTTTTAATGTATGTATGTTGCAGCTCTGGAAGCAGAACGAGTGTTTGCAGTTGTTTCTTTCCTGCTGGCTGTGAGCACTGGCGTCCTGTGCCTGGTGTTTGCCCTCTGCTGGACGTCTCAGACAGTGCGATCCTACTCCAACACCCGCTCCCTCCTGATGGCTGGACAGGCCCTGTACCCCACCACTCTGCTGCTGCTCACCATGGCCTCCACAGGTATGGAACAACCCTGCACACACACACCACATGCAATATCAATTAGTGTCTTAAGAATTCAAAATTAGTATGTCCTCTCGTATTAAAGTTGCAAAAATTCTCTAATGCTAAATTGACATCCAAATAGCCGTTAGGGTGTGATTGTTTGTGTCAATCCCACGCCCACAGGAATTCCTCATGTCCTAGTCATTTACAGGCCCTCTGGGGCAGTATTTTATTCAAGAGACTTTTTAACTTCCCTTGGAATTGAAGTTCGTTATTGTGCAAGCACTTTTTTTAAAGCTGCAGGCATGTAATAATTGATCCTAATGACTTTTTTTTTTTTAAATTCCTAGCAGTGATACATGATTCGACTCATTTCCCCTCTTCTCTCTCCAGGTTTCTTCTTCCTCCTAAGCTGGTCTTTCTTCACCTATCAGCACAGAACAGAAATCAGCCAGGACTTCTCCAGCTTGGGCTCCTCTTACTGGCTGGGAGCTTTGGGTTGGATGTTACTCCTGATCGTGGAGCCGTCTGTCTTCATTGCTGAGCAAACTATAGTACCGGACATCCTGCCAGACTTAGAAAAGGCTGTAGAGTCATGGAGAATTTCCTCTCAACTTAGAGCGGCAAAGCGGTCTTTCAGCGACAGTTACTTCTCTGCCAACCTTGGAAGGGACTCGGCTTTAAAGAGGTATATGTCATCACCTTGAATTGTGTTCAGAAATAAGGACATGGTGGAGAAAATGAAAGTATAGATGCAAGTTGCATACTGATGCACACAGACTGAATCCTAAAGGGCAAAGGAGTCAAAGGCCTCAGATTTGTGCATGGCTGACTGTTGTGGTTATTCCCTTCTTTATTTTTCAATTTCAGATTGAAATGAAAATGTTATGGGGCCTAACAGTGGTGTGAGAAGGTTGTGGGCGTCAAATGGGAGGTTGTAACTGTAAACATGTGAAACCCTTCGACTGGTTTTATTCTCTGCTGAGAACTGATGAATAAGAACACAGAAAACACTATAAGAAAAAACAAAACACTGAGTGTCTACCTTTATCTGAGTGTTTCTGAAGACACCACTGTACACTTCATGAATGTTAAAATAGTGCCATCTTGTGATGATCATGAGAGACTTCAGTCCTCGAGACAACAACACATGGACTGTCTTGCTGCTAATTTTTCTGAACTTCTCTGCTATTGATGTCAGTATTTGCTCATGTGTCCTTCAGACTGATTGTCATTGTCATGCTTTGTTATGTTTTTCTTTCCATATTTGTAGAAACTTGAAAAGCTTTAGAATTTTTTTTTTAATATCCTTAATTTGTCTGAGAAATGCAGATGTGAACCAAATGCCTGACAATGCAGTAAAACTTTTGAAAACCAAAGTACTTTTACTTCTATTGATTACAATTCAGTTCAATTTGTTCACCTTTAATAATAAGTTTCTTGTGAATAAAAATGTTATTTTTATTCAGTTATGTTACCGCACCTAAAATGATGGAAAGTATCTCCCATACTACTATAAACCGTCTCATTTGTACATGAATACACTCACAGTATTGCAGTGTGGCCCATTAGCTGAGCTGCCAGTGCACTCATATTTCTACCTATTTAAACAGAGCAGGTAACCTCAAATACATACTTTTAAACAGACCGGGATTGAGGAACATTTGCTGTGAGATGAGAGTGCTGACCACCGCACCACATTCAGCCCCGCGACTAAAAAATAAATGAAAAATATCCGTGAAAAAAATTCTAAGGATGCTGCTAATAGTGTGCAAAACTTTTTATCACTGGAAAAAAATGTATTTTTCAGGTCTGCAACACTGCAGAAAATAGTCAAATTGAATGAATTAGTTAGAGTGCATGAACTTTGGATTTACGCTGCTCAATTGTTCACTTGCAGTTCATCCAAGTGACGACATTACCGGAGAGGTAAACATATCCAAATAGGAAACAGCTTGCATCTTACTGCCAAGTGAGAATACTCTCGCGGGTCATCTTCCAATAACAATACATCCAATGTTCTCAAGAAAGACACCAAAACTCATATTGCTTCCAATGGAGGTCGAGCACATTGCATGACAGCCACCAGCACTGGTGTGTGAGTGTATGTTTCTCAGAATGCTGAAGTTGTGAAAATGCATAATATAAAGTGAAATCTATATACTAACATAAAACACATGTAGATTAAACCAATTATAATTTTTTTCACAATCAATAAACACACATACAAGTTAGGGTGAAACTTCCCTTTTCCTCAAAAACACGGGATCAGTTGTATGTCTGAAGTCCTGTGTTTCCTGGAAGTGACAGGAAATTCACCAAGCCTTTATCTCTAAAAGGTTTCTGGATAACTTGAGATATATTTGGAGGAACCTATCTGCAGAAATGCTCCAAAAACGGAGAAGAAAAGAAGGGTCACAGACAGATTTCAGTTTTGCAAATCACTTCAAATTTTGTTAACTGGTGAAAAAGGATTGTTTTAATGCGATTAATGGATCTATTTTGTTTTCCCTCACAAAGGTTTCAAATCTTTTAAACAGAACTGCTGGAAGAGTCCGCATTGTGCAGCTGAGCACTGTTCACTATTTGGAAAGCTTCCCACCATTCCACCAGGACTCGTGTGTGTACTGAAGCACAGTTTTTGTCAGCCAGTTCTACATCTGTCTCTTTTCTCAAAAAGCTCACCTCATGCATTCCGAGCATACAGTCGCCTATTCCGTGGAGCATGTGGACCACCAGACAACAGACTGTCTCCAAAGTCCTTATTTACTTTTCTCTCACACCTTCCCAGGAGAAAAGGAAGCACTCTGTTGCTGGGCTGCTTATGTTTATGTTCTCAACCTGCCAAAGTGGGGGAGAATTAAGTGGCTCTGGCTCTGTTAATTGGGCGTTAATCAGGTGTTGCTCTAATTAAAAGGTAGTTCCGCCCTGTTGGGCCCTGGTAATGAGTTTGTTATTAAATCCACAGAGGATTTTTGTCTCTTTTTCAATTTACCAACAGGGTAGTGTTTAATTGCTGTGTAAATGAGGAGAATGTCCTTGAAGGTCGTGTTGCATCAGCATGCGATCCATGAACACAATTGTTCGAAAGACCTTCCTCATTGAAACTTCAAATTCATTCCATTGACTTTGACCTCTTGCATCCAGCTGTGCCTCTCAGCGGCAGCTCATTTGATTCCTACTGTCATTTTCGGAGGAATCGTTTGAAAGCCTAATTTGTCAAAAATGAGAGCGCTGGTAACTAATTTTCTTTTATAAATAAAAGTAGTTTTGAAATCGATTTTTCTTTTTTCATCTTAAGTTGCCTTTATCTCCCTTGGAAGTTTCTGTTTGGGCCCTTAAAAGCACACAGTGCTCCCCCACCCCCCTTCCCACCATCTCTTTATGGCTGCCAGTATCTCATAAACAACCCCTCCCCCATTCACCTTCGGCGACCACAAACGCTGCTCCTTCACCTGCCTCAAAGGAGCAGACCAAAGGTTGAGAATGCCTTTAGAGAATGGCGGGCCAAATCAATATGGAGATAAAAAAATAAAGAGATAGTGAGACAGTGAGGCACAAAAGAAGAAATGACGGATGAATGGTGGAAGATGTTACACACAGATAGGCCGGTGGCCTGATAGACACACAGAGATCGTGGCAGCTGATTGTTGAAGGGCATTTGCTACAGAGACATCAATCAGAAGATGGCACCAAGATTGAGTGTTTCCTGGCTGTGGCTCGCAGCATGTGTCGAACACAACCTGGGCTACAACACTGCCCTTCATTTCAATTAGAAACCAATTACACAACCATGTCCTACTAATTATGCTGCACTGCCACGATGCCTTCCTGCTCTATAAACTACCCTCATGTGTGTTTGTGGTTGTGTTCAGCGAGATGAATAAAAACAGTTGCAAGGTGCCAAGGCAAAAGCATTTCTAATCTGATTTTAAGAGCCTAAAGTTTTTTTTTATTTTGGAGAAGCTGTTGTTTCTTCTTTTGCCTTTTGATGGTGCTGGTGTAACATCTATAGCTGTGCCTCCTGCAGCAGTGTCTGGTAAAATGGAGGAGAGACTGCTCTCATTTGATGAGTAATGAAATCACAAAAAGTCTGGGCATGTACTGTATGCATATGCGTGTGTGTTTGTGTATGCTTGCGTTTGATTTTTATTTGTGAGGTAGACAAAGTGTGATTAATATTCTCAAGCATATTTCAGAGGATTTTGAGCCAGAATGTGCTGGACTACTTAATAAGTCAAGTTTTATTTGGCTCCATGTGGGAGCATGATGAATTATGAAATAAAGCAAGAACTCCATGCTTTTTGCAGTTTTATTTCTCAGTGGTTTACATTATTCACTCAGAACATTTGTAAATTTCCTGACAGGTTAATGCTATTGGGTTCAAAGTGAAGGCACTGAGGAAATACATAGAAAGACAAGACAGCAGGGGAGATACAGACAAAAAGATCAGAGGAGAAGAGAACAAAGGGGGAAGAGAGGATTTGAGATGTCACAAAATAGTTTCACACTGTCCCCGTACTCTGCGGCACTTCGTGTAGTGTCAGATTTTGATGAACTTTGTACTGTTCTTCTTTCTCTCCATCGCTCACCGACGACTCTCCACAGCCCTGAATGATCTTATGTCGGCCGCATCAGAGTTTGACCACTACGGTATTGTACCCTGCACTGCATTGTCATCAGAATAAGTGAACACTCTATAAAAATGGAAAAGTCAGGAAATTTGATGTCTGCAGTACAGTCTCAGGAATAGAAAAAAAAAAAAAAAAAAAAAGAGACAGGGAGGTAGAAATGGGTGGAGTGGTGGGTAGGGGGGGGGGGGGGGGTGCGGGGGGAATCAGGAGAGTACACTTTGTGTCCTTCACTCATTTTTTTTTTCTTGCACTGACTCAATTCATCTCGCGGGTAGAATCTGAAATGGGCCAATGGTCTCTGTGACTGACACCCCACCCAGACCACCCTGCTGATTACATTTGTTTAGCAGAACTGAGTGTGTAGAGGATAAACATACCGACAGAGCTTGGGATCAGACAAAAAGAGTCTCTTGTATACTCTGCACTTAAATCCCTACACTGGATTTCAGAGTGCAGGTGTTTCTGCTTTGTTTAACTTTTCTCTAAAGTCCTTGGCATTAACATTGTTTTTGTGTCATTGGGTTTTGACATCCCTCTGTATTTACTACATCTCCCTGCCGGGACCCTTGTTCATAAGTGGTGTCTTTTGGACGTCTCAGTTCCGACAATGAAGCTGTAGTCACATTCTCTTCACTCTATTCATTCCTGGCCAACTGTATCCTCTCCCTTCTCTTATCTGTGTGAGACCAAGGAAATTAAATTACAAATATAATCACTTGGCGCCAGTTTCTTTAACAGTGTGGCTCTGCTTTGCATATAGAGTGCGCCAGCTTTCGGGACACGTTGTGTGAAGTTACTTATTGGCCTATTTACGATAATGGGCTCTGCTCTACTTGGAAGTCACACACCTTTCACAATGACAATGAATGGCACAGGGAAATGAAGCGAGAGGAGGCAGAAGGTAAAAATGTACGCAAGACAGACATGAAACGCAGCCATCTTGGGAAAACATTTTTTAGCATGAGTGAATAATCTAAAAGGGAATGAAGAGATTAGTGATATTGAAAAGACAAAAGGCAAACATTCACTTAGGCCATGCCTGAAATCACTCCAGGCCTTGAGCACTACATTTACTTTGATTTTGATTTGAAGTGCAAATTTCATGCCCCATGCCTTGTCTTTTCATGGCGCAAAGGATTTCCATAGCATGTGTTCCACAATGTGCATTGCTTCATGTTGTTCTCCTGGTTTTTATTTGCAAAGGGAAATTTTGTGCAAACAGTCCTAGGTGACAGAATAATAACCACTTGAAATCCTTTTACTTGTCCTTCGGTGACAGCAGGGCAGAGTTTCTGAATTTGTGAAATATCTCAGCATCTATTTGATGGATTGGTACCAGATTTTGAACAGATATGGCAGACAGCCATATGTCTGTTGGTCTAGTTTTTGGATGGCTTGCCTTGTATTTTGCCTCATATTTCTCCGACTTGATGTCCTCCTCTGATCAGATCAGAATTTGTAACTGTCCAATACTTGTGACTTATGACTGAAAACTTTACAAAACTACTTGCTACACAACTATCTTACTTTTGCATTACTGCAGACAACCAGTTCAGTCTGTAATCTGGCAGAAAGTGTTGTTGCCTTCCACCAAAATTTTGAATTTAAATGTGTTCTTCTAACATTGTTTTTGCAAGACAAACTGGTGATAATGATTCGTATGTGTCCAAACTGTCAATATGCCACCTTGGATAAAGTATGATTTACTTTTTACTTCTATAGGAAATGGTCAACGAGGAAAGGAGGAAGCAGCTTCTGAGACGGCATCATTCACTCAGTTACTGATGCCAACTGCCACTGTGCAGACAGCTTCCTCATCAGCTCAAATCTATTCCACACACGTTAGACCATCTGACTAAATAAACAGTCCCCATTTCTCTCTCTCTCTCTCTCTCTCTCTCTCTCTCTCTCTCTCTCCTCTCTCTCTCTCTCTCTCTCTCTCTCTCTCTCTCTCTCTCTCTCTCTCTCTCTCTCTCTCTCTCTCTCTCTCTCTCTCTCTCTCTCTCTCTCTCTCTCTCTCTCTCTCTCTCTCACAAAAAGGATGGGATGAAAATGTGTGTATATTAGAATGATGTGCCTCCTGCAGAAGCCAAAAGGGAAAGCTGGTAAAAAGGAAGTGGGGGGAGAGAATGAATAGAAGAATAGCATTTTTATCATCGTTATTATGAGAAGGCTATCACAAGTCTGCCTCGTCCATTTCCCTTATTCCCTATTCAGTTAGGAGTTTATTTGCTTATGCGGAGCCTGCTGTACTTGCTTGTACAGGCAGGCCTGCAAATGCAAAACTGTATCAATACCTTCTGATCTACCTGGTCCCACAGCAGTTGCAGAGCAGGTGGATGGTCTATTTATTTGTGATCTTTTATGTATTCAGCGCCAGTTACTACACCCTCCAAGTACAGGGACAACATGCTTGTCAGCCCCTTCTTGAGGAACCGCCGCTTTCTGCTGCTGAGGAAAAAAATGCCATATGCTAGTGTGTTGGGCTCAATTGTGCAATTCTTTCGCAGTCTGGTCCAATATACAGAGTCCATACAATTCTGGGGAAAGAGATAGGCCTTCCCAAACTATTGTTCTCAAACAATTACTGTATATGTCGCTTTCAGTGCTCATAAAGCTTACAGCTATCATCATCCTCTCCACAAGCAGGTTGGTTTGAGTGCCTGGACTGGTAAAATAATAGTTCCCTGCTGCATCATGTGAATCATTGTGATGACTGGTTGATAAATGTTCCACCACCCAGGCTCTGGCTTCAGCAGTCATTTCTCTCTCCAACTGGACTGGCTGCCAAATGACAACAACCTTCCTGCACAGGCCCCCTCCCATGCACCGCATCCTTTACAGCCCCTCCCTTCACCCCTTATAATTACTGTAGTCTATAAGACAGGTTTAAGACCAGTCACTCTAAATCAGTCCTGAATCAGCGCATGTTACTGTGTCCATTGTTCTCTTGTCTGAACAGTGGCAGAGCTAGAGTAGAAAAGGGCACGGCTGTCCTGGCATTTTCTATAATGGGCTTTTTAGTTAAAAGACAGGGAAATAATAAGCAGATCTATGTGTGGGAAAAGGCCTCTTTGTGTTTGCTGGGAAGTTAAGAGCGGGAACAGTTGGGGGTTAGGGTTGACAGACAACAGTGCTGCTCTTTTCACACTGCTTGACATATAATGGGACCAATTTTTCTCTCTACATCTCTCCCTAGTGGCCATGATTTGCTCATTACATTGATGGAAAGGGACTAACGGAAGGAGGGAGAAGAGAAATAAGCAGAATGACCAGTCAGGAGACAAACCGTGTGAAATTTAGAGCTGAGAATTTGGCATTACTGCCATTTCATTAAAAAAGGAATGTGGATGTAACCCACTTATGAAGGTGTTTAACAATTTGCAGAGAAATCCCTCTCCAAGGATGTTGAATACTTGAAATCTTGTGGAGTTGTTTGCAAGATACTACCCCTCAGCTGACAGACCTTCTGTGTAAACCAGCACCAGACAGTTTGAGAAAAGAGAACTAATACACGGTTAAACACGAAACAAATTCAGTGAGTAGATGTTTACGTGACTGCAGGTCCCCTGGTATAAAGAGGACTGCTCTTCAGTCCACGAAATCTGCATTTAATCAACACGGAATTAAACAGCATTGTTATTTTGATTAAAGACACTGGTCTTGATTCCCTATTCTACTCTAGTGCTCCTGAATGTGGCTTAGGGTTTAATTCCTTTTGGTTTACTTCAAGTGGATCAACAGCCATCTGGATTGTCTGTTCAGATACAGGTCTCACTTTTTGGAGGGCTCTACTCCAGCTCAGTGCTGCCATGTATTCACCCTGTAATGTCTGCATGCTATTTGACCGCTATATAGCCTATCTTGCAATTGTAAATATGAAATGCTCTTCAAAAAGAAACAACAAACTGGCTTAAGTTGTTCTCTATATTGGTCAAACTCACCAGGACAGAGGTAAGGTCCTTTCAAGTCTTCCATGGTGGCGTAGTGGTTAATGCTCTCGCCACACAGTGAGATGATCATGGGTTCAATTCCAGCCCAGGGCCTTTCTATGTGGGGTTTGCATGTTCTCCCCATGGGTCTCGTCCCACAAACTTGCACCAGGGGCAAAATCCTTGGCCCCCATCAGCTCCCCCCGAACACTTTGTTGTGTGCTTGCTTACCGATGGGTCAATTTGCTGAAGAAATTTTCCCATGGGGTATAATGAAGCACAATTTTTCTTCTTCTAAATAATTGCAGAAGTGCAGTGCAATAGAAATACAAGTGTGTGATTTTATGTATGTACAGAAAAAGGAACCACATCATAACTATGGTTCCTTTTTCTTTTCCTGTACCGACATCATGCACTTTCTGTATAGAACATTGCCTAATACAATGCAATTCTGGGTTGTATGCTAAATGACTTATCGTTACTCTGTACTTGTGCATGTGTAATGACAATAAACTTAAATCCTATCATATCCCAAATGGAACTGGTCCAAAAAGCAAAAACAACTCTGCAGTGCCTCAGGGAAAGTTATAGCTAATGCAAGACTTGGAATGAGCTAATATGATCCCAAGACTAGACTTTCCAATAAAATTTATATTTGGAAAACTGGACATGGAAGATATTGTGGTGTCAGTCTGTCAGCAGCTTGTGGGGGATGTTATTTGGAGAAGCTGTGATGTTGTGTTGCGTCTCTCCTCTCTGTTAAAGCTCCATCAGTCAGGATGAGCGGACAAAAATGCAGCAGAGTCATACGGGGTCATGCAAGGCCCCCAGATAGCATCGCTCAACTGGCTGTTGAGTGATTGTAAGCGCACCAACCTGTGGTACAGAGGGAGGGAGGGCCAGTAATTAATCACCTCATTGGGATAATCACATATTTGATTATTAATAAAACACTATAAAGGACAGTGGTGATACAGGGGAAACAAGACATTGAATGAGAGACGGGGGCGATGAATGGGGGGAGATTTGAGTAGTGAGGTAGGGGTTTTGTTCTGGCAGCCAGCTTTGACGAATAGCTCTGCACTGAAGTCTACCTCTTTGAGTATTAATCTACCAAATCATGTCTCTGGATGAAGGATAGAAGTAGTGGACAGTAGGAGGCGACTCACTGCGGATTGGCTGGGAGAAGCTGAAGAAGTTGCTGAACGTGCCATGAAATTTCAATTAGAAATTTGCATACCAAATGCTCAATATACTGCACATCGCATCTCAGGAATATGAGAGCGAAACGTCCCCTTCACCCTGAATACAATCACAAAGATGCCCACATTCTTCATGACATTTTTAAATATCATGCCGCAATTTTGGCTGGTGTATTTAAATGTGGACATCGCTGACATTTTATTCCCTGTGAGAAAGATACCAGTGCTGCTGTGGAATTCATTCATTGTCCATTTCTGCTATTGACACTTTTCCTTAAGCTGCTATGTGACTCCGGCTGTCAGAGGATCTCTTTTGGACCTTTGGCTTACATAGTTCTGCCTGGAAGGGCTGATCTCTTTCCCCCTTTCCTTGTCACAGCTTGCAATCAGCCTTAAGCCCTTTTGTGTTCTCTATTCTGAGCTTAGCCTGTTATCCTGTGCAACTCCTTTACACAAGATCACTACTATATCCCCCTTCTCTGTCTTTCAGCTCGTACACCTTCACTCTTGTTCCCCTGTCCTTCTTTTTCTGTGTTTTGCACAAAGAGAACCAAAAGTAGTAACTGTGAAGTTTCTCAAGCGTGGGTTCGTAGGATTATTTTATATTCATTTGGTCATGTTGCCATGCATAACCCACAGAAAAGCACAGACTCTAAAATCTCACAGTCCCCCCCCCCCCCCCCCCCCCCCCCCCCACGGGCACGATATTATTCACACTCATCTTGTTTATGCACACACCTTCTATATGCTCATATGCATACACACATGCAAAAACACACATGTTGTAGGGATTTACTATATTGGTGTAAAAACACCCCCTCCCAGTGCATGGTGTCAGTTCACCGGTGCATTGCAAACTCCTGCATGTCCTCCTAAACTGCAGCCTCTAGTCCCACAGGGTCTGCTCCTCACATTCATAACACTCCGCTCCATGCCAGGTGGCTGTCTCCACAAGTCCTCTTTCCCATAAATCAGGCCGTCTTTGAGTTGATCAATAACAAGTCAATTAGCCGGCATAGAGAGATGAGGGTCTCAGGAGGTCAGTGCTTGTTTGTCAGACAGACATCTGCAGCTCTGTCCCTGTCTGCCATGGAGCAAGGTGTGTCGTTTACCTTGGAAACATGTGGCTACTTGGCTATAATAAATCTAAATATCAACTATAAATAGGCTTAGAACATCTTGCTACAATCCATCATTTCCTTGTGCTTGGAAAAGTAATGAATCAAGCACTGTGTACTTCAGATATCTCAACTGTGGCGGATGGATTTGAATAGGCTAAGAAAACTGCAGTTTTGCCACCAACTTGTTTGCTCTTTCACAATTCTTGTGAATAGGCATGCTTGTCAAAGGGAGAGAAAGAAAGACCCAAACAAATAGAAATTGCTAGTGTGGTCTAAGGTCACACTTGACCATATGCATGAAATATAAGCTGCATAGCCTGCCAGTTTTTATCCGGCTCCCCTGTTAAGCTGACAAGAGTGGGAGAGACCCAACTGTTGTTTGGTGCCCACTGACTGTGTATCTAATGACTTGGCGGGCAAATCCAATGCAACAGCAACCAGCTCCTGCAGTGAATACACCAGATTAATCCCCTGGATAATTACAAACAAGAATGATCTTGGGCAAATACTCCCCATACCTGCTGAGACATTACATCAAATAATGCTGTCTAATTAAAACTCATTCAGAATAATGACAGTGAGACGGTACTTGAAGAGATGAATGAAATGTGCTATTTTAGGACTGACATTATGTGAAATGCTTGTAAAAATACAGGGATGGATGCAACAGCAGCAGCAAAAAGCATGCATGACAATGCAATTGTCTGAAGAGAAGTTATCACAATAGACAGTATACTGTGTGGTTTGTGAAGCTCTGCTGCTACTTTACACCTCAGTAAGTTGTTTGTGTTTTTTTGAACGCTAATTCATCAGAATAGTGACTGCTGAATGAAACATCACAACAGCACACACACGATAATTAGAATTCAACCTAATGTGACTCACTTGTTTTGCTGCCTTTATCATTCAGATTCACAGCAGCCTCAGTGTGGATTTGCTGATGCATCACACGCTAATACAGAACGATGACAACGAAGAAAGTTGGACCACTAATTAAAATGAGAATAATAACAGCAAGTCCTACTATTTTTATTCTGCTGTTAAAATCACACATCACTATTCAGTTTGTCTTTGTTTTGAGCATATTTCTGCTCTTTCTGGACTTCCAAAAGTTAAACAGTGCCTCTCTTTTTCTTTCTGAGTGCACATTGATATGAAGAAGGAGATATAAAGATGACATTTAGGATTTTGTAGCTGAGGACGAGTGTGTTGTAGAAAATGTTGTTTGTTTGTGGTGTGCAGTTGAATTCTGTTCATCATGCACATGTTTCAACTGTGCTTTGGGGTTGGCCTTGTTTTTTTTGTTTTCTTTTGCAGCTGGCTCATTCAGGTGGCAGGAATTGACTGTTGGGATCCCATCAAAGGAAGGGTATAAATACAAGAGACGGGGATGCAGACAAGAGCATTCCCACTGTGTGAAACCACAACTCCTGGTAACAGAGGCTCCAAGCTGCGACAAACCCAAACATATACAGTATATGCAACGCGCAGGGTCTGGCTCCAGGGCTTCCCTTGTGCTCTCATGCGGAGAGGGCCCCCCAAGGGAGCTGACGCCAGCTGAGACTGAAAAACAAGGTAAGAGCCCAGCTGACACACATGCACAGAGGCTCAGCTGTTTGTCTCAAAGGAGAGTTCAGCATGTGAAGTATACACAGAGAGCCAAGAAATAAGGGAGACTGACAGATTCAAGACTCCAAGGGAGAATACATAGTGAGCGCGCTGAAAGATGGCTAGATTGAAGACTCTCCCGTGTGTGCACTATAGGGGTGCAATGGTAAGACCCAAAATTCGATGTAATAGTCTTGAAGATTGTTTGACTGCTGTATTGTCAGACTTGGTAATGGGACGGAGACCGTATGAGAAGAGATGAAATAAGATTCATTTGTTCAGCAGAATCATTGATCTAACCTGTGCTGTGCTGTATAAGGGAACTTGACTGGTGAAATGTGTTGTGTTTGGAATAATTCTTTATGATGTTTATTCAATATGATGGTTTCTTATTTATTTTTTCCTTTCTGTTGTGTCAATATCTATGTATTATGAATTATGTTTGTGGTGTCTCCAATTTTGCCTCGCATTTAAAATGCTAGTCGGAGGCTCCCAGGGCTCCAATTCTCTCTCCAGCCAAGAAAATGACTAATATAAATGATTGACAGCCTTGCATAGAAGAGGTTGTCCCTTTAGCAAACTTGCTATGTCAAAAGAAAAAAAAAAGTCACAATGGTTCTCTGAATGATGTGTGTGAAGATGAAAGAAATGAAGATTTTGGTGTTGTATCGATCCCACAGTGCTTGTCTCATGCATTTTACACAAGATCTAAATGCCACTTATGGTATAATACAGCAGTCTAGGTCAGGGCTCACTACTCTCTGCTCTGTGGGATTTCAGGGCACTCGGTGTATAAATTCAACTGGATTCAAGTAAAGCTTTTAGATTGTGTCATAGGCTCAACCCTGAGAAGGCACTAGGTTCAAATCCCCTATGAGGATTTGAACCTTAAAATCTTTTTCTCTATATCCATTATCTCATGGACAGCTGAAATCATTCTCCTAACCCCCGTACCCTCTCCTCTTCTCTCTTCTCCTCTTCTCTCCTCCTTAGGGTCTAAACTCTAAGTCACATCATGGAGGCAGAAAGCCCAGAGACAGATGGTCCCAGATCCCTCATGCCGGCTGAGCTCTGCCATCCCCACTCTAAGTACTCTCAGTGGAAGTTTAAACTGTTTAGGGTGAAGTCCATGGAGAAAGCACCTCTTCCCAGCGAGGCACAGCCTGAGAAAGAATTCTCGTTAGAGATCTCACTTCCTGCAGCTTCATATCCAGATCAGAGAGTGAGTCCAGATAGTGTTATGAAGCTGTGCATTGGGGGAAAAAGCAAGGAAAATGTTGAGGGCCCTGGCAAGAGAGTGGACATGAAACTACAGGAAATGGAAACTCACATGAACCACCTCAGGTAATCAAATGTCACGATACCACATAGAAATATCGGCCATTTTACATATATGTAGAAATAGCCCTGTATAATTTTACTCACTTCAGTACTTTAGTTTGTGTGTGTATTTCTCTCTCTCTCTCTCTCTCTCTCTCTCTCTCTCTCTCTCTCTCTCTCTCTCTCTCTCTCTCTCTCTCTCTCTCTCTCTCTCTCTCTATACAGTATATATAATATAATTTTTGTCTTTAACATTAGATTCTCTGTGACGTACAAATTGCAACAGAGTGCAATAGAGTTGGAGCAATAGAATATATTTGATATTTTTTTCTGTTCTTGCCTAATATACTGGGAATTTGAAGTTTGCATTTCTTTTCTGAAGGTGTTTATGCCGTGTTTGCGGAAGGACCCTAACAAAGGTCAAAGGACCAGTGCATGATGTCCATGGAGATCTGGATGAGACAAGCAAACTTGCCCTACGTAAAATGGGCTGCAAGTTCACAAGCTGGCCAGAGGTCATCCTTAAAGTCTTCAAAGTAGACGTCAGCGAGGACACAGAAGCTATCAACCCTCTTTCCTTCTGTCATCGCTGCTGGATGGTGGCTATACGAGGAGGAGGTTTCTGCAGCTTCACCAGAACAAAAGTCCCTGAGTGGAAACCTCACTCTTCCCTCTGCTACCTTTGCTCCCCAAAGAAAACTTCATTCCAGAAAACTGGGAGGAAGAGGAGGAAAGTCATTCCTCGAGCCCAGAGCTTGGTAAAACGAACCAGGAGGGACCCCAGTGACATCATTGTTATTGGGGAGAAGAGGGCTCTGAGACCGTTCGGCGACCATCACGGTTCTGTGCACAAGGCCTGGAGGAAAGTCAGTGTCCAGAGGGAGCAGTGGGTGAGGAACATTACACACTGCCAGAATGACCACCTGAGTAACAAGCTGATCCTCGAGAAGCTCCCAGTGGACTTCATCAATTCTTTCACCTGCCTAGTATGTGACCACCTGCTCTCTGATCCAGTTCAGTCCCCCTGTGGGCACCTCTTCTGCCACAGCTGTATTGCCAAGTTTACCCACGTATTGGGACCTTACTGCCCTGCTTGTAACTTGCCCTGTGCCCCTGGTGATCTCACCCCGCCTGCCAAAACCTTTTTATCAGCTCTGTATTCCCTGCCTTTGCTCTGCCCCCGCAAAAGCTGTTGCAAGCAGGTGAAGCTAGATTCATTTAAAGATCACTGTTTGAGCCACGAGCGGGAGGAAGTTGCAAGCCAGCATTCATCAGAAATTGACAACTACCTGCTAGCAAATAAAGGTGGAAGACCCCGCCAGCACTTGCTCTCGCTGACCCGGCGTGCCCAAAAGCATCGGCTGAAGGATCTGAAGAACCAAGTGAGGATGTTTGCAGACAAAGAGGAAGGTGGTGACCTGAAGTCTGTGTGTTTGACTCTCTTCCTGCTGGCACTGCGATCTGGGAATGAACATCGACAGGCAGATGAGCTGGAGGCCATGATGCAAGGTAAGAGACTGTTAGAAGCCTTTTGTTCAATCATCACAGCCCTTCATAGCCACAGCAGAGGGACATAAACAAATGAAAATTATGATAGTGTTTTCTCATTAATATTTCCACCCACCTCTGAGGAGAACAGTCATCTCATAAATAACAATGAGTTGAAAAGTTCACTGTAGAGGAGGGAGAAGAAAGTTTTTCTGAGATTTTTGATTGAAAAGCATTTCATTATTGTCCATCTCTGTCTATTGAACCACGCTGTTAGACGCCCAGCTCCTCCCTGATTCTCTCCCACTCTCACACGTCTTGTCTGTCAGTCTCTCATTCTCACACTCCCTTTAATGCACAATAACAACTCTTGTGAAGGGGCTGTTAGAATCAAAACAACATCAGCAACTCTTGTATCTGCAAATTACACAGACAGCACCATCCTCCTCTCTGGGGAATGGAAGCCAGCTGGTGTCTGTTTTCATCTGCAGCCAATACATCACTTTTGCCAGCTTCACTGATTCACCCTCTGTCCCCTTATAACATTTGGAAATTAGGAAATATTGGATTTTGTAATCATGGGCTTGTGGGCTTTTGACAATGATACATTCACATTTGGATGTTAAATTTGCAATTCTTTCTGTCTCATAGTAAAAATTACTCCAAATGGGGTGGGGGATCAAATGAGGAAATGTTAGATGCTGCAGCTCTTTTCAAAGAACTAGAAATAGGCTTCCACGGTTTGGTGTTAAAAAATTCCCTTCATGTGTCAATCCTTTCCCGTTGCTTTTTTTTTCTTTTTATGTTTTTATTTTGCCTCTTTCTGTCTCTCTCTGAAACTTTTTCTCCTTTCATTTTCTCTCTCTGCAGGAAGAGGCTTTGGGTTGAGTCCTGCTGTGTGCTTGGCCATTCGGGTCAACACTTTCCTGAGCTGCAGCCAGTATCACAAGATGTACCGCACTGTCAAAGCCACAAGTGGCCGCCAGATATTTCAGCCCTTGCACACCCTTCGAGCCGCAGAGAAGGAACTTCTCCCCGGTTTTCACCAGTTTGAATGGCAGCCAGCTCTCAAGAACGTGTCGACAACTTGCAGTGTTGGCATTATTAATGGGTTCGCTGGATGTGCTTCCTCGGTGGATGACGCCCTGGCTGACACCATCACTCGCCGCTTTCGCTATGATGTGGCACTAGTGTCAGCATTAAAGGATCTGGAGGAGGACATCATGGAGGGATTGAGAGAGAATGGAATGGAAGACAGTGCTTGCACCTCAGGCTTTAGTGTTATGATCAAGGAATGCTGTGATGGCATGGGTGATGTCAGCGAGAAACATGGTGGAGGACCAGCTGTTCCAGAGAAGGCTGTACGTTTCTCTTTCACTGTGATGTCTGTCTCAGTCCTGGCAGACGAGGAGGAGGAGGAGGTTTCCATTTTCACTGAGCCAAAGCCGAACTCAGAGTTGTCCTGTAAGCCCCTCTGCCTGATGTTTGTGGATGAGTCAGACCATGAGACACTCACAGCTGTCCTTGGGCCCATAGTCGCAGAGCGCAATGCAATGAAAGAGAGCCGGCTCATCCTGTCCATGGGAGGCTTGCTCCGCTCCTTTCGCTTCCACTTTCGGGGCACAGGGTATGATGAGAAGATGGTGCGGGAGATGGAGGGACTGGAAGCCTCAGGGTCCTCATATGTCTGCACACTGTGCGACACCAGTCGTGCAGAGGCCTCTCACAACATGGTGCTGCACTCTGTCACACGTAATCATGAAGAGAACGTTGAACGTTACGAAATATGGAGAACGAACCCCTTCTCTGAGTCTGTAGATGAGCTGCGAGACAGAGTCAAAGGGGTGTCTGCCAAACCCTTTATGGAGACTCACCCCACACTCGATGCATTGCACTGTGATATTGGCAATGCCACTGAATTCTACAAAATCTTCCAGGATGAGATTGGGGAAGTTTACAAAAAGGTCAATCCCAGCCGGGAGGAACGTCGCAGCTGGAGGGCAGCCCTAGATAAACAGCTGAGGAAGACGATGAAGCTTAAACCGGTAATGAGGATGAATGGGAACTATGCCCGCAGGCTAATGACCCAGGAGGCTGTGGAGGTGGTGTGTGAGCTGGTGCCCTCAGAGGAGAGGAGGGAGGCCCTGAGGGAGCTTATGAGGCTGTATGTACAGATGAAGCCTGTGTGGCGTGCCACCTGCCCAGCAAAGGAGTGCCCTGACCAGCTGTGCCGCTACAGCTTCAACTCTCAGCGCTTTGCTGACCTCCTCTCCTCTACCTTCAAATATAGGTACAACGGAAAGATAACCAATTATCTACACAAGACCCTTGCTCATGTGCCTGAGATCATTGAGAGAGATGGATCCATTGGAGCCTGGGCCAGCGAGGGGAACGAGTCAGCTAACAAACTGTTCAGGCGCTTCAGAAAGATGAATGCACGTCAGTCAAAGGCCTTTGAGCTGGAGGATGTGCTCAAACATCATTGGCTCTACACTTCCAAGTACTTGCAGAAATTTATGGAGGCTCACAAGGACTCTGCCCGAGCTCTGCAAGCTACTATTGATCCTGTAGAGAACCACAATGATGAGAATATGTCTCTGGAGGTTCTAGATTTTTGACTTGATTGTTCCTTTTATCCGGCGGTTTTTACCATTTGATGAATAAAGAGAGTTCTGCAATTTTGGGATTTACCTCAATGTATATATATATGTGTATATTGCTGTCTGTTCCTTTTGTGATTTAAGTGGCAAATGTAATCGTTTATTGATGAATATCAGCAACAGACAGCGATAAGCCCCCTGACTTTTCATGAGGAATAAGGTTACTCAACGTGTCTGTTTCATTTGTTTTGGCCATTTACCTGTTGTCAGTTTTCCTTGTTACATCAACTTATAGAGTTGCACTGCAAAAATGGCCAAGCAAAGGGTCCTGCTATGGAAGTTACTCACAGGTATCTTCTCATTGCTTTTCCTCCCCCCAGTTCTTTTTTTTTTTATTTATCTTCATCGTCTGTGAAATATGGTGCATTTTATTGTATTGCGAGGATATGACACATTTATGAATTTATATAGAGGGGATATTTATGGAAACAGATGAAAGCGCTGTAAGTCATGGTGCAAAATTGTGTTAAAAAGACCACATTTGTGGCCACTGTATTAATATATCACTTCTGCTGAAGCAAAATGCAATCACAGAGACCCAAATGTTCTTTGTTTCATGAGTGCCCTCTGAAAAGATTACTTTAGTGCTTTATCGTGGGATCCCTGAGGGGCATAATAGATGCTAGGTCACTTTGAACCAATTTTTATCTCTTTTAGTTTTTGCACAGTGGAGGATAGATGATACTTATTTGAATTCTTCTAAAATAAAGCATATACTGACCTTTTTTGTTGATATCGTAAAAATACAGTATGGTCCATTACAGAGCCTAATACCCCATGGACTCTACCAGGCAGGGATTTTTCTTAAGTTCTGTGTCTAACCTGCCTCTTTTTCTCTGAGGATAGTTCTTTAGTGGTTCAACTGACAGCGGAGAGGGATGGGCAGGAGCCGGAAAGACCTGATGTAAACTGATTTGCTGGCAACTTTATTTATTTGATTGATTGATTATATTGTCTTTTTCTGCCCTCACCATTTTGAATTGTGACAGGCAATTTTGTTTTCTTACTTGATTGAATGTTTGATTTTATTTTTCTGTCATAAGTTTAACCAAATGACAGTTATGAAATATTCATTTTTCACTGAATAGTTGACACAGTCCTACAATAACACCGTGTTTTACTGTGCATTATACTGCAACTTGTCTCACATTTGTTTTTGCCATAATGAATTGGATTTCCTATGTGATGGATGATGGATGATTCGCGAAATCCCACTTGTGCACATTTCTGAGTGTCGTCTCAATTTTCTGCTTCCGTACATACAGTAAACATCAGGTAAACAGTTTCCTGGAGTTGCAGAAGACTTCCTCTGGTGATTTGTTTTGCATAATAGCAGAATATTACACAAAGATTCCTCTACATTTACTTAGATTTTTTATTTCATTTTCCTTTTTGACAAACTGTTCTTGTGGAAGAGAGTATGTACTCATTGTTTCTGTTTCCTCAAAGAATAAATAAAGACAAAACTTGACTTGATCCTCATGTTTCAGTTTGTTGAGAAAATGTATGATTTGTTCAGTTGCACAGAATTGAAGTTTATTTTCTTTGAGAAGACATCACTTGCATCTGAAACTGTCATCAAGGAATAAATAAATTACTAACAATAAACTGCGAGACAGCAAATAAAAAAAACTGAAGCACCGCAGAGAACTCTGCTGAAATGCCACATATGAATTCCAACAAATACATTTGATAGATAAATTACATTTTTATATATAATCTCATAGCAGATTTAACAAATACTACTTATATCTAACATCTAATATCTAACTACTATAACTTTTGAATTTTAAAATGATTTAAGATACATTATGCACAAGGATCCAGCCAGAGTGTGAATTTAAATATGCTGAAAATGTAATATGAAAATACTAAAAACACATTAAAAACCGGACAGGAAAACGCTTTAATTTGGTGCTGTGTTTTTAATTATTATTATTGTCATCACAAATCATTTAGTAATTGTCGGCTTAATGGCAGAAAGAACGTGTGGGGGTGAAACTTGTGATGTTAAATAGAATACAAAATAACAATAGACAGTTTTAAAGCCAATAAAAGAACAAAACAAGAAATAACGCCCAGTCTTGCATATTTTAGTCACACTTTATATAATGTAATAGAAAAATGCGAACATACAGCTCATATGCATAAAATATAAGGTTTCATTTTTTCACACAGTTTTTTCACACTGCTTACAGATTGCCACATTGTGCATTTGAAATCCTTTTCATTTATATGTGAACCAGAAATATTCTGAACATCATCATCTATCATCTATCATCTATCATCCACATTTCACAATGAAAACACGAGTTAGTCAAAAAGTCTTTTGAAAAAGCTCTTTTTGGCTGGGGACATGTTGATAGCCATCAGTGTTTTTCTGCCTTTAACCTTCATTGGGCTGCGTTTCAGGGGAGTAATGTGTCGGGGTGGGGTCATTTCTTGGTAGGGGAGACCTCCGTGGTCCGAGCAGAAGAATCTTTTGTTGCCTTGCGAGAGTTTGAGCAACAGAGTCTCGGAGAGCTCCATGCACTGCGCATGCACCCAGTGACCCCCTTCTCCTCTGGAGCAGAATATCATCGCTGGTCGATGGAGCTCAGTGGAGTAGTATGGCTCCCATGTGTTGGAGTCCAGCTGACAGCCCAGGCAGCATTTGATCCAGTAACCGGTTTGGGATTCGTCTTCCTCATCCTCTTCATTGTAAGTGCCCCCTTCATCATCGCTGCTGTCCTCGAGTTCATGCGGCTCTCGACCAAAATAGAGCTCCTCAGAGTCTTCCAGAGGAGTGGAGTCATCATAATCTGTTGACTCCTGACTGCAGGCCTGCGCTCCCTCCTCCTCTTTGTGTTCTCCCTCAGTTTGAAAGCTGACCTGATACATGTAATGCATTTCAGGCAGAGATGGCCTTCCCTCAGTTGGCACGCCTAACAGGACACTTCCCCCCCCAGCGCTGCCACCAAACCAGGTACGACTATGGATGATATCCGGACTCCACTCGGGGGACTGAAGGCACTCAAAGCGAATGGCTTTCTCATCCAGAATCACAGTGTTACACTCCATCCTCTTCTGGGAATCTGATTGATACCCGCCTAAGATGATGTACTTGTGAGAGGGACCTGTGCGAGTGACGATAGCGCTAGAGATGGACAAACCATTTTCTAAGGTTTCACAAGAAAGCAAAGGGCTGCCCTGCAGGAGCTCGACATGCAGGCGAAACAGCCGAGGTGGGCGTGAGTCAGAGGCGAGTGAGTGACCTCCAATGAAGTAGACACAGTCTTCTCGAGACAGGGCCACATGGAATGACAGCCCATCACTGAGCTCAGGTAAAGTGTGAGCAGAGGAGCATCCAAACTCCAGGTCAAACAGGAACACCTGCGGAAGACAGTCCACAACACTGTTCCAGTTTTCGGTGGTCCGCTCTTCTGTGGGCATGTAGGACCTTCCCCCAAACAGCACACATGCTGTCTTCCCTCGGCTTTGAACTATGCTCATTGTGTGCCCGTATCGGGCCCCGGGAACTTCCGCCACCAGTTCTTTCTCTTTGCAGCGCAGCGTTAATTTACGATTGCAGCCACGACTATCCATAGTAAGCAGGTACAAACTCGATGAGATTTCATTGTTTGGGGTGCGGCCGCCATGGATGAGGTAACTCTCTGGAAGCCCGTCATAGGGATCCAGGCGGCAGACAGCCGGACAGCGTAGTGGAGGGAGGTAGCATGAGTCATTGGAAAAGCAGATGGCCCTCAGCTTCATCTCACCACCTTTAATCCGTACCCCAAACACTCCTGTCGGGCATGAGCGCTTAGGCCAACCTTTCTGGCCAAACAAGAGAACTTCCCCATCCAGCTGAAGCAGAGAGCATCCAGGCTGCAGAAGGCCTGCACAGTTCACTGGAGTTAATGGTTGCATGGTCATTTTCTGGCAGGTGCCTGCATCAAAACAGCAATGAAGCACAAAAACATGTGTAAGTCAGCTGTTGTTTGTTGTCATTCAGAACACATTTTTGTCTTCCTGTTTGCTCAAGTAACATGTGGTTGACCACAATGCATGTAATCATCATGTGCAAGTCTTTAAGCCATACATCCTTGCTGCAAGTCACAATTTAGAAAAATGAATACACTAGAATATGAACACTATTGAATACTTCATGGTTTATCAAGTAAATGTGAATGCATCTGTTAAAGTAATCCAAAATGAATGTCAGTAACATGCAGTAATATTTTCCTTATTATACAGTAACCTATATTCCTTGTAATTTTATCAGCTTAACAATTTATCCATTATCTAATATGTTATACATCAGCAATGGAAAAAAAACATCAAATGTTTTGACTCATGAAATGTTTTTACTATTTTCTTCCTAAAATATTACCTAACATTTATTCACTTTTCACTGCTCTTGAATACAATCCTTTTAACACATTATGATAGAGAAAGAAGGCTATTCAGGGGGAAGTTTGACTGACAATATTCTTCGTAGAAAGATCTTTTTTAAGCATTAATAATATTATGACCTGAACTGTGCACCCAGACCTGGAAAAGCACGGCATGATTGCAACACCTCTTGGATCATTAATTCATTTAATATTGTAGAAAATGTGTATTGCCCTTACCTTACAGCAAGCAGACACGAAGCAAGTCTTGAAATAACCTTTGTGTCAGCCGCACGATCGTTATGATGAAACTAAAGGGCTCTTTATGGAGCTCAAGTTTGACAAAATCAGACGGTGGTTGAGTTTGTGAAGCTCCGTTGACTCACAAACACTTCAAGATCTTGAGGTTAACAGTGTGTGACTGCTCCTCACTGGCAGGTGTGATGACTGACTGCTGTGCTTAAGTCACATCAATCATATCAGATGTTATACTTTATATTGAGGAAGGCAAAAGAGGCTTTTGAGAGAATCTACTGATTTCAAGATTTAAAATCCCTTGATACATTTCTGAATGTATTTATGTGGTTTGATAATGTAGTCAAGAACATATCCGATTTAAATAGAAATGATTCACCAGTTTGCTCTCTTAACAGCATTTTATTGATTGCATTTTATTCAATTGATGAATGAGTACTTGTTTCCATATTAAAATCATGTTACAGTTAAGTGATTAAATGTATTTGGAAGCAAATGGGAATATGAAACACGAGCAAGACTCAGGAAATGCATGTTGACAAATGAGAGATCACCCTTCAACAAAGAAAAGAAAATACATGACACACCTCTAGTGTGTGTGTGTGTGTGTGTGTGTGTGTGTGTGTGTGTGTGTGTGTGTGTGTGTGTGTGTGTGTTTCACTGATGGAAACACTTCGTAACACAGGGTGTTGTTGTAAAATACTTTGGTCCCAAAGTTTTCAGTCAGTGTTTAAAATCATCATTACGTAAGTTATAATAGAAAATGTAAAAGTGAACAATATCACCAATGTTGTATATTATCACTTCTTGCTTGGAAAATTAAGTAAATATGATATTTCCCTCACTGGATATCTGCATAAAAAAAGAAAAAAAAGAAGGAAAAAACACCAACAGTGATTTGCAAAAAAAAAAAAATACCCCATGGTTCTATGTTGTCGCATGTATGTTTTTGTTGTTTGTTTTTGCAAAAAGCACATTTTTACTTTTATGGATTTTTTGAAATCCCATAAAAAAGCAACTCCCATCTCAATGCTCTACAAAACTATTTAATCTTCTATTCTTTGACTGTCATAAATTCACAGACATTAATTCTGAAGGAACAGGAATTGACCGAACACTGTATGGTCACCTGCCCAATCAAACTTCATATATGATATTCCGGATGTGTCAAATCATGAAGAGACACAGTGTGTGTTTCACATTTACCAGACACACTAAATAATGACTAATACATTTCAGAAAGCACCCCTGAATGCAACACGCAGAAAACGTATCTATCACACAACTTACTTCATAGCTTACAACTTCATTTACCCATTCAGCCCTATTTTCTTCATCATAATAATGTCTGAAGTAGATGATTCAATTCAATTTCAAAACATCAATAACAACACAGTCATCTGAAGACATTCTTACAGAGACTAACACAAATAATGCACATTATTATGCATGGGTAAAGATGAGAAGGAAAAAAAACCCTCCCTTTTAACTGGAAGAAACATGCAGGTTGTGGTCAGAGATTAGAAAGAAAGCAAAGAATATGACAGAGACAGAGAGAAACAAGAAAACTAACAGACTGTCATAAGAAGGCAAGATAATCCACTCCCTACATATGTGATCGGGACAGGAGGCTCAGATCACAAACTTCCAGTTCCACTGTCAGAGATCCTACAGGAAGGTACGGAGACAGCACAGATTACAGGGGAAAGACAGAATGTTAGTGCCATTTAATAGAAATGAAATGGTGGCAAGATGAGGGCAGGGGCACTTACTTAAGGTATTTCAGCAGTCTAAACCTGTAGCAGATTAATTAGAATATGGCCTGAACCATCCTGTGAGCTTTATTGGATGGGAACGTTTTCAGCCTAACATTAAAAGTAGAGACTGTGTTGGCCTCTCTAACGGAAACTGGGAGCTGCTTCCATACTTCTACTTTTAGAAAACCTTGTAACATCTGGTAAGCAGCATTCTGAGAATGATGTGTTCTGCTTGGGTAATATTGGACTAACAGCTCTTTAAGATATGATGGAGGCTGGTTGTTAAGAGCTTTATAAGTTAAAAGAAAGATTGTGAATTTTGTTCTAGATTTAGCAGGAAGCCATTGAAGAGAAGCAGATATTGGAGCGACGTGATCTCTCCTGCTGGGTTCTGCCAGTACTCTCGCTGCAGCATTTTGAATCAAGTGAAGACTTTCTAAGCAGTTATTTGAACACCCTGATAATAGGGAATTACAATAGCTTACTTAAGTAACAAATGCAAGGATTATTTTTTCGTCGTCACTCTGATGACAGGTGAGCGAAAGCAGTCCTGCAGACTTGTTTAATGTGGGGGTCAATGGATAAGTCCTCGTCAAACATAACTCCCAAGTTCCTCCCTTAGTTCCTAAATCACAAACATGCCCTCAAGCTTGTCACTGAGATTAATCAAGCTTGTTTTTCATATATACTATGTAGTAATAATTGTGTCATTTAGAGCATAAAAATGAAAATATAAATCATTGGCAGCCACATCTTCAAACACCAAAATAGCACTGTCAACATGGGTTCTCTGCTGTCACATTATGATTGTGTTGTGTATAGTATTCACCGTTCTGCAGGCAAGGTTCACATGATTAAAGCTCTGCTGTCGCATCCGCAGAGTATCTTATTCCACAGATTCTTCTCATACTTTCAGATTAAACCTCCCCATTTTATTTTTATTTGGCAAAATATTCAGATCCTTTAAATACTGATAAACAACAACTGGCTTGCTGACAAGTCCTCATAAATATATTTGAACATTTGACTGTATAGCCTGCCCAATACACACATAAACAAGCATACACACGCCCTGGACACATCACAAAAAACAACTCTGAAACCTTGAGAAAGAAAGAGGCAACATTATTCATTTCCGCGAAACTTTTGACATTCGTGTTTGCTGCTGAATGACATGCCGCGAGCATGAATCATTAATTCACACCATAAACTCAACCTGATGTATTATCCCGCTATGATGCTGCTTCATGTAGGGAAGGCAAAGGAAAAGAGAAACAAAACATCATTTTTCACCAGCGGTGAATACACTGTAGCAGCTGCTTCCTTTGCCTACATATCCATTTGAAAGATTTGACCTACTGTAGGCAAAGGCAGTTCCCCTATATGAGTGACAAACACATGCTTAAACACCCAGAGAAAACCTGCGCTGGAAGCAGATGTCTACCCGCTCATTAGCATAATGTTGTTGTGCACTGAGTGGCAGAGAAAACTTGAGGAGTGTGCAAAACAAAGGCAGAAACCTCAAGTGCCTGGAAGACCGTTACAGCTTGAAAACACAAAACAGCAGAGCACCTGTGTGTCTAAACTGATGCGAACGGCGCTGAGTAGAGGAGAACAGAATCTACTCTTGTTACTAGAGAGGACATAATGCAATCAAATGTCAGTGGGAAATGCAAAATGTTATCTTTTCCCCTCCCTCTTTATGTTTTTTTTTTCCTCCCTCCCCAGAACAGTTTCCTCTGTATGAATTCAGTCTTGGAAAAATAAACTGATTCAGTCACCTGAAGGCATCCACATAAACCAGAACCAAAAGAAAGTCTGCCTGCTGCATGCGCCACAGCTGGGATGGTGCAGGGAGTGTGTAGGAGGCACAGAAGTGTGTGGCGGACCCCAGGCCATGCAAGGATTTGTACATAATTGATAGAACAAAGTAATTAGAATCTACAGCAGCACCTGTTTCTGTCCCTTGTAATGTATCACTACCTGACTGTTGGTACCCTGAGGTGTGGTTTTGACGGATGATGCGGTGACAGCTCTGATGTTCTGACGATCACTGTGCAGTGGTGTTTATCACTATTTAATGTTGCGGTAATTGCTCCCCTTGTGGTGATTGGTACCGAGTGTCAGTGGTACTTCCACCTCGGTTAATATTGCGGAGGTCTGGGGGTTATCATCTCGTGAAAAGTGACCCGTTATAGCACAGTTCAGCTTTAATATTCAGGGTCATTGTTCTTCCACCACAGTCTCCCATTTAAATTCCAACTTGTTAAACTCATGTTCACACACTGCTTATTTGAAGGAACAAATTTATTTTGGAGAAACTCAAATACCACAATTTTAAGGGAGGATTTTTTTTCTTGAATTCATCTACATAACATCACCCACAGAAATCCAGACTGAAATGTAGCCCTTTTGCGGCCCCTCGCTGACCTGTTAGAGGTCAATGAGACGTTATCAATCAAATGAAAACTAGTCTACATGATGCACGCTTTGCTTTTATGTTGATGCTAGCAGCTTTCGTGTTCCTGTCTACACACTTCATGTTATTAGGCACTTTTACCCTTCTTTACTGAGTTCAAAGATTATAGTTTCAATAACTATTGTCAGACAAAGAAAATGCATATAATCATAAGAACTTCATGAGAACTAGGGCAAAGCAGGAACCGTAGCCTACTAGAAATATTTTTGTTGTAAGTGATACATTCACATTGAGAAGATTTGAATTCAACTAATGACTCGGGTCACTACAGTAGTCCTCGTTTTTCCTCGTGCTCCCCTTGGGAAATGTAATTGCTCATGCCCGGGATGGTACATATTTTTCTAGATAGGGCTGCAAGGTGGTGCAGTGGTTAGCACACAAAACTAAAATTCCTGGCTTGCAGACATTCTATTTGCATGTTCTTCGTACGCATCTGGGGGCTTGCATCTACTACTCCAGCTTCCTCCGAAAATCGAGAGCCTGTTTGTTAGATGAGGTTAATTGGCAGCTCTATGTTTCCTATTGTTGATGTGAATGTGTGTCTCTGTGTTTGCCCTGATAAATGGGTGACCTGTCTTGGGTGTTGCCTTTTACTGCCATGTGGAATTTGTATGTACTTCCTGTGTATGCCTGGGATTCATTGAGGGAAACCAGTTTCCTCTTCCAGTATAGTGACACGCATATTAGTGGTGATCCTAAGAGTGTGTTTACACTGCAGCAGCGGACACACCGAGAACGATGTAGTGAGTATGCCGGGCCAGGGGAGGGCGCTGTTGTTTGTTTTAGTAATAAAACCACAGAAGTGTGCAGAGAACAATACGCTATAAATGTGAAGAAAATCAAGAGAACCCAACATTCATATGGTCTGATTACAAATCGGACACTATCAGGGGTGAATCTCAACTATAAAACTATTGATATGGACGATAAAACTAGAATATGGACGGCGAGTAATACCACCATGTTTGTTTACAGGCGCATGACCAGAAGAAACTATTTTCAACAGGAAGGGAGGGGGAGAGATGCGAATGCGCAGTAACAGGCTCCATAGCCTCCGGCAAACTCTGCAGGAGGGAATACCAACCGTGAAAGAATCTTTCCACCTTGGGAGCCGGGATAAAAACTTTGTGGATACAGTGCATCCACACACCGGTGTCGTGTAAACGGACCCCCCAAAAGTGAAGAAAGTTTTGCAGATACACTCGCATTCGTTGTCGTGTAAACAGCACCTGAAATCCTTGTGTTAAAGGATGTGTGTGTGTGTGTGTGTGTGTGTGTGTGTGTGTGTGTGTGTGTGTGTGTGTGTGTGTGTGTGTGTGTGTGTGTGTGTGTGTGTGCGTGTGATAGATTGACAATCTAACAATCTAAAGAAGGTGTCCCTTGTCTTCCGCCCAATGTCTGCTGCGATTGTTTGCTAAAGCAGAGGCGAGATCGATGGATTGATTATTAGGTGTGGAATTGCAGTTAATATGGGTCACGAACAAAATTCCAATGTGCTGTGATCTCTCTGAAAGCTATGCAGTAGGTAATTTGTATTAGTCATGGGAATGTTTTGGTATAGTTGGGCATAGTGATAAATACACCAATAATTATTTTCTAGACCTTGCTTTTAGCTACAGGTCAGCCAAATCAATTTTCTTCTTTTTAAACGTGATAATGGCATAAGGTTGTGCTTGCAGCTGGCCTTGATGCAAGTTCAAGATATGGATTTGTGAAATTGTAAACTTGGTGAAAAGTCACGGATTACTGAACGCTCAAAGCTAACTTGACATATTCTTTTGTGACCCAAGGTTTGTGTGTGGGACAAATATCTGTCGTGTCAAAGTTCAGTGTCTCTCACGCTCACTCAGATTTTATCATCATATTTTTACTTCTGCTCGATATCTTACACTGTGAATAGAGCTGTGAATTGATAGATAAATAGGGGTAGAACAAAATAATATATAATATTATAATATCTTTAATATATATAAATATATAATAATAATATTTGGGAGTGATAATGTGGGCCCAGCTGTGAGCATTTTATACTTTATATTTGTGTTTTCCTGATCCCTCTCACTGTCACTTAATCTCGCTTTTCATGCTTTTAGACTTTCTTGTTCAGCACCTTTGCAACTTTTCCATTGTCCTCTTCTGGTGTAGGTGAGCGGCAAGGTTGAGTTGCTCTAGTACAGGATGCCAAGGAGGTGAATGTGGCCTTGGCATCACACCAGATGCTGCTGAAAGCACTGGTAGTCTTTCCGCAAGGCCTCTGGGCTCCAGATCTGCTTCATTTAGCTGTTTATGGGATACAGTGAGCAGGGAACATAAACCCGTGTTTTAAGGTGATAAGCCTAGAAGTATCCCCACTCCACTTCTTCCTTGTCAAAGAATATGTAATGCAGCAAGAAGGCTTTAACTTTATTGCCACATTGAGGATAAAAGAGACAGGAAAAACAGCACGGCCCTGGAGCCGAGAGGCAGGCTGACATGACAGCGGTGGGACAGCTCAGTGCCTGGACGTTGGCTCTGGATCAAGTGGAGGGCAGTGGCTTGGCAGTCCTGTGGTGCACCCTCACCGCTACGTAGATGAACTGAAGGTTTAGGGAAGAGAACCTCCATAACAGATGTCGATCATGCGGTATCCCCTCAATGAATAGCCTCTTTCCAGCTCTGTGCATTGCTCTCATATCTCTATTTGCCTTCTACAGTTTATCGCTGCAGTCCTCTCCATTGCAGCGCCTTTTGATTTTCTTTACGCAAATGACCAGACTGTTTCAGCGCCAGGGAGTTTACTTCAGATGTGTACACTGAAGCATGAACAGGACTTCAGGCCGTGCCAAGTATTGATTTTACCATGATTCTGATTAGAGGGCTCCCTGTTGCAATCAATACCATACATCAGTGAACTGCACAGTAAAACTGATGGCCCCAGATAGGATCCCATATTTGGTTTCCAATTAATTAAGTTGTTGATTATTTTTGAGAGTAAAAGGCACTTGAGTGAGCACGAGATCCCTCAGCATAAAAAAACAGTTCAGCCTGAGAGGTGCCTGGCTGTCCAAACCCATCGGACGTTGGATGTAACAACTAGAGTCAATAACAGCACTTGATCATCAGGATTACATTTTATGGGTAGCTAGGCTCAGTACACTGAAAGATACGAGTTGGATGAAATATATACCGTTCATGCATCTTCCACTGAATGCCTTATTATCTTATATCGTAATGACTGATGGCACCACTACTTTGACAGGTACTAGCTGTGAGAGTGAATGCTACAGAGCTGTAGGCAAGACCAGAGGCCCCAATTCTGAGCGACCACGGTGTTATTTACTGAGCAAGATATAATTTCTCACTATATGAAACAGTCGCTGCATAGAATAAATAAAGCGTAATACATTTTTGCCTGGCAACAATAGACAAATAATATAAAGGTTAATCACATATTACCTCGCTATCTAATTTATGGTAGATATGTGGGAAGCTTCAAGAGAAGGCAGGTTACACCCTGGACAGGTTACCTGTTCATCACAGGTCACGCCCACAGCAAGTAGGAGCCATTGATGAGCCTCAAATGGGTGCTGTAGCGTTCACAATGCGTTACAATGTTTTTTGTGGAAACCAATTAGGCCTCAAAGGTAATCATCATCATCATCATCATCATTTTTATATGTTTCCAAAAATCATGGAAGTTTATTTGAACAAAGAGAAAAGCAAGAAGTAGAAAAATGTAATATAGTGGTAATGGAGTGCCAGGTAAAAGTCATGATGACTGCTGATGTATAAACAATTGCTTTTATGTACTTTATTTTAATTTCAATGGGGTTGTACACCCTATATCAGGAAGATAGCTTTAAGTCGGTCTATTTTTAAAACAGAGACTCTCATATTCAAATAAAGCATGGCAGTCTTTTTAGTCTGTCATTTTACGCCATTCATTCATTCATTCATTCATTCAAAAAGGCAATAATTGAAGATCAACATGTAACTCAGGGGGGTATTTTCAATCTCATCTGCATTGTTCCATTTTGTAATATTTAGTTTGCATACTAATGTGTCCCAATGTGTAACTGCTATGATCATAAAGTGGTTTGTTACTATTTCATTTTTCATTGAATTTGACTTGAGGCATCAATAGTTACTGATGTTTTAATGAGAGTCATTTGTTGACATTTGAAGATTTTAATTCTCATTATCTTTTCTCCTGCTTTGTCAGAACTTGAAGTGGCATAGTAAGGGAAGCATTTTTGTGGCGAGCATTATAGTAGTTTTCTTGTTATTCAAAAGTAAGTTTGTTAAATTGCACATATGGATCTTCATTAACATCATTGTATACTAATTTCCCCAATTATACCAGAATTAGAGATGTAGAATTTTGCCTTACCATATTGATATTAGGCTTTGATCTGGCCACAATGCTATTTCACGGAGAATGACTTCTTTAATCGAGGCTCTGATAGTAAATTACATTCACTGATTTTAAACAATTGCACTGAAAAGGAACAGAAAACTCAATAAAACCATTTCTCAATTCAGGAAAGTAATAGTTCCTTGGAGCACATCTGAAAGGCATTTATGTGACAACTCTTCATCTATAAATGCATATTACGAATGTGATTAAGCAACTCATTTTGTATACATAGTCTTGATTACCATTTTAATGCATAATCAACATTCAAATGTGTCACTGTCCTGCTGTTAATGTCACTAACTGCTCCTCCAGCTCATTGCCATGACAGTGACAAAGCCCAAGCCTTGATCACTTTAAACACCTGACAAAATCTGTAGCCTGTGTAGGTAAATGAGTGTGTTTGATTGATGTATGTTCTGTGTCACGTCGATCCAGTCAGTCATCAGCACGTGTGTGATTTTATGTTGACTGTTTGACACAGCAAAGTGGTCGGTGAAGACTGTAGAGTGCCGCGGGTTGTCTCTGTAATCTCTGCCAAATGGCACAGATGTGATTTGGCTGATGACTCTCCGTTGCCACTCAGAGATGCTGACATAATGGGATGGCTTACTGTGAACTCCCACCTTGATTAGCATGAGTAATTATGAATATGCTGCAGTAAGCATGAAATTAGAATGAAAGGAGGCATTCTGAAAAGTAGCTGTGACACTGAGTGGCCTGCGTCTGCCTCTGCCGCACAATCAAAGACTGCTCAGCATCTGGCACTTGGATGAATCAGCTGGTCTGGATTATCTGTGGACATCTCAGGCAGTTTCTGATAATGATGATTTATTTGAGTAATTTATGTCTGGCACATCTTACATAAAGTTTTGCTAAAAATACTCGAGCTAATGAGGTGACAGAGATTTCTAAGACAATAAAGCCTCAGTCCTTCTCTTTTACCAGCTTCATCTTAGTTAGGGCTGCTGGGAGCTGGAGCCTCTCCCGGGTGCTAACCACATCACTATCCTTTCATGCCACGTAACATCCATCCACCTGCTTTACCAAATCCACTCACTGAACTGTGTAAGGAAACCAGACTATGTGCAGAAAAGCCATGCACACACAGGGAGAATGTGCACAAAAAAAATGTCCCCAAACCACATTTGGATTAGGTATAATCTGAGGTAAAACCGCTATTGACTAGAGTACTGTTGGGCCCATAATACATAATGAAGAAATACACAGCTATTAACAGCATATCATTTTTTAGAAGCTGTCCAGGACTACCAACCTATCAATGACGTTACGGGCCTGCTGAAATTCTAATATTTTGTAAATAAGATTATGGTGGATGACAAGCTGCGCTGGGTAAGGGATGCCCTGTGATACCCTGACATAAACTGGCATGCCAGCGTTAGCTCAGTATGACACTTTCCCCTCCTCCTTGACACTGTTAATTCTTCCCAATTCCTCCTCCTGTCTATTCCCTCCTCCCCATCTGTGCCTGTTTGTGTCAGACATTGAGTGTGACTACCTGCAGACAATACCATGCTATAAAATGACTCCCAAGCTCATTGTAATATTATACTGCGTGATTAACATTACAATACCATCTGAAGCAGTGTGTGCATGCCAGAGAGGTTTTTCTCTTTGACGTTCGGAAAAATATTGAAGTATTTTAATGTTCTTGTGCTGATCACCAGATTGCATATTTTAGGAAGAAATTATCCATGAAAAGGGTAGAAATGCTGCTGGATCATCAGCTTAAGTAATGTTATTGTCTGTGTGTGCTTATATCTATTACTGCCTGTTTTGCCGCAGCCTGGGAGAGCTATTTTAATGCATCAAGAGGAGTGACAAGTGGACTAACTTCCTACTTCAAGGTGAACATGTGCATATCCTCCGTGCTTATAATGACACAATCCCTCCACGGAGCCATTCAACCATCAGTCTAACCCCAGCAGGCCAAATATCCTTTTCCACATGGGTTTAGCTGTGCGATTTGGGCAAGCTCCGGTAGCTCCAGCTGGAAGATGACCTGCTGTGTTTTCTGGTTGTCCTTCCACAAGCAGACCTGCCCTTCTCAGAGAACAAATATTGCTTTGGCCACATTGTGAATAAAATCTTATTTTATCTCCTTGTATTGGCAATTTTATTTGCACGATTATGATTGTTGCATTATTTATATATTTCTATATTATATTTAATGACTGGCCACTTAATGTATCATGTTAATTATGGGCAGACCTTATGTGGCTCCAGTGCCTCATAAATTGAGGGCTACTATTCCTTCCTGCAGCTAAAAAAAATTAATATATAAAAAATGTTCACAAACAGACACAAAAGGAACATTTCAGTTTTGGAATTTATTGCCATTAACATTAGCCTAGTGTAACATTGCTGTTTTACTTTGTGACTGAATGTCATTTCATTTATTATCTATGTCACTATTTTCCTTGTGGAGAGAAAATTCATTGAAGCCCAAATAATGGAACAAAAAAAGGGCTGTTATAATTAAGAACAGCATCCTGTCTGTGCCAAAACTGGGAGAAAAAAAGAGGGTAAGCATACAAGCAGGAGTGTCAATATTTAATAGTGTTGGCTGCTTAAAATTGATTGAAATTGCCTTTTATGAACACAGGAAGTCCATCATCGACATACCCTCGCCTGTCTTCAACACCTTCTGCTCGCCTTTCAGCCTGCTCTGTCTGGCCCTGTGATGTTTTGTCACCACTATTATCAGGAGGGGTTTTTCTGTCTTTTTTGTGTGCTGCGCTGTTTTTGACCCTCCATCCTCTCCTCTGTTCTGTCTCATATCTACCTTTAAGATTCCATTAGCACAGTGACAGAAATGTGATTACAGACAGCCTGTGTCTTTTAATACAGATGAGACATCATCTGTGAAGCCTTTCCGATGCCTGCCATCATACCATCACCAGTTATTGTCTGGGGCCCTTTGACTTGAGCTGTTCATGTGGCCTGCTGTGTGCTTGTGTGGTCCTGTCTGTATTTTCCACACTTCGCCATAGCGAATATCAGTATTTGACACAACTAATAAGGCCTTTCATTTTGATGGAACTCACTCTCAGTGCAGCCATACTGGGTTGAAGTCTGTGTTTTCTCTTCGTGAGACAGAATTGTTTGCTCGGGCTGTGGGTGGAGCCGAGAGACAGATTGCATCTTTGCAGATTGCAGTTTGGCAGGCCCTGCCAGCGCTCTTTACCACTTTCCATTCCTAAAGGTTAGAAAATGCATCGCCTGTAATGTCCACTGGTATAGACGCTGAGAAGATCAAATAATTACTTTGCAGAATTATCATTGCATGATTTCCTGGTGATACGATTCAATTACAATGACAAGCAAGTCTTTCAGAAACAACTGGAGCCTGATTTTAATTGAACAGCAAGTCAGCTCTCATTTCCCCTAATTTGATTGTCACACTCCTGGATTGCATTTGGTGATCACACGAAACAAAGCAAAGGCGATAGTCGTTCACAAAGTAGTGCTGCTCTTGTTTTAATCTTAAAGAATACAACAGATTTGCAGGTGAGGGAAGCTGTCCGTACAAATCAGTCATTGCCACTGCAGAATCCAACAGGAAGATAAAAAAATCTGGAAGAGATCTTAATGGTTTTGTCTTTCCACATCACACCACACGCCTGCCTGAGCACAGTTAGATGTCCTCTGGTGGCAGCATTCATTACTGTATTGGAGGGACTTGATTTGAAAGCATTTACCTTTTTGTGCACACATTATGCATCTCTAATGCTTTCAAGTGTCAACGTAGCCTCCCTTTGTCATTTCAGTATGTCTCAGTTTGTGGTGGACTACTAGGTGGATAATGATGCGCTGAGTCAATGTTTTGGACACCTGACGCAGCTGTAGCTGACCCTTCCTGCTGAAGGACAAAGACATAATGTTGAAACTTAACAGTTTCCTCCTTTTTTGGAGCACAATTTGTCATTACACAAACCAGCATTGAATCAGATTCAGATTTCTCTTGTGTTAACGTCTTTGTACTGGTTCCCATTAGGTTTGAGAAAGTACTTCGACATTACTTTACTTGTTTTTAAAGCTCTAGCATCTTCCTGAGTGTCAGGTTGCACCCAGAAAAAAAATGTAATGTGACGATGTCTTTGAAAATATACATGCAACTGAATATAAACTGCTAAAAGGTTAATATTATGAATTGAATGGGGAGTTGCAACAATCAGGGCACCACCCAGGAGGAATTATTGTGCGCTTGATAATAGTCCGAAAGCATCTACAGGTCTTCAAGTTGCAGCGTGCTGTTGAGGACTTGTTTTAATGATGCCAATGCTGTTATTTTGTCCACACACTCACAAACACGACAGCATCAAGGACAATTTGCGTCAGAATGCTGATCCACTACTTTTCGGCAGATGCCCTTGTTTCAGGTTTTATCTTGATGTTTAAGGTTTATTACACCTCAAGGTGCCTTTTTCACTATTGCTGAAAATAAGTTTTCAACTATTTGTTTTATGTGTTTTTACTGTAATGCTCTCTGCCATTATGTTTGCACACGCCCACCATCTGTCCATCACATACATTTAGGACTAACTGCAAAACTTTCAAAAGTAAAGTTAAGCTTCAAAAATATTTTAAGGCCCAGCGGACATGGAAATCAGTCCATTCAGACGTGGGGATCATTACGTGTTGTCCAATGTTATCAATACTTCAGCTGGTATATTAATTAATTTTAGGTCAAGCCGTTTAATTGGATTTTACATATATTAATGTTTGGTGTACAGCGGTTGATTAAGAATCAAGAACAAGTGTGTGCCCAGGGGAAAGAAGTGTGTGTGTGTGTGTGTGTGTGTGTGCTGGGAAGGTGTTGGCTGGGAACAATCGTCAGGTTTACGGAAGTTGTAGCCCACTGGGTGAACATGCAGCACTGTAATTAATTTCATGTTGCTACACTCTGTGTGTCTGTACCTTTCTGTCGAAACAAATGGCTTTCAGAGGCTGAGAAACCTGGGAGGTGGTGGCAATTTGTACGTGTAACCTAATTCAATGTTGGTCAGATATATGTGAGACTACCTGCTTATCTCTGTGACCATTGTTTTTCCAGCTTTTTTTTTGCGACATTTGACAAAGTCTGCATGTTCTGTTTCATGATCACTTGTCAGTTTGCTATACCTTAGGCGTACCTCAGTGCTTACACAACTTATTTGGTTACGAAATATAAAGATGGAGGAAGAGTGTTTTAGCAAAATTTGTTAAAAGTTCATAAAGTGAATTTTTTTTTTATCATATTACTCAGCATATGTTTTGATTTGTTTTTAAACATTAGGGAGAATGTGTTCACACTTGCGTAATCAGACTGGAGAAATGCATATTCAGCATGTGGTCCTGACAGCTCACATTTAATTGGGGAAGGGCACAGTGGAACAAGACTGAAAGGAGAAGACCTTTTCAGACTAATGTTAATCTCTACAGCAGTGGAGAAGATCTCACTGCAGTGGCATACTTCGGAAAGGTTTAGCATTATCATTTAGTTTATTATCCAGGTATGACTTGTATATAAATCCTACCTACAGAGGATGACACATAAACTGAACATTTAAAAGTGAGACCTAGAACTGAAGTATGCCTTTTGTTTTTTTATTAAATACGGCACAGCACATGTGTAATAGGGTTGATTGTGTTGGCACATGCGTGGTGCTTCCATTGTGCGCGTGTACACAGGCGAGAAAGTGATTTTACACAAATAAATGGGCTTTACTGTTGCGGGACTCCCGCTGTGGAGCACTGCAGCGGTACACTGCAGACTCGCTCTCCCCCCAGGTGGTGCCACTGCCTGTGGTGGCAGAGATGCAAGGGCCACAACCACAGTCTTTCAGTTGGTGCAACCCCAACAGGAGAGATAGGGATTGTGATAAAAGGGCACCCCTGAGCCCCAGCCTGCTCCCACTGCTGTTTGCAGGTGTGCTGTTAGTGGGGCACCAACAGTAACACCCAGGTGATAAGGCTGGAAGAGAGAGAGAGGGCAAATCAACAGAAGAGAGGAACAAGGCCTCCGTGTGGCACAGCTGTTCACCGTTAGGCTGCCTTTGTTCCTTTCACTGCTCAAATTCAGCCATTATTTTTATAGTGTGTGTTCATCTGAAACACTTTCAAACACACCAAAAAAAATTAACAAAAACAAGAAAACTGGTGAAAGGCAAATAGCAACAAACTGTAATCACAACCCTGAATGAGGAAAAGTCTTACCCCAATGTACCTAAATAACCAAACAGTTGCACGACATACAACAACTTAGTTTTTATTTTTTTGTTCTTTCACAACTGTCTGTTGTAAAGGTGGAATGTACGGAAGCTGCATTTCTTTCTGCTGGGAAACACTGCGCCTTGGCTTCTCACAGTACAGCCTCTCCCATCCAGACTCAACGACTGAGCATGACCATTTAGCCAGTTAGACTCAGTGTGCTGCCAAGCAGACAGCAGCTGGAGCACACAGAGCTGAAATCGTACAGACAACATTTGGCATTCACAGGACATTCACAGCAAAATAACTTTTGGCTTCACCAGATGGGTAATTGATGAGAAGCATAGGCAGGAAGTGATGGCTCTGATGCCGTTCAGAACCTAAATGTGCACACCGAGGACAGGCGAGGTGACTGTATGTTACCTGACTTGTGTTATTTTAGCCTTTTATGGAGGGCAGGGTAATTTGTCCTTTTCATGGGCAGATGGAATCCAGAGTGACAGATGATTCACTTAGCTTTATCTCCTCTTCGCTGTTATAGGTCTGTTCCTACTGCGGATCCCTGGTTAATGTTTATAAACACACAGACAAACAAGTACAAATGCTTTACGCTACAGTGCTGCTCTTATGACAATTTGTGATGAGCATTTGGCTAATTCATCTAAACAAAAGGAGCAATGCCACATCTAAAAATACCCTGTTTCAATCTGCAGTGCAGTTTTAGTGGTAATGATAATTACAAGTGTTACAAAATATGGAAATCAATACTGCACAATTAAGCAGACTGGCTTGTTATTGCCTGCCAAAGTTTTACACTAAATGCCATTGGGGATACACCTAATATACTTTAAGTCCGTGATTGTGTTTCTACCTTTTAGTCTATGTATTTTCACCTTCCTACAAATTCAACGCTTCACATGAAGGCCACAGAGCAAAACAAGAAAAAAACACTGACTTCAAATTGGTGTGTGAATGTTTTTCACACTGTCAATAGTTAAATGTTACTGCCATACGTTGGAAATCGTGTCCTGCAGTGATCTGAGACAACATGCGCTTTCTTTCAGACGAACTTTGTGTGCAGTCTTTGTGTTGATTTGTTTCTGTGGGTTGGCTCAAGGTGTTTTGAGTGCTTGATCCCTCCTTCTATGCCCCTCCCCTATAACTACACTGCATGCATCACAAACACAACCCCAACATGCCTCTGCTGCCCCACTCAGTCATCCTACAGTGAAGTTCAGTCTCATATTTTTCTTCAAAAGTCACCAGGTATAGATTACAATCATGATATACTTAATTATGAGTAAATGTTCCGTTTTGGCTTTGCGGCACAGAGTGTCATCAGAAAAATGCAGTTAAAGCAAAAGTACTTCTGTACTTTTTATACAGTTTCACTCAAAAATGATATACGTAAACGAGGTACAGCTTTTAGACATCAATGTTCACAATGCTAAATAAACTGTTTTCTTCCTTGTCTTGAAGAAAGACCCGATCACAAGGCAGTTCTTCTAAACACAATGCTTAACATGACAATGCCTCATTTTAGTGACAACTCACAATTAAACTTTCTTCTGGGGGATACTCTAACCATTTTTAATCTCTGCCTGTCAGTTACTTCTAAAAAAAAAAAAAAAGCATACTGTTTCTCTGTCTTTCTTTCCCGGGGTCACTAGTTTTTCTTTTTTTTTTTTTGGGCTTGATTCAGTTCAAGCTCCACTGACCGTCAATTTGTTCTTTGAAAGTTATTTCATGAAGCTATTGTAGCTTTACAAAAAAACAAAAAAAACAAGATTTCATATGCAATGTAACACTGATAACTGTTGAAACAAAGCCAATATCTAATGATGCCTGGGATGTTAATTATATCCAACTTGAATGCAGGGAAGTATAATTATAACTATAAAAAAAGCAAAGCTCGTTGTAGTACATGCACCTCAGGATTGCACTTAAATGTAGTTAATTAGAAGCTTACATGTTTAATCTCAGCTCCCTGGCCTCAGAACTGATCTTTTTTTTCCCACTGGAGAATTAAGTAACATCAATACAAAAACTAATTATGATGCTATTGTTTTGTGCTTTGATTAAAGGAGGCTGATGTCTCGGTTAATCACATCTGATGTGCAAACTAAACGAGTCCAAAGATTAATATCCGCCGAGCATACGGCCCACAGAAAGCACTATTTTAGAGGAACACACTTTTTTTCTTCTTCTTTGGACCAATCACACAGCTCCTTGCTTTTGAGGATCCGGTTTGTTTACAGCCTTGAGCTCCAGCTTACATTAGTAAACACACTCTTCACATACTGCAGTCCCACTCGTCCCCCATGAGCCACAAATATTTTATAGCTGATGATCATTTTAATAGTTCCCAAGATAATGTGTTGGATGTATTATGACGACATCACAAGAGATCCTGGGCATCATCCTCTGGGACTTTTCTTCACAAGTTACGCCGATCTCAAATAAAAGAGCAGATTTGCTTGTGCAGAGAGAGACAGACTGCAGGGAGCAACAAACAGAGCCGTGGAGCGCGCAGCCACCGGTCAAAGCATATCATGTCACTTGTAATATTCTGGCTGAGAAACTTTTCTCCTGGCCTATTTAAGATAGGGGATAAAGAATTGGTGCCATTAATATTTTATTATTTTGCCCTTGCCTAATACATCTCCATGAACTGCTTGCACCCGGGGAATAATCAGGGAAGGAGGTGAGGATCAGTTTCCCCCTGGCAGGAAGGTTGGTATATTTCTCCTCCTGTGGGGGTCACTGTTACCACATCTGAGGCAATGAGCCTCGTCCAATGGCCCCACGACACTAATGACTTATGGTGGTGGTTGCACACAGACCACCAAATCTCTGCTACGCTGAGCACATGCACACATGCGGACACACATACGCAACACACGTGTGAGCGTCCTCCCAGCAGTGCGGGGTGAAAGAGAAAAGGAGAGCTCTACTTGTGTGGGAGAGTCTGTTAAGGCATGACTTCTGTTTTGCCTTCACTTGTTAGACAAACGGAGGAGGACAACCAAGTGATTGGTCTAAAGCAGCGTCATTGCTCAGTACATTTTGAAGCTTTGAAGATAGAATAAAAATCTTGCTGGTTGGAGTGAGGCTTGCAGTGTTGCCATAATGAACCTTCTCTGGCCTGTGATGTTGCTGTGAGCTCAAGATAAATGGTCTGTGGCAGCTGTGATTCATGGATATGTCTTTCTTTCTTTTTAAGGTTTTTTTTTTTTTTTTTACTCTTGTTTGTATGTGCACAAACACATAGGGTTTGTGTAATTTTGTTTTCTCTTAACTCGCTTTCCCCTCAAAACATGTTTGTATCGTTTGGAGCAGAGAGCTCAGATTCACGCTGGGACGTAATGACGGGGCAATAAAACTTATTCTAGTGAGGCATCGTGTCATTGAACATACCAAGAGAGAGAAAGCATCACAGAAGCAGGAAGAGGCATCGCTATGCATATCTCTGTTGCAATACTTTTCGGAGTTACCAACCCCTGTTGGTCTTGCTGCAGACATTCACCTTGCCAGTACCCCAGGACGGCACCACCTGTCAGGGCTTGCCTTGGGCCCCAGACAGAGTCCTCTGTGGTTGAGACGGCATTTTGCAGAGGATCAGCGGGATTTACAGGGACAAACAGACTGCCACTGTATCCTTCTACGTACGCCGCCCAACTCTCAATTTGCTTGTACAGCACCTCATCTCTACTTTACCTGCTTGAATCCTAAAGAAGAAAGAGACAGAACAGCGGGGGGATGACAGAAAAGACAAAGAGGTTTTTTTTTTCTTTTTTCCTGTCCAAGTCACAATCTGAAGTCAATTTATATAATGCGTTTGAAGACGTCAGATGACAAAACTTCATGCTTCATGCAGGGTAGATTATAAATTAGATTTATTTTTTTCAGAACCTGCTTTGTGTCTAATGAACATGACCTTTACATATGAAGCATAAGGCTTGGTCATTAATGTGGATCACAGGACATTAGATGGCAGTTGTTGCGATGGCATATGACATAACCTTTACTTGACCTTGTGCAGCCATGCACAGCTGAGTATACCAGTGGTTTTCAAAGTGTGGTGTGGGCCTACCCTGGGGGGTGTCAGACAGCTTTGAGTGGGGTTGGAGTCACCCCTCGCCAAAAAAGAAATAAAAAGAAATAAAAACTGTGGTTTCAGGGAGATGCCTTTTCCCAGCATATGTTTTCATGAAATGTAGTGTTGTTAAAGCTCTAACAACTCTAATACATTCTTCTAATCCCAATGTGAAAAGCAAGGCTGCCACCATCTGTATCTGTTCTATTTTATTTATTTAAACAAACATTTTGAGACTAAGGCTTTTTGTTGTTTTTTTGAAGAAGTCTGAACTCTTCTTGGCGGTAATTGAAAAGTCAGGGGATTATTGACTGACAGTCATTTGGATTTCCTGGACACCTTACGTCTGTGCAAAATGTCACGACAAATCAATGCAATATTTGTTGAGATATTTCACTCTGGATTAAAGTTGTGGGCAGGCACGCAGTTCTAGCATGGAATTTGAAGCACACATGTAATTATACAAAACTGCCTGGTACTATATCAGACTTGGGGTAGGGGAAAAAAAGTTAATTATTGAATTAAGAAACCAGTGAATGGAAAATAAATTCTACTGATGGGATCATTGGAAAGCAATGTGGAGTTAAAAACATATTCAGATAATTAAAAAAAAAAAAAAGGCTTTGTCAGCATTTTGTGCAGTGAAAATAAATGTTGTTATAATCATGCAGTTGGCTCGCATCATTTGATTAAGTAATATCTTACACTTGACATTGATTTGTTGAAGTGTTTGCATTTTCAAGTCTATTGTGAAATACATAAAACAGTGGCAGAAATGTGTATGCGTGCACAAGAAGCCCACCGAATCGAGGCCTGCCAAAAAGCTCTGACACACACATACACACACACAGTCTCACTGTTTGGATACCAGCTGCATCATGTGGAGGTTATGGAACAGTAAAAGACATCCCGGTGCTTAAATCCAAGCATTTTCCATTTGCAATTACCTGAAAACATTGTGAAGGACCCGCATGGCGAAACAAGCAACAGAAGAAGAATATTGCAGCTTTAATTTGAATGCAATTCACATCTGTTTAGAGAACATAATCTGTTTCTATTGTTGTATCCCCACAGCTTCCAGTAACTATTCCCCTGCACTATTGTGCCACTGTGAGATAACACCTATATATACACCTCGATTGAATGTTAGAGGAAAAGGGTGAGAGCAGGTCATTCACTGAGGTAATAAAGTAGACAGCCCCCTTCACAGAATTGAATTAGGCTCACAACACAACTTCTGGCTTGCTGCTACTGCCTCCGTCTCTCCTACTTTAAACTCTAAACGGGACTGCAGTCACACATGATACTTTGCACAGCGACAGAGTTAATTTACAGCAACTAGAAACCTCAAACTGAACTAAACAACAGTAGGCTAATTGAAATTGGCGCCACTTCTGTTGATCATTATAGACTCTTCAATGTAGCTTTAAGTAACACAATCAGTACCTTTTGTTGGACCTAAACATTTCAGGTTGATATTCTTCCATGCAGTTTCCTGAATGAGTGCTTTTAAATACCCCCAAAGGCTCCTGCAGCATGAGACTTTTTTCCACTGTAATTTACGGCAATCGGCCATTATATTATGACCCCCTGACGAATATACTGTAGATCCCTGTTTCACTGCCAAAACAACTCTGTCTTGTTAATAAGTGGACTCAATAGTGACGAGCTGAAAAGGATGTGCTGTGGTTGGTCATACCAAAATGTTATAATATAACAATGCTTTGTAATGTTGACAACCACAATTCTTCATGGTAAAAGGACTATGGAGGACAAATATGTCGCTGTGTTTTGTGCAGCCAGGTGGACCTACATTTTGAAACTGCATCTCAGTAGAGATCAGTTTAATTTCATGTCTGTGCTGTGTGTAGCTTTGGTTATGTTCAAAATTCAGCTCACGCAGCATAAAAAGGAATTTTCTCTTTTCTACACCACATTTGCTGGCCATTTTGTAGTTTATCAATTTGTGTGTGTGTGTGTGTGTGTGTGTGTGTGTGTGTGTGTGTGTGTTGAGACAGTTATCCCTTCTGTTATCGATCAGTGAGTTTGCAAAGTTGACAACTTTTAGATGCCAGTTATCAGGAAATCAATTCCATTAATATGGTCTGCAACAATGTTTAGATGGGGGTTTTGTGCCAATGTAAGACACATAGATGGCGGGACTGGAAGTTTCTCAGCAGACCATTGTCTCTGCCTCTGTCACCCAACCACCTTGACTTCCTACCACAGTGCATCCTGTTACCATATGTTCCCCAGCGGCATACACAGCAAGCTTTACCTCCTGCAGCACTTTGAGGTACAGCAGCTCATCTGTTGGATCAGAAAGTTCAGGCCAGCCTTTGATTTCCTCCAGCATCAGTGAACCAAGGCCACCGATGACCTGTCACTGGGTCAGTTTTTCCTTCCTTGAATCAACTTTAATAGATATTGATCACCTCAGACCCAACTTGAGCTGCAGTTTTGAAGATGCTCTGACCTACTAACCTGGCTGTGAATAGCTGCAAGCTGTTGGACTGCAGTAACTAAGAGGAAAAAGGTTAAAAATAAAAAAAAAATAAAAAAATGTTATTACACCACTCGCAACAAACCCCAGAATGAGCAACTGACAGCACTTCAATACATTTACTACCTATGGGACACTATAATGCAAAATTCACTTTCTAATGGTTTTCTAACAGTAATATGCGTCTCCAAACCTGCTAATGAGGCCCCACAAGTGAAAAGATTCTGTCATCCATCTTGCTTGCTTGATCCAGTTTTTAGTGAACGTGTGCTACAATGAAAGAACCACATTGGCCCTGCGCTACATTACAGAGGACATTAACCAATCACGATCATGGTAGGCGCTCTCTTTGACCCTCCCACCGGTGGTTGAGCTCGGCGGGCAAAACGCTGCAATTGCTCTATTGTTTGGTTTATCAATGAGAAGAGAAGTCTGTTCTTATTCCCTTCCTGTGAGCCTCTGAAGACCCAGTGGATCGAATTTATCTTTGGTGGAAATTCACCAACAAAACTTCACAAGTTTTTGCATGTTTGTAACAGTTGTTTATAGAAAGCAGTCACAGCAGGTGTTGCAACTCCACCACAGACTAATCCAAGGCACAACTACCATAGTCTTCTGAGAATGATTAATGCTAACTGGATTTGGGGCAATAAAATTTGAATATAACGTTTTGGACCTAAGAGACCTTCGTTAAATTGCTGTAAAACTCTTTAATATGGCCCTTCTAACTCACTGGGATACTCGTTTTTCACATAATATGATTATTTATACAGCTGCCTTCTGTTGTATTATTTTTTAAATAAACATCAATATTAATAATTACATAATAGTTAAAACCACAAACCAACATTTCCCCTCACTATTCTAAAACCTAGAATGCACCTAAAAGCAAAACCATCCTCCCCCATTTTATTTTCCACTGTGGTCCACTCCAGTACCTTTATGCGGTGTTCACCGGGGACGCATTTGCCCAAACACCCAGAAGAGGACGAGAGAACACAGATAGGTGAATACAACACTACTATTACTCTGCACATTTTACACTTTCTTGTTGCAATACAAGTTATACAGCATGTATTTTCTACTCATTTAACAAATTCTAATCAACCACATTCATGGTAGCCGTTTTGTTTCACAGGCAACTGCATCCACTGCAACCATCTGGAACAACAAAGTGGCCCAACCACTATTGTCAATAAATACACATAACAATTACTTGTGTGCAAATGTCTGTGTGTTATTGTGCGAATAACTAAGTGTTATGTTAAAGATATACATGAAGTGCACATGTGCAAATATAATGCGCCCAACTATTATAGGACTGAGCATTTAATTAAATGTCAGTAACAAAGTATATCTTCAAATTTATACATTGGGCCTTTTTTTCCTTCTCTTGACCGATCAAAACAAAGGACAAAATGTGTACTTGCTCTCTAATGTAGCTCATCCATTGAAAAAGAAACAACTGGTGACATTAACTAGTGACATAATGTTATTTATAATGTTTTGGCTGATCTGTGTTTACTGTCACTCAGTAACTTACTGCAACACAAAACAGTACAGCTGCCTTAAAATGACCAAATTCAGCCTTGTCCTCTCCCGCACTGGGGAACTCTTTTAATGTGACACTGCTGTATGTGTGTAACGTGTTTCCCCTCAACAGCGGGGGCTAACTTGTCAGCCTTAATCTCTTGGCCTCCCTCCCTGGTGGCTCTCTGTGGGCGTGGGACAATCAACACTTGTTTCTGTCTGAGCAAAATAAGGAGTAGGAGAATCCGACATGATGCTGAGGCTCCTTCCCCTCAGAGGCCTCATGCAGGCATGGCAAAGGAAACAATGAGAGGCGTTGCCTTGTGCGTTTAGAGGTCAACCACTCCTTTTGTTTTTAATAACTGCCCGGTGTCTGCATATCTTGTACTTACAATATTTATGAAGCTTGTTTCTGTTGCTGACAGGATATAAAATGCAATAATGCTGCTATATTTCCTCGATACTAATTAGGCTGGGAGTCATCGGTATCAGCGTGACCCTGGTGAATGAGACTTGCAGGTCTGGCCAGCGTGCAGAGGACAAAAAGAAATGCTGAAATCCCCGGCTCTTTACATAATAGGCCCACCTCGTAAGTGCTTGGCGGTATCGGCCTTCTCAGCAGCCTACAGAAAACGTGAAAGAAAAAAGCAATTTTGTGTTCAGTTTACGGTGGAAGTCGAAAGGCTGAGTGATATGTATCACCAGAGGAACATTTTGTGCTTTGAAACCTCATAGTGGCTGTAGCAGACAGGAAATGAGACAGGGTTTTTCATTTCCCTGTTGCTATCTTCACTCACAAACTAAATAAGGACCCCTTTGCCATGGGGCCCTGATTACATCTACCTACTGTTCACATTGCAAAAGGAAGGAGGCAGTTCTGTAATCAGGAATGTAATCTGCATCATGAATTTTATATTCATGGTAAATGCTAAAATGCAACGGGGTCAATAGCTTGGCGGGGGGGGGGGGGGGGGGGGGGGGGGACTGCTAAGATAATTGATTTCACTGTCTGGACAGTCTTGGGTCTGGTGGGATGTGAGAAGGATGGAGTGATTGGCACGTTGGTAAGCTGTGAAAATGTATGATGGATGATGGATAGATGTCATCACCGAAGTAACAAGCAAGCTGTGTGATTTTTATCACCTTTTTATGCCACTGTGACTAGTAAAGGGGCAAATTGCACGTCTCGTGTCCGCAAGTAATTTCCCATTTTCTCTGCTTGTGCCTGTCATGTTTCTCAGTTTCATTTAAAAAAATTAAATTAAATAAAACCCCTCAATCCATGCATGTATTTTCTTCGTCTGTGTTCATCATTCTTCTTCAATACAAACATTGTGTGTGTGTGTGTGTGTGCGTGTGTGTGTGTGTGTGTGTGTGTGTGTGTGTGTGTGTGTGTGTGTGTGTGTGTTCGTGTGTGGTGGTTGTTATCCCTTAAATTAAAACCCACACCTGTCATATGCTGTGCAGTTATTTAATGTTTACTCCTCCTCTTTTTTCCTTATTTTTTTTTGCCTGCCTTTCCTTCTACGCGCTCTTTATAACTGCAGAATTTCTCTCCCAAGATGCCTCCCACATGCCCTCTCCCATTTGTCTCTCTGATTAATATAAAACCCGCTCCCACTAGGGCCACTATTTCTCTGCAAAACCCAAACAATTGGTGGCTATTTGATTGGCCTTGGCCTTCATGGATGCAGGGGGAATTGAGGAGGGGGAAAAAAAAGGCAAAGCATTTGATCTATTCATCCATCCGCATGGAAATCAATGGGCTCTGTCTTTCAGACACACCCCCACTGTCCGTCCTCACTTTTTCTTTACCACAGCCCACTCTCTGAGTCAGCTGCATCATTGTTAAGTGGAGATCAGCAGGACCACGAGTCCCACGGCTGCAATAAACAATGTAATCTGTGTAAATTGAAATGATATGAAAACAGATTTAAAAATAAAATACTATTATTCATGAGAAAACCCCAAGTCTCAAAAATATTGCCATGAAATATGATTACAATAATTTCTATATGAAGAGGAGGGATTGGGAGGAGGACTGACAGCTGTGGAATTTCCCAAAGCACTGTCCATGTTGTGTGCAGCTCCAACCCACTGCATGCCTTTGCTCCTCTCAAAATGAGAGTAGTGGCTTTGCCCTGGGCTTTATTGCCTGCTTGTTAACCTTTCAGATGGCAATGAAAAGGTTACCTGTCTTATCTGACTTTTGAAGTTTACTTTCCTGCATGTTTATGTGTGGAGGCAATGCAGGTGGAGTCACGGTTTGTACAGTATTTTTGTGTTTTATGATATCACAAGCAGCAAAACCTCATGTAACATTGATCCAAGACAGAACCTCCAGTCGTGGATCTCTCACTCTGAGTAATAAATTCAAGTGAAATGCCAAACTTCTTTTTATTTTTAGTTTCTTTTTTAGCTATTAATGTGAGCAGTTGTTGGGGAACACGGACTTTAAAAAACAATATTATCATTATTATTAAGAAACAATTCCAGTGCTATTTACACTTTTATTTTGAAATACCTGGTAAGTCTTGATATATAGTATGCTTATGGTTTTGTGCCAAAGCCTATTTCATCATTTCAATTAGTCTCCATTAAAGTTTGCACGTCATTATAATATTGAAATGTTTTGTCTCCGCTTGCCGCCTGTATCCTGACTGTCTATTCCCCAAAATGAATAACAGTGAAAAACCATGCTGGCGTCCCCCTGACCCTCAAATCTTTCTTTTCTCGCTGTTGTACCCTTCTGGGGAGGCTCGCCCCACACTGTGAGAAGCACTGCTCTAAAATAAAATTTGTGGATGGCACTCCAACTACAAAAGCAGTAATAAAGAAGATGCTGCTGCTACTGACATGGGGGTACTTTGGCTACATGTGCACCTCAAGAGTAGTCCCGGTAATCATAGTGGAGTGCAAAATGTTTAGTACTTTCCATTAATAGAGTGAAATCAGAAACTGCTTTAGAACTGGATCATTAATTACAAAGCAGTAGATGAAATAAAGATTCATATGGAGGGAATAGTGAAGTATCGGGCTGCTCGGAGGCAGATATTTCTGTCTGGAGCAAAAACAGAGCTGAAGTAGTGAGTAATGGACTTCGATTCACATAATGGCCTGAAACGCCACTTCAAAAAAACTAGAATGTCGAGAGGATGCCTACAGGATGTGTAAAATTATTAAAAGATTATATCACGTGTCATATTTACAGAGAAATTACAATAATAGATCAAAATTGTTCCGAAAAAGCAACGCTGGTTCGCTGACAAACCAGTAACAATAAAACATTTAAAAGATATCATGATAACTATTCAGAGCGCATTCAAACTACTATTCTAATCAATAAGCCATATAATGTGGCAGTAACTATAGCAAGGCTTGCCAGTGTGTGGAGCAGTGTAATAAAGTATTTAGACTCACCTTCAGAGCGCCACAAAGACAGCAACAATGAGTTCTCACATTAAGCAGCCATAGTAATGCATTCATTATCCAGAGCTCCCCAATCTGCTCCGTGAATTTATACCTCGCGTTTTGGTAAAAAGCAGGCATCCACATCCATCTTCTATACTGCTTTATCCCATTCCGGGTCCTAGAACAAACGTGAGGTGGGACCAACCAACCACTTAGCTCCTCTTCCAGATACATTGTTTACTCTGTTTGCGCTATGAGAGCACCATGATGCTGAATTTCATTAGATGTACAGAAATATATTGTGTGTAATTTAATTGTGATTATTCCCCTATTAAACTAGAGTTTCTCCAAACTGAAAAATGCACAAACCATAAAAAGCCTGTTAATATAGTTGTCGCAAGTGTATCTTGTTTTGCAAGATTTCCGTTGGAAAAAATAAAATGTCTGCGAGCATCTTACTGATATGTTCATTAGGAACACATTCGCAACTTGACAAATGTGTAATCCATTGAACATTTTCACCCTGTGTTAAGAGAACACATAATCCATTCACCATTATGTTTGCTTTAGAGCGCGTTTGCCGTTGCAAATCAGTGGCATAGGAGTGTAATTTCGAGGTATTATATCAATACTAAGTTCTAAAATGTGAATATCTGAGCCAGTGCAGTTTGAATGCAACATGAAAGCATTTCAAACAAAGTGTGCATTAAAAAAAATACTTATGCCGAGCTAGTTTTACATATGTTATGAGAGCTTATTTGTATTTCTTCTTTAATTTGCTCATTGTAAGCTGCTTCAGGCCAGCAGATGTGACAGACACTGTTCGGCCGTGACATATAGCATAAAGGACGTACCAAAAAAAATAAATAAAAAAAAGCCACTGAAAGTTGGCATCAGGACACATTCAGATGGAAGAGAGGGACGCAGAGTGAAATGCTGATTGAAAAGAGGAGAAAATCAATCAAGCAAGCTTGTCTGATTGACAGCTTGCCAAGGTGTTTTCTGTGGAGGTGTCAAGAACAGCACAATTGGTCTCCCCCCCATCCTCTCTCTCTTTATGCTCCCCCCTCTTTTTTTTCCTGCCTCATCCATCACTTGCCTCTTCACCCATCATCACACTGTCGTCTCCTCCTAAATGTCTCACCAAACTCCCCCAATATCTCTCTCACTTTTTTATACTCCATCGTTCTTCCTCTCCCACAGTTGCTCACACAACCCCTCCATTTTCTCCCGCTCCCTCATTTTCTTAGCACAGATGCATTCATTGCCAGCCATTTAAGGCGGCAGACTGACACTCCTTTAATCTTGTTGTTCCATAACCTTCAGAGGAAAAAGAAAGAGCTGCTCCACTTGGTGTTACCTTTTTACATCCGCACCATTCCACATTTTATTTCCATGCTTTCTCATTACTCAACTCCACTGAGGTGGCTGTTTTGTGCTATTTGTTTTCATTATTCTCTCAGATGCATTACACTGGCAAGATGAACTAAAAACAAAGCAATGGGAGAAGTCAATGGACCACCGCGGCTGCTGCATGTGGAGTCCCATCACAGCCCCGAGAAGGCAGGCAGAGCATGCAGGGCGGCTGAAATACGCAGGATGTGACCATATTAATGTAAATGTGTCTACAAATAACTCTGTCACTCGCGGTGGCGTGGAATAAAGTGCAAGCTGCTTTTGGCTCGTCCGTCTCGAAAAAGGGCAAAGTATTCACTTTCAATCATTCCTAACATTTCACTTCAAACTTTTTGAGAGATTATCTGAACTCTTCATCTTTGCGAAGGTGCGGAGGAGACAGGCTGTGGGCACTGTTTTCAGAATGTCACTCCACTGATCTGGACCCACGTTTGCTTTTTGATAATAAATTGTAACGTGGTGACCGTAACGACACAAACACTTTTTTTCTTTTTTCTTTTCAAGAGATAGAAATCCTGTTTGTTGACGATAAAAAGATGGAATCCACCTCAGGTGCTATGGAATGAATATTTTATTTGTGTGTGTGTTATTTATCTGCTGTGATCACAGTTTCCCTTTCTGACTCCAAACATCAAGTATCACAAACAGAACTGATGAAACAGAAGATTTTCATCAGTCATTACAGTTTACCTTGCACGCTGAACAACCAAACGCCATTGCAGGAATAAGTCTGGGTTGTGTGTAATGTAACCCTGTAATGTGTCCCTGTTCACCGTATTTGCATCACCTTATTTAAAACAACACAATAAACCCCCCATGCAATGGTGTCTGATAGAAGTTACATTCTTACACACATACTATGAAAAAGTGGAAATGTGTTATGTGATGGATTAAAAAAGGAACAAAAAAATACATCTAAGCGTGGTTAAATATCTTTTGATTGGGTTTGCACAGCGAAACTAGTTCTCCATGTGTGTACATGCAGGTTTGACGTGAATTCACAATGGTGAATTGCCTGTAGGTGTGAAAACGTGAGTTTGTCTGCCTTTCAGTTTGCACCGCTTTCGCACATAGCTGGATTCAGCTCCAGCTCCCTCCAACTTGGATGAAGTTGATGAAGATGGATGGATCATGTGTTTATGTGAGAGTAGACTATAGCCAAGTGAAATACTCTGAATTTAAATCTGCCTCCAACTTTTAAATTCGCCTCCCTTTTTCCATGAGAAAATGCTACACATCACGGATAAAAGTCATTGCCTCCAGTGTTGCGGCCTAATTTCAATAAAAAGCTGAAGCCAGCTGCAAAAATCACGACATTGTGCCACATACCGATTTGCATATTTGTCATATCATCACATTTAATATTCACACACAGGATTTTTGAGAAATCCTACAAAAATATGTTGAGTAACGTTCAACTGACACTAACTAGCTCTATTGTGAGCAGCAGCTAGAAAGCTATATCATTCTCAGATGCTTTTGTTCTTCAGGCTGTGTATTTTAACACATTTAATTTCAAATAAAGCACCGCATAAATGTGCCAACTTCACTCTAACTAGGTTTAATTTACGATACACAAAGAACACATTTCCCACTGTGTTTCAAAATTAAGTGAATAATTTGACGTTGGTATATTTTTCTCAGCTTTGGGGTTCCTGTGTTGCATTGTTTACCTTCAGAGGGAGCCAAAATATTTTTAAAACATGAAGGAATATTGCATTTTAGATACAAGTGAATTGCACATGTCGATGGTGTATGATGATGAACATGCATTTAGGGCCACATTTACACACACACAGTAACTGGGTATTCCCCAAAAAAACCCTCTACATTTTTAAAGTATCATTGTTCACACTAGATTGTTTTCAAAAAAAATTTGTGGAAAGAATTTGTGATTGTAAATAAACAAGCCAAAAGCGTAAAAAAAATGCTATATCAAGCTCTGTTTTAAAAGCTTCCACTGCCATCACAGCAGAGAAAACTGTAAACACAGGTCGCATACATATAATGCTGATGCATATTGTTATGCCTCCCTCTATCTACACGCAAATGTAAAGACAGAGTTTTTCCAAATATCCACTTCGGTCAAATCCATTTATTTGATTATCACAATTCAATTGGATTTCTGAAGGATTGAAGTTTTGCAATATGTTTGTGACGATTGCCAACCTGTATATTAGGGACTTTGGGGATAAACATTACTTTTTGGGTTGAAAAGGATAGTAAGTGGTTCTAAGTGAATGATAAGTGGATGCTAATGCAGCATTTGAAGCAGCAGAAGTAGAGCAGACAGTAACCATATCAAAATTCCTAGCAATTTGATATATCCAGGAAAATATTACAGTTGCAACCACGAGTGACATAAACCACAACTAGAGCAACATAAAAGAAATGCAATGTGGGTGATGCTTGTCAGAAAATCAAAGTTTGAGGTATGACACGGAAAATGTCTTTAAAATGAAATATCAAAAGTTATTGAGAGTTACTTTGAGGAAATGCCTCTCACAATGACGAGAGCGGCTTCTCTGCTCGGAGCTGAGACACTTTGCACTTCCTTTTTAAACATGTTCAGATGCAAGTGTAAACACCAGTGTTCTTCTGATAAAATAAATCACATTGTTGGTTTTACATTAATCAATGAGCAGATACACGCACGCACGCACGCACGCACGCACGCACGCACGCACGCACGCACGCACACACGCACACCATTAGACTATTGTATATTTAATCCTGTTTTCTTTCATGTAAACATTATCTTGTCTAGTGATTCATCTTGGACTGAACGGCTTGACTTGATCTCGATACCATATGCAGCTTTGCAGGGTTCAGCTTTCTGCTCCAACCTGCAGGGGTGTGTGTGATTGGATAATGGCAATGGCAATCAAATCTAGAGCATATCTCATCTATTTAAAACATTTCTTGTTTATTTTCGATACAAAAAAGGATAGGATACAACCCTAGCATCTGTTTCCAATTTCCTTGAGCATGTGGATAAATTATATAGCAAGCTACAGTGCTGAAATTCAATTTTTTTTTAAATCAACCTCTCTGAATTTTAATTACAAGTGGATCCAACATTTCCATTAATGATACAACGCATCAGCAGGTTTCTAGTATTTTCAACCATTTTCGCTGTGCGCATCGGCTGTGATTGAAAAGTTTCATTAAGTTTTTATTGGTCCTTGAAAGTGTGTTGAAGGAAGGTTGAAGCGGCTGCTTTGTGTCACTTACCTCCATAAGAGACTGCACTGTGAGAACGGATGGGAATCTGGGAATCAAGCCCCGTTGAAATGACTTGTCAGTCAGTCTGCTCCTCTGTATTAAAACTGCAGAGAAGACATATTGACTCAACCATCGCTGAGTGCCCTTGCTGGCTGGCTCGTAGACAGAGGGAGCCTTGATGCTAATTATAATGGGAAGACAAAGTCTCCCCAGCGGGCAGGCAAAGAGAAATCCAGTAGGATTACCAAAGTGATGAATCATACCTTTTACTTTCGCAGCTACACCGAGTTCATTATTTTATAACTCACAGCTCTCAGCATACAGTTATTATTATTTTATTTTTTTGTTGTTTACCAAAATGATGAAATGTTTGTGTTTAACAATATCAACATGAGCAATGATATCTGTGGGACAGAGGGATAAAGAGGACTTTGTGGAGGACTTTGTGGAGCACACACTGTAGACACACTTGGACAAATCTGCAAACAAAGGCTAAACTACTGTTGTGATAGAAATGTCTCATTTGACCACAAAAAAAAAAAAAAAAAAAAAAAGATTTGTTTGTTGGCTTGAAAGGAAAGACAACTCCTAAAGTGACATTTATGAAGTTGCAACTTAGTAAATTAATAAATACAATTTATAATTAATACAGCACTCTTATGGGCTCCTTTGTAAAGTTTATTTTCATTCAGTAAAATATCAATTTCATTGAAAAAAACCTCCCTCACACTCCTGAGTATATTGAGTCTAATTCATCGGTAAAATTAGCCTCCTCAGTTTGTACCTTCAAACCTATCATTGGTAGTCAGTTAAATAGACTGCTATTCCACGGCTGTACCGCCTCTGCAAGATGTCATTTTTACATCTAATTGCGTACCCACAAAATAAACTAACATGAGGCAGCAGGTTAATTAGCAGACCACAGAAGGGTTGGGTTAAACATGTACAGCCACTCTTGTCATTTTTCTTCTCTTTTAGTATTTATGCGAGGCTAATTACCTCCTTTGCTCTCGGTTTGTACTTGACAAAGATACATGGCCGTGGTATTATTCTTTCCTCTTGCTCTGTCAGGAAAAAGAAATTACATTGAAAAATGCGAGCGGACTCTATTGATGACATCACATTCATGTTTTACCTTTTTAATGTCTGAAGTCAGACTCCTACATGCTTGCTATGTTTCCATGCTTCACCACAGTCAAAAAAATCAATAAAAATAAAGCCTCACTGTGCCCTGACAGATCAAGGAGTCCCCACCTCTGCATTGAAGGATCTAACATTTTTCTTCTGGAGCCTAGCTGTCCTTTCATAGTATAGCATTCAAATTATGATCAGAATTATTGTATAATGTCAGACTTATGTGGTAACAGCCAGGGCTGCATTTGTTATCTTCCTATAGGAACAGTTGCAACATACATATAGCACGTGTAAATATACTGTTTTTGATCATTCAAATGATTCTATATGACAGTAGTACTGAAAATGTAAAGGATGCAGCGATGGCGAAAGGACAACTCTTGTATCAAGTCTGTATGAATAGTGAAATACTGTATGTAGTTCTCTGGTCAGTTTAAAACGTAAACAAATTATTCAATATTTATAAAGACTAGGTCATACAGTATAACTGTTTATTTCTACTGCCTTTAAAATGGCACAAAAGTAAAATGTTTCCATAATATTTCAACGGCATCATTAGGTTCCTTTGATTTCAGTGGGCGCCCTATGAAGGGTTAAAACCTTATCTAACAACTAAATAAGTTTTTAATAAATTAGAGCAGAGGTCAGAAGCACACAAATCAAGACAAAAATATATTGCAAACAAAGATCAAAATATCCCAGTTAAATTAGGTGCTTACAAAATGTGAATTATATCACATCCCAATTCTCAAGATTACCTGGTATCACAGTCACCTGTTATAATGCAACCAGAATACTAATGCGCTGTCGGTGATTGCATAACTATTTTTCTGTTTTTAGGTAAATTGTCACAGTGTTATCATTTTCCTGGTTGACCTGTTTGTGTCAATAGGGACTGTCGTGCTAACCATGTAATGGTTTACAAGAATAATGTTTCAAACCAATTTTCTCCTAATTCAAAAACGTCTAAGTGAAAGACACTTCATGGCTTTTGTACGCAGAGATCAATTTGCAGAGTTGGAATACGAGACAGAAAATTGTAGCACTGTTGAGAAATGAGGTGCAGACAGAGATCTTGGAGATAGATGTCTGATCAGATAGGAAGTAACTGCGAAGAAGGAAGAAAGGGATAATCAATGAAAAGCGAGGGAACAGAAGACTTGACTAGATATGTGTGATGTGAAAGTAGGAGGAAGGAAATCAATAAAAGCCTTCTGATTACAGCCTCCCAACTCAAACGTGATGGTATAGTTCTCTTGTGGATTGTAGTGTTTCAGTGTCTGTGACAGATGAGTTGAGTTGTTAGATCCTCTCCAGTTTGATCATCTTCAGAGTCTCATATGGCTCCTTTTAGAAAGACGTTTCCTGGCCAAATCCGATCCGGTCCCAAGTAAAGTAAGTACTCCTTCGGTGTGAGTGGCAGTCATTCAGTGCGGTACAAGGCAGTGATGAAAAAGGGTAAAACAAGGTATGATTGTTGAGACAGAAGATTAGAAGAAAAGTGTTGAGTGTGAGGAGAGGTGAATGAACCAGGAGTGGAGATGAGAGCAGAGGCAGAGCCGAAGAAAAGCTGCAGTAAGAAGAAAGGAAGAAATACGTAATAGAAATGAAAAGGCACTCCTGCTGTTGATAATTGGGGCGGAGATGTGCCAACACAGTCTGAGAGGTTTTGCACCTGAGGGTAGTGTACCACAGGGGCCCAGGCAGTGAAACCACATTACAGCCCTCCTGTGTGCACTGGACAGTTTCACCGGATAGCTGGAGCTCCGAAAGAAGGAGGCAGAAGAGAATGAAAGAGAAAGAGACTTTTCTGCTCTTTCTTTACAGTTTTTACACACACACACACACACACACACACACACACACACACACACACACACACACACACACACACACACACACACACACACACACACACACACACACACACACACACACACACACACACACACACACACACACACACACACACACACACACACACACACACACACACACACACACACACACACAGTTTTATCTCAGATGAGCAGAAGAGAGCTTGACATTTACCCATTTGCTTCTTTCCGCAAATAACATTTGTGTTCTCTCTCCTGCACTAAACAATTCCAATAAATGCAATGTCTACCTCTCAACTTTAATTTAAGGCAGGCTCCATCAACAAAATTGATTTGCTGTTTTGATTTGATATCGAGGTGAGGTGTCAGGCATGCATGATGCACGCATGTGTGAGTGTCTCTCTGGGTTAACTCTGTGAACAACTGATGGCAAGGCAATATGGATAGAGGAAGAACCTTCATGTCTTTTGAAATCTTGAAAAGTTATCGTCTGAATTATGAGCAGAAGTTTACAAAAACATGAGTCTTTGAGTTTGAAGTTGGACAATTTCAAGGAGTTCAAGTTTGGTTAAAAAAAAACCCCAACATATCCAGAAGATCAACCTTCTGTTTTGATCAACCTCTATTAAGTTCCCATTAATGCAATAACGATCCACCGAAAACTGAAAAGTTTCACGTTTAGACTGCAACGTTTTAAAAACCATCGTCAAACACAGAGAAATGACAGAAACACTGAAGATGTAAGTTTTCATGTGTGTCCACTAGTGGGTGCTGTGTTCAAGTGATGTTCAAGTTATTGTAAATGCAACCAAGCCCATCAAACTGTCTTTCTTCGTCTTTATGGCTTTTGTGTTTTCACTTGAAAACATTGTCATGTAAACGAGGCGGAAGCGGGCTTAACAGTGAAACTTCGGTCTCTTTACAAGTTGGCACCAGAATTTAATCCATGAAGAAGGGGAGCTTGTCAGAAAGCAATCTGTCTTTCATCTCGAAAATGAAAACAAAATATATGCTTTGCCAAAAAACAAAAACAAAAAAACAAAAACACTGTGGGAGGAATGCACACCCACATCAAACCAACTGTTTGGAAATTGACCTTCACTGAATGACGGGCGCTGCTGCTTGCAGTACTGCAACAAGGAGGAAACGCCACTCATCACGACAATGGCCGCACAAGAAATACTTCCACTGAGCTTAGTTGACGGTGAAGGTTTCAGGAAGTTAATAGAATATGTTTAATCTGAATGCACGCTTTCAGGAGAGAAAGAGATATCCCCCAGAGAACTGCACAACACAGTGCCTCGTACTTTAGGAGGATTTAAAGTCCGATATAGTTAAAGATTGGGATGAATGGCTTTTGAGGGCTCGTACTTGAGGAAGGAGAAAATATTTAAAATCCTTGATAAAATACTTCAAAGTGAAGTCTGAAGTAAAGCCTATACAGTTCAGTCTGTTTTTCATTCGGAGCGCAGGCAATTCTCTGTGTGAACAGTAATACGATTTTTTTAAATAGAATAAAAAAAAAAAAAAAAGAAGCAAGATTATGTTGCATCTTTACAAACAAGATTTCTTTGATCACAGGCATTTTCTCTTTTATACTGTTCATACAGCACAGATAAGTCCTCATGTGTTAATTAAACTAAACCAAACCAAAGCAAACCAAGTAGTCCCCCTCATCCTCCTTTTAAAGATGAAATAAAGCCAAACATTGCAGTAATGACATCCATGATTAGAAGGTAAAATAAGGCAGTTGCACGGGAGCAGAGGGGTCTCTTTGGACACTCAGATGCGGTAGGTTCAAGACGCAGCGAGGTCGCTGTTGCACATAGACGAGGGAAGCAGTGTTTCCGAGGTGGAAGGTCTGACAAAGTTGCTCATTGACCAGTATGTTGCATGTCACAAACTGCAGGCTGTGTGTGACCCAGTCATCTTCTCAGCGTTATGACTCACTGTCAATTCCGGTCCATAATTTTCTGAAGTCATTGTCAGCAATTATGTTCTATGTAATGACAGCAAATGTTCAGAACATAGCACACAAGTGGGTACAGACTGACATCTGTATAATTAAGTTATTGTTGTACAACTGTGGGTGGCACAAATTGTGTCAGCGTTATGCAACCACACAGGAGCCTATAGGAGTCGCCAATTATTTGATGGTACTGTATATGCGGTTCAAACACACTTTGACAGTTTTTATTTAGAGCCAAATTTCATTATCTTTGCTCCCAGTCTGATCTGAGTCATGCTCATCAAAACTAGTCCATTCATTAGAGTTACACCGCCTTCCAAGACACACTTGTTAGTGTGCGTGTGTGTGTGTGTGTGTGTGTGTGTGTGTGTGTGTGTGTGTGTGTGTGTGTGTGTGTGTGTTACCTAATTTTCCAATGAGGAATCAACCAAATAATTATCTCTTTTGGAATTTCTAACCATTTATAGTGAACATTCTTTAAAAAGAAATGCCACATCAGACTGAAAATGTTTTCTGAAGCTTTGAAATTGGCTGAAAACACTTGAAATGGTGTTTAACCAGTCACATGCAATAGCTTGGTTGGCATTCAGGGAAAACTGTTCTTGGTAAAATGCCAGCAACAAGATTGTTAATCTGCTATTTGCTGCAAACTTGAACCTCCTGAATGCTACTGTAGTTTTACTCCTTGAAATGTGATACATTTTGAACTCATTAAACCTAAGCTACACTACTTGAAAAATCCTTTTTTCTCATGTATGTATCTATGGTGTATATTACTGAATGACTATCCATCCATCCATCCATCCATCAATATATATACAGTATATACAGTATATATATATATATATATATATATATATATATATATATATATATATATATACACCAGCTTGTGAACCGTACATCTCCCTCTATTCTACAATGCATCACAGCATTTAGTGGTTTTCTTCATTTTCTCACTGTGATCCTGGATATCATCCCAGAACTGAAATGTAGCATGCATTTATCAATTTCAAAAATCAAACCTGCTTGCAATGGGAAAATAGTTGTTTCAAGTTTTCACACCAAGCTTCTCTAAAGGAAACACAGCTGCGAACAGTATTGAGCGGTACATTAGAAAAGACATAAATATGGATAGAGATAGATAGGGATTGAGTTGGATATGGAAAGATAATGTCACGGAGTGATTTGCAGTGGTAGGTAGGAGTTTTATATCCAAAGTGTAACTTTAAAAATACACAGTCAGGGTGTCAGTGTTTTTGCTATTAGTCTAAGCAATCCAAGCAATACATCAGTATTGACAATATGTCTGTACATGTTGCTCTCCCGCTCACTTGTACTCTTGTAAAACATTGTTTTGGGTGTGTATTTATTTAGACTTGTTTACCGAAGTCTGTCCTCCCAGTGAATTACCACACATTCACTTCTCATACAGTGTTAAAACAAAAACTGTACAAGGACCCATTTTCACTTAGAATCACCTTTTCCCCAAACAGCTCCTTTCATTGTTTTGGTCCCAGTTGATAAGTTTTGCTCAGAAAATGTGTAGCTGAGAGCTTCGGGGACCAACCGCAGTCCCTGGAGAGTCTCTCTGAAACTCTTAGAGCTAATAGTTTTACGTTCACACAATATTTGACTTGGTTCTAGGGGCAGATGGGTTTTCTGAACTTGTTAGGTTGAGAGAAATGATTGTTCAATACAGGCAAGCTGGGCAAGGTTAGAGGCTGTTAAAAGTTTTGCTTTGGTGTTTTTGTTTTCATGCTTCTCAAGAGGACCTTGGCTTGGAAACAAAACACTCGCTCTGGTCTTTTCGAAGGTATTATGATCTTCAGTAAATGCAGGGTATTTTGAGTGGCCTAGTTATTCCAATCCATCCCTGTACCTTTTCACTTGAAGGTCACAGAGAGTATACCTGCTGTAATTAGTCCATTGAGGAGTGTTTGGTTACACAAAGTTGTGTGTTATTCATAATAAATATTATATTTGAGTGGGCAATTGTGTTGATTCAGTTGTTTCCACTTCATTATTGTAGTGTACTTTAAAAGATACAAACTCACATAACATACAAACTCCCACTGTTCTGTAAGCTAAAACAGTTACACTGAGACCGTCCTCATGACGCTCAGTCTCAGTGCGACCTGAGACATTTAGTTTGAAAGTAACCACTCCAGTTGGAGTACCAGCCACTTCACATACTCCTAAATTTGAGTTATAAATGCTCCACAATGCACAGCTCTAATGAGCTGTGCATTGTGGCCAGATATGTAGCCATATCACAGTTGAGCCAATGTTGTGAAGGGAATCCATTAAGTGGTAGAAATGTATTCCATGAATTCATATACAGGCATCTATCAACAACTCATTGGAACAGTGACATGCTGCTGTTTATGCTGTGTGCATCAAGCGCTGTGCAACAGCTGGAATAAAAGTAGAAAAGCCTAACAGCTGAAACTAAAAGTGCATTTTGTGAAACATGAAGCAAGATGCAAAAACAGATGAGTGACACAGGAAACGCCTTCCTGCCTTCCTTCCTTCCTTCCTTCCTTCCTTCCTTCCTTCCTTCCTTCCTTCCTTCCTTCCTTCCTTCCTTCCTTCCTTCCTTCCTTCCTTCCTTCCTTCCTTCCTTCCTTCCATCCACTTTCCCACTTAAGTCCACATGGATTTGTAGTGGCAGGTTGGAAAGCAAAAAACCTCAGACATCCCTTTTGCCTGCAACTTCCTTTTGCACTTTAGCACCACCCAAATCGCTCCCAGGCCAAATGAGAGATATAATCTCTCCAGCAGGTCTCGGACCGACCCCGGGGCTCCACTTTGAGTCTCTCCTAGATGGCTGCACTTCTCACTCTATCACTAAGAGTGAAGCCCGCCACCCTGTGAAGAAAACTCATTTCAATCTCTTATATCTGCAAGGTCACTCTTTGGGTCATCACCTGAACTTCATGACCTTAGGTAAGGTTGGGGATGGAGACTGACTAGTAAACAGAGTGCTTTGCTTTGCTTTGCAGCTCAGCTCCCACTTCATTACATCAGTCACAACCAAATGTGTGGCCTAATTGGGATGTGGCCCCCTCCCATCGCTCATGAATATTACCCTAAGAGACTCGATCTCCTCTAGAGCACGCATATGGTGAATGGGATGTTGAACTACTCTCAAAATGTTAAGTATACTCATGGTATATAATGCATAGCACTTTAGTCTGTTCATAGAGGATTTGCATTGCATAGAATGATGAATGGTAATGTGACATGACTCCACCTTATGCTGGAAAACACAAATTTTCGAGATGACATCTGTTCTGTAGCTTTTGTTGGGTTCATGCATACTAATCAAATAACATTTACATCACTCGCACATACACTACAAAATGCACAAACACACGCTCTCACCAAGTCTTGAATAATTTCAAAATGTCTAACCCCAAATTACCCCTAACACCCGGCTCTGACAGATGGGGCAGTGATCAACTTCTTGATAAATGTCAGGGCAAACGCTGAAGACCATTAGCAGCTGCTATTAATCTATTTGCTGAAAATTAGTTGATATTTTTCTCACTGAGGGTTTTCACTGCTGTGAAGGGTGGTTTTAGAGTTATATATGACTTTTTAAGTGTGTTATTTTGTTGCGGGAACACCTCTACACAAATACAGAAAGAGAAATGAAACAAAAATAGTATTGAATATGAGAAGCAAACCTGGAGCAAGGAGAATAAATCTCACTCCATTTTCACTGAGAGGTAGCCATAAGACAAAGTTTCAACCGTGCAGATAAACCTGCTGATGATTTAATGCTTTTTTCATTCAAATTTAAAAAGACACCTCACACCTCCTGGTGCCACTCATTCAACCTTTTGTTTAACTAAGCAATTTACAGATCCCTTTTTTCTCCGCCTGTTAATACTTCAATGGTCCTTGTGGTACAAATGGAGTCAGAATTGAAAAGAGTGACTCCTTTCAGGTTCAAATGAGGATTTTAAGGATGAACCGCCTCCTCTGTCACTTTACTCCACCTTATTGCCATGTAAGAGAGACAAAGTGGCAAAATGGTGCACAATAACAAGTCAGACTCTGTCCACCAGGCTGATCCATCTAAGAATCACTGACATTAAGATCACATTGGGGGACATAATGTAATTTACCTGCCTCATCAGCTAATGCAGCACAAATCCATTTTCGCCCAAACAGGAAGAGCCACATACATTACCTTGATGACTATGCAGAGTCAAGGGGGAAAGACTAATGAGACTAAATGTAATTACTGTCCACCTCCGATTTGAAAACAAAATAAACCCTGCTGCACTCCCATTTGAGAACAAACCTTCTTCGCAGCACCACTCAGCAGTTCAATGGGCTTTTGGGTCATTATTTAGACTGGCGTTCACGCTCTTCATTTGGACTACCATTAGCTGATGGCACAGCCACAGTATTCTTCCTGACATCCATGAACTGATTAAAAAACAAACAAACACAGGAAGCGTTGAGTTATTGACATTTTAACAATATATTGATGAAACTTTCCACTCTAGTTGCTGAAGTGCTTTGTTAGTGGAGCTCCAGTAACCTTAATTTCATTGAAAACAATGTACTTTCTAAAGGTATCAAAAAAAAACAAAAAAACTTACATTGTCCCCATCCGGTTTCCTCACTCTCTGCCCGTCTTTTCACATTGTGCTCGTACAAGGTGACCTGTCCAGCATTGTAATGTGCCATGGAGGTGAAAGTGTGGGATGAGTATGCTCTACTTTTCCCCCTGTCCCCCTCTGAACCTTCGGTAAAACGAGGCACCCTAATATAGGTGAGCGGTTTTGGAGCCTGGCAGCATTATGCAGCATGAGATGTGTGCAAGGGCGGATGAAACATTTAATGATCTGAAAGTTGTTCAGTAAGGAGATTAAGATCCTGAAGGAACTGGCATGTAAAACCTCCTCTCAGTAGAGTCACAAGACAACAGTCTCATTTCCAGGGAGACAAGTCTGGCCCCTAGCTGTTCACTGAGAATATTTATAATGGATATTATTTATTTGATTATTTATTTATTTGTTTATTCATTAATTATTTTTCTTTATATAAGTTACAACCCATATAATGTATTGAAGAAGGAGAAAGTGGAATCGCTGATCGTGTGTGTGTGCGTGGGGGGGGGGTATGAATAATTAACAGTAAATCAACAAATAAAGTAACAAAAAATGGTAAATAATCTTATCGGATCCAACAGCTGCGTTGATACCCCGACACCCCCACACCCGCGTCTGGTAAAGAAAAAGCCCTGTCCATGCAGTTAAGCTGCTTATAAATATTTGTAATTAAAATCGGAGAGGGGAAGCTGAGAGAGTGGCATCTTTATCGCTGAAGACACTGCTGCTGCAGGTGTCTTTGATGCCCAGAAAAGGCGTTTTTGATCTGACAGCACAGGAGTGCCGAGACTCCGACTGACTTGTCCCACTCAGCACCCCCCCCACGACCCCTAATAACCCCACCTTTCCCTACAGCACCCTCACACATTCTAGAGTTCATCACCTATTTGTTTAGCATTTTCATCTATTCTACCGGGACTTTGAAATCTCTTCAGTACAAGCCATTCAATCATTCATCAATGTTATTTTTGTATTTTAGGTATGGACAACACTTTGTAATTTTGCACAGATTTTCACACTACTGCATCCAACTGTATGTAGCCGCATCTATTTTAAATAATATACTTTGCCAAAAATATAAAAGCCTTTCATCATTTTAATCACTCAAACAGTGGATTAAACGTAACGTCCAATTGGTTTCTTGTAGTGACGATTAACAATTATCACCCAAATTATCAGGCTTTTAACAGAGCTTTTCATGATGTTTTTCATCTCTTCTTTTGGGATTTTATCATTTAAATGTTCCTTATTTTGCTGATCTGCATTAAGTCCTTGTAGTATTTTCAGATTGTTTTTATTTCTGTTACTTTTTAAAAGTTATGAGTGAAATTGAACATATAGTATTGCTCATAATTTCTCTGTAGGGGATGCATTTATTGTAGGATTACTGTAGTAGATTATACAATTCTATTTCCATCTCCTGTTGTATACTACCATTTTACAATGTAAGCTGGAAAAAGTAGCGTTACTATGATTTATTGGATACTCAATGTTTAGCATAAACCGTTATATATGCATTCTGTAGTTGTAATGAACTTACCAGAAATGTTAGAAAATACCCAAGCTATTGAATAGAGTCACGGCTGGGTAAAGGGTTAAAAAATTGATGCAGGATCTAATTCATGTTGCTGAATGTCCAGTGTGAGAATAATTGCATCCTCTTCAGTGTAGAAATATTAGGAGATCAAAGAGTGATATCTTTTACCTCGTCCGAGTAGCAATGTCCATGGGAGTGGCGGTGTAGAGGTTATGGAAGTATGTTTCTTACCTGATGAAAGACTAATAATTTGTTTGAAGCCAGTGCTAACCATCTACTGCTCACGTAGCTCCATGGTTCTAATGGAAAATGGATTAATGTTGCTTAAATACCCGTGTGACTCCAATCAATAAAAGTGAGATGAACATAGACCACACCCCCCAGGTAATTTGTTCAGTAAAGATGGCTGTTGCATAAAATCAAATCCTTTTTGTCTTCATTAATCTTTTCCAAATTCTAACGATCTAAATAAAAAATACATTGACAGTGCCATCACTGCTACAAGGGCACCTGGGAAATCAGCAAATGGCACAACCAATTTGTCTTTACAATGCATTTGTAACCAAAACAGAGGGAGGAAGTGACCAAGAAAAAGAAGTCATAAATACCCCTGCCACAGAGGCTCTGCTCCAGCATTTCACCTACCACAACCATGTTTCGAAATCAGCAAGTCCTACCTCAGCCAAGTCAACCATTCCCATGTTTGGTCATGATCGCAGAACTGAGCTCACGATTTTGTCTTCTACATGGCTGAATACTTTCTTTGTGACATCACTAAAAAAAAGCAGACTCTGGTGCCATATGTGAGCTTTGTCTGTGAAACAAATGCTGCAAATACATGTTGTACTTTTGAACATGTGCTCGTCAGTGTCAAGTGATCAAAAATGCTCACAGTGGAAATGAAGACAGGATACATGAATTCCTGCCACAGCCATACATTATGCCTGTAGACACAGTCCACATTTGAAACACTCTTGTCAAGAAAGCCTTGCTGGTTGTCAGTTGTGATTAATGTGAAGTCCCTCAAACATGGCGAAATATATCAGAGAAACTTCTAAGAGAAAGGTTACCGAAAACACAATCGCAGTGAATGAGGACATTGCTGAATTTCATACAGTTTTTTTTTCCCATCTGTCCCCAATCATCCCAGATGCTTTGTCTCACAAGAATTATGAGACCTTTCTCTCATGAGGAAATTGCTTTTGCAGCAACCTCATAGTGTTCTTTGGGATCCTTAGCAGCCAACCGGAGAGTATGAGTGAGTGTGTGAATGTGTGTGTGATGTACAAGTGCTGACACAGCTGAACAGTGTCACTCTTGGACCTAACACAAGGTGAGCACACGTCCTGTCACACACATTCCTTCCCTGATAATTTGTTTGTGTCGTCTCTGAGCACCTGTCTATGTCACCTCCCTTTGGAGATTGAAGTGTGAAAGGCAGTTGTTTCCTTTTTCTTTTCTTTTTTTTTTTTTGGACGATCAGATAAGTTCGTTATTAGCACGGGAGCTGCCTGCCTCATTTGCTTGTGATACTAGTGTGATTAATATTGTGTCAAGTCACAGGGAAAGTTTCCCAGTGCCAAGTGACTAAAAAGGAAATATGGAGATGAAAATCAGGGCTTATTGTGATGGTGAACGTTAGCAGAACAGCAGAGAGCCGCCGTCTGTCTGTGAAGTGACCTTTCAGGAAAAATGTGGTTAGTGTCCATCATTAACCCCAGCCTCTCATCCCTTCCTCTGCTTCCTGTCACCATGCTTTTCCTTTCATCCAGAATTACATTTTTGTTCTTTCCTCTGAAGTGTAAATTTAGTGGCAGGTACCTCTTTATGTGAGCAACTCAGGGTGCGACGTAGGCCAAGAAGATTGATTTAAAAACACTTGACTGAAAGAAACATCAAATCAAATAAGGATCTAAGCTGAGTACCCGTGAGTCAGACGAGCGGAAAATGTAGTAGATGAGATACAGAGCAGTAATGTGATGAGGAGAGGACTACGGCAGGAAACATTGCATGAAAGGAAGGGAGAGGTCAGGTTTAAGTTGTTGGCTTGTTTTTCAGGGGAAGGAAAAAAAAATAAAAAAATCTGCTTCATGATTTTTTTGGGCAATGATTGCACAAGCAATCAAACGATTTTTGTCTATACTTCCTCCACTCTTCCTTCTGCACTTTTAAAAACCTGGCGCCAGCACTATGCTGATTCCAACAAGACCACGGAGAGTCAGACATCGAGTTGTGAGTTGAGTGTGTTTGAAAGTGGGGATGAATGTAGCCTGAAGCTCCCCCTGAAGCGAAGACGAGGACTGGACTACAGAGATCTGATAGACTCCTAGTCAATGTCTCAGATGATTCTCATTTTTACACTTGCACTGTTCAACTTTTACTGATATTATTCTGACATTAGCATGACAGAAAGTGAAGTTAAGATTTTTTCATGTTTTGAAATTTGTTACTTACATGAAGTTCGTAATGCGACCACCACCGCGACCACTACTTTCCATATCCTACAACTACTACTTCTACTGCTACTTGGAATAATATAGTCGTTTGATTGAAGTTTGATTTCGCCAGATGCACAGAAAGTTTTGCTGTATACACGTGTTTTCACATTTGCAACATTGTATAATGTTCCAATTTTCAGTTTGATGGAATTGAATCAGATTATCATTTTAAAACTTGCCTCATCAGTGTTTTCCCATTAACGATCCTATAAGAAAAACATTGTGAATGAAAGGTGCCTCTCCAGAGTAAAACAGCACCTCTGCAGTCCCTCCATTGTAATTCATGCTCATTGAACTCATTGATTTGTTTTTACGGCCTAAAACCCTTTTAATTTGCTTTTACAGAGCTCAGGGGTTTACAGCAGGCGGTTATTTTCAGTGGAAACAAAAATAAATTCACAATTTACAGCTCTATGCCAGCCTTACTTTAGTTTGGTGGTGATTCAGGCTCCTTTTTTGGCGTCTAAAATGGACAATCAAGGCATTTCCCTGATTGTAAATGGGAATTCCCAGGATGTTTGTTGATGTTTTAATGACAAATAATCTGTGTGCAAAATCCAGGGCAGGTTCAAAGGAGTTTACTTATTCTTTTAATCATTCATATACCAGATAAACCAGTCAGAATGCCATCTGCCATTCTCTCAAGAACTCAGGTGGGCTTTCACGTTACCATGTTGTGGAAGTGACAGATGGAGATAAGGACTGAAGACACCTGCTGTCTAACCAAAAAACAGTTGCAGTCTGACTTATCACTTGTCTGAAATGAAGAGCAGCACATGATATCATCTTCTGACTTCTTCTGACCTTTCCTATCCTCAGGATAATTAGAGTAAATAGTGAATTAACTGCTGTCACATGCATACATGAACACTGCACCATTTTGGTCTCTGACTGAATCTAGCTTTTGTTGGTTAATAAATAGACTTATTTTCGTGACCTCAAGACAGCAATATGCCATTAGTGATGGAAAATGGGCTTCACATATGAACAATCACACTAACGTGGCTGTGGCTAAAAACATATCCGTGTGTCTTCAATGAGGAATCAAATAATTATGTCTTTCGGAATATCTAACCAGGTATTAAAAATGTTTTAAGAAGAAATACCACGCCAGACTCAGAATGTTATCTGAAGTGTTTGTGTGTGTAAATAGTGGAGGGATTGGTCAAGCAGTAAAATTGTGTAATTCAAAGTAAAGTCCATTTAGCATTCAACCATCGGAGGATATATGTGCTCAAATACATTTCACAGTTATTAGACAGGAAAATGACCATTGCGTTAGACCGAAACTGGAAAAAATACTTGTGTTGCGCATGCACTGTGCCCAGGATGGATTCCTATGCATCTTCAGAGGGTAAGTTAAACCTACTTTGATGTATCATTACTCTGTTTAGGCCTCAATATGTCAACAAACTAACTCACTAACTACCTTAATTTGATAACTTCAAGTCATGTGAGTGTTGCAAATTGTCCTTTATCATTAAGGTAGAGGACAACACGAACTACTCTACTCTGCCTTTTAGTTGTCATTGTGAATGTGTGTGTGTATAAATATGGTCACTCAAGTCTTGCTTTTGCTGCAGAGAGAAAGAGAGGAGGCACACAAAGCAGGCCACAGGCAGAGCTATTGATCGGCCTCGTCAAGGTTCAGGGATATAGATGAGTTACAAAACCATCATTAATTACAAATCACTTCTGCCTTGAAAGTCGATTAGGGCAGAAAGCAGCAAAAAGTCTGTATCAAACACAGAAAAGTGATGGGCGTGCACATTTCTCATCCAGAGGTGTCTTTGACTTGTCAGGCCTTCTCACTTTGCCCTTCGCATCCTGGGTTTTTACGCTTCTTCAAGTCTTGTTTAATTAAAGCTGCATGTGTCTGTGCAATTGTTTGTTGTTGTGTTGGTCAGTAATTAGATGTGTGAACAAATTGATGCAGACATGTTTTCCATATTCAATAAGCATGTTCCACTGCCTTATCACTGACCACATAATCAATACATCCAGACACATGATATATTATAGCACATAATGTTGCATATATTTAGCATGTGTTGAACCATATGCTAATGTGCACATAAAGCGGTGCGGCACTGTGAAACAGTCATGAACAGGTGCAGAGTTTACAATAATCCACAGGCAGGTTCACAGACGGTCCCTGTCAGTGCCACTTGAGAGAGTCCCTGCTGTCTCAGACAGGTTGCAGTGGAGCTGTGCTTTGCATTAAAATTGCAAGCAACACCCTCTTCATCCCCACACAATCTCTCCACTGCTCTCCTTTTTTTTTTTTTTTCTTTTCTACAAGGCAAAATAAAGTGTTCTTGAATCCCAAACTGCATACACCCTGCAAAACATTTTCTCCAGGTGTCACCCAGCCTTTGTGTTCTGTTCTCACACCGTCCGGCTCAGTGCAGCTCTGCACCTGTCTCTAGTCCGCCGATGTTTTAAAGTATTTTTGGAAAGAGACCACTGTCTGTGATTAATGTTTGGTGTGTAGCTGTGTATGTAAGCAATCACAATTCGTCCGTGAAGACTTCTCTTCCTGGCTCTGACAGGCGAGCCCGGGCACACAGAGCACAGCAGTGTCTTCGACTCTATAAAGCTGATTTCAAATACAGCCGTTTCAGAGGAGACGTACCGCAGTGGCATGAAGCAAGCAGGCTAAACAGATCAACAGCTCTCTCCCTCTCTCTATTGCTCCCACTCTTCTCCTCTGTCTCTTTGCCTCACAGTTTCTGAGCCTCTGCTTGCTTTCCCTCTGTTTTATTGTGACAAGACACAGCAAGTCACGGCTTGAATACCAACGTGATAATTTCTTGACAGTCTCCCTTTATTTGTCTGCTATCACCCTGATAAGATGATTTTCACTCTCGGGGTTTGTTTTGTCTTGGCAAAGATGGCCTAGAAGACTAAGCTCATTCATTCTCTCCCTCGCTCTCTCTCTGTCTCACTCATTTGTCTTTCCATCAGTTGTGGCTCTCCTATCTTTTAGACCACTGTGCACACACATCGCTATGTGTATGAAAAAGAGTCCGAGAGCCTAAGATGATTATAGGAAGATGCCACGCAGAGTAGAAATGTGTCCAGCCAAGCTCATACTGAAGAGAGTTTTAGGAAATAACGGTGTGTGAATGCTTGTGGTACTTCATCATGCAATAAAGCACATAAAAGTCTGATGTCTATTATTCTGTACATTTCCTTTGTTTTCCTTCCTCGCCCTGAGGGACATCTGGAGTCTGTTTTGTTGTTTGCTGCTGTCGAGTGTCATCACTTGTGTGTAATGTGAAATAATAATTAATGTACCACAGACAATTGGCCGTGGTCAGAAGCTGCATGCAAAATTAACATGCTAGAAACCCAACGATGACTCATAGGGAGATTAAACTGGGTCAGGGAATGATTCTGCGTGAGTTTATATCAAAATTATGGCTTGCTATGTAGCCAGAGTCCTCTATGATCTCTGTGAGGTGTGGTGAGCTGAATAAAACACTATAACAGGTTAGCGGCAGCCTGAAAACAGGATAAATTTTGCTCGATAAGCCTGCACAATAGCCCATTAAATTATTGTGGGTCACAAAACAAAAGGGCTCCCAGAGAAGTTTGAAAGCCACTCTCGTGGGACGGATGGAAATATGGAGCCTACTTGATGACAGTGCCAGACACATTACACACAGAGCTGCAGAAGAGGGCTGAGACTGGATATTTTGGCACACAGACCAGGCACTCAGAACAAATCCTATATGAGTCCACAGAACAACACCCCCCCACCAACCCATGTCTCTTTCCAGGGTTGGAACAGGAGTTAATCGCTTTCATGATGGTGTCAGGTGCTTAAATTGATCAGTGTTAAAGGATCATTCCCAGTGACATTACCTCTCAGGGAGGAGAGACAAAGTGTACGAGAAAATGTACTCTGTTTACATGACATCTGACAAGGTAAAAGGACACCCTTCGATTGCTTTTGCTCTGTTGGAATCACAAAATCAATAGCGCTGGATTGCTCATATACTCATCAGCCCTCTTATTAAAGTATACACACTTGTCAACCTCGACTTCACGATGCTCTTGATACTCTTTGGTTTTACCTTATGAAAATGTATCATAGCGAGGTTTAAAGTTTTAATCCAATTTAGACCTGTATCACAAAAAAGACTGTTACCACAATAATATTGCTTTAGCTTTTCAGGTGCATCAAAAATATTGGCAATAAATGGTGAGCTGTGGTAGAACAAAAACATAACTATAAATCTAATTGAAGATGTACTTATTCGTTTGTATTAATTCATATGCGTAATGTCCGTGGTTTGATGCGCGCATAGCCAGGACTTTGTGGAATGTTGCTACATCTGCAAGAGTATCAAAACTCCATCCATCTTCACTGCCTTTTCCACCTCACTGTCCCAGCGTGCTGGAGCCCATCCAAGCTGACTCTGGGTGAAGGCAGGGTACACCCCGAACACGTCGCCCGTCCGTCACAGGGAAAACACACAGAGACAGACACACACACACTCTCACATCCACACCCGGAATTGCATGGAGAACATATAAAGTCTATAGAGTAAAACTTTCACTCTCATCATGAGGCAAGAGTGCTAACCACCACAAACTGCTTCCAACATCTTGTGCAAATGATGAATTTCATAAAGTAGTTAGCTACACTTTACACATTATACTTTTTCTCAAATGTACACAATTAATGTAATCTATTTCCCATCACTAATCAGCAGAGTGTGATTTTTGATAAAAAAAAAAGGCAGGGTTGCCGTTTTGTTAGTGGCAGCGGATTGTGAACGTTTTCCCCATCATGCACTATTTTGTTATTTTTAAGAGGAAATCATGATGAAAAAGGATAATGTGAAGTTTAAATCTGATTTATTTCTCAAAATATAAAAGATAGAACTTTATTCTAAATGCAATTCAGACAAATTATGGGTATAGAATTAGCTCTACTACAAAACTGGAACAGGTGTAACGGGTCAGATTGTTCATGATATGTAAGTTATTGTTCACAGTAAACGCATCCAGTCGGCTTTTCAATGTCTGCACATCCCAAAAGCTAATCCAAAATTGTTTTCATGTGGATATAACAAGGAGAATAAAACTAAACCAAAGCATTACTCCTTAAAGTACTCCTGCTTGACTTTTTCGAGGGACGCTTACTTGATGGTTTATGTTCAAATTCCTGCTGAGGTGGCTTTACTTGCTATCCACCCCATGGTAAAAATGGTTCAGCAGATGACAGCCTACATAGAACAGGGGGTGGGATATAGATACACAGTAAAATCACACCAGTCAGTGATATCGACTGTACATAGTGAGGTGTTGCAAACCTCCATCGGTAAAAGTTAATACAAGAAAACATTACAACATAAATGCGCTTAATCCTATTGATAAGTCAAAAAGTTTTTTCATACTCCGATGAGCTTCTGGAAAAAGCCCTGACTCTTGACATTATGAAGAAACTTAGAAAAAAGTGGATCTCATGATTAAAAACATAAAAAAGATCTTTTTTTTTTTTTCTTTTGTGAGAAATGCAGAGGCTCGACCTGCAGCCTGATGAAAGTGACAAAGTGATAAATACTTAATAATGTAAAGTACCAAAAGGAATGCAGAAGCCCCACATGTACGAGATCCTCTGGTGGTGTGACTTTTGAGGCAAAGTTTACAGATGTTACCATCTGCTGTGTTTTCCCTTGTTGTCAAGTGAATGTGAAAACAGGTGAAGAAATGGTGCATTGTATGCAATGTAAACATTCTGCAGGGGGGACCCCCCCCCTTGTACTTACTTTGACCCCTTTTGATGTGAACACTGAAATACTGAAAACAGGTGGTAAGAATAATTTAGTTCAAAGTAATTATGCATGTGATGTGCTGGGCGCACCATACTGTAGGTGTGATCTGTATGTGAAAGAAACAGCCCTGGGATTGCAGCTCATTTGAAGCTCTATTTCAACTCTAAACCCGTACCCTCTTGAAATGTTATTTTACCATTAACGTCAAACTGACACAGCATCATGCAACCCATTTTTAGGCGACTGCAATCTCCATGAACATGTCTGTCGGCTCCTGCCATAGCAGTCACTGTTTGCAATAAATTAGAAGATAAACTGAGATTGACACATATAGCTATGTGCAATAAACATTTTCTGGTCACAAATGATTTGATTCTTTTTCTGGATCAATCAAATGAAACCCTGGTGCAACACATCTGGAAATATCCCACTGCTGCCCTGTTTTGACTTGTGGAAAAACATCATGATTTGGCTCAGTGGCTAAAAGCGTTTCTACTACAAAAGCCCAGATTCCCTCCCAAAACACAATGAAGGGAACAATGCTGCTGAGTGAGACCCGGCAATGCAGAAACAGCGCCTGGCATTCCTCGTTCATCATGTTGATTGGAGAGATCAATTCAAATTTGTGCCTTAGTTGGCTTTCCCTCTGGCAACATTTCACAGCTTCATTTTTTGAGCAGATCTTCACACTTACAGTTTCACAATATGTTTATATGCATATAGAGGATTATGCTGGCCGTTGGTGCTCACTCAATGAGGGATTTTTTCCCCTTGAATCTATGCTTTTAGAATAACCAAAATGGGACACCATCAGAGCCCGAGATGCTTCTATTCCCATCCCGCAGTACCTCTCAGACCTGTTAGAGGGCAGTGTAGCTCTATGAAAGAAGTAGGGTAACCAATGGAGGTGAAAAAAAGATTGGTTTCTCTGAATTCTATCCCTCATTAGGTTCCATGCAGTGCCTGAATGACTTACTGCATCTATCCATTAAAGTCCTTCTTTCTGTATACTGCTCACATTAAACACAGGTATGGGGCCTCGCTGGATGAATGCAGGGTGAAATCTGACCTCATTCCCAGTTCCATTTTGCCGTGGCTCATTGCTGTGGAGGCATTCACCGGTAGCTTTTGTGTGATTGAAATAGTATATTTGTATAGTTGTGAAAGTTTTTTTTTTTCTTTTTTGCCGAGAAGACTGACAGTGGACAGTGTGTTTTTGTTTGTCTGCGTACACATTGCATTGTAGGAACTGTTGCCATGTTCAGCGCAACACTAGCAAATGGGGGCAATGCGTTCAGAATCAAAATCTCCAGATATTCACTTGCTAATGTTATGACAGCTTGTTAGCTTGTTCATTCTGCAGGAGAGTATGGGAGTTGACAGAGCGAGCTGAAGTTCATGTCTCCGGGCTCTGCCCTTGTCCATTCGGCTCCCTGCTTTGTCAAGGAGACTTAATTCACAGAGATGAGCAATCATCTGAGGGGTTAAAGTGCAACCACGATGCTGACCTTCCTGCTTGGTGTTTGTCACCAAGCTGTCTTTAACCTGTAACACTGAACTAGTTTCACTTGATCGGACGAGGAGATTCTTTTGATTTGTGTAACCCTGTTTTATCTAAGCATAGTTACTATCGATGAATTAAAATGGGGGACGTTTTAACCCTATTGTTCTTCTTGACCGAACAGAACAATTATTTAAAGAAAAAAAATGTGTGTAATCAAATTTGGCTCCATAAGCATCTCGATATATGCGGATTTCTTTTGTCTCCTTTTCGTCAAGTGCTTGAGATCACCACCAGTGCTCCACCATAAAGTAAACTCTGGCTGATGTATCGAGATTTTAATTGTAGGAAGTTTTTTTGCTGGCAGTCCTCCTTCAGGAGAGAGAACAAAAGGCCTGCATGTTGTCCCTCTTTCCTTCTCTTGCAGTTGATAATCAATGAAGGGACAGTGCTGCCAGCTATTGACTGGACAGAGATGAATGACACTGCTCCCAAAGGGTCCATTTTAATTCTGACAGGTGGGATTCAGAAGTCCTAGCAATCTTTTGATGGTGCCAGGAAGAAGGCTTTTCCCTGACACACCGAAGGCAATACGAAGTGCTGATACAGGCCTTTGAGAAGACTGAAATGCATTAAGCTGCAGAGATCATGTGTAGGCAGTTTAAATCACTGCATAGTACAATCTCTGGATACCGCTTTTGCAGCTGTATTGTGTCTATTCTACAGGAGGGCTGAATCGATGGTGCATTGAACTTACAGCACAATGGCAAGTGTGCAAAATACATTTCAACACGCGCGGGGGGGAGGCGGTTAAAAAAAATACTTTCACCTGGCTACTGACGGGATGGCAGCTGTCATCTTCTTCTCTTGTCCTGCACATCTGCTGAAAGGCTTTCTTCGTATTGTCACATTGTGAGTACTGATCAAATGTCTCCAGAATTCCACACAGAAAGAAGCATATTACCCTCTTTGAATGCCGTTTGACCTCAGCATATTTCAAATGAAAGCTTTCACAACATGTTTCCACACATGTCGACCGTCAGTCGTCTTAGCAGTGACATGGCTCCAATTATGTGGACGTACATCGCCTTCAATCGGGGTCCTCACTCACATATGTCTGATGTTCTGTGTTTGGCTCCCAAGTGAGGATCTTGTTAATGCTGAAGCAAGCTGGAGACTGGCAGATACACCTGCTTGTCATGGATGATCACCGTATTCTGGCAAACAAACTAAGCTGCCTGTAGATCCAGTAATCCAGCAATATTACACATTAATAAGACTCTACAGCATGGTGCCCCAGTTAGGATAATTTTATTTATTAATTTTTCCATTACTGCATATTCCCTTGCCAAGTGTATAGTAAAGCAGAATGAATGTCAAGTTCATAAACAGAAAATTGAGGAAAAGATGTTCCCATTTAAAAAGAAATAAATAATTTTTATATATATATATGAGCATATTCCTTTCTAGCACTCATGACTAATTGTTGCCAATTGAAAATACAAAATTTAAACACTTATTGCTCATGCTATCATGAGGCGTGTTGGAGGTCTTTATGTGCTAGTAATAAATTACTATGACGGGAATTAATATTGCAGTTACAAATGCCAAACTTTTAGAACGCCTGTTATCATTATTACTGTTTTGCAGCTGCAGAGCTGCTGTCTCTCTCTCTCTGTCCTGCTCACCGAACTCTTAGCTTTAGCATCCTGGTTGAGCTGTGTCAATCTCACCGAGCTCCTGCTGACTGGATGAGGGGGAACCTCATTAGACCTGCAGTAACTCATGACTGCAACTTGAGACGTTAACCTGCACTTATAGAAGCTGTGATGATCGTGTGCTCCCTTCAACATCAGCTTGGCTTTTTAAATCCTTTCTGCCTCTTTCCACATGAATACCTCAGAAGTTTATCTCAGCTGCTTCGTTGCTGCTTTTTCTGATTGTTGCAGAACAGAATGATGCTGAGATCTTGAGAGAGAACAAACTGAGGAAGATAACTAGTTATTTTCATTCTCAGTCACTATTGCAGTCGATTACTTTTTAAAGAAGTACATTGTAACTGAAGGCAAACGCATTTTTTGTAAAATGCAGAACATTGTTGATTTGTTTGATCAATTTAAATACTCTGCTCACCACTAAAGCAACAGATTAAGTCATAATCATGACTTCTCGTCTACATATGTGGAATTAAGTAGTAAACAGAACACACAGATGTTTTTTGCCTTAATGTAGAATTTTAATTGCCGTCAAAAAAAACCTGTTAATCCCTTAATGTGGGTCAGTAGAATCACCACAATATGCCGAAAAATGCAACACGACTAAATGTATTTACTATATGATGATAGGTATGATGCTTTCAATATTTGTTTGTACTGTGGCCCAACTTTTTCAAGCATCATTCATTGGATTTAGAGAAGAACAAGGCTTTACAATATACCAAATCTGTGTGATGCAGTTCGGGTAAATTATGAGATGGAGATGTTTTTTTCATGCGGTTACTTCCCCAACTGCCACTTTTTGGCCCTTTTTTGTCAAACTTCTTTGTCAGAAATGCAGCTGCTCATTTTTTATTTGGTCACATTAAAATATCGTGTAATACTTAGTTTCCGTCCTCCCCTTTCTGGCTCCTAATCAAATTCTTTATTCACCTCAGAAATGTAGTGCTTTCATTCGGAGTTCAGTGTGATATAACTCTCTGTAACATCTTAGTCTTATTCTTCCTCTTTGCAACTGCTCTAAAGCCATTTCCATCCCAACTGTAAAAAGGTAGATAAGTAAAATGGAAAGGAAAGCTAAGGTAAAAGTAATATATTGTACATTTCATGCATGTGTGCACACACATGTTAGGTCATTTTGCTATTTTATAAAAATGAAAAGAAAATGCTCATTTCAAATTGTATTACAGCAACACACCTAAAAATGTAGTACCAGTGCTAAGTTTAAGTTTGTGCAACTATAACATAGTTCCGGAGAATTTCAAAAATTATTCTTATTTCTAAATTCTCAGCAATGTTGTCAATTAACCAAATCGGTTACTTTTTGCTTTCATTTATTTTGTATTAACGTTTTAAAGCATTGATTTATGCCCCGTTACACCTCAGCCAGTATCCAGTGTGAGATGACAAGAGCAAAATAAACAGATCCTGGGTTCTTTAGCAGTAAAGTGACAAAAAAAAATTATACTCAACAGCAGCGCTAATGTCACAACTTAACAACTCACTGCTCGCAACCTCTCTAAAGAAAAGAGAACAATCTTCCCACACGGCTCCTCATTGTCTTTTTATCCCCTGTGCTCCTGATTATTTGGCCAATCAGGCGGAGCTCTGTGATCAGCTCACAGGTGATCTCAATCTTCCTTCCAATGGAGCCGACGAAGACCCATTTCTTAAACACCACAAAAACCAACAAAACAATCCAGCGACAATAACACTTTCTCATTCAAAATAATCCTGATCACATTTTCAGTACATGCCAACAAAAAGTGCCATGTAGCGACGGAGACAGATGGCTTCATGACATGCCCATTCATGACATTTTGAAAAGATATGACTCCAATCAAATTCATTAAATTAACATTTTTTGTGTTGAAGAGAATATTACTTCATGTTGAAATATTTTCTCCAAAACTTTGTTATAGATCAAATTTTGTTTTATTCTTGGCAATATACCCATCTTTTGAAAATTGTCTATCTTTATCTTTCTGTTCAATTACTGTTGTTCTTTGTTTTCGTTTTTTTTTGCCTAGTTCGCCTGGTTTCATTTCAACAATACTCACTACAGAAAAGCTTAGACATCCGTGTTTGCCTGCCTCTTACTGAAGCTCATCCAGAGGGAGCCCGAATCGTTTCATGACCAAATGAGGGATTAAAATCTCACCGGCAGGCCCTGGGCTGACCTGAGGGCTTTGACCCAGATGGCTTTGCCTGGTTCACCTCTAACAGGAGGCTGCCAGACGGCCCCCTAATCAGATGGGCGGACCATTTGTACCAGTGCAGAGGAGCAGCGGCTTTCTTGTACGTCCAAACTCCTCACCCTGTCACAATGTGTAGAAAGTTCTTCTTGGTATGTAAAGTTATTACACCGTGCATGCAGCATTGGCATAGGGGGAAAGTGGGAATAGGATGTTAAGTGAGCGAAAATTCTGCAGTCAGGGATATTTGGTTACCTTTTAAGGACACATCACTCTAAATGTAACACTTCCTTTCTTTAGAGAACTAATCCTAATGGAATTTCGCTACCCAAGGGATGATCCACAGTTAGATGAAAAATACACCAGGGTTTAATTACTGAGTGAGTCAATGAACAAATTTAATTAAACATGAACAACAAGCAGCCACACTGTTGCCGTCCCTCCTTGCTTTCACACCTGATATGGCCTCGGCAAAACCGACACTTGCTGTTTGCGAGGTTACATTAAATCACTTACTATTTGCCACGTGGTTGAAGGCATCTCACACAAGTAATTGCCTTAAATGCTCGTTTGAGTTGAAATGGATTCTTGTCGTTGGAGGGTGTCCCCCCAACAGTCTGCCCGTTTCCTTCAGAGGAGAAACATTGACGTGTAGAGTTTAAGTGCACGACCGAAAACATCCATTTCTGCTATAAAGCTACATCTCCGCTAACAACATCACTGAATGATTCACACTCGGGGGGGGGGGAATGTTTTCCATTGTGGGCAAAGTAAGACAGGTGTGGTGAGAAACTGAAAAAGAAATCTATCAATACAGTTGTTCTCCAAATGTTTGAGAGCTGGTTAAATAACTGTTGCTATCTATGAAGCTTGAGACAAAAGACATTTTCAGAGATTCTTTTTTTTTTTTTTTTCCCCGTATCGAAAAATCGATGGCACCGGGTTTAAACTGGTGTGAGATTTAGGTGCAGGTGGGAATGCTCTCATAATCAAGAGGTGATTACGTTCAGGTATTGCCTGCCACACCTCTGTGCTGTGTTGAAAATGAATTACAGGACATTTATATTCAGCCTCTCAGCTTCGCCATGGGAATCATGTTAGAGGTCTTTAAAGATGATTTTGCACACACCCTAACACTCACAGAAGCCGTGCCCGGGTAATATTGCATATCAAGCATATGTAATTGCAAGCCCAAACCACATTTCTCCCGGTGATCCTAACACGTTTTGTCACTTGTGAGCGATAGCTGACTAATGTTCTTCCGTCGCTACTGACAGTGTCACTCTAACCTCCTGCAAGACATATTGCTGTGCTTAGCATTGCAAAAACAACACTCAGAAGGCAAGATACCAAAGCAAAAGGTCTCAGATGTATTTTCAAAGGAAACAATATCTTAGTATGCATATTTTTCCCTGAAGCAATGTGTGTCCTCTGCTTGTTGTTTTTGTGACAGTTTGCGAGAATGTGAGAGGCGTAATCATGCTGCAGTGTGCCATTTTTTTCAAGGTTGGGTGAGTAACAATTCGGAGCTGCTGCCAGACACTTAGTTCCAAATCCCCAAAACTCAGTAAAACGCAAGGATTTCAGATAAATGAGGTCTCCACTCCCTTCACAACAATGCACTGTCCTGGCTTTCATCTCTAATGCAAGACAAAAATAGCCATTAATCATTGTTCGGAGCGTCTCCCCGCATTGCATTATACCAAATGGGCTGCAGGGAGCATGCATGCATGAAATAGTATTTAATTTCATAGAATGTCATGTTACAGTGTGTGTAATGGTATAAAGGTGAATGCATGTTGTGTGTACAGAAATACACACGTAACGCATAACTGAGCAAACCAGAAACAAGAAAATGTGAGGATATGGTGAGCAGAGGAATTTCTGCGGCGCTCTTTTACTGCACACAGCCCAAGACGCTAATTTTTGTCATGATCCATTTCAGGGGAAATAATTATGCAGCTAATGCAATTTAATCCCTGCCTATGCGTCCTCCTCTGAGAGGGAAGCACATGCAAGCAAACATGAAGTTCGGGGCTGTTGCCTCATTACATGCAAAGTGCACAACATTAATTGGGTTGGAAGAACAGAGAGCTATACCTAGAAGCAAAGACAGCGAAGACATTTGGGGCATATTTGATCCAAACCAACTGGGATTACTGGTTGAAAGATACTGATCCATTCTGACTTCTGTTGAAAAAGAAGAAGAAAAAAAAAAAAACCCAACCACTGGAGCAGTTTGACTTCAATTAAAGCTTTGTGTTATGTTAACTGGATCAATGTTAATGGCTCCGTCCTAATAATACATTCTTATCTAAACTCTTTGTGTTTGACTGCTTTAGTGTTAAATATGTTCACCTCACAACAAAAGGTGTCTGCATATTCTTCACAGCCTCTCTGTTACTTTTCTCGATGTGCCCTGATTTCTCTTTATATACCAGGAGGCTTCCTGCTCCTTTCCGCTCAGAAGCAGATTAGGATGTGCATAAAAACCTGAAAAGAATGAATGAATAAATATTCATATTGTGCATTCTCAGCCAGAGTACAGCGGCATGGCTTTAAGGATGACAGTGTTGTTTTATAGGTTTATGAAAATGTGTGCTGACGTTCATTTTCCCATGAGGATGAATCCAGCTGATTTCGGTAATCCCCAACTCTTCAAGTCTTTTGGGTTTACAGTGAAATGTTTCAGCAACCAGCGAATAGATTTCTCTGCAATGTGATTTAGACAAAATAGTGGAGGGGAAAAAAGTTTTAATGGTTGGATTCTCATCAGTTATTCAAAATGACCAGGTCTCATAACTTGTAATGAAGCCTCTGTGGCAAATAAAAAAAAAAGTGAGTATTGTAACAGATGGCAAAACCACCACAGACCTCAGATTTTTGGGCTATTTTCAAGTCAAGTCGACTTTTTTATCTAGCACATTAAAAGGTTGACCAAAGTGCTTTACAGTACATCTGGGAACAACAAGACATAATCTGTGAGGACATAAACAATGACATATGTCAAGATGTCAGCGCTCAACTAGAATTAAAACCAAGAGAGTAGAAAATGTGTCTTCAGAAGACACTTGAAGGCAACAAGACACAGAATGGTTCTTGTTTGAACAGGTAAGCGGTTCCACAGACTGGCAGCAGCCATAGAAAAGGCACAGTTACCTCTATTAAGTCTGGATCTGGGAACTTTAAGAACCATCTGATTAGCCGACCTCAACAGTAAAACTGGAGTGTAGACACGCAAAAGTTTAGATAAAAAGGAAAGTGCCAACTGATATACTATATTATAAGTCTTTAAGTCGCACGTGATTATAAATCGCTGTTCGTGACCAGATGAACCTGCACCATCGATAATCCTCATCCAGCCGCTCTTCTTGAACTCATCAGGGAATTTGTTCCTCCATGCATGGCCGTCATGCTTTCAGCCCATGATGTTTATGGTTTTTGTGGGGTTTTTTCCTCCCATTGTGGTAACAATTTTTGTGCCTTTCTCCAGTCCTTCACAAGTTTCCCAGACACGCCAAACTCTCTATCAGCTACTTTGTTTCCAATATCTTCTTGATATACAGGATAGTTTCAGTCTTTAGTTTGAATACTGCTGTGCAGATTTTTCTTTGACATTTAGCTTCTGCTGTCAGTCAAATGCAGAAGCAATTGTTTTTTTTCAGCTTATTTGGTGGCGGTGGTAGAGGAGGATTTTGTTGTCATACAGTGACATCTAGTGTTCCCAGATGGTAAGTACCGATAGGTGTGATTTATAATCCAGAAAATACGGTATCTGCTGTAAGTTTTGTTGGTTGATGACAGACAGATGGTGACTCCAAATTTCAACTTGATTGAGTTTGTTTTTGATCCCTGGACTTTAGTCTATGTCAATTGAGCAATACCAACTCTGCATAATGTCACCTCTGATGGCGTCTTTGCTTTTTTTTTTTTCCGAATGTCTTTTGAACAGCTCTATACAATCATTGGTGCTGTGCGGACGAATGTTGATGTTCCCTTGAGTCTTTCTCACATAAAATTAGCTTTTTAAAGTTTTGGCTTATTTCATGATCTGCAGGATTCCTTAATACATTTTCTATGGACTTCTGTTTTGATGAGGTTGAGGTTTATTGTGCAACAAGCGGATGGATGCTGATGTAATCTGGTACATTCATGTCCCTCTCAGGATGGATGTGGATGGCTTGGGCTCACATAATTAGCGCCATCATCCATGGCAAATATCTGCTGTATTTTGTATTACGCATGTATACAACATAACCAATAGCTTTTCATTTTCAGCATATGCCGAATGTAATAAAAGCCACCTGTGTATGAAGTTAGACCTATACTTTAGATAGAGATTTACATCTTGACACTTTGTGGTGCAGACAATTTTAACCTTTCAAAACAGCATCCATACAGATGAAAAACTGTACCTTTTCAAATTTAAACTGTTTGCCAAGGCACACTATGTGCTTTACTTTCAAATTCAAATGCCAGCTATGATTCACTCCTCTCTTTGAAACATATTTATTTCAAAGCATGGCCTGTTTATCCATCCCTTCATACTCTCCCCCCATTTATCCATTTCGGCCTCTGATCAAACCGCTCCCTTCTTTGGCTCTAATATCACCCTCTAACCCCTCCATGAAAAATGAATGCCATTATACCACTTTGGAATATCATGGGTAATTGCTTTTTGAAAGCTCCCCCTTTTTTTTCTTTTTTGTCATTGATAAACATGTAATGGGCTTATTTTTTTTTGTTTGAAAAAAAAAAAGAAAAAAGAAGAGCAAAACACATGACCTTCAGCTGTAGCTTTGCATTGGTAACTACAGAGGGCACAGAGATCCCTGTGGACCAAGTTTGAGCCTTAAGAGTGCCAGATGCACACTGGCAAAAAGCTAGCAGAAAAAGGGCCTACCAGGAAACTGCTGTGTTGACAGAGCAGATGTGCTCAGTCTGTGCTGTGTGTGTGTGTGTGTGTGTGTGTGTGTGTGTGTGTGTGTGTGTGTGTGTGTGTGTGTGTGTGTGTGTGTGTCCATGTGTAGGAGTCAGTGCATCCATGTACAGAGAGATGCTGGTTGTGTTAGCAGGGGCAGGGAGCATTGCTGGGTTACTAATGTTATTCCCATCCTAATTTGCTGCTTTTGCACGTTCATTACGACTGCAATTATACTGTTGGTGTGGATAGGAAGCATGGGTAAATGAATTAGACAGGAGCATGTTTTCGAGTGGGAGTGGATACAGGAAAGCGGCGCAGTCTCTAAACCTTTTAATGAGGGAGAAATTTTGCTGAGGACAGGGCTCTGTTAATGGAATTTGAACTTGATTATATGATACCAGACATACATTCAGTAGAGTCATTGTCCTCTGAATCCTGGTCTATTTACAGTATTTCTCATCAAGGCATTGGCAGCAGCTGTTACTATCTTTGTAATTCATTAACCTGACATACCTAGTAATGCTAATCCTTTAAAAAAACTTTAGTCAGGTTGTATGGCAGCGGACAGAAAATATGAAGACTTGCTGCACCTGTTGATGGCGTCAAAGAGAAACCCTTCACTGTTCAGACAATATCAGAATGCCAACATTTGATAAGACATTTTATAAATATTGGAGCTGAATGATGGAGGGTGGGAGGAGGAGGGGACTTGGTGATTGAAATGATTCCAACTGGGAGAGGACGCGCTTGTGTGAAATTAAATCAGCCTCATGAGTAGGAGGAAAAGCAATTAATGATCTTTTTGTTTTCCGAGCTAAAAGTTAGAGTGAGGTCAAAAGTCGCTGCGTTATCTCCGTTAATTACAGTGTCGATGGCCGAACCTTGAAGTTGAGTGGTTTTATTATTGCACAGGCTTTAATGTCATTCATCCGAGCAGTTCATCAGTCACAAGTGTTTTCAGCCGTGTGTGTCATTTCAAATCCACAATGGTCTGATACGATGAAGAGCGTACACACAACAGCAAAAAACTACTGGCAAGAAACTAAATGCGTCAAGATTGTTGCACAGATGTTTTTTTTTTGTCTGTTTGTTTTCAAGTGTCAAATACAGTCCTATTTTGTGTGTCACTGTGCGTCTGGAATTTTCCATTTTGTCCGTCTTCTGTATTTTATGCAAATATAGATTGCTGGAGGAGCTGATTCTGGAGCAAGTTGGTGTCCATCACAGAGAGACAGATCGTCACACACACTCACGTTTACACCTATGGGCAATTTATGGCCACCAATCAGTCTCCAGGGCATGTTTTTTGAACTATGATAAAGCAGACCCACACTGAGAGGGAACATACTAGCTGTACAAACAGCCCAGAATCAAACTTGAGATATCCTTGCTTTGAGGTGAGATTGTTAACCACTACACTAGGATGGGACCCGTCAGTAATTTTGATATTCCTTTCCCATATGTCTATATATATAAAAAAAAGAAAACCCTGCATATTCTTTTATTCTTTCTTTTGTTCAAGGAAAAAATACCCAATTGTGCATCAAAACACAATAACATTAGCATCATCAGCATGATCAGCTCGTATTGTGCAGCCAATGACATATAGCCTTTATGAAAAAATATATACTTTTATGAAGTATGGCTCAGTCTTTCACAATAGCCCAAGGTTTTCACTTGGCCTCTTCTGGAAAATCAAATGTCCACCCTTGACCTAAAGCTTCTGACATATCGAGCTCAGAGACGTCTGCGAACACGACACAACCCCTGGTCCCCTTTATGGACTAGCCTCTTTTGTGAAGCCATGACATTTAGCCATTGAACATCTGAAGCTACGAATACATCCACAAAAAACACAAATACTACACAAACAATGCAAGTGGAGCGCTCCTCAAAATACCACTGCCCTTATACTGACATGTGAGCGGGTCACCCAACACATTGTGGATACAAGTCTCTGCTCCAATGTTGGAATCTATTTATAAGCATAACTTTACTTGCATGAACTCACTTGTCACAAGTCCAAAGTGGGTAGATTGGTGATTGCTTTAAGTAGACTATGATTTGAATTTATTAAAAATGGATTAAGACCTCATTTTGCAAATGTAGTATATGTTGTACTAAGACTGTGAAAGCTGCTAAAGACCTGGAGACAGTAATACATTTTGTTCATGATTAATGAGATGGAATAAACTCCCAAAGTTATCGATATACAGAGACACAAACCAGTTTAGATACTTCAAATAAAACAATGTTATCTCGAAACGATTTGCTTGTTTAGTCTCTAATATCAATTTTCTGGTATCAGTGAACTCCCAATGCTTGTTGTGTTGCTACAATAAACAAAATACTAATGTATTAAAGTAGCTGAGATGTAACTATGCACGCTCTCATTTAGTCCATGATGATATAAGAATATACTTAAATATACCAAAAACACCCCCTGTGATGCTCACCTGCAGCTCAAACCAGCACAACTTCATCTCTGTAAATGTACAATTGCATGTTGATTTGTGGCTCGCTCGCTATTCTGCAGGCGGTGTAGTGATCAACTATCTCTCTTCAGTGACAATATCTCCAGTTTACTTGCAGACGGGGAGCTTTCTGTGTGGATATAACATGTTCTCCCTGTGCACAATGTGCCTTTTGTTCTTGTTAATTTAATGCTGATGTAAGAATGTGAAGGCTGTGCGAGATGAAACAAAGTACACCTTGAATACTGGTTTGTCGAATACGTTTACTTGTAGATTTCCTTTGATGTGCAGTTGGAAATTTCAATGTTTCTTTTCAAATTTGATGTAATGTCATGCGACACATTCTGACTCATTGCTTTGAGACTAATAGTAAATATATTTTTTAATTTTCATTTCTTGTCATTATTGATTAACCTATTGCTTTAGCTAAATTATTAGTAGTTGATATCTTCAACCACAGTTTCAGTATATCTTTACAAATGAAACTAGGAACCATAAACATTTGGAAGGGAAGAAATCTGAGAATTTGGACATTTTCTCTTCAAATATTTTAAGTAACCTCTGGCTACATCACAAGAAATGAAAAGAAAATAAGCAATTTTTTTTTCTTGCATATTTAATTTCTTCATGTAAATTTCATGTCCTCAAAAACCATTACAATAAAAACTAACGAATATTGAGTGGTAATGACACCTGAATAATCGTGTTTTGTACTTCTAAGTTCTCCTAACTTGGAATGAAAGCTGAAAAGGTAATATCAATTAAGAGTATTATTACATGATGGACACTTTAACTATCGGTTATCTTACATTAAAAATGTATTGATGGAATATTTTTGAGTTGTGCTAACTTGCTTGTGTTTACGGTGTAGGATTTCTCGGGTTACTCAGGTTTCCAACTGCATGCAAGTGTGAATGTGATTGTTTGCCGTTAGACCGTACAACGTCTCCTTTAAGTTCGTTGTAACCGCAATTTAACCCCCAAAAATGTTTCCCAATTCCAATAAGCATTCCACGAGAAGTAACGGCTTTTCAAACTGTATGAACCTTGTGAATCACTGGTGTTTTAACTTGTGTTTTTGAACTGTTGATGGTTCACTGCAGGTCCAAAGCACAAGTTATGGAATTTACTTAATGAAGACTCATATTATCCAAGCCCCAAATAAAATGCCACACGGGACATGTTAACAAGGTTGGCAACTTTATTTTCATCAGAGCGAAACTTAGCAAGATACAAAACCAAAGGATTCAGGAATTCATGTTTAAACAGTTGACTCGTCCGCTTATCAAATTAATGAGGCTTTGCTTTTATGATTTCTCTGAGAGCCCATAGCAGCAGATGGAGGGACACACTAAACGATACTCTACAGGAGTATTTTATATTATCTCATTTGCGTCTTTTTGCACTTCTTGTAAGTGTTCATTTATCAAAGGTTATCTTTTTCTGTGACCAAAACAGTGAGATAAATTTGGGCAAAATGAGAAAATAAAATCGCATTGAGGGAATTAATTGCGAGTATTCCAGAGGACATCTCTGTACTTGAACTCTTTTCTCTCTCTCTCTCTCTCTCTCTCTCTCTCTCTCTCTCTCTCCTCTCTCTCTCTCTCTCTCTCTCTCTCTCTCTCTCTCTCTCTCTCTCTCTCTCTCTCTCTCTCTCTCTCTCTCTCTCTCTCTCTCTCTCTCTCTCTCTCTCTCTCTCTCTCTCTCTCTCTCTCTCTCTCTCTCTCTCTCTCTCTCTCTCTCTCTCTCTCTCTCTCTCTCTCTCTCTCTCTCTCTCTCTCTCTCTCTCTCTCTCTCTCTCTCTCTCTCTCTCTCTCTCTGTGTGAGAGAGAGAACAAGAAAGACAGGGCTTTGTGTGAACGCTGTCATTGCATGTCATTATATTTCAAGTGTCAGTTTTCACAATTTTTCTCAGTTGATTTCCTTTCAACGTGGTTCTAAGTCTCTGTCAGGGCCAAGCGGACCGTGAGAAGCTGCTCATTGATACTACCCCAGGTTAATTTGGGTCCAGCACTGTGTCTCGGCCCCATCTTCTTCATAAGAATGCACGTGGCGACAAAGAGGCACATTTCTGCTTGCTGTCATTTCGCACCACTGCATCCAATGTCACTTAGTTTTCATTTCCACATGCAGAGGTGGGTGAACACACCACGATCGTGAACACTTCATACATATCCATTAAAACGTACAGGTAAAATGATTTAGATGTCACTGAATGTGGTGCCAGTTACTGCGCAGGCATCGTGTTCATTTGTGTTTTGATTTATTTCCCAAACATGCATCGCCCACATTAATTTTCTGCTGTTGTCAATGAACAGGAACATTTGCTTTAGCATGCGCTGAAACAGCCTCAGGGATGCTGTGATTAATGTATCACACTTTGCTCAAGCGCATCTACACTCACGAGACTGTTTTCTTTTTTTTTTTTTTTTTGAGGAGAGCAATCATATCATTCAAATTCATGTCTTCGTTTACTAATAAATCACACGAACGTGCTCCATTATAGGTGCTTTGGGACTGCAGCCATCTATTTGAGCCAAGGTTAAAAGATTTGATAATAAATACAGACCTGTGGAAGTCGGCAGTCTAACAAACTAGGTGTGGTGGGGGTGAGAACAATGGGGGTGGGATGAAGCACTTTTTCTGAGTTTGATGGGATGCATCACTGAAGATGACAAAATGTAAAAATTGTTTAGAGGACCTTATTAAATATGTATGAAACTGGATTTTCAAGGAGGGCATAGACAGGGAAATCCATCATCGTATTGTAAAATGCTGAAATATTATTAAAGTATGAATATTTAGCCCCGTTTTCCCTGCTGCAGCGCAGAGTGCTTCAGACGAGAGTAAACTGGAAACATGTTTTTAATATTATATGTGACTTCCAAGCAAAGTTGTCCCTTTCTTCCTTTGATTCAAATTCATTAATTATAAAGTGTGGCTCCCTTATCTAAGGCATTCTGCAAAGTGTCTCGTAGTGCCAGATAGCTTCACAACAAATAGATTGTCATAATACCTTCACTTGTGGTGGCGACCACTTGAAGATACAGTGTGAGAACTCTTCAACAAACACAGGCAAATTGACATTGGAACAGAGTGGGAACAATAGTGTTTACAACTACTCAATTAGAGAGATTAGTCAACCTCTCCAAGGTCACCAAAACAAAGGCGCATTCATGTAGTATAATCCCTCTAAGTCAACTATTAATTACTTCATGAATGTCTAAGGACCAGAGGGCATTGTCATGGGCCAAGGCTCATGGAAATGTCATTGGTTTTGCAGAAACATGTACTGAACCCACCTTTTATTTTCTCCGAACCATACAAGATCAAAACCCACAGCCCATCTGTCGTCATCGCCCTCTCTAACAAAGAGCCCTGCATTTATCAAATTGTAAAAGTCCAATTTATACGTTACCCATTGATACTATACCGTAACCACTGACTGAAGACCGTGCAGTCATCGCCTAACAGCGGCAAAAAAAAAATATCACTGGGCTCACTGATGCTGTTTTGATACACAGCTATACTATCTCTCTGCTGTGAGCCTGCCAGCATGCTGTGTTGTTGTGAGTGGGGAGCCCACACTGCAGCGTAGCCTGGCTGTCTTTGGGTTATGTGAGTAGGTATGGGGGCGTATTTGCAAAGAAGAGAGAGAAAATGAGAGATAGGAGCCACAGCCAGAGAGCTGTCCCTGAGTGATGCTGCTCTGCTCACAGCAGCACCCTGTCAACTCCAAATGAGAAATTTCAGACATCCAGTGAGGTAGCTCTTGAAAGTGGAAATGTTTTCCCACCACTGCTGTGTCCTTTTTTGGACAATAACTTTAAAAGTTGCTTGGCTGACCTTCAAAGTGTAGGAAAATATAATGGATTCTATTCTTCTGATGGCATGTGTTAAGTTGCATGGTGAATGAAACAATTTAAAACAGCATGCGATTTCATGATACAATGAGGCAAACTATTATTCGACTTCAATGCTTTTGCTTTGAACTATGTCCTATATCCCTTTAAATGATTAATGTTTAACATTCGTTAATGCAGAAGGCTATGGTTACATTATTTATCTTGAGTCACGGATGTATGGAGATGATCACCAAAGCATCTCGGTTAATGGTGGCATCTTGTCAAAGCAGAGCTCAATGCTTGATCTCTTGAGTGTGACACCAATGTACACCAGACACAGATATGTACACCATATCTGGAAGTGAAAATCATAAAATGACTACATGTGAATATATATATTCTAAGCAAATGCCTTGTCGCCCCAAAAAACTAAAGAACAACTCAGTCAAAAGGATGTACACCATCTGAAATGAGCAGGCATATGCAAAACAGAGAAAAACTAGACAGCAAGATATATCAGCGAGACAATTATCGTGAGAAATGAATGAATCCTTGCTGAGTCATCTGTGGTGATTCTTCAAAAATAACGTGACTAAAAAGGTAGTAAAAGAGAACCATAAAATCTGGGCTTCATTAAAAGTGGAAAAACATAACAATGAACATTGAATGAATATTCACTGTAATTTCAAGATCTTTTTTTTAGAATTGCGGGAGGAATTACTTTGGATTGGTTGGATGAGGCAGTATAAAATGCATGGATGAAGTAAAGTAACTTTTTCAGCACTCGTTACCACATAAAACAACTTAAAACCCAGATTTTTTTACTCTTTTCAAGAAGCCTCCAAATGTAACGAAAAACGACACAGGAAGGCCAAAAAAACCCCGAAACACACAACTTCATCAATACCAACAAAAGTGGAAACAACCTCCAATAAGCACAAAAACCGAATTGTTTAACGAAGGCAGAGACCGAGCTGTGAGGGAACAGTAGAGTTAAAATAAAAGACAGAGCTGATTTCAATGAAGGGTGGATTTACAAATACAACGAGCTCCTATCAGGGTAGATAGGAAGCCATGTCAGCAACTCTGGCTCCCTCCTTACAGAAAACACGAGATAGAGCGGAGGTATGGAATCTAACAGAGCCACGGCTGCTCTCTTCACATCTCGCTCCTCTGAGGGGGTGTGGCTTATATTTCTCTTTAATTATGTAATTATTACAGTTACATCACCTCTATATGCATACACAAATCAATCCCCTGCTAAAGCCCACCCATAAAAGGGAAGCCCACTTGTTATATAAAACTACTCTTTTAGTGTAATTGGATAGTCATTGGATCGGCGCAACCACCATCACCCATAACTTATTTCTTAAGTCTGCGGTGTGCACGTATAATGTCTGTTCTGAACTGCTGAACAGACTGTTTTAGCTGAAAGGGTCAGCTGTCACATTAATCTGTGACCATTAAAACAAAGCAGTTCCTGAACTGCTGAGTTATCAAAGCTGACAGTGTCTTATCACTGACACAGGTGTGGGATACGTAAATGACATAGTCAGGTGTTTTGTTGCCTTTTAAAATGAAGGTAGGGTCAGTACCATATATAGTCCTATAGGTCCGGTCAGTGCTAAGAGCAGTGTCCTTCTCTGAGCTCAGCCATTCCCCTCACGGGGGGGTGCCCCAGATTCATGGGGGTCATGAAGCCCGCTTTTTTTTCTAATATATATATCTTAAGAATGGGTGATCTATAGTGCGTTATGAACTTCTTTGAAAAATGTTTTAAATAATGTCAAGGTAGGATTTCATTGATAAAAATGTGTCTCCCTCAAGAAAAAGGTTGGGAACCACGAGTCCAGCTAATGGATCTGAGTGAGCAGCATCTGCAGTTATACACCGACTGAGTGATCACAAGTTAAAACTATGTATTCATGATAATGAACAACCTGTGTTTATTCTTTGTTTGCGTTCTTGGAGGACTTTCTTCATCAAAGAGTTGCAGCCATACAATTGCTGCCCTCGCTGACATTATTTCACCAAGAAGTCATGTGGGAAAAATGCCTTAATCCAGAGTATTTAAAGAGGCTTGCTTCCACGTGAAGCTTTGTCTATGATTTAAAGCTAAATGCTCATTGAAACTCAGTTTGGAGCATTTCATCTCCCCCATCAGGCGCGGCGGCCGTGCACACTTTATTTGTTTTTGTTATGCAAACTCAGCATTTGAGGTTTTGAAGTATTTCCAAGCACAACTGGTGACAGACCAAGTGGCTGCGGTCCTGTTTACTTGACAATGATCACTTGGACGCGGTTTCATTTTTCTGTGTGCACATGCATGTATGTCCCAAAAACACACAAAATGTATTTATTGCTTTTGATTCTGCATTGAGTGTCGTCCAAATGATGACAGCAGTGACTGAGAATTAAGTTTTTACTTAACTGATGTTTGTATATTTAATTGTTTGGTCAAAAAATACAACAATCCAATCATGACTCTCTGTGTGTTGCTCATTGTGCACATACAAAAAATGAACAACCCGTTTTTCAATTAGAGTGAAACATTTGATAAAATGATTTATTTTGTTGGTAATCACTTGATCATGCTTCTGAGACCTTGCACGCCAGAGTGAAGTCACCACATACCATTACATTACAACTGGTGATGAAATACATCTTGTCTAATATTATAACACAGTGGATGCACTTTCAAATACTGATTCATAGCTGAACCTGTTCATTTTAGGGAGGATTGAGCAAACACAAAGGATAAGCTTCTGTGAGTTTGCCTTTACTTTGTGTAATGCCTGCATTCACCTACCTGTTATAGCATGTGCAAACAATGAGAAGACTGGGAAGGATTTCAGATCCTTCTGAAAAGGTACCTGAGAGGAAAGCTTTTGTGGGACTTTAGGAAACTCTAGCCAGGCGATTCTTTGCCTCTGTGTGCTCTAAAATTGGATCGATAGCATTTAAACCCTGACTTCGGGGATTGAGGGACTGCCAGAGTGAAATGTCACACCTCTATACTTTCTTTTGTTAAATTCGGTTATTAACGGTCCATGTTCGTGAAGGATTTTCCACATGGGTATTTTCATAGCAAAATAATTTTTTTTCACAATCCATGATAGGTACTTTAATCCCCTATAAACTAGCATGAAACCAGTATAAACACTTAATTCTTGTTGAAGGGCAAAACCAAAATAAAGATGGTCTTTTCCGTTCACAAACTCATTATAGGCAAAGCAAGGAAACACATGATTGAATGGCTCCATCCTTATTAATAAAATCATTGAAATCTCCATTTTACTGTTATGGGGAGGTTAAATATAAAGATATAGTTTTGGGTCATTCTTTCCAAAACATGTCCAAGTTCTTTTTTTTTGCAATAGATACAAATGTAACTTAAATAAACCTTTTCCCCATTACAAAATGGTGGTAACCATATTTGATCAGTAATCTTATTACTTACAGAAGCCATGAATAAATTATGAGGCACATTATTTGTCTATACTTGAAAACAACATTTTTCATTGTAGGCCTCAAGCCCTTGGGGGGGTTTCAACACGTTTTATAACAAACGAGGTGAAACTGAAAGGAAATGCAAAACATGTGCAGTATTCTAAAATTTGACTACAAGCCTGCCAGGTGAAGTTTCATTTATAAACTGATTTTGTGTCCAAAAGTATTCAAAACATACATTATATTGCAATGGTGCTTGAGAGGTGTCGTGAACATGTGGCATAACGTTGGCAGTCGTTCAAACCTTGCCTGTACATATAATCTAAAGTTTAGGTAATTATCAAGTTCTGATACCCTTTGAAAACTTAATCACATGCCTGAAAGTTCACTGTCAAACAGACTTTGTCCTTCCACTCAGTGGTGATTATTTGCTGCTTCAGTGCGACAATGATGGATCCAGTAATCAACACAATAATCTTGACCTTTTCAGAGATCACACCCTTGTGGACCACAAAAGAAACTACACACTGAACCGAGCTTGTCTCCTGTTAATTGTCGAGGCTGATTGATAAATGAGCTGATTGATATGCAAAACACAGAGCTGAAATTAGCAATTGAAAACTCAAGAAAGTCCACGGATGTTTTGGACCGAGAGAAAGCAGGCTGAAAAACAACAAAAGATACTTGCGCAACCCAACGACACCCAAGACAGGAAGTAATTCAGTGGGAACATTATCTGTCGCCTTCCGAACTTCGAGAAAAAACAAACAAAGATTAATGCTACATTTCTACTTTTGACCACACAAGGCTGAAGTGGTTGATAAACTGTGCAAAGTTTACTATAAATTTCACCTTAACATATTTTCTGCTGCAGACATTCACCAGTTTTATTGTCACTGTTCATAATATGAAGGTTCCGTAGCTGGATGTGCACCAGAATTCCTCATTAACCTTAAGCTTTTCATTTGATATATTTCTCCCCCTGTGCATGCACACACAGGTGTACACACCTCAGAGATGGTAAAAAGAGAATGAGAGTGAAAAGCAAAAGAGAAAGAGAGTAAGAAGACTGAGTAGGCTATTACAGGGGGAAGAGCATATCCCCCGGAGGAGGCGCGGGCTGAGATGGCGCAAATGAGGGAAGCGCGGCGGCCATTCCTGTAGCCTCATTACATTAATGGAGACCCATCCGTTCTGTCAAGGCCTCCAGAAAATCCTCGGTGACACGAAAGCCTTCCTTTTCATGCTATTCCACATCAGTGGTCCCAGGAAGAACAGAAGATGGGGAAAGATAAAGCGCAGACACTTTTTTTTTTCTTTTTCTTTTTTGTGCACCGGAAGATTTGTGCACTTGGTGGAGTAATAACGGGTTGATTAGGACCCTGTATTCTCTGCCAGAGTCTATAATGTCTCTGGTGGTTGTCTTTGTGGACTTGTTGAGAGAATCGGGAAAACAGCGCTTCTGTTGTAGGTCAGGCTATTTGGCGTCGAGGCAGGAACTGCTCGGACAGTCATTTTTGCTTTGGGGCTTGTAAAGGGTGAGAGAATGTACTCTCATTGTACCTGTGTGTTTTTGGGTAAGGTGAAAAGATTTTATGTCTATAAATGGAGTCATCGCTCATATTCATCATGCGATTTGCTGGGTGAGTCGTGTCTCCGGTCCACGCATTCGTCATGCAAAATCATTTATCACAAAATCTATCTCCCTCTTGCGATGATTGACAAAAGACATCAAATAATTGTATTTGTGAAACTCATGTTATTTAGGGCTGCATGATAGAGTGCCTCCGCCACCCTTAGCAGGATATGAGCGTAAAGAAGATGGATGGATGGATGACTGGACAGACCGATGGAAGAGAAGCTTTGAAAAAGTATTCATACCTCTTGAACCTTTACACAATTTGTCACATTACACTCTAGAAACTAAATGGATTTTGTAAGGTTTTTTTTTTAGGTGATCAAAGAACACAATGTAGAGCAGAATTATATTTTAACAACAAAAAAACCTGAAAAGTGTGGCATGCATTTGTAGTCAGTCTTCGTGACTCAATATTTTTGTTGAGCCATATTTTGCAGCAATTACAGCTGCACGTCTATTTGGACTCTACCAGCTTTGCACATCCACAGACTGAAATTTTTGCCCATTCTTCTTTCAGCTCAGTCACATTGAATGGAGAGTAAACAGCAATTTTCCATCCCTGCCTCAGATTTTGAATGGGATTTATGTTTGGACTATGACTGGACCTTTGTAACATAGGGACATGCTTTTATCTGAACCTTTCCACTGTACTTCTGGCCATGTGTTTAGGGTCATTGTCCTGCTGGACGGTGAAAATCCACCCCAGTCTCGAATACACACAGTGTTTTTCATTTAGGCCAACAAGTTCCACTCCAGTCTCATCTGACAAGAGGACTTTCGTCCACATGCTTGGTGTGTCCTCTCCATGGCTTGTGGACTTTTTTTCCTTCCCACTCTACCATAAAAGCCATATTTTTTGAGTGTACGACTGATATTTGTTCAGTGGAGAGATTCTCCCACTTGAGGTGTGGCCATCTCTGCAGCTACTCCAGAGTGACTGAGGGTTCACTTTTCAGCTTCTCTGATCAGTGCTCTCCTTGTTTAGTTTCGGTGGACCGCCATGTCTTGGTAGGTTTACTGTTGTCACATACTCGTTCTTTTTTTCAGATGATTTATTGAACAGATAGATGTTCTTAGCTTGGGATATATATTTTATATAACTTAACTCTGCTTAAAACGTCTCTACAAGTATATTCCCGACATTTTCCTTGGCTTTCATTTTGGTGTTTGTACATCATTATTCTCTAACAAACCTCTGAGGCATTCACAGAGCAGCTGGATTTTCACTGAGAATAATTAACACACTGGTGGACTTTATTTACTAATTAGGTAAGTTCTGAATGTAAATAGTTGCAATTATATTTAGGACTATCGGAGTACAGGGGGCTGATTACAAATGCATGCCACACTTTTCAGTTTTTTTATTTGTGGAAAAAAAAAAGTGAAAACTAAGCAGCATTTTTTCATTTCATTGTAATTATTCCCTCCATTGTATTGTTCTGTCACATACAATCCAAGTGAAGAAAGTTTAAAGTTGTGGGTGTAATGTGCCAATGCCTTCGTCAAAGTTCTGTATGTTGGGCATTCATCAATATTGCAATATCAACATTATTCACACATTGACTGGGCTGCAATGAATTATATTTCCATGCAATATGCATTTATGCTCTGCATGTCATCATGTTTAGCCGATCAGATGGAGCCCTTTACAATAGATTGAGTTGACAACTGATCATATTTTACTTTATTATTTCAACATTATATCATTTCTGTTGACAACAGGAGAGAAGTGTGGACCACAGGAATCTGGAGGAAATTACTAAAAACAAAGTCAACTGCTCTGTTTCTGTTTAGTGGGAATAAAATAGTAATAAACAATAAGAAGAAATGCAAAGCACTTTCATCTGGTTAAAAAAAGAGCATGTCACAAAGTGCAACGACATTATTCTCATTGCAAGCCATTTCACAGTCTCAAAACAATATTACATGTTTAACTAAAATATGTATCGTCCCAAACAAAGTTCATTTTTGGTTGATGTAGGACTTCCTGGGGAATTTAACACAAGAAGATTTTTTTTAATGGTTGTTAGGACTGGCAGTATAATAATGTTGGAGGCATTTAATATGAAGACATTTATACAGCATGCAACAGTCGTACCTGTAGTGTTCAACACATTTACATAAAATATTAGTTTAGTTTTAAAATCCACCAATCTCTTTTTATCATGATTCAATCCCTCTTTTACAACAAACTGTGAAATGCAAACAGTGACACTTTGAGCACCCCCCCCCCCCCCCCCCCACAAAACCAGATTAATTTGTGTTTATCTACTACCTGAAGAAATTGATGTATATGTATTGCATAAATATCCGCATTGTTTTTATATAAATTACTCTTTAAAAATGTTTATTGTTTTAGACAATAAGCAAAAAAAAAACTAAATAGATCATATGAATAGATCTGACCGCTTCATGAAAGTGTCAAAGAAAAGAGAAAGTATAGTTTCAACGTTCCACATTGGTCAGATCCTGAGAGTAGTACAACGTGGCCATCACACAGGACTGTAGCTATTTAAAGCTCAAATGCAAAGATTTTTTCATAAAAATAATTACAAATGCACCTGAAAATCATCAACGATAATTATGCTGCATCACACTTTGAAAAGATGAAACTGTGATTATAAAAATAGGTAAACACTAACAACAGCATAAAAATACACAGCAGTCTGATGAAATTTAAATAACTAAATGTGTCGACAGCATTTATTTATTTATTTTTGTTCACATCATTTATACATTTTCTCCGGCTGAGTACTGAGGGTAATTTAATCAAAAGGAAGATACTAATCAGTGAACTCACATGGTGTCTGGCTGCATCCCTGCTCTGCATGGTGGTGTTGAACGCTCTGGATGAATGACATCTCTATTGTTAGGTGGCATCCCCCTTTGTTCTCATGAACTAATAATTCTTGTGCCGTCGAGGTAACTTTTCATAGTTTCTCACCGCCAAGGACAAGTTGTATGAGCCTTGGGGGAGTGGATATCACCACTGCACATTAGACCCAGAAGCTATCTGAAAAAGCTGTATCTCGCAGAAGTGGAAGGGAAAAAAAAAGAGGAGCATGAAGAGGACCATGGATGCCACTTATCCTGTGTCTTTGATAATAAATGCAGCTCTCTCCAGTCAACTACTCTGTTTTTAAGCTCACAGGAAGGTCAGAACTCCGGGTAACACACAGTAAAAAGAACAAAATTGCACCCTGCAATTGTGTTCCATCTTATCCGTCATACAAAATTAGCTATGAATATAACAGCCAACCACAAATGTATCTGAAATGTGCACGTGCATATACGCGTGATTGCATTTATCTTTATCACCAAAGTCAGGCTCTGGGGATGTTCTCTTTCATTTGTGGACAGGGCAAGGACACCAATTCACTGTATATCAGTGAGTCTCCCTGGTATTTATTTATTTATTTATTGATAAGTAATACCTGCCATCCCCTGGAAAAAAAATGACATTCAGACTGTAGACTAATTTATCCCCTCCCAGGCTATCCATACCACTTCGCAGCTCTCCACCACACACACCTCCTCCCATCCAGTTCTCCAAGCTTGCCGTACCATTTCCATACTGTGTTCACATTCCTTACAGTGTGGCATCATCATCAATAGTCATTTAGGAGGGGGCTGCTTTCCACACCGCCGAATGCAATGAAGATTCATAGCTACTATTTCAAAAGGGTCGGGAGAGATATACAGAGTGAGGGAGGGATGGAAATTCTCCACATACACCAGTGGCTGCTGGTTACTGCTGTTTGGCCTTGCAAGTCCAGCGAGGTGGATGGGGAAGACAGTCGGAAGACAAATGCTCTAAACCATAAATGAGCAGTAATTGTGAAGACAATGGGGATGTACAGTATATGAATATATAATATTTGCTTTACATGTCGCGTGGCATCAAGGACAGCTAATGCAAGTGCAGCATCTGTTTATATATCTGTGTTCTGCATGTAATCTATATTTTACGAACTCTTGTTAAATAAAACAGGCATTAGTGCTGTGAATTGGTTGACAAACTCTTTCCAAGCTTGCCTTTTCATGAAGGATGATGTTGAGGATGAGACATGTGACATTTTCATTGTGCAGTGGTAGCATTATGTAAACTTTTCAAAGCTGATACCCTGTGGTTAAGGCTCATTTCACTCTCTTTTTTTAATATATTATCAGTAACCTCACCAGAAATTATAATTTGCTAACTGATTAGATGTGTGAGCAGACACATTATTTAAACCAGTTCTTTGGGTTTATCCTTGTATTTTATAAATGTTAAATTGTGTTTAAAACCATAACTGACTGTACGCTGAGGTTTGTAAAGAAACAGTTGTCACGGAAGCAGAGAGCAGGAAGTGTTTTCCAATGTATGTGATAGGATAAGGATGGTAGCACTTTATTGATTGCAATATACAATCCAGCAATAATGACAGGCCGGTGTAGTTACTCACTGGGTGGATCTATATTTAATTGTTGATAGCATGGTTTTAAAAATGTACTGGAAACATTAGTAACATTACAACTAACAACATTTTTGTCATTTTTGAATACACATCCACAATGCAAATTTCTCCACATGCGAGATAAATAAAGGGATATCTTATCTTATCTTATCTTAATGCAAATGTCTTTTCCTCTATACCCCAAAAGCACGTTATTGGGTTGAGATCCAACAGAGTCAATAGAGACTGAGAGGCCACTGGAGTAAAGTGATTTAAGAGTGTTTAAGAGTTGAGTTTGAGATGGCTTGAGCTTCATGACGTGGTGTGTCATCCTGCTGGAAGTAGCCATCACAACACGAGTACACTAAAGGGATAGACATGGCCAGCAACAATTCTCAGTTCGGCTGTGGCATTTAAACAATGTTCAGCTGATAATAAGGGTCCCAAAGTGTGCCAAAAAATATGCCTTCAGGTTGTTTACTCAAAGTTCTAACAATACCAACTACAGTGGTCTTCTGCTGCTGTAGCTCAGCAGCTTCAAGGTTATACATGTTGTGCAGCCAGATATAGTCTGGTTATTTTAATTTCCTAGTCACATTCAATAATCTTGAACAAGTGTGTCCATTCTCCTCAGATCTTTGTAATCAACGAGACCATTTGGTCCAGAGAGCAGCTTCATAAGTGACTTAAATCTTTTTTTCTTCATAATTCTCATGCTTGGTTTGAGCTTTAGAAGCTCATCTTGACCATGTCTACATGCCCACATTTACTTGCTTCCTTGGCTGACTGATTATTTGCATCAACGAGTAATTGAACGGATATACCTATTAAAGTAGCTGTTCATTGTATATCATAATGATGTCATTGTACACAGCAGTGTCTTGCTGTGAATCTTGTTGTGGGTGCCAGTTTGTCTGAAAAAAACCCCAGAAATCTCCACCAACACACTTAATTCTTTCACAAAGACTGTAGGTTCAAGTTTGGTTTTATTTGCATCAAAGGCCTTCAGACAGCAAGCACCATACCTATGAGTGAAATGTTATTTTCAGTTATAAATTGTTTTTAATGAATTAGCAGCAGCAGGGTGTGCTGCCACCACAGTGGTCCTATACTGCCTCTACTTACCAGGCAGTACATCCGTGCAAAATCCAATGCTCTATTATTTCTGATGCTGTTGTATTTGTGGTTGCCATGGTCACATATCAAGCTGCAATGCAAGTCAAAAAGGTCATGTCACAAGGAACTCTGACTGCACCGAGCCAAAAGCATTCTCGAGAGTGGCAGCTGCCTAAGCTCTCCTTTCTCCTCTTGCAATTGCTGATCTTGATGGTATAACTGTGGGTGTGTGGAAAAAAAAGTAAATGCTTGCTGTTTAACTCCCCCACAGAATTTACTAAAGTAAATGGAGAAGAGGCCATGGTGGCTACAATTTTGTACAATTATATAGTGCATGCAATGTTTTATCATTGATATGACCACTGATGTTATACCCGACCCATTAACTAATTGCATTTTTTGGCAGTTTTGTGCAGGTTTTTGAAGATTTGAACTTTGCTGGAGTTAGTAGTTACTTTTTGGGGAAAAAAAGCACAAGAGAAACTTGAGCAATTACTTGAAAAAGTAACTTTTCAGACTACTATTAATCGTGTCTTTTAACTAGGATGTCCTAATCATGTGCACAGTAACTGTTTCATTGTAGTGTTGCTGTGACTTATAATGGCTTGAGTTGTCAGCTCTGTAATGACTGAATCAATCCACAAATTCAACTGAGGTTAAATCACCTACGGTACTACCCGTTTGTTGATCTGGATGGTAGCTCTTCATGAAATAAATAAATGTAGAAAATGATAAATGTTGGAGGAAGCAGGAACAAAACAGTGGGGCTAAACTACAAATATACTGACAGCTCTTATGAAGATGAGATTTATGAAATGCTACTGGGATATAAAAGTCTATTGTCCATGTTGCTTAGAGTCGAAGATCCTTCATGTTGCTTTCAGGAGGACATGGTTCAGGATGAGTGCAGACTCCTCCAGTAAACAGGAGTTTAATGAAATAGTTGCCATGATGGCTATTAGCTTTAGCTGAAGCTCATGAAAATGGAGTCGCAGCACCTCTACAGCTCTTCAAATGAGTCACATCGAGCATTCAGTTTTAAAATTCATCATTCTAACACTCTTTCATAAGCCATGGAGGTTTCTGAAACTGAGAGGAGATACAACACTTTTGTTAATTTAAAAATTGGTTTTTACATTTTGTAATATATATTTTGGACAAGGCCATGCTTTTTGCCAACATCATTTATTGTACTTTTCTGGACAGATTTGTGATAAAGACACAGTGTGAGGTGGAGAAAGAGCGTAAGACACAGATTGACATACACATTCAGATAAACGGAGAGAGAGAGAGAGAGAGCGAGAGAGAGCGAGAGAGCGAGAGAGAGAGAATTTTATTAATGCACACGTACAAGTGTTAGGGGAATGAATTACAGCTAGCTTTCAACAGATGTTTTACAGCGTGTGCTGTGTAAGTGCACTGGACTGTCAGAGTGCTTTATCATTCAGTATTTTCCGTAAATGCAAATATGCAGCCTGAAACTTTATAATTTCCTTCCTTGTCATCTTTTGAGAATAACTTTGTTAGTCCCATGGGGAAATGGGGAGAAGATGAAAAGAGGTGGAACTGTCAAAAATCAACTGCAAACTTGGCGAAGTGGAATTAATTTCGACGAAGATTACTATCTAAAAAGCCACAGTCTGCTTCAGCACCCAACTTGAAGCTGCACCGCCTCTTGGTTTGAAGCTGAACTGGTTTCTGTGGATATGCTTGTGTAAACTGATTTGTGCTTTATACCTCCTTCTTTAGGAGAACAATGGGAGAGAAGAAAAAAAAGAAAAAAGAATGATCAAATGCTAAATAGGTAATTTAGTTGGGTAATGACCTTTCCCTGCTTCAGATGATTAAGGATGAGGCATGGTGATGGGACCTGACAAGGGAAATGTGAGCCTGATTCTATGACTGTGCATATAGTCGAAGCAGAAGGACACCACCTGAGCCGTCACCCAGTTCTGAGATCAGAGGACTTCATATCTCTTTTATATTTTCACCCTACCGTGCTAATTTATGGTCCTTTTTAAGGCTGGCATAGCATGCAGATGCAAGGATCACTCCCCTTGCACTTTCCTCACTGTAATAAGCCGTCTCTGGCCCTCTAATAAATCTATTAGTGAGCTGAACACTGTATAATGGCTTCAATTGGTGCTTTGGCTCTATGAGGTGTTGCATATTAAAGTGTTAGTCGCTGAAATAGTACGACAGCTGACTTCCAACTGCAAGATGGTGGATCTGTCCAAATTGAAAGCCCGTACAATGTCGTTTTCTCCCTGGAGAAAATGAGGAAGAGGAGCCATACAATCATGTCTCTCATCTGCCTGATAAAAATAGTGGACATTGATGGGCACGCTAAGCTATCCATCCATCCATCGAGTTCAGGGTCATGGGGTTAAATAGACATTAAATATCATAATTACATTCATGATTGAATTTCATCTGTAAAAGCACTTCTACAATCGAGTTATGTATACACTGACTCATGACAGCTGAGAATGCCAATACATGAACACAGGAATGTTCTATTAACACAGAGGAAAGAGCATGATTGCTTCAGTTTGTTGTGAGAGGATTTCACGTTGCAATGGTTTCACTACATGGCTTTCTGGTCATCTGTGCAGCGTTCACACTACTCATCGCTCCATGGGGAAACTGGCAGGCTCACCTTTGACCGACCTGATTTAATTTTGTCAAATGCGTTCCCACGACCAGCGGAGACCGGTCTCGCCGCTCATCTCTCCCCTGCTTCTGTTCATCATGTTTGAGTCACTGAAGAGGGGAAGCATGCGAGAGAGCAGCATGAGAATAAAGGGTGGTGGTGAGACGGTTTTGCCATCCCTGCCATCTCAACATGCTACCACAAAATCTGGTGTAACTTTCTCATTCGTCCCACTCATTTTTCCGTCACTGTTTTGTCTGTCTCTTTCCTCTGCTGGTGCCCACTCTGCCAAATCCCTCGGCAGTTTGGCTGGAATATCAATGAATCAGTCTCTATTAGGCTCCTGTACATATGAAGCTGTAAGTGAAGCGAAACCAGAGCGCTTGATGAGACTGATGTGGGTGAGCAGCAGTGCCTCTGGTAAGGAACTAGACTCTCTGGTGAAGATTAGCATGAGTTACTCGGGAGAGTCGGAGCTCAGACTTAATTTATTAATATGCAATAATTAGGAGTAACCGATTCTCAGCATGGTTCGGACTTTATTTCGCCTCACAATGAATAGCCAAAGGAAAATGGATGTTGTAATAATGTTTAAAAAAAGGAAATTGTGTTAGTCTCCATGTAGATACTGGGGGGGAAAAGTGAGAGTAAAGAAGGGACAAGGAAAAGGAGGTGGTGATGGGTTGGGCAGGAATCAGTGAAGTCCAGTGGAGCTTTGCCACACAGCCCGTGGGACTGGAACACCTCTGTGCTGCATCACATCCCATTTCACACTGAATTCTTCTCACCAAGTCATTCAGATCTCTCAAGGCTATCGTATATACAGCAAGATGCCCATTTTATTGTGAATACACTCAGGACTCTGATGATTTACACTTTTGAAGAAGATTGAAAAAGTATGGCTATCATCAAAAAAATACAAGAAGTCTTGAACTTCAAGTTCTCCTGACTGGAAGCGGGTTTATGTAAGTAAATAATTGAGAAATTTATGGATTTTTAAAGTTTTGATCTGGTTTTAGTGCATTTCTCACAAGTGCCACAGGAGACACGTCCTTCCTGTGTCCATCTGAGTTCATCACTTTTCTTTGTAAATAGTGTGGTTTCTGTCAATCCCTTCTCTTTGTATAAATTGTGTGATACGTGTTCACTGTTAAGCCTTGGACATATTATTATCATTTTGTGGTGCACAATATGGTAGAAGGTCTCATATTAAAAAGAGGTGACGTAGGCGGACTAGAGAGGTGTGTGTGTGTGTGTTGTTTGTCCGTCGAATCAACGATGACCATCTATTCATCCTGGGAATGGGAGAGTCTGTCCCTGTGGGTGTGGAGATGACTGATCAGGCCAATCTGCGCTCTGAAGGTTCTGATGCAGTATGGACAGGGAATGGTAGCTGCTGTCGGAGACTTTGTGGCGCTGCTTCTCCTGTCTCGCCTGCGTTGTTCAGCTGCAGCAATCCTGTTGGTGAGTTGTGCTGAGTTGAGGTGTGCACACTGACGTAGAGGGTGGAACCGGAGGAAGTGGGAGCACACTGGGTGAAATGTTTGGGATGACAGCTGTTTGCCTGCATGTGAAATAATAAAGCTCTCAACTCGCCCGCCTGTCTCTGCTTTGACGACAATCACAATTTAAAACTTTCAACGAATGTTATGTTTTCTGATATTCTATTCCATGTGCTGCAAGAAATGTAATGAATTATTCTATTCTATTCTATGTGTCATTATAGATGTGTCAATGTGGCTGCAATGATCTGAACTGTTCACTCACATAAAGAAGGTCAATGTATTGTTTGTGTTGAGTTTGCAAGTTCTCCTTGGGATTGCAGAGAGCAAAAATATGTTTGCTGTCTTTGAGAAGCTGTAGCTAAGTTGGTTGAAAAGGTCTTCTTCCACTTTCAAGATCAGCCCTTCAATCCTTCACCTCTCCCTGTCCATATGTGAACTCCTGGTTCTTCCCCTGGAGGTCAAGTACCTTGCATAGAGGCTGTTGCCATTGGTTTGTAAATGTGTGTGGGTTGAAGTAGATTCAAGCTGTTGATGCATTGAAAATGTGATGTATAAGTGACAAATAATGTAATTGGTGACTATAAGTTGGTCTAAACGGTGAAAGCAGGATTTGGTTGGGCAAGAGTCTTTTTGGTTAATTGATTGGAGACTATGGTGAACCTATGGCTCACCGTAGGATCAGTGACCCTACTGAGGTTAGGAATCTCAGGAAAATGAGGGTGTGCTTGAATGGATCCATGACGAGAAGTGGTGAATATTAAAACAATGTGACACTACAGTATGTAATGTACTGTAATACCCCTTTACCTTCTTTTTAACCAATGTACATTAATATACAATTCTGCATCCCTCATACACTCAAGTCGAAATGGTGATACATCGTGACAAAAACACATTGAAATGCATTTGCATATGCACTGGCACTTCACATACTCACCTTGTCAAAATATTTATATAACAAGGTCTGTGTCAGATAATACTACTGTTGTGTTAACTCAGCTAGAAAGCAAAGCACTGCTCTAATCCTGCGGCAGGTACCTCAAAACATTGTCCTCTGATTTTGACTTTCCCTCATATATGTCGGCCAATGGTGTATTTTTAGGTGCCTCCAGCATTCCAGGAAGATATCAGTCTTTTACCTGTGCATGAGGACACTCAAGCTGTAGATTGACTCCTATTGATGTTGATCTATCATTCCACCCATCTTCTGTACAACTCTGGGTGATAGTGCACTGGAGCTGATCCCAATACCAATCATACAAGCGTAACGTTTTACTTTCGTTTTAACAACAAATGTGATGAATGTCTCTCTAAAGTCTCATTTTACTAGATGAACTACAGCATTTATGAAGTGCATTGTACCACAAATATGTTGACTGGCATCAGAAACAAGAGTACATGTTGCTTTTCAAGTAAATTTGTTAGATTTTTAACAAATATAACATAATGTGTCTCAATTAAAACTTATTATATGGAATGTATGGGAGATTTCTTACAAAACAAAAGCCCACAAACTGTCAACCTAGGGGGGGGGGGGGGAATACCTGAGGTATTGTTAAACTAAGTTATAGCACATTTAGGGAACATTTTTATTAATCTGCATAAGACTTAGTGTATAGGGATTCACTGCTGCTCCAGTGGCCTCTAAATCTCCGGGCGTGATGAGGGTGGGTGGTTGAAGGATCACAGATTTATCGATTGGCTGCTGTACAGATGCACCTTCCCATATCCATATAAGCTGTAATATAACTGAGAGCCATTAATCACCATGACAGAAACAAAATGCAGCGAGGCATCCTTTACTTACAACTGAAAACGAGAAAAAGTGAACGGGCGGGGGTCTGAGCAGACTGTTTCATGGGCTCAAATCCAAGCAGTAAGGGCAGTGGAGCACAACATGGTTTTTCTTTCTTGTCTGAACTAAGTGATTTATCGACGCTCTTCCCTATCAGTATGCTTCAAACCTAATCTGTTTTGTACCCCCCAACCGCTGTCAGCTGTTTTGTTGACGAGATCAAACAGACAATATAATAAATACACTGTATTATAATAAATACACTGAATAACCAGAATAATCCTGTACTTATTTTGGGAAAACATTGCAGAAAATATTACTTTGCAAGTCGTTTAAGAAATGTATTTAGACTCAACCGTTGGGCATATTTATTCATGGGATTGAGCAGTGAAATCTTTGAGGAGTTGTTGCAGTATTGCTAAGCTGAAAAGCTATGAACTTTTCTTTGTTTTGTCTTTTTTTTTTTTACTGTCTGTAGAACGCAAACTGATGATTTGTGTTGTTTTGCCAGCAGCACACTCTGCTCAAGATTTGTGTCACTCGAACAGTTGTACAACGTGCAGCATATTACATTGATTGTTATGTTATATATTTTATTGAATGTTTTTCCCCGTTGCTCAGTTCAGTCTTCTGACAGTAAACATTTGTTTTAATCTCTTGGCAGCATCACAGTCTTGCTCATCCTCCTGCTTGGTGATTTCTCACAGCGATATGGATCATAGAATCTGTCTTGTCGCATCCGAGAGCTTTTTCTTCCTCTTGTTTTTTTCAGGCCACTTCACTCCTCACGTTTGCAAAATGTTACTTACTGAAGGGCCTGTTTGTAATTTCTCCATCTCAGCTCGAAGCTCTGTCCAGTATGTGTTAATTTTATGCACTGTAAACACAGAGTTTGGGCTATATATGTGAGGAAATTGGTGTGAAATCAACATATCCATGAACACAACTCCCCTGGTGCCGTTCTGTGATCAATTATTTATGTACTGAAGAGAGCCAAGAAACTATATTTAAAGATCAACTTCTTGGCATTTCCATTTATTTATTTAAATTTTTTTTTATCTTTAAAGGAAACGTGTGTATTGGGTATTTATGTTGATGCTTGTGATGAATGTCAAATGAGCGAAGTAATGTGGTATAGGAAGAGGAAAGAGAAAAGAGATCAAAAGTAGACGGGGTGGGGTTCCTTCGAGAGCTGACAGAATGTGAGCTTAAGGTGGTACCGTGCTGACGGAGCATGTTGAGGAAACGTGCTCCTGTTCCCAACCTCATCTTCTCCCTCTTGTCGTTCACTCGCTGCTGTCGGACCACCGTAATCTAACGGGAGGGAGGAACTATCACCCTGCCATGGCTCTGGAAGCCAATCAAGGATGTTTGTAACTCGATTAGAGCAACCTTGCAACAAACAGAAATGAATTACAGAACGTGCAGATTCAGCACTTCACTAAGTGTGAACTGTACATGAGATAGATAACATCAGTCGGAGATACTTCTGGTTTAGGTTGGGACTTCCTGTAAGCTTTGGCAAGGCGTTCAAGCATTTAGTCAGGCGTAGTTTGGGCTATTGTTACTAATACTTTTGAGAATTTACTTATTTAAAGGGTATGTTTCCAAACATTCTGGCTGATTTGAAAGAATACTTGATCAGTTTAAAATTCATGTATACCTTAAATAGTCTGGGTCTAAGTTTTTTTTGGGGGGGGTTGGAAGAAACTGGATATTGATCAAAGAGTTCTTGTGCACTTAAGGAGGTCAAGTCAAGGACAAAATGTAATCTGTTTTCAAAAAGATCCAGGTGCAGTTTGATGATTTCAGATAATCTAAAAAGTCTCAAATCTTAATTTATGAGTCTGCCTTTTGTTGAATGGATCCATTTGTACTTTATAAACAACCCGATTTTCTTTTTCATGCAAGTATGTGCACATGTGTCATTGACATCCAAGAACATGAGTTCATATTGTGTTCAATTTCCATAAAAAAAAACAACCTGTTCAATTATTTTTTACACTCTTGTGAAAATGAAAACAATACAGTTTTTTTCTATTAGTAATGCAAATACTCATTTATGAAGTGCGGTTTTTTTTTTAATTTAAGAAAAAGAAGTTGTGAAATGCCTTTTAAAGGGGTCATATTATGCAAAAATTACTTTCTAATGGTTTCCCAACAGTAGTAATTGTCTCAATTCCATGGAGTGACGCCCAAGAAGTGAAGAAAGTCTGTCCTCTCTCTCCCTGGCTTATTTCTATTTTTAAAAAGTGTATGAGCAATGAGCAAATCAGAAATAAAACCTTAGATAGTGTCATTGGGGGTTTAGCCAATCCCAATCAAGGTGGGCTCTCCCTTTGACTCTCCCACAAATAGGCAGTTCTGCTCTGGTACATGGCACCAAGAGAGGAAGTACTTCCTCCTCTTCCCAAGATGGAAATGTGTGGGCGGAGCCAGTCCAGCTCACACAGACACAGCAGATTCTGAATGCAGCTCCTTTGCTCCAATATTCAAATGTTTGAAAATCGAGGAAAAGCTGGATTTGGGGCAATAAACTTTAAATACAATGTTTTTGGACCAGCGAGACCCATGTGAAAGTGCTGAAAAGCTGTATAATATGACCCCCTTAAAGTCAGTAGAGCTTCTGAATTTATGTTGTTTTCCAACTTTACTTTCTACAATTTTAAATCCATCTTTTACCTTTTGATAGTATCATGCAATTCATCCACTCGCCCCCTCGCTCCCACCGGCACAAGCAGTAAAGGCATAATGATTACAAATAATGTTCTGTGTATGGCTGAATATTCATTTTAGTGTCTCTTGTTTTTTCCACTGGTCATAAAGTTCTCATTGGCTCTGAGCCATGTAAACAAACAATGCGATAAAAGGACATGAGATGATTCAGAACAAATACACACCCTCACATGTGTGAGAGTTTTGACCTCACAGTTCTCTTCATGCGAGGAAACAAGGACTTAAAAACAGTCAACTTGTATTCAAGGGAGAAAATAATCATTTTTAATCTTCCCCACTTGCTTCTGTATACTTTCCTAAACTGTAATAGCACCACATCTTGGATGATCTCTCTCTCAGGTCATAATATGCTTCCTATAATATTATATCCTTGTTTTTTTCTTCCTTTACTTTTCTGTGAAGCGTGTCAAGTGTTTTTTTTTTCACCTCCACATGCTGAAGCTTGTAAAACCTGAGAAAAGGTCTCATGTGGGAATTTCAACCAATAAGTGCTCTCAAGCGATTTCAGCTAACAAGCAGCATTAGCAGCTCCCACTTTCCCTTGCATATTCTTATTTGCCCTGGTAGGAGGCATCTCAAAGCAGTGGCGGACCTGGCCCACTTCGCCTATAGTAAAATCTGCCACTGTCTCAAAGCAATTGATCAGGTCACCTGAAAGACATTTTGCCAAGTGGCTTAATCAGTTTATGCAATTTCCTTGACTAGGCTGGCTACAAGTAAATGGTGGTGAACTCAGGCATTTAAACTGTTTGGGTGGTTCAGTCAAGGTTTCAAAGGTAATGGACCTAGGTTCCGATGTTTATGGATCATAAGGCTTACGAGTCCACTCTGGTGTTTTATTGATGTTTATAATGGTCGTTGGTGTCACGTGAGGTCACACAGGGTTTGACCATGACCCTTTGAAGCTGGATAATTGGATTTGTTTAGCAGAGAAAAATGAACATTGTTGTAATTGAGAGCGAGATGGTGGCCCCACTTTTTACATGATTTTATACGACCAGCGCGCAGGATTGACAAGAAGGCAGTTCAAAATGTGCCTCGCTAAATCATTTGATTAAAAAGGAGATCACAATTTTTATTGACACCAAAACTCAAATGTGAGAAGAAAATAAATCCCGTTGAACGCTCTGAATATTGATCACTCTCTCGGATTTAAGTGTCATAGCAGTAAAGCTGTGATCCACAACTGCAAAATAACTCTCTGCAGTTTTTCTTTTGCGTGCACTAATTTATGCTTCAACTATTAATCACACTTCCATCACATACTTTTCAAGCAGAGACTATGAAATTCTCTAAAGTTAAAGCCTTTGACTGATGCAAATAAATTTCAAAAGTACTTGCAATAAAAATATGGATGGACAAACACATTTTTCTCTGCTTAGATTATAACCCGTCATCGAAACTACTTAAATTAACTGTCAGTTATTTTCCATTTTGCGGCTCAGGGGTAAAAGGACAGGAGTCAGTGGTTTGGAAGACACCGTTGTGGGCCGTGGGGCCAATTGTAGTTTGCTCCCATTAGTTTTTAAAGAGTTAAGGAGTGTAAGCCAATTACAGCCTCAAGAATTAAAAGAAATTGTGAATTTATCTGAAAATGGTAATTACTGGTGCATTGTGAAAATCATTATTATTCATATGTGTCACTGAGTATAGTCAAATGTGTCTTTTTATATATATGATATTCTTGCATATCTTATATTTACACCTGCAATTACACATGATGTCTTTCTGCTGTGCGAGGGAATTTATAAACACTATTAGATGCATTTGTCATTGATTAGGGACAAACTGACTCCCCACAGCTCTACCGGATTTTAAAAATGGCAAGTGTCCACAAGGACATCGACATCCATTGCCAAAAATTACGAGCCAGCAGGGAGCCCGGTTCTTGGAGGACGCTAGCTGCTGACTCCTTGCTTCCCCCTCAAGTAAGACCACACATTTGCATTTTCATCAAATTTGAATAATTGCATTTTGCTACAACTCACAGAGAAGTTTGTTTTTGTTTGATAGCTTTAGATCAGCATCATCCCAAGGATAATTATTCCCTTTGGTGAGGTGTCTGATTCAGGCTTTCTCTTGTGATACGATCTGTTTAAAGGACCCTTTCTCCATGACCCTGATGTAGCACTCTTTCATGCTCCAGTTTTCTTTCTTTGAGACTGAGATATACTGCGAGTGTGGTACCTGCCCATCGCATGCAGAGAGGGAGAGAGAAGAAAGAGACAAGACAGTGAACAACACAGAGTGAAAAGAAGGCAAAAGTGGGGAGAAAAAAAAAGGCAGAGGTGGTGTCAACAGAGAGACGGCACTGACACTCTAAGGAAGGACTGAATAATTGAAACAGCCTCTAAAGAAAAGACTGTAGTTTTGATGGTTGGGCTGTCAGCATACTGTGAAGTAAGGACATGATGCCAAGCAACTTTACAAGTTGTTGAGGGGTCTTCTTCAATGAGATGGTAATAACCAGTCCTCATAAGCTGTGCACACAGACACTACGTGAAAACGATAGCTTAAAGGAGAATGTTTCAGTCCCCGGACTTTATTAAACTACACAAGGCTCTGTCACCATGACGTGTCTGTGATTAAAGGGTGTGCCACACGAGCACATCAACTTCTGACAATCTGTTACAGCTGAACTGGCTGGTGTTTGCACAGTACAGTGTGTGCAGAGTACTATACTTTCACAGTGGTGTGCCCAGTAACAGTCCTCTATAATGACTCAAAGAGCACTCTAGTAAACAGTGTGTGGCTTTAGGGTGTACTCACTGACTGTGGCCATGTAGAGTGTTCACACGAGGTGTATGATTATTCTGCCATTTTCATGTTGCTAAAGGAGCTGCATGCTTACCTGTCACATAAAAATCTAATTAAGTTTTTAGTTTGTAGGCAATTTATTCCGAATGATTTCTGGACTGCTTGATATTCACATAATGCCTGTACAACATTGAGAGGTGTGGGCACTGGGGGCAGTATGTGGTCATTAGAGAAAAGGGTGATAAAAGTCTAGAATTTGACAGGCTGGACTATAATCATAATACAGGCCTTTGAATAGTACACATTTTGTTTATTTGAAGTTGCATGTTGTGAAACTACAAGGATTTTAACTGATTTTAAATCATCTGCAGCAATATCTAAGTTCCTTCAAAGCAGCAATATGCTGAAACTGTTTCAAGTATTATGGATATTATACAGCAGGATTAGTTGTCACACATGTTAATTATCACATTCATAATACAGTAACTCACCAACCAAATGGTGTTGGTAAAAACCCACCCATCTTCTACACTGCCTCACTCTTATTCAGGGTCGTTGAACGCTGGAGCCTGGGAGAGGGCAGGATACACCCTGGACAGGCCTCGCACCCATCAAGGTACAACACAGAAAACTCATACACACACACACACACATACACACACCTATGGGCAATATTTTGTGTCACCTTGCATGTATGTTTTTGGAATGTGGGAGGAAACATGCCCACACAAAAATCCTAGCTAGTTTTTAAACCTGGGACCATTTTGCTGTGAGGGGAGAGCACTGACCACTGCTCCACCATCATTAGTTTGGCAGAAAGACACCGGGTTTTAAGATGAGAGGGCTTTTACTGTCCATGTAAAAATTTAAGTATATGATAGTTTCATGCATACTGGGTTTATTGTGAAACAGTATTTTGATTGTAAACTATGAAGGGAGAGCTGTAGTTTATGTATTTCTTCTTCTTTTCTTTTCGTTTGTTCCAATTTGAATGTTAGGGATTTCAGTACATACTGGCTGTTCTTTGATTGCAGTGAGCAGGTTATGACGTTGAATGGATCGAGAATTAAAGGTTTCAAACCGTGTGCTTATTTTCTATAACATAGGGACAACCATCTTTAACCAACTCCATGATGGGGATGGTTGACACATTTGCACAAGGTGGACTTGGCATTCAATAATTTCAAAACAGAATAAACTTTGGAAGAATATGCTCACTCGATTGGTAATCGATGCTTTCGGCTTCTGTCGCAGATTGAAAATAAATTTGGCCTGCAGCGTTTGAGCAATTAAAATTAAAGTTAAAAAGTGACACAACTAACCTCTCACCACTAGTATAAAAACACTAATGAGCAAGTTTTTATTAAGACTAGTCTTTATATGTACTTTAGACGTATTTACCTGTATTTACATATGTGTTTGAGACTTTATAGATACAGTACGTGGAAGTTAATTAGAGCCGATAATACACACAGAAACTGTCAATTTCATCAAGAAGTAAGTGTCTATCTGGCTGCTCCCCGATTGCGACTTGCACTGTTGGCTTGGCACTTCTTTATGACCAAAGCCCCTACTGCTACATGTGGGATTTGAACCTTTCACTCAAGCCATTACAAAGTTCAGCTGATAAAAAAGAAAAAAAAAAGTCAAACATCCATTGTCTTCTTGCAGACAGATAAGGTTATTTCAGCTGTAAATCCAGTGGGAGTATTTTGTCCTCCAATAATATAACTACATATTCAACGTAAACCTACATGAGCTTGTCCTCTTTTATTCAAAACCATGCGGGCAGCCCCCCGCTCGCATTTCGGCTTGCAGATGTCATTACTGACACTCACTTGTCACAAGTCACCAGCGGAGAGGTTGGAGCAGATGAGGTATCGCTGCCATCAAGGAACCACAATAATGTGTGGGACGAGAAGCGCAGGTCATTTTAAGTGCAGGAATACAGGAGTGCAGACTCTGCTAAAGGGAAGGAACAAGTCCGCTCAGCATGGCACCACATTAACCTCACATCCTTCAACCATTAACATCTACCTCTAATGTTCTCCCTTTCTTTCCCCAAGACCCTTTAAGCGATTTAGCCTTTAATCATCTACACTGCTGTACAAAATGATGAATCCCCACGGGCAGATCAAGCTGAGCTGTGAGAGAGCATATTTCTCAGCAGTTTGAAAACAACTGTTAGAACATGTTCAAATTGGTCTAATATTAGTACCTATTTAGGTCATTATAACACATTGCGTTTCTCCACAGATCAACAGACTTGATCATCATAACAGCACACACAAATGGACACTAATTAGATGAAAGAATACATAAGGCAGATCTTCAATTTGGCCCACATATTGAGCATTTTCAACAACAAAATTGTTATTCATCATGTTTTCATGAAAGCCAGACAAAGAGATATCCTTGTGTTTCACAAATAGTGCCCATTGTTCTCTTTCCTTTCATCGAGACCACACTATTCCACACAAGAAATTTGAGGGTGGCAATGAGGTCAAAGCCCACAATCTTGCCAAACAGGAACAAATGAAGAAATGACGGAACAAAAGACCCTAGGATTTTTTTTAAAGATATTATATATTCATTCAAAGTTATCATACATTGAGTTTAAGTTTTGTGGTAGAGGGAATCACTGAATGTGTTTCTAGTCCAAATATAATAAACGATGCAGTGCACTTCAGCTAATCCAGTTATTATTTAGCTGATATCAGTGGTGTGGTGGGAAGCACTGTCGCGCCACGAGAATCCTGGGCTTTGTAATGTTTGCCTGCTCCCCCTGTGCGGGTTTTCTTTACACAGTCAGTCACAGTTAGAACACATATGCACTTAATATTTGAGTGACAGCATGAACCCCGCAGCATGCAGGTATAGCCGCTGTGCCACACAGAGACCCCCGGTCTGATGGCGACACCAGCTGCGAGCGAAGCTAAAGTCAGGACATGCCAACTTTCATAGACAGATGGGTTTACGATGCTTGTCAGAAGAGTGTTGACATGAATTACATCCGGTCTTTGTCATTACTGTGATTGATCTGTAAGAGAGGACCTCTGCAACTTAATGTTCAATGACTGGGACCTTTATATGTGTCCCAGAAAACTGTGTGTGTTGGAAGTGGGTTTTTATAGCGGTGGGATGTGTAGCCATAAACATATATGAGATATATCTGTAAACCATAGAAATATACGAGAAGACCCTTACGAGACATGTACACTTCTCTGTCGCCGCCTATTGCCGCCTATCAACTTGGCCACCATCTTGGATGAGTGCCTGCTTCTCCTTTGCGAGATTCACTTCAATTGCAGGAGGTCTTTACACCTTTAAAACAATCATTATGACGCCCACTGTGTGTGACAACATGTGTGAATGAGATTCTTCTTCTTTTTATTGAACCAAATGAGCTCAAATAGAATCAGCAAAGCATTTACTTCGTACAATTTAGTGTGCTCTACCAGTGCAGACAGGTGGCAGTACGAGACTGAGACGCGTCTATGATAATAGAGGTGGCGCTCATGTGCCCCTGAGCTCTCACTACAGGTACATCTCAAAGAATTAGAATACCATGAAAATGTTCAATATATTTTCTCACTCATTTTAGAAAGTCAAACGAATATATGATATAGGCTCATGACACATAGAGTGAAATACTTAAAGCCTTTATTTCTTGACATTTTGATGATTCGGGCTTACAGAGGGTGAAAACCCAAAATTCTGTGTCACAGAAAATTTGAATATTGTGAAAAAGTTCAGCTTTGGAAAGTCATGGTGTCACACCCTAATCAGCTACCTAACTGCAGGCAGTCAACAAGGTCTACTTCTATATGTCTGTTGTAGTCTTCATTTCATCAGTATATCAGCAAGAGATAGGAACATTTTCAGGCGCACTCAGAAATGATGTCCTTGAGTGTAAAACCGAGGCACAATTAATGATGGCGCGCACAGGCAAATTGTGAATTTTCATGGGTTGAGATCAGTGTGTAGAGGCCATATTCACAAATATGTTATGCACTTTACTGTACGGTACTTCTCACAACACAATCAAAACTGGTCCACTATTGAAACATCGAGCAAACCCTGGTGCCTACAGCAAAATGTGCATGCACAGTGAAAACATGCAAACTCTGCACAGAAAGGCCCAAACCGCAATGAGAAAACTTCTTAAAATGTAAGAAAAAAAATACATTGGAAAAAAAAAAAAATCACTTTGTTGCATAAGATGAGACGTGTGTGAGAGGTGTGACATTTTGGGGGTACTGGATGTGATTCAAACTCTGTGACGCTCATACTTTTAACATCTCTATGGTGAATTGGGAGTCAGTTCTCGTGATTGCCCAAAAATAATGGGACCCCATAATTAATATAAAACTTTAATTCTACGTCACAATGACAAAAGAGATTTTTTTATTTATTTTTTTTTTTAGCAGGTGGTGAATCAAAGGAAAATGTCAAGGGATCACTAACCCACCGAGGATGAATTTTCATGGCTCGAAATATTTTCTTTTTGCAATATTGTTGGTATACTGTATCAGACAGTATCTGACAACAGTTACAGCTTATTTTGTCAACCCCATTGTGTCTCCTTTGGTCCTGCTGTATAGTTAGAGTGCATTGTATTGCTTGTCAAGATTTCAATTGGGATCCGCCCTTCGTTTTCTGTAAGTGGTAGATCACAGTGGGTGCAGCCACTACTCTTGTGTGCTCACGCTTTTGTACGAGTCTGCTCAGGTAATTACAGCATCTGTTAAGAGCTTCGCTGATTGTTTTTCATCTCCACATGGTCACCACTCCAGAAAACCAATTACCCCGGGGAATGCTAAATCACTAAGACCGATTTGTTATTCTATTGCAAAAAGCAGGAAAAATGTGAATGGGAGCGGGGATGTGTTCCTATTTGTGCGCTAGTTGGTGAAATACATTAACAGAGACAAATCCATGAGGGAGCTTCATGTAAAGAAACAGGTAAAGAAAAAAAAAGGAACATTTTAAAACAACGTGTGGAGCAGGTCAAAGAATAATGACAATAACTACAGTTGGACTATTGAGCAGGGCAGAAGCAACAGCTTGCTAAACATATTTTCAGAAAATGGAACTTTAATTATATATATATATATATATATATATATATATATATATATATATATATATATATATATCAACACCCCTGCATCCATCCATCCATCCATTCATCTTCTAGTTCAGGGTCACAGGGTGCTGGAACCAATCCCAGTTTACTGTGGGAGGAAAGCGGAGTACCCGGAGGAAACACAACACACATCAAGGAGAACTTGCAAACTCCACACAGAAAGGCCCAGCCGGTATTTGAACCCGGACCTTGCGCTAACCACTCCGCCATCGTGTGGCCGCTTGATATTCATAGTTCTGTTAAATCAGGCAATGCAACTAGGACCTGGTAGTAGACCTCTTTCCTGTTTCCACAATACATGGTACTGATATTTCCACTATCAAGAGCTGCATGACACAGATGCGGAAAAGAGCCCTGGTGTTTCTCAAGTACAGAAGATGCTTCTAAGTTGGCTGCTGCTGGCTGTTGTCCTTCTCTGAAGTATTTAAAATGTCAGAGTTACACAGATCCATTACTTCAGTAATGTGACTCAGTGGAACCAGATTGTTTAGATGGATAAATGGTCTGACTCACATTAACTGTTGATTAATTGTTCTCATTTATTGTGCCGACAGAATAGTTTTCCTCCTCCCCTGACCTCAATCTTCGACGTCCTTTGTCCCCACTGTGATGACTTTGAGCTCTATTCTCTCCTCTCTGCCTCCTCTTTTGCTCTTGCTGCAGTGCTTTTGCGAAAAACCTATAAGCCGATTTAAGTTTCCATTTTAAAAATAATAATAATAAAAAAAAAAAACACATCCACAATGACAAAAGTGAAAAGCTTTATTCTCCTGGAACTGCGCCGGATTGCCTTTATAGCATGCCTGAACTCTTTTTTATTTCGGCAGTTCTTTAAACTACCGTGTCTAATTGCGATGGCATTTTTAATTAAAAGTCAAGGAATCGGATATGTGGTTGTTTGTGAAGGGAGACTAATCTGTTCTAGCCTCCATCACTTCCAGTGCGAGCTATCTCCCATCTATCTGCCTAATGAGAAAATAGAAGAGCCACTGCAGGACTTTTCGATATTTGGCTCTCTCTAAATAGATTTCACTGAATTTAGGATTAACCAATCCCCAGACTATGCTACACTGTAATTCACGACCTCATGGATTACTCATGATGACAAAAACAATTTTTTTCTTGGGCTCCATACATATAAATTCAAGGACTCCTTTTACCTTCTCTGCATGGTGGGATCAATGCAGCATGCGTTAGTTTTTATGAAAAATAATGTTTATCAAGTGAAGGAATTTATGTGTTGGAATTGTGTTTCATTGATTTTTTTTATTTATTTATTTTTTTTATTAGACAAATATGAAGTAGATTTATAGCTCAAATATAAGACCCACAATGTGCTTTATGCACCATTTTTTACACAAACTTTTTTCCTTGATCAGCTGCTTGGTGAGTACTGTATTTTTTGGAGCAGGAAGGTGGCATTGTGAATAGGGAGACAATAATTCAAGCCAAGGACAAGGGTTCAAGCCCCCACATTGGCAAGCATCCGTCTTGCTGAAGTGTCTTTGAGCAAAAATGCAGAATCCCAGCCAGTGCCTGACTCTCAGCACTGACCTCCCTGTGAGAGTACAAAGTACAAGCTCTATGATCAATGAAAGATCCAATTATTATTTAATTTCTGCTGTTGCAGCCAGCTGTCAAGGTTTGTCTACCTTGACTTTATGTTTGCTCTCTTGTGCAGTTTTATTTCCCTCATCCCCATGTGTTTGTCGGAATGTTGACAAAACACATTTTTATAGTTTATAGTTTGCAGATTTAATAATGCCGTAGGTTGAACATAAATCTAACTAATATGAACGTGGGAATAAAAAATCTGATAAAAACGTCAACACACTTCAAGTAATACTGCAGCTTCTTTTTCTACTCGACTCCTAATTTTTATTCATATAGAGATATTGTAAAACCTACTCACAGAAACTAACAAAAACTAAAGGGATAGAGTGTTTAAACCTTGCCTTCAAAGGTAAATTGAAACTCATACCAAACAACAAACTCATTAAAGCAAGAGCCAACATAATTTTTGAATGAAGTGTAACTGGGGTTCTGTTTCCTTGGCTGTACTGAAAGACATGCTGCTCCCCTCCACATTAAAGGGCCCAGTGGGGATGCAGGGCCACAGCTGGGACTCAGCAGAGAGGAGAGATTAACATTGTGCTCCACTATTCTGCTTCATGGAGGGCCCAGTGCCCAGCCTTACAGCTGAGGAGGCAAAGCCTTGCCTGTAGGCAAGCTAACCCCAGAGGTGGCCCACAACCACAGCAAAAAATCCAATTGATTCCAGCTCACACAACCATCAGCCAGATATGGACTCCAGTGGGTTTTTACAATGGCAGCCTTCTCAGCACCTAAGGGGAAATGTCACCTGAAATTGTGCGGCGCAAAGAGGACATTGCAGTTTCTGGAAAAACTACTCTGCCTTATTAGTAATTCAGCAGCTCATCAAATTTCCAAAATGTGTCTATTTTTACATTGTTTGATTAAGACTGTGAATTTCTAATAAATATGTGTAAATAAAATCATAGAGAAAGAATTATCTATTCCTCCACTACAGCTTTATATATAGAGTGGTCTGGAAGGGAACACAGCATCTCTGAAATAAAAAATGCCACATAAAGGTGAACTGCACACTGGAGTTATGTGCGATGAAAATGAGATAGGCTGGCAGATAGTAACCACAGGAAGCCTATTCATCAGCAACAGAAGTACAACTCCAAAGAATCAGCTTGGTAATATCAAATCAGCCAAAGGATCACACTCATGAATAGCACATACGAGGCTTGTATATGTCTCAAAGTAGGTTTTTGTTCCTTATGTATCCAAGAGTCCTTTAAAACAACCTATGCTAAATGCAGAGCATGATGAAACAGCAGGCTTTGTAAGAATCACCAAATCTGCTCCACATCTTGACCGAGAAGGGCACGACAATGACTTTTGTTCCAAGTCTCATTGAAGATATTTTAAATCTTTTAATGGTTGGATCTCTCTTTCGTCATTAGTCTTCTTGCGGTCAGTTTGAGTCCCTTTAGGTGAGCCTACAGTTTAGAGTTTTGGGGTGTTAAGAGCTGGGCGGACTCTGGGCACACTCGCACACCGACTGGCAATATATAGTGATACTGCAGAATTTTGTTCCTGACCTGCAATCCCCTAGTACTTTGCAGTACTTCATCAGACTGGTAATAACTGCAGCATCATGAAATTGAACCTGGAGACAGTAGGGGCCACGAGGGTCTGGATGCTGGTCTTTGTGGACACAGTGGTTGATGGCTGAAGGAGGGATTCACTGCAATCTTGGCTGTGGCTCAGGAGGTTGGTTGCTCATCAGAAGTTTAACAGGTGAAATGAAAGAGCACATTTAATTTTGATGCAATGGTGCAGAGCTGATTGGCTCCAGATTGACAGGCAGGAAGATCATTGGATGGGGAATATTGAGGAGGAAATTATCTGCAGGGAAAAATGGGAGTGACTTATAGGATAAAGCAGCAGGGAGATTACTTTTGAACATGTACTTTTAGCTACTTTATATACACAAACAGCCACAAGCATAAATGCACTCACTCACATATTTAGTTTGGATTCCTTTTCAGAACATCTTTTATTCATTTCCTACAGATACTTGTTCTCAAAAAATGCCATGAAGAGAAATAAAAAAAGTTGCACTGGTGTATAAGTTGCAATTATTATTCCACAATTTATTTCACAAAATGTTTTATTCATCTTTGAAGGCTGTTCTGTTAAACCGCAGTCTAAACAACACTTTTGAAATTTGTCCAGTTCAGGTAATACATTTCCAAAGTAACCTATTTCATAATCACACAATCTCTGGAGAAAGATGGCGTGCCATCTCCCCTGTTGCTGGGCTGTCGTTGGACTCGCCCCTGTCTTTGGATTGAGTTTGATCTTTCTGAACCCTGATTAGATAGTTGTGGTGGTCAAGTAAGACTTCATTGATCCATGCCACGACATGCTGGCAAGTTGCATGTGGCCTCCTACCAATTGCCACGAAGTCGTGTGATGTTGAATGGCTACAGGATGATGTATGAAGGGGCAAGCTTAGTTTTTGTCCCTAATTTGTGGGGTGATATACAGTATCTTCACATAAGTTCCATCACGGGAGGGGCATTGCATTATTTGAAGAAGCCTCCAGGGCACTCAAAGTAGCACTTTTGGATAAAAAAGTTCTTCATGTGTTCATCCATCCACTCTTTTTTCACTTGTCATCACAACAACGGGAAGGGAATTCAACTTTTGGCATTGTCTCTCGCTTGAAAATTACCCTCGACGGCAACGTGCAACCATCTCCACAGCATGCGCTGCTTTGAAGTGCAACTCCTCATGACTAGTCGTCACTGTGCTCACATGTTGTTGCCCCCATCTTTGCTACATTTTTGCCCATGGGGACTTCAAGTGTCAGGGGATCTCATCCGTGTTGTTTATATGATCTGGAAGTGTATGGTCTCTTTTTCAAGAAAGCATGAAAACTGTAATCTCTGGCTTGGAAGTCCAGTGTTCGTTTCTTACGCACTGTGGTTTGTGCTCTGATTGACAGGTTCTTACGCTGCATGAAGTGATAATGCCAAGAAGGTCCACTGGCAAAGTCAGTGATTTTTATTTCCTTGGCAATAACCTGTCCATGGAGATGTAACTGCACCGTTGATATGTCTCGGTCAGTGACTCACTGTTTGAGAATTCGTCTGTGAATTTGTTTCTCCAGCTCTGGCCATCGAAAGGCATTCTTTGTTGTGTTTTTTTTTTTTTTTTTTCCATCAAGGTAATGGTTTTCGGTGCTTTTCTCCAGTCATTCACGTGTCTCAGATACTCTGAACTCTTTCTGCTGCTCGGTTTCAGTTTTTGCTGCATATTTTTTCATCTTTAATTTAAATTATTAGAAACAACAGCTTGCTAAATATATTTTCATGAAAATGGTACTCTGATTTCGTCCTACAATGCTACAACATGCATGTAAGGTTAATTGGTGACCCTAAATTGCCCCTAGTTGTGAATGTGATTGTGGTGGACTTGCTCTCCAGGGTGTATCCTGCCCTCGCCCGTCGTTGGCAGGGATTGGCTCCAGCGCTCTGCAACCCTGAACAGTATTAAGCAGTATGGAAGATGGATGGATGCACGGATGATGTTACTGTAGCAGCATTCTGTCATCATGAAGTGTCATCTCGTTGCCCACGATTGTGAGTGCCAGTATGTTTTGATATATAAGTCACTCATTAGGTTGCTAGAACAGCCAAACAACAAGAGAAAAAGTGTGATTCATAGTCTGGTAAATTGGGTTCTTTACTATATACAACATGTTAGTGTAACATGACACACATTGAGCTGATGACAAATTCTGATCAAACTTGAAAAGTGATGCCTCACTGCACAAGGACTTCATTTCATTTATTTGTTGCCCAGGGTCATCTTGAGTTGAGTTTGCATGTTCTCCTTTTGTCTGTGTCTCTTCTTGTTGTTTTCTACAGTTGAAGGAAAAGTTTGTTCAGTTCATTGGTGACTCCAATATGGCTGTAGAGGTAAATTTATGTCTGGGAGCATTCCATTGTGTCCCCTGCCAGATGGGATTGGCCCAATCCCCTAGAGGGGATAAACCAGATATAGAGAATAGATGGATGGAAATGTAATGTCTCTTGGTGGGAGCTCGGTCTAGGACATCGAGGAAGTTTCTTGGTTTTGCCCCTGGTAGCACTCGCCACAACATCAAAGACCGAGGTGTAGGTGACATCTTATGATAGACTAGCGGTATGATTGATGAATGTACAGACAACTGGGCGCTGAGGCGGAAAACACTGTCACTTGATAAAGGAGTACTATTATTATATACATAAGACGGGAAGAAAAAGTAAAAGACTGGGACTCATTTGCAGAGTTAAATGCATTGCCTTGGGTTAGGATCATAGTTTGTGTATGGAATATTGCTTGGTGCATCAAGGCAGAAAATGGCTCAAATCTGCTGCCAAAACCCCTCAAGTGGCACAAAACTAGTTCATATCCCAAACTGACGATGCTCTGTCTTTGACCTCTATAACATTCATTTAGCACTGTGCTATCACAGCAGTATAGTGTCGCCAGTCTGGCACTTTCTTCAACATGCATGAATCAGCTAAAATGTGTGGAGTTAAGTGTTTTATGTGTGTGTGAGACAGAGAGAGAGAGAGAGAGAGAGAGAGAGAGAGAGAGAGAGAGGCAGTTCTTTTTTGTTTTTTTTTGTCTGTGCCTGCATGGAGATAGAGTAGGATTCATGGGGGCAACTTAGGGCAGAAAAGTCTGTTCATTTCTGGACGTCCAATAGCCTGTGCATGGTACTGTGTTGAGCAGGAGGTGGGTGGTGTAAATTCTCCCTGCTCTCCCAGGCATCTGAGCCCACTCGCTAGGCCTCTTTGGCAAGGAGGGAAGGGACCAGGTGTCGGCTCTCATACAAAGGGCTTTGATGCCAGAGTGCAGTGAGATGTCGGATTTGGAAAAAACCCCTTCTGCATAGCAGTTTGTGTGTGTGTGTGTGTGTGTGTGTGTGTGTGTGTGAGAGAGAGATGGAAAGAGGTTGAAGTCTGAGACTGTTAACCACAAGTAGCTTCTAGAGTTTGAGTACAACTAAACTCAAATGGCTAAATATTTGGTAACATCTTGTCAACATTTTGTAGATGTTCTTCTCATTGATACTTATGAGTTATGGATGTCATCTGAGTTCGCCTCATGTCAAAGACAACTCTAGTCCTCTTATTGTAAATCTTTTTTCATGTGACGATGTTCATAATCAGATGCATTGGGGGGAAAAAACAACATTGCTTTGGATTTAGGAACTTATATTGTCATTGTGCAGATGTTCACACAGATTGCTTTTTGTACCCCATGCAATCGCATATGGCCGTGCATAAATAATCATGGTGATATAGTAGTAATAGTACTGTACAGAACGGATTCAACTTTGAGGTGCGTTGTTGGTACACATGTCGGTTGTTAGAAAAAAAGATCAACTTCTCACACAAATTCATGCAAAGGCAAAAACATATCCAGAAATGTTATAGCTTTTTGGTCTCATAATTGAAATTGCTTTGTAAAGGGAAAAAAAATAAACGTGAAAGGTATCAGGTCCCTTTCACTTTTTGTAGAACTTGCTTGATAATGTCAGCTTAAGCAATACAAATTCATGGGGTAAAGTGACAAAAGTGTTGACAAGTGGTTTGGTGAGTTTTAGATCATTCATATCTCCACTACTGTCAATTTTGGCAAACCATGAATAAAGGAAATCCAGGGAATTCCATCACTGTGTATTTGAATGTCTTCAAGGTGACGCTTAACATATAGCAGATGCGAATTAGCCTCCGGCTAAATCTGGTACGATGCATCAAATGGCAACATTTATGTTTAAATTGTACACGGGTCCTTTTAAATAAATAAATGAAATGAAATGAAACACTTTTCTTACTGCATTTGAAAAGATAGTGGTTTTTGCTTATTCTATATGGTACAGAAAGATCATCACTTTTTTCTCGTTTGCTCAGTGGTGGCAGCAACATTTCTTTTTTTAACACACCAAAGCCAGAGGCCATTAAGAATGGGCGCCTTTAGTAGTACATCAAAGCACAGATAGCAGTGTTTGACGGGCACTCCCTCATTGCCCTAACATGGTCGAAAGATGACTCCCGAGAAGGTGAGAGAACGCTTAGCATCTCAATGAGCTCCGCGCTGTCACAGGTCAACGCTGAGCTGCTGAGTTCATAATGAGGAGGAAAGGTGGATCCCTGATTTGGGGATGCTGTTTTGTGCGGCTGGCACCTATGCCACGCTGTCCTTGAAAGAGGCATTCTCATTATGGATAGTCAGGATGCTTCAAAATCACATTGGAAATTAAATATACTTAATAAAGGTGATGGATAAATGGATTATGTTTTAATTGGTCTGTTATTATGAGTGGTTGATTGGATTGTCCTTCGCAGGCTATTGATCTTGGGGCTGAGGTTGATTAAGAAGTGGACTAAAGGGAGGTTGCATGAGTTTCATAAAACCGGGACGAGATGTCCTGAAGATCGGCTGTTGAAAGACATTAGAACTCCAATCATGTCCTGACTCAAATAAGTTTTTTTTATTCATTTATTTTTTCAAAATGGACTTTTTCGGAGCTGCGGCTGTTTTGGGATTCATAGGCGCTACTATAGTGCTGAAAGCAGCCAGCAGGAAATGTTTCAAAACCTGCAATACTATGAGCTCATCTTATATTTTCAGTGTAAAACCCTCTACTACAGGCGAACCACTGACAGCAGTTATCAGATACAGGCTACAGGTTCACAGGATGTCTTCAAAATCATTTAGTGGGAGTTTAATTTTCAGACTTTTGGGGAATTTTTGTATTAAAAAAAAACAACCTTTGGTAAAACATGTTTCACAAATTCAGTCATTGTGATTTCATCTCTAAGGTGAATGAAAATAAAAAGTATATTGTCCTGTATAATTATTATTTCATGTCGCTCTGAAGGCAAAGGTAACCTCTCACTATGACTCGGGGCTAAAGGTGTTCCTATCCAGGCCGTCAGTGTGACTAACATTTGCTGCCTCCCTGAGCACAGTCTGTTCAGGTCATACACCCAGAGACAACCCCTCATTGAAGTTAACCTGAAAACAATGACCTGTGTGATGCTAAAACACAATCAGATAACTGCACAATTTTGTTCTATGATTCTCCACCACATTTCCGAAAAACAGTCCTTTGCTTTGTCATGTGAAGTTGCACAGAGCTTTGTCTGCGTCAGATGGTTTAGTTGTTCAAAGAAACATACATCATCAATGAAGATGCTTTGGAAGACACACCACCACAAAACAGTTCTGTAAATCAGTGATTGTGTTTTACACAAATACTGAAGTTGAAAATAGATGACAGACAGAGGTATGTTGACTGTCTAAATGATTGTTGCAGGAGTTAAATTCGCAGCATTTCATTCAGCAAGAGCACTTTGTGCAGTTTCTCTGCACCGTACTACCCAACATTGCCTTTTAGCTATTCTCAAATCACCCTCCAACAGACATGATCACCGTGTCACTGCCAAAAGGCAGGCTGCAGGATACGTGTAGCTTAACCTAAAAACATTTTCAAATTCATATTCATTTCAAATTGCTGACTGCTGGTCGCATTTTCCAGCTTTAGTGGAGCTTCTTCCATGATATATAGATTTTCATTGTGTCTCCTGGTTGGGGCGGGGGCGAGTCAGCTCATCTTCGTGGTAGAGTGGGAGCTTATAACAAAGCTTCAACATTAAGTTATCTGAATATTACAAAATCTATAAAATTGCTTACTGTCCGATTCAAAATGATTTGATAAAGGTAAAGAAATACATGTTACAACAACAGCTGTCATAAGCGTGATCTTGTCAATACCAACTAATCGTACTGTTTTATTTGACTTACTTTGTACTAGTATTTATTTAAACTCCTGTCCTCTGCAACCATGGTAACGATATATAAAAAAAAAAAACTTCATGCATGATTGGATCTTTCAAAATACTTGACATTATTTCAACTGCACAAATACAAAAAAAAAAAGAAAACATGTTTGTAGAATGTGTGTGACTGTCCCCGATGAGACAAAAGGCTAATTAGACAGTTTGACACTGTGGTCCAGCCCAATATGTGTGTTAATACAATATTATTTCAAAAGACCGGTTTACAAATCAGCAAGTCAAAGCAGGTTGTAATTAGCAGCCTAGTTATTTGCATTTGTGAAAATACTGAAAATATGAATACAAAACAAGGTATACATCAAATTTGATTATGAATAAAGGAGTTTTACATTCATCCCAGAAAAATGTAAGACAGGTGAAGTTTGTTTCACAGGCAGAGCTGATATATCGTTGTATGAAGGTAAAGATAACGAGTAATGAGGAATAAGGAATCCATGTGGAACCACTGCTAAGTATTTTTAGTGACGACAAGGAAAAGCTCTTTGACTTGCACTTTGTCTGTACCTCCATGTTCGACTTGCTGAGTGACCAATTTTCAATCCCCTGATTGACTTCATCGCTCCAGGGCTGTCTCTTCAATCGGTCAAACAAAAAATGTTAATGAAGCTGCCAAGTCTCCTTTAAAAACACCAATAAGAAAATGAACCGGGTATAGCACACACAGCAAAGCCACTCCTGGAATTGTTTGCTCCGTTTGTTTAAGAAACAACTTTACACCATCGGTTCGATCAAGGTGAAAGACAGAGAAAGTCAAGCACAGGAAACTGTAGAGGAAAAAGACAAGAAGGCATTTTGGGTGTTTCTATAGAGGTATGCATGGGATATATGATATACTGTATGACTTATAAACAGTATATTAAACTTGTCCTGTACGCATGTTAAAATATATTAAACTTGTATCTGGTAATGCATGCCAAAGTATAAACTTGTGTGTTTCTTTTTAAAATTGGGACGCTCTTCTAAATAATTCAAATCATGTCACCAATAGGCTAGAAGAGGGACCAAACAAGGTATGAGGGAACGACAGGAAGACACAAGTAGAAACCTAACAGATACAGGAGGCCCCTCAGATATTAATTTCGGATGAATGAATGGTGTTCCAAAAATAACATGGGCGGATGTATATGGCAGTGGGTTGAACCAGAGAAATGTATAAAAGGCGAAGTTGAAGCAGTATAAAATCAGTCTTGGACCGGTCGGAGACTGTGAGTTTTGCCTGTTGTGGGAATAAAACTCATTTGCATCCAAGTGCAGCTTCTCATCTGCTTATTGCTTCGGAGATCAGTTGTTTACCAGTAGCGTTGGAGAACTAGAGATAAATGCTCGTGGGATCACCGAGCGCCACACCTGGCCAAGGACACCATATCTGCAACGGACCACAACAACACACAGCAGAATATGGAGGATGGAGAGCATGGAGGAGGCAATCAAACAAATCTTGCTCATTACATTGTTGTGCCCCCTCACTATAAACACAGGATCACCATTGGGGGATTTGCTATCATTTTATTTGAAGAAGAGCAGCAATGGATTTGCCAGAAACAGCAGCAGCAGAAATAATTAAAAGTGCCCTTATCATTTCTGTTTTCCCCTCGCCACATGGGAAAGGCAGCATTAAATGTCACTGCACAGAATTTCACTTTGAATTACATGTGTCACTCTGCTTATGAATCAATTTATTGGTCTGAATTGTATCTCAATTTGCAAGCTAACATTTATATACATTAATAACTCATAGACTCTCAGACCCTCAAATCCAAATATACAGACCAAACTGAAGTGATCACAGGAACCTCATATATGCACAAGAGTATTTACCTCCATGACATTGATACTGTATCCCTGAGAGCTTCTGACAAACAGTGCCAGTGAAAGGATATTCTGAATATCCAATGCACAACACTTGTAATGAAAGGCTGATTCTGCTTAAAATGTGAGGAAAAATGTTTCAAATGAAAAACTGAAATACTTTCTTGTACAATCCAAAAATACTGTCTAGTATTTGTGCCAGAGCCAAGCGGCGAGAGTTTCTGGAATTTTGAATGGTTCATCCAGTTCAACTCATTCAATATGAGTTCACTTTAGGTCTCTACAACAAGCTACCACGAGATTCATTTGTGTTTGTCATTTGTTTGCCCCAACAAAGTATCTTTGGGCAAATTATGATTATGTAGTACACAGTATTTAAAGAATAGAGCAGTGGTTTGGATTACTGGTTTGTATTTATAACATTTTTGTATATTTTCATAAAGTTATGTTTATATTCTGTTATGAACATGTTGATTGTTTTCTTCCCAAAATATAGCCATCAAACTTCCATACTGCTTTATCAGACATAGGGTTATTGGGGCTGCAGCCAAACGCAGGGCAGTTTTAGGCAAAAGCAGGATTCACCCAGAACAGACAGACAGACAGACAGACAGACAGACAGACAGACAGACAGACAGACAGACAGACAGACAGACAGACAGACAGACAGTCATTGTTTTGAAAATGGTAGAAACAATATAATTGATGCAGTTTTCATTTTGGGTCACTCGTGGGTGCTGTTGGGTTTTTCCTCATGAAACCACACAGACATGCACACAGAGAACAATATTCTAAAACCATTAACAATGGCAAGCACATGGACACTGGTATGGACAGATGACATAACTATAAGACTACTAAGTCCCTGGAGAATATTAATGTGTTTTCAGAGTCTCTGGGCCTCATTGTCATAAAAACAGATACCCCAAACGCAACAAACGTTTTCAGTTTTTTACTACCTAAAAATCAAACTCGGTCATTCATTGAAGACGTGGTTTTAGTTTATCAATAACATAATTGTTTTTCTTGCATACAGACATTGAAGTACTCCAAATGGAACCACTAAAAACAAGACCATCACTCTGATGAATGGATAAATGCTTGCATGTTTATTAGTTATTTAAACAATGCGGTCACCCAGCGGTAAAATCAACAACTATGATGTTCTGAAACTCCATTACATTTGCATTTATAGGGCGCAAAAAAAGTTAATAACTTGTCACAAGCTTGCCGTACCCTCTGTGAAAATGTCTCTCCCCCTGAAATCTCCCTGAAACAACAAATCTAATGTACGATAAGGAGAAACGCATTCAGTTAAATGTCAAGAACTTATTAAAAACGTATTAAAAAATGTGGATGTTACTCAGCTTGTGGAGGGATTTAATTTCACCACCTCTGTTCAAGCTGTTTCCCTGGGCTATAAGAGACTTGGAAACCAGTGTTGTTGAGGGATCAGAAACCCTTTAAATTCCCTTGAAGCAAATACAGGCTGATTGCTTTGACAAGGTGATGTCACACAACGACTCACCGCCGCTGTTCTCCTCTGCTCACACCTTTCAATTCCAGCAGAGGGAAACGGCGCCAGCTTAACAGCTTGATTGGTCAAGTAGCACATCAGAGACGCAGAATAACAGTCAGCCTCTGAGCTCAATGTTGCGGTGCGCTGTTTTCTTTTGTGTGCTCATACGGAATAAAAGACTAAAGATAATGGGTATTGACATCCTCAGTGTATTGCCTCACAATTTCTCTGCCCAAAAAAAAAGATTGAGGTTTTTCTAAAACTTGCACAAGAGAGATAGAACGTGGGGTGGAGTGGGAGAACAACAAAGGTTGGAGAGTTCCTTTTGGAGATGGTGGAGAGGAGAAAGCTCTGTGAATTCTCCTTGCACAGCAGTGTATATCAGAATGACCTCCTGTCTGGTGCTCTGCTGACTATTTCATTTACAGACAGGAGGTCATAAGGGGGACACGGTTTGGACTCCTCAAGAATTCATTACTCAAACCCCATTACCTTGAATAGGAAATGAAGTCCACAGAAAAGAGGTAGAATTAAGGAGCTGATGGAAATATGCTAGCTTCAAAAAACATGCCCACATTTGGGCTGCCAAAGGTTAACTCTTTAACATTTTACTGGCGGCAGCGTGGAGGCTTGCTCGATGCCAATCTGTGAGGAGACACAATGTGTTTCATATGATGTCAGCGACGGGGGAAATTGGAATCTTTATCTCCCTGTCTCTCTCCCACTTGGCTCTCTCTTTCCCTCACTCTTTGTCTCTCTCTATTGCGCTCCAGCTGCCAGGTTCCTGGTATTCCAGATATGTCTGGTTTTGTTAATTAGACACAGCGAGAAAGACACAGAGGCAGAAAGAGGCTGTGTGTCATACTTAAAATTCCATCTTTGGCAGCCTGGCAAGGAGTTTACACAGTTATCGTTTTATGAAGTCAGATATCATCAGCTAATGATCCTAGGATAGTGTTGACAGAATTATATTGTTGGGCTGCAAGAAAACTCTCTCAGACTGAGCAATTCTAGTATTTCAAAGCATGTTGTATGATTTAATTGTAACTTATATGGCATTTCTGGACAGGTGAAAGGAAGTTTTTTTTTGTAATAAGTGTCAACATATCTGGGTCTGTTGCAAGAAGGCCCCATAGAAAAGCACATGATTATCTCTCTATCTCTCTATCTGTCTATCTTGCAACGCTATATTATAGATGATAGATATAGAATGTAGATTATTACTCACTATGTTTGCACTGTTTGTTCTTCTTGTTGCACTTTTTGCCTTGCGTCATCAAAACAAATTCCTCGTAGTGTGTAAACTATACTTGGCAAAAAACCTGATTCTGATTCTGTCTGATGAGTAAATACCTTTGCAGCTTGATGCTGTTAAGGATAAAAGCCGTGGACTCCACAAATGGACATAATAAATTGCTCCTCATGGTGGGGTTAAGATAAATCTTGCCACAACATGAATACATATAATTTCACTCAGTTGCTATACGAACAAAAATGTCACTGGGAGAAAAACGCTCCCCGCCAGCTCCCCTGAGCGCCAGTGTGGCTGCCTATTGATGGGTCGATTTGTTAAAAAAAAAAAAAAAATTCCCCCGAAGAGAATTAATACAGTACAAAAAAAATAGAAAGATTTAAATGAATAATGTGATGGATCAAATAAAATTTAAAATCAAATCTAATTTGATGTATATAGCACTTTTCTGACACTGGGATGTAGGACAGTGCAGTTTGGATCCTTTGTTTGGCTAAATAATTTGCTCCAGTTTTATATTTGTCACATACACATACGTTGAATACATAAAATCAGTGTTGATTATCTTAACTGGTTCAGAATAAGAAAAATAAAGAAAAAACGACATTGACACTTTGGGGCAAAGAGACAATGTGTAGCCTTTTGTTTGGACAATTCTACTCATTTTGGTATCACAGCTGTGTTAGGCTCTGAGCTCCCAAGTTGAGTGAGAGAGGCTAACAAAGGCTCTGCTTTCAGGATTAGGATTAAAACAATGCATAAAGTTTACTGTTAGGGCTGGGTCAGGTCATGCGGGACCATTATCTAATTACAGGACTATAAGTTGAGACTGTTGGGAGACCTATGGCGCTAAACTTTACTTCTCTCCTCTCTCACTTTCCATCCGGTCATATTGCATGTCACTAAGATTCTGTCTCTCTCCTTTAGTCTTTACTTTCTCTGTTCTTCTCTATTGACTTCCTGCAGCATCGCTTATGTTGGATCAGGAAGTTTCTAATCTGAGTATCTGGCCCCCATTGAGTTTGCAGCGGTTTTTGTCTTGTCTCTGTCATGTCCTGTCCTTTTCTCTCTTTCTATCCTCTGACCTAAACTGGAAAAGCAGATATTCTCTGCCTCCGAGCCTGGTTCTGTAGGTTGTTTTCTGTTTAAAAAAAAGTTCATTTTCTTTTCCACTGTCACCTATTTTTGCTCATGAGCAGTAGCTTTTTGTTGTTGTTGTAAAACTGCTATGACATGACTATGTTGTTATCCGTGTCACATAAATACATTTGAATTGAAAATTTCCTTAAACTTACTACTTTGTTCTATTTCTTTTAAACCCCACTCTGAGTATTTCTCTCCCTATTTTTTTCTGTCCCCACCCTCCTCTCTGTGCTCTGAGGGTGGGAGGATGGGGGAGATGGGTGCATTAATAATGCAGTGCTGCCTGGAAACCAAACACGCTGCAGCGGAGTGCTGTGTAGAATTCTAAAGAGGTATTTGTTTGTACACGCATGCCACCCTCCACCCCCCCCCCCCCCCCCCTTGCAGCCCTCTCTCATCTCATCTCTACACCCCGATACCAGTGCCTGAGCAATCATCAGCGTGAGTGTACTGATGTGTTGCCACCTCTTAGGAGAGATCTACTGTTAGGGATAAGCAGGGACTCAGATATACACTCCCTTGAATTGCTGTTATAATCAAGTCAATGCTTTAACTGCATCCACTAAATTGGCTTTTTGTTTCTGTGAGGAGAAGTTGTGGAACACAGGGTAGATGATACTGAGACTCTGAAACAGTATTGCAGTGAAAAGATGTCTGCCGTGCATTGTCTGGACTGCGACGCTATGAGAACAGCTCAGACAAACTTCACAACTAAGACAGAGAATTAACAAAACTGTGAAAAACCGCACTTTGATGTATTTAAGTCAGAGTCACGGTGCCAGTACCAGCTAGCAGGGACTGCTCCGGTAAGGAAGTGAGTCTTTGTGTGAGTTTCCATAATCGTATGCCCTATTTTAGTGTTAGATTTAGATTGAATGCATTTTGAAGTAATGATAATAGCTACTTAAATAATATGTTGAGGAACACAGCCACACAATGAACACAATTCATTTTAAATTAACTTATATCTAAAACATGTCCTAAAATGTAAAGCCACTGGAACATGTGAAAATACTGCAATTATGTAATCATAAAATCGATTCATAAAGTCCTATTTGATGAGCTCGTGACATGTTCACAGAAGGGATATTAATAATTGAGCAGAAGTAAGTTGAAATGTTGAAATCAAATCAAATCAGATGTTATTAGTGACAATGAATCAAGTTAAAATCATATACGTATGGCTGACTGCTGCAGCACACATAATCGTAGTCTAAAGCCCCTAAACCTCTGAGGAACTGGGGTCATACCATTGTGTTCATGTTACAAAGAAATACATTTTTATTTTTTATGGGCAATTAATCTGCTCTACAAGTCTTGGTATACTTTGATATTCTGCCAAAAATAAAAATCTCTTATTCAGAAACACCTTGATTATCTTATTTAAATGTTGTTGTATAGGTTTCACCAAATGAATTGCTTTTTTAAAAAGGTTATTGATTGGTATATTCCAGGCAAGACAAATCAAATGCAGCCTAGATGGTTCTGATAAAATAAAACAGACTACACATTGAGATAAAGGTGCATAAAACTATATTTCTATAATAACTGGAGCCAATCACAATTGACTTCGGGCGAAGGCTGGGTACACCCCGAACAGGTGTTTCAGTCACCAGGCCAAAACAAAGACACACACATCCACATCCAGAGACCGTGGGCAGTTAACCTCAAATGGAAACCGGGGTAGCCACAGAAAATCCACACACACCGGGGGAGGAGAACACCTGATCTCCACATAGAAAGTGGAGAAAGAGTTGTTCTCACTGTGAGGCCCTGACCACTACATCACTGTATGTCCACAAACTCCCAAGAGCACCACGACTAATACTTAAACTAATATAGAACTTCTGAGTGTATTTGCTGTAGGTAAGAGTTCAATTAAATTTTATTTATGTAATGCCAATTACAACATACCCTGGCTCGTTGCACTTTCACACAGAAAAACCTACCAAATCCACATGAGCAAACAGAGGTGAAAGGAAAAGCTTCTTCTTCACTTGGGGGGAAAAAAAGAATCCTCTTGTTAATCTAAAACTAACCCTGACCCAGACCACACGTGTCAGTCAACTAAACAAGCTCATGCTCCAAACACCTCCTGACAAGTAGTCCAAGATTACGTTGCCAAACTGAAACCTGAGTAACAATCTTAACGAGAGGCTCAGTGGCGAGCTGCTCACATGAAATAGCAGCTGCCTCCGATGACAGCCAAACGTGGTTTGAATAAGTCAGCAACGCAAAGCAGCAGATGCCCGGATCCCGACGAACCTTTCAAGCACATCCAGGGGCCATTGTCGAACAGGCAGATTGGTGTAGAAAAACACATCAAAGGGTAGCTATACTGGTCTGAGCAGGGCATTAGCCACCACTTAAACTGAGTCTTTGTAACATTAACATTATGTTTTTAGTGAGGTCTGCATGGTGGTGTAGTGGTTAGCACTTTAGCCTTACAGCTTAAACACCCCAGTTTGGTTTAAGACATTTGACATTTCTGTAAAGGGGTGCATGTTTTTCCTCTGCATCCAGGGGTTTCCCAAGGGTACACAGGCCACCTCTCCAAATCAGAATGAATAAATAAAAATTAACGCTGCTCTGGTCTCTCCTATAGGTGTGAAGGTGTACATAAGTGACTGAATGTCTCACTGGATTAGTCCTTTATTGGACATGCAACAGGGTTGAGGATGTATTCTGCCTTTGGCCCTTTCTCAAACGCTCCTTGAAAAGCTATTTTGTATGAAGCAGTAATGAATATGGATCAATGTTAAACAGGGGTACAGATGACCGCTTCCTTTTTGGTGGCAGTACTTGCTTAAACTCCACAGAGTTAACATTAAAAAGGATTAACACTACATGGTTGTGGTTCCTTCATCACTGACAGTTGGAAAATCCTATCGAATTACATAATTTGTCACCGTGAAATGTTTATAGAAAAAGAAAAAAGTGATCTCAACCTCTGCGGGTGACTCACACAAACACTCTTACTAGATGTCAGAGCACAGCATTCAGATAAACCGTTACTTTAACTTTTCTTGTACTTTAATGCCTGACTGTCTCTCAGCGAGCCCGAAATACTTTTGAAACACACTTTCCTTGTTTCTCTCCTGTTGCCTTTGCTTGGTAAAGACTTGGATTTGGGCAGTCAACTACCCATGTCAGTTAATTATAGATTAACATGTACTGCTTTCTATGCTATTATTTTTCGAGCATTTTGTTATTGGTTGGCCTTTGCCCCTCAGCTTAAGTTCTTTCACATTCCGCGTTGATTTACATATTCATTAGCTTGAGCTCTGCACCTGCTTGCCACCCACAGATGAAGCTGAACAGATTAGCGGCGCATGACACCCAAATTTCCGAAGTGGATTTGGACTGACTGTTACATTGGGAATCATTGGAATTGGCTGCTGGAAAGCTAAGAATTAACCACTGGAACCTGCTGTATTAGCAGTGCTCTAGGGGCTAATGCATAAATCCGTGTTGGAAAAAAAGGCTTGTAGAAATGTTGGAGGAGCATTTATCATTTTGCACAAATGTGTGATAAATGCATAAAATTATCTTCTAATAGTGTATCATACTTATACCTTCTCTGCAAAAATATTCCTGCCTGCCAAGTGTCAACATTTACATATTTTGCTTTTGTTCCAGAGATGTTCCTCTGGAAACAGGACCATTATATGTTTACTAAATGTTATATAAATAAATGTATATTATATAATGGTGGCATTTGGTCCCCCCCCCCCAACCCAAGCATTGTCTTCTGTTAAAGCAAACACAAATGAGCAGCATATATGCATGCCGATTCATTATTGTTCTATGTATTAGATGTCAATACTTGTCCCCTCTCCAAAGAAAGAAAAACAATGTATATGACATTGTTGCTATTGTGACAAGTCGTTGCCTTTGCAACCTGATTTTTTCATGTCTATATAATGAGTCCAGTGTTCTTTATGCTCTCCACATAATACAATACCTTCAGCTTCCCTCATACAATTAACATTCCTGCCATTATAGCATCTTAGCAGGTCTTATTCACTGTCAGCAGACTAATCTGTGGGTTGATTAGTGTGGCACGCTTTCAAGTGGAGGCACTGTAACTGCACAGTCATGGTCAAACTGAACACAGTTCTGCTGACCCTGAAGACTTGGCTGGATTGATTGCCGCTGGCATTCTTTCCCGCTTACAGATGAAGGCATCCTATATGAATGTGGACATTTATCAGTCCTAAAAACATCAACATTCTGTCATCATCAGCTTTGGATGGAAACATAATTTTACCAGGTAACCACCACGCTCAGTCTCCACTGGATGGATTTGACAGTTTTGTGTCATGACCCTTTGACAAAATTCATTACCTAGCCATGTTGTCATCAACCCACACACTTGTAACCTTGTTATGATTTTAAGGATGGATGTGAAAGGATGTTGCTTGCAAGCAGCACTGTGCTGTATTATCAATCATGCCAAAGCCACTTTAAAGGGCTGCTGCTGGTTTGAAAACTCCATTAGAACTTCAGTATTTTGCCAGAGCGGCTATTTAAATGCCCCTCTGCAACCCTTCAGCCACAACAGATCAACACAGACAGCAACGCAGAAAGATGACTATGAGATAATACAGAATGACCTCATGTGAACGCCTCTATCCCAAACTCTCGCCGAGCAGTGGAATGCGTTCAGGGTTCAAAGCTATGTGTTCATGGGCAATCTAATTGAATTCTTTGTGATTAATAAATCTGAATGGCCCATTCATTTGAATACTAAATGATTGTTTGGCAGTATTTATTTGCACCAAGAGTGTAGAGTGATTTAGTCAGTGGATTAATTCAATAAAGGTTTGCATGATGACATTGACCAACCAGTTGCTTTGAGTATGATCAGGAAGAGATGAGCATGTCCAGCTTTTTGTGCAATCTGGCAGCATTGTCTTCTGCACTTTCCACTTTTGTTCTGCCATTTGTTTCTGAAAACGCAGCATAGAGCATCACATTGTGATGTTTCCTAACAGATACGCACAAAGCTTTGACAGTGGGAGAAAATCCGATGTGCCATTTACACGGATCCTAGCCAATCTTATCAGATCGGAGTGTTTACATGGCACGTTATTTGTAGTCTATATGACAACCACACATGTTCTCGCTTTGAGTTGGTAGGGGAGGGTCCTCCAACACCACTGAAACATAAAGTAAAAGTGCCACACATGAAATGTCAACAGCTATCAGCTGAATATAAATGAGCAATCTCAGCCACTGCAATTACAACATGAACACACAAGGCGACTTGCAGTAAGTGATGAGTACATATCCCCAATGATTGTGTCAAGTATCTGTGGGATGAGATGATGAAGGATGGTGAAGGGAATAATGTGACTCTCAGTAGCTCACTCATGAATCCCTGTTCTCGCTTATTAATAATAAAGCTACCTGGTATAAAAACATGACTGCACAGGCAAGCAAAGGAGATAATCATCCAAACTACATCATGGTGATGCTTCACAATATTAACACTCTCATTCATCTTCATGTTTTCAGTAAATTCAAATAAGCACATGCTGTCAGCAGAGCAAGAAAAGTGAAAAAAGGAAAGACTAGCAAGTAAACGTATAGGCTATACTGAGTGTGCCGTCAAGTTTTTTGGGGGGTTTTCTTTACGAGAAAACAAGAATCTCCTCAACCTAAAAATAAAGAAAACGAAAATGTCTGAAACATATAGGATAGTCAGAAACAACCCTGTGAAGCTACTGCATGCAGAATGCTGCTACAAATCGTTTCAACATACCAATAGTTATTACCCAAATAAACTATTTTACTTGGAAAATATCTATTGGGAAAGAAAAAAAAAAAAAGCACCGTGGCGTAATATGTTAAGGTTGCGGCCAACAGTTTAATGGTACATTTTTCTTTTATGTTTCACAACAATGAAAAAAGGTGGAAATTTCATTTCTACATTTAAACACATTGAGGTAGAAAAGAGCAGCCACCATCAAAATTATGAAATTAACAGCTATGCCACCGCTAATGACAGCATTCGGTTAATCGTTGTCATAGTCACACAGCACATTTCCTGCCTGTTGCCTCTGTGGTCAGGAAAATGGTCACCGTTGATGTCATATTTGACAGTCAACTCATACTCAGGTCGTGAGCCATTATAATTACTTTGAGTAGAAGCACGGATGACTAACAAGAGCATCCGTGGACTGCTGCTCGTGGAAGAGCGTTATCCACCACCTAATGCGACTGCAAGGTCTCAACGACACGTGTTCTTTGGCTCTCTCATCTTTCTGTTTTGTTTAGTCACTCTTTTACACCTTGAATATAAGCAAACTTGATCTGAAGAAAATCAAAAGAATACATTAGCTTGTTTAGCTCCAGTCCTGGTTTTGAAGTATATATTCATTTGCAGAACACCTGCTGACTTCCAAGGTTGCTATTGTCTGAAATGGTCGGGGAGCTGCTGCTCGTCTACTTCAATAAGTCCTAATAGAATTGCAACACAGTTCAATGAGGCCGCCGTTATAAAAGACACCCTGAGAGCAACCTTCTGTGCTGAAATGTTCTTCAAGTTGGTCAAAAAAACTGTCTGACCAACTACACCAAGCTGCAACGTACGGCCATAAATATCTCATAATGAGCCAGGAGGCCTGGGCAGCTCTGCAGACCTAGCAGTAGGAATGAACTCACCTGCATTTCATCAGGGGAGAGGTTGTCCACTGGGAGCCTGAAGGACTTCTGTTGAGGCGAGAGAAAGTTCAGACTTAGTTGACCGCCTTTGTTAGGAAGACTGATCACTTGTTCTACAGTAGCAGGCAGTTCCACAGTCTTTTTACCTCGATTCATCGCCTGTTCCCGAGACAGCGCCAAATCTAAACATATCGATTGAGGGGGTTGCACAACTGGAAGCTTAAAACATGTTCTGTTCGTTTTGACCACAGAGGTTTTGGATGGGGAATTGCTTTTGAGTGGTTTTTAATCTATTCTTTTCTTTTGGCGTTTTTTCTTTTCATGCTGTATTTTAACGATAAAGTTCAGCTCTAATTTCATTTGTGAATAGGAAACCTCATTGGTCAGTGGAGCGTGTGAACGTGTCGATGCAGCATTGTCCTAAGAGAAGTGCATATACCGGGAAAATTAGGAGGTATTTCCTTCTTCCATTCACTTAATTATTTGAAGTAGGTCGAAATCCAATAAAATAAAAATGTTTAAAGAAATCAATTGATGTCTTGGCTACAAACATGCTATAGTAATAAACCTTTTCTATAAAATTCTGAGCAATAAACTGTCCTTGACATGTTTATTGTGAATGTCAAACTCTTCTTTCAGTGAAGTTTGTTTTGCTGGATGTAAATAAAAAAGAAAAAGTTGTTTGGACACTTTCTTCACCTGCAGAGGTCTCTGACCAGTGTTTGGTTGAATACTTCATAAACCCAACTGACCAGACCTGGTGTATATGACAAGTCTGAGCTTCAGGCGTTGCAAACTGCTGCTGCAGAGCTGCGGAGGATAAAGTGGTATTATGTATTTATGGCTAAAACAAGGTACCCAGTTCAATTTCAGACATTTTGCTGTGTGCTTGCTCTGCATGTCAGGAGGAGTGGTCCTGTTATATATAATGAATCTCAGGTAAAAGCAACTAGTGGGAGGCGGATCGATCCAAATACTGACATTATCAATGCTTACGTTGGTATGAATATTGAACGATACAAGTGCAATGAGATAGATACTTCGTTTTGGTTTCTCTCCTGTGTGCTTGCATGCTGCTCCATCCTGAGCATTCCAGCTAAAACATTATTTTGTCCTAATTTGTTCTGGAGTGAAAGTTGTGTACACGTTGTTTATTTAAGAAAAAAATACAGACATTATAATATTTGGGAGAAAATTGTTTTGTTATTGCCGTTTGAACAAAATCGTGATTATAACGATAAAGTATTTTCTGTTTACCTATAAACTTTTCCCAAATTATGTTTAGGTTTAATTTATTAATAAACTGAAGGAAAGTCATAAAAATACTTAAAGGTCATGAACATTCATCCAAATTTAGCAATCTGATGATGCATCAACCTTAAATATTAAAACGTATCGTATAGGCAATACTGGCCCTGTATTTACTTGGTATCAGATTGATAGCAAATCTGGCAATATCCATTATCTTCCCGTCTCGCACACCACTAAAAGAAACTCCGATCACTATATTTAATGCTTTTGAATCACTATGACAGGTGAAACAAATATCGAAGCCAAGATCTCATCCATTGATGCTGCCATAGCCAAGAACCATAAGATATAAAGGCCAAATATATTGTTTTTGGGCAGTGCTCAGTGACTTACTGCACTTTAATAAAGCCAACTGCAATCCACTCCAGTGTCTCTCAGGTATGATAGAGAGGGCTTTGTTATAAAGACAAATGTTGGTTCCGTTTTTAGGCTCATTCACAGTGGTGGAATAAATTATTTCATTACTCAAAACTGCATGGGATCCTGTTAATGAATACGACTCCAACGCTTCTTTTAATGTACTGGAGAGATATGGCACCACATAAAACCACTTTAAGGGAAAAGTGTGTCTGGATGATGCATCGAAGGCTTGTTTTAATTCATGTGTGTGTTGAGAGTAGACAGTAAGCCTGCGGTCACGTTAAATTAGCCCTCCCCTGGGACAGCCATAAAGTTTGCTATTGCTCAGTTTCTTATTCGAATTAAATATCACGGCATTCACAATTAATGCCATCTAAGAGTAATGTTCTTTTAAGTGTTTATGAATTATATATTTGAATGAATTCATTTAGCATAAACACTTGAATGAAATTAAATGCACAGAAATAGCTGCAGATGGGGAAAACACATTGCTATATTTATTCATAAGGAAGTAGCATATCTCGGTCTTTCAGCATGTGACTGGGTCTGTTTTAAAGACAGCAGTGTGTAAGCACAGCATGTAGTTTTATCCAAGTGTGCTATAGAAGAGAATAAATCATGGAATATGGTGAAATGGGAAAAAAAACAAAAAACTGAAAAAAGTGGAAAAAGAGCGTTGATATTAAACATTCATTCATTTTTATGTGCGCTCTTCTCCCAGAACTCATACATTATATAATGTGCGTCAGCCAATGAATACTTAGAATTATCTGTCATTTAAAAAGGTATACATTATTTTTCAATACTTCAAAACTGTCACTCCATGAGAAAACAACTCAGTCAGCCGATCTATTTGTGTTTCTGTTTGTATTTTTTCTTTAAATGGCCGTTGTGCATTTGTGGATCTTGTGATGTCATTTCACACGAACGTGTGTTTTTAACAGCAGGAAATGAGAAACAATTTTTTTGGTGTCTGCGCAAAACAATCTGCAAATTACCACAGATTGGACTGTGTTGTCACAGTGAATTATTGTCATGCTGCAGCCTCGTGCAGCTGGCTCTTGTTGAAAAACCGAGAAATGTTCTAATGATGCCACGGGTTCGGCAATCTATTTTCAAATAATTGTGCATTTGTGGTTGACATGTCCCCAGTTTAGGTGCCGCATGTATTTGAGTGTGGCTGTCTTTCCGAAAGGCGTCACACACATGCCTACGTGTATATATTCACATATACAAGAAAGAGAGGCGCAACTTTATGTACCCGTCACTGCTTGTAGATCGTATGTATTTGAATTCAACTTTATAATACGGGATCTGGAAAGGAAAATTGGAGTAAAAAAAAAAAATAGGATGCGATTGGTTTGGTTATGATAAAAACGATATGAACACATGCTGTGCTTTGACCTTAACCCTCACAAGAGGTCAGAAATATCATAATCTGTTCTCTGGCCCATATGTTATGAATTAATGAGGTTTCAAATTTAGGAAATAATAAAAACTGCACTAATGGGCTATTTTATATAGAATTAAACAATGCAGCTTTTCTTGTTAGACGATGACAATGAAGACAATTTGGAAAGATATTAAAAGTTAAATGATTGCCACCTCTCTTGACTGCTTCGGTATTGGTGAGGTTGTGTCATCTATCCCAAAATAAATGTCAGACGAGTGTAGAGAATTCCTAAGTGCTGTCACATATTGATCTCTGTCCAACTGAGTTTTTAAGGGATCTATGGCTTCAACAGTTGCCCTTGCTATCAGACTTGTTACCTCTGTTTTAAGGTCATCGGCCATCAAACTTCCCTATTAAGTCATTTTTTATTTAACAGGCTTCCTCGTCTCTTCAATATGAATTCCTATGCTATGATTACACTGTCATCGGTTGGGAAATACTGCAGATATCAACGTTGCTGATATACGGTTAACAGCTGTAATGTTTGTCTATTGATGGTTTACCCTGTTTGGCCATAATACGGAACTATATTTTCCCTTTTCAATTTTCGTTTCAGGATTGTGTTGACTAAGACCTGACTGGACTATTTAGGACGGTAATGGATGAATGCGTTCTAGCTGTTGATCTGAGTTATCCGTCCATTTTGTGTGCATTTCGCTCTGCGATGTGTTTGTGTAATATCTTCCTCCAAGGCAGGATGACACTATCGCACATCTGCTAATCTGAGTGTGGCCATGAAATGAAGCTTCACAAAGTCTTGTGGTGCAATTACTGGTCTGCCTTGTCCTCTAAAGCACCCTATACAAACACCACGCTGGAGGACTTCACAGCTTTCAAATCAAAGTGAGCATTAGAAAATCAGCCTTTTTTTTTTTTTTTTTTTTTTTGTCCACGCCAACAACATTACAAATGTCAAACGCACTGAATAGTTCTCTGTCTCCCTCTTTCTCTGCCCATCTAGCTGTCTCCTTCTCATTATTACCGTCCTGTAATCGGGCTGTTATTGCGTCTCTTTTGTGATTTTTATTTCCATGGCGTTCCCCTGTGGAGTCCTAACCTTTAGTAGTCTTTTAATATGCCAGCTCTGCTCCCAATCTTGGCAAGCAGAGTGGCAGTCTCATTTCTGTTGGTGAGTGCTGGGTAATATGACAAAATACCCTTTCCCTCCAGCCAAATTCACCAGGGGACACGATGAGTCAACAATAATGTCTGCGTCACATAAAAGGCAACTGACATGTAAAGAGATTTGGATTTTGACCACGTTTCTGTTGTAAAATGAGCCTTACAATGTTCTTTATTAAATGGAAGTGACTTATAGTTTTAGTCCCTGCACAGAGCCCAGACAGCGAGAAAACAAGCCTGATTGTTTGCATAAAATGGAGACTAATCAGTTGCTCTCTACCACTAATCAACGCTAGTTAGTGATTTGAATATTAGAATTAAGCGGCTACTATAGAAGCGTCACACACTTAACCTTGAAAATACAGATTCTGTAGCTTTGTGCAAAGTTTTTACATAATTTACCTCAATGTTTTTGGATAATGGCTCAGAAACATCGCAATGCTCCCATTAAGTAGACACTTTAAGCAAAAAAAAATACTGTTGTTAAATTTGCAAACATGCTATTTGTGCTTACACATTAGCCGTAACAAGTTTATTAGGCAGAAAATTATCATGTACTTTTTCCAGTTCCCATGTGGCCTGAAGAGAGAGCGAACCATAATTTGTTTTTATCTTGAATTAACTTATTTTGAAAAGCATGCTGTTTGCGAGCTTAAGAGGAGGTGAAATGAGGAAAATACTTTGGGGATTGCTTTTTCAGGGTCATAGAGGCATCCATCCAGGCCTCCGCGTATACTCTGATCCACTTAGCATGTCAGCAATTACTTGGTTGTTTTTAACAGCCTGACACATTGAGCTCAAATGACCTCCATTTATGATCCCTAAAAAAGTTTGGGTCGGGTTTGCTTAGCATGGTGTCGTTTGGTTAAATTCCCAAACTTCTCTGTGCGATATACTCGTTGTTCACACATGCAATCTACCATCCTCTGCTGTGTGTCGGTTCCTTTCAACTCCACTCACATGAGGCTGCAGTCTGCATCTCAACGGTCTTCTATGCTGAGCCAAAGCACGGGCTTTAGGAATTTCCAATATTTACATTTTATACTTTCATGCAAATCATGTCATGGGATGAACTGGTGACTTGTCCAGAGTGTACTTTATATTTCACAATGCTTTGGCTGGGGAAAAAGCTCCACACTCCTGCTTACCCACTAAAGCACATATAGGAAAAATGTGTTGAATGCTGAAAGTCTGTCGGATGAGTTTAAAATTCATTCTGCTACACATTTATTATCTAAAACTCATCCAGGAAACAAGTCTGTGAAATATGGCTAAAAGTTCTTCTTCATACTTATTTTCGAACAGTTTGCGATTTTCTGCAAACTTTTTATCTATGTAAACTCAAAATTTAATCTCTCCCCACTTCCCAGCACTTGCGGCACTTGCAACAGTGTTACATAAAGTAGTGGGTGAGCAAAACTGTTCGCGCAGCATATTACTGCAGGTGAACACGTTGCCGTTTCTTTCTTCTTCTTTTTTTTTTTAATTGTGATAAAAAGTGATGTAACTCTGATGATTCTTTATATTTACTGGTCAGTTTACTAGCTGTAACTGCAGACGCCTGATTCCTCGATCGTGTTCACACGTCTCTGTGAGTGAGCAGGGAGGAGAAACGTTTAGGAAGCTACGGAGCTGCCAAATCTACAGTACAGCCAGGATCAAAGTAAATATACCAAAAAAAAAAAAAACACATCTGAAGGGGATGAGAAGGATGACAAGTATGCATAATTACGTCAACTTGATGCCAAAGACCCTCTCGAGCAGCTAGAATATCTTCTATTTTACGAAAACCTAGAAAATACACCTTTACCTTGAGTAAAATGATAGTTGCGGAAGTGCATTATGGGAAAGATGGGTCTAAAATATAATGCATCAGCATTATCAGAACCCACGTCAACATGCAGATTCAAACGCAGCAGGAACTGAACAATAAGTCAAATTACAAGCCTTTTTGCAAGGTGTTATAGTCGCTTGAAAGGAGAAATCTGAGTTAAAGCATTTCCTCATGTATACCTTCCACTGGAGTGCTGATTGAACTGACAATTTTGCATAATTTTCCACAGGGAAAAAAACCATAGCCTGAAATGGCAATGTGATATGTATATCTGGGTTTTTTTTCTACTTCTATTTGCACAGGTCGAATACTAAATATGGTTTTTTTCCCCTCAAAATGTCACATTTTCTCTGGATATTTCTGTCACAAATATTTTAATGCATGTAATCATCACATTTTTCAGATTTAGGCACCTCTAAACCAAATAAGCAAAAGAATCAAGACCAATACAGAAGTTAATAAATTTGACATTTTGGAAAATGGGGACAGAAAACAAGCAACAGTAGCATCACATCTCATCCTGAGAGAGAGAGAGAGAGAGAGAGAGAGCGAGAGAAAGAGAGAGAAAGTGAGAGAAAGAGCGAGAGAGAAGCCCACAGCAATACTCTCGTCACTCTGGGCCAGCGAGCCCGGACGGCGCCTCCCAGCACCTCGCCAGACCCCAAGGGGGTTCCACCAGCGAATCATCCCAGAGAGCGACATTCCCCAGCTCACAAGGCGCCAGAGGAAGAAAGCAGAGAAGATCACCCCCGGGAAACGGAGAAGGGATACAGGGCCCCAAGGCCCAACAAAAGCCACGAAGGCCGAGACCGGACAGGACCCAGCGTGCCCAGCGAGCAGGCCACGATCCTGCCACATCCCCAGGAGCCTCAGCCCCATGTGTGGGTTCATCACAAAAACCCACAACATTGAATATGCAGTGTCAAAATGCATTGACTCTGTCAGAGTTATTACAACATCAGCTTGAGTAAAACGTCCCCCAGTGTTGGAGTTAATAGTTAAATGAGGCGGTGTTAAAAGTATTCTGAAGAGAGTTAATTTGACACTGCAAAAGAGTAAATTCAGTGTAAAATGAACATCATTGAGATCAGTGACGTGTAGGCAGGGTACGCAGTGCCTTCCCAAGGCTGAATTGAAATGAATGAAATATTCATTTTGATTATTTGTTTTAATTCCGAGTCTGAGTTGTTGTCATCTTCTCCGTGTTTCTGTGTTTCCAACGCAAACAACGGATGCGCTGCCATGTCATGAGATATATCTTGTTGGGAGAGTCTGGAGACTGCTATTGAATAATTGTTTACGTTCCTTTAATGGTGTTTTATGATCTTGATTTTGTTAGGTTAACACTTGCCAGCCGAAACATATTGTCGCGATCTCGGAGCTGATTACTGAAATGCATTATGGGAGTTGGGTTGGCGGTGTCTTTATTTGGGGTTATATTCCTGTTAGTGCGGGTAATGATTGTGTCGTGTTGTGTTTTGGTTGCTTAGTTTGTGTAGTTAGTCAGTGTAGTTCAATATTTGTAAGTAACCAGGAGTGAAGGCAAAAGTTCACTTCTATGTGACAGTACTTCGAATCTCTCGCCACAATAAGAAACTGCCTTCAGAGTCGACATTGGCGGTCTTGATTTGCGACGCGCTGCCAACCCAACCCTGGTGCTCAGGCGCGTCACTGATCCAGAGATACTTTCAGAAATATTGTCAAGTTATGTTAACACTGTGCAGTGTTGACGGATTTGAGTATTTACTCTGAGTTTAGTCTTCACTGCAAGAGAGTAAATAGTTAACACAGTAGAGTGTAACTTGTTTATTTGACCACCAATGCAGTGTAAATGAGCAATTACATTTACCTCAATAAGAGTTGATTTATTACCACGGAAGAGTAAATTATCAACACTACTCAGAGGACTATTTACACTCTCCAGAGTTAATAAACCTGTACTGTTAAATTTGAATAACACTATACAGTATATTTTACTTTATTTAGTGTTAATTTTACTTTAAAAGTTTAACACTATGGAACGAGTCATTTTAACACCAGTTCAGGTTAGGACCAAATAGACTCGGGAATAGTGTTAAATTTAACTCTTTAAGTGTTTATCTCACTCTGCAAAATGTACTGTGTGGTCATCAGTCCATCACAGGGAAAACCCGAGAGACAACCACACATACTCAGATTCACTTCGACATGCAATGTCGGGTCAACAATTAGCCTCACATGTATGTTTTTGGACAGTGGGAGGAAACCCACATCCACATTTGAAACCAAAACCTTTTTACTATGAGGCAAGAGCGCTAACCAATGCAGCCCTGCATTCAGATTAATATGGTAAATATGGATTTTACACGTCAGCATGTATATATTGATTATAAAAAAAATTTTTTTATAGAAACAAAATTGTCATTATAAGTGACACAATCGTAAATCATTAGGAAAGGGAAAAAAAAAGAACATTAGAATTATAAATGGTGACACCATATTTCAGTGTGGGGTGGCATGGGAACTTATGATGGTTTAATTATGGGGTGCATGAAAAGAAATGTCTATATGGGAAAAAGAAATGTAGTTGATCTCTAAATAAGTTCTGTTGATTTATAATCAACGTCTGAAGATTGTTCTGCTGGAATTGTTGCTGTTAGTGCCAAAACCATTTTTAGAGGGGTTAAACCCGAACTTCAACCCTATTTTTATCAAAATTTTCTCTAATATACGGGCAAACGTGCAGGGATTGTGCACTGATATGTGGGATAAACAACCAACTCTCTACCTCAACATCAAACAAACACACTGGCATCTTTTTTTCTTAAAAAAGCCAATTTCTTGTATTTTACACTTGAGTTAATTTTATTGAAATCCATTGTTTAATTTTTTATTCAGCAGTTAATGGGGTGACTTGCAGTGTGCTTTGAATTTGTTGGCTTATTTTCAGGCTCAGTTGGTAGAGCGGTCATCTCCCAATCAAAAGGTTGCAGGTTTGATTCTCGTCTCCACCTATACATGTGTTGAAGTGTCCTTGAGCAACACAGAGAACCCCAAACTGCTCCCATTGGATGGATTGGGCACCTTGCATGGCGACTGCCTCCATTGGAGTGTTGAATGTGTGTGTGGAATGGGTGAACGTGACTAACAATGAAAAGTGATAAATAAGTGTAATCCATTTACCATTTACCCTATTTTAGACCAACATTAACTTATCATCTCCACTGGAATCCTTCACAGAAGAGGTGTGACGAGCGGCAAAAGGTGTACCGAAGTGATACAGTGTCATGACGTTAACCAAGTCAAGTTAAGTCAAACTCTGTGAAATGTAGGTAGTAATCACACACTTAAGTAAGTTTGCATACAGGCAATTTATGTGAGTAAGGTACGCACTTACAATGAACTACCTGAAAGCAAACGCTGTAGAGAAAACATGTCATTCATGTACACAAAGCCGTGCTATTCATTCAGCCTTCAGAGTCTCACTTATGCATTTTCTGAGCACACGGTTCTGGTTTCTGGGAAGTAAAAGAACAATAAATGAGGAAGAAAATCGAGAGGATTTCTTTTTTTTTCTTCTTCCTGTTGACAATGTCTCTTATGGTGACTTCAAATCTGTGTTATGTCAGAAAGTAAGCATGGCCCAAGGCCATCATGCAATTGCCGTCATGACTTCTGGCTACTGATCTTTCCCATTTAAATGCATGTTGCATGTTGAAATGCATGCATGTACACTGTCGCAGTTTTCCAACTCCAACTCGGTTGAGATCAAGATCTTGGAGTGAAAGTCCGACTCAAATTCTTGAAATCCATGTTGCACAATGTAGCAGGCCTTCTTATAAAACACCAAATGCTTTGAGCTTCAATATTACTTTTTCTGTCTCTTTCCTCTCTTTACTTTGCTGTTTTCTTGTCTCGTTTTGTCTTCAGTCCTCTTTTGAATTGCATTAACCTGCCTGAAACGTGCAATGCAAGTAAAGACTCGTTCACTGATTGAAGACTGTAAAAATACACTGATTAAAGCGTTAAAAAAAACCAGTTGTTTATTGAAGAAACAATGTCATGTATAGTTTGTTTTTATCAGTGTGTAGTAAGACATGTCACTCCTTCATTAAAGCCTCATTATGTAATGCGTGAGTAAGAAACTTGAAACAATTTGACCCACTGTGAAATTTAATCAGTGTGAAAAAAAATGTGAAAAACATTCCAACCTCACGCTGACCTCCATCATGTCTCCACCGACCATTTTATTCTGCTCAAGAAAAGACATTACAGTCTGCCCTTTGTAGTCCAAATACATTTACCGTTTCCCTTTCTCCTTTCACATATTTAATTCTCCTGTCAATCTTCTTCAGTTCGCCTCACAACTTCTTACAACTCACCAAAAAGCTTATCTTCATTCTTCTATAAGCCTCCTTTTTTATATGCAAGGATTTTTTTCTTCCCCCCTTCATTGTATGCTTGCAAACTTAACTTGCTCTTCACTTCAGTTTTTTTTTTTTTTTTTTTCCACCCCCTTCAGATACCCACTTCAGCTCTTCACTCAGTTCTGCAGATTGGCCTCCCTACTCTTGATCTCGCGAGTTCCCTCTTGGGTCCCTTGCCCTCCTCGGTGTCTTTGCGGGCCCTCCTTCAGTGGCCCTGTCTGGTGTGTCAGTCTGTGAAGCTTCTGTGCTACAGTACATCCTGTTGATAGGAAGCATCCTGTGCATCATCACTCCCAGCTGCCTGTGGGTTCAGCTGGCTCAGTCTGGCCCATCTGTGTGATCTTCTGCCAGATAACTGGGGTTTGGCTCCACATGATCTGTCCTTTTCCAAATCATTTGCCAGGAGTAGGAGGTAGGGAGGCAAGGAAAAGAGAGGTGCAGGTTGGACAGGGAGCTCGGAATTGACTGCTCTGCCTTAGGGGGCTCTGTGGCGCTCATGCTGGCTCTCCTGAGACCTCTTGAGATTGCTTTCATACGACAGAGGAACAGTGAAGCCCTATGCTGATGGAGGGATGTGTAAGGACGCTCTCCAGGTGTGGTCGTGACGTCAGAACCTAATCCCGTGTGACATTTAAATGCCATGGCTACTATTGATACATGGTTGAAGTGACTCCTGAGCATTGTTCCAATTCTAAATGTCTGATATATTTTGAGAGAAAAAACCTCATAAAAGTAACATGAACTTAAGCATCAGCTCCTCCAGTGATTCTCTTTTGCCCTGAATTTTATAGCTCTGACACAGTAAGAAGAAGCAAATGTGTGGATGTGGCTTGGAGGAACTGTGTGAAGGTCAGAGCTGAGCGAGCATTCAGAAAATGAGCTTTGGCTAGAGGTAGTGTGCCAATGTAACCACATCCATGATTTATGTGCGAGTTTCGTCCAAAGTATAAAAAAAAAAAAAAAGTGCATCAGGGAGACAAAAGTGTTGTTTTGACAGCACAGAGACATTAATCTGTGTGCTCTTAGACACACTGCGAATGTGCACGTAGAGCCTAAAGTGTAAATATAGAAAATATTCCATTTGTATGAACACACAAACAACTTTTATAAAAACCTCGGCTTCACAAATAAACCAAAGGAAATACACAGATTTACATTAAATGAAAAATAAGTCTTGCGATACATGTGGTCATTTTGGGTCCAATTTTTGTGCCTTTAACATCATTATCATTAATATTAGATACAAAATTATGAATTAATCTGATATTTTGACACACTTAAAATGGCAGGGTTGTGGGTTTTGGTGCAGAAAGCCTATATTATAACTAGCAGCAATGTTTTGTACTGCAAGATTTTTTGCACCTAGGGATTATCTGGTATGTTTTATAGAAATTATTCTTAAATCAAAAATACCCCCCAAAAAATCCTATGTAGTATTATTTTCTGCAAAATAAGCATCTGATTTTAATGGGAATACTCATTTTACCATGCTTTATAAAATGAAAGCTTTTCCCCTCTTGTTCCATCATTATGATGATAGCATGATGAAAATGTAATGTGCAATCCATTAAAAAAACATTGCAGTCATTAGACATTATTACAAATCTGTCTGAGAACTCTGCTTTCACGGCCTGCAGTCGTGTGATGCCTGATTCGGTGCTTGAGATTGGTTGGAGGTCAATTACTAGAAGATTGCTCATATTGTACGTAAGACGTTACAACCTCTGGAAAACTACAAGCAAACAACGATTGACAAGTACTATATCGTCATGTTTTAACACTGCCAATGGAGCACTGTGCAGCAGATGCAGCCTAACGTTAATGTTGCATACAGTCGCACATCTTTCATGTTGGCCCCAGGGGTACCGAGTCAATCCCAGGATTAACGATGGCGCTCATCTTCCTGTTAAACAGGATTTTAGTGAGCTAGTAACAGAGCTGCTCTTCGGTGGCGACAGAAGATCCCGCTAATGCTAATGGCTTGATGAGCGTGTCAGACAGATAAAAGCTCCTGCTGCTGCTCTGGGACTGTTTTCACACATGACAAAAGTAATGAGTAATGACCTCTAAATGAACTCTAGCAGATGTAACCTTGTGGCTAAAAAGTTATTAGTGACCACGACCACTTACCAACCAAAAAGTTTAAACATTATTAGTTTTGTTTGAAAATGACAAATGCAAAACATAATTAAGCCATAATAACAGTGTGAATATAGTTTAGTAGTTTGTCTTTTAGCAGTCAGTTTTGGTTTTTTTTCTCGTGAAGGTATCACGCACTGAAAATAAAATCTGTATAGTAGAGAAAGTGTCACTTAAAAAATAAAGTAGGGATTTGTCCTGTAAGACTGTTGCTGTGGGATCACACAGTAATGAATGAGAGAAGTTTCCCCTGTGCTAATCCAGACATCATACTCCAGAGGTCACCCATAGTTATCCTTAAGAGGATTTTAATTAAGCGGCATTAACTCTACCACACCAGAAGTGATAGGGTCAAGAGACTTTCATATTTATGGTTAATGATCATGTGGGATGCACACTTACTATAAGACTCTCTCTCAAGGGCACTATTCAACGGTAAGCTTTTCAATCTCCATGAGCGGCGCTAATTTTCTAAATGAAGCTTGAGAAAAGGAGAAAACATCCAATAGGTTCTTCTAGCTGTTTCTGGAGCTCACACTTTCCTCACTATTGCGTTTTAATGGCTTCTACAACTTTGTACAAGATGTCACAATTTAATGGAACACGTTTGATGTCATGTAAGAGGTTTGAAGCTGTACTTTAATATGGCTGTTACGTGGTAATGAGACTGAACATTGCTTTGAGAGACCACGATGGCTGCTTAAACACTATAGTTGAGAAGCCCCCCCAAGCCCCCCCCACCCACCATCCCCACTCCCTAGTTCCCCAAGGGTGGAGACACCAAAATGTTAACTGGATTACACCACCACTTCTTTGAAATAAATATAATCCTCTGCTGGAGCTTCTAAACGGCCTTGTTATTTTTCTTTTATTCTCTTTTTTTGTACTTTTACTTTGATTCTCACCTCTACATGAATGAACCTAACACTAAGGCATCCACCGAAAGATTAATTTATTATTGAATCCCTTCTGGGATTCATAAAATGCCCTTAACACGTGAGGTGTTACGTCCTACAAGTCAAGTGGGAAAAGTATTGATTGCTCTTCCAGACAGAGTGGATGTGATATAAATGTAAATTTGCGATAGAGTTTGAGACAGTTTAGATAAAGCATTACCCCAAATTTACTGGTTAATACCTTGACAGGCCTTTAAAAATGCAAGGTAAACCTGTTACAGAAGCTGCAGTAACACGGAGACCAGATGGTGCAGCCCTGAAAGCAAATTAATTACACAGCGGCCGTGGTAGGTGTCTTGGTTCCCGCATTATGTTTGCCCCTCAGCCTTAACTTTAATTATATTCATAAAAAAAAAAAAAAAAAAAAAAAAGTCAACTCTGTATGAAGGCTCAAACGCAACAACTGGACAGCTGCACCAACCCTGAATCCTGAAAATGTCTTTTTAAATTGTTAAAAGCAACAAGCAAAAGTACTGAGGTTAGTTAAAAAGTGAAGCAAAGTTCCTAAAGTTGGAGAAAATCCTTAGAGACTTGACACACAACACATTTAATAATGTTTCATTTGTGTATACAAATCATTCCGATTTTTTTAAGGGAAATATTTACTTGCAGTCGTGGTGTAGAAGTTTAATTTCCAGCAGACTCAGATAGCAGCGAGCAGGTAGATTGGTCATAAAGTAGTAGAAAACAGACCCCATTGTCTTCACATCAAACCATGCTAAAGCCCATTAGCTGCTGTGGAATAGATGACAGAAAAGAACTGAATCCAATCAGTTTAGTTCTACAGACGAGTCTCAGTTTCAGACTTGTTGACGTCTCATGATGGATCCTCAAACGTTTTGTCTGTAATATTCGTGTTCAGGCCTAAAAATATGTGTAGCTGAGCTAAATTTCCGAATTCTCGCATGACTACTAGACAAGGGAACATGCAGCCTGAACACATTTCACATTTTTTTCCACTTAAGCCTCCACCTTGTTTTTTCAAGCAGTAAATACACACTTTCACACTATTTGTTGTCATCGTAGAAAGTTCGCTCTATGGGTGAGTGAGCATACGCCAGTTTTCTCTCTGCCAGTCCAAGAAAACATCAACTTGCTTTTGAGGGAAATTGGCAATATTAAAATGCCCATAGGTATACATTTGTATTTGTCATTGTCTGTTTCTGTGTTTTAGTTATAATGAAGTATGAACCTATCCAGGGTGTACTCTTGCTTTGCGCACAGTCAGCAGAAATCCTCCCCGGTGCCCTCAGGTCCTTAGTTTGATGACGCATTTAAAGAAGATGGATAGCGTTTGAGCAACATACTTTTGGTCAAACAAACCAGTAACGTATTTAAGTATGTCCATAAATGTGGTTTCAGCTCCACAACAGGAAAGTTATTTTTAACAACATAATAAACAGAACTTCTACTGCAGATTGTACTCTGGTGCACTATAATGATTTGATACCTTTTTCTCTTTTTTTTTTTTAGAATTTCAACAGAGCCCTCGCAGTCAGAAAGCAAGAGGAAATTAACCCAAATGATGTGTTTTCTGTTTGTACAATGTTTTATCATTTCAAGCGGCCAACCTGAATGTGGAATAAAAATAACACTTTTATCTCAAAAAGGAATATGAAGAAAATGTGTTCTGACTATTTGTGTTAAGGTAAGGTGATTATATAACCTAGTCTCCCTCGTGTTCCAGTTTGCTGTGAGCATTCACTCACCTGTCACTCGAGGTAACCATTTGCACTGGGGTTGTTTTTTTTCCTGACGATAGTATTATTATTATATTTTTTCCTTCTCACTCCTGATTGATAGCATCCCCCCCAGACACAGAAAACAAATATAACAAGAACAGTCTTGTGTTGACCTCTCTGCACCGCTGGGCAAAAGCTGCTTTGAGCCTTAACCACATTATTTCTTCTATTTTAAACAAAAGCCAGCCTGACAAGTAGAGAGGGACAGCGCAGATAACTGATGCAGAAGAAATACACCGCAGGATAATGGATATTTTAGAGCAATCATTTGTCACCGGGGCCACAAATGAGACACACATTTAGGCCTTGAAGCCAAAGAATATTGGCATGTATCAAAGGACTATACAATTAAACATCTCATTTACATAAAATAAGAGCATTATTGTGTCTCCGGAACACATGCGGCACCGTCACAGCAGCTAAATACACAAAATAGATTGAACTGACAAAGTACAGCTCATTAAAAAAACCAAAATTAAACCTGATGTGTGATGATATGTAAAGAAGAAAAAAAAAATAAAAAAATTGTGGTACCTATTAGTTTCTTGATACACCAGGTTGTGTCAAATGAACTTATCAGAAGCAGCAGTGGAGCACCGGGCTTAATATCGCCTCTCGGTGAAGTCGTCAGGCTCCTTTGAGGTCTGATTTAAAGCTTGTTGTTTTTATTCCCATAAATACTTGGATCTGGGGAGGGCAGTGTGTTTTATAGGCTGGCTGTCTCTGTTTCCGCTTACCAGGGTTTACAGGAGGACGGGTGTCATATAAACATGGTAATATACCAGCCTCACTCATACACATTTGGAAGAAATACTTGAAGCTTTAATTCATTTTATCACAGTGTTTTATCATCGGCAGACAGGGGCAATAATCTGCCGTGTAAATGATTGCAGGAATATGCGCGGAATGGATGGAGTGATAAACAGGTGTAGAAGAGATGAAGTGGGAGGCCAGGCAAAATTAGGAAATCCAGGGCCTGCTGTTTTCTTTTGAGGGGACAGAATATTTGTATGAAACCCGGAATTGAGTAATTAGACAATGTTAAATGTATGAAATGTTACGTTTTAACCACTTTTTCTATCTACACTTTCACGAAATCAAAGACTTGTCTACATTACCAGATTATGTTCACTGGCAGAAAAGCGACAACCACTAATGATGCCAACACCTTAAGAGGAGTTTTACAATATCAAACTCAGCATCTGCAGCACCTTATCATGTGACACCAGCTTGAGGAAGGTGAATCTTTCGAAGTCCACATTGTTCGGAATGAAATCTTGTTTATGCCAAACAGCTTCAATGGAGAATTACAAAGCGCGTTCCAAAAAGCTTGGGATGATGAACAATGTGGGGGGGGGGGGGGGGACAAAAAACAAATTGAGGGATACAGTGGTTTGCAATTACCATCCACCTGCATATATTATACTGACCATAGAGATGTAGATGGAATATGAAGAAGACATTTTACCATTTTATAAATATGCATTTGTTCAGATTGAATTTATTGCTGGTGTCACATTTGATGAAAACTTGAGACAGGGGCTGAAATTAATAAGAGCTACTCATCTATCTTCTCTGCCACTTCATCCAATTCAGGGTCGCGTGGTGCCGGAGCGGATCGCAGCGGACTATATTCAGAGAATACCCTGGACAGGTCACAACAGAGAGACACACTCAAATCCACATCTACTTGCAAATTAAAGTCACCTATTAACCTCATACCATGTTTTTTTTTTTCTAACGTGGGAGGAAACTGAAGTGCTCGCAGAAACCCAGCACAGGCACACAGCGAACATGCAAACTGCACACAAAACGTCTCAAAAATGTAAACGAAGCAGGGAAAAGAATAACTAGAAGAGTCATTTATTTCTAATTTAATTGGCATCAGACCAGTAGCGTAATTGAACATAGGAAGATTCTCTTTGGCGTAGAGACGGGTGAAGGTTCACCAATCTGTCTAAAAAAGTGGCAAAATCATATTAATTGTACATTTGCTCAGACCTTAAAGATCCAACCACCTTGACAGAGATTCAGGGAATTTGCAGAATTCCCTTTGTGTAAGGACAAGTCCAAAGGGTCAATGATAAATGTCAGGGATCGTCAGCCCTCAGGGAAGCAATGTGTTAATAACTGGGAAACCACTGCGTGGGCTCAAGAACATTTCCAAGAATATTTATCATCTAATTGAAAGGTAAAGCGAAGTACTGGAAGGTTCTAAAATGCTACTTTCATCTCTGTGCAAAATCTCAATTAAAATGAACTGAAACAAGTTTAATCCGTTTATTAGTCATAGGAATCAAAATGTGAAGTTTGGTCTGCAAACGATGCATGTCTATACCTGCAAACTATAAATAAGTGCAACTCGTGAAAGAAACCCAAAAGAAAAACACTTTAGCCACAACACAAACATTGGTGTAAACACTGCATCAGGCCTGATGCTATGTGGTTGCATACCTTTAGCTGGCGCGCGATTTAAATAGAAAGTTAAAGGAAAGAGAGCAAATCAAAAAACAGATCAAACACCAGAATCAAACAGTTTTACCATTTTGTGCATTATGAAATAAAAACTACTACAAAGATGATCCACAACTATTCTTATCCCAGTGGTGGGAAGAGACATCATCGTCTTTGTCATTCTGGATGCTACAGTATGTTATGTTTCAGAGCTTGTTGTCAACCTTGTCATTCTTCAGTAAATGTATTGCTTTGAGTCGTAGTCATAAATACTACTCGACAATTCTCTGTAGGTTTTCCACAAATGACTTTTTCCATTACAGTACACATAGTGATCTAGTTGATGTTTCACAAGACGGTATAGGAAGAGTATAGGAAGACTTCATTGGAACATCAAGAGGGGAAAGGGTGAAAAATACCTACATTATAACTATGCTGATGACAAACAGCTAAATGAAACTTTTCTTGTGCCACTATAGATGTTTAGGGTGTTTTTAATGACCTGGAGGAAAGGGAAGTTTGCAAAGTCAAATCTTCTGTTGCTTGACTGTAAACAGTACGTCCACCCCGCACGAACAATGGGCATGCTAATTAAACTGCGACGCACTTTACAAGGTGTGTTAGTCAGCAGCTGGTTCATTCTGCTTGGATGTAAAAAGATAGTGAATGCTGCAGTGATGCATTTTCTTTCAGTGAAGACGGATGAGCGAGCATCTCATTGCTCACATTTAAGATGTGCGGAGACAAGACCATCCAATAAATACAGTCCGAGGGTGAGAATTACATCTGTCCTCATTGTGAGAGTCTCATCAGGACATGCTCTTTTGATTGAGGGACACATGGCGGCAGATTATAGGGAAGAACTGTTTGATGAAAATGTACTATGCAGGGCAAAAAGATAAATAATGCTTGCAACTTGAAGGTGAGGTCAATCCATCAGCCCCCTGTGGAAATGAATGTTGTTTTTTTGTTTTTTTTTCTTTCGCAAGAAGAGTGAGACAAGCAAAGACCAGACAAATCACACACACTCTCTGGCGACACGAGGAATAACTCACATGTTCAATCACAGCAAAGTGACGTGTGGTTCTCAACTAAGTGGTCCGAATTCTGTGTCATGACAGTAAGTCATACATACATGTACAGCGGGTGACAACAAAGAATGTTGTTGTTGTGTGTGTGTGTGTGTGTGTGTGTGTGTGTGTGTGTGTGTGTGTGTGTGTGTGTGTGTGTGTGTGTGTGTGTGTGTCCAGAGGTTGCCCTCGTCACCCTAAAGGATCTGCCCTCACTAGTCCAAACTGTCAAATTGATGGACAGCCTTCCACATTTTCTGCCCTTGTTAAGCATATTTGCTCAATGATTTAAAATAGTGAGTTAGCACAACCTCCGGGCATATCTGCGTTCAAATATGTGGCTTCTGCTTTTTTGTGGGGGGTAAGTAGTTTTTACCTTGAAAGGGGATGGTAAAGTTAAACTGAGGTTCAGGATCGGGGCTGGGATGCTTAAAGTTCAGTTTAAACCATAGGAAGGCTGACGCTGAGGCTGAGAGAGAGTTTTATTCAAACACTCCCATTTATGAAATGAATTGCCCTTGTGCGGACATGAAGAAGTCATCATAAAGTTAAACAGAGTTTATAGTTCAGTACTGTGACTGAGTTTAGGGTGAATCTGCAGAAATGTAATTTCAGTTAAATAAATCCGAAGGAGTGCGCTTGTTTTACCTTTTGTGTGGAGTCCCATTCCTGAGAGCACAATAAATCAATGGCAAATGGGCAAATCGATGTACTTTGTCATGGGTTTTCAAAGTGTGGGACGAGGAGACCCTACTGAAAGGAGCACCCAAAGGTGTTAGCCCCCCAATCGTTATTTACTATTGTCGGGACCGAAACGTGTCAACAAATTCATATTATCGGGGATTGGTTCACTTGTGGGTGCAAAAAGAAGAAATACATGTTTTAATGTCAGACTAAAGTTGGAGCAATGGCCCAAAAGTTGAAAGATCCGGCTTGAAACTTTCCTCTTTGATAAAGTAGGGGTTAAGTCGTGTCATCTTGGGCCAGTTTCTAGTTAAGCTGCTCGGTGTACACTGCATGGCTTAGTCAATGCCACCTTTGTATGTCACCAAGATTAATGTCTCTCCTGTAAGTTTGTGTTCTCTTGTACCTGCCTGCAGGATCTCTGACAGTGGAACTGCAAATTGACAATCTGTGCCTCCTTGTCATCTGATAAACTTTTTTGTTTGTTTTTCTCTGTCTCTGCGCTGTCCTTTCCTCTTTCTCAATCCCTTAACCCATCCAGTAGAGCAGAAAAACTGGCACCTCTGACTTTGCTTCTGTTCAAAGTTTCTTACGAAGGGTTTTTTTTCCTTCCTCCCCACTGTTGCTTGTGCTTACTAATGTGGAAATGGGTTTTTCCTTCTGGAAAAAAGAAAAATGCCACGAGGTTACTATGTTGTAATTGTCACCCAATAAATAAAACTGAATTGCATGTCTCAGACAGGCATGAAAACAGAAAGGGTGTGTGATTAAGCATTTTTAAAATCCCTTTAGAAGTGCAATCGGAATGAAAATTGAAACATCTGACAGCCATCTTTTCCATGAAGTTTGTGATTACAAGCTTCACTGGCTGATTTGGTACTCAGAAGCGCTGCGTGTCAGAATTAATGAAAGTTATTCATGCTCGCACGTCTGACCTCTTTCAAGACCAAAGTGTCACATGCTGGAGATGTTGTAGATTTTAAATTTAGATCATGCTGAATAATGGCACACAGACCCCATCCAGGGAGAGACATAATTGAAGTGCCGCTCAAGAGCACAAGATAAGTAGATGGTGGTTTTTTTTTTTGTTGTTTTTTTTTAAATGACACTCCGCTCCCAAGAGTTCACCACTGCAGTCATTTTAGGAGAGCGCAAACGACCCTCACAACAAAGGCTTTCGCTGCTCAAAGACAACTGGCTGCACTTGAACTTGCTCAGTATCACAGCAGGAGGCCTAAAGGAAGCAGCACTTTGTGGGGTTGAACAACAACATCAGGCATGAAGATGCTTTCTTTTTTGATTCTTAAAATTTTTTTTTAATGTTTTTTTGCTCTCGTCACCCAGACAACTCTCCTCTAATTTCATGTTTGTCATGTGGCTGGAGGTTTCAAAAACTCATTATTCAGTGGCTGCATCTGTCATCGTGCAAACACACCACCCAATTAGAGTGGCATCTCAGCGATCGTTTTGGGAGGTTGTTCTTTATCTTTTTAATTCTGCTTGAAAGGAATGTTTGCAGCTACTTGCCAAATAACCTTTTGGCGATCCTGCAGGGAGAATAATGCAGTCAATATCAAGTGGTACACATTGGTGGTAAATGTGAGATAATGACTGTTTGGCAGTTCGCTTCTGTGCTTATTTTATTTGTGTTCACTTGAGAGCCTGGGGCTCGAAGTAAGAAGATAAGCATGTTAGCTGTGTAATGGGCAGTAGTCCTGCCCCCATAATTGATCCTCATCTGAAGCCATGTGAAAATTACAGTAATGAGGCGAGTGATATGAATGTTAATTTGATTCCAGCTGGTGAACTTGCTCACCTGACAGCTCCTCTTACAGTGTAATCAACCGTGCATGATGTTTAGCAAGTGTAAATATAAATGTGCAATTCACTATATAGGGTCTATATACATATATATATATCAGTTGATGCTAAGAACAGGGAAGAAGAATCATCACAACAGCACTACCTCCACACTGGTGATGATATTTGTTAATAGTGAAGCAAGAACATGCTGTGGTTTGAAATATTCAACCTCAGGGTAGCATGAGCCTGCAAAGATCATTTCCCTTTTACTGCTTGATTCAGGACAAATCCTAAATTAAAAAACACTGAAACATGAAAAAGTAGATATAACCATTATAACAATTTAGAGAAATCTGAAAAGAGCCAAAAGGCAAACAGATTTGACTCATTTCATGCATGACTGCCAAGCCTGAGCCACTTTCAAAATAAATGAGAAAAATACATATTTGAAAAACATGATGTAAGGTCTGTAAAATCTGTCAGGCAGTACTGTAAATCCGTTAGACCTTTCATGGGGGGGGGGGGGGGGGGGGGGGGGGGGGGGGAACGTCCACTGACAGTTTCTCTTCCTTGTCGCCCTGATAGATGCCACAATTACACATTTAGCGACAAGTCAGATCACATTTGATCAAGCTGCTCTTTGCTGTCAATTTTTCAGGCCCTGTCAGTCATTTGAATAATGTTGAGGGAGTTTGGGCTGATCCAGCGACAGGATGTGTGGCTCTGTCTCCACACCGTGTTTCAGCATATGTGTACTCTCTCAGTCTTTTTCCACCTATGTAATCTTTTCTTTATTATGATAGTTTTCTTTTCCTCAGCAGAAAGCTCTGTTTTGGAAAGGGGATATTGTCAAGTCTCATTGTAAACTCACAGCTTTTATATAAAACTACAGCTAAATCTGGTATTTGAAACTGAGCTGTATCAGGGTAGTACTATTTGCTACAGATGTATTGCTTTATATGATTTTTCTTCAACCGTGCATGGATTAAATGACATGAAGCAACATTAGCTATGATTACACCAAACGTGAATCATTTCCTGGCATTCCCGTTCGACTCGGCACATGTTTGTCATTCTTCCCTCCTTAATACAAACCCTGTCCTCTTTTCATGTCTCATTTTCATTAGACATCTACACAGTCGTATACACAGTTCAAGTGTAAATGTACCCATATCCCTACAGTAAAACAGTGTCAACTCATGTCAGTTAATTTTTCTTTTCACCAATGTCTCTTGCCGTTATTGAATTCCCACAATTAATTGACCACATGAACGGTACTTTGTCTTAATCCTGTCTAAACTGTTGGGACGCTCTATAACACAGTTTTTTTTTTTTGTTGAGGAACAAACCTTCATATTGCAGAACCCCCCCCCCCCCAATTACCCTCTCGGAGACTGAGTCTCAAAGTTTGACCAGTCCAGCAGGGGTCACTGTGGTCTTTGCATTAGTCCATTAAATCACTGTCTCTCCCCTTGCTGCACTTCTTCTCCTCCTCCTCTGCTGTCACACTACAAACACACATCTCTGGGTGTTTTGGCAGAACCAGACATTTTCCCGTGGAAGGGTTAGGGGTGCCTGCATGCTGAGTAGGAGTAACAGGGTCTTTAATGGTGTTGGCTGGAGTGATGCTGCTCGTAGTAATGAGCTGAAGCACACTGAAGAGTATGAGGATGATGTGAATGCATAGCAATGTTTAGGCTGAGAGCAGGTTCAATAATGAGCTAATTGGCTCAAAATATGAACATCATCAGCATCGCCTTTGTGAGGAAATACCACTGAAAGAAAGAAAAAAAGGCTTTCGCTGCATGAAAAAAAAAAAATAAAATCTTGCTTAGTAACTATGTGGCAGCAAAAGTGCTTGTGGTATTTTTTTTTTCACGATGCAATTTTCTCTTGTGTTGCACATTAACCTTCAGAGCATGTCTGCCACTCCCTTATTATCCAGAGAAAATTTTATTCAAGTTGATGTTATTTGGAGACTGAGAATCATAAAAAAATGGTGTGATCGGGCTATAGCAAGACACCTGAAATAAATCCCATCGTCACTGTTGGAATCAAAGAGATTGTTCTTCTAATCGAAGATGAATGGCAGCAGGCCACCATTTCTTGACTGAGTGTTATATTATTTGATGTATATTGATTTAGTGGGTGTGTGAAAGAGAGTCATATTCAGACAAGGCCTGAAAAGACTATACATGAAAAGATCCTGTGCTTTGATGCAACAGCAAGGTATTTGGGATGTGCTGCAGTGTATTTGGGTTTTCTTCCAGTTGGCTTACATACTGTAGTACAAGTATTCGACAAGGAGAGAGGAGACATCTATAGGGACGGATCAGTATGTGTGCCTTCAGACAGATGTGCCCGCTGATAGCAGTTAATAAAGCACATCCAAGGACAACAAATCCCGAGACATGGAGCAGCTTCTAGTGTGCATTGACACGTTGGTGTTTTTATTTTAATGCGTGCTTTTATGTGAACACATGTCCAAGTGTCAGCGTGTTCAGAAGCATATATATTCATGTGATGTTGAACGCCTAGTGAGCATGCACGTGTGTTTACAGCACATGTTAAAGCCGTAGAGAGAGGCACTGGAGAGGCTTGGTCGCCCTGCCCTCTTGTCCCTAAATACCATTAATAATGCAGACATAATCTGTGCAGTTTGCAACAAGAACGTGGGCTTTGCTCTTTAAGCTGTTGTGGCCTTAGTATTCAGGGAAAGTTTTCATAGAATGTGAGATCAGGACACAGTGAGGTAAGATCATTTCATCGATGACTTGCTGCGTAGGAACCCTTGCCTGAAAGCACTTTACAAGCCTGTCAGCTGGCGCTATCAGGGAGCCCTGTCAATGACAGAAACAAGCGCAGGACACCGTGATAGATCCACCATTGAAGAGAGGGTGAGCGCTATGAGAGGGGCAGAGAAAGAAGGACGCAGAAAGAGATAGAGAACGTCAAACCAAGGTAAATCGATGTTGCCTGCTCTTGTCGTGTGTCTCAGGATTGAGAATGATTAAGTTAATTAGCTAACGATCCTCAAACCCAAGCTTGTGCCTAATCCCTGGGTGCAGCGACGACCCCCACTGAGTAAAGGCTGTGAGACTTTCAACTTGAGGTGTCACACTGACTCCACTGGGCGACATGCAGCTTTAAAGCATGGAGTCGCACAGTGACGTATATATGTTTCGAAGGGAGATACTTTTTCATTAATACAGTGGAAACAGCACAGTGGGTGGATTTATATATGGGACACTGGATTGGATCACAACTGAGGGGAAAAAAAGGCATAATGCATTGATGGGCTTCGTAAATGTATGGAAGTATCTCTGCATATGAATCAGACATATCGATAATTTATGAGCGTGATCTATTTTTCTGTTAGCAGTAGTTTTGCCAACGTAATAGGACATATTGTAACTTTACAACACGGATGATACAGATCTGCAGTTGGTGCTCCCAGAGAGCTCAGTCTACTTCCAGATTCAGGTGAGTGCGGATCATGCAGGAGACTATGCTCACATGAAACTATAAACTATCGTATTTTTTTATTTTTTTTTGCAGAAATGATTGGCTTCACTCTTCTGAGTTGATTTGATTTGAAATCATCTTCCATAACATGGATTGATGTTTTACATAGCAACACAGCATCTCTCAGTCGAACAGCACCCTTGTTCAGTATAACTTATCAATATTGTCATTTTTTTCTATATTAGTGACCACCTGAAGAAATAAACGGATGAAACACAAACAATTCTTCAAGTAAATTTTAAAGACAGTACACCAAAAGAAAAATACTACCAATTCTATAGCCTAACTAAGAAAATGAGGCTATAATATGTGTGACATATTAGAAATGAATGCCCATCTGTTCATAAAGGAGAGCTGTTCTGCTCTAAACAGTGAATCAAATGAAACCATTTTGACAAAACTTAGCACACGATCACAATCACCCACTCGTTTCTTTGGGTCATGGGAAATAGTTAACTCTCACCTGTTAAATGCACTAGTGATACCTTGATTCGAGAGACATTCAGGCAGCTTAGACTCATTTTTGATGCACAGAATATGCAGGGTCTTACCATCCAAAGATGTAATTGTACTAATATCTAATATTGTTGATGTAAATCGTGTAGTACCCATTATTTTCCATTTACATTATGGCTTTTGAGATGCAAGAGGTCAACTGACACCTTTTATAAGCCCTGGGAGTGGATCAGATTTCGTTGAGACACTGTATGAAGTGCACAAGTGTGGACTATTTCTCAGCTTGCAGCCTGAGCGTTACTGTTGGCTCCAAAGTCATATTTGCTGTGGGATTTCAGCTATCATGCCATGCAATCGTAAGGAAGCATACCCTTCATTCACATTTAATTTGAAAGCTGTGTTGATTTCATGGGGCTCAGTATCAGGGGAAGCAGGGTGAGAATGTAAGAGAGAGAAAAAAAGGGAGGAATAAACAGGGTTTCTGCTTGGTGCTGGTGCTTTTATGCAAGTAAAGCTTTCCTTTCAAAGGAAGGTGAGGGGTCAGGAGAGGAGGTGGTGGAGGAGGGAGAGTTCCTCGATAGAGGCTTCCTTGACCTTGTACGGGTTATAAAATCAAAAGCCCTGCACATAGTCACACGTACTTGCTCCTACACATGCATGCACACGCACGCACCGTGGACAAATGCAGATGAATGCATGCACACAGCCAGGCATACTCACCACCACCACCGCTCTTTCATCATATATTTGTAACAAAAAAAAAAAGAATAATAGTCCAATACATTTCCATTTGCATCTTTGAGTAAAGCCAGTGTTTTATTCACTGTGCCGTTTGTAGAGTATGGCACCTTTTGAAACAAAAAGAGGTATAGAATAATTACAACATGCGCATGAGACGTTAATTTACTTTGCTTTGCATTCAAGCCAGTATGTCACTAATCAAGTATCCATTATTGAATTCCCCTTGTAACCAAAGACAAATTGTTTTGGATTTGTGTTTGGACTATGGCATTGGCATGATTTACAGTAACACAACAAAACAATATGTTCTTATAGTCTCATGTAATCTTATACAGCAGTATTCCTCAATGACTATTTACATTGTAAGAAAATGCTTTTTCTTGAAAGAAATTAGGTATATTTTGCAATAAAAAAAATGCATGCATGTCATAATAAAGATAAATCTTGAATTGACTGAAGCGAACACTGAGGTACAATCGTAACATTCATTTTTAAGTTGGGTTAAACGACCCAGCAGTAAAATTAAGATGTAGCAATAACGTTGGCTTTAAACAAGACAAGGTCTCAGCTGACCCATTGGTTTCCATCCCATGGGTGCAGGAAAAACTCAGCCCAGTGTTGTTATAGTGCAAAATCAAACCAAGACTGTACCAAGTCAGTTTGGATCCTTATCTACGACTGCAAACCTAAAACTCCTTTTCATTCTGACATTTTCATCCACATTTTATAAACATGTGCACACGCACTCTTACACCCCTCACACACAAACAGGTGACAAAGAAACATGAACTGAAGTGATCTATTCACAGAAGTAAAAGCTTGAATGAGACAAGGGGAACTGACAATGTGCATGAACTTAATGTGCCATGTATTTTTTTTTCTTTCTTTCTTTTAGTTCTTCCTTCCTAAAGAGGTGAGCATGGAACGAGGAAGATTAACTGCCAGGCTTGTTCTCTCTCCCTATCAACCATAACCAGGATCCTGTTGACGGGGAGATGCACTCCCACACGGCATTAGCCAATCACGGCACTCGAGGGCACATCTAAGCATGAATTTTTATCTGGTCTCCAACATAAGTCCTTTGAATTGAATAGCATTTGTCATATCACCTTACTCCATTCGATTTATCCTCGCTGGGTCATGTAGTGCTCTTCAAATATAGTGTAATGGAATGACAAATAAACCATATTCACAATCAAATTGACCCTTGAAGCAGATGAGACTTCCAATCTCCAGAATATGTCCCGAACTGTCGGTCCGAATTTGCCGAGCCCTTCCAACTACTTAAGTCTCTTTAGAGCCCAGACTTATTTATTTGTCTGCTTATTTTAGGGTGAAATAAAGAACAGATGAGGGATGGAGGCATGTGGCTCTCCCCAGCACCGCAAGCTGTGTAACATCTCAACATGATGGATTTGTCTGGGCACAGTTGTGTATGTGGGTACTGTATGTGCTCACTGTAGTTGTTGAGCACACACAGTGTACAGTATGCATGTTTGTGACTGTCAGCTAGTGCCAGAGTGTGTTCCAAAAAACAAGAGAAGAGAAAAGGAAAAAAAAAAACACTGTCATCCTTCTCCTAGCCCACCATACCCATCTCAGGAGGCAGGTATCACAATCCTGTATTTGCAAGCCAACGGGACAACACCGCGGTCTCTCTCACTTAACTTGACTTGTCATCGTGTGACCAGCAAAAGATCTTGAATGTACCAAACATTCTGCTTCCATTGTGCCATTGTAAAACAATTTTAATTTAAGAAAAGTACTGCCTTCAAACGGCCAGCAACTCTCTTTTAAACTCTTAAAGGTTTGTGCAGTGGTTGCTTTCCACATAAAGAACAACATAGAGTACTTATTAAACCCTGTCAAGCAAAGTGGACACATATTGTCAGAGCATGGCAAGTAAAACAAAACGCTTATAGAATTGCGTGTTCCTGAAGATAGCTGCTGCATAGGATGCGTTCTCAGTGCAGTATCAGAAATCCCTTTAGTCATATGAGAGTATGTCAGGTTGCGACTGCTGTTGTTTTGCAAAAACATCATCAGATGTAATGTAAAATGGCACGTCCGTCCTCAAACTGTGCATAAGGTATGTGGGCCCGAACGTAGGTGGACACATGCAGAGGATACGGTGCAACAGAGTCATAAGGTGTGTTAATCACCGACTTTATCCACTTTCACACCATACATTTACCCAGAGGACCATCGTCTCTTACCACCTCCCACTCTATAATAACCACAGTCTGCTCAGCATCTGTTAAACAGCAGTGTGAGTGAGCACACAACACATACCACCATTACAAACGGGCTGCTGCACAGCGGGCCCTATCTTATACACCTGGGTGACCAGATAAGCCTGAGAATAAGAGCAGGGCAGAGATGAGAGCTGGGGGAGGGATTAACCCATCAACCAATGAAACCGACGAAAAAGCGACCCAGGGTTCACTGAATCAGGGTGAAGGTAAGGTAATGATAAAAACCAGAGAAGAGATTCATGGAGAAGAGATTGTAGTTAAATCTGTAAGACATTTTAAATGCATGCTTATTTTAAATATATGTCCATTGTTTGGGGGAAAACAAATACTTTGGGATCTTTTTAATATTAGAGGTCAATGACAATCACTAAAACACAAAGAAACAGCAAGAAATAGGTCAACCCCACACAATTTAGAACTGACTGTATTTGATACAAAAATGACCTGAACTGTTTTCTCATCAGATCTTGCATCATGTATGCATAGCAGCTTCTCAAGTTGTAGGATGTTCGCTGACTTCCCAACAATATTTACTGTAACTGATTTATGTGTCACCAGGAAATGCATAATGGTGATCAGTTCTGCAGAAATTAATGCATTTTGCCATAGACATGAGACTATGGCAACAACTTAGCTGATATAGATTGCAACATCATCCTTTTTTTTTATTTTATCACCTTTTTGCGCCTCACTTTGATGTTCTTACTTTGCTTTTTATAATTGAAACTTTACTTCCAAAGCGGAGGTACTTATAATCATAATATATTGGTTTGGCAAGTGAAAATACAGCAACAACAATTAAATTACCTGTTGTTATTTTCCAGTGCATTAAATTATTCAAAATTAATCTTCATAAACAGTTTTTATTCTTCTCTTGGACACTGTGAAACGTTTGTTTGCACAGTCTAATTGGTTAAAACCTGATATAAATGCAGATCTTAATTTCTTTTAAACACAATTATTGTATTCTAATGAAAACTCGCAACTGTGACAGGGCTTCGAAATGAAAAAAAAAAAAAAAAGGGACATGTGTACTCAAATGGAAGGATTTTTCCAATGGATTTTATTTTAGATTTGAGTCCAAAGCGATAAAAACTAATAAGGAGACACAAGGTCCCACCTCTGTTTAAAAATACATCCATGTGAATGTTGCGCTGAACTTCTCTGTGTCTTTCCTTTCTGGACTACAGAGCAGTTATTTGCATGAAAAATATTTCTAATGTATCGTGGCTTGCTCTTTTGTTGCACTTGCTTTCATTTTTTTTTTTTTTTTTTTTTTAGTTTTGCAAAGCCTAATTTGCTTGTTGCTTCTAAGAGCATCACTGTGTTCTTCCCTCCTTAGAGTTCCTTTCCATCCATTAAACCCAGCCTCCAGAATGTTGGCATATTGCTTTTACGAGCTCGTTAGGTGGACAATATTGTACTTAGTGTCAGCTCATTAGCGGGAAAATTGAGAACTGTAAACACATTGTTTGTCCATGTAATCGGATTCAATGGCGAATGCGAGGTGACGAGCAGATTTTCTGGATAAATGAGCAGACAGGAGAAATTTGTCAATAATGAATCCTTTTATGCTCATGTGGAAAGTATAAAAGGAGAAGAAGAGAAAACATTTAATTTATTCAGCCTCGGGAACACACACTCAAGGACAGGTGTAGACAATTAACGTCATTTTAAAACGACTATAGAGAGTATTCACTTTTTTGTCTGGCTCGGGCTCAAAAGCTCCAATTGGAGGAGGTATATTTGGCTCGTGCGGCGATGCAACACTCTTCTGAAGAACGAAACCTTCCCAGGTGCAAATCTCCACCAGGTGCTCGTGTTAGAATACTATAGCTTCCTGGGTTTTGTCATTTGCTTCTGTCCTATCACATTATGTGTTATTGACAGTGGCTCAAGCATGCACATACCGTGGGGATCCAAAGTTGGGCATGCTGTGCTTCACTCCTTCATCTGTTGTATTCTCAAACCTGTATTCATTTTTTAGCACTCATTGTTGGTCTCCCTCAAACTTGAGCGCCAGACTTAACTTTTAGTTCTCAAAAGGCGCGTAGCAAATTTAAAGATTACTCCACCTGCAATCACCCAGACGAGCCACTGAAAATGTGAGATGATGCACAACCTCAGCCTGTAGCTGTGCATGTTAGAAGAAAATTCAATTTACACTGAGTGACGCATGCTAAAATTTCAGGTTTGAGATGAAAGCTTTATTATTGGAATTTAAAACAATAGATCCATCTGAATGTTTTAACAGAAAAGTCATGGCATAGCTAAACCTCTAAATTGTTCAGGGTATAATAGAATAAAACTGAATTGAATAATTAATTAGACATTGACAGTTTTACAAATTGTGCCATGCATTATAAATTGAACTTTTAAAAGGGGAATGAGGAATAATAGATTATAAGCCTGCACATTGACATCTGCCATGAGGCATTTTCCCCCGCTTGCTTGACTCAGTGAGAAGCTGTACCTTTTATTTTAGAAGTGAGTCAGCCTTCAAAATGTGCCTGATGTCAATCAACACCAAAGACACAAGTTTCCATGGTAACCGTGGTCCAGCCAATGATTACTCCCACCATCTTTTGAAAGACGGTGAAATATCAATATCACATGTTTCTGGTTGGCTTAAATTGGAACCTCCTGGCACTTCTGCTTCTCATCTCATCCTGCGATGGCTGTAGCTTTTCATTAAGGCAATTTAATTGAGAACCAGAAGTCAATAATTTGAAGTCGTTTGTCGGCTCCAAAAAAGCAGGAGGAAAAGTCAATACACTTGTTGTATTTTAGAATGAATATGGAGGATGATCACTGTTTTTTTGAATCACAACAATCTTTTCCGCCAAAATACGAGTTGAAATACACAGCTGCGGGGTTTGCTCGCAAAAGGGCATGATGGTTTTTAGCAAAGCCCTCAGGAAATAAGTACCTGTCAATCGAAACACACGAGCACTACCTGTTTGGAGCTTATTACAGCTCCCTCTTTTCAGATTCAAATTTGGTTTGCCTCTCACGTCTTATCAATGATTTAGGATGACCTGATTCACTTATTCTGCTCCTTCATCTGGGATGAGACACAATGCACAAGAGGGAGAGTGTGAGAGAGTGAATTATGTACAGTAAGTGAGGGGGAGTGAGCGACTGAAGGAGATGGAGTCTAAGAAGTGTGGTGAGTGAAGTGCTTCCAACTGAATACATGTATTTCTTTGTAAATTTGAAAAATAGTGCTGCTTTTTTTAAAGGTTCACTCATCCATCCCCCCCCCCCCCCCACACACACACACACACACACACACACACACACACAGACACACACACACTTCCTCTGTTCCTGCTGATGGAGAGAGACCTAAAAAGTGCCAACCCTGTTCAATCTAAGCCTGAACTCTGTGTGCAGACGGAATATAGAGTTTAGCTTTTATTTTCCGTGTGACTTTTTGTTCAATGAGATTTGGAGAAGGTGACTTTTATCCCTTGGGGAAGAAAAAAAGAGAGGATGCTCTTATGCACTCACAGAGTGCTGCAATTGGTTGACTGAAAAAATAAAAAGGGGAGTGTGGGGGCTAAAATGAAAAGCTATTGCATAGGGACCCATTTGCTTAGTAACCGCTATCTTTGTGTTTGACTCACGGATTGCTTACTGGGACGAAAGCAGGCATAGGATATAATGAAATACAAAGATGTATTATAGGATATAAGTAATGGAGCCATGCACCCAGATATTTCAAGGCTTACACTATGTGTGTAATTTCCTCCTCGGAGAATGAAATGACCCTCAGTATTAACCTTCAAGGGGAGAGGGAAGATGCTTCCTCTTAAACAATAAAAAGAGAGAATAATCATCAGTGGATTGCGCAGTCACTGAGGACAGAGTTTTGTGCTGAACTCAGGGTTACTCCTCCTGCCTATAATGGGGCCACCATTGCAAGTTCTGTACATCAAGGTGCAAGCCCAGTGCTAAGTTCCTTCCTTTGGCGGCACTGATCAAAACAGTCACATTCAGCATGTCTGACAGAAACACAACATCCATTTCTAATGAGTCCGGCGGGGGCATCTTTCCCGAGAGGTTGCCTCTGAATCTGCCCTGAGGGTCGCAGCAAGATGGGACGCCGGGACGCTTTAAAATTGTGATTAGCCCCTCGGGTCAAAGTAAAGTTGATCTGGAGTGCACCTTGAGGTCCAGTTCAATATACTACTCCCAAGTGAGTGTGCTGCTCTCCTTCATTTACCCTTGTCACTGTCCACATGAGTACAATCGCTCTAATTTCATCTCTGTCTTACAGCAATACTCCCTGAGCTCGCTGTCCTTGTGTGTTTGACAGGATATTGACAAGCCAGAACAGAGGGCATCAGTGGTAATAGTATTAATAATAAATAACAAATAGAAGAAAAAAAAATGCTTGTTATTGATATTGACTGAGCACCCACAGGCCCACAGGTGCGTTTCTTTGCCACCAATTTGTAAACATCATAATTTATAGTAAGTTATAAAAAGTGCAGATATAGTTGATTTATTTTGTACAACCATACTTGAGAGAGAGATAGTGATGCATATTATATATCTTCAATGAAAGAATATGATGACTATTTATTTCAATATACTTGTATTTGATTAGGTCAAAACCTGCAAGAAGTACAGCCCTATTTGTGGATTTTTACAATATTAGCGATAGTTATTACATTTTTTGTTATTAACATTAGTATTATGTGTAATGCTATTTCATACGCTATTAAAGTATGACATTTTGTTATTACAATAATGGATGAAATAGGTTATTATGGTATTGCCAAATGATTACATCGTTGACTCTTTCATTGAAAAAGCCAGGAATATTACATTCCTGGCAGGTATTCCGTCATTGGAATTTTCTTTTTTACGTTTTTGGTTGTTCCAGACCTGTTAAAATCTGGGCATGGAGAGTTACTATATACATCGCTCTTTCTGCTTGATTACTTTAACCACAGTTTTCTCCCCTATATTGTGATTAAACCTTGTTCACCACCTGAATACAAAGCCTGTCAAATAAGTATATTATAAAATCAAAGTTAAGCATAGATGTAGTTAACTCCAAACTCAGACGCACTCAGTTTACTAAGTCATAAATGAAAGTGAGATGATGTATTTCCTTTGTTTTCAAAATAAAAGAAATCTTGTTGACAGATTGACAGATGCACAGGCAATAAAGGACCCTTGTTGATGTTTACCTGTTGATGGTCTTGCACATTTGTTTTTGCCATGCATCATAACATTTATTAGACACACTGTTACATGGACATGTAGTGAAGTTGTCAAGCTTTGTGGTAATATTACATAATTCTCACACTACTTTGTTCTTTTCATTAAATACCTTTCGTCAACCAGTATGGTCACATGTTGTGTTATTTGTTAAACTTATCGTTGCACCCAGAACAATATGCAACATAAAGGGATAGTTGTTATTCATTAGATATGCTATTAAACACAATGGAGCTGGAAACACTGACATAAATACTGTACAACCAATCAATTCCTGCACATTTTTTTTTAAGTGGCAGTCTTTTAGTATATCATAATCTACCATATTAAATGGGTGCTCTTTGTGTTGAGCCTGATGTAGGAGTGAAAACAGTTTTCACTCTCCAGGCTCAGGTTGGACCACACTTGATTTGGCTTACTCTGACTCCTGAAAACTCTTATTAGCTGCGTATAATCTTAGAAGTGTGTTTTTGCCCAGAGGGAGAAATGTGGATCGTGCCTTTTTATTTATTTATTACTAGCAGTGTAGAAACATTAGGATGCGGTCTTCAACTTTGTCAACAACACTGTCAGTGGTGTGGTGCTGTACATTGTGTGAATATGTTCTATTATTGCAGTTAGTGAGTAATTTATTTTTGTTGTTGTTGTTGCTAATAATTGTTAACATATGCGATGGTCTCCAGGTTTGATTTGGACACCCATATTTGGAAGTTTTCACAAATAAATAATAAGTGGATTACACTGACAGAACACAGAGTGTTGTGTATAATACCAAAATGAATGTTTTTGGAATCAGAGACTATGTGTAAAGTCAAGAATGAGTGAAAATGACAAATTGCAACACTTTTGCTTCACATGGACGCATTTTGTCCCGTCACTGTCGTCAGAGATCGTTTTCTCTTGTCAGTCTTATTGACGATTTCAACATGAACATATGAATTATTTGCAGTCATGGTGACATCATAGTTTACGTCTTCAAACAAACACAGCATATTAAAAAATGTGTCAACAAAGTGAAAAGAAAAAAAAAACCCTCAGTATTAAAATATTTTCTTCATAGCACACTCGGTTTGAAATGTTAGATGTCCCACTATTTCGCAAATTTGACTCTGTGGTTAGTAAGAAATTGTTTTTGTTTTTTTTATTCAGTAACACTCAAAAATGTCCATAACTAAAGAAAGTATGGACTGCACGTTTTGTATGACAGTGTTTTCTAACGTATCTTTTATATCTAAATATATAGGGTCAATTTGCATCTATGTATCTGATGTGGAAACAATATGTTTTATGTCAATAAGTTCCCTTTGTGTTGATGTGGATAACAGAGGTATTGAGTCTATTGACTGTGAAAAGGACAAATTCCTCACAGTGTGACCATACCACACTGTCACTTGCAGGATTAGCCAGGGACAGGGCAAAAAACCTCTACGAAGTTTCTCACTTTCCAACAATGTTTACATTCATATTTAATCCAGGTATGGTTGTGTGGGTACTTGTGGGTACTTTTTAAAGGAAATCAGGAAGTCCTGGGTGATGAATGATGAATGAGTGACGAACCTCCCTGAGTTGTATAGTTTTGGTGCTGTCTTGTGTATTTCTGGTTGGCAGAACAACTTTGAGCAGTTTCTTGATAATTTCATAATGCGTCAAGATACAGTATTTGCTGAAGTTTTATATGGGGCTATTTTTCTCCACTGCAAAACTTTCCAGTTCCACTGAGTAAAAGTTGAGAGGCAAGAATCTTACCAGTTAATGCGATCTATAGGAAGATCAACAAAAAAGTAAAACTATTTTGAGTGAAAGGCCCGATAGCTGAAGACGATTCCCCCCTTGTATGTGCTGTGAGGGTGCCGCTTAGCTCTCTGTGCTAACTGAAGTCACATTGAATTACAGAACAGCACGTTCCATGTTAATAGATGAGTCTGATTCTTGTCAAGATTACCCATGCAGCTCAGAGGCAGGCTGTTTTCTTTCTTGCACTTTTTTTTTGGAGGGTAGGGGTGGAGTGGAGGGGCTCGAGTCAAACTAACAAATGACAAAACAGGCAGATCCAATCATGGTTCAGGCCCTCTGATACGGCATTGCACAGACACGTCCTCCAGCGAGAGCCCTATGATACATCTCCCTGGCTGTTTTCTGTTAACTCGGCTCTTTCAAGGCCATCCATTCTACCATGCTGCCTGATGTCGCAGCAAAGTCTTCCAAGTCAGCCCCCTCCCCCTAGGTACCTTTACAATCCGTCTAATGTGTGCTGCAGATACAGTTTTTTTTCCCCCTTCTGTCTGCAATGAGGGAGGAATAGTTGGCTCGCTTACAAAACAAAAACTTTACCTCCTTGCTGTCCACAACGTTTCGTATGAGATGTTGCCCGACGTCTATGAGCCATTCTCTTGTCTTGTGTTCACTATTTTAACTTGATTACATGTGAGAAGATTCCTCGTACATGGTTGAGCACATCTCAAATGCTGACCGTTCACTTTCCTCTCCACAGTGAGTCCTTTTTTTATTGCTCATTCACCAACCTCCGGCAATGAAGAATGCACAATGGCAAGTTGTTGTGTAACGGAGCCCTTTTCAATGGCTGTCTGACCACTTTATAATTCCGATACTGTGGTCAAGAGTACACTGGTGAACTCCAAATGCTTTCCTTCTGACCAACAAACCAGAATCCCGGTCACAAATAGAAAGAAAGAGGTTTCATGAGCAGAGATGTTTGCAGAGAAGAAAACCTTTCAGCGAGGACACTGTGAGATTGAGACGTTTTTCCCCTATCAACATCATCTATCATTGACATGCTTCTTTTCTCCGCATTCAACTGGAGTCTCAACATTCACAATCACTACTGTCACACAAAAGAAGAGTGGAATCTCAACACATTGACATTTCGAGTCATTCAGCATAGGCCGCTCAAGATGAAAATTTGTCACCACCTGAACTCCCTCTTGACTGCAGCATAGTGTTTTAACTAAGAGAAACACATAATACATCAAGACACAATGCCCCTGCAGACCCCAGATTACTGCACTAGATAGCTCATCCATAACCTTTTATTTCTTTTATGCCTCACTCAGGTCACACGAAGCCATAATCTCAGAGGCACTAAAAGGAAGTAAACAGCTCTCTTGAGATGAGGAGGAAGCACTTAAATATAGTTTAAATCCCTTTATTTTCTTCAATGTAGTCACTTCCCTATTCTATTTTTTAAGCCACCTATCTGCAGATTACACTCTCACACTCTCACTCACAATCACACTCACACTCACAGTGTAGATGAAAAGAAACACCACAAATATTTTTTTTCCAAGTAAAAACCCTCTATAGATCTTAAATATAATGCCAACATCTTAACAAAACAGACCTACATCACCTCACAGTGGTGCACACCCAATCAATACATAGATAACAAAAAATGCTCACAGCACTTTGCCATCAATCTAACTGTGCAGAGTCAGCTGCTGCTGCAGGTGGTATAAGGTGCAATCACTTGAACGAACGGGGTAACCACAACAGCCATGTCACTTTTACTTCTTTAAATCTTCTCGGCTGTCTCACAGTGCAATGTTAACATACAAGAAAAAAACTAAAATCAAGCTAACAAAACCACATTCACATATTTCTACATATTTTGGTTAAAGACACAAGAGAGCTGCTTTACTTTCACACAAAAATAAACCCTCATTGTGTTTATGAGGTTGACAACGAACCGATGTCAATGCTTCCTTGTAACAAGACTTAAATTCCCACTTTTCTGACATTATTCCATATGCTTATTTAGCTATAAGCAGTTTTGATGTGCATTATGGTTGTGATGACAAATAACACGAGCTCACTTTGCCCTTGACATACATCTTCTTTAAGGAGGAATCACTTAGTATGAGAGACTCTAGAAGTGAAAGCAAAGATAACTAAACATTGTATATGTTAATTATGCACTACATTTTTATGATAAACAGTGCACGGTATTGGTTTCCCTTTAGCAAAATGACACACAATGTCAAGTCATGCCTGTAACAGTGTAATCAAGTATTAATGAACATATGGTAAATTGATCACCATGATACCCTCTGATTGCTTTGACCTATTTCTGTACTGTGTGGCAGGTTGTATAAAATAACCTTTCTCACTGCAAAGTTCTTAATTTGCATAAATCAACAAGTGGAGAACAACTTGTTGAAAAAAGTTTGCAAGAGCTCCTGACATGAAAATAATAGTTGAATAATGTGGGACTCAAACCTTTTTCTGTATATAAAAAGCTATTTCAATTTCCATACAGATTTTACTATGCACAGTCTCAGTAGTTTGGATTGTAATGATCTTGCAAGGGTGAAAAGAAAAAGAAAAAGCGAGACGTCGTAAAAACATCAAATGGAGAGCTTGATTTACTTTTAAGATCAAAGAACAGCAGCGAAAAGACACGATGCAAGGATGTGTCAAGTATTCAAGGGGAGGGTGGGGTCACATATAAATTTGGCCAAACAAAATTACATCAAAATCATGGGTCAATAAATATACTCAGCTCCAAAAAGTTTTTAATGTTTGTGGGTGTTTTGATGTATTTCACTTGGATAAAAAAAAAAAAGAGTTATTGCAAGTTTGAAGGATGTCAGCCTTGAATCAGGCAGCTTGTCATCTGCTACCTTCAACATACAATATAAGTAAAATTACTCAATCTTGTTGCATATTCACATGTTGGCCTTCTACTTCCTTCATCCATCCATCCAACCAAACACCCATTAGAGTTTCAGGGCGCTGGATGACTATGGATACTAAGAGACACCAAATTACCACAAAGGCATGATTTGGACCGTGAGAGGAAGGTAGAGGAGCTGGAGAAACCTCCACACCAAGGAAAACCTGCAAACACGGATAGGTCCCCGGTTCAGAAAAAGCTTAATTTCGTAATGAAATAGTTAATTTATCGTATAAAATAGATGTTTTTGAGTTTTGTTTTCCAAAAGGTTGTGTGTCATTGTTATCTTAAAATGTATCCCCACAACAAATCAAATGCAGAATACACGAGCTGTGCCACAGAAAATTATGCCAGTTATTATACTGGAACCAATTTCTCTGGTCCATTCATCAAAGCTGTTGGGAAGCCAACCTCCTTTAAAAAAAAAAAAAACTAACAAGCCCCCCCCCCCCCACAAAAAAAAACCCCTCACAATGCTAACATGAAGCAATAGAGACAATACATATCAGTCCTGAATATAGTGAAAAGGCGCAAATTATCACTCTGCAATAAACAGCAGGTGCAGCTGTTTTCAACTGCACAGCCAACTCATTGAGGCTTTTATGCTAATGAAGCCAGCATTGTCTTTTCATCTCGTCCACCAGATGGGAGGATCAGGTTGAAAGGAAAATAAACTTTTGCAGGTGTATTAAAACAAGGCAGGCTAAATAAAACACATGACGTGATCATAAATCAAAAGCTCTGACTCTATTCCCATTTTAGATGTTCAAATATGCAAGGTTACAATGAGGATTTGTTTTTAATCATTTTTATAGTTATATAAGCATTTAATATTACTTTATCCTTTTGGCAAAATATGTTTATAGGTGTTAATTTGTAGAAATGATCATGGGAACAATGTAGCCAGGTAAAATAAAAGGCCTTTATCTAGGAGACGACAACTAGAACCTGAAACAAAGACAATATTAACGTTCAAACCATTTTACTCGTCTCAAGTCAAATCATGACATTCAAATGTACTTCATCAAATAATGTTGGTGTTAAATAAAATTGACTGTCTATCTTGGTTTTCTGCGATGGGTTTTAAATCGATATTTAAATCGAGTTGTTAAAAAGAAACTGATGATTTTTATGTTGTTTTTGTTCTGATGATGTGAAAAAGGCAAGTTGAAGTGCAGAACAGTCCGATGCTAGAGATCAGATGTATTATACATATTTGTTGAAGGAAATTGAGCTCTGAGAAGTAATATGTCACACACATCCTTGGATGCTACACCAATTCTGAGGCTACTGTGTGTGTTCATGGCTTTTTTTTAAATCTTAATTGGTGTCTGCAGGACATGGAGTCTAAATGGACCCTGTTCAAGACCTCCAAAGTGGAAGCAGATATTTGCCGCTGTGGCCAGAAGCCCATTGGCGCCTGTTATGCCGGAAACCCAAGGAAATGCAGGTGGAATCAAGCGATCCAGGAACCAGGTAATGGTGGAGATCAGATTCATTATAAATGTGGGCTAAAATGGCCACAGCTGTGGGAGCAGCTTGGGGTCCCAGGCAAGTTGCAAGGGACTAAGATGTCTATGCTTCTTTGCTCTCTATACAGCCTGTTAGGTTTGGCCTGGGAGAGTTGGAAACAATATGCCAGACTGATCTACCAACCCACCAGGTGACGACTATCACACACTCAGGCACAGGAGAATGACATCGGCGTGTGGAACAGCAATGAAACACATGGAGGGGAAGCCAAGGAGCCTCAGACAAAGTCTGAATCTAGAAGAGACAACACTTGAACCGTGTCACTGCCGCCACAAACCCATAGCGACTGAGCAGTAAAGAAGATGGATGGATGGACTAATGGATGGATTTACATATGTACAGATAGATGGATGAATTGGCATAGGAAGTATGTCCATTTGTAGTGGCTGTCTGTTCATAAATTGTCTCTTATCTTGTTGTTGTTGTCCTTTCCCTGTATGACTGGTATCAGCCTGCTTTCAGGCCTCCAGCAGACTGAAAAATACTTCATATTTAATACCATTATTTTACAGACATTAACACAATTTCCCCCATCAGACTCAAGTAAATGTGTGTTGTTTTGTTTATGTAACATTCAAAAATAAAGCATATTAATTTGTATCATTCATTCATCCATTCAGTTTATACCTGTGTTCCCAATGCATACACAAGCATGCATGTATTTAGATTTTTGGAGGAAGCCACAGTACCAGAAGAAACACCTGCACAGCGAGAACTTGCCCCGCATAATTTCATCTCAAATATAGCTAATCAGGGTACATGTAGGGGTGATTACTTGGCCAAATGAGTTAAACGTCCACCCACTCTCTGTTTGATACCTGAAATATTAATTGGTTTTACATATGTACAAAGCTGCTTCACTCACGTGCAGCCGCCAATCTCTGTTTGGGATCACTGAGCAAATGAGACAGCAGTGCTGAAGGTGACAGTTTTAAAACATAGCGGTGAGAAGTTTTGTTTCATAAATGGGTTGTCAGTACAGTTGTAGAAAATAAAAACAATGTCGCATGTAGGCTAGATGGTAGGTAGTGCAAGATCGTCTTGCACTCATGGCTGCTGCTACTGGTGGTGCTACATGTGCTGACCATTTCACGTTGTTGACCCAGAAGATAGTGTGCTGGTCTGAGAAATTAACCGTGACAATAACCTCACAAGCGATTCTTCTATTTTTCAGTGGAGAAGGTAATTTTTTTGTCTTGTTTTCCTTAATAGAAATAACAGAAGAATTAGCAATGTGTTTGAATGAACAAAAGCGTCCTCCTTCAATCAATTAACCATTGGGACCGAATATAGTGTCATCAGCATAAAGCCAGACACAAAAGAGTTTATTCCATAGATGGATCCACAAGAAGACAGCCACAGTACTCATAAGAAGCAGATTGTTGTACGGTTTTCTGAACCGACACATGCAATAAAAATCCACTGGGATTTAAGTAGAGTGACATGTCTCTCTTCCACCTGTAACCTTTGAACTGTCACTCAGAAGAGAAGGAAAAGCTGGAGAACACATTTGCTGTTTTTCATTTACATCAGGGGACTGTGATTCTGGGCACACAGGCTGTTCTTAGCTTGCAGCAGGCCTGTGTACTGCATCCAATCAGGGCATCTCTCACTCGGCAAGCTCCATCTGTCACTGAGGCAGGGCACTGTGTGTGTGTGACCCAGGCCATGTGGGTGAGCTTTGGTGAGACTGTTTTGAGTTCACAGGCCCAAAGCCTGAGAGATAGGAGGCGTTGAAGACCTTGGCACAAGAACCTTCATGGCTGACAGAGAAGGGAGAGAAACAGATGCCTGGAAAATCTTCATGTCATCTTGGATAATTCACTCCTCAGCCCTCCAGTGTAGTAATACAAAGTAAACATAATCTCATAAATGAGACACCAGTGGATTAATGGAAAGAGTGATTTTCAAAGAAGATGGACAGCAGGGTATTTGACATATATTAGATAGTTATTCTCCTGGCAGCGATCGGAAAAAAATATTTAATAGCACATCAGCAGAAAGCTAATCGGTGCACAGGGTTTGGTTTCTTATCTTAAACATCCCCCAGTTAATGTTGGATTCACTCCCCAAAAATATTGAAATGTTTTTTTGCTGCGGTTAGATAAACATTAATCAATATTTTCTCTAAAAACATGCTGCATGTTGCTCATCCTGCACACTTTAAGAACCCCAGACATTGAAAAGTCGTTTTGACACTGAATGTAACGTGTAAATAGGCAAAAGCTCTGGGTGAAATAATGAAAGGCAAAAAAAAAAATCATGCAATATATTTTTACTTGGGATATCTTTTCGTTGAGGTTTTGCTGTGATTATATAACTAAAGCATTTAGATAAGATGAGGGAAACGTTACCACTACAATTTGTGAAAATGAAAACAATCATTACACCCGGTGTCGGGTCATCGGCTCTGATCCCACATGTGAACTCCCCCACAGCAGAAAGGAAAGGTGGCAAGTTAAACTGCTCAACACTACTTGACCTTCCTCAAATTTCAAATTTACACCTTTCCCAAACTATTGCCAATGCTACAAGAGTGTGTCGCCCAACTTCTTTTTTTTTTTTGTCCAAATTGACTTTTCCACATCATCTTGAAATACCTGTGCAATTCTGCCGGATGGCAAACAAATACCGAATTGAACACACTAAGAATGCGACAAGGCGAAAGTACATCTATTTAAACAATACAGTATTTCTGGGGAATACTGTCCTAATGTGTCAATCTGTCTTGTTTGAAAATCCAGGTATGTCTCTGTGAACCTTCTATTCCTCCACACCGCTCATGTTGAGGTATCGGCAATTCATCTATTGTCTGAACAAATCCCCCCCCGAGTGTGCTTGTCATGTTTAGCTGCCCAAAGGAAAACCTTGATGACTTATTCCACACAGTAATGCTGAATCAACAGCAGCTAGAGTATAACTTCAGGCCTCCCGAATTGGTAATCAAGAAGTGATAACCAGACTGATCTTTTTGCACGTTACAGAGAGCACATCATCCTCTTGTGTGCTCTCCTCGATTAAATGTCGGCCTTAGATTTTTAACTCTGGCCGGGTGTGAACAAGAAAATTCAACAGGGGGGCTGGACCACCGTCTCATTCTCCTCCTGATTCCCGTTCTCTGCTGAGGTTTCAGGACTTTGCATCTGAAAGTATTTTATATTAAAAAAAAGCTGTTTACGTCAAAGAGATGACAAGAGAAGAGTATAGCAAGGATGGGCTGAAAAAGCAATACAATTTATTTCACTGATCTTCCAGGAGAGGAAACACATCTGCCTCCACAAATGTCTCATTATGTTAGACTTTCTTCTAATTCTCTTCTGACACAATTAGCGCGCTGCGATTTTGTTTTTAATTCTCTCTTTTGGAACTGGAATAATTCATGTGCAATTCAGTGGTAAGCCTCGATGTTTTTTAGATTTGGTTTTAAAATAATTGTGGTCTCATCGCCCCAATAGACAAAGGCCTTGTGTTTCTGAAACCCCTCACCAATTGCTTATTCCTCAAAGTATTATATCATGGTATTTGGACAGTAGATTGTGTTTTATCTTTTATGTATTTAAGGATTATGAGTGCTTAAATAACCTATTAGTGCTTAATCAAAATGTTCAATATTTACACACTTCGAATTTATCGATATTTAAGCACTGAAAATCGTATTTTGAGTGTTTGACTATGTTTACAGCTTAAGTAACATTTGAACTGATTTTTCTTTTTTTTAATCATAATACAAGCATGCCAATTTAGACGCCCTGTCTATAAAACATCACAAATTAATAAATCTGACAATTCATTAAGTGGTTGGCATACTCTGCCATCTCGTAGCTCTGTTATTTTGGGTTAAATATATTTCTGGTAGATGTCATGGTTAACATTACGTTTAGGTTTCTTGTTTAGTTTACTGCAGATTTTATGTTTATGTTGTGGTGATGGAAGTGTTTTAGTTCATGCTTCGCTTCATGTTTGTGTTCATGTCCTCTTTCGTTCATCCCCCATGTTGTGCTGCTCATAATGTCTCACCTGAATTACCCTTGATTGTTTCCTGTGTGTGTGTGTGTGTGTGTGTGTGTGTGTGTAAGTTCAGTTTCTCGGTTTCCTGTAGCACTCTGTTTAGTCTTGTAAAAACTCTGTGCCTTGTGCACACATTTTTTCTTTTTTTATATTGAATTTCATTTTCTATTCTTTCCATGGATTCATTTGGGGAATTTGGTTTTGGTAACAGTACAATTGGACTCTATAATTCAGTGTGAACCTGGTCTGTGTTTGAGTCCTCAGTCCAGGCACTCTGACAAATGCAAATGTTCTCAGTTAAGATGAATGATGAAAAGGTCTGTTTGCGCCCTCATGTAAATATTTATCACAAACTGCTATTTTTGTTGGAATATATTGCTCCCTTAATCTTTAAAAATCTGATTTAATGACGAGTGAAAAGTTAGTAATGGCCAAATCGTATTGTTGGAAGGTTTTATGAATTTTTGCTCAGGAAAAAAAAGCATCCTTTATCATTTTCTTCTCTGTTGATTTTAAGTTCACCATTTCCCTTTGTATGTGTCCAAATGTAACCCCACAGTGCAATAAGATATAAAAGTAATGACATTTTAAATCATACTGCACTGTTAGGTTACATCAGATATGTATTCCCTTAAAGACTAATACAGTTTATGATGTCTTGATCTATAGTGAATTGATTACTGCAGTATTTCTTAACGTGGGCTTGTTTGCTCTAACTTTATTCATATGCATACTCATTAAAATGATTTCTTGCTATTTTGTTCTGCAAAAGCCTCTGGAAGTCCCAAATTAGATTGAAATTATGAAATGAAAAACAGTGTCTCCTGCTATTGTTTCCAGTCCCATATATAACTTTGCAATTTTTTTTCCAAGAAAGTGTTGTGGTCTTATAAGTAATCCCACCTCCATGTGACTCGTTCTTTGTATAGTTTATGGGAATAGTCCCTGTTCCACAGTAAAACAAATGTGAAATACACCTATAACTCCTATATCTATGGTAGAAAGTGCCAACATGTGATAGACTATGCGCTTCCAAAAAATGTCTTTTCAAATGTGTTCTTAGCACATTAAAACTTTCAAAAGCACTAAAAGTACATACGTACTTCATGTATTGATACAAAGAAACATGTACAGTCAAAAGTCCTCCCAGAAGATGATAATGTGTTTGTGGTGCTATTGAATCAGGTGTTGATCCCAATGAAAAGTTATGTCAAATGTTATTAAAGGTTTTCAAATAAATCTTTTTGGTGTGATTTTTCACCTTGAATATTTTCTAGAAACCGAAAATATCCCTTTAGGAAAAATGTTGTTTCACCATATTTATTTTTAGACGTAATTTCTGATGTTCACCATTCGATTATTGTACTGAAAAAGGTAAAAGCTCTCATAGTGAAGAGAATCACACCAACAGAGTTTACAGCTTTCTGAAAGTGCATCATATCCACAGGAAGAGGCGCTGCTTAAACATGAAATTGACTCCTGCTATTTGCAACTTCTTCCACTCAGCTGGAGCCCTTCAATCTAAAGAGCCTGGGGTTTACGAAACCCTCTCTCCTTGTACTGTTGTTGGAAGTGCATCCTAAACAAACAGTAGTGCTGCTCTGAGAACTGTGATGGCAGCCAATATGCTAAATGTATTCAAAACGGCAGCTTTTTGCATCAGCTTTTGAAGTGAACTCAATAGGATGATAGGTTGTTTTCTTGTTTTCTTCGCAAATGAATGAGGAAAATACAAAGCAGCATTTTGCATCTAGGTCAAAAATCATGGATTGATCATTTCACACTTCTCTGTAAAAGGCTGTTAGCCCATGGAGAACGTTGATTACAAAAGTCCAGCCTCGGGATAAAAGACATAAGAACAAGAAGCCTAATTACATTTTCACTATGATGAATGGATCTACCACGGCTTTCTCACCGACAAATATTGCATCCTAATGATTCACGTTTGCAATAGTCGGTAGTTAGAAAATCGTTTCAACTTGAAATTTTTGCCAAAATGCCAACACCTAATATATACGGTTCAGCTGAAAAAAAGCCACGGTTTGGATGTAAACAAACACATTAATTCGCCGATAAATTTCAAACACACAATTTGAAATGTCTAAGTGTAAAACTTATTAAAAGCAGAGTGTTTTCTCAAATGTAAGCTTTGAGGTGGCCTTTAATTCTGTCGATTAAAATAGTCGTGGTTGGTGACTGGACCTGCTCAGCCGAGCAACATATGACTGGTAATGTGTTAGGTGACAGTGCGAGTCACTACACCACTATGCATCCCCGAACTCCCTCTTTATCCACTTAATGATTAAATGCATTATTGTTCATTGAGATTATTTCGTGTTAGTATGTGTGTATGACAACTTTATGTAGGCAGACCATAAGCTAAAAAAATGCCTTGGGCGAACATGGAGCAATTTCAACAGTATATTCACTTGTTTTTGATTGTAAAATCAATAGTAGATACAGGATATGTATATATATATATATATATATATATATATATATATATATATGACAACAGTTCAACAATTTCTGAGCTTACTAAAAAAAAAATCTGAATCTCTTCATCCCATTTAGCTGGATCTGTTTGCCGATTTTGTCCCACTTAATTTTTCAACTCGGCCCCCGCTTTAGGTTTTTTTTGGGGGTCTTGTTTGCTTCCTTCCATCTTTGTCGGTCTGGTGCTTTTTGCAATTAAGAAGCAGTACCCTCAGTTCATCACTGTCAACTCACAGTGGGGAATGCAGAGTGTATGAAAGACGACAGGAAGACAAAATGGGTTAGAAGTGGATCTATTGCTCAATAGCTCAAAATGGAAACACACACAATCCTTCATTAAAAGGCTTTTTGGGTAAATTCAACCAATAGTAAGCTCACTCGTAAAACAACACAATCTGCTAACATTACAACAAGCATAAAAATACATTGCATCATTGAGCTGGTGCAGAAAGAAGAGATTCATGCTCAGCCTGGATGAGTGTATACCTTACTCAGTAAAGAACATGGGATGCTCTTTAACCTATTTTTTTGTCTCTGGAGGAGGATGTGACTTATCTCTTATCAAAATGCACATGTGCTCCTTGGCTCCCTCATCGTACTTGCACAAAGTTTGACGAGGGATCACAAGAAAAACTCCTTTAAAAAATGGCTGAGTCCAGCATTTTCTGCTAAGACCAATGATTAAGCAATAGTGCTTCCAACACATCAAGATTGAAGTCACCCAGACACTTGAAATGCTGCAATTAAGACGTTTAAATCGGCAAACGGGTCACTTGTGCAAAGATGTTGCAGTAAGAACATCTTCAATAAATTATTCCTGTTTGTGTCTGGCTATGAGGTTCATTAGTTGAAGGCAGAGTTTTTCGAAGTGCGCGATTTAACAGATGCAGTTGCCGAGCTGCATCTTGATTCAGTTCCTCACAGCGGATGTTTTTCCCCGTCTCTGCTCTTGCAGGGCTTCATGCTGTTGATCTAAAATACAGCATACGTAAGCATATAAGACAAACTTTAACTTTGGAATTTTTTGCACAAGGAAAGTTGAGAATATGCATATATTTAAAAGCAGGATATACATATGGTAAAATTTGAATTTGTTGGAATAAGAGAACCCACTAAAAGTACTTGAATAGCCTAAAAGATGAGCAAAAACTTGAGTTTGCTCTGATAGTACGACAAATCATTTCAAATTTGATGCAACTGTGAGGATATTTCCTAATTTGTATCTTTAATCCATTATATATCATAACAGTGCTTTCTAATAAAAAACTTTCTTCCCAGAGTATATAATGCATTAAGTCATAAAACACATGGTTTCTCTAAGAGTTTGGAGATACGTAATTGCCCATATTCAATATATACCCTCGTGGGACCCTTAAGTCTGTCTTTTGTTTAAATCATCACACAGAAAGCATTACTTGAATTTTTAACAACTTGTATCCGATCTGCTCCAAACATCGACTGGTTTTTACTGTGACACAGAAGCAGCTGTGTTTTATAATGCAGTTTGCATTCTCTGTTCCCCATTAAATTCATTCCTCAGGACAGACTTCAACTTGTGACCCCTCTATTAGCCCTCATGCACCCGGCCTGGTGATTAGAGGAACATTAGGAAATTAAAGGCAAATTGCATTACCAGAGAAACAGATGGAGGTGCTACTGAGGACCCAGCATACGGGACATGGAACCTGCTGATGCTCAGGCTTTTCACTCTTTTATCGGCCTACGTATGACGCAAAGTGTCACCCTCAGGTAAGAGTTTCTGAGGTGGCGCATTCTGATGAAGCACAAAGCCTATTAGCTGTGCCAAAGTCTCCTCATCTTGAAGTTTATTCAGATACATGAAAAGACTCCAGCATTATTACACTTTGAAAATAAATAATCCCAAATTGCCAATAGGACTTTTCTTTTAGTTTTTTACCAATTCACCATAATGCCTAATTGTACAGTATTTCACACATTCGATGTATACTTTTCATTGTAGTAAATGAGATTAATTAAATATAGATAGAGCATTTCATCAAGACATTGCTCAGCCTCAGTCTGGAAGATTATCTCCTTCAGTCCCATGTCTACACCACCTTGACCTGATCTACACACTTTATATAAAAGGCAGATCATAAATGGGGACATCTAATGATAAAGAGAAAATTACTCCTCTGCATTTAACTCTTCCTATTCATAGTTAAGCCGAACACTTATTCACTCACACCACTGATGTTGACAGCCTCCTTGTAGGGCGCTTGCACGCCACTGGCGCCAACTTGGTGTTCAATGTCTTGCCCAGAGGACAACCTTGAGATTGGAAAACATTTCACTCCACTAACACCCCTAAATGATCATTTTGTTGCTTTAATGTTGCTTAGTTTATGAAAGAAAAATAGGTGCAATTAGAATTCTAGCAGTTCAAGAAAGTGCACACAATCTACAGACTTTCACAGCTGAAATCTCAAATGGGACACTAGATTTTAAGTACTGTTATAAATTAGGAAATAAAAGCGCATACAAGTTTAGTCTACCTAATTTATTCTGAATATCCTCCCCGTGATTGTCCATTCCACTTCTGGGATAGCTTATGAGACATATTAATATTTTAAATGTTGCCCCAGTGGAACTTGGACTCATCGCTCATCTTCAGATGACATAGGCACGGCAGTGAACGGTGGTAAGACTTTATCACATGCAGCCCATGCACCTTTTACTGGACCAGAGGAGGATTCTTTTTTTTTTTTTAAAAAAAAGGATAAATTATTAAAATGGTTTTGCTGCATCCGTCGTAATGTTTAAACAATTCAAACCCAATTAATATTGCCTTCATGTTGCTTCATCCGCTTCTGCCTGAATATGCTGAAAATGGTGCAGCGACTGAGTTTGTTTTTCAGACTCACACGTGAACAGAATGCCTTAAGTTACATACTTCATTGCTTGTATTTTTCACTGAAGCTAATAAATATGTATTTTCCTGTAGTCTCACTCTTGGCCGGTGTTCAGCGCCTGGAGATATGGGAGCTATGCTTTGACAGAGTGACGGGTTTAGAGCTAGAGGATTGTCAGATGTTTTTTTCTGCCAAATGTTGTCCTCACTATCTACTCACAGATTTCCCCTGAGTCTACATTTCCTCACAAATACAAGCCACACATTAGAGTCACACCAAGGTGACATTTGTAAACTGGCTCAAAGGATTAATTTAAATATATAATGAATGTAATTATTCATTATGATATGCTGGTTTATATAGTGTTTCTTTTTTTTATTAATATATCAGTGAGAAGCTGCCAACTGTTAAGATAATTGAGTCACAAAGCCATTTCGCCATATGCACTCATTGCTAAATTCCCCGTTTCCTTCAATCACAATGCTATTTCTGTCTATACAGTCTTCCACTGACTGACAACCTCTCCTTGCAGAAAACCCCTTCTTCACTCTCTGACAGACCGCATTCATAGTATTCCACTTTGACGTTATTGTAAATAAAGTCATTCTCAACACTGGTAACGTTTTTTTGAAACCCTGAAACTCGAGTGAATAATTGTTAAACAGAACCGATAGACTGATGTTTGCCTCTTTTATCTATTTTGACTCAGAAAATCACAATCTACCATTGAATGACTGGTCAGATCAAGGTTCTAGGCCAGGGGCCGGCAACCCGCCACTCCTGAGCCGCATGCGGCCCACACCCTTTGACTTTGGAGAAACAATTTGAAACGATTTCATCAGGAAGACCTGTTGTATATAATGGACACATTTCAGGTCATTAGGACCGAGGACCCCCTTGGAGGATTGAATTCCATTCATAATGCTAAATGGTAGACTTTTTGTATGGCTCGATGTGCTGCCTGTCTCCCATATATCTTGGATGTAGGTGGAAAGTGTTGCCCGATGTAGATGTTACAAATGCTATGGAGTCATTTTGCCGGACACATGTGCAATGACAATAAGGTCAAAAAAACAAAAAAACTGTGCACATTTTCATGATGGTTTGAGCAGTTTAGACTGTATAAAAAGAACAAAGTATAATAATAATAATAATAATTCTTCACATTTAAATCAGGTTAAAGCGAGGCTGTCCGAGGTCTAACTTGGTTTAGTTACACACAGGAAACATCTCCTACATATATTTCTTATTTTTGATGGCAACGTACCATCTCCCTCAGCAGTGCTCCAGAGTGGTAAATGATGTATTCATTCTATATCACAGCAATCGTGATGGATACAGAGAGGGACTCCCTCTCCGAATGTGGTAGTTATGTCTCCAAAAGCTCCCATCACCAGACCATCAAGTGAGTGCAACATTGTCATTTTGTCACAGTCTGCATGTTACTGAATAATCACTCTGCTTTGATGCAGGGCGGCTCGAAAACTGAAGTGAGACATCCTCTGAAAGCAGTAATTTATATCCATCTTTCGAACTTTGAAAGACAGACTTTTTTTTTCTTTTCTCATTTCTGTCCCCTCCTTGTTCATCAACCTTTCTTTTTTTTTTTTTTTAATCCTTGGTGAGCTTTGATAACGGTGATTGATCCAGTATGCGAGTTTCAAGCAACTGACTTCTCATAGATAATTCTTCCTTTTTTCTCTGTTCATGATTAGAAGCTGGCACGTGGCAACTTGAATAGTGCCCAGAAATGTGATTGTGTTAACGCGATTGGGGTGAGGTTGGGGACTGTAGAGACCCATGGTAATCATCACACAGGGATAAGTGACGGCTTCAAAGTAAATCAAAGTGAAAAGGCCTCACTCTCCTTAACATGTCCCTGCCGTGATTTGAAGCTATTCTATGGGGTTTTGAGACACATCACAGGAGGCTGTTTACTGCTCTGGTTTTCCTCCTCCCTCTTTCTCTGACTGTTTTTTTTTTTCCTGTTTTTTGGCACATTTATGTGGGTGTCCTCCTGCAGGTTGTTCCAAGTTTGGTATTTTGATATGTCCTCATTGAAATTATCAGCATTTTCTTGCACATTTTTAAAAAATTGGGGGGCTACTGTGTTAAAATGTGTCTCAGAGAAACATCTAATAGCCAATTTCATGCAAGAATGATGAAGACAAAAGTGGAGCGTTATTAGTGGATAGGAGAATAGTTTGGTGTCACACCTCAGGGATGTTCGATAACGAGTGAAAGGAACTATGGGCAATGGCAGAGTGGTGAGACAGTGGTAAAGGCTCCTTGTGACACAGTGATAAAGTAAACAAACCCACAACAAGGCAGAAGCATGTCTCACAGATTAATACAAACACACAAAGAAAAGGGATTGACAGTCCTATTTGTGCCGGAGCTTACCCATGCGGAGCTATGGACAAGGCTGACATTTCAAATGTTTACATCAAAGCATAAAGCATTGTGCCCGCCTGGATAACTGGTACGCCTATTAGCCTCTTAACATATGTCAACATTGCCTGGAGAAGCACACAGAACAAAGTAAACACTGTTAAGGGTCCTTCAGGATGAAGCTCTTCTTTTACACAGGCAAATTAAGGAAACGGGAGATTAAACATTTATGATTAAAGCCATACAATATGATCTTCACCCCTAACTCTTCGCTATATTTGATATGTTTAACAATCCCAATCACATGCCGGATACAAACAGTGCAACTGGAGCAGACACATCTGACTAAGCCCATGTTAAAACAGCAGACTTTTTAAAGCCCAGTAATTCAGTAGAGAAAAATTTTAAAAAGGCATTAAAAGTTACCAGTTAGTTATGTACATTTTCACCAGTGACATACATTTTAGTCGGTCACTGTGGTCCACAGGGATTCAATGGAATATGACGAGTAAAATGATGTGGAAGAGATGTAAAAAATATTGAGAAGGGGACAAAAAAAAACAAACAAAAAAAAAACTTTGCCAAACCTTTTATAGCATCCATCACAGCTCGTGATAGATCAGCCTGTTGGTGATAATTTCACATGAAAATGAAGCAGAGAAATAAGTCTGAATGAAAAATAATCCAGACAGGTGAAAGCTGAAACTTGGAGACTTTCTACATTCAATAATAATGAAAATGATAATGTGTCTCAGCAGCAGTCCAAAAATACAGCCGCGTTCCTCTTTGTGTCTTTATTATGCCGAGAGACCAAGATGTCTTTTAATGTTTTTCATTATTTCCAGAACATATTAAAGAAAGATTAGAGAAAGTCGGAAGTATTGAAGATGTGTCAACAGAGAGCATGGTGGCATCTACATTGTTTCTTTGAAAGAATCGAGCAAAAGCCTCCCTGTGGATTCCTCAGCAAGCGATGACAGTCAGTATCACATGCTATTTAACAGTTTGAGAATCATATCAACAACTTGATGAATAATGTAATGAACATTATTGGAGATTGCAGAACCATGCGTGTTGATGCTTGTTAGACGACCTCCTCGTATTCCACATCCATAGATTGGTACTGCTTACCTTGTATAGTTATTTGTGCATAATAAACTCTACTGCCAGCATGCAACTGTAAGCAAGAACTGGTTAAAGACCAAAAACCTCTTAATATTCAGTAGATCCAATGACTGTAGCCATTATCTTTGGTTTGGGTAATACAATCCTTAACCGTCCCGGTAAGTACAGGAAATGCTACACCTGTCATACTATGACAGCAGCACAGCAATCTTTTGTGAGACCAAAACCCAGTAAAAACCCTGCAGTGAAAAAGCGTGTCACAAGCCCAAGCTATTTTATGAAATCTTAACTCTACTCTATGAATTTCCAATGTAGCATAAAATCTAACTCTCTATAACAACTCTCCATGGTGGAAAGTGTCTGCACTTGCAAGCTTGATTGAATGTCTATTAGTGCATGGGGACATGGCCCAAACCTGGCAGTTGCTATTGTAGTGTAATTGTGGTGTAGGGTGAATTAATCTCTGACCTCTTTGAAGACACTGCACAAAGGGAAAACGAAAGCACAATCATAATTGGTCACTTGAGAGGTGTTTGATTTGCCCTGCCTAATCTGGACTTGATCTAAATAAATGTAGACCCGGGACACCGAAATTTGTCTCCCACTCTTCCAAAACATGCGGTTGCATCATTGTAAGGATGTGAAAAAAGACGAGGTAACATGTGTCCATCTCAATGTTTTCTGTAAAATGAACACAAAACCTTTTTATATTTTCAGAAACTGGTTGCCGTCAGTGGAACACAATGTTCTGTATGAAGCGCTGTTTTATTTTCATAAAATTATTTCACAAACTATTTTTCTGTGACAATCTGTGAACGGAGACTAAATTTCACAGGAGCTGGCATGTCTCCATTCTTTCTGGTATGTGAATATTTATTTGCATACCAGATGTTGTATTTGTATTCATATACCATCAGAGGTAGGTCTGGTTTGGACTACAACTGAGAGTTTCGCTTTATTTTCAGGCCACACCGTGGTGCAAGGGTTCGTGCTCTCACCTCACAGCGAAGAGGTTGGGGGTACAAATACAGGGTCTTTCTGTGTGGAGTTTGCATGTTTTCTCTGTGTGTGTGTGTGCGGCTATCCTCCTACAGTTCACAAAACACGCACGGGAAGTCCCTGAACAAGACCCTTGCTCCCCACCAGCCCCCCAAGAGCGCATGAATACCGATGGTTCAATTAGTGAAGAAAGTTTCCCAAGGGGAATATAAAATACGATTCATCCTCAGGTATAACTGACATAACACACCCTCCTGTTTAGAGTTTACAAACGCTTTTGACATCTTAAAAGAATGACAAAGAAAATCAAAACCAATCTGAGGTAGAACTCAAATTGCAAAAAGGTTGCTAGAGTAGTATAAATAGTGAAATGGATTGTAAAATGTGAGCAGACGACAATGGTTCACAAGTCTGGAAAAATAACAATCACTTGGATCTTACACATCAGTGAAAGCACTATCAATATTAAAATGTGGTTTGAGAGAAACATCTGTTCGGATGTCCTTCATGGCATATTTCACCAATACCATGTAATACCACTTACAAACAAATGGTGTATCGTGATCAAAAAGTATTTCACTTAAAATAACTGATGCTCATGCTATACAATGGTAAGGCTCTGCATTAACTTTTTCGACAACTGTTGTTACTATTAAATTCAAAATGAAAATAACAGCAAATATTTATATCTACAATTTGTATTTAGTGAACAGACAGTGTTTAATTATTATTGAACCGCTACTAAATTATATGAATAAAAAAAAAAACAGAATGTCCTATTCCCCTGAAATTTTTAATTACCTCCAACAAATAGTGCCTGTGAGGTACTAAGCCAAAAAATAATGATCAATATTAATACCAAACACGAGACTTACTTCTCAAAAGAACATCTAATTTTGCTGTGTTGAAAAATGTTCCTCAAATTTCTCTGAGAACACATGAACATATTTCATAAGTGAAGAGATGTTGAACTCATGTTCTGTTGGTTTCTAGGATATATTTTGTAGCTGTAGAGCAATAATAATGAGTGTGAGCAAGAGTGGCAAAGTATCTTTCTTAAGGATTATTTGTAAGTCCTCTATATCAGAAGATAATCTGTGTGATGTGGCAAAGATTCAGAAGCCTATTATTCCACCAGGGTGCCAGAGGGTCGAACAATAAGTAGGAGTGGATCAGTGACCCGGTCAGGGACAGATATTGGGAGTGAAGGAACAAAAATGGAATTTGGTACAAATGAAAGGCACAAAGGGGGCCTGACATTATGAAATTCTTCAACGCACTTCAGCTTTTATTATTTGTACTCCATAGAGTCCACGAAACTGAGGCCAAATTTCTGCAAGTCTTTTAAAAGAGCACAACACAATCATTACCTCCGCGCGACAGAGAAAAACTTTTTCCAAAGCGAGTCGGAGGTCTTTTGAATTTTAATCATGCTCCAGTAAGAAGGACTATGAAACCACAACGCAGTTAACCATGGCATGCAACCACTCTGTTCTGTGTAAAGTGAGTGGGCAACTCAGAGTTGTACAAAGAATAGCGTGAAATGCAGCTGCTGTCTGTCTGAGAGAGAGTTGACAGGATTTCAATGCGTGGAGAATGGAAATAAGAAGTGTCTTTGGAAGTGGCGAGTTCCCTCCTGGAGGAGTTATTGGTGTCTTCTGTCTGTCTCTGATTACCTTGACAGTGCAATTTCCTCAATTCGCGTCTTGTTTACCCCCCATTTATATTTACATGCACAGAAAAAGAAGAACAGTTATCCATGTGGCGACTAAGTGAAGATAAAGTAAATTCCTATTACCCATGCTTCAACTTAATTTTTGCTTTTTTTATGCAAAGTGGAACTAATGTTGCCTGGCTCTGTATTTGTCTGGTTACAATACAATGTGCCTCATTGTACTATATGCACATCCATGTGTCATGGTCAAGAGCCAAAATAACCATAATCATCAAGAATACAGGAGACATTTATGCATCTATTTAGTCTCTATCCAGGTCACTTGAGCCGATTTGGATGGAGGCTTTGGATGGAGGGTGGACCTTGGTTACGAATATAGAAACGCAACTACAGACACACACGTTCAGATTGGGCGGGGGCGGGGGAACCAGAGTAACTTGCAGAAAATCCTTGAGAGCACACAGAAAACATGCAAAAAACCCTCAAAAAGCTACTCAAGTCCAGCCTTGAACTGGCAAACTTATTGCTTTGAGGCAATTGTGCTAACCACTACCTCATTATGAACCCCAGGCAGTAATCACCACTTGACAAATGTGATAGCACAAAGACGTTCTGCCCCAAATCCCCATCCTTGTTGGGAGAAAAAGAAAAAAAAAAAAGAAAGATAATTGCCCCCTGAAAGAGTACAATGATAAAAACTGAAAGCACTTGAGTCAATAATGTAACAAAGTGATGCATCTGTAAAGCTTTAAAACGGTATGGATCAAGCTATAAAGCCATACGGATCAAGCCTCTGGCAGATTTTATCATGATTTACTGATGGAACCCCCCTAAAAGTGTGTGTATATATATATATATATATATATATATATATATATATATATATATAATATTATATATATTGTAATAATATTTTGTGTTTTCAGGATTTCATTAGAATAAATGAGAGATAAATGAAGTTGCTCGATAATGTGTATTAACATCAGGTCTGGTCTCGCTGTTTAGTTGTGATGATGATGTCTGTCATGTTTCCTTGTTGGTGCTTTTCACGTGTGCGGCACTCAGAGGCGGAGGACACAAGAAAGGGCTTGTACAGGTAGGGTGAAAAGTGTCTTGCTTCACACTAATTTTTGTATGGGAGAGGGTCCTTGCTCTCAATTATATCCATGAATTTTTCATCTCTCACATAAGCAGCACACTTCAAACAGCTAAAAATGCTCCAGCAGAACTATACAGCCCACAGGCAACCATCAACCGTCAAACAACCTCCGCACTCTCCGTAGATCTGTCTTGAAGCAGTGAATGCAGATCATCACTGGCAGAGCAGGATGTCAGGGTCACTTCAAAGTGGAAGGACATCATGTAGGAATAGAGTTATTCAAATGCCATTAAATACGAACATCTCTTCTCATAAATAATGCACATTTGTTGGATAGCAGCTGAATATCATTTGTCGCAGTTTTAGATAGGGACATATCAGAAATCGGCTCCTTCGTTGATGGGACATGTGTTGAAATCGAAATGATCTCATCTTTTACTGACAGCTGCTCAACCGTCTGTTAATTATTTATGTCAGTCAACCAACCATTTCTTTCATCCTTTGTCTTTAACGCACATGCAGTTCCCCTCAAACATAAAGACATCAGGAGAGCAGAGTGACTCAAGGTAAGAAAACAATTTCTGTTTAATTTGCAGTTTAAAGACCACTGGAGAGGGTCAAACTAGCCTCCCAGGGATGCTTCTCATCCGGCTTTAACAGATGAAGGCAACCATATGTTTTTCCTGACTGTCAGCACTTGACACAAACCCCTCAGAGAACGTAGTTAACAACAGGTGAAGGCAGACCCGGGGGAATAGTGTTATTGGCTCAACAGAATGATCAATTCAACCGCATCATTAGCATGTGAATCTGCTCCTTACAAAGGAAATAGTGTTCTCAGCCCCGATACTCTATGCAGACCCAGCATAAAGTGTGATTGCTGCAGTCATGCCACAGATAATTTACTGTGGTGTGACCAGCCCTTACAGCATTATGTACAGCATTATGTACAGCATTATGTACAACCTGCAGGATCTGACAAACCCAAACTCAGAGGCTTTTCTGATATTTTACAGAGAAACAAACGGCACAAAAGTCATGACTGGATGAAGTGTTTTACATTTAAAAGTGAAATGTTTTAGCTATACGTCACTCAGCAAGAACATGTTTCTGATGCTTTTTTGTGAGCATCAAGGTATCTATTTTTATTTTCATTTTTTATTATCAGTTCATTTCAGACGTGGTATTTTAACCTGTGTGCAATCATATATACTCCATCTATGCGCGCACACACACACACACACACACACACACACACACACACACACACACACACACACACACACACACACACACACACACACACACACACACACACACACACACACACACACCCTTTAGTGATGATACAATGAATTAAAGTTTATTTAATGAAAATGTATTTAGAAAAAATAGATCTATATTCGAGTATACATAAATACATACATACATATGCCTGAAAAGAGTGAATTATAGCACTTTCATGTACTATGGTGCCATTCAAAGTAAAATACCTTACAGACTAGAAATGAATGCTCACTACTCACTGATGCTCATTTTTAGCTTACAGGTTAGGGCAGCCACTGAAATCGATAGATTTCAGATCAATTAAAAACAGAGTGAGGAGTATCTATTTTTTTCTAATCTGTAGAGCGATTGTAGCCCAGGTTTTGCTGTTCAGCAAGCCTCATGCTGGCTGAGATATCCCCATTACCCCAATGCAGTCTTGTATAAAACGAGGTGAATCATCTAAATGTGTAAAAACTGTCACTGATGTGTGCATTTTCATCAGTAGTGTGGAAGGCAGGACTTTTGTTTCATAAAACCCACTATCAATGTCAAAAAGCAAACCAATCAACCATAACAATATAACACCCTTCCATGGTCTCTGAAGACCTCGGAAGGTATGATGTGGTGTCTGGCGCCAAGATGCCATTTGCCATTTAGTGACCAGGAACAGCTCACAAGACCTGCACTTATGGAAATGCTCTGGCCCTGTCATCAACCCATCGCTGTCCACCGTATTTTTCATATTAATATTGCCACCTCTGCATTTAGTAAATCACAACATCAAACATTGTGATGCAAGTTTATTGTTGATTCTTTTCCCAGCCCTATATGTCCCACCCATCGAAAGGGATTATAAAAAGAAATAATCTGTGTAATTCATTTCATCAGTGAATTTTCTTTTGTAGGAAAATATGTTATTGATACAAGATGAACCGTTGGAACTGGTTGTCAGTAAAACCAATACAAAGGCAGATTTCATATGAACTGGAGGTAAAACTCAGCCTGACTGACCTCAGGAGAGGAAAAAAAAAATACACCGGAGTTTGTAACTTTGACTGAAACTTGTCAAAAACGTAACTCTATAAACTAATCTGCACTTTATGACTGAGGTCCTTTCTAACTCCTTTAACTTGAACCCATGAGATGACTCTTCAGTTTAACACTGTGAATCCAACATTACTGAATGAGGTCATTCTAAATGTTTGTGTAGCTGGATTGTGTTTGAAGTACCAGGCAAAAGTCACGGGATGTTTCAGACCAATGATGTAACTTTGTCACTTAGTTATGCAACATTTGGCAAACCTGTGGTGTAACTTGAGGACTCTGCACTCCCTTTGTGATAGACCTCCGTATTTGTAGGACTACTTTTGCTCCAGTAGTTCAGCTTAAAAAACAAATACCTGAGCAAAATTATTTTACAATTACTCCCAAAAAGAAGACAGCCTTTGTTGTAGCAAATGATAAATGTCTATATCCTAAAAGTAAAAAACAAAACAAAAACAAAAACTGCTCGGAACAACAAAAATGACCAGAAGTCAAATAGCAGAACGGTTCTGTGGATGTGTGGCTGTAGGTTAATAAAATTTCAGTGCATCCAAAGTGTGTTTTCTGAAAGCATCTCAGCTGTGAGGGCCTCCAGGCAAGGAGCCCAGTTCAATTGCATCACTCACACAGCCCCTTCAACTGTGCTGTGTGACAGTCACTCACTGGAGCTTGGGCATGACTAACAGAGGTGAATATATTGTAATCTGCGCCAAAGTACCGAAATAGATCTGACAATTTTGTGCCTTGGCAGGTTTTCGTTGCTTTCCTTTTTTAGTTACTCAGGTTTGCAAAAAATAATATCAGTACATTTTTCATTGAGGAACTGAGTGAAACATGTTTTTCCAAACAAATCCTTTATCTTGATTATGCCTTCATATGGAATTATATATATATGAGTGTAGAACTAAGATTATAGACAACCTAAAACGATACAGGGATTTCTACAAGATATAATGTATGTCAAGCAATACATGAAAAAAAGTATTTTCTCCCTCTTTGACTTATAAAAAAGGTTAATCATTCAAAGGAAATCAGCAACAGTCCACTGTTTTCGGTTTTGTGGTTACAGACTTATCCTTAACAATAGCATGGCTATAGCATGAGACCAAGTCAAAGATCAGTTACCGAGTTGAGGACGGATCTAAAAGAGATGGCAGCCAAACAGAAACAAAGAGGGCTGCAGTCAGCTTGATGCTGCTTATCACTCTTTATCAATATTACAAATCTGCCTTTCTCACATGTACTCACTTACATTAGGTATATCATGACTTATTGTTACTTTGATGTTTTTAACTTTTTCACTGATCATTCAGTTTAAGTCATATTCAAAGCTATATAAAAACTATTGTCACTTCTTGATGTGCATAAACCAAGTGATTTCTCTGAGATGATAAAGCTTAACTTCATACATGAGGGGCCGCACAGTGATTATAGTGTTTAGGACTTTAATAGTGAGAATATCACAGATCTGAACCCTGCCTTGACCTTTTTGGGGGAATTTGTGAGCTCTGTGAGGGGCACCTCATCCTCCCACACTTTGAAAACCCTGCGGTATGTCGTTATTCCGCACAGGACACACACAGAATTCTCCGGAGTGAATGTCTGTGATAAGTTTGCCAAACCGAATCGGCCTTAATTAACTTCACAATCTGTATATCATCACATGACTCTCTTGATTTCTGTATAATCAAGGAGAAATTAATTTCTATTAAAACTTATCTCAAAAGATGTTAGTAATTGACCATTGCTATCATAGTGAGGGATCCAACAGTTTATATTAGAAAGACTTAAATGCAGCATTTGTAAAGACAAAAATAACATCAGCAGTTTTACCTTGAGATGTTTACAGGTTGTTGATATTCTGTCAAGAAGGCACTGTGACTTGAATTAATTAGTGAGTATTTAAGCATTTAATTACTTGTGCGTCCAATTGTTTTGTGAATTTTCTTTTTCAGCTTAACTCGATTATACAGCAACATAATTGCACTTTTCACAACGTATCAAACAATCTGATACAGCACAACCCACTCGGGAATTGAGGGGGTTTTTTGTGGTTGGATTCTGTATGGCAGCCAGACCTCAGCTTGACAATGGGGCATCCTGATCAGAGCCACAGATAGGTGGGCCGGGGAGAAAACCACTTCTAATTGGCCTGGTGATTAGCTCTGAGGTCAATTGTGGGCCAGGTCTACAGGTCAGAAGAGAGACCAGTGGTGAGCACAGAGCTGTGGTTATACTCCCCAGGGGGCATCGGTTGCCATTACAGTCCTGCACACATCAAAGAAATTGATTCGATGGGAGGGATGGAGCCTTTTTTTCTAGTATCGGGGTTTTAGAGTGGAGTGGAAGACGGATATCGTCTTAAAGGAAAAGTCTTTTTTGACTGAAGGACTTAGATTTCCTGAACAGTTTAAATTCTAAATGTCTCTATACTGTTTCATGCCACCATGTGTTTATTAAGATATGTGGATGATGACTGCTTAAAAGCAAGGAGGGTATTCGTGTTTTACATTTTCATAATTCTTTCATTTCAAAAAGCTGTATATGACATTCACAGTTCTAAAAGAGCCACTGAAATTATCTTGTGATCTGTTTCATCTTCTTATGGTCCAAATACATAGGAGAAGTTAATTAGCACCAACTGTAGCAGGTAGAAAACATGCATTGTCTGTTCCTGTAAACTCATACACATCCTGGACATTTTCCTTATTCCTTTCTGAGTGCACAGTGAGAGCCTCCATTCGGACTGAGGTTGCATAACATCAGCAGGTCAAAGTAAGAGTAAATGACCCAATGCAGGGTCGACGTGTCTATTTCCTGAGTTCATGTTGCTCTTGCTGTTGTGATTTGTGTGAATTTGTCTGTAAGAAAAGCAGACAGACAGAGGAGTGATCTTATTTGTGCAGGTTTGATGTGGAATGACTTGTTCTCGGTGAGCTTGTATCTGATTTGGTTTCTGGCCTTTCTATCCAATTAACGGTGATCACAAAGATGTTGGATGCATCACTCGTTAGTATTGTTCTTTTTATTTAGGCATGGAAGCAACATTTTTTTTAAAGATATTAAGTCTTGTTAGAAACTACAAAAAAAATACAGTTTCATTAACTTTTGAGGTTTCACATGAATGCCGTGTCCACTTATTTTACTGTCAGAGAAGTACCTCATTAACCCGTATAGATAGAACTGATAGAATAGATAGCAGTCCTTTATTGTCACTCTATCAATGTTAAAAAGGTGTGAGCAGCAGTGAAATGTTGTGACAGCAATAGAAAAAAAGGGAAAAAAACACAGAGAGATAAGATATAAATATTGAAATATTAAAATATGTACAACCAAGACATATTTACAAGTCATGCAGAAGGGAGTGTAGCAGCTGTGCAAATTGTTCAGTGCAAAATTATTATTCAGTGTGTATGTACGGGGGGGGTCACTTTGAGGTTGGATTTGGGGGGTGGGGGGCTCTCACAGCCTGCGGGAAGAAGCTGCTGTACTTGTAGCAGTATGTTTTCATTTTTAGTGCCCAGTTTCTTTTACCGGAGGGGAGGGGGGAGAACAGGTGGTGCCAAGGGTGGGTGGAGTCATGGGAGATGAAGGTGGCCTTTTTCTGGGGTTGGCCGCTGTAAATGTCTTTAAGAAGAGGTAGTGTGGTCCCAATGATTTTCTCAGCTTCCCTCACAACCACACCGTGCAGCAGTAGGTCAGGAGGTTCTCGATGGTGCGCTTGTAAAAGTTCACCAGCAGGGGTTGAGGAGGTGAGGCTGCTTTAGCTTCCAGAGGAAGTAAAGTCTCTGGTGTGATTTCCCCACCTGGTGGGAGATGTTGTTGGTCCAGGTGAGGTCAGCACCGATGTGCACACCAAGGAACTTCAAGCTCTCCACCCTCTCTACCTCCTCTCCGTTGATGCAGAGGGAAGAGGGCATAGTGCTTTGTGCATGTGGATCGTCTGAAATCCACAACTCCTTCCTTGGTTTTGCTGGTGTTCAGGTCCAGGTTGTGGCTGTTGCACCATCCTGTCAAGTGCTGGACCTCCTCCCTATAGGTTGGTCCAGGTCAGCAAGTACGGCAGAACTGATGTGACTCATGATGAGTTTCTCGAAGCATTTTGCTACGATGCGGGTCAGAGCGACTGGGTGGAAGTGGTTCTCACTGTGTTCTTCTTGGGGACAGGAATGATGGTGGAGGTCTTAAGGCAGGTGGGAACCGCAGACTGTTGTAGCGAGAGTTTGAAGATGGTGGTGAAAACCTCTGCTAGCTGGTCTGCGCAGGCCCTAAGAATCCTCCCTGAGACGCCGTCTGGACCAATGGCTTTCCTTGCGTTGACCCGACGCAGGGTGGCCCTCACATGGTGCTGGTGCAGCTGGATTGCTCCTCACGCTTCTGTAGGCCTGCTGGTCCCCTGATCTGAAAGTCTTGGTCTCTGTTACACACTCAGCACAAAAGGTGATGTAGTCCAGCACAGCCTGTGTGTGTTCATCCAGGTCTGTTCCCTCAGCAAAAACACTCCAGTCCGGCAAGGCTGAGGTGGCTTTCTCAGTCCAGACACTGACTATGTCAGCTGTATGGACATATTGCTACTGCAAAACTGAATCTGTGTCTCAATCACTTCCAAGTCCTTGCATTTCATCATATCACTGTATCGTTCAAAATCCTCTTCAACATAGTACACTTAAAATAAGACCTATGTTTGTATATCTTGTATAGAGAACCTCTCAGATAGTTGTTTACAATGTTGGTAATAAAAGGCCACAGTCCTGCATGTTAAAGGTGTCTCTTGTTGAGTCTGGCTCAGAAGAGGACAAGACACTGTCTTTGGTGGAACAGAAACTCTTCCATTCAATTCCATTCCACTCAAGGTTGAACCTAAGTCCATGAAATCCACTTCACATAGTGTTACTATTACCAGTGCTAAGCTTGTAGAGCCTTTGAGAGGAACTGAGTTACATATAGATCTGTACATATAGGGGCAGTATAGTAGCAGGTAAATCTCAAAAACTGTTAACACTCCTGACAACATAATCTTATGAGAGGTGAAAAGGTTCCTCTTACCTAAAGTACAGATATTTAGACACAACCTGGCAGGCCTGAGAGTTTCTTACTGAACGCAATTCCGGGTGTTGGCATATGTAAAGGTCATAACAGTTGAAGAAAAAGTGTGTGATAAAGAACAGAAAGGTAGAAAACTGTTCACGAGGGAGGTGGTGCACTCAAATTTTAAAGGTCTCAGTTATATTTGACAGTGTAGTGGAGTTTGAGAAGCATTTATGAAAAATCATTTCAATTCAGTTTTGACCTTGGGTTGAATTTTGAGTGGAAACCTGTACTGCTGCCTTTATTTCAGCATACTTCAACATGGGGAAGAGTTTGGTGGAGTGAACCGTTTCTCTGACTTGAAGTGTAATTAGTATAAGGGTTTGGGTTTTTTTGGCCTTTCCAGTTTACATAATGCAGATGGCATTCTTTCTTTTTCAGTGTTTGTCAGCTGTTTTGGATCATGTGGCTTGAGCCTCACAATCCAAGTATTATTCTTAAAAAATTAGAATGGGGAGACACTGAAGCGAGATATTTCGATTAATTCATCTTCATTTGTGTTTGCAGAAATCCATATGTAACAAATAAAGTGACACATAAATTGGTCATTTACTGTGCAACTTATCATTTTCTAAATGCTGAAGATAACAATTCACAAGTAGGCATGAAACCCAAAGAATGAAAATCCAAATTAACTTGATAGATTTGATTTCTATCAAGACCAACAATATGGGTAAAGACGATGTGGAAGTGAAGTCAGCTATTTCATCAAACGGATTGTTCCATTGTCAGGTGCAATTACCTTTTTTTTTTTAACAAGAAATTTGGGCTTTCTGACAACAACATACTCTACTGCGATTATTTTCATGTTATAAAAAAATCCCCTTGGTGATGTGATGAGCGACACAAATCTTGTGTTCACCAACATTATTATCTCTGTGCAATACACAGCCATGATACGGCGGCCCATCCTGTGCTCATGTCCAAGCAGGAGAAATGGATTTAAGTGATTGTGAGTTGTCGGTGAAGTATACATCAGCTTTGTTGAGTATAGAACAGCAAGAACACTTTTTCAAACATTTAAATGGTGGTTCTTTGACCTGCTGGTCGACTCACATCTGCACACGCTTGTCGATCTTGATGCATGTATCTGCTTCCCTGAATGACAGATAAAGTCTCAATACAGGCAAGAGTAAAGCGAGATCCTGCTTGTCTGTATCCAAAGCAAAAACAGGAATACAGTTAAAGCAGTACTCTCAAGTTATGTTAGCTGGGGGGTGGTATCAAGTGCCACATGGATTGTAACTGTCAAGTGTAAAAAGTGAACTGGAGTACAGAGCTTGTGGTGGACACTGATCGGTTGGGGAATTGAAGGGAGGAGATAGTCATCTTCTTTCATCATTCTACCTCTGCCTCTAAATAACATTTACAGTCAGCGTAACACAGACAATCAACAGCAATACAAAAACAATTTGTGAAGAAAGAACCATTACTATACCAGACTGGTAAATAACTTCACATACATGAGGGAATTCTGGAAAGACGCTTGGACTTGGAACACAATAAAAACATAGCCTATCAATACGTGTTTGCACAGAACCGCTGCAGAGTTACACATATAGTCGGAAACATCAGCGAGAGCCTGTCTGTGTATTTTTATTGCCGTACTGTATGAAAACAGCAATATTAAACACAGTCTTCTACTTTTTTCATATTTTTTTGCTTCAATACGCAAAAAGTAACATTAATGAAAATAAGATTTTTAAAGAGCTTTTCATTTGAAGTTTTGCTAAGCACACATTTTGCTCATAAAACATTTAGTCATCTCAGGTTTTGAAAGCAGGGGATATTTTAAGACGTGGCAGTAAACCTGATAACCCAGTGAGCTTTGTTGTCAAAGAGAATCCAATCTTTCAGCCACATGTTTTTGCTGCAGTACATGGATAAATGGCATGATTATATAAATAAATAATTGAGACATATTCCACGGTGACTTAAACTTCTATCAGACGCCTCAGACCACAGCTTTTTATTGCAGCACACATTATGGCCGTCACATCTCTGGGATTACAGCTATTATTTATTTATTTACCTTTATAGAAAGCAGTCATCAATCCTCTGTGACAAACATACAGTGTAGTCAGCTCCCCTAAGGCGCCGTGTCTAATGAAATATACCATATACCTGTCCTCAGCTGCTTTTTCCTCTGCTTTGACAGCCACTGGCCATTTGCAACTGCTTTGGGGAAAGCAAAATCATTCAAAAATATACTTGAGCCATTTAGTCATGTTTTCGTGGCCCGAGTTTTTCTCCCCTCTGTGTGTATGACTCAAATGCAAGCATATTTCCTGTCAGGCTCGAGATTAATCAGCTTTAGTCGTGTATAAATGCCAACATGCTGTTATCACTGTGAAGCTGATGGGAAACCACAGAGTGACAGTTGCTGTGTGGGCAGTTCAAATGTTAACTTACCTTGTAATACAATACTCTGTCAGCGAACCAGGACTTACGCATGATTCATTTTTAGGTCAAAAGGAACAAATCCTCATGTTTAATGGAAATACTTGAAATCCTGTTGAAACAATGTTGCCAGTGGAAAGTGTGTCACAGAGCGCTGGAGCTGTACTTCGACTGCTCCGTGTCTTTGCAGGATGCTGCATTCAGCTGTGAAATTCTCATTTTCAGAGCCAAAAGGTCCAGGCTCCAGACACTGTGTTGGTGGAGTATCTTTCAAAGATTTTAGGAAGAGTCATTTGATATAATGCAACACTTTGAATTAGGCTTTTCCGTTTGAATTTCAGTATTTAGTAGCATTAGTATTTGATCAGTGATTTACTCATAAAAGATCATATTTTTCATTAACCTTCAACAGAATGTTGAAAATTAAAGTGAATGAACAAGTTGTCATATAAACTGATGGGAATTTGTATTGCTTTTCCTTTTTAACAATCAGCTAGGATTCTTTAAAGCAGAGGAGGAAGGGGAACGATATATTAGGCATTAGCATCGATAGAAAGTTTATATTATTTAGTACCAGGGTTATTTCCTTTCTGCACTAGATGTTCATACCTTAATTATTTATTCAGTTTCCTCCACACTTGCATTGCAGTCATAAGCAGAGGGCAGAATACTGAATAGCAAACATAACTCCTCAAACTCATATTTTGGCACATCCTGCTTTCACATTATACTGTACAGTTTGAAAAGGTGTTGGTAGATAGCATGTTGGACTTTTCATTTATTCAAAATCTGGGGTTGTTTGGCTGTTGGGGACTGTGTGTCATTGGGTCAAACTTGGGCAAGTGTGATTTTACAGTTATTACTGCCTCATTATTGACACACTCTTTGAAGACTATTCCAGAATGTGGCACTGTGGTAATGCCATTGAAGGGTGTGAATGGTGCTACTGTTGTTCACACACTATAAATATGGACAGGTCTTAGTTTGCTTTTCATATTACTAATGAAATTGCAGTCAGAATTGTATAAGGACTTGCAAACTCCTTCATAATGAATTATTTGCTGAGCAAGTATAGATGAGCGAGACGGGCAGTCTTGAAGTCAACATACCAGCTTAGTGGTAGTGGCAAGCATATGCGCTCAACAAAAACAGAAAAAAAAAAAAACCCTCCAATTTTGAAATGTATTTGTAGACAATAAAAGCAAAACTCAACTTGAATTGAGGTTTTAAATATTCATAGATGTGGAAAATGAAGAAAGGTTTGGACCAATAAAACACTCTTGACAACCAGCTCGAGAGATCTCTGTTGTAAAAACAGTGGCGAGGACGAGGTGGTTGGCCTCTGTGTGTCCCACTGCTGGAGGACAGTAGTGAGATAGTGTGTAACAGCAGGATACAGGACAGAGGCAGGCAATCCATTAGCAACAACCGCTGTGCTGCTTTCTCCCAGTGGAGACAGACATGACTTTTGGACAAACATGTTGGTGAGGCAACCTTGTTGCGCTTCAGCAGCCTTCGATGCCAGTTTACAAGTGGAGGAGCTGTTATTTTCATATGGAATTGTACAGTACAGGTAGCTGTGACCTCTGCTTTTACCGTAAGAAGCAAAATAGAAGATACATCTCATAACAGTCACACTAAAATAAATATTGTAAAATAAAGAAATAAAGTCTAAATTAGAAACTGTCAAGAGTGAGACAAGAAGTGAACAAAATAACAGCTAATTCCTTATTGATTAAGTCAAATATATTATCGATACTACGATATGTACCTACAGGACATACAGAGTTTCGAATTGCCGTTTCTCTCTGGCCCATGGTGTGGTACAGTAAACACAAAAGCATAAAAATGAATAAATATAAATAAAAGCAGGAAAATAAAAACAGCAAACCAAAAGACATAAAAACAGGTCCCTGACTTATTTTTTATCTTTTTAACTTTAACCGATTTATCTGTAATTTAATTCTTAGTTTATTATCAATGTCCTTTTTTTTAAAATACAATGTTAAGACTGAAAATCAACCAAGAGACCTTATCTCCATTTTACTTATTGAGTAGAAGGTCATTTTCAAAAATGACAAAGAGAGAGAAAAAAAATAAAGTCTAAAAAACATAATCTTTTGAAAATAGTTTCATGCAAGTCAAGATGGGAATCAAAATACCACTATACATGAGCATTAGAACATGACTACATCTGAGCTCTCATAACTTTGACCCTCTCCACAGACTGCTGTTAGATTGTGAGTGCTTTATTTTCAATGAGCTGGGAAAAAAATGCTGCACAATGCTATTATCAAGGCTTCATAAGAACGATAACTCCTTAAAGTTTTACTGGCAGCTTCCGGGGCCTAAATTGAAATAACCGATGCTCAGCAAAGCAAAGGCAATAGTGGTTGCAAAGCATTTTCACTTCTGTCTTTCAGTAAGCGTATGTGAGTAATCAAGACATGGCTGTAACATAAATGTACAGAAGTTTTTTTGGACTTGTATAAAAACTGTGAAAAACTGTCTGAAAGATTTACCTCTCGATTCACAAACACCTGAAGAAGATTTAGCATAAAAAGTTGAAAAAAATTATATTGTGGCTTAAAAGTGAAATTTACTTCACCAGCCTACTGAAAATAATTAGTGATGATCATAATCGCAATGAAAATCAGTGAATATGTTTAGTATGTTTATGCAAATGTTTAGTAAATAATCTTGAAAACTTAAGAATGTAAAAAGAATTTCAACAAGACCTGAAACCGTCCAGAGGACAAAAAAGGATATCCAAACCAAAGCACAAGTGCTTTTGAGAAAATGAAGGACGAGCTGTAGGATGTGACAAGTAAAACAAAAATGACTGAAGCCTCTGAAGTCTGCCCAATGAAACACATTTTGTAAAAAAAAAGGTCCAGTGTATGAATGATAAGCTGGGCTCTTATCAACACAAAAAACAGTCCCCGACAGATAACTTGACTGAACACTCTAGTTTACGGCCGCCAAAAATGTTGTAAAACTAAAATGGACTTGCCTGGTGTTACTTTGAAGACTTGCCCAGCTTTTCGGTGCCCTTGCAGTCCACCGGTTTCTCCGAACAGAAGCTTTCCTTGCAACAAACACACATGGCATGCTGGTGAGCACGTCTATCCCCGACGTGTTGTGTGCCAGTCGTCGGAGTTCCTCAACGCTGCCGCACAAGAAGGAAAGGCTGATCAGTCGACACAAAACAGCTGTGTCAATTAATCTCATGCTGGCGACGTTCCCCTGAAACACCTACACAAATATCTCCCCTGCAGCTGAACACAAATCTTCCTGGCCACCTCCGAGAGAAAAATAAACCATTGTGCAATGGACAGGATGTCAGCAGGGATACTCCATGATCTCCAGAAATGACTCAACTTCAAAAGGTCAAACTCCAAAATCTGTCTAAAAGAAAAACCTTCCCCAGGAGACCCTGTAAAATGTCTTCATCCTTCTGACATACAACATATGAACATTTTGCTGAGTTAATATGCAAGTCTTGTAGGACACAATGAAATTGAAAAAAACGGAAGATGTTTCGCTCAATAAATGATCAACAGAGAACAATTGAAGAATGAAAGTTTAATTACAGACCTGCGCGATTCAACAAACCTAAGCTCTGTTTGTGCAACCCTTGGATATCCCAAATACCGTTGCTAACCTCCCTAGCTAAATGATATGTGCCATAACACCTTACCTTTATATGTAGTCATTGACTGCCATTGTCCAAATGGTTTTGCCAGCGTCTGTGTTTATGTGAGCTGTACTTTGGGGTACAACTGTGAACTTCCAGTCCTATTGTCGGAGATCCTGCTGGAAGGGAGAGAGAGAGAGAGAGAGCGTTAGTGACATATTCTAGTGAAAGATGTAGTGTGAGAAATAAAAGGATGAAACTCAGTGTAGGTCTCTCAGTGCTCACTAGAAAATGGTCCAGGCTGGTCTGAACCATTGTCAAGCATAAGAGCACAGTTGTGAGGTATGGTGATCTCAGGATATAAAAAAATCAATTCTATCAGTGACCAGTTGAACAATGGTTATTTCTGCTAGACAACTTTTTATGCATCTTCAGTCACGTCCGTGCAGTAAAACATTAGAAACCTCAGACTTTAGCTCAATAGACACGCTCCATTGCGATATTAGGAAATGCTTAAGTGTTGGGATGAACAAAAAAAAGCAACTACATGAAAGTTCACATGCCTTAGGTTTTGCTTTTCAATCATCTTTCTAACACAGTGAGGACCTGAAAGGCACTATGCTGCATGCATCCTATACTTCTTGTTACAGTCTGGAGCAAAACATTGACACAGAACAGTGAGGATATAAGATCTGTTCTCAAACATCAGTGTGGAGTTAGGCTGAAGCCTGACAAATGGGTTCTGTTTAACAACAGAGTGGGCTTTTTCGAAAAAAAAAAAAAAGAATTATTTCAGCTGACAATAACTCAATATTTCAATTGTGATCAAGAAACACACATTTTGGTCAGAGAATAATGATGAGAAGTGAAAAAAGAACAAGTACTGAATGACAGTGGTAGAGCGGGTGATAACACTACTGATCAGTCTCTTACGTTATCTAGAAAAGACTCATCACACATTGAGACCATGACTCATGTCACAACTCGTGCGATGACAGATTTCCCCTCAGTGACTCAAGGTGACAAAGACTTTAGTCAAAGCCAAAGATCTTTCAATACACAGTCTGGACCAAATATGAAATTCATAGAAAAGGTGAACTATCCTAAAGAACCTTGAACATATTCAGCTGCCTCCAAAACAAACATTATATTCAATTTACTGGATCCGAGACAGAAATTCACAAGCATCGCAACACGTCTTTGGTTTGTAATACATGTGGAATCAAACCCAGAACATTGGAGGAGGATAATCCAATATTAAGTAAATAAAGAGATCAAAATGAAATGAAAAATCAGAAGATACGCTGAGAACATTAATAGACTTCTAGGGAGAGAAGCCACCACGGCCGGCCTTAAGAGACCATTCATCTCTTGACTCTCTGTGCTTGTGGATATCAAAACACATTTTGGTGTCGGGCCATCAAAGTCACACAATGACAGACTAACCAAGAAAAGCAATGAAAGACCTGAAAGTCTCTCATTGTGCCAAGCTAAATGACTTTTGTGGAGATGGGGTCTTGCAGTTTTGAAGAGAGTAGTGTAATGGCTTAATTTCCGATCAGATAGGGCTGCCCAATTGCAGCGTAAAGCTGTGAAAATATACTAAATATAGAATACACTTTCACTGATATTGATTTTTTTAAGTGGAACCTCCTTCAATTGTCGAAAATGTTTTGTTGCTGAGGACACACTGACCCCTATACTGCGAATAGTAGACGATCAAGACGTACTTCAAATAACTTTCACAAAAGTCAAACTAATTTTTTTGTAATGTGAGGCCTGCATTTTATTTTTCTATCCATAAATTACCTGGCCAATGGTCATTCCATGAATGCTCTGTTTTAGCAAATATTTGTGTTCTTGTCCATATCCAGAGTAACTGCGGACTATTGAAAGTGCTAGTGTACCGGCACCTATTTTCAATGGCCTTTCAAGGTGAGAAAATTCAAGGAAATATTTCTGTGGTGTAACATGAACAGCACCAGTGAATGTGGGTGAACAAAAATTAGTTTAGAACAACAGCAAAAATTGCAAACAAGAATGAATACTGCAGCATGAAAGAAAATAGTGGAAGAAGCTCGTGGTACGACTTCATAACACCGTCATACCACAATCAATCTCTACCGGGTAAGTTAAAGGTGCTTTTTTTGTGAAACTAGAAAGTTTGGACAGTGGAACGGTGAGCTGCTATGTTAGAATAGAATAGAATAGAATAGAATAGAATAGTGTTATTATTATTATTATTGGTAGATTTGTGGTGATCTAGCACTCCATGAAATCAGATGAACATGTAGTATATAATGTGCATTTGAAAAGTTTGTCACCTAAAATACAATAGAAAGATTACAAAGGCATGCTTTGAATATTTGTGTTATTATGCCTGTGGTTGCAATTACATTTTTAATGTACAGTTGTGTGTTGGACACATTCACAACTTAAAGATAGAAAGTAGTGCTGTATTTCCTCTTCAATAGCAGGGCCATGTGTATTTTGTGCGTTGAAATTACCCTCGGATCACGCAGTTCCAAACAAGCTGCCCTTTAGTCAATAGGCTAAGCACTTGCATTTTGTTTTTATTATGTCAATGCCAATGTCATGTTTCCAAAGCTGGTTTATTTTATTTCCTCACTTTCTAAAGCAGTAGGTCGCCAACACATTGCGCGTGGGTTTCTGGTAGCCTGCAGGAAGCTCGTGAGTGGCCTGCAGGACGAGTTCTGAAGCTATCGAAGTTCAAATGCTGTACTCTGTCCCTTCAAAGTGAAGTAGCTCAGGGTTTCAAAACGGCTGATGATCCTTGTTCTGAAGAATATGTGATACATTTTACGTAGGCCAAAAATGACTGAGTTCCGATGATTCAACAATCAAAGACAATGAAAAAGCAGAAGGTGAGCCAATCAGTGCGTCTTCATCTACAAGTGAAGTTTAAGACCATTCATTCCATCCAGTATGACTATTCAGTATTTGGGTTCATACTGTCCATGTGTGTAGTCTGTTTAATATTGAAAAATAGTTCCATTTCATGAAATATTAATGGGTCACAGCTATTTTCGAAACACAGAATTGAAACCTACTACTAATCACCTCGCACCAAACAAACTGAATGACTCATTTCATTACGTTTTTAGCCAAGATAAAATGTCCAGGTGCTTTCATCATTCTCATTGTCCACTGACAACATGCCCACCTAAACCTCTGCAGGCCTTAGAGGTTTTCAGCCCATTCAACCATGATCAAAATGACAACTCTGCCATAAGTTGAATTCATTTGTAGGTTTCGGGGAGCCCGGCTCGGTAATTGAGTGTGAGGAATTGGGGGCTATAACCATTCCCCATTTTCTCTTGTCCACCCCATCACCTGCCATCTTTGTAACTGTCCATCTATTGTCCTCATGGGAATCCTTTTCATCATTGCCTTTAATGGCTTTTGCGTTGTCCGGGTATTGGCTATGAGGCTTGGTTGTAAATTCCTTGTCGCGTTGGGATGAGTGACAGATTTGAAGCTGCGCATACATGTATTGTATTTGAGAAGTTTTTGTCCCAGATCAATCAATCATATATCAAGTGATTGGACATGAGAATTGCAATTAATTGAAACATTTTGAATGTTGTAGGACAATCTTGTCAGAGCAAGGTGGCATACTGGATTCAGCACTGTTAATTGAAGAGTAATGTATCAATGAAAAACACAACCTCTGCCTTGGTTAAACATGAGCTCAAAATCGATATAGCAAGAATATAATGGAGGGGGACGAATCATAAATAGGCTATTGAGGCTGTATCAACTAAGTGTGTATTAACCTCTTTTTTGACGTCCTTCGTTTGTAATCCTCTAATGAGTCTATGCATGCACAATCCCATCACACAGACCAGTCTGCAGGCTCCATGTGTGATCGTTTCTCTCAGGACTCTTTATCTACACTGTTTTCTAAATTGAGGGAGTCTGAGTCTTCCCACTGAGTGTGCATTAAAACAGAGTGAAGCATCAACAATGCCACCATAAAACACAGCAATTTGATTAGATGATTAGATAAGCTATGCTGCCTTTAACTAGGCTAAGCACCAATTATAACATGTCGGTCATCTAGTTACAAAGCTATTTCTTTGTCTGGGATACAAGACCTGCGCCACTTTGATTTCAAGGACATTTTATGCTGAAGGACAGCACTCAGAATCACTTAAATTGACATAAACCCAATTAGGGTTTCCTGCATGTCCATGATTGAATTTTCCTTGAAGGCTAAAGACAGAGTCTCTACTGTACAGTGTACCTATAGCTTACTCGTTTGGCAAGGGATTGACAAAACCAGAAGAAGGTAATGTTAACAGAAAGTACGCAAAGACTTTGTATATGAATGATTTAATAGACTTGTTCTATCCTCCCTCCCATCTGGCCGATATGTGGTGAATAATAACGTGTCCAAAATGCAGTTTAAGCTGTGCTGACTTTTCCCTGATGCACCAGTAGCGGTTGGTTTCATTCTCTGCTTGACAGCTTGTGACATTCTATTTCTTTATAAGAGCTGTCATTCTGTCAAGCTGCAGGAAAAAAGTAGGGAATGGGAAAATGGCGCCACATTGCATACTGCAAATGTTGGATCTGGGTAGAGGGATAGTGCTAAAACTGTGCATAAAAGCTGGTTATAGAGGACATGTCTCTCATAGATCAAAGGGACACTTTTACATTCTCCAGACTGGATATATTGCAGTGTTTCTTAACATACCTAACAAAGTATAAAATATGTTTAGTGGTAGTTTATGTGCAATATGTTTTTTAAGTGCATTTTTAATTTATGACTTCGAAGGGGTTAGTCCTTGGCTTGCAGAAAATAGGAGTCAGTGACTGCAACATTAGGCAGATCTTTTCACTTTTTGGAAATGTAAATGTATGGTTTACCAATCCCATGGTGGCAGGCCAAGGCAACTAGTAATGTGTATATGATTAAGAAATTCTCTTTAGGCCCAAATTGGGCATTCATTAGAAAAGACAGGTTGATTTGGCACTGGCGTGCTCGACGTGCTCAGCAACCTTTACACTAGCACCATTGAGAGTGTTTTGTACCGGGAGTATCATCACCTAGATGGGCAGCAGCACTCAGCAGGACTTTTTGGCCCTGAGGAGGGTGGTCCACTCGGCGGAATGCACCATCAGAACCACCCTCTCCAACCTGCAGGACATTTACAACAAATGATGCAGGATAAAGGCCAGGAAGATTCTGAGTAAGCCCGCCCACCCCAGCCACAGACTGTTCTCTCCGCTGCCGTCAGGGCGGTGTTACCGCTGCCTGAAGGCAATCACAGAGAGAATGAGGACAAGCTTTTTCCCTCAGACTGTCTGCCTGCTGAACTTAGAAAAATAGACTCAGCAATTTGCCTTGTATAAACTGTGTACTTGCACTCTTGATACTGGTCTACCTATATTTTTGTATATTTATCTATATATCTTTTGTGTGCCTTAACTTTCTTTATTATTATTAATATTACTATTGTCATATAGTGTGTATTTACATTATTGTGTTCAAAATGATTTTTTCCCCTTCTATCCTATAAAAACTGTTATTTCGGTGCGGAACATGTAGTTAAAGCATTTCACTGCACAATATACTATGTATAATTTCTGGGAGTGATAAATAAAGGACTTGACTCGAATTCTTCAAAAGCTGCTGTTTTATTGGTATCCACATGTCCAACCATCTCTTGGGTTTACAGACAATGGCTTAGAAGAGAGCAGCAGTTTTATGGGACTTGGATATCTTGCTGATTCCAGAGGTTTGGCGTGGCCAAAATTTGGCATAAACAAAATGATAGCCTTGTATCAGTAGTATCAAGCTTCTGGTGATGGGGTCATGGTGTTTTTTGAAGACCACAACCTGAGCATAATTACTGAGTATGACTTTAAGACCACAGTGCATCTTCCACATCCACCATGATAGCACCACTCAGTGCTCAGATGATCTCATATCTGGTTTGTTTTCTCTCAATTTGCTTCATGAATGTCCAGTCACAAAGTAATGTGGTAAAATTAATCTCTGCCAAAAAAAATTAAGTCAGTTGTGAAGGGAAAAGAGGGTCCAAAGTTTACCCATTGTAAACATTATTCATTGGAAAATAAAATGTGAAAAAAAAGAAGTTCATTCTGAATCTTTTTTTTTCTGTTGTCTTGTATTTTAGTCCTGTTACAGCAGAAGCAGCCCATTAAATACAGATGAAGTACCAAACCTCAGTACACAATAGCTGATGATATGAAAACAAACTGTCAATCAAAGATTATTACATATATGGGATTTTCAATATACCCAAGTCTACTCTCAGTGAAATACACTAAGCTTATTTGGTCTTCATATTATTGTAAAGGCACAGTAAAACAAACTCACCACTTTCTCCTATTCATCCGAGTAGATAAATATATATACAATTTAATTTATTTATTTTTGACATTTTTATTGTTCCATAAGAGTTCATCCTTAAGGTATTTGTTAATCCCTAAGATATTACAGATCTGTATATATTAAATGCAATGCAGTGGACATCATAATCGAGACCAAAGGAAAACAACTCCGCAGCCAAACATCTTAAGATTTGTTTTCAAAAGGGGAAAATAAGACATGAGACATTCAGCTAAGATGGACAGAAAATTAGCCAGATCTGGTGAAGAGGGATTCTCTGATATATGGATGACCATCAGAGCTATATATTTGAAAAAAAATAATGCACAATTAGATGGTCACGGCTGCCTCTCAATGTGACCCAGCCGTGTGTGTTTTTCAGAGCAATTTTTAGACGTATTCCAGCTGCTCAGTAAATATGTCATTAAATCTGAGCTTTAATATGTAAATGTGATCCTATTTAAAATGGCAGATTTCATTTCCTCACTTAAAGAACTTGTTGGTTTGGTAATAAGATTCACAATGCAACAGAATCTGGTTGTGAGCTTCTCTCTGGGATCAAGAATGTCAAACAGCTTCGACTTTCATCTAAATACATTACATTGTGTTGAGGTTTAACATCATTTCACATCACTTCTGATCAGTATAACTGACTGCCGCCTTTTGCTCTCGCATGGAAACCACCACAAATATACCGTCGCCGGCACAAGCTCAAGAAGAACGCCATTGCACAGACGCAATGATTGGATGTGAAATTTCACAACAAATAATGGAGACTCTGTGTGTGTGTGTGTGTGTGTGTGTGTGTGTGTGTGTGTGTGTGTGTGTGTGTGTGTGTGTGTGTGTGTGTGTGTGTGTGTGTGTGTGTGTGTGTGTGTGTGTGTGTGTGTGTGTGTGTGTGTGTGTGTGTGTGTGCAGGATAGAAAGCAGTTCAAACAAGCAGATAGTAACTACATAGTGTATAATGGATCAGTGGATAGAGGTTTGGGACTGCAGATAGAGGAACTGTGGTGATACAAAATGATTGTTCAATAAGATAAATGACAGAAATAGTATACAGACACCATCACAACATACAGGCCAGCAACATGGTCATTTTAAAGAATAATCATATTTTTCCCCCTGTTATGAGTGTCAGAGTGCAGTATTGCTGCAGTGCAGAGTGGAAACTTAATCAAGTTTTGGAAAATGTGAAGTGGAATGAATTTATTCCACTATACATGCCTTATCATTACTCTACTGAATAAACTTCCTATCTGTGAATATTGACATGGCGGGAGCTTTTTTTCCATGGGGCTGTAAACACACAATTATAAAACATCAAATATTACACATCAACATACATTTTTACAATAAGGCCAAATTGAATATGATGTTGAGCTCTGCCCCCCCAGAAGAAGGCAATGAGGTTGTACTCAATTTTGTGACGTGAGGGTAAAGGGAAGGCCACAACGGGGTTAAGATGGATCTGTCCTGTAAGTGTTGATAATCACTTATTGCTAATTATCCTTGATGCAACAATGTCAGAAACATGGGACGCTTTTTTTTCCCAAGGTCATATTTGTAGGGAACACATTCTCAGAAAGGAAACCGTCTGTTCACAATAACCTCTTTCGTTCAAAATAGATATGTGGCAACGCAATAAAGAAGAAACATGATTTGGTGCACCTTTCTAAACCCGCCAATGCCGTTAACCCGAATTGTCTCTGCATGATCAAAAAGCTCCTCTCTTCCTCATGTTTGTTGCAATCTAACCTTGCATCCAAACATAATTAAGCGGGATTAGAGGAAGCCCTTTCTCATTATCTCTTTAGAGTGTCTCAGGCTCATAAAGGTTTTAATTGCGCTTGACTGGCAGGGCCTTGGTGCCCCCTTGTAAGCATTTGATCTTCAAAGAGTCCCCTCCATGTCACAGCACAAAGAGCACCAGATGATCTCCTCTCGCCGCTCTGCTTCTTGGCTGCTGTCGGCACCAGGAGCTCATTTATACCGAGCATGTAGAGAGTTGTGTACACCTCACGGCACGGTTACACAAAAAGATCATTATGCGCCGCATGATTACTGTACGCAGCACTTATGAACGTGTGATACCGAAACACGACAGAGCAAGAGAAGAAAGGAGGAGAACAGGAACACCGAGCTGCACGGTGTGGGTGTCAGGACATAGTATCAGCTCGCGCACATCATATGAAACTCTCTCACCCGAACAGCGTCAGATCACAGAGAGAAATGTTTGTCAAGTCTGAGGCGTCCTCCATTTGATGATCAGACGTGCATCAAACAGCTTCAAAACAAAAGGCCTCAAACAAACGTCTCACAAAACTGTATTCCAGAGAACAGTCAGGCCGCCTGTCCTGATACAGTTTTATCCCTCACACCAAACAGCCTCAGGCAGATTTTAGCAAACGTTCCCACTCCTCTTCATCACATGAGTACACTATTTCAATGATAGAAACATTTCTGCTTCTCAAAGCAAAATCATTTTTTGGGGGGGGGGGTTGTTTTTTTAAGTGTACAACATATCTATTGAATGATCTAAAACGTTTCACAAAAACACCCCAAGTGAATACTTGTTCCAATTGTGTATTTGAGGCTACAGACTGACTCTGTCCATTCAGTCGTTTCTCAACAGTGTAACATGCTCTTGTTTAGGTCTGCAAAGATGATGATGCGGGACAGAAAAATAAAGAAGCATATCCGCGTTTGGTATTTCCAAACGATTGTGCAAAATGCAATATTATATAACGTGCAAAGTGAATCAAATAATGACTGACAATATGCACAATGCCTGAAAAGTTTCATTTTTTATCAAATCTTTTTTTTTCTGTTGTTTCGTTGCTTCTTCCCACAGTTTGGCAGAACGTCTCACAGTTATTGTTTATTTTGTGTCAGATTTTATTTAATTCTTTTGCTGTAACGCTCCAGATTGTTTATGACAGACAGTCACACACACAATATAGTCATTTATACGGGAGGAAACCATAGTACCTATGCATGCACAGGGAGAACATTCCAACGCCACAAAGGAAGGCCCCAAAAGCTCAAACTTCTGAACCACAACTCTACCATGCGGTTTTTGTATTTGTCTTTTTTTAATTATTATTAACGTTCATTGAGTAGTGCCATTGAGACACAGTCACATTGACATAAGTTACTTATTTTAGGCAGAAGATCATATTCAGTAACTGATCTAGTGTGTGGCAGAATACATATTCACATGAAATAGAGTAACATAGTGCTGACTGGGTTGGATATTTCAAAACAGTAAAAAAACTAGAGAAACTTTCACCAAACCCTTCAAAAGGAGCTTAAAAGTCCTGTTAAGGAGTCTTTGTGTTTGTTTCTTCGAATGAGTTTATAGGTATTTTACAGCAATGTATCAAACTGAGTAAAATTTAATGAAAGGATGAATAAAAGATAAATGACTTCATTAGAAAAATTGTTTCTTTAAACATGTCTTGGTAACGTGACATGTTTCCTGCAGTCCTGCAGGATGCGACTATACAAGAATGGTACACTTCCTCAAACTATTACTGTATATAAAACAACACAAAAAAAAAAAAAGTAATTAGATAGCCTGGTCTTTAAAATGTGTGTTGTGACGACATATGGGGCCCAATATAAAAATAAAATATCCAAGTCATTTAAGCACTGCGACAACTATAAAACAAGGCAGGTCGTCTGCCTTTTATTTGGAATAAAATAGTATTTCTAACAGATGATATTGATTCTGACAATACTTACTGGAAGCATATGTTGACGTTAGTGCAGCACATGAGTGAGGGCATCACTGACCCGGGGCTGTTTTCCCTGACAGTGTTTTGTCACAGACCGACTGGATGTTCAGCGGTACAGCACTTCACAGTTGACAGTATTTTCCCTGAATCCCGACGCTTGTTGGCCTCAGGAATGATGCACTTCAAAAACATTGGCGATGCTGAAATGGTTTAAAATGGGATTTCTGCAACATGTTTATGGGTTCCAGCTCTCCCAGGTTAATAATTGTTGTCAGTAGAAGTGATTTTTTTTTTTTTTTTTTTTTTTTTTTGATCTTACAGCTGCCATCAACTTCTTTATTGTTTCGTTCTACCTCTTCGTATTGGCGTCTTTCACATTGTTTTTTATCTCGGTCTCTTCCTTTGGTGGGCACTCTCTGTGACACAACACAAGCATGAGTGACAACTTAAGTGTGTGCAGAACATTCAGAGCGAGGAAATTGCAGTGCCACACTCATGAGTACTCGTGCGGCGACATCTTCTCAGTAATGTGTCCGGGCTTTGTGTCTGTGGGCATTATTGCAGCTTCTGAATAAAAAAATAAAAAAAGATGGAGCCATACTCACAACATCAGTGTGAAAAGTTCAATCTATTTGAAACTCTCTAAAATGAGTTAAAGATATAAATCCTTAATCTCTAATCCATCATCTGTCTAATCCACTTCATCTTGAGTAGATTGACTGCAGAGTTCATCACAGGTCCAACACAGAGCGACACACAACCGCACGTCTTATGCCCCCACTGCCTATTTACAATCACCAGCTAATCCAGCAGTGGTTCCAAAATGTTTTAATAATACTAACATTTTAGGTCACTTGTTTGGACACACACACACACACACACACACACACACACACACACACACACACACACACACACACACACACACACACACACACACACACACACACACACACACACACACACACACACACACACACACACACACACACACACACACACACACACACACACACACACACACACACACACACACACACACAGTCATTTTTACACTCAAACTCTGCTCCGCTTGTAAATAAATAAACATCTGAGACACCCTGCAAATTCAATATAAAACAAATCAAATATATATAAAAAATCAAAAATCGCATCAACAGTGACACATTATCAGAGTGTATGTCTTTTTCCATTGTGTAATATTCCGATATTTGTTCTAGAAAATATGGGCTTTAACAGGTCAGGTTTTAATGAAGTTCATCACATTGGCTTTGAGCTGAAAAGGAAGCTGGAAAAAATAAAATCATATAAAACACGAAGAGAGCATGCGCACACACACGCGCACACACACACACACACACACACACACACACACACACACACACACACACACACACACACACACACACACACACACACACACACACACACACACACACACACACACACACACACACACACACACACACACACACACACACACACACACACACACGCATAGAAAAGTAGGTTTGGTTTCAAGGGTTAATATTTAAATATATGAATCCAGCTCATTTCACGTTTCACTTTGCTGCATTGTACAACATTGTGCAACACACAGCTCCAGCGCAGGGTGATTAAATTGACTGCATTTCATTTGTCTCTCTGTTATCACTTTCCATCGTCACGGGTTCAACAAGAATGGTGCTGAACTGAATAAATCATTTTTTCATCTCCATCCTCAGTGAACTGTGTAGTGTTGACACAGAAAGAAAATATGAAAAAACAACAACAAAAACAACAAAAGATGGAATATTACACAGCTCTCATGTGTGAAACACCAAGAAAATTGCCTAAGGTGGAGATGGAAACATCTACTCTGAGAAGGGAAGAAAAATGTGCTTGGACGGGGTTCTCTAGAATTCATGATTTTGGGGGGAAAGATCATGCATAATGTTTAAGTATATCTTTGACAACAAAATGATACAGTAGCCTGCACTTGCTCACCCCTGTCGTATTAGACGGAGGCACAATGTTGGGTAAGCATTTGTGTTTGCTGTATGAGCCGCATCAGCAATTTAACCCTCAGGTTTATACTTTCACGCAAACCTGGTTTAGTGTAAATAAAGCTGAACTCCCGTATGCAGAGACAAAGGAAGGTACTGAATAACGTGGCTACATTGGCCTGAAGAACAACCTCATACTTGAAAGACTTTAAGGTTGTTGTTTTTTTTTGGGGGGGGGGGGGGGGGGGGGGGGGGATTCTTCTTCTTGTTAATCCGTGTGTGGCACACCTAAAAATGTCACCAAATGTATTTAGTTGTGGTGATAAGTGTACACAAATATTTATTAATTATTTCACGTTTCACTATGATTGTATCGTTTTAGTTTATTAAGAGGATTTCCGATTACGATACCTTTGTGTCATTGTGGTTGCTGGGGAAACTGGTGAGTGAGCACGTGACCCCCCCCAACCACCCACCACCCACCACTCACCTGCACCACCACCCCTCTAGAGACATATTGGAATGAAATGTGATTCACCTCATTTCCATTGCTTCTCATTAGGCCTTCTTTTACAGGTTGGCAATTTCTTCATTTACAGTCCCTCACCCTGGGACCTGAAACAGAAATCATAAAAAAAAAAAAAAAAGGAGTTAATAATCTACGTGTTCTTTGTTGTTTATCAAACGCTCAATTCATAACATTTACTTGTAATACCCCGTGTATCACGTCTCTTTATGCTATTTCAGTGGCTTGTGTTCACTTGACATTTGTTGTTGCATGAGGCTTGTTGATTTATTGGCGTATTGATCGTTAGGGTGATTTGCTATGTGTTAGCACCTGCACCAACAAACACATTGTTCAACCTTTGCTCGGACCACATTAGCCTTTTTAACCGTGCACACTCCAGAACTCGATTCACAGTCTGTTCACGGTGCAGATCTAAGGCCAGAGACACCCGGGCCAAGTGGCAATCTCACCTGAAGTGAGTCCAGATCTCTTTTCTGAGAGCACCAGTACGGAAAGAATTATGTTCCCAGATGATGAATGGAAGGATTAAACAAAAAAATATTTATATATTAGGTGAATACAACAGATACAACAGTTGGCTTCTACTGTTGGCCTGTCTCACAACATTTTACATTTATTCCATTATTGAGAAATCAACTAGCCTAGTATTGGATTATAAATCTTAAAAAAAACATAATTGTGTGATAATATCATAGATGCAGAAACAACAACCAAACAAACTACAACTTCCGCTCCTCACCTGTTGGGAAAATGTAAATAAAACAGTTTGCAATGATTTCCAATTCTGATAAACTAGTATTTTGGGGTTTTTTTCAGGATATGGGATCATATACATAATAGTACATACAGGTGATTTTTAAGCGGTAATATATGTAATATATTTCAGTCAACAAAGAGCATTTTTTAAAATCTGAAATCTTCTGAAGCATAGGCAATTTGCTAATTGTAAGACAATTTAAAATATGATCCTGTTGTTCACAGTAAACAATATCAAGATTTAATAACTTACAGATTTTTTGTTCAAAACAAATCATAGCCATAGCACCCAGACAGTCTTGTCATACCAAGAAATTTCAAGAACTTTCCGACAACAGGAAACTAGAGCTTCATGACCTCCCAGGACTTCAGCCGTACCATCTTGTGATCGAGGGCAAGATTCACCAGAAGAGTTTCTCAGTACCATTGAACATACTCAGTAACACTGATCAACTGCCAGATGTTGGATCCAGACGTTCAGTTCTTAAGAGGGTTAAGAATGAACACATCCTAGGTTTCTGAGCTGTCACTGCTAACTATTTTGTTAAAAGAAAACAAAAAACATTTTATGTAAACTAAAAGGCCTTACTTTAACATCTGATATGTGAATAAAGAATTGTCTGATGAGAATTGAAAATTGTATATAGGCTTTTACAACAAACCACGATATTTGTACCTTGTTTCATCTTACTGAATATTTCCATGTAATCCATTGTTTTTGAAGCACACTATAAAGGTTTGTGACTGTGGAGTTTAATGATATAAAAAAAAAAATATGAAAAAATGCTTTCCAATCAATTGCAACTCCACAAGGACATAATCTTCATGACTGCCATGTGCGATCTGCAGAGGCGAGAGACAAATACTAAATAGCCCAGGACTACAGATAAAATTCCACAGTTAAAATATCTCTAAGTGTTGAAGAGTGAAAAGACCTTTAGAATCATTTACCAGCTCACACAACAACAAGACGTTTACTCCGACAGTGAGACCCTGCTATCACTGCGCGGTCTCCTTCTTTTGAATTTTCTCAGATCTTTGTGATTTTACTCTCTTGGGCATGTCAAAACAAGCACCACGGGACAGAATATTGATTATAGCTTCAATTCTACTACTCATTGTGTGTTTCTTTTTGTGGCCTGTGGAACTGGTGTGACATCAACACAGAGGGTGCCCCGTTGGAGCCGTGAATGAGGGCTAATATCAGACTGTACACAACACCGCGCTTGACTTTGAAACTAGGCCCAGTACCAGTGGGCCATTGGAACGGCAATCCTTTTCACTTCCGCTGAATATAACAAGTAGTGAGTAAAAAGACATTTTACTCACTGGGGGGGACGCATGAGGATTTGCATGGGATATTTGTTTGGACGGCCTCATCTAGAAAATCACAATCATCGGCTTCGACTTCAGAAATAACAAGTGTTTTACCTCAGAGTCCAAACAGGCTTCATGCTACCCAGTAACTAAAATGTCACACCTGTGTATTGCACATTTAGGTTCACACAAGTACTTAATACTGTTAACATGTTTTTTCAACATGACGCTGAAAATGTTCTGATTGCGATGCTTCTGACAGATATAGCTATTTGTGATTCATTCATTTGTTAAAGTTTTTCTTTAGATCTCAAATACATTACAGGGTATGTTTCTTGTTGCTAAGATCCACTCACAGTCAAACTTTCATGCTAATTATCCCGTGGGAAAAGAATATTTAGTGCAAATATGGCTATAAAGATCTAAGCAACTCCAAGGAACCATATCTGACTCGGAAGTAAGTTGCCACGGTGCGGTGCCCGGGGTCACAGTGGGGCCTAGGGTCTTGCTCACAGTGGTGTCCTGACGGCAGTGGGATTTCAACTTGTAAACCTTCGGTCCCAAGTCCACTCCTCTTACCGCGAGGTCACCACTTGTCTCAGCTCTAACTTGTTGCATATGCAAACCAGTTCGACTTCAGTTACCCAGAGACCACCTCTTCAGGCCGCTATTGGAATGGCTCCTGTAGTGCGGCCAAGAGTGAAGGTTTGCTTTCAGATCAGCTCAGCTGCTCTGCACTCAGACCCAAAACTCAACAAGGTCAACTTGAATATGGCGGGTACCTTCGATGTCCATCAAGATTACTTTTCTTGCAAGTCCACGATACGTAGTGCAGTGCAATTTATTATGAAAATAATACTATTTTTTTTCTGTACCGTGTTTTTTTTCTGAGCAACTTGACCAAGTGTACAGATGCTCGCTCTCTCTCTCTCTCTCTCTCTCTCTCTCTCTCTCTCTCTCTCTCTCTCTCTCTCTCTCTCTCTCTCTCTCTCTCTCTCTCTCTCTCTCTCTCTCTCTCTCTCTCTCTCTCTCTCTCTCTCTCTCTCTCTCTCTCTCTCTCTCTCTCTCTCTCTCTCTCTCTCTCTCTCTCTCTCTCTCTCTCTCTCTCTCTCTCTCTCTCGCCGCTGTGAAATCCACCAAGAGGAGGCGGGGTTTAGTTGCGGTTTCACCAATTACTGATCAACAATAGGAGTTGAGTGTAAAGTGAATGACATAAAATTAAACCAATCAGAGTCATTTGATGTCCGAGACTTGGGGCTCCTTTGTCCATCGTCAGACCTGCTCTGTAATTGGTTAAAGTCAATTCTGGGGTTTTTTTTGGCGCGTTTCGACGAGATGTCAAGATGTGGCGATGGAGACAACGAGCAGTGAGTCCCTGATTATTAAATCTGATATATTTTTTCGAAATGACCCATTTGAAAGGAGAAAATTGGCTGAAAAGCTGCAGATCAGGTTCGACTTTCTCTATTATAGTTATTTTTAAATGCACACAAACATAAATGTGTTTAGAATTTTGCAATTATGTACTTGTCTGTAGACGTTTATAAACATTCAGGTATCTTCATATTTATCAATGACGGAAAATTAGCTTAAAAAAAGCAGTTTATTTTGCAAATCTTTTTTTTTTTTAGGTACAATACTAAAACGCTTTCATGGATCCATGTGTTGGTGAAAATATACCTGAGGTTGACTTGAATTTTCACTAAACTCAGACATTTCAAGTATAGCAGCCCCAAAACACAGTCATTTTCTAAATGGGACTAATCAAGCTTGTATCTGTTTACATTATGTTAATAAAAGAGTCATCTTCATAAGTGTTCTCTATACACTAGCTGTTTAAAAGTACATTCATTTCTTATCACTGGAGACCTCTCTCAACCTACAAAAGGAAAGATTGTTGCAATGAGCTTTATAAACACACAGTTTTTAAATTAAGTTTACACTGGCTGAGTTTAAATGATAATAAGGAAGAGCCCCACCTAAGACATTTATCACCAGCCACCACCGCTCTCCAGCTTGTTTGTTGTTGTTGGATGGATGGATGGATGGATGGATGGATGAATGGATGGATGGATACTACAGTATTGGGCTATTGTAGATGATTGACAACAAGGAGAAGCACTCACGCGATAGGCTCAAACGTTTTGCCACTCCGAGATGAAAGCCATACCTTTATTTCATTCATTTTTAAATTTATTCATCAACTTGCCCCACCACATACTGGTTTTATCATCGGTTCAGTGTACCAGAGTTTTATAAAGGATAAACTTAAACATGGATTACCTTTTCCTGCAAATCGGAAACAGCTGACCACAGAGCCAACAGTTTATCTGAGTTACTATTTGCTTATCCAGTTTCTAATTAAAACAGGAAGCGTCTCCCTTGTGGCCTGAGCAACTGAAAAACAACCGAAGAGAAACTGGTCGCTGGGAGCCACAATAATGTATCACCAAATGTTTGTAAGCCAATACTTCCATTAATTCTCACAGCGGCATTAACATCTCCCTTGCTGACCTCAGCAGAAACGCATTAGTCCCTGACGCGATGGATTCTCAGTGGCTCTATGCATCTTTTTTTCCCCCTCGTTCACTGTGATCGGCTATGTGTGTGTTTACATATTAAGTGTTGGTGATTATGTGAGCAGTGTGAACTTTAGTGTTAGGACCCAAGAGAGTACTCGTGACAATAACAACGAAGCAACGTAGAACACGGAAGGGGATCTAGACGTGGGGAACTGGTCATGCCTCACAATAAGGAAAATGCCAACACTTTAGTGCCACCTCAGGGGCTGAAGTTACAAACATGGCCTGGGTGTTATGCAAAAGCATTAGAGCATAGCCCTGTATTACAGGTCGGATTAGATAAGTGTGGCGCTTCACTTGAGTGGCAGATTCAATTTGCTCAGCTGTATTGCAGACGAGGCCTGTCTCAAAGATGAGGGTGTGGGGCGGCTGAGAAGTGACTCCGCTCAGCACAATATTGAGGTAATATCTATTATGTATTACACCTGGTGAGTGGAGGTTTCAGGCCACAAACCGGAAGAGAAATAATAAATCTTCGTCTCAGCTGTTTAGAAATAACATTTAGACACGGTTCCTTGAAACGTGAACAGAGAGTATGACTTCTTAAGACACTGTGTGGTGCTTAACAGTTGTTAACATTGTGCCACTGTTGGATTCTGGAAATCATGCTGGCATGCAAAGAACCAGAATAGAACTACTGCTCAGGAGGGACATGGTGATTGTGGAATAACAAATATGTGGCGTGGACAGTGTCACTGTGTTGTGTGTGTGTGTGTTCCTCTCTTTGCAGTGCCTCGGTGAAATGCATTGGAGCAGCTCTACATGAACTCATACCTAAAGGTGAAAGTCTCATCAAATCATTAGCGTCTGACTCACCACTCTGAGTGTTGTCAAAAGAAATCCTGCTGATATACAGATAGGAGATTCTGGGAGACAGAAAACTATTTCTCATTCCCAAAACCAGCCTGCAAGAAGGTTCATTTTGGGCCATTTGGGATATCTTTGTGAAGCTGGTCGTCTTATAACTTGCAAAAAAGCATTAGAAAATTGTACTTTTGAGAGATTTTAAGGTTGCTTGTATTAGACTTGATATAAATTTCAATGTATGCAGGGTGCACTTGTATTTCCCGGCACTAAAACCCATGCACAACTTTGGAGCTGTCATTTCATGTTATATATCAATACATTAGTCCCACTAATGTGAAATCAAACCGGGCAGTATGTGGACCTTGCGCGCTAAAATGAGTTTGACACCCCCCCCCCTCTCAGGGATGGGGAATTTACCCTACACATCCTTCCTTTCTGCTGAGGTGTTCAACTGCATGGAGGAAGCAGCGGAATCGAGCTGATTAATCTCTCACTGTGATTAAAGCTACTCCATTAACAGACCAGACAAAACACATCAATTCATTGGATTTCAAAAAATCCATGCATTGAGAGTAAAAGTCACACTATGAACACAAAGATCACATGCGGCATGTTTAGTCTCATTGCTTTGGAGCAAATGTTGGTTCACGTCAAAGTTACTAATGACTTAGAGGCTTTTCAAGTAGATGCCAGATGTGGAGACAAAGATAAGCATGACCCTGGTATGCGTGTTTATACTCAGGCTTATATATACAGTTTGTTTTATTATTTTTTTTAATCACGTTTAAATTATAATCACTTCTGAACATGTTTTAAGCATTAGATGTAATTCATATTCCTTTACCATTGTTTCTTGTAAATACATTTACAGGAACTAAGTGGGCAAAAAGACCACCATGTCACCATCCACCCCCTTCACAAATGTCCCTCTGGTCACACATAGCAGAGGAAGACAATATGTCCACCGTTAACAGGATGGGTCAACTGGTAAAAGTTAATTTGGTTCCCTGTAAGCTGTCAAACTGTGTATCCCAGAGCTGTTTCAGCCCTTGTTAACTCAGCATCTGCAATGACCTCTAGTTACTCCAACAGCTCAATGCAGTGTAAATAATTACTGAATTGAAAGCATCACACACTAAATGTAAACATATTCACACACGCACACGCCATACCGCAACACGTGTCTTCAGGCTTTGCCTTAGGTGATGTCCACTCATTTAAACGGTTTAGAGAAAGAAATGCTGGTAATCAAATAGATCATTATGGATAGATGCAGGGTAAAAAGTCTGTTGAGGCTCAGGGCATGGCCTGTGGCAAAGACTGCATGTAATTGTCTCACACTGAATTGAGATATCTGAACTTTGACAGACTTGCATATAGGTGGTGAACACAGGAGAGCGGGGATATGGACAGCAGCAGGGGAGAGCAAAAAGGAGGAAATCAAAGTCTTGTTAAACAGTGTTTAAATCACTGAACTCCAAAACAACAAGTAGGAATAAAATATAAAATCAGTCGCGTCAAAGAAGGGTTGAGATGTTATGCAGAGGCAGCGGATCGTTGCGCTGAGAGTGAAGTAATCCAGATGTCAAATGTATTGTTCAAAGTAATTTCCAATCTAATTCTAATCACTCAATTACACAGTGACGTCTGAGATCCAGTGTGACTTTGTCTTAGGGCAAATGATTAGCTGTGTGCGGTAAATGTCTGCGAGAGGAAGGCGTAAGTATGCGGGATCTCTATAGGCGTGCATTATACAGCCATCTGTATCTGTACATCAATCTAGTGGAATGACATACAGGACGTCTGCAAAGGAGACATTTAATGCCTTGTCAAAACATTACCCCTGTGACTGTTCTCCCTAACTTTGACAGACTACCTTGTCAAGCCATGGAGCGTTTTATGTCTCCCATCTGCCTCGTCCTGCTGACAGGCGGCTGAGTCAGACGGTCTGGCCTAAGAATGGATGCATAGTGCCACACTCAAGCACGCACACACACACACACACACGCACACACGCCGGCCCATTTATCTTTTATTTGTTCACTTATGCAACGTGCGGCTGATGTGATATATGAGTTTTGTGTGTTATCAATCTGTTTATCTCCAAATTCTGTCACGACACTGTGATTATGGGGCTATGGTCACAGTCTTAATCAGTTTACAGCTTTATGAGCCAAGACAAATTGGTCTGACTTGAAATGAAACTGTGACACAGCTTGTTTTTTTTTTTTGTTTTTTTTTAAATGTGGGGTAAATTCAACTTGTATGAGACATCGTGGTCCATGTTTAATGCAGAAGACGTTCAATGGCAGGCTAAGGTTCACATGACAAGTTTGCATTGCATTGGATACTCATTGCTGTAATCGTGTCCTCAGTTAGTTTACTTATAAAATGTATGATTTTTAGTTAACTGGGGGTCATTTTAACAAACTGTTAATTTTTCAGAGTGATATGATTGATTCCTTCAAAGTATTTTAGATGACATATTTTTGTCCGCGTGTTGTCTGATGGCCATATTGTCTTTATAAAGTAAAACTGATGGTTTGAGGTGAAACACCTGACAGACGGCCTTGCGGCAACATTAAGTTTACAGTGGCCTCACTTTTTTTTTTTTTCCTCTTAAAAGTGACCTCTTTCAGACTGTCCCTGCTCCAATAAAAAAAATATTTATTATAGCCTTTTTTTTCCACCGTAAAACTGTAAATGCACCGACTTTGCAATGTTCGGCTACAAATCAGACGGTGAGTCTCATCGCAAACGTCTCTTTGTCATCAGGCGAGCCTTGCTTACTTCGCATCTTTATGTCCATGCCATGAGCCAAAGGCTACAGCTGTACCCTTGGCACAAGCCTAGACTTTCAGCGCAAGTTGAAATATTTTCCGACTTGATTTGTTGTATGCCTTTAGCTATATTTGGATCTATGCACCCACGATTTTGCTTTGCAATTCTACCATTTTTTATTTTTTTTTTTAAATCCCGGCTGAAAAAGTTGACTAATTTCCAAGTTTGAGTTTACAAGTTAGTAGCTATGTGATTCTTCAAAAGCTAGGTGCATCCCACGCGTTAAAAAAAAAAAAAAATAAATAAAAAGTGAATACATTGAATTAAACTACGGGAAAAATCAACTTTTCCAAATGGTGCAACTTCTATGCATAATTTGTTCATTATTTACCAAAAAATAAGTCATTGTGATTTTAGCCTATAAGTCATAAAAACAAATTAAAAAAAAAAGGTTCTGAGCTTTTTTGAATACGATGCGGATGAACAACAAATAGTTCATGAAATAGCTGACTGAACAGTTACACCTTCAACTAATTGCAAGTGTCTTTGTATTGGATCTAAATTGAGCATCTTTCTGACGACAGTTAACAAAACATTTTGCTGTCTGCTTTGGGCACATTTGATTGCCGAACGGCTGAATTTGAATTCAAAAGAATAAAAATAAAAAAACAATCTCTTCCTTCTCTGGAGACACAATGTTAGTCTTCCTGTTAATTAAATGTACAGACATTTCACGCACGGTTTAGAATTAAACAACTGGCTTTTTTTCTTTTTTTTTTATCTGTAAGCACTTGTCCAGAATGTTTTGCCGTTTAGAAAATGTGTTTTTAGCAGATAAATGTTTACTACTTTTCTTTATTAATTACTCGATTGTTCAATCGTAATAGTAACAGCAGCACACTAGACAGACCTCATGTCTTTAACACAATGTTTACATTATCATTGTCTGCTTGTATTTTAGGACATTATTTTTATAAGGACTGAGGGGAAAAAATGTAAGCATCTAATTCCACTCGCTGAGAAATCAAATGTGGTTCAAGCAATCAACCCCTTTTTTTTTTTTACACTTCACAGCTCATTTTTACCCACAAATTTGTTGACATTTGTAAGCTCCATGCTTTGGCGTAGATAATGGAACATGGCATCTCTCACCTAAGGGTTGGCAATATCAGACAGAGAGGGAGGAGGATATAAATAAATAATCAAACACAAGTGACACAATCCTACGCGGTGTGATTGATTGTCACAATAATTCACTGGGTATATATATATATATCCCCATCTCTGATGTAATTAAGCTGAAGCTGTTTTCCTCATATGAATGATCAGGAAATGATTTACGGGCACATAGTATATAGCACTATGCCCCCCCCCCCCCAATAAATTAATTAATTAAATTAAACTAAATAAAATAAAATAGATGAGAAACAAAATCTTTTCCGTGGTTGTAAAACTGGTAATTTCACATGCAAAACACTGCTTTGCTATTTGTCCAATTGCACTGGGGAAAAAGAAAAAAATTATGTCTCCTAATGACCAAGGATAGAAGTTAATTAATTTTCTCAAGAAAAAAGCAAACGTGTTGAGTGGAGAAGGTGGCGGAGGTCACAAATCATTCAGAGATTCACAAGTGATGTATGCTTTGTTAGCATTCGCTAATTAATCATCATCCAAATAATGGATGTGGATTGAAATGAGGTTTGAACAGGCAGGGATGACAGAAAATGGCTGTGTGAACATTATGATTAAATATAGTACATGTGAAAAATGCATTTGCTATAATGTACTCCATTTGTTTCTGTTTAAAAAAAAAAAATACATAGTGTAAAGGGCAACGCAATTTGAGTCAGCCAAACAGCTATGACACATTGTACGGGGGAAAAAAGAAAGAAAACTCTACATTTTCCATTTAAAGAATAAATCCCACTTAAACCTAAAACTAACGCTAAACTTTTGTTGAATTTTGAGCGTCCGTTTTATATAACAGCGGGAGTCGGAGCCACTGAGAAGGACTTTTTGAAAAAGCTCCACCAATGCCACCAGATCGTCATGACTCCCCGTCCATATTCTTCCGGGACTTGATAGTTTTATAGTTTAGAGTCACCCGTAACAACAATCCAACTTCATTGTCTCTCCATACGAATGCTCGTGTATTTCCTATTGTTAATGCTTATGGCGTATTGTTCTTTGCACGCATGTGTGTGTGGTTTCATCACAAAAACAAACACTATCTGGCCCGACATGCAAATGACATCATTTTCAGCTCTTCTACCATTTCTGTGTGAATGGACATCATTTTTTAAGCATTGGTATGGAAACACTAAACCTTTGTGAAATGTGCACGTGAAATCCAAAAACGATACGTTTTTACTTGAAATTTTGTGGTGCAAATAGTTTGCATGGATTTGTCAGTCATCCATTTTTTGGTTAAATAATATTTGGTTCCTAAATTCTACTACTTATTTGTAATACTGAATCTTTAATGTAACAATAATAAACTTTTTCTTTTTTTTTTTACTTCTTTTAATTTGCAATCAACATAATGCACAATTCAACACAACAGATATTTTTTTTCCGATGAGTGTGACTTTTGGATTTTATCAAACATTTTGAGAACAATGGTGCACTCCTCTTTATATGTTGCCATAAAAGCACACAATGGACTTTGAAGAGGCTGTTGCTCCTCTTGTGGTCTTTTCATTTTTGATGGGTTTTTTTGTCATTTTAAATGGACTAAGCAAACAGATTGTGTGAACTCATATGAAATTTGGTGTAGGACTATCTCTTTTTTTTTCATGCGAGTAACACTGACGACCCCTCCATCTTGTCATCAGTGGCAATAATGGAAAAAAAAAAAAAAGTGATTTAATATGATCTCTTGTTCCACCAATTTTCAAGCTCTCTGTGATTCACCACTGAAATAAAAAGAATCCAACTATAGCTGGGGAACAAATAATGTTACTACAACTACTACGAAAATGTATAATAAATCTTATTCTTATTGATGTTGTTGTTGTTTAATTCATTGTAGTACAAGAAAACAGATTCCCCCTGGGGATTGCATTATAATTTTACGCATCAATATTTCTAGTGAGTCACTTCGACAGGGAGGTAGATTAAGGCGAGAAACTGTGATAATCGTGGCAGAAATTATAGCTCACCGTTGGTATTTCTTCCAAAGTGTGAGAAATGATTTGCAGCGCTGAGAGCTTGGCCCTGTATGGTAAGTAGGAGATAATGCTACAGGCACATGGGAAGGCTGAAGGACAGGAGCTCTTAGGACTGTCAACCTCAGAGCACAGCCAGGCCCACTGGGATGATGAGCTAATGCAATCTCTCTCCATGCTCTCCCTTGCCTCTGATCCTCTCTTCAGCCTACCCCACACTTCACTCGCCTCCCTTGTTTCCTTTCCCCTCCCATGTCTTATCCTCCTCCCTCTCCCCCTCCCATCTCGTTCTGTTACCTTTAGTTTTTTGTCTTCAAAAGCATTCCCTTTTCACCCTCTTATCCTTCCCCGCCTGTATCTCTTCTGTCTGCCTACCACCAGCTTTGTATTGGAGCTGCCAGGAAATGAGAAAGGCACTCAATTACGGTGCTCATTGAATCATTAATGTCAAGGTGGTGTCTTCTGCTGGCCAGTCGGCAACCACTAACAGACAGTGTGCCCAGCAGCAAATCTTCTGCTGTATGTCCGAGCAAAGGCAGACATGGTTTGATATGGGTCTCACTGATAACAAAGCCCTGGATGGAAATCACGGCAGACACAGCGATAAGACCAGTATTAATGACGGACCTGGCTCGCCCTGTACACACAATGATAGGATGGGCTGGGCTCCTAATAGCAACACGAACATATCAGATGGAAGATTGTCCAGCCAAAGAGACTCATTATAATGTAACCTTGTAAACCTGCCTGTTCTGTGAGCTTTTATACTACTTAAACACACATGAACGATTATCTTGCGATCGCATGCGGTTATTGGTGACAAGAACTGCCGTATTTGTGGCTATCTAATTCATAAAAGGCACATGCACTGTACATTGTATTTTTTACAAGGGAAGCCATGCTTCTTGTGTGCGGCAATATTGAGGTCAAACAGTCTTGATTTGAAGCAAATTTTATTTTATTGAAGGCGGGTTTTTTTTTCACTCTAGCTTGAGTGCATTATTAGTGTGATACATTTGTAGAAGAGGGAGCACTGCCGTTCAACCCTGCTGTGCACCAAATGAGCAGACTGAGACCGTTTGAAGGGCAACTTCCAAACAACACAAACCAAAAGCAAGAAAGAAGAAGAAATCCCTGTGTTTGGCACGTGTACACAGTGTTACGATGAGTCAATGCTGCCAAAGGTTTAGGAGCCTTGCTCAAGGGCCCCAGTGATTAGAGATGGGACCAGCAGCAGGCCCCAGGGATTTGAATCGGTGATATCATGGTTTTCAAACTTGCTTTACTTGCAGCCACTGCTCCCCGGGGTGGAGCATGTTGTGTTTTATCCAAAGGATAAAACACAACATGTTTCAGGAACTTTGATCTTGCACCTTTTCCTCTCTATCAGATATTGTTTATGCATTTGGTTGGTTTGTTGGCAAGAACTAAAAATGCCACGGTGTTAACAGCATCTACTATTTCTTGACTTGTGTGGCACTAGAACTCCTCTTTTTACAGAAATTCAGCCAGCTTCTTGAGGGATGTTTCTTCGACAGCATGGGAACCAGAAATAGATCGAAATAGGTGATTCTGCCACAAATGAGACAGTGCTGCAGACATGGCTCATGCCAGGAATACCTTACAGGAAAAGATATCCACCATTGCTTGGCTGCTTTTACGTCGTTGTTGAATGATTTCAAGATTATAATGCTATGGTTGACTGGTCTTTTATGTCTGAGTAAAGGGATTCTACTGATGAATCAATCAATTGAGATACCTCCTCGCCACCAATGGCGTTCACAATCTTCATTCACAACATCATGACCACATGTGTCATATAGTATAGGTCCTTCTTTTGCTACCCAAATAATTTAACTACAGTAGCTTGCCTGTTGAACCAGACCACATGGGTCAGCCTTCACTCCAAACCAGAAATAGATCCACTTCAGTGATTCTGCCATAGATGAGATTGTGTGTCCGATATTTTAAAATGAAAAATTTCCGCTATTCCTCAGCTATTTTTTTGTTTCGATTTTCTTTTTTTTTTTTAAAGGATTTTTGAAGATTACAATTTCACCATGAAGTATTTTGTATTTTATTTTATAACAGGACATTTTCTACTTTGTGTTTCTCTTTAATGAAAATTAAAATACTTCCTCAAGAAAATATATTGCAATGTTTGACATGATGACGTGATTCATAACATAATGTATGTCTTTCATTTGCTCCTCCCAACAAATGGTGATAGACTGTGTACTCTGACACCTCTCTTTCAAAACCAACATAAGCTAAAGTCTGAACTACACTTGCTGATGTGTTGGATCAGAACACTGAGACATATGTTTGTTCTCCATGCTCATAAAGGGCAATGATTCTACAAATGTGGTTGATGAAGCCAGTTCAGCCTATCAGGATACATATTCTCTATATTCTCTTCACCACTCAGTGGTCGTAATGTTATAGTTAGTCAGTGTATGTATGACACGGCATTGAGTAATCCCTGCATGTGAAGTATTTGTTTTCCCTTTTTTTCTAATTAGGATTGAGATGAACAGTCTTTTAACTTGGCTCATCTCCAAGTTCCATTTCCCCTCTGCCTCCAGACAAAGGGAGGTTAAATGGGCACAGGTTTCCCCCTTTGTACTCAATAAGCTCCTCTCCTGGCTGTCCATGCCTCTTGACCTGCTGTCTACCACAGGTCTGACTTTGCTCTGCTGCTGTCTGTAAGCTGGATGAATAGCATATGGTAACAAGTAGTATTCCCCAAATGACTATGGTGAGCCTACTCATGCAAATGATAGTGTTTAAATCATTTTAGAGAGTAATTCAGGTGCACATCCTTCTTGATACATTGTTTTCAGTGTTTCTGCCCTTGTCGTGTAAACGTGAAACGTTTCTGAAATGACTGAGGCGAATGAGGCAACCCGGAATTGAAACAAGTCAGATAAAAGATTGATGGATGGATTATGTTTTGTGGATTAAAAAATCCTGGTTGGTAAATTTTCAAACTATGTTTTCAAAAGGGGAGAAAAAGCAGACTGTGTGTGTGTTGATTGATGTTTGAATGTTCTTCCTCTCCAGCCATTTGGCAACCACAGGGGTGTGTAAACTTCACGCCAAGGTCTCTCCATAGGTTAGAAAATTGTTTGTGAATAGGACTGCTTTAAATTCAGCCCCTCACAGCTTCCATGTAATTTAAATATTTTCACTGTGTTGCAGCCTTGAAAACATGGACCATACACTTATTTCTTTGCAGTTTTTTATGTCCAGCAATGCAACCCAAACCCCCAGCCACACCACCACCTATAAAACCGTATTAAGCATCACAACGAAACATGAAATGCTCTCGACTTTCCACCACTACAAATACTTAATTATACAACATCTAAAACTGATTCATTAGTTTTGTCACACACATAAGGGACTGCTGCTGTTTTGCGGAGGTGTACCAACGCACCCTTAATATTACACTGACAACCCGTTCAGAACCACTGCCAAAATCCAGCTTGAAACAGGACAGAACAGATCATTACACAGTCTCTCCCTAATATAATGAATTGCTTTGGACTTGTACTGCCTGCCCATGCTCTGTTCTCCAGCTGAGCTTGCCCTATCATTTCTAAAAAGTCAACAGATGGTCGGTCTTTCTCCTTCACTTCACTCATCTGTGGTCTGTCTACCCATCTTAAGGAATCACCCACAGCCTCTATTTTTAAAATCATACTGAAAGCATAACTTATATAATTTGGACTATCATCATTCCCCTCTCTCACTCCACATGACCTTGTTCTGCTCACCTCAACCCCTGAAGGCTGTGGTAATGTTTCGCCTGGCACACATTGATAGCACCAGCGAAAACATTTAGACTGAAATTACACTGCTAGATTACAGTGACTCATTCCTGGCCCTTTCTGCATGTTCTGTCTTTGCCCCGTGTAACTCGTGCCCTTGTCTGCAGCCTTTCTCAATTGATGCGTTTCATTTTTCGCCCGTTTTTTTCCTGCAGTCTCTGGAGCAAGATGCCCTCGTCTCTGAGCTGCCTTCAATCCTACTCAAGGTTGCACTTCACATCTTTGGGTATGTTGCTTTCTCTATCCTTGTACTAACCTTTGACCAACTGGCCATTTTTTTTTTCTCTAAACCCTGGCCCCTCTAATGTCATCTTATCCCCACAGCAATGACTGCAGAATCTCTTCTGACAAGCCATCACAGCATGGAAACCCACCTTTTCTGAAAAGACACCATCTCAGATTGCATTTACTTTAAGAAAGTGTCTTTGGGGAAAAAAATAATCAAACTCAATGTGAAAACTTTTGTGTAAGCTGAGTGCCACCTATGGATATTATATGATAACACATGCCATTCCTGGTCACGAATCCAAGCAATGTGTAAGTTATTCTCTCTGTTAAGTGTATCGTGCTGTTATTTGCTTTGGATCCCAAAATGCCAAAAGGTATAATATGAAAGCAGCAAATATAGCCTACAAGAATTTAAATGTGAATTTTTCTGCAACCATTACAACAAAGAACCCCGTTACAGTAATTAAATTGCCATCCAGCTTGCAGAACGGCTTGACCTCATCTGGGCATGAAATCAACCAGTTTCTAGAACAACTGCAGAGAAAGTTTCCTCCAGCTCTCGTCAGTCAGCAAAGCTTTCAGTTCGTCTGCACAAGAGCATCAATGCTGCTCTGCCAGCATGCCGCTTTCCCTCCACAGCCTTGGTAGACACTGTGAAAGGTTAAAGCTGTCTTCACAGACAGTTTTCTTCTGCCACATTTCTCATTCACCCATCACATGCACATTTGAAGGAAGAGATATGCTGCTATTTTAAAACATCCAGGAAGCAGCGTAGTGCATCTTATACTCGTGCAATACACCAATTAGGGCACACAATTTTAACAAGCTGCGTCATAGTGTGTTATTGTCCAAGCCTCAGTGGTAACTTGTGGAGCTAATTTGCATGGTTTACTACTGTTTGCTTCTGCACGGGGAACGTGTTGTTCAATCTGCAACATGTGCACAGACACTAATTATTACAAAGTATTTTGATTGATGTACAATGTGTTGTGCTTGTATTTTCTTGTATCATTCAAGATTCAATGCATGTTCAGTTAGAATTATGATGAATCTTGCCAAGCTTGTCAAGAAAAGTCGAACCATATAGAGCACAAATAACAAAAAACACAAGTAGTGGCCACTGTTCATTTGGAAACTCAGTAACGAAGCATTCTATTTGCATTACTAAAAAGAGAAACAGAATCAATTATCAAATTAGAGCCACTAAAATGTATTTTTGAAGGAAAATAAATGTTCAGACCTCAGTTTATGAAAGCCAACATCACTCAATTTATTGAAGTTCCCCCCCCCCCATAAAAAAAGAAAAGAACTGAATCGATATATTGAAAAAAAAAAAATCTTAAAAATTTGTTTCCATTTCATTTACAAAGATGGTGCAAAGTAAACAGCAATTAATGGAGCTGTATGAAAACAGCCATGCAGAGAGAGAAAGATCTGAGGCAGTGATTCCTGCTTTGAAGGAAGGCTTCTAAGAGTCCTCGGTTCCTTTCATGTATAATAGAGAAATAAAGTGGGCACTCTCTCAAACAGGTACTATATTTCATTACCATTCCTGTAGGATAATCATGATGCCCTCAGGAATGATTTTCCCCATGTTTACCCGATCAGTGCAAAATAATAGTGACAGATATTGTGATACTAAGAGTCCAAAGATATTATAGAGGATTATATATATAGGATGTGTAGCAAATCCATCATCATCATCATCATCAGGAAATTATTCTGACATAAAAAAAAAAAAAAAAGTCTTCAGATTACTCATATACAAGTCATCTTAAATCTTAAAGTACCAGATAACAAATTATTATGAACTAGAAGATATTCAACAACTAAAATTTGTATTTAGCTGGCTAAAATGTGTTTGAGAGCAGACCTAGGTATTTCATGGCACTCTGGCAGATTGTCCCTGACCGGCTTGTGAAAGGGCAATTAGAAATTATGGTTCAAATGGAAATGTGTGCACATAATGCTTACGATACAGTGTATCATGCTTTTCATTATAGTTCATGTGGGTTCACCTTCATCCAATGTTTTCTGTGTTAAACGATTCAATTACACAGGCAACATCATCAGACAAGTTCTTGTCGGTAGAATTGTCTGTCACACATCCCCCCCTTTGAGTCTAAGCTTGCGGGCCTTTCTGTGCAGAGTTTGCACATTTTTCTGGCGGTAAAGTGATGATCCTGTGTTGTTGGTATGCGTAAATGTGAGCGCTTGTGACTCCTCCCACAGCCTAAGAACTTGCATGTGAGGTTAATTAGTAACCCTTAATTGCTCCGAGGTGTGAATGAGACTGTGTGGTTGTCTGTCCCACTGAGTTTCCCTGTGATGGACTGATAACCTGATCCAGATGGATGGAGGGAACTTGTCAGTTGACTTGACAATGTTGATGATATGGGAACCAAGAACGACTGTGGCAAAGTCCGACATTGTTTGTACAAAACGTGCTCCAAGTACATTGTGAGACAGAATTCACCAAGTGTTGGATTGTTCTCCCACGAATAGGGGACGTGAGCTGGGATTAGACCGTTGTGAGACAGGCTGACGCTCCTGATCAACCTTACAGCACCTTCATCTGGACGATACTTCATCTTCCATTGTGGACGCTGCCGTTTGTGTCTCATGCACTTCTTTTAACTTGCACTGATAGTTGTCATTGTAATTACGCCATTGCCAAACTTTTGAGCAGTTCTGGGATGACCCGCATGGTGCACCCATATGGTGCTCTGTCCACTCTAGCGTGAAATCTCCAAAAATTGTGCATGCGGTCCCAACGCGTTTAACACAGGGGTGGCCAGTGAGACACCTTGCCTCATGCAGCCTCTCAGGTCTCACTGCACACGGTCGACCTCACCGAATGTCGTGCTTGCCCACTTGGAGGAGTTCAGCTTTTTGATCACATCTCACATGTGTTTGTATCAAATTTGCTCCCCCCCCCCCAAAAAAAACAATGTAGTACTTGATGTTCATATTCTTCACCATATCTTGAGTCAAAATTGACTGTATTGATATCTGTTCTGGTCATCTTTTGTGACAGTTGCCTGCAGTGGCAGCAGGTAGCTCAGACAGAGCTCCAAACAAACACAGCAAGGTGATGAGTAATACGTTAATTTTTATATAAGTGAGCATGACAGGGATGAGACATTCCCAGACAACAGCGATTACTGCTGATTGAGGCGTCTGAAAAAACAAAAAAAACAACATATACTATGACAGTTTAGAGGACCACATGTGACCAAGATGGATGTATTAATGGATCAGGTCAATTGAAAACAGGCAGGAAAATCCACAAATCCAAAATAAGTACTTTAAATGTGAATGTTGATTCATTTACAAATGCCCTTGATTAAAATTACAAATTGATTTAAAATACATATTTGCAGAACTTCTTAACGGACTAGAATTAGTTGAGCGTGCATCAAAAATACATTTGTAAACCGGATTTATTTTACGTGTGGATTTTTTTGAGGAATTCCCAGATGATCATAATAAAATGTGGGTGCATTAAAAAGCATGCATACACAGAAAGAGAGAGAGTGAGAGAAAAAAAAAAAACTTTTTGCAGAGCAGGATTTTTGAGGTACCAACCATCTGCCTCGACAGGTTGGAGTTAAATCATCTTTTTTTTCCAATTCTATTAATCTGATGAACACCAGAGGAAATGATCACATACATCTGCAGTGTCACAATGTTAAGGAGCTTTTTACCACCTTTCAGATCTTTTTACAATTCCTAGCTGCTTTGGTTTATGCGTATCTTTCTGAGCAGTGATTCCAGCTGCTTCTCACAGCTGTTCTAAAAAAAAATAAAAAAGAAGAAGAAAAAAAAAAAGGAAAAGAAAGCTTAAATAAACAGTGTTGTTTACTTGCCCAGCAGGTACCAGCAGCACAACTGTAACAGTTTTATCGTTAGCTATCCATCCGTACCGTCTATATAGGCTCATCCATCTCAGGGTTGTAGGGAGCTGGTTAAATGTTATTTGTGCACTTTTTCATGTGAGCTGGGGATCAGCGAAAATTAAGATATACAGCCGTCTTGTGACTGTGGAGTGGACAGAAGCTTGACTCTCAAAGAAATGTTCACTTTTCACTGTGTCAGCTGCTGTTTTATTAGAGAGCTGTGTGGTAACATGTTGCTTCCATCAGCTTCATGAGAAAATATCACGTGTTTAATCCGTATACAACTTGACAATGTTTGTTCTGAGTTGTAATCACACCATTTTAACAGTGGCCAATCTCTTATAATTAGCACAACATTGCCATTTTTCTAGACTTGTTTCTAATATATATTCAGAAAGGTTGTTCTCAATATGGTAATGTGTACACAATACCTTTTGTTTTTGTTTTAGTCTTTTACATTGTTTTGCTGATCAGGCTGGCAACATGGAGGCGAAGGAAAAGAAAGGTAATTAGTTTTGTTATGAATTACAAATAAAAGGAACATTAAAGCAAACACTTTTACATCCTCATTTCTAACAGCATTCCCCCTTTTAGTCAAGTTTAGTGTGGTTTTGTCTTTTTCCCCCTCTTGTTTGATTTATAGTCAAACAGTTTTTCATCCAAATCCGCTGAATCGGTGCCTGCACTGAATGCTGAGTAATCACGTTTCAACTGTCAGTCATTTTTGTAGAGTGATGTCCTTAGAAGGAACGAGGGATACTAAAGGACACTTAACTTAACTTAACTAACTTAACTTCTTAACCAAAGCCATGATTTGCAGGAAGCTCTTGTCCATAAAATGAAGCTGCTGGCGTGACGCAGAGCACATAAAAAGCTGCCGATTATCAAGGCTGTTTATCTTTTTCTCTTCCTTTTTTTTTTCTTCTTTTTTTTTTTTAATGGGTGACTTCATGATCTGTATTCAGTAAATGTTATTAAGTGTATGGCTGCCTAAACCTTTGCCCCCTGCAGTCAGCATTGTGGGTACATTTGCTTACTATATATATATATATATATATATATATATATTCATCAAAGCACAATGGAATTTCTACCAAGTTTCAATCCATGATGCCACTATTTGTTTGCAATATTCTGGCATGTGACAGTGTGCCCAGCTGGGGTCCTTCACACCAAACTAATGTGGGAAGAGGTGGTTTCCTCTATGATGAACTGCTTCAAAACTGATCCCATTATTTCCAGGCCTGTGCCTGGCAGCGGCTGTAAAAGACATAAAGTCTTGGTGCTTAATCCTGTTAGTGCTGCAAACCTGACACTGCTTATTGGCTCTGTGGTAGTGTGTGAACATTCAGGCCCTAACTGTTTGCCCTCTAAATATACTGTACAGAATTTAATTATTACAGTTATACCATGCTGCCATTTCACAGCAATGCCCCTGTTCTGTTACGTTCTGAGCATGTATGTAATGGAAGAGTCCTTGCAAGATTAAAACATATATAGCCTATACATTATGTGCAAAATAATGCAAACATATGAACAACATTAAGGAGCAATTCTTGAATGTCGTAATCAAGGCAAAGTAGTGGATATTTTAACATATCTATTTCAGGTCTCCCCTTGATAGAGGGCGGGAGCTGATGACAAACGGAGTAAAGTTACTCTGCAGGTGAAGATGGATTGGCTTGTCAGCCCCGGGGATCAGAATGAGCTGTGGTTTGGCAGGTCTTTGTCACGACTGGGATCAGGGGACCACGCCTAGAGGGGGGGGGCATCAATGGTTCTAAGGTGGTGCCAGAGCGGAAATAGGACAGTAATGTTCACTGTGGCATGGAGATGGCACACTGTGACTGCTGAAATGGCCATTTGTCTACGAGCAAGCTTGAAAGACGAAGCAGGGGTCAACAGTCACTTTAATAAAGATTCAAGGTCCTGTATAGTCACATTATTCTAAGTACAGTGCAAGATGGTTCAAGTATTTGTATTTTTTTATTTTTTTAAAAGGACAGAGAGAGAAAAAAAATTTCCTAATTGAAATAAAGCAAAGGGAGAATTGTTTTGGTTACAGGTGACAGAGAAATATTGACATCAATTTTCAAAGCCACCCACTTTGATACAAAAAATCACAACATCTCACTTGGAAAATAAGTGTCCTATTGCAGAGGATAATGGACCAATCTGCATGGTAATGGATGTATTTGGAATGGTAAGTGAGGAGTTAGACAAAGCTGAAATGGGCTGTCATGGTTTGGTAATTGCACTCAAGAAAGCATACAATTGCTTCTCATGGAAAGATGAATATAGCGTTCTGGAATGAGCGACTCAAAGACAAAAACACTTGCCAGAGATTATTAACGCATGGATGAATTAAAGTTCGGCCAACTGCATTTTTTTTTGCAGCAGCAGCAGCACTAATACTTGATATCTAATATTCTATCTTTAGAAAGTCAAAATTTGAATAGTGTTTTCCGTTCTAAAAAAAGCTAATTTTAACAGCTCATTCTGATTATTTGAGAAAATTGCATTCCTTCGACTATGATATTGTAACTGACTCATCAGTATTATTAGACTTGACTATCTGCAAATAAATAAATAAATCAGTACTCTAATAATTCTATAACTCTAATCAGTATTCTAATAAAGTGTGTTTTAATAGAATGAATATAAAGTTTGAATTCCATTTTTTTTTTCTTTTATTGCTACAAAGTTACTGACCAAGGAGGAAAAATACAGCTGAAACCAAAAACAACTGCAGTATTTTACACACTGATAAAAAAAAGTAATACAATCAAACAGATTGTAGAGCCGTGTCAGTTTGACCCTTCTGACACGGACCCATTATCTGTGGGTTTTAAACGTTGATTCTTGCCCGACTGTCCTTCAGCCTGTGAATGATGCCACCATCAGAAATCGGCAACGACTATAATGCTGAAAAAACCATAAGATGGAAGATCAAAACCCAGCGCACGACAAATACTTTCATGACATAAATGGATCAGTTCAAAAAGCTTTACTTTAAATGTCTCACTGTCAACATTGAAAACAGGGTAGCATATAAATGCAGATGGTCCACTCTGGCAAAACAAATATACTCGTTCACACACAGATCTCAGAGAGCTTTTTTATCAATATTATAATTCTTTTGAAGTCGTCTTCATATTTCAAAGCCTCATCAACTTTCTCTCATTAGGTTTTTTTTTGATGTAGCCAATTGTGGCTCCATTGTGACACACAATGTTCCTCATTAGCCCCACATATGTTAACCAACGGACAAGCACTTCATACAAACTATTGATGGTGTTCAAATGTAAACATGAAATGCTGATATTCAAGTTTGTACACAAAAGGATGAGGTGAAACTGAGAGTTTTTTCTTGGGGCGAGGCTCTGGGTTTTTCCAGTCCATGATGGTCATGATGTGAACCACTCACATCGCGATCCCAGGGTTTATGTCAAGGGCTACTTTTTACACCGACACCTTTCTCGACTTCGACACAAGACTCTCGTGGCCAGAAACTCATTTTGTGCAATTTGTTTTCGAGGAGGCAAGCACTGGCCGGCAAAAAGTTCCCGGCTACCACACATTGATTCGACTCGTTGGGTATTTGGGGTTTTTTGCACAGCTGGGAGCCATGTGCGCGTGCTTGACTACATTAAGACGCCTTATAACCGCACGCGATTCCACGAGACGGGAATAAGGAGATGAATTATGCAAACGGTTGCATTAAAACTCATAGAACTGATCCGAGTGAGGCAGACCCGTATCTAATTTAAAGTATGGCCAAACATAAATCAAATATGTCCAAAAGATGTCGGAGTCAATATGACTATGTCTTGCACGTTGTTGGAGGAAATGATCGGGTACGTGTCAACTCGGTTTTGCTCAAACGTGCCTTCAGTCTGATCAGAGCCTTTTTTTCTATTTCATTGGGAGTCGCCCCCGCTGTCTTGCTCATCTACCTGGAAGAACAACCTACAATAATGCCGTTTAACTGATGAGCCAAATGTGAACATCAGAAGTTGTTTAGAATTGACTGATGGGAGCTCGACTGACTGTGATTATAGTTTCAACATGTTGCTCTCCGTCTTTCGCCATGTGCGAGACACATTATCATTATTGTGTCACCAGAATGAATTATTCAACTCAAAGTGACAACTTGTGCACTGTGCAGCTTCAATAAACAAATAATGCTTATCATGTCATGCATAGAAACTACTCGGGTGGTGGTTTCTGCCTGTGTACTGGGTGGCCTCTGGAGAGAACGTTTAGAAGGAATGATTTTTTTTGCCCCATCCATGTCAGCAAAACAATAATATACAGTCTATATTATTGCAGCTTCTGGGTCTTTATATGAAAATTCCCCCAACTAATGACTCATTAAATACAGCTGATTCCATAATTTTATTTTTAGGTACATTTTTTTATGTTTATATTGCGTCATGTCAGTGTTTCATGAAACCTTCCAAGAGAATGCACATTTGACTTCAAATTCAATTCAATGAAATCTCCCGAGCATTCACGGATGCTTTTTTTTTAATTAGGTGGAACGCTGCTCCCGCTGACTGATGATACACACACGTCACACACAGTCTGAACAAAGCTCTGTGCCTCCCGGTCTGTGGAAGATTACTCTCTCCACAGTTCATTGGGCAATAAGATCAGCAAACACCATGCCAATCAAATACATTGATCTGAAAACCACATTTAAGATGCGGTTTGAATATTGGGCGCAGGCACTGACAATATAGTCTCAATTCACTGGACAGTGCATAATATGCAAACAAAAATAAAATCTCTTATTGATTTGCTATATGCGGCATATCATGTAATTACAAAATGGCCTTTCTATTTGGATTGTCCTAGAAAAGAAAGAAAATATACCCGACTCAGCCAAATGTGGTATTTTTGTGGAAAATTAATTCAAAATGCAAGTTAAGTAAAATACGACTAAGGCCTCCTAAACATGAGTGATTAATTCATTTGTTTTAAGAACAGGAAGAGTGATTCTTGCAGGAAGTGCTGCAATGGTTTGAGTCTTGGTTGCGTCAGGCTCCTGCCATCAACAATTCATGTCGATGGCAGGATGATTGATGAATGATTTCTGTTTGTCTGTAACCTTTTTTCTTAACTGTTTAATTGAAATAGCTTTAGAATGTTCATTGAAGACTTCATGACAGAATTTCTGCATCCTGTAATAATATGATGACCATTGAACTGAAGTTATATTTTGATGACTCAATTCAGCAAGATTTGGGTGAATTTTGAAAAATCGCAAACCCTTTGCAGATATTGGGTTTAGTTTTGGGGGGGGGGGGGGTTTGGATCTCCATCCATAGGAGAGCTTCACACTGAGCTCATAAGCTCTAAACTGCTTGGGCAGGTATCTCATGGCGATTGATTCAGGCCAGCTGGACTTGATTTATCAGTCCTGAAAGATGTTTCACCCCTTATCCAGGGGACTTCCTCAGTTCATGCTGTGTCCTTGACTAATTAGGATGCCTCTCACTTGGACAAACGAGAACATGCATCGACATACGCCTGAGCAGAGCAACGACTCATCGATGAGAAGCTGCCACGGTGGGCATTCGTGACGTTTACCAGCAGCTATTCAGAGTTAAAGTTAAAGTTGTTCATTTAAGGTGTTATTAGCAAATACATTTTCCTGTGATCAGAATGGCAGCGTTGATCAGTCGCGGGTTTGCTTTTACTCTCCCAGCGTGGGAAAAGCAAGGAGCACACAAGTGATCATCACGCTAATAACAATGATTTATGTGCATTAATTGCATTCGGTGAAACGTGTAATTCAGATTTACAGTATTTATGGTTCGTTTCACTTGATTAAAGATTGCCATAGCAACTGTTTACAGCGTCGTTAATTTCAGACGCTATTGTACATTCTGTTATTGTACACTTCTGCAAGAGGAAATCTGTTCAAACCCTCCAAAAAAAAAAAAAACCCCGCTGTGTGTGTAGTGGAGATGTTCAGATCTGTAATTAAGGCACTCAGGTAACAGTTCATGTGATCTGAGGATGTTCTCAGCAACCACACACACACACACACACACACACACACACACACACACACACACACACACACACACACACACACGGCTTTGTGTTTGTAGACAGGAACGGAGTCTCGTCTCTCTCTCCAAACTAATTACTCATTATTTTACAAACAGAGCATTGTAAATAGCACTTACCCATTATTCCTTTTAATAACTGTGGTTCTTCCACTCTTCAGCCCTCAAAAGAGGGCAGACATAGCAATTACAGAAAAAAAAAAAATCAATGCACCTAATCATTGTGGTGGAGGGTATACTTATGAGATTGTTAAGGTTGGTACACAGGAGCGTGACTGAAATCTCCAGCGGGGGAACACGACAGTTCCAGGATGTTGGCTGTCCTGGGTTTCAGGAGACGCTTGTTTGGAACAATAGTGAGCAGGAATTTCAGCATTTGGATTTGTTTTTATGGAAGAAGTATCACATTCATGTGCATTTGGTTAAAAAAAAACAAAAAAAAAAACAGTCCATAATCTGACTGCAAATAGCATGAAAGCATATTATTTAACCACAAGGTGAGCTCTTGTGTTTAAGGACTGACGACGTTCTCAAGGGGTTAACCCTGCACCCTGAATATAAGAACAGGTTGTTGTTAATACTGCGTATAGGTAAAGTTATAGGAAGAAGAGGCTTACATTAGGAAGCCAGATGGTTTTTGCGTGATGAGAAGCTGCCAGAGTGGACTGACTTTAGGAGGACCTGGCTGAGGCAGCACAGGAGAGACGGCTCTGAAAAATGGGCTTTGGAAGCATCTCAGACATGGCTTGTGCTAATCATGTTACCCCGGCAAAAATAGAAGTCCTCACAGGGCAGGACACAGCATCTCGGACACAGACTTATCAGAATTATAGCTGCCATGTTAGTATTGTCCCTTTTTTAGTCTGTTGCCAGGGACCAAGGAGTTACTTTTGATGTTTTGTTTTTTTTGTGGTTGAGTTAATGTCAGTTGGTAAACATTTCAAGATGCTTTGCAAACCAGTCCGAGGCCTTTTACTTAAAGGTCTGTTTTTAAATTTGTGGTATGAAAATGTGTCTTCCTGCCTAATGGGTACAACATTTTGAGGCCTAATTTTCAGCGCTGACTTTTGAAGGCCAAGAGGCAGATCCTCCAATTAACTGCCGTTACATCACCTATTGTTTTGCGGTTGTTGTTTGTTTTGTTTTGGTTAATGTCTAGACAATGTTGACAGGCAGTGTTCCCAGGCTCTTACTCTGTGTCCTCCAAAACAAGGGGGAAAATGTTGTTGAGCTCAGCCCACTCTATCTGTCAAATGAGCGACTGCCACGGCTGCCGCTATAGGTGCTTGCTCTTGTTTGCAGCCTCCACGCTTCACTGCAAAGCTGCAGACACACGCTGTTTTCAGAGCTGAGCTGATGAGCGGTGGGGGAGGCCGATCAGTGACATACAGATCAAGTGGCACGGGGGGGAAACACACTGGGGGGAATGGTTGGAATGACCTGCGCTATACCAACATTTTCAAAAGGTAATGAGCTGGGAGATTAAATCACAAAGCATAAAAGGACACACAGAATATTGGCGGGAAGATCTGCTTCGGTGGTTATGATGGATTTTAATTGCTGATACCGTTTTGCCACTCAGGTATTAGCACAGATACCCTGAGTGTGCACTTTGTGTTTATCTAGATATTCCTCAGAGGTATTTCATTTCTATTTTCATTTTTTTTGCTTTGCAGAAGGAAAGTTACTGAACTGAGTGATTAAACTGAAAACAGGATAACTCGTAAAGTTTGTGTAAAACTTGTGTAGAGGCCAAGGAAATGCTGTAATACACACCAGGATGCTACACTAGGACAAATGCAGTGACTGTTGGTGTGTTGGGATTGTGATGGAGCGGCTCCATCAGCAACGGGGCAACAACACGCGCACGCCCTCACACCGCCCCTGCTGTCACGCAGGGAGCGGAGATCCTCGGTCAGTAAGAGCGCAGTGACACACGGACGCGCGCGCACACACAAACACACACACACACACTCACAGCGTTGCAGGCTGCACACACCGATACACGCCGCACTCATTTCCTCATTTCCCTCCGTATTTCTCATGACATCATTCACTGAATTCGTCTTTCGCTCCCCAAACTGTCAGCATAGTCAGCCAGGGGGTGCAAACTTGGACTGGCTATGTTTTACCCGTGCAAACATTCAAACGCCCTCACGCGCACACCAACACTTACCGGTGACGTGACGCCGCGGAGCTCGTGACAGGCAAGACGGGGCGGAGTTAACCCCGGGTTTATAACCAAGCCTGAGCGCGAGTTTAAGGTCATGTGATCATTTGTTGTTTTGATTAATTATTCGTTTTTGTTTATAAGGAGGATTATTTCGTGATTTTATTTGGAAAAAGTTTTTGTTAATTTTATTAGAAAAATTAAGTGTCCCTAAAGGAGGATGTGAATATTATTTTGTTTTATGAATTGATGATTGGTGAATATATCCCAACCACAACCCTGGGTGGGGCGTAACAGGATAAAAACAGTGGGCAAAGCTGCAGAAGGGAGTCATTCCCTGAAGTTGCTCAGTGGAGCAACAAGACTTCAAACCAGAACTTCTTTACAAACCCACCAGCTAAACGAAGAGCTGGGATCAGGTTATGTTTTTCCGTTCTTGTTGTAAATATTTGTCTCTCACTGTAAATAACGAGCACCGGCACTGTTGGGGACAATAAAAGAAAAGTCAACTTGCCATTTGGAGTTGTCGTGGTTGTTCTTTGAACCGGAGCGAACCCCGCCACATGGATGAATAGAAATCATAATTTCAAATTGAACAACTTTCTCCTTTATTAACGTGTACCTGCTTCAGCGGTCAAAAACTGTATCTTTTTCTGGATCTAACGCCTGCCCAACGAATAAAAAGGTCCCCTATATGTGGTTCACCTGCCCATCACCTTGTGACACCCATTACACTGTGTACCATAGATAAGTGTACATTCTGCTCCCACAACGTGCATAGTAAAATAAAAATGAAAATATTTTTTCATATGCTTTTGGCATAACAGTACATGAGAGTACTCATTAGGTTGCATGTATGCGGCATGCTTCTCTCACAGAAAACCCAAAACAATTCAGACAGAGCCGTTTGGGAGTAAACCTCCAGGTGGAGTCAGAACAGGCTGAAAAGGATATTACATATTCCATACACAGGCCATATGACCGGCCTTGTGTTGCCTGGGAATTGTCCAAGACAGCCTGTAACAGGTGTTTGGGGAAACGGCTACTTCGACTAGTTTGCATATTTTTTTATTTTACAACAACAATGACAACTACAATAATAACAACAATTCCAACAACAACAACAATAAAAATAATAATAATAATATATTTTATTTGTAATGCATTTTGCATTTGGTAAACTTATCATTTGTTTTGTCATTTTTTCATAATATTTACTGAATATCACAGGTGAATTCTTCCCAAATCTTTGAAACGTGGCCTATGTTTTAGTCTTCTGCTCTACATGTGTATGTGTTGTATGTGTACAACATAAAGCAGCAAACAGTGGTATCCAAAATGTGGCAAGTAATCCTTGATCATATCTTTAACATTGATCAATCTGGCCTTCGGGGGGACATAACCTTAACATTTTCCAGGTTTCCTGTTTCTGATTCCAAAACTGTAAGGCTCTAATTTCAATGGCTAGTGAAATTAAATACTCGCTACAAAGTTTGAGCAGTTTTCATCCTGACTGAGCTGTTTAGGTTTACTTGAGTGTGACCATAGCTGACACTGGATTATTCATTTCCAGTAGCTCTAGCCACATGTTAAAAGTCTTTTTTTTAATAACAGCAGCATGCAGAATGAAAAGCAGAATGGAATCCTCGAGTCCACCCAATAACTCAGGTTCAAATATTTTATGCATCACTTTTGAGGACCTTCAAATTTTCTACGAAGCTTTAGCTGTGGTGTTTCTACATGGAGAACAAGGTGTCATTCATTAATGTTTTCCATCATATCTTGAGCAACCGCGATCTGATTCCATACTGTGTACATCATTTCTACACAACAGCAGGGAACAGTGACGCTGAGGAGTTGAAGCTGCGCAGACAGCTGCCTGCAGCTCCTCATCTAACACTTCACCGTGGCTGTCTCTTCTTCTTCTTCTTATGCATTCTTGCAGTGTAAACGTACCCTTAGTGGTCACAGCTTTTTTCAAATGTGTTGCTGGTATGTAAATGGCATAGATCTACTTTGGCTCTCTGATATGTTTTCAAGTTTCTGTTGTGAGGCAAATATGGGTCCATAAGATTTGCATGATTGCCTTTATTTGCCTTTTTTTTTTTAACATTATCAATTTCTAGTACGATTTAATTTTTATGGTTCATTATTTGTGCATGTTATCTCTGTCACTAACAAAAAAGCAATCACTAGACAGTGATTGGCTTTACTATACTTACAAAATGGGATTTTTTATTTTTTTTAGCCATAATAGTAATAATAATAGTAATGACTTCGAGAGACCACCATTAGGACATTTCGAGAGCAAAGCAATGCAAATGAAGAAAAGATAAAAGGAGACAAAATGCAACTTGTGAAAAAGAAAAAAGAAACTGTAAAAACAAGAAAAGTCAAAGGCAGACGTGGAAAACTTGCGTGGCATTGTATAACTTATTTAAGAGTTTAAATACATATATAACATCAAGGACAAATATTTGAAGTAGATTCCAGCCCTGAAGTCAGTTTTAATAAACGCGGCTTTCAAGCTACACAAAGCATTTGAGACACTGAATAATGAACAAAATATCACTATTTCTGAGTGTGGCATTGTGAAGTAGATGCTTTCTGTTTGATTTGTTGCATCCTACCAGAAATCGATGTCTGTACGAGAAGAAAGTCATGTATTACTGATATCACGTCACATTATTCACCAACAAAGTGGTCTGATGACTTTTGATGTGTCACTTTTCATCATGATATACATCTGCAGTGACGTTTAAATCTCGGATGATAGCAGCTACAACACAGGAGAGAAAAAAAAACAAGGACAATGACGATGAGCAAAGATTAATGGCAGAAGAAATCTCCGAGTGTGAATATATAAGATAGAAAGTGTTATCCATAATACAGGACCTTCTGCTGTGTGCATTCATGTTAGTGCAAGACAGGTTGACACAAGACTTCTGTGGAGAATATGTAGATGTTACATAATTTATAACTTACTCAATGCATTAATCATCTACTTAAGTTGTATCATTTACATCACGTAGGCTGTGCTTTGATTGAAGACAGTGCTGCCTGCCAAAGTCTAAAAATTCTGCTTAATTTTGTGCAGTGAACTATAGCCTCACTCCCACAGCTTTCTCTTCAATTAAACTTACTATACTTACTATATGAATCCCTCTCTTTCACTTAAGTGCTAATGGAGGGGATGAGTAAATCAATAATGCAAGTATTTAAGATAATCCAATTCCAGGCACTACTTTGAGCCAGCATCTTCTTTGAGAGGCAGCAAAGCCTGCAACAAAAGCAAGAGGATATTTTTTCTTTCTGTTTCCACTTGGCAGAGTCTTAGTGAATGGAGTACGAAGGAGCCAGGGATCTTGACAGTGACTAAAAAGCAAGTTCTTCAAACCTTGAGAAGTACTGTTTAATTACTAAGAGGCAAACTTTTCATTGCAGTTTCGCGTTGTGCTTTTACCTGAGCCGATTTCCCACTTCTTGCGCGTACACTTGCTGCTTTCTTTTGAGCCAACCCACCTCTGTTTGCAAGTTTACCCAATAATGTTTATCCATCTTTCTTTCTTTTTTTTTTTTATTATATTGTTCCAATTTTTAAGATAACCCAGAGAGAAACTGTGGCTAGAGAAATAACATGGAAACTGCAACGAACTCAATAAAGAATACATCCTTTTAATGACAACTTACTTTTGCTCACCCGCTGCAATAACAAGCGTTTAATAGCAAATTTTCTCTCCATTATCCTAATGCGTTTATAATTTATCAATGTAAGTGTTTGTATAACATGCATTTCTCTGCATTCACATGGAACAGAGGGAAGGTTTGTGGGTCAGTGGCTGCTGACACTCGGGGCTTTCTGAGGGCCGGCACATGTGCAACAGTGGAGATCAGAAACAAACAAACAACAAAATGCTGAAAGGTCATCGTTGCCTGTAGGTGGTGTTCACACAACGCCAGCTCCTCTGGCAAGTGGTCAGATCAGAGTCTGTTTGACAAGTGTCCCAAATCAAAACATTACATCTTCCACCTCCAAAAGATTCAACTGTGAATGAGTCATAAGCGGATTTTGTCTTTACAGTGAAGATTTTTATTGTCCGAACAACATTTACATTACATTTTATATTTGGATCTTGAGTTGACTGCATCCAAAGAGCAGCTTTGTGGAGCCGCTGTCATTTTCAAAAGTGGACAACATCAGTGAGCAGATTATTTTCGTCAGAGTCTGTTCAACAACATGCATTAGTGATTCAGTGGCATGCATTAAAATAAAAATAACTACTTCAAGAAACGAAGTAGAAGATCTATGAATCTTTATACCACTGATTGCCAAAGCTTTATTTGGTTTTGGACTCCCCATAAAAGGCTCCTCCATCAACCAAAGCATAAACAATTGCACCCCCACAGCCAGCTTAGGCACTTTGTGCAGTGGGTAAGCATAAAAACAACTCATTTAATTATATAAATTACAACCTAAATCCTTGTGATTAGGCCACTGGCTGCGTATAACAGCTTCATGATATTTTGTTATGAGATGAAGAACTATGTGTTGATGAGGCCCCATCGACCACCTCAAAATGACCATATCAAGTAGGCCTTCGCAAATAATTCCAATACAGTACATATTTCACCATTGTAGGATGCTGAATTAAAATGTCAACTGGCATTCCCTTAATCTTATATGTGAGCATCTCTGAAATGTGAAGCTTCATTCACATATAATGGATACGTGGCACATTTCTGTGTAGGAAGGAAAATGCTATGACACGTAATTTCTACCTTTTGAATAAATAAACTGAGCATTTGATTAAGTTAAGAAAACGACATCAAAATTGGGAGGAGAAAAAAACCAAAATGTAATCTTTGCTCTTATCCATGGATGTCTTGATCGTGTTCCACTTAAACACCTCTCATTACATTTTATTTTCTTGCTTTGCCAACAACTGAAGAGGGCCGTGTTAACCAAAAGGACATTCAGACCCATTCCAGATTGTGTTGCTGAAGGAGCTACCAATTCCAGTGGCTTTTCATTTCAATATTTCCATGAATGAATGAAGTTTTACCAGGTCACACGTTTATTAAAAATAGGAACGTGCAGCGTCTCACAGCTAAATGTGACATGTTGGTGTGTCTATACACACACACACACACACACACACACACACACACACACACACACACTATATGCCATTCACTCAGGTAATGGAGGCCTGAGAAGCAGGCTTGTGTTTGGATGTTTACTGGTACAAATCCCACAGTGGATTAACACACTCATGATAAGGGGACATGTACTTCTTTCAAGACTAAGATATGTTTTTTGTGCATGCGTGTATCGATATGTCTCGTGTGGAAACTAAGATGTGTTTACATATTATGCATGAACAAAATCAACTCCCCATGAACGAAGTCAGTAAACATCACGAGATGTTTTGAGAAGCAGCAGTTGTTTGATTTTAGTTATAATGCATTTCAGATTAAAGGTTTAAGCTTATGCAAGTGGTTGAGTTGAGCTCTGTGTGCGTCTGTCATTTGTATGTGTGTGTGTGTGTGTTTGTAGTCACACATGGCTGTGCTAAGGAACTCAGGGGTGAGTCAGCTTGAGAGACCAGTCAGCCATGATTAGACGATGTGAAGTTTGGGTCAAGGTTAACGTCTTCCATCAGGCGTGGTTTAAATTGCAGAGAACTCCCCCGTCAGTCCCTGCCAACATGGAGTAGACAGTGAGCTCCTTCCCCTAACATGACCTTGGTTTCATCCATTTTTTATGAGACGGAATGGCAGAGAGAGTCGGGCATGCCATTCTGGCAGTAATTAGTCAGCAAAATCGAGGCGGTTCTTACCCGCCGTGCTTATATAGTCCTTCTATATTTGTCCGATTCTTCAGTGAATTTTAGAAAGAGTCCAGGAGGAGTCTGTGTTAGAAAAGGGAAAATAATAAGGAAAAAAAACTTTGCATCTATGAATTTCACTAGGTAATACACGCAAGCTTTTTTAATATTTTATATTCATTTTTTTTTTGGTCTTTAAATTAGAAGCAATTGGGGTGGGGAAGAAAAAAACTTGAGCCAGAATAATTTTGTGCAAATGAGGAGCAGGGGAAGAAAGCGAGGGAGTGTGAGACCCATGTACAAGGTCTTTAGAAAGCAGAAGCTGTCAACCAGGGATTAGCAGAATGAGCAGAAAACCGACAATAGGCAGCAGCTTATATACTTTAGACGACAGGATTTCAATTTTAATCCACAATAAACTATGAGGAGGGTGCATAAAATACAATCACCACCAGTAGGCCTAAACATCCACACTGTGGAGGCTTGTATTAAAATGAGGAAGATGTAAGAAACAATTGAGATTAAAAAGAAAATGAAGAAAATGAAAAAAAAAATGCAAACGTGATTACGCTTAAGAAAAGAGTAAGCTTGTAGGTTTGAGTTTGTCTAACTACAGTACATTTGTAATTCATTTGTTATTATAATGACTGAAGAGAGACTATCTTAAATGTATGTAACTAAAGTCAGTCATATGCTTAGTGACTTTAGTCAGTCCCTGACAACAGATGAACAATCATTAAAATTTTGATCTATCTCAATTGTTTCATGTCATACAGCGAAAAGGTTTATGGACGCCACTTCGCATCCCATGATTGCATGATATAATCTTCTCAGAAAAACGATGTTTTTTTTCTCATAGTGTGATTGCTGCTAAGAAACCGACAGAAATACAACAGGAGGATCTTGCAACAACCAATGTAATACAAACACGACACCCAAATTACTGTTTCAATCAATCAGGGTGCTACTCTGACTTAACATACTGGATTAGACAAGAAGAATTCTAACAGACAGTGCAGTGCAGAGCAGTCAGCACTGATGTTGATATTGAGAAGGAGGCTAAATCAAACATTTTTGTTTGCTTCTAACCTCAACTCCACATGACAACTGGTGGTATTGCAATATTTAGATGTCTCCATGAGCTCACAGGCAGGATATTTAAACTAATGTTGATGTGAAGAATGGCAAGTGTGGACGGATGGATCTGTCGGGGTCCATATGCAGATCTATTATAGATCTTACATAGACAATGTAGTGTTCATTTTCCTTATGTCACCTCTAGTTCAGTGGAGATCTACATCTTGCAATTCCACATCAAGAGAAGGCCAAGCTACTATAGCCAGAAAAAAGACCAACAACAACAACAACAACAATCCAACCAGCTGTTCTCACCATTCGTCTGTCATGTGGCGATACAAGATGCAGTCTGCAGGACTCGACAGGAGGTCAGACCTGTTCCCCTATGAGCCAAAGAAAAAGACCCGGCATGTCGAGTCACAGTGAGGCCACAATTCCTTGTTTAACACATTGTCACGGTATGTGTGTGTAAATTATTATTGAAAAGTCTCACAGTTGGAGGAAGTCGCCTCATATTTAGTGCAGTCTAATCTGCAAAACAGGCCTGGCTGCCACCCTTGGGAAATGCAACCGTTTCCTCATACTAACAACAGATCTTTAGTGCAACTTTCTGTGCCTGAAGTGATTATGATGGGAGCTTGAACGAAGGAGACTGACGCAATTTATTGCTGAATGTAGATTGGGTATGATTGGATATGCCTAATCAAACAGAACTTTTGCCCAGGAGACTGTTGATTGTATCCAATGTGAAAACCAGAGTTAGAAATTTCTTATTTTCTCATAACACACATAACTTACATTATGGGTGTGATTACTTCCATTTTTAGAGTAAATTCAATTTGAACCCAAACTACATGTTCAACCCCAACCTCGTACTTTTACTAAGATTACACTTGTCGTTTGTTAGTACACTGCAATGGATGTTGCCTGATGTGTCGGTGCATCAAAAATAGGGTGTTACCGAAGGCTGAACTTCTACATACCCCAGGTATTGTGGAAATGTACCACGGCAGGATTTATTTGTAGACACTGGGCTGTATTTTAGCCGTGTACAAATAGCCTCATAGCACTCTCGAGCAAAATACAAACCCTTCTGGTATGACAGGTTGTAGCGTTGACATGGAAACACTCTGCTTTTAGCTAAAATTTGTTTTCTGACACGAGTCACTTTAAAGCGTGGACATACTGGTTTTCTCAGAAGAGCCAAAAGGATCACGTTCCATTAACGTCAATGTGATTGCTAAACCACTTGCTCCTTCCTTGCCTATTTGCTATTCAACTGTGAAAAAACCAAGAAGTGCTTTTAGAGTCTCAGTGTGAGAGCGTTTGCTTTCAGATGCATCAGATCAAGTGTGATACCGGTTTTTATGTAATTTATGCCCTATGTGCGACCTCTTCGTGTGAAAGATGTACACACTGAAAACCTTTCAGACCGTCAGAAATGATTTACTTGATGACAACTTCTTTGGCACATTTTGTAAGTTTATTGCCGAAGCTTTTCATCACCTCCCTCAGCAGTAATGTATGCAAACCGAAGTACTGCAATGAAAGAACTGTCACATTTGAAATTGGTAAATACACAGTGCATGGGATTGATGATGTTGTAAAACCTAACAATTTAGGTCTCGAAGTCATTAGTAACTTACAGAACTTAATTTTCTTTTAAAAATAAGGTCACCTGTAAATCCAGCCATTTGTTATTTCCTATCCAGTTCCGTTGAATGGGCACGCATGCACGTTATTCGAAAAATCACAGCAGCATACATTCACACAGAACATACATACAAACTTTGCACACAATATGAAATATCCCAAAAAATTACTGAGAGGGACAGAAAACCTCCAACTACCATCTGTTCAAATCTTTTTGCACAATTCATTTATTCACCTCGGAACCAAACGGTATACATAGATTAAATAAAATGATGCATCTAAACTCACTAGAAAAGTTACAGAACAGCACAGAGATATCGGCATTGTGATTCAGAGCACACACAGTCTTGAAGTAGTTTGTGTTTGTTTCACCATTGAAGTGCAACAGCAGACAACAAAGATCACCGACACGGGAAAGGAAGACGTGCCCAAAGGTACGCCAGAATATAGCTGAAGTAATAGAAACAAAATGACATTTGCCCCCTTTCCCTTCACATGGCTTTGAGTCTTAAACACCATTGACGGGAAGGAGAGTGAGGAAGAGCACAAGATTATTATTAAGTATTGAGACAGAAAAAGGAGAGGAAAGGTTAATTCCTGTTCAACCCAGCCTGAAGACAGCACACATTACAATGTGCACTTTAAGCACAGGGAAGACAAATTGAATTCAAACTCCCATCTCTCAACAAGTCACCTGACTGGGCTTTTCACTCACTAGATAAATCACTTCCCACCTCAGGAAGAGAGAAAGCTGAGCAGACACTTATTGTCCGCCTTCAGCAACAAGCTATTGTGATGTACAAAAGAAATGGACCTAAACCTGGATTCACGTGTATTTCCAATGAAAAGTTTCCTATGAATCACTTCTTTCGGGTTCTTTTTCCTTTTACCCATCACTATACTCTCTATGCTATCTCATGGCATTTCACATGTAGATTGGGAAATTCACACACACTAAATGAAAATCAATTAAGATAGAGTGTTACAGAAAGAAAAGATTCAATGTATCATTTTGACCGGCTAGAAAAAATTTGAGTGGTTATTCAGAAGTAATTCTTTTTTATGAGTATTGAAGTAAAATTACTGTGACATTATTTGGAGAATACCATTTGTGGTGATGGGATGGCATAATGGGAGTTTGTCTCATATTACAATTTCAAAAAAGGCTATCATGTGGGATCATGGTAATTTTAGGCACGTGCCAGGTGTATTACTGAGCTTATAAAAAATGATTTTCAAAAGATCTGTGCATGTTGATTAAAATTAGAGCTATACAATTTGTCATTTTCATTGAATTTGCTGCAGTGACTCTTATAAAGTTGCCCTTCTCGACTTCATGTTAACGAAAACAACCGCTCGCTTGTAAAAGATGGTATCTGAGCAGCCACTTGTTTCATTGCACTCATCATGTTGCAACATTTGTTGCAAAGCACACATTGCTCTCATCAAGGCTTCTGTTAGTCATTGACAGCTTAAGTACATTTGCTTTCTCAGCAGCATAGAGTATGTCGATATGTCCCATTTTCCCTGGCTGAAATGTGATTCAGCTCGGCTGATTGCTGATAGCCTGTGCCCTAAAGCTGTGGCTGATTGTCTATTACAAAGAGCCCGGCTCCCTGAGGATTTAGCAGAACAGGGCCGAGCAACCACTCGTGTGCCCGAGGTCTGTCCTCATGAGAGAGGCTCGAGAAAAAAAAAAAAAAAATGCAAAAGTTTATTCAGTGATGTGCCGTTTTCTTTTCCTGCTTATAACAGATCTATTTTCTGCTCCACCATGAAAAGACCTGCCAACGGATGACTCAGCCGGAGGTGTTTTCTTTTCATATTTAAAATTCATTCATTTTTTATTTTTTATTTATTTTTTTGATGAAGTACAAATAGGAAGGTCTGAGCGGTGATACTAGTACTAGGTGTTTCTCACGATATTTCAGGAAAATGTTGCAATCATCCTTAATCAGATATTTTATATAGCAGTGACCATCTTCATCCTTACCAGGGTATATAACATACTTGTGTCATTTCAAACGTATATGCCACATAATAGCGTTTATCATAGTATAGAATAGGAGCTGTTTCTGTTTCTCCAGTTACAAACAATGAACAATGTCATGCAAGTTTTTCCTTTTTTTTTTTTGTTCTTTTGACTGAAGTTACAGGCACAGTGCATCACTCATTTTTACATTCACCCCTGCATCGTGCTGTGTGCAGTTTGGAATATAGACTAGTTCATTGGCATATCAGCATATTGTTAGATAAAAGGGGAAACAAGGAGAATTTCAAAAAGGTAGGTGAGAAGAATTTACCAGAGAACAAGAAATAAATCATACCTCCGATGTCTTTGTAACATATTGCAGTGGTACAAAAACCCGAGACCTGACTTTGAGAAGTATCAGGAGTTTTGTGGATGAATATGTTACGTTATGAAGAAAGTGAACATAACAATGTGGAATACACAGTTCACAGTGTGTTGTAATGATTTATGTTGTATGTTTGTATCGTTACAAAAGAGTGTCCCAACAACAGGCCTTCAGAGGTAACGGAGCAAGTTTGACTGTTTTTACCGACTGGACTTTGGATGGGTGACTCACCTCAGAGAGTCAGGATCTTGAGTCACCCACTCAGGCTTCATTAGTATCTGTGTTTCTGTTGGTGGTGAAGCCGCTAGTGAAACTAGTCAAGCCTTCTGTGACCTCTTATAAAAGCACTGTGGGGTGTTTACTGCTTTGAAGTCTTCTCATGTTTGATGCGACTCCCCCTTGGAAAGCTCAGATTTCCCACAAAGCTGGCGAAATGGTAAATGGTCTTTACTCATTTTGAGCAGTATCTACAAGCTATCCATGATCAGGCACATTCACTTTTTTTTTAATCACGCATATACACCAATGGTGACAGCTGCCATGCAAGATGCTCGCTCCCCATTGGAACCAACTTGGGGTTTAATGTCTTACTGAAGGACGTTTTTACATATGGGCAGGGGGAATCATAGGGGAAATTGAACAACCAACTTTAGAACGGGATGGCAACCTGCGCTTGCAACTCATCCAAATTCCAGACTCCATTATTACCCCCAAAGAGATAAAAAATAAAATAAAATAAAAAATCCTCTAAATTCAGCACCAGAATACAATCTAAAATTTCAAACAGATCATAGTAAAGTTTGCTATTAAGCGTAAATCAGTTCAGAGCAGTCTACCTGTCGAGTCAGTGAACTGTGAGCGAGTTTCAGTTTAGTTCTGAATGTACACAGAATGAGGCCACATTTAGGTCCCCGGGTTTTTACAAAAACTGATATTCCCCCCTCTGCGTTTACAAAAACAAATCTTCATTGACACGGGCACGTACTGTATATGCATCCTGGTTCAGAGCTACTATGAGCATGCCAAACATGTCGGGGGCAGTCTAACGAGAAGCATGAAGCCATGATAGCCAATCAGAATCCTGGAAATAAACACCATGTCATGAATTGTGACACGAATCCCCCCCCCCGTAGTTGCAAACAAAGAAACAGTTTTTTCTGAATCTCCACTGTGGCCGGAGTTTTCAGGAATCATCATTTGTGGTGACACTTTGCTGCATTTCTGTGTAAATGCAGAGAAATATCACAATTTTTTAAAAACTGTGTACGTGTAAACGTGGCCTGAGAGTAGTGTGAGATCCGATCCCTCTATTCACATCAGCTAACTTGTAACAAGCTGATCGGTGAAGGAAGAACTAACAGACTGCAGTTAGTGAAAGGACTTTGAATGATTCAATCTAGACTTGCAGATTTTAAACTGCAGTGTTTTCAGACACACAAAAGCTAATGTCATAGATAAGCTAAATGACATAATTAAATTAAATCATTATTAAAATAAATAAAAGCTTAGTGTTACCCTCCAACACTGGGCTTCTTCATAAAGTACTTGTATCATATTAGGCGACTGTGGAAAGTAAAAACTCCCTTTAATAGTAAAAAAACCTTCGCAGGACCAGGCTCAGAGACGGCTGCTTTCTGCTAGTCCGACTGGGGTGAAGGGAGAAAAGGTTAGGACAGACAGACAGATTGGACGAGGGATTCAGACCGTGCTTCGGGTAGGGGGCAGGGACACAGACCCCAGCCCGGACAGGGGTAAGGGGGTAGTTAGTATATCAGTATTATTCCAACATCTGAAAATGTGAATAATTCCTCAGTATTGTTCATATTTTATAATGTCCTGTTGTAAGCACTGAAGTTACCGGGAAACAAAGACACAACACATTCTATGCCTCCGATATATTATCAAATAACCATTAATTGTGTTTTGCCTGACCTTAAAGAGTCGCTCAAATCAAAAATGTCAATTTGACATGCTTCTATCTCTTATTAGTCATTTCCTAGTGGGCGCCTCAACGTTCTATCCAATATTGATGTGATGATAGAATCAACTTTACTGTGACAGTCATTCATGAGTTTTTGTTGATTTTGATCAGATGCGTTCACTCTCACTAGCAGTCACAAACTAACCGAAAAACCTTTTTTAAAATTTGTTTCTGCAGGCCTGTGAAAAACTATGACTGGCAAAGAGATAGATCAACAGTGTTAATACAAACAGCAGCAGCCTGCACGCTAGAACAAATTAGCTGAGGTGTTCATGCACCGTGTACAAGAAGTGATAATCTCCCTTTCGCTGGTAAATTATGACAATTACTCACATTGTCCTTTAGTGCATCGTGGCATTCTCGCAGAAGCAATGTGCAGTGATCAGCCCACCACCCACTCGCGCCGGGAAAAGCTAAAAACAAACAAACCCTCCTCTGCACAGAGGCTGGCAAAAGCATTGAGTGGTGCACATTCCAGGAAGCAGACAGAGGAAACAAAGGTAGCTTGAGCGCATGGATATCTCACGACATCCAAAACATACTGCGGCGAAAGGAAAAAGCTGTCGAGCAATGCTGTTAAAGCTCTCTTTTTCTCACGCATGAAACCAAGCAACAACAGAGTAGGAACATTTCATCCTGGTTGCATTTCCGACCAAACTCCATAAATCTTAACTCATTTCACTTTTTACGATCATAATTAACTATTGTGAATTAGATACTTCGGGAAAAAAAAAAAAAAAAAAAAAAAAGGTGTCGCTGTATGGCACGGTGAAACAAACAAACAAATCACACCTGTTATGCTTTTCTTTAAATAAATCAGGTCTCCAACCTTAAAAACATGCATTTTTAGCAACAAGCAATTTAGAATAAAACAAGGGTAATTTCTTTGTCTAAAGTAATATACTGAAACTCTAAAACAGATCAAACATGCTGACAGTTTCTTGGGAGGGGTTTAGCGCTGGTAAACATTCACCAGCAACACAGAAAGGCTTCGGCGGCATCCAAACGGGCCACATGACGGATGAGCTGTCACAAGGTAGGATCATATTCTATTTTAGAATTTTCTTTACGGCCATGGTGTATGGGAAAAGTGAATTAGTCAGTCAACCCGTGAACGCCCTGCCCTTGTATCTCGGGTCTGAGATCTTAAGAGTGTGTTTATTAAAGCGTTGCCACCACCTCATTACAGCCAGGGCTCCAGCCAGTGTGGAACTCCCCCGAGGAGGGAGGCACTGAAGCAGAGGCCAGACAAGTCCCAGATATTATGGGATGAATAAAGACCTTGTAGCTTGAGGATCATCCTGTAACAAGATATTTTATCCCCTTGTAAAAAGAAAATAAATAAATAAATTGAGAACCCAAACGTCTGAAATCAATCACGTTAGCTTTTCTTTCACTCCTTTTGGTGACTTATCTTTTCACCACTCAGCAGTTTTAGATTTTACAATAAAAGTCTATTAAAATGTGTGGAAGTAAAAAAATTGAAAAGGATTCCAAACATTTTTATTTTGTCTCTCTAGTCTTGTTGAGCATCAACACGTATATTGTAACCGATCAGGTTTCACAGTGGTAGAGGCGTTAGCTCCCTTGGCTCACAGCAATATGATCCCAGGCTTGTGTGTGTGGAGTTTGTACATGCGCACGTGTGCTTTTTTTCTTCAGGTACATGGTTTCCTCTTAGTACAAATACATGATTTCCTGTCAGTACAATTGTTTGGTCTTTGTTCATTCTGCAGATTTTTCAAAAGTACTCATATTCTTTACTCAATCACAAATACAGCTATTTGCCCGAAAATGACTCAGGATAAAGTTAATATGAAGGCTAGACTCATCATGATTTTGTTGAATGAAACGGTCTTTCTCTGTCGTCCAGTAATATACAGCTCGCGATCCAGTTTGCACTGTGTTCGCTCCAGCCTCTGAGGCCCCCGTTTACACAATGTTTTTAAGTAAAAACCGAAAACTTTTGTTGCGTTCTTGTTATCTGTTTATGACATGACAATGGTGTTTGAAGTCACTGAAAAAACCCCGCACGAGTACCATGGCTGGAGTAAAATACTTCTTCTGCGAATAGATCAACAATAACGACAATGTTTGTGATGACTGCCTGTCCATTTTCTCCTGGGACTTGGTAGTTTTTGTCATTGAGAGTCACCTGTCATAGCAATTGTTAAGAGATTCTATTCTTAAAATAACTGCTCTGCTTAAAAACTGTGTGAAAGATACTAACTTGCTCTGAGGAAATTTGCTAAGCGCTTGACTAACAATCTGCTGAGGTCTGCTCTAATGATAAACAACTTTAGTTTATGGTTGCAGGATGCTGCCTGTAAAATGTGGTTATCTCAGTGTTTGTAGGAGACAAAGCCTGTGAAACAACAACTTGAGTGGGGGGATCGAAACCTAGACTACAATCGGAGGAAACCCGTCACAACTGGTCCCTTTTGATGACCTCGCTCAAGTACCCCTTGACCCCAGGCTGGCTTCGTGACATCCTGCAAACCTCAGCTAACCCTGCGGTGACCCCATGACTCACCATTTGGACTTCCCTGCCTGCGAGCAGATGAATGCAAAAATACACATTTTGCATAGGCAGACACGTCTTTCTTCCCGTGAACTGCGAGCAGTTCACGTCGCTCGGTTTAGAGTAGGAACCAAGACCCAGAATTCTGTAAATTGAGAATATTGCTTGCTTATCGCACTTCAATATAGTTTGATGACCAATCTTTAAGAAACCTGACTCATGTGTCTTTCTTTAGTTAGACTGGCAACAAAAGGACTTGTGGTGCGAATTGAAAGCACCCAAAACAATACAACTTTATCTGTCCATATGTCCGTGTACTTGCCATTGTTAACATTTAAAGCTTATTGGTCTTTGTGTGTATGTGTGTGTGGGTTTTCTTTTTTAGAAAAACTAACAAAATCCCTCCTTAGTGGCCCAACATCATTTTCAGCGTTTCTGCTGTTTCCATGTAAACGGGCATCGTTTTCAAAATGTTGCTGTCGAAACACCAAATTTTCCTGAAACGAAAAAACTCAAAAATGGCAAGTTTACACTGAAAACATTGTTGTGTAAAAGTGGCCTTAGTTTGCCGTGTCCGAGACTCCAAAATGTCTGCATTAGAATATAAAAACCACCCTTTCATCCCTCTCTGCTGTTCCAGTCTGTTTAACATTTTCCTCACAGTCTGTCTACTCAAGACCTTCATCACCGTATTCAATCCGAACAGTCCCACTAAGCAATTGAATGCATTAGCAAAGACAAAGAAGTTTTGGCCCCCAAAGCAGCTGCTCAATAGACAAGCTGAGAGGGAATAAATGATGACAATTACCATTTGATTCTCAGCGTCAGTCCCAGAAGCAAAAGGTTTACATCACCATCTTTTGCACTGAATCGATGCTAAAGAAAACTCCTCTTTTTTCTCTTTTTTTAAAGAAAAAATCAAGACGTCCTTTGAGAATTTCCATCTTGGGCTTTCAACTGAAACAACATCGTGATTGTTTTCTAAAAATACTTGACGACCCCCAGTGTCACACAATACAAAGAAAGTTCAAATTATACACCAGCTTTGAGTGTTATTTTCTTGCCTCATCAGGCACCATAAAAAAAAAACCTGAGCACATGAAGCCAAGACAAATGAGTCCAAACACAATCACTAAGTGGTGATCCTTGGAAATAAATCACTACAAGTCAACATCAAAATGCCTTCATCTTGTTGCAGAAGCATTTGCCCATGCAAGAACATGAAAAATAAACCTTCATTCTGAAAATCTATGTGTGAATTATAGCAATTGTCTTCACCTAAGGTGCAGTCATCTATTGATATTCCTGTGCAGCTCTTTGGAATGTCTTCTACTCTTTTCCAAAGAAAGGTATAGCATAGTAAAAAAAGATCGCATCCTTGAATGTCAAATGTGAAAAATCACAAAACGAAAGACGGGCTCCAAAGGGGATTAAAACCCCAAACTCTTTGTTTTGCTCAAAATCCAAGTGCTTGTAGAATCAACTGACCAGTGGAGCTAGACAAATGTGCCCTGAGGCTGACCTCAGGCAGGCTGGAAATGATCTACCGAGGGGAACCAGGGACCTAAATGTCAGAGACAGTCATGGGTCAAGGGTGCCATTGCCATGAGGCACAAGGGCCCGCCTCGTCTTCATCTCAGCAACCTCCCCCATGAGGTGTCACTCGGGTGTTTTTCAGCTCGGGTCACACCTCAGGTTTTGTTTTCACGAAAACGTGTCTTTGTGTCTTGTGCTGCTTGAGCTAGAAGAAAGGTATCACTGTGTGGGCACTGGGAATAAGTGAAAACCAAGAAACAGACAAACAAAAAAATATATATATCAAAATGAAAACGGAAACAGGGCAACAGCTGCTGGTTGCGTGAAAATGACAAAAGGCAAGAAAACACGATTCAAAGTAGTTATGTAGGAAGTGATCACTTTATTTGTCCGTGAGGGGCAAATCAAAGTACAAAGCAGTGTATAACAGACAAACACATAACATATACCTAAATAAAAAACATAAAACAACCCAACTAGTATGTAAACAATATGCATGTAAATATGAAAAATATAAATATAGAAGGAATAGGAGTCATTTTCATAAACTAATGGAATGAGGTCAATTACCAAACATGAAAAAACAGTGTATAAATATGACTGACAATGGAAGAAAAGTCCCTTTCTGTACTACAGTGAAGTGTCTCGTTATGTTAGTCTGCTATAGGGCTCGCAGTGAAAAATTTGGAAGTGGAGAGTTTCAACTATCAGGCATTGTAACAAAATGTCACAAATAACTAATAATCTTTCACAAAGTGTTAACAACCAAACTGACATTGTAAAAACCATTTAACAAAAAGGCTTAAAAACCTTCCTGCATGTCTTCATAAAGCAATCACTATCCAGTTCTCTGAATTTACCACCACTTGGTGCTAGTGCCATAAAGGGTCAATAAATGCAGATTCCAGAGTGATCTCATAGGTCATCCAGCAGTTGGAGAGATCTGACACACGACAGTGGATTGTGGCCCACTCATAAGACTCTGACAACTGAGTCCCTCCTACACGCCGCTGCTACAGTGTCTTTTCAATTATTTATTTTCTCACTTGACATATTTGATTCAAGATTCTTACGACATGAGAACATTATTGATTAAAATGTGTCTGCTAAAACCTTAATAGGCACAAAAGATGCACCAGTGACAAATGCTTCATTTGGATTTCTCTCTATATTCATTACATGGTGGCAGAACTGCTGTCACATTCAACATGAATACACAAGTCAATATGAACAAGTCATTTGTGATAATCACTGTCATATTTAAAAATTATCCCTGAGCAGATGATGACTGATAATGACAATGAAACATTACGCCGGGCAAAAACATAATAGACCAGTAATTCATCTGAAAGGAAGGGTGTGGGATCTTTTTGCATGTCATCTGCAAAGTAAATCCTTGGATACATGCGTTACAGCTAACAAAAATGTGACACGCTGTATTATAGTATCATGTATTCATTTCTGATGCCTCTCTCTCAGTGAGACATTTTCATAATGGTCCACATCTACCAAAGGTAGTTCAACATTCGCAAATGTATATATCTTATGTAAGTAGTTCAAGTCTTTGGTATCACCTCAGTGGTAAACATGCAGCTTGTGATGATGATCCGACAGTCGGTCAGTGTACTTGACAGCTGCCATGGAACGGTGAGGCGCGCCTGAACTTATCAGTGCTTCTGTCTATAGAGTGAATAGACAAAATGAGAATGAGTCGTTTTTGAGCAAAGGCTGCTTCAACGTGCACAGATTTTAGTCCTTTACTGCCCATAGTCATGAAATTAAAAACATCTCATAACTGAAAAAAAAAACAAATACACTAAACACTTAAAGGTACTGGCAAGATACCGCCACAAAAATCCCCACGAGTTTCAAACTGAGATTTTCCCTGAAACATCAGGGCGGCCAATCGAGATTCAGTGGAGAATAGGCTCGTAAGACTCCTGAGTGGAGAAAGAGGGAACTGGAGGTGTGAGAACTTTGTGAGAGCTAACGTAAGGTAAAGCTGTTTATTTTTTTAATTTATTTTTTTACAGTATTTCTTCCTACAAGCAACATCACCAGCTCCCAAAGTCTGAGTCATTTCTTTAAAAAGATAAAGTGAAAACAAAAACTGGATTATCAACAAACTATTACCGAAATGATGATGTATACTAATACATTAGACTCAACATCATCAGTCTCTTTCATGTTTACCAGTAGTTTACATCATTTGTATTTGCCTCCACACATATTGTATACCCCAACCTGTGAGCTAAATGAGAATATCTCTTCCTCGGGCTGGATGCTTCTCATTTGATCGCCAAATGTTCTAGTTTATAGCAGACGCTCGTAATTTAGTATGGGCCAGGCAGAAGGGACCTTTTTAAAATGCAGCCTGTACACATCATCAAGGCAAGAGAAGAAAGAAAAAAAATTCTTTGTGTGCCGAAAGTCGCTCTTATTCATCTGAACTTGGAGAAAAGATTCACCCCAAAAAATACTTATAGGCTCATTTGTAACCTGCTAGAGAAACTACAGGTTTACGTGGCTATCATATAGCTGCAAAGGCTAATTCAGACAGCTGTGTCGGACTTCAGCAGAAAGCCTGCACACATATTTCAAGCCACACAAAGATTTATTGACTGTGCTTCGATCCTTGATGGTCCTTTGACATTTTTCCTTGTGAAAGTGATTCATGGCAGCTCCATTCAATACAATCCATTTTTTCCTCTTGACTGTGTTGAGACTCGTGTTTTTGACTGAAGGGTGTCTGATTTGAATTTCGTCATTGTCTGTAATGCTTCTAATGATACCGTATGAATAAAGTAGCCCTCCCCTTTGTGGATTCAACTTGCCGGGCATTGTTTTTTATTGCGATCTGGATTGTGTAAGTAATGCTTAAATTATTTCTGATGCTTGCATATAAATCTTTTTTTCACGACCAATCACTCCTACCATCACAGAGCACATTCAGTACAACATATAAATATGGATGTGTTTGGCTCATCTGACAAAAGCGTGGCGACCTGATGAGGACTAAGGATCGAAACCGTGTCGATAAATCTTTTTGTGTCTTATTATATGCATGCAAGCTCTTCTTTTTGGAGACCGACAATTGGAAATTGTACCACAGACCTAATTGATAATGATTAATTAATTAATTTATGGGGACAAGACGGGCAAATGTACTTTTTTTGTTTGTTTGTTTGTTACTGAGTTCATGTTTCAGAAAGAAAGATGAGGAACTTTGAAGGTAGAAGCTCAACATCACTTTCAGTAATACAATTGAGAAGCATCACATTTCTCAGAAATGGTGTGGATGAAACAATAATAAATAATCAAATGTGCAACAACGATTGCTGCAGAGAGATCTTAAAAAGGCTGAAGGGTCAAATTGTTGCCAACATACAAAATAGATACAGTAATTAAAAAATAAAAGGGATGGTTAATGAATATAACTTGAAAATACCCCCAAACATAGGTTGATTACTTCTTTTCTAGTGTAAGGTGTGTTTGTGATGTGAACTGAGAGCAGCCGAGCAGGATGCTGCTTTGACGCCTGTGTCTGGGGGGATTGAAGGTGGCGGTTTGTCCTATGCCATTCTGCTTCTTCCGCTGAGCAAACATGCACCCAGAAATGACTTAAGTGTTGCAGCATGAAGGAGTTGTCCAAATATTAAGGAGATGTCACTAAAAAGCCCTCAAAGCACTTTGTTGTGCTCCGTTGTTTATCACATTTACCCGTTCACACACACCAATGGTGGCAGCTGCGATAGAAAGGTGCTCAGCACGAGACGTAGGGGGTCGAACCTGCAACCTTTGGATTGAGAGACGATCTGCTCTGTCAACTGAGCTCAAACTGTGGAGCCAAGGCTTACATAACATATGAAGTAAACGTTACTTGTTTGCATGATTTGAAACATTTTGTATTGAAATGTAATATGACAATATTTTAGATTCTTAACAATTCTTCCCTAAATCAGACTTGGACCGCTTAAAATTGACATTAGCATGAAATTACTTGCCAAAAGTCTGCCAACATTTGTTAGTGTTTAAACATAACAAGCCTTAAACCATATCAAAAATGACCATTTGCAGTTCGGTGAAGATGTAACTTCCGTTTAAATGTTGCTTGTTTCAAAATGCATTTGTTATGAGTTAGTGGGTTTGTCTATGAATGCACCTACATGGAGACGAGGCTGTTTCACTGAGTTATACAGCTGACCTGATGAAGCACATGCCCAGCAAGTGCTTGACAATTAATTTGAGTGCAGTACATTTATACACTAAACTCCTGTTGGCCATTTAGGAGGAGTCATTTTAAAACCTTATGACAGTAAAGCTTGGTGCCCACCACCAGCAAAGCTCTCATAGCACTGACACTGATGTGCATGTTGGGTTGTCGGCTTGCTCCCTCGTCATCTCATATGCTCTGCTGTGAACTTAAAACACACTCAAGGACTTTGTTGGCAGTTTTGTGCCACATCATTGATTATTTCGGTTAATGCCCCTGAATACCATTAAATCTTAAATGGTGAGAGCTTTTTAATACGTACATACTTTGTTAATAATAGTGTTGTGGATAATAGATTGTGAAACAACTACCATTATGATATTATTCAGCGCGTCTTTCTATTTCTAATTTTATTTTTTTTCTTCGATCTGCAACCTGGACCAGATGTTTTAGCATTATTCAAAACTATTCATTTCACTTAATAACATTTCTGTAATCATTTCAACAAACTGCTGTTTACAAACTGACGACCCTCCAATCAGCAACATTACAGATGTCCAACTGTATATGACATCAACATTTGGATCTATATAATGCAGGAGCATTGTAGTATACCTCTGCTCTTTTGTGGCAGTGGTCCTTGCTATAGGTTTCTTTCAAAGACCTTTAACATGCGATTAAAGAGGATCTTCTTTCAACTAGCTAATGTATCGTCCATCCAGCTTTATTGAGTGAATCTGAGCGAATGAGTGAAACTGAGCCACAGTGGTGATGGCTCAGCGAACAAGACTACAAAAATATGTCTATGCGCACATCATCAATAAACCAAGAAACGTAATGCAAAAGTTACTTCACTGATTAACATCTCTATTTCCATGTGCAGTAATTGATACTGTCGCATCACTATTTAATGAAATAACATGTGTTATTCGATGTAAGTAATTGCTTTTGTTGCATGAATCTTGTTTTGTTCAATAAAATGTTTCCTTACTTGGTATCATATGCACATAATTCTGTTTGATATCATGCAGATGGAATCACTGATGAATCATTGGAACATAGTTGTTTTATTATTTATTATTGGTCACCGTTATAACAAGCATCTTCTATATAGCCATTAACAGAAGTTTTACACATGCAATTGGTGCACGATTTTGGCAGTCCTTCAAGTTTTCAGTGGTATCGTGCAGCTTCTGTGTAAAGATTCCATTGAATTGCCACGATACGCACAAAACTAAGAGAAGGATTCACTAAACTACTTTGTAAGATTCTCGGTTTTTGAAGATGGGCAAACAAATTTTACTTTAGTCATAACCTTATCATGAAAGATGGATCTTTGACAGATGTGCAGGGTATGGATGTGAAACATTACAGCTTTACTTCTGTCAGTGCACCGCTCTTCATATGTTTGTAATTTGAGAAAGTAGATCTTTGACATAGTTATTGTGCACTAAAGATAGAAAAAGAGTAAACTGAGTGAGCATCCCTAAGACAAGGTTGGAATGGGTGAGAGTTTTGCTGGCGCTGCACACTCATATGAAGTTAAAGTAATATAGACAGTCTGGGAAACTGGAAGGAATCATAAGAGGGCATCTGTTAAAGTACATAGCATTGAAATGTTACCATTATGGATCCCATCCATTCAGAAATAGTGACATGGGAGACCACTATTACTGGGATATGTCCAAGGTAGGGCTCCGAGACGAGAGGTTGCAGCTGTGTCAGAACAAAATCGATGGACATCGAGGGAATAAATAGGCCAATCACTCAGACGGTCAGTCATATTGAGCGGGTGGCAACAGGCCACAGGCTCATAACAGTTAAGAGACACATGAAAGAGTGCCAATAATGTGAAATATGAGAACATACATGCTGCTCTACACTACAGGTGTGGATGGCACATGCAACAAAGTCGTTTGCTTCCGTCAGATAAGCGGCTTCTCATGTCAGTTTCTTGACAAAAATGAAATGGCGTATTCGGAAATCTATCTTAAATATCTACATGTTGGATTGGATATTCCAAAGATACAAATTCAAGCAGTGATTAATCTATGTGTCAAGGGAAGAAAAAACATGGATCAATGTTTGACCTCTCCGAGCTCCTCTCTGCTATGTTCAGACTTCAAACACACTATAAGGTCCTTTGTATGACTGACCCTTGATGCAATATGTATACAGGCTCACATGCTTTCAGGATGATGGAGCAGATTTCTTTTAAGCTGACCTTGTTTCCTTTGTAACTGTGTTTCAGAGTAGGATGCCATACTTGTGACACCTGGCATTCATCTGCTAACAGCTACATAAGATGTGTCACTGACAGCAGATTAGAGTCATTACTATTGGTATGCTATGACTGAGTAAACAGCGTATTAGGCCCCCGATAGACTGCATGGATTTCAGAGAAGACCATCAAAGCATCCTACTGCTGAAGAGGATTGGAAAAGAGAGAACCACTCTTTACAGAGAACTATGCGCTTTTAGCGTGGATTCATGCGTTTTCCTATCAGTAGTAGTATCGAAAAAGGTTTTCCATCTCTGATAAACTCAGGAATAAACAAGAAATGCTCAACAAGAACCATTTTAATTGTCTCTGCAGCTCATAAAACTAGCATGAAACGAAAAACGAGCAGGTCCATGAGGTAGTGAGGTCCACATCCGCACCTCCATCCACCCCAGCAGAAATACGCCGATGCCCTCTCCAGGGACAATGATATTGATAGCTGTGTGGCTGGATCTCTGAAGTCCACATTTCTTGCCTGAATATGTCATAAAAGGCTGACAAGGCCTGTCATATTTCAAAGGCTTATCCAAATCCAACCTTCTCTTGCCATATTTTTGGAGGACACAGTAGTTGTTATTCTTCGGAGCCTTTGCTACCCCACAGTCTGCTGCTGTATATAAGTGAATTCAGTAACAATCAGGTTGAACAAATAAAACGTCAGTACGTTGCTTTAACAACGTCGATATCTCTAAAATGTATAAAAATCTTTGTCATGTTATGTTTATGTATTTTATCTCAGTCGTCTATACCCCTTTATCTAACTGAAGGCTATGATGCACTGGACCTGATTCCAGCTTACATTGGGTGACAGGCAGCATATACCATGGACTGCTTGCTGGTTTATCACCGCGCAAAAGAGAGACAGACATTCACCTCGATGGATTGAGGGGGAATTAACCTGAAATGCATGTGTTTGGACTATGGGGAGAAACCTGTGCATGCTCACATAGCGTGGAATGGAGCTTAGGATATTCTGATGCAAGAGTGAAATTTGATTTAGCTTAATTAGAATGTCTCTCTATTCATTTTACCAGCAGGTTTTACCCACAGAAGTAGAATTATGAGCAATGTTGTCAGGCTACCATAATTAACCTTGGCCTTATTCCTTACCTTGTGTTTGTTTGAGCTGTAAATATGAAGCTACTTTAGCAGAGACACTGGAAGTGGATGTTATGATCACAAGCCAATTGTCAAGATTTGTTGTTTTTTTTAAATTCTTTTGGTCTCACAATTGCGTCTGTTGAAGCAAGACCAAGACAAAACAGACATGCTGGAAAACCAAACAAAACAAGGGGTATTTTCGCCTCGTGAATTTGTCAAAAAGCTTTACCAGCTCAAGATCTCTGAAATGGATGTGACATAGCAGAATTTCTGAAAAAGGAAAATTGGGCATTGCTTACTTCTGCAAATAGAAGTTTGCTTTCATTGAACTACTCTGAATATTTTACTTCACTGTTTCAAGTCACTGCAAGAGGATACAACCTGTCCAAACCAAGGTTTACCTCAGTTCACCAGTAAGGATAGTGTTAGGCTGTGTCTGAAAATATGAATTCCAGAGGATGACAAATCACTGATGTTTTTTTTCTTTGTTTGTTTCTCAGGAGTTGGAGAAACAACTTTGGTCTGACTGCATCAGATCTTTTCCAACTCGAAGACGCTTGAGTTCAATAGCTATTTTAACTGCAGCCTTCCTCGGTAACAAAGAACGCCAGAACTGGTGGAAGTACTGCCAAACAAACCCCCTCAGGTTGTTCAGACGGGAGAAAAACACCAGCAAACAGATCACCATCTGACAGGGCTTTTATAATGGAACAGGACAGAGTGTAGGGACAGCACACACATCCTGTCTGCCAAACCAGCAATGTTTGTTAATTTTGCATAAAATTAAATTCCAAGCAAATAATCTGTTTAAGCCCTAATAAACAAACATTAACAAATTGCTGGAGACAATTGTTCTCTGTTCATTACTTTGGTTGTGCAAAATCCTTAGTGTTTACAGTGGCTCCTTCTTTGTATAAATAAAATCTATAAAGTGTTATTTTTACACATCGCAAAATACACAAAATAAGTCATATATTGAAACGCTCACATCATATCGGCATTTATTTTTTAGACTTCATCAATAAAACAATAGTAAAGTTGGAGTTATCTTACAAAAAAGAAAGAAATACATGACTGAACGTGAATTAAATTTAAGATTACTTAAAGTGCGAATGGATAAGTGTCTTGAATGCATGTGTGTCTTTGAAGTCAGCTGAATTGTTGACTTCTTGTGCCATGAGTGTGTGTGTGTGTGTGTGTGGGGAGGGGGGGGGGGAGGGGGGGGGGGGGTGTTCACAAAAAAAACACAACAAAACACAGAGGCAGTGAAGGAAAGAGTCGGGGTAAACCAGTGGCAAGTAGTAATTTGGCTCCTCAGCTTCACATTACTGTTGAAAAGGGCTGACAGAAAGAAGTCAAAGAAAAGAACAAAATGGAGACAAATGATCAGCAAACAGGGCCCACACACTTGAAAGATGCTTGCATAACACCCCCCCACCACCACCACCACCCCCAACATGTTGTCAAAAAAGGACTTAAAACTGCCTCTTACCACCACCCATCAAATTCAAACACATCAAACACTGACACTGTAGGAGGTAATTTTGATGACTTAATTATCTCGTCTTTTGGTCATACGCAGCAGTATAGACAAACAGACATATGCTCAAAGACAAATACACGGATCAACAATGACTCACACATACAAATCGGGCAAAGTGATTGTTCGGGTGTAAGGGGTAAAGTTGTTAAACATAGGGTTATTTTCAGTCTGCTGAAGTCCACTTTCCCACACTACAGACAATCCACGGCAATTGTTAGCAGTGACTAATTACAATTAATGTGGTCATTACGAAATCAGATCAATGTCCAAACACCAAATAAGGCTCGACTAATTAGTCATGACGCATTTTGTGCTTAACTCCTTTCCATTGCAACATCCATAATGCTCAGAGTCAATACATTTTATGCCCTGGGGCATAAAATTGCAAGGGTGATGCTTGTACTGTAAATTGATCCATTATGAATCATAAATATAAATCACTTTTATGTGAAATACATAGTTAGCTAGCAAGAAGCAGTGTTGGAGTCCACTTGAGGTTAAACTGCAGGTATAACGGGGGCCAAAGCTCTTTCATGTGAGATATACTGACATCTGCTTGAGGGGTTTATCAAATAATTCATATTATCACATTTTTTTGTCCAGATTTTCTTCTGTAAATTTCTTATGTGGTTCAATAAAGACTTGTATTAAGAGTCCCTTGGCATCGTTACTGTTTGTGCTGCTTGATTGACGTGGTGAATCAAGATATTGATTAAACATCACTAGTTAATTATACAGACTAATTATATCACTATAGACTGAAATGGATGGATTTATCAAATCAGATCCCATTCTCCAGAGAATATAAACAAAAATGAATGACGTATCGTTTAAGTAAACAATTAAAGAAATGAGGCTAGCGAGAGATGTACAAAGAGAAAACGTGAATCTCAGAATGATAAGAATAACCCGAGATCGCCACATTAATTCAGCACCTGCTAACCTGTCATTTGGTAGCAGGAAGACTGTAGTCTATCTGGAGTCTCCCAAAGCGTGTGCGCCTCCATCTGGGACATCTACAAGTTTGGCTGATGGTTTTTCAATGATTTTGACAGCAGCGCATGGGAAGCCGTCATCTGAGCCCTTCTCACAGATCTCTCACTCAATGGATGGGCCTGCATTCAGAAAGCCACGACACGGTCCTCCTGGCACTGGAGCAACGCAGCACCGTGCTTATGGGCCTCAGTGCGGCATGGAGATTCACCAGCAGCACTGACCATATGGCTGAGGTTCCTTTAGATTCCTGCAAGGGAAGAGAGTGAGGTTTTGGTGCAACATCGAGATAAATGTCCCCCAAAGGATTGTTTGAATTAAACAGTGTACTTTTCTATTTTCAAAATGTTGATTCAACTTGTGTGAATATCATCACGCTGGTTCAGTTTCTTTTATTTGGTTTATTAGTATTTAAATGTAAATGAACAACTTTTAATGTGCCATTGAAAATGACTTGAGCGCAGATGCTAATGCTAGGTCTTTGTGTACCAACTCCCACAGTCTAATGGGATTAGCTCTAGCACCCTGGTGCCCTTAGTTGAAATAGATATAGAAGACGGATGAATTGATAGTTCCATTGTATTAAAGTTGAAAGCAAATGTGGACAATACTAAGTCAATATCTGAATGCAAAGTCATAGCAAAGCACACTGCGAAGGATCCCCGGTGATGTTTAAAGAAAGGCAACAATTGAGAGTATGACAGCAATTTCCTATGTGACATAATTCATAACAACCTGTTTGGAGGTTATTACGAATCGCCACAGCAAAGCTGTTTGGCTAAGGCTTCTTTTGAATAAGGATGAAAAGTCTAGGTCACTATAATAAAAGAGTGATGATTTAGGTCTTGAAGTACACATAAAATGAGGCACTCGCTTGGCTTATAGAGTCCTGCAGCCATGTCCCATAATGCCATGTTCAATAAAAGGCTCCCAAATTCTGTGGACCCCATGACCCCGTGAGAGAATGACTTATACCAGCTGCCGGTTTCAGCTAAATGCCCCCGTTTGCGCCTGCTTTATGTTTTTCTCTGCAGTCAAATCTTCCAAACCAGCTTACTTTTTTCCGGGCTATGTTGTCTCGAGTTGCCGTTCCACTTTATTTCTCTTCCAAGCATTTTCCACAAACCAGCGATAAGTTCCCGAGACCAAATCCTTTTAAATGCATAGATCTGTGAGAAGTGTGGAGATAGAGGGTACTGGTTTGGTGCAGCCAAACGCTTCATGCTTGATACTGTTACAACATTCCTGCAAAAGCTGCGATACCATATCAAGTTCAAGCCCATCAGCGCTCAGAGGGATGATGCAATGAACGACCGTGACGTTTGAGTCGGTGACAAAAGTCATTTGCAAAAGTTTAACAAAGAATTTTACTTTGGACATTTTCATTTGCACAGTATGCGTATGCAAGTATGTTATTTGGATGTTGCTGTGGTTTTTGTCTCTCCAATCTGAGTGTGAGCGTCTGTGGGTGTGTTTTCACACACTTCATAGCGAGAACTCCAGGATGGGTCATATCAGACGCGCAGACAGCTGAAGAAACCTGCTGCTAGATTAATACTTCTAGTTGGATGTATTTCTGAGCTCAAGGCAGTACTGTGAGTGACAGATCTAGTGTTCATTTGCCAGCGACGACTCATTCCATCTGCAGAGAATACAGATCATGTAATGAGCCATGCTTAATTATATTGATTGGCATTTGTCTAAAATATTTTTCCTTGATTTATTTATTAAACGTCAATATATTTCTCAAGTTGCAGCTTGAAAAAAAAAACCCAACCTAATCATTACCAAGTATCATTGATGTGCATATATGCAGGTTTAAATCACTTATACAACATCTTTTGTTATAAACTGAATGCACAGAATTATGACTGAAATAAATGTGACATGAATGCATTCCTGAAGTTTTCACACAAAGCATAAAGGAGTACAGCGACTATCCACTGAGCTGAAGATATAGGCTCCATGGCACATCATAATATCTGGATTTCCTCAGAATGAAAAGCATATTAAGAAAATATATCCAGTAAATAACCCTATCTTTGCGTTTGATTTCCAAACACAACTTGTGACACTTCATATGTAGCCCTGATGCACAGCCTGGCTCATATCCACCATCTGTTGTGATTTCACTATGAGGACTGTAAGTCTGAAGCATAAAGGTTCCATCTGAAAGCGCTTCTTTTTTTTTTTTCCCCTCTTTTGTCATATCTGTTATTGAATTTCTGACCCTTGATGCTTTTGTTCTTTTACTTATGCGGTTTTAGAATCCACGTAGACCTTTCATTTTGATGGTTGCAACAGCGAGTGTGTATTTTCCTGGCTTCACGAGCTGAAGGCTTCAAATACATTTTTTCTCCTCAATAATTCATCAACAACAAATGCATAGTAGTCTGACAGGAAAGAGTGAATATTGCTTAAATGCTATTTTATGTTTAAGCTTGACAGTAGTGTCTCCTGATAGAGGGCGCAGCATCAGATTCGCAGTAACACAAACACTTTTCTTATTTCAAAACTAGCTGTTATTAAAAAAGGAAGAAACCAGATCATCCTTTTCAGTCTCTAAGAGAAATAAAACACACGGAGGCTGGGGATGTTTTGACCTACAATGGCAATAAATGAAGAAGTTGTAATAAGATCAATCAAACACCTTGTGGCAAAACTGGATCATTCCATTCGTTTACATCTTTTTTTTTTTTCCACGGTCCAAACATTTATAATGATTTGACCTATAAACAATTAACCATAAAGGACGAGTCATATAGACACATTTCTGCAATCTGGATGCAGTGCAGAAATTTCCCGGGGTTGCGAGTTGCTTTGTGTGTGTGTGTGTGTGTGGGTGTAGATTCTTGGCTGATGCTTCCTAATCACCTGAAGTGTCTTGTTTAGTTTACAATCTTACAGAAACAGGGTGAAGGTAAAGCTTAGCCCATCCATCTTATTACAAATCTATAGCTTTCAACATTAATAGGCTTAACTCAGGATAATCCGGAATTTCATCTCTGCTTCCTAAAACATGCAAATCCTGTTTCTGACTGTAGAAACAACCAGGGTGAAGTGAGGATCTTGTAAACAGGGTTTTCCTTCTTTTTTTTTTTTCTTCTTCCTGGAGGTGTGTAATAAAGTGAGCATGTCGCGATGACATGCTGCAGTGCAAGCACCTCACTGCGCTCATGGTAGTTGTCTTCACTCGACTTCATTCGAAAAAAAAAAAAGACCAAGTTATAATGACTTTCGTCAAGCTATTTATTGAAAATGCTAATGTAAATGCCTCCACGGATCAATTGTATTGTGCTGCTTGACTTCCTCAGAGTCACACATTGTTTCACCATTTCCCCCCTCGAGCTCATTGTGGTTGAGCCATCGGTGCACTGATAAAGAGATGTGAAGAAATATATTAATAAGTGAATGAAAAGAATCTCTTCTGTGCCAGAAGCTCTCGAGGACTTTAATTTACATGAGTACTGTATTTTGTTTGTCCCCCTGAGTGTGATCGATGGCTCCCCGGATCCTGATGAAATGGATTGCATCAGTTAATTAGTTTTGGTCGGACAATGCCATAGTCTGAACTGGAAGATATCACTGCATGCTTCCATCATTCACACCGGAGAGTTTTTAGCCACAAGTGCGTATCCAGACTCACTCTTGCGATATATGAATTGGAAAGTGCATTATAAAAAGGTATTTCCACAACATATTACCCGAACACATACAGTGTATTGTGGTAGCTTTAATCCCGCTTCACTCAGCACCTGAGCATATGGGGCCTCAGTCATGATTGCCAAGTCAGTGTGGCAGGATCCCAACCCATACTGTGCGATAATGTCCTCGATAAACGTGTTCAGTAAATAATCAAATATATAATGATCACTAATTATACATCCACCTGTCATGTAAAAACGCACATTCATTGCAATTGATTCAGCCAGACACTCTCCTCCATGATACTGATAGCACAAAAATGTTTATGTGACGCTCCATTAGACATGTCCACTTTATTCACGCAATGCAGGACTGAATAAAATATTTTTCACTACTCAATAGAACATAGTCCAGTAACATATAATGCAATCACATCATTGATTTGCATGAACTTGATTAAACAAATGAACTGGGGGTACAGGTAGAGCAACCTCTAAATGCCATCGTCTCCGTGGTTCTGCACCAAACCGGATCCAAGGAAGCAGGTCTGGGCCTATTTGCAAAAAACAAACATTGGTCAGGTTGAATTATTGTGAGACGGCATTCTGACCCGCAGCACAGACCAAAGAACTCCACTGTCGCCGGTTCGAATCTGGACTGAGGAGCCTTTCTCCCTGTGTGGGTCTCCTCTTTGTAGTCCAGTTTTATTCCACAGTCGAGAAATTTGTGCTTAACGTTAGTTGGTGACTCGAAATTGTTTGTGTGACTGTGGTCGACTGACAGCTTGTGCATTTTTCACCCTGCCTTTGCCCAAAGTCAGACAAGATTGGTGATTTTAAGTTGGATGAAGCAATACAGAAGATGGATAGACGCTTCTCTACAGACCTTGCTGATGTGTCAGTGTCATAATGAGTGGTTTGTATTTACTGGATTTTTGTTATTAGTGGAATCGTGATTTCTATTGCTTACTTCCTGAAAATAATTGTTCCTACAATTATTCCTAAGAAAGCTGTGTTATATTGCAAACGAGCATGTGAGGCGGCGGTCTCAGCTGTTCATTGGTCCTTTTACATTCTGTCTCCAAGCTGTGACACAGTCTCGTCTCGTGATAAAGACAGAACCTCTTATAAGAATATCTAATTAGAATTGGTCGACTTGGCCTATAACCACTGAAAGTGTATGTTGATGATGATAATAATAATAATGATAGCGTAAGTATGGTTAATACAGTATTTGTGAGAGAATAGTGCCTCCATGTAAAGCTGTTCTTCTTGCAAGCTCAAATTGGCAATCTGCTTTGCATACAAAAGACTGTGATTTAAAAACAATGACCTCTAGGTTCAGATACCACAAACGAGCATCAATATGTACTTTACTATGAGGGTCCACGAGGCTTTGAGATTGTTTGAAGATGATAATAGATTAACTCTTTAAAGCACTAGGTTCTGTGGCCCTTAGCATACTTTTGTTGGCTTCCAGAGGCTTTTATAGCTATCCGAAGATCTGTGGCCTTGTTTTCTCACACTGCAACCCGGTTTATTGCATGTGGGTGGTTTTATAGTGTTGGTTTGTTTTGTTTTTTTCTCTTTTTTTTTCCTGTTCTTGGTACCTGTGAGGATCATTACTGCTTATGCTTCAACATGTGCTGATGAAATATATGTTTTCAATCTCAAAATTGCCAAGGCCAGCATTTTTTTTATCCCTGTTGTGATTACATTTGACCTCTCCTAAGTATGGAGTGTTTTTTTACTGCTGCAATATTGATTATTTACTTTATGCCTAAATATCTAATAAATGTGAAAGTATTGATAACAAAAACATTCCTAATCAGCTTGAATTGCAGCAGCAATTGCAAAGTTTGAAAATCCCAGTTGATGATCGGATGTGAGCAATATGCTTATTGTTGCATGAAACTATGCCTTTTTTTTTTTTCCTTTTTCATCAAAATTTACATGTTCACTGTTTGTGATCCGCAGGAAAATTGCAAAATTGGAACTTTGTCTAACTATATCTTCCTTATAGATTGCAGTTCTCACAGTTTTAAACTCTCAGGCTTACTTTAGGCAATCCCCGACAAATGTTTAAAGCAGAAATAATGCTGTTTTTGTTTTTAATCATCAGTATCTGGATCGTATAATATGATCAATTTAGTTTAGTCAGGATCCTCATTTTTTCAAATTAACTTCCGTAATGGAGCCACGGCAAGAGATGCGTTACACCGGTGCATGGTGGTTTACAATGTGTGTGGGATGTAGACATTGTGTTAATGAGCTTGGGCTACATTAAAAATGAGCTTGAGCTACATTAAGAACTCCTTCACTTTTCACCACAGAAAGAAGAAAAATCAAGTCAGAACAGCGCTGACTGAGCTTATCTACACAGTCAATCAGAATCAAGCCATTTTCCTGTGTCAAAGCAGATGTGTGAGGTGAAAGCCAACATGTCACGATTAGACGTAGGAATATGTAATTACTTGTGTTGGAGCTAAAAAAAAAAAAAGAAAAGGGCAGCAGTAATGTCAAATACATTTCCCTGATTAAGTTGTGCACTTTAGATTATTAACAAAGATATATTTTCTTTACCCTGGATTTGCATTTGCTAACTAATACATTTACTGATGCAGCGATGCTGGTTATATTTTCATACCAATTAAAATCTTTGTTTTCGGAGGGCTGGAGGCTGTATTTGAATTATTTGTGACAAATAAAACAACATGTAACTTTCCTATGATCCACACTGCTTGTTATTTAAAGCCTTAAACATTTTGCATGCACTGCAGATATGATTACGTTGGTGGGCAAGATTGTTAGTACAGGACTTAAGGTCATACAATTTGCCATTTTTATTTGGCTAATGCTTTAATTCAATTTACACCTGAGAACTTGTGGAACACAACTTGTCTTCCTAAGAAGCAAGCTTGTTCAATAGTCTTGCTTAAAGATCACAACCCGGAGATCTCATGACAACAGCAAAGTTGAAACCTTTGACCTGCTGGTCTCAGTAACAAACCTAAAATCAAGAAGGGAAAAACTAATCGGAACTGAGCTAAAGTATCAACAATAAGGGAAGTGAAACGCATACCAATATGTATACATTTGGATATAACATGAAATATAAATCTTTTTTTATGAATTTGCTTGCAAATTGCACGTGATTCAGCAGTGGATCAGTGTGCTACTTAAAATGAACAAGCAGGATTTTCACATATGTTTCCAAGCTCCGAGGCTCAGTCAACCTGTGCCCATCATTCAACTTAGCATTCAACCATTTTACTCTGTTGCTTTTGCCCATGCTTCCTTTCCTCTATATATAAGTTGTGATTAATCGGTACCATATAATTGTTGTCAAGGATCACTGATTGAGGAGGGCCTTATTAAGCCAGACAGACTGCTGTCGAGAGAAAAATCCAAAAAGCTCAATATATACCAAAGCCACCAGGTGAAGACAATCACACACTCAGGCACAGGTGTAGAACCTCAGGGTGGGGAACAGCAATCAGATACAAGGGGAAACCAAGGAGCCTGAAATGAGAGCGAGAGAGAGTCAGAATCTCAAAATAACACAAGAAACTAAAAAAATGTAACCATGACAATTTGTCCGTGTCTAAAAGCTGTCCCTGTAGAGTTCAGTAAACATAAAAGGGATGAGGCTGATTGGGAGAGCAATGTATAATTTGATAGGCATGTCCTTTCAACAGGATATAGTTTTCATTAAATAAGAAAAACAACTGTCCTGTGTATGGATGATTATGGGATCTGGTTTGAACTGCAAAAAAATTAAAGTAGAAAAATAAATTGTTGGCCCATCACAAACCGCTCTTTTCCTCATCGCCGTATTAGCATATTGCTCTGATTCTGGTAATATGCCAACAAGATGATGAGCTGTTTGACGTGTTGGTTCAGAAATACCACAGAACATTCCTATTTTTCCATCAGTAGGCCTGACTCACAGTTGCACTGTCATCTCTCAATAGCATATGTCATTCATATTTCTGAATTAACCACGAAAGCGACTGCAGTTCTTATTCCCCTCCTAGTTTGGAAGTGTAGCCACAGCCTGAAAGAGGAGGTCTGGAAATAAACTGGGAAACTGCATGTTTAAAGCTGCTTCATTCACAGTGTTTCCATGGTGATCCTGTCTATAGAACAATTGATTTTACAAAAATGAATTATGAGCATCTGATAAATGAATAGTGGATTTTGGTGTGTATAGCACATCAAAATACACTAATAGGCAGTGAGACTTCAATTACATCGCCTTGATATTTTTCTTATTTTCATTTAATGTATCAGAATATTTGAACAGACAACTAACTAGGAATTCAATGTTTGAAAGAATGCCTCAGTTTTTAAATGACATGAATTTAGTTCTCAAGTACATCTTGCTTTCTGGCCTAATTGTCCATGGACATAAAGGCTGCAGAAAATAGGGGAATGGCTATGAGATTCCCAGTATAAATAACCTGGATTTCACAACTTAATTTGTGATCTGACATCATTTGAATCTTTCTACAATTTCCTTTGCCTGTGTCACTTTAGAAGCTTTCTAATTGTAAACCAAGAGAAGATTTCCTATAATAAGGATTTCCTAATATCTTAACTTCTACATTTTCTCTCTTTTTTTTAAACTCTTTAATCTGATGTATGATGTTTATTGTGCATTAAGCATTGCTCTCCTTCTAACGTTAATGGTACAGTATCCCCTCAGGGACTATTTCTGTACTCTGACTCCCTTGTGTGCGCCAAATAACTGTGAATCACAATCATTCCTCAAAGTGCTTTAATATGGATTCCAAAAGAAAAGAAAGAATAGAAAAGAAAAGGAGGAAAAAAAAAAAACACCTGTTCTAAAAGCATAGATATGCATTCATAGAAAGAGCTGGAGCTTTCCTTCAGTTTAATTTCATGCCTTGGGGTGTGCAAAAGCCTTTGATCTGGACATTCATCATCCAAATACATTTTGTTCCTGCATTGAGCTGTGGATTAATGAATTGGCACAGTTAGGAGGATTTTTGCCTCTTAAGACCTGACCTTCAAATGTGTGCTTGCCACTTACTTTTATACAACAGCACATAGATCATAACACAGCCTTGCTTTACAACTGAGCAAATTGAATTGTGTGTTCATATTTACACTGCTTACTGTGCAAAGTGTCAAGTATCTACAAAGTACATTTCTTCTTTGTTTGCGTGACAGGCTCGGACATCATGCAATTGTTATGTGTACATTTCTGCAATATTTTAATTACTGTGGCTAATTTGAAAGCATTACATTAATTGTACAATATTGAAGTACAGTACCATAAAAACCAATATGTAATTCATTATGGACCAAATTATTTGGAACAAGATGAGCTGTGCTCAGATATTTTTAGCTGTTGATAGTGTGTAATATATGAAGAGCAAAACAATTAATTCATTTATTTGACCATTGTCTTAAGTCTAGTGGTCAGACGCTATTATCTTGCGCCTATTTAGAAACAAATCTCCTTTTTCAAGCTTGCCTTCATTTATAATGAACACATATTTATTCATGTAAATATTAATTACGTTGCTTTACAATTGGAATTATGCATTGAATTGTAATATTAGGTGGATAATCATTGTAATCACGTAAATATGATGTATACATTAAAGAAAATGTATAGGTGTTTTCTACCTGTATAGGACATGTAAATACACATATTACTACATTGTGAAATGATGCGCTATAACTGTTAACTCGGTACCAACTTCTCCCAGTTGCATTTCCCGTGCTTTTTTTTTGGGCTACATGTTAAAAATGATCGAACATCAACACAACAAACGTTTGGTAAGACATTTACAACACATGTCAGTGACATGTCAATTTTGTATTTCCATTTTCGTTTCAAAAGCCACTTGAATGAAATGTGCTGTGTCAGCTCTATTTGTAATGGATTCGGATGCTGTCCAGTTGTTCAGTAGCATCAGTGAAAACACACGTTTAACTACCCTCTGCATTCACGCTCTCCGATAGTAAATGTAATATTTTATCAAGCTGCTTTGGTTGCCCGAAAACATCTCCATAGGAATTATCAAGTGAGTCTGTTTAATTGCTCTGAACCTCATTTAATCACTAAACCCAGCCCACTGAGGTTTTAAAGCATTTCAATGCACATTGATCATCACAGGGCATACAAATCTGTTCTTAGATCACTTATGAATTCATATCAAAGAAATGTACTTAAAGGCATATTTACAACCATGCGATTGTCTTGTGAAGGGCTCGAACCAAATATTTAAGCGGTTATAAGAAACAGAAGAAAGAACAAACTTGGCAAATCAATGAATCCGTATATAATAAAATTAGAAACACTTCCTTTATGTCATGTATTGATAACAACACAGTCGGTTATCAGTCAAAATAATTGGTCTTCCCGCTGCGTGGAAGTAGCTGGAACAAAACTGCTCAATATCTGCATTCAATACACTCGCCTAACAGTGTGATATAGCATTATTCTATTTTTCTTAGGTTTGGTAACATGCTTGTATTAGATGATAGACATTTGCAGAATGTACAACATCAGATGCAAATAGTTCACATCCATTTTTTTTTTAATGCACATTTTACATTTGCAATAATAAAGACTGGATGCCTATGAGGTCTGTGAAGCTCCTGGACTGAGGATATTCGACATGGAAGCTGTGGGTACTGAGTATGGTGTATTACACACTTTAGCTGAAAACGAGGTCAGTGAATGTGTTGTACTTCAGACATTACTAGAACATGCAATGCTGCACTGCTGTGACATTCATTAATCACTTCTCATGGAAATAATTTCACTGAATATAAAGTATAACATGTTCTGGTAAACTCTTTCATAAACACACAAAGATGGCTCTGTTTCTGTGTTGTAAAAAAAAAAAAAAGGCCACGAGTGATGCCGACACAGCAAAAGCAGCGCGATATGAATTTAAGGTCAGCTGAATATTTCAAAGAATAAGAATCTGATTAAACTTTACTTCAATATGTTTATCATCCGTCAGAAAGAAACAGATGGTTTCTATTTCATTCTATTGATCATGTCTTCTTGCAATGACACATTTACACTAAATCGCCATCACTCACGGTTTCCTGTTTATTCACTCACCACCCCCCCCTGACACCTTCGCCCATGTCATCATCACTCAAACAAATAAATAAACAGAACTGACTTTTTGAATTTATTTCTAGGATTTTGGTCAATTTAAAAGAAATAAAATAGTGCCATCAATGTGGTGGGCATATGCTTCTCAGTCATCAAGAGATTAGATGGAAATTATTGGAGGTGCAATCACTGTTACTAAACCTCTAACTTCTGTGTTCCGCTTTTGTAGTCCTTGGATTGTGTGAACCTTTATCCTCAGCCATCCCTCAAACCTTCAGAAGAAAAACTGTGGATGTGTGTGAGCCTTGCAAAAGTTTGAATAAGATCTCCCATTGGTTTTTTTTTCCTCTACGGGGGAAATTAACTGCAATTGGTGTAGATAAAAGATTGTCTATGGTTTGTTACGATATGAACTGTACATCATGGAGTGAAAATGCCATCTGCAAATGTCTAATCACCTAATTAGTGACACAGGTGCCTGGATGCTCCCTCACCGATACCATGAAATTGATTTTCCCCGCTATGCAGATGACATGGAACTGTGCATTTACCTACCAGCAATAAGGGGAGCACAATATTGACTACATTATCACTAATACATGTTGTGAAATTTTACTGAATTCTCGTATACTGTGTCCGTTTATGCGTCTGCTATAAAACTGGCATTTTGAAGTTTATATCGGAAAGAAATATGCATATGTGCATATATACATGTACGTATATACCATCTGCCCTTTCTTCCTTTTTGATTCATCGAATGGCTCCTACAAAACCAGCGGCCCTAACTCCTATCATGCCGGAGGTCACAGGCACCAGGCTTCCAAGTGTGACATAATCGTTTGTTCAATAACATAAATGGATAATGATTCCTTATTATGCAGCTGCTCACCTTCACCTTTACACTTTTAATTGGACGGAAGTCAGAATGTCAATATTCGCAGATATTCAGAATGTCACCTTCAACCCACTGGTATGAAAAAAGGGTCTCGTTGAGCCACATGTTGGTTTGTTTGGATTTACAGTCTTGTCAAGTTCAATTGTTTATGACTATATTTCAGGAATTATTTTTGGCTTAAAACTTGAACTTCTAAACGCATGTTTTGATATTAACCAAAACCAAGCACTGTTGTGTCGCTGCAGGCTCTTTGGTTCCACACCAACAAGATCCTCATATTACTTTTTACTTTTTCCAATCACTGCTTACATACAAGCGAGGCATGTTGGGAGTCTTTGTCCCTTTGGATTCTTCTGTCCACCCAATTCTCTATCTAATTTACAAACACAGACATCCCAAAAATGCATGAAGGCAACTAAATGAAATATGATCAAAATACTCGTCCATCCATCTTTTACACTGCTTTATCCGATTCAGAGTAGCAAGGCGCTGCAGCTAGTCCCAGCTAACAAGGACAGATACATTGCTGCAGGGACACTAATGGTAAAAACATCCGTTAATAAAAAAAAAAAAATCCTTTTCTGTAGCAATCACAACTATTTTACCACAGGTTTTCAGTTTTAATTAAAAAAAAAAATTCCTCCCTGATTTGATCATTTACCGTTTTCCAAGAAAATATGTTTCCATGTTTTTAAGGTCTAATTTACATACATTTTAGAATTTCAGTTTGTATTAAGTATTTGAAATATGTAGCACTGCGTACCAGGATTGCAAAGTGAAGAGAACGGGTTGTGTGCATGGATAATTCTGAGGATGCTAAACAAGGTCGTTCAGTCAGTGCATCCCACTATCACAGTTTCCACGGGAACACAGTTCACTGCAGCAGCCGACACCGCCTCCAGTTATCACCCACACAGAAAGAAGCCTGACCGTTATAATGGCACGTTTGTGTGGCGTACATGTGCACATATGTGAGCGCTTAGGAGAAACTGAGACAGATTGAAGGGAGTGAATGTGTCTATTTATACGGCTGGTCACCCACATCCCCTGCAGGCTATATGCAGCTGGGTGGTTGCTCTGCTGCAATACTGGAAAGTTGAAACATCGGTAAAAATACTGTAATCTCCGGACTATTGAGCGCACCTGAATATAAGCCGCACCCACCTAATTTAAAAAGGAAAAAAAAAACGTTGTACTAAATATACTTCGCACTTGCCGCAGGTGCCCACGTTGTAACATGTTTTGTTTTGTTTTTTCTTTGAAGAAAAAGTCATTTTAAACACAGCTTTGCTTATGGGTCAGGTCGGCAGACGGGAATGAGGGAGAGAGGGAGCGAGAGCTGCATGTCCGGGACGGTGTGCCTTATTCGGTCTTCGGACTGAGCTGTGGCATGCGTGGGGTGTGAGACTGGAGCTGCTGGAGGAGGGCGGAGCTCCGGAGGTGAAGCCCCACGCGGGCAGGCTGTGTGACCGAGACGATGAGCCTCCCATGGGCTCAAGAGAAGCCCGTGGGGGGGTGGAGGGGTGGTGGGTGAGAAGGGGGCTCTGTGAAAAGTGAATAAAGCCCCGGAGATGTATCGGCGGCATGAAGCACGTTAACCCTTAAAAATCCATTTATTAGTCACGTCATTGTATAAGCCACATGGATCATAGCACGTGAAAAAAGCAGCGGCTTAAAGTCCGGAAACTACGGTATTTATTTATTAATTAAATTTTCTTATTATTATTTTAGTTTTTTTGTGTTTTTGAACATGCTGCATGCTCAGCTTTTCAATACTCAGAGTTTAGGAGCATGACAGGACCTGCGTTGTGACTAAAGCCTTTAACTGACATTGTCATTAGACATTTGTCCTTATAACAAGGCAAATTCATCATCGGACATTAGCTGCACTAGTTTCAATGTCTTTATGATTTATAAGTTTATAGTGTGTTGCCCTAAATTCTGATTGCGTCCCAGGAGAATATGGACTGGGAGTCATGACTGTCTGGGGGCCGCCATTATTGTTATTGTTACGTCTCCTGAGCATGTGCAGATTAACTACTTACTACGACTGTGGTGCACATGTGCAGTAACAGGGCTTCAAAAAAGTAGTTTTTTTCCCCCCCGTTTCCACAGAAACAGAGTTGGTGCATGTTCAAAAATATCCACCTTTGAAGCAGTTGTCAAAAAGTTGCATTTTCAGTGGCTCGGAGCCCCATTGTCGTGTAAACAGACACGCAAAATGCAATTACCAACCAAGCACAAAACAAAGGTTTAAGGCATGGCCTACAGGCCAGCATTTCTCCAGGCTTCTACATTTCCATTTGAATATTTCAACCGTGGACACACATTCGTACCATTAAAATCTCACATGAAAAAAATTAAGCCGTGGCAATTCAACAGATCTCTGGAAGCAATTATACTTGAGTGTTCTCTTGCATCATGATTATGAATTGGAAAAGCTCTCTATCGAGCAGGTAGGTCAGTTTGGCATCAGCTCCTACGTAACAAAGGTTTACAAATATTTTTAATTCTCTTACTAGAAAGAAAAAAAAACACAACCTATTTTTTTTTTGCTTCTCTTGGTGTTATGTTTATTATTCAACTATGACATAAATGTTTCAATATCTAATTTCTTTGCTTTTGATGTTGCCTTGCTGTGCACCCTTACGCCAGATCATAAATAGTTCTTAGCCGATTTCCTAACAGTACTAAAGAGGATTTCATGCAAATTCCAAGGCTGCAACAGCTTTTGAAAGCAAAATTATGTTGACCCCAGGACTAAGGTTTCATTGGGGGTTGCATCTAACTCGAATTTAAATTTCCTGTGGTCAGCCCAGTGTTAGTCAGAGATTTATTGAGCAAGTGGCAATTTCGCATTCATGAAGTAGCTTCATATTTTAATCATGGGAACATAAATTAATATCATTTTGAACATCACAAACATTCACAATTTAAGAATAGAGGTTGGTGCATGCTGTGCAGATAATGCTGGGGCCAGATGTGGGACGTTAAGACTACATTTTGAACTTTGACTTGATGTTTCATTACTCATTCCTTTTGTACGCAGCTAAATTAGCTCCTTGAACAGTGATGATGATGATGATGAAGAAATGTGATGGGACTTGAATGTTTATACCATCGGAAAGCTGGGGCTATATGCTCATCACATAAAGGCAAATTATAAGTTGTGACCTTGGACGGGTGTTCCTCTGGTATGAGTGTAATATCAAGTCGCTCGTTTTATCCAAAGGGCTCCTGCGTCCATCATGTGGCTATAGACGGTTGTGAAGGTATTGCAGATTATTTTCAGATTTTCTTGAATGTCACAGAGAAATTCAACCACATAAAAAGCTACACGTGCAGATTATTTATGACAGGCCGAGGACCTTTCAGCATTCCTCCATCCAGACGGAGCTCAAAAACAGAGCGAGTACATCTCTGCACAGAGAAAAGCCAATAAGGATGTTCAGACTTCTGATCAGGAGACCTCCTGCAGCTCTCCTTTTGGAGGTATGCTAGATATGGGCAACAAGATCCTAAAGTAACCAGATTTGAGTGTTTTGTTTCTATCTGATGTTGTCTACATGGTCTCATACTGTGAGTAGATCATACTTCTTAACAAGTACCACATGGCCAGACTTTAAGTGTGACCAGTTTTTTCAGATATCATGTCTCACTATAAATACCACTCTTTTTTTTTTTTTATCCAAAACAAGTAAATTCTGCAAGCCCTGCGTTGGTGCTCACCAAAGTTGTCTACTGCTCCAAGCGGAGGTTCACCTCTCACTGCTATAATCCCCCTCAAGGACTAAAGTCAACCACGGGTTACTTCAAGTAAGAAAACTGTAAGAAGAAAAAAAAATAATAAACAGCTGTGGCAGTTGCGCACACACCCCCATCGGGTTCTCCCACAGAGACATGGCGATGGAACTTCCAATCACCACACTTTTAATGTTGAACACAAAGCAAAACCACACACTGACACACAGCCTCAGTTCAGGTACTGCTCCAGTGTGTCTGCCCCCCCCCCGACTGCCACTCCTGTGTCCGGGTGGCTCCTCCTTTATGGGCAGAGAGGTGATTAAGTACCTGATGTGAATCAGGTGTGCTGCCTCACCTCTCTGCCACAACAGCTTTTTAAGCGTTAATGTGTCTGTTTTTCTGGGGAATCGGGGTCAGTAGTGATTGTCTCTCTATAGCCCCGAGTCAGCAGGTATCAGTTCTAGCACCTCCCAATCTGAGTTGATGAAAGCAGAGCATTTTGGGGGGGGGGTGGAAGGATACAACACCAGAGGTGTCAAGGAGCTTGTTTTGTTCCGAATTTGTATTGTCCATCTGCAATATATCAATATATCAATGACACTTAATTTTCCAAAGCGGTTTGACAATACACACATCTGGAGCTTGATAAACTTCACACATGATTAATATTGTAAAACAATAATTAATAACATCTCCCTGCAATTTTAACCATTTCTTGCATCTTCCTTCAATATTTTTCTTGTTTTCCTATTTTTTATTCCAACGTTTATTTTCAACTAAGTCACGTTGTGGCTGTATATTATTTTGTGAACAAACCGAATTGTTTGCTCGTGTGAAACACTGTTTCTTTTCCAGTGACATATTTTCCCTCAGTGTTGCATCTGAACTAAATATTATATTAGAAAAACACTGGCATACCAAGTAAAGCACTGGCATTAAGCACCCATTAATTTATCCGAGCCCGAGGAGCAGAATAAATACGAAAATGAGGAGTTTAATGGCGCATTAGTTTAGAACTAGTGGAACAGGCCCTGGGCTGTGTCTTGAAAAGGCAACTATTATGAAAACCAACCTGTCAGACACTTCAAAGAAGAGACCAGTCTCCAGTCGCACTGTTTCCACGAGGAGGATGCGCCTTTGCTGGCTGAAGAACTGCTGACTGAAATGCAGGAAAAAGGTGAAAAGGTTGCATGAGATTACCCAAAATCATTTACATAGAGCAGCTTTTGAATTAGGTTGAATAATATTCCTTTGCTTCTTAAGTATTACAACACGCTAAAGTGGCAAAAAAAACAATGTTTCCATTGCGTTTGCATGTTTGTCATATATTATTGATATATATCTAAGCAAGTACAATTTATCTCATATTCTCCTGGTGTCAGTATTCATTATGATGTTAAAAGTATCCATGCAACTCACAGACCATATTTATTTTTACACACGGTCTGATAGATACTGCCCGCACGGCACATTTACTTTTCAAAGGTACAACTTATCCAGGGGAATAAGGCCGAAAAAATTGTGAATTTTGAAATTTTTGGGTTTGTTTTAGGACACTCTGACTCAGTCAGTATCGGTAAAAACATAGCAATATCAATTTAAATATTGAGTTGAGTTGTACTTGGGGTCTTCTGTGTTGACTTTGCATGTTCACCCTGTGCTTGCATGACTCTTCTTGGGTGTCAAACCTGTGGCGTACCCTGCTTCAGTCCAAAGTCACCTGGGATTAACTGGTGCCACATCCCTCTGTGTTGGATAAGGAAGACAGATGGATGGATGGATGGATGGATGGATGGATATGTGTATATGTTTATATTTATGAATCAAGTGGAACATTTGTAGGTCGACAGCAGCACATCAGTGAGTTGAAGCGGATTTATAAGCAGTCAGCCAAATGAAGCAGCAGCTGTTAGCAGCTCTGAGTAACATATGTATGGGGAAGAGTGACCTAACTCCACCTACTGGAGTCAGAAGTCAACATTTATGATGGCTTCTGGCAGTGGACTTAACTTAGATAGAGGCAACACAGGAAATATATGTCACCATGCACTGATGGATCCTCTGAATTCCTGACGACAGTATGGCAGCGCAACTACTTTTACTCGCCACTTATCTCTCTTGAGAGCATATCATCTAATTTTTGTAATAATCACGTGAAATTGTGAATGTCAATAACGTAGAAAATGATGTAAGAAGCACAAGCATCTTGTTTGTCTTGTTGTAAAATCTGCTGGAGATTAGATCATAACATGTGTTGTCTAAAAATACACAATGACAATTTACTAGATGGTGACAGTATCATTACTGTAACACTGACACCAGCTACTTAAAGGCTATAGCTATATATCTCTAGATTTGTTTTTCTAAATACTTTATTGATCCCTCTTGTGAAAAAATATTAATATAACCCATCCTATTCCAATATATTTGAGATATTTATATACTTACATATAACCTGTTTTCTGCATATTATGTAAATCAAACATGATGAAAATCTTTTTTTTTTAAATCATAGTTTGTGATAATTTCAGGCCGTAGAGAACATAATTCAAATAACAATGACAGTTGTTCAAATTGGTGTGACAACATGTGGATTATTAGGTAGATGTGACCAAAAGAAAAACTAAAAACATTCCGAGGACCACCCAGGGAGCCACATTGATGTCCTGCAAAATTCATACCTGTGAACCTTGAGTCTGCTTCTCTCGACCACCACTACACTCCACTGTGTGACTATTGGGCTGGACCTCTTATCTGTCTTCAGAACCATCTGAATCCTCCGTGGCATAAATTTAACAACGTGCTAGAAGCATCACAAATTCTCAACCTCCCATCTGAATGTGGTAGGTTTAATCAAGAATATTAAGACAAGACAACATTTTTTCCAAGTCTTCCACTGTCTATTATTGATGAGCCTGTGCAAAATGCAGCCTCAGTGTCCTGTTCTTATCTGACAGGACTGGCACTCGACGAGTTGTAGCCCATCGGCTTCGACGCGTTGTGTGGTCAGGGATGGTTCCCTCTGTACTTTGAGTATCACGTGTGGTTATTTGAGTTAGTGTTGCATTGCTATCATCTTCAACCAGTCTGGTCATTCTCTTCTGATCACTGGCATTATTATTATTATTTTTTTTTAACCGCCACTGACTAGATATGTTCTTTGAGATGAAGAAGTCCCAGAACGGCAGTTTTTCCAAATACTCAGACAAGCCCATCTGGCACCAACTGCTATGCCACATTCAAAGTCGCTTAAATCAGCTTTTCCCCCCATTGTCATGCTCAGTTTGGACTTCAGCAGCTCATCACGCTTTCCACATACAGTGATTATTGCTCTGTGCATTGGCTGATTGACTATTTGCATTAATGAGTACTTGAACGTGTCTTACTAACCAAGGGGTTGGCGAGTGTACATGAATGTTGGTGAAATGTTAAACATTTGATTAGCTTGTGGATAACACATGAATGCAAGAATCAGACAATACAGAAAAACAACAATAGTTTATTTTAACCATATTTTGTGTATGAACTACAAACTCTGGTCTCTATAATCATCTCCATATTTTTTTAAAGGTCATGAAATAATGCTTACATGAAAATCAATCTCTTATTCTTTTACAGCATGTTTCTCTTCTTTTCACTTTTAGAACAGGTTGTTGGCACATGTAAAATCAAAAATGTTAAAAAAATTGTTTTTATTTTATTTTCAAAATGTATTTTTTTTTTTTTTTTTTTTTTTTTTTTATAAATCTACCACTAGAACAGCATTCCCTCTCAGAAAGAAAAGAGAAAGTAATGTGAAAAGGAATATTGACCAAAATACTTAAGATAGCTTACACACATGAGACAGCTTGACTAAAATGCAACACATTTATCAGTGAAACCCTCAAATGGTGTAACTCCAGGTAAATAAAAAAAAAAAAAAAAAATGGTCACAGTCTCGAACAAAACTGTCTGGAAATGTGAGCCCCATCCCACCACCTCCAACTGAAGCACAGCGACACGAGACACACTCTAGTCATTCAGTGGTTTACAAATGTGACTTAACACAAGTGCGATAATGGGATAAAAAGTATTTGGGGAATGGAAAAAAAAAAAAAAAAGGAAGCGTGACATAGAGCTGGATTATAATTACCCCGGGACCTATTATTTAGAACATCTATTTGCCATATCCGAGTGCAGCACATTCACTCTGAACAGCTAAAGTATTGAGCTGAACTTAAATTTTACAGAATAAATCAGAACTACCTTGATCATCAGATGATATAAAATGATGCAGTGGGTCTTTACACTGATTAGATATAACAGCTCCCTGCATTTGCCTTTGAAATGTATCAAAGTTCCCGTTCATAATTTCGGTTCCAGCCTCCGTGTATATATAATTTAATTTGGCAGAGACAGAAATATGTGATAATGAAATGAAGTCATGCTGTTTCCTGCAAAACTAATATTATTCGATTTTTCTCCATATGAGGTGTAATTTACTGCAGTAACCTTTCACATTCTGGCCAGTGAATATTTACATAAACAGCCTATGCAACAGATCACAGACGCATACCCCAGGTAATTGTAGGTCTGGGTATTGTTATCATAACCTTGTTTACATCCATTCAAGTTTAATTACCTTGTGATGCAAACGGGCTCTTTTTTATCATTTGGCTGAATTTGAAAGATTTGAAAGATTTCTCTTTTTTTTGGATATAATAATCCTGTTTCAGTGGAAAACATCCACTTAAATCATTAATAGGTGCTGTAATATATTTGGAGTTGACATTTAGTGAATTTGCTCCTGAATAAGTGACAATAAACTCCAGTCGATTTATCCTTTGCTGTGCTCTGTGTTGACTTTCAATGAGGCCAGTACAGCTCACATGGTTTAACCAGTTTAAGATCCGGAGACTTTAACATGACAGTATTGTACATAACATGAATACAAAATATCTCTGTATTATCCGTTCAACCGAATGGACCACCAATAGGCTGTTTATGCATTGGGTGAAGTTTAAGATTTTTTTGCACATTTGTTTGCACTCCTGTTGCTATTTCAACCATATTTATAAAAAGCACCACTGGAACCCATCATGAAAAGAATCCAGCTGATCACATCGTTGGTGATTCGGACTTAAACAGAATGAATGTATAAAACTCAAGGTATTGTACACATTTTTGGAGGGGTGCCAGCTGTGAGGTTAGTGTTATACCAGTCCCAGCAGATTATTATGACGACCAACCATACAGTGCTGAAGTGCCCTATTTCCCCCCATTAGCATCAGACAGTTTTTCACTGTGTATTCTGATATCTCACTATCAGAGCTGACACTAATTTGTGCAGTACTTGGAACTGCAGTTTGGTTGAAGGCTCTAAGCCAGCCGTCACATACACAATCTGGCCCTTGCTAAAGTCAAATCTTAAGATTTCCCCAATTCTACTGCTTTTAACACATCAAATTTTTGGATATGATGTTTGCTCGTATCTGAACATATCCCATCCACAAACAGGTGCCATGATAAAAAAAGATAAACAATGCTTTTCTCCTAACCGGTCAGTGGCCATGCTGTTATGTCTGATAAGTGTAACTATGATATCTTCATGGAAAACAAAGGGAAATATCTGTACAAATAGTTTGTGTGAGGCAACCGTGTATAAATCTTTAATGTAAAACCGTAATGTAATAAATCCTCAAAACCGAGTTGCATGACAGTCGCCTGACCTTTTTATATTTTTTACTGTTGAGCAAAAGCTGCACTTACATGCAAAATCTAAATCTTTGGGCCATCTGCCAAATGTCTGCCTAACCACTGCATTTATGGTGCCCGGCACCACTTCTCACAGTGCACGCTTTGAAATGGTTTCCAAGGTGTGGACACCTGCAGAGCTGTGTCCATCCAAAGCCCATGGGCACATCAATTAAAATGTAAATGATGTTGTTGCTAAGGAGGAAGAGGGACAGGCAGGTGTAACCCAAACATCTGGTTGATGTCCGATCCCACACATTCACCTCTAAAGCCTCTTGCAGCATAAGCCTTGCCACTCAGGGCCAAGTCCTGTGGTTGGCAGAGACAGGGTGTGAATCTGGGGCTGCCAGTTACTGCCCATGTGGAAATGTGGTGCACAGATGACAGGCAATGTGCTCAGACAGCTGTATAAAGGGTTTAAGCTCTTTCTTTAGCCCATCGGTCTGTTTCTGACAGTACCACTGCAGTACGGCAGATGAGGTAAGGGGTCCCAGCATGAAAAAGGTGGCTTCAAAGCAATCATCTCCATATGCAACACTACAAAGCGCAGAAAGGTAAAGGTGAGGTCACGATACATCGGAGGGGGGCTTTTGGAGCCAGTGAACTTTTGTCAGAATTAAACATCATCTACATTTAAGTGGACATGTTGCCCTTGTGATTCAGTCAAAATTAGATTGTTTCTAAAGTATAAAATAATGCTCTGAGTTTGAATCTCTCCCAAATAAATCAATGGTATGCTTTATTTAATAATCTGAGGATTTAAGGAATTTTAATCAGGATGAGTTCAGATTGGGATGACTAAAGACTTTGCATATACATTAGGTACATTGAACTATCGATCAATGTAAATTCACTGAAAACAAAATGCTCTTCTCTTCTAATTGTAAGCCTCAGCTTTAACCACAGAAAAAGGCAGCTTGCAATTTCTTAAGATCCCCACTCTCGTGATGACAGACAAGCGAGTGCCTATGGATGTGGCAAATATAATTACGCAGTGAGTTTTAATCAAATTTGATCGCTGGAAGTTCTGCCACTCACTGTAAAATGACGAGCATCTCAGTTACAGATGGTCACAAAAAGATTTCATCAGTTAATCCACAACTGGAGAAAATCCTTAATGTGCTCTAGAGTTCTTTGATACATCCAGAAAACTAGGTTACCATCGTGCCTCATCACAAACTTGCGGCACTAACCCCCCACCCCCCCGCAAAAAAAAAAAAAAAAAAAACGAATTGAAAATGGAACAATAATTTGCTTGAGGATTTTTGTCTGCTGACAGTTTTAAAACATATTATCAAACCAATGTTGTGACATGAGAGGAATTAAACAGCAAAATAAAACAACAACAACACATGAATTAAGTGCTGAAAAAATAATTGCAGAATACAGTTTTTTCTTGATTTAACCACAATATTTTTTTCTTAAATAAATAACTTCTGTTTTGTAAAGACACTTTTTGAAACAGTAGACATACTCTAAATCCCAAAGTCATTGAAATAACATCACCAGCCACTGATTTGTCAAACACATGAGTCCGTTCCTCCATGTTTGAGCCACAGTCCTTGCATCTTATTGTCAGGAAAGTCCTGTCAGTAATGCCTCGAAGTAATTCCATCTCTAATGTCTCGAAAAAGTATTAGATTTGGGTCTCTTGTACATTGTCTTTTGAGCTGGCCCGGATTAACAAAGGTTCGTGCGCTGAGCTGTGTATGGAGTTGATAGTGGAGGCATGGTTATAAGCAGCCTTGTAGGCGTTATAGTGGTTGAGGTGCTCATGCTCGAGAGGAGGCAGAGTCAGGTGGCCCTCCATGCCCGGGCCTCCTGTGACGCAGTCCTCATCCACATTGATGATCTCAATGGTGCGTGTGGGTGCGTGGTGGTTCTGCTGGTGGTGCTGTTTGCGCATCTTGTAGAAGATTATCAGCATGACAGCTGCCATGAGTGTGATTGCGACGAAGCAGCCAATAATGATCTTGGTCGTCTTCATGACTTCATCCAAGCCGTTGAGTGAGCCATCCGCTCCCATCTCCGTGACTGGGATGGTGTATGTCTTCTCTGTGGCACGGGTCGAGGGTGGGGTTCGGACGGTAGTAGTCGTTGTTGAAGTGGATGAAGCGAACTCCCATGTACCAGCAGAGGGAGTCGGGCCCACCTTCTGGTGCACGGTTGTGGTGAAGCCTTCATTGTGTGGTGTTTCTATTGTCTCCACCGTCACTGTGGTAAAGTAGCTGAAACTACTGTTCTCTGTTGAGGACACATTGAGTGTGGCAGAAGCTGTTGTGTTACCTGCAGAATTACTCACCATGCACGTATACGTGCCGGTGTCCTGCATGGTAACATTGGTGAAGTTCAGTGTACCGTCATTCAGCACGGAGATTCTGATCTTGTATGCACCGTGGGTCATGATGGAACCATTGGGTGTAATCCAGCTTACTGAGGTCAAGGAGCTGGCTCTGCATTTCAACTCTGCAGCACTTCCCTCTGTCACATTTAGGTCTGTTGGAGGCTCCACAATAACAGGAGCATAACAGTGAAAGTAATTCTGGTCCAGCTCACCAATGTACCGTCCCTTGTGGAGAGTAGGTGAGCTGCAGCGGGCACAGCAGCTGGTGTTTGCTGGTACCATCTCCTTTAGCCACCAGCTAAGCCACAGGATGTCACAGTTGCAATTCCAAGGGTTGTGGTGCAAGTGCACCCTCTCCAGGTGATGTAAAGGGGTGAAGAGGTCATGGGGCAAAAGGGTAAGGTTATTGTGGGCTAAATTGAGCTCCACCAGTGACTGCAGATCATCAAAAGAGTTCCTCTCTATGGTCTGGATCTGAGCATGCATCATCCATAGCTTTTGTAAGTGGATCAGCCCTTTAAATGAACCTGGCCGGATGACAGATAACTGGTTTCCTGACATCTCGAGTTCATCCAGCTTCACCAGGGGAATAAGATTGGGAATTTCTTTCAGATTGCACATTCCCAGATTTAAGTAGCGTAGATTACTCAGCCCTTCAAAAGCCCCGTCAGATATGTAGGAGAGCCGTTTGAGCTCCCCAAGGTCCAACCGTCGTAATGAGGGCACTCTGTTGAAAGCATAAGAAGGAATACTCTCTATGGGGTTATTCCTCAACCAAAGCTCCTTTAGTTTGGACAGGTACTCAAATGCCCCGTTTGGGATAGTGGTGAGGCGGTTATCAAAAAGCTCCAAGGTATTGAGGCTCGCGAGTCCATTGAAGGCGCCAAGCTCAATTTTGCGTATGTGGTTTTTGCTCAGCTGCAAAATCTCTAGATGTCTGAGGTGCTTAAAGCTGTCCACCTTTATGACCTGAATGAGATTTTCTTGCAGATTCAGGTAGCGTGTGTTGGTAGAAATGCCATCAGGAACATCCCGTAGGCCTCTGCGGGTGCAGATGACTTTGCTGAACTGGTTACTGCAGGAGCAGAGAGAGGGACACGTCTGAGCACGAACCAGTCCTGCCACCACCAGCAGCTGGAGGGCCAGGAGCAGCACAAACAAAGGGTCGGACAAGGCCCGGTTCCACCTAGGACCTCGCATCATCTGCTGCTGCTGAGAGGAGGTCATCTTGTTTAACATTCATAATTCACTGACTGGTCTTCCGCTCTCTGGAAAGAGGATTCGGGCCCACTACAATAAAACAAAAGAGAGAGAAAAAAAAGATAGTTATTCAAGTAAGAGCACAACCCCATGTGTGACTTCTCTTCATTTACATTTCAATATAAAAACAAACAAGGGCACAAACAAAGAAACAAGAGTTCACAAAACAAACCAAAGTACAATTAAAAAATAATACACCCACACGACAGAAAGGCTCATATCAATTTTTGAGCGCGCTGTCCTTGCACTCTCAGTCACGTAAAACAAAACGACAATAAAACTGCAGACATCTGTGCTGTATCTCTGCGGGAGGAGGAAGCGGAGGGAAGAAAAGCAGCGATGACTGCTGTGTTGTGTGATTTATATTTGAGACTGAGGGGACATAAATAATAAGGAAGCTCGCCACCCACCAGTCCTTCAATCGAGTCGAGATATCTGGAAACGTCTGATTACAACTCACAGTTCCTCAAAGGCATGGAGGCGACTGGAATGTCAAACAAGTAGGCCAAAATGGGAGCAGGGAATTTGCTTGTGTGACTCTTGATGAATAATACTGGGAAATGTGGGAACACAAACAATAACATTTTTATGTTAGGAATGTATGTATGAACGAAAGATGGCACCATGCCAGCTGGTTGTTAACTTGTAATGTACCTATTTATTCCTCAAAGTTGTTGTTGCAAGCATTGTCTTTGCTCTCGCTCTGTGAAAATGGTGACAAATAGTTGCTTTTCATACAGTGTACATCACAGGCATAGATAAAACAGATTACTTCAAATAAAAAAAATATCTGAGAACACAAAAAGTCCAGTGAAATGTTGGATTTTGGTTCATTTTTAGTGGATAAAACAGTTTGTGCAACCATCCTTTTTACAGCTAGGAAATAATTTTGAAATCAAAGTCCTATTTTCTGTAGGTTCAATAACAGAATGATGCATTGAGTCATTGTGTTTTACTGTAATAAATTAAGGTCTTTTCAATCTCAACATACACCACTCACAAAGAAAACCTGTGCTGATAAAATACACATATTACTGATTTTTTTAAAGCTAAGAAATTATATGGATCAGCAATAAACCTACAAATATACATTTTCCTGCAGCCTCCATACTTATTTTCTATAATTACAATAATCACGTGGAATTTCTGCCACTGAAGTGGTTACACGCTCACAGGAAGCTGCGTTCCCTCAGTGTTGTTTTTTCATCGTCAGACTTTTCTTCTCAGCCTCAAAATGTTTTACCATTCGCAGCGAGATCCGCAATGCGATTCATTATTGAATCTGACCTGTATTTGAAAAGCATCCCATAATTAGATCTTTGGCGACTTAATCGATGATAGGTCATTAACAGTCAACACAACTGACAAAACTTTATTTGCCTGAAATGGTAACTCAGCAGAAACCAAATACTGTTGAAATTCGCGCACAGAGAGGATTTAAACTTCAAAAGAAAGGTGTCAGTGGAGGAAAGTAATAAATAATCAGATATACCTTTCCTCTGAAAAATGAATCTAACATGGTAATTAGATGAGCTTTATTGTTCAGGTATGACGTGTCTGCCTGATCACAAATAACGGTGTTGAATCATTTAGTACATATACATTACTTACTGTATACATAGGCGTATGTTAAGTTATGCAGAAAATTACCGTCATTATATAGTTTAAAAATATTTTCTTTTCATGCAGTTGTCAGAATTAATTTCCTGCACAATTCATTTGGAATGTAACCGTACGTCATTTGGTTCTCTATATTCTCTATGTGAAACACAAGAGGGCCCTATGGGCGGGCTGTATGTGAGTCATACCTCACAGAACATTTATAGAGTGTCTAATCTACCTGACCTGAATGTTTCTCAGAATGTGCAAGGAAAGTGGAGCACATTCAGAAAAATCAATGTGAACATGGTGAGAACGATGTACACTCCAAACAGAAAGTGGCAGTGTTACATCTGTTGGTTAAACAAAATAAATACCGATCAACCAATACAGTGTGTTGTTAAAATACACAGAACTACACCGATCTATTCAATTTTAACACGGGCTTTATTCAAGTTAAGGTTGTGGAGCTCAGAATAGCTGACGCTGAGCAACATGCATGGCGACCCTCATTCAAACACAGAACAACTCATACACAAGCACTTCAATGCTGACCAATTTACACTTTAGTGCCAATTCCCGGTCAAAAGAAAATGTATACATACACAGGGGAAATAGGCAAACTCTACCCAGAAAGGCCTTGACCAGGAATCAAACTACAGGTTTTCTCACTGTTAGAAAAGCATGCCAACCACTGCACCACCCTGCAGCCTCAAACAGCTACAGAACAACCTTAAAAACAGTCATCAAGGGGCTGCTACCTCTCAGATCTGTTTAAACTTACAAACAGTGCAATCATATCAGCTCCAAGACATAAGAGTTCTTTGGGGAAGTGTTTAATGAATTAAATGAAACTGTTGCCATATTTAAATAGTCTAATTACAAATACATATCTTTTTTATTGACAATGAGTCAACTCTCAGTGAGGAGGGCTTTTAAAAATGTAAAATTCAAAAATGATGTAACACATTAAAGATGAGGGGTTGCTGTAAATAGACCAGAGGAGACAGACTCCAAATTGACAAACACACACAAACACAGTTCAAACAACTATGAAGAATACTTGAAAAATAATATGTGACATCACTCTGATGCGCATATCTATTCTCTTTTTCATAATTTCAGATATTTCTGCCCTCTTAAATGACAGCTGCTTTTACATGAATGGCGCCGTATGATTGCAGTGTTTCCTGCTTTTATACGTAATGCTCCACACACAGACTAATCTGCAACAGAAAGCTCTTCACTTAGGAAGGAGCAGGCTATTACTGTAACTACTGATTAATTGCTTGATTACTGACTCCATTAATTCTCCAATTACAAAATTCAAATTCCGAGAAGCCAGAGCCTGGGGGCGACGAAAGATGTTGTTTGCATGCAGGGGGACGAGGCGAATATGACGGGGGATCACACACCAGGCTGAAAATCACATTCCATTATGACGACTTTAATTTGTGAGGAATTACAACCTGGCACAAAACAACGGACTGTGACACAATCCAAAGCGTCTTTTCTGCTTGTGAGTTCCATTGCTGTTCTAGAAAAAAAAAAAATCTAAAAAGGAAGGGGAACACTTTCAGGAACATATACGTTCAGACATGAACAATTATTTTTCAAGGTGAAATTCCATCAACGATACGACCTACTAACTAATTATGAGTCAGTTAGGACAGCGGTGTCAAATCCATTTCAGTTCTAGAGCAACATACACCCCAGTTTGATCTGAAGTGGGCCAAGACAGTGAAATCCAAATGGGTCCAAATGGGTTTGTGCAGACCGCTGCAACCTTCCGAGCTTAAAAAACAACCAAAAAAACTAAACAAAAACATGATTAAATAAACATTTCAATCAGATTGTTAATGTTAATCTTTTATCTGACACTTTGAGAAGAGAACTGTGTGCCTCATAGACATGAATAAATTATCTGGCGTTATCTTGTTTGGGGGCCAAAGATAAACATGTTTGACATGGCATTTTGTGTTAAAAGCTCCACTTTGAGAAAAAGTCTGCCGTTTCCGCCTCAATCCAAAGTCATGCAGCACACGTGAGAATGTTTGAGGCAATCCAGAGAAAAGGCAGCCGCAGACCAACTGTCACTCCAACTTAAATCTGAAACTTAATTCAAAAAGATTTCTGATAATAAATGAAATACATAAGCTTTAATTTAACGACCCGCCTTTTGCATTCAAAAAGCTGTTGCGCTTCTGTCCTTTAACTAGATCGACCCTCAGTTATTCATCAGACCTCAAATGATTCCCGAGAGCACTTCAGACAGAGAGAGGGGCAGTGACAAGTGAATCATTCCCCAAGCAAATTGTTCTTTGTCTATAGTTACAGGTTACAATTGTACTTATAAATATGGCTATATAGATTTTATTGGTAAATATGTACATCAACAACTACAGGGGTATGAATGACTGATGGATGAGGTAGAGAAGAAATAAGGGGTAAATAAGCTTTGCTTCCTCGTACTCCTTTTCGGATATGTCGGGCCATTTATTTATTTAGTTACTCATTTGTTACTTATTTTTTCTTTGCTTTGCTCTTTTGTGATTGTCCGTGTGTTTATTTTATTTTGTTTTGTTGTTGTTCCCACATAAAGTCCGAAATAAAGTTTCAAATCAAATCGAAAACTAGTTTCTGCAAACAAATAGATCAAAAAACAAACCTAAAACTGTTACTTCATCTTTCTCCAATCAATTATTTCAAGTGTTTTCTGTTGATTCGATTTAACAAACCCTGACCATGTTTATTTTGTTTTGTTTTTAGAATTTAATTAGGTCATTTTAATTGATACTTTCTCATGGAAAATACAGTGACACGTAGACAAAAAGCACAATTTCCACTTTAGTCTTCTCTTTTTCTCTTTACATTTTACTGCATCCAAAAATTCCCAAAACTGTCTTGACTTGAAGGTTTTTTTTTTTGGGTGAATCTGCCAAAAGATCTAACATCATATCTGTTCAGTCAAAAAACCTGCTGCTTGTCAGGCTCCGCAATTTCTGTAGCCTCTCCAATGCCTCAGAGTATAGCTTTGACAATATGATCTCGGGTGCGTGAATTAGAAAATGCTATTATTAATGCTTTCTTATAAAATATTTACCCTTTGCGAGGTCATCATGCAAGGCTGGTTTTGGACCACAGGCCATATGATTGGGAACCCCTGGGTTAGCGTGTACAAATATCTCTCCTATCCCATTCCACTATTTATTCATCCTCCTTTTTCAAGAGATCAAACCTTAAAGAGAGGTAAACAATGAATCAGCAGAACAGAATCCAAACTATGGCAGCAGCAGCAGCAGAGAGGACGATGATTTACAAAAACCAAACGATATGTTTGCACACTGACAAAGAAAGCTGCAAAATTGGATTGACACAGTGCAGTGATGGAATCACACCAAAAGAGATAAGGACAATGAGATTAAAAAAAGGAGCTTTTTGATTTTTTTCTTTATTATTTTTTTAACTTTTGTTGTTCTTGCAGATTATGAACTGCTGTGTTTTTGTTTCATAGTGAAAAAGTATGACGGAGATTAACGCCAGGACTCACAATTAAAGAGCAAAATATTTGAAAACATTTGTGAATTATGGTTCAGCAGATTTAGAAATGACTGGAGTGAACACAAATATGAATAAAATAAAATGAAGAATTAATAGATGCCTGCAATGTGGAGAAAAACAGTGAAAGGTGATAAAATGGTAAATGTAATAACAGAAAAGAACTGGAATGAAATCCATAAAAAAAGAGAGTAAAATATAAATGGAAGCGTCTCAAAAACATAGATATAAATAGAAGCATAAAAAAGTGACGCTTTAACTGCGGCTTCAACAAATGTGTAAGTTCTGCTTTCAGGAAGCACTGAAATGGAGGAGTATCTGAGGAGTCGTCCAGACTCATGAACTACAAACATTTCAGACCATGTAGTGTTTTGTAAACGAGTAATAGAATTTTTTAAATCAATACAAAAATACAAAAACCAGCAGGTCGCCGGTGTAAAAATTGTAAAATGTGGGTTTTGTATACTCGTGTTTTTTCGTTTTTTTTTTTCTGAATTCTGAAGTAACTGCAGTTGATGAATTGAACTCTCCGGTAGAGCAAAAAGGAGAGCTGTGTGGTAGCTTAACCTGCTGGTAGCGAAAGGCTCACATTGTTCAGAGAGAGAAATATAGAAGTCTGCAGATATTTCTTTTGAGATGAAAGAAATGTAATAAAAAAAAAGCAGCTGACTGTGACGTGTAAATAAAACTCAGGTCACACAGTGGATGTGAAGACGTTTTTAATACGACCATGAAATTTAAATGTATGTCACCAAACCAATCTAAAAGGTTAAGTTAATGTATTTTAATTGAAAGTTGTATATTATCTCTTTCACAGTCTGAGCTGATGTGTTATCCACTTAGAATAGCAGTTAGATAAACTGATAATACAGATTTGGTGACAGTTTAATGTACTATGAATAATTTATGCCTGTCAAGAAGACACCTATAAATGTGTTTGAAAAAGATTACTTCTGTCTTAACCTCTTAAACGAAGGCCATTGTTACATCCACTCAGCTCTTCATTGTCCTCCCCGTAAACCTTCCCTGATTTCTCATCAGACCACTTAACAGTAACCAAAGAGAAAGCCTCAGACAAGAGGAAACTCATCATTTTGAATGACACAAACTCATCAATGGGTCCTTATAAATACAATAGGTCCCTGGCTTAAATTGTTATACACTGTTTGGCATTCAAAAAGCATCTTTAATCTCATCGAGGCTTCGCACCCGCTGCATCACACGGCATACACCAGACAGATCTTCAGTAACAAGGTTGTTGCTTTTGCTCCACATTATTCTCACTGACCGCTGAGATTCATTAGCTTTTTTTAAATTTTAGAATCGAGTCAGCATACAATAATGTTATTTCCTCATGAACACCTGATGTACGCAAACCACTTAACCTAAAAATGTTGGGTTACCGATCTTGTATCAAACATTACAACTGTTATCCGACACTTGCATCATGTCCAACTTCAAATAACTGGGTGCAACACGAATGAAAGCCTTTATTTATACCAAAGTACCGCGTTTTATATCTTTATTCCACTGCTTTCTGAAACCTCCAACACTGATGGCATAATCATCATTTTTGCATGTGATGTTTCGTTTATCTTGGCAACATAATTTATATTTATGCGGATTTTAGAGAAATCACACTGTGAGTGCACATACTGCGCGGCACAGCAGTTTCCACTGGGCCGGAGTCTCTGCTCTTTTCACCAGTACTGTAATTCTGAAGTCTGTATCATATTTTTGCAGTATAAATCAGCCAGAGCGGATTGAATTATTTAGCAGGGCTACAGGAAATTCAAGTTGGGCTAAAGCCTCCTAAAATAGGTCTGGTGACGGCACTGCTTGGCACAAGGCAAGGGAGCGGGTTTCTTCTGCGCTCTATCCATGGTCAACAAGCATGTTTTTTTTTTCTTCCTCTGTCACAAGCACATCTATAGCTTTATTTAAAGGATGAGAACAGTGAGAGGGGACTCGCCAAAGGCCTTCGTCACTTAGCTGATGCTCGAGTGCCTGCTGATTAGAAACTTTTCAACGAAGAGTGACTGACAGGCTCTTTATCTCGCACGCTACTAGACACGAGGGCATGATGAGAGATTGCAGTGGTAGACGTCGGTGACAGAGGAAGGACAGCACGTATGGTGCAGGGAGAGAGAGAGAGGAAGAGAGGAAGGCGGATTAATGAGATATGAATCAAATCAGGTCATTTCTTCATAATGCCAGCAATCTTGCAACGGCTCCAAATATAAACCAGAATCCTTTAAGGATTGGAGTGTGGGAGGGTTACCCACCACGTTGCATCACAAACATAGCTCCAGCCACCCTCACAGTGCAAACACATCAGGACCAGAGCACAAAAGAATGAAGATAGGCCTCTGTGCTGTAATTACTGGGTCACTTTTTGTAATATGTAGTCATATTCTGCATAGACTTTTATTATCACTGTTAATCTCACTCAGTATATTAGATATTCACTGAGGCAAAGACAGGGCACAACATTCACCCTTCAGCCATCATCAGACGCTGTTGTGCAACTGTTTAGACTGTTGTGCTAATATTTCGAAGATGAGAACATTGTGTCAGCATGTGTGACAAATCTGGCTTGCTTCTATATTTCTAATTCATTTCATAAATACATATATCAAATATATCTCTGCGGAACTTTTCCCATCAGCTTTTGCTTGACGTCACTATGGCTGTTGACCACTCTCAATATTTATTTAGATTTATTTTGACAGCTAATGTAATGGAAACATTTGCTGAGCTTTTAATACCTTCTGTCGTCAACAAATGTTTAAAGATAGTCTTTTGATCCCCTACACTTATTGACACAGAAAACCTACTTGAAACTTGTATATTCTGAAGATGTAATATCAAGCTAAATATTAGATTTTTTCTGCTGTAAACCTGTAGTTGGATTTTGTTGTGTAATGACAGGCAATGTATAATATAACTTATATATGGTGTAGAGGCAGTGTAGTCCGAAAGATCAGAGAAACAAGCTTATAACCAGATATTTGGAATCTCATCGCTGCGGCCTCCTGAACAAGCCTCCAAACCTGCAACTTCTTAGGCTGTAAGGAAGGACATCCAGCTTAAAAAAAAAAAAAAAAAAAAGAGCCAAATCACTCGTGCAGATGACATATTCCACTGAGGTGACCCCAGCTCGGAGCAGCCCAAACACATTTATCTCTCAGACTAAATGTACATATTCTTTAACAATTATGTTATCTTTCACAAATATTGAGCTTTATTATTGTAACTAAGTATTTTATGGTCTGCATTTATTTTTCCATTGACTGAACACAATATTGGGACATCAAACGTGTGGCCCAGAGGCTTATATGATCCCACATGAGAGTTCAATGTGATCCACTGGATATGAAGCAGTAAAAAACCCCTCTCTACAGGCAAGTATGAAATTTATAAATGTATGCATGTATTCTTTCAAAAGGCAAATTGAGGTTAGTATAAGGTCATAAAAGGAAGAAGTACAAACTATTTTTGTTCCATTTGGACAATGCGGGGGTCTGCGTGACGTCATCATCTCATAATAAACTAGTTCTATCTTTAAAATCTCAGAATCACTTTATTAATCCCTGGGGAAATTCGTTAGCAACGCAGCACAAACTGCAATTTTTCAAGCTCTTACGTAGCACAAATGATTGGGACTATTTTTAGGCAGTTTTGCGTGGAGTAGGACGCAGCTTCACGAAGGTGTGACTCGACTGCTCCAGCGGAGGAACTGCTTTTCATTGTTTTGATGCCGCGGTCAGTGCCGTTCTCATGAGAGCTGGCGTTTTAAAACGGCGATGTCTGGCGACAGAGCGGCCGCCTCGCTGTACTACGGCTTTGCAAACATCCACGTGGATGTGTTGCATTGCGGTGTTTTGAGCGTAAAATACGTCCAAACAGTTGACACGTTGTCATGAAACGTTGGATAGCACAGTGCTACCACGCTAGCCTGCTAGCTGGCTGCAAACTGTGGAATGGATTTCCTGACCCATTACTCCGCGTCTCATTGAGACCCGCCTCCGTTCAGGAAATCCATCCCACAGTTTGCAGCCAGCCAGCGAGCAGAGCAGCAGCAGGGAAACACTTAAGGAGTCATTTCAGCAACAGTAAAGCACAGACGAGCCTTCATGGATCGGAATTCTCCGCAGGTTGAATCGGAAATTGACGATGCGTGAATTACGTTGATATCGGAACCCGATACAGATACTGGATCAGATCGGACCCATCCCTAAGCAGAATGCCGAGTATTTGACCCTTGATCTGAAACAGCGATTCATCAGATTCAAAGAAGAAAAAGAGAAGCTGCTTAAAGAAAAAGAATGCGAGCTGAGAGTTCTGCAGGTGAAATAAAAACTCATGGAATCAGTCAAGTCAAGACCCTCAAACGGGCTTTGCACCCAAGGAAACTGATCTCAAACACTTTGAGACTCAGTTAACCAAGAAAGTCAGCCCGATGAAGGTAGTTACAGAAAAAAATTATGGTTGACAGTAATAACCGCTGGTGTCAAAGATGGGACAGCGGAGAGCAGGGAATGGTTGCAGAAAAGGAGGCAATCCACAAAAGCCACGAGGAGGTGGTGACCAAGCTCACCTTGGAAACTGACACCCTGAAGACATCAATGAGGGAGCAAAAGACCAAGGAAATGTGGAAGGAGTATCACATCAATCAACAAAAGAAGGCGGCTGCACCAGATGGCAGTTTCACAGGAGGAGAATGAGAAAAAAAGCGAAAGTGTCCTCACCAAGAAAAAAAGAAGAAGCAACCACCAGTGCCCTGCCCGAAAAGATGGTCTTGACTTAGAAGGTTCTGGACAATGAGTCAAAGCTGAGCAAGGTAAAGGACAGAATGTACCGGAAAGAGGCTGACTGGCAGAAGAAGTACCACACTCCGGCAGACCAGCTGAAACAGGAAATCAACGAGAAGGAAAAGAGCTTCAAGCAGAGTCGTGAGCTGCTGAAACAGTCCAAGCACGCAGAAGAGATTTGGGTTACCAAGGAGGAGAAATGGCTGGAACCAAGCAAAGAGGACCAATCAAGACCTTAAGGTCCTAATTGACCGAGGCATCTACTATCTGAATGAACTGGCCCCCAAAAGCAACAGAGAGAAGGCCAAGATTAAGAGAGCAGAAAAGAAAGTTCAGAAGGAGGCTGCCAAAACATGCAAGAAACAGATGGAAGAGAGGAAGAAGGAAAGCAGGAAGTGGGCTACGGAGGACACCAAAGACCAAAAAGAATAATAAGTAGGAGCTGATGGTGGAGGAAACACCAACTCACCCTTCTCTCTTTTCCTCTTAAACTGACATCCCCTATCATCCTCATCATTGTATAAGCCCAATCTTTAAAATAAATGCATTATCCTGCCTCCATACGATGCTTAATGTCTGTATGGTTCCATTGCAGCTCAGTGCTGCATGTAAGTATTATAATACTTCACAAACACTGACTAAAGAACCATGAATTCACTTTGTTTCGTGATGTGGGCTGAATTCAGCATCCACTCAAAGTTTTAAATAGAAGTTCAACAATACAACAGCATTCAAACTAGGGAACAATGAGGTACAAAACAAAGTTGTAACTCAATCTTTATTTAAAATGCCACAGTCGTTTTGCAGGCTTTATGTGCAGTAAGTTGTGACTTTTTGTGCACTTTGGAATAACTTCTAATTTGGCTCAGCCTCTTAAACATCCTCTCATTGCTGATATTTCATTAAATAAATCTCTTATTTCACATTTTCGGACAACTTCCATTTGAAATGTTGCCGTGTCGTTTTAGACAGACATTTGGCTTTCAGATTTTCAAATAAGAGAACATTTATGGATGAGTTATTCAATGCGTTTTTTTTTATATACATTTAAGTTAGGCATGCACAATGATACTGGCACAACATTGATAAACACTAAAAACTCAAACATCTGCATGAAACCCCAATAGCCACATGCCAAATTCTTTTTGTTTGTTTGGGGGTTTTTTGTGTGTTTTTTTTTTGTTGCACAACCAGAGTGAGCATGCCATAGGCATGCTCGGCCATCAAGGTTTAAAAAGAAAGAAAGAGAGAAGTCATTACGTCACTGAGCATAAAAGACAGAAAAATCAACCATGTCTGCTGTGTCGAGATAAGGTTTTAGAAACAGATAATGTCGCCGTTTGCAATTAATGCTTAAAGCCGTCATGCCAGGAGGAGTTAAAGCCCACTCATTATGAAATCCAACCAGGCTCGCTTCCCCATCCTGGTCCATGTGGCACGCAGGTACCTCGGTACACCCTGTACAAGTGTGAACAGCAGTTCAGCGCTGTCTCCCCCCCTGTGATCTACGAGAAGAGATACAGTGTCAGTGGTGTGAAATATAAGGCCCGTGAGCCAAAACCAGCCTGCCAGAGGTGCTTTTTTCTTCTTCTTCTTTTTTTTTTTTTAAATCTACACTGTAATGTAGAGAGTGAAACATTAACCTTTGTGATCAGATAGGACAAAATGCTGCTCCAACATCTGTTCCCTCTGTTTGTGAGTGTATTACAGCAGTAGTGTAAAACAAAGTACGAACCGCCAGCCAATGCAACAACCTGCAGTGTGAACGTAGCCTCAGAATCCCCTCAGCATGTACAGAATGTGGCAAGTGCTCGTGTCCACACTAGTTCTTATACATTTGGAAGTTTTTTTGACCCCTTTACTGTGCGTGACAGAGCTTTTTATGCACTTTCAGCAGCTGTTCATCTTACAGCTATCTCATTTTGCACTTCCTATTTCGTATCTTACAAATAAATCAAATTAGATTCTCAGTGTGTTTGTGCAGTGATGGGTAAAAAGCTTGTTTCCACCTATAAAAAAATTCATTTATAGAAGTATTTGAAATCACACACACTTTATTTGTCACGTCGCACATTGTACTACTGTATCCCGTCTTGCTCTTGTGAGTAAAATATTCACTACTGTGTTTGGAAAGGGACATTTCGGATTTGATATGAACTTGAATGGGTCTAACTTCTGTGTCCTGCCTCTCCACAGATGGATGCACTTTATTTTAAGCCAGCACAAAAATAAAATGTTCAGGGGTGTTGAGAGAGAGACATAGAAATACATAGCAAGCAGTCATACTGTAGCTCTTCTCAACGTCTTTTGTTTTAAGCAGCCATGTGAAACAGACAAGCCCAAAGCTTTGAATAGGTGCTAACTAGCCAAGTGAGACAAACTGACAGCTGCTCCCCAGCCCGCAGCCTGACATCCCTCCTCTCGCGGCTTGTCTGTCTCGTCCATAACAAGTTTATAAAATGAAGTTGATGCATCTAACACATATTGATTTAACCAGCCTGACCTTAGAAACATGAACTCATCAAATATTCTCAGCAGCAGAATACATGTAGGTAAAAAACAAACAAACATGTGATTAAGTGTAAACTACTTAAAGAAACAAATGGAGGAGATCAATGGTGCACTTTGATCAAGAAGGTAGAATTGGAATTTTATTAAAAATATATTACATTTTTATATTGCGATTTTGTGTGTGTGACTTTACTTGTCATTAACAGGAAACTGCAGGGTCTGAAATCACATCAAATAAAATCTCCACCTCCTAACGTTACTGTGTATGAGATGCAGTGTTTGTACGCTGTGATATTTGCGTTATTATCTCAATGCACAGTTTGAGCTTTCTGTGACATGGCGGGAAAATGCTGCTGCCATCTCGTTAACATGGACATCCAGTTCTAATTGGAAGTAATTAGTACACAGCAAAAGGACACTTAAACCCAGCAAAAGCTATTAGAACGATACAAACTTCTCTAATGAGCCGTTGTACTGTTGACTAGAAGTAAACTTACAGTACAATCTCAGCGAGTTTGTCCTTAATGATTTAAGTGCACTCAGCAACCCATATTAAACATCTAAATAATGCCTCTCGACTACACATGGAAATGCATAGATGTTGGTAAATAGGGAATGAACAGGACACTGGGTAGTTTATTGGTTGGTTGAATTATTGAGACAGTTATATTTTTATTGGCAGGAATGATCATGATCTGTAGGTTACAGAAAGTCCATGATGAATGGTTCTGAGGCAGATTAATTATCACCATCTGTCTTGATTGTTTTATATGTTCTCTCAAACTATTCCCCAAATTTTTATTTTTTTTCCCCAATGGAAGATAGAAAGCAAGATGGTGAATTTACACAAAGACTGGCTTTTCCTTTCTGTTTGGATATTTGTATGCTTTTATTTTTTTATTTTTGAATTGTTTTTCTGGTACTTATTCCCACAATCACAAGCCATGCTTGCTAGGGGGAAAGTAAGTCTGAAGTGAATGGCGGTGTAAGGGTGTGTGAGATTGTCTGTCTCTCCATGTTAGTCCTGTGATGTACTGGCGATCTGTTCAAGGTGCACCCTGCTTCTCGCCCAATGTCAAATATAACCCTAACTGGGATAAAGTGGACATTGAAGATGGGTGAATGGATAGAAATCCATAAATCATTTCAGTGAATAGAGGTGTGAAATCGGTCTACTTGGCCATTCCTCACCGTGAAAGCATTTGTGACTGAGGGTCTTTGTTTTAATGCGACCAGAGCTTACCTATACTTGTATTTCAGATATTTACCATTTCTCTGTCGATTTCATTATGATGACAATAATATCAATGAGATTGAAAACTACATCCAATGAACTTCAAAACGTGGCTTCTACAATTTTGTTTGTAATGACCAACATATTGGTTTTATTAGGTATATATGTTCTTGTTCCTGTTCCTGACCTATTTTTCACTTTATCAAATAAACATTAAAGGGTGGTTTATATTCATTATTATCATACTTCTAACATGCATGCTTGAGATTAACTAGGCTTTTAAATTGAACACTATTGGGCAGCCATGGCTCAAGCTGAGCGGCTGAGTTCACTACTAAATCCCAAGTTTTTTAGTTCCATCACCCGTCTTACCCGTACTGACATGCCGTTTGGCAAGACACTAAACGGCAAAATCAATTTGTGCACGAATGGTTGAAACTGATGAAATGCACGGTGAGATGGTAAAAAACGTACTATTCCAAAAGATATTTTAGTATTCTTCTTAGTATTGCCTATCGACAATAAACAAGCTTGCTATAATAAACGTGTCATGAGCTCTCTTTAATTAGCTTTGTTTTAAGCAAATGATTAAGTTATTTATGGTCTTCCAGATGTATTGTTATTGTTGTCACACAGGCACAGTATAATTGAATGTAAGATGCAAAACTAGTCCATTATGTTCAGAAAGAAAATCTCACAATATTTGGTGTGAGGACTATGTCAATGATTGGCATTGAGCTCATTGACATACTGTAGTTAACCCTAATCACCATACTCCTGGATGAACGTTATGAGCCTCTCTTCATCCTGCTCGATAACGGAAACTCTGCTCGTCTTCAAACGTTACCTCCTGCCTCCCTAAATTGATTCTATCATAATTACTGTCGCCACTCTCAATGGCTTCAATAGACACAGTGAAGCTCGTCTGCAATACCTACTGTATATATGAGTTATATAGATTTTAAATGTCCCAGTAAACTAACAATAAGCAAAGGACTTGTAGTTCTGGCAATGAATGAAGTAGAATTTAATAATTAGAGTCCTAGTAATATAGTAATGGAAACGGTATCAACACTGAACTAAACCCACTTTTTAATATGCAGTTTGTTTAGTTTGCACTACGTTTAGAATGTGACTTTCGACTTCAGACTGTCTTTGTAATTCCACATACACATTGTCCACCCAACATCTTTGCCTTACCTAGCAATAACATTTGTATTTGCAAGAGCCGCTGTCTCTCTGACCCCAAAAACAGCGGCTGAGCTTCATTAGGATACATTATGTACTGAATCGTCACCGGCTGTCACAACAGTGAAAGTCTGTGCACTGTACACTGCAGCTGTTCCGGCGCAAATCTGCACCATTGTATTTAGAAAGTATGGTGGAGAAGCTCGTTCACTGGCTCCCTTGCTGATTTCTGCAGAGACAGACTGTGGCTCTGATTATAACTGCAGCCTTGGGATGACATAGCTGTCACCGTGATTGTAGGTGTCGCCATGGCTGTGCTTTGGTTGTTATGATTATGGCTGCGAAATGTTCATTTTTAATGGGTGTCACACTGGCTATGTGCAGCAGTTATGTGTCTGCAGTCATGGTGGTGTGGGCTATGCATCATTTCTTAACTACTATATCCCCGAATTGCTGTGTGGCGTTGGTAACATAGTTGTCACAAAAGATACTGCAGGTTCACGTAGTAATACTGCTGGACACATCCGACTTACTACAGATTCGATGACAGCGAATGCTAAAATCCAAACAATAAGCATACCAAGCCGTAGCTTTGGCTGTCACAGCCCAGCAGAGGAGCTGCAAATGTGCCCACAACCAGTAGGCGTCTCCTGCTCCAGATCTCCTTTTCAAAGGAGTGAGGGGCACTAAACGGATCACATCAAATGTATCATCTCTCATTTCTATAGTGGTCCTGTAATTAGCAGTATCTCATGGCTGGAGTGGACCAACATAACACAATGGTGTAGTGGCGAGCATCCCACTACACCATTGGGGTGGGGGAGGTCAGTCAATGTGAGCATAATTCATCAATCAACACGAGGACCTCACTACCTTCAGGAATTGACGCCAGCTTGGATTCTATTTGAAAGCTGTACAAACACAAAACATGGTTAAAACCTCATTAATGTGCACAAACAAAAGCAATAAAAACACAGCCTCTACCAAGGACTATTCCACAGTCTTGAAGCCAAACCTCATTGATAGTGCAATATTTTAAGCGTGTGTCTGACTCAATCCCTTAATAGGTCCCATTCCATATTGTGTGTTCTCCAATTACCCTTTGCACCCGTGTTTTACTATGCTGTGCTGGGATTGGCTCCTCTCAATACTAATTTGGATAAAGCCTGTCTGAAAAAAAGAATAGATGGATGGAATAAAACACGCAGGGTATAAGGGGTGTAAATTGATTGAAATAAATATGATTTTTGGGTCTTCCGGACGCTTGTGTTTACATGAAAACAATCTGTTGGAAACTGAACCACTTATGTATTTGCTTCCTTGTGTTGTGCATGGACTGATTAAACATCCCATGGATATAATACTGGAGAGTGTTACATGCTGATTTAGGAAGTTATCAAAGTCATGGGAAGCCAGCTGAGGAAAACACTTGTACCACAGTAACAGTTTCACAATAACACTCGGGCTAAAAGCTTGAGCCGGTTCACACCACCTTTTCAAACGTGTTAAAAGCTGACCAAGTCATATGCAAACAATTTTCAGACGTAGTAAATCACATCGCACACTTTATTATATGCTCCCTGCATAAACACCACCCGGTATTTTGCTTTCATCAATGCATATAGGCTAAATTGATAGTGTGTTCGCAGTCATTTTCATACGCGAAAACCTTCAGTCAGGCAGGCCAGAGAAGTTCATTTAAAAGGATCTCCAATACATCACTGTGAAATTATCCAGAAAATCATTCTCCAGGCTGATCTGACAGGAGCTCAATACTTACTCCACATGTTCTCTCGGTGCCTCTAATTGAAAACATTTCAGTGTTTACAGTGACACATCTTTCTCTAAAATGAGGCCATTGTGTAGTGGCGATGCTGCACTGACTCAACAATGTGGTATGTGGAGCCGACTGTTGTGCCACCCCAGCATGATGAAGAAGGTGCATCATTATTTCAGGGCCTTTTCAGTTGAAAATCCGGGTAGAGCCCGAGTTTACTACAGAGGCAAGGCAACTGGCCCACTTTATTCATACCATGACCCCTGGAGTGACATTTTGTCCCTGATGAATAAGCCTATAGTAATATCAGCAGGCATCTTTGGACAGAAATAGCCCACCATGTGCTCATTTAGCACCATTGGCTTTAAAATACTTGGACACACAAGGTCCATATGTCTGCCATATACTCGGAGGTTTGTTTCGAAAAACATTATATATGTTGGTGTTCTTGATGGCTTTATTTTTTACAAACAAATGATTTTTGCAATTCAGATTTGAAGTTGAATATTTGATCTAAAATAAACATTTGCAATTTTTATAATTATCTACCTTCACAAACTGTAACAGGTACATATATATTCAAGTAAAAATGTACTGACAAGCATCTCATAAGTATGTCTTTTCAGTTTTTTGAAATTTTTTGGATCATTTTCATTGTTTTTTTGCCCTTCCTGACTTAAATTTTTATCTAATTTACTTACTCATTTAGATATATATATTGCAATTGCTATAAATCTCCTTTTTAATGTATAATTATTTTGTCGCCTTACTTTTAACATGCTATATGTAATGCATGATCATTAATATTACCCCCGCCAAGAAGGTTACAAAGTTTTCCATGTTTGTTTGTCTGTTAACAAGATATCTCAAAAACTAATGAGTGAATCTTTATAGAAATCGGTACACAGGTGCATTTTGATCAAAGCAAGAACCCTTAAGCTGAAAGGTGCTATAAAAGTAAAATCCATTTACCATTTACCATTAAATGTTGGCGGGGATGCGGATCAAAATAATTGTTACAATAAACATTTTTCATTTTGCAGTACATTGTCTTATCTTCTGTTCTTTCAAATTATGAAATAAAGTCACTTGATCACCAAATTAAATAAATGAATAAAGCCACTTGATCCAGATGTGGAATATGTGTCATTTTCCTTTGTCCATGTCTGCCCTTGGCGGAGGTCAGAAATCTCTGATTGCTCTTGTTGTTGTAAGGAAAGACCATCTTCATTGGTCATGATGTAAGGTCATAACATGTGGAGTCTGACTCTCAGGATTCGGCCTTCACATAAACTCATTTTAGAAATGGGTTTTTTACAGAGACACACGCAGGAAGCAGACGCTAAATACTGGCTTCCATGTTCTATTAGTAGTTTTTTGTGATCCGCCATTTTCTTTGTAGTTCTCTCTCTCTCTCTCTCTCTCTCTCTCTCTCTCTCTCTCTCTCTCTCTCTCTCTCTCTCTCTCTCTCTCTCTCTCTCTCTCTCTCTCTCTCTCTCTCTCTCTCTCTCTCTCTCTCTCTCTCTCTCTCTCTCTCCCTCCCTCCCTCCCTCCCTCCCTCCCTCCCTCCCTCCCTCCCTCCCTCCCTCCCTCCCTCCCTCCACGCGCACACACACACACCGAGCTGTATATAGGTAGTTAGAATCTGTGTTTTATTTGTTGTCATTGTGAATAAATATAATTTTAGGAATCAAACTTGCTTTTCTATTATTGTGCACAAAGGTGAATGAAACCCCGACACTCTTCTGTGTCAACTCCAAAATCCTTCAAGCTTTACTGTTAATTTTGGTAATTGTAATTACTTTAACTAGTTATCCAAACTCCAAACCAATTGTTTAGTATATCTTATGAGACTGATAAACGGGTGGTGCTCCCGAGGTGTCTGATACAGATCAGATTTAATTTTCAATAAAATAATTAATAACTATCTTTGATCATTCGTAATCATTACCGATAGCAAAACTGCGAAAACACTATAGAAATGGTACATCCTTATGAGGTAAGAAATCCCTACATTGCCACAGCAGGTTGTGTATACGTGTGTCACACCCGAAGCGTGTGCAAATTTTCGCAAGCTGTGTACGTGACAGCCTTCTTGTTCCACAGTGAGCACTGTGTTGGCGGTCGAAGCTCATGGGTGACAAGAGATATTGATAAAATCATTCTTCACAATGTGAACATCTCAGAGAGGCTGTGGGCAGAAAATGGCCACTAAATACTCTTCAAGGGTGTCAGATGAAGGAGTCTGTGCGCTACACTGCTGTCACACCAGTCTGGTTGAGGTCAGGGTTAGCATGCATCACTGTGACTGTTCCGAGTCGCTCAGAGGTCATTCTGAGGCTGTGAACCCGGACGTCCAGCCAGAACAGCCGCCCTGTGATTGAGTTGAGCTTGAGAGAACAAGGGAGATAAAAAATAAAAAAATTAAAAAAAAGGACACCGGGAGCACACTGATGTTATCTAAAATTCCTCAGACAAAACCAAAGGCTGCCCGTGTCAGAAAACAAATTAAAATACAGGATAAATGTGTGAATGAGCTCATTTGGCTTTCAGATCAATTCTTGTAGATTCATAATCCCTTCGGACTCGCACAATCCAGTCTAATTACTGATTAACAGGAAAGGAGTGTTTGGGATTAATGTTAAGATGTAGACCAGAATAATATCTCCGCAATGACTCAATCTGTGAAAAGAGCGGCGCTGGATCGCTTGATAAATACTACACCTCTTTTCATCTTCTTTGAACATATGACCGACTTTAAGGTCTATTCAGTGTTGTCATGTTCAAGGGCACCGTCTTATAATGTCCCCCTGATTGATGTGACAGTATAGCTTTTTAAATTCAGACGCACTGAAGGTTACCACTATAGACCCAACAGGATCGGCTATGAGAAGGTTAGTTGTCAACAACAAGAAAAGCAATAAGTAGCTTCAATGGCAGATAAATTGAGCTTAATGTGTTTTTTACTGCGAGCAATGAGAGTGGGGAGACCTCTGGTGGTTAGGAAATATTGCAATAAAGAATGTTTTTTTTTTTTTTTTTAAACAAATAAAGGTAACTGCATTAACTTCATCATTCATCTTGATTTGCATTAATGTAAAGATGGCATTGGTTATTATATTATTATATTCATGAGTTGAAAAAAATTCATGAAATGTATTATCGGTTTAGGCCTTTCAGATGTGCAGTTCATATCCCATTCAGCACATGTTTGAAGGATGGACTAAGGACAGACTCAGAGGAAGGTTGTTAAAGCTGGAGCTGTGGTTTAGTCTGGAGGAAATCGATTGTGACTCACGGCGATTGTTCTAATTCCTGACTGCATGTGTTTTAGTGACACTCCCCTGTAGCGGACTTATTTTTGGACTAACTTCAAGAAAATCGGTAACATACTTTTAAAATAAATACATTGTTCAAACAAATTGCAGGATTATTTTTCCAGCAACAAGTGCGAAATGACGTAATTCTGCTATTTTTCCTTTCGGAGAAATGAGAACATTGCTTTTCAAATATTATTCTTTCTCTTAAATAAATTCCTCCATGCCCTGTTGTTAAGAATTATATGATTGCCAAGTTAATGGCAGCAGCGCAGCTCATAGTTAGAAAATATAAAGTGCCACTGAGGAGGCATGTCGTAAGGTTGCACGAGCTCTAATTATGATGTTTTGGACTCAGTAATACACCACAATCCATTGCCACACATGGGGCCATGTATGTCAACAGCTGTTTTCACTTTTTCCACCAAAAGAAACACATTATAAGGACAAACCGCATGTCAATTGATTTCCATTCATAAAAGTCAACACGTTTTCAATCTTCCGCCTCCACTGGAATAGGTGTATAGGAGATGGGAAGTATAACATAAATACCACACGAAAAGAAGCTTTGAAGTTAAGTGAATCACATAAGCAACTCTCTGTAACATCCACAAGAAATAAGTTGAATACCATTTAACTTTTGAGACGCTCTGACAGACAGTCATTTTTTTAAGCGAGCTTTGAAAGCATCGCCTGCGAACCGAGGCCAAACAGTCAGTGACCGGTTGGACGTTGCATAAGCTGTGAAAAACTGTAAAATGATTCCCTGTGAAGGGGGAAAAAAAGATGTCGAAATAATGGCAACGTATGGCCAAGGCAGACAAACAGCCTCATGAGCCTCGAGGAGCAGCCAATAAAAGCTTCCCTGACTCTGCAACAGCAGTTCACACAAAAAAAGTAGAGCAGACGTGTAGTAGAAGTTATATGCATGAGTTGAAGAAGGACTACTCACACCAGAGGCAGATTCCTCTGTGCAGTTCAACAAGGCTCTTAGATTAAAAAAAATGCCTGACAGGAAGGTAAAATGTCCTGCAAAAACAAGACTCCTTGTGAGCAAAGAAACCAGCACCAATACACAGCTGAGAGCCGCTAAGTTCTTATTTTTCCGCCTGAATGATATCATACCTTTTTTATTTATTTATTTTTTTATCATCTCCGCACCTCTCATTGTACTCACAGACTTACTCATGCATCAAAAGGAACCTCATGGCATTTCTCCTTTCTCATGGGGTGATCTCTACAAGAATTCTGAATGTCTCTTTCTGTTCTTGTCTATCAATCACATGATTTCTCAACGTTTAATCATTCAAGAACAGAGAAGATCTCTATTGGCACTTGAGCAGTGACACAACCCGATGCCTTTTAAAATTCAAAATGTGTTCACGCAAATCCATGGCAATTCAAACGGGTGCAAAATTCCGACGTCAATGCTGCAAATACTGGAGGTATTAAGCTTCTAACACACAATGTTTCCTCAATGCACAGTTTTACATTGTAAAAATATGTTTGCTGAAAATGCATTTTCACCCCGTTCATTGGGATTGTGGACGTGTAATGATGTGTTTACCCACCTTGTGGGAGTCGTTATGTTCAATGATTGCCCTGCGTGGTCGCAAAACTGCCCAAGAAACTGACGCTATTCCAAAAGCCCCAGCGCATCCTATGTTGCAAATATTGTTCCCTCATAATGTCTCCATTTTCCAAGCCAATTTTTATTTTATTTTATTTTTTCTAAACTGGATGTTAAGCAAATTGAAGTGTGATCTCAGCAGATGTGTAAATTATTCAGTCTTTATGGATAAAAAAAAAAAAAAAGGAAATAAAACAGATATTCCTGCAACAACATGAGACGTTTTCACTCTTTTATCAAGTTACTTATAAACAACCGACCCTGGATCTGCACTTTTAAACCATGGAGTTGTTTTGTCCTCATATCACTGCAAATTTCATAACGTATATAAATATTTTATGGCTTATTTATATAGAAACTAGACTAGAATTTGCACTGTCCCTTCACTTTCCTCATGATGACAGCGTCCACATGGCAGAAGGCAGAGAAACACACGGATGATTTATAGTTTCAGGGCGAACAGAGTGAAAACACCTCTGCACGCTGCTATTTCCCCACATTCTGAGGCATGTACAAGATCTTCATTCAAGCTGAACAGCTACAATCTCCCAGAGTACTCCAAACAGTAAATGAAATCCATTTCTCGTGGGATCCTGATGCTGTTCTCTTTGTTTGATTGGCTTCATGACACAGAACAATGGTCCAAGGTGCAGGTACCCTTTTTAATACGAAGGCAATCAAGGCTGAACTTTCTGTTTACCCGCAATATTTCTGTTCAATTACAGTCCGCACTGCCATAAAGAGGCGATTCATCAAGATTTTCATTACAGTAATTGGATTGAGGCGGAAATCATTCAAGGATTGAAGTAATTAAAAAAAAAAAAAAGCATGAAAAGTTTTATTTAAGATCTGAGTTCATTTAGCTTTTTTGCTTACATGATTAAAGAGTGCACTAAAGTTAGAGCAAACTGGTTGTTGTTGTTGTTGTTGTAATTCTTAAACAGTTGAATGTTTTTTACTGTACTTTTTTTTTTTACATCTACCTTTTTTCCTCACATTTAGACTAACTTTTTTTTCCCAACTTCGTCATTTGCAAAAGGTGGCACAATAATTTCCCTTTGAAAAAAAAATAAAAAATGGATACACATATTAGTGTTCAAATGAAGGGAGCAAAAGCAAAACGTTTAAAAAAAAAAAAAAAAAAAAGTGGTAATTTTCAATGGAGAGGAAGGAGGTCTAATTCTATCCTTACCTTGCCGGTTCAGTCACAGCTCAGAGGAGTTGTGGTCATCCTCATGTTAACTTCCAGTCCACCATAGTGCTGGTCCTGCAGATACAAGAGGCAAATAGTGAGAAGACTTTAAATGGATCACAGATTGAGAGTAATGCAGTTTGTGGCCACAGCATTTCTCGGGCCCCATGGAGTACCGCTCATGAATAATGCACTATTTTGGAAAGATCATGATGTATCTACTCAACTACCAAAAAATGCAATTTTAAAACCCCCCCAGGATAGAGTACATCTAATTCAAAATTCTCTTTACTGTTTCTAAATAATCATTGAGTCATCTTGTTAGTTTTCCTTTCAACTACTTCCTCAGCACTCTCTGCTGACGCTGATATTTTAGTGCCTTTGAGAATCCCCGTCGAACAAGAGGGACTTTATAGTGGGCTACTGTATGTTGGGAGGAAATCATTCCCCATGGGACGAAGGGACAGTCAGAGCCATGAAGCCTCACAAACACACACCCACGCGCACTCGTATGCATAGCCTGAACACACAGACATACACTTACAAGACAGACCACATTGAATAAATTATGGAGGACAAAGGCAAATGGTGTTTAAGCTTTCCATCTTGCATGCCATCCATTAGTACAGTGCGGGAGCTGGGAGCGCAAATGAGAGCATGTTTGATTCACAGGGGTATTCCTGTGTGTGGACCTATCGCAACATTTTACCTTCAACTTTAAGATCTTTCTCATTTGTGCTGCGCTACAGGTTGTTTCCACTGACTCAAAGCAACTGTTTCAATTTATATATTCAAGGTTAGATCTAAGGCTAACCAATGTTACTATCAAAGAAATAAATAGTAAAAATACTACAGAATAATGTGATAGAAGCAACTTATGAAAATTGTAACTAACATGGTGCGCAGCGTGCTAAAGTCTAAAATAGAAGCCGTCGCTCCTAAACTTCCCGGAGAATAATGAATTGTAACTGCCAAGTAGATGATAGCAACGATGGATAAGGACTATGGTGGTGTAATTATTATCATTGTTAGCATTATCAACAACATCAATATTACAAACACACACATTCCTATTCACACACACACACACACACACACACACACACACACACACACACACACACACACACACACACACACACACACACACACACACACACACACACACACACACACACCCCTCTGGCTTTCATCCTCCTATCATTACATTTTTTTTTTAAGCTTTTTTTATTTCATCGAAAGGATCCATATTTATTTCTCACACAAAAAATAAGAGCAGGTTTAAATTTCAAACATGCGGACAGTCTTCCATCTCAGAATTTTTTCAAAAGATTTTTCAAATAGCTGCTGTTTCTAATATGGTCGGGTCTTTCTCGAATACAAAATAAGAGATCAAGTGAGGAATGATGAGGCTATTGTGTAACATAAAAGTGCAGCACACACAACCCTTAATCAGAGTTGTGACAAGGTTTTGAAAATGACGAAGACATCTCAGACAGATTGGCTTCTATGAATATAACTTTTGTCAGTAGATTTTTTATTTTTTTTTTAAAGCAGCCCTAAGTGTAGCGATTGCATGTTCTCCCTCACATAATTCAAAATCATGCCTCTCAGGTTATTTGGTGATGTCGGATTGCCTGAGGCTGTGAGTAAGTATGTGTGATCGTACATCGCTCCATGATGTACTGGCGACCTGTCCAGGGTGAACCCTGCCTTCACTGATAGCTGTGATAAGCTCCAGTGCTCTGCGACCCTGAATTGGAAAAAGCGGTACAGGAGACGGACGGATTGATGGTGAGGATGCAGCACGCAGCTCTGATTACTTAACACGGACAAATGCTCAACAAGGACAGATAAATTTATTACTTTTCTTTCAAGAGCCAGGAAGAAGGTTCTTTCTGGCTCTGTAATATTTCACGATGAGCTCCAAAGCAGAATTCCTTATTACATAAGTGTCCACTTAACCCTGCCCACTTCAAATTTCTCACCAATCACACAAAGTTGGCCGACGCCACATGGGACCAAAAGTTCTGCAATAAAACAGCAATGTGATGCTTTTCTCTCAACTGTAGGAGAGAAAAACATAACTCCTCTTTTTTGTACAGACCTTAATTGTTAAAGCATTTAAACTACAAGTACCACAAACAATAAGTTAATTTCAATAACGTCAACTTAAATTAATCCTAATCGTTTTGTATGTTTTGCTTTGTTTTCATAAAAAAACACGAATACACAAGTGAGGGTCACCAGTCCTGATGTTTCCTCCCTGAAGTTTAAGCTTTATAAAGAATTAAGAAAACGGCAAAGAAATGCATCTGCCATTGTTTTTATTACTGATTACCGTTGATAGACGTCTTCCATAAGCTTTTAAGTGCCACTGTTAATTTCCTTTACACAGTCACACATTACGGCCACCAGGTAGTTCAGATTGTTGTTGGAGCCTTTATCCTGAATTACAAACATTCAGTTGGAGAAGTCACCGTGCAAATAAACAACCGCACTTTATCTCCTTTGTTGAGCTTATTTTATATCTTTGCTTTATATCTTCTTTTAACTGCACGCGATAATTTATCACATCACATATTCAACTTCAGTCGGTTCAATAAAGTTGAAGTCAGAGTATATCTTTAAGGTTCTATCAAAGATCTACTCAGCCATTTTTCTTTTCTTTTTTTTTTTTTTTTAATCTCCCGTGAACTCACAGAGATAAAGCCACCCTCTGAGAGAGTAGTAGTCCAACAAATCAAGACTAATGTTAGTGTCTTCTGCTCCAGATCTCAGCATATTTTGACCTGATGGTCACACTACATCACCCACTGGAAATGACCCCAAATGCATGTCAGACTGAATCAATTGGCTGCACAGCCACTCGTTCAATTAAGATCTTTGGTGGGGTTGAGCAGTGTGGTTTGCAGTGCGGTGAGTACAGACTCCCAGAGGAGCTGTAAGTGCTGAAATCAGCTCAGCTGTGCCTGCTATTTGTCATTATCTAATGGTAAATCCATCCGTGTCTGGTAGAGGGCTCTCACCCAATCACTAAGTGATAGTAAGGAACAAGAAAAAGTAGACAGACAGACAGACAGACAGACAGACAGACAGACAGACAGACAGACAGACAGATAGACAGATAGATAGATTTTAAATATTTTGATACAACCTTGTTATTCAGTGGGTCTATTTCGTTGTGATTGGCTTGTAAATAGAATGAGATCATATCAAGAAGTTTAAATGTATCCATAAAGTGCAGGGAAGCCGCATTGTCTAATGGACTAAAAAGAAAAAGAAAAGAAAAAAAAAAAAACTTAGAGGAAGATGATGGCAATGAGATAAAACGAATTAGCAGACTTGATAGTAGGCATTAAGATTGAATACAATTATCTGGAACAAAGAAAGCTATTTTCTAGTTTTCTCAATTACATCATCCTAATTTAATTAGAATATGGGTAAATCTGTATGTTAATATGATGTTAATTAATGCTTTCTTTTTTTTTAACAATGTACACCAGTGTCAATGGAGAATATGATGAGCAGGCAGTTCTGTCACGTTCTGTTCATTTCTCTGTATTGCTGTATGAACATGCATGTTTGAATTAGTCTGAACGGTCAATAATCACTTCCAATTATAAACAAACGTTAAAAACATATATATTTACAACTACTGTATGGTGCCTCAATGTGTTGTCAGTAGTACCACATTTTGTGACTCAGGTTGTCGCTTTAAGAAAATAGCTTCACACGATGGGATAAAAAGGAATGTTTTGAACTGAATTGGTGGAAAGAGGGACAAGAAAATATGATGTGGCTTGTTTGCAGTACGTTACCACTGCAATGCATTGATTATGAACACATTTTTTTAATTTGCTATTGAAAAGAAAAGCTTTCAGAGGCCTTTGTGGGTACCATAGTTTCATCTGCACTGAAGAGATGCCACTGAGAAAATTGGTCCAGAGTGGAATTGGTGCAATCAGGGGAGATATGGAATTATTATGTCTGATTAAGTGTCTGACTGAATTAGCATTTTGAGTCCAGAGAGACTTCAAACAGGAGGGGAGGGATGAGATATGTTCTGAAAAGGAAGAAAAGCCAACAGATTGAGAGAAAAATAGAGTTGCGAAGACAACAAAAAAGAGGATATGAAATAGGAAAAAAAACCTGTCATTTGGCTCCTGCTTTCACTCAGGCCAGTAGTGTATCTTTGGTTAAATATTTCTCACATGGAAATGTTACTCATCTGCCTGTGGAAATGGTTCAGAGTCACCCTCATATTTCATTTATTTTTATTTTTTTTACCAGTCCAGATACCAGCTGTCAGTGGTCCATGATGTGGGAGGTAATTGATTCGGCCCCACCTAAAATGGTAAGTCTCTCTGAAGACACTGTGGTTCGTTGTCATGTATGACACTGTAATCACAGACGAGATGTCTGCGTGAAGATACTCACACTTTGACAAGAAGGACATTACCAATGACAAAAAGTGAGAACTATTCAATAGGAGGCATATAAGGACACAATAACAGTGCTCAAAAGAGAAACTTGGGCAGAAAAAAGTAGTCTGAAGAGATGCCAAGAAGATGAAAGACACAGACGGCATGGTTAGCCCCAGAGAGCAAGAGGAGTAAATTACAAATATGGAATTTCTCCCTCTAAATGTCTAACGCTCATATGAAAGGCTGGCAAAAAGCCTCCGAAGAAAAATGCATGGGAATGAATGCCATGCCATGAATGATACAGTAAGCAGGGCATGTAATAAATCTAAGAACATCGGCAATGTGTATAAAAAATAAAATATAAGATTTGAGGCAATTCCTTGAAAACACTGACTATTTAATTTGTAGATTCTCACTGGAGGCATCGAAATTACCAATGGACACACATGGAATATGTAGTAAACAAAAAGCCTTCCTTTGCTTTGTTGACAGTGCCGCAAACCGTTGGCCTTCTTTCAATGAACTTCATGAGGTCGTCACCTGAAATGCTTTTTACTTCACAGCTGAGCCTCTCCATGGTTCATTTGTGGAATTTCTTGCCTTCCTAATGGGGTTGGGATCATCAGTTGTGTTGTGCAGAAGGTGAACGTGTCCCTAAGTGCAGTTGCAAAAACCATCCAGGGCTACGACAAAACTGTCTCACATGAGGACCGCCCCAGGAAAGGAAGACCAAGAGTCGCCTCAGCTGCTGAGGAAGATAAGTTCATCCAAGTCACGAGCCTGAGAAGTCTCAAGTTAACAGCCTCTCAGATCTGAGATCTGGAAGCAGACACATATCTACATCAACTGTTCAGAGAAGACTGCACGGATCAGGGTTTTATGGTCAGACATACACCTACAAGCAAAAAGCATTAATAAACCTGAATGGCATGTTCTTGGAAAACACCAACACACATACATAGAGAACATGCAAACTCCACAAAGAGGCCTGAACTCATTCCCTCAAAATCCAGTTGTTTTGGGGAAAAACACGGGACACTCTGACAAAGATTTTAGGCTATGACATCCCATTTGATGTCAGTCTCCTATATCTGGGTGGAAAAACAGACAATGTACTTGCTAAGAGTGATTGGTACCCAAAACGGGCACAAGTCTGAACCTCCCAGCCTCAAACAATGGATGGATGTGGTTAAAGGACTATTTATGATGGAAAAGATTACTTTCTCTCTCTGAGAAATCGAACTGACTTTTTGGTTTTACTGATTTGAGGCCAGGATCCACTGTGAGGATATCCCGGGTTTTAGATTTGTAGATGAGTTTTCAGTGTGGAAGTTCACAGGTTAATCTGAAACGTGTGACCGTGTCTGCGGTTGTCTGTCTCTCATTGCACTGCGATGGACTGTCAGTTTGCACCCTGCCTTTGCTTGAGGTCAGATGAACGTTTAGATGTTTTGTGCCACCATATGCAAGTCTTTGCAAACAAAAACACATATCCTGTGAAGAGTGTTGAGATGAATATTGTTTTCAAGGAGAAAAAGCAATCGGCTTTTGAAGACCCCCAATGACCTTTCCTTTTACTCTGCCCTCGGGACATACGTTACATCACATTACATTTTCTTCAGCAAATATTTGAAACTAGCATGGTGTAATGAGCCTGAAATTCTCCAGAAACAGCCTCAGGGCTTAAGACTTTAGTATTTGCTTCATATGTATGGTTGTACCACCCTTCGGTTCAACAAGGTCTGGACCATAGCATTCTTTCTCAGATCTATATGATAATAGAAGCTATGAAATGCATTGCTAAAAATAACTCCGCTCTGCGGCTCCTTAGATAGTGTACTACCCCAAGATAACCCACTTTCTTATTTGTACACTGGTGTCATTGCTTTGGCGGAGGGGGATGTGAAAACGCATGCTGCCAACCCATGCCTCTGCGCGTGTTTTCCCGCCCTGCTGCAGTGGCTCCTCTTAGCTTTCATATGAGTAAACTGTTCCCTTTATCTTTGATTTGATTGCACAGCAAACACTCTTTCCAAGAAACCTTTATCCTGGAAATTGAGTTTATCAGTGTGACGATAAAATAAGAACGATTACCCATATTTCTTGTGCTAAAATATTTATCCCACCCAACTGTGTCATCAGTGTGGCGCTTTCCACTGCGGTTTTGGTACTCATAGGTGAAATGCATAAAAGTGTTGCGGGCAACATGGCAATGGAGTGAGAGCACAGTCTCACAACAAAGACAATCCAGGTTGGAGTCTGGCTTCAGATCATGTCTGTGAGGTGTTTCCACATTTTTCCCTCCGGTTTACAATCCCCATTACAAAAAACATGCATTTCAGGTTAATTGGTGACGAAACAAATTGCCCATTGGTGTGAATGTGAGTACGTGTTGTCTCTCAGTTTCTGCCCTTTGACGGACCGTCCAAAGTGTACGCTCCTTCACTCATCGTCAGCTCGATCGGCTCCAGCAGCCCATAGCCTGATGTTTTACACGTGACAGTGCAGGACATAAATGGATAGAAGCTGTATTTGGGTGGGAGAAGAGCAAGGATCACTCTGTTGGTTTGTAAATGTGGCAGACCCTTTTTCGAGACAATAAGTTGTTTTGCATTTCTGCAATTATTGTACTGAATGGTTTGTCCACAATACCAGCTAGTTAACAATACCAGTATCTATCTATATTTCAATCCTGTATGCAAAAAGAGAAGTTTAATTCGATATGCCTGCAGGGCGGTCACATTTGCATCGGTATATTATTTTGACAGTGCGTTTACTTTTTTCATTGTCGCCGCCAAAACCTCCTCAATAATGGCTCAGCTTAGAGAAAGGAAAGAAAATAAGCCAGAATTGATCACTAATGTGAAAAAGAATGACAATGATGAGAAAAAGAATAAGATCACATTGTCTTAAAATAGACAATTTAACACGGGCAACATCAATTGTCACTGGTTGACAGATTTTCACGTTATGTTTTCATATTGTATTCTGGATGTATAATTAAATTTCAAACGACCTGAGTGAATGTTTTCTCTTTGTTCCATGATTATGTATCCAATTTCTGCTCAGAAAATATTTTAAGATGCAAGAGAATTGAAAATTATTTTCTTCCTCCTTAAAATATTTCACTGTCTATGTACGTATATGTTTGTCTTACTAATGTGACTGTTTTCCCCCTTCAAATTAATTCATTTATTTTAAAACACCGAATACTTTTCTTGACTTAATTCAGTTCTTATTTACATTTAAGAAGCCCGTACATACAGGAAGCCCGGAAAGCATTTTCTTAGTATAATGTTTGCAATGACTGTGAGGATTTCTCGCACAGCTCTGTAAAATACACATAGACACATTCACTCCTCAAACAAAAAGGCTTGACGTTGGGCTCCAGCTCTGAACCTTGGAAGAGAGTGTGAATACAGGAATCTTAGCTACTCCATTCCCTGTTGGGCTCAACGCTGGGGAGGCTAAGCGGATTTAAAGTACGATATCGGCACTAAGCAGAGCACTCATTACAGGTATCAGGAGCTGAACCTGATAATGGAGTTAAGAAAGAAACCGACATGCTATCAAAGACAGGATGTAACATTAAAGCCCGATTATCATGCAGAACATTATCATGTAAAGGAGAAAAAAAACGAGGAGAGGATTGTGTGAGCATCTGTACAATGAAACATGCGAACCCGTGTTTTCCTAATGTCAAGGAGCAACGCCTTTTTGATGACTCGTGGGATGTAAAGAGGTGACTCACCAGAACTGATCATGAGCTACAGAGTTACAACGCTTTACCTATTAATCTCCACTATCAATGACAGTGTTTTTAGTGTGGATAACCAAAGTACTGCACAATGTGCGCCCTGTTGTAGGAACTAGGTATTTCAGTTACTGTGACAAAAAAAGAAAGGAATTGGAGCATTAGCACTGAAGAGTCTTATCATTCAGGGGTGGAAATAAATCTTTTTTTTTTTTTTCCGGGGGTCTGTTTTACCCAGGACTCCCGGGTCCCCCCCCCCATGATTTCTTCCTACGCTCTTATCCTCTCTTTAGGAAACCCCAGGGAGAGCCAGGAGATAGCAGAGATCACTTGTCAACGAGCCAGGAGTTTCTCTCTTTTGATGAAGCCATCAGTCTTACAGTACTTTCCAGAACAATCTTGCACCAGACTGCCCTTCAGCTTCATTGCCAGGCAGCACTAGCAGCTATGCTTTGCCAGTCATGCTTGCACAGTGAGAAAACGCTTCATTGTGGGATGAGATAAGTCGGCGCAAGTCACCCCATGTTCAAAAGCAAAAACTGTGCCCATGTACCTTGGAAGAGGCTAATAATACAACAGTGGAGCAGACAGTAATGGAGGGGTCAAGATTGTGTACTTGAATGTGTGAGACGTCATGAAGAAGTAAATGTTTAAGTGGGAAAGATGAAGCTTTGTTTTGATTCAATGACGAAAGTGATTTTTTTTTTGGGATGGGTGGGGGGGTCCTGGCTTGATTAACGCCTGAAATTGTGAGGTAGGAATTTACTGCTCTATTGTTTAAACAGCAGCGGGATACTGTGACAAGCACACTGTGTCTACATGGCAGGAATTAAGACATTGTGCTGAGCTGTAGATCATCATGGATTTGAAAGTTCTCAAATCCCCTAACACTGCTACTGCAGTTACATGCAGACAGAAAAATAAACCTTTTATTAGACTGTGTGTACAGTCAGATATATATATATTTAGATATTCTGTCTTTATGCAATTATTGACTACATGTGTACCATACATATATACTGTCCAAGGTCATTTGTTCTCGACATATCTAGTGTATAATTCAGCATGCTGTGCATGGTTAAATATTTGCCTTACATGTAGGGAGCTGTTTGATCTGTTGTTTATACTGTATGAATCTTTCCCTGCATGCAGTATCTCCTCAGCTCAACGAGAGACACACGACAATGAGCATATGAATACATCAACATACCTTATACTGTATGTCAGGACTCCACAACACAAACAACGTGAACATGCGGTGATCATCTACATTTGATGGATTGAGTGAACATTTTGCAGTGTGTGAGAATGGACAGAGTTAAAGAGGGGAGTCCGGGCGATAACTACATGGAAAGTGAGCACAGCTATCGGGGAAGCTCTCTTTCTCTCTCAGAGGAGAGGGAGGCCGTCTGAAGAGGTTATTTATTTTTCATCTGGAGATGGAAACTGAAGAGCAGTGGGGAGAGTCCCGGTGGAATTACTGACTGGAGATGTACCCTCCTGGGGCGACTGTCTCTCTCTTCTCCCTCTTTCTCCCACTCCTACTCACTTTCCATATCCCACCTTTCTGATCTTCACCAGAGAACTGCCACTGTTTCTCTGGGAGAAGAGGAAAGGGAAGAAGAAAAAGAGGAGCTGCTCATTCTCAATGCCATCTTTGCCTGCCTCACAGTCAGATTCTATTCATCCCACACTCGTGTGGTCTGCAGAGCTCTGCTCGGCTTTCCTCAGCAACAAATGCACCGAGCAATCTGAGCTGAGCTGTTTTTCAAGCTCCTCCCCGACTTGACTGTCTCTACGTGGGAAGTGTAGCGTCGTATCCCAGCCCTCCTCATTAACAATATTCCCATTACACTCCAGAGTCATTAAAAGAGCCACTTGTCCTCCCCCCATCCCCTCTGGCATTTTCTTTTCATCATTCCATTCCTCTGTTCGGATGAACTCAAGGTGTGAATGTCTTGGCTGACACCTTTACTCCACCAGGACCTGAGTGAATTATTGGGAGGCTGAGAAGTGAGGCTCCATAAGCTTTGTAAAGCTGCCTCTCCATGGCCTGTTCCAAGCATCCTGGCGTTGTCATGGGAGCCAATGAAAGGCTGCCTTTCTGTTCCCCATTTCTCTTAATGAACAAAGGTGTCAAATGCATTCTTATATTCAGGTCATTTGGGAGGTTCCCATAGCTGCAAAAAGTCAAGATACTAAAAATAAGAGTGCAGCAGAAAGTATGCAAGGGAGCTCGTACTTCCATACCAATCTGAGGTAATCCCTTCCCCGCTCTCCCATCGAGGGAGGGTTTGAGGGTTTGTGTCGCTGCAGGTTTTCGGCGAGTACATAATTAAGATGACACTGTTTCTACAGTAAAGTGCTCCAGAGCAGCAGAGCTTTCTTGTAAGAATTCTCACCTGGCCAGAGTGTGAGACCTCAGAAGTTTGCCATCTCCACAGCACTTTTTTCGTCTCTGTACCACACCACAACATAGGCCTGTACTGCTTTTTAGAAGGACCCACCACCCAAAAAAAAAAAAAAAGAAAAACTGGATGAGGAACGATGAACCGTCACATGCTTCCATGGGGTGGGAGAGAAAAGAGTGCGATTGGAAAGTATGGGATAGAAGGGGGCTAATGGAGGACCTGCTGCAACAGTAGAGTGGAGCTAGTATAGAGACACACTCTTCATTATTCCTCAAATAGAAACAAGCCCAGTCTCTGCTAATCTCCCTCACAACAGTAACAAGAAAATGGACTCTGCTTTCCCTGCCTCTCAAAGCCACGAGCTCACAATGGATATGGAGGAAATCAAATCCCCCCCCCCATGTGATAACCTCCTTATTTTCTTCTCCTTTCCTTGTCTATCCCTCCCTTCTTTTTTTCTCTCCCTCCTCTAGCTCCCTCTGCTCTCCATCCCCCGCCTAGTTAACTACATTGGTGGGGGAGTAAGAATGCTGAGAAGGCAGGATGAAGGAGAAAAAAGCATCAATTAGAGTCTAAAGTGCACTTTATTTTTTTGTCTCCATGTGCCAAATTAAATTAAGCTATAAATAAAAAAATAAAAAAAAAACACAATGGAAAAGCAATGAACTTTAATTATCCAAGCAGAACCTTGGCATGGGTCATTGCTCACTACACTTCAATTCACTGCGTGCCCTCACACTGCACATGTGCTGGCTTGGGGCCACTGTTTTCATCTTGTCACATATGTAAATTTCACAAAACGACTCTCAAACCTAATGATCAAACCTGCAGGTATATCTTTGGTACAGTGCATGCTCCCTTTCATGGGTTTATATTAGGGCTGGGCGATCTGGGCAAAAAGAAAATAAAAAATCTATGATTTTATTTAAGAAAAATTCGAGTTTTGATTCGATTTTTGTTTTGTTTTTTCCCCTCAATGCGCTTAAAAATGGCTGCAGACATCAGCTACATTGTCAAAAATGCAACTTTATTGCTGTGGTTATCCTCAGAGCTAAAATACATATAAACAATCACACAATAAAAAGTAAATGAGGCTCCGTTATTCAACAAATTCAAGCTTTAACCCAGGTTTAAGCAAAGGTGCAACAGTAACTACAGAAATCCACATGGAATGGTAGAACGGAACGCGAAAAATGCAGAAAAACTGTGTGGGGGGGGACTTGAATTTGCTAAATAAAAATCTTTTTTTAGCTACAATTTTGATAAATCGATTAAAGTTTATATTGACACATTTTTCATTTCCATCAAGAGCATCTACATTTTTAAGAGAACACATATGTATTGAACATGCTGAAATGCTGTTGAGAAAAACTGAAATAAGCTAAGACTATATAGCCTTTCTTGTAACTGTACAGACGACACCATGGAATTGGTTGCGCCATCCTCTGAAGGACACCACAAAGAAATAAAGTAAACATGATTAATAAGACTGAGCTTACTGTCCTTGAGTAGTGAATAGATGCTGATGACATGTGTGTGAGCGAAAGAAACCCTAAGAGGAAGTAAAAAAGTGTGAGACAGCAGCTGGAGTCCCCTTTAATTTCCTTTTTGGGAGCCATGCCAGGTCAGATGGTAAAGCTGTACATGAGTAAAATGTCACTACCATTTGCCAGAGTTTTATCCTCTTTTGTGTTTTAAGTGCATTGTAAAATCCAACCTGGTAAGCAAACCAGGCCAGGGCCAGTCTTTCTAAATCCGCTCAGCTTCACTTCAACACTGTCAATTAACCACAGAATGTTTTATTTGGGGGGGTTAAAAAAGCCATAAACTGTTTTCTAAATTATTAATCTAGACAGTATATGATTTCATTATTTGGCTTTGTCGACATAGTGCACTTGAAGATATCAAGGACATCAAGCAAAACCAGATGGAGAGAACTGAAGGAGTGTTATGAGAGCATAACATAGGATATAAGTGTTACAGTTCAACACATGACCTTGATGAAATATTGATGTACACATGTTTTGGGGTTTTTTTGCAAGCAATTATTCCAAGATTTTCCTTTTCAAAGGAGGGTCTGCGCTCTCGTCTGTCTGTCCTGCATGTAGCCATGCAATTGAATGTTTGCATTCACTGCCTCCTCACCTCATCAGTCAGCATCATTTTGATTGGCTTGTGTCAGATGTCTACTTGTTTTTTTAGTTTGTTCTTCCTGTCCCCTAACATCAGCCGGTGCCAGCAGAAAGCGGCCGCCTCTGAGTCTGGATCAGCTGGAGGTTTCTTGCTGTTAAAATCTTCCTGTTTCCTCTTGCAAAATTTGATTTTTTCACCCAGATGTGAATAGAATAGAATAGAATAGAATAGAATAGAATAGAATATTATATTAATCCCAGGGGGAAATTATTTTCTGTGAATGTATAGTGCTGTGAAATGTTGCAATCATGGTTATATAAGCAAAGATAAATAAACTGAATTAAACCCTGAATACCAATTTTATTAACATAGGCTGCTTATAATAGTGCTGACAATTTGGTTTAATATGAGCATATGTGGACGTACGGAATTTAAAAATTTGGGTTGATGTAACACTTTTGATATACGTACGAAATGGCAACTTAAAAACTGATTTTTTTTTAGTGATATGAGCTTGAAATAAGTAACCAATGTTTCTATAATGTGTAAGGTAACACCAGACGGATGGATAGGGCTGAAAACTAAAATGAAACTGTCAGTTGACATCCGAAGGACGTCATCAAAAGGTTTCAAAGGCAATGTTATTCCGGTCAAACCACACACTTCCACAAATGAGAAACCTTATTATAATTTATTTATTCATTTTTTATCATAATATCACTTTCCATACCAATTCCATATGGTGACCACCTTGTCATCACACATGACAAATGTTATTGCCCCAAATTCAAAAAGCAATATCAGTTGTGCGTGTGAGGGAAATTCCTGCATTCCCCCTGCATGAGGTTGGAGTGACATGATTATGGTTTTTAACCGAAACAAAGTGAGTCATTTTTCACACACTGGTACATAGTGTAGGTAGTGATCGGACCAACATTTTCATAATCCTTCTCAATGGCCAACGAATACTGAACATACAACTATAATGTTTACTTGATGAAATCAAGATATTTTTTTAGGTTTCAGAAAGGAAATATTTTCAAGTGAATATTTTTCAAATAGATAATAATATATTGTTATTCTCCTTATTATCATAATCATAAAAGATTAAATGTGTGCTATGAAAGTGAATATGGCTGAAAAATCTGTTTGAAATGTATTAACGGACATGCTTTTTCATTTTCAGATTGAACTGACTCATAAATAAAAATTAATAATCAATCATCCAAACTGCATTTTAATTTACTTTGACAAGGCTGCATATTCTGTGACTTAATGAAAATGAAAAAAAATATGATGGTTAAGATTTAATTTTCAAAAGACACTCCAGCAAATAGTGACCAACCTTCATTTTGAATGTCAAATTTGAAAATTAAAATGCTTTTGCAAAAATGCTTTTTCATTTCAAGGATATTGCTGCATTGTCTGACTCATAAATGTAATTAATAATAGTTCAGCCAAACTGCATTTTCATTTCCTTATTCAGGTTGTACATTTTATGGCAGAACTCAAAAGAAAACCTAAAGAGGGAATTGCTTTTACGTTTTCAGAATCTGACAATATGGGTAAGTCCGAATTGTCCCTCCTAACTCCTTATCTATCGGCTTTTCCTTCACCCCGGAAGTGTTTTGTGTGGCGACCATGATAAGGACTGTCCCAATTCTCAATAAGCAAAGGAACGGAGGCTCGTTGCTTCCTTTAGAGCCTCCTTTAGCTGAGGAACCACTGATGCATCCTTTACCAAAGGAGGCGAGCTCATGCTGCCCCACAATTCCTTGCGGCGACAACATTTAAAGGGACCCGCTCATCCGAGCGTTCAGGGAAACTCACGATGTCGGAAAAAGGGAGCAGATCGTGTAAGTTACCATAGCAATAATCTGCTTTGAACAACTTTAAATCATATAAAACCGAAATGCGCTTTTTGTAGTCCATTTCCGGAAACTTGTAGTTCTTTCCCCCACGATGGTGGATGTCACTAACTTGCGCCGCCGTCGCATTATTATGATGTCACTAAGTGACAGTGCGGTCCGACTGCCACACTAACGTGATCGCCTTTCACTAACTCCTTTAGGAAGCCTTCTAACACCTTTCCCTTAACCCCGTGACGTCATCCACGGGGTTAAGGTAAAGTCGATAGATAAGGAGATAGGACGGACAATTCGGACGTACCCTGTGCCTCCGCCACACTGTTTTCTCAATTTCCTGGTTTCACCATTCAGACGCGAGGCAGTCAGAGGAAGGAGAGCGGCTACTGACGTCACTCTCCGGCCACGCTTGGTAAATGCCAAGTCAAATTGAATTTTGAGACCTTTTTTGCGTGGCGGACATGAAAGCGAAAAAGCAATTCCCTGTAGTTCTATTGCAAAATGTTCAACCTGAATAAGAAAATGAAAATTAAGATTGGATGATGCATTAACAATTTTATTTATTAGTCAAACTATGTAGCCAGAACCTTGAAATGAAAAAGCATTTCTGCTAATGCATTTTCATTTTCAAATTTGACATTTCAAAATGGCTTTTGGTCACTATTTGCTGGAGCATCTTTTGAAAATTAAAACTTAAACATTGTCATTTTAATTAAGTCACAGAATAAGCAGTCTTGTATAAGAAAATGAAAAAGCAGTTTGGATGATTGATAATTAATTTGTATTTGTGTCAAAAAAAGCAGTTTAATCCTAAAATGAAAAAGCATTTCTGTTATTACATTTCAAATAGATTTTTGAGCCATATTCACTTCCATAGTGTTCAGATATCAAGTGGATGGAGGCTTCCAGAGATGGGGGCTGAGTGGCTGAAGGTTTTGGATCTCATATTGATGTGGCAGGCTGAAAGGATAATGGGCTGATAGAGGAAGCAGATCTGAGTCTGGCTGTGTTGATGTAAGTTGATGTATTCTGTGTTTATGATGCTTGATCTCTTACAAAGAATCCAATATCCTCGCACAGAGAAATCCCAAATAAGACAGCACATTAGTCACTCACTTGTCAGACTCACTCTCATAAGACCACCGTGACATGAATTTAGCATACAGTGTGTACCATTTCTCGACTTTGCCACCGAGCATGGATGGATAGAGCTCAATTCTATCTGGGTTTTTTTTTTCATAGTTTCTCAGCCGAACACCGTTTTCCGGTAAGTCGAAGTAGATGGGTGCTTCAGCATGAGGAGCTTATCACAGGCTCTGTGTTTTTACTCAAGTTCAAATAGTAGTGCAGCAGAGCATCAGGGAAGACAGCACTGACACAGACTGAACTTTATTCAAACTCTTCCAGGGAATATACACACGAAAACAAAAAACATTAGATGGTGCTGAATACCTTTAGAAATAGTTTAATAACATCACAGGTAGAGCATTTAAATGCTTGCCATGTTACGAGTGGAAAATTAAGATAGCGTTTCCGAGAGAGCATGTAACCGTTGTAGGGTTCAGCTTCATTTGATATCTCTTAATCTGAATATGGTTTAACCAAGACTGGTACTATCGATGTCATTGTGCGTGGTTGGGCATTTATGAGTTGTTGCAGCAAGGTTCCCATGTCCCTCACCGAGTATTAACGACCATATTTTCAGTTTGCTCCTGCAGCTGCCTGTAGCCGTGGTTTGAACATAATGTTTTGGCAAAAGTTCGCAAATTCAGCAAAATAAAATTCACCTAAGGGACTTTGGAGGAGGCCCTGATTTCCTCTGTACCCACACACAGAATAATTTCTGGCTACACCACTGCTGCATCGAACTGGAGCCAAACACATGAGTCATATTAGAGGTTGTGAGAATATGTGGATAAGTTAGAACAGAAAAATAAAAAAAAATTATTATTGATCCATTGGCTACACTTTGATGGTTTTTAACTTCATGTCCTGTTCTGGTTATTTGTTTTCATTATTGGCAAGTTTTGAGGAAATGGTAGAAGTAAGATATATAAATACATTATGAAATTAAGATAAGTATAAACAGATGCTTACACCTTCCTAAAAAAAAAAGTGTCCTTATCATTTTCCACCTTGTACTAAACCTATATGATTCTCCCGTGTAGTGCAGTCGCTAAGTCAAAGTCTACAATAAAACAAGTATTCAAACATTACACACAAAAAGATACATTCTTCACTCACAAAAAGAATTGTATTTACTTAAAACCTAGTTATTTAGGATAAACACCAAATGTTCGTATTTTATTTCCAAAAAGGTAAATACTTTTGAAATGGAGGTCGTTTCACACGAGACCGTGACTAAATGATACAAAACCTTTTTGTATCTCAGTAAGTAACACTGCTGTACAGCACAAAATAAGCTAATCATTTTGATTTATGCACAACTACATGACTATAATCTCAACTCATGAGAAATACAGTCCATTATACAAAACATACAACCACTCAAAGTCAGTTGAATTACCGCAGACAGCATCTTACTATTGAAGCCTGCATCACAGTCACCAAGGAAACAATTTCAGTGAGCAGGAAATTAATCACATCCTCCCCTTACGCATTCTTTCTCTATCTCTCTCTCTCTCTCTCACGCACACACACACACACACACACACACACACGCACCACCTCCGATATTTCCTTGTTGAAATAGGCCTGTTATACAATTGAATTATGGTGAATCATTGTGTGTTAGCGTCGTCTCCTGGTGGTTTACATAACTAAGATTTAATAATAAAACAAGTGCGTGAATGCTCTCCCACAATACAACTGGTGCTCCCTGTCCAAGAAAATGTACCTAGGATTGTAGGAATGAGTCAGGCTTAGAGAGACAGAGGGAGAGCGAGAGAGAGAGAGAGAGAGAGAGAGAGAGAGATGAAATGAAATGAACCATAGAAGTACATCTCCCCTACCACACTCCTGCCGTTCACCCCACAGAGACACAAGCGTCTTGGCCACAGAGGTTTTACAGATGCAGCAATGTCTTCGGGGCTTGTGTATTTAATTTGGCATCAAAAAGCAGAGATCAAAACAAGCGAGCGCACCGTTTTGTTTCGGATTTGCTCACAAGACAGGGCAAACTTGAACACGCATCCCATCACAGCCAATGCCGGATGCTACAAGCTGTATATAGCACTCGGAAGCGCGACGACACCAAAGCAGCGTCTGCGAGTGTGACTTCAGCCACTAATGAATTCTTACAAACTGCATGAGTGATAACACCCAACAAACACAACCAGACCCATAGAAACCCATCCTCTCTTACGGAAATGACAATTATGTGCCATTTCAGAGGGAAACATAATAGGGACTGGATTCCAACAGATTATCTTCTATACCTGCTTCATTTGGGCCGAGGTTGAAGGGAGATTGCTCACATGAAGTCAGGGTCATCTGACCAAGTCAAGTCAAGTCAGCTTTATTTGTATAGCGCTTTACAAATAGCTGTGAAGTGATTCACATAATAGACTGATAAAAATGGCTATGTGGCTTCACAATAGAAAAGTACAATTTGGTTGAAATTCCATCCCTCTATAACAACTATTTAATACTGCTAATGTCATTTATAAGTATTACCAAATGAAAAAAAGAGAGATGAAAACACTTAATGCAGTGGTTTCAGATTGGAGATTTTTTTTTAAATGATCTACTCTCTCTCCTTGCTAAAACGCTTTTCATTGCATTTATATTTGTTTTACAAAAATACATGTGCTGTACAATATAATGAGTTTCGAAATGCCAAGTGTGTGTTTTTATGTCGAACTTCTGACCAATTTGGCAGCCCCCAAACCTTCACTCCTGACAAATCACTGGCGGACAAATTACAGAGCTTCAGCTGGCGACGAACAAAAGCCCAACTGAGGGACACGCTCAGCTGGCAGACATTTAAGTTTAGCTGGAGACCCCCGGAGTGTGAGTGAGTGAGTGTGTGTGTGCGCGTGTGAGTGTGTGTGTGGGTGTGTTTGTGAAGAAGAGAGAGCGAGACACAGAGAGAGACAGACTCCATGTTAGCAGTCACATCACATCACAGTTTGCAGACACATTGATTAAGAGAGTTACCATGCAGTGTAATTTGGACATGGAGCAGCCTAAACGATTACTGGCAACGACTGATTTCATGTGAGGACATCAGATGACTTTGAGGGTTGTTGCATTTGGAAATCAGTCAAGGAAAGTCTATTATTTTCCATTATGTATTTCATGCAAAATACAGACTTCAGTAGAACTGGCTGAATAATGCATGTCGCGTGCACTTGTAGTTATATGTATGTACAGTCAGTTGCTGTGCGTGTATATGTGTCATTGTGGAAGGGGAATTGCTGGTCAGTATGTTGTATGGACTCTATTGTGTGTGTGTGTGTGTGTGTGGGGGGGGGGGGGGGGGGGGGGGGGGGGGGTTATTTATTTCTCTCTATTTGAGGATGCGGCCCATTGAGAGACTCAAAGCAAATTCTATTGTAAACCCTAAGCTACTGAGGGACCGCGAAACCAAAGTCATCCATCAGAGCTGGACATATTCCCCATATGCAAACAAATGAATTAGAGCACTCGCCGCCTCCTGAGCAAAATAAGGTGCAAGGATGTTAGAGGAGGTGAAGGAATGCCATACAATCAGATGGAGATTAGAAACCCCTCTTGCGGCACCAACATGAAAAGACAGGCAAATATAAGCATAAATGAGAAATAAGGTCAAGTGAATTGGTTCTGTGTAAAAAAAAAAAAGAAAAGCCAAAGCCAAGACACAGTATTAAAACCCATCACATTTATATAATGTATAGCACTATGAACAAAGTGGCAGTAAGATTTGTGGTTATCCCTTAAAGGTTCTGTCATCACTAGAAATGGTTGCACGAGAACCTGACTCCACGCAGCTCTGTGTCACCTTTTACAGCACTGTGGTACTGTCGTCCTCTAGGAATGATTAACCCAGAAGAGCTTAATATAGATGGAGAGGAATAAATAGATAGAGAGAGGGAGAGAGAGAGAGAGAGAGAGAGCTGAGCATAGAGGACATTATTGAATTCCATGGAGAGTCAACTCTTTACCTCTGCACATCAAACCATGTCCACTACCGTTTAGCAATCTGTCTGCTAATTAATCATGTGGCGTAATCAGTTGGAAGCAATGAAGAAATGTGAGTTCGTCTGTGGTTTGCGGATGCATTGTCTATCATGAGAAAACAAGCAAACACCGAGTATGAAAGACTTTGTGATGGAGCCATTGTCTCCGTTAGCGGCAGTTCTCATTCAATGGAGGTGTTGACCTTCATCTAGCAATGTTGAGGCTGTTTACTGATTTCACTTCACACTGTGTGATGTTATCTTTCTGTTGTCACGTCTATGAAGTGCGATGTGTTGACGACTCCTGTGTATTGTGAGCACGTTAGCCGCAGAAATCAAAAGCATTGGAAAAAAATTGACCGTTCCTGATTCTGGCAAGTACATCATCATCTCCCACATGATAACTCGCGCAATATTCATTATTGTGATAATGATCTCCTGAGTGGTGATATCAGAGTGATCTGGGATGGATTGGCTGTGTTGCCACCAGGGCAAGCAATCATGTCTGCAGCTATTCTGACTAATTGTAACATGGTGGCAGTGGCAGCCGGGGTGGGCTGGGTTAGCATCCGCCATAGAACACCAGCCAAGCCTGCTAGCTCGTATACAGCCGTCAGTGCTAATCTCCTGCTATGCGCTAACAATAACGCTGATGTGCTTGCTTTCCGGAGGAGCTTTCCTCCCCCAAGCATCCATTTATTTATTTATTTATTTTCTTTGCCTGATGCCCAAGCAGCCACACATCTTTAGCTGTCCTATGACTTGGTGAACAACTGGACTTGAAATCAGCCGGGGTATTGTTAGAGCTCGGGAAAAGCCGTGTGACGGAACACACGCAGGGTTAAGCAAATTCGCCATCACGCGAAGGATGTAGAGAAACAAGTTGTACGAAGCAATTATATTGCATAAAGTGAGATTAGTGATGGCGATAATGTGAGGCTGGAGAGTGGAGATTGGAGGCTAAGATACAGTAGTTTTCAACAGAGTGATGGGACCATGAGAAGAAAGAGAGATAGTGAGAGAATGAAGTGACTCCATGGAAAAGACAAACATGAAAATAACACCTTTTAAAAGAGCATAAGTCAGCAGAAAAGTGCTCCAGATTCGGGTATTTGCAGTGGGAGAAAAACATTCAAGATATTAGTTTGTCTTGGAGACAGAGCAGGTGTCTCCTCATAAATAGACAGCTTTTTTATTTGTTGTAGCAGGTATTTATAGTGTCTCATATTGAGTAAAACAGTACTCCACTATGTGCCACTGTGCCGCTGCACACGAGCAACATGGGAGACACACTGCCTCATGGGCGCCATAACTGAAAGCCTTGCCAAAAATAGTTTGATTTACTGAAGAAGAAGAAAAAAAGAGGGGTTTAGATTGAGTTTTATCTAATATTCATTTGCTGAGGACGTGCATTGACAGTAATTTTTTTAAATACTAAATAATCTGGTGGGTTAGTAAAATTGGGCTGCAGCCCCGCGTTTAAATCATTTTCAGTAGTTTTCATGAAACGTATTGCAACAAGCACGATGTCTATATTACATTTTTTTTAAGCTCATGATTAATGGCTGAATATTTTGCTTTTTTACCCACACTTATATTGTGATAACATCAATACACAAGCTTGTTAACCTTTACTAAGGATGTGTGAGGGATTAATTTTCTCTGTATGTTTCACAGTTATTTTATTTATTTATTTATTTTTTTTAAGAGCTGGTTGTATTCTTTGGTCATATTTATAAGAATGTGTGGTCTGGCACATTTAATAGGGTCTTTAAATCCTAGAAAGACCCACGAGCATTGAGCTTTAAACATGGCAAATTACATTGGACCTCAGCTGCACTGAAAAGACGAAAGCTTCCCCATGGTATGTCAAAGTGTAATCCTCTATTTTATCACACTCTCTCAAGCTTCCTTTATTCATCCTTTTGTTTCTTTTTTTTTTTTTTTTTTTTTTTTTTCCCTCCAGTATTTTTGGCTTATACAAAGACGGACAATGCGGGTTATGTGAGGTGCCACGGCTTCTGTAAATTTCCTCGATCTACTCCTAAAACTGTGAGCTAACTGTCATTCAAACAGCTAGTTTACTGCAGAATCCAGAAGCCAGAGCATCATTATGTCAGACAGTTGCTTGATTAGGTGGAGACGAAGGAGAGGTTTCTCACTTCTGCCAAGCTGAATGGCAGCCAAAGGCACAGCGAGAGTAAGTGGGACCGCAATGTCGCGCACAACGCCGGGTTAGTAGGTATCTGGCGACTGAACATGAGCTTGCCACTCGAGTTCGATGTGGACTGACATATCAAACGGCTGCAGCGGGCCGCGATCTGCACACAGGACATGTGGCACAAACAGCAGTCATCTTGGACCGTTACCCATTTTCAAGGTGAGCGAAGTATTAAACTGAGTGGGTGATACATTTTGAAATCAAATAAAAGTGGTAATGCCTCGTCCGTGACGACTTCTCTCCACGATTTTACCAAACGCCTAAACGACAGCAGCTCTCCAACAAGTGATTCAAGATGCTTTCAATCCTGATAAAATGAACACGTTTTAATTTCTGGCTGTGCACAGTCAACTACAATCTTTGAATTGATTTAGCTTGACTAATTTCACAGCTTGAAGTAGGTTAGCAATGGAACACGATTGTATTTTCCAACACAATACAATGTGATGTCTCAAACCTCCATTCAAGGTCATCTAAAGGGGGGTCAAGTGACCTTTGTACACACCATTAATGTACAAGACCCCACCCACGCGCATGTTCCTGGTGAAGCCTTTTAACTCCATATTCCATTCCAATTCCATCCATCCATCTTCTACTCTGCTTTATCTATTTCAGGGTTGCAGGAGGCAGAGTCCCAGTAGACTATATGCAGAAGGTATTGTACACTCTGGAGAGGTCGCCGGTCCATCACAAGGTAAATACAGAGCTCGAAAGAATCACAAGTGCTCGTATACACATCTAGGAACAATTTAGAGTCACCTGGTAACATCAAATGGGTAGATGGTATATGGGTTTTTACTTATATTGCGCCTTTCGACTGCTTGAGCAGTCAAAGCACTTTACATCATTAGTCACATTGACCCATTCACACACATTCACACACCATTGGAGGGGTTCAGGGTCTTGCTCAAAGACACTTCGACATGTGGACAGACGGAGATGGGAATCAAACCTGCAACCTTCTGATTGGGACCGCTCGACTAACCGAGCCACAGCTGGTGTTCCTGGTCTGTGAGAGAAAAGCAGAGCGACTGGAGAAAAGCCACGGACGTGCGGGAAACCCATGCGAACTCCACCCAAATCAGCTCAGGGACCAACTTTACTCCAATTAATCAACATTCTTTTTGGTTTATATTTAGAACCAAATTCATATTTAATGTCATCACCGCTAAACATCTCTGCGGTTTTATTGACTGCTAATGTGAATGCAGAGGCAATGTCGGTCACGTTAAAAAGTCACAAAAGAAAACTTTCTTCCTGCAAATAACATGGTTTGTTTTTATTCACCACAGTGTAATACCGTAATCACCATGTAATCCTCGTCATGTAGTACCCTTTTTAGATGTGGTTACTAGACCAAATCTTTTTACATATTAGTGATTTTATGGCATGTGCATTCGGGATGGTAATATGATATTAATGCATAACACATGCTAATCATCAGAGCATATTACCATCCATAAATTAACACTTTTCACTATCTATTTATCTTCTATACGCACTTTATCCTGGGCCTTTTCCCGGCTGACGGTTGGCAAGAGGCAGCGTGCATCCTGGAGCAGTGCTAGTCCAACACATGGAGAAGACAACTGCCCACACATACGATACACTGATAACTACAGATAGTTGACCAATCAGCCTAACCTAATGTGCAGGTCAGAAAGAAAAAACATAAGCTTTCATGGAGAGAAGATCTTTAATTTAACCTCAGTGTTGACAAATCAAATTTGGAAAGGAGAGATCCAGTCCAGAAATGAATGTGCAAGCCAAATACACATGAGTCCAGCATTTCCTCAAGTATTTTAATATTTAACTCCTGAAAAAATAAAATAAAATACACCGGATCAACTTGACAGACAGGTGAAAACTCTGTGGACAGCGTTTCATTAAAAAAAATTAAATAAATCACTTCACCTCAGAAATTCAAGGTGGTGCTTTAGCTTCAAACATACAAAACAATACTGTTCCTTTGCGCATATCCTAACATTGCTCCATCAATTAATTTGGATTAAAGTCCACTTCACAGAGGCTGTAATAATAATGTAGCCGGTCCTTTGATGTTGGAACAAATGAGAGAAAAAATGGCAGAACTGTCTCAGGAAGATTTGTTCTCCTGTTTCACCACTGAGAACTCTACATTTCCCCGAAGTCAGAACATCTTGTTTTCCTCCCAATGATGAAATCCTCCATTGTCACATCAAATAGGAGATGGTAGATCGGAGCATTTCTTGGGGGTGAAGAAAACTCTTGCAAACCCCCCCCTGTTGGCCCAGTCATCCATTGGGGACTATTTGCATTTTTGACATTTATGGGGGAGTTTCTGACACTTCCTCTGTCATTTATATGGCTTACACATCTCATTTATAGATTGATAGCTGCCATTTCTAACTGGCTCTAATGAATGCCTCATGACTGCGAAAATAAAAAAGTTACTTTCTAGATCTGACATTATGTCACAGCATCACTTTCATTCTTCATTAGAATCTAATTTGTCTTTGGAAGACATAACGTTGTGTAATATCTCCTGTTTTTATGCATCATTTTAGTCTGGACTACAAGAAAACACAATTTGCTATAAAGGTTCATCATTCAAAAGGGAACACCAAAGTGAAACTACAAGGAAGAAGAAAAAAAAAATCCAATTAGTGGAGAGTCACGTCGAAAGAGCAACGTGCTGTGAAGTTTGAGGGCGATTGTCCTCACACACAGTGATAAGGAAATGGTGAGGCAGCGGTTCATGACTTATACATCCCACAATCAAGATCTGACACTTATTTGCCCTTCAAAAGACCTTGTCCTGCCTTATCAGTCAACCAGGCGTGTCCATTGTGATCTTGTCCACACTACAAAAGGAAGAGCGTGTTTCTGTTCTGCTTCCTCACCGAAGTGGTTTAACCTTTTTTCTGCCGTGAGGCACACCTCACATTCAAATGACCTCTTTTAACTACAAACCTCCACATTCTAATTCAAGCATTGCATAAAGAAATGGCAAAGCAGAATTGTGCCTTAGAGCGTGAAAGGGAAAAAAAAAAAAGAAAGCTGCAATATGATGGCGAGGACATGATCGGGACTTTACAGAATAAAGACCTGAAGCTAATGAAAACCGAAAGAATCCGACTCTCTTTTATGCTACGATTAGTGTTATGCAAATGCAGACCACACCAGTGGGGGAAGAGGAAGGATTGCGCGCCAGTGACCATAGGAGTCCCACCTGTTTCATCAAGCACGGAAGCCCTTTTTAACCTGTCCACACAGCCTCGGGAAAACAATGCCTCTCCCAAAACACTTTGTCATGAGCCTGCAAAAAAACACTTCATTCCGGATTTGTTTTTGAAACGGATGATTTAACACGGACCACCTGGTTTTTAAGTCTGGGGTCTTTTTCTTTTTTTCCAATCTCTTTGACAACGTATTGTTACACAAATGGTGTGATTACCCTAACACTTATCTGCAGATCAGATGCAGATTTAAATCAACAGTCACCTTTTAAATACCGGTGGCATTTGGAAAGAAGGGAAGCCACATCATAGAAAAGAAGGACGCAAGCTCTGCAACTGCTTTTCAGGAACACAAAGGGATAAATTGAAGAAGAGCCGTACGCGGGGATCGACCTTTGTTTCCGACACCCACGCTTGCATGCACATAAACATACAGGCTCATTCACATACACATACATAAACCTCTGCTCGGTGCAGCTCCACAGAGAAAAGGCAATCCTCACACCTCATGAATATCACAATGAGCTGGATCTGGGTCATTAATATGACACAGTCGTTACACTGGAGCCCAATTAGCAGTCAACATAGAGCCTGGAACGTTCCCCTGTTACTATACATAATCACTATATCACTGCGACAGACTCCAGAGCGAGGAAGGATCAAACCACACATACAAGGAATATCAAGGACTCATCTACAAGATCGCACCAGCAGACGAGGAGGTCACAGCTGTTTGATTATATTCAAAGAACAACATTTATAAATACGGTACCTGAGTTCAACCTTGCATATATTTCCCGTCGACGAATAAACAAAACATTACGCGATACTGTTAAATGGGACAGTCCGGGCAATAAAACACCAGAAGATGCTTTAAATACACCTCATCCTTCGGTTTAGCTCACTTTGGGAGTTTGCCTTTAAGTGTAAAGATTAATCAAAAGTTAGTTAAGGTCCTGCAGCTATTTCACAAAGATTTACAAAGTTTCGCTGAGAAGTGACTGTTCTCAATGCGGTTACCACAATCTGGGTGACAACCAAATAAACTTAAATTTCACTTGTTATTGTATTTTTATTGTCAAACACTATTTACCAGAAGGCTTAAAGTAACACTGATCTTTCTCTGTGTACTCAAAATGAATACTTAAAACGTTCCCTTCTGTGCAGTCAGGTGCGATTTTACGTCACTCTGGTGTAGCAATCTGCATTGTGACCAGGCAGGATTCAGAGAAAAGAACTTGCCTCACTTTATAGGAAGATGATTCAAAAACAACATTTTAAGAACAGAAAATATCTGGAATACCTAATGAAAGGCAAATTATTGGCTCTGTAGTGGATGGCTCGCAAACGTCTGCTCTTATGCTGTGGGAATCATTATGTTTAAGAAGGAAATAAAAGAATATTGAACATTTTCAAGTAATGTCAGCCAGACACTTAAACATCTTGAAAACATATTTTCACATTCAACATAAGTCCAAGTGCATTTTTAATCCTCAGTTATAAGAATATTAACCAACCAAGATATGTTTTACCTGGCGTATCAAGTTTTCATTATCTGGCTTTGACTAAAATGACGCTAATGTAATTCACTAAAATAAAATGAATTGTGACAGGGCCTTGGATGTTGTGTGACTTTTTTTCCCTCCTCAGTGACAGACGGGGTGCAGCCAAACGCTGAGGAGTCTGGCACAGGCTGCTGCAGGACGGGCGCCATTAGGCTGCACGTACACACACACATACAAACACACACACACAAACACACATGGGCGTGCACACATGTACACACATAAATATGATTAGCTACCTCTTGCTATTTCCAACATGTGGCTGCACACTGTGACTGATGTAATCATTTTGATTTGATTCCTGTTTTTTTTTTTTTTTTAATTGTTTTAGGTCTTTATTCGTATTGACCCTTGGTCCGCTTCATTCCATCTAATATCACAAAATAAAGCAACAGGATAACAATAAGCTTCCCTCTGCATCTTCATTCGTGACAAGCTGCTTGGTTGGAAAGTGCAGGGGTTTCATTACATGAGGCGACATCTGTTTAGGATTAGTTCTTGTTGTCTGTGAGGGAGATTACCCATTAACTAGACACGTGTGCGGCCCTCTCTCATCCATGTCTTCAAGTCATTTATAGGTTTTTTTTTTCTGCTGCATTTCTCCTCCTCCTCCTCCTCCTCCTCCTCCTCCTCCTCCTCCTCCTCCTCACACATGCAGTGGAGGAGAGGACTGACAGCCCCTGTCACAAGGCCTTGACCTGAGCAGTGAAACAGACTGGTACCTCAGCAGACTCTATAGAGACAACTTGGATTAAATCAAGTGTAAGTCAATCCTTGTCAGATCAAAACTATCATAGTAGGGCAGCCTTGCCTACATGCAGGTGCCAGGATGAATGACACATTAAGGTCAGAGACTAACGGGGTGAGTAGGTAGTGAGAGAAACACTGAAAGATACTGACGTTCACACAGATACAAACACACATTATGTTCTCATGCACTTGTGAGGGAAACAGATAGATAATGGGGGACGCCAGAAACCAGGGTTTCTTGTGTGTTGTTAGAATTAATGCAGTCTTTTGTGCTTTTATAAGGGTTGTGTATGGAGCACACATTTCACAGTGGGCGCACTGTGTTGTGTTCAGCACACTGGTATGCCTATAGAGGTGTAAGACACTGGGGTCGTGGGCACACAGGAGGATTCTTTTTTTCATCAGAATGATCAAAGATGCAGTGTCTGTTGGGCTCAACTGTCGAGCAATGTGCCTTCTAACTGGGGTGTTCTCATGCTGTGTTGTATTGTGGGGTTTTGACTGATGACCAGAGTCCTGCTGCGAAGCTGGATTGAGCCACCATCTGATTGCCAGACCGACTGGACTTATGATATGAAACACAGATCTGGGAGACAGACGGCAAAGCTCAACCCAGATGTCCAGATCCCAGGCATTTATTCTGCACGCCTGGGTCTCCAGAAGGCTCCAATTGGGGGGGGGGTACCCCCAATTCGCATATATGGACATGCACAAACACAATACCACACACACCCTAGTCTTCTCTTTGGTTATGAAAACGATTGTACTTTGTGTACCTGGCCTTCCAGACACTCTGGTTTAGAGATTCTTCATGTATACTTGGTTGTCTATCGGGTACTTGCTTATCAATCACTGCACGCAGAGTGACAGATAATAATTCTGTCATTTATAATGTTTTATTATTGGCAATGTGGGAAAACATTTTTCTTCCTTCACTAAGCGCAGAAGATTTAACGTCGAAATGTTGTTAAACTGTATATATCTATACTCATTGAGAGAAGATCCTCCTTTTATGGTCATGAAAGCAGAATAAAGCTCTATTCCTGGTGGAGTACAGTGCAGCTTGCTGTGACTCGGGGACAAACATTCATGAAGGCTACAGAAAGGCACTGGTTTATAATACTGCAACATTGACATTGTTCTTAAAGGGCAGCTGCATTATTCATTTTTATTTTTATTTCATTTTCCCTGAGCTTGATTCACACACCTTCCAAGACCTGCAAAGCTATGTTTTGTTTTTTCCCAAGGTTTTACTTCCTTCCAGGTTTTCTATCATTTTGTATGCTTTTGCTAAAGTAAGATATACCAATAATTAAGGGGATTCTAGTCAAACGTTTTCAGTTTGTTAGTGTGAGAGTTACGAAACCTGTTCAACTTGCCCCTGCAGACACAGCTTGTAATTTGTTATGGACAAAACACAGTATAAAAAGAACAGCTTGTGTTCCACAGGGGAGAAGCCCACCAGCTCTAACGGGTCAAGTATCTATTACAGCTACAGGGCATTTCCTTTTCATCTCAAAAACAACACTACAAGTTAAGAGGTAAGCCGTACATCCTCTGCACACACATGCAGCCTTATTCTTGAATTTACTAACTCCTGTTGGTTTTTTTTTTCAGCTAACAGGATTCAGGCTGCATATGAAAATACATATAGCAGAAGTAGAGATAAAATGCAACCATTCAAACAGAACTGTTGTCAATTTGACAATTTACCTGAAGCAGTTTTCATAAGACCCAGTATAATGCATTTAAAAAAAAAAAAAAGGGCCCACACTATTATATTTCGATTGTAGTTTTGTCACTGAAGGCTGGTGTCCATTGACAACCTCTGCTTTAGTTAGCAGCTCCAAAGCTTCCTAGAGATGCGTCAGTCATGGCTCTGTTGCTATGCGACCATTAAAAGCCTGTTTGAAGGGCATCGCTCCAGTTCAAATGTTTTTAAGTTTGAGTCTTTAGAGTACAGAGCGCCCAGGATGCACAGCTCGAAATCGTACAGTCAACAACAGACGATTGAGTAGACAGCTCTCCTTTCCTACTCCGCCTTCAATTTTCTTTTTGGAATTTTTCCTGTGGAGTATTTGTAGTTATATCTACACCTCCATTTGGCACGTAGCGGGAAAATAAAAAGAGGCAGTAAGAGATAGCCTCCTTACCCTTTCGCTTCCCCACCTCATTTAACCTTTTAATTTAGCAGCTGGAATTAATGGGGTGGCCAGGGCTGGTATCACTTTAAACAGACAGTGCCCAGTTGCCCCAAGGGTGAGAAGAATGTCTCCACTGTGGTGAATATGTATATTTCTGTGATAATATGTATATGAGAGTCCTAACGTACGCGTCAGAGATGGAGACACAAGGAATGAGGAGAGAGAGAAAGAAAGAGAAAGAGAGTGAGAGAGAGAGAGAAAGCAAGCTGCTATTAACAAAGCTGCCACATCAGTCGTTCCTCGGGTCCTGTCACTCTCATTTTGGCAGCATGTGACACTCGGGAGAGGTCAAGAAGAGAGAGACTGACAGCAGAGATGGAGGTGAGACCTACTAAGTCAAAAAGGCACCATCATCGGGGCTGGCAAGGGAGGTGATGTAAAGCTAGTGGTGAGTAATCTCGCATCCTGAATTCAGGTCATTGCTCTTAAATGAATTTTACGAAAAGAAGCAAGAAAACAGGGAGATGGAGACAGAGTTGGAGAGAGTCATTTTTAGCCCGGAGTGAAAGCATCCGCAGAAGTGACAATATCGACGACTGTGATGCTCCAAAATACCAAAAAAAACACAACCAAACACAACAAAATATTACCACACTGAACAAATCTTATTCAATCCACTTCTGTTCACACAATAAGAGTGGCAGCAAAGATAAAAAAAAAATAAAAAATAAAAAAAAAACAGGCGCAACACTCCCTGCCCTCTGGAATGACAGAATGGCACTTTTATGATGTCTCCCAGATTATTCCCCAAGATGGATGGGCTGAGCTGGAGCACCAATTGATTAATCCATCGACTGGTGGTATGTGCTACAGCCGTCGTCCTGCTCAGCTGTTCTTTCCCCGGACAGAATATTCAGACAGACATCCCGGGGAGGATGACTAATGAGCAAGGCTACTGCAGATACCAGTCATGTCTGCCTGTGTACGTATGCAGAGCACAAGATGCTTGCTTGTGTTTGCTTAATAAAATTGATATCATCACAAAATACATTCAACATTCTCTTAGTTTTTGTATTCTAAATATATCTGGCGTATTTATTATTAATGTTCTATTTGATGTCACCTCCACCGCATTTTTTGTTGCGCTTGCACAATGCCAAAATAAGGTTTCTAAAGCTTAAATCTTGACACCGGTTTCAGCTGCAGCTGCTGGTCCACTGTGTTGCAGCAGTTTGAAAACAACTGCTTTTGTCTCGAGAAAAAGAAAGAAAAAAACAAAGTATGAGGCTGCTCTTGTTACAGTGCACTTACAGTGACAAAACTGTGACAAATTGCCACATTTTAGCACAACACTCTTTTCAAAAGATTACATGCGTCATCCAACAACCCAGTTTATAAGACACCAAGGTGGGTTTTTTTTTTTTTTATCACACGCACAAAAACGCTTGCAACACCATGTCAGATAACTCACTGATGGCTTACAAAAGCATCTTTCAGACGTCAATTCCTTAAAGGTGACTCTAGCTACCTACCTCAGCAGCCAGGCAGGATTAACCAATATGTGATTACTGCTCGTGTCACAGAAGCAATTATCCACCATGATGCAGTTTGCAAGCATTGTACATGTAACTACTGCAGTTGTTTGCTGTAATCTCAATGCACAACCCCTTTTGGTGTTTTCCCACTGAGAGCTGACAAGGAAACAAACAGTTTGAATAAAACAAGTTTTAGCATTTTTTTTTACTAGTGATAAGTCAAGATTTAATGTGTAACAAGTGCCACAAGGCTTGAGTCACTGCAAATATTCATACACTGGGAAAAATAAACCAGTAATACAAATGCATTCATATGTATATTAACCATTGGTGAGTTTAAATCATGCTCTGAAGGCTGCTATAGGAAATTAAATCTCAAAATTCAAAAATGTAAATGCATGCTCTTCAACAAGATTAAAATACTTATTAGAATTTAAGCCAATTTATTGTCTTTGCTCTGGATTCAGAAATATTATCATCCATTATATAGTTGTGAGTAATGCTGTTCTCATATAAAGGATCCTCCCCCCCAGTATTGAGCTTTCAGCTCATATCTGGCCTAACACTTAAGACCCCCAGCAATGCACTGCACTGCTGGTTTCCAATGGAAAAGGCAAGGGGGTAGATAACAGATCACTGTAACCATTCTCTCTCTCGCTGAAAGAAACCCCCTGAGAGATTTTACACCCAGAAAAGATGAAAAATGTAGGGGTAGCTCCATTATTGATACAAGTTCCTGGCAGTGAAAGAAATGAATGCTAATAGTGTCCTAAGCTGGGCTTTACAGAGATTAATCCGATTTGAGAAATGAACATTTTATTATATGGCACAAAGTGCTGGCCTTCATCTGAACAGAGTCACAGCCTGAGAAGTGAAAAAAGAAAATGATAAAGGGAGTGTGGGAAGGAAACATGGGTATACAGCATGTCGCTTTGCAAGGCCCTGGCACCTCATTGCAATGGTGCCCTTTTCCAGATGACAAGTTCATTAATTTGCTTACATGGCTGCTTGGAATGATTTTCAATAGATAAGTCAGACAACAATGGCCGGATAAATTGAATGTAAAATAGACGTCTGTGGTTCCAACGTTATCAGCTGAAGACTGACTTTGTGTGAGCAGCAGGAAGTCCCACTTGGTCCCTCTGCTGCACCTGCTCTAAGGCTATTTCCCACTGCTTAGAAGGACTAATAGGGAGACACTGGGGATACAGCTGTTGCCGCCTGAGCCTAGCGGAATAAACAAACACTAATCCAGAGTCACTCAGTGAATCAGTCAGTTTTAAAGTCATTTAGTCTGTACTTCGGGACAGCACAGGCTACGGAAGGATCTAACCAAACCTCCAGACCACATCCATCTCAAGGAAAATCTCCATGGGGACGAAGAGGTTGGAGAAGTGTTTAATGGTGAGGAGGAACAGTCTTTTCTGCTGATTACCATGAATCACCCTGCACCAGTTGCCAACAAACAACAGCAATCTTGGGAATCTGTTGTGGACATTCATCATGTTAAAGCCTCTGACAGGGCAAAAACATAAAATCAGTAGTTTAATTTATCTCCCCAAGGTGATGTCACTCCATCATATGGAGGGCTTCTCTTTCAGTGGGTGAATAATGTTTGCAATGTTTCTCACTTTCAAAGGGGAGAGATGAAATTCATCCTTTTGTCTGAAGAGTGACAGCCACCTCTATTTATGCTTGGACCACTAACACCATTCTTTTTTCACCAGCATGACAGACATCTATTTTTAAGCTACACAGTTCAAAAGCCACAGTATGAAAAATTGACCATGTTCGCACTAACCGTTGCATGGATAGGAGTGTCCTCACACTATGAAATTAGAAAACAATCACTCAGATGAGCCAGCTAGAAGAGACATATTTGCCCAGACAGTGTAGCAAGTCCTGTTTTTTGTTTTCTTTTTTTAACTTCTCAAATATTTAACACATGCCTCCTCCAAAATCTATCATCTGTTGCTTAGCTGCCTGCAGCTAAAGGGTTATTCAGTAGTCTGGTGGTTCAAGTTTTCAAACCACAATTTTGTAAAACATCTAGGAACATCTATGTTCCCGGTGCATGGGTGAAAAGGATAGATTTGATTTCAGCACCAGAAAAGGGGACAGCTCCCTCCTAGATTACAGGGACATGCAGGACTAAGTGAGCACAGAAAATCAAAATGAGCAATATAAAGACATTCAAGTCAAAAATAGATGAATCTGCAAGAGAGGTAATGCTCTAATTCCCCACGGTATAAGTCTACAATTGAGTTACCAGAGAGGATACAATAGCATACTGGCACACATGCTAAATATGGCACATTTTCAGATACTGAATGTAGGTTGAGTGCAAAGAGGTATAGACTGGATGAATTGACAAGTGGACGCAGGACATCTCAATTCCTCGTCTCAATGTAGCGTGTGTCGATGTGACTACAGTTACAAATCCCCATTCCCTTGAAAATGATTAATCATTCACATATACAACATGAATTCTCTGAAAATGATGCTTGAACACTCAACTCAAGTGCGCGCAGTCAAAGCAAAACCAAAGTCAGGGCACTCATCGCTTATCTTTTCCAATATGTGTATATTTAGAGATCTTTAAGTTAGAGGCCGCAGTGCCAGTGAGGGCAAAACCTCCTGACGGTGTGTCCTGACTTAGTTTATACCTCTTCTGAAAAAAAAATTGGAGGGGTGGAAGGGGGAAGGGGGGGGGGGGGGGGGGGGGTCAGATTCGCCCATTCAATAGGGAATAATATGCTGAAAGAGACAGTTCTGTCATAGAGAAGGACCAAAGTAATTGTACCTGTAATGTATTCACACCACAAAGAATGACTTACTTATTCGCAGAGACGTCAAGGTCTTGAGGATGTCTGCTTTAGGAGAACGGCACCTCTTCCGTTCCCTCCCCAAAAATCGCATCGAAAAAAAAAAAAAAAAAAGATATATATATATAAATATATATATAAATAAAAAAAATCCGCAATTCTCAAGCGTTTCTGATGAATCCGTGGTGGCACTTTCTTCTCGGACTCATTGTGTTCCCACTCTCAAAACGACGTGGCACTATGTAATCCACACATTAGTCCCGATGACATGCCGTTAACTCACAGTGACGATAATGCATCAGATTTACTCCTTTTTTTTTCTCACTTAAAACGGAGGCAACCCACAAGTGCCATTGTTGAAACTCTCCTGATGCAAAGCGATAAACACTCAGGTTCAAGATTTTTTTTTTTTCTAAAAATGATGAGTGGAGGGAAAAAAAACACTGTCTTTTCTTGTCCTGGTCGAGGAAAATGCTTGAAATGAATGTTCAAAAAGTGAGATGTTGAAAACCACGCACAGCGCAGGCGAAACTAACCTCGGGAAAAGTCCTGGCAAACAGGCTGTCATTTAGATTGCATGACGGAGCATCATCCATACATTGAGGTGGGCTATTTTAACGCTCTGCTCGGTCCTCTTTGAGGTGTAAGTTTTCGTCAAGTCTCAGTTACTTCTTAGTCATCTGGCCTGATTTAATTCCCCCTCACACAAACCCGTGCGGATTTCAAAAAAACGCCTGTTTGTGTTTTCCCCCGGGCACCAATGAAAGAAGTCCCGCAGTGTAGAAGCTGAGTCGATATCCTATACATTAGAAAAGTTGTCACAATTATAGGGGTATCTCTTACTCTTTAGGTGGCTCCATTCTTCATATTTGAGAGAAGAAGAAAAAAAAAAACACGTATTCAGAGAGGCAAACTGAAAAGAAGAGAAAAAAAAAGGGTTACACTCCAAAAGCTTTCGAAGCCAAATGAGATGTTGAAGCAGCGACTTTGAGTTGAAGAAAGAGCCGTCGGTGTACGCCAAAAAAAAAAAATCTTTCCGCACCGAGTCTTTGGTCGCCGCCAGTCTGGACATGAGTTATTGCTCACCATAGGCAGTCATCACTTCTGCGCCCTTGCTCCATCCATACATGTTGCCAAACCGGCGCCTCGCTTCCCAATTGACGACACACCAGGGAAAGAAATTAGGGGATTATCATCCACAAGGTGTCGATCCTCCAAACACCGTCCTCCTCTCTTCTGTGGGCTGCAGTGTGGATCAGACTGCTTCAACTGTGATCACAAATCACCCCGGTGCTCCAGTACGCGCAAGGAAGGCTGCGTCCGTCGGTGCGCTTTACAGTGCGTCGGTGCGCTCAACATTTTGGTGCCTAAATAACACGCCCGGCACAGCAGGACGGACAACGAATTGATCAGTTCAGTAGGGGGGCATCGTGTAGGTTACCTCCCACTGACAAGCGTTTTTTTTTTTTCTTTCTTCCTGCCGAGATTGTTCCGCCAGTCACTGTCGGTGGATCGACTCTGCCCTCAGCCGCAGGACTGAAGGAGCGAGGGCAGGGGATATTGTTTCGCCTCTCGTTCTCGTGTCCTCATGTTGCTCTGTTTGAACTTCTACAATCTCTCCACTACAAGGGTGATATGCATCTGTCTTGCGCTAAAGACTAAAAAAACCAAAAAAACAATCCTTATTGATTCTACACGTTCATCTTTCGCATTTAATAAAGGAAAGCAGACGCGAACTATCGTTTATTTGTGTGCGTGTGTGTGCAAGAGAGAAAAAGCATGCAGTGGACGAGAGAGAGAGAGAGAGAGAGAGAGAGAGAGAGAGAGAGAGAGAGAGAGAGAGAGAGAGAGAGAGAGAGAGAGAGAGAGAGAGAGAGAGCTTCCTCCCATGTGTATCTTGCAAACGGGACACCACTGCCACCTACCGGTCGCCCGAGCCCGGTTAATGTGCGATATTGTGACGGTGGCCTCAGGCTGATTGTCGCATAGGACTGCTCTCCCATGACAGAATAGGTTTTGTTTATATAGGGTTATTTATACTATATCTATTTGTATTTTAAAAGGCTGTGGGGCACAACAGGAGACACAGGCTTGCATTATTGTGCATGTTGAGGAAAAGTGTAGGCACACAGTGACAAAATATAAAGTGTGTGGGGGTTAGGGGAGAGTGAGGTATGCGCTGTGACAAGTTTGACAATCCAGAAAACAGATTAATATGTCTTATAATCTGTGTTAGCTTCAGCACTTTAGACCCCACTTATAATGCTTGCTGAGCGCTATGAATTATAAAATAGGCCTACACATTGCAGATTTCTTTTTTTTTTCTTCTTCTTCTTCCGTGGTGCCTGACACTGGAGACTTCAGGTTTTTAGAAAGATTAGTGCTTGTCAAGCATTTATCTCAGGCAACCTGCAGCACTGCACATATTACCCGAAACTCGGCCATATTATACAACACATATGATCAAGCGCGGGAAAACATAGAAACACAGTATATTGCAGATATAGGGCAGTTTGAAGCAGGGCTCATGTGGGGAGAGTTTGTCTTCACGCACCATATGATAGCAGATGTGAGAAAACATTTGAATGCCAGACCAGAGATCTGTCCATCTCGCTGTCAACATCTGATCTCATTTCCCTCAGTGCTGAAGGCGCTGCATCATTCATTTGTCTTCATAACTGTCGACCTGCCTGTCTGTGCGTCTGGCTTATGGTAGTAAAGAGTACCGCCCTCTTGCTTTCCAGTTGAAGGAGACATCATTAAATAACTCCCCCTTCCCACTCCATTCTTCTCGCCGCACACTCTCTGCAGCTCTGAACAAGTGAATGAAAGAAACCTGCAAAAATGCAAACCCACTTCTCTTTTTAGGGTAGAGGATAGACTCTTCTGCTTAATTTGTGTCATGTTGCAGTCCGGCTGCCTTGCCTGATGGTTTTGATTTTAACCTTTGACTTCACTGTAATCATCTCTCTGTCCAACCTACCCTCATTTATTTTTCTATTCCTTTCTATCTTTTGTCTATTGGCAGAGTGTGTAGTTTGCATGTCTCTTATGTGTCTCTGCATAGTTTTTTGTTTTTTTTGGTTTCCTTCAATAAATATCCAGACAGACTAGTTCATCAGTAACTGGCCTGGCTGAGGTGTGAATCTATGTGTGGATGGTTGGACTGTATGTTTTTTTTGCAGTAGCCTACTGATGGACTTTCTGCCATTATCCATGTGTTGGGTTGAAATGAATTGCAGCCTCACATGAGCACAGATTGGAAAACGCTCGTATAGGACATCTAGTCTGATGGACTGTCCTTCTAAATGACTCTGTGCGTTATCAATCTGGATCAATCCCACCGCATATTCTAATTATGGAGAAACCTTGTACCTAAATATATTGGGCTCTACGGTAATTTAGTATTTCAAACTCTCACTTCAGAGTGTGAGGACCTTAATTTGATACCAGAACTAGAACCTTTCTCTGGATAGTTTGCATGTTGTCCTTTTGTTTGCATTGGACTTTTATATCACAATGCTGAGGCATGACCTGAAAACACAGAGGGTTCTACTCTAAGAGCACTGTATTTTATCTTATATATGAATCATTTTAAAAATCCCTCCAAGTTTTATTTACAGATGACACAAATGTATTCATATCACATAGAAACACAATTGATCTGAAAAATAATTGTGGTTATAAAAAAACAAAAAAAATGTATTTAAGGATTTTCAAAACATTTTTTTATAGTTTTTTTCTTTAAAAAATGTTAATAAAATAAAGCCCATATTCACACCGAGCATGTTGATATACTTTAAAATGACAGCCTTATTAGGAGAGTGGCAATCAGTAAATTCCAGGGGGTCCACATGCATTAGTTTCTGAACTTCAAGGTGCCATACTGAAGTGCTGACGACTTTCACCAGTTATCGTGGTAAACTCTTGATTGGACCAAAGATAATCATACGTGCCAAGTCCTGGTCTAAGTTTTATGCCCCCAGTAACCTGCTTTTTTTTTTTGTCAGTTTGGCCTATCAGGGTTAAAAAAAAAACTAAACTCGTGTGAACAAGCTGTGGTGCTGTTTGTATCCGTCCTCGGGTGTTCAAAAGCTTTGACAATGATTTAAAATTGTCCTCATCTGTAGTTGCTTTTGAACGTTGATTAAAGGCAGAACTTGCTGCTGAATTATTGCCAACAATTACTGGATATATGTTAGATTTACTCTTTCACATGGACTGAAATGAAGACCATCTGGAGCTCATGGGATTGTGGGTGGGTTGGGCTCCCTTGGCCTTAGGTAAACCTACATTGAGGAAGATCTGTTTGACAATCTCTATGATGTCACTTCCGTGCTCATGTGGTGAAAGAACTCTCTCGCTTCTGGTGATGTCCTGTTTCACACTAGTGTCTTCACTGTATCTTTGTAAATGGATTTTCTTAACCGATGTGCGAATGACAATAAAAGGATGAGGATGATGATGATGATGATGATGACGATGAAAGGGCTCACTTGCTGGATGAGTGGGCACTGTGAGAATCGAGGGAGTCGACAGGGAGAAGCCAGAAAAAGTGAAACTCCACCCGAGCAGGTGTAGATGTTGGTGTGTGGCTCAATGCAGACTGGGGAAAACAATGGCAAACAAACCTAGTAGACTGAGCAATACAAGCATATAAGTGGAAAATCATTTTCATAGTAAATAAAACCCTTTAGGTCTACACAGCAAGTCAAGAATATGCTCTTCAGGATGTGGGCGTACGTGTTTCCATGTCAACAAGCACGATTATACGACATGTTGCCAACTTCAGAGGATTCAGCACAAGACGCAAACCTCAACGTCGGAAAGGCCAGGCTAAAGTAAAAAAAAAAACAACAACATGTAGAAAGAAACTGATGGAACAAAGTCCTATTTACTAAAATAGACCATCAAAAAAAAGAGGGGGGGGGGGGGGGGGGGGCACAAATACACCTTCTCATCTGTTCAACATGGTGGTGGTTCTGTTCAGGCTCGACGGCTGCCAATAGAACAGGCATGCTGGCATTTATTGATGATTTCACAGCTGACAGAAGCAACAACCTGAATGCAACGTGATGCAGTCGCGTTCAGCCGAATGCATAAGAACTTATTTGACAACATGTCATCGTTTAGCAGTGCTGCAGTGCTGCTGAAGGCAGAATTAACCAGACTGAGCTCCAACCTTTTGTAGAAGATGAGACCAAAGGGCAGAGTGACCACACAATAAGCAAGAGGTTAAAGTAACAGCATTGAAGCCTTGGAAGAGAAGAATCAAGTGGAATGCAAAGAGTTGAAACCTGAACTTATCTGTTGTTTTTATTCCAAGCTAAATGTGTACTAGCACAGATACTGACAAACAAATAAAATGATTAAATCCATATGATTAAATCCAGTATATCTATTGTAAGGCATGTGTGAGCACAATTTAATCTTCAGGGAGCCAGACTGGTAAAATAGTGCCATAATAACCTCTAAATTTTAACTTTAAAATCGATTTGTTGTGGCACAAAGTATACATGATAAAAAGTCTATTTTCTCACAAAACCAAACAATCACTACCGGAAATTACTAAAATCTCAACATGAAGCTAATGTTATTGATGCCTTCTGGTGCAAAATACAGTGAATTGTCCAAAGAACACATATCCTATAGCTGTTGCATTTTGCATGTTTTTACAAAGTCACTCCAACAGCATGACTTTGTGGCTAAAGCTACTTTACTCACAGTGAGATTCAAGGCAGCGTCACGGTTATCTCAGCTCAGGTTCTGCGTTGTGTTATGTCTGCTACTCTTAAGAAATTTGTTTAAAATAAAAATCCATATTTTCTTTGAAATGTTTACCATTTGCTTGGTGGTTTGGCGGGCCATGTTGGATCCACTTGCATGCCACTTTTGACCCAAAGGCCTTAGGTTTGACACCCTTACTTTAGACCAGAGGTCTCAAACTCAGATCCTAGAGAGATGCAGCCCTGCATGTTTTCCATGTCTTCCTTCTATAACACACCTGGGGGGTAATTCCTATATTTAAATATAGAAATGCCTATTAATGCGTGTGTGTGTGTGTGCGCGCGCGTGTGCATGTGTAGTATTTTATTAATGTATTGAGTGTTGATGTACACATTGTCACATTTTAAATGACTCCACTTTAACAAAAATGTCTGAACACTGTGTTAATCTACTAAGTAGGATTATTAACAGAGGACGAGTTAAAACTACATTTTGTCACTGGTTTAAATTACTACTTGAAGTAGCTACTGAAGAAATAAATATATATATACATATATATTTTTTTTTAAATTTAAAAGCCTACATCAATTTAAATACTAACATTGTTAATCAAAATGAGATACAATCAGAGCATATATACATAGAAGCCTTTTAATTCTGAAAGATGTTTTTACATTTTATTTTTTAGCTGCTTCCAAGTTTTCTTTCTCCTGTTGGATTGCACCTAAATGAAATTCAGATTTTAAACCTATTTATTATTTCGACCTGTATACTGTGATCTTAAGTTAAATGTTAAGTCAGTTTAGTAATTTGTTCAAACGTATGCGTTGACTGTGGCAGCAAATTTCTCCAAGTCGTGTCTCGCCTCTGCTGCTGCAGCGCCGGGACTTTTACGGCAAAATAACTTGTTTTTCGGTCTGTTGCCATAGTGACCCGTGATATCGGGGCTCCATTGATGATGTTTTTTTTATAGTGGTTGTGTACGCGCTTAACTCAAGGTTCACATACTGAGAGTTGATTGGAGTAATTCAGATCAGCTGTTTTGCAATCGGAAACTCAGAATTTCCCATCTCAGAGTCAGTCAACTCAGACTTCCGGGAGATACTTAGAGATTGTTGAACCTCCATTCTGGAATACCCCCCTGAATGCCCTGATGGTTCATCACCACATTCGGCACAAAGCCAGATAACGAGCCACTCATTGCAATCAGCCGCGTTGAAGCAGGGAGACGTGGAAAACACGCGGGGCTACGGCCCTCCAGGATCTGAGTTTGAGACCCCTGCTTTAGACAGTAGGGCCATTATCGTAAAGATCACAGTGTCCTTTGAGAGATTTAAAAAGCTGCTGAGCTGCCACAGTAAACAACATAACCTGGTTCCTTGAAAGGGCAAGACACATACAAGACTCACGGGCCACTTCTTCTGAGAGTGGCAACAGTAAGAAAACAAACAAACAAACAAAAATTCCTACATAGGTCGAATGCACTAGTGGAGATTATTGGTTAGGTTTTTCACATGATAGTAAAAAAAAAAAAAAAAAGATGAAAAATAATAATTGTAGCAGCAGTAGAGGCTTTTTGTTGTTAGTTGTCTTTATGACCACCTTCCAATCAAAATATAAAAATGGTTTGTTTTGACAAAAGAAAAGAGTAAAGCGCTATTCCAGGCCAGCTTAACACACACTGATCTGGTCCTTTTCATGAGTGTATTATGTTGTCGGCAGCTGAATAATACATGTTTTGGGATGCACTTAGATAGTGTAATAATCATGTTGGGTATACCATATCTCCTCCAGTCAGTCAAAAAGAGCATACGTACCACAGTAAAGGTCAGATAAACAAAACCAGTAGATCTTAACTCGTGATATTACACAAACATAAGGAGTAAAGAGTATATCATCAAAGCACCCATGGTGTACTTTTTATTCTCCTCACGCTAATTCACAAAAATGTCAAATTGTGTTTTGTGTCTCTGTGAGTCTGGGTCATTATTTGTGGATATTTAATGCTCTACCTGTTCCGCTACTGTGTGAGAACGGGACGCTATGCTACCAACAGCTGCTCCCATAAAAAAAGACTCTGAATACATTAATAATGTGTGTTATTTATTTTGAGATCTGACATTCATTATTCATGATGTTTTTTGGGGGTATGAGACATCACTACTAATATCCTGCAAGGCTCAGTGACAGTAAAACAACTGAGTAAGGAGTACTAGAGGTAAACTCGAGATACTTGTGGGGATATTTCTGGTCTATGAAAGGGTTCAGTCATCGCCTGTTTGTGTTTTTCTGGCCCACTTTTGATATCTTATGTTTCCACTTCTAAATTATTCCAGCGCGTAAAGCTGATAGTGGAGATTTTGCAAACACCTCAGCAACAATGTCTCTGAGACCCAAAGAAATTCAGCAAATTTCACAGACTTGATAATGAGGTGCATCAATGTGTTTGCAAACCTATTTAAGCTCCACTTTGATCCATTCTAATCTTCCACTGTACTTCTTATCCGTGGCTTCTTTTGGCCCATAGGGCTCGAGATTGAACAATGAATTTGTAGTTTCTATTCTCGGCTTGTTGTGATTTAGGTTGTCAATGCACACATCAAATACAGGCGAAAGAGACTGGATGACTGGCTTTTGTTACGAAGCAAGGGAGTATCGAAGGATAAGAGAGCCTATCTAGATATTTCCTGGAAGATAAATCTTTTATGCTATGCAACAAAAGAAAAGAAAAGAAATAAAACAAAACAAATCGTACACACTATCCATTTGGATCAATTAAGACAGAATACAGAAGACTAACCCATTTTGTTCTGATTGTCCAGATATGTTTGGAGGAATTTATGCCGATACTTTATGATTGCATGTGATTGTATTGCATATGCATCTTCAGAAGGCATGCTCTTATTGTGGCAGGATTCATTTTTTTGGCTGGCTTACAACAACTTCTGTTTGTGAACTTTAACATATTATTTATCGTATTAACTATGTTTTACCCCCTTTGTGACTGATTATCTCCTGGAGGAAGTTTTTTTTCTGTTGTTTGTTTTTCCTGTAAGGCACCGATATATTCAATAACTCCCTTGACTACATGTAACATCACAATCTGTGTGCTTTAGAGTGCTCAGTTTCCTTTACTGTTTATCACTTTTGGGTAGAGAGTCTAAAGCACACAAAACCCTCATTTTAGTGCCCATGTTTGTCCAATATGTCAGTCGTGGTGTTATTCTGAGTAAAATCACCTGCAGAAATGTACAAAAACCAAAAGTGCAATCAGTTTGCATGACCATGCCTTTCAGCATGCTTTATGCAGAATCTCAGAAAAAATCAGGCTCCACCTGAACTGTCAAGAATATAAGGAAAATAGGCATGCACAGTGATAGGATCTGGACATGTGCTGAGGACAGATAGTGGATATATATTGGACAAACAAGATCTTGGAGATGGCGCTGCCAGGCAGGAGAAGAGGAAGACCTCAAAGAAGATTCATGGATGTAGTGTAGTGTTCGTGTGAAGAAAGCTTGATGTCACTGTGAAGAAGGCAGCTCGTATGGGGAGATGGAGGCAGATTATCTGCTGTGATGACCCCTGAAGGGAACAACCTAAAGGAGAAAATACTTTATAAAAATGCTACAAATAAAAAAATAAAAAATAAATTCAAACTGTTTTAAGTTTTAGATACGTATAATTTCAATAAATTTTAATTAGAATACTTTACACCGATAATTCATTGACTGTGATTAAAATCCATACTGATGAAAGCTGTAAAATAAAATGATTATTTTCTTTAGTTCTACCTGTTTTTTTGGGTTTTTTTTTAATTCACCCATAAAAGAGAAAATAGCAGACACAACACACAGTATATCTTCTCTAGACAGCTAACTTTGTATATGCATGACTGCAGAAAAGAATATTGAAATATTCAATCATTGGGCCACATGACAAACAGTTTGTCAAACTTTCAGGTTTTTCCAGACTGTCAGTGGTTCGGTTGCTGCTGTGCGTGGGCATCAAGACATTATGTATTCCTTTTCGCCTCTATGCAACTTCTTTTGTGGGTCATGACTAAGTATCGGAATTTAGTGATGCAAAGATGATGTAGGCAGTTGAAATATGCTGTGTAGAATTTGATGGAGAAGGAGGCAATTTTGGGGGGAAAAAAATAAAAATGATTATTTGTACTACCGAGCACGATGAAATGTGGTCTCGTACAATTGAGCGTCTGTCCAAGTCATGTATCAGAAGTTTGGTTGCTCTGTGACGTTTCGACTTGCTTGATGTTCTGCGTCACAGTACGAGAGATGAAAATGATCAGACACGTCTAATCTATCGTTGTTGGTTATTTATCCCTAATTCTGTGGATCCACTCCCTGAGTATGAGCGGCACATGTTCATGTAAAACTTTGCTTTTTGATCTTTGAGTTATGGGTCATTTAAAGAGGGCGAAGATCAAACCTGGAGCACGCAAGGTGGCATTCACGCACACACTCGGACTTCCATCCCAGATTAAAGATGTGAGAATGTACCTGATCAGAAGCCTCACCAACTGACAGTCTGTCACTTTTTCATTCCAGATGAGTTTCAACCATCGTAGTGTGACTAAAACAATTAACCCCTGGGTGCAAAAAATCGGTTAAAAAACACTTTGTCCTGCACTATTCACTGTAAATGTATGAAGTATTTGAAACACTTTTCCAAATCATTTGATACTTCTTTTTTGTTAAGTCTTTATGTCCAGAAATGTCATTCATTTCAGAGAACATTTTTTTTATTTTTTATTTTCTTTATTCGGAATAAATGGACGTTCCCCTTAGAAGCGTCACAGAGTTGTCAGATTCATAAAATCCAAGCGCAACCTTCCGTTTCCTTTGCAGGTGACCAGAAACAGAATTGGGCTTTAGAGTACAAACCACCAAGGAACTGAGAAACACTCACCCTGATGTGCAGGTGTTAAACACATGGTAACTATGATGGCATATAAGTGGGTCATCAATAGATAATATAGGTGCACTTCAGCATCAGTTTGGCTGACATGCTGTTTCCACTGCAGAGAATACATGGCATTTCCCACAAAGAGCCATGAAATCACACACGGTTCAGTCTGTGACTATGAATAGTCCATAATCAGTATGCTGCACATCTTTTACCAACAACCATATTCCTGCTCGAATTGTCTATTAATGCACAACCATTAAAGGCTCACTAAGTTTGCCACTGAGAAAATCTTGACTGACAATCAGAGGATAAAGCTTTAAGCGTGACATAAACCTTGTAATCCTGTATCATTGCAGATTTAGACTTGGCGTAACCTCAGTTTCAGCTTGTTTATCTCCTTGACTGTGTCTCTGTTCATGCAAAAAACAAGCAGCGCTCCAGACAATGGCATACCTATTCACATGTGAGGCATGGAGCAGATTTACTGCATCTGGATGTGATGGCCGATCCTCTCTCGCGCTAATCCTCCGTGTGGCTGTCTTCCCGCTCAGGCATACAGGGAATCGAGTGGGCCATCAATTCACATCCTGCCTGCCATAGGGCAGATCAACAAAAGAAGGAAAATACAATAAATGACCAAGCAATCAATAAGAAACATAAGATGGAACGGCACAATTCCGTGGCTATGTATGCATTAACTTTGCAAACGTAAACAGCGACTGAGGCAAAAGCTGATTGGCTTTCAAATAATGTGTCTCCTCCACATTGTTACCCGGACATGTAAAACATCTTGAGATATCTGTGTTTTTAATTGGAAAATACTATCTCCGGCAGTTCCACCTAGCCGTACAGCACTTGAAACATACAGTCGATTGAATGCACTGCTGTAGATTCCGGGAGGGGAATCCTGCCAATCAAACGGCAAATTGTAGGCTTTGTGCAACAAGACAGCTTTTATGATGATTTCTGAAATTGCAGGGCATTGAGTAGACTAACCAAATAATCTACTGATAGGCTAATAAGTCTGCTCTTATTGAAGTGGAAAAAAACAAACTAAAATAGGTGCATGGTTGAGTATCACTCTGGCATATTTCTGAATCGCCATATTGCTTGTTGAGTAAAACCTGAGTTGCATCACTTAAATCGACACCTTGAAAACAGTGCAGAGCTGTGAAAGTGAAAGTCGCACAGCTGTTTTCTTGAACTGACCATTATGAATTTCGACAATGTCTAAAAACCTCCCTTTGAAAAACAAAAGCTTTCACACATTAAAAACCCATCTTAAAACCTTCCCCCCTGTAGATCCTCATAAAGTACTGATCGCATGCTTTGCTCTTAAACTGATTCAGGGACTGACACATCTGGGAGCAACACCAGCGACCATGAGGAAAAATGCAACTTAAAGGGTAATGAAGACTCCATATTTGGCCGCCACAGGTTTTCACCTTGAAAGGTTGGATGTAATTGAACGTTATGAGGTTCAGTCCTCATTACCTTTAATCATCTTTGTCCTCAGAAAGGTCATTTTACAGTCTGGTTAACTACAGACAATAAGAATCAATGACTAGTAAAGGATGGCATTCAAAAGAGCTGCTTGTGCTAATGTGTAATGGGTTTAGCTAACACTATTTTAAAGAGATTAGCAAGATGAAGAATAGAATACGGAGTCAGATGAGACACAGGGTGAAAAAAAATGTGACCATTAAGCAGTGGGTGACTGGAAAGTACTTCACCGGCTCCTCTCTCACCGTAGCTGGCGTGAAGGGTGACTTCATGGTGACTTTCTAACTTTTTCTAAACAGTTTGTGTGACACGGGCTTGAATTTATATAAAAGATCACTGCTGATCATCCTTCGTTGTAATAAAGTTGCTGCAGACCTTGTTAATTGTTTTTTTTTTTTATTAACTTTTTTTTTTTCAACTGGATCAATACAATTTGTAATCCCACAACAACCAAAGTGGACAAACAAATTAATCTAAACCCAGAATTTTACCCACGTGCAGTCGCTGAGTGCAACATAACACACAATGTACAATCAATCCTTTTGCAGTAACTTTATATTGCACTGATCTGTGGTTGTTCTGATATCAAGAAGGCCATTTTTAAATCTCATTCTTGACCAGATAAAATGAGGTTTCCATGATATTCTTTCCACGGTCCAATACATCTGAAGACAAAGCATACCCACACTTGATCAAGCACATACGCAATCCACTATTTCACAGGACTGTGCCGTTTATTCTCAATATATACAGTAGTACCCCTGTAAATAGACAATTCAATAATGGACTGGAGTCAAAACTTGACAGCTATCGGCAAAAAATATGAAGGCCATTTTATATAGTGTTCCCAATGAAATGTAAATATTGCTCAGGCTTTAGTTTGTTTCAGCTCACATGCTGCTCCATTGCACAACAAGAAGTTATTTGCATAAACACCCACTTGATCTCTGGCACTTTCAGGGAGCACAAAAGAAAACAAAAAAAAAACCAATATTAAAATGGTGTATTTCTGTTTGGAAGAGAGGATGAGTAGGGTTGGTAACAGATCCCCCTGCCAAAAGAAATTATTCAGAAGTGGGTTGGGAGCGTAGACCACGGAAGGTCATGAGTGCAAAGCAAAGATTCCAGCTGCTTGAAGTGACCCGGAGCTTTCTTGCACTCCAAAGTGTGGTTCACTCTTCCCAATGTGAAACATGTAGTGAATCACAGCAGGTTGTACAGCGACGTGCTGCTAACCACAAGCACACAGGCAGAGCCGCAACATATCAACTACTCTCTGTCAACCAAAAAACTGCTCTGTACAGCACAGAGAGTGAGAGAGAGAGAGAGACTGGAATACGACAATCTGATGATTTGTTATTGTACTTTTGTCCACGCAAAACATATTCTTTTTTTTTTTTTTTAATGAACTAAAATAGCGACTGAAAAAATACATTCAGTGATTCAGAAACTGTAACAAAAGTCACAACAACAAAATGTTTTTTTTTTTTTTTTCTGGATTGTTTTTGAATCAAGTTTTTTTTCTTTTCTTTCTCTGCACTTAATCTGTATGAAGAAGCTTAGGGCTGACAACGTGTGGAAAGCATTGTGCAAAAGTGCACCGACACCAGTGATAAGCTTTACCCCAAACCCCCTGCCACCAATTTAAGAGTTGCCCTTTCGGCATAATCCCTTCAAGACTCACTACTGGCTGACATGCAAAAGAGTATCTACCCTAACTCAAGTTCCCAAACTGTGCTCTACTGATACTGCTCTGGAAGGCAAATGCCAACTGAGCTATTGGCAAAAAGAAGTACAACTCCTGTGACAATGTTGCCCCCGAAATGGGAAGTGGTTGTATTTACACGCTTGAAATAAAAGAGTCCCAAAATTTACGGCATACAAATCATCACAGTGCTAGAAATATGCTTCACCTGTTCTGATGTATACTAAAACCCAGATAAGCTCGAAGGCTGGAAAAAGAAAGGAATTTTGTGCATGAATGTGGACACAATTTACTGTATATATATATAATTTTTTTTTTTTTTTTTTTTGAGGAGGGCTTAGTCGTGTTTAACTCTGGGTTTGGTGCCTTTGTGTGTGGAGTTTGCATGTCCCCCCTCTGTATATTTGCGCTTTCTCTTTGGTGTCGTGGTTATCTCAAACGGTCCAAAGACATGCATATATTGTTATCGCTGAAGGAACGTGCGCGTGCTTGCGTACCTACAGCAGAATCGGCAGCAGTTCAATAAAGTGAGTATAGAGGATGGATTAATGTTTTAGAAACCCTTTTTTAGTTTCGTTTAGCTGATTATTTCTAAGTTGGCAATCATCAGTTTGAAATACTACCTTGAGGTCTATAGTCTACATGGATAGACTGTGTCTCAGCCAGAGCTTGTTGCTGTTTCACTCAGCGACATCTGACAGTGATCTGGGACGGTGATCTCATAGGTTTTAGAATTTAGTAATCAGGGGATGTAACTCACTCAGTAATAATCATTGTTTGTCTTCTAGTTTGTTACACAATTAACAGATGAAGCCAGTGTGCATGTAAGCGTGTATCCTGCTCAGTTAGGCTGATCAATAACACTGTGTCTATTTCACATGTCAGTCAACACAGCAACCATTAATAGGGGAAAAAAATAAAATGTTAAAACGAGCATATTTCCAGGTATATTGATAAACGCGGCAAATAAATACAAGTATATTCATCTAAACACGACTTTAAATTAGTGAACCAACTCACACATCATAGGTGGTTTGATTACGCAGTAAAATTAATAATGCAAGTATTTTTGTCTCAGGAGTGTCTGTGTGTTGCTGTACTCTTTCCATCCGTCCATCCATAGGATATTGTAATATGTATAATGCCGTACTTATCTCAGTGTAATTAACGTTTGATTTCACACCAAGTAGTCATTTTTGGTTGAGTGTTCCTACTGACTTCTAAATATTTTCCACAAAATGAGATATAATTGTAAATAACTGTAAGGACCCATTAGAACAAAAAAGCATGACCCCTCTTCTGCTGGACGAGGGGTTTCATTTTAGCTTTATACATAGTCGGCAAGATACAGTTCGACATCAAAGCTTTTTTTTTTTTTTCTGATTTTGAATGGTCTTCATTACACTTACAAAATTTAACAAAGTCAGTGAAAATCGTTTTTCATTTTCAGAAAAGTTTTGTGTATACACGGTGACATTTTGAAAAGGATATCCGTTTACACAGCACATAGCAGAAACTCTAAAAACAATGTCGTTTTGATGTAGGGCCACTAGTGGGTGCTCTTTGCCTTTGTAATGACACCACACAATACACCATAAACTGAAACAATGGCATTGATATGGACAGACGACCAAGGCGGATTGTTATCACAGGTGTCTCAACTATAAAACTAGCAAGTCCCAGGAGAAAATGGACTGGGACTCATGACGTTCTGGAGGCACGTCACTGTTGTTATCGTCCATGTACTCGCACATTTATGATCAGTAGGTAAATCTAACACTTTATTCACTGGGTGACAACTACCGCTTAATGTGTTTCCCACATTTCTTTTTAAGGTCATCAGCTTAACGAATGCTTCAATATATGAAGAAACATTCATTTTCCAAAGGTTTCGCACTGAGAAGTGACAGTATATTAGATATTAGGACAACATGCTGCAATAAAGCACTTCAAAGATGCTTTTAGATTAGTTTAGTGAAAATGGGTGAACGTCCCCTTCTTCTTTTGACATTTTCCCATTTGGGATTGCCACAGCGCTTTACTTTCTACAAATATTCTCATATCAATCACTTTATAGCAAGACGAGTAAAGAAGCTCTTGCTTAGAAGAGTTTTTTGCACAACAACAGAACATGACTGAGTTACTTTTATCATACAAGGAGTAAGAAGACAACTCTGCTTGATTCAGCTTCATTTAACCATCAAAAAGCCCCGTCTGTGCATTTTTGAGTTTTTATATCAAATTGATTTATCTGACCTTATTGATGTGGAGATATTTGGTGATTTTATAAAATAAACATTTGCATCACTGACATGACTTTTAAGCTTCCATTTCAGACACTCACTCCTTCGTAAGCATTTTTCCTCCGGCAGATTTGTTTAATACTAGCTGTTGTCCCACGGCCACAGCTGCAACCATACAGGGGTTTTACATAAAGCTAAGCAACAGACTCAGATTTGCCAAGTCACAAGCTGAATCACTTTGCAGCAGAAGCCCTGTGGCCCTTTCCCTCACCAGAATCCAGCAGCCTGTAATAACAACACAGCCTCAGTAATCTCCGCTGTGCATATGCAATGCTCCCTTTTTAGGTCACTTGGCGTAGTTCAGTCAGCGCAAGGAAATGAGATTCGTATGTTTTTGTTCTATCAGGGTTTTTCAATCTTTTCCATTTTGTGCGGCTAAACACACGGATTCATAAATGGGAACTATAAAACAGAATTATTTTTTTCATTTATTTTCCTGCATGTCTGGCGATTGCAGGGCAATCGACACTACTGTTATGTGAAGAGCTCCTTTTTGTGAAACCTGGAATAATTGTGAACACAGTTTGCCGGAAGCCATCGAGTGGCTTCATATATGGTTCAAAGTGCTGTGAATAATTTCAAGGACTGACAGAAGACAAAAAAATAAAAAATAAAAAATAGCTAGAGATTCCTGATATTCTTTTTTCACAATTACGTATTAAGAAGTCATAAAGACCTCCTAAAGTTAAACCTCCAACTACTTCAATGAATATGAATATGTACGTTTAATAGAAAATATGCTTTGTTTGATGTCATGTTTGAATTGATTCACGAACCATTCTGGTATTTTCTGTTGCTCCTTAGCATTTTCAAAGTTTTCCAGTTTTGACCCACATCTCGTCCACTTATCTTTTCATTTCCATCCTACAACAACAGAGCCAATCAGTCTCTACTTCAGCTTTTTCACCAACCATAGTAAATTATCTATGGGTGCACGCCCCTATCCCTCATCACCTCTTGTTTCAGCCTTTCTACACATTCAAATCAACCTACATTCCTGTAGGTTCTATCGACTCCAACCAAGGACTGGATCACGCCTGCACGACCGTATGTGAAACTTTAGTAGTATTTCCAATCATTTCAATAACTCTAAATATTCCTGTCCTTGTTGACATGATGGAAGCTTAAAGATAAAGAGAAAGACCATGAAGACAGATTAAGTCAGTGTGAGAAATGCAACAACTGTAGGAATAATGAATATAACACAGAGAACCAATTAGGAATGCAGCAGTGAAAGTTGCCCACTTTATTACTAGCAAAGTAGCATTAGCGTGAAAACCATACTATGAATGTCAATTAGTAGAAACAGGCATGCTTGCAGACGGCAACTTAGTATTCTGAGCAGTGACATGCTTACAAACAACAGTGTGAATAGAAACACTGTGGCCCAAAGGTTGTTGTTATTTATCATGGGATCATTTCAGTGATCCAGTGGGCAGGGACTGCCTTAAGTGCTTACATGCTGTATGGCCGGCTAGGTGCGTAATAAATGGATGCCTGGAACTTTGTTCAAGAACTCAGAACTCTCACTTTATTAAGAAGTCATTAAACACACACCCTACAACAAAGAGGGGTGTCATCAGCTGCCACGTCCGTCTTATTGTGTTATAAGACGTATAACATAACCTGCTCTAACCAGGGTAATAAACACACAGCAGGATGACCCCCCCCCCCCCCCCCCCCCCCCCCCCCCCCCTGACAGTACCACCATCATCCCCCAGATGCCTCTATAATATGTTATATTGGGAGTCATCAAACATGGAATGGATTGTGTTATTCTGATAGAGGATACAATGCTGTGTGGATCGCTAGATACAGGGGGAAATGGCCTACATCGAGTATACAATCCTAAATGTCACTTTTCGCTTAAATTAGAATTCAGGTCCAAGTTTTATGGTTCATATAAACAACTTTCACAAAATCTAATACAAAGCACACGAGTGAAACAAAATGAAAGTCTCTCACTAATATAATGAATTAAATACAAATACAAATTGTTGGTACATCTACAACATCCACCAAATTAACATCAAATAATATAACACTTATTCCAATTTAGGTACACTTTTAGACTCATATTATTCACCCCGAAAACATCTGTCTCTTTAATTCCTTCGCTAACGAGCTCTGCCTGATGTTTAGTGCAGAACAAGTTGATTAAAGCATTGTGGGAGAAAACACAAACAAAATAATGGACTTTAATACCATAACAATAAGCGAGCGGTCAAAAGTTCAATTTCAGCTATTTGTTCTTTCTTATTTGCTGAATCATTTCTTTCTTTTTTTTTGTATTATCGATTTCACTTTTTCACTGTATAATACACACTCCTTATTTTTTAACATTAATTAAGATCACGATAACTGAATAAGTTGATTTTAAAGATGGTGATGATGAAGATGGAAATTCTAATTGTATTCGGCTCTTGTTCCCTGCATCTTCCTACACTCTCAATCTAAATACCTATGTTCATCTGGTATCCCCCCCCCCCCCCCCAAGGTGAACATTAACATATGGATGAATTACACGCTACATTACTTCTTAATTTCTCCCTCTCTGCCTCTTCATATGCCTCTGATTCTCCCTAACAGACAAACCCTTTGAAAGTAATCTGATGTTGAGCCAGTGAGCGTCTCGGCCCCTCACTTTTTCTTCCCGCATGCTCCTTTGCTCAGACACAAAACCTCAGGAGAGGCACATCATGGATGATAATGGCTTACCTGTAGTGTAGACACTCATTCATACCCCGAACAACAGAGCCGGCGAGCCGATAATTACTACACGGTGTGGGCAAACACTCCACAGACATCATCCTGAGGGGCCAGAGCTTTGTGTGTAACTGGTAACACAAATCGATACCACCAAATGGCAGCTTGCAGATCTCCCATAATTAGACAGAGACACAAGGAGAGAGCTCGACTGGGCCAGACAGAGGAACGTTTAAAGAGTATTTTCCACATGCCTCTTAGCATGTTTCGCCAACGCATTGTCCTCCTGTGGACTGACAAGGCCACTCGCGCTGGAGGTGTAGATTGACTGACCACTGAAAAATATCCAAGGTGTAGATACCCGAGGAAAGCTGCTTCCAAGCGGCAGACGGCAGAGGCAAGGCACTGAATACTAATGAATGTTGTTAGCTTTTTTTGTGTGTCTGCTTTTGTTCAAGTAAAATAATTAATCCTTAGGCGTAATGTTGCTTCAGACAACTACATGACCGCACTTATTTGTTTCCTTCAACAGTGACTTTCAATGTCAATTGATGCTGACTCATAAAAAAGACAAAAAAAAACCCTCAAAAATTCTTTCCAAAAAAATTATTGGTAAGAAGGTAAAGTTTTCAAATTCCAAAAAATCTGAGAACCAAAATATTGTAATAATCTTTTCTTTATTTAAAGAGATCCCAACGACTGTGATTTTACCGGTATTATAAGTGCTACACTGTGCTACCTGCTACACTGTGCAAAATGTTTGTGTGTTTTTTAATAAATGTGGGTATGATAATAAGTTTGACTGCAAAATGTTATTTTCCATTGAATCAGAGATGCAATCACTGTGACTCACTTCAGTATGCGAAAATAACGATGTTATATTGCAGGGGATTCCATACTTTATATTCAATCTTCGCTGCACTTCGCTTACTAATTGTTCGATAAAAAAAACAGCAAAGTTATTATTAAACAGATCAAATAGTTTTCTTAAAAATCACATTTACAGTGAAATAAATGCAAGTGTAGGATGTCTCACAGTCTTCTAATTGGAATATTTCAACTTTTAACATTAAGTGCATTTGAAAAATCCCTCTCTATGTAAAGATAGCAGTTCTCTGAAAGAGGAAAAGAAAATACGAAAAAGTTCAATTTAGATTTGTAAAACGTCCCTGTCAAAGAAAACAGCCGTGTGGTCAGCTTTAACTTGTTGAATCTTTAATGAGGTTTAGTGTAGCGATCACATCATTAGGGCAAACTGCCCTCTGCAATGCCCCCCCCCCCCCCCATACCCCCCCACTGTTTTATTCTATAAGTCATGTACATTTGTTGCCAGTGTCATTATAGAATAGTCAAACATTCATATCAAATTCCTATGGAAATAGATGAAGACTGTGGACGGAGTCTAGCATTTTCATGTCTTGGGAATTCTCAAACTATTTTCATCATGCGGCGTTGGTGTTGCTTTTATCGTCAAACCGTCTCTTCTGCTTCTCCATTGGTTGTGAGCAGCTGCAGTTCATAGCAACAGTCAAACAGTTTGGTGCAGTAAGACCACGAACAGTGAAATTTTCTGATACTGTCAGAAAATAATCGCAGGTTGTCCGCGGTCGCACGATCATGATAACAGCCTGCCTCACGTTAGACATAAGACAATGGCTCATAAGCCACAATCAAAGATATTGTCACAATTGTTTATGTTTAGTCTGAGACAGCCGAAACAGCGCAGTGCGTAGTCCCCTTAAGTCTAACAATGGCACAAACAGACTGGCTCTAAACACATTTCCCAGTTGCCTGCTCATTTAATTACAAGATGTAGTGGAAATGTACAATCAAACCTTCCAAGAAAAGCTTTTATTTTTCATTGTTTTCTACCTGCTTACCGATGTGTACCATACTGAGTCTGTGTTGTACAACTTCTGTGTTCCTGCAGCCCTTTACTGATTATCCAGGGAACCCTCGGCACCCACACATTTCTCCTTCTATGTCGAGTGACATGTTCACTTATTGCGGGGTTTTTTGTCACATTTGACAGGAGATGTGGTCATGACAAGGTGACAGACTGCTTGCAAAACACAGTGTTACAGATATACGTTCAATCATGCACCGTGACTGAAAAGCTTGGTGTAAAATTTTAGCTTCAGCATTCAATCCAAACATCGTTTTCCTAAAACAGTTGGTCGAGGGACTTTTTCCCCCCAATTTACAGCGTGCCCGATTACACATTACTCTACATGACCTGCCAAATTCTTAAATTCGCTAACAACATCCTGCGCACACTCACACACCAATGATGACAGCAGCCATGCAAAATGCTCACACACCATTGGTCACCACTTAGAGCTCAGTGTCTTTGCCCAAAGACACTTCCAGATGTGTGATCAAACTGCCAACCTTGAAACTGGATGACTACCGACTCCACCAACTGAGCTTGAGGCACTTTAGCGGGTTGTGAGCGCTGCTGTGATGTCTTTTTTTCTGTTGTTGGGAAGGAATCTTCTAGAGATCCATAATTCCAGCCTGTCTTTGGACACTGGTATTAATTGCAATCATAAAGGAATTGATGCTCAGTGATGAAGGAAACCTTGAAACAAGGTTATATGTACTGGATAACTAAATTTAGGACACCAGAACAAGAAAATGGACAGCATGAACATATTTGTGCTCCAACAGGAAAAAAAAAAACCCCAGAGATGCTGAATGATTGACAGTCTCTTGTGTACCTCGCTTGCTTGTTTCAAGATGTGTTTTGAAGAATAAAAACTTATTTCCCCACTTTTTCTCTGACTGTAAGTTGTGGTGGCCGAGCATGATCATCCTCTTTGAAATGAAAGGCGTTCAGCACCTCTGCGCTTAAATTTAAATTCGTTCTTGTACATATTGAGTGGACAGTGTCAGCTGAATAACGTATCAGGTATCAAGCCTGAACCAGAGTAAGAGAACAAAGATGACGTTAAAAGGAAAAATTCAACTGGTTTCTGAAGATCTTTCACAAAAATCAATGAGAAGCATTAAACGGTTCAAATTGACACTTTGACACCCACCCCCGCGTCGCTTTGGTTTATTTGATCAGTATTTAGCACTAAAACATGAAATCAGCGTGGTAGTTTTGATTCCAGCTGATGTAATCACAAAGCAACTGATTTTTATGGCATCATGTCTTCTGAATTGAACCAAGGCTCCTGATCCATTAAAGAATTTATCAGTAGAGCGCCTGATCAAGCCCTGGCATCTCTATTACTACTAATCATAGATTTATTCTAATTTAATCTTTAGTGTTTCTTACCATGGGGGAAACTGCTAAGGTTTTGATTAATGTGCATTTGAAGAGAAATCCATACATGTAAATGCAAATTTGCTCCGTTTCTTGTCTAATGCGGGGCTTGTGATGATCACCGTGCTTTCAATAAACTGTACAGACATCTGTCCACTGAGAGGAGAGACTGCAGAAATGCTCTGATATGCAAATTTGAATTCTCATACGTGATGTCAATCTGTTGAGTTTATGCGCCTTTTCCCAGAACAACTATGCACAAAGGATATTCAGCCTTAGCATATTGTAACTCAAAGCCTGGCACATGAGAGATACACACCTCTCAGCATACACCTGCACAGCTAACATCTAAAAAGAATTCCCAAATATGATCAGCAAGAAGAGGGGGGGTGGGGGGGGGGGGTAAAAGTCATCCTTTTATCTGCTCTCCACATTTATATGTGAAAAGCAAAGCACATTTATCCAGAAACAAAGCATCTCTGCAGCACCATTTATGTGCTATCCATGTGCTTCTGGTGCCTCTGCTGCTTCCAACTGTCTCGATAACATGCCTGCCATAGAGAATTGAACCCTAAACAGTCAGAGAAAACACACCGTCACTTAAAAACAGAACCAAGTCGGATTTTGTTCAACTTCCACGTCCATATTCACGCTGTACATGCTTCTATTTTGTTTGCCCACAAATGAAAGATCAGCTGCCAACAGTCTGTTGCTGGTTTAATTGTTTCCAATAAATTTGGAGGTGGAAGGAGTTGTTTCTGTTTACACTATCACTTGGTTGTTAGTCTGTGGGCCTCTGCCAGCAGTTTGAGAATGGTGGAAAGGCAAAAGAGCAACTGAGAAAAACCTGAATCGACACACTTTGTTTTAAGTTTCTGTCATTGTGCTAACAACATGTAATAACGTGTTCACAAAATAACCACGTGTTCTTTTAAATGGCAACAATTGTAGTTGTAAACAAAAATGCAGAAATAATAAGCTTTCATCCATCATCGTTTCTGTTTAAAAGAAATTGAACGTATTTGTGACGCCAGTTCCCACTCTGCACTTTAAATGTGAGTAGAAGGACTGACGTCGCCGTGTGCTGACAACACGACCGCAAAAGAAAGTACAGTCAGTACAGTATGAAAATGGTGGGCCGGAATAAGGCAAATATGACTGTTCAATAAATAAATCAAGAGACAAAAGCTGGAAAGCCATTCATGTCGTACTTTCATCTTCCTTTACAGCAACACCCTTCCGAAGCACTCACCATGTTTCAAATGCGACTCAAAGGGGTTCCAGCTAATGCACTGATTATTTTCTCTTTCAGCACCACCCCTTCTTTTTGCAACAGTTCGCTCACTGTCTCAAAATACAGTGAAAGCATATAGAGAGAGTAGTATGGTCTTACTGCATTAAAAAAAAAAAAACTACTTTTGATGAGACATCTTGCAGATGTCAAAAAAGACAGGGATGACAAAAGAATAGATAGAGAAGGAAACGCTGACAGAAGCAGGAGGGAAAGTGAACATATTCTACAAAAATACTGAAAAAGCACATGATCGACAACACCGGTTGTGGGAGACAGCGGTCTGAGATATAATCAACACGAGCCATCTAAAGCAGCACATGTCCTTGGGATGGAAATGTGTCGTTGCCAGGTGTTGTAAAATAACCGGGGACAAATTGTGGCTGTGAGGTTTGACCATGCAATGCATCCCCAAATAAAAGAAAGGAGAAAAAAGAAATGGCACGGCACATTGAGTGGTTTTCATGTCTGTGAACAATGCAGCCTGTGCTAGATGTCTGTTGAACTCAGCATGTTCAAACAATCTCTTGGCATTCGGTTTGCATTCAAACAGTGCCATCTGTTTCAGTGATTACTTTAAAATTCAAGTTGTGCGTGAGATGAAATTGTCTATCGGTGTGAGTTGGAAGGAAAGCAGACAGTTTACGAGGTTCAAAGAGGAACCTTTATTGTAGTACGCAACATTGTGTTCACATTGTTGGCTGGGAAAGAGCCTGTGTTACAAATGAATCACAACACATCAAATACTCTTTGACCGATGCTTTTATTCCGGCACAAAGGAGAAACTTGTCCGCCGGACGATGGTGACTATGATATGTGGTGAATTCAAAAGGAAGGACACCTTGTGAATGCTTCTCTCTAAAATCGTAAAGTAGGGTCTTGTGAGTCTTCTCTCAAAACTAAACTAAAATGAAAACAAAAGTGGCCGTCAGCATCTTTTAGGAGGTTATATTCGAAAACAGAGTTGAATGTTATTAGAGTCTTATATTGAATGTTTATTGTTTGATGACTAAAGGTTGACTTCGGATGTACTGCACAGCAATGATGAAAATAATGTTTTTTGTTTTGTTGTTGATGGTTTTTTTTTCCCCCCTTAAAAAGTAAACTGATTAAAAAATCCACAACCAACTTTTAATTTTCCACTGGGTGGTGCAAGGTGTGGCTACACATCGTGATGGGATTTAAATATATTTTAAAGATGAAATTAAGGTCATTATCCAAAATGGAATTACCAAACGCTTTTAAACCTTTGCATCAATATAAGAATTGTATGCAAAAGCTCACATTTAATGTGTGTTTATAGTGCATTCTCATATTCTCTTTGCAACAGTGATTCCCTACAGACTGTCCAGCCTCGTCAAGGGAGCACCATGAACTGATAAAAAAACCCTCTTGGACAATGGATGAAACATCTTCCAGGACATGTGACCAAGTCCAGTTTAAGTGATTCAGTTTGCTTTGACTTGCCGTCTCACCTGGATGAATGAGAATATGCATGGACACTCTTCAGCCTTATATTGGCAAAAGCCTGTCAACTCTCAGGCGGCACAATTACTGCAGCTTGCAGCAATCGAAAGTCCTCACAACCGTACCTCCACAGCAAAGGGTTTATTGCTCCTTTGTAGCAAAAATGTAGCTGCACCAATCTTAATCCTCAGTTGACTACGGAGCTATTGGTCTGACTGATAACACTTTGCAATGATACTCATATCAGACCCAACAGTGGAAACTTCAACACTCATAATGATAGTGACCACATTTGACCAGAAAATGTACCTAAACACGCAACACTTTCCTAATTTACCCAATGAGTAAACATGTAGTTTTATACTCCCAGTCTGTTGGAGTCATTTTGTTTCAGTTGACACCCCATCGCCTGGTGTTTTTTTCATCTTTCGCTCCCTGCTGAGTAGTTTTGATGGTACCACTGGCATTCAGGACTCTGTGAGGCATTTCCCTGCCTTGAAACCTATTATCGACACCATTGGATTTTTCACAAATTTAATGATGGTACGCCAAATATAATCCAAAAGTCATAATCTAAATTTGATAAATCACTACTTTTTCATGCTTTACTTCAAGTAACACGATACATTTGAAATACTGAGTCAACACTTTTGCTCTTGGGATGCTTCTGGGAAAATATAATTGGTTTTGCGACGTATTGTTTGTATTTATGACATTTTCAAAAGCAGCAAGCTGCAGATGCGCTGCTTGATTTATTTAATAACTTCTGCACTTGATTTATTAATTATTTTTTTTAAGAACACCATATATTATTATGACAACAGTCAGACACAGAAGCGCAACAACAGCTGATCTTCTCGCCACTGTTTGGGCCACAACATGATTTTGTGTAGAACATGGCCTGGGGGATACACACTTGTGACAGTGAGATAAAGAGGGAAAACAGGCTCTTCACAGTGCATCAGATAGATCTCCAAACGTCTAGGAAGATTTTGTCAGGTTTCCTTTCTTCTCTGATTCAGGGAAGAAAGAAAGCAGAGACCACACCCCATGCAAAGGGATAACCACATGTCACACTCAAACTGAAATAACAAATACAGCTTTTCAAAATCGGCTTACTGTCCATACATTTTAAGTATTTCTAAAAATACAGGAGGATTAAAAATAAAATTATATTTATCAATTAGTATAAAATTGATTATATATCTTGTGGATAAGTCATTCTGTGGTGGGAGAAGGCCTTAAAAAAGAATCTAAATGAACAATACATGTTATTCAATAAATCACTACATTCAACTCAAAACTCACTTTGGTCCGGTGAACCTTTTTCTGAATGTCAAAATTTCTGCTGGGTATTATCTTTTCTCATTGAAATACACCACATGTATTGTCTGATGTCAACTCAGCCTTTCTGGTTTGGAACCATCTGATGTTTACTTTCCTGTAGGACGGAGTCCAAATCCAAATGTCAGTTCAGATTGGACAGTCCAAATAATTATTATGGGTTTCTGTGGCTGCAGCCTTTGGAGCCCCTGCGGTTGGCATTTTACACCATATTAAATTCACTTTAACCCTCCTAAAGTTATCGGGATAGTGCTTCAGGTAACTTTGGCCAGGAACATTTACAGACCAAAAGCTGATCTACCTTTGCTCTGTGGTTGATTCTCATTTGGCAGGAATGATCGGTGTAACGTGTGGGTGAGTACCTCATCCCGAATGATTAGTTAAAGTGATAGTGGCAATATAGGTTGAGTGAAACGCAGCATAATAACAAAGAAATATAGACAAGTCCACTTTTTCAGTTTGTTTTAGACAGGTCTTCAGGTGACAAATACAGTTGCATGTCCTTCATTTGAATAGAATGTGTTTTCTTTGAATTTAGATGTATTCAACAGTGCAACAAATATTACAACTTTATGCTTTGCTGGGTAAATCAGCTGAGACAAAAGAAATCTTTGTGGCCACAGTGTCTGTTGTTCTCAGTTTGCATGGTTTCTTCAATCTTCAGCAGGCATGCGTCTGTCCTTAGTTTGGTTTACGTGGTAATGCCACTTCACTTGCAATACGATTTTCACTGAGACTCTCAGTTTAGCTCTTAGTGTTATCATATGTCCACTACTCCCATTTAAACAGGGCAATGCCCAGTGAATGAATCAGAAACAGCGTGTAATTGAGTTGTGAAATCAAGTTAATGCTTTATTTGTAATCTTTATACTGTGAAGTTTTGCCTCCTGGTTGAGACTGGACCCTCTGGCTATTTGACACCAGGACTGTAAAGCATAACGGAACATCTCAGATTGATTGACTTGTTGAAGACCACGATTGTTGCATTACAACGATGCAACTGTTTATTTCAAAATCATTGCGTATCAAATGTATTATCAATAGCCTTACGAGTATGATCCCCACAGATTCAAACGGGAAAGCAATTACTGTGTTGTTGTTTTTTTATCAGAAAGGCATACATTCGTTACACAGGAGTTTGACTCATGCAAAGTTGAGTCAAAATCATTGTTGAATGTCACATTTAAAAAAACACTTTTGTGTCTTACAGCTTTTTAATGGGGTTCATAGAAAATTAAAAAAAACATTTGCTGTGTAGTTATTGTCAAACATGTAAATCACATTGTATGAAAAGTGTTCTATGAATAAAGTTTGATTCCATTTGTGTGTGTGTTTTTAATGTGTTTTATTTCAAACATGTAAAGCACTTGGTGCTACACACAATGTGTGAAAAATGCTCTATAAATAAAGTTTGATTTGATTTGATTGTAAGCTCATTTTGACGTCTGGTGTGAGACAAGATATAGTCTTCAGACTATATATCAACGAGCGCTCTCCTTACTTCGTCCTTCTCAGACAGGTGAGCTGTTACAGTGAAAAAGTTACTCGGTGAATCTTGTCTTCTGAACATCGAGATGTTCAACTCCTCCTCTACAGCCCCAGTTACAACAAGGCAATTAAACAGCATGAAACACAGCAAACAGAAATCTTGCCCGAAAATGTGCAAAAAATTCCCACAAGAGCAATCATGAGGGAGAGTAGAGAACACACTCACGATAATGCTTTAGTGGCAATCTTAAAGGAATTTGTTGGCTTAATTTGAAATTGTGCCTAAAACGCACTGCTGAATAATTAAAAGTAAAAGTGCAGCCACTCTGATCCGAGGGCAGAAGTTTGTGCTGGGACACACACAAATGCACTGGCATTGACTTTAGTCTGTGAGCTGGGGAGACCCTGAGTAACAGGAAGAACTCTTCACAGATTTAAGATTGTTATAAATTTAAAATGTTGTGAATAAAACAGTCAATGCCAACATTGTTTAAAGTGTAAACCTTGTCGTGAATTTGAAGTGAAGTCCCTTCCATGCAACATGTTTCTGAATACAGGCCATGGATGTTGTAACTTTAATGGAAGTCTAATTTCTAGCTCAGTTGTGTCTGTTGTGCACCAGGCTGTCTGACCGCTGGCTGTAACAGTGTGATTAAGTTACCTTTCTCTTTCTGATGCTTCTGGCCTCGATCTGCTCCAGCATAGGTTGCCCCGGTAATCACTGTAAAACATCCGGGAGCTGTTCTTTGATTGGCCTACCAGAGCAGGACTCTGAGCTGCCATTTCATATTACGGAACAAGTGGATGTTCATGCCCACAGACAGGACCAGATTTGACCGCAATAACACCGGTGGACTGAGCTCAGAGAAAATGTCCATCGCTACAGTGTGCAGTCTTCGTCCTGCTGAAACACACATCAGTCACACAGAGCAATCATCTGCCGCTGGTTTTTACTTTTATTTATGAATAGAATATCCATCTTCACTCAAACCCACAACAGTTTCTCTGTTTTTAATTAGGACGGACTTAAAAAAAAGATTCCAAGGACGGTGTGATGTGAAGGCAAATCTCCGTCTGTTGTAAAACGGTTGGTTGTTGTCCTGTCATGTTGGTTCCTGGATTATCTCAACCCACAGTTGCTTCGACTAGATGTAGATAATTCCCAAACCTTACCTTTCCCGTGTATTCGTGCATCAGAGCAGGATGCTCATTCTGACCTTGCTTGTTTAACTATGTGCTCTGGGATATTAGTGCTGCAGCTGCTGTGACTCCAACTATCTGGGGTTTCTACAGTGTGTTGTTTGTAACAAAGCCTAATTTTCTGACTAGACTAACAAGCTACGTGATGCAAATACAAAAAAAAAAAAAGAAAAAAAAGTGCTGTGCAGATTCCAAAATAGAGTGAATTTTCTTTTTTTGTCAATTAAATAAATGATTTTCATGACAATGCACTCATAAATTTACCTATAAAAGAGCAGTTTTCTTTGTTTCAAGGTTGTTTGTGCACTGAATGCACAGACTACCACCAGATAACAAGCATCAAATATTTTATGAGAGAAAACTTCAAAGAAAGTATTGGATTACTGGCTACGATACTTTAAACTCAGGTTGTTTTTTCCCCCTGTATGTCATTCTATAGGGTACATCTAACATAACGGAGGATTCAAAGTGATAACTATTGTGTGAGTTCTGTGGAAGGAGGAAAAAAAACTAAAGGTTTTGGAGGTATTTTATGCACGACCGGGTTCAAAAATACAGCCAGAGATAAACACAAGCCTTCATTCCCAGTCTCAACTTCAATCTTTTGTTATTCATTATATAGATAAATGTATTATCTAATCAACTTTGTGTAATGGCGTGCTCTCTTAAGTGCCTAAGCAGTTTGTTTTAATCAATATTTCAGAGTAAAAGTCTAAGAAACCCATGCAGGTTTGATGATAACGATTTATAAGTAAGCCATTTAATCCTGAGAAAATGTGTTCAGTTTTCCATCATTAGGATTTCTATTCTCCTGTGTTTTGAGTTGAGCACAGAAAGAAATCAGTTGTGACACGCTTCTCAAAAGGGCAACTACACCTTGACTTTGATTAATCAGACTCATTGGAATGATGTCACATGTTCTTTATTTTTTCATACAGAGTGCAAGTGGAACAGATGGTATCTGGGAGTAACATATTCTCATTAGGGGGTCCTGAATCCGCATATATGAAAGGGGGGAAAATGAGAGAAAGGGGGGAGGAGGGGGGGGGGGGGGGGCGGGCAGTAAAACCCTCAGAGTTTTGGCACAGATCAGCTCTCTGACCTTCTGTCCAGTCTGCTGGCCGACAGGCAAGAATGAAAGGATGAAGCAGGGAAGGAAAACTGACGGCCTCTTGGTAACAGAGTCCTCTGGATCTGAGGCGTCCTAATCAGGAATCACTGATATGTTGCTTTCACCGTTGAGACAGCTTTTGCAAATCAATAAGCAACAACGCCGTCCATATGAATATTATGCCTTTTCAGTCTTTACTGTCACTAAAGTCAGAAGAATCACTTCACCACTGAGATATATGTGTAATGAGTTATCGTCATTGTCAACCATGAGATACTTCCAATTAAAAACATAACATACTTGCGGGGTGGTTTTCACATGCCACAGAATCCATTTTGTCCCTTCTACATTGCTTCAACTCGGTATCGTTGGTGTTTAAAATGTTGCCCTCAGCTTCTAGGTCTGTGCAAATCTATTTGCAGGTGTTATTTGACTTCTCCAGGAGGACGTGGTAACCTCCTACTTATTCCTACCTGGCAGCAAAGTGGCACAGTATGCACCTTGACTGATGTGTCAGAATGGAAGATGGCTGTCTGCTCCAATCACTATCTCTGTGTCACATTCGTCACATCGCTTACAGCAGTTGAAGTTGGTTTTTTACCTTGACAAGTAGCTGTGAAACCGATATATTTATTTATTTATTTATTGGCTGTGAGTAAATCACTGACAAAGGTGAGGCAAGCTTCAGAGGCTGGGAAAAGTTGAACGTTCTCACTTGTTTTCTTAATGATGTTCATATACATTACAAAAGGATTTTGTGTCACTGGCTTTTTACTAGATAAAGTATTGGCTTCACAGGCTGGGCAAAACCCAGTGCACTTCGGGATAACTGGAAGCACTGCGTGGATGAAAGAGAGTTGTTGGGAGTAGTGGTCAGATTACAGTGGATATGTACAAAGTAGTGTCTATTAACACATCAGTCAAATCTGCCAGACATCCTCGGAAGAGAAGCAAGAAAAATTGGGAGGTCATGGAGCAATCATGAAAAGTGGAAGGGAAGTGTATAATTTCATTGGGTATAACACACATTTCTAGAATGTGACTTACTTAAAACTAACCGGATGACTAAAATTAAAAGTAACTTGCAGAAGGAGAGGGTTATTTTTGGAAATCAAGTCCAACAATTATAGTGTAAAAAAAAAAAAATCTATATATAATGAGGAAGTCCTGCACAGAACCAAAATCTACTATGTGGTGTGAGACAAAGCATGTACAGAGTAAATGTCGGGCACAAGCTCTGTGATTGAGGACTCATGCACTTTGGAAACCCCTGGACTGGGTCTAAATTGTTGAAAAGGAGAGAATAAAGGAAAGGCTTTAGAGAAAATAACAGAAATTCATCCAACTTACTGCAGACTATCCTAGCTGACTATGGGTGAAGGGAATGTATAGTATGTGCAGGTCACCAGTCCCGCCACAGGAAGGACATGCAACACCCCCCTCAAAAAAAGTCCCTCAGTCCACAGTCGAACAGGAAAATTCTCACTGAGGACCGAAATGTTCCTGAAATCTCAGTTGATATTTAATCGATGTTATTTCTTCTCAGCACGTCAGTGCTCCAGCTGTAATCAAGCAAGCCAAACATCTGTTTTAAAAGGCATAAAGGCAGGCCTGGCAAATATGATATATTGTATGTTTATCAGTGCGCACATACCCTGCTACACATGTTAAACTTGAAGGTGATGAATATAGTACCTGTCCCTGTAGTTAATTTGTAACAAAGGTTATCTAAGTTTATGCATAGAGGAACTGAGAAGAGCTTGAACATCCTTAAATAGCACCGAGAAGCAATTTTGCTCATTTGCATTGAAAAGAGCCAGTTGGGGAGAATCAAGCATTGATTAGGATGCCTTCCAGGCATCTCCCAATAGAGACATTCCAGTAGAGCCAGCAAGGTTTGGAAATACCTCTGGATTTCACATTGAGTAGGTGGTGAATGTGGCTATAGGGTGAGGGATTTGTGGTTCTCCGTTCTGTGTCACTTTAACATGGATCCCATGAGTTCTAAGAGAATGGAAGGGATTCTTGGTAATGAATAACATCAACAGCGCACACGTCTGGAGGACTCCCCGCCCACTTTGCACAGCTGCAGCACACAATATCCGTTCTCCCTGTGAGAAAGGTCATCGGAGGATGTACTTCATATGCTCTCACCTCAAAATGGTTTGGGAAGTAATCATGTACACACACCCAGTCACCGGTGAATGATTGATTAATCCTCTAAAAATAAATGCAGATTGCCAACAATCACCTGCCTTTTTTTTCCTTTCTCCCCCCACTATAACACGGTAAATTGACTTTGCTTATGAGGCAAATTTTTCCACTTCAGTAGTCTCGACACACTTTGCATGTACAGTCGCATTCATTCATTAAACTGATTTAGTGTCTTGTCCAAAGACATTTGATCACAGAGTGAGAGAAGATCAAGATTTGAACGAACAGCTGAGTTTGACAACAAATATACTTTGCCAGTATTTAACTATTATAACTGCTAAACATTATCATTTACATAACATCACCTTAATCGTAACAACCACTACAGACATACATGTATAAAGAGTCAAACCACCTGCTGCCCATGTTTATTTCTTGTCCTGACCCCCTCAGTCTATTTACAGAAGTGACGTGACTTTGTGCCCCAGGTCCTGCCAGTGGGAAAGTGGCCTTGCGAAGCCCTTGCAGTGGAGTCTGACTCATTCTGTGCCTCACGCAACGTCCGCAAAAACAGCCCCAAACCTCAGGCTTTCTCAGGTCAGATAGTTAGAAGCTTTTGTGCCAGAAGGTCAAAAGTATAAACACCAGTGCAGACTGCTGGAGACGAGCAGACCCCCAGAACCATCTCTGTCCCTGCCAGTGAAGGTGAACAATATTTGCTTTTGTTTTTGGAACATTATTTGTTTAAGTGAAATACCTCCATCCCCCACCCAACAAAAGACGATATAGTTCACCGGCTTGAATATAATTAAAATCGCCTTGGATTTCTTCTTTTGGATTTTATTTTTTACCAAAGATACGCATTTTTTTAAATGTAGCGAATATAACACCAATATGTACAGCTTTTCTTTGTTGTCACTCGAAATCACAGATAGCGTTTATTGTACCGATTAACGATCTTACCTTATGTTCAATGGAGACCAAAGGTTTTTACCTACATATTTTGAGAACATTTTTTGCATTGTGCAGTGATTATATTCTGCTCGCTATTAGCTTTTATAGACCCAACAATGATTGATTTTCCCTTCAAACATTTACTAAAGCTCGTGTTTGTCCCTCGGATCTTGGTGAATAGCTACCGGCCTGGATCTTAATCCCCTTACCTTTCGTGGCTTTAGAGAAAAAAAATAATCTCAGAGAGCTAATACCTTTTATGAACTGCCACAATATTTTTAGAAAAAGAAAAAAAAAAAAATAAATAAAAATAATCTCACAGTTTCTCAGACAGTCCTGAGGGCAGCCTTGATCCCAGTGTCTTCTTCCGAGATAAGCAACTGCTGGACAATAATTTAATTATTTCAAAACTTAGTGGCAATCAATAGAAGAAACTCTGCCAGTTTGCCTCGAAAGATGATAGTGTGAGGCCAACAGAGAACTCCAAATGTTTGTTGCCTAATCTACCAGCTGAACTCTCGCAGTTCCACTAAGACGGCTGTTTTTTTGTTTGGTTTTTAGTTTGCTGCAATGAACTTTCAATTTAATCAAAATGTATTACATAAAACACCTTTTAATTATTTTAACAAAACTATTGCCTAGCAGTTTCTTATCAATATTTTTTTTAAAACACAGTTCAAGCTTTTGTGTCTTGGAATAGCTTCACCCAAAAAAATGTGGGACTGAATTTATTAATGATATACTTCTACAGATTGTTCGTACTGCTGTCTGCTCTTTCCTGGTCTTTTTATACCCCCCTGTTCCCACAGTCCGTACACCGAAACTTAATGAAGTGATTGCATAAGCATCCTTTCTTTGCAGTCTCGCTGCCGCACTCATTTTGAAGACCCGAAAGTTGATTTTATATTCCTCAAATTACATTTAAGGTGCAGCTGTATGTGGCCCCAGGTTATAAAAGACCATTTAATCCTGTTGAGAGTGGGGAGCTTGTGGAAAGAAAAAAAAAAGTGAAACATAAGTCATTACTGTCAAATACAAATGCTGCTGCCTGATGAAAAAAAAGAGAAATAATGGCTTGAAATCTAAAAATTGATTTATGAGTGATCCCTTAATAGCATGTAGCTGTAGCATAAGCTTCACCATGTTGCTTTTATGAGTGTCTGAAAATCCCCAGCCTTTTAACTTGTCTCCGATAAAAACAAAATTTGTCAAGGGAGTCTGAGAGATGTCGCTTCCACCCTAATTGCATAATTTTGATCGCTGTGATCTACACTTCTGTGGTTTGTGTACTTTGTATGCATGGCTTTCAGATCTCTCTAACCTCCATGGGTATCACAAGATGAAATGTTTTGAGAAAGGTTTATTTTAGTGGGTACATTCCCGGAGTTGTTTTACGAAACAACTCTTGTTTTGTACCCATAAGAATGAGTCAATCAGAGCATTGTGTGTTGGATGACAGTAGACTAACCATGACATATGAGGCTGCATTACATTTTTTTGCGTCTCAGACAAACACCAACTGTGCCAAACAGAATGAACACCGAAAAATATGTTTAATTCAGTACCCAGCAGCAGACACTTAAAATGTGACATTGAAAATCCATTTAGTACAAAAAACTAACAAGCAGGGATATAATACGGACATCTAGACTTCATTAATCTTGAGAAAATGTTGGTTGTAGTTGGGAAATCGTGATGAAACAACATATTTTATTAGATTAGATTCACCAGGTCGAGGGAGTACAAACTTGTTCTGCTTTTCATTGGCTTTTCTGTTTCCCGCATTTGCATAATTCAGACCTGAACCTGTGCCAAGTCAGATACCAGTCCTTGCTCTGGAGGGGAAATTAGCCCCCCCCTGTAACTCTGCAGCTGTCCAGAGTCATAGGTTGTACATTTGTAGCTCATCTCTGCTGTAATCGCAGAGCCGTACTGTCTTCACACCTGTAAAGCTGCATGTGAGCTCTATGGGTCTTCCACTTGCGTGACTATCCCTGAAAAATTAATAAATATATAAAAGGTTTCTGGCCGGCTAATCCTTAAACTTAAGCCTGACACTGCTGAGTTCATGCAAGACGTACCCCCCACACCACCACCACCACCACCACCCCCCACCCCCAAGCTTTTAGAAGGTAGAGGAAGAGGTAGCAGGCAGACGTGGTACAAGGCATTTTTGCTGACCACAACTCCTTAAGTTATAACTTATTTATTTCCTTGTCAAGTCATTGCTGGATCACTCTGGTATTTTGACAGCCACCTTATTTGGACCATGACAAGTTTAATTTAGATAGATACGGTGGAGATATACCAACAAAAAAAAAATGAAATAAATAAATAAAAAAAAGTGGGGCCAATTACAATGTCTGAACAGATGTAATCGGCTGGTGTCAGCGTCGTATATAAATGTGTTCGTGCTGCACTTTTTTTTTTTCCTTCTCCCCCGTCAAGCAGTAATACACAGCATGCAATTCAGTATATATGGACGTGTGCGACAGCTCAGTTTCAACAACGAAATGGCAAAAATAGCTTCTTTGGTAGCTTTTAAAAAAAAGCTACCAATGAGCTTCTATTGCCCAAGTGTTATTTTGCATTTGCAAGTTTTAATGGCATGCGTTTATAGCGGTTCACACAATCAAGTCTACACATCAAGCTCAGGGACACTTAAAATCCCAGGACACCTCAAAGCCGATACTGATTTCTGTTTGCCTGATATCATCAGAACAATGTCGCCTTAACAATGAAAAGTTAATAACCCAAAAAGGGAAGAAACTGACATCTGTCGTAGGTTATAAATAAATAAAGAAGTTAAGCAAATTTGTTTCTTTTATGTATTAATTTGTATATGAATAAATAGTTTTAAATACATTTTTGAACAGGATCTTTAAGAATAAAGAGAAATATCCCATGTGTACAGTTGGATGAAGTACCAATCAGCAGGTACATTGTTTTATATTTGACACCTGCATGATGTACGGTATAGTGGGACTGCAAACCAGCTCCAGGAAGACTCTAACCAGAAGCGATTCATGGATAATTAGTCCCTGTGTGAGTGATAGCTGAGCCATGGCCTCCGTGTAGGGATTTACAGTATCGTGTCTCTACTGATCACTTTGCCATTAGAATAATCCTCTTTCGAAATATGTGATGCCGACCTCTATATTTGCAGTTAATCTGATCGAGGTACAAAACAGTTTTTTTGTGGAACTAAATTACAAAGCATAAACACAGAACAATCCTCTGCTTCTGAGCATTGTTTTTTTTCTCTTTTCTAACACGCTGTGTGGAGCAACACTGTGTGGAGTAACACTGTCCAGAATGTAATAATAGGGATAATATCCTATTCTATTCTATTCTTTTCTAGTCTTTTCTATTCTAGTCTACTGTGTCTCACATATATAGATGGAAGGATGGATATACAGGCATATAGATATATGATTAATTAGCACCATCACTGCGACATATCGTTGTTTTAAACAAACTGAATCCACACAAGTACATACTTGAAAGAAATAGTAGCCTGGTGCATTTGCAAAACAATCTAAAGCGTTAGCATTCAGTACCTGCCAGCTATTACGACCGTACCAAGTGTCAAAAACTGAGTTGAATGGTGAGTGAGTAGTTTATCGAGAGCAATATGAGTGGGTAAATCATATTTTCCCACAAACCTGTGGGTGCACGCCCTCGCAAAACTGTAACCTTGACCTGCCTATAGAAGCCAGCAGTCCTTTTTCTATACATGTGTTGCCGCTTCCTACATATTGAAGAGTCTGGATTGACAAGCCCAGACATGCGCAATTCTTGATAAGCGGCACTACAAAGCTGGTTATCAACAGGGAAATTCCACTCTGGGTTTTGCAATCTTGATCAGTTGCCGTTCACATAAAAGGGGTGGTGTTTGCGGCGTCCGACCAATCGTGAACTCGGCAGAGCAGCTTTCGAAATGGAGGAGCAGACAAATGATCCTTCAAAAATGTGAAGATTTCAAATACGTTATTCAGGCCAAAAGCAACGATGTTGTCACATCCAAAGCCAGCAAGGGATGCTGGCAGAAAATTGCCGACCCGTTTAATGTGTAACTTCATGAGATTATACGATAATTATTCATCAGACAATATAAACGAACAAAACTCTGTTCACTCAATTTCACTTTATTATGGCACAGACATTTCGGTTAGAGCTCTGACACTAATCTCGTACTGGTTATAAACCTCAGAAGGTGCCCAGGAGGCATTTCGATCAGACAGCCAAGCAACCTTGAGGCAAGTCATCATGTGGTTTTCCAGAAGTTTCTCCGTGAACTCCTCCTACACCCAGGTCGTTGCTACAGGGTTTCAAGATGTCGCTACTGACCTCCCAACCACAACTTTGTGACTTGTGTCAACATATATAAAGAACATTTAGTGAAGTATGCCCGACATACTTCATTATGCTTCTATTATATTCAATGTTTAAGAGTTTTAAAACAGAAACAGTTTTTCTTATAGACTTGTCATTGCTCTTTTGACACTTTAATATATGAATATTTAGCGGAGCCCAAAATCCCTGAAGGAACAACACAAGTTCACAGAGGTGACTTCCAATGAAACAAGAGGGAAAAACAAACGGAGCGCCAACTTGTTTTACAGCATAAAGCAAAGCCTGTGCTTAAGTAACAAACAACCGCTTGTTCTGTTTTTTTTTCTTGTACCTTTTCTTATTTAATCTTGTTCCACCAAAGGATGAGCTATATCATAATTAGGAACTCTGGAAGCTCTTTGAAGTCATTGTTTATTTGTACATTCGGGGTTTCGGTGAACAAAGACTCCTTCAAAATAGTGGACAAAAATTGGATGACAAAATATTGATCCTGAATACTGCAATTTAGAAAGTAAATGGAGTAAATATTAAATTGCAAGTAATGTCTTTAGAGAAGAACTCATAAAATTTTATAACAAATGTGAACATGTGTTCCTGACTTGTTTATGGCAATGTAATATGAGATGATATCACATGATTGCTTATTTTACAATGGATATTAAATTTGCACTAACAGAATGGGTTGACATTAAAGGGTAAATTAAAATAAGTTTCCCATTAACTTCATTTACACAGTCACATGTATGTCAGATTGACTGAATTCTTTACGATTCAGATTGCCATGTTTACATTAACATTAACTAAAGTGATAAAAAACAAGGACAGGCTCTTACACTTTGAGAATGCCACACGGTTAAGGCAGTGGATCAGTCTCATAATGCTTTGCACAGTGTCTTTAACAACACGAGCACATGATTGCACATCTAGCGTTACCTGGAAACTGATTGGTATTGGAGATGGATAAGTAAACTCCAGATTACTACTACTGCTTATGGACTTGGGCGAAAATAGTCCCTTTTGCAAACTTCACATCCGTCAAGCCCGCCAAATCTACTAAAGTCTTTACATCTTGTTGTACTTTACCACCGTTTTCTAAAAGAAACGTGTCAAGCTCTCACAAATCAAAGCAATCTGATAAGCTGATCACGATAACGGCGAACAGATCATGAACAGGGTTACGCTACCGATCAGATTGGGGCAATCCAACCAGACTGAGGAGTTTATATGATTATCATGATTGTTTTGTTGATAACTAGGATTATTTATGGTTCTCCACAATAACTGTGTGCCTCTACAGCTTGTCTTGGTATATTTTGTTTCTTAAAATCATAATAACTCACTAAGATGACCAATTGAATTCAGCCATGTCAATTTTCACTGTTGTTTTTCAATAATATGTGAACTCTAAACTTGATTTATCAGATTGTCTCGTAATATCATGCATTTTGGACTATTGTTGTACTACCCACAGGAGAGAAATTCCCAAAACCTAATTAAAATGGAATATTCTTAACATGTTGTCAATAAAAGTATTGTTAATAAATGCTTATTCTAATGTATTGTATTGTCTCAATACATGTATCGTGCTCAGAAAAGATTTAAGGTCCCATTCTATTGTGAACAATGAAACTATGCATTAGAGCTGTTCAAGTCACATGAAGGGGAAGGCACGCTGAGGAGCAAAACTTTTTTTTTTATTTCAGAGAGACCAAAAATCATTTTAGCCAGTGAATAGGTTTAATCTATTTATACAATCAAAATGATTTGCCGAATTATTTGAAAGATGTGATTGTGATTTGGATAAATGAAATGATCACTGACAAGCCATTCCTTCTGCAGTCGGTAGACCTTCTTTTCTGTTTCCTAAATGTGTTAGAAAATGTCGAAAAGCCTTGGGATATATCACCAGGCAGTTTTTATTCCACACAGAATAAATCCCTCTGGCTTTTGTCTGCAGCTACTATGTGCGTACCAATGTCTTCACCAACATTAATTGGAAGAAAAAAAAACTTTCAACTTCTCTTAAGCTTCTGTTTCTTCCTTAAAAGTCCACAAACATTCGAACTGTGAATTTCCCTCATTGTAACGTGGCATAATTGATAGGTTGAAAACGAGAAGTATGCATGTGTAAAAGCACACAGCACGCCCACTTCAGTATCTCAATATCCAGATCCAATCACCTGCCATTAACAAACAGCATTGCGCAGTGACTTAAACCTTAGTCCATTCTTTACCAAGAGGCAGACTCTCATTACAGCTCATAATGAAAAATTATTTTTTAATATACTCCCTGTTTTGTTTGTTTCACATAAGTATTATACTGCACTGTGGTGTAGGAATGGTGCAGTACATGGTGCATGGTACAACAACACTTTAAATTTCATTTGAAACCGAAGTCATCCTGATGACAATAACGATTCTATCTATCTCTTAATGCATCAACGAATCAATTAATTACCAGGTCCACATTATTTTTCCTTCTAAGCTTCTCTTGTTTTATTTTCAATCGACTTGTGTGTTTTGTTGTTTGACACCTGTATAAACTATGGGGAAATATATGTAGAAAAAACAACAACAAACAAGACACGTGTGAGTTGTGAAGACTAAAGTTGGATTTTTCAATTTCGTATGCAAACAGAACAATCATATTGAATGACTATTTTGGTAAGGTGTAATTTGTGCACACGCACAAACGAAGAAAATATATTAATGGCACTTCATAATGTACGTAGGGTTGAGTACTTCTCCGTGATTCATTTTTGTCCTTGTAACTATGTTGTGAATTACAATAATACAACAATCTTTTATTATATTGTCATAAATGATCTACTTATTGGTGGACCGCCTCTGGTTGGAGAACTCAATTTCCCAGTGAGTTACTTAACAACACTACTGGTTGTTGGAGATCAAACGGCTTGCTTGAGTCGGAGTTAGTCGGGATAACACATTGACATATGTGTATGATTGCTAAACAACGGATTACTCACAATACTGAACAACTCATCGGTTGCGTTTTGGGAAGAAGTTGTGGAAACAACGTTTTTGTGGTTTTACTTGCCTTATTGTGTTCTTGCAGGTAGACTGTCATCCATGGTGTAATCCATATACTCCACGTACAGCTCAAACGTAGTGGTTTTCTGTGAGAAACGGCAAAAAATAGCATATTTAATGTTTTGATTGCAATATTTTGAAAAAAATTCTTCACTTATGGAATCACAGACCAGATTATTAAATAGATAACATCTGCAAAATTGTTCCTATTTGGCTTCATGCATTTTTTGTTTATATATATATTTTTTTTACTCAGGCAAGTTTGTAAACTGTAATTGAAACCTGTAATCATGAACTGCTATGCACTTCCAGTGGAGTTAACTACTCCTTTGAGACTACAGCCACCATAGTAATTTTACCAAATATGCAATTTAAGAAAAGCTGCTGGTAACTGAACTGTGTGAACTGATTCTATCATTTTATTGTTGCATCATACTGTAAATAAGTCAAGAACCATAAGCAGCTACAGCTACAGCCCATTTTCTCTTCACAATATGCAGTTTTGAAGGGTTTCATTATAACTGGAGCTGTTTTGTTCCATCAGTGAATGGATAAGGGGAATGAGTCATACATACAGTTGATAGATATAAAACAATTAAAACCCTACTGGTGCAAATGAGAAAATTAAATGGGATAACCAACATGAGGATTTTAATCCACCTCCTCTCAGAAGAGCATATTCCAGACAGTGACTGATGACATTAGAGATTAGCGCAGTTTCCACACGGAGGTTTCTGCTGTAGTGAAGCTGAGTTTCGGCCCACTAATCTAACACCAGAGATCAGCGATTCCGAGAATATTCCATTCAGTAAATCTAATATCGGAACAATACCTCATCCACCGATTTAGAAACACAATTAACCTTGGTCACAAGAAACTTAAATGCAGCTTAAATGTCCCTGGCATAAATCCAGCCCATCCCATAACTCTGTTGAGATCTGTAGAACTATAATATCAAATCTTGTTAAGGCTTTACAGCTCACACTCGAAGGAGTTTCAGAGTTAACCTATATAGGCCTCATCAACCTTCATTCTTTCCAATACTGCTATATAGGGGAAATGTGTGATTCTTGGATGGCTTTATCAAATACCATGAAGTTCTAAATCTGGCAGCGGAAAAGGTGACAGAAAAAAGCGAGTGGGAAGAACTCTACATATCAGATGCAGTTTACTCATGCACTGGAGCAGATATAGATGAAATGCAGGATATAGTCACTCCTTAAGTGCAGTAATTGACTGATAACTGCCATAAAAATACTACTTTGCCGGCTTTTGGAAACGCAAACATCTCTGCATCGGGCAACAATCTGAAAGCAACAGCATTAACCGAGCTGACAAAGCAGAGCTCACAGTCACCAGGAAGAATCTGAACAAACTGTCTTTCTTGTTCAAACATCAGCACTCTATTATTCATTTCTTTAACCATGACAGAAGACCGCACTTCATCGCCTGCGAAGACAGGAATGGGGCTTTCATAATTGCTCTCTTTACTGGGGAAAAAAAAAGATATAGGTGTTCTTCCTGCCTTTGCACATCTTTCTAAGCACCTGGGCCCTGCTGAGTACAGCCAAGCCTTTGATCGTGGCTCCAGAGACTCTTTCTTTATCAGCAGAATTATGGATTAGCATCAAAATGAACAGGCAGAGGCATTCAGATGGCTAAGTATGTTATACAACAGAAAGGCTGTGGGAGAGATTTAGGGAGTGACGCCCAAACAGAGATAGTTATTGAAGAATTGTTTAACTAGTACTGAACTGCTGGAACAGCACAATAAAAAATAAAAAAAATGGACAGGATTTAGAAGAAGAGCAGAAAAGATGCTGTCCTTTTACATCAAAGTTGTAGGTCAAATGAGGAGAGACTGTCTTCTTACAGCTTTTAATCCTCATTTCTGGAGGCAGAAAACACCCTACTGCTCAAAAGCAGCCACTGGACAGGCATCGTTTCATCATTGACCTTAACAAAGAGTTCGAGCGACTGCATGAAAACAAATAACACTTTCATAAGCCTTCGCACAAGTGTCACCAGTGATAGGGTGCACATCTTTCCTGAGGACTTTCATGGATTCTATTAACTCGAAATGAAAGAAGCTCCAACTGAAACCTCACAGTGATCACATAAACAATATGTCAGCCCTGTTTTTTAGGAATGAAAGATGCATTACTCTCTCTTTATCACCATAAATAATTTAAGCTCAGTAAAATGTGAACCTCTCCCCCACCAAAGAGATGACAGAAAGCAAAAACAACGTCTGAATTCCAGACAAACAAAAGACAAGAATTTCCAAAACGGACATGCTATAAGCTTTGTGCCCATTTAAGTTGCCCTGGGGGAATCCCACAAAACCATTCTCTGACATCTGACACAGTATGTATTCACTGTTTGATCAATATCACCATATGTGGAAAAACTGTGTACCGATGGGACTATTGTGTAAAGCCAACAATCTTCATTCAGCTTTAAGATTTTATGATTCATCATGCTGACATAAAGTTGTTGAAAGATGGCATGTGACAGTAATGATAATGCGACAAGCAACTCCCCTCTAATAAAGACAAATCTCACATGGCTTTGCTTTCTATGTGTGCTGGCGTAACCAAGAGCAGGGACTCAATTGCAGAAATCAGACAGTTCAAAATTCAAAAGGTTCAGATTTATTTATTTCAATCAGGGGTCAGAGAGAGGAATCCGTACACAAGGCAAAGGTACAAAATCCACAAGACAAAAACCAAAGGGCAAGCAAAAGAAAGAAAAAAAAAGAAAGATCACAAAACCAAGAATCCACAAGAGCAAATGTAGGAATGACAATCTGGTGAACAATAGGTGAGTGAGTATGAGTAGACTGAGACGTGAGACACACACAGTGTCTGTGTATGCGCAGTATAACAGGAAGTGGAATCAAAGTTGATAATTGTCACATTATGTACAGTATACACCTCCGCTATGAAACACTATATTTTGATTGATGCTATATTGTACTGCAAATGTTGTGTTAATGAATTAAATATCGCTATTTAAAAATCAATCAGGCCTCACACAGGTTCTCCCAAAGGCATGAATGATCAAACACTGATGAGACATTAAACAGAGCAGAATCACACAAATGATGAGTATAACTTCAGATATTAATGTTGGTTTTATTCCATATTGACACCCCAACTGCCTCTAAAACCATCATTTAATCATCAATACTACTTTCAATGTTAGTGTCACATAGAAAAGCTCACCTGACTTGAATTAATGACTTTCTTGTTGTCAGGAAGAGTGTTAACCACGACACCACTGTCCTTCAAGAACAACTTTACATAAATACGCCAGTATTTCCACAGATACCTTATGCGGTCTATTTTATATGAACGTTATTGGTGAATGTGATTTAAAAAATAAACCTTCAGGAAATTATGTATAACTATATTAACTGGAATGGGATTTATCACTTTACAATGATTCTAATGCTTTTTTTTTTCAAACGGAGCTCAATATGTTGGTGTTTAAAGTACAACTGTTGTGTTTACACACTCGGAGTCCTAATTCTGGAGCAACATTTTAGATTTTGCAAGTCGCTACACAGCTTACTGCTGTACAAATCCATCCAAAACCTCGATGTCCCATTTTAAAAGAAATTACAGAGCATTATCACTTCCCTTCAATCCAATTCTAAAGTGTTTACTTCACTTTATTAAGTGGCCTTTTCAGGGTAAAATATAACATGGAATGCATTTTATTGTATTCCATATACCATCAGGAGAAGTGACGAATGTAATTGTGTATTCTATCAAACATATTAATAATAACGTGATAAATCAGTGGGGGGGAATAAAAAAAAAAAGTCATAATACAGAGTTGACAAAGAGAATACGTTATGCAGGATTTACATATAGGCACGATGTGTTACCAATGTCATTTCCCCACCATTCCTGACATTCGTTATGTGACGTAACGCATCAGAATAGGGTTCTTGAATGGGCGTGTCAGCGCGTGACATTTGTGATATTCGTGGAGCATGTCCCCAAAAAAATCCACGAATCCACAAATATCAAGAATCGCCTGGGCTCGTTAAGTTTGCAACCGAGCGTGTCAGTTGTGTTGCGTGGAGATGCGTAATAGAGCGCGACAGCATTCGTAATGTATTCTTGATGGTTAGAGCCCATGACGGGGGTGGCATGACAGCAACAGCTGCCCTCAGCTGGGCTATCTCCGCAGGAGCAACCTCTCTTTTCCTCTTTCGCGCGGTGCGCCCCTTCACAGGTTACGCCCTGCAGTGGCTGCCCACATCACCCATAGCGACATCTGCCACTGTATATACCAGGTTATATAGTAAGAGTCTCCCAATTCGCAAGATGCATGAAAAATTTGCGAAGAGCCTTGTCTACCTGCCGATCTGCAGCCAAATCATCTTGAGACAACAAAGCCGGTCAATCACAAATATGTGTGGCTGGAATAAAGTTCCAGTAAGCTACAGTTTCAATCAATCTGCCATGACTTTATATCCATTATAAGGCTTTTGCAGGGCATTGTGTCTGATCCCAGGGCAAAATAGACCACCAGGCATTGTCATATGCACACCTCCAGTCAATTTATGGGCACCAGTTAACCTCAGATGGATGTCTTTGGACTTTAAGAGGAAACTGACCCGTTCTGATTTTGGTGTCTGTGAATGAACAATGAACAATGAACGGTAGTTATCTTCTTCAACAGAAGCAACACATATATATATATCTCATTTTGATATTGCGCCTGTTTTAGGTGTGACAAGCTTCTTGGAATGATGAGTTTGTTTGAGGAGATTGAAGATTAAAGAGCAGTGCCAATTGTGCTGCCCGAAAAACTGAATCAAAAGGTGAAAGCCTCAAAATACATAATAATACCCATTTGACTTTTCTGTGCTTTTGTGTTTGTACACTGTTATTGACATACGATAATTCCTAAAGATGTGAAATATTTTTAACCCTGTAATTACTAGGAAGGTGAGTGTGACCCATTTCCCCTTTTAAAATAATTGTGCAGACTTTCATCCATGGCATCAAATGACTTAAAATGCTTTCTTTATATTTGACTGATCTAACAAAAATATGAGAAAATAATTAATTTGATACAGAATTTCTTGCCTCTGTCAAAATGACTTGGGATCATTTTATGTTGACCTGTTGTCCTTTAACATGTAGTGTTTCAAGCATTTTTGCAGCCTCCCCCCCCCCCCCCCCCTCCAAAAAAGGAAAAAACGAAAAAGGCAAAGCTAAACTAATCGATATGACCAATACGAAACAATGGAGACACACAACAGCTTAATGCTCTCTGTGTCTGGTGCTGTTTCAGTACACAGTGTGCCCACTCTAGGTTATATACGCATTAATGAGACTGTGTTTGCTGGAGAAAATGTTCCAAATTGATTGATGTTGCTGGGGACTTGGTGGTAGTGGGAAAAGCACAGCATATTTCTATAGGAGAAAAAGACCTCCCAACTCATGAATGTAAACGTGGAATTGAAAATAAAATAACTCTCTTGTTTGAAAATATTAAAATACTGTTGTGATAATTTTGCACAGATAATTATGTGAAACCTGACTGATCAATTCCAAAGGTTTTTCTGTGAAGTATCAACACGGAATGTCCGTTAAAAAGGTAAGAAAACATTGTCATGTGCACCCAAAATGGAGCTGGACAGTATAATGAGCAGAGAAAAAGGGGTATTTTACCAACTGACAGCTTGGAGTATCACTATAAAACAGCTGTTCAGGCCTGCAAACAACACAAAGATTACTTCTCAGTTTGTGTGGTAAAGATGACGATTAGTCTGCTGCCTACTGGTGATAATAACTTTGGATTTCTTTGTGTTTGTCCCTGTCTGGCCGGTGACGATCTGCAGATAGTCATAAATCCTTCTTTTATATTGTTTGAGTCATTGCACACACACACACACACACACACACACACACACACACACACACACACACACACACACACACACACACACACACACACACACACACACACACACACACACACACGGGTATTTGTGCTTCATCACGACCCTTTCTGATACGTCTTTCACATTTTCTTTCCTTAAGAACAGAAAAAGAAAAGACAACACATACATACTCACTCATACAACCATGATTCCAACTTTTGAGCATGGAAAGATGTGTGATTTACTGGAGTCTATGAATTAAATAGGTGGAATAGCGCTTTCAGATGTGGATTTTTGAAAAATGAATTCCGTCCACAGAGAGATTTACCATTTTATGGAAATGATTTCTGTGCAAGTTTATGTGTGACTCTCACTGATCAAACCTGGTCACAAGTCTAAAGAATCAAAGAAAAGTAGACCAGCAACGGTGCTTAATTGGCTTTCTACATTTACTTTTAGAATCGTGAACTTGTTTTTTTTGTTTTTTTTAAACTCTCTCGAAAATGACCTCTGAGGTTTAAAAAAATAGTAACTTTATTGTTTATAGCACCTTTATAAACAGTGCGCACAAAGTGTTTTGACAGCAAAAACACACAACCAGAAAAAGGTCTGGCAAGACACGAGGAGACAAGCGATCAATAAAGTAATAGACTAAAACGAATTAGAGGTGACGACACACAAAAGGAATAGGTGGCTAAAAAGAGAGAACATAGAAAATAAACGGGACCAAATTTTGAATCCAAATAAATCAATGAAGCACTAAAACAAATTACAGCGAAATGCAAACTTGCAAAAAAAGCAAGTCTATAGAAGTGTTTAAAGTAATTTAAAAGAAGTTACTAGTTCCGGTGAGCCTTATGTCCTCAGGCAGGTCGTTCCAAAGTCAAGGGGCTCTGGTGGAAAATGCTTGGCCACCCTTCGATTTAAACTTGGACTTTGGAATGACCAGAAGGGATCCACCCTAGGATCTAAGGCTGTGAGCAGGCTCGCACAGGGTCAGCACATCACCAATATAATGGGGTCAGCAAAATTTTTAAATCAATTCTAAAACTGACAGGGAGCCAGTGGAGGGAACCGGGGATAGGTTTTGATGTGATGCCATCTGTTAAAACCGGCAAGAAGCCTAAATGTGGCATTTTCAACACGTTGGAGGCAATAGATGAGCTTTGTAGGAATACCAGAAAGGAGGGCGTTGCACTAATCAGTGTGGGAGAAGATGAGGGTGTGCATAATTTTTTTTTCCAGATCTGTGCGTGAGAGCATCAGCTTGATTTTGGAGATCATTCTAATTTGGAAGAAGCAAGACTGGATGACTTTTTTTATATGGAGAGCAAAACTGAAGTCAGGGTCAAATAAAAGACCGGGACTTCTGGCAGTGGGCTTCACTTTGGTGGATAATGGAGTGAGGTTGTTGGCAGAGAGATTATTATGTGGGCTTGGAGGGTTGAAGACAAATTGGAACCTCTGACCACATGCTTAGTAGGTCGAAAAGCAAAGACAGACTGAAGTGATTTAGTTTTGCCACTGATTAACATACAAATTACATGCTTCCAAAGCAATTCGGTCCACAGTATTATTATTATTGTTTTGGTCCCTTCCAAAACACTCATATCATGCGAATGCAGAGAGCCACATTACTGCAGGTAGCTGAATATTTTTGAGCTGGGTTGACTGAAATGATACAGACAAGCTGGTAACATACTAACTGTGGGAGGAATGCCTCTCACGTCTGCCCTAAATTCAGGTTTGTAAAGAGGATAGGGCATTGAGGAACAACAAGAGAAACATGCTCTCTGATAAGTCTGCAACAAATGTACTACATTGTTAAAATACAGGCTCCTACCTTATATTAATACATTATTAAACTTCAGACACTGTCATTTTTAAGTTATTGGTGTATTGGCATTGGATGATATTAAATAATTACTCATCTTTTCTTTTTTTTTTACGATTCCTTTTGAGATACTCTCAGTTCAGTTAAAGACTTGAGGACAAAAATGATGCTCTTAGTTTAAAAAGCGCTTGCAACTGCAGTACACCCTATGGGATCAGTGTCACAAAGGACCAATTGATCTATCTTCTAATTATTACCTTAAGATGTTCTGTGTGCAGAATCATACCAGTATCCAATCAAATCCAATTAACACTGGTGCCCCCCCTGTGGAAAACTGCATTATAGAAGGATTACACAGCTATCTGTGCTGGTCTGATTAATGGCCGCAGTAATTAATGCTGAAAGGGTCTGTCCGAGTGCCTCGGTGTAGAGGAGCATACAGCAGTGAGCCAGCTGCAGCGAACAGAGCTTGTACTCACACACACATACCCTACACCTGGATTCCGTGACGCATGTATATGTTGCACACAATGGGAATTCATACGCGGGGTTTGTTGTCTGTCACACATGCGGGGATATTGAGAATTAAAGTACTATATGGAAAGCGAGAAGGGTTAAATCTTGCTAAAGCTTATCTAAGCAAAACAGTCAATACAACTGCATGGTGATTTGAATTTTACATATTGACTGTCTTTCTTATTTGTCACACATATTCTCACTTTTCCTTTTGTGCACTTAAATCCTGCATGCGCACACACACACACACACACGCACGCACGCACACGCACACACACACACACACAGATTGTAACAGTGTAGGAGTGGGAGGCACAGGGAACAGAGCAGTTTAACAGATGTGAAATGACAGCTGCAGAACTGAGCTAAGCAGAGGTACAGAACCCTCCTCTGTATGCAAGTGCAGCATGCAATCTGACTTCCTGTTTCATAAGATGCATAAATGTGCATCTCATCAACAAACTAGGATAATTACACATACATCTTAACAAGCAGGTGACTCCCAAGTTGTGTTAGCATATTGAGATTCAATTTGAAATGTAATGCTTGATCAAAAATATAAATTGTTTTTGCTGAAGTCTTGAGCAATTTAGGTTTTGCAAACTACAATATTATTCAATCTGGCTTCGAAGTAATGGGGGGGAAAAAAAGAAATATGAAAATGGTGTGCATCTTCAATCATAACAATTCTAAAAAAGCTTCACTTATTCACCCTCTAAAATGAATTTATGTCACAATGTTGTCGCTTTTATTGTCACAATTATATATCATAAACTTCAGAAGAAGACATACTATAATGTATAATTGATCTACACCAATACAAATAATTCATAAAGCAATCTACTGGCAGCATCCGATTCCAGAGATCACAATCTTCACCATCTTCAGCACAGAATTATCACAGATGGTGGAAAGCCTTAAATCTAATCTTCGGGATACAACATGTAAATTTGAAGGCTCTTCCTCTTCCTCACCCAGCATGCATCTATCAGTCATTTCAACATCAAATGTTCTTTATCATGCCATTTTATCCCATATTTCAAAGGCGGTGGTTGATACGGCATGACTCCATCCTGATAAAACCACAAACACCTGCTTGCTCTGCAGCTGAGCTGTTGGAGAGCCCTTTATATGGACTATGGAATTGCTTGACTACAATTTATTGTTTAATCTCTTCTCAATTCAAAGGCTGTCAATGGTTTCTTTCTTTCATTCTGATGCTCAAAACTTGCACAAGTTCTTGCACAAAATACCTAAAGGCATTGCATTAACTGGAGAAAGTCAATTGCTTTTTGAGATTTGTAAGTTTCTCATATTCTCGTGTCCTTTCGTTTTTCAATTTTATGCACATTCTGTGTTTTTGATGGACGCTTGGATACAGGTGAGTGTGCTTGTAGAAATCCTACTGCTCAAGTAATACAAAATATAGTTATGTTGGGCTCTGTAGGTTCCCCATCACAACAGAGATATTCACAATTCATGAGGTGCAAATACTCAATTCCTAGTATTCCCTGAAGGCTATTTGAAGGGGAGTCAAAATTACTCTCATGAATGATGCATCAGAAACTGTTTCCAAAATAAGTGGCAATCAATGCTTCATATCTGTGTTAAAGTGATGGAAAATGCAACCCATGCAATAGTTTGAGAGACTTTTAGAGAACATTGTGGACACATAGGGAAAAAAAAGGGCAATTTTGTGAAAATGTGAAGCTGCTCACAAAATGACTGTGGACGGTCTCTAATGCAGTGTAATGTGGGCAATTGAATTGATTAAAACCCATTTGTCCTCAACACCGTGGATTCAGAATAAGCCCTTTTTTTTTCTAGATTTAGGTTGACATTATTGAGAAAGATTATTCAAACATATTCATGCCATTGCTACTCTCTCATGTTGTGTCAATTACAAAAACAGGTTGAGGGAAAAAGAAGAGTTAAAACTGACAGGATACAAACAAAATTCTGCTGGGATATGTTTGCTTTTTGTTACTTTTAGTGGTGATAGTGATCATGACATCTGCAATGTTGATGGAATAACAAAAGCGACAGAGTCTGGATAAAGTAGCTCTGGGGTAGTTGGATGAATCATTCAAACAACTGTTACCCAACTTGCATCTGTGAAACTCTGAATGACCAAAAGGGAATTTCATCTCTTTTTCCCCGGCCTCTGTAATATTCCCTTTGGATATATGAGGCTGTAAGGCAACAATTTCTCCACAAAATTATTATTTGGAAGCATGACAAACTATAATAGTTTGTGTGAGTTTGATAAGAGACTAATTATGATGGCTGTAAGCCTGGACAGTCAGCATTTATCAAAAGTACCCCATGGAAGGAAGAAACGATGAAGTACCGAAGGTTGACCCATATAGAACAACAGACAAGCTACTACAGCTCCAATTGCTGCAGAATTTAATGCCGGTTCTCATAAAAAGTGTCCGTTTACACAGTGCGTGGCCGTTTGTTGTGTATGCAGTTAGGGTGCCAATGCCTGCCCCCTGCCAAAAGTGGTGTCGGAAGGCACATCAGCACCAGGACTGGCACATAAAATAGTCTAAGAATGTGGTTTGGTCTAATGAATCACAATGTCTTGTACTTCACCTGGATAGCCGGGTGTCTATGTGCTGGTTACATGAGGAATGCAGAGCATCCTGCTCATCTCGAGGAAGATGCGTGTCGCCAAAGTTGGAAAGTTTGGTTCTTGCCGTCTGTGTCTATTTGACATGAATTACTAACCAGACATTGTTGCAAAGTAATCCCTGTTATTAAAATGGCCGTATGTTGCCCTCCTGAAAGCTTCAGAAATGGTTTGAAGAAAACACCCGGGACTATCCTGTTGACTTGAAGGGAACATTGTCCAAATCACAAATCTCGCTAGTGTCTGTGGAACAAACCAGTCTGACCCAATTGAGTATTTCTTTAAGAGATACCATGCTGCAGTACACACACACACACACACACACACACACACACACACACACACACACACACACACACACACACACACACACACACACAAAATAGTGCATAATTTGGTTTCATACAATCTAAATATGATAGATTACAAATATTGTCACAAACATGTGCAAGTGTATAATTTTTGTTGTTGATCTAGCTGGAAACTGACAGCAATATGGATTTTAAATGCAGTTTAGATTATTGATGTGTTGGGCCTTTGAGACCAGCCACGTTTTAATTATAATAATCAGAGCTTGTTTTTTCTCTTCTTTTTTTTTTTTTTTTTTTTTTTTTTAACAATCAATTACCAGCTCCAAGTTTCCAATTTACCATCGTTATCAAGGCTGTCTAGTCTTCACAGGCACAATAAAATACAAATTAACTAATAATTGATTGTTATATAAAATTTAATCGGTCCAAACTCTTTGAACTTTCTCAAACTTCAACCATCTCTATATTAAGAATTTTATCTGTGCGCATGCAGGCCGTCATGATAGCACAAACATTTTCTCAAGTACATTTCCACCCACTCAAATTGTAGACCGTGCAGTCAAGAATGTAGACACATACACACAGGAGTTAACACATAAGCAGAATCACACTGTATGTAGAATTATTCCCTGACTAGTGTATGCATCGAATTAATGAGATAGCACAAGGCGGAGAGAGAGAATTTGTTCAGTTTGACACATGTTTTATTATTCCTGCATTATGCAACCATTGCTAAATGTCATGTAAATGCTTCAATGAATTTCAATTTACCATCAAGCCACTAAGCCCCAATTTGTACTTTGAGCTGATAAAGTGAAATTGAAGGATGAGAAAAAGTGGCTGGGTAGAGAGAAGAGAGTGGATGGGACACTTCCCTGAAAGTGCCGTTATCCACCATGAATACTGAATGTCACTACTGGTAAGGGAAGAAAAAAGTCATTTGTCAGCTGTATCAGGACTCTGAGTAATTAATGAAGAAACAGCAGTACTGTGGTTACCCTTGCTGAACAAGTGCAATACAGAAGTATTCCAAGTCTGAGTTCAGAAAACAAATTCTGTATCTTGTTGGAAGTGACAATGTGACAAGTCATTGCAGTGTCACATGCTGAAGAACATCAGCAGTACTGTCTAAATTGGAATAAACAGACAGTCACACTTTTAGGATGCGCCGAGTATTTTTGTTGTCAAATAACATTGATGTTGTAGTCGTTTGTCCACCGAAATTGCGAGCAGAAATTAAATTAATTAATAACCACTAAAAATCCCTCATGTAGTCTCTTGCTCTGATAGAATAATTGTGACTTTCAGCACAGAATAATTACATCTGAAAATAAAGTGAGCAACCATCATTTAATCTTGGACACTTGTCGCAGTCACAGAATCAAGCTTTTGCACATCAATCCTGATGTCCAACCCTGCATGTTTTTAATGCCTTCCTGTCCCAACACACATGCTTGTAATGAGTGACTCTTTATCAAGGTTTTTGTATGGTCCGGTGATATCTGGTGATATCTTCAACTATGGAAATATTAAAAACTGGGGTTAGGACCAAGAAGTAAGACGTTTATTTTTTGTATACGTTACAAAAGATAAAGGTAAAGAAAAACTGTGCAACTTATGGACTGTTATTAAGTACTTTTAGAAATCTGACATAACTGCATTTTCCTTTTTTTTTTTTTTTTATATGGGCTACTGAAGCAAAGAGTATAGTAGTGCTCTGGATGAAACTCTAGTCTCATGGAAAGTATGTCACTGGCTTGGTTTGGCCTTGGGGCCTTTTCTTTGTGGATTATCCAGTTTTTCCCTGTGTATGTGAAGGTTGTCCAAATACATGCAGGGTGGGCGACCTGGGAATTCTAAAATGTTCCTACCTGTGTGTGTGTGTGTGTGTGTGTGTGCGTGCGTGCCTGTGCGTGTGTGTGTGTGGTTTGTGGTGGTCTATCGTCAGTGGTGGTCTGTCTTCCAGTGCCTTGCGACCTGAATTGGATAATACGGTATAGAAGATCGATGACTGAATGGAAAACTAATGCAAAGATACAAACAGAAAGTCCTGTTTATTACTTGTTCACTAGGTTAATCAATCTTTGCCATAACAGCCGTACCAGCTGGTCAGTTCCTACCACATGACTGTTTATTTTACCTTCCTTTCATCTCACACACCGAATAAGCAAATTGAATGGAGTTTCTGTTACAGTAATTACTGAAAATACAATTTGCTCTATTATGGGATGCAATATTTGTCAAGTTAGGTCGATAATCTTACAAATCTCTATTGTAGACAAATATTGGAGATGAGAGTTTGCAACTGAATATAGCAAAAGAAAACATAAATATACTGTACACCAAACTGCCAAGAATTCTAGCATATATCCATACAGTACATACAACTGTGCCTCAATGATAAACAATCATTCCATGGATGGTCTTCTTCAACCTCACTTCTTCTAAGACCTTAATGTAATATTTACCTAAACTAAAGCCCATGCATGACAGCTTCTGGATCATGTTTGTGTCCTTTTGAAGTGAAAGCCATCTGTGACTATGGAAATAAATCTACTCCTTTGAGCTTGAGACTAAAATATAAAATAATATTTCTGTATCCAGTGAGTGCTTCACAACTGCATGGTTACTCCTATATCTGGATGTATTTCTGAGATTTGTACCTCAATACTTATCTTTGTGAATCTGCAGGAAAACCTTGATTTCAGAAATATCACAGAGAAAGACCAGCCTTCCCACTTTGTCATCCACAGTCACTCTCAAGAGTTACTTTATCGTTTGGTATTCAGCAAACAGATGGCGAAAATGTTATATTCAGTTCAACTTAACAATGGTATAGCTGTGCAACGGTTGATGATGGAGGATGTTCTCTGCAGTGTTTTTGTCATCGCCTGAAGTATCAGTCACTGGTTAAAATAAATTTGTAAAAGGCATCATAATAATACTGTTTTTAAATAGGAGCTCAATTTAACCAGCTAAGATTTGAGGAATAACAATAAATTGTTATTTTTTTCATTATTATTATTATTTATTTTTTTTATTTTAATGATTTCTTCACCATTACCCTGGGGTGTAGTGCAAAAACTGAACATGTGGACACATTTTTAAAGCTAATGAAGAAGGGGTTGAGACTTCAAGGTGTTAATTTTTGAAAGGTTTCCTTTCTGTTTCCGACGTACTGACCATACCACAGTTATCGTATAACGTGCAATACATTCAGTGTTGTATCCTGTCGAAACGTTGAAGGTTGTTTACATTGCCTGTGCTGGGGCCGGATGTTGATTTGGCGGAAGGGCAACAGGGCAGGCCCAGAGGGGGTCAGGGATGGAGAGTGTGCTATGCGTTAGCAGCCAGGCGGGGTTGTTGTTTTCTTCTTGCGTGATTATAGATGACTAACAACTTGCTTACTTTAAGCCACTTTCTTGTCTTTTTTTTCTCAGTATGTCCTGGCAGACGATATAAGACAAATACACGTGTGCACTTCAAGCCATTGATGTCACTTCACTGCAAAATCATGAAGCCATAAGCACACTTTACCTAACCGATGTTAAGTGTTATGTTTGAACACATAATTGTCCCCATGATTTTATTGTGTCAACACATAAGTTATTGATCAGTTGCAATGTTTTTTTTGTAAAAAAAAAAAAAAAAGAAAAGAAAAAAGAAACAATCAATATTTCGTTAGGTCATTACGAAGCATGTAATTAATTAGATTTTCTTTTAGTCCTAATTAAATTAAGTGACGTTGCTGTGGAAATTCACACTTACATTACATTTGGTTGTCGGCAAGCGGCTGTTTCTGAGTATTTATCTTTTGGAGTAAAAAATACCAAAAGCCTGGTCTGCACAGAAATCCAAAAGAAAAAAAAAATTCCAATTTCCATTAGTATTAACAATAGTAAATGGATATAATATTGAGCTGCAGATAAAAGTAGTTAAAGTCTCCATCTGGAAGTGCTTGTACCAAGTATGGGAACACTTACATGTTGTTACATCATTCAAGCCTTGATATTTTTCCAACTGATCACTTTACTCCTTGCTGGTGTTGCTCTGACGCATGGGACAACCACTTCCACCATCACTCTCTCTGCCATTTCCACTATATCTGCTTGGTGGGTCAGCGTTTGTTTGTCTGTCTGGATCAGGAAATCCCACATGATCTGAGCTCTGATGAAATTGGTTTTGATGGATATTATAGAGTCTGCGCCATAGGAACATGTAAACACATACCACCAGCCTTGGGAGTGCATGAAAAATTCAGTGTGTTGTGCCCATCATGCTCAGATTTGTGGTCGTTGTGTGATAGCATCCAAAGGGGGCTTCATTCTTGTCCATAACACCTTGCCTGGAAACGAGCTGTGTTCATTTTAAGCCAGTGAGCATTTAAACTCCTGACGCACAATTGTTGATGCTCGAAAAAGTAACAAGTTATATCAATGCTAAAAACAAAACATCAATGGGAAAAACAGAACACAGGGAGTTAATGCTCAGATGAGTGGAGTATTTTTAGAGACATTGTACACATGAACATCCATCTCTGGTTCTCACTCTGGGAATCTGTGCGGGTTGTGTGTGGCAGGAGACATGCGGTGGAAAGAATGGAAACAGTCCATTTTTTTTCTCCCCCTCCTGTCACAGGAAGCGTGTGCTCTTCTCAAAATGAATTTCATCTCATATACATGCGTAAATCTCGTCAGCCCCCATTTCTCTCATGGCGGGAAAAGCCGTTCAGAGAGACAGCTCAGATAAATCAGCGTGTGGGGCCCTGATGTAGCCTGTGTGGGCTGGGACAGAGATGAAGCCACTGCTAGCTGCCTCTGGCTTTAATGATGTGCAGTGAGCCAGTGGAGGCGTGTAAATCTGCAGCTGGCATCTCATTCTCTGCAGCCTCAATACTTCCCCAACCTCTGAGATATCTCTCTCAAAGTCACCTCTGTCCACCTGTGTCAGGTTCAAGTGCAACAATTTCTACGGTAGGTTAAAGGAGATGCAGTCACAGATCCCACGGAAGGAAAGGCTCCGAAGTCGTGACCTGACACCAACTCATGAAGAACTGATGACGCAGTATTAAGAAAGAGGCACATTTTCTAAGTTAAAGGCCTAAAATATGGAGGGCGATAGTTTTCCTGAAGCAGAGGCAGTTTATCCTACCGAGATCTGTAAGTCACTAGACTTACCGCCAAGATATGTTAAATATTGCTTTAACCAAAAGTAAAAAGAAAAAAAAACAAATACACAAATTCCATACACAATGGATAATAACATTATCAGGATTATCTTCACCCATGCATCAAACCAGACTAGTTATTAAGAAAGCTGAGAGGTCACGTTTCCAATACAAGTGATGTCTATTTCATAGTTTATCAAAGCTTTTGAGAAACTTTGTTATCCTCAGATCAAATAGGTCACACGGGAAAATGCCAATACGACTACTACTATGACATATTTGTTTATGGATTGGAAATTAATGAAATGCTGAATGATATTGAATTGGTGAGACACCAAAAGAGAAAGGGCAAAACATTAGGTATAATCTTTAGTAAAGGATGGAGGAGGTGTAAAGGGCATCCCATTTTGAAATCAAAGTTTTTCAGAACTCAGTTTTTAATAGCGATTGAGCGCCGCCGCTTAACAATACAGTAAGCTCTGCCTTGGAATCGGACCAATATTCAACCATCCATTGCACCATATATCTGTCATTTTTACTGGTTTATAACTGGTTTAACTACCTGCTCCTTATGCAGGGCCATGTGATAAATAGTAATATGACCTGAGTGAAAGGCAAGGAAACAATTCAAAATTTTTAGTGCCTTCAGAAAGTCTGGAACCATCACACCTCTCTCCAAACTAAAAAAATAGCTGGACTTTCTTTCTCTCACTTTGACACTAATCTGCTTCCAACGCTGGCTGTCAGTGTTAAAGGGTAGAGTCGGGTTACTTTTTCAACCAAGCCTTCACTCAGAATCTCATCAGGTGTTTTTGAATGTGCAAAATAACCAATGTTCATACTTGACAAGCTCTTTCTCACACATGACATAGGTGTACAGTACTTTGCTGTTTAAAAAATAATACGCTTTTTTTCCCTTTATAATCTCTCACGTTGTACTTTTTGGACATTTCTGGAGGTATATTCTATACCCAACTAGCATCCTAATCTTAGGATTACACATTAAATATATTATTGTGCAGTAAAATAATATGTAATTCTTTGCTCATCAACAGTATGAAAAGTAAAAAAATCTATACCTGAAGTAATAGGGTAACTTCAAGCCAAGCAACCAAACTGCAATTTGTGCTATCTCCCAAAACGACAGAGGCATTTCACATAATACTTGGCAATGCAGCACAGCAAAGGGATGCTTCAATATAATACTTAATTTACATGTTGGGGCAATTCATGACCTTGTATTTACTATATATGGTTCTATGAGGAATCTAAATGGCTTCATGATCATCACATTGATTAATTGTATTACTTTGGCTCTGAACACCTCTGTAAGTATCAAACCTGTGCACTAAGGTTACAAGAGAGTAAGAATTCAACAATACTGTGGCATCATCTTGTTCTTTGCCATCCCAATGCTGTCTTTGTGAAACTCTGCTTTATTTATGGTAAAAATGTATATTAATTTACTTTAGATTTGGTTACACTTATCAATGACCTGTAATTAGTTGAGACAATACCATATGTGACAAACACAAGAGTATGATAATGGAGAACAACTATTTAGTATACTACTTAAATATTGAGGTTTCAGATTATGCATAAATACTGTGTACAACGAGCAGTGTGATTTACAATATTGAACAAAAAAGTTTCCAGTTTCCAATTTTTTTTGCATTATTCATGATTTATCTGCTTTTAACACAATAAAAGGAGGTGCAAATCAACTCATTTTTAAAATAGACACTGTTGTTGCTCCTCGAGCTGGCTCCCCATGACTTTTGTCTGCTGACTTTATTTTAGGACATTTTACTGTTTTATGTCTCGCGTTCTAATTTTCTTTTTTCCCCACAGCTTTGGTTGCGTATGCAATCTGCCATATTGCATTCTTTTCTCTTGTGGGTTATATTTGAAATATTTGGTGACTTCCTCCAGCAACACGTCCAACTCGGTGATTTCACATTTCATTGTGTAGTTGTGGCGGCCTCAACAATGCATCCAATTACTCCATGGGGAAAGCAATGAATAGATATGGAAACAATAACATTTCCAGCAGATGGTTATTATGAAGAAAGGGCCTGATGAACACAAAACCCTCCTTTGAATGCTCCTGTGTATGCATGTTGTCCCTCATTTGGTTGTTCTTAGTTGTTCGTCTCAAAAATGAAAACACAGTTTTCAATTGAGCACACTTTATAGATGATCCAAGTAAATCAGCCTGTGAGTTAATGGTCCTTTTTAAGACAAATTCTGGTATCAGTGAAGCAGGCATAGAATCCATATAGTCCAGGATGTTTTGATAGCAGTCTGAGGCTCTTTTGTATTGCGGATCTAACAAATTGGGGCCACACAGTGGCGCAGTGTTTAGCGCTCACACAGCGGCCACTTCTCACAGCGAGAGGGTTGTTGGTTTGAATACCTTCCCGGGGCCTTTCTGTGTGCTTGGGTTTCCTCCAGGTATGCTGATTTCCCGTCACAGTCCAAAAAACATTCATGCGAGGTAAATTGGTGACCCTAGATGACCTCTTAGGTGTGTGTGTGTGTGTGTGTGTGTGTGTGTGTGTGTGTGTGTGTGTGTGTGTGTGTGTGTGTGTGTGTGTGTGTGTGTGTGTGTGTGTGTGTTTGTCCATTGTAAACTGGGACTGAACCTTGAACAGGATAAGTGGCATCGAGGACAGATGGATGGATCTCGCTGTCAGGTCTCTGCATGTCTGCCGCTGTGTGTCTCAACTCAGTTTTTTAATTATCCAACGGTCCTCTCCCTCTGTGTGAGCCTGTCGTTATGAGTTCCACCTGAGGCCTCCCCTTGCCTGTATATTTAAACCCCTCTTCCCCGGTTTCTCGGTCGGCTCGCCTTGTCGCTTCTGGTTCCCCTGCGTTTCCCTGTGTTCCCTGGACTATTACCTGAAAAAACTCTGTTTTTATGGAAACTTGGGTCCGTCCTCACACATCCTGACACTAGCAAATTGACGTTACAGCATCAGGTCAGGCTAGTTTTATGGGCCAATCAGGCACCCACCATCATACCATGAAGAGAAGAGTTTTGATTACTGTTGACCTGCCAACTGGAGCCAAACTTCTGATGAAATCACAAATCAGCATCTCCATCCAATTTATCCCAACAAGGTTTCAAGTTAAATTTCTCATAAAAAGACTTTAACTTACTAAAACACAGTTGGCTAATGCAACAAACAGTCAAAACCAAAAACTAGTTTCTCACAATTGTCAAAGCAACATTCAAATGTTGCCCTATTTTTGTGCCTTAATCAAAACTTGTTGAAATTACCTAGTCTATAAAAAGACACCACTGTCTAAAATACATTTCACAAATGCTGACATTTTCTCTGATAAAGCAGTATGTTAAGACACACTTATGTCCGTATTACAAATTGCCCTTGAGTTATTTCTATCCGTTTAAACTGGTGGAGGGATAATTCACCATCCTGAAAAGTTGAATGACTAAAAGAGTTGGCACACTAATGAAGTCCAGTGCTTCTGAAAGAACTTGGGACAGAGGACATGCTGCTATGATATTCTTGACTTTGTGCTTTCATACTACTTCTGCTAAGGATAAAGGGAGACTAACTGCCATTTTGTTGCCTGAGATTATTATTTTTTTCTCTTATCTTCTCCCCAGTCTATGTCCCTGAAGGACCAGGCAAATGTGGGTTTGTAGCGGACATGAAGATGAGTAGTTTTGTTTGGACTGATTTGGTACTCAATCATCATATGTGAGGGTTTCAAAAGTTCTCCCTTCTCTTTGAGTGTCTTCAAAGCTTTTCTGACTAACCTGTCCATGTCATTTGTTTGTAATAATTTCCATTTCCGTAGTATTATGCTGCTTACACAGTGGGTACATATCTATTCATCAACTGCTTTTTACCCTCTAATATGCTTTTTGACTTTTGGATTAAAATGTATGTATTCCATATTTATATTCCTATATCAAAGCTTCAAAAACTACGGTTCTACAGACAAGAAAATGATTCCTGAAAGTTTTGGAACTTCTGTTAAAAAGACAGTGTGGCGTAGGCTTTTGAGGACCTGTTCTCTTGAGGCTACCGACCAAAATGAGTTCAATTCTCCGCAGACGTCACCTCGAAACATGGGGGTAAGAGCTACATTCAGCTCTGGTGGATAAGCCTGTCTGTAATTGAATTGGCCTCAACACCATGCTGGAGGAAAAGGTTGTGATGTGTTTGTTTACTTTGGGGGCATTTACCATGCACTGTTTTTTTTTTTTGAAAAGCAAGACATTGCTGCCAGTGCTTTACAGGAATGAGTGGACTGTAAAAACATCAAAGCAGTAAACATTGGCAATCTTTCTAATGCTATATTTGACCAGACACTGTGCATCATTAATTGCCCCGAGGGATCGCTTCATCACATTACAGCCAGTTTTCTAATAATTAGAAGTGTTGAAATGTTTTGTGTTTACGGTTGACCCTACTTATAAAACCTTGGGCATCTTGAATTTTCTTCCCTTTGACATACACTTTAGGAATATTACACTCAGATGACATACCTTGACTCGGTATTTGTGAAAAAATGTAAAGCTTACAATTAATAGACGATTAGCAAGTCACAGTGGGGTTGGGGTTTTGATTCTAGTTAGATACTTAGTGATTAATGTACCAAATGTCTGATGACCTTCATTAATTTCAGTGATTAATAACCCATGCACATGATTAAGTGGCACTTACCAATGGATCTCTGGATTTACCAGTTGAATATCCCTTTCCCCAGCCTCCTCGCCTCTAAAGCCAAATGTACAGTTGTAAGACAAAATAGTCATAGATTGAGGTGATTATACAGAGATAAAAACAGTTTTAGAGGTTAAGTTTTGCATTCCTGTTAAAAGATCAGCCTAAATCCTTCACATGGGTCTGTGCAGATGTCCCAGCATGGTGCATTTTCAATCAGAATGATAATATTGAGAATTTTCTGCATTTCTCTTATGTTATTCTAATTATTTTCATGGCAGCTTTGTCTCTGTTATTATCTAAAGCTCACGTTTGATTATGTTTTAGATGATAAGTGCAACACTGAGAAATATCTGATAGATACTTATGATATCCATGATACACACTGGTATCCCAGCTTTTGGCAATTGTATTTGACTTACTCAGATGCCTAAATAACAGCAGTATTTTAGAAAACCGCATTCTATTTTTTCTTTTAATTAGACCTATTTTGACACAACACATGAGTATCAGCTATGATGTTAAGCTAAAAGATTTCCACATAAACAAAAATAGATTTGTACATGAAGCCACGTGAAGCCTTTGTGTTTCTTAGCCCTGTAAAGCCTGAACCATGACAGAATTTCCAGAAAATACAAATGTATAAATGACTTCATTAGTATTTTGCATCTGCTAAAATGAACTCATCAGGTTACGATGCCAAACCCAACCGAAGAGCAACAATCAAGGAAGAGATTTTTTTTATACTTACATTTATTAACCTTGTGGTTGGAGACCTCTTTATTTTTGCATTTTATGGGGTCTCAAGACATTTGTCACAGAAAACTAAAATGATGCCTGTCCGGTGATTGCATCTTTTCTGCGTTTTCAATTGTGGAAAAGCAGAATTAATCAGTTTGCTGTGGGGAAAATGCCACACTGACGATGTGTAGGCCTCGGAAATTCATGTGTCAAATATGATCAATTTTAAGCTTTACAGGGTTAAATTGTTATATTTTGTTAACAAGCACACAAACAAATCTGTTACTTCAAAACCTTAGTGACAACTGGAATACTTAAGACCTCTCGTGCTATTTAAAGTAAAAAGTGGATGAAAGAAAAAAGCTCAAGGTTTTAGGTTAAATATTTTTCAATATGTATTTTTCTGAGCTGTGTTTGTCATCTATTAGATGTTTTTTAAACCTTATTTATAAAGAATTTTACTCAATGTGAGTCTCTTTCAAGAGATCAAAAGTCTCACAAAGAATTAAAATAAAATAAAGAGCCTGAACTCACGGCGCTTTAAAGATGTGTTATCCCCGTATTTCCTCAAGTAATAATAGATGCGCTGATTATCTTTATTCATTTGTTTTGCTTACACACAAAAAGAGAAGATAATGCCGCTGGAGGCCAGAAGACTAAAAAGGTCAAAAAGCTGAAATGTGGAGAAGACACCATCATTACCAATACAAACAAGCTGGAATCCATCTTTATTTAATCACTTTTTTGGGGTCACTCACATTTAAAATGTCAAAAGGCAATTCATGTAAAAATGTATTATTCCAATATCAATGTGACCGTAGTGAGTAGCCAGTGCGAGCTTTACGCTGAATATTTACACGTGTAGATTTCTAAAACTAAAGCTAACAGTGTTAGCGACAGTGGTAACACGCTGCATCACTACATTACACTTGTCGGTGGTATTCAATTGTGTGTTATACTCCAACAAAATCTTAATCCAAACACTCTTAGTGCATAAAATATACACATTTAAAATTAAATGCGTACTGTGAATATTCTCTAAACTGTCTTTATAAATGTTTGCAGCAGCGATGAGTGGCCGCTCGCACAGCCATGCATGTCGGAATGTAGTGCAAGGAAAAGTTCGGTGTACGAGTGCGAAACCATTGATTTTACATTTATTTTCCAAGTTTTTAGTTGGTGCTGTGGAGCCATTTTGTCCAGCCCAGGTTTGAAATGAACCAAATATAGAAAAGTTCACAAGACCCAATTTGTGTGCCAAATTTCATCTTCCTATGTTAAGCCATTGATTTTACCTGAATTTCTCAACATTTGCAGGTGGCGGTGTTCTTCCTATGTTAAGCCATTGAGTTTTCATGAATTTTTCCAAGTTTATAGGTGGCGCTGTGGAGCGATTTTGCCCCATCCATGCCTGAAACTAATGAAATATGTACATTTTCCAAACTATCTTTTTTTTGCTGTTGGTTTTATCTTTTGAATTTGCTGTAGGTTTCACCGCTGAATCAGCTATAGATTTTACCTCTGGACTCCCTCAGGACAGGCTGTTGCTGGCTCCAGAGGTTCAACCAACAGCATATCCAGAGGTTCAGTTTGAATTGAATTGAATTGAATCGAATCGATTCAGTTCAATTCAGCTTTATTTATATAGTCAAAGTCATTATATAGTCCAACAAAGTCATTTCAGGGCACTTTCACAGAGAAAACCCAACAAAAACCACATTAGCAACCATAAGCGACTGTGCAAAGGAAACATTTCTGTTTTTATAGGAAGAAACCTTTGCAGAGCCAAGCTCAGAAGTGGTGGCTTTCTGCTATTCCAGTTAGAGTGAGGGGGATAGAGGAGTGAAAAGGAAAGGGCCGACAAACAAGACAGAGATCCACTCGCAACAGACGGATCGGGGCAGGATGCTTCACACCACAAACTTCAGTTCCACTTGTCAGAGATCTTGCAGGGAGGTCGAGAGAGGGACAGAGAGAGCACAGACTACAGGAGGGAGAGAGAGAGAGAGAGAGAGAGGGAGAGAGAGATCACAGACTGGGAGACAGGCAATGCTAGTGACATGGAATAGTGACACATGGTGAGTGAAAAAGGAAAGAACCTCAGTGTACGTCCTCCAGTAGTCAATGCACCAGTGTGGGCCTGCCGCTCACTGCAGGACCTGTGTGCCTGTTGCCATTAGTTACCTGGAATCCGCTCCAGATCAACACCAGCCAAGTTGGGAAGAAACCGTATAGAAAATGAATAGATATACATCAGAACCAAATTCAGGTGTGTGAAAATATTAGCCTCCTAACTACCTGTTGCTTGTTTTGTCTCTACATTACGAATCTGGGCTGAAACAGTTTAGTTTTTAGTTCTTTTATCTTGACTTTTTCATTTTTAAGCTGACTGAAACTCACCAACTCCTGAAACCGAAAGCCTATTTTTCAAGGACAAAAAGTGGTGCACGATGTAAAATCAGTATTTTACACACACACACACACACACACACACACACACACACACACACACACACACACACACACACACACACACACACACACACACACACACACACACACACACACACACACACACACACACACACACACACACACACACACACACACACACACACACACACGTACACATTGTTTCTATACTTTCTCGTCATTGTTTCACAGTGTTTCTGAGATAAAAAGACGCCACAGAATAAAACCAGGTGAGGAGCCCGGTCCCTACGTGGAACCGAAGCACATCTAATCCTGCTGTTTTTAGCTATGCGTGCTTATCGCAATTCACAGAGCAGGGTTGGCAAACAAAGCCGGAGTCATATGTCAATGCAAATGAAAGTCATTGCATGGCTGTCACCGCTGTGCGGTGCCTCGCTGAGGCATTGTGTGCAGACGGCCTCTGGTGAGTCTCCTGAGGGGGGGCCCCGTGTAGGTGCAACGCACGAGCTGGACGTTCTTGAAAAACACCAACCTGATCTGAGAAGGACGTGCTCCGAATGAGATGATGGGGATGTTAGGTTCCGTGCTGGTGATGAGTCACTTAACTTCCAGGTGTTTTTGAAGCGATAGAGCTGATGTGAAATGACAGAGATTTACTTATTTCACCCGTGTGCTCCCTCCTCCACAATCCCACCTCTCCAAGCCCCCGAACAGTAAAATCCTTCTAAAATTTAATTTTCTGGCATGAAACCCTTCTCTCCTAAAACCATGAAGTTGCTTGTGAAAGCATTTGGAAACAAGCTTTTTTTTTTGTCAATTCCTTTGATACCTGTAATTAAATATTAGCATTTTAATACAAAATTTGAATGCCACTACACGCTGCAATCTTTCAAAAAATAAAAACATCCCATGAATCTGTACTTGTGTAGAGACACATGAAAACCGTGTTTCGTTCTTCAGGCTCAAGATCTGCAAGCTGCAACAAGGTGCAACAAAGACTTTAAGCAGCAATGAAACTGGCACAGGTACAATGTAGTGCTGTTCTTCTGTAATGAACGAGTCAAACGACAGACCGAGCAGTAGCGTTAAAGGTAAGCGATGAAAAACGGTCAGAAACAGTGAGAGTCATTATTTTGAAATCGTTGAGTCTGTTAGAAAACACGGGTTTACAGTGTATACTTTTAAGTCACTCTGGGAACAGAGATTACGCGTTATATAATTATAATTACGATAATAATAGAAACGTGGGGGATGAAGAGAGGGACGAGGAGTGAGCCTGCGATGACACATGCTTTGGGAATCACGAGCAGCGAGAAATGGCTCATCTTAGACTGCTGATATATTACACCGGTGCCAGTCACCATTAGTGTGATGACACAAGAGCCAAGTTGACAGGCCAGAATGAGGGAGGAAAAGAAGAAAGCAGGAAAGTGACATTAATAATGACAATATCAGCCTCGCTGTCTGAGTCAAGCGTAAAGTGAGAAATGCCTTAAATTAAACAGAGTGGGTTTTATGAACATATTATTAGCGCAGGTGAGTATGACTTTGGGATTCTCACTTGACTAAACCACAACTTAAGTCATCAGCGTAATGCTTTATGACCTTTGTGTCACAACATATCAAAGCGCCATTCATGCACTCCATGACAGCTTAAAGGACTGGCTTTTTCTTTTCCCAGGAAAGCAGGTGGTATTCAATGTTTCGCTGAGTATAGAGATACTTTTTATGTGGATTTTTGTCTCTTTTTTTTCATGACGACATACATCAAATATGATTCTTACCTTGAGAGTGTAATCATATTACTCAGATCTTAATAATGCTGTTATGTAATACATTTGTGCTACAATGACTCCTAGTAATAATATTAATATAAACAATAATATAACAATGATTGAATGAATGTTCCCTGTTTGAATGCACATGATTGTTTTCTTTTTCTCCTGCTACGCGGGTTTCCTCATGATATCCAAAAACATTCTTTTGAGGCAAGTCGGTGTCTATATATGTAAATTTAGAGGTGCATGCATGTAATCGTCAGTTTCTTTATGTTTGCTCTAAATTGAACAAAGTAGTGTTGATGAATATGAGGTACAAGGAACATAAATGAATCACTTTATTGATAAGGAAGTGTTCATGATCAACACTAGTACAAGTTGCATTTATTCTCATTTCCTCCAGGCCTCGCTGTCCCTGCTGTCCTAAAGCCATTTGTCAATTTCTTGGTCCGGGTCTGACCCTCATGCTTTTAGCCTCCTTTGTTTTTCTTTTTCAGTAACAGTTTTTTATGCTTTTCTCGAGTCCCTCACCACCTTTGATAACACTTTGAACTGTCTTTCTGCTGCTGTTTCTGAATTCTTACACAATATACTTTTTTAGTTCCAATTCTACAGCTTGTTTTTGTTTTTGTTGTTGGTCCTGTAACAGCAATCCGTTGTCATGCAGTCTACTAATCCCAAATGATATGAAGCAGTTTATTTTCATATAAAAGCCTCATCTTAATATACATGCAGCTAAATAATAATAAAAACAAGTGCTACTAATTGTCTGCAAAATAGAACACACAGATGTTCATATATTTTGAAACGACAAATAAAAACTACTCCAACTACAATTACTGAAACTACTAAAAACAGTGGCAAAAACATCACTCCCAATTTTACTCATCAAATATTCTAAGAAAAGGTTTTGGCCAAACTTTAGGAAACTCCAAAGCCAGGAAACCATAGTACACAGCATGCCATAATCACACAAAGTGCATGCATTTGTCAACCAAAGGATGTAAAAAAAAATAAATAATAAAAATGTGTAAATTAGGTTGCAAGATTCACAAAATAGTTGGAAATAAAAAGTCTTCACTGTATTTAAACCACAAAACAATGAAGACAAAATTGATCTACTGTTATATCTCTATTGTGAGGGAAACTATACCTCCACCTGCAAATATAAATGAATTCATATTGATATATTTTCATGATGGGATATCTGTTGTGCTTATTATTTTCCTTTTTTTTTTTGTTTGTTTTGCTTACACAAGTGGGAGGCCATCAGAGCAGCGAGAATCCAAACACACTCCCCTGGAGAAACAACAGAAGACAACGTTTATTCATGCAGAGCAGCTTGACAAGTGGGCCGAAAAAAAGCTGAGTGGCAGGAATTATTCTGAGTGTTGGAGGATGACGTGATGCTATTTGACTCCAGCACCTTTGACATCTCAGAGAAGAGCTGTGCTACTATATTTGTGACCACAGAGCAAAGCATTACTGACATTCAGATATATGAATTAGGACAAGAGGGTCAAAGTTCACCTTGTGTGACATGTTAAAATTGATTTTTTGGGGGGTTTTTTTCCAACCAGGCACAAATGCTTCTACCTCATCCACAGAAGTAAAGTAGGTCCCCACTTCAAGAAGACAGTTCCTAGCTTTTAAAGTTGTTTTCACACTGACCCAGCAACCTGATAAGCAGAGGGAGGAGGGAGAAGGGAGGAAAGCAGCATGGTGTCTTGTCATTTGAATTTGGTTCGTGCAAACATAGATCCACCACAGACTCCAAGCAGTTTCAAAAAAAATTTGCTTAATAGGTGTTTTCAGTGTGAAAATAGCATAAATGGTGCAATTCATTTGAAAGCTTTTCATGTCGACAGTCGACAATCCCAAAACAAACTGCAACCTCTGTAAAATTTGATTTAAATATCTCAGAAATAATTCCAGTTTGAATCGCACTCTCCAAGCAAACAGCACGGCTAATAGACCAGGCCACTAGTTCTCAGCACATGTCTTCCTAAATGAAGTCCAGTAAATAACAACTTATCACCCAAAAGTCATGTTGTAAAACCGTATGTACATATGAATACAACAAAGAATGTAGGTCAAATTTTAGAATATGTATAAGCAGGAGGCCAGGCAGTGATCAGAACGGAGTTTTTTGGTAAAACCAGTTGTCCTTTTTATGTTGAGATCGAGGGGCGTGTCGTCGACAGCTGCTGAGAGTAACTAAAAAGTTACTTGTAATCTAACTTAGTTACTTTGAAAAACAAATAATCAGTAAAGTAACGTAGTTACTTTTTAAAGGAGTAACGAGTAGTCAGATTACTTTTTCAAGGCAACTGGCAACACTGGAGGTAACCATTTGGATTATTTACTCACTTAAACAACAACTGTACTAAAACATGTGCTTGAAATAATTCCTTTATTTTGTTAATGTAGTCTTTAAAAATGTGAAATAACAGAATTTCCAACACGAACAAAAAGTGTGATTAATTGTGAATAATTTAAACAAATTGTGCAATTACAAAAAAAAGAAATATATATATTTTATAACACATTGATTATCACGTATTGTTGCTGCAGCTCAAGCGAGTATCAGGCAGAATATGTTTACGGACAACTTTAAACTTGCACATCTCCTCTCACTGAAACAAGTCATCAAATAAAATGGAGTAATTTGACTTTGAATACTTTATAATACCTTTTAATACTGTGCAATTTTCTCTCATGTCTACCGCTACTAAAGTTATACTTCAACATTCAATCAAGATAAGAGTCCCTGGCCTCAGTTCAAAAGAAGTCCAAGTTCTCAACTGTGGGCAGGTTTGAAATCAATTCTTCAACAAAAAAAAAAATATATATATATTTATTTATTTTTTGTGTTAAGCTTTAAAATAAAATGGGGCTCAAAACAGGTATGGAAAAACAACTAAATGCAGCACGTCGCCCTCTCTTTCTGAGAAATATAGAACTGAGATTTGCCTTCACTTCTGCCATCTAAGATTGACTTCAAGGGAACTTTTGTGAAGAAAAGAAGCAGAATTTAAACACCCACAGTGGTGGATAAAGCCTCTGCTCCAGTCCCAGAGCTTCTAAGGTTTACTTCCATTTCTAAATAAAGAGTCGTGGTACACATGTTCCTTGCTGAGGTATATAATTCCAGCATGGTGGGTAATCCCCCTTTTAACATCCTAAATGGTTCTCTGAAGAGTACTCTTTTGTTTTTTAACTTTAATGTTATTGTTTACTGGCTGTGTGGAGTTTAGGAGGAGGGAATCATCACTCTGTAAATAGTAAAGAAGCTTAATTACACTTTCACACTTTTTCTGGACTGACTTCTGGACATGCCTATTGCTTGGAAAGGAAACAGCAACACAGTCTTAATGGGTTTACACTGCTGGGTTTACAACTGGCAAAAATTGCCCTTCCAGCTTTCAATAATAATAATAATAATAATAAATTTTTATTATTATCATTATTATTATACAAATCTTGCACAAGTGATGACAGGACTTTGTTTTGGTTAAGCACTCATGGATGTTGTTTAAGGTCAGGAAAAAAATCTGCTTTAATACAAAAACAAGTTGATAGCATCTTGGACCGTATTTTCTTTAAAATATTTAATCACATCCTTAACCAGAGGTCTTAAACCCTTCAAATCCTGATCCTGGAGAACCACTGTGCTGCTTGTTATTAATGTCGTTGGGCCCGACTTGCTAAGATTCTGCATAAAGCAGTTTAACAATTGAGAGAACACAACAATGTATTATTTTGCATGTCTGTCAGGGCCTGTCCACACGAGAATGCCGTTTCACATCAACGATCATCCACACGGGGCGGCATTTGAGGAACCCGGAATCTTTTTTCTTTTAACACGGGTCCCAGAATGGGGAAATTCCAAAACACTGGCTCAGCTTTGAGGTGTGGACGGGCAAGACGCACATTTGCGGAGAAAGATGAGTCAATCCTCAGTGCATCTGTAAGTCATTTGCACCCTTTTAATCTTTACAAGACCAGCCCCTTCCTGTTCTACAACAATGACTATAAAGAATGTTTATTGAGCTTCCAGCAAAGCTTTGTTCTGACATATTATTAAAGTGATGTGTTGAGGGAGGAAGATGCTAAATGTCATGATGTTGGCCCTCAAGGACAGAGAAATAGCAAAAAAAAAAAATAAAAAAATGCTTTTGTGACCCTAACAAGAAAAGGATGTGAATTTCATTGTCATTATTGCCCTCACCCAATTTCTTATACTTTAGCTGGATGGAAATATAATTTCTTGTACAACTCGTGTGTTTTCAACCTCACAAGGTTCAATCCTAACCTGACAGGAGAAGACGATTTGAGAGGTGAGATGGACTACAGCAGGTAGTGGGCTGCAGCCTGAAGGTTTAAGGATCTGTCACTTTCCTGCACATTTCTGTCGATGTAGATCTGCCCTCACTGGCCAGCCAAGGAAACCACTCAATCTAAAGAGTATTGTGGCTTTTAAGTCTGTGGCGGGGCCCCTCTGTATTCCACCATGATAAATCAAAGAGCAAGCGAGAGCAGTGGAGCCAGCCACTAATTACCCCACAACCCAGGGCTGGAAATCCAAATGGAAAATAACGTTACACACGGCTAAATATTATTCAACGTGTGTCTACAATTGCAGAGGATAAGAGGGATCTATCTGAGGGAGAGATTTGATTCTGAGTCACACTCAAGCTTTTAAACACCAGTGTTTGTGGGACAGCAGTCTGTAGGCAGCAATATACAGCACTCACTTAATGCCATGCTCTCTGGGCTACTCCGGGGAGCAGCGGGGGGAATATAGTCTGCCATTCACTGCCTCCATCAAAAGCCATTTGTCAACTTTTTTTTTTAGTGCACATCAGTAGAGAGAGTAGAGAGGTCTTACCCGCTGCCCCTATACCAACGGCAGACATACTGCATCAAATGGAAAATGCGCCTGAAATGTGCCGTGATGTGACAGGCTATGTTAATGTGTGTGGGGGAAACTTGTTTGTCGCTACACTGAATGCTGAAAGTATTTCAATGCCTTTGGTGCTGGGAGTCAACCATAGGACTGGGATTGAATGAAAAAAACGGGGGGGGATTTCAGCAGCATTTGTGTCCAGAAGTCCAAAGCTACAAGAGCATCCATCACATATATAGATATATTTAGATTTGCACTCTATAATAGAGGGTATTTCTGTATGGATGTCTTACCTCTTAGCTTGTCAGTGGTTGTACTCAAAATCACACTGCTCGGCTGACATCTTCCCCATCAAAGTAACGTGCACACACTCCATCCTGGCGACAGGTGCTGTATCAGCCCCACAGAGTGTCTGGGGATTGTGTGGGAATATCTTAAGCCTCCCTGATGTGGCTCGTAATGGTAGTGAGCAATAAATATGTGGAGCACCAATGTGCCAAGAAGTGTATTCAAAGAATTCCACCGTGATTTGAGTTTTTTTTTTGGACATGCACGTACAACAGGGTGCAGGGTTGGATTTTAGGGGAAAAGAAATGTGACACTCAATGGCCAAATGCATATTATATGATACAACTTTCTGTAACTTTGTGGAAAAGATCATATTTCTATTACATTTTGAGTCCAAATCAGTATATACTGTTTATCTCATACTCTGAAGCACGGCAACAAAATGAAGGAAATAATCGGAGCACAACTAAACAACCTCTATGTAACAGAATCTTATTTAATAACAGCTACCATCGTACAATATGCCTTAAAATCCATGAAAGTAGTAACCCTAACCTAGGCTCATTATTTTGCTTAATGTAAGTTTATTAAAGTTTGTTAAAAATACAACAATTGAAATTATGTTTTTCACATTTTGGTTTATTCCTACTCAAGAAGAAGATTAATATAAACAACCTCTTCAAACTGTAAAAGAAAAAAAAAAGACTACGCTCTATGAAAACACTGAAAAGAGCTGAAAAACAGAGTATGCATAATGAGCACTGCAGTGCCTTTTTGTGTAATTTAGGAGGTTGCAATTTACACAGACAACTGCCCCCCCCCCCCCCTCAAAAAAACAAAACTGCTGATAAATGCCTGCGGAGCCAGAAGGCAACTCATCTTCATACATACATTATACAAAAAAAAAGAAAAGTTCAGCTTTGTGTAACCTTAATATGGGAACATTTTGTGTCCTGCTCCTCTTCCTTCGTCGCAAATTAAATGCAGTGTGCCTGGCAAAAAAGATGAATAAATTAACAGCTTTAAAACACAAAACGCAAGTGACAGGCTACCGCAGGACTGACGGCAACAATGATAGGCATGTAGGAAGAGGACTCGGGTAGATTATTGCTTCCAGGCATTCAAGTGGGGAGTACAACTCCGAGACATGGTGCTTTCATTGTGCAAACACCACCTGCTGCAAACTATTTGGGTGCAGCAGCCTTCCACTCCAGGGCTTCGCAATCTCAACAAAACACAAGTAAAAATAAACATGTATTTCATATGCGTGCACAAACACACACGTGCAAACACATCCAGCGTCTCATCCCCGCCACAAGCGGCACTGGAACGAGGAGACACACCTGATGCATTGCAAACTGAGATACCATTTTCTTTCTTACTTGACCAAATGATGCCATTACCAAATTACGCTTCCACACATAATAATGTGTGCCAGTGTTCGGCAAATGGGAAACGGCTGGGTCAGGACATGCATTTGTTGTGCTGCGGTGTGGTTTCAGTACTTTTGAAGGAAGCTTTCCCCCCCCCCCCCCCCCCAGACAGTGCAGCAGCAGTGTCTTGTCTATTTGTGTGTGCATGTAAATAACCAGTTGTGAAAACTGGTAAATCTGGGTTACATTAACAAGAGACTCCATGAAATTCAGCACAATATCCTTCTGAGCTTTTCTTGGCCTATTTTTATTTGACTCATGTTGATTGATTGACATTGTTTGTTTACTATGTGGTAAGAATGAGCAGTGATTTGTCAGTGAACTGCAGGTGATACATTTTTTATTTATTTATCTATTTGGTTTGTAAGCTATGAGCTAAAATCAGTTTTACATGCAACCTTGATTTGAACCTACTGAAATTACATGATTTGTGTCTGTATGGCCGATTTGAAAATGCTGTAAATTGCCCATCAGTCCATTTTGTACATTGTTTTTCTGTTATGTGTGTAAAGAAAGGGGCACCCACTATAAGTTTGTCTTCTTTGTGCTCCTTTTCAATTATGTAAACATTCAATGGAATGAAATCTGAGAAAAAGAAAGCAATAGATAGATAGATAGATAGATAGATAGATAGATAGATAGATAGATAGATAAATTAAAGTTGAGTTTAAAATACATCATATTTGCACATACCTCTATTGTATTGTCATAAATTGACCGCCCTGAACATTTTTTTTCACTTGAAATATGTGTAAACATGCTGAACAACTGAATAGTGGAAACTACTTAATAACCACTTCAATAGCACAGTCACTGTGAATGCATATTTACTAAATATCACACATGCCTCCCTCTCCACTTATCAGAAAGCTCGTTTTACATCTTCTGTGGCAACGACTTGGCAATGATCCCTGCGTGCCTGATGCAAGCTATTATGAGTGAACAAAAATAAATATACATGAGAACTTTGGTACATACTGTTGTTGCTGAAATATTTATTTGAATCCTTTCATCTTTAGCAAATGTTACAGAAGTTTGTAGAGTGATGTATGTTTTATGGACGTTTAATCAATGAATAATGTTAAATCCTGTAAATTAATGAATACCTTTGAAAACTCTTAACTGCATTTTGTGAAGCACACAGTCAGTGTGAACAGATGATAACTTCCAAAGGAAGTCGAAATCTTGATGGCTCGGTAAATGAATGGACTATAATTAAAGGTCAAAATTACTAATTCATAAATGCTATAATAAATAGAACTGCTCTACCACAACATGCACGTCCACGATTGGACCACATCACTCTTACTGAAAATGCATTAGTTTATTGTGTAGCTACAAGGATGAATGTCTATTTTTATGTCCAAAATCCATTAGTATCAATGGTCACAATCTTGTCCTCATAATTCTCCTGGCTGTGCTCACCGGTTAAGTGTATACTGTGGTCGTTGGATTTTAGTTTCGAGTCAAAAGTAATATACACAACTTTCATTCAGTTTATTTATTTTTTTCTATTGTATAATAGGCCATTTTATTTAATTATCTATCTTATAAAACCCCAGACAGACAACTCTGGATGACTTATGTTTCATCTCTTTTATACTTTTGTGTTAAACTTTGCCACTTTAAGTGAATTACAATACCTTTGTTATTTTCCCCATTTTATGTATTTAATGTTCAAAGATATTCTGTAATTAAGTTTTATTTCAATTACTTTACATTCGTTGTTCTCAGCAAACCTTCCCTCCTTTGTTAAGCAATTTGAATTATTTAAACTTCCATGTGTAGTCTTATATAAAAGATTGTTTAATTGATTTTTTAATATATTGATATTCCTACTATTCAAAGCTGTATAACCACCAATCAATTGTTGATTTGAAATTACCCCAACATATATACAATTCTGCAGAACGCCAACAAATTTTTCATAAATCCTTTCAGTGTTTGACTTTGACTAAAAAAGACCAAAAAAAAAAAAAAGCATAAATCAAAAAAATAGCAACTAAAACGAGAAAAGGTAGAAGTGGTCTCACACATAGTGATCCAGCCTAATTCATTAGTCTTGACTTTACTTCCAACTACTTAAAAGAGTTTAAATAAACACACAAAACAGTGGGATTCTAACATGAATTGGGATTATGCTTGAGCGTTAACATAGTCTGAATAAAACTACAAAGGTTAAACATGGATCACTAAACATTATGGTATTAGTGTTGCCCCAAAGAAATTTCAGATCCTGAATTGTTTCTTTTTAACTTTTAAGAACTACGAGGTGTACCATAATAAACCATATTCATCTTAAATGCCAAGGGATTGTGCAGTACTTGAAATCACCTCTGCAGTTGTTGTACGGTTTTACGTATCTGAACAAAGGAAGTTCAGTCACAGTGACCTCTAATCCTGGATATTGGTTTGTTTGACAGAATGTCCCTATTAAACACCTGGAGACAAACAGGAAGCCATTCTTGCAGCCTTGCCTCTGTTTCCCGTTAGGTTAGCAATACGCCATATGTTGTTGCACACTGTCTCAATGTTTGAATTCCATGTATGCATTGTGCATGCATCATTAGCATTGTTGCTCCCACTAGTGATTAAACTTTTAACCCTGAGGGCGTTAGTGCTTCCTTTCCCTTCGATACCCTACAAACACCCACACAAATATACATCAATACAGGATAACACAAACTGGATGTCCATACGTGAAATTACACAGATTTTACAAGATATAAGCCAAACGATGAGCCCAATTATTAATCTCATCTCCTGTAGTATTCTCAGGGGTGAAACTTTTTTAATTTTCTAGTCTGAGATCCAATCACATGAGAAACAAGGATTACATCATTTTCCACAATAGAAATGACAGCTGTTTGGATATGTCATGCCTGGTCAAGTATGCCAAAGTCAGAAAAGACAAATGGTGTTCAGGAAGTTCAGTACATGGTAGGGTATTGTGTGTGCATTTTGAATGTGTCACATGATCTTGTGTGCATTGAAGATGAACTTTTAAATGGGATTCATGACTCAGGTAAGCTGTGCTTCATGTTTTTCATGGTACAACCCTTCAACAGCCCCCCCCCCCCAAAAAAAAGAAGCTCAAGAGAAGACCGGTTACCTCTCAGAGAAGCAATTACAGGAAGCAATAAAGGCGTAGAAGTGCATTCAGCAGAAGCAATTTTTGGTACCTCTCTCCCTTTGGCAGTCCACTTGTTCTCACTTGCGCACAGAAATAGACAGAGAGGGAAAGAGCAAGGGGGTTACAGTCTCCGAGGTCTCATCCCTTCCCCTTGTCCCTGCTTGCCATTTCTCATTACAATACTGCATTGTTTACTTTCTACAGATGTGGGCTGAAAGTGGTGAAACAAAGAGAAGCAATTTGGACTAACTAGATATTGCTGAGAGAGCACAACAGGGTCACAGTTTGGCCTGATGAACGGTGGCCCACTTTTGCACCGAGCTGAGGCTGTCTTCCTCTGAAGAGGTGCAGTGCATCTGATAATGGTGCAGATAGATCATGAGCTAATGCCCGTGGTAGAGGGCAGCATGTACAGCTCTGCAGGGAAGTGCGCACACTACTAGCACAATATTTACATCAAGGGGAGACAATGAGATTCACAGGTGTATGTGCAGCCGCAGTATTTCCACATGCACTTGTACTGCATCAAACTACATGACTGTTGAACAACCTGCCATCCTTCATAAACAGGTCAGCCCCACCCTGGAGTTTGACAAACACATTTTCTTCCCGTGCTTTGATCAAATTTGCACCTTGGGGAAGGAATGTTCAATCATGTAGATAATGTGTAAAATCTCAGAGCGCATTAGATCAACAAGTCAAATAATTATGATGGCTTTTATTTTGAATTTATGGGTCCCCTGTGGAGATGTCTTGTAAACAAACGCAGTCATATTTTCATTCACACACAACTGTGATGTGCATCCTTGAGGCCTAACAAGTTGAGTGCATTTTCGTCTCTGTAAAATATTTGCATTGCTAATTTTGGGAGGAATAAAATAATGAAATGTACTTACAACCATGCATATATCATCAGAAAAATGGGTTTGATATGCTTTGCAGTTTGCCTGTACTTTGGCTGCATTCTCTACTTCCATGTTATTGCCTGCAGCAGTTGACCAGCGGCATAATGGAGCACCGACACTACCACACAAAATCCACAATAGGTTGTTTTGTGCTCATCAACCAAGCCCTCAGTGCAGGAACCCTACCCCACTTCTGTACTGGCACATCAAACTCGGGGGTGCTGGAGCTAATCCCAGCTGATTATGAGTAAAGTACACTCAGAACAGGTCATCACAGGGCTGAAGCTGAGTGTCTCACCCAGGGCCAATTTCCTTCAATACATGTTTATGCATATCGTTTCTTGTCCAGGTAGGAAAAAAAAAAAAAAAAAAAAAAAAGGAAACATCTGAAAGCAATTGAATCACCCCTCGCTATTATTATTATTATTATTATTATTATTATTATTATTATTATTATTATTATTATTATTATCATTGCCAATTGTCATTGTCATTTGTAGTAGTGGTGGAAGGGATTTCTCACACACATTTTAGTGGTAAAACATTGTGGTAAGCCATTTTACAGTCACTATCGGTAATTAACTTTGGTAGCGTGTTTATAGACTGTGGGATGAAAGAAAAAAGACATTACAAGACAGAGACATTAAAAAGAGTGATAACCACTACACAGTGCAAGCCCTAAATTATTCAAGGTAAAAATATGATAGAACAACTTTTTTTTTGTGAGAAACAATAAAGGTGAAATGCTAAATGCTTTAGGGCATTTCCATCTCTGGAGATGAGGAAAAGCTGTGAAAATGGTATATTACTTTGCTATCGTGTTTGGGCCAGTAGGTGCCTGCGAATACCAAAGGCCAGTGGTTACATTTATTTGGCTGATGACACTGTTTTACTATTCTTATGTGTAATATTAGAGCAGTTGAATTAGTGAATAAAAGTCGAAGAATATGAAGCATTGTTGGTGAACACTGCGGTATCCTTTCTACAGGGCCCCAGGCTTGTTTTTGTGAGAGATGGATGTTTGTACCTCGTCTTGCACTTTCCCTTTGGAAATATTCATCAGAAGTGCTGGCTCCTTTCACTTTATAACCTCTTCCTCGGCGTATCTAGCTATCGGTGTCTTCCCTGCTCCTTCTCTCTTGTCTAATGGCTTAAGTCTTCCCCGGGGGAAAGATAGCCAAGGATGATGCTTCTGTGGATGGGTTTAGAGTTACTGAAGGTCTTCCTTGTCATGGGAACAATATAAAATGATAAAGCTGATTTTTTTTCAGGGTTTTTTTTATTTTATTTTTTTTATGTATTTCCTTCTGTCAAAGCCAGATCGTTGCTTTCTGCTTGGTTGTAGTGGAGTTTTGAGTCATAGTCACAAGCTGTCTCTTCTAGTTATCTTGTCCTTTATGTCCTATACAGCATTACCTCCTTCTTCAAATTCTAATCATAACTTAAGCCTCCTAGAGCACATTTACGTTTTTCTCAAAGGGATTTCATTCATGAACAGAAAACATCAAATATATACTCATCATCACACCATGTCTTTTTCTCTTGAAACTATTAGTCAGTCCTTATTCAGAAAGATGCACATCATACCTTATTAGAATTTACTAAATAAAGGATAATAGTGGCAGACATAGTCAAAATGAACTTACATTAATGATTCATTATGACCTAAAGCCTTTCTGACATAAGCATATTCACAAAGCCAGCCGTATCCTTAAATGAGCTCATATTTGCAATTAATTATTTGAGAATCTATCTCCAGGGAGATAATATTATAGTGAGCAGCTTTATGGAATGATGGCGAGTCAGGTTTTATTAATCCAAATTAGCAACCGGCAGGGCCGTAAACGACATATAACTTTGTGCACCCACAATTTATAAAAACAAATACTATAATATATTTCACTGACATTGGGGCAAAGGCTTCAAATTAGATGAATACTTTCATAATATGAATGTTTTACATGTTCAGGATAGGTGCAGGGAGTGATATGTGCTGCTAAAACAAGGTAAAGACATTGTCTCGGTATCATACGTAAGCTACCTGTTTGAGTATTCTTCCCATGGTCGAGGGAACAACGCGAACAAATGAAGCAGTTAACCTGATTCAATACATTGAGCTGACCTACGTATTGTCATTTTTGCAAAAGCAATTTGATGTGTTTCATCTACTTACTGTCACATTACACATAATAGGCAATAATTATCAGTAGTGACCAAAGGGGCTGTCAGCAAATGTTCTTGACATTAAATCAAATATTTACATATTCCGCAGTGACTGCTGAATGCTTTGATTTGTTAATGCCATGTATTCCTAGGAAATGAGCTGTTTCACACACTCACATCAATTTGTGTGTCGCTAACATGTTAATATGCTGTATGACAGCAGAATTATTGAGGTGGCATGCTTGGCCATGGCCGTCTCCCCTGATTTGTTGGATGATGCACGATGACAGATTGCAGCAGAGAAAATGAGATGTCACACTCTAAATATGACGAGCACAATGACACAACAATCTACAGGTGGCCAGATAATATTTTTTTTCTTGTGTATCTCATTGCAAAATAAATCCTGCTCTTACAGAGTTTTTAATCTTAGCATTGAATATCTTTCATAAGCACTGGTAATGAGCTGCTACATCCACATCTGTTCCTTCTAATGTGATTTATGCACACACTGTTTACTCTGAGGAACACCTTCAACCTTGACCGCACTCTGACAGGAGTTAATTAGTAGTTTGATCACAATAGTCACACGGACATTCAGTAGGTCACGCGTTAACTGTAGGCTAGATTATACACAAAAGAAAAGACATTTATAATGAATAGATGAAGTTGTCTAAAAGCTGCCAAGCGGTTCCAATAACTTTCTTTGTCCTTAACATCAGTGAAAAAAAAAATTGCATCAAATTGCTTCATAAATGATGAAAAACAAGTCCGTGACACAAGTGCATAATCCTACAGCAACACCTCGTATCTTATATACCATATCAAGGGCTAAAAATGGCACATGCAGATGGAAATGACATAGAAAGCCTCAACCGCGGAATGTTGCAGGTTCGATTCCCATCTTTGCCTAGCCTGCATGCCAAAGTGTCCTTGGGCAAGACACTGAACCCCAAACTGCCTGGGTGAATGCAGTGTGAGAGTGAGTGGTTGGTGGTGGTCGGAGGGGCCGATGGCGCAGTTTGGTAGCCTCGCTTCCATCGGTCTGCCCCAGGGCAGCTGTGGCTACATGTAGCTTACCACCATCGAGTATGGCGTGAATGAATAATGCAATGTAAAGCGTCTTTGAGTGTCCTGAAAAGCGCTATATAAAACCCATGCATTATTATAAACTTTGGAGTACTACTTTTGGAGTATTGCAAAGTGCTGTGGGTATGCTTCAGTGTGGCTGATTGTGCGTGAAGAAAAAGCATGGAACGCTGTCCAACCAGGTCTGCCAAACCCAAGTGAAGCACTCAAAGACACTGCTGTGAGTTAGCAGACATGAGGATTATGGAGCATTTTGTCATTGAGGTGAAAAATGTATCTATTTTTAAAAATCTGTACAAATATATTTGAACTAAAATTGATGAGTGTGCACATTACTCATCCAGAGAAAACATAAACCCCAATAGGTTATAAGGGTAATACAGCTGCAGTCTTTATGCCCTGCAGGTTGCTAAGTCAGTGCTTTTTCCTCCCCATGGGATGGTATAATTAGAATTATCATCCGCAGAAAATTTCACTGAAATCCATCTATTATTTTGCCAAGTTCGTTGGTCATGAGAACATAGCGTTATATCAAAGGTCAGGAGGTAACAGGGAGTCATCGTTATCTAATTCCCAGACTGTCTCTCCAGTAATGCCCCCTATGAGTTGTGTTTGATGATAGTTTAGGTGTGACTTTGTCCTTGGATATCTTTAAACATTTAAAAATAAAAAATACAGATTTGGCATTAAATTATTATTTTTAAGAAATGTGACAATGGTGAGTATTGAAGTACAAATAGTAATGAAATGGATTAAAAAAAAAAAAGTGAACAAGAATGTTTCCATTCAGTTAATTTAGGCAGAGTATCAAACCCCTTTTTGAAAAATGTATGTATGTAAATCTTTTTTTTAACCTTGAAAATGGACACAGTTAGTCATTATTAACGGTGGTTTTAATAGACTTCCTCTTCTCCCACACTATCATTGCATTTTCACCTGAGGTGCTGCATTTATTGAAGACACATTCAATAAGGTTTAGTAGAGCTTGGAGCGTTCGCTCACTCTATCACACACTAAAGATAAGCCTCGTTAGGAGAACATAGTGACATGGGGTACTCATACTGACTTGTTTCGTGTTTTCCCTCCTATTCTATTTATTTTATTGTAAAGCATTTTGATCCACCACGGTTAATTTAAAGTCAGTAAAGTTGCTTGCTAAACCAGAGAAAGTCAGTGCATTGTTTTTTTAATGCCAAACTTTTTTAGAAGCTTTGCTGTGATGTCTTTTGATTCAATTCAATTCAATTTTATTTATATATTGCCAAACACAACATAGTCATTTCAAGGCACTTTTACAGAGGACCACCCAACAATTCCACACGTGCAAGCATCAGCGGTGGTGGAAAGGAAAAACACCTATTTAACAGGAAGGAACCTTCGCAGATCCAGACTCACAAGTGGTGACTTTCTGCTGTTCTGCTTGTTGTAAGGGGATAGAAGGAGAGCACAGGATATCACAGAAATGAATAGCAACATCAAACAGGTATAAATCCACTCGCTGTAGACAGAAGGGGGCAGGACCACAAACCTCCAGATCCACTGCCACAGTTCCTGCAAAAAGAGAGGGGCGGGAGCGAGAGTAGAGAGAGAGAGAGAGAGAGAGAGAGAGCAAGCAAAGACTACAGAAAAGAGACCAATCTTAGTGATATGTAATAGAAAAGGAATGGAAAAAGGAAAGAAGCTTAGTGTAGGTTCCCCAGCAGTCTCAACATACACTCACTGGCCACTTTATTAGGTACACCTGTCCAACTGCTCATTAACACAAATTTCTAATTAGCCAATCACATGGCAGCAACTCAATGCATTTAGGCACTGCTGATCTACTGGGATTTTCACGCACAGCCAACTTAGGGTTTATAGAGAATGGTCCGAAAAAGAGAAAAGATCCAGTGAGCGGCTGTTCTGTGGGCTCAAATGCCTTGTTGATGCCAGCGGTCAGTGGAGAATGGCTGGACTGGTTCGAGCTGATAAAAAGGCAACAGTAACTCAAATAACCACCCGTTACAACTAAGGTATGCAGATGAGCATCTCTGAACGCACAACACGTCGGACCTTGAGGCGGATGGGCTACAGCAGCAGAAGACCACACCAGGTGCCACTCCTGTCAGCTTAGAACAAGAAACTGAGGCTACAATTCACACAGGCTCACCAAAATTGGACAATAGAAGATTGGAAAAACGTTGCCTGGTCTGATGAGTCTCGAATTTTGCTGCAACATTCGAATGGTCGGGTCAGAATTTGGCGTCAACAACATGAAAGCATGGATCCACCCTGCCTTGTATCGACGGTTCAGGCTGGTGGTGGTGCTGTAATGGTGTGGAGGATATTTTCTTGGCACACTTTGCACCCCTCAGTACCAATTGAGTATCGTGTCAATGCCACAGTCTACCTGAGTATTGTTGCTGACCATTTCCATCCCTTTATGACCACAGTGTACCCGTCTTCTGATGGCTACTTCCAGCAGGATAACGCGCCATGTCATAAAGCGCCAATCATCTCAGACTGGTTTCTTGAACATGACAATGAGTTCACTGCACTCAAATGGCCTCCACAGCCACCACATATCAATCCAATTGAACACCTTTGTGATGTGGTGGAACGGGAGATTCGCATCATGGATGTGCAGCCAACAAATCTGCAGCAACATGATGCTATCATGTCAATATGGACCAAACTCTCGGTCGAATGTTTCCAGTACCTTGTTGAATCTATGCCACGAAGGATTAAGGCAGTTCTGAAGGCAAAAGGGGGTCCAACCTGGTACTAGCAAGGTGTACCTAATAAAGTGGCCGGTGAGTGTATAGCAGCTTCACTAGAAAATGGTTCTGGGTGTCCTAACCAAGCCCTAACTGTAAGCTTTAGTAAATAGAAAAGTCTTAACCCTAACTTTAAAAGTGGAGTCTGTGTCAGCTTCCCTAACTGAAACTGGGAGCTGGTTCTACATGAGATGAGCCTGATATCTGAAAGCTCTGCTTCCCATTCTACTTCTACCATTATATTCTCCTGCTACCAAGGATGATCCAGTTAGTCAGCACTCTGAAAACCAAGTGTTCTTCTGGGGTAATATAGCATTAAGAGATGATTAAGATATGATGGAGCCTGGTTGTTAATAGTTTTATAGGTTAAAAGGAGGTTTTTAAATTCCATGCCAGATTTCTTGCAGGAATCCAATGAAGAGAAGTTAATGTTATAGTGATGTGATCTCTCATGCTTGTTCCTGTCAGTATTCTCGCTGCAGCATTTTGTTTGAGTCAATTGAAGACTTCTTAAGCAGTTATTCAGACACCCTGATATAATCAGGAGTTACAGTAGTCTACTCCAGAAGTAACAAACGCATGGATTACTTTGTCAGTGTCACTCTGAGTCAACATGTTGAGGATTTTAGAGACCTTACGCAGGCAAAAGAAAAAGGCAGTCCTGCAGTCTTCTTCAGTCTTTTCCATTATGTTAAATTATTGCTATAATGCCAACTACTTCTTTATACTGGCTTATCGGTATTGTCGTATTTGGCCTTTTAAAGAAGAAATGCAGTAATTTTACAGCATGTACCATTGAAAGTAACTCTCTATTAAGCACTACCTTCTCTGACACCGTTTTTTTGTTGCTTTGTGCAACTTTTTTCACTGCTGCTTCTGTTTGAATAATGATCGAATAAAACGGTTCCAGCAAGATTAGGTCGTTACCACTAATGTAGTGTGCTGCTTTGATATAAATGAAGCTAAGCAAAACTAGGTGCGGAATGTCTATTTTTAGTTAATCCACTCCAGCCATTATATACTTCTATAGCATATATAGAGCATATTGCTCTGTTGGCCATTATATTGTACATGGTGTGGTGTTGAAGACCGGCCAAATGATGAGCAGTCAAGACAGAATAGTTTATCGGTTGCCCGGTGAATAGGAAACAAAATATGTTTCATTTTTCTTGGAAAGAAATGCATGAATATGTTTTGCAAGACCTATTGTGCTGAACGGTTGTGATTGTAATGTCTAATGTGTGGAGAGAAATTGTATGTTTATTAGTATAGGAACAAATTGATTCAATGTATTGATTTGTAATTTCCACGCTTGGTGTTAAAAGTAATCATATTTGACTCTCAGACGACTTCAAAAACCAGGGCAGAGCATCACTGGAACAATAACAGATGAGGCACCCCTCTGTCAATGTGTAACATGGAAAGATCTTATCAGAACGAATGACTGGAAGCCTCGCAATACTACATGAAAAGGCATACAATTTTACATAAAGAAACGCACAAGTTATTATGTTCATCCTATGTCATCACGGGACAGTGGTTCCTCTAACACACCTGCCTCTTTACAGCACAAAGGTAGCCTTCCAACCGTGCGCACGCAGCCTTAATCTTCCAAATGCTGCTTGAGCATTTGAATTTCTGCACATCAATCTCAGGGCCCCGTCCTGCCTTGATTAATGGTCCCCATCTATCATGGCACCATGTGGCGTGCAGGCCTTGCCCTGCCAGACAGCTTTGCTTTAGAATAATGGGTGCACTCCATCCCAGTCCCTACCATGCAATGATTGTGCATCTTTGTGGTCTATCTGTCAAGCCCCTCTGTCAAAAGGGACAACAGGGGACAGTGCAGGGGGAAGCAATCAGGACAAGGGAGCATTGCGGCATGCCATTTATGTACAGTATGTAACAGAATGCCTTTTATTGTGGCTAGCTGTGCTGACTGATAAACAGAAATATTTTCTTCCAGACAACACTGTCTTTCTCTTTTTGTCACACATGGGAGCATGGAGCCTTGGAGACATTCAGTCTGCCATCAATAATGTTGGCAGGGAAAGCAAAGCCACTATGGTGACTGCAGGTTCTATTCATGTATGGTCGCATCCTTTCTTTCTCTAATATCCAAAAGAAAATTACACATTTGCTCAATTGTAAACATGCCCAAAGTCACTGTTGCATGACAGTGGAATGTGGCTAAATAAGTTTTGTTGTTTTTTGCCAAATAGCCACAGACAAGCAAAGACATTATCCCAGTGTATCAAAGTTGCTTCTCTTTGTGGAGGGCAACACTCAGTTTCATTAATATTCAGAAAATAATTATTTACAATTATGTCTTGTCACTTACAAGACAATTGCATGCCACATGACCAAGCTGTTTGAACGGACATACACGTATCATGAGAAGTCAAAAGCAATCCATGTGTTTAAAAGACGCCTTTCATCACTGTGGCATGAACATTCTTCATTTTCGATGGTGCCTTTTGTGTTTACTATAACAGCCAGGCAGGGGAACAAAAAACTCTTATTCCCACTGGGTTACACTCAAACTAGGCAGAAGCTGTTCTTTAATTAAGAACTTGTTCATAACAACAATAATTAAAATGCCACCATACTGCACGGCAGAGAAAAACTAGTGTGACCACATTTACACGTCAGATCTCAGCAGTAAATCTTGCTTGTTCGATATTCTCTGGCATTGTTTTTTAAATGTCGCAGCCCTATTACACTGCCCACTGGGATCAGCGCCGATCGGTGGGATTATTGTGTTGCTGCCTGTTGCTGACATTTCAACCGGCTGGATATTGCTGCAGCATTCCCCAAACATTACCCACTGGTCCACTGCTCATGTCAGTACGTTCCAGCTGAGAAAATACCCCCCACCAGCACATGAGATCATAGGGCCTACCAAAAGGTGATGAAAATGGGAAGACGATAAAAGCCAAACCAAAAGTCTGCCAGGAGGCTGCTTTGAAGGAGAACATTTTAAGGACAATTATTGAGTATTACTTTTGTTTTCAATGATGAAAATCTGAAAAAGATGTCCTAATCTAATGAAGCAGGAGATAAAAAACAATGAGTAACAATAAAAAAAAGCATGCAAAGGGGGTCCCTGAGCAAGACCCTCGGCCCCCCCAGCGCTGCTCTGTGTGGCTGCTACCGATGTTTCAATTCGGGAAGGAATTTACCGTTTGGGGATTAATACAGTGCTATAAAATAAAAATAAGCAAAATATGATTGCTTGTTTGTTATTAAATGCTTGAATAGGAAAATAAGTTGAATAGCATGCAACTATATGACACATGCCAACAGGCTGAGATACACTTTGTAATTGAAGAAAAATATTTCCTTCACTTTTTGTAAACACTTAGCAAAAATATGATAATGGCCTAGAATTTAAAAACTGCCAATATTGTAATAACTTATTGGTTTATTTACAATAAAAATACCCAAAGGTTAACGTGCAGATAATGTAATAACATACAAATAAATCAATAAAAGTAGGCAAACTGGACAAACCCTCCAAGATATGCAATTTTATTTATGTATTATTACATTATTGGCTGAAGTTATATCTTGAAATGCTTGTTTAATTCCACTTTAATCATGCAATAACTTGATAATGCTTCAAATATGCTATTATGTTATAATAGTGTATTTGACACATTATTATTTTACTATGAGCAAGTTTTAATATGGGATTTACTATATTGAAAAAGGTCAAAATTATTACAGTACATTATTGGCAGATATTACATTACTGGTCATTATCACATTATTGCTTTCGACAGACCGCTCTACCACATTAAGATATAAAACGTTAGGAGAAATTATTAGGAATACCTTGGACTGTGTCGAGTTGTGGTCTGATATACGTACAATTAATTGCCCCTTGGGTAATAAATAAAGTTGCCTGAACTGAATAATTGACATAAGAAAACTGAAAGCTGTCCATCTTCTGCACGACTGTATCAAACTGAGGGCCGTGGTGAGCTGAAGCTGATCCCAGCTGGCTGTGGGTGAGGGCAGGGTACACCCTCCACAGGCCAACAGTCCATCACAATCCAGCTGGACACAATCAAATTCATGCCTCACGGCAGATTTGAGTCACTGAATAAACTAATTACTCTTCTCATTTTGGACTGTGGGATCAGAATACCTGAGGTAGATCCACAAGCCCGCAGGGAGACAATGCAAACGCCACACAAAGAGCCCCCCAAAGCCTAGAAATGAACAAGGTATTTTATCACTTTGAGGTGCAAATGCTGATCACCACACCAACACACAAGAGCAAAACCACTACATTAGAGTTAAAAGCAAGGAAACTTTATTCGAGTACAAATCAATTGAGGAGCTTGTGTCAAGTGGTAAGAAAAAGCTTTGTAACTGAATGAAATCAGACTGATGCAACATCTTCATAAGCTCTAAACCCTGTTTCACCTTCTGAATAGGTGAAGTTGTCTGCAAAAGCAAGCAGACCGTTTTGATGAAACTTTAAACACAGAAACTCAATGATTGAAATGCGTTTTCCTTGGTTGTGACGGTACGCACCGTATTCTGATGCAATGCTACTCCAGCATGGGTAGAAAATTGTATTAAACATGACATTACATGAAAGGAATACTGAGATAAGATTTGGTAACACAAGTCTGAGGAATAATATAATTTGGATTATCTTACAAATGCAGCCGATTCACATCAACAACCATATTGCTTATGACATTGAGGATATTGATCACACTCTGGATGATTCAGTATGAGTCAGGCCACACAATTGTAGCATAGTTGGCATTAAGAAAAACACATATGTCAGGCACATTTATGCTCTGTAGGAATAGGTCTAGATTATGTCTGGAATAATAGGAATTATTCATTTGACTTTATCGACTCACAATGATTTAAACATTCATTCTCCTTTCGCAATAGTAGGTCAAATAAGGAGAAACTCTTCCCGTAGTCTGAGAACATTACATTACACAGTGGAGCAGGTTAAAATGCATGATTGTCAGGTTAAAATGTATGACTGTGCCAGTAGCTGCATAACTTCATACAATATCCATTAGTGTGGATACTCGCATCAATATTAAACATCCCGATACACATCAAAAGACAGTCTGACAGTGATTTCAGTGCGTTCTTCCAAGGCTGCTTGCTCATACTTGTTGTACAGAAATGTGTCAATATCACCCTTTTTCCAAACATTTCACTTATGTGAAGCTTCAGGCACATACTTGTAAAAGATATGATGCACACCGGCTTTATAGTCCAAGTGTACACTGTTGGTGTAAACACGTGTCTGTCAGCTAAAGAGGGTGGAGAAAGAGGGAAGGGAGGATGAGCCAAAACCTTGCTGCATTTCCTATTGACCTTGTCGGAGCTTGAGTGCAGAATATAGCACATATATCACAAATCCTACATCCCTATGGCAAATGGAAAGTCGATGAATGAAATATTGTGTGTGGGCAGGTTAGGAAAAACCCTCCACCCCTCATGTGGAAGTACATTTTCCAGCCAGGCCCAATGTGGTACATGCAGGAAACTGGGATCACACAAGGCAGTAGAGTACTTGTTGACCTACATCCAGGTGGATTGTGGTTCACATAGTCCTCCCTTAATACTAAAGAGGTAAATATGTGTTTTAGTTCGATGTTTTAGCTTCCATGTAAAGTGATTCATGAGCATAGTTTTAATGTTGAAGGCGGTTTTCACACTTAATACCTGAGAGAAGAACCTAATTCTAAACGCTGGATTGAGAAACATGATAAGTGACATCACAGATACGGTGTAATGAGGATCTCTAAACCTATAGTCTGTTCACACTGAACCCCCAGTGAAGTATAAAATCTCTTTTTTCGTAGTTGTTAAGCTCTGGATATTAAACACTAGCCTGGTGTTAGTTAGCTTACAAGCATTTTAATTCTTAGAAAACATCTTCAAACATGTTGGAAGAATTTTTGTTTAGAGTGATTTCATTGTTATTCCCAACAATGGTGTAGTGGTTCATGGTCTTGCCTTACTGCAAGAATATCCCCATTTAGAGTTCAGTTGGGGGTCTTTCTGTGTGGATTTCTCATTTTCTCCCTTTGTGTTCTTTTTTTTTTTTTTTTTCCCAAGGAACTCTGGTGTTCTTCCACCGTGTAGAAATGTGTTTGAGGATTTCCTGGTCACTTTAAATTGCCCAAATGTGTGAATGTGAGTTTGTCTGACTGTCTATCACTCTGTGTATGTCCTGTGATGGATGGCTGACCTGTCCATGGTGTAATCTGCTTTTTACCCACAGTCAGTCAGCTTGGGTTGGTTTAGCCCCCTGCAACTTTGACTTAGACGAACCAGCATATAAATTGCATGGATGTTATTGTAACATTCTGACGAACTATTATTAAAATTGCATTTGTGCATTCATAAAAAAAAATGAATGAGCCTGCTACACTTAATCTGCATACCTCAGTAACATTCTGTGACTATTTTGTACGCGTGGCTTTTGCTTTCAAACAGTTTTTGGAAAAGTGACAGACCTAATGAGCATAGATTTTAGCTTGCCAAAACTGAATACAAAATGTATGCCATTCCTTTGCCAGTAAGGGCTCCATTTTGTTTTCATTCAAAATTCAGTAGGCTCTGGGCAATGTGTATTTTATGTGATCTGGGTGCCATTAAACAGGGAATTCCATAGTACATAAGTCATGCAAAGAAATAATGAACGGGACAGAAACCAGGCAGGCTGAAAGAGAAGAGACACACACTGAGGAGCTTTGAATGGCTGAGCAAGTTTTTTTGGGAGAAAAGACAAGTGAGTGGTCCCAACTCAGTGGTGCACTGTCACATCAAATTGGTTATTGCTGAGGGGACTGTGGATATCCATGAGACTCAGTGGGTGAGTGGATATAGATAAATTCATTAACATGGGGGCAATTTGGATGTTTTGCTAGGGGTTTTAGAATCGTTTTTAAAGTCTGGAGAAACAGATTTTATTCAGACTCTATTTGTTCTGTGTTAAATAGCAGAAGTAAGTGAAGAATTAACATTTACAGTTCTATTGCTAAACTTTGAAATGAACTGTAACTGTGAGCAAATTTCATACTGTATGGCCATCGTGGACTTGGCTTGTTTTCCGCTGTTCTGTGAGCTTCAGCTAATCTTGGTGCAGTGCCTGGTCCTGTCCTCTGTAAGCAGAGGCCTCACTGTGCACTTTGCAACTCACTGTTTGTTTGGAACATGCCAATCTGTTGTGTGCTTGCTATCCAAACTGTCTATGTTGTTATTTTCATTTGCTGAAATGCAAAACTCTACTTCTTCAGGCATGCAGTTTTGACTCTTTTCATTGTTTTTTTTTTGGTTTTTTTTTATCTTCATTAATCACCAAGTGAATTATTCATGAGACATCACAAAACTCCTCCATTGCTCCGCACCTGGGTCAGTATTACAACACCGTCAGTCTCACTCTTGTGTTAAAAGAGCAGATGCTATGTTCAGAGAGAGGAACGGACAAGGAAGCAGAATGTATGAGCAGAGTTTCATCCACACATTACTCTATTTGGGATGTCAGTGGATTAAGTGTAAAGTGAGGGCAGGTCATGGTGTCATACAGTTTTATTTCTGCAGAGAGAAAAAAAAAAGACTGAAAAAGATGAGGAGAGAGCTTGCCAGCCAAACTTTGAGACACCCTTCATCACTTGGCCTTGTGGTCTTTTCAGCAGGGCTGCAGCATATCCAACAAGATGTCAGAATCACTCTTGTACTGTCTGGAAGACTAAAGACAACAGCGCACGGGTGGCAAGCAGAGGATGATCTCTATAACACCTACGCTGATTTAATCTCACAACTCTCAAATGTCAAGGCGCAGTTGAGCAATGAAGGATGGAAGACACACAAGAACTCGGGTGATTGTTAACTGTAAAGAAACTCTACAGTATACATCTCTAAGAAATAAAGTAGATCCTTGCAGCCCTTTAAAGTAAAGAGGTACTATCAGTTGGAAATACTAACGACATTCTGCTGCTTCAGTCAATGATTTCAATGAGATTTATTGCACTTCACTCATCTACTTAAATAAGACCTTAAACTAAAGATATCTGTTCTGCTCATTTATGCTCAAATTGAAAAATACTGGTATTACATTTATATTGTTTTCGGCAGAACTACAATTCTTGATTGAAGGGAAGCCTCTTGAGATATTGCAAACCCTTGTGACCATGAACTGAATGAAGCGGTTTACAAGATGGATGGATGAATAATTACAGTAGATCTTTTCATAGGGGTTCCTTATATAATGTCATAAGAGACAGCAGTCAAGTAAACAGACAAACGAATAATGTCTTGTTCTACCTACACAACCAAGCCCAGCACCCATCAGGCAAACAGTATCAGTAATACGTTAAACACTCTGTATATGTATGAGACCATTTTTTTGAATCTTGTTCACTTGAGGTATTCAATTCAAATTTTGTTTTTGCCTTTATTTAGCCAGGGGAACCACATTGAGATTAATAATATATTTTACAAATATGTCCTAGAGAGCTGGGGGGGGGGGGGGGGGACACCTCCAGTGCATGTTTTGCATCACCCTGAAGCAAGCAATGGGCATATCTAATATATTTTAGAAAAATGAGGGGATTATTCCAGTCAGAGTTTCATATCTAAAACAGATGGTCATCTTCTTTGCAATGACTGCATGCCACAGTACTTCTCACTCTCTTACAACTACATCACATCAAACACACTTGCGTCTGACTGGTGGATATCTGGATTACCTATGCAGCTCAAAAACCAACCAAATTAAACCAACAAGCAATGGAAAACAAACGGGCTAAATATAACGAATTTTTTCTATTTTTATACTCAGTTAGTGTGTTTGTCATGAGGCAAAAGGGCCATCGTTGGCACAGAAGCGAAACCCCTTGGATTCCCTCGAGTAGGCTTGGCTCTAAATTCAGTGTGAAAATGGGTGCAGATTAAAGCTTAATTAGTCAAGGCTTTTTGCAGCTATGTACCGTACATGCCTTTTCTCTCATCTGCATCCTCGTTTCTCTCCCTCAAATAAATGTTGATATCGAAACAGAAGAAAACATACTGGAAAAAAAAGAGGAAGAAAACTGCTCAGAAGAAATAACTACCAACACCTTAACTGAAAGACTGAGTCACTACTTCGTCTGTATGTAAATATCAGAAACATTACAAACTGGTTGACACTGTTGATGTTGTACCGTTTCCTCACAATAATTTATACAATCTTCACATTCTTCCTTGCTAACTTCGTTCACCCTCCAACACTCAAGAACCAGAAGCAGGAACACTGCTGACACTGCTAAACAGACACTATGAAGACATCTATACCTGCTGAGGAATAAAAATGAAATTACTAATAACTGCTTCTTTATTTCCATTGAAGTGAAAATCTGCTATGACAGAACACAGGCGATTGAATCTGGTCATAACCATATTCTATTCTCCAGATAAGCACATTATCTTTCAAACCATAAAAAAAAATAAAAATTAAAAAATAAAAAAAACATGAAAGAGAAAAGAGCACAGTTTAAATATCTAATTTCTGCATCAGCACCGGGAGATGCCTATGGTGACAGACACTGTGAAATTTGCTCTCAAGTCCTCCAGACCCTTATGTTTAGAGAGTCGTGTTCTGAGTTTCCTGAGGCATGTTGCTTAACATCATACACCCCCTCCACTGGTGACAGAAAATACCCTGTGGCACACTTTGCAATTTGCCATGTATTTATTCTCACCCACACAGAGGCTGCAGATATTTAGCTTCCTGTTCTTCATGGTACTTGTGCAAACTCCAGCATTTGACAGGGCAAAGGGGATGGAGATGAACAGGACGCAGAGGCCATTTATAAATCTGAGTCTTACTCTCGCATCCTGCCAACAATTGTTATTCATGGCAACAGCCAAAGTACACACACACACACACACACACACGTACGCACTCACGCACGCACACACACGCATATGTCACTGCAAACGGAGTGAGTAAGAAAATTAAGGACCGACATATTCCCACCAGCTTTTGTGATTAAATCTGTTTTCAATTGCTATTCAATATTAAGTTATTTTGTTCCTAATTTAAAAAAAAAAAGCATCTATAGGAAAACCACTTATTGGCTAAGTCATAGCCTGCTGATATTTAATTCCCCGATCACAGTCTCTCTTTGAACAGTTTCCCACTGTAGGGTGTTGCCATATTTCTGTGCATGAAAATAAATCCACACAATCATCTCTGAAAACAAACATTCTAATGTGCAAAGTCATCAGGGCTCAGTGATTACCGCTGAGAAAATAAAGTGTTTTCATCCCTTTTGTCTTTTAAACAAAATAGTTCTATTTTAGGTGCTTTTCAATCTTCGTTTTTGTTCTCGAAAGATTATCAATTGATAATAAAACCGTAAAACCATGATATAACTCCAGCGAACTAGGCGTTCACATCGGTCCTGCGAGACAATATTACGGCTACACAAGGTGGTAGTTAGAAAACCGGGGAGGAACATCAAAGGGAATGCAAACTGGCTTCACGCAGTCCTGCATGTTTAACGTGGTTGCATAACATAAGACCTGGAGCATGCATGAGAAAATGATTGTACAGGAATGTTCGGTATCAGGTCAACTGCCTTAGATAGCACAACATCCTTTAGTCATGGTTTTATGGCTCTATGTCTAAATATCATATGTGTGTGTGTGTTTGTGCGTGCACGTGCCAAAATTTAAAAGGAGTATTTTTCTTTTTTTTGTCAGTTTTTATTTTTTTTACTTCCTCATATACTTTAATTGACACTGGTCTTATGGGAATGCTGGTCTTCATTGACACAGTATACGGAAATATCTCCACTGACCAGAAACAAAATGACATCAGGTGTGTAAGTTACACCAAATCTGTGCAAGTTTTACTTGAAAGTTAACACCCACTGATTTGAAAATCCTCCATAGAAAGGCATGGAAGCCTGAAGTGTTTCCATATTCATTTGCAGTGCAGTAATGTGTGACACCACTGGAGTTTCCTGGTGGATCAGGGTGAAATTGGTCTCAGTCCAAGTACAGCCCAGAATATATTATAAGAAACATGCTTGCTTCTGACTGGGAGCCATGATGTTTGCCTTATGTGTGTCTTATGTGCGAGTTTAAGCACGGGTTGAGTGATATGAGCTGCTCATGCCAGGATTTTATGAGCTTGCTCTACGCCGCAGCGGCAGACCGTTCATCTATAAATTGATGGTAACCTAGTTGTCAGGTGTCTTTACATAAAGCAACAGTTTTTACTAAACGGGGCTCTTCAGCCAATTTTGTTTTTCAATATACTCAAAAGTAACAAAAGAAATTATCACAAGTAAGGAAGATAATTGAAAATGTATACAGTTGAAAATAATACATTGGAAATTTATGTTTTTCCTTATCTGTAGGACACTATCACTTGGAGCTCTGCTACATTTAGCATCGTTGGATATTTCCTGCTTTGTTTTACTAAACAATAGTACTTATTGCCTGGCTGTTCTCGATGGTGTCATTCTGTTCATGCTGTCCATGAAACTTAAAAAGGCTTGTGAAAGTTCTCAGTATCGCTCCTTCGAAAAGGGCTGACCTGGAAAACACTGGCAGCCAAACTCATTTGAACAACGTCAATGAAGGTGACCCCGGAACAGCAGGGCACACACTGCGGTGGCAATGCTTCAAACTCCATTTAACAGAATCTCAGATGATCCTGCTTTATTCTCATTCGGTTCTTCTGTCAAAAAGTCATTTGGAGATATAGTTGTGGGTAATGTTGCAATTAGTGATGTGTTTTGCATTTAATTTTCCCTAAAATGAGGTTCTGTCAGAGCAAAGGCAATGTGAGCGCTTGGGGGCTATACAGGCCAAGGCAGAAAAATAAAAAAAATTAAAAAATGGGTTTGGTTGTCATTTGACTTGCTGAAGAGGAAGACCTTTTCCAGGCTCCACTCACAATCTTAAAAGCAGATGTTCACCTTTATAATTGAATGCAGTTTCATGTGTGATATTGGTACTTACCTAATACTTAAGATGTTTACTGAAGATTATTCAGTAAACATCACCCGCTCACACTTCAATAAGCAGCCCTCACACCATCCATGTGTCCTCTCACCATAGTTTAATTTTACAGTTTACTGTTAATGACTCTTTTGTAATTGCTAATGTTGGCAATTACATGAGTGCCTCCTCTGCTCCATTCACAACTCACAACAACAAACCTCTAATAGCTCATTCACTGTATGTATGGGAGGGGAAAAAATGGATGATGATGGCGCCCGCACTCTATCCTCTATCCGTCACTATTTATAGCCCAAACAATTAAGCTGAGAAGACCTTCATTAGCTTGCTGCTATTCAGCGGGACCCTGAGTCGCCTTGCCAGCCAGCCAAACAGGTGTTCCTTAATAATCACTGCTGAATTGCCAGCAACACTGGTTTGCGATTTCCCCCCCATATGTTTCAAGCTGTTAGCAGTCCTCTACTGAGAAATGAATGACTTTCTAAGTCTCATTACAATATCTAACAGTACTTACATGTGGCTGTTGGCTGGCAGTCTGACCCTTGATAAGACAAACTGGCAGTGTTTGCGACAGCCTGCCACATGACTGATAGAACACATATCACAGTAGATATTCAGAGTTATGGTATGTCTGTGAAATTATTGATCAAAATGCAACATTCCCCTTTTGCGCAACCTCTTACAATAACTAAACCGCTGGTCCGCTTTCCCTGACAGCAAACAATATTTTTTTTTATGAGGGTGTTATGACCACGCTTAAATGTGGTGGCAACTAATAATTAACTAATAATTATTGAACAGTTTACAGGCAAATTCACTGTGATGCACCTTAATTACAGCTTAACGTATGCGGTCATTTTTAACATTGCAGATGAAAAAGCAGGCAGCACTTCTCCACTGTAGCCGTGCCAAAAGCCAGGAGATCACAGGCTGCCAAAGGTTTTATAAATACTGCAGCGGCATGACACCACTTTATCCAATTAGGCTCTGGTTCATTTGTTCTTTCGTCGAGCAGTGATAGAATATTATTACTTTGTGTTGCAGATTGAGACATTGACTTTGGTTGGCTTGCACATTGCTCAAAAAGTACTAAAGTGCCCGAAGGAAAGATGTGAAAACCGTTTTTTTGGGGGGGGTAAAATTACATAAATGGTTCCCTCGCGCACTTAAAGTCTGAACAACATTCACGGCCGTATGTCAATTGATTATTTCATTTCAAGCATTCAAAGCATTTCAACAGCTATTACTCTCCAGTCCACCCTTTATCTCTGAAAACATGAACATATTCAGATTAAGGTATCTGACGTTGCCAAATTCAATCACTGATCGACATTAGTGGAAATAAACAATTTTTTTTTTCTCAGTTGACGGTAGAGACTGCACCAAGGCCCATTAGGAAACTGTCAGTTGCTTTATAAAAGAGGACGAGAGGAGTTAATGTGATTGGACGCTATGAAAGCTTGCCACAACTGCATCTGCTGATAATGTATTCCTCCCACTAACAATGCATTCATCCCGCTTCACTCCCATATCCAGACTGAGCCACAGCGTGCCAGGATTGTACTTAACTCTGGTCAATAAAATTAGATGCCCACATCGACTTGTCATAGATTCTTTAAACAACTTTACAATTGTCTACTTTGACATCATTTGATGGATTCATCGAAAGAAAGTAGCACCTTTCTGTAAGTAACAGGTTATGCTCCATAAGTCAGTCTTTGCAGACTTATACAAGAAAAAAAAACAAAAAAAAAAGAAATGTGATGGTCCTCACTGTAGTAATAACTTGTAAAATGATACAAGCACTCCCAGTAGATTAGTTTTTCTGTTAAATCAACAGAGGATTCATGCCATAGGGAATTCTTATGGCCAAGCTCTGAATAATTACAAGCTCAACCTGGTTGTCTGAACACAGTTGTCGAGTAAGAATGTTATGCTGTATTGAGATTGTAAGGTAAATTTGTGTTTATGGTATTTGTTTTTTTGTTGTGTTTTTTTTTAATAAAAAGTAAAAATTGTTACTATTTCAATTTTATTTGGAACCTTTATGACAATCGCCCATCATTAAGACAAATGAAGATTGAAAGAAATGAGAAATACACCTCTTACAGTCTCAGAGCATTTCTTTCAGTTTTTCATAGTATTAAGTGATATCCACCACTATGTCAGAGTGATATTTCCATTCATTCAGTGGACCTGCAGCATTACACCCTTTTAAATGGAGCTGTCAGTCTGAGGTCTCTCCGTAATTATGATGAAATACTAATTAGGGTAGACCTGACCTGTGCAGACATGCCAATGCTTTCAAATGTCTACTCCAGATGGCAGCAGGTACAAAGCCTGTTCGGGGAAGAGACCTTTATGCATTAGCATGGGGAGGACCTGTCCTATTAGATTGTTGAGATTCAAAACACGCCTCATTTGTTTTAGATTTCAAATTAGCAATCCGGTCAGTGTATGCACAGATTACGTTAGCTGCTGCAAACTGATTTTAAGGAGCTGCAGCAGGATCAGTGTCTCTAAGGTGTATTACGGTGCTGGGAGATGTTGTGGATGCAGTATATTTTATACCCCGGGAGGATGCAGCTGGCAGTCTGGATCAACATCAGCGGATGACGTTACAGAGTTGGTTCAATAGCTACTGCTTCACTGTAATCTGTAGTTTTTGAGTCAGTATGCTTGGAAAATGCTCATAAAAAACTGGATTTACTAGTTTTTCCCACACCGCAGCAGTGCCTTGTTGTAATGTAATGTAACACACACACACACACACACACACACACACACACACACACACACACACACTGGAAACCTTCCTGTACATGACAATGAATCAATCAATATAATAATCCAAGCGTAGGGCCTCATTTCCTCATATGAAAATGGTCTTAGGAGCTGCTAACTGTCATCAGTAACAGTAATTGTGCTAATGGGAGCTACTTTTGTTTTAGATGTAACACTCCTTTGACTGTGTGCTCACTTTTGGTCTATTTGATCTTGGTTTAGATACAAAGGGCCATGGAAAGATCTGTTAAAAAAAAAACTTTTAAAGCATTTCTTTGCTCGGATCATTACAAACCCTTAACATGCCTGATGCAATGAATAGAGCCACAAGATTATATTCACCAACCTCGTAATGAATCCGTCCCGCCTTTGATTTGAGACACCTGTCCATTTTTACTTTGTCTGTGTATCACTTTGAGTCAAAAAATGTTTACTCACTGCCAAATATAGTTTATCCCATCCCCTAACAAGTGCCAAAGAACAGATATTCACATGCCAGTGCTTGTAATGTCATTCTTGATCTGTATTCCCCCCCGATGATACCAAGTAAGTAATGTTTTTGCTGAAAACTGGAGGCACGGCAACATTTTACTCAAAAGTTAAGTCAAACAATCCTATGTTAAGTAAGTCAAACTGTCTGCATGCATTCTTTAGCAGCAAGTACAATATAAAAATCAATCAGATTTTCTGTGCTAAGACCATCACATTGTGAAACCCTTGAATTTGATGTCTGACCTCAAAATAATGTTGAAAATGAGAACTAATTTTATCAATCCAGACGCCTTGTGTTCTAAAATATTTCAACGCATTCTAATGTTTCGAGTCGACCAAAGGCTTCCAGCTTAGTCACTGCTTTAACTTTAACTGAGCTGGTGAGGGCAACATCAGCAAGCCAAAGCTGAGTGAGTGGGTCACTTCCCTCTTTCAATCCTCGTGTCAGCATGGGATACCTTTACTGCCACTTCAACGTTCAGCACCGAGGGAGTGGGAAATATATACATACGCAAGCTTTCAGAGTTACACGGGAAACTTCCACAAGGCCTATTAGTTTGCTGCTGAGGAAACAGCACATTAAGATAGGTCTGAAGCGTTCCCATTGACTTTATCCAACACTCAAATGAACAAATTATCAGAAACATTACACTTGAGAGTGAAACGCTTACACGAAATGTCAATTGGCCAACATAAAAATACAAGAAGACTGCGTTAAAATACACTTGCACATCTGTGATCATCATGTCTTTTTTAAGAAATTTTTGGAGTAATTGCTGGTGTTTTAATTACTCCTACAAGGGAATACAAATATACTGATTCAGAGATGAGAGACAAACAAGAACATCTGCTCTAAGTTGGCGATAAAGTTTTCTGATAGAAGCAAAATGAATGATTATTTTCTTCTTTTTTTTTTTTTTGTTTTGGCCATTAAATTTTGTGTTCTTTGGCTAATGACACTACAAGGAAAATTAACAATAAACCCCTCGCCCAATGTTTTAATCTCATAGTGATGTAATGCCAAGGAAAACCATTATGTCAGAGAGGCAGAAAATATGGGATCCAATTAGTGTTTTTTTCTTGATTGACTGAAACTAACAAATCAAAAACAAGTAACTCATCAGTGCTCTTAGTAATGGCCACAGTAATGGAAATGTGCTGTTTTTTAATGTACTTCATCAGCACATAAAATGATGTGGATGATCTAACAAAACAGTTGACTTGTTTACAACACGATATGACTGATTCAATAATTATATTCATGAGTGCAATGGTGTCCTAAGCAATGGGGAAATGGTAATATAAAAATGCCAAATACTAACATGAATCAGTGTTTGGTTATCCAATCAAAAGACGCAATACCAGTGTGATTAATAAAGTTGATTAAATTAAATCAAGTCGCATCAGGTTAAAAGGATCAAGCAAACTTTCGGAACACACTTGTCACTTCGGCATGTGTGTGTGAAGTACATGGGTTGTAGTTACCAGTGTTGTGACACGAGTACACATCAGTGGATTTAGGTGGAAGCCAGCTGCGAATCGCTCTAGAGGTCCACCAGTGCGCTTCTGTTTCTCGCTTGTTTTTGATGCTGTTCCTATTGTTTTCCTTGTTCAATAATATATGGCACATATGCTTGCTACTGAGACTAATGTTTTTGGTGTGGGATTTGTGCTGGATTAAGCTTCAAAAGACTGGCTGACAGTCCATTGTTCACTGCTGGCATGCTCCGTTCCCCAGAGGGTTTCTGGTTTAGCGCAGTTTGGGTTTGTAAGGCTAAAAAAACAACAGAACCAATATTATGCAATCGCGTATTGTTTTCTTTCAGTGTGTGGAGCATATGCAGTTGTTAGCATACTGGCTGATGGCTAAACTATAAAAAATATGACTAACAACCAATGCGTGACTACTGCAATATTATATTACACCACTACAATCATTCATGTATTCAGTTCCAGCTCACATAGTGTTGTGCAGCGCAATACAATGAGACACAAATCCTTTCATAATGAATGGTGAGAGAATGAATCAAACTCTCTTCACTTTTTCAAGTGATGCCATCTTGATGGAAAGACTTTTATCAATTGAACTAAGTGAAGCATGTTTGCTCTGATGTTGATGACGCACATAATTCCATTATGCATGGGTGAATGCTTTTTCTAATATCTTAATCAACAGCAATTACCAGTCTTTCATCATCACCTCACTGCCTCGGGAATCATAAGTGGCAACAAGGATTGTGCACACTGGCTCATCACCACGTGCTCTCTGAGGGGTACAGCACTTGTCCAGCAACTCAGAGGCCCTGATTGCATACAAACAGATGATGCGGCAATCTCTGTGTGTTTGCGACGCTCTCTGTTATCTGACAACATGCCTGTGGGTAGCACTGCAGCGTGATTGTGGTGAATAGAAGCCACCCACCAACAGAGGCTAAATCCTTTAGGAAAGTGGCTCCCGGCACATTTTTTTTTTTTTCTCCCCACTGGAGACCAACCTCATTTGTTTGTCAGAATGACAGCAGAGCCTTCCAACACACATATACACATACAAACATAAACACACACATATATATTATTATTATATTGTACATGAATGGCACATGAGATAATTCATTTACAGTTTTTTACGAAGTTAATGTATGGTGAACGTCAACTTGCATATGCATTTTCTATCACACTGTATTAATCCAAAAAGTGAATTGTGTGGTCCAAAAGTGTGCTGTCCCAAAAAAGAATTTCCAATGCACTCAAGTGAAAACTGAAGTGTTTGAAAACAGCGTGTTGTTGTCGTTAAGACTTCAGACTAAATAGCTTCATTACATTCTGTTTACCTTGCAATGTTTGTAAATATTATTACTACTGACGTTGTTTTCGGGAGAATTTCCCATTATGTATATTCTTTACTTTGCTCCAAATTGAAAACAAACAGAAGTCGCTGTTTTGCTTAAGTATTATGACGAAGCACAAATCCTGCTAGATTTCTGCACACATACATAAGAACCTTGAAACAAATCATTGGACACACACCGAGGTCTTCTCTGTTTAATCAAGTGACTGTTTATGGTACGATTTTACATGGGCAAAAGCTTTTAGACAATGTTACAGTATGCTAGGATTAGTGTTGCCTCAAGTGACCATCAGGCCACATTCATTAAGTGTAGTACTTCACGGTTGCAGTATCAGGTAAAATGTAGCTGTTTTTTTTGGGATTAACAGGACAGACAAAGTGGCAAATACCCATGTTTGAGGTCATGTTGCTCAAATGGGCAACGTGACTCCCACAAAGCTATTAAGACAGAAAAGTGGTTTTGTTTTCCAGCCGAAACAATCTTCATCTCTGTAAAGCAGCAATGTATTCTATAAACAGAGCAGTAAATCTTTTACATAGTGACCCGTGAATTCACGCAGTAAGTGACAATTTACCCTTTATCACCACCATTAACAAAGCCACTCTGTTACTTTAAGAGATTATATTCAAGTGGTGATTAACATTAAGCGTACTTTGATCCGTTTTATACATAATGGTGATCTGTGCTTCCACAACTCACTTGCTTTCCACAGCCCTGACGGTGGGTGCAGTGATACCGTTCAGACGGGCTGTGTACAGCCACAAACTGCAGAGAAATCTGAAGGACGAGCTAAACCAATTCTTCCAACCATGCATCTGGACAGAACCGTTCAACCGAAGCTCTCAGACCCAAAGTAATGAAATATGCTGATGTCCAAACACGGTAAATCATGTCACCGTTGACAAGCAGCATGATTACTCTCACAGGAGGGAACTGTAGCTTAGCAACAACGTTACAAGAGACTGATTTAGGTGGAGAAGCCTGGCCATGCAACAGTTCGCCTGACAGGTTGTTTTTTTTTCCTGGCACACTTCATGCATTAAACACTAAAGGAAATCTAAAAACTGTAAATCTTTTTACACAGTGGAAGATACAAAGAATATGCTGTTATGCCAGATTCTGCAGATTTAATGTTATGCTGTGACAAGACATTTTAGGTCTGGTATTGTCTTAGACAGACAATGATGAACAGATTTTAATAACGACACAAGGTTATTATTAAAGCTGTAAACTTGTCTTACTCACCAATGTGATTAACGTCTTGGTCCTGGGCGTCCCTCAAAGCACAAGTGTCACGCAGAGTGAATCAAGCAACAGTAAGTTTACTTTTCCTCGTGCAAAGAAAATGTACTTTTTCTCTTCTGTGTTTTGTTTGATGTCCTGGCTGATTAAAAAAAACAACAACTAAATAGCTAAATCTTAGGCCTATTTAGATCACAGGTTCTCATATGGACATATGGAATCATTTTTCGGACTTCTTCCCACTGGATGAAACAGAGCTGTGATGAAGCCACTGGAGATCACAGAGGAGCACTCATGAGATTCGCATAATGTACAGAGTGCCTCTTGAGTCTTCAGCTGCTGGCACTAATGTCTGACCTGTAAAGAGACAGGCACTGATTCTCATTCAAGCCATGCCTTCCGTTGGCATGAATATTCCTTCAAATCAAGCCACAAGAGACGGACTGAAGAGCATCAGACAGATCAGGGAACTGATATTCTGCAAAGCAAAGCTGAAGAAGCCAACAAAATATTCCAGGAATCATACTGGTGAAGGCATTGGAGAGGTGTTATGCTCCTAGTGTGTTTCCCTCTGTGCCTCCGCCTTTCTGAGTCCACCTTGTCTCCAGCTGTGGTTGGAGGCACTGAGTGATAGAGCAGTGCTGCTGCTGCTGCTGCTGCTGCTTCTGCTCCTGCGTCCTTCCCGCTACAGCAGCAGTCTCAGCTCAAATAAATGCCTGGTCTGTCACAGTTCTCTGCTGCAATGCATTAGATTCATCCTTCGTCTCTCTCATGCACTCCCTCTCTTCTTACCCTCCTCCCTTCTTGCTCACTCTTGTTCGTTCACTTGCGCTCAGTCACACGTGAGGAGACACAGTGAGAGCCTAGAATACAAATAAGCTATCTTCCTTAAAGCCGGGATTGTGCCTCTTGAACTTGATGATTTTTTTTTTTTAAGCGAGAGTGAATGAGGGGGTGGATTGAGTCGATGTGATCTCTCGATCCCTGACTTGTTTTAAATCACACTTACTTCCTGCAGATTGAGTTGTCTATGATGGAAGGTGTAACTCGGCACTGAAAGCTGTTTTTGTCAATATGAAACCAAACAAGTGAGATCAAGTTGAAGCGATTTTTTTTATCTTTTTTATTTTTTATTACTTAAAGAAATGTTGTGCAGTCGTGGCCTAGAGGTTGGAGAAGCAAAGGAGAACCACTGGGTCACTGAGCAAGACCCTTGAGCCTCATCACCATCCTGGAGCACCGTAATGTGGCTGCACCTCCACATAGTAGAAATAGGATTGGTCAATGTGGAAAATGAAGGAATTTCCCCAAACGGAATTAATAAACTAGGATTAGTTTAGCTTAAGTCTTGGTTTGACTCCAGGTCTTGGATTAATATAATCTATTTCACATCTCTTACGGTTGTTAATGAAATAAAAAAAAAAAAAGGCCCAAATAGCTTGAAATACGTATTTGGATTCGATTGGCTTGTCAGCAAGGAAGAGTCAGCCTCTAACAATTGGCCAGCATAAATGACAAAGACATTTTACATCATCACTGATACAAACCAGCACTGAGATGCAAAACAATATAAAATAACATAATTTATTTACTGGTAGAGAGGTACAAATCACAGTTTTTTTGGCAGTGGCAGTCTACTACAAACACCAACCCCAGTGTTCTCAAAGTATGAGAAGAATGAAACTCCTCACAAAGACTGGTCCACATTGTTTCCCCATGACTCTTTTTCACCTCAAGTACAGATTGAAAATAAAATCTAAATTTCTAACATAAATGTTTTTTCTCATTTGCAAATATTGGATGTGTATAATTGGTTGTTAAAATGTATAGGCAATAAACCTGAGAACTCTTTCCGTCCCCCTGAAGCTGTCGGGCACCTACCAGGAAAGCTTGACTAACTTGACGAGCCTAATGAGGTCTAAATATATTTACTTTAATTGTGAAAAAGAGTGTTTATTACAGAGTGCATGGTCAATGGATTTCATTTACGTAGCACTTTTCCACTACTTTAGCATCTCCCTCAAAGCCTTTTACATTGTTATTCACACTCAGTCTTTCACACACCAATGGGGAGGGCACCCATGCAAAAGGCACTCAGTCCATCCTTTGGGAGCAGCTGGAATTCAGCGTCTTGCTTAAGGACACTTTGGCATGTTCAGGATTGAACCTGTCACTTGACTTGAGAGCCGAACCGCTCTGCCACCACCACCTCATCAAGGAAGAACGTTGTCTCAAATAGATTGTGAACAGCTGGATTTTCACTGCTGCTCACTTACTAATGAAAACAGCAAAGCTTAAAATACTAAAAATAAAATGGGAACAATAATGATTTCAGTTCTATGAAAAAGTTAGATTTGAATTGGTTTTAAATATTCATCGATCGACTAACCTTGGTTCAGTACAGACTTAATGTGGAGATTTAATTCTGACCCTCCATGTACTTGTTTTCCTTTTTCCAAACATTTTTTTAAACATTTGCTGAGCTCCAGCAGCAATTACCTTAATGTGCCATGGGAAACAGTATTGGTCAAGAGTGTTTCTAAGTTAAAATGTCCTATTGTGAGCCCAGAGACTCAACATGCCTGCAAACCTTCGCAGCATACTGCAAAAATGTCAGCCTCTTATGTCCCAAGAATATCTATGTCTTAAAGTCATGAGTTTAAAAAAAAAGAGTCAATTTTTCCCTGTAATTTTTCTCAAAACTTTAATATGCACCTCACTTCAGAAGCCGGGAATGAAAACATCGTTCATACCAAATGAAATCTGGGCACTGTCACTTTAAATGATGGACAAACTAATCTGAGGCATCTGTCTTTGGTTTTGCTTACTACACATTTTTGGTATTATTGAGTGCCAAGTGAAATGCATTAGTGCTTCTGGCAAAATACTAAATTATAAATCATAATTACCAGTGTGGCGTCAAGGTCTACTGTGAGCTGACTGGCATGGACCTCTCTCTCTCAACGTGTCACCTGTCAAAGCCGGTGGGCAAATAACAGTAATGATGACGCATGTGCCGCTAAGTTATACTGGCGACCCCGGTAACACAATGCCAGGTCAGGACCCTTGCATTGGTGTATCTAACAGCATTAATAAAGTCTGCTTCATTTTGAGGTGCCTGGGCTTGTACACTTGGAAGAAAGAAAAGGCGAGGTAATGGACTCCCTGGGCAGTTTGCCACCTACGGCAATTTTCTAAGTACCAGTTTAATGCACGCTCGCAGTGCTTGGTCTTGTTCTAGTTATATTGTTACCCGATTACAGAGCTGCTGCCTGCGCTGTGCCCCTTAGCCAAACCTCTGTGTATTGTTTGCATTGTACTGCCAAAACAACTGCTGACTAGAGGCCTGACTGACTATCCAGCAAAGTGTTTGTTAACTTTATCTATTTGTCTGAGTGATTTGCTTTTGGGGCCTACCTCATTGTATAATAGATGAATACAGCTCATGTACTTTTATGTAGTCTGTAATACAGCCATTTGGTTGAAAAAAAAAAAGAAAGAAAAAAAGGTGGGTGTAAATGTACAGATGGGCTGTGATTGAACAGCATGTGCAGTATCTACATGGAAATTAATTGTTCCAGATCAAACATCACAGCATGCCGAAGATAATCGGTCAAACGCTGCAGTGTTACAACAGCACATATATTAACGGCAATTTTCTCAGGGTAAGAATACAGTTACAGTGCTGGTTTCAAGTACAATGATGCCGGTAACGCGTTACTCACATATGGCCACTTTTTTCAGGAATGAGTAATCTCATTCGCGTTACCATTTCCAAGCCAGTAATCAGATTAAAGTTACTTAAAGTCACTGTGCGTTACTATTGTAGCGTCCAACGGAAAGGAAAAGGAAGACGAGTTTCAAGTCGTCTGTAAAGCCGCTTTATGACTGAACAGAAGCGACCGCTCCTTCATTCTCCTCCAAATGGACACACACAGGCAGTGCATGCAGTCTCCACATGCTCACCTGACCCGCCCATTCTCCACTCTCAGCCAATCACAGGCCAACTCCTTCTTCGCGTAAAGAATCGGAACCAACAAGCATCGTCACTAAACCTTATCATTGCATCAATAACACAACTGCAGAGATGTTACACTATGTTTGTAATTTTCCTGAGTAAAAATAGATATTGGCAGGAAGCCGCGCCCCTTTTTTGAATCAATCACTCAATCAATAAAATACTTTTTTTGTCCCTGGGAGGCAAAAGGACACGTAGAGCAGGCAGTGCAAATAAAAACATTTATAAATAGTGCAACAGACTACAACTGCATCCCTGGGTAAACAGTGACAATCGGATAATAAAATATAAATACAACAAATAATGAAGGTCAAAGGTTAAAATATAAACACGGTGCAGGAGGCCAGGCAGGGGTTTTTGACATAACCAGTTGTTATTTTCATGTTGAGATTGTGCTGAAAATGTTACTTGTAATCTAACTTATCTAAATCTAACTTTTAAAACAAGTAATCAGTAAAGTAACCAAGTTACTTTTTGAAGGCATAACTCGTAATCAGTAATCCTATTGCTTTTTCGAGGTAACTGGTGCGACACTGTACGTTGTCATACTTGAACAAACTGATACGGTTTACATGAGAAATGCTTCCATCAATGTCGTCAAAGCACATGGAACTATCAGAGAAAGTTAAAGTTAAAGCTTTTGCAGAATAATTACAAAACATGTAATGAACAAACAATTTTTCATGATTCTACGTAGGGGCCTGCTTGCAAGTCCTTGAATTTCACTCGAATACCACAATTGAGATATCCGCAACCTTTCAAACATGTTTGTTCACTTTAAGAACAAAGTGGATTTTGTCAATGAAATCATACATTGAAGCTGAAGATCTGTGTTTTGTTTCTGAAATATTACACTTTTTTTTTTAGGGATTCAGAAACAGTTGTCATAAATTTTGCTGCAAAATCATCGAATCCACGGGGAGAGAACGGCTCGATCCAGCTTTGTGATAATGGTAAGATTAGACAACATCACAGGAACCTTTAGAAATGACCTTTCTACTGTTTTTCTTTGTTTTCTTTATAAATCAGCCGAGTTGCATATCTGGGTACATTCATAAAAGATGCACAGGTCAAACAAAGAAGCAAGCAGAGGCTAAATGTAAGCGAGGATAAGGCCTAAAAATGCCAAAGTCCGTACCCCTTTGCCTCTCTTGTGGCTTCCACTTATGATTCTTATTGTTTGTATTAATCAATAATCTCATTGAAGACAGGCTCTGTGTGGTGGCAACAATCTTTAAAGCCTTTTTTAGATTAAAGAAATGAATCAAAGCTACTTGAGCTGCATCAAAAGTGACAGATCACAGAGGTCAGAATCTCTCCTGTCCCATTAAGAACAGGTTGAGAATATCATCTAGTTTATTTCTCAACATCTTAGTTTTCGTCTCAATGGGGGGGGGGGGGGGGGGGGGGGGGGTAAAGATTTGACCAATCTGCCTTCAAGGGTGTTATCTTTATTCAAAGACAGGAGAAGATGTTCTTGGGCCCTTGATGTAATCATTTTACAACTTCAGTAGTGTCTTTCAGTGTTGACATTCACGTTCGCGAATGTTTTTGAATTGCGAATGCTACGGGTCTATAAACCATCATCACACAAAGCCATAGTCGATTTAGTCGTGCACTCAATATTTTGGTGAACTATTCAGATCTATCTCGAACCTGGAGATGCTGGTGTAACTGAGCTCTGCTAAGCAATCCCTCGACTCTACATTGTGTGGATAAATGATGAATGAGAGGCTTGTTTCAATCTCACTGTTGCCGTTTGCTGCCTTACCGTCTCAACGGGAACACAGCAGATGTGGGCCAAAAGGTCAGTCGTAGAGCTGGCTCACCTCGGTCGTGCAGTCAAGCATGTCCCACTCCAGTGTGGAGAACCACGGTTCAAACCTACTGACTGATAACACCTTTCTGTGTGGAGTTTCCATGTTCTCCCTGTTATTTCTGCACATATTATAGCGCCTTACACTTCAAGGCGTGTACCTGTGATTGTCTTTTTGTGTTAAGTGTTGGTTGGCATGGATTGATGGATGGAGAAAGACCAAACTGTTCGACAAAGAAAAACATCTGATGGAGCACTTGCTATTTCAGGTCTTAAGATTAGATGCTGATGAAATAAAGAGTGGCACTTTGGTGTGTTTTCAAATACAGCCGCCAGACTGCAGAAGAAAAATTAATAAAACCTAATTAAGCACATTATTCCAAGTTCTACGGGATGATGAGACAAAGTATTTGAGGAATATATTTTGAAGAACAGAAATAAAACAACAGAACATTTGCCAAAACGTCCAAAGCGCATATAAATGGATGTGATATAAAAAATGTTTACTTCTATTACACTTAACTACTACTTTTTTTTTTCTCAATTTGCTTGACTTAGTTTTCTCAAAAATGTGTATTTGAACCATTTAATATGAAGATATAGTGAGTTCTTTGAACCACATGCTGCTTTCAGGGACTTTTCACCACCCTCCTCCGTTCACCTCCACTTGTCATTAACAGGACTAAAACAAGGGAAATATAACAAAACATATTAAACCTCACTTCTACACCAAGCGAGACATTCTGGGTGTTCTCATCTTTGTCAAATTGTGATGTCATCAGGTGTTCAGACCTTACCTTGTGGTACTTAGATGATTTTGACTAAAGTATCTGGTGAATCCTGAAATAGTCTGCAACTGTTGTTACACTAATGGATTTTGAAGCCTGTTTTATGCTCTCCTTCATAGCACCTATAACATATTCTGCAATAAAAAACAATGTGTTTCACTAGAATTCGTCCTAGTTGTATACTTTATTTATTTTAGAAAATTCTCACAATAACAAATAATTAAAGAAGAAACATCCTGGTGGGAAAATGTGTTCCTTTATATCCCCCTGCAGCTTTCCTGAGACCACTGCTCCAGTGCGTGATTAGGGTCTGGAGACACTGCAGTGTCTCTTACTTGAATGTGTGCAATGCAGGCTGGTGGGTGTTACTTCTTTGATAAATTTGTGAACAACATCAGATTCCTTCGCTAATTGTAAGACGATAAACAAAGGAGCTTTTGCAACAATTTTATGACTGTGCAGAATTTGTATTAGTCCGTTTTAATGCACATTAAAATACAATAGAGTTATGTGAAAATCTAAGTGATGAATTGGGCAGTTTAATTTCTCAGAGTATACATGACATAGTCCAGTCGACTCCCATTGATTATTTTATGGCTTTCGATTTTTGAGATAAATTCAATTTTGTCGTAATATAAGCTGCAGCCACGGCCAATGGCATGAACAAAGATCAGATACCATAACACTGTGGCAATGTTAGCTATGGGGGAATCTGATTTCCACAAGTTCATTGACGATCCATGATAAACCGTCTCTGCTCAAATGGGGCCTGCAGCACACTTGAGGCATCCATGGGCATTCCCTGTGAGCCACAGGCTTGAACCCCCCCCCCAACACACACACACCACCACTTCCAGATTCCAAATGGTAATATACATTGAAATAGAGCGCCAAGACGGTATTGCCCATGATAAGATGCCTGGCTGTCGATCATAATTAAATGAAAAGGACTTCATGAATCAGAGTAAAATCCTCGGGCAGGTTAACCAGGTGGGTTTTGTAGCAACAGATGGAGGCTGAAAGGGAACATTCTCTTTGGGTAGTCAAAATGAACAAAACACAAGTCAATAATTCTCAGTAAGTAGTTAAAGTCAGTGTTCATTGATGCAGCAGAGAGGTGGACAGCTGTGAATGGCATGCACTCTCACACCGCGATTGGTTTTCCGCACAGCTGGCTCGGAGTTTTATGGCCGCAGTGGAACATGTCTGTCTCCATGTTTTGGTCACAGTTTGACTAACTGTGCTGATAAAGTGCGCGCGCGCGTGTGCAAAGATGAGTCTGGTCTGATGGAAGTGACAATGAACATGTTTTGGTTTTATTTCACTGGATGCGGCGGGGGTGTGTGTGTGTGTGTGGGGGGGGGGGGGGGGGGGGGGGGGGGCAACACACTACACTGAATAGTGTATTTAGCATCATTTGAGACATTTATCTGCACACCTGCTTTCTGTTTGGCCACATAAATGACTAGTGAGCCCTACTATTCAAATGAGAAGTTCGTTTGTGAAAACGCTAGATAAATTTTCTTATTTCCAAAGTACATTTGCTGCTTGAAAGCCTGATTCTTTACTTATAGAAATGCACATTTGCCATAAAATTACTAGGATTTACCCATTTAATCTCTTTTTATGTGAAGTGGACAGTAAGATAAAGTTAAAATACTTACCCACCTCTTTATATTGTGTGTTGGTCATTCTCAGTTTAGTTTTTGTTTTGTCTGTTTGTTTTTGTCACAAACACATTCACAAACACAAACTCATACAAATAACAGACACCTGTCACTCCGAGCTTTGTTTTTACAAGCCTACTCTATTTTTAAATCATATTCTCCGGTTCCCTGAAAGACTGCGCAAACAGCGAGCAGAGAATCCAATTATTTAACGTGCTACTATCTTAACAGCAATTTGCTAAAATTCCATTGTAGGAAAAATAAATGCTTTTATATTTATTTTCTCCCTGTGCCAATTACTTATTCATGAGACACATATGTTTCCCCTTAAGTGGTTTATACATCAGTCTCCCCATTTTCTAAACTAATTACACAAGCGGCTCAAAGAAATGGTGGATAATGCAAATGTGGCCCACTAACACCACTGCTGCAGAATTCAGGTCAGATTAGAGCAGTTCTTTAGGCACCACACAGAATTCACACTTTTGTTTCAGTAGAGGCGGAGTGCGGATGTTTTAAGATGATTAACACTAAATCGCTGCTGCCTTAAAGAAGGTCTCACAATCAAGACAAATTGCTTTCATTACATCTCTTTTTAATGGTCAGTACTGGGGAACATGTCTGAAAGAGCACTGTGATGATCAATGTCGTTGAAGAAACATTGTTCTTGCACTACAGTCTATTTTTTGTACAGCGACTGCATTAATTAGCTTTATTATGACTTCCATTAGCTTAACTAATAAGTCATCACTTTTGAGGTTTAAACATGTTTAATGCTTCATCGGGCATTCGGTAAAATATGAATAAATTGAGCATTTTAACAAGAAACAGTTGTTAAAATATATATTTTATACTTGTTGACATGAGAAAGAATAAGAATACATCATTACACGACAATTATAAAATCAAACCTGTCACAAAGTGGTGTAAAATTGATCAAAATCACAAGTATTTTCTTTTCTGTTCGGGAATTCTCTGAGTGGGCTTCAGCCCTCCTTAACTCTTCATGAACCAGGGGGGAATCAAACCTGCAACTTTTTTTTATCATGAGATGACCGCTCTACCAACCAACCACAGATGATAATAATAATAATTTTATTTACATAGCACTTTTCAGAACACATGTTGCACAAAGGGCTTTACAGTAAAAACACACACAAAAATGGTGGTTAAGATGAGACATCAGATTTGTAATATCTTTTTTAATGCTATGACGATATCCAGTGAGAATGTATACGCATATTTATTAAAAATAAAAAAGGAGATCGCGTTCACAGTCTTTGCTCATTACTTTGTTGATGCACCTTTAGCAGTAATTACAACTTCAAGTCTTTTTCAATATGATGCCACACGCTTGGCACACCTATCGTCAGGCAGTTGAACCCAGTTTAGCGCCTGACACGCTTCATCAGGTTGGATGGGAAACCTCAGTGCACAGTCATTTTCAGATCTCTGGAGAGATCGGAAAATTCAATCGGATTTAAGTCTGTGCTCTGGCTGGGCCACTCAAGGACATTCATAGAGTTTTCCTGAGGCGAGTCCTTGGATATCTTGACAGTTTGCTTTTGGTCATTGTCCTGCTGAAAGATAAACCGACACCCCCAGTCTGAGGTCAAGAGCGCTCTTAAGCAGGATGCCATCCAGGGTGTCTCTGTACATTGCTGCATTCATCTTTCCATATACCCTGATTAGTCTCTTAATTCCTGGAACTGCAAAAACATGCATGCTGCCGCCACCATGTTTCACCGTAGGGATATTATTGGCCTTGCTGTCCAGGGAGTACTTGGTTTCCTCCAAACATGACGCCAGGCATTCATTTCAAAGAGGTCAATCTTATGCCCACAGAGCAGAAAATGTTTTTTCTCATGCTCTCAGAGTCCTTCGGGGGCATTTTGTTAAACGCCAGGTGGGCCATTCCATACAGGCCTGATTAGTGGACCGCGTCAAAGATGAAAGCTTCTGCCTGACAGAGGAACTATCAGGTTCTTGGTCACCCAAAAGGTCCTTGTCTCCGGATTGCACAGTTTAAACGGCCGGCCAGCTCTATGACGAAAGCTTCTTCCATTCATGGATGATTGAAGCCACTGGACACATTGGGACCAGTTGTATTCCTCAAGACAATCCTGTCCCAGAGGTCTACAGACAAATCATTTGACTTCATGCTTGGTTTGTGCTCCGACATGCACCGTCAACTTTGGGACCTTATAGAAACAGGTGTGAGCCTTTCCAAATCAACTCAATTTGCCACAGGTGGGCTCCAATGAAGCTTTAAGAAACATCTCAAGGACTATCTTGGAAACAGGATGCTCCTGAGATAAATTTTGAGCGCCGTGGCAAAATATATATATGCACAAGTGATTTCTTCATTTTCAATGAATGTTTTCTGTGTTCAATACAATATTCAAGTAGATGCATGGCTAAAAAGCACAGGACGCAAACATTATGAGGTTTATGCACAACAGTCGTTTCTGCTATTCTAGTCTATCCATCCCTTATCATTTGCTCTTAGAATTACGTGATATTATGTGATTTTGCATCTGACTATATCGGGTTGCTTACTGCTTATGGACATGTGATGTTACACAGAATTTCCTTGATTAATAAGAACACATTTAAATAAGCAGCCCGGGATCCGTGCCTTTGTCCTTTCGTATTCGACAAACTTCCGCAACAGAACAACGCTGCAGGCTGCACTGTCTCTTATAGTCCTAATACTGATAACTGCACCGTGTTTATGAGCTAAATTCTGTCCTGAAGCCTCTTTTCAAAACTTCATTAAACCGCCTGCGATGCATTTTGAGGAAGCAGTCAGTCGTGCTGGCATGTGGATAGACGGACTTTGTAAAATAACATTTTTCCACCACCACCATCCCAAAAAAAAAGCTCGACTTTGATTTTCGAATCTTTCTGGAGGTTAAAAAAAAAATCTTCATGCACTGCAGAAAAAGTCGAAAATCAAATTCGAGATTTTTTTTTTGAAGTGCATGAAGGTTGTTTTTTTTTCTTTTTCTTCAGTGGCCCTAAAACTCCATTTTCCGTAAAAAATTTACTTAAAAAGTCTTTCCTAAGAACCAATCTCAGATATGCCCTACATGATGAAACCTTGAAAGTTTGCATAACATTTAGCAAACATCAGTAGTTGGCAAAGAAGTCGGAGAAGTATCACTAATCACTTCTTGGCAAACAAAATGTCAAGCTACAAAAGTGAAAATCCACTTTATGTAACTTTTTTTCAAAAGTGTCACCCCATTTTCTGTTTGGAACTGAGATATTACCTATGACCAATAGATCAAACAGTAATCTGGATGTACTGTATCGCCTAACTTTTTGTTTTGAAAGCATGAATTTTTACTGACTTATTTTTAATGTTTGTAACAACAACATGTGGAGCGAGGGATTGAACCACCAACATGCAGAATGGCCACAGTCAACAGTTGAGCTTCCATCTGAACTTCAGAGCTTTCCAAAAGCTTCATGCTCGGCTCACAACAGAAGGAGAAATATAAATATCGATATTTATATAACTCATTTCAAGCCTTTGCTTCTTGTTGTCGGTGTGACATAAATACCCTCAAAACTCTGGGCGTGAAGACATCAAGACTGCTGCACTGCTACAGCATGACAATGGATTAATCACATGCTGGGTCCTACAAGTGACAGGGAGGGAGTGCATTGAATGAAACAACGCCTTTTCTTGGGGATTTGCCAGTAGGCCCATCCTCTCAAATGGCATGTGATGATAACCTCCTTGTCTTCTGCGCAGAGATTAACAGCCAGGCAAGCTGTATAGATGAACATGCTCCGGTGGTGCGCATGGACTTGGAGAGTCATAGAGGTCAAAGACTATCTAAACAGCAGATGGTTTGTTGGGCCTCGTTGGGAGTATGTTGGAATGGGGCTGAAACACAAGTTCACATCTGCTTATGGGCATTCGTTTCAGAGGCAGAGGCCTTTAGGACATCTTTATAAATCATACAAATTATAATAACATAATAAATGAATCATCTTTAAGCCATATCAATTGATTAAATATTAAAGATCTAAAGTAATATATTTGATGTAATCACTAAATAAATAGGGACAAGATGCAAGTGTAGTGAAGCTGATGTGAGGGCAAATATGCAGGCTGAAGCTATAAATGCCACAACAGTACCCATAATATAGGTTTTCTGAAAACTGCACACCTTCCAATCAGATCAGGCCTTTTAGTGTTTTAATGAAGTGACTATATGCATGGCCTCGACCATCAAAATAAAAACAGAAATGTGAGATGGCACCTGCCCCTCAGAGCAGTATGTGCTGTAGCAGCTGTCGTGTCCTAAAGCAGCTCAACCATACTATTCATTGGAAAGTCAAAAATCCAGCTGGAGTTTTCAAATAAAATGATCCTCTGAGCAGCATATTTTTAACATCTGGGAAAAACAAAATCATATCATACGAGAAATTTGTAAAAAGACAAAAAAAAAAAGCAAGCCGTGCATGAATTCAAACGAGTGTGGTCATACTCCATTACCTCAAGGTGGGTGGGGAGGCTTGACTGCCAATGCACTCACACATGAGACAATAAGACACCATCAAATATAAATGGACTAGTGAGCTCAAAAAAGCTGTGCAGAAGATGGATGAATGGACGGATGGACGGATGGACGGACGGAGTACATACACGGTAAATGTTAGATTCAGGGTCAGGGTAGACCTGGACGACCACAAAACACATGCACACACTCAAATTCACACCGAGGAATACGTTTACATCACAATTTACCCCAAATTGCTAAACTCTGTTCAAGTGCTTCTACCCAGGGACAGCATATCCATTTGTCAAGAATACTTTCTGCTACAACAGGGTTCCAACAACACGGACATTGCACCGAGGAGCAAGAAATAAAAGGAAAGTATAAATGCCAAGCCCAAAACATTCTGATTCATTTTGATTTATTTTTTTGTCAAAACAAATCAGATCTGGTAAAACAGCGTGTATTCATTGAAAAGAAAAAGTTTAGCCAGGCAAATCCTCTATTTTGGTATTCACGAGCAGACACAAGCCGTCTGTTAGTGGAAATTTAGCTCTGTTGAAATGTGTTGTGCCCATTCTAGTATCTGTTGTCAGACAACTCAGTTCTAAGGCTTTGCCTGTGTGAGTGGCTGTTTTTCCATTTTCTCCACTACACAAAAAGACTACATACAGGAAATATCATACTCGAGCCAGACCATAAACTATTACGAACTGAGGAATTGTTTATAGAAAGATAGGCACATTTCATTATTTTCTGTAAGCATCACTTTGTCAGGAAATGGAAGGTAAATCTCAGTTTATGGCCTTAAATAAATTTCTGCGAACGCCTTCTGTAATTCAGTTTCTGGGACTCTATGTTGCTTGGTCATCATCCACATTTCTTATGCTCAGACAAGTATCGCAAACGACTCATCACATAGTCCTCAAGGCACAGTCACAATGTTTAGTCAGCCAATGTGCATGACTTGTGTAGTGTAATGTACCCTTAAACCCAACCCCAGTTATGAACTTTGCAAACTCATATCCGAATTCACAAAAGCTTAAATGACTGACAATGAGAACTTCCGACCGTACCTCAAGTTTTTATGACATTTTATGCACAAATAAAACAATATTGAATTTTACATAGTTAACCCCAAAAAGGCACCGGCTAAAACATTCCATATTAAAATATTAAACCCCAGATACTTTTTGAATCTATAATCAAGAAGAATCAAGACCTTTATTCATGACAAACACAAATATACACAGTATATTATGCAGCAAAATTTATATTTTTGCTCCACCTCTGTCCTGTGACCCTAAGTGGGTGGTATGCCCTCTGCTGCTCTTTGCAGTAGTCCACAATCAGCTCCTTGGTTTTGCCGATGTTCAGGAGGAAGCTGTTGTCTCTGCTCCGGTCCTCCAGGTGGGCAATCTCCATCATGTACATCATGTAGATCAAACCCTCCACTATTGTGTTGTCAGCAAACTATGATGACATTAGAGTGTGATGTGTGACACACAGTTATACATGTAAAGTACAACAATCCAAAATCTACCTCAAAATTCTCCAGGGTTTTCTTGAGATAACTGGTTGAAGCACAGCCAGGAGCTGAAAAGTATTAGGAGCAACAGATGGAGTTTCAGTGTCTAGACATGCTCGGTTTAAAGCGAGCAGGCCTGAGGGTTTGCTGACTGGTGAGAATGCTGAAGGCTAGTAGGCTACAGACTCTCCCAACAGAGACTGTACTCCCTCGGAAAGCTGGGTCAGACTCATCTCCCTCAAAAACTGCTCACAAACATCGTGCGCCATTGTTGAGATCTTACTGACCTACTGCTGTACTGGGGGTGGGGGTAGCTGCTGTACTGGGGTGATTTAGCTGTACTGTGTTGGACAGGAAGGACTTGTAAACATGTGGTAATAGCAGCATAGTGCATTGCAGCACATTGAGACTACACTACCTACCCTCTGAGAAATATATACTGGCAGACTTCGAAGTAAAGCCAAGAGAATCACCAGAGACCTGTCACACCCAGGACACTCTCTTTTCTCCCCCCTCCTCTCAGGTAGACATCACAGGACACTTAAAGCCAGAACCAACAGACTCAAAAACAGCTTTAATCCACAAGCTGTCAAATGTCTTCTACCGCCTCCTGACTGATAATGTCACATGCCTATAAGTGAAATATTCATGTTCAAGTGCAATATTTCTGCTTAACTGCAATATTCATGGCCATATAATGTTCACAGCTCTGGTTCATACTTGCTCTGTTGTATATATTTTATAATCATTTATTTTTTTAATTTGTTGTCAATCTATGTTTAGTCAAGGATCTAAGATCAAGGATATTTTATTGTCATTGTATATTACTACAATGAAACCTTGTTGGCACTTTTAAAAACAAAATAGTGTAACAAACAACAACAAACAGCTTAAAAAAAGAAAACAAGAATTAAAAAATAGAAACAAGTATTTATAAAAGTGCAAGAAGCATAATAGTGCAATAAAGTACATTGCCTACTATAACGTGTCTGGCATGTCTGACTTGAAAATGCACATTAAAATGTTCATGATCCGTCAGTAAGTCTCTGTTTGAGAGCAGGGGGGTAGGGGGGCAGGGGGTGGTGTAAGAGTTCCAGCTCTGGGTTGTGCGTGTTTGTGGGCAGCGGAGAGCGAGGGAGGTGGTGTAATGGAGGCAGCAGCCCTGGGAAAAAAGCTGTTCCTCAGCCTGCAAGTTCGTGTTTTGACGGCACGGTACCTTCACCCCGACAGCAGTGGGACACAAACAGGAAGTGTCCTGGGTGGCTGATGTTGATGCAGATGGCCCGAGCTATTTTCTGCATGCGCTTAGCGTACACAGAGTTCAAGTACAGGAGCTCAGCTCCCACGACTTTCTGTCCCACCTTTACCACCCGAGACAAATCTTCTCTGTCCATCGGTGTGCAGCCTCTGTACCACACTGTGTCGCCCTGGCAGAGGATACTCTCGATAGTACTTCTGCTGAAGTCTCTGAAGCAGTTGTGGAGTCAGATCAGCCCGCTTCAACTTACTCATGAACAGCATCCTCTGCTGGGCCTTTTTTCACCAAGCTGGAGGTGTTTAGTGTCCATGTTAGATCTTTGACAATGTGCATGCCAAGTAATTTAACTAATACAGAGAGCACCAAACTGATTCCCATTTGTTTTTATAACAGTGTCAGTAAAAACCTTTTAATTTCAACTTCAATTTTGATTATATATCAATCACCCCAATGTATTTGAATGAGCATTTGGCATTCAGTCAACCAAAGGCTGGCATTATAAATCAACATCCTGGCCAATTACCAAGAAGAGTAGAGTTCTTTTTTGGGGGATTGAAGAAGGAACAGGTCAACAATAAATATGATGGCGACAGCAGGATGTAGCATTAATAGAGATGTTGAGAAGGAGACCTATTCGGAAGAAGCCTTGGTCTGTTAAACACCTCAAGGCATGTCACAATGCCACTCTGTCCCTGTATCACTTGACATCCTTCGTAATTCTTCTGTAAGAACCCGGATGTCTATGTATATTCTCATTTGTCCAGGTCGGGGGGGCATCCCATGCAAATTGAATCAGGTCAATTAGACTTGGTCATATGTCTTGGAAGACATTTAGCCTCTTATCCAAGTGGCTTCATCAGTTTATGCTGTTCACTAGACTAATCGGACGAGGGGCAAATATCTTTCAAGACATATGACCAAGTCCAGTTGACCTGATTCAATTTATATCGAGATTCCACAAGGTGGACATAAATACAGACAAAAGAAAAGCAGAGTACGGACAAAATACTTTGTACTGACATGTATATGTAACTTCTATTAGGCATAAATTAGCCTTTAAGCTTCCTTAAATGTGATCGTAGCGATTTTCAACTTTTCTACCGACTACGCTGTTATTCTAGTTAGGAAAAGGCATCTATATTAGTTTCTGCAAGATGTAGATCATAGTAGTCATGCTGGATGGTCTACATCACAGTTTTGAATTTTTTCACTCTGTCAAAGGATTATCTCAAGCTATCTTTGATTATAGGACTGTAAAATTGGCTATTCTTGAACCCTTTGTCACTGTGTGACATGGGACAAACTTTTTGAGGATCCATTTTTTTTTTTAGACAGCCCACAATCTGGAAGTGTATATAGCAGCATTAGTGAATGGGTAGAGGAGAAAGTCACAGAGAATCCAGGACAAAGAAAGGTTAATTGAAGTCAATGCAATTCTTTGTGAATTACTTTCTCTTAATTAAGCTCACTATGTTGAATCATAATGTTAATAACAAACACAGATCTGTTACTCTGTAACTATAAAGGGATGTATAATGGATTCAGCCCAGTCCAGTTCTAAAGGATGTTCCCTAAAGGCTTTCAAAATGATGGCAACCTTTATTTGTTCCAACAAGTCACAAAACTTTGTGAGAGGTAAGCAAGGAGCATGCACCCACCATTATTGTATGAGTTCCCTTATGCTTCCTTGATCGAAACTACTTCTAATCCGTATATGAGACGTTGAAGATCTGTTCAGTATTATGGCACACCTGCAGTACATAAGCTGACTTTTGATGTGTAATACCATCAGTGACAAGACAAACGGCCGCTGCAGAGAAGAGGAAAACTGCTCACGTTAGGATGCTGGCATGTGCTCATTCCCATATGTCACTTCATTCTAAAACAGAGGGAATGTTCCCTGGGGGAGGCTTCTTCAAAGACTGATAGACACCTCAGTTCTTTAAAATGAGTCTTGAACATCTGATATTCCGACAATTAAAGCAGTCTCTTGTGGCCTTAATTCAGGAAAGAATATGCAACCCTGAACTCAATGCATGCATTTTCTAAGGCAGACAGTTGTGCTATTGGTCCATCATTTAAAACACATTGTATACAAAAAATAAGAAAAACAGATCACTTTACACATTAGTTGTTTGGCTGTTCATGGAACTTATATTAAGTGGAAATTCATATCATAACATAATAAAAATAAGAAGAATATCAATATAATTTATGTATAATACTTAAACTTCTCAAAAAATAACAGAATAAAACCTAAAATACAGTGAGTCATTAGCTATTATTAGTGTTCCTTACTCTTTACCTATGTTTATCTTCTTTCAATTAAAAAAACAAAAAACAAAACAAAACACAACTGTACTTTACTACTACTAGAGCAGTATTTTCATAAACATGCTTTGCATAAACCACAAAACTAAAACTTAGAGTGTGAGTGCTTATGCAGTCAAAGGAGGCTTTAGCACAGCCTCACTGGAAGAAATACACAGTGATCATCCATTGCTTAAACACCCTCAAAAGCAACATTCTTGTACAGAAGGGGAAACATAATAGATTCTGAGTTACGACTTAGGAACAATCCTGAAACTTATGTGACTGATATTGGAGAATAAAACTCAAATTGACCTGATGGACTTTAGCAGTAAAAGTCCTGTGTGGACTGTCATAAAAACAGCTGAAAAGATATCTCTACAATGTTGAAACTTAAAAGTATTATCCAGCTTTAAGAAATAGTGGTATCAAAACTCTTGCCGTCATTTTACATCATTTGAGGTGTGCACGTCTTCTTGATGTATTCTATGAGGATTTCTTCCATAATGTTAACATACGCTCTCAGATTAATCGTTGTTCAAAATGAATAAACGAACCAACAGCACGTTGAAATGCCTTGGATATACTATGTGTTGTCAGGGCAGGCAGATGGATGTACATGGATAAGTGAGCTTGTCTCACAGTGAGAATATACACAGCTGGAGTATGGTGTGGGGCATTTGGGTTTGCATGTTCTCCCAATGTGTGTGTTGGTTTCCTCTGGGTCCTCCGGTTTCCTCCCACAGTCCAAAAAACATGGATTGACGTTAGCTCGTGTTTCTAAATTTCCTATAATTGTGAATGCGAGTCTGTGGTTGTGGTTGTGTGCCTCTCCGTGTTGGCCTGTAATGGATTGCCGGCCTGTCCATGGTGCATCCAGTCTTTGCTCATAGTCAGCTGGGAGCGACCCCTGTGATGCTAAATTGGATAAAGTGGTGCAGAGGATGGATGGATGGATGGTGCTAAGTGGGATTTTTCCCTCCTCTGCTTGATGTGATGATGCTGATTCTATCACATGTCACATGAACTCTGGTGTGCTGTTTCTCTCCCTCTGTATCATTCATTTAGATTTGCACTAAGGAGGCTCTTCGCCCACTTATGTCTTTAACCTCATTATATGTATTTGCAGGGCATGATTACTCACTAAGATCTTTATTTTCTTTTGCCTTTTAGATTGATGAATTGTGACCCAGTATGTATGGTTTGTTATCGCATGCTTGACTGCTGCTGTCCTCAACCCAAGTAACATACGTCAGTGTTGGACAAGTCAAGCAGAATGCAATGTTGAAATAAACCTCTCAAATAAATGTCAATCTGAAGGCACATCAGGTAGTCAAGTTGCAATATAGCTGGGACTGGATGGACGTCTGAATGAAAAATCTAGCCATGGCCACCCGTGTGAAAAGGAGCACCTGAATGGACTTTATCACTACTGAAATGAAAAACTGACCCTGTGACCATGCAAAGTCACAATCCTGCTCTACGTTAGTAAAATGTGCTTGTACAATTAGTGCCACTCACATACAGTGCAGCCAGTTGAGGATTTACAAGATTGCATAGAGCTAGAAAAACAAACCAAAAAACAAACACCACATGCTGTATGTTCCAATGTCTCATATTTACTTGTTAAAATAACTATTATTTCTTTGCCCAATTTAAAGAATGGGTTCATCTGTTTCAGTAAATTCTGGGAATTGAAATTCATTTAGGGTCTGTGCAGACCCCAGGGGGTCGTTATGATTAAGGTTGTAGATTGAAACTGTTTAAGGAGTATTATTCAAATAATGGTGAGCCACCGTTAAGTGCATAGACCACAGAGTGAAATATTTAGCAATTGCTGAGTCATGCTTTCAAGCCTTCAAGTTGCTGACAGGGAAGGTTTGCCATATTTGCTAAATATGTAGTAATCACATCTGCTCTGATCATTCAAAAAAAATAAGTGTTTAGTGTGATGAGTGTGTCCGAACCTGCTAAACTAATTGGGAACAGTTTCTCGTTCATTTACGGAGGACAACTTGACATGAGATGTTGTTGGGGGCCGATCAGACCCCAGACAGTCTTTTTGTTGATATGTGCATTTGTGTCTCAAAATAGACTAGTAGTGTCTCAAACATGGTATTGTGGTGTGAGTTTGGTGGAAAGTTGATTAGAGAAGCCTTGAATATTGACAGAAAATTATCCAAATTCAAGTTTTGTCATTTGTTGGCCAATAGTGCCGTCTGTAACTTTACTGTCTGTTGATTGCGCATATGGGACAAAGTAACAACACAATAACATGAGCTAGGTCAGTCAGTTTATTGCAATACACCTAGTGTTATAGATAGGTGAATCCATTTGGGGTTCATGCAGCGAGTTGTCCTGATGAAGGCTAAACAGCGTTTGAGTTGTGAATAGAGACGTGTGGCTGATTTTCTGCTAATAACTGCCACATATTGAAAGCTGAAGTGATCTTGAAGAAAGTGGACCATAGCACACCTTCATTGGACATTTTCTGACAATTTTTCAGCAATAATATCTAAATAAAAGCAGGCATTCTTGTTTTGAGAGGGTTTTTTCTTCTCATTTGAAAGAGGTCACTGTATGTGCGTACTATCAAATCAATGCCCTAGCTGTTGAATAAAAATAAAAGGTGGCCTGAGCAGGTGGAAATATACTCCCACATTAGCTTAACTCACAGGTGCAGAAACAGGGTTCATCTGATTCCACAAAATAACCATGCAGGTGCAAACAACAAGAACATTTGTATGAATAAAAAGGTCATTACACTGGCCTGTGAGCCCCTGCTGGTTTGCACCTGCATAAAAGGAGACCGGGTCTCAAAAAACCTACGAACAGTGTCAGATATTCAAATAATCGTACCACTTTCAAACTGCCCTGAAGCGTATTTGGTTGAAGCAAGTATAGATTACAACTAGCACTTCAATTCAATGCTTTAATGGCAAGCCTCTAGACTATAGTAAAGGCTTTAATTTCCTTAACTATGACAGTAAAGTGTTCAAAGTAAAATGCCACTTAGTTTGACGCTTTCTAACTGTCTGCTTAAAGGTGTATTTTTGCCTTCAGCAAGGCCACATGCTGTCAATGAAACAGACTCCAGATTTCCTTTGAGCTGACAGTGACTTTCTCCAACTACAAAACAAGTTTGACACCAAGGTTTCACTGCTGCTCTTATGCCACCAGAGATATATAAACATGTACATATATTTTGTCATCTATTGGAACTGTTGTAAGTAATCACAAAAGCAAAGTCCACTCTATTTTAGGATTATTTAGCTTTGTTTTCATCAACTCCTGTTTCAATGTGCACACAACATTTAAAAGGATTGTTGTTTTTAACATTGCAGATTTGCCTTTTCGAAAGGCAGCTACACAGATGGTTCCCTCGAATCCATTTAGATTTATCAAGGTAAGACAATGAATTAAAGTCAACAAGACACTTTGAAAGCACACGAGGAGTGAATTTTAATGAATCTGAAGGTTTTCCCTCAGCCTTTTCCCTGCCAAGATGGATGTAATGGGCACTGTGCTCAGTAACTCAGTATGAAACCCCCTGGAGTGCTGGGTTGTGGTTAGACTTCTGTTTGTGCGTACTTGCATGCGTTAATGGGCAAAGTCGAGAATGTAGCCATTCTATAAACTGCCGTTCATGAAAGATGGATGGGCAGAAAGAGCATTAGTGATAACAGGATGGGCGTGTCATGAATTTTCAACATGCCACCTTTCACCCAGTGTCTCTAACCTCATGTATTTGTAAAAGACATTTCATCACTTATGTCAGCTTCACCTGGGGACAACCAGCGGGAGATATGCATGGCTCCTTCTACATCAAATTATCACTTCTCTGCCACGTGTGACGAGAGACATGTCTTTTACAGGGGGAAAAAAAATAAAAGATTTTATCATCCCCTGAATACCTATTACCAAGAATGTCTAAACAAGTGTCACCCCTGTGATTGTGTTAGTTAAGCCACAATGCCAAACATGCAATGAATTAAACTAAATTTTCTGGTCAAAAGAGACACAATTTTCAAAATGAATATAAAGCATTGCTCCTGCAATTCAATATGGTTCTCATGTTACCTTAATAAAAACTGTTGGTATCATGAAAAGACTGCCCTCAAGGGAGCATCGATGAATTTAATAATGTGTGCATAACATTGCCATTTGTAACTAGAAACTGGTATTCAGAGATAGAGAAGTGGTGTGTCATCCCCAAGCTGGTGAAATGCATCACACTGGAAAACTTTCTCGTCCTGAGCCTCAAAATATGAACGAAAACATGACGACAACATGCAAGTGGACAGCATTTCTGTTTCTACTACCGACTCTTTAAAACCACGGCTGATGATAATAGTTGATGCCATAATTGTGCAATGTTTTTGTGTCCTTTATATTCAGATGTGTATGAGGTCACGCCACTGCAAGAGAGTGTCGATATGATTGTGAAAAATGACATTTTTCCAATTGTTTCTACAGAGCAGAAGCATAATAAAATGAAAAATGAATAACATACACACAGTGGGAAAATTGGGTAAATGAATATTCATGCCCTGGATCACTCTAACAAGCACAGTGAGTCTTAAAATGTCTTTTCACAGTCTATAGATGAGCATTCAGTTTTCTTTGTACGCTAACTGCATTTGCCTGATTGCTTTTTCTGTTTGTGAATGGTTTGTTTGGAGAAAGGCCTTGGCATGGGGTATAAGGCATCACTTAATCCTCTGGCAATAAGGAAGAAAGGATAAGAAACAATGTGAAGGCATGGCAGAATAGGCAAGCAATGATGCTTCTCAATGGTGATCATTCCGGCATACTCTGGTACTGCATGCTCAATGGATTTTCTGGTTATAGTGCATGCCTCAGTTACTGCCAAAAGCCACCCGAGTGAACTGACAGAATGTGTCATTTAAATGCGACCTTTCCTGAAAGATGTATGCTATTCTTGGCAGATACAGGCTTGGTTGTTTTCATGAAAGGTGGGTTTCACCGGTGCAGAAAACATAGAAAGTGTGTTGAATCGTTACCTTTTCTTTGTTTTTGTTATTGTTGTTCGGTTCTAACCCCCAAATTTGAATTCGGAGACTTAATGCATTTTCCCTTGACTTTATCCATCTGTGTAAGCACAGCAGGCAACCACGAGAAAAGGCCAGCCATTTTCCCCAAGCAAGCAAATAAAAATGCAGCTGACTCACTTCACCATCCATGTGAAGGAAAAAGCTGAGAAATTGGGAGATTGCTTGGTAATGACTGTCATGTGTGTGTCCTGCACTGAACTTCCTGCTGTTTGACAGACTATGATGGTGGAAAACTTTGTCCTGGTAGCACCTTTTCAATGACACAGCCAGTTTCCATATTTAATGACTTGAAGTAATCCCTTTTTGTAAGTAAACGGATGTTTTATTCTCTTCAGTTAGTCTTTTGTTAAAAAAAAAAAAAAAACTGCAATTACTCCTTCAGCCAATATAATAAAAGATAAATGATAAACAACCGGTTCATCCTGTATATACCCATGAAAAAAAACAGAACATATAATTCGTCAATACATTATTGCTTATTAAAATAAATGCTAATGATTAGGTTGTCAACTTCTCCCGATGCAGAGCGCGTGGCAAAGAAAAAGCTTGTTCTGAAAGATGCTGGTCTTAATATGAACTCCATGAGCAGTATCTAAGGCCATATTTCACCTTTGTAAAAGGGAGAAAAGAGGAGCATCATTTAGGCCCAGCACAAGCTCTGCGGCAAACATTTGAAAATATCAGACGAATCACAGGCCAAATATTTAAGTGTAGAAGTAGAGATGGTCACCAAAAGACACTTTAAATTTGAAGGAAGCAAGAGAGAGAGAGAACAAAGAGAGGATGAAAGGAAAGGAGTGTCTCGAGTGGGAGTGGAAGGTCTGTATATTGTTAAAAATAAATACGGAAAATGATGTCCATATAGTAAATGTTCGCTGCCTTACTGTAGCCCCGAGGCCAGCAACTCACCACTTCGAAGCTGCATGCGACTCCTCTGCCCCTATGTCAAAGCATTATATAATCAACTATGAACACACATTTCTATGTTAATTTTGAGTTTGTTGGGCAGCGGTCAATCTTGAAAAAGACTCAATATTTAGCAGTTGGAAGTGAGGAATGTAACATTTATTTTTCACATTGATTTTACCTAAAATAGATCAATACATTTTGTCCCACTATAGCAATTGAGTGCATTTAAAACTGGTATTAAATGTTTGGTTTCCTAAATTTTGCTATATATGCTTAGCTCAGTAATTTAGCCATGAAGAACATTTACAACAAAATTTGAAAAAATACATTTTTAGTTAGAGAAGCTAATTTACTAATCCACTCCCAGAGTTAAAATGACTAATACATCGAAAACAAAAACCCTTAAACATAAAAACTACAAAAGAAATTAAAAAATGCTAAATAAGTGACAAAGGCTGAAGATGATAAAATGGCTCAATTGAACAAATTGAAAAAGCACACATAAGAAAAACAAATTAATTGAAGTATAACAAAACACCAATGTTTGTCAGTTCTTTTTTACTTGATTGCTGTCCATCCAGTTGGTCCTAGGCCAACTTTAGGTTCAGCTTCTATAACAGGTTCTATCAGACAGGTCTAACTGGGACCATCCTGACCGGACACCTCAACCACCTCCTCTCAATGTGAAGGAGAAGTGGCTCAACTTCAATTCTGTTCTTGACGGTTGACCTCCTCACTCCATCACAAAGAGTGACGCTTGCCAACCTGCTGTGAAAACTCATTCCAGCTGCTTTTATGCACCGTTGCTTTCTTTTGGTCAGGACCCAAAAGTCATGACTTTAGGTGAGAGTGGGGATGTTGACGTACTGGTAAACAAAAGAGCTTTCAAGAATTTCCCTCTGGGATTAATAAAGTATTTCTATTCTATGACTTTACAGTTCAGCCCCTTCTTCACGCCAACCAGTACAAGGACTTCATTACTGCAGCCTGGGCCCAATAGTTGACCAACACTCTACAGTCCCTGTTTTTGAAAAACGGCACCACCATTCCAGTCTGCCAGACACTGTTAATGAGGTCTGTCCAATACTGCAGAGACATGTCAACCTGTACAGCCCCACATTATCCAGAACCTTAAGTATCTCATGTACTCCTGGGGCTTTGCCACCAAATAGTTTTTTAATCTACCCTGATGACTTCCACCAGGGAAATGGATGAAGATGCCCTAGAAGCATTCAGCCCTGCCTCCTGTGAGAGAGGCATGTCGCATGGGTTCAAGAGGTCCTCTAAGTGCTCCCTCCACTTCTTGACAATATCGTCTTTCAAGGTCAAAGACCCCCCCATTCAGAGCCAAGCTTGAGGAAGACTAATATTTGCTCTTTTAAATATGTTTTCTGGCAGCAGATAGATTTTATTTGATGGAAAGTTGGAAAAGACTCCATTGGTCCTTTGGTCATAAAGGTTGCAGACCTCTGTTGTAGCCCAGAAGGTCCCCTTATGTCCGGCCGCAAACCTTATCAATCATTAAGTGTCTTTACAGCTTTATCTGCACTTTGCAATCACTCTGTGAGGAGCGATAAAATGTCTAGTTGAGCAACACATATTGAAGATCAAGTTTACAGGTTTCATCAATATAGGTTTTAGGCAACTATTTATTGAGCTATGGCCTAATCTTGCCATCTTTTGGGAAATTTATTGCGAGAACCTTCCAGCAAAAACTTCACACACAACCTGTCAGTTTTACAATTTTAGGCTATTCTGCTCCCAAAGCATGCCTTCTTTTAACTGGTAAAAAGAAAACATCCATAAATATGCAGTGTGTCCGCAGTTCTCGAAAAAGACAAACAAGCTTCTTTGTTAAAATATTTCTTTTTTTAGATTTGTTTATTCATTTATTGCTAGATCTTCCTTTGTTGACAGGCATAAATCTTTAGCTGCTAACATTTTTCTTTGATTTGGAAGTTGCCTTATTGAGAAAAGAATCTGTTGTTGAAATGGTTTAATTTATGATCTTTTTCGGGGCACAGATTTATTCATTTTGGGTATTCATTCATCTCAGTTTCAAAACTTATTTTGTGGTAAGAAAAGCCTCTGGCTGCTATTTTGTTTTCAGAAGTTGTTTTTTTTATTACGTTGGACTAGATTAGACCAGAGGCAGCCCTGTTATAGTTTTAGACCTACATGATTAGTCAAAAGACACCTAAATCTAGTTTAGTGAGAACTCAGACAAACATCACTTCATTAAATAAATTGTTACTTTTTTTTTTTAGCAAGGCTTTGAATACCAACAACAGCTTTGAAATTCAAAATTACAAGTATTTCTAGGAGTGCATGTAGAGTCACCCTTTCAGGTATAAGTTTAAGTTACAGGAGCTCTTTAGAAGCACTAGGGAAAAGGGAGGAGGAGCAAGCAGCCAACAAAGCCATCCTGTCCAGGAAAATAAAATCCCAAAACACAGAAATGTCTGTAGCACAAGTAACATAGAAATCTCATGAACACAACCAACACTAAAACAGAGGGGAGGGGGAGACACAAGAAAAGCCCAATGTATACCAAAGCCACCAGGTGAAGACAATCACGCACTCAGGCTGTTGCGACCCAACTCTGCTAAGAGGAGGATGTAGGTGTAGGAAGTAATAACCAGATGAGTTTGGGTGAAGTGAGGGTTTTATTAATTCAATTCAATTTTATTTGTAAAGCGCTAAATCACATCAACAAACATCTCAAAGCGCTCTTACAATGATAGAGTACAACAGGACCCAACTAAACCCTTCCAAAGCAAGCAGGTGTAACAAGCAACAGTGGCCAGGAAAAACTCCCTCGCATGGAGAGAAGTTCATAAGAACTCCCTCTTCAGGAAGAAACCGTGGGGCGGACCCTAGACTCTGGAAGGACGGCCATCCGCCTTGACCGGTTGGGGGGAGAAGTACATGGGATAGGACAGGGAGAGAGAGGAAAAGAAGAGGGAGAGAGAGAGTGGCAGACAGGCCAGATAAGTACAAATACTAAGACTATTAGTAGTTCTCGGGTTTACAATAATCAAACAGAACCACAAAGACACAATACCACAGAGGGCCAAACAGGTAATGCCCAATAACTACACAATGTTTGCTTTAATATGACATAAAGGCAACTTCGTCACGAGAAGGCCTTTAACTAAAGTCCAACTAACACAATAAATTAAACAAGAGCGGCAAAATGGAAACAAACAAACCTACTAATTAACACAAAATGAAACAGCTGGTACCTTCACCAAACTGTTGGACGATGGGTCCTGTTGACCAATGTTTAACTCACACACAGATATCGTAAGGTTTGGAGTGGAGCTGCGTTCAAAAGATCACACAGCAATTCAAACACACCAAGGTTCTCGGGGCGGGGCGGACTGAACAGGCACTTCCTGCATCATCCGCCCCGAGGAGCCGGCTGGAGCTGGTTAAAATAGTCTCGGCTGGTGGGCGGAGCCGAGCCAATCTGCAGTCATTTTCCAATCAAAGTGCTCCACATCAGGACAGGAGGAGGAGGAAGCCGGTGAGGGTACCTCCTGTCAAACAGCACAAGAGCATCAGGGCGGGTAACAGCAATCAGACACCGAGAGGAGAACCCAAGAAGTCTGAAACGAGAGACAGAATCAGAATCTCAAAATATCACATGAAACTAAACATGAGTCATGACACACCCAGAGCAGTGGGTTATAAGCTTCTTTCCTTAATCTGTATACCGCCATCCATCAACAAAGTTAAAGTCGCACAAACACAATGGTCCCACAGCAAGAGATAACGCGCAAAAAAAAATTGAACTTAAATTTGAGAAATGACCCAAAAAAAACCACACAAAAGGCAGTCAGATAACAGAGTTTGGGGGGGTGAGAATTTCTCACTAAAGGTGGACAAATTGAATTAGAAAAGTGGCATAAACTGAAAGCCACCTACAGATAAGGCCAACTGGAAAGAAACCTAATAGAGCTCACCTCTGAAGTGTCTTTTGAATTTTAATACATCAGAATGAAAACATCAGCTCTCGAGAGCTTTTTCATGTAAGGCCCTTCCTCCCACTGACAAAAATAAATAGATATAATAAAATACGTCCTGCGTAATTGCAACGGTGATGTACTGTACACTTGATTTGTTCCTGATCCATAAAAAGTATTCATTCTATCATTTCACCATTAGGAACATGGTTGGTTGTTTAGTTTAGGGAGCAGTTCCAAAGCTACCCATATTCAGATAGGCTGCCTCCAGCTGTATCTGCCTCCTCTGCCCTTGACGTCCATGTTCTGCATTTCTAATCCTCCTCTCACCCCCTCACTTTGCCTCTGCACTACACTTGCCTCCTCTCTTACTGTCAAGAGCGCCTCTGCGTGTGAATTTTACAGGTTGAAAGATCAAAGCGGTGAATTCCAATGGCGATAAAGACAGAGAGAAAATTGAAGTGAAGATAAAGAGAGTTCAAAATCCCCTCCAGTCTCCATATTTAGATGTTTGTCATCACTTTGTTTATGTGCGTTACTCCGACCTGACTTCCTTCCTTCCCGGGGTTTTGCGTTCAGCCTCGTCAGTCTTGTTTGGACTGCTTAAGTAACTTGATGGCTCCACAAAGTACCAACAAACATTAACTCACAGTCAAAAGTTGCTCTTTTTTTTGTATGTAATTAATTAACAGACTTACTATCATCACAGCTTAAAAATACTGAAAATCTGTAATATTAATTTAGACGCAGTTCAAAAAAGAGGTTTCCTTGTTGAACCCAGAGGCTTTAGATCTTCATAAGATTTTTATTGAAGTTAATGGTATCTCACATTTTTTCTCGATCATCACCATTCACTGGTGTGCGGATTCCCATATGGCCATGGGCCCTGTTTCACCAGATTAAGGAGTACATGGAAAAAGATGCAATCAGTTTTTACCTACTACTGGATTTCACAATGTGCATTCTAAAAGGCAGCAGTCGAATCACTATTTGGCTAAATTTAATGTGACTGCTTGACGTTTGTGGGCTGTGTGGAAGAGTAGTGGATGCACTCCGGAACACTCTGTGTTTTATTGCATGTTTTCAGGCTTTCGTGTGCAGACTTGACACGTTCTCCGCAGGTGTGAGTTGGTTTTCCCTGCATAATCCAAAAAACACAATTTGTGAAGTTAATTTCTGACTCTAAATTGCCCGTAGGTGTGAATCTGAAACCTGTCCATGAATCTGTCCACAGTCAAATGGGATCAGCTCCAGCCCCCAAAAGCCACAAATGACAAGGTATAGACAATGAATGGAAGGATGGCGTTTGAAGTGGAAGCTGAAACAATTATATTTTCATCTTTACAGAATTAATGTAGTATAATATCTGTCAAAATATTTGATCTGATTTGACGCTTGTAAACACATACTACATTCCTCACTGTACCTTTCTATTGTGTCGACTGTGCAGACGATCTCCAACACTGCAGAGCAGATGGTGTTGACAAATGGGCAGGAACAGTTGTTCTTAATTAACCTTCCACTCTGTAGTGTTATTAATGTCAATCGGGGGCTGTCACGAGAGATGAGCTGGGGCTGAGGAGAATAAGGTCAGGTAGTAAATGAAGAGCTGAGCAGTGTGAGGAGCATGCCAGGGTTGAGGAAATAAACAAGTGGACAGTGATACAGCAAGAGAAGGGTTAAAGGTCAAAGAAAGGTCAATGTGCAACGGAAGGTGGACTTGGAGAAAGATGAAGGGAGCGTGTTTGTGGGGTTTCATCGATAAAATCCATAGGGCTTCTCCATAGTAACCATGAGCAGGTCAAGGTACTGCGCGAACCTTCGACCTACAATTTGATGTTGTAAAGTTCTCGTTTTGTTCCATGATATAGAAAAAGAAATACTTCAAAGGCTTCTGAAATGCCATGGTCTAGTTTTCTCTTGTAACATTATAAAGTAGGACAAGCAATGGTAATGGATTTTCAGAATCAGAGATTGAAGTGTTTGTCAGCTTCTGCAGCCAAATCCTGGGGCGAAAGCCAAGATTATTATGTGCACATTAAACTTGAGTTTTTGCATCAAAGAAATCACAGCTCACCCAAAATGCAACTGAAAACAAAAGATAGTAGGAAATTTTTTTTAAAACCCACAGCTTTGCTTCCCCGTGGTAGACACATCCACAATCATGACATCATTTCTATAAATACATATGAGGCTGCAGTGAAGTGCATTTCAATGTAAAATCACAGAAATATTCATTAGCCCTAGTTGTTTATTTTCATTTATCTATTTTTAATAGAACAACGGAGCAAAAAAACAAACCGAATTTTAGCCGCGCTTTTAATCGCCATAGCAAATATCAACTTACGTTTGCATTACAACAATTGTACTGATTGCTTCTGAAGGTACATGGACGGTGTGCAAACACCTGCATGCAAGGTTTTCCAAGAATAACTGACAGATACATATTCAGAATCTGAATGCATCTACAAATTAAAAAAGGACAGTCAACACACAATTTAATGCTTTATAAAGTCATTCACAGTTAAAATGGCTTTCATGTAACCTAAATGATGACGCTTTCACCACATCTGTGATTAAAATGTGCATCCGGGCAACAATGTGAAGGGGATATAGTCTTCAAATAAAGTGACGACTCCAATGATAATACTGTCTGATTGTTTCCATGGGGAATCCAGCTGGATGGGCTTCTGAAAATTCAGGGACCCAAAAAGGATTTTGAGGTACCAGCAGCAATGACTGTGTCTGTTTCAGTTGTAACAGCATGAAAACAGTTTGAGAGGACGTTGGTCGATGAGCCCTGCACTCACCCGAGTGACCACCGTCAGGGACTTGGTGTGATCAGGTAGAAAGTGAGCACAGGGAAAAGCCACAGCAGCACATGCTCATACACCTGATTTAACCTCGGATCTTTTAATTTTAAGGAAATGGCAATAATATTTGTATATTCTGTTTAGAGTTTCACTTTTTCTTCATCACATGAATGTGTTACAGTTTGTAAAGCTGATGAATGGATATTTGATGCACATGTTTTTATTGCAGCATCAAATATGTAATGACAACAGAGTTTGGAAAGTTGAATCCATATTGATTTTTTAATTAATAGATGTACAAAAGCAGTGAATGTCAGTGAGCTAGTGAAGTTACATGATTAGTTATCCAAATGATCTTACTTCCTTTGTCCAATCCGAAGGTGTTTTCAATAGAATAGTCTATACAATGTCCAGACGATCAGTTCACGTTGCTCTTTCATGCACAAAGCATGCTCAATGAGGTTGTTTGTGTTTGACGTGACCTCACCCACAGCTACAGTCCAAGCAAAACGATACGATGAGACAACTACATCAGCATGCCTATTCCCTTGAATTCTCCCGACAATGAGCTGCACTTTTCACACATGCTCTAAACTGGACATAACACAGACTTTAAATAAAGCAGCGAGCAGATATAATTTGTCCAGCCTAGTCCAGCTGATTTTGATTTTTGCATTTTTATATACAGCCCCTGTGAGATAATGTCCATATAAGCTGTAAGTGCAGAATCTACTTATTGTCTTAAAAAGTCCACGTTTGTAGCTCATAGGTAAATACAGCTATATATGATTTAGTAACCTAACAGGTTTTGAATAATTTTCCTGTGATTTTCTCTTTTAGTAACTGGAGATTATTAAAACGTTTGAAGAGCCACAGTTCACCATAAGATTTGCTTGTGGGACTAAGGAAAGGTTTTTTTTTTTTTTTTAATTAAGGGGATGCTTTTTAAATATAATGTGTAAATAGATATGCACAATAAAATACAGACATACTTCACATATTACATCACAGCAATCCTGTCAGAGCTGTATTAGCAATAGATTTAGTCCATACTTGAGTGACAGGTTAAAACCTTTCCAATTTAGCTGCTAGCTGATATGAATAGACATGCTGTCTCCAGTGTACCCTCACTGTGGAAACAGTCAAAGATTGATCTGCAAGACATGCTTGACAATTAATTCATGAATTGATTTTCTGCTCGCAATTAATAGAACTGCTTCTTTTTTTTAAAAAAAAAAAAAGCTGTGGTGCCTCAGGCCTCAAGCAAATTTTGTTCAGTGATAAGACAGAAAAGAAAGGACATTGGGGTCAGGCAGTGCTCAGCAGAGCCAAAGTGATGGAAATGAAGCGCAGACTGAGCAGATGTTAGTGCGTGACAAGTGTGTTCGCAGCGGCTCCTTCAGTCCATAATGAGATGGAAATCATAAAAATAGTTAGACATAATAGTATACTTGCTTTTGGGCTTCAAGATCAGTTAAAAGGTGTTCCCTTTATGCTTACTTATTGATTAACATGTTTATCATTCTGCTGTGGGAGTGTATGACATAAAAAAGCCAAACATGCACAAGGATGTGCTAAATCATGATGGTCTGAACAAAACTAGGGGGAAAAAATCTTCTACATACTCAGAGAAACTCACAATTAATTATCCTGTGGTACCCTTGCATGCTGGAAGTGCTTACCAATATTTTATCATGTAACTGTACATGGAGTGCACCTGTCTATTTCATTGACTGAAGGATTTTTATTAGCCTGTAATGCCCTGTTGAAGCTGAGACCAGGTGGACATGTAGGACATTACTCATGTTTAGGAATCAAGACAGTTTTTGTGGATTACCCTCCTCTTCCCTAACAAGGAAAGACTAACAGCAAACATGTGCTCTAAATCCTGACATATACAAAGATGGATGGTAATGACCAGCCTTTACACGGTTGTAAAATATGCAGCAGCATGGAGTGCCCTCTCCGTCTGGCAAATCATTAAGAGTGCATCATCAGGGTCTTTCTTTACACCTGGAGCAGCAGGTGCAGGGCCTTGACCTCATAATGGAGTACAAGGTGAGCTGAAATGGTAGATAACTCCCGGTTTGGGATGTCCAGGTGCAGATGTACTGTTAGGAAGGCTTTAAGTGTGTGTAAGGCACTTCAAATCAAACATTCACTCTCACTGTGAAACTTTGAGAGCGCCAAAGACGGCCACTCTGCACTGCAGAACTAATGCCAATTATGGAGTGCAGCTTGAAATATTATCTGTTGAATACAAAATATTGAAGAAACACATCACATCCAACCAATCAGGTTGTATTTTGCATACAAAGTGTTATTGCCTCTCATACAACTATAAATCATTCATTTAATTACCAGTTTAAGGGAGGCTTAGATTAAAGAACTCATTTGCATTATCGAGCATCAGACCACTCTTCTAGAAAATATATGTGCTTCGTCAGAGAGATAATGAGTCAGTCGCAGAAACTGTACAACAAGACTGTGTCACATTTTACTGTACATCATAAAAATGATCTCAGGCATAGATTAAGTTGCTCCAAAACAGGACATTCCCATTTGAACACATCGCTGCAGTGAAAACTAGGTTTATGTGAGGAGACATAGTAATGACTGCTGATTCTCAAGTGTCTATTTGACATTGGATGTGGGCCTTAAGAACAAAACACAATCCTTATGCAAAGTACTAATCAAGTAGTATCAGAATTCACCATGCCAGTCTTACTTAAGTGCTTTCTTGGCAGATGTGAACATTTGCTTAGTGTGTATGTGTGTGTTTCAGTGTGCAGGAGAGACAGATAATAGTTCTCACCTCATTTTATAATCGTCATTACGCCAGCCTTAGGAAATGTTTCTCACGTGGCAGCTCTATTGAACGAATGCTCCCAATACTCCACTACCCTGACATGAATATAAAACAAGCAAGCCTCAAGCAAGCCATTTGCCATGGCATCTGTGTAGGTAATGGGAGTGGACAAGAGGCGGTGGGGATGTGACAGTGACTGCATGCCCCTCTGGCTGTGGTGGGCATGCCTGAAGAGCTATGTGAAAGTGAACTGATTTAGGCTGCTAAGACTAGCGACCGTCCGTCACACCGGCGGCAAAGTAAATTTGAGAGAAATGAACCCTTATAGATAGTGTATTGGTCCTGACTGCAGGCAGTCAGCATCCATTTATGGTAATGGTGGGCCACATAAACCGAGGTGTCTGCCTTGGGCCCTGCTTATTCCTTTTTCCCCCTCCTAACAGCAGTCTCCCTGTGTGTTAAACCACTCTTAAATGATACTTTTTAGCCTCATTTCTATGCTGAGCAATTGAAGTTGCAGTTATACTGTACCGTGACTTTTAATCACTTAGTAGCTTTTAAAGAAAATATGTTTTCCTTTTAAATTTCTTTTGATCTACTACGACTGTTAAAAATACTCCTTCAGATTTGATTAATGGCTACATTGGACTAAATTTGATCTAATTTCGCAGTGTTAAAGCATGACCCCGGGTTAACATCATAAGTTAATATTTCATTTTCCCCTGCTGTAACTTTGGTCATTGAGACAGTGTTGATAGGCCATTATTAGTGAATGATGGAGTGATTGCTAATGAGCAGGATAAAGTATGCAGCCAGGCCCCAGTTGATGAAGTGTGATAGATAAAGGAAGAAATTGTCCTGCTAATGTGTAATTGAGTTTGAAAAGACATCATCATCCTGAGGTGAGGAATGATTATAGATGACCTCCTATTATTTTATTATTGCAGCAGCTTTTTAGATATGAGAATGTTCATGTTTTCCATGTCACTTCCCTTAACGGTTAATGACGGGGCGTGAAGAGATGGGCACGTCTGGGATGGTGAATTCATAAATGATTTAAACACACAAAGACATTCATTTTCTGTAACTGAAAAAGTATAATATAGTGGGACTGAGTGGCACAGAAAGGTGAAAGCTACCATATAGTTAATGAGTTAAGGATTGGTGAAACATATATCCATGTCTGAATGTGTGTCTTCACCTCTGTTCTACCTCTCAACTCATAATCACCTAGATAAAAAAAGAAATGCATTGCTTGAAATATGCAGACACATCGCTCAAATATCGAAACAGGCATGCATATAAAACAAGGACACAGCTTAAAGGTAGGATATATTTCTTAAAAGACGTTGCTCCTACGCATACACTAAAGACACAATGTTTGTGTTGCATATGCAGTAAAACCACACAAGTAGTGACCTCACCATTTTCTTTCTTCATAAACAGCCACTTAGCTTGATTACCTCCTACTCACTACTCTCCACTGCTCACAGACCTGTCAAAGCTCTCTGCACAACAGTATCCCACTGCTTCATTGTGACACTGTCTGGAAGATTAAATGCATAGATCACAGTTTTCCAGGCTGGACCACCTGAGTGGCAATGAGTATCACCTCCCTATCTGGGCCACGCCACAGTGCACCCGGGTTCCAGACCAGCGGGAGTTGATCAGTCAGTGAGCAAAGCATTAATCTGCTGTGACACTATGACTCTCCCCGTGGAGGACGTCCGGCACTGGGAACCGGTCCAGCAGCAGTGCCCATAGCTGCTAGAGTAATGTAGGGTGTCAGCGGAGTTGGCATGGATGGAGGGACAGGGTGTGGAGGGATGGAGGTGAGCAGACAGAGGGAGGGGAAATGTTGAGATGCTGGATCAGCAGAAGTGAGATGAGGGATACGGAGTAAAGAGTTAGAGGGATGGAATGTGGCATGAAGCAGATAAGGACAATAAGTTAGTTTGAAAAGAGTGAGTATGAAACACCTACTGGCCCCTTATTTTTTATGTTCACATTCCGGCTAGTGACTACATTATCTTTACTGGCATCAAGATGCTGTTATGGCCAATATTACACAGTTCAAATAGTCTTGTCAGTCAAAGGCAGGTATCACACAGGCAGTTTGCCTTCAATGGCTGATACACAATATCTTATTATACATGGAAAATAATGCAATATATCAAGCTTCTCAGTCATATCTCCAGTGTAAACAGCAAGGGGTATGTTTGATTTAGACAGCTGTTTGATGTCAAAGAGTCACAAAACAAAGTCAGGGGTCCTGAGTGATGTGAACCTGACTGATTATAGAGTCGAAGCAAGGTGCTTATCTGTGTGACGTCAGAAAAAGTATGTGTTTGTCTACTTTAGGAAATTAAGGGAGACATGAAAATATCAAATTTGTAGGACTCTTTACCAAAGTAACTGACGCAGCTCTTTAAAGTACAATACTTGACTATTGAACCAATGCATTGCAGAAAGTAGAGTATGTGTGTACTTAAGTGAGTCTTAAAACTGTTGGGTGAATAATATACAATAAATGAAGTTGCTCCAGACGGGAATGCGGCATTTTACAGCCGTGTATAAAAAAATAGAGCTGCACTGATACCACTTTTTTCCAAAATGAGTAGTGTATGAGTACTTGCATTTGAGTACTCACCGATACCGGATCTAGCAAGAAGCTGTAGTGTAGTGTAGTGTAGTGTTCATCTCAGAAACTGAGTTCCATGTCCTGCTTTCCACCGGCTGTGAGACGTACATTCATTTAGGAGTAGCGGGCTGCCCGGTGTTGGGGTGCGTAAGCTGTGTCTCCTGACTGGCCGCCTGCACTTTGCAGTGACGTGCTGTGAACCGTGCGTTGCCGTAAAGCGGTATCGGTGTCGTGGCATCGGTGGCAGTTTTATGAGTACAAGTACGAGTACTCATGCCTGGTATCAATACCCGATGCTGGTATTGGTATCGGTGCATACCTGATAAAAAACAATGGTAAATTAAAGCTGCCAGCAGCGTTGAATGGGTCCTCGCACACCCACGCACGTCGGAATGGGTTGCATTTCGAGGTTTTGTGCACATCACCACACTTCCTGTAACCAGCAGGTGGTGCTATGCACGATTGTTGTCATCGTCTTATTTCTGTGATCAGATTTGGACTCTCACGCAACTTGTAAAGTTGGAGTTTCCCTCTGGGATGAGTTTGCTCTAGAAAATGTGTAAATATGGATAAAAATTCACCAGAATTCGCCAAAATATCCGACTTCCTGTTGAGTTGTCGGCATGGACAGCAGAGTTTTTTTTAGTTCTTGTGTTAGGGTTAGGGTTAGATACGTGTGCCGATTTTTGTAGCTCTTAATAATAATAATAATGCATTGATTTATAACAGTGTTGCCTTCCAATTCCGGCAGACCCATGATGAAGGGTAATGTCTGACCATGGTTAATGAGGAACTGGGAGGGGATGCAGTAAGCCAAGAGCTGGAAGAACTGGAGAGTAGTCATTTCTCAGCAGCATGTTACTTCACTCATAAATACCAAATTACAATGAGGACGTTTATAGAAGTTGTTAAGTTACACTGGGTAAAGATCACACTGATCAACATTAATGGTGGCAATGAATCTATCAACCTGTTGAGGTTGAGGGTAGACGACGGTTGGCAAAGAAATAAAACCAGAAGGCAAATTGTGCAAAAATAACTAGACAGAAGGCTGAAATGTGGCGTAACGGCCAAAGACAGATTAAGAAGTCAGGAAAGTTACGGCAGAATAAACAGCAGTGAGCAGAAGGTAAGTGAAAGTGGATTGATTTGCTGTGTTTACCATGAAGATAACAGAGAGGCTGAAATAGTATAACAGGTGCTTGTGGGGATTCAAGTGACCAGAAAAAAATAACAATAAATTCATGAAGCAGGACACGAGCAAAAGTATACTCAAAGGTCATGAGTTAAAGAAAACACACACACACACACACACACACACACACACACACACACACACACACATTAGCTATTAGCTAAGGGTAACTCAGGACAACATCGTGAGTATACATTGTTTAACTGGGATTCTCTTGAGATCCCTAAATTAATTGTTGACTTATTGAAAACTTTTCTTTTAATTACAACCATAACAGACTCAGACAGAGAAGGAATCCAAACACTGAAGGCAACATTAAGCCCCATTATTTAATTTGATCATATAAAAAGAAGCTGCAGTGAAGAAAAATCTTATGTAAACAAACAACAAAAAACTCGTATTGAAAAACAAGTCAAACTAATAATAAAAAGCTTTCGTAAGATATAAATGATATGAGAGAAATTCACTGGCTCTACTCATTTTGCGGAAATACTACCACACAGGTAGGTGACCAGTGGCAGAGAAATACAATATTAAAAGAAGATCCACAGTAAAACACCACAAAGAAAATGCTTCATTTTGTGCATAAAGAACAACTAGGAGTAAAAAAAAAAAAAAATGCATTAACACTTCAATGGGTGTAATTACCACAAAACAATTACTGTAGGAAATGTAATAGAGTAAATGTAGCCAGATAATATCTATCTATACGAGTCAGACGTGGTGCATTAATGCAATGCAGCGCTAAGTGGTGGGATAAATCAAATAGCATTTGTCTCCAGAGTCCCTTCTTCCTCCACCGCCCAGTTGGTCTCCGAGGATTGTTGAGCATAAACATCAAAGCAGAAATTACATTAATGTAGCACTCTGATGTTGAACTTTGTTCCAGAAACTTTCTTTCATATGAAAATACGAAAGGAGCTCCTGTGCTCCCCTGCATGCTAATCGTTTCGACTTCCAGTTTACATAATCAGTGTCCTGCACTGGTGCAGTGACACCAAGGGGACGGTGGGAGAGTAATGGTCCATTGCAGATGCCATACAGGGGATCAGGTGCAAAGAAGTCATGGCTGCTACACTCCCCCAGGGCTAGGATGACAAAGGCTGAGGACCCGCCCCACAAATGTCAGAGAGCACACCTGCTGCCAGGAATAACTACAGAGATAACAGAGACAGGACACATGCCCGCATGCTGAGAGGGCACATACAGGCCAGGGTGCCCCACAGAAGACTGAGGAGATGCAGGGAAATACAGGACACACCTGCATGGTGGGTAATGACCACCGCATTCTGTAACAACCCAAAACTAAGACTGCTCTTCTTTTACTAACAAGGATTGAAAAAGATGGACCCAGTTAAAGCCGTTTCCTGTCTATAATCAGTAATACCCCATTCAATTAGGTTTTGGGAATTTCCTTGGGCAGTTTGCAGGATTAAATTAGTAACAATATTTTAGTCTGGACTTACTATGAATACTGCTTGTGTGATTATTTTCCATGATATAGTCCATCACCTGCCATTAGCCCCACATGTTGTTTTCTTTATGCCGCTAAATCACATCTTAACAACCCCGTAAAGAACACTAGATAATGAGAAAGGTGTCTCATCTCACCTGTTACCAAAGCATTCTCCTGGAAGTTCATAATTGAAAAAGAAAAGGAAAGTCGACTTTACAGTCTACCCCGGAGCTCCTGCAACCACAGAGATGACACTGTGGTTACATGTCTATTTTAGTTACAGTGACCTGAATCCACTCAGTTTGTCAAATTGTCATATAACACCATTTAGTTTGTGTCAAGAGTAAAATCAGGTGCTGGTTAGCCAGATGACGCTTGTTTACTTTCCATTAACGTGAACAGTAGAGTCGTCAGCAAGCTATGAAGGACTGTGTACTATAGCCAATCAGTCAGTACTGATTCCTTGACTAGGCTGGCTAGTCTAAAGCATCATTTAATTCTTAAGCCCAACATGGAAAATCTGTTGAACTTCTGATTTGCACCTCATCTACAACTTTTAATGAAAAATCTCACCACGCTGAAACTTCCACTACCATGCATCCGGTGTTATAACAGGAAACATGAAAGTATTACAGGTAAATGATCTCAACAGTGCATTCCTGTATTTGCGTGGACTGCCTGTGTTTTGGGCAAGAGTGTTTTATAGAAATTGAAGTTTGGCTGAATGTGAAGCATTCAGAGGTGGTGTTGAGATGTTCAATATGGTACTCAGTACCCAAAACACTCATCTAAAATGCACATTTAAACCATGAATTATTGTTTCTCGTATAAATAACAATGTAGTAGCCTTGCCTGAAAACGATCTTGGCAGGATTTTAAATGTTCTTGCAAATTCTGATAGCCAGGCCCATAATGGCTAAATAGTGGGATTGATGGACATTGTGTCAGTTACTCAAATGGCAATTCTGTACATGTTCTTTGTATTTACGTTGATTAGAAAAAAAAGTAAGTTCCGCTCATGCTTCATTCGTCTGAACAGGCCATTGTCGTGTATTTGTCTTTATTCATATGCTTATATACGTGTCACAATGTTGAAAAGAGTTAATGGAGAAAAATCTGTAAAAATACAACTATATGTCCTACAAGCATTGTGCAAAACCTCTTACAATGTGCTAATGTTGTTGATATTTGTTCAACTTAACTGAAGCAAATTGTTAAAAACCCAATTATCATAGACTTTTATTTTCTTTCCACGCAAGCATTTCTGAGGAGTTGATCTTGCAAACTTTCAAACACGACTTGGCCAACCCTCTGGAGTCCAAAACCTCCAAACCTCAGGCCAACAAGGCCACTGTCTGACAGCAGCAAACAAAGGCATCAAAGTGAGCTCTCAGTGTCACAGACAGTGGCCTTGTTGGTTAAAACTCCTGAATTACATCAAACAATGCAAATCACTAACACTTGAGTGGTACAAAGATCAGATAGCTTGATAATCAAACATCATCTCTCCGAGCTCTCCACAACTATTTGTGCCCTTCTATGCTGCATTAAAACAGCACTCCACTCTTCAACTGGCTGCAGAAAGCATTGTTTTGTTTTTGTTTTTTTGAATCTGCTGGATCACAAGCGGGTGGTAGGCTGATGGCGATCACAACCCTGTGCACTTGACTTGGCGAAAAGAAGTGTATGGATGGTTGGCATTTCATATTGAGAACAAACCCTTGCAAATGCAGCCTGATGGTGAAGACGGATAGAGGTGCAGAGGGCGAGAGGGGCCCCATAAATCAACATCTATCTGAACTGCCACACTTAGTTTGACGTGTTGTCTCTTCAATATCCCAAAGGCGGTGGAAACAGACCTCATAGCACTTCTCCTGCTCCATGGCAGTGGGTGTAGATTGCATGTTTCACAGCAGCATGACTTACAGACAACATTAGTTCTTTTCTGTCAGACATGCACAAACAAAAGAAAAGTAATGGTTTATTTGCAGAACTACAAAATGCAGTATATTGTCACAATATATAAAGTTTTTTCAGACATGCCATTAGTATCTGGTGGCCCAATTCTTTGGTGCATGTTGGTCGGACTTTCTTTGTCAGCCCCCCGTAAAAGAGAGCAGTCAGACTTTATTTGTCTTCAAGTAAAATGTTAAGTAACTGTGGCTTGAAATATTGCTTGAAACGTTGATCGTTGGCTGTAAACCTCAAAGAAGTCGTCAACGGGATCGTGCATTATTCCCCCATCTAGCAATATAATCAGCTTTGGATTCTAAACAGTGGATTATTGTGATTTTAACATGCAAAATGAAATCGTACAACTTCAGAGCGTACAAGTGCACCCGTGCAAAACCAGCCTGTCCTTCCAATAGGGGTTGACAGTTGTTATAAAAGTTTTGCACAAAATGGACAGACTGTTTCTTAGACAGCGTGTTCAAAACATCTTTTTGTCCATGTAAAAAATGTGCAACAGATGCGGAATGACCACTATGGTGCGTTGTAGCAGCTGTTAATTTTTCTTCCTTTTACTTGTGTACAATTGAAAATGTGTTCGCTAATCGCCACAAACTATGACCTACACAGTACGAGCAATTAAACATGAGACAATATAATTTGGGGGGAAAAAAATATATTTTTTCCAAAGGTCCCCTACATCTGGTCCAGCTTCATAGTGTACTTTTCCAAAATGACAATTTGAGCATGTTCATTTAGAATTGCCAAAAGCAAGTAAGATGACGGGGGAAAACTATTAATTAGAATTCGAATATATAAAAAAATATAAGTGCCTACAGTACAGGATTGGGTTAATCAAATATAAAGAATAGTGCAGATTTGTATGATTGTGCATCATCAGTTAAACAGAAAACCTTTTTTTTTTCCTCTCCTTGAAATCCTACAATACCATTGTCACAATTCCTCCCATGAAAACATAGTTCCCTGTTTTAATTGTCTCCACTAATAACAAAAATCTTTTAAAAGGTTTGTGAACAAGTAATCTAATCATGACTATTTTGATCAGTATTCAAAATAACAATAAATAAAGATCCTCCCTATTACTTCTTCTCAACAGTTTATACCGAATAATGTAAAAACCTGCTACACAAATTAATTTGTGAAAGTCGCTCAACACGTTGACATTTTTGCTTGTTTGGCATAAAACCTGTAATGTTGCAGATTTCTGTAATGAGTCTTTTCCTTTAAATTACAATATGTCAAAATGATGATTGATTAAATCCCAGTGCATTTTGGCTTCTAAATTATAACAGCGGGGGTAAAAAGTCCATCAATTTAACTCAACTTAACTTTGGAATTGAGGAAGCAGTTGGGATTGTGAAGAAATCTGAAACAACAGCCAGTGAATGCACCCATGCTTTTTTGTCATGTGGAATTAACAGCAGCTTGTTTAATGTCTTTAGGATTATGATGATGTGAATGGTAATTACAATCATGTTGATGATGATTAAGCTGTGAATGCCTCGAAGGTAAAACAAAGTGGGAGAGAAAAGAGGTCGTAAATGAATTGCTTTTAAAATAATCAATTGCCGACGAGGGGAAAACTAGATGCACTAAGAAAGTGGTTACCTTTAAATTGATCAAACTGGTTCAAAGAAACGCAGCATCTCCTGAGTCTTATCCTCTGCAGTTGTTGTGGAAAGTGTCGTACCGTAGTCACAGTGCTCATATTCAGCGTTTCCTGCAGGAAAACAAACAGGCTGTGACATCCAATCTTAGCGCGGCGTAGTGTATATTCAGCTTGTGACCTAAACAGCATGTTGACAGTCATTGAGGCTGACGAGTGCTGTCGATGCCCAGCAGTGGCTATGTTATGTATGGGTCAACTCATGAAACATTCATATGAATTATGCAGGAACACCAGGAAGAACAGCCTTGAAGTAATGGCTGTTTTGACTCTTGGAACAGAATACTATATTTTCAAGCTGTGCCGATTTGTTTCATTGGGTTTCCGAGAACCACAGTTTTCAGAAGGAAGAAGATTGACATTCGCATTCACAGAGGAGGACAAGCAGTATTGCTGTTTTCCTCTTTTTAATGATTTTTCACCCGATGGTTCTATTGAGTGGCTCATTCTGTCCGTAAGTAGAAGGTTCAAAATATACGTGTTGTGTAAGTCAGCCTACAAAACAGCAATAGTGGGCGTATCAGGTGATGGGGCTGTGTATAAATAGCAGAGTAATTACTCTCACAAGGCATACATAAAACACTCTGGTATTTCTTAATGTCAGCGCACATTATCTCCAGGAAAGCATTTACACCTGGGCACATCCGGAATACAATTATTCATCCATCCGTCCATCATCTACATATACTCCTTTCATCCAACTTAAGGTCACTGAGGGATAAAGCTGATCCCAGCAGATATTAGAGGGAAAGGCAGGATACACCCGGAATGGGTGACGAGTCCAGAGCTGCAAATATAATAATAGAAAATGATGCAACATATTGGAATCTATACAAGTACAGGTACAGCTAGCAGTTGAGCTCATTTATTTATTTGTTCATTTATTTGGACAGAACAGTGCACATGATTGTAGAAACCGTCTCATGAGCTTTTACCAGGTTGCTGTAAATAAACCGGATTTAGCACAAGGCTAATTCCATTCATTGTCCCACACAGAAAAACATACTATTCTGCCCCCCATGTGTTTTGTTTTCTCTCTTTTATCAACATTTTACATACATTCCATTGTGTTCAATGTAGCAGGCTGCACAACTGAACTGTTTGTCAAAATGATTTCTTTTTAGGTCCATGCAGTCAATACACCATCCCCTCGGTAATTAGACAATACTACTAAGTTTACTGCTTGATCAATTTTGAGCTTATTCTTGGATGTAAATAAATCATATCTCACACATATCATAACATATCTCAGTTGTTGTGGGTGCTCAAGCATATCATTCATGTTATCATGCATGACTTAAATGATAATTGTTCATTCAGGAGATTATATAATAAGATTTTAAAATAAGAATGCATGTCCTCAGTTAGAAAAATAAGAAAAGCTTTTTTTTTTTACATCCCTGATTATTTGCTTTTTGCTTTATGGAGATGGTCCTAAAAATAACACAGACATTTGTGTACTAATTAGTTGTCATATGATGCATATCAGGAATGGTACAGAATTGCTGCCTTTCATGAAAGGTTTCCAGGAGGATTGTAGAATGCTGACCAGCCACAGGTGACACAAGAGCCCTGTATTTTTTGTTGTGTGTGTACACACACAGTGTACTGTGCATGTGTGTCTTGCGTCTCATTCTGATCTTCACAATGTGATCCAGCTGGAACCAAGATTATGTATTTAGAGAAATTAAAATCGGAGAAATTTTGTACTCAATCATTGAAAAAATAAATGAATAAATAAATAATCCCCTTTCCAAGTTCTGCTCTCATTTCTGAACAGAAATGTCTCACAACAAGTGTCTCCTCATTGTCGACCGTACCCTGAAATGCTCACAGAGCCTGAAGTCTTGTATTTCCTCACACACATTCTTTGGTGTAATGAAAGAGGTAATTTCTAGTGGTTCAGAGTCCCATTGACATACTGTCATCTAACTCTCAATAGGTTTCAAACAAATCCACAGTTGCATCGGTGAAAATGGGGGTAAGTAGCTATTGTTTTGAGTTAAATAAAATATTGTCAAAGATGGCTGTTCAAACTTCATGTCTTGATGTTTTTGCATTGGTTTCTTTCCGTTATTTGTCTTTCAAGAGCACATGGAATATCCCTGTGATGGGAAGAAAAACAATAATAGATAGTACTACTACTGCTTATGTTTTGTGTAAATTAGACAAGTTAAAAGTGCTGATGTTTTTACAGTCTCGTTTCGAGCGCCAAAGGAAATAAAATGCTACAGTTCCTTCTTTGGCATTAAGCTAAATTGCAAAGCAAATGTTGATGTTGTCTGGCCCAGGAGGAACAGCAAGCAGATGTGGGGAATCTGTGTGCCAATAGGATCATGGGGTGTGACAGTAAGGTGTATCAAGAAGACAGCAGCAGGCAACGGACCAAGAGGTCTCTTGAGTGGCGCTCTAGCAGGCAAACAAAGGCATCAAAGTGAGCTCTCAGTGTCACAGCTCAGAAAAACACAGGACTGTCTCGCATGGCTCAGAGGTGGTTGAAACGGCTCACCTCTTGTTTTTTTTCCCTTTTTTTCCTTTTTTGGAGTGGACGCTTTCTGAGAGATGTGCTACACATGAAGATGTGCATGATGCAGTGAAACATCATGAAAAGCCACCACAGGTTGAAAGGCTCAATGCGCTAAAAGACTGTTTACTTGCGGTTTCTAACTTTTGGAGGATATATGGAGGTTGGGAAATAAGCAGCGGTTGGCTTTGGTGGGGCTGGCAGATGAACGGCATGAAGACGAACCAATCTTGGCTAAATACGAAACTGTAATGAGGGAGCACAAACCTTTTTTTTACCCGGCTGGGGAAGAGGATAGAGCACAGATCGGTCCATTGAAACGGTCTCTTGAGATAGCTGGGCAGTGCTGGACAAAGAAGCAGGGTTCTAGGGTGAGAAGGAGCACAAACGGCTTTAACCAGCTCCTGGTTGAAGCACTCTGTCCAACTTGGACAATTGATAGCTGGCACTTCCATCAAATGCTGAAAGATCCTGGAGGGGCATCAGGGACCAACAAGGGCATACGGCTACAAGCTCTGTGATGCGGACCCGCTTCGGGACCAGGGGAGGAATGGCCATCCAGGTAGGGAAAATAACCTCACCACAGAACCTGAGAACATCGATGATCAGAGAGAAAAAGATAACGATGAGAAAAAAGGTACTTTTTAAGAAAGGCAAAATAACTTTAGGTACTGCTCAATTTCCCAGGTGAGCAGGTCCGCAGAAACACCTCAGATGGACACTTGCCAGACAGGTTGTCAGATTTGACATTTCGAGCCAGGAGGAGCAGCAGATGTTCTCCAGATTTTCAAAGTCACACTGCAAATGGTTCGTCTACCATAGCCTCAGCGCATACACCTGGCGTCAAGGGAACAGTCTGCGCCGTCACAAAAATGTCTTTTTTAAAAATAATAGAAACATGAAAGGATGATGAAAAACACTCCTAAATTTGTATGCAATTTAGTCAAATTTTATATCAGTTATTGAGTAATTATTGAGAGTTTAAAGTACATATGTTGTCTTGTCCTGTATGTCTTTTAAGATCTTAATTCGTCACAGCTAAAGATGTTTGTTAAATAAAAAAAAAACTTCAAATCCATCAGTATATTATGCAACTCATCTCAAATGCACATGTACTGCTTGTGCGTGCCACCCAAAGTAAATCTCCTCTTTTATTCAACTTTTTAGCATATTTTTTTTCCCCCACAGTAACTGTCTCTCCTCATAAACTCACTGTAGAAGGCTCACTCGTAGCTTAAAGCAAAAACCAAAACGAGCTAATGTAAAATGGATGGAAGCCTGTAATTGTGAAGCATGCTCCAGCTGGCATCATGCCCTGGAACAAGGCACATCCTCCATCCAGTTTGGAGCTTAAACCAGATCTGCCTGTTTCCCCTCTGCACACAAGCTAAACATTTAACCTCTTCAATAACTTTTCTGTCAAAAAGAAAAAGAAAAAAAAATGAAGGAGGCAAACTGTGGGCATCGCTCGCACTGCAGTGGCGCCACTCCAGGCGAGATCAGTGGCTGTCGCTCACGCTCACATATCAGTAAGAACTAAGGCCTGTCACCCTGTGATGGCACTCTCACTTTGGGGTATGAAGGGCATACAGGTAGGTTTTGTTTCCCTTTTTCCCCTGCCACAAACCATAAATACAAATCTTTCCCTGTCTGTTGCTTGGATATTCACATAATTCAAAGTCATCTTGGAGCCTAAATACAATTAGTCGTGTTATCAGCTCTGCTCTGGCTTTACGTTTGCATGGATAATTCAGTCAATTTTGTTCTTTAGTATTTTTGTTTTTGTTTTTGTATGGATGTTCATTTTACCTTTAGGTGAGAAAGAATCCCGCTGCGTGTCATGAGTTATATGTATGTCACATCTATAAAGCCCATATCCTTTACTTTACGTCTTACTTAGTGTGTCTCCATACTTCAGAAAACTGGTATTTGGCAGTGACTGCAAACCAGCTGTCCTCAATTTAGGATCAACAGTGCCTCCTGGGGTAACAGAGAGCAGTGCATTATTTGTGTCTTCCTCTTTCTACTATCTCCATCCAAGGTCCTTTGTTATTGTTATTGGGTTTTTTTTATTATTATTTTCAGATAAAACTTAACCCGTGGGTCCTTTCGGTAGAGACATTGCCCAGGTTGTGTGATTGTGTTGGACATTTCCAAACAACTGCCAGTGCTAAGCCACACGGTGTAAAGAGAGCACGAGGATAGCGGTTGGAGAGTTGCTAAACCTCAAAAGAGGCTTTAGGTAAGAGAGGATTTATGTACAAGAGAGTCGGGAATTGGATGTGAGAAAAGCTTTTGTTTACTTGGAAAGTAGACAAACCTTAATTTTTGTACAATTATAATGTTTCACAGTCTGTTACTGCGAGTGAGTGTCACATTTGAGTTATTATAGTGCTCTAACCTGCCAAAAACCTTTCTTTTAGGTTTTAACCACAATTATTTTGTTTATTATTCAAAATAATTTTACACGAGACAGTGGCAAATTCGCATAGCCCTGTTAATTAATCAGGTGTTTTATAGAAGGGCCCAACACCACATTTATTCTGACTGAAAGTATCATATTTGCTTCATTCAGTGGGTATTTTTTTAGGATTTTGAAACTTTAAATCTCATCATCCCTACTGCAAACTTACCACTTGCTAAAACATTTTTTTCTGGGGCTTAACAGTTCCGGAAAGTCTGACAGTAACCACACTTTTCATTCATTTTTTATTTAATTTTTAACTTACTGAGAACACGCTGAATCCTGCTCTCTAGTTATTCCGTCGTAGTGCTGCTCGTGATCTTGTTTTTGTTTTCCATACACCCCCTCCGCCTTTTTACCATTTGTTTCACTCCATGCACCCACCGGTCTCAAGTTTTCCATTGAGCTCGCAGTCACTTGTCAGCACACACCCTCCCTCAGCTGCTGCCAATCTCCCATCTCAGCTCACCTGCATTTATAGCACCAATTAACACCCTCCGTACACTTCATACATGGTCCAGCCTGTGCATCATTCTTGACGTAATTCCACCCCGGCAGACTTCCGTCTGCTTGCGTTGCTTTGGTCCAAGTTCATCTTCTTTGTTTAGTATATTAACTTGTTTTGTCTCTTTAGTTTGAGTCGTGTTAAACCTGCATAATTGCTTTAAGGGTTCAAAACAATCGTACCCTGGCTGATCCATGCGATCTTCCTCTGCCCCTTCATGTCCTCCACAGGCATTTTGTTTTGCTGAGAAGACAGTCTCCCACTGTCACCGAGCAGCGTCTTGTGTTGACACCTTTGGCAAACATCAACTGAGGCCACGGCAGGCTTCTTCTCTCCATATGACTCTATTATGGTCTCGCCATATGGATTTTGTTCTTGAGAGTGTCTTATCTTTCCTCGCTGCTTTGTAACATACTGTGTTCTCGCAATTCTTTAACTCTTTTCCAAAGTCAGCCGCCAAAATCTAAATCTAAACTTGTCGACAAGTATTACATGCAAAGCCACAAAGACCATTCGTGTCCCTTTAATAGAAACATAAGGAGAATATTAGTTTGTCAGGTACATATTATTAGTTTCACATTTCTCAATACTGTATTCTGAAACGGTTCATATTGCCATCAGTCACGTTTCTCTCTTGCAAAACCAAGTCACAACATTTTGGGGAAATTGAAATACTATGTAGAAGTTTTATCAAACAACAAAGGGAAGCAACGCTTAAATCTCAAACAAAATGTGTCAACAGGCTGGAAGGTGCTATAGACAGCAGCTGTGCAGAAGAATGACACTTTGCCAAGTGTTCAGTGCCCCGAAATAACGGTTTTGTTTTGTAAAGAAAAGCCTCACTTAGAGTAATGTGGAAAGATGAGAAGAAAACTATTGAAGGAGAAAATAGAATTCTTGAAGGCACAAGATGGTGCGTTTGATGTTTCAGGCAGGGCTGTATTAGTGCGGGCCACAAGGAGATGTAGTCCTGACAGTTGAATTGAAGTGGGTTTACCCATGAAATAATTGGATGAAACAGGTGATCAGGGAGGCTACAATAGTGGTCAGGATCATTTTTATAAGTTTGGAAGTAAAAGAAATTATAGATCTAAATTAAAAGCGCAGAGCTCAACTGCCACAGGTGAGCTCACAACCCCAAACACTGCTGAAACTTAAAAATAAAATGCTTTCGCTCATGGTCTGAGTGTGGTGCAGCTGTGCTGTTGTGACATAAATGTAAAACATGTGGATATTTAGAGTTTTACATTTTTCCAATGCATAATTTCTGTATACGTTTCAGTATAGATCAATAGACGGCTGGAAAAATATGAAAGAAAATGGCTGCATATTTATTCTGATGAATGAACCACAAGTGTTTACGCAGATAATTATAAGCTTACATGAACAATAACTTCAGTACCAGTCTAACAGGACACAACAGGATTTTAAATCAAAATTCATCTATAACATTGAACTGAATATGTAATTTGTATGAACTACAATAACCACATGATATATGTTGTGCAGTACAACAATAAAAAAACTGATGAACACATCAGCTTAATATTTAGTCATAATTGTGTCATGTTTTCTCATTCAAATGTCTTAAAACATAAATAAATTGTTCTTATTCACTGTTAAAAAAAATCTTGTTTGTTTGACACTTCTTCATCCATCACCACCAAATGCGCCAAGAACACATGGGGAGCAGTTTGAAAAAAAAGAAACAATGTCGCTCCAGCAGCAATCTCCAGCGGAAAAATGTTGTCTCACACACACACACACACACACACACACACACACACACACACACACACACACACACACACACACACACACACACACACACACACACACACACACACACACACACACACACACACACACACACACACACACACACACACACACACACACACAGAGCCACCAGTGTTGCTGTAGTATTGGAGATAAGGGGAGGACAGGAGTGGACTCCGTGTTGTGTTTGAACTTCAGATAGCTATAGTGATGACTTAATTCTCTTTTCTGTCTCAGCGCAGCACTTGCTGACTAATCCATCTTCTCAGCCACAGTATTTGTCAGAGACCTGGGTGGACCTGCTTCCCGAGCAGATAAAATCAAAGTCATTCCCTTCACAGCCATCCACACTGCCTGTATTGTGTCACATGCCTTCACATCTCCTGTGAAAACGTGCACATAACATCAGCCATGGCATGTATCCTGATTGTGTATTTTCATTTCCCACTACATCATGTCTTGTTCCACGTGCACATTTTTTTTTTTAATAAAAATCTGTTCAACATGTGTAGACATGTGTACAGAACGTGCACTGAAGTATAACTGAACCCCTTTGCTTTCGATGCCTGCCCTCCACCATCTTGTCTCGGAAACACAGACACAGGTAGAACAAGTTGGGGGAAGGAGAGGAGAGGGGTTAATGTATGCTGCATTATTTATCGGTTCTCATCCATGTCAATGCTTTGTGCCCGTGTCCCAGTGACATTTCAGAGGGTGGGGAGAAAAAAGCAACAAAACAATGTAATGGAGAGAAAAACCTTCAGTGCTGCGCAATAGAGGTGAGAGAAGCGTGACGGATGAAACAAACGCCTCGATTGCCGCTCACAATTCCCTCTCATGCTTCCTATCCATGCAGCCTTGTGTGCGGATCTCAGGAACAAGAGCGTGGAAGCCCTACAGCGTTGCAGGTCTGATATATATCATGAGGAGCCTCATAATTGTATGGGAGAATCTGGTCTCGTCCTCGTTTTCCCATCTTCACAGGCCTCTTTCATCTGTCAAGTCTAATGAACAGATGTTGCTCAGCTGTTGGAGTCAACATGATGGACTGAGTTGCTGGCAGGCCCGTCCTTCTGCTGCGAGAGAGTGAGAGGGGTCATCTGGACAGTGAACAGCATGCCAGGGTGCCTTGACTCTGTGGTGTTTCTCACCTTTTTTTTTTTTTCCTCAACACGTCTCTCATCTCTGACATTCAGGAGCTATTCCAGCTCCAGTCCCAACCCCAGCACTCTACCCCCCGCTGTCCTGTCCATCTGAGCCCTTGTCAGCCATTCTGTTCGACTGATCATTTACCTGTAATGTGCCCTTGTCCAGCACTTGTGAAGCCAGCTAGAGAAAAGGTCAATATATTTATAATAAGGTCAACAAGACTTCTGACATGCGAGTACGGGAGCATGAGGAACAGTGGTAGAGAAGATGATTGAATGAAGTTCGCCCGAAAAGTCATTGATTGCTGCAGGGATGGAGTATTCATTTGATAAAAGCTACCTGCTTTAACGGTCATTTCAAGGAGAGGCCACACATGGTTGGTATTATTGCACGGGTGAGAAATAACAACTCATTGAATTTGAAGATCTATTCCAGTCTTCTCACTTAATTCCAGAAAATAGGCAAAAAGAAAAAAGAAAACTCCTCGCATGAGTAGAAGATAAAACTGAACGCGGTGCAGTATGTTTGGGCTATTAAACTGAAAATTGTTCTAGGTGTATATGAATGAAAATTTATTTTAATTTGATCACAGAAAAAAAACTTTTTTAAAACATTCAAATACATTTTATCAGTCATCATACAAATACATGGGAATCCTCCATTTGGTCCCTTTTGCAAAATCAATTTAGGTATTTATTAGTAATATTTTCTAGCAAGCATATCAACAAAGAGACATGACAAGGTGACAGTCATCTGACACATTTGAACATGTAGCAGGGTTCACTCCGGTGCTGGTCTCCATCTTTACTTCTTCCTTTGATTTACCTCAGAGACAATGGTTCACCTCTGCTCTCTGCTGTGGTGAGAAACACAAACCTGACGGTAACAACCTTTATCTTGTAGAGAGCAAAGCTGTCACAGGAGACCTGGACCACCTAAACCACACAGCCTTCGTCATTTACCCTGCACAGCAAACTACATGTGAATGATTTCTCGCTTTAACAACAGATGTCACACTTAACAACTGACAAAGCTCTCTCTCTCTCTCTCTCTCTCTCTCTCTCTCTCTCTCTCTCTCTCTCTCTCTCTCTCTCTCTCTCTCTCTCTCTCTCTCTCTCTCTCTCTCTCTCTCTCTCTCTCTCTCTCTCTCTCTCTCTCTCTCTCTCTCTCTCTCTCTCTCTCCCTCCTTGTTTTATCTTCAGTCTCCTGCCACCCATGTCAGACGTGCTCCAGATAGAGGAGCCACACTGAAACTGTGGTTTGGGAGGTGCAACTGGATCAGAAGAGACATCGAGGAGAAGAAGTAACACCACAGCAAAAGGTCAAAAGTAGGACGTGTTAAGCCTCAATAATAATGCCCATTCTGTGACGGAAAACGCTAAATGCTTGGTCTGAAAGTAGAGCGGTGTGGTGGGTTTATAGATTTAACACGTCTGTGTCCATATTGACATCAGAAAAAAGAAAAACTACTATAAACAAGCTTGTTTCTCACCAGCTTAAAAATCAGTGTGTTAAAAAAGAGTTATAAAAAGGAATTTGAGATTAAAAGTTTATTAAAATGATTACATATAACAAAATTAATATTATCAAAAATGTAAAATATATCAGAGTATAACACAAACACTCCATCCCACAGGTAAGGTAACATTGCACTTCCCTTCAAAATATGAATTGTAGCACCACATTTTTACACTTTAAACTGTTGAACGACTATTTTGAAATATCAATTCCCAAGTGAGCGGCACGGATCGGTTGGTGGATTGGTTGTCGCCCAATTGGAAGGTTGCAGGTTTGATTCCCATCTCTGCTTGCCCTACATGCCAAAGTGTCCTTGGGCAAGACACTGAACCCCAAACTGCCTGGGTGAAGGCAGTGTGAGAGTGAGTGGTTGGTGGTGGCCGGAGGGGCCGATGGCGCAGATTGGCAGCCTCGCCCCCATCAGTCTGCCCCAGGGCAGCTGTGGCGACATACGTCGTTTAACACCATCAAGTATGGAGCGAAGAATAATGTTATGTAAAGCGTCTTTGAGTGTCCAGAAAAGCGCTATATAAAACATACACTTACACCCGGACTCCTGTATGAATATATTGCTTATTTGAAGTTTTTGTGTTTTGCACATGAACATTGCAAATTAAGGAAATGTAATATTTTAACTTGCCTCTTTCGTTTGAAACAATGTATATTTCAATGCATCCATTAAATGACGTGATACTACGTCCACATCCCCTGGCCAGCATCCAGACCGGTCAATTCTGAAAGTTTATACCAGGGCAAAGTCTATTTTTTGCATGAGACAGCATTCCAGCTAACCTTGCTCCTCCTCATCCAATCAGTGCCTGCTGCTGATGTGAAGAACTGTCTGTGTTCAAGTGGTTATAGTTATAGCCCACAAGGCTTAGGCTGGACATCTGCATAATAATTACCAGAGCAATTTTCTTTAAAGTAGCAGTAGGTGGTCTGAGTTGAATATCTTCCAAAACCTCCTGCTTCTCCCCGCAGCTGCTTTGCATCACTCTTTTTAGCCCCTCCAACTGAATAACACACTAAAAATGCATGCATATTTTTCAGGGTTTGAAGTGGAATTTCTAAGTTGTCAGCTGCACAAAGCTGGCTCCTCTCCTGCTGGCTTGTTTGGAGGTCAACATTGCACAGATGACTTGCCGTAGTGCTGCCGGTAGCTTCTACCTGACAAACTGGAGCAGCTTCTGCTCTGCTCTTCATCCTTTTACCATTCCACATCTTTCCGTGTTTACAAAATACGTCTCTACTGTTGACCCTTGCTTCATATCTTTATGCGCTTGTCTCTTTATTTACTCCTCCAAGGGTTTTGCGTGTTTGTGTGATTCACTGCTGTAACCCCAGAAGGTACAGAAAATGTATCACAAGATGCCATGCTTGACATGGTTACTGTATGCCCGCGGCCGGATTCAGCAGAAAAGGACAACAAGCAAGGTCCTCACACACACATGGAAAACACGTTGTTAAGGAAGAACTCTAACTGGCTGTGTGCATTTTATCTAAGTTAGCAGGTTGGCCGGTGGGTTAGAAGACAGATACCCCAAAATAATTCATGAACACAAGCAGTCAGTTCAACCAAAAATCGAATAAAAATTTGGCTTTTGTATAGGTATAATGTTAAGCAATACATTTAAATTAAGGGATGTGAACAATGTTCCCAACAATTGGATCCTTGTTAAATAGACACCTTCACGTTACATTAACATGTCTTCTACTGAAATTTTGTTTGTACAGCAATAGTGAGTACAGACAACACTTTTAATATTCTCATGATAAATTCAAGCTTAGAACATTTAATCTTAATCTTTATTGTATTTTCATTATTAATAAAAAAATAAAACATGCTTTCTTGCAGTTGGAAGGGTACTTTTTTATTCAGTGTGAAGGAAGTGTGCCAGAATTGATATTCTTTTTGGAGTAAATTGATAACTGTTAAATAGATAAATACACATATGATTTTGCTATGACTTTCATTGTTCTTTGTTTATACAAACAAGGTGAGTACAAGCAAACATTTTCTTGAATACTCTTATCTAATACTCTTATTTAGAAATAGAGGACATTTTCATCCTTCTGTCATAGAAAGCAATCCCTACCAAGACAAATGTGGTGAAAAACAGACAAACCTTTTGTGTTTTCACCCGAATGTCTTTGAGCACTTGTGACTTGTTGGTGCCAATCCCTCGACAAGGTTGCTGAGAAGTCGTAAGTCGACCGACTGGTTGCATTAGCAGTTCAATGAGATTGTTTTTCATTTTGTAATATTAATGAATGAAGAAAAAAAAAAAAAAAGAAAAGAAATACACCTCAGAAGTGAAAACTGGCTCCATAACTTGCAAGTTTATCAAGCCAACTGATAACGTGTTCCGTTTTCCAATGAACTTTCAGCGGTCTCTGCAGGAAGTCCAAACGATGGAAGGTGTGCAAGGGGAGTCCATGCTGTCCCCTATTCCCAATTCAATATGAAATGCAATTGCTTTGTCTCACATTTATCTGCCACATTCAACCACCTACTCATCTAATCTCATTCCTCAGCAAAGAGTTCCCCTGATAAAGAGGAAGAAAGACTGAAGGTGGAGGGAAGATGGTTCAGTGCGACGGATGCATAAAATACATGCACAAATGTTTACATTGGGGTGTCGGTGTGACGCTTTGAAGATTAAAAGCTCAATTTGTTTGTGCGGAGAACAACAGGCATTGCAATAGTGGAATTATTCACTTGGGTATAGATCGACACGTCAACTTTAATCAGATTGTTATTATGGTTAGACACCATGCAAAATATTACTTGTTACTCTGTCGCACAAGAGTTGCTGCTCTGAATTGGACAGGGTTTTTAACTTTGATGCTACCTAGGCTGAAGATGGTTTTCATGGCAGGTAATCAGAATATTACTCCTAATACGATGTGAGATATTTGACCAAAAATATTACATTACACAAATAGTGTAATATCTTAGCGATCTCAATATATATATATGTATATTTATTTATCAAACACGGTAGAGCAATACATTTTTTTTAATACTTTTATATGTGAATGTGTCTTAAAACTTTGAATTTTAACAATAATTCTCACTTTCCTTCACAAACAAATAAAGACTTTGCTGCACTCTTAACCTCACGGTGAGATTATACTAAAATGTAATCTGGACCAGGGGCTTTTGGGGAGGAGTTTGCTTCTTCTCCGTTTCTCTCTTGTTTCTGTACACATTATCAACAATGAGTCCTACATTTCAATTGTGTGTCTCTTATACTATGGATGGATCGACTTTACTGCTTTGTATCTCAGCCAGGCAACAATAGAGTTCCCTTGGGTTTTTTTTAGACCACTACTGATGAGTCATCACCTTCTCAGCAATTTTATCACATATATATGTGTGTGTGTGTGTGTGTGTGTGTGTGTGTGTGTGTGTATACATATACACACACACACATATATATATATATATATATATATATATATATATACACACACAATTAATTGGATATGCACCACAAGCCTCAAACCTATAGCTCAGGAAACAACCAGTACAGACTGCACAGTCCTTGGGTCGGAGTTGCTCAAAACTACTAATAGATGATGAGATACTGAAGCTGTAGTCTACTAAGTATGTCAGATGATTACAAATGACCAGGCAGTGTGGCTCACTAGAGGCTCCCAAGATAGTAAAAGATTGAAATGCTTGCAGGAAAAAGCTTTATGATGCGGGCGTAGTAAACAGGCCCATTCACATGTAATATTCATGACCTCTAATGTCAACAGACAGTGGCTGCTCCCCATTTTTGCTATACGATGAGACCTCCGGTCTCCAAACACCATAATGGCAGTCAGAAACTTGACCAACACTGTGCGTTAAATTCTCTGAGGTGTACTTCACACATCAATTCAGCTCCGTCGGTCTGTGGTGGTCTTGAATAAGGGGTAGCATAGAGCAAATGAAATATGTTTAGAGCTCAACTACTCTTTTCACACATGCTGCACAAGTTTCTGCTCTGGAAGGTCACTCTCCTGATAAAAAAATTTGCGCCTGCTAATTTGGGATGACAGCCCATGTCATCGAGAATGTTTTTTTTTCCGGGACCCGATTATCATCAGAGCTGCCCATGCAAATGACAGGGAGACCTTAAGGGATATCATTTTCTATTAAAATATGTAAGAGTCTAATTACAGATAAATGTCACATTAGCTGTGTGAGATATAGAGACCTGGAGTGAATAAGTGGTAGAGGAAAGGGGAGGCTGGGGCCAACCGCACTCACAGACTGATGCGTGAACAGAGGACGGAGAATTAGTGGATCTAATAACAGTGTCCGACATCATTAACACCCTTCAGCCGGCTGTTTTCATAGGTAACGTATGGTGATGTAAATATAGAATGAAAGACCCATGTGCACGCCACTTTTGAAAAATTTAACCGCATAAGAAAGGTGACAACTGGGTGTATCACCCCGGTCTGTCTTTCTTCACTTTACAGTTTTTTTGCAGGGAGGAGGAGAGTTGCATCTTGTTCTTTTGTTAACATCGACAAACGTCGGCCTTGTAATGCCTTAAATTCTCATCTCAAATATCCATTTCGTAGAACTTTGGTCTCACAAAAGAGATCCTATACATTCCCTTGTAAAAAATCAATTTGGTATGGTGGTTTCAGATTCTGTTCACAATTATGTTCTATTGACATTTGACATTTCAGCTTGGTTGTGGTGCAATCAGAGGCATAGAATAGCACCGCTGAGGGGGCGAGACAGCTTATATGTATTTCACTGAACTGCTCAAAATCTGCTCATTTTTTACACAATGGATTTTTTAAGAATCCAACAAGTACAAGTCTAATAATCTACCCTGAAAAGGCTCAGTATAGTTTCTACAATCAGTTTACAGCTGTTCCAGGCATTGTGGCTTTCTACCCGAGCATGTGCTCTGTGCTGCTGCTGCTGCTAAGAAGAAAATCCCTCCTCTCTGGTTTGGGTTTCTTTTCTCGTCCTGAATTAGGCCGCTCAGACAGCACTTATTCCCAGGCGGAACAACGTCGCCAAATGTTAAGTTAGATTAGAGATGGTTAAGTTGCTGTCAGGCCTTAAATTGACAGAGCAAAATTTACCCTCACACTGGGTAATAAACAAGTAGAGAGAAAGGAAATAGTATGGGCAGGATTGTAACCATAATCTGCAGGAATTATCACGACCGGATGACAAGCATTAGCATTTCAAAAGGACTCATTTTGATCTCTGCTTCTACTTGTCCTTAATTGCACTTTTTCCCAGACAGCCTCTTTAAGTCTTTATATAAGACTTGTTATTGTAGGAGACGCATAGGTGTAACTAATAACAATAAAGGCTCCGTTCAATCAGCAGTACTTTTGTGCAAAGACACACATTAGCTTGTTACTGTGAGCGGTCAGCTTTGGAAGATTGCCTGCCGGGACACCGGCAGCGAGGGCAGTTCTGCAGCATTCTGCATCACTCACTGAACAGCCACCACGATAAAAACACAGCCATTATTGTCATTAGGTGTAATTGTGTTGGTCAGGATAACCTTAATGAAAACGGCTGTGTCTCCTGCTTATAATCCTTTAGATTTAAGCCATATTTGATTTTGTCCTGAGTGATGCATTTCTGAATTTAAGATGGGTCACCCTGAAAACAGAAGCGCTTTCTAGAAAACAAAAAGAAAAGTGTGAATGTTACAGAGGTTTCATTTCTTTTCTTTTTTTACTTGCTATTTTTCACAAAACCTATATATTATTTGGGATATCTCGCACGCATTTGTTTTTCTTAGGATGGAGTGCGTCATTATATGTGATCACACTGTTGATTTAACTTTTTCTATATTTTAAAAGGAAATTTCTGATGAACAAACTCATTAAATTTAGGTTATTTTTAGAAATGTCCCCATTGGCTCCCACATATGAGATTCAAACCTCTTTTCAATTACTGAGCAGCCCCAAAGAGACAGCAGCTTTTAAGGCCATCTCTGAAGTCACATCATTAAAATGTAATGACAGGCTATCCAATGGATCTCACGTGAATTCATTTGCATTCGCTATCCCAGTCATGGCGAATGATATTGCATCCTTTTACCACTATGAAGGCGCGATGCTAATTGTGTATTTTCATTTATCATTTTATATTTAAATATTTTAATTCAAAGTCCACAGATCTTGTTACATGCAAGAATGTTACAGCTGGTTATTCATTTGATTGTATATTTCGTGTATAGACGTCTGTAGACCATGCATATTTGGTTTTCCATTAGTTCTATGTGTTGGAAGGCAATCATGTTACGTGAGAGTGGTTTTCTCTGAAAGAACGAAGATTTCATGCACTACAAATTCACACGACTTCTCTCTGAATCGTCTCTTGCAAGAACTCACAGAAGAATGTGGAGGTCTTGAACTTATTATACCAGCCACTGTGTACAACTCAGCATTTACTGACTCCTCTTCCTTCTCTTTACTATTTCTGTGGCCACAGATGGGCCTGAAATCTCCAGTGCAGAGAGTATATGAGGGTTGGCCAATGTTTCAGCATTGTGTGGACACAGTACACAAAGAATCTCCCAAATCCTGCCATGGCTTTCTTCGACTTTGCTAAAACTGCACAACGAGGCCTTTCTGCCACTGTCAGACTTTAGTCCTCCATGCCGGCCCTACCACTTCTATACAAGCTAAAAAAAACAACAACAATGAAAAGTTGCCATTTTTTCTGAGTTTGAACTAAATTTATCTTTTTTTTTTTTTATCAAATTGTTATCAAGATTTATCAAATGAACATGCTATGTTTGAACTACAACACACTATCCAACAGAAGATGACAAATTCCAATTTAAAACATCTTCATCATCTTAAGAGTTCAAGCAGTTTCTCTTCTTGGGTCTGGTGGGACAGCCACTTTGTATATTTCAAAGATGACTACCACACCGAGCTGTTCAAGCTATGTAAAATACTTCTACTTTGATTGCACGAACGAGACAAAAAGGAGAGCTTGAAAAAAGGTGACATATTCAGAGGCATGCTTAACCATTCATGAATTCATTAAATCCAATACATAGCTTTGTTTCTCCATTGTCCCTAATGGTTGAATCCACACAAAGACACAATATTACAACCATTTTTAGAACCATGCAAGTGATTGTATTACTTTCACATACCAGTTTGAAGGAAGAAGCAAACAATAAATGTTTAATATCGAGAGTTACAATGTGGTCTTCCCCGATATACACAGACAAACATCATAAAAGCAATAATTGATGTGAACAAGCAGGGTAGACCCAAGGCCAAATCTGCCCCCACAGGCAACAAAGAAAAAACATTTCCGATGGATCTGCACCTCCAGTATCTCCAGCACAGATAAACAGGCCAATAGTGTGCTCCGCCATTGAAAATAAGATTAAAAATAAATGACAATTAAAAAAACATCAACCCTTGGAAAAAAAAAAGGAATTTTGTTTGAAAGTGATTCCTCAGAAAGATAACTACATTATTACAGTGAAAATAGAGGCCTAACAAGGCGCCTGTGCCAGGCGGGAGACACACAACTCTTTGCCTATCAGCTGGATGTGCGTCCTAACTTGGAAGGACAACAGGGGTCGGGATTTGGCCATCAGGGGTACAAGCTGTCAGTGTCCTTCCTTATCCTGTCCCTTGGTTCCCTTCACTAAATCCCTGAGTTCGACATCAAGGCCATTGTGATGTGATTTCATCCTGTTTATCTAGTTCAGCATAACCCCCCCCCCCCCCCCCCCCCCCCCGACCCCCCCACCCCCACCCTCTCGACTGTTGCAAAAGTAGCTCACTTGTAGAGACACAGATGCATACATAATTTGGATTTCACTTCCAGTCAAATAAACACATTACACGCGATGACAAAATTCTACTTTTGGTGATTTCAAAGGAATATTCCACAACAGCCTCACACAAATTCAAGTTAAGTGTCTTTCAGAACATCTGACCAGATGGAGTGGAAAGTGGAAGTACATCAGTAAGAGGGGGTCCAAATTTGAAATATGGCCTTTTTTTGTTTTGTTTTTACGGGGCTGAGCTCCAGATGAAGGTCATTGAAGATTTAAGTACAACCACGTCAGAAAGAGCACTAGAAAGTCACAGCCATACCAAAAATACACACACACTAAAAGAAGCAACTGTGACGTGTCTCTACTTGTTCTGACGGTACTGACATGTTAATACGCTGTACACACATCGTTCAGGATTTAATGGACAATGAGCTACATTTTTGCATTTTGTTGGGAGACTTATTAAGGAAGATATTGTTTTTGTTGGGCTCAGGTATAAATGTAGAATGGTGAAGATATGCCAATAAATATACTGAAGAACAGTTTGACCATTAATTTAATGTACAAAAACGGCTTCAAATGGCAAATTAGGGTTGTTTTGCGGGCATCATCAGATGAGTGGTCGAACGGTTGCTGCAACAGATCCTATGATCTTCATATTTTGAGTTTGGATGTTACGATTAAGTAAAAAAGAATAAAAAAATCTCCCTATTTTTGCTCACTTTCATTTAAAAATCCTCTAAGACAGAAGCAACATATTAGGCCAACCACATAATAATGTGCACGCACAAATACATCAATATTCTTGTCTTTACAACATTAGTTTTCTGCAAAATTGATCTCATTTGCATGCATGTTTTGGCTATTACAGTTGATAGAAAAACAGGTTAGAAGTGTCATCTACAGAAGCTCTTTGTTGCAGCCTGAATCGCTGTTGCCAGAGGATGATTATGTGCATTACAAACATAAAATAAACAAAAAAGTGTGCATGGGTTTATTGCCAAATGCAGATTATACTGAAGCCCAATAAGTTACCCTCTCAAGCATATAATGAAGTATTCTGCGGGATGGTAATTAACGCGCCTTAAATGGATAACGCCGGGATGACCTATATCCAGAAACCGGTGCCAGAGCTATCAGTCACAGATATTGTATGCCACTCTTCCACTGCTCAGAACCATTTCTCATCTGCTTTTCAGAAGTAATTGACCTCCAGAGAAACAATTTTCCATGAGATGAATGTTTTCGCCGCAGCGATGGAAACATGGGGCTTTCGGTCTGCGGCTGAAAGCCGAGCGGGGGTGAACAGTGAACCAAGATTGAAATATAGGCAGAAATGCCATGGCCATGAGGTCAGTCTCAGTAAACACCATGTCAGTTGTACAAGAGTATATGTCTTATACTGGAATAGAAAGTGTGTTTACAGCTCACAACTCCAATGTGCAATATTGGATTCACCAGAGGTCTTTTATTTAATTTTTAAAACCAGAGACTGACCTTAGTGGAAATGTAACAAGAATGGTCAATATGTGGTGAAGTAAATTCGCATTATTCTATGTTGTTTTGTTTTGGTTTTTTTGCAGAGGGAAAAAAACTGTTGTTAATGGCTTAATCTTGTGTATTTACTTTTATGTTATCCTATTTTATTATCATACTACACTTGAAGTCATTTTCAAAAATAACCTAGTATACGTACATTGCATGTAGCACAATAGAGGATTCTGCAACCTGACCTTGGCAACCCAGCTCAAAATCACATTGTTACTCTGCATGCTGCTCCTTCTGACATCTGTGTGTCAGGGGTGTGGAAGCATAGCAGCATGAATCTTTGTGGTCTAAGGTCATCAGTTAATCCAACTTTACAGGAGCTGCAGATTTCTACACTGACAAAAAAAACAAACAAACAAACCAAAAAAAAAACTGTTATGATGTTCCAAACATACCTGGGCTATTCATTTCTTGATCGGCCAATGTGAACCCAGTTCTCTCTAATAAGCATCGTGTTTATTTCAGGAAACAGTAATAGGATTAAAATCCCGAGTGTCAAAATGTGCAACTATCATTGCCGCTCACCTTTTACATGTATGTTTATTAACTGTCGGTTTACAGGATTACATCCTTGATTGAGTACAATGTGATGAATGTTGGTTTTAACCATTGCGATTAACGACTGCCTGATACATCAGCAGTGGCTGGAAAACGACTTAATCTCACAATCGTGTCGGTTTAGAGGTGTGTATCCTCACTTCAGTTAAGCTGCTGCTGATACCAGCTTATGTTCAGAGCACACACACACACACACACACACACACACACACACACACACACACACACACACACACACACACACACACACACACACACACACACACACACACACAGAGACACACAGAGACACACAGAGACACACACACACACACACATCCCACCCGTGCATGGAGGAGTACAGAGTGTATCACATGGGACCTTGGAGGCTCGTCAGATTCATTCATAGACCACATTCAGACAGCACACCCTGTTGGCTTCTTATCTTCAGGGTAACTGTGGATAGTGAGACCTGCTGCTGCGGTTCGCCTGGCTTACATAAACTTTATGTGCCTGTAAGTATTCTATTTTTCTTTTCTTTTTTTTTTATAAATGTACATATATTTACATGTTATGTTCTCAGGTCATTTCATATAACTCAGTTGCTGTTAACACAGACTCTTGGGTCTTTTTTTTTCCCCCTTAGAAAGTTTGGCCAAGGGCAGAATTCTTTTTTGTGTTTTAATAAATAGTGATGTTGTGAAAGAAATGAACTGTAAAAACAAAACAAAAAAGAAACCCCTTGGAGCAGTTTCTTGGACAATTAGAAATGTTTCAAAGGAAACAGCTATATTCAAGATGCCTTATTTGTCACACACAGTATCTTCCTCTAGACTGAAATTTTTGGGGGTAAAGAGTCACAGTGGCGATTCCCACCTTATTGCCCACCAACCACCCGCTGGTGTATTTGATAATTGCCACACTCTGGTAACACTAGTTTGATAAAGCAAAAATATACTTTGTATTATCATACAAACATTAAAAGAGTATGTCTGATTATGTTAAATATTTGCATATTTTACAATAATTCTAGTGATATATATCCAAATTAGAGTTATCAGAAGTATACATCTGCCATAAAAAGGCTTGTTGACTGCTTCAAAATTGAGCGTATAGTGGGTGTTCTTTTCACCTAACGTACAGGGTTCGACTACATTCACAATGAAGGAAACAAACTACTGTCTGTTTAAGCAAGGTGCATGTAATATGTACTGTAAAACTAGAGTAAAAATCCTATTTATCCATAAAATTGTGAGCGAAATAGAAGACGAGTTCAGAAGAGAACTCTTATCATTAACTTGGACTCATTAGAAACTATGATTACTTGAAGATTAAGGTGTACAAGTGTCAGCAAAAGTGGCCTAACTCATTGTGCTTGTTAATCGAGTGGTTGGCTGAATCGTAACATCAATCTCATTAAAGAACTAATCTGAAGTTCTTTTAAAGGGGGGGGGGGGGATGAGGCCATTAGTCGCTTAAAAAACACACCCAAGTGGAATGCGAAATGATTTCTGTCTGTTCATGTTTCAGAAATTATTCTTCCTAAACTTTAATCTTTTGATGTGAAACTTCCAAAAGTCAATTCTCTCAGTTGATTAAGTTCACATTTGTGCTCAAACTACTAAAATGGCTCGTTTAAAACCAAAGCTGTGAGGCAGATAGATCCTGTGAGCAAGACACGGAGTTTCATAGTGATAACATGCACAACAGAGCACAGTTTACCTCGACTGCGGTATTTTAATATTTTCTGGAGAAGCGTGTTAGCATTAACCAATATTGAACATTTAATGGAATTCTCTGATCTGGCTCAGGCTTTCTAAGTGGTTTCGAGTTTTTCTTTGACGCGATTCATTCCCACAATCTATAAACTTCATACTTCACCATTTATCTCCGTGGGACTGAAGATATAGATGACAACTTTTCAGAGGCACCTAATTATGTTTTTTGTGTTTCAGTTAAGTCTCCAAATGGAAAATCGGCACATTGCTGTTCTGCAGGCCGAGAGCAGTGCTGCGAGTTCAAAATCCTACAATAGATGAACTTTTTGTGGGGGAGTTATTTCAAGTTAACAAAATCAAGAGCCTGAAAAGTAAATGGTAAGACATGCCTAACAGAATAACCTAATACTGTGTAGGTTTAGTGAATACATTTGGATCATTTAACATGTTATCCATGTCTCAAAATAAAAGAGTAAATCATTTTGAAAAATGTTTACAAGCAAAGATTTGGCCAGTCGCACAATACCTGCCAACAATGTAATAACTGTTCCCTCTTTAAATGGAAAAAAGCCCATCGTGTGATAACTGTCCATGAGTGTAAAAACATGGTTTAACAATTATTGTAATAACATTTTAACAATAATGCAATAGGCATGATTGAACGTGAAAAAATAAAATAATATCTATAGCCAATAATAACAAATAGTTATAGCAGATGAGATAGCCATTATTTTTGTTCATTGAGCATACATAAGTGCGTTGTAAAAAATATTGTACCTTTTTTTAAGTTAATGGAAGTTATTACATTAGTGACTGTTACAAATTGCAGCGTAAATCTTTACACCTTGGATGTTCGTTTTTTTCTTGACCGTGTGATTTACTCTAAAAGCAGTTGTACAAAAAAACCCCGCTTTGTCAAGATTATGTTTTTCTTAGCCTTTTTGGTATTGATTAATGTAAATAATTAGACCATCAGAACTGGTTTCACTGCACAGTGTTATGCATCAATGCATTTAAAATATTCTATAATAAATGCCAAAGATCATAAAACATGTTTGAAAAAAAAAAAGAATAATTCTTTGTGACTTGATTTAAAAATCACAAAGTCAATACAGTAAATCAGTAGAATGTAGGAGGCAATTTTCCATATACATTAAAAACATTGGGTTCAGAATCAGATCATTTCTGGCTGGAAAACCAAAATCAGTAAACCTTCATGCTTATACCTTTAAACTTATATGAATGTATAAATTCTTCTCTTATCAGTAGTTGCTCTGTAAAACATAACCAGCAGCCCACTTTCTCTTTTAAATCTTAAGGTGACAGACAGAGTGTGTGCAAGTTCAGTTTCTTAAAATAATCTCTTCTGAGGCTGTCTCCGGCCTTCAGTTTGGCTGAGGAACATACACCCAGCCTACTTGTCCTCCTGCTGCGTTCCATTTCTAACTCAAGAGCAGCAATTTGATGGCAAAATGTTCCAAATCCTGGTGCCAACTCAACTCTCGAGGGAAACACAAATATGGGGGTAAGCTCATGTCTTTGATGCCATTACAGACTTAGTCAACTCAGTCAAACTCAATTATTTCTCTGATCAGGTTGAGTGTCAAATTTTTTCTTTTTTTTCCCAAACACTTATTTTACTGTAGTATCTCAAGAGTACAGACCCCCACTTACCAGACTCGGCTCACATCCTTCACATCATCAAACCCTTGAAGCAAAGAAACAACCTCCACTTGAATTGATTGAAAATGCATTTTCCGGCCAAACTAAACGACTACTGCACACTGGCAACATTCACGTGGCAACAAGTCACGTGAATACCTCTGCCACTGCCCTCCGAGTGCTGTTTTACTTGAAATCACCCTTAGAATGCTACACGTGTGCTTCACTCGCACTGAATAGTAAATAAAATGAAACCTTCGAAAAGGCATGAGAACTGAAAAAAAAAAAAAAACAGAGCCTACACTTACACTTACAGTCTATAGAAAAAGAAAATAATTCTTGTGTGCAAGAAGAAGAATGAGTGTGTGTGTGTGTGTTTGGAGGAAGCAGGGGTTGAGAGATTGACACCAGCAGTCAAAACTGGGGTATTTACTCCCAGGATACCAAGACATAGGACAGTGCGCAAGTCAGCGCGCAAGTCAGCCATGTGCCAAAAAAAGAGGTTTTTGAAGAAAGCCACAGCTTCTGTCGCTGTTTTTATCCTCTTTCATTGCAGCGCACAGCTTACAAAAGTCAATTCATATGAAGGCATGCTGAGATACCTTTACAGAAGGTTAAAACGCACACACTGTACGCACACCCAGCTATCACAAAGACGTACACAAATAAACACGTCGACACACGACTGCATGTACACACGCAGACGTGATTTCTGCATACCACCAGATCTCTACGGCACGCTGCACTGCTCAGCTAACCCGTAAAACCTCGGCTTATCTTCTCTATGGGCCTCCCGATTCTGCAGTCCCCCAAATCATCCCAAAGCCCCTCTGATAATCAGCCATCTCTGTTTGGCCTGGAGTCTGGGTGAATCTCACTAGGTTTAGAGATATGAGATCCAGGCCTGGGCTTCAAGGTCTCACTGTGCAAATACAGTGCAGCTAACGTATAAATATGAGCCCATTTGAAAAAAGCACCTAAGCAGCATGAATGAAGCGTTTCTTTAAGAAGAAAAAAAAAAAAAAAAAAAAGTCTTCCGCTTGTTTAATCTAAATGTAATGACTGACTTTGGACGTAATGGAAAACTGAGAGGCCTTCAATTGGAGATCAGAGGGACTCATCGGTTGTTGGTCCAACATATCCCATCCCATATGAATGAAAAAAAATAAAAATAAAAATAAAATGAAATAAAATGAAATAAATTAAATAAAGGGGTTTGGGTGAAATATTGAGGCAAGGAAACTATGAAAAGAAAGAAAATGAAAAGATAAGCCACATCAAGCACGGGATTATCCAACATTTCTGTAATTGAGACAGCTAATGCATTACAAAGATAGCGTAATCCTAGGTGTTGGAAAGCAATTACAAGTAGCTAATTACTAAATAATTAATGCAGACAGTTTAACCAGACAGACCGATCTTTCACTGGGTTTGATGTTTGTCTCTTCTTAGGGTTAAGCCATAAGCCTTGGGTTTTTGTGACACCGGAGAAAGCTGTTAATTATACAGTATTTTTCTAATAGCTGTTCAAATGTACACTGGTGTGAAAGACCTTTTCATCAGAATCCTTTGTGTGAACACTGTTGTATCTAGTAGAATATGGTGAGGAAAAGGTAAAAGATTTTTATTTTTTTTTGTAGAACATCATGCTCATGAATCTGTTACTTTGAGCAATTATAATTCAAAGTTCACAACCATGATCTACATTCATAAACTGTGAAGTGAATTAACTGTTCTTGGAAAATTCACAAAAGGAAAATTACGCAAATCTTTAATACCGCAGAGTAGCAAGTAGAGTCTCCACGTTGAAAAAATGAAAACCGAGGTTAAATTTAACAATGAATAGTTTTTTTTCCTCATATGTTTTAAACGTATTGTGCCTTCACGCATTTAAGCACTTTTTTTTCTCCTTTACCTATTTCCCTTTAATTGTGGTTTTACTTTATAGCATGTATACCCTTACTCTTATCTAAGTCTCTGCACTGTCACCAATACTGTCAGCATGTCCTGATTGTTTAGCTTTTAAAAGCAACACATGCACCACTGTGATTGGCCATGACTGTTAAAAACCCCTAACCCACCTCCACATAATGTATGATAATGGATTCTTTCTCACCCCACCCCATCATTGCCAGGTTGCACTTTGCACGCCCCACCTTGATTCATTAAAACAGAGACCTCAAAGTCAAACAGAAGGGAGCGTGAATCATATAAAAGTAAGAGTACATCTGGGAATGAAAGAAATATGGGGGGAAATTAAGAACATGAACATGACAAGGATGTTGGGATATATATATATATATATATCAAACATGGTCACTGAAAAACTGAGCCAAAATGTCAGAAGACACAGTGACACAGTATATGTAATTTGTAGGGTCCTAACAACCTTTACGATAACCCTTTCCTCCCTAGGAAATTCTGCAGGTAGAGCATATCCCATGGAATATAGTCCTTATTGCACTTTATGCAAATACTATGAGAATAGTCATCCCCTTACCCCACAGTTCAAGGAAAATACTATATTTGATCACCTGACATGTTTTATTTTTTTACTCTTGCACATAACTGTATTTTTCTTGCACTTTTAATTCTCTACTCCCCTGGAAGTTTCACCATCTAGGTCAAGGGTATTGAAGGGAGGCAAATTGCTGTGGCTGCTCCATGCGGCTTGCTTTAGAGAAGCGATGGTCCCAAAGACACGGTGACTTTCTCTTCCATTTCTGTTTTCATTTTATCAATCTGTGATAAACTGTAAATGTAAGATCTACATTTCATCTCATACAATTACACATAACAATGCCCCAAGTGATCTAAACTTTACAGTTCTATAAAAAACACACATTGATATACAGTTCTGCTAGGAGAAAATATATGAAAGCGCCAATGACAAAAGAGTGTAAACAGCCAGCCTCTGGAGTCACTCATGCAGGCTCTGTACTGTCGCTCTGGCCATATAAATGTGACACTAACGGCCCATGATCAGGCTCTAATGGTATTCATAGTTGCCATGGGTCCTTTCACTGCGATATTATTAAGATCATTTTTATTCATGATATCCCCCAAATTGTCCTTGGAAGAAACAGAGGATTATAGGAGGCTGCTGACCCGTGGGTTGTGAATAAACATGAAAAACAATCAGTGTTCCATTTAAAGGCAGAATGGTGTTCAGTCCCGAGCCTCTGGGGTAAGATTGAAGGAGGAGGGAGTAACAAAAAAAATAATGAAATCATTAGGAATAAACTGAAGTGAGAAGGAATGATGCAGTCCACAAACACTTCATCATTTTTCAACCTTTATTTTATGTACAATAAAAAATGAAACAGTCATTTAACTTTATTATGGATTGTGCAGTAATAACCGGAATCATGTTCTCTCTACTGGTGCACCACACTTAATCCAGCAGAAATCTCTAATGTTTATAACTTACTTTGTGTTTATTCTGTAACCAGCTGCTGAGATTTCAGCACTTCAGCTGTGACCTTCTTCTTTCATTCAGTTTGATGCAATTTTTAAAAAGAGCAAAATATGGTTTTGCCAGATTGCTTCTTGTGCATTTCACCTTGCGAGTGCATATTCTATAAATATTTTAGAATTTCTAAGAGCACGCAGATGAACAGAGCATGCTTCAACTGAAGGGGAGAACTGGTGTCTTGACTTTTATATTGTGTATTTTGGAACTGCTCCAGAAAGATTCTGAAATCAGAGATCATTTATTTGGGTTTCAAGTTTTTTTGGTCTACAATCATGTCAACCTGCATGCTGAACTACGCCCCAACCTGAAACAAATAGTCACACAACAGACTACCCACATCAACCTGCTCCATCATTGCAACCGAGCTGCACACCAGGCCTTGACAGGAGCACAATATATGTTGACCCCCTCCTTTGGGTGTAAAACCAGAGGGCATCGACTGAGGCCAGGTGATACACAAACAGTGACGCAAGGTAACCCATTTACAGCAGCATGACAGCATGTGTTTTTGTGATACGGTAAAATGGTAGACAGAAAATACATGGATACGTTTCTCTGGTCCCTTCTCCCGACAAGATGTATCTAACCTCCCCTCCCGGCACACAAACAGCTCCCCTGCTTCGCATTCTGCACTGCTCGCAATGCTAAAAGTTGCAAAGACATCCTTCCCCTGCGTGCCACAGCTACGAATAAAAGCAGTTTGTTCTCTCATATGGCTCTCAGCCCATTAGTGCCCGCTTTTATCCCAATATAGTCTTCCACAACCTCTGACATACAGTAGGTAAAAGTCATCACTCATCGCTGGCCTGAGGTTGACAAAGACCCGCAACTGCTCCCTTCATACTTTTTCCACCAGGAGGTAGAAACCTATTTGTATTTCGTGTCCAGCTTGGAGGAAACCACTGCATCTACCTGAGCTAAAGAGCAATAGGAACGCCTTGTGGGTTTTATTCAGATAACCTGTGTGTAATGAACCTTCTGAGTTTAGAGAAACATTTTTTGTAGTATTTTGGGTGTTCGTGCTTGGGTGCTTGGAATAACTGAAAACAGAACCTTTTGAAAACAGCTCCAAAGTGGAACTTCTTGAAAACCCTCCGGCTCTGTGTAAATGGGGAGCATAGCAAAGTTTTCTGAAAACGCTGGTATTGCACCTGCGCACAATGGTTCACGGTAAATAGTTCTGCACATGCGCCAGAAGTTCAACAACAATGGAGGCGTTCAGGAGGTTCATGCTGTTCGGTCTTTTGAATTTAAGAGCACTTCTACAATAAAGTGTACATTTAACAAGAAGCATGTAAATTATTTTCCAGGCATTTTCGTGTGTACAGTGATCATTTTAAAATTGTCGCCACTTAAACACGTAATCTTTCTGAGACGAAAAATGACGGCATTCTCAGTTGATCATTGTCATGTGAACAGGACTCATTACCTCATCAGTGGTGGCAGTCTCAACAAACTCTTCAGGTGGCACGAGTTCCTGGTCCTGATGGACCGGAGCCTTTTGCCAGGGAAAGGGGGTTAAAAAGTTTGTGTCCGGGGTGAGAGGGGTTGGCAGCAATCCGGGCCGCACCTAGAGAGGTGAGAGGTTGTAGCTGGACACCTTCTCAGCAGAGTGGATGATCTGCTGAAGTGGCTTTCAAAACCCCTTCATCAAACCATCCATTGGTAAACTTGGCATTTCAGTGCACAGTGCAGTGGTTCCACATTTTAGGACCAGCAAATGAAAATGCTCTTGTTACCGCTGAGCGTCCGCGTTCCATAGTCATTTCAGATCAATAAATCGCCAGTGAAAATGTAGATGTCAAACTCCACAGAGACAGTGTAGGTTGATCTACATACACAGTACGTTTTTGACGCATCTTTATATCCTGCAAAAATAACCTCTTTACCCTTTGGTAAAATTACAAACAGGAAAAACCTGTGGATTATAAGGCCACCACTCATTATATTGGTTTATGATTCCCTCCGTTTTAATCACCTATATAATCAGAGACGAACATTACAGCCCTACTGCTTGCATCTGGCACACCAGACACAGGGAGGATACTTGCATTAATTATTCAAACCTCTAGACAAAAGAAAGACATCACAATAACTGACCTTGTGTTTGCTAAATTGCTAAATTAGTCTCCAAAGGACATGAGCAATTTCTGTTGATGAACGAGGACTGATAATGTTATATATTTATATATATATATATATATATACTTTCAAGACATAAATGGGTCTTTTGCAAAGAGGAACTGGGAAGTTTAACACCATTAATACTTTATATTAAATGTACTCTCCCAGAATCCACACGGGGAAAATTAACATATTTAGGACCCAGTTTTGCATTGTTGATATACATAATTTCTAACATTGTCAATACCTTTTCGAAGGAAATTTCCTTCATTACGCTCATATAAACACGTATTTCCAGCATTCAAATTTTGCAGAACATACCCGGGTTTGTTGACATTTTGCGGTCACAGAAACGGCCAAACATTTCAGAGGCAAGATCCCATTTGTATACCTGATCTCACGAGATCTCGTTTTGCACTGGAAAAATGATCAACGGTCACATTCACAACATTTAAGACTATTCTTGTGGCTTGAATTCTCTTTCTTTGAGAAAGTCTGGCTTTTGTTCGGGCTGAATCGGCCAACGCCATCTTTGATATCTGGAACTGCAGGTTGGAAATGAGTGGAAATGAGTGGCAATGGTCTTGTATTCGTGTATTGGTTTATTCTCTGTGCAGAAGTCAGACCTTTTATGGGCTAAGGTTTGCAATATTGTGCCGACTGTGCTCAAATCAAGTCAGGCTCAAAACACTAAAATAGTGCAGACTTTGAATTTGAATTAACAAAATAACTGCTTCAAATACACAGATATGCTTGAAGTTTGTTAAAAAAAAATGTCCACACTTCATTCAAAATCAAACTTTTAAAGGTCACTAACATTTCTGAAATTTTCTTAGTGCTCAAGGACTGAATTGAATATTTAGCTTTTCTATTACAAGGATATAAAAGATACAGGTGCATGTCAAGAAAACAGGATATAATCAAAAACTTAATTTGTTTCAGTAATTCCATTCAAAAAGTGAAACAACTTTCTTCAACATTTGTTAACCATAACTGAAAGCTCATGAAAACCCCAAAATCAGAGTCTAAGAAACTTAGACTTTTACGAATATATCAGCACACAGAGCACTCAATACTTGGGCTCCTTTTAGAGTATAAAAGAGGGTATAGAAACACTTTTTCTCACGATTGTGCCCCAGTAATGCTGCGTGGCATGGAGGTGATCGATCTGTGGCACTGCTGAACCATTTCTGCAAGCTCAGGTTGTTCTGAAATCATCTTTTCTCTGCATTCTTGGGTCTGGTGTTCCACATCTTACTCTTCACAATATCCCCATGCGGGGTTTCCAGTCAGGCAAGTGTGCTGGCTATGCAAACACTGCTCCAGAGCACGTATTGGGATACATTTGGCAATGTAAGCAGGTGAAAAGCTCTGCTGAAAAGTGAATTTTGTATCTCCTTCAAAGGGAAGCATGGAGAGGTCTAAAACTTCCTGACAGACAGCAGCGATGACCTTGGACTTGATAAATCATAGTGGACCAAAACAAGCAGGTGACATGGAAACATCACACTGGACCTCAAGAAAATTGGATTCTGTGTCTGTATTACTCTGGGACCTTGATTTCCAAATGAAATGCAAAATCTGATAGGAAGGCTTTGTCCCACTCAGCTAAGGCCAGTCCTTTTTTGTCCTTCTCTCAGGTGGGACACTTCGGATTATATCTCTTGTTCAACAGTAGCTTGAGACAAGGAAGTTGAAGTCCATGTCTTGTGCATGGTGGCTCTTGAAGCTCTGACTCCTGCTGCAATCTGCTCCTTCCCCGTATTGTTTAATTGGCTTTTATTATCCCTTCGCAATCCCCTTAAATCTGTATATATTTTTGTTGCTCGTGCGCTTTTTTAACCACGTTCTATTCCCTTCGATTCAACGTATCAATAATGTTCTTGGAAACAGGACAGCATTTGCCAGCATCTTCAGCAAATACATTTTATACGTCTTAACCTCCATGTGTAGGTTGTCAATGTCAGTGTTCTGGCCAACTGTCAGCTGTCTTCCCCATGATAATGTAGCCCACTGAAGTCGACTGAGAGACAATTATAAGGGATCAGGAAATGTTTCCGGGTGTTTTGAGTTATATCCGTTATCAGATATATATCCCCAAAAATGGAAAGAAATACATGAATGAGGTATGTCTGTGTTTGATGAGGATCTATAATCAAGACATTGATGATATTGTAACATTTTGATGATGTTCCAGTTGAACCACCATTTCTTAGCTCTCCACGTTGTCATCACACACACACACACACACACACACACACACACACACACACACACACACACACACACACACACACACACACACACACACACACACACACACACACACACACACACACACACACACACACACACACACGGTGACAGCTGCCATTCAGAGCATTCAACCTCTATTACAAGCAATTTGGGGTTCAGTTTGTTTCCCAAGGACATTTCGACACATGGACAGGGTGAGATGGGGAATCAGCCCACCTTGCAGGGATTGGAAGATGACCCACTCCATCAACTGAGCGACAGCTGCCCCAGCAAAACTATTTCCACTATCAAATCAATCAACCCATGCAATACAATAAAAATATCAAATGTGCGTAATTTGGATAAAAAGTATAATTTGGATATTTGTAAAATTACTCCACAATGTTAATGACAATCTTACATTGCACCATAAGAAATACATTTTAACGGTCGCATCATCGCTTACCGTAATGTATTAGTTCAAACTCTTTGAGGAAAATGCCAATTCATACATTTTCTCTCATGGGTCAGTTTACAAGTACTACAGACTAAATAATATTTGTGTGTATCTGTGAAGAAGCTTTTCCTTTTGATTTGCCGAACAGCAGTTTGTGTATGACAGTGTATTATAGTCTCTTCCAGTTCAGTGTCTGCCTGTGAGTCGAACATGCAGGGTTGCACCTATGTTTGTAGTTCTGCAGCCATGTTTTCTCAACAAAGCATTGGGACAGCCAGGCTTTCGTTACCATAAGTATATCCAGCAGAGGAGGCGGGTGTGGCAAGCAGATGCTAATTTGTATTCAAGGAGGCGTGCACTCAAACAAGTCAACCTTAAAAGGGCCTGGTATGTCAGGGTGAAAATGAAGCTCTTGAGATTTATCTTTTGGTGTTTTGGCAGAAAACATGTTGCTGACATTTCCATGTGGACACCAAACACTGAACTGGTTGTTGAAAACTAAGGGGGCTTGACATGTCACCTTTGAAGTAACATCATTGTCGTCTACAAATTGATCTGATCTTATTGACAATGAACCCATTGTTTCCCCTGATTTCTCCTGTAATCCAAATATATATTTACTCCTAGTTTTACATACAATGACCTATATCTTTGACATATATTGTTCTTTTTTTCAAGGTTACAAGCGGGTTTGGTGTGTGTGTGTGTGTGTGTGTGTGTGTGTGTGTGTGTGTGTGTGTGTGTGTGTGTGTGTGTGTGTGTGTGTGTGTGTGTGTGTGTGTGTGTGTGTGTGTGTGTGTGTGTGTGTGTGTGTGTGTGTGTGTGTGTGTGTGAGAGAGAGAGATTTGGAATCTCTTCAACAGTTTTGTTTTCTTTTATCTGTGCTTTGTATCTTCAATAGTTAAGTGGATTTATTGGTTTCATAGGACACATAGAAATGATGAATGCTCTAAAATGCACTATAATGTGCATTATAATTTGTGTTTATTGGCACAAATCATTGAATGCTACCAAGGTCTTTTAAAGTCAATATACTTTTGATTTAAGGTAATAGAGTAGCAGAGCCTTGCATGCACGACAGAACCCAGAATAAAGTGGATTTGGCTGTCTTGTCAATGAGAGTTTAAATTTGTTTTCCACGATCTCTTATTGAAAGAGAAAGGGATAAACAAGTGGAACGGCTGCCTTTAGGCACAAATTGTTCAGGAATATCCAGAGAATGACAAAGGCAACACTAACAGGAGAGGAGAGCAAGGGGTTGAGTGACATTCCAGAGAAAGAGCAAAGAGAGCAAAGGGATGCGGGCAGGTGACTCTCAGTCTCTGAAAGTGTGTCTCCTGCACACACATTGAGCTGTAGCCATGCACCTCAGCACAATAACAAGAGGCTTTTTTTGTCTTTGAGATCTTGACAGCTGAGTTGAGAGCTAGGCTTAGGGTACAGAGGTGGCAGTTACCTTGTCTGGTTGTTTATATGTTTCCCATCAGTGCTTTCCAATAACATGGGATAGACAAGAAAGAGCCCAGTGTCAGAAGATGTGGGGAAGCACTGGCTGCTGAAGCAACCTGCAATCAGTGATAAAGGTACTCTGGTTGTGTACCGACCACTCAGGCTCACTCAGCCAATTAACTGTTTATCCTCACATGGTTGGAGTGGAGGTTAAAGGCAGGAGGTTAAACAACGTCTGCTTGACGTTCGAGAGAGTTCCTCAAGTTTTTTTTTTTTTAATGCCTCGCTGGATTTAACATGCCATTATACTAGGTTTTGTAATGTATGCACCGTCAACAATAAAACATGTAATCTGATGTGGGAGAAATTGCCAATGATGCAGAAATGCACTCAGAACATTGGTGGGGAAATTTAATGTGGACCATGATGACAACAAATCCATTGGTCTTGCGAGACGATAGCTAGTTATATCATGGAGGTTTGCATGAGTAGATGGGGAGCTGAGGTGCAGATAGTTGTTCAGTCATTTCATTCTCATGGCACCAGGTGCAGTCATTGATAAAATTGTTCTGCATAAATACAATTGCAATATTCATTTTAACAAGCACCTGCTACCTGCTCTGCATTTTTAAAATCTCTCTTGGGGAACGGCAATAAACAGCCTACACAACGTGTGTATGCATTGTGGGTTTTGGTGTGTGTGTCTGTTGTATGCTGGTGTGTATGTATTGTATTTTCATCGGCTCGGTATGCATTTACATCTACACCTCAGAATCTGCATGCAATCCTAAGATTTGCAAATGTGTGCCCAATATGCCTCTTTATTCCTGGCCTTGGTAGTGATATGAGAATAACGACAGCTTGGGGGCCTGATGAAACTGACCTTGGTGTTAATGAGCTTCTCACAGACAGGCGGCGGCCCTCTATGCACCTTAATTGACACGGCACCCCTGCTCACGCAGTACCACTTACCTGTGTCAATCTTAAGAAGACTTCTCAGCTCATATCTGCCACAGCCATTTGTTCCAGCTGCCCTCTCAGGGGATGCACCAGCATTCTCATCATACTCTCTTAAGTGCCTTTCCATTTATTCCATCAAAGATGCAGCCCTATTTTTAATTTCTATTTTCAGACAGTTGTGCATCAGGGGTAAATAATGCACTTTGTGGATTGTGTTCAACAATGAGCACAACAACTTCAAGTAATCATTTGGAGATGCTGAATTGCATATAACTTATGCATGCTTGATAAGCTTAGAAAGCCTAGTTGTTTTCACATAATTAAGGTAACACGACTGTTAAAAACTTTATACTTTTGTTAAGCCAAGTATGTCGTTTTTGCAAACTTTATATTGACCTCACTGTGACCTGGGACTTCTCAGTCCTATAATGCTTCATTTGTGTTATCCTTTCACTTTTAACTCAATTCTGCTGGTATTCATGCACCACAGGTTTACATGTTTTTATGACTGCCATCATAAAATGGCAGGGCTGTGTAAGCACTACAAGACTGCCAGTGAGAATATGCATATCTGTGGGGTCTGCTTGTGCGTGAGCAGTCACATGTACGTGTGGATACACAAGGTCTTGTGAAGCCAGTGAGGATAATTCATATTTCATGGATAAAACAAGTCAAGTGTGTAAAGTTCAACAGCAACATCAAAGAAAATGAACAGAGGCAATGACATTTTAATCGAAACGGCCACCCAATGTAAAAATGGCATTGTTGACAGAGGCATTTTCATTTATCCATAGCGTAGATTTTTGTAACCTCAACGACTCATTGCATCGATGAAGACAAATGGATCTTTGTTTGCACATGAAGGTCAAAATAAAAAGCCAGAGGAAACAATGACCCAATGAACAGTACAGAAACAAATCATGTTGACTATTTCATAGACTGAAGAGTGTGTGAAAATATTCACTGAATAAAAACATGTTAAATAATTGCTGTCATTACTGGAAGCCATGCTAGTATTGATTTTATTTCAGTGTTTTGCATGCAAACAAAAACTATGATAACTACAGACATATACACACAATGAGGGCCATGACCATGTCTTTTATTACCCGTCCATTCTAACGATGCATTACCTTCATATCACAAATGTGTGGAAAATACCAGCTTATAATAGTTATTAGCTCTCTCTCTAAATATCGCTTTCACATGGAGAGGAGAGTGAGGTGCCTCCGGCTGTGTGGCGACTTGGTCACGGGTTTTTTTGGACCATTCTTTGAACATCAATCACAGGCTGACACTGGGGGAAGAGTGTCGCCGCTCTCCACATCATTCACTGACTCCCTTTTGCCCTTAACACTTCAGCACAGGACATGTTCACGCACTATCAAAGTCAGGAAACTCCAGTTTGATGACAGTAATGGCTGAAGATGAGAGAGTAAATGGAGAGAAAAAAGGAGACATTCTTGTTCTTGCTCAGAATTTCAATGTACAGTATTTTCCTTTGGTAGGGCAGGCACCCATTCACGTATATGTTTCACATAAACCGGGATGGATATTTGTTTGGATAAATGCTATATGATCACATCATATTTTCACTGGAGAATTAGTCTACTTGTATGTTGAATAAAATCTAAAGATTGCCAGAAATAGGAACATGAATTAAAAAAAAAAAAAAGTGCCGTAGAAGGTGCAGTGACATTAACGGCACCATTCACAGGATCACAGGAACTGCAGCCAATTCTAGTATAGGTTGGGTAAGAAATGAGGAAAATCCTGGTTGGATCAACAAGTAACAACACCAAGAAGGTGAATGAAGGCTTATTTTGTTTCGGCTGACATGTTTTCCAGTACCGTGCTACAGCATTAGATTAGACGAGAGTAGGTTAAACCTTGTCAGAGAGTTTTACAAATGATACACAGAAATGTTCAGCATCCAGCAAAATGACGCAATTATTTTCAGTTTGTTCTTAAATCATCTCCTGGATGGCCCCAGGCTTGGGGAACTAGCATGTGTGAAACACAGTTTAATTTACCCGAAGAGTGTCACAATGCATCCAGTGCACAGCGAGGCTCAGCAGTGACATGGGGCTCCAGATGTCCGCGGTGAAACTAATAGTGGTCACTTCCTGTTTTGAATTCTCTTGTATGTCATCATATGTTCCGTTGTACAGCTCTGGTAAATCAGCGGGATAGATCATTGTTAAAAAAAAAAAAATTAATAAAACTTTAAAAGAGTCATGGTGACATGGTTTTTGTTCTGTTTTCTTTGTGGGGCTTTTTCATTCACGTGGTTGGAGATAGGACTTTTACTTTTTTGTTTTATGGAGCAACTAAAGCAAAGAGCCAGCTTACCACTGACACGCAGTTATGATTTATGAAGACTAATTTTTTTAGTTATTGAAAAATCTTATCTGGTCACAATTTGTATTTCTAAATGCTTTTAAATATCTACACTGGAGTAAAAGTTTTAATAACAGTTTATACATTCATACATTTCTATTGTTATAAAACTATGTCAGATGATAAATAGTTGTCTGTATCGGAAAAATTACACAATGTAAACTTGTCTTTTGCTGCTCCCACAGAACATACACAACACACAAAGTGGTGTTTATACTATAGTTGCACATCCGTCAATTATTTCACAGTTTGAAGGTGATTACTGTTCAAGTGTCACTTTTGCAACTAAACAGTTTGATGAGCAACACCAGATCAATACTCTCCCAGTACCCGAGGAGAGTGCAATGGACTAACGCTCTCATTTGTAACCTTTATAATGCTTTCTAATGTCGGCCTTGGAAGATCACCCTATTGATCCAATAAAAAAATAAAAAAATAAAAAAAGGCCCGCAATTTTCATTTAAATGGGAAAGGTTCTCGGTATCAAGGTACAACAGCGTATAAATGCACACAGAGAGAGAAAAAACAGAAAAACAGTCGTACCTTCAAACTAAGCCAAAAGGACAGAGCCAACACAGACCATCCATTGTGAAGAACAAACTGCTGCGAGCCATTACAAGTGCAAATGAGCCATTGTTCCCTCTTTGAGCTGACTCGTGTTTCAAATAGTACCTGCAGACACTCGATACGCTCAAACGCAGAAGAAGAGGGAAAAGTGATTCTTCGGTTCTGGCATATTTCTCCTGTTTGCACAGCAACAGCGGTACTTCATAAAATTCTACATTTGTCCTTTCCTGTTTGTTTTTATCCCTCTCTATTATTTTCACTTTTTTCCTCTTGCTCCGTGGGCCTCTCCCTGTAGGTGTATTTATATAGGTGGAACAGCATTGGAGAAGTGATTGAAAAGCTGTCCTTTAGATCAGGCTGGTTTGTGGGGCCTGTCCATGCTCTAATCCATCCTGCCGCCCCACCACACAAGTAGAATATCAAACAGGCAATCTCCCGGGAAGAGAAGAGGGAGGAATGTGGAGGAGAGAGAGAGAGAGGGAGAGAGAGAGAGGGAGGGAAAGGAGACATAGGGAAAAGTGATGTGAGAGGAAGGAGAAAGTCTAAGGTGGGACGAGCATCAAGATTAAAAATGAAGAAAAAGAAAACAAAAATAGAGGCAGCGTGTGGGATTGGCTGAAATAACAAAAGGGGGGAAAAGAAACAATGGAGGGAGGTTGGGACATTTTAACAGGGGACCTGTCAGCAATGCAAGGAAAGAGAAAAGGCAATTCCTGCAGTCTCACTCCACTACTTTTCTTCATTTGGCTCTGATTAGCTCTGATAATGTATCTGTGCCATTATGCTGCTAATAAAAAAGGGGTGGGGAGCTCAGAGTGAAAGGGGTAATGGGGTCCTGATCCACCGTCTAAAATAAACTGAGCAGTGACAGAAAGCTCTTAAAAAAGAAAGGATGGCATGCGAGTCATCGACTGGTTCAGAGGTGAGGGGAGCGGAACCCTCTGTATCTGCTGGAGGAATTTAATAATTTTTTTAAATCAGGGTTTTCCTTCAGTGAGGGAAGAGACCTTGTTAGTTTCAGACTAAGCTTCTCGTGTGAATTTGATATCTCGTCTCTCTTTTCAGCGGAAAATGGCCGCATTGAACTTCATACAAGTCTATATTCTGCTTGGAAACATATGACATACAGTAAATGTCATGACCTATCACAGAGTTGCTTACCGAATCAAGTCTATGGGTTAGATAATCTAAACAAGCACCCATCTATTACTGTTCCAGCTGCACGCAGGGTTCATTTTTCATCCAAACCTTCATCGCATATCACTGCAGTGCAGCGAAGCTCTGCTTCAAACCTCCTTGTGTAGGCTGAGGCATGATGTCTGTAGGACCCTGCACATATAGACCAGGGTTGCGTTCTCCCAGACGTCACACTTTTTAAAGAGAAGGGGGGATCCTGGGCCTGTTTTGTGTAGATGGCATAGTACAGAAAGAACCCCAAATAACAGTGGTAATGAAAGTCAGTCGGAGGTCGGTCTGTGTACTGACAGTTTTATAAATGGCTTTGTATTGTGATGTATGTTCACTGAACTTTAGGGCAGCTTACAGCTTTGTACTTTGCAGCAATGTGTGATTTCTACTTTTGACTCCTTTTGTTGTTCTAGTAGTGTCATCTGGATGTAATTTAAAGACAGTTTACTTTGTACTTCAACCACTCCTTGTTTTCCGTGGTGTGGTGCTGACCGTGTGCACAGTCTACAATAGGAACTGTCTCACCCTCATGCGGTTGTTTGATTTCATAAGTGAACTTGTTGACTGAGAGCCGCTCACCTTTTGGTTTAACCTCTTGCCTCCTGTGTGGTGCATCTGGCTCCACTTCCTGTGAACTTTTTATAACTTGCCTACATTGGATCCCATCCAGACTGTTCATTGAATGTGAACGCTGAGGGTGATCCACAGCATTCACATTCACAGCACTGCATAATAACTTTATTGCTTCTTTTTGTTACTGTGACCTAACTCTCAAATATAGAGAAGAAAGGCTCTCCAGGGTATGTGCAAGGAAACCTATCAAACCTTAGCTTGCTTGTGAGCACTGATGCTATCGTAATTTATCATTTAATTGGAAATTTGAAAATAAGCTTTAGTTTCTTCAGACTGGAGTGGCATGCTAATGCAGACGTGAGTGTTGATGGATCAGAGTAACACGACTCCTTGTTTGAACCTGCTGGGTGACAGGGCATTTGTTTTGTGGAGTTTGCATTTTGAACTTGTGCTGGTTTTCTGCAATGTGTGTGTGTGTGTGCGTGCGTACGTGTGGACGTCTTTTCATGTTAGACCTGTGATTGTCCTGTCAAGTGCCTCTACCCTGCCTTGTTAGCTGGAATCAGTTACATTCCCCTGAAATGGAAACTAACTGCAGCCATGACCCAGACTCTGTATTTATTTTCTGGGCCCATAGACAGAAGTGACATTTCATGAAGTTTTATTCAGTTTGGGCAGAAAACACATTTTGACCACTGACTTTTCTCTCGCAGTCTTTCTTGACCCATACTCACAGAAATCTGTGATTGGCCACCGCTCATTCTTTTTTGTGGGTTTGAGTCAGTTGAGAGAGGGTTCAGGAATACGTGATGATTATTTCTTTATTTAAAGCTCCTTAAATCATCACTGAGTTATTTTCGTGTAGAAGATCGATGGATGAATGTTAGACTGCATTTCAGTGTAGAAATCATTTTAAGTGTCACCTCCTCATCTTTGTCACAGATTTAAAAGTCAGCAAATCATTTCACACATGGAGATTGGTTATTTCCATTCATGTCTTTGTTCTTATTCAGCACCCACTGTATCTGGGCTTGGCTGGCAAAGGGAGAAGTCTATCTGAGCTGGATGTCCAGACAATCACACGGCCTCCATTCAGAAATGTCCTTGTGTTTGTTTTGGTATATTTTTTCTGAAGGTATTCCTGTAAGTATATGTGATCCAAAATGACTTCATATCAATCATGAATTTAACTGTCTTCGAACATTGTGTTCACGAAAATTACAATTTCTCAGAATATACGGAGGCCAATGTGAAATATATTTGTTGGAACTGATATTTCAACAAGTGCCTTGTGTGCACTGTGTGATATTTAAAAAAAAAATCAAGCTTTCATTTATATAAATATCTAACATCAAAGAATGTGATGTTAAATGTGTTTTAGTCTTTAACACAGCATGGTGCGAGACTCCTATCTCTCAACTTTGGCTGGTATTAGAGGAACTGCAGTAGAAACTAGGCTATTTAAAGATATTCACACACTCTGCTCTATGCTATTTTTACCACCTTCTATAACAGACAAATGCCTCTGCAGGAGAAGTGTATTGATGTTACCCTGCTCCCTGATGTGCCTCCTGGGACAGAAAAAGGTAACAGCAACAAAAGCAGTTTCTTAAGTTGTAGTTTTTGTTTAACATCTACTGTACTCTGGGTTGTCGTCGTTTGATCATGCCATTTTTCTAAACCTCTCTGCAGGAGAACATGTAGCCACGCAGGATATATAGCTATTTATGCCCAGTGTCCAATACACAGAAGAGTCATGTCCTCCAGCGTCCACCTTTCTCTGTAAGTCATGCACCAAACCTCCATCTTAAGGCCTCCAAAAAAACTGCAGGTGCACTCCATGGGCGTGAATCAATACAACACGCTGTGTACTTCTCCCAGAACAACACTTATAGATTGTCCGGGGATTTGAAAAGCAAGTTAGCAGGGCCTTTTTTTTATGTGAGGGATGGTACTTTATTTGAAAAAAAATATATATATATATATATCAAAGAGCTTGTATATCTGACAGTTTACCAAATGGATTCACATGAAGCTACTCATAGCCACATGTTACGGTGTCGACTCAAACACAGGCAGAGTCAGTATTTACTTTTCAGAGCAGTAGAAATTCATCATGAAAATATTTTCTTTGATTAACATTGATGTTACTGATGGGTTCGTTTTGCGGCATAGCAAGACGCATTTAATAAAACCCGTCGCTTATAATTGGCAGCGACTTGATTGACATACCTGCGATAAAACCTGACAAAGAAGTGATTATTTTACTTCACGTACAACACGACATGTGATCTTGCATCAAAGCATGCAATCATTTGTGATTCATCGTCATGGTTGCTTTTCCTCCTGAAATTCAAAATGTTCTGCATAAATAGGATTTTCAGAGAATGAGTCTGGAAAAGAAGGGCCTTTACTTCTAAGACGAGTGATTCCTGTGCCACTAAACAGAAGAAGGTATGTGAATAGTCCAACTTGCACTAGTCATAACACTAAACCTTATTCTATTGGTGCCTGTGAATATATATTTCTAAAATGGCAAGCAATGTGACTTTTCAATTCATGAATCAAATGATAAAACATTTAAAGTCAAAGTGTCTATGACTCTGATTCATCATAAAATCCAATGGATTGCGTTGAGGCCTTGTGATCCTGCGGGGAATGTTTCTATCTGTTCCTGTTGTGAGAGACTTGCATTCAATGCACGAGTCATCCGGAAGAACAGAAAGCCTGATGTATGGACATTCATCACAAACAGAAATGTTTAAACAGGGACATATTAAAACCATGCATGACTGCACTCCAGGATCCCCGGGATCAGGAAGGCCAACTTCTGCTTTAGACTCTTTCAGTTTTATGAGTTATTTCTGCACACAGTGGATTTAGTGTCATGGAAGATTAAAGCTAATCTGTATCCTGCAACATCAAAATATACACAACGTGCGGGTCCCAGAGCAATTTTAAAGCGGTTAGCTTACCAGAACGCCAACTTGAGTCTCTGGGTGGGAGTAATGTTTTGCCTGGTTCAGTTTCAATACTGTTTGGTTGAACTTTATTAACTTACATAGACCTTTCAGCTCTAAGAGGAGCATTGGTCGACAACAGCACTTCTCCATGGAAATCGACCTTGAGCTGTCCTTTCTGCTTGTGTCCAGCTGGTACCATGCCTCCTCATTTCCACGTCAGTGTCTCACTTCCAGCTGTTTTTGGGCCGACCTCTCTTCCTTTTTCTCAGTCAGAAGGGGGGGGGGGGGGGGGGGATCAGCCTTACAACTTCCTGATGGCTTTCACGGCACGGTGTCATAATCCCTCCATCAGAGGCCTCAAATCAAGTCTTGTAGAAGTTATCCTCGAGGTTGCAACAAGTTTTTGTTTTTGGAGTTGTTCGTCAACCCAAGCCAACCCCCAACCTGCCTGACCAGGGAGCACAGTTTTGTCTGGTATAACTCGCCGGCAGTGCAAGGCTCCCGCGGACATAGCGCTGGTGGTTGTTGAGGCACACAGAATGTCCCACTGCAACATGGCGAATACACCACCAGGACGGTGTTGAACTGAAATCCCTCCCGTTCTTTTCTGATCCGCCAAGAATAAATGGAATAGTTGTGTAGGTATCAGTATGTCAGGCTCGTGCAGACACACCACTCAGAATATTGTGCACCGATACAAAATATAGCCACGCATTTGAGAATATTTTATGTAATTAGGAGAACAATTCTTTGTTTCTCCTTTGAATATTTTTGCGTTCACGTTTTGTGAACTACATGTTTGTGCATATTGTTCGACATATCAGCTTTTTTCATATAAGGGTTTTGCATCAATAAGCACACTGCTCACTCAATCCATGTGACGTTTTGATGTGTTTTGCAGTTGAGTAACTTCTGTTTTTTGGTGATCACATTAAAACATGTATGGTAATGGAATATACTGTACATTTTGCTAATTAATGGCTGAGTGCTGAACAGTATCTACTTGTTCTTTGGGGTTTGTATAGCTTTAAACTAAAACTAAAGTCTGACATGTCCAGGCCCATCAAACAGCACTGGGATTTTCAGTAAAACATTACATGTGTGTTACTCACATGGTGTCTTCAGGGACACAAGACCAAGAGAAAATTCAAGCTGCCCCATCTTTTGTTTTTGTCGAGTTACAGTGATGAAGTAGCTTCACTTTATATATTTTTTTTGTTTTATTGGTGACCAAGCAACTACAGTGAATCCTGTGGGATTTCAATTTAATGAACCTCATTGATTTGTTCATCGATTTGTCTTGAGAGTTAGCACCAGGATTGAATGAGATGTTTTGACACCGAAAAAAAAGATGTGTATTATAGCAGATGAGTGGTCTGTTGGCTGTAAATATTGTGTCTATGTGCACCGTGGCATGAATAAACAGACAACCTGATTTCTATTCTTCCCCTGGTCGAGTTTGTATGCAGCTGAAGGCCTTTGTGTTCAAATGTTGCACACCAAGAGAAAATACAGTTTCCCAATGCGCCATTTAGGTTATCCCCTTAGGTTATTTGAACAAATTCTGCTGTACAGGAAATAAAAAAAAAGTCAACTGAAACCTACACTGACTTTCAGTATATACATATGCGCAAAGAATACGCTCAAAATAGTTTGTTGAATTAGTGTAATTTAATCATGCCACCCATTTCCATCTATTCAGATTAAGTAGATTGAGTCTCTTTTAATTGTTATCTGAACAGCACGTATTAGAATGAACCATTTTACAAAGAGAAACTCAATATGCTCATATCAATCAAACATATTTCTGATGTGCATTTTAACAACTGCCTCAGTTGATTTCTTTGCGTGTACTGTGCATCACATTTTTTAACACTGTCGTGAACCTTTATGAGCTTTAGCAAACAAGCTGACAAAAATCAATAAGGAGACACAGCAACTCAACGTGCAAATGTTTTGGCTGACCAATAGCACAATGAGCCAAGACAATCAGGCTCCGAGCGCCTCGGGGAGTCCATATGATGTAGCAAGACTCACTTCACTGTTTTTATTGAATTTCACTGCTCCCACTAATACAGCGCCAGGCGGGTGGGTTTGTGTGGTGCCGGGGAGCTTGAATCTGCTTGACAAAGACACACAATGAACAAATATATGTAACAAGAACCAGAGAAAAGTCAGCCAATGGGTCAGCATTTGTGCAACGTAACCATCATTAGCGAATGTTATGTTTATGTAAGTAGGGATCGTAAAGAGATGCTTTGTTCCGCTAAATTAAACAAAAAGTGGGTAAGTAAGGACATTTTATTTCAATTGCCCAATATCCCAGTGTCTCCATAGGCATTAAAGTCCACATTAGCAATGCAATAATCCCATTTGTGTAAATTAACAATAATGTAATAGCTTACAGATGGGACTAATTTTACTGTAAAACACACATATCTTGTGTGATTTTACCACTCTCTTTATGTACATTACATACTATTCAACACGGATCTTAAAAACTTGGGCACATTAAGTGTGGCTGAATCATAGGTCATGACCGCTTACAATCAATGTCATTATGCAAAAATAACAATGTCATCATATACGTCCAGAATGTGCTTCACTTGTGCCATCAAGTTGAACAGATGGAGATGCATCATGAAAACAAGGCTTCAGGTGCCCCAGCTCCATAAAGTATCCCTTCATCAGGAATCTCACAAGCACTGAGTTTAAATGCCATGGGCGTCTGCCAACTTCTTTTGGTTGTAAAGCTGGTGCCGCATCCTTCATTGTAAAATTTTCTTCTGTATTCAACAACCTGTATTCGTCTCTTCTGAACTCACCTTGTCTTTTATTGCTTTCTTTTTGTAATACATTTCATCTACATCAACATCTTCTGTAGGTAGCAGGTTGGATTAACCAAGAGTTTATTTGGTTTTCACATATCAATTTTACTCATAGCCGTAAATCCAAAAGGACTTAAATTCTTAAACAGACTGTAATATAATCAATCTTTAATAATTCAAGTACCCTGCCATTTTTAGTCGATATTCCTATAAATGTAGATATTGATCCTGATATTCCCCCAACAGTGTTTTCGGACTGTTTAGGAGAAAATCTTTTTCTATTACATGAGTAATGAAGAGATATTGAATATTGAAAGATAATAGTCACAGAACATTATTACTCTGTGCACATGCTAAAATCAACGAAAAAATTATCAAGAGAGGGTCTCGTCTCGTGGATGGATGGATGGATTAATCGATCAGCGATGTCAGAGCATCACAGAAGCATACATGTTTTCTCTGATCAAAAGAAAGGATTTGGCTATCCACCAAAAAGTGATATCAATAATTGAAATCAGGTGTGCAGGTACATTGCCAGGTTACAGTTGGTCCATAAAGTGAAGTGTCTTTTATACGTCGCCCCTTGAAGAAAAAGACTGGGAGTCCTTGAATTGTGCCTCACCTCTTGGCCTGAGGTGAGAATAGCTTGAGCGCGGCAGCGCTTACATTTTTTAAAAGCTGCAGCTGCAGGTTGCGCTGACTTCATTAAGTTTGAAGTTAAGTAAAAAATGCATTTAAGATAACATTGTAATCAGCACTCAAAGTTGATGTGGTGAGCATTAATGAATTAGCAGTGACATCTTGCCTGCCATGTGAATGTGTTGTTGTCTGTCTCTGTGCGTTTGCCCTGTGATAGATTGGCAACCTGTCCAGGGTAAATCCTGCCCTCGCCCATAGTAAGCTGGGAGAGGCTCCAGCGCCCCGTAACCGTGCACAGGATTATGCGGGATAGAATATAGATGGAATTATATGTTTTACCTTTAGAAAATGTGGTGGAAGCTACAGTCAGTCATTGATTATAATGGCATATTGTAATTGCATGCAGCCTCTTCCATCTTATCAGGACTGGAATGACCATTAAACCTACACACTATTGCCTTCGATAACATCAGTTCAACACCCAAATCTTCAAACTTTGTGGGCCACCAAGAATGCTTTTTCCAAGTGCTTGCTATCAAATGTAATGTTTACATACATTCAACAATGTCCCACATGGGAGCAATAAAATATATCTGTGCACCCAGGTCATGGGATGATTATGACAAGAGCTCTAACATAATCGGTGAATTCAAGGGTACACTTAAGAAATATGCTGTAAATGGAATATTGTTTTTTTTTTTAAGGGGAATATATAATTCTGTAATGGTTACTACCTTGGCCAGCTCTCCTTTGAAAAAGAAATATTGATCTCAAAATAACTAGGCAGCATAAAATAAGATCTTAATTCAAATAAACTTTTTTTATTATATTGTATGGATGAGTGAAGAAAATGATCTTATACTTTATCATACGGGAACAGCACTACTACTGAAGAAATATGTTGTGGCTTCCTTGTCATATCTATGCACACATCACCAGTATGAGCCCCGGTACAGTCTTAGCCAAAGGCATTTAGAAAGATATGGATGCATCATAAATAAAAACTCTTAAAAATGTTTCTGTTTGTAGAAATGAAAAGCGCGCGGGATTAACTATCTATACATGTTTTTTTTTTATTATGTCATCATTATTGTCATTGGATTCTGACACAGGTTTGCAGTTCCTCTTGACATCTTGTCATCTTTTTTCCTCGCAAATTCCTGACCCGTACCACATATGCCTTTGAACACGATGTATAGGTCTATGTGAATATTCCAGTGCCATTTCTATAGCTTTGTCCAGATGAAAATTGGCTACACGTGAATGAAAATGACCATAAAAGGCTCAGACAATGACCTAATACCTATCTAGACACTCAGTAATGGTAAATAACGTGTGAATCAGCAGCACTCCTGTGTAGGCAGTGTCTTCTATAAGGAATGATATCAGCTTCACAGAGAGAGAATTGCAGCAGCCATGATCTTAAAGATGGAATCACTCAAAAGGAACAGTGCGCATAAGCACACAGTTCAGCGAGACGCCAGCTGACTGCAGCTGAAAATTGGCGAGTGACCCTTGAGACAGGTCAGTCCCAATTCACAGACAGCAAATTGTGTGGAAGGCATTGATTAATGGGGAAGACACAACTCGTTATGGCCTTGTGGTGTCATCCTGTGCCTTTGCTTCACCGTGCCCAACCTGCGCTCACTGCTGAAATCGGACTTGTGGCTAAAATAACAGTTCAACAATTGATCTGAGCCCATAATTAATAGCACCACTCAGATCTCATTTGTGAGCAAGTATCAGCTTATGGAGAAATAGGAAAGGGAGCAGCTGAGGTGGCTCCAAGGATAAGTCCTCGTACATTCACCTCGCCATGACATCTCTGCAATGCTGTGTTATGATACGGCGATGAAGATTCTGTACAATCAGGTCATTTCTGACATTCTGGAAATGATGAACTGGTCAAGAGAAAATGAGATCAATTATTATCATTGCAACTAGATTGAAATCAGTGACAAATATATTTTTTTCAGACAGAAATAAGAAAGACTCTTTGATTGTTACAAGAATAAATGTCAGCACCACCAGATTCAAGCATTTTTCTTTGTTCAAGATTGCGTGCATTTTCAGATTCATGGACTGAGATGTTGTATTCTTTTATAAATGAGTAAAGACCAAACAAATAAATTGATGAATAACTGCTGAAGCAACGATTACAGTATAATTGATCATTTTCTCTTGGATTTTCAATGCAGGATTTAATGGTGTAGCATGTTTTGGTATCAATTCATTTTGTGAAGCAAACAAAACTATTCTCTAGTTTAGACCATTTTCTAACACTCCCGTTGCTTTCATTTTGGAGGCTCCAGCTTTTCTAAGTTAAAGACGATGGGTGTTCAAACTGGTCAGACATCAGAAAGGCGTCTGCAGACTCTCCTCGGGGCAATCTATAAAGATTCATCTCAGAAAATGGGAGGGAATCACTTATTTAGTAGAGTTCTAGTTTTTTTTTTTGTGACCAGTTGAAAAAGTCTTTTCTTACATCTTCTGTAAGTATCTAATTTAAGAAACAATATTGAAACATGATTGAGATGACAATAATTTGCACATGGATGGATCAAATCCTCTCAGACTAATCCCAATTCAATCAGAGTAGCTGGAAGGTGTCAGAGTTACTATTTATTCTGACCGTAGTCAGTGGTGTAATGTTAAGTCAAGTCATTTTCTTGTCACAAACAATCACACAGAGTATATTGTTGAGCAGTTACTGGTTTTCATGCAGGAGGGGAAAAAAAAAGAAAGAAAGAAAAAAAAAAAGCACATATTAACTGTGTTCCTTAAGGAGGAAAACTACATCTCTGTCATGGTTCCGGGAGGGCAGACCCAAGATGCAGAACACACGAGACAACGTTGGACAGATTTGAAAGGGAAAAATCTAAAGTTTATTGAACAGGGGGATCCTTCAGTTCCCAGTCAACCACCGCTGGGAAGCTTCTTCACGGCGCAGGATGGGAGAGGATGGCGAGGACCGGGAGTCCGCAGGGAAACAGGAAATGCTGCGAAAGCGAGGGTGGGAAACAGCCGAAGATGAACAAAAATACAAGGGTACAAAACCCAGTATCGATTAGTCTGGGCTCAATGCTACAACTTGTGAGCTCTGGGATCATCACTAGGGAAGAAAAAAAAAAAACCCTCTGAAGAGCACTGGAACAAACGATTACCCTCGCGGGAGTACGGACTGGCGACGACCACTGGCCGCTCCAGGCTTTTAAGGGCGGAGCCGCTGATGAGCCACAGGTGAAAAGAGTTATCCTCCCACACGGCTGCGCCTGCGAGGGGGAGCAAGACCACACCCACCAAAACAAACAGAACACAAAACATAAAACTGCCAGGACCGGACCCCCCGAATCCTGACAATCACAGTAGTACAGTGGAATTTGTCCTGTGCATCTCCAAGAGTAGCCTTCCAGGGCTAAAGGCCTTTGCCTTGTTTGAACCTCAACTGTCCAGTCTCAAATCCCACCTCTCTAAAAAAAAACTCAAAGCATTTGAAAATCAAGTTAAAGATGTTCCTCAGAAAATGGGGACCTCAAGGTATTTAAAACCTTTTGGAGTTCTGGTCGAACACTCCTTTTAGTTTTTGTTATTCCGGACACATCAGATAATTTCACTGTCCAATTAGCTCATCAATAAAATATTATTGTGGTTTTCATTCCCTGATATACTAATGCTTCTAATGTCCAGGCATACACACTCACAAAAAAAGCCGCTGACCGCATGAACAGTGAAAAAGGCAGAATTATATCAATACATTTTTGTGGCTTCACATCACACTGAAGTTATTCAGAATAATTACTTGACGTTGTGATTCATGAGCATCTGGTTATTCCAAAACACAACCCTTAAATCAAAAAAATAAATCACAAGCACATTGGGAAAGAAACAATATTTAGCTGAATATCAATGCCTGTCACACGCTGAAGTGATGGGTGACATTAATCGTAACACCTGTGACTAACACCCCCAAAAGAAAAAAGCAAAACAAGAAAGAAACAGACAGAGAAGGACGTGTTGAACCAGGAAATGTCACTGGATGACAGATCGTTGTACTATCTATCATAATGAAGCTGCTGGATCCCCTAAGGGTTCATTTTCCACAAAACAAGCGGCCAAGAGTGAAAACCTTTTAACATCCGTCTGCTACTTGGTGGAGGCATATGGATCCAAACATATGTACGATTTACTAAGTTTGGGCTGAAGTTCAGTCTTTTCTGCTAAAGTTGTGAATAACAGTGGTAGCTTCCACTTACTGTTGACAGAAAATACCTTCTAATAGGCATTTTATGCATTCACTGCTGCTCCCAGCTGCAGCTTTGTTTTTTGGACCATTTGCATGTGGCCTTTACTTTTAATCTACAATATATATTTATGGCAAGTTGTTATTTGCAGTGGAACAACCACTGTCAGCACTAATCAGCAATGGCTGTGTGTTCCCTTGTTATTTTGTGGTACCAGAAAAGTGCACCGCGCTCAGACTCACCTGGAGAACATAATTTATGTGTGTTTATTATAATTAGCTTTTTTTATTAAGTAATAGTTTCAGGCTGAATGAAGAATGTACATAAAACAATTTCAAAATAAGACAGCTGTGTATCGTTCAGCTGTAATATAGACGTGTCAATATGTGAAATTGTACAATAATCAAAGTTGTGATCATGTAGCCAGTTGTTGTCAGGTGTTCTCGATTTAGACATGGTGTTCTGCCTTCTCTTTTTATGACTCACATTTATTTTCTGTTATTTTGGGCCTATTTTTTCTTTCTTATTATTTCGGGTGTCTTGATGTCCCAACCCTGACGAGCTGATTGCAGCTCCCTGCCTTCATTATTTACACCTGTGTCTTACTTCCACCGTCTCCTCCTGCAACTTGTTGTCTGTGCCAGTTTGCCGTGTGCCGCGCAGACGCCGTTCCAGCCTTTTGTTCTTGTCTTCAAGTTAGACGCTTTTCAACCCAGTTTTTTGATCAGTATTTTTAGTATTCCTCATTTTTTGCAAACAGTCTGCTCATTTTATTTTAGCACTGCTGCCTGAGATCACCGAACGCAGCCTGCTTTTGTTTTTGCGAGTTTGCAATAAAACCTTCAAGCTTTTACGATTAGCTGGAGATTCAGCTTTTAAGTCCACTGTGTACAGAAGCAGTTTGCTGCTCCACTGATGATAGTAAAACCTTTAGACAGTTTTGAAATGACAAAACATTCAATAAACAAGCAAATTTCCATCCGGATATTATAATACGTAACGCTTGTGATTAAAAAAGATATACCTTTGTTTTTCTGGAATTATACCACAAAAATAGGTCATTACTAGGGCTTTGACTTTACATGAAGAGGATTAATCTGTCTCTATAACAGGAAAAAAATCTATACAAACAATAATGCATCTAAACATGCTTCATGTTTTACACTCCTGGGAAAATTGTTTCCAGTTCCCAACGAATCGATGCACCAGACATGTTGCTGTGGCGAACTTACCAACTAATGTTACACATTAAACAGATGAGACCAAGTGCTCAGTGGGATGGATTAAAAGTTTCAGCTTAAAGAACTGTCAAGTTGAAGCGTGGCTAACTATATGTACAATATGCAACTAAGACATTTGCATATCACTAAAGCAAATCAAGTCTTTTAGCGTGACGTCTGTGCTAAACATGTGCTTGTGTCAGAGCTCAGGATAAAGTTAAAGAGGACACAATTGGTTTTCTGTATTTTAGGTTTAAAGAAGCAAACCAGCAAGATGTGATTCAAACTATGTCCGTCTTTTTGTTGAATCAGTGAACTACTTAAGTCTGCCCAGATTGAAACATGTTGCTCCTTCAACCGATATGAAATCAAAATGCGAATATGGCTATCAATCGTTTACAAAGTCCCTATTCAGACACACCCACCACAAATAATTTGTAATATTTTCTTAAATGAGCTCCAGTATTTTCCTGACATTAAATTAGTATTGATTGTTGGTGTTTATCGTGTTCTACTGCAATGTTCATTCTGTTTAATAGATAGCGATGATCTCACATAGCGTGTGTCTTTTTCAAAATGTCCAATAAGTTTTACTTGGTCACGATGTCATGCATGAACGCCACTCTTAAGAAGTGTTTGCTCTTCTGTTCACAAAGATAGCACCAGACCGAAGACAACTCTCTTCTTTATTAGGTTATTTTATTGGCTCTCTCAATAGCTGTGACAGCTATGGCTGTTATTGTGTTCAGCTTGTTTTCACTACATCCTCTGCAAACTTTGACACCTGATTTCATTTGAGGGAGATGGGATTTGAAAGGTGGGGGACACGGGTCGCCAGGCCCACTTTTCCGGATTGTCTAATATACTGTACCTGAGCAGCTGCTGTGAAAAAAAGCTCTTTCTGTCTGTTGACTTTTTTTCCCCCCACTTCATCTATGTGTCTTAGGTTAGCAAACCTGATCCTGACGTATGTTTTGACTTTAAGATTTTACAGTGATATGTGGGCAAGGATCCAAAACAGTTAGTCAAATAAGTAAAACCATGCAGTCCTTTGTCACTGCCGATCATTGCAGGGGGTAAACATCATAGTTGCCTTAAAAACTCAATACTCATATGCAAAAGTGCTAGCAAGAACAAGTTCGTACACAGATACCTCACGTTGTCCAGCCGGTAGAGTCGTCCCAGACTCTTTTGTTTGGTGTAATATAAGTATCCTCTCATATCTGGCGTTTGTTGCACCTGTACAAGCTGATGAAAAGCCTCTCTATCCCTTAAGACTCATTCAATGTTCTCAAAGGCAGTGGGCTAAAATCCTTGACTCCAATTGCCCGAGGGGTAGGGCTCCCAGCAGAAGCTAACCTACCATTTGTTTTTCCTGCAAGGAGACAAGAGTGTGCAGCCAATGCCCCGAGGATCCGTCCTCAATGGAAACTGCTCTTAACACTGAAACCTGTTTGTGTAATGCAATGTGAACTCTTAAGAGAGGCAATGTACCCCTGTTCATTTGCATCACATGGGGGAAAAGATGACAAAGTGAGGAATTAGTCTCTGGAAAGTAACCACATTCATGCGGACAGGCCTGCTGGTGCTGCCATGTAACACCCTGTTCCCAGTGCAGTGGAGCACAGCGTACTATTTGAAATGTAACCTTGCAGTTCAGTAATTTCAACAGGTCATCCCATGTAGATTTGAGGTCAGACAGAGAGGCCCGAGGTCTGGAAAGGCTTAACCCATCCTTTGCATAAAACTAAGTTATTGAGATGCGTCTACGTTATTTGCTGTTGTACTTAAACGTATCATCAGTAACTGCAAAAAAAATCAAGGATGACATTTGAAATCTATTCTTCCCAGTGACATCCTGTTTTTTTTGAGTTACTATGCAATCACACATTTGGACAGTGAATTCCAGCTCTCTCATGTTGTGACCGTCACTAAGACCCTCCCAGCACTGTACAAGACAAAGTTGCATGTCGTTACCAGTGCGTCATCTGAGGCAAGTGAAATCAATGACATTGATCCGACTGGTGCGTACCAGAAATGATTTAGCGACCAAAGACCTGGGACCTCACTATTCTTGGCTCAAACGCTATTTAAAGCATTGCTTGATTGTGAATTCAGATAAAAGATACACTTGTTACAAGTGCTGAGCAGTCGTGTCGATGAATGCTCAGGTGTAAAAGACAATCCTAATATATCATGCTCATGTAAATAGTATATCCAGCTCAGTCCAGAACCTTTTACAGAACCTTTTGAATAGATTTTGTTTTTATCTAATGATGCAAGCAGATGGATACCTTTAACATATATAGTTATAATTAAGATTTAAGAGCAGATCTTTATTGATATCATCATAACACTTATGGGTAAATGTTATGTTTAGTAATCATTAATTACACCTTCAAAGGCTGTTTGCGGGGTTCATAACCTTATTCTTTATCTTGTTGTGATCAGACTCTAACTCAGCCCACAAGTGAAGCTGCAGATCTAATTTAATTCGGTTGCACATTAACTGTGACGTCCATTAACAGAAATTATACTGTGAAAGTGAAATTATTGTATTATAGAAAATTATTGCAACATTGCCCATTATTGTTATGACAGTTTGTAATTGATATTGATACTAAAGAGTTCCTACTCAAATGGAATTTCAAACATTAACCAGGAAATAGAGAGAAATTAATGTTTGACATATTTTTGACTTTGGAAGTTAAAAACAAGAGCAATAGCTGCACAGTTCAGAAGTTTGAATGTTTTAACGTTGAAGCAAACTTAAACACAATCTGTCATAGTGGTTTAAGTTTGTCTCGTATTTCCACCCTTATAATAACTTATCCAGACAGTTTGCTTACAAGGCCAAACGTGTTGGCTATAAGGAAGGAAGAATCCCACTAAACTAGAACTGCTGAACTGACTCAAGGCTGTTATAGGCTGTAAAGCTGATTGGTGAAGTGTCGCTGACCGGGATCCTCATCAGATACTAGAAGAAAGAGCCTATAAGTACTCAGGACTACATGTGACCTGGCACATATGAGGCCTGACTGTAAGTGTATTGGAGTTTTCTGTGGATTTAAGTAGTCCCACATGAGCTTGCTGTCATGACTGTGTATCATATGGATCAGCTTTAACTCTAGATAAAAGCAGCAGACTGTATGCATCAAGTGCCTCTGGGGAATCTTCAATAAACCACAGCAAAGATCAAAAATCTTTTCAATTCATCAGAGAGCCGATAATCTACACGATCAATAAATATTCTACTTTTCCACGACCTTGTTTTAGCTCTGGTGGCAGATCTCAGTTTGATATTAAAAACCTTGTTTGACACCGTTCCACCTGGAAGCCCCCCCCCCCCCCCCCCCCCCATCCCCTATTGAAAAAAAGCAGATCTCTATGATGTTGTTGTGTTCCCATGAAACACTTTATCGCAGATTAAGAATTAAATAAAGCACTATCATTATAAATAACATTTTATGGTTCACAGCCAAAGGTCATTGCTGAAATAAAAAAGATTAAAATATTGCAACGGGCTGTCAAGAAAAAAACAAAACCAAACACTGGAAACTGGCTTAGGCAATACTATACTGTGATAAAATTGTAACGGACTAATCTTCTCTGGTTTCTGTCCCTGATGTTGAATACCTGTAAATACATGGCGATAACTCTGAGTAGTATTAGACGCCTGAAACAGATGGTGAAGGTGGTTTACAGGATAATCTAACGTAAAAAAGAAACATGATGTTGATCATGAATTATGTCTCGTCAAGTGTATTAATATAGGACAGCTATATAGGACAGGGTATGTCCCCCCCCCCCCTCGTCCCGGTTCATGGAGTTGCTCGTCCGCTTCCTGATCACTTTGGCTTCCTTAATTTACCGTTTGTATTCATTGGCCTGTGACATTATGATCCTCCCCTTGTCCCGGACCACGATGTGAGATATAAAACGACACCTCATCCCATCAGATGATGCTCTGAGGAAGACTGCTGATGCGGTTGAAACATGCCGGCAAAGTAAAAACCATCTTTCCATCAATCTATTAAGTGTGTTAATGTTTAGCGTTTCACGTTTCATGTCTTGCCGTAGTTTAGGTTAATTTCTAAGTCAGTTGTTTTCATGCACGTCCTTGTATTTACCTTTTCCCTCTAATTTCAGACCCGACTTCCTCCCTCCCACTGTGATTGTTGACTCTGCCTCTCATTGGCTTCACCTGTTCTCCTCATAGCCCTGGTCTCCCTTTTGTCTTGTTACCATTTCGTCTTGTTCTTCTCAAGTCTGTCATCACGTATCAGGTGTCCAGGTTTTTCAAGCTTGTGATCATTTGTGATCCTGTGAGTTCTTTTTGTATTATTTGTATTTTTGATCCCCTTTGTAAAGGAATTTAGTTATTTATAGCTTTTGAAGTCTGGGCAAAATTAGAGTTTTTAGTCCAATGCTAAAGGTTTTGAGGTGTGCAGTTGAGCCCACCAGTTCTGTGTCTGAAGTTTTAACACAAACGTAGAATAGACTTCATTGACATAGTTCATGCAAGGCCCCCCCCCCCCCATTGGGTGCAATTTGAAATATGGACCACGGATCAAACAACAACTATGAGATTGAAAGATAATATGCTCCAATAAATAAGCCACAGTCAACAGCATGAAACAGTCTTCGAACTAAAAAAATTTAAATACTTAAGCCACACACACATCACGAGTTTTCGCATTGCTACTTTCAACACCAGTTAAATGTTGAGATGTACACAAGTTGTTGTTTTTAATATTTGCTAATGGGTTTCTACGTTCTTATTCTTTCCAAGAGACTCCAGCTTAGATAAGAGCACATTTGGATGTATGTGCTAAGATAGAAATGGCAACAGAAAAAAAAGTGTTTAGCATTATGAATTAATCAAAGTCTCCCCTCAGCTTTGCATATATGGCATACTCTCAGCTTTATGAATTTTCTAGTCTGAAAGGAGTTTTCGCATCTGCTGAGCACTTCTTGGCTGCTTTTCTTTTTCCTCCACGAGCCAAGTCGTCCCAAACCTTCTAAGTCTAGGTTCAAATCAGGTGAGTGCGGGAGCCAGGTCCCATGATGCAGTATTCCTTCACCCTATTTCATAATTTATTCTTCCCTGATCCAGATTTCCAGGGCTTTTCCTTTGTCGGTTCTAAACATTACCTACGGCTATGTTTTGGGTCTTGTTAAAAATGGGGATCATTGATGACCACAACTCAGAAGACTGTGTCAGCTACCAGCTAATTAGACATTATAAATCTCTACACGCTTCACAGTATGAAGCTTAATCTTAAAAAAAGACACTGTGCATATTTGGCCTCTTCAAAACAAAGTCCAGACCCCCTGCTGGTGCGATAGCTTTTTGTTGTCTTTCTTGACCCAAGAAGGTTTCTATTTGTTTGTTCATTTTCTTCATGTAATCCAGAAGTAAATTATTGGCAGCAACTGGCATTGACTGGACCAGAGAGCAACTCTAATGAATTCTTCTCCAGCAGAGGTAACCTGTGGTTTTTTTTGTTGTTTTTTATTTTCCCTGAGGCAGTTAACTGGCGAAAGTGAGTTTCATCATAGCGTTTGATCTTTTTTTTTTTTCACTTGCAGAAACTTCTTGAAATATTTCACATGAACTGACCTTTGTGTTTAGGTGGTTTGTTTGGTTTTTTTCTCAACATATTGCAACAGTAATTGAATGATGTTTCTTTTTTGTTTTTTTATGTATACGAAATATGTTTTGATGGCTTTATTCTTCCAGTCCTACATTATTGTTCAAAGGACGCGGCAGACAGGCTGTTCTGGGAGAAGTTATCACAATTCTTCTGTGGGTTTAGGCTGTCTCACTTGCAACCGTCTCTCGGCGTATTCCCACACTGAGTCAATTATGTCGAGATCAACACTCCGTGATGGTTACACCATCTGTTGCCTTAAAGTCTTGTTTCTATTCTTGCTTAAAACAGTTCTTTATGGCGATGGCTGTTGGGGGATGTTGTCATGACAAGTAATGAATTTGAGACCGATCAGACGCCTCCCTCTCGTCACATGACGAATGAGGGATTTTGCACGGCACTCTCTGTCTTTGGTTATTGCTGGTGTCTGACGTGATTCAGACCCAAACTGAGGATTACCTAATTGATTTACTAAACTGACCAGTGTGCTAATAGAGAAACATCCTAAATTTGAGCGGCCTCAGTAATTACTAATGTCACTCAGTTCTGCCATCTCTGACTTTTAAGAGGCAAACAATAGACTGATATTTTCGTCATTCCCCTTTGCGTCACTTAACCTTGGATTCTAAGGACATCTTAATGTAGTGACAAACTGTAAAGTCAGCTCATCTTCAAAAGTTCTTCATCCATCAAACCCATTTCATTATAAGTCTTGGCTGGACTCTCGCCAGTGTGAAGAAAGAATAATAAAGTCTTATGTTGGTTAATATAAAACACATTATAGATGCTTTTAAAGCATTATATTACAATTTTGCCAGATTAGGACTCAGTGCCATATTGATCCAACATAAGACGACCCTGATTATCAGATGACACTCCCTTTTCAAGGCTTTGCCTTGGAAGTGTTTTTGATGGCCAAATATTTGTAAGAGATGATTTTTGTTTTTAAAAAAACAACAGCAAAAAAAAACTAATCGCGTGCCAGCAAAACAACATTGTCACATACAGAAACACAAGTGCACAAAAGCAAGTGCTTAACACTACAACTTTGCTTCATTATCTGTGTCCTTGCACACAGTCTGAAACAGTTCGGTCTCCAGTGTCCTCAATCTAACCCTCGCACACATCTCCTTCCTCACGCTTCACTCAAGTAGCTTTCACGCTCCGGGTTCACCTGCTCCTCCCACAGCCCAGCATCCTTGTTGCTTTGTCATCCCCCAGCATGAGCACCAAGTCACCATGCACTGCATACTTGATATATGCCTGGTTCAGTCACATTTCAGCAGATTGCATCCAACAACCGCATGATCCTTTTTGTTTTCAAAGACTGCCATGCTATTGTTATGGGAAACTCAGAATGATGCAGGGAGCTGAAGAGGACACGACCCATGTTTTTTTAAACACATCTATTTGAAAGACGACATCATGCTATCCCATCCATCAAACCTGTATACATACATATATATACAGTATCATAAATGGGGCTGCTGGAACCTATTTCAGCCTATACTCGGCTCAAGGACATTGACACCAGCGCACCACTGCATCACGGTGCAGGCGCTGTATGTTATGCTGTGCCTCTATTGATCCCACACTAGTGAAATTTGCATGTCAAAGCAACACCATTATGGGCCAGATATTGTATGCTGGGAAATATATATATATATATATATATATATATATATATATATATATATATATATATATATTATTTCACTACATACAAATATATCATTCACATCCATAGAGCTTTTCTATTGTATTTATATTTACATATTAAATAGGCTAAGCGAGGTGGCCATGTTGTTTAAGGACACTGTGGATCCAGCAGTCTGCTGCCCAACGAGCTGTTGTTGTCTATCGATTCATATTCTGTATCTTAATATATATTTTACTGTTGAGGTCTTCGGAACAGAAGGACAACATGAGTTCCTGAGGTTTTTGCAATCTTTTGCACTGTCATGAATAAGCACAAAAAGGTGAAGTTGATTGAAACCTGAATATGATTTTAGGAATGCTTTCACATGAAACATTGAGGTGAACAAACACCTTTGGATCCCTTTTGGTGGAAAACCTGATGACAATTCCATATAGCATTCAGGAAGGGATGTCCCTCTTCCCTAACTGGGAAAAAAAAAATCAAAAATCTGGATAGAATATTTTAGCCTGGCTGACAGAACGAGGTCAACGCCGCAGTTCAGCAAATGCTTGTATTTGTTGTGCATGACTTCCTGTTAAGGCACGTTGTTTTCAACATGGTGATGCCTGGCCTGCATGCAGCTCCTCAGCACGGCTTTGTCTGCACTAAATGGTGGAATGGTGGAAGTGTTTGCTTTTCTTTCCCACACACGGGCAGAATGTGGGCTATTGTGCTGCTAACCAATTACTGTCTCACGGGGCAATTATAAATATTCACTGAAAACATTAAATATTGATTGCTGTGTTAACTCGGGAATTTGAATTAAATTAAAACAAATATTAATCACATTCTGGAACGTAGGCAAACTTTATCAGATCTATAATGAATGTACACAGAAAACCCACCATTTTCAAGGACCCTCACCCCATTTAGCCATGTCAATTTAAATTGAAATGATGAGACATCAATGGCTTAATTTCATCTGTTCAGATTTTGCACAAGCTCAGCAACTATTTACTGTCTGTAGGGGAGGATGGTGTCACGTCTCCCTGTATAATTCTGACCCTCCATACTTTGCCCCTTTGATGAAAATAGATGACTGCCTTATATACCATTTCAAAATGATATTAGCTTTACTTTCTGGCTACTGTTAATGGACCTCACCATAGGTCATCTCTGAATAACTTAGCAGGAGGAAAATTCATACGTGAGAAAATGCAAGTGACAATGTCACAAGGCATGTGAACTATGTAAAATCTATACAATCTGTCAAAGCTCAGAACATTTTAAGAGGCCTTAAGATATTTCACTTTAAATCAGTTAGTCATTTAAAAAAAAAATTAATGGATAAATATTTTACCTATTTGACAAAGTTTGGATAATAAGCTTATGAGCAGAATAATGTGTGTAGCAGGTCCCACACATGATGGTGCTGAAGAAAGTATGTAACCAGGTACAGCTTAACAGCAGTTTTTTCTTTAACAGCTGAAATAATTGATTAAAAAAAAAAAAACTAACTACAAAATATTACAAAAATATAACAATGAAAATACATTATTGCAATTACTCTTATGTGTACCACATATGTCATTAAAAAAAAGTCACTGGCAACACAATTTAAAAAGCAAGAAAATATGAAGTATGGCAGGAAAATCTTCCGGACACTATCCATCACAATATAAATGAATATGATATAGAGAACAAAAAAAAACTCTACATAATGTATTTCAACATGAGAGCACACTTTTTTTTTTTACTTTTGAACCTAAATCGTGGCTGACTACATCTTCTAAAATCTTAAATTCAGTTAATGTGCCTGTTCATTCTCAGAGGAAAAAAAATACAATCTGTTCTTTCTGAGTGCATACATCTGACTTATCCAATTTTCACTTTGTATTGTTGCAGTAAAAAATTCAAAAAATAATCTGTTCATCCTTTTGAGAGGTTTCCTGCGATATACATTTTTCAAACCTTCATCACACTTCCTCAAAAAAAGAGAGAAAAAAAGCAGAGAACTATGTGGTTGTGCAGGTCCACAGGTTAGGTTGAAGGTTAATTAGGAAAATGTAGATGCTAATGGGAGACATTTCCCACGGATCCTGCGTGTTCAGACAGAAGAGTATATCAGTTTTCTTATCTGAGAAAGTGAATTGGCTTATTTCCCTAGTTATTGGGATCTGTCTCCTACATTTAACCACAGTGAGTACAAGTTAATGTTATCTTTCTTCTTCGAGGGCAAAAATGTAGAAATATCATCGTGATTTCTCCAGCAACCACAGACCATGTTTCATGTCGGCAGTTGTCTGAGCAGAGCCTGGAGGGCCCCTGTTTGTTTGGACTGTTAATCATCATTGAGTCGTAAATGGCCACTCTGTTGAGAGGGGAATCTCAGAGAGTAATCTCGCCATGCAGGACATAATCAGACACAAGGTTAATGAGAGTTTGATGGAAGCATATGCCTCACACGTGGCAGTGGTATTGCAGATAATAACGGGGACAATGAGTTAATGGTGCAGGTCCAAAGGAAAACACAAACAAAACACAATCAAGAAAAATGTTGGGACAATATCAATTTAGTCCATCTCGCTCTGTCGTCAATAACATCCGCCGGAAAGGCTACAACTGCCACTTCCAGTCGCATCACATCTGATGGGAGCAATACTTTTGGGCTGCTGCGGTGTTTCTTAGTGAGTCTTCATTACGGTCCTCTGTCACATGTTCTGATACATGCATATTTGGTAGAATAAGTGGCGTTACCTGTGTCTCCAGCAAGGATGACAGATGATGGGAAATCAAGCTTGACAGGAAAGAGCCTTTCAACAGAATGCCACGCAAGTCACCTCATTTCACTGGCTCCCAGTTTCCCATCATTTGGTGGGCTGTAGCCTACCTAAACCCCAGCTGAGAGGATGCTCTGCTCATCCAAGCAGAAATTTAACAACATAATGACCAAACACTCCAGATGGATTCATCTGTGCACCATGTGTATAGTTCACAGAGGCAAACAAATATATTTCAATTATTCCTCAGTGGAACAACAGTGCTGTCTGTTACACTGTTGGTATAGTATAATATAGTATTTGTATAGTTGACCTTGTGTCCTCAGGGGCAAATATTATTACACATTACAGAAATAGAGTCATCAAACCAGGGTGCAGTGACACTAACAGATTGAACTGAAGAACAAAAGCACCGTGAACAACTGAGTGTTGCTGTCCACCTGTGCCACACCGTCGCCTTTGACACGGTGAAGCAGCTGCTTGTTTTGGTGCCGTGTAAAGAATCTGAGGATGAGACCACCGCATAGGACAGACGTCAGTGGCTCGAAGCGTTGCAATTTTTTATGAGAACACCTGAAAAAACGATTCTCATGGAGAAACAGAAACAGCCATACAAACAGTCCTCTCAGTTCCCATACCCCAGGTTAAAAGCCACCGCTCTATACAACTGCCAAGACAACAATGTTCCCTTGATCCTGGTGGTATGTCTTGACCACTACTGGGAGATGTAAAGTATGGTGCACAAGTGATATGACATATTCAATATACATAAATGTAGGTTCATTTTGTTTGATCTACAAGCTGTAGTAAAGTTAAGACGACTTGCAATGCATGTACATTAACACCGGTTTAATTTTGAACGGCTTTATAAAATGTGCTATCGTACTTGATTACAATATATGTTGAATATACATCAAACACAAAACACTGAATGAGCCATTCCAAATAATGGTAACTGAGTAGAAATTGTGAGCAATTGTTTTTGATTGTAGTCGTATTTTTTTCTTTTTTTCTTTTCTGTATTTCACTGCTGAAATGTTAAAAATGTCACATACTCTTGTGTGGAAAACTGCATTAAAAACGTAATCACAGTTTTCAATATGCCACAAATTTAGTTTAGGATGTCCTATGAATAATGTAAGTCAATGTAGCTTGATTTATACACACACATTTATAGGAGGCATCAAAATACTGATCTTACTGTCAAAGCTTGGCAATTTGTGGGACGTTCAACAGTAATGCAGAGGACACCATTAGTCCACACACATCATCAAAATGTCTGAATAATTCAACCCAACATATACTAGCGATAGACTATAAAGGATAATTGTGAGACTGAATGATTCTGGTACCAAGCATTCTTCCCCGTGAATATTTCTCAGATAAGATTGATAACCTCTTAAAAATAGCAAAATGGAAAAAAGAGTCTTTTGGACAACTGAAGATCCAGCTCAATTCAAAGAGCAAATAATCCCATCGCTTGGTGTTGCTGTACAACCTTTTATTTCAGTTGTGAATTTAGACTTCAGAAAAGGTATTTTGAGGCGTTCACAACATCTTCCATTCGTCATAACAAAACCCAAGGCCGAGCTCAGGGAGGAGTTTTTCAGCATTTATGAACCCAGTGCATTCTGCATCAAACAACAATGGTTTGCCAAGTGCCATGTTGCTCAAGTGTGTACTGTCTGCAAACTGCTGTGGATTACAAAGATGGTACGAATCCCCCATTAATCATTGCAGCTTGCCCGGCGTTAATTCCTTAATCATAATAATACCTGCTTGGCTGGTTGAAAGAGTAACAGCGAGTGAAAGGATGAAGTAGGGATGTTTAAATGGGAGACTCCTCATCAAAGGCTCCACTCTGAGCTGGTGAGCAATGGGCTGTAGAAAGTACAATCATTCTTGGCACTAAAAGTGCAGCTCACTGCTGGAATGGTATTGCCACACCATCGGCCGCACCTCTTTTCCCTCTGCAGTGCTTCACGCCATAATGCCAAACTGGTGCAAGTTGATAAAATACCCTCAGCACATTGCAGGAACGCGACCAGTTTGCTCCTGCAACACTGTGACAAAACACTGTCCTGTATGAAAGATTATTATTATTTATTTTTTTAAATCGTGTCAAAGACTATTAATGTTTTTAAAAAAAAAACATAGAGAACCAAAGCATCATGGCAGCTTTTTGGTAATTTTGACTGTAACTGTTGGTCGTTTTAATGTATTGGAAATATCGTTTTTTTTCTTCTTTTTTTTTTTTGGGGGGGGGGGGGGGGGGGGGGGGGGTGTAATGTTGAGAAAACTGAAAGAAAAAAAAAAAAAAAACAGCACCTCACAGGAACTCTTTATGGATTACCTTTAAAGCAATGTCAATAGTAATTACAAAGGGGGCTTATCGTTAGCCACTGCATCATTGTCCTTCATGGGAATCAGCCCAATAAATAGAAGCAGACAGCGGCATCCATTTTTAAACAAGTACATCACTCACTACATCAAACTGTCATCTTAATTCAGTTATCAACCTCTTCAGCATATGACTCAGCGAATGACCAAATCTGGCAAAGATGGCCGATTGGTTATTAATAATAGGTTTACTCTAATTTATTCTGAATTCCATATCAGGCAATGTTTCCATTATTTGTATTTTTCCTTTAAATCATTTAGCTGTGTTACTCTCTACAAAATACATTTTTTTCTTCTCTTGTTTTGAGCTCATCTAGATCTCCACAGTCACTGCACAGAAATTCTGCACTATGAAATAAGGCCTGTGAAAAATCCTCTCTTTGATGTGAGAACTACCATTATGCAGGAAGTCATGCGCCTTAAATCCCTCGGGCTCCTGACGGAAAATGATGGAAAGTTTGACAAATGTATGCATCATTCAGGTAGGTCAGGCTAAATAGCAGCCTAAGGAATTTCAAAGTGAGCTTATCAATATATCAGCACCCATTTTGGCTGTAAATTAGCGATTGGGTGTTGCTTCTCTGCTGTCAACCTAGTGCTGAGTTTTCACCTGGGATCATTAATTTTGTGTGAATGCGTGCAACCGGATTTCATCACTCTCCGGAAAGTTCCAAATCATTGTATTTGTGAGGCGCAGAATGGTCGTTTTATTTCATTCAAGAAAGAAGCATTGTTGAGCAGGAAGGATTTTATTCTATTCCCCCTACGTAAGTGGCTATGCAGCATAAAAGTGTCTATGTCAGCACCTTTTGAGATAGTAGTCCATGTAGATGTATAATTACAGAAACACTATTTGACTGCCGTCAACTCCTCAGGGGCCAGCATTAATCCCAGAGATCAATGCTTCCAACCCCAGATATGCAGAGCACAGCAATCCATCTGTCAGCTTGGGCACCATGGAAAGTCTATAGGGAAAGAAACCATTGATAATTACCTCTACCTGATAACATAATATAGACATTTTCAGTGGAAACCCACTATTGTTCTACCTACCACCTGCCAGTAGTTAGTTGGCTTGTGTGATAAAGGAAATGCTGTTAGAATTACTTTCTTTATGTGGACCTCAACATGGTCATTTTATTGCTGAAGTCATGTTGCTGAGTGCTCTTCGAGGTTGTGGAAATGTTTTGTTATGTACAGCTCTGCAAATAAAATGTGTGTGTGTGTGTGTGTGTTTTTTAATATAACTTTTATACCCATTTAGCATATTCTTTTAATGACCTTCAATGTGCATAATGACACTGTTTAGGAGGTGTGAGCTTCTTTTTGTCAGGGTTATCTACCAAATTTTCAGTGCTACAAATGTGTTTTTTGTCACATTTATTTGTTTTAACCTATAAAGATTGAATTTTGGTTGTTGTTGTCATCTGTTTCCATTTGATTGTTAGTGTGACCCTTTTTTGTGCGAGTGAACAGTTAAATCTTGAGTTTTCAGGCAGTTGTAGCAACTCAAAAATAAACAATTACAGACTGAAATGATGACTTCTATCAGGTGCCTTTGGAGACTCTGAGACAGTGAGGTAGCGCGGATCGGCCTCGCACGTTTCAACTAGCAGCAGGCACAGCCGCAGGCCCTTTCCGGGCCCAAAGCACTCACAGGTGGCCCGGTCCTTGATGACAGTGGCTCCCAGCTGCAAACCTCCATGTCCAGACTGCAAATTAATCCGTTTGTCATGTGGTCGTGGTATATTGGTATTGTGATATACCAATATTTTCTTTCAATATATAATTTGTGATAAATTTTATATGCATGGTCCAATTGTTGTGAGCAGATGTCGAGAGGCAGTGAACTGACTGTATGCCTTTTATGTTTAACCTGAGGGCTGCAGAGAAGGTTCATGTTTTTAAAGCAGGCTCAAGATCTTTTTAATAACGCTTTTACCTAATGTTTTTGACCTGTTGTAGGATTTTAGAATTTTTTATTTTTTACTTATCTTCAACATGGCAGGGGATGGGTGGTACGAAAAGTGCCTTATACAGAAAGTTTGATGTGATTTTGATTTGCTTAGACATCTTGTGAAAGTCTGGATAGTTTAACTTTTACCACAAACATAACTGAGCTGCACGTTTAGAGCTAAATATAGTAAAAGTCACAAAGATCCGAGAAAGAGCTGTTTTTCTGAAGAGAAAAGACCGCAGGCCAACGGGTTAACTACTAAATCTATTGTCTGACTGGTGTAGGAACAAAGTGCTGCGTTTTCTGTTAGGTATTCTTAAGTGCTCGAGCTGCAATTTGGCGTGTATGAAAAGTGACGAGACATGAGGGATTGTTTCTGTTTTTTTTTTTGTTTTTTTTTTTTCCTCAGTGATTTTTGAGAGCCAAATGATGCTGGGGATTTGCTGGAGGAAGGAGACAATGATGGTTAACTAATAGGCAAAGGGTGAACCAAAGCGTGAAGAAGTTCCATTTGGCACTCACTGCCCTCTGACAAACTAACTCCCTTTATATCCACTGCCATTGTGAAACTGATGAGGTGGGGTTGTAATCGGTTTCAGCGATGGAAGGGAACTGCACTGAGTGAAAGTGTTGCCTTGATTTGAATTTGTTCGCGGCAACTCGGAAGAACTACGTGTTGAAAGGTGGACAACAATCTCTCGGTGCTGATCCTCATACAAACATTAATGACCAACCTGGAAGCACATAAGAAGAAAAAGAAAAAAAACTTTTCAGATATCTCTTAGGAGAAATGTTAACGTAGTTTAAGCAAACACAGGAGCAACTGTAGGGACGCGAGGACACAAACACAACCGAGGGAATGTATTTTTTCTTTTTTCTTGAGAAGAAGGAACTAAGCGTGAAAAAACAAATACAATAAAAGGAAACAGCTAATCTTGTCACAGACCATGTGGATTCATGGTCAAATGGAAAAGAACAGTGCTTAATGTGTGTGACTCCAACCACAAAGCTAAAACAGGAAAAGCAGAACACATTCAGAATTAAAAATAAATAAATAAAAAAAAAGACTCCCGTGTGTGCAGAAAATGCATTTCCCTAATGATATTGAAGTACTTAGTATTAACATGCGAAACATTACTCACAGTTTTAATCGTGTCATGTGAAGGTTTGGACCTCTTGTGGTATTACAGACCTTTTTTTAATTTTTTTATAAATTGCTGGCTTTGTATTGTGTGAATTGCAGCAGACGTGGTACATTTCCACAGGTTACAAAAAGCAGTAAAAGTAAATGTCAATGCAAACAATAAAATTTGACGCAAGTAATAAGAAATGAAGGGTAACACAATGGAATGTGGGTCAAAGGAGCAACGGCATCTCTATCTTATGCCTGAGTGGACTGACCACTATGCATCTACTGGCACGGCACTCCTCACTGACAGGAGAGTATTTCTCCTCTCCAGGCCCGAGGCAAAGGTTGTGTGTGCATATATATAATGGCTTTTTTAGCCCACATTTTTCTGCAGCTTTAAGAGAGAGGGAAAAAAAAGCTCTAGGTGTGATCATGCTAGTGAAATTGGCTCTCCGCTCACCTTTTGAACATCATGTGATCTCCTCATCAGGTGACCAGTTCTGCCACTTGAGCAGACAATGGCCGAATCAGATGGTTGGATGTCACACCAGGGTCACTTCATTGAGCAAACCGCCAACTCATAGCCTGGGAAATGAGGATGTTCGGTCAGAGGATGCAAGCGTGCTATTGCCCAGAAAACCTCATCGCATTGACTGCAGCTGGGAACATGTTTTTTTTTTTTTTTTTTTACAATGTAGGTGTTGTAACACCTGAGTCCAGAGAAGAGTGGCTATAAACTGAAAGAGAGGCACCTTCCGTTGCTGCCAACTGATGCCGTACTTTTGGTAATGTACCCGTTATGGAGGGGGAACTTTTGGAAAGCGTGCAGCAAGTGCACACATTGACAACTACTCTAAAAAAGGGGCCAAAGAAGAATAACAATTACTGTATTTTCCCATCATCTGAGGGTCAAATTGCTTGAAGTGATCCATGAAATATTGCGTTAATGATACATATGAGAAAGCATGGGTGCTTCGATCGCCACTGTTGTGAGAACAATTGAATCTTGCGATGCACTCTTCAATGCTTCCCACAATGGTCTCACTCACATTAAAGAAAAAAAAAAAAAAAAGGATTCTGTATTTGAGTCTCTCCACTGCGCAGCTTCTCTTTATCACTAAGCCAACTTCTCCATCCCCGTATAAAGTTTTTATGACCCTGATGTTTACCTTTAGAATTTATTTGGCTCAAATTCAAGATGTTCATAAAAACAGTAAATTGGAACTCGGGGCAGCTCTGACTATAATGCACATCATGCCAGTAAAGATACCTGCAATGCTTAACAATTTTTTGCTCTGCTGACTTTACCCTTGATGAAGATGTGTGAAAAGAAGTCATTCTGAAAAGCCTTCCTTGCTTTAAGGGACATGATGGCTGTGATTGCAATAACCTTTGTGGCTGTCATGTTTAAAGTATCAGCAAATAGCTGTCATTCCTCGTCGAGTGCATGTGCTTTGTCTTGTCTTCAAACTGTATTTAAGTGCAGATAAGTGATAAAATCATTCTGGTTTACCAGCAGGAAGTGGTGTTTTGAAAGTCATTACATGAACAGTACCGCGGTTGTCTGAACTCCACAAACCTTTATTTAATTGCAGAGGTGACGTACACCTAGTGAGTGTAGGTGTGTTTCAGAGGCGACCACAGTGCAGAGTGCCAGAGGGTCTCTCTCAGTGACCCAGTCCCTCCAGAGTGCACTGGCCTCGCCTCGTCCTCCTGTCCTTTAGAACAATGGGAAGGGTAATGGCCTCCCCCAGGCCTCCTCATTCAGCCTGATTGCACTGCCAGCATCAGCGCAGCCATGCCATAAAACAATTAGCTCCATTTATCAACTGTACATCCGCTATGTATGGGAGGGCGAAGTGAAGGTAGGGAAAGAAAGAAAGGTGCAGGGTTTGGGCTCCTCGTATAAAAGACACATAGAACTGGAGGAGACTTGAATAAAGAGGACAAACATCAGTTCTTATTTCCTTTGTGATCGCAACGGTTCAGTCTGACTTAAAGTGAATATGTATTTGCTTTGAAGAAATCCTCTGATGTTTTGAGAAACTATCCTGAAGCAGGACCAAAATAAAAAAATAAAAATAAACAATACAAATCTTGGTACGAGGTGCAGCTCATTACTCAAATAAGGAAAATAATTTCAGAGACAATACCTCCACAAAAATAAAATGCAAAACTTTGCGATACAATACGATACGTTGCGAATAAAAAATAAATGAAAAATGACACTTTTCAACCCAAAACCAAAATTTAACATTCCCTGGAAGATTTTCTACTGTATTTTCTTAGTACAGCAACAATTACTCTCCATAATAAATCCTGCAATTTGTGTTGTACACAGGAAGTATAGCAAAAATCCCCTTTGTTTTCCAAAATTAGTGATTTATGTACAAGTATCTATGCTATCCCTCCACACCTTGATCATCTCATGAGAATCATCCTTGAGGAATTTGTCCTGCTTCCTAATATGAGACTTAATACAAGGTCAAATTATCCAAAAGATCATGATTTATCTATAAGCATACACCTTGTGCGGTTGAATATGAAATTATACTTGAATAGCCAGACGGAGAGAGTGTAAATAAAAATAAACATGTCACCCAAGATGAATAGTGGCGTGAGGCACCTTTTCATGCCACCTCCCCCCAAACCCCCCAAGAGAGATGTATGAAGCAGCTGTTAAAAGCTGAGGGAGAGTGGTAGAGGGTTTTTTTTTTCCGTTTCTTTCATTTCTCTTGTATAATAGATGGCACCTGCAGTTTCTCTGAGCGATTGTCCGGTTCACCGTAGCATCTGTCATGTGTGGCGCATCTCTATTAGAGAGGTACTGTACAATAACATGGATTTTCTGCAAAGAAGGATGCCGGTACTTTCTTACATGTAATTAAACAGCACATCTAATGCTCATAAAAAAACAAAAACAAATGTCTCTCTGTTTATTTGTAATTTTTTTTTTAATTTAAGTGGCCTCATGTTTTAGCAACAGAGGTTAGAGTGCGGTGAAATAAAGCTCATTGCCAACACATGTATTATTAGAAAGCTGACTCGTTTCCAGACACTTACATCATGTTAACATGTGGAGGGTCATAATTATCCCACGGCAGAAATAGCAACTCATTATGGGAGTCATAAGAGGGCACAGGGTCTCTGGAAACACACCCGAATGCTGCGTCTCCATAATCCTGAGCTCATCGTCGTGGATGTCAGCAGCAAAGTGGTATATCTCTGGCCTTAAATCACGCCCTCTTCTCCTCAAAGTCTTTAATTAAGTCCTGATCATCCTGTCCTCCATTCCTAGTATTAGTGTGTTTAATTTCCTGCTGTCATATTGGCTTCCCTTTTGGATATATTATTAATCAAGCCTCTCCACTTTTCTGTGTTTCAAGGGGGCAGCAAATCTGCGGCTACAGGATGACTGCTGATTTCGATCCATCGGCTCGGCCATTAAGGGCGACTTAAAACCATAATTCCTCAAGATATTGCTCTCCGGTTCAAATGTCAACATTTAGATAAGAGTCCAGTTGATTCGGCTTCCGCTGTGGGTGAGGGATGAAGTCCTTAATGCCTGCTGTCCTGTGTTTGTGTTTTCATTAGCGGTGACTTTCAGGTATTCCCAGAGCAAATACTATCAGAGAGACAAGATGATGTGCATTGCAGGAGTGTTGGGGGGTTGTGAAAACTGCAAAGTATAAAGCTGTGGCCAGAATTTCACGCATGATTCAGCTGAATATAGAACCAACTCTTCATCTCGTGTGCAATGGTCTGTCTACGGGGTCCTACAAGTCCACATTCATCACTTCAGTGTTTAGGTGATGAGTCAAAGTAGAACTGGAGCAGCCTACCCTTTGAAGTCACTTTCTTACATAGATTGCTGCTGGTGAATCGCAACAATTTTTCTCTTTCCATTTTCTTTTCAGCGACACCGCAGAAGTAGCTCTGTCTGCTCAGAGAACCAATCAAGTGTAGCAACTGGCCACCCACTACAGTGACAAGCACAGAATGAAAAACACTCTCGACCATGACACATAGAGTTAGGTGCCACACGTCAACAGGTTGTCTTATCGCGGCGCCGTGGACCATGAGCGCTTGAGTGAAATGGGCAGAGAGGCTCTCTACTGTGAGATGAGTGAAAGAGACGGTGTTGCTTCTGATCTGGCTGGGTGGCTGAATACTGAGGAGCCGGGGCCAACAAGGAAACGAGCAGGTCAACATGCCCGCACAATTTTACAGTTGAGGTGCGTCCGTCGCCATAGATGCTGGTGGCCGCTGCAACGCTCCAAATACTGCGTCATTTGACTGGCACTCCAAGCCACACAATGTGGCGGCATGTGGATCCCAGAGTGTGTGTGGGTTTTTTGGGGTGTTTTTTTTTTTTCACCTCCACTATCCTTTTGCTGGTACCACCACTGCATTTATTCAGCCATCCAAGCATCCAAACGTAACCTGACACAAGATCTCCACTGTAAAATCTCACAGTGACAGGTTCATAGATAAAGAAGAAATACACAGAAGAAAATTAGAAATATCCAACGGCAAAGAGCAAAGAATATATTGAGAAAAACTGTTGGAATCCCATTGCTGATGCTGCATAATTTCTTCTTCTGCGTGGCCTTTATTGATTTCCTACCAGTTTAATCTAGTTAATCCCACCAAAAATATTCAATGTTGAACAAATCCAAGCTTATAGTAGAGCTTGTGCTATCCCCCTAAAAGTGCTGGCAAATAAAGTGTGTGTGTAACCTGATTTGTAGCCCCAAGTGTCAGGGCCAAATTTTAATGTGCGCAGCGCTTAAATGACTGTGTTTAGAAATATAAATAGACAAATCTTGTATGAGAGCCAGCCCCCGAGGATTCAATTTTAAGACGTGTGTCTCTGCTGCAGCTGGACATGAGAAGGTGTTTGGTTGGACTGAAATAGGCCATGTGGGTGATATTGCTTATTTAGATTTTTAACATTCAATATGACCCTTAATAGGATACAATTATTTTCTGAAATGTTAAACACCCTGTGGACATGAAGTTTGAATGCAGTTTAGCTGAATCAGGATCAATAGCAATGGGTTGAATGTCATACCTCTTTCACTCATTGATATCCAATGAGTCATTTAAAATTGAAAATATTTTTCACGCTCAAATTCGCAAAACAATCTTAGATAATGAAACACTTGCCTAAATCTGCAACTTAATCTTTAACATGCCAACTTTATACTGTAGTTGAATCCACATTAGTGTGGTTTATACATGGTTACTCTTTATGGTTGAATTGATTTGAATTGTTGTTTGGGGAAAAAAAAAACTTATGCTGACATAAAAAAAAAGGAAAACTTTGATGTGCAAGTGAAAATTATCCATCCCACTCTAACTTCATCCTCATTTTAATTTTCGGGGGAGGCTTCAGGGCTTGATGGTGTCACTAGTGATTCACATAAAAAGCTGAGCTAGGTCATGGTGTATTTCTCCATTTAGACACAAGATCAAAGAAGCCAGCATGTTGTTTCCTAACACAGAACCCAGACAGGCGAAAGCATACCGTAGGCTTCTGAATTTATTAAAATCCTCTGTAAGCCATGATCGGAGATGTTGAAGCAAAGCAGGAAACAAATCAAACTCAATTACTGGAAGAAAAAAAAGATGCCACATCATACATCATCATAAATCAGATCGACTCAACCAAAATGCCTCACGGCACTCTCAGCTTGTACACGAAAGAAATGAAAGTACGAAACATGACAAGAAACCTACACTGACTGTTTCTTCTGAAATATTTAGGGCCTTTTGGGATTACATGTGGCATTTTTAACAAAAGTTCAGCATACTGGGGATTTTGCTTTTGTGGAGGGTTAAAGTATAAATACATATGCAGATTTATTCAGAGTTATTGTTTAAGGAAGGACAAAAAAAATGTATGACGAACAAATCACTCAGAAGGTTTATTTGTTATCACATAAAATACATTAAACTCCATTTAAAGGTAACCGATGAAAAAACGGATTAAACTCTCTTGTATGCATATGTGTGCATTCTTATCTATATTTAGACTATAATATTAACAAGAAAAATAGTAAATACATAATGCATGAATAATCTCAATAAATAAACATTATTTACACCAGTGTCCCTGCCAGTCCTCCTCCCTATACTTAGTGAAAACCATTGTTTTGTATTGTTTTTTGAACTGGGTTGTGCTTGGATACCGCCTGTGCTCAGACTCCAATCCATTCCACAACACTCCCTCCACATATTGAAAGACAAACTGATTTGAGAGTTGTGCAAAATCTCCCGTGTTTTAGCCGTAAATCGTAAATTGTTTCCTGTCCATTAAGTAACTTTCCACCCACCGCAATACCACACCCCTGATTCCATACTGTTCTAACTTAGTGATTAATATGTCATTGTGTATTGTATCAAAAGCTTTTTTGAGATCGATGAATACTCCTACAGCATTCTGTTTTTGATCAATAGCGTTTGTAATTTTCTCGATTGATTCTATTAATGCAAGTGATGTAGAACTGTTTGACCAAAATCCATATTAAAAAGCGTCGTCTCTTTATAGGCTCCTCTTCAAAATACTCACGGAGCACAAAATAGTGTAAATGTGTTAATGTATAAATTATGTACACTTTCTATACCACTCTTATAAAAAAAAAAATAAACAACAACCCTGATTTGGATTTGTTTTTCTGTAAAAGTTTGTCTGCATACTTTTGAGGCTCATTGTGGTACTATACGATGTTTGAAAAATATAGATGTTAAACATACAGTATACATGACTGATAATTTGGAGGAAACAGATGTAAACTAGAAAATACCAAGTATGATCAGATTAAAGTCTTAATAAAAGTGGAAGTAATATAATATACTTCAAAACGGTACATCATGTTGGAGCATAGTAGCGGTAGGCGATTTTCCACAGAAATAAAGTGACAAATCTATTTTATTTTCTCGCTATAAATGGGAAAAATATGTGTGACACAAACACACACACACACACACACACACACACACACACACACACACACACACACACACACATAAAAAAAGAAATTGGAATAAGTGAATAGTCACTCAATAAGCACCCGATTAAGAACAAGACAAAATATCCTAGGGTTTCCTTATCACAGCACATGACTTACAAACTTTTTAGGTACCGAAAATACGCACACAATGAGCTGTTTAATTGAAAGTTGCGTCAGTTTCACCACCACATAAAAAGATGTTTCTCTTTGAATGCTGAAAACAGGAGCTCGTTCTCCGCCGTCTTACACGCTGACACGGGTGACATTTCATTGCCTCGGGTGATGCAGACGTAGCAGGTTAGGTGTGAACAGTTAATGGCACAGACCTGCTCACACCTGACAGCTTGCAGGACCTGTGCCCTAGAAGAGCTGGCAACTGCCCCACAAGTGGCCCGTTGAGATCAGCGAATCCATGAAAACAAATCAAGGTGCATGTTGCCAGGGGTATATGCATATGGTTTCGTCTCTATGGTGGTGCCACCAATTTTACCGATCCCCCAGGGGTCAGCGTTTTCCATTGTACCCATTGTGGTCCCCAACCTAACAACGCCTACCTCTGTCAGCGGAAGCCAGGGTGACATCGACTGGTAGTTTTTGCCCACCCTGAGGCACTCCTAGGTTCCCCTGCAATCCTTCACATTCCTGCAGCTTTGACACTTTCTTATATAAAGGCGATACATCAAGAGGAAACAGCCTCTGTCCAATGAAAAGTTGGATAGAGTGGCAAAGTGAAATACACAAAGAGAAATACATTATTGATTTAAAGTTTAAAGATATATTTTCATCAATAGACCTCTCGGTAGACTTTTTGTAGTACTTCTTCAAAGACACTGAGTAGAAACTCCGTTTCTGTCAGACTGACTGAACCTATTCATCAGTGTGTGATCTCTATCTAAAGGAGTGAAACAAAGACATCCCTCGCATGAAAAAAGTACATGTTTCAGAAACAGACATTAGCACTTTATAAATAATCAACACGGCCCTCGCATATTGCCATTGGAATCCTAATGGACAGGGGAAATTCAGCTCTATTCATGATTCTGAGAAACCAGAAATGAACTAAAAATGAAATTGCTCAAAACTTGAAAATGCTTGACAGTGATTGAGCTGGCTGAAATGGGCTTACACGGCACATTTGGTAATTTGCACACCTACCTGCTCTTCAGAGCAGTACAATTACAGAGTGTCTCGGGGGTCGTCAGTGCCCCGGCTGCACCCAAGCTGCTTCCCTCTCCCCTTGCCCTGCTCGGCCACCGAGGTGCTAGCGTGAAATGGTTGTTAATTCCTTCTGCTATCTGTCCCACACAGAGCCTGTTTTAAGCCTTCATAGGAATCTTTTGCCTGTTGAAAAAATATTAGGAAGAAGGAAATCAGAAAAAACAGTGTGCCACTAGGAATGAAAACATCAAACAAGTATGAAATGCAAAATAGCATGACCCTTGCATTTCCCACATCAATGAGATTTAATGAGTATTCCACCTTCTATTACAGACCATAGAAAAACAAATAGCACGAAGAAATGATAATTCAAAAATGCTTGATAAAAGACGGGGCAGACACACAAAAGAGTGCCTGTAATGCTGAATGTTTGACTTCTCTTACTTTCCCGAAAAGAGTAAACTGGTTCCATTTCAAGGTCTCCTCGGGATCCCTGAGTTTTCTTGTCAGGTTAAAAAACTTAACAATGTATGTAAGTGTATGTTCTGATCTGAACACGGTGGATCCTGGTCCACGTTGATCACAGCAAAGCTGTCTTGAATCAAACGGCAGTGCGGACCGCTTCGAAGCTCCTATTATCCAAGGACTCCCGAATTTATTGTGCGATTTTGTATCCCAGCTATACACTGCCCACCATGCTGAAGCAGCTGTTTGAATCTGTCATTGCTGAGTGATTATCCAGCTGCAGAATGGAAGCGCTGGCCTGACATGTTGGCTCAAAGCACAGTGATATGATGGACGCAGGCACCTGTCATAGCAGATTAGTCCCCCCTCTGAAACTTTCAACAACGCCGTTTGTGGCTTTAGGTGAAAATAGTCAACTTTCAATGATTTTCTCGTCTTTGTGGTACTACACAACCTGCTCTACATGCGATTGCACCTGAAAATGTCAAATCAATGACGTAGCATATCATCTGTTCAGGGGTTACACAGAAAAAGAAAGAAAAAAAAACAGCTTGATGGGAGTTTCTGCTTTGAAGTAGCATCAATGTACAACACTTGAGAGCAGATTGTTTTGAACGGGTTTCCATTGGATTTTTTTTTCTTCCTTTTTGTTCTTGACGTTCCTATTTCCTTTTACTTTCTGTGCATCAACCTAATTGTTATTATTGTCACACTCTGCTCAGCTGGAAGTGAATGAAAACACAGAATTAAAATGAGCAAAGTAAAAATAGCCATTCCCTAGACGATGTTCTATAAAAGATGATTAGCAAGTTGATTGTATGAATAATGTATTTCAATGAAGGGAACTATTTAAATGAAGTCAGTGATGGGGGGGGTATTAACAAAGCTTTTACTTATCCTACTCCTTCTCATGCTGTAAGGGCTTGACCTAAGCAGTTAGCGTGCCAATAGATCATCGTCATTATCATTTGATTCAAAATAGATGTAACTAATGACAGATATCCATATCTAAAAAGCCTTAAAGTGTATGTGCTTGAACTGAGCAATTTAAATAAACTTGCATTCTTCCATCTTTTTACTTTCTCACTACTCATGTTACACATAGGTTGACAATAATCGTGAAGTAAAATGATAAGAACGTTAATTCCAAAAATATTTTCTAGCATCGTGCAGATAACTATATTGAATTGGTCTCTTCAGCGCACACGTTCTGGTCTGATTCGTTTTAAATGCAATACAGAATAAGCTCTTGGACTGGAGAACGATCACCTGAACTTTTACGGCTTAGTGCAAAGAAATGAATGATGTGGAGTCTCTCTCTCTCCTCTGTGGTTTCAAACTGCCGAGCAGCATAATACGCCCCTATTCATTTAGCCCCTTTTATTCTGACAAAACTGTTAACAGATTTCTATTCTTATGTGAGTCTTATGTAGAGCATTTTCTCATCATGGATGACCCCCCCCCCCCCCCCCCCCCCCACACACACACACACACGCACACACACACAAACACCCCAAGAGACTTCTCGTAATCATTGAGGCAATATGTGCAAGTTGCAAGTGATTTTGCTCAAATTTTTTAACAAGCTCCCAAAACACGTTGCTGCGGGTGGAAAATGTGGAGGGGCTTTGAATGGTATGCTTGCAGCTTGCATGACAATGCCAGCTGAGGACCACCATGACAGCAGTTGCAGTCACTGGGCGAGAGACTGGCAGCACTTTGTTTCCCTCTACTGGCTATTGGTGCAACTGTCCTTTATGCCAGACAGCAGGGTATTTGCATTTGTGTGGCTGCGAACACGCTCGAACACTTAACTCAAATATGTGAGTTATTTGTCCAGAAATAGAAAGAAATGTTGCAAAAATGAAGAGTTTTTGTCGAATAGCAGTGGAAAAGGAAGGATTAGCATCACTGAACGGCTTGGATTTATGTACTCACCAGCGATTCGTCTGTACAGGTGATGGATGGATGGCATTTGCTCTAAAAAGATCTGTTGGCAGCAGAGTATAAGGACTCGGCACAACGGATCAATTGTGACAGAAATCATCTGCTGCTCGGTCACATTATCCCACAGCAAGTAAGAGACGCCGCAGAAAAAAAAAGTGAGCGCACATTTCAGTCTCCTCGCCTGATTTCCATCACACTCAGCTTGTTTTCTCAAGGTAACATTACAGTGTGGTTTTGAAGGCTTCGCTATGAAGCTACTGTTGTGCCGTCAGCGTCCATGGGAACCTTTTGATGTTAATTGATGGGTTGATAGAGACAGACCAAAAGATAGAATGCAACTTCCGACTGAGTACACTCAAATGCTATTCCCTCTTCCCCATTGTTTCCCTTGAAATTTTAGCTCATCCTGGGAGGAATGTCACATCTCAGTGTGCAGTGAGGAGAGCTTTCACATAGATTTTAGATCTCAGCGGTTCCCCTGCTTGACTTGTTGCCAGAGAGAACACGCAGGTCTCAGAGAATAGGTGGTCCTGCCTGAAAGGGCTGGCCCTTGATGGAAGTGTTTATGTGTGAACTCTTCACTCTCTACTTTTTTTTTTTTTTTCTTCTTCTTTACAGCTCGAGGGGCAGCACAGGCATTCCTAACATAAACACACACTTGTGGCACGATATAAACACACAAACATGCCACACATGCACACAACAGAAGTGCACACAAACACACATCCACAATGTGATGTGCTGATGTGCTGGAGTGGCTATGCGAGGCCAAGGTCACGCAGTATCATTCCTTTATTCCCATAATCCCCTGTGTTGGCTGGGTGAGAGGCCTGCTAATGGCGAGCACTCTCCAAAAGGCAAGCACTGCCTCAACATGGACTCTAGAGACTCCCACAGCTCACAGCCCACCACCCTGCGTAAAGAGCACAGCACATGGTCTATACAATCCATCAACATGGCTAATTAGGCCCCAATAAAATCCCTGAGAGGAACATTAGGAGGGGAACCAGGGGTATGTATAATAGTACCATAATACAAACGCAATACAATTATCTGGCTTATTTTAATCTGTTGGACTGGACAAAAGATTTGGTCCTAACTGTGAATGAATTTAAAGTTGAGTATGTTTGGACGTTTTCTGGAAGTACCTTGCTATAATCGCAACAGTTACAACATCCTCAGAGCCAACAAAGGATGTTTTCCATCTTTCAAAGCACCTGGTTTTGCAAGAGTCCATCACGTCAGACTTAAAATGACATGTTTGAGGTCCCAACTGACTACAACTCGTGAGGATCCATTAGCATTGACAGATATGGATAATTGACATTTTAAAAAGATGTTGTTTTCTTTGTGTCTGTGTGATAGCTCACGCGGGCTATTTTCCTTTTGAAACATGGTAAGAGCTGTTTGGTGTCATGGAATAATAGCTATCCTGGCAACTTATTTTATATGTGTCACTTCAACATGCCCCCACCACATCTGTAGCACCCTGTGTCTGATTGGTTAATGTTGTTTTTTTTTTCATAGATCATTAATTTAATTAGCTTGCAAAGTGTGCTGTTTGCTTTGCCCTTTTTTCAGAGTTTCTAAGGATGAATTCTCACAAGGTAACAAACCATCTGGAGTGTCAGATACAAAGGACGTAGGAACGTAATTTAAAAAAAAAAAAAGAAAAAGAAAAAAAAGAAAGGTGTTCAAATACTCACATCCACTTAGATAACAACGTTCTTTCCCCGCCAACCTGAAAGGTCTTAATTTTGAAAACCTTACTCACTGCAGATGGATAGGACCACATGAAAACTAAAACTAATTCTTACTCTTTTCAACACATTATAGAACAACAACGATGTACTTTCTAGAGTTGCACCCCACAGTCTGATCTGACTTGTTTCAGGTGTTTGTAATTTTAGAGCAACTGAAATTGCAAACCTCACTAAAGTCCCAGGTTTTATCAATCAACCTGATTCTGATCCCAGCTCACAAGAGACAGGCGAGAGTACACTCTGAACAAGTTGCCACTCCGTCACAGGACAAACTCCAAGAGACAGATCGTCACACATTCACGCCAATGTAGCAATTTTTACACGACGTTTCCAGGTGAAAACGTTGCTTTTTGGGTGTCTGTTTCCATAACAACGGTACTCAGAGTCACTGAAAACGCGACTTTTTGAGAACAAGCTAGAACTTTTCAAAAATTCTCCATTACTGTGTAAATGGTGGAGAACTAAACTATTTCAAAATGCTGGGACTCCCACTCTCTCTCTGTGTAGACGGCATAGACACTGCTGCTCTGGATGAGCACCACAACCGTAGTTAATAGTTCTTGTGCACACGCGTGAGTCGATGGACAATAACAACAACGTTTGCCTCCAGAGTGTCATGACTAGAAGTTCATATTCTCTTGGGACTTGGTAGTTTTATAGTTGACAGTCACCTGTACTAGAAATCCAACTTCATCGTCTGTCCATGCAAATGTCTGTGTACTCGCTATTGTTAACGTTTATAGTGTATTGGTCTCTATGCTTGTGTGTGTGTGGTTTCATGACAAAAAAAAACAAAAAACAACAGGGGTGGCCCAACAAGCTAACTATTGTTTTCAGCTTTTTTTTTGTAAACAGACATCATTTTCAAAATGTTGCTGCGTAATCTTCTCTGAAGCGAAAACACAAAAACTATGCATTTTTACTTGAAACATTATCTTGTAAACACGACCTAAGAGTCACAACCTCAAACGGATGTTTTTGTACTGAGGGAGAAAACTGGAGTACCCAGAGAAACCGCCACATGATTTATTAACCACCACTCGCGATTTCATCATCGCCATCAAAAGTGTCTCGAGAGTCTGAATGCTGCAAAATCCAGCTATTATGTGTGAATGAGCTGACTTGAAAATGTTAGGGCTATCAACTTTTATAAAGACATTGTCAAAAACATAATTGAATATTTTGTTTTAATTAAAGTTACCATATATTTAGTCTTTGAGAAATTTTCATTTCTTCTCAGCCTGACTATAAAACTCCACCCTCAAATGTTTTCAATTTAAAAAAATATTGCAGTGACAGCATATTATGGTCAATTCTGTGGGAACGTTTAATACAAATAGTTAAAGATAAGCGGAAAAAAAATAAGGGAGATTTTATTTGCTGATGTAACCTCAGCAACCATGCGAATCACAATCTATGTCTTATCTGTATCTACATCTGGATCATTACTCAAGAACATCGTGAGCCAAGTTTGTGACATAGCATGTCACTGTGCACTCGTTGACAGTTTATCTCCTGATTTCACTATGTTTTTGATAAAAGACATCAGCTTCATCAGCTGATGGGTGTCCTGAAAATGAGGTGAAAGAGGAATTGAAGACTCTCAAACAGGATTGTCTTTCTGTCTCCTATTTCGGTTCCTCAGATCAACGATCTGTCCTCTCGGTAGACGTGAGCAGGCAGGCAGCTGGGAAAATGGTTCCGAATAAAACAAGGTAATGGCACATTTGCTGGGCCTTTTGTGTGAGCTGCGCATGCAATTTAAAGGGCTACCATACGGAACGAGTTAATATTTCATTGCACGCCAGGAAATGGGAATTGAGGGGAGAAAAATAAAAAATGTATATGTCTCATTTTGCAATCTGATTCGTCTCAGCAAATCAGGCTGAGTCAATGTCATTCCATAATGAACTCTCCTCCACTATCCTGAGTACCCCGTTGCCGTGTGGCTGCTTGCTTTCACACCCACTAAAGGTGGAATGTTTTCTGAGCTATCGTGAGGAGTAAAGGTCTCCCCATTTTCCCCACATCCCGTTCCCCTTTTCCCATTCTCCCCTGTCATGTAATAGACAACTGCTTTCCCCCCTCTCTTCTTTTCCTTCTCTCCCCCCCTGTCATCGCCCAGAAAACCTGTTACACCTCCCTGCACCACACCCGCCCCACCCCGCACCCACCTCCCCCACTGCGCTGGGTTAGAGATCGAGATGGGGGAGGGAATGGGAGGGTTTGATTGACTAAGATGCTGAGATGTAATCTTGTGCGAGCTGAAATGTGAAGTGTGTGCCTGTGTGTGTATGAGAGGAAAAGGGCTGGGGCAATGCGAGGTGCTCGGTTTATTGCATTGCAAGCTCATTTGTTTGTATTTTATACCTCATTTCGGCTCAGACGAGCCGGCTCCGCATTTCAGCTGTGGGTGACCCAGTTTCACAACACTGTGTGACTCTCTCTCTCTCTCTCTAATAATATAACATAGCTCTTTTAATACATTACTTTTGGTAAATACGCTGTACTGTGTGGATATGATTTAATGCAATATACCTACAAACTAGTTCACTGAGAGGAAAATACAAACTCTTGCTATTCCACTGCGATAGTTTCTCCTCTGTCCCCTCAGGCACAGCTATGTTAGCATGTTAGTGCAGTGCGTGACACCACTTTGACAGCACTCTAAACATCAGAAGGACCAAAGCTCATCTTGGCCGTCAGGGAAAGAAACATGGGGTACTTAAGCTTAGAGCTGGCCTGTTTATGGGTAAACAGAAGTATATGAGGAAGATAACATATGGGTAATACTAAAGTCATCCTATTTCTGCAGAAGATGCTACAGAGCTACAGCATGGTGACATGGATATGATGTTCCTGCTTGACTGAACTGGAATCCTCAGACTCAATTAGTAGAAAACCGAGGCTACATTGAGTATCAATAAATTAGTTTATTTCCCAGCACTCTGACAAGGATTCTTCTCGAGAAGATGGCTGTAATTGACAGCCCTGTTGCGTTTGAATACACAAACTCACTGGCTTAGTTCTCCTATCGACTGTGTTGGGCCACTATGCAGGTTCGGCCTTACCTGCTTTGCAGCAGCTTTGTTCCTTCTCCCCAAGGAGGTCCTGAATATTTTTCTCCCTCCAGGAGGACCACGAGAGAATGCGCGTGCCGTTCCAGTCCATGTGCAGAAAGAGCAGGTGGACCAGGGTGGGACCGCCAAGGGACCACTGGGGGGCATAAAGGCTTAGTGGGTTACAGTGGGAAGGGTGGTGCAGCTCAATCATCCCCCTACCCTGAGGGCTCCTCAGAGCTCCGCGGCTGTGAAAAGACTGTCATCCGGGGAAATTCAGCCTATATCGTATGTACAGCACAGCATAGTGATAAAGTGTGCAGCGCATACTCATACGCACGACATGCATATGACAGCGCATACGGCAGCCAAGATATGTCCATAAGAACAGGAACTGGCATATTTTGTAAAGCACACACAACACACGCTCTCCTGCACATCATCCGCTGTGTTCATGCTCGCCAGTTCTTACATGACTTCCACACACTCTCTTTCCCTCGAACCCATTCATTTCTTCCCCACTCTTAAGTTCCTGGAGCAGCGTTGGGTAGTAGCTGGCCCGTGCCATCCATTATTTTCAGGCAGGAGTGCATTAAAGATTCATCTCTGCAGCTCAACCTCAAAGGAAAGACTATGACCCCTGGTACAGCTGCTGAATTATGGAGACCGCCAATAAAGTTGTTTGCCTTTGATCTCATTCTCGGCTTTCTCCCTCCCAGGTGAATGTGGACAGGTGAACACATGGACACACGCAGACATATTCACACACCAAAGTGCTGCCATATAATCTATATTCCATTTTTGCTCACTGTTGCCAATTCTCAATTTTTTTTTTCTTTTCTTTTACAAACACAAATTTGCACACATACATTCTCTTTCTTCCACTTTGTTTTCCCTTATCTGCGACTTGCACTCTCTCTTTGTCCCTCATGAGCACAAAAAAGTAGCATACAAAACAAGAAAAAAGAAGCACAAAGAACGACAAAAAAAGAAAACAAAAATGGAGAAATAAAAGCATATCTTTGAGAAGAAGATGATGGAGCAATTATGTGAAAACAGTCCTGCCGGTTCCTGGCCTGCATACCAAGTGACTGTCTGGTACCATAAATTTCCCCACTGCCATCAGCCACAATCTCTGCGTCCCTGGAACCAAGCTCAAAGTGGTTGGAAGCTGCAGTGGCTGTGGTTGAAACACATTTGCTCACACATGCACATTGTTTATATTTAATCGATGTCGAGTGGAGGGTCCTGTTCAAAATGGCTGTCATTTGTCAAGTATTAATAATTCAGTCACACGAGCACAAACACAGAGAGGAGCACGCGGGAGAGCATACATACTTCGAAACCTGGAGTGTGTGTGAAGTACCCCTCACCTGAAGGTGAACACTCACACCCAGCTTTCAATCTGTTTTGTGGAGAGCTCCTGGATTTCTGTTTTTTTTGGGAGGGGGAGCATTATGGTTATGATAGAGTCAAGAAGAGTAGACTGTGCAGAGAGACCAGTATACAAAGTGACTGTGAAAATATCCTCACCAAATATGAACATAGGAGCAGTAAAACAAGTCATCCGTCATCGCATAGTCAGAGTTCATATTATCATGTGTTATAGTTAATAGGTGGTTGCACTGGTGTACATAATGATACATCAGTTTCACAACTCACACATACACACACTGAGAGGTTGTGAGTAGCCTTGATGAGAGAGAATGGATGGTAGGTGAAGGTGGGGTTGCGTGTGCTTGAGCGTGTGTGAGAAATTGGGTGTCCCATTATCTATGTACCAGATGTCCCACCGTCGACCCAATTATAAATCTGAACCGACCTGGACAGTAGTCACAAGGAGAACGTGGGGAAGGACAGAAACACGGGCAGTGACGTTGAACCAGGCTCGTCTCCCTTCACACCAGACAGACCAGTCTTGGTGTATTGCTGATGTGTTGATAGATTTGTGTAGGCTTTTACAAAGGATACAGGTGTGGGGCAGAAAAAAACCTCTCTGAAACAAAGGAAGGATTTGTTGTTGATTAATGCGGTGTGACCATCCCTCAGTGTTGTGTTCGAAGACGGAGTGAATGCTTATTCTCAGGGGCATTGCAAGGAATGAAACACACACACACACACACACACACACACACACACACACACACACACACACACACACACACATATGCACGCGCACACACGTACACATGCGCACACACAGACACACACACAGAGTGGACAACCCCCAGTGGAATACCTTGCCAGTTTTCTGAAAGTGCACATGTTGACTGGAGACTGCTAATGGTGTGCTTTTGCCATACCAAGGTGTTGCATCAGTGAATTGGAAGTGGAAGACTACATTCCTTACATAAGATGCGTTCTGAATGGCAACTTCAGCCAGCAGGTGCACGTTTGAAGACATCTGGTGAAGGAATAGGGCATTAGGTTAGTGCAGTAGGAACAATAAAGAGGGACCAACAAAAGGAGGAATGTTGACAGTGACAAAGAAAAAAAAAAAGAGAAAAAGACAATGCAACGACTGAGTAATGTTCCTTCGACACATCATGAAAAACAAGGTGATAAAAAGAGCAGTGTTCCTAAAAAAGACATAACCTCCCAGTGTCAAGGGATTCAAAAGCTGTTTTCACACTGTTGTCAACCTCCTCCTGCTTGAAAGTCACCATAAAAATGTGTTTATTAGAAAAGGCACCCAAAAGTTAACTTCTGCATAAGTGAAATGAGTCACAGCTGAACCTCAAATAAAAACCTGATACATTTGTTGTAATTATATGTATTCCCTGTATGCCCACTGTAAGCAAATACAAGGACGTTACCTTCAGAAATTGACATAATATTTAGTTGTATGTAGTTGGGAGGCAAGACCTAAACTGATATCACAAATGGAGGAATAAAATCCCTTGTGTCGTGGATCCATTGTGCCTTTATCTGAGCATAATAATGTATCAACCAGTAAAAAGCGCATTCACATCATGCCTATAGCATTGAAAGAATGGAGTCCGCTGAAGTGTGAAATAAAGGACAGCTTGACAGAGCTTGAGCGGCCCCATATGGCCCAGGCACAATCGTCCACATTAGAAGACAATGGAATTCTCAGTTAGAATAAAATGCAATTCATCACACAGTCTTCAGTGTCACAATGAAGGAGACGAAAGACAATAAATCAATGTAGACTTGTGTGACCCTTTTACATAATACCACTCCATTCATGTTTGTCGTTGCACATCACGACTGCAACCATAAAAGGCAGAAGAAGATACTCTGTGATACGACTGTAGGACAGGAAAAAGATTGTCCTAAGCGAAAGACAGAGCCATAATTCCTTAATGGCTGCTAGATTAAACAAACTACCAGTGTCTTGTTGTTTTTTTATCCCAATAACTAATTAATTACATCATCAAAAAGCACAACTTTTATGATTGATAAATAGAAATAAAAGGCTCATGGCATCAATAAGATGATAACAGGCAATGGCAGTGATTTACTCACATTACTTCAGTATGTTGTTATATCATATACATTGCCAGTGCAAAATTATATTAGCAGTGCTCCTCTGTGCTCCAAATGGCTTCTAAACACAGTCCGTAATAGGTCTGTTGCTTGAATCAGCAGTTTGCTTAATGTAATTAGGGTCACAATGAAATACAGGTAAATATAGACCAAAATCTAGCCAAGCTGTGTTTAATGCTTCATATAAATGTACCGTTAGAACAGTTTACAAGAGGTCTGTCGTAAACAGCTTGATGGATTGAGATTTTACGGTTCTCGTGTGCCGGTGTAAGAGAATGAAATCAAGTAAGGTGAAGCAGCAATGTCACAGTCAAGGTCATAAACAGAGCATTAGCTGCAAAATTTTATAGAAGGGCATTTCTCTTTCAATAAGTTCATGATTGTGTGCGCACATATAATATGGCATACCGGTGTGTAGGTGAGTGTGCAGAAACTGCTTGTGGCTGCAAACTGTTTGTGATTTTGTGTGCAAGTTTTCAGTGCCTGCAGGAGATGTTCCTCGGGGGGTGTCATTTTATCTCACACCTGTTCTATCTGCTTCATAGTTCTTTCTTTATTCGGCAGCCTAATCTGCAGAGATGCTACTAAGCACACATATCTTATTGATTTCTGCAAAGCAAAGCCTCCCGATTGCTGCTTTAGATAGAGCCATCACCATGGAAATCGGATCAGACAATTGTTGCCGTAGAATCAGCTGAGCCAATCCCAGCCAGTCGTTTACAACCCGCATTCTTTAGCGGATGTAGAAACAGGCCAAGCACCGAGACAGTCGGCATCATGTCGCTACGTCACTATTGCTAATTGTTTTAATTGTTGTTATCGTTTACTGTTAATTGCTATTATTCCCAGATCTTTACTCAGTCCAGGATAATGGACTGCTATCATCCAACTAATGAGGAAATGAGTTTACAGAATAAAACAAAGGTTTTCAAGGTCAATATGCAAGCAGTGCTCCATCATGCGCCACATACTTTTCAACTCTGCAATTTATGGATCCCATTTGTGGCTGTGAGCGTATCTGCATTTCGTAGTGTTCATAACATCTATCTTCTGACTGCCATCCGACATAACATCTGTATGTATTTCAAAACAGGTGACCTTTCACTATTACATGACATTTTAGTATTTAGTCCCAAGCCACTGCTCACAGGCAGGACATTAACTACAAGAAAAAACATGTATTCTCTACAGACACAAGCACACACAGAAATCAATACAGTCTTGTCTGGTGAGGTGAGGTGAGGTGATAGGATAATCAAAAGTGAAGGCTTGGTTACAGTAAACAGAAAATGTACCCGTGCTTCCATCTTTTATAATGTGGGCAGGAGATAATCCCACCAGTCCATCACAGGGCACAGAACAATAGATGTTCAACCACACTCAGCTATGGGTAATTTATTATCACCAATCAACATCAAATGCATTTTGTGGGACCGTGGGAGGAAACCGATGCGAGTCATGCACAGAGAAAAGTGGAAGCCTGGAATCAAACCAAGGATTTTCTTGTTGAGGCACGAGTGCTCACCACTATAATGTACGATCCAGAAAAAGTCTATGATGATATCTAACGAAGATCAAAGACTTGAATTCTGGACACTTTAACTTAAAAGTGGCTTCAAGTGCAACAGACATGCAATACGTTCAACTTCTTCTTATTCAAATTCTTGGAATAAATTACAATATGAAATCAGGCCAAGCCTGAAAAAACATTGCATCCAAAGGGGAAAGACACAAAATGCATTATTGTACTTTTGTTGTACGAATCATTTTTATTCCTTAGATTCCTCACACTGTCCATTTGCTGGTTTTAACCCTTTATTGGTCAAGTGACAATATTGTGTAACAGTATAATTTTCCCTGTTTCTGACAAACTTTGGAATTAGTGCTGCTTGTGTAGAATCTGTTTGAATCATGACAAAACATGACATGTTTGCATAACATATCTCACACATCCACAAAAACACAAACGTTCTTATGCTCTTTCCTTCAAATAATCCCTTGCTCTCAATCAGGACATCTGATTGGTGTTAATATTTTGAGGATATAATAAAGTCGGGCAGCATTTTTAAAAACAACTTGCAACATTGTGAATTTGCTATGCAGCCTTTGTTTTAAGCAGAATTGTCTTACTGAAATCCAGTGAGAAATGTGACTCTCAAAATATGTACAAATCCGGTTTATTTTATACTCTTCCCACAGATTTCTAATAAATAGAGGTCACATAATAATGTTCAACGAGTATTTCTGTGTCTTTGAAAAGTCGTTGTAGTTGTGGTATATGATCTTGGCACAAGGCAACACAGAATAAAAGATGTAGAACTGACTGGTCCTACTGTCTGTGATGGACAGATTAAAATACTTGCTCCAACATGAATGAACTTCCTTCAAGGGTATAACAATTCTGAGACTACAATCCTTAGAATGCTTCAACTTGAAACTAAGTAATCTTTTTTTTCTGATGCTGACAATCATCTTACCTGTGGCACCTAAAGTTGTACGTATAGTCTAGCGCTCAGCTTCTTCTTGATATATTTATTAATATATGTTTTGCATTAATAATAAGTATGCTATTTACCTTTGTGTTAATCCAAATAATGTAAGGCAAAACCTGTTTTATAAACAGTAATCATATTGGTATGGATGCATGCACATCCACCACCAGCCAAACCTCCGTCGTTTTCTCATGATCTAACAGATAAATGAGTTGACGGTACTTTTTGCCATCTCTGCACTGTAGTTCAACCTTTAACTAAACTTTTAATGATTTGTCTTCTTTGCATAATATTATATTCCATTTTATTCCATATCTGTTGACTGGGAACTTGTCCAAGCTGTTCCCTCTTCTACGTCATAATGTGATTCCTTTTAATTTTACTGTGTATATCTTGAGTGCCAATCTATTCGAGTGAAACATATACAGTTTTCATGGATTTTCTTCTGGGCTTTTAAAAGGTTTTACTTTTGGCTGAAGCAATAAATGTGAACTTCATTCCAAGAAGACTTTTGTATTTGGAATTTGTGTCAACAGACTGAAAAAAGCTAATAGAAATGACTACCTCTCAAATTAATAAAGTGTTACTCTTGACTCTCAAAAATCCCCAAGTCAAAAAAGACTAATAAAAGAAAGCCCCATCTATTCTCTTAAATGTCACTTCACCTCTGGGCCTTGGGAGGACTGCAAAATGAATTGAACATAACAAAAGTGTAACACTTAGACTGCTCATATTCAAAGACAGGGAAAAGCACTGAGCAAAATGTTATGTGCCTTTCATGGCTTTAAAAAGAGAGAGCAGAGTGGCGGATTACCTGACTATAGAGAATGGCATTAAATACAGAACCACTCTGACAAAGTACAGAGTCAGCAGCCGCAGCGTGTCCCGGCCCGGCTCATATAAGAAAACACAGCTCTCGACAGAGGCAGCCAACCAGCTGGAAATAGAAAACAAAAGACACAGCAACACTTCTGGAAAGAGCGTTTCTCCATTTCAGATGGTGCGGAGAAAAAAATCTTTGGTTAATTTATACATAAACACCCTTACCTGTGTGCTCAAACGAGGCATAATTTTTTATCCTCTGAATTCACATTAAAACACAGATCGAGTAAGCAAAATGCATTTCAGAGACATAAATCTCTTGAGGATAAATCTTTGCATCCGTTTGCGAAAGAGAATAATGTAATAGATAATATATTCACCTCAAAATGTTTTACCAAAATGTCTGAGCGTGTTTTGTAAAGATGTAATTAATTTAACACAATTATGGGGGGGACACCTCAGGACATGTCTAACAGCTAATAATAAGGTCCAGTGTAAACAGGTTTTATGTAACTGGGTACAAGATTATTAAGTTGTTCTCTTTCCTGTTTGAAAAAAAAAGATTGTTCAAATCCAAATATATAAGCACCCCAGATATTGTATCAGTTCCAGAATCACATTTGAATTTAGCATTATATGTTCCAGTCAATGCAAATCTGTAATGCAAACAGATGACGTTTGCAGATGTTCAGCCGTGTGTCTCCTTTTTAAGGTAGACAAAGAAGTAGAACGCTGAATACGTGAATCAACTGTTGTATGTGTCACTCATGACGGGCAATCATTGATGGATTATAGGTGAATTTTAATAACAGTCATCATTTTCCTTGTTTTGTTATTTACTGCATCATCGCGGATATTTTTGTCTATTTCAGTGAAATTCATGCGTGTGGCCATTTTAGTTGTAGGTGGAACCTCTCTTGGAAAACTGCTTGAATATAATAAATGTTATCTTCTCTATTTTGTCTCAAATTAATGGAGCACAGTGGAAAAGATTAGTCATTAAGGGAAAAAAAGGTTAAATGGTATGCCTTCTTCTTGAGAGTAATACATTTTTAAAGCTGATGCTACACAAAAACTAAGATGAATAAGTTAATATTTCTGCAAATATTTGACATATCTGATTATGTGTGTTTTTCAAAGTAAGTGCCATCGAGCAAAAAAATAATGGGCAGTGAATTGGTTAAAATCATCAAGATATCATATATTTAGTAGTTTTGTGCAGGGCTAAGGGAAAAAAAAATCTTAAAAAACAAACAAACTGCAATTTGTAGATTTTTTTATGGCGCTTTTGTTTGAATAGACAATTTGTCCTTAATAACTTAAAAGAGTGATAAAATAAAGTGACACCAAAGTGTGAAAAATGATTTTACTTATCAAACACTATTTGGATCTCCAGGATTGATGATGGGCTGGTTCACTGATCTGCTCCCATTATACTATATATTCTGAAATGTATAGCCAGCTGCTAATACAGCATTGCCAGAAACAGAAAAAAAAAAAAAAAAAAAAAACCACAACTCAGCTATATTTATGAGTTTTGGGGGGGACTTTCAAGAAAACAGGTTTCTGTTATATAAGGTGTCATGTTTACAAAATGCAGTGGTTAGCATTCGCCTCACAGTGAGTTGTTCCTTTCTTTACGTCTGACTGGGAGCTTTTGTGTGTGGAATTTGTGTGTTCTCTCATGTGTGTGGGTTTGATCTGAGTACAAAAACATGCAATTCAGGTTATCTGGTGACTAAATTGCCCATCTGTGTGACTATAAGTGTGTGTGACTGTTTGTCTTCCCGTGCTTGCCCTGTGATGAACTTGCGGGGAGGATCTGTTCTCACCCATAAGTCAGTTGGTGCCAGCAACCTCCAGCGACTCTCAATTGGAAAAGCAGCAGAGCAGATGGATAGATGGATGTAAAAAAAATGTCCTAATTTTTTCTGTTTTTAGCATGGGAATTTCATCAGATTTATCTACAACGAAATGTACCTTTTTCTAACCTATTACCATATTGCAATATCTGTTTCTTTAATTGGTCAGAAATGGTGTTATCTACTACAAACCCTGATCTTCTGATGCATATAAAGCCAGAAACAAAACCCATTGTGGCATGCACACACTGCCCTTCAGTCAAACAGCAGTTTCAGCCCCTTAATGATAGAAACATCATCTCCAAATGTCAAGGAACATGTGGTGTGTGAGGAGGCTTTCCTCTAAACCCCAGTGACCTGGATGTTATCTTGTACACAACTGGTAGGCTGCCCTTCAAGAAGCACATCAATGAGTAAATATGTGGCTTCCCGGAAAAGAAAACATAATCCCTGAGTTTGATGCTGAAGAGCCTTGATTACTTTTGTTGCTTTGTGGATTTGTTGTAAGCGTGAGGGCCTGTGAGTCTTTCCCCCTGGAGACACGAGGCGGGGACATCAGAAGGCACCACGCCTGTCATCTTATATCCGTCCTCTCCATCCCTTTTCCCTGTCATCGTCGATTGAATCAGGGATAATGACTCTCACAGGGACCCTTTGCAGGAAGGTGGTCATTACGCAGATACGGTGGGGGAGCCATGAATACAGCCCACCATGTGACGGGTAGGAGCACATACTGCAGCTGAAAGAAAACAAGACCAGCCACCAGTCATGAAACGCAGCGCATCATTTCATCACCCTTTCACCCCTCGCCATTACTATTACACATCATGAAGAAAGGACATTTGTAGGGGAACTAAAACAAAAACGTACAGCATCAGTCATTCATCCTCCTGCGGATACGCTGAACACATCGTTTGTAAAATCCCCACACAGGCCTGTTTACAGCATTTGCATTCATAAATCACAGTGAAAAGCCCATGTTTCCCCACTTGTTATTTTTTTTCCAGGCTTTTTCTGAAGGCTTCCATCTGGAATCTGAGGGTCAAGACATCAACAACATAATGTAAAAGAAACGAGAACATATGCATAAAAGCACAGCAGTTGCTCATGATGTTCAGGTTTTGGCAGATGGCTCTTGGCCATTTTTCTCCTTGGATGATACAGCTCAAGCCAATTATATAGCTGCAGGAGAACACTTCTCTTTTTTTAATCAAAGGCTTAAAACAGACCATCTTTACTCGTGTGGATGAAGCAAATGTCCGTGTGGGTCCGTTACTATTACTGCGGTGGAACAATAAGTTGCAGTCAGGATGAAATTTCATGACCACCACATATAGCCACGGACAGCCTGGAGAAATTCATCAAAAAATAAAAGCACTAAAATAACAGGCAGTAGATCTCCAAGGAGGCAACATGATGGATCATTTCTAAATTCTACATTCATACCAAGATCTTTTTTTTCTTCTGCAGATACTGTATATGTTACTTAAACAACGCATTCATTCTTTTTTCTTTTTGCTTGTTTATTTCATGAGGAGACCATTGGGTGTACCTAGATGATCTCGCGAATAGCCTTTTATTTTTAGATATCACACAGTGTGGCAGATACAAAACACATAAGACTGCTAAAATCATACTCCAGGAGTCTTTATGAGCAAGAATCCACCAGGTCTGAGTAGACAGAATTAATCAGCGTTGTTTTTTTTCTTTTCTTTTATAGCCTCCAAATTAAAGCAAATGAAATGAAATCAAATGAAAGTTTTTTTTAAAGTCTTTAATAAACCCACTTCCTTTACAACGGCACGCATAAAAGATTAACTAAAACATTACTCCATTGTTTAGGTGAATACTGGTGAGTCATTGGAAAACACACAGCACGCATGAAAAAGGCGCAGAGAATGCATCAGCTTGACATTATCGGCGATTTACTGCCTTCGTTTCTTAATGTCATAAAGGTTCGTTTCGTCACCTCTTTCACGTCCTTCCTCATTCCACTCTTCTCTCTCTCTCTCTCTTTCTCTTGCTACTCGCACTCGTGCACATTCGGCTTCTCTCAAAAGTTGCGGCATGAGCCACAGGCCAGGCTGTGCCACTTACACTCAGGTTTATAGTCGTAGTTTTATTATGCGCCTCCCCATAAGGCAGCCCTCGGAGACGATGACACCCCAGACACCTATTTAAAGGGCTTGGCGAGCTGCAGATGAGTGAGCCTGGGCAGTGGCAGGTTGTCATCTGCAGGCCGTGTCTCTGTTTATGGGCTGTTAGAGCGTTTGAACCGCAGGGTCAGTCCTGTTGCGTGGGCGGCCACAGCACTCCATAGGCGGCCCGCAAAATGAACAAAAATAAATCCTAATGAACCTTTTAGGCCCCCTTGTCCATCCGCAGGCTGGGAATGCCACGTGCAAACGACATAACGGAAGGGGACAGGCGGAGAAGCGGTCCGCTCGCAGGGACAACGAGAAGGGGGCAGAGGCGCTGTCACTGCTTACTAAAACCTGATGATCATCCTGTGAGGTGACAGATGCTGAAGAGGTGATAGTGTACTCGAGTGCGTGAAACAGGACAATGTCTGGTTTGTTTGTGTCAGCGTCAGGATGTGGGTTGGTGTGCCTTGCACTCCTGCTTATAATAAACAAACCTGCACAGTATTTATATTATGACCAATAAAAATACAGCAAAAGGAGCTCGAAGCTCTTCTTTTACTTTAGTGGAAAAAGCCTGTTGAACTCAGCTTGTCTGAATAGAAGTTTCCAATTAAAAAAACTTCCAAACCACAAAGTGATGAGCTTTCAGAACTTTAATCTGGTCGTTTATCCATCCCAACACTCTGGTCTCCCTGTGCTTATTATTCCCTGAGCATCCCAAACGCCCAGCTTGAAAGAAGAAGAAGAAAAAAAAAAAAAGCCACACAAAACGCAAGAGTGGTGAGGGAAAGATGTAGTAAAGATTTTCTGGAAATGTTGATATGATAGATGTGTTTTGGCAGAGATCTTACAATGTTTTTACTTTAAGTGTGTAGGAGATTGCTGACACTACCTGGCAACCAAAACCTCAATTTAAGGAATCTGCTCGGGTGCTGGCTCATATATTACCCACCTGTCATCCCTCTTCTAGCTGTGGACATCCTCCCTCAACCCAGAGGCTCAGGCTGTGATTCATTTCCAGTCCCGCGCAGACAAACATGACACACACACCAAAATTAGAAATCCAAGCCAGTGTAGACGTGACCACATGAAGCTTTATATTGGATCACTGGTCAAAGTAAATTCTGTAAACTCACTGGTATTTTGGTTTTGCAGAGTTTTACAAGTTCTCCCACTGCTGAGGCAACAAAGGAGGAAAATGTTCATCCTGTTAAGCTCTCATCAACCTCTATTGTAATTGTAATTTCTTTTCATTTCTCACATCATTGTTTTAGAGAATAATTTGATTTCCCCTCTTTGGCTTCAGGGCGCAAAAGTCGCTGTTCTAGGAATCCCCCCCCCCCCCCCCCCCCCCCGCTACCCCCACCACCACCATCTCCCTCCACCTTTATCCTTCTACCTTTATCAGAGAACATGTGGACAGGGGCTCAGTGAAAGAGGGCGCAGAGGCAGGGGCGAGGAGGGAGGTAATTTCTGCTGTCTCACCTCAGCGCTTTCCTCATTCGACTCTGATTAGCTCCAATAATGTATCTCAGACTTTTCAGCTGTTCAAAAAGGATGGGGGCTGAAAGGAAGTGAGCGAGAGAGGCAAGATGGTGAAGAATGCGTCCCCTCCCTCACTGCTCTTCCACACCATTAATCTTTCTCTTGTCGCTGTCGTTTCTCGAAAGTGATTATGCAGACTTAATTGTATTTGAGGAGTTTCTCCGCGTTGCATATATTTTACCTTAGAAGAGGACTTGTCAAAGTGACGTCGGAGTTCTCGCCGCATGCCTCTTGGGTCACTTCAAAACTTAGGAATGATGCTCGTAAAGACAATGATTAACACAAATCATCTAAACAAATACCTGGATGGCGTATGATTATGCTGTCATGTGAGTGACGTGACATCACATGGGAAACTAACGTGCTCTCAAAGCTGATGGCTGTACTGTTCTTTTTTTATGACTTTGGCGTTAGAATTCCCCACAAAATCACAAGTGCTTGCTTCCTTTTTTGGGGGGAATTGAAACTACATTTTTTAATTCCACAAGTTTTGTATGTATGGGATTGACCCAAAAAACACCATGTAGCAAGTGAACATTTTATTAGAGAAACAATTCTGATTTTGATATGGAAGAGTATTAGGGTCACTCATGAGAAAAAAAAGAATGACAGATGGGTTGAATTTTCTTTCACTTTGAAAAAAAAAAAAGGTTGAAATAACCAGCGCATGTGACTGCGCAGGCAAAATGCCTGGCGGGCAGTTTGACTGGTGAAACTGTACTTCAGAATCGGCTTTGGTAACAAAGAAATTCTTTTTCTTTTAGCTCACAAGCACAGTGTAGTTATCAGTATTAGGGCTTAGAAGAGACTGTGCAGCATGTAGCTCTCCGCCACTCTCCTCACTGACCTTTTTACAGAAGAGTATTAAGGATGGAATCTCGACATTGTATTTCTACTTTTTTCTCTTAGTTCATGATGAAAAAAATCGACCTCTTATTATTTTTTTTCCTCATGAGTGGCTCTAATATTCTACTGTATGTTGAAATGACCATGTGAAAGCTCCACATGCAGTATCTGTAAACCATGCATCTATTCATTTGTTTATCTGTCTGGCTGTCCATCCATCTTCTACTCCCTATGCATCTAAATGTATTCATCTAATAAGTGCTAAGTCATCTGGTTGGGTACTATCCTTCACTTGTTTCTGAAATAACTGTGACAGTATCAGAAAAGTCCGTATGATTCGACCATAGTACCATGGATCGCCATGTCAGTTGGCCCGCTCTCTACACTCCTAGGATGAGCAGGGGGCATCCTAATTAGATTCCCCAATGACCTCAACGAGCTTTTCTCGACGCAGAGGTTAAACAGCTTTACTTTGAGATTGTCTTGGATGTCCAAAATGATAACCCTGTGACCCTTGTGCCATCCTCTAAAGAAACCTAATCTTTAACCACTTGGGCTGGTCATTTCATTTTGTTAGAGTCATGAGCTAAAGATCAAGACAAAGAGGTGAGGTTGATGATGTAGACAGACAGGTAACCAGAAAGCTTGGCCTCACGGCTTGTCTTCCTCTTCATCAAAAACAGTCTGGCGCATCAACTGCATTACTGCTCCCACTTATCTCAGCCTGCGGCCATTGTCACGATCCCTGCGACAACCACCCGCGAATTAAACACTTCTTCCAGGGTGAGGCTCGCTCCCTGTGCCCAATGAAGTAATGTCATCTTTCTCCATAAAAATACCATGGACTCAGACCTGTCAGTGCTGACGGGTATAACATCTGCTTTAAAAAAATAATAAAAAATCTAACTATTCACCGCCATGTACCCGGTGCAAATTCAAGCACACTGCACATTTAAGAGGCGATTCTGTCTTTTTTTTTGCTTTAACAATCCACCCATCCTCTCTCCTTTGCTGTTCAAGGTTTAAAATCTTAAACTGTCTCCTGATACTACAGATGGTATGCCATGAGCATCAGATGGGAAAGCAAGGTTACAAAGGGCCCAGCGAGGACACAGTGATAAAAGACTGCACACATTCTCGTGTTCTATAAACTTGTACCACAAGACACTAAAGATAACTTGGATTTTTATGGCGTCCTTCAGCTGAACAGAGATAATACATGTTGGATCTGATATAGGGGTGAAAAGAGTTTCAGCAATCTTAATGTACGCTGGAGAAGTGAATGGAGTCAATCACCTGAATTTTGACTTGTTATCTTGCTATGAAGATCAATGAAATAGATCTGGGTTTTTTAAAAATCATGTTAATGACAACTGGCAGTTTAACTGAACCGAACAAGGTGCAGCACCCCTTCAACTCTTCTAAATACAGCAAGCCAGAATATTCAGCAGTTTTACAATAAAGTTAAGCTGCTACTTATTTCATACCTGAATAATCTTGTAATTTTCCTATTCCACATTTTGATGTTAGATATTTTCAAATAGTTTTCATTTTCAAAGAATATTAATGTAGAAATGTACTTTTTCTCAGTTAGTACTTCATAAGTGTCGATACAGGATGTACATTTATGGTACGTAGTGCTATTTTATTTCAAATAGCACACAACATATTAAACCTATACTTCTCTATCTAAATGTATTCATCTAACAAATGCAAACTCAGCTGGTTGGGTACAATCCTTCACCTGTGTCCTAAATAACTGCAACAATATCAGAGCAGTCAATGTGAATGGACTGTCCCCTGGAAAATGATTATGCCTCAAGCTACAGTATATATTAACATTACTTAAAACACCAATATGTAAATATGACCAATTCTAATATAAAATAGAAATGATTGTATTTTTATACAAACAGATTGTGCATGCAAACACTGCAACCATTATTGATTAACACAAACAGATCTAGCTAAGGGGCCTTTCGAACAACACACTCAATAATCATTATTGTTCAAGATAATTGACTTAAAAATCAAGGTTCTTCCTGTGACATCCTGTGAGGCCCAGCAGTGTCAATACTAGACCTTAATATCTATCCACTTAAGCGTCCATGCAAGGTTGTATCATGGGAAGAAGAGCCAATCAATCCCAATGACGACAATACGTATTGTTGATTGTCATATAGTGCAGACACAATGGGATTTCTAATTAAGGAAGATATCACATGTAACAATGCAACACGCCACAGGTTGTATGTTAATAATATTGACCATGAGGTGGCAATCACGTGCCACTTCACTCTGGCAAATTGTCTCAGACGAATGTATGCTCACAAAGCAACGTGAAGCTCCGGGACATGCGCAACGTCCACACCCAGCGGTCATCAAGCAGTCTCTCTCCTTCAGCGAAGACAGAAACTTGTGACATGTTCATTAAGCAGCGGGGATCCCATTACTGCACTCAACAGCCACCCTGTCACAATGCTCACACATAATTAGTTACACATGCAGCCCCAGGAATGCTAATTGTTGCTCTCCTCCTCTCACTCACTTTATTTCCATACAGGTCCTCACATCCGTATTCTTTTACCCTGGTTTGTTCGCTCTGCAGGTGGCATGGTGTGCCACTTTTAGACTGTCAAAGTTGCTCTGAAAAGCTTTCAAATTACAGTTTAAATGTCCCTGCTGTGAACCTATTAACTTTATAATGCCGGGAGAGAGAGAGAGAGAGAGAGAGAGAGAGAGAGAGAGAGAGAGAGAGAGAGAGAGAGAGAGAGAGAGAGAGAGAGAGAGAGAGAGGGGACTGAAAGGAAGTTAAGGAAAAGAATGGGAAGCTGGGGGGCTTGAGTAACTTTTAAAATTATAATCCATGTTATTCATCTGTCTTAGAACAACACCTCCTTTATTCCACCCCTCATTAGTGTCTGTCTCCTGCTCACTCGATCATAAAGTAGCTCATTCCATGGAGTAGGACAGCAGAACATGTATAGTGATGATTGGTGTACGGCTTGTATGGCTCCCTGCAGCCTGACTGCCATTACGGACGGATATCCGGCCCAATCCTGTTTGAGGACAATAATCTCTTCTCCTTTTTTAAAACCAGAAGCATTGGGGTTTTCTGAAGTATCATGGAGCAGCAGAGGCTTGAAACTGAAAAAAACACACTTGTTGCTGTCCTCATTCACTGGCCCCATCCCTGCTAAGTGATCCATAATAAAGCATTGAGGATTGTGGTTTGTCACACAGACCAGGATGAAAACTCACTAAATACATTTTTTTGCTATTTTAAAGGGAACATTTTTCTCCCTCTTGGGTGGGAATATATGACTGCTTTTACCAAGCACTGTGCTCTCTCTAGAAGCTAGCACAGCAGCAAAATACCTGATTATGTATTTTCACACAACAGAAATTGTTATCAGCTGCTCTATAATGTTCTGACTGAGTAGAGCACCAGATCCCTTACTGGAAAATAGAAACACAAAAAAAAAAAAAGAAAAGTAGAATGAATTCTTCTCAAACATATCTCTTTTCTCAGTGCAGAAATTAGTTGTAAATGCTTGAGAAGAAATACAAAGATAAAGAACAAAATTAGGTTTAAACTGTGTATAATTTCAATGAAACTTTTGGCATTAACATGTCATAACTAAACTGTTTCCTGAAATCCAGAGTACACTTACAGTCACAGAGATTTAAATAAATTTTTTGCTTATTATTTTTGCCATAGCTGTTATTCAACCCGGAGAAGAGAACCCTTGTTACTATTTAACTAAACTCTTGTTTACAGAAGCAAGACTATCATTTATTTTGTGGCGCTACTGTCTCTCTCTGACGTTTTATTGGTAAATCGTGTTGTCTATCTTAATCTCCTTGTGTGTTTCCTGTATTTCCTTGCAAAGCACTGTGACTTGCCTTGTATCTGAATGGTGTTATACCGTATAAATAAATTTGCCTTGCCTTGCCTTGTCGGAAACAGGATTATATCATGTGCCTCCTCAGTGCTGGGAATCTGCTTTTGGAGGATTTAGATGATCTGGGTGATTTAAATCTTATCTTTCCATCGATGATCTACTCAACTGAGGCTCATTCAAGCAAATCAACCTGTTTGATAAGAATCTTGCTGTCACCTAGTGCTCCTCAGAATACTGCACAGTGATACAAGGAAACACTGTGCCATGACGTATGATTGATCCCACAATGTTTTAGAAAACAAAGAGAGAACTACAGTAAAGAAGCGCATGTACTGGATATGGTCACGTTTACTTGTTGTTTCCAGACGATAATCCATAAAGAACAATAGTGAAGACAATGATGCTCTTGCTTTCTAACAGACAAAAGACAAACTGTTTCCTGGGAGAGTTCGCTAAATAAAGAACAACAAGCCCACAGAAGCAGTGTCAAGAAAGGCAAAGTCTGTAAACCAGTTCTTAGGAGGGTAAACCAGGACAAATGCCTGAGCCGGGCCACGACACGCAACCATTTCACATTTAACATAAAAACCTGCTTACTGAGGTAGCCATGTTTCAAAATTTATGACAGAAAAAAATTGCATTTTTAAGGAAACCACATTGAAGAAAACACCAGTGTCGACCAAACTTCTCTGAAAACTGGCAGGAATATTCCAATCTTGATTGTTTAATGTGCAGATGCACACCTGTGTCAAAATGAACGGAATAAATAAAGTTCAGCTCTCACTGGTGTGACACAGCTGATGACGAGTTTCTTCCCATGTGAGGAACAAACTGCCAAAACTGTCAGCTTGTTTAAATAAATGCTTAAAATACTACTGTAGCAGGGATGTAACTCATTGCTGGAATCATCTGTGGCTATCTGTCCATCTATCTTCTTTCTATACATCCTGGACAGGTCAGTAGTCTAAAGGTCAAAGACAACCGTAGCACACACTCACATTCACACCTACAGGCAATGTAGAGTCGTAAGTTGGCCAAACACATGTTTGTTGGACTCTGAAGAAACTGAAGAAAACCCACTTGTGCATAGGGGATTCCTACAAACTCCACAGAGAGTTCCACAGGGCCACCAGGACTCAAACTCAGGACCGGGCTTTTGCTTTTCTTTTTAATAATCTGAAACGTGTTCTTTCAAAGTATAATGTCAATGCATTTCAAAAAGAGTTGAAACACTTTCAATGATTTCCTAAAAAAACAAACAATAAAACCTTGCCTTGTCTTGCATCACATAGTTGGACACAGACAGCAAGAAAAAAAAACCCAAATACACACAAATTAGCAATAATTTTTAACAGGAGATCAAACGTCACACAAACTCCCAGTGAAATCCATTTCTGTGCATGTGGGTGAGGGCTACACACCCTTTCTAAGTTAGGTGGGCTCAGGGAGCAATACGGTTTTAGCTTTTTTTTGGTGTTCTATTCTATATTTATAAATAAATAATCAAGTGGCTCTTTAAAAAGTATAGTCGGCATTAAAGTACCGTAATGTGTTTCTGAAGGACTTCCTTTAAACTTTGAAACTAATTGAAATGAAACAATAACGACAGCAAAGACTGATTTATCGTTTTTTTATTGAGCAGGCTCTAATATCATTTTTTTTTGGTATGCAAACGGGTGCTCTGCTGTCTTCACTGCAGTCGGCAAGGGAGTGATGACTCACACTAGCAAGGCACCTCGAAGGAGAGCAACATTTTCACGGCCGCGGAAGTAGATTTGGAAAACTCCTTGTTTTGACATTGCAAAATTTACTGTGATAACAGCCATGATCAAAACAGAATGAAAGCTGGGGCGTCATACCTTTAGACTCGAGTGCATGCCAAAACAGCATACAGTGCATTGCAGTGACTTTCAGCCTTCTTCCAGGGTTTCGCTACGACGCTGTGCACCACCCATCACACTTCACGGTTCCCAAAAGTGTGTGTTTGTTCTCAATGGGCAGTTAACCTTTGGCAGGAACACAGTAGTGGCCAATTACTGTGATGAAATCCGTCTCACTTTCACAATTAGGCTTCATTGAACTTGTGACTTTTCTCAACTAAGAGGCTTTGCTTATCTTCACTTTACTGCCGTCTTCATCTCTCGCTAACTGGAGTCTCCTCACAGCTCCACCAAGACTGTCCAAGTGTAAGTAACACCGAGAGTTCCTGTGGTGATTTAGCATAAACGTTACCTGTGTATTAACTGCGGCTGTCTGCAGGTTTGTTGTTTATCTCCGCTGTTTTGTTAATGCTGTTTTTCTCCATTTGAACTAACACTCAAATTCTCTTTTTTTTTTTTTTTTTTTTCCCCCCTCTTACAAATGTGATGTAACAGAACTTAATGAGGGAATCATTCATCGCACTGGCCCATGCAGCAGCGACAGCTCAGATAATATGTCACAGCAACATCATAAATCTACTATGTGCAAATTGCTAAGGCTTTCTAATTCAGGGAATCATAGAAGAATTATATGAATTACTTGTCCAAACTATTTAGATATATAATTTTTTCTTTTTTTTCTTTCAGGGACTATGTAGCTTAGTGACTAGTTGTCATTCAGGACATCCAGGTAATTCAAGGTTGTTAACATTATGGAATGCGTTGGTTGGTTGAACTCTTATACTGAGATGCACAAAGCTTTCCTTTCTGACACGTGTTATGTAGGAGGAGAGCACTTCGCCGTCCATGAGCAATGACCCAATAACTGTCACTGTAAATGAGATGGGGATATGAGTAGTTAAAAACAGGCTCTCATAAAATCTATTCTTTCGACTGGCAGAGTTCCTCCGGTTCTGCCGGTCCCCAGATTGAAGCTAAATGCCCGCAAGGCAACCGTGTGGAAAGAGTTCTCTCTCTATTTGATAAATATCAGTCCACCTTGTAATAATCCAGGTTTCTCTTTCCACCAATGAAAAATGAGAAGCCGCAAATATTATACCTCATTATCATGGGAAGCTGCTGTTTTCTGACTTCTACTACATGCTCCTCTTCATATTCATTTGTAAAGTGTGTGGAGATGCTTAATATTGTTCTATGTTATGGCTAAAGGTTTGACTTTGCCGGGATGGGTCAAAATTGATTATCTAGTGTGCAACATGCAGTTTCAGAGAATTATCAGACTCCCTGAGTCAAAAGCACAAAGTAAGAGATTTACTGCTAATTTATGGAAAAAGGTTGACAGAATCTAGGCCACTTCGCTAAGATAAGAAACGTCATCCCTGGTGGTCAGTCTGCTGGTTTGTGTCTTTAATCCTCCAAGTAAGTCACATGATTTTCCTCAGACAACTGATAATCGCTCTCATTTCATTCAAATCCTGAAGGAGTGTGCAAAGTTGAGATGTTCGCTCAGTGTCTCCATGACAACCGTTACACACTTGACCCTTACCAATACGCAGTTAATTACATAATGAGACTGCTCATGTACTTATGTCCATATACTGTATTTCCCTGGCACTCTCCTCCCTGCACTTAAAGCACCTACATGATGCCTATAGCTGTGTTCACCAGTATTCACACAACGCTGCGTGCGAAGACACCGACTGACAATCAACACTTTTTGCACCACTCTGTGGACTCACATTCAGTGTGTCTTTTGTTTTTCATACATTTTAAAGTGCTAATCCTGCTATGCTCCATGATAGATGAAAGAAACAAAAAAACACAGAAGATCAAATTAAGATAGGGAATTATCGTCAGAAATTAGAATAGGAATCATAAAAGTAAAAGAGATTTGATAATAACTCGAACTATCGAGAACTATCTACTTTTCTTATTTAAAAGAATTAATCAGCAGCCAAATTAAATATATCCCAGAAAATGTTCAAGCCATTGTTTTATAAAAATTGTTGAATATTGTTGTGGCATATTTTATGCCATTTATATGGACGATATAAACACCAATTAAATACTATTGCAATTTGTTATTTCAAAGAAAATATGTGATCGAAACAGTCACTGAGTTGATTTGTAGACATATAATATTTGATTCTAATGGAATACCATCTGATTTAATGTTCTCAGTTAGATTCAAACCACTTCAGCAACACATCGCAGCTTATTATACTATATATAATAAGCTATAAGAAGTTATTGCTTTAAACCAAACACTTCAGAGGTGATTGTGAGCAGATTTTCTTATGTAACTTGTTGTTTGCTCCCTGTTGTAATACTTTAAACTGCAATACAACCATCTTGCTGGCTCCATCAAACAAAAACAGGTGTAAACATAAAGGCATGAACAGAAGAAAAAAAAGAGTACTACATGTTCAACTTCAATACAACTGCTGTTACACTACTCATATTCAACTGAATAAAAAGTCAAATGATCAATTATTTATTGCTCTCTAACCATTTTATTTGCATATTTAATGGGAGACGTTGACTTTAATTTAAAGTATCAACATTAAATCCTCACTCTTTGCATATATGATAATAACTAGTTTGTTTTCTAAACAAATTTAGATATAAACAAAGGCGTATCTTCAATTTGGTTGCAAAAATGCATTTCTGTGGGTTTGAATATTTATTCAAATTGCAGATGTAATTTAGTACAGAAGAAAGACACTAGAGTAACTAATGGAGCATATCTAAATCAAGAAATCTAAAAGACTGAATTATTTTAATAAACACGCGAGTAAAAGATAAATACATGAAATAAATGGATCAACATCCTGCAAATGACAACTTTTATTTTTTAACTTCTTGATACTTTTGTTAAAAGTTTTGTTTAAGGTGAACTTGGGACTTGTTCACAAACACATTTACAAATATCTGTCATGTTTCTGACAACCTGACAAATACTCTTGCTTTCAATTTCCGTGTTTCTGTGTTTTTACTTTGTGCCACCATCTGAGTGAAATATGTAGCTCTTTAGCTGCTCAATGGCCCAATGTGTGCTCCAGCTAGTTGCAGCCTCTTCAGACAGAGCTGGAAGCATACAACTGCTTGTTTTGCTTTTTCTTAACAGCCATTTCTTTTCTTCCTGAAAACTGTATTTGAAAATGACATTGATTAAAGTGGTGTGAAAGAGCCAAAACTGTTTTGTCGCAGCAGATGCATGTCACTGAGTACACTCGCGATCAATTACATCCGACCTTGATACTCATTGATAATCATTTGATTAGTGACCTGGCTACTCAGCTGTCTCTACAGTCTGGTCACAGACTCAATCCTTTTGCGTCACTTTGCAGGCGTCTGTTTCTTATCTTAAATACCAGCCTGTTTCATTGATGTATTGATGCCCAGGAAGAACGGGGTTGGTGGTCTTTCTCAGGGGGGTGTTAATTGAAGCACAAGGGGGCTGCCACAAGCTGTGATAAACCTGTGTAGCAGTATGGCTACATCACACCGGGCCATGAGCCCCTTGAAGTCCCCTCTTCCCTCCCCTTCTCATTTCCAATCTCTCTAATTTTAAATCGCATTTATACGAGATGTAATAATATATGTGTGTCGCTGCAGCCCCGATGAGTAACGCCATGCAAAAGCACCGCAGTGAGTAGCTGTCAAGGAGGCATGTTTCAGTGCCTACACTTTCTCACATCACACTGGTTTTCTTCACTCATCACATAACCTTATTTTCCAGGATGCCCAGCAGTACCTGAGACAACAGTGGCACCTATGGGTCAAGCAGAGATCTGCACCTCAACCTTGTCAAGTGCAAGTGGTGCTCTTCCACATTGAACAGGTGAGCTGTTACTTTGACATCATTCATGCGACGCTCCAGCACCCTCGCACCTTGAACGCATCACTTGTGAGACATGAAGAACCTGTGTTCTCAACGCGGAGTCGTTAACACAGCCAGACAGATGCCAAGCAAATAAGACATTGTGGGTGTTCAGGAGAAAGAAAAAAAGAAAAAAACAACAAAAAAAAAGGAAGGGGTTGTGAATAATTCATTTTTCTGTTGCACTTCTCGTTACTGTAATTACACACCCATTGTTCTTTGACAAGGAGGAAACGTAAAATTGCAATTTAGGCAGTGAAATTGTCATTTGTAGCAGTAATTGACACTAATAAAATGATTTTTCCTTCTTTCCCCGTGGATCATATGCTAATCAAAATGTGAAGTATTAAAGATGACACTAACGGGCGTGATAAGCAGTTAATGAAAGAGGGGAGGCAAGTGGGACAGTAATAGACATACTCCAGCTAATAAGTTCCTGTTCATTAGAGCATACAACTGTACCCTCCTCCTGTCTTGTCTGTTTCTTCTGACTGACAGCTTTGACAGCCTTTCCCATCAAAGAGCAACTTTTGACCGCATCCTCAAATCAAACATTAATATTTCACAGCACCGCTAAGCAAGTTATAAGCCGCTTTATAAATGGATCAAGTGGCATGCTATTATTGGAGGGTGACATAAGCCTCCAGTTGACTCTATTTAAAAATAGACGACACTGCCTATAATGCCAACATTTTGATGACATTTTCTTGTGTCTGGGAAGACGTCTTCTCTCCTTTCTCACAATGTTGGGAGTCTGACTCATACGGAGTGCAGCCCATATGACAGACTTTGATCTCTCCCACTCTGTCTCCTTCTCTCTTTTGCTTTTTCCCCCCAGTGGACTTTTACATATGTCGACCCACGTCCGCTCCGAACAAAGACCCGTGAAATGAAATGCCAAACACCAGACTCTGTTTGTGGCATGGCAAATGAAAAGTATCACAGGGAAAGAACAAAAAAAAGAAGAAGAAGAAAATGAGAAGGAGGCCAAAACTATTGGCTGAGATGAGGAGTGCATGCATTCCGTTTGGCTGCTGATGGCCATATTAATCTTACTGCAATAAAATCTGGTCAGGCATTCACAGTGGGACCGCACCAAATGCGGGTTAGGTCCCAAATTACACCCCAGAGGCACTTTAGCCTTTAGAAAGAGGTTGGGAAACCGCTGCAAAAAAAAAATAAAAAATCCAGAAAAAAGCACCTGTGTTACAAATAGGCAGCAGACGGGCTGGAGGGAGGGCTGGGGGCAACTTATCTTGTAACCCATGCAGGTAGGATGGTGTCAGGGAGTTGCAGGGAGATCAGGAGAGGTGGATTTTACCATTAGTACTGTAGCAATCTGCTGTGCATGGGGAGATGAGGGGAGCTCTCGGAGATAATCATGCTAACACTGAATTCCCTCATCACCTCTGAGGCTGAGCTGTGGGCAAAAGTCCAAGTCACACACACACACACACACACACACACACACACACACACGCACGCGGTCACACTCAGAGAAAGTGAGAACCTCCAAAGTGAGCTCAGTGTGAACTGTGGAGCTCACTGAAGTCAGTCTGCCAAACGTAAGGATCTATGAAATAAGGAATATTTCTATCAGCCCATCGGGCAAATAAAGTCTGCACTTTGATAATGTATATTTTACTCAGGTTACACTGACGTTATCGAATATCCCAACTTGAAAGTGATTTATGATTACACAAGTCAAATATTATCTAATTGTATTTGTTCTAAATCATGTTGTTTTTTTAGGTTTTTTTCCCTGCTTCGGCACAACTCCCAGAAAAAGCCTGACATACTTTCCTCACAGTGTTTCTTTGCTTCTGCCTATTATACAGTTCAACCCTGCTCATAGTCACATCAATTATCAACATGATACTGTCAGTGCCTCTGGTCCCGAGAGGTATCCTGGTGGTACAATGCCACAGATCCAATTCAGATCGAAGATCAAACATGTTACAATTTGCCCAAACTCTAATTGGTGTCAAGCAAAAATAGACTTTCTGAGTCTTGTCGGGGGGGGGGGGGGGGGGGGCAGAAGATATGAGGGGTGACAGAGTTCACTAAAACTGCTGTTTTGACACGTTTACTTCTGCAGAGAGGTTTGTCTTCCGTACATTTCATTTGGAAACGTGAGTTGTTGCACTTGGCTGATGTGGAGTAGGGAGAAATAAAAAAACAACAGGACAAACATGTTTTGAAGAACCTGATAAAGTTGTCATTCGTAGACACGGCCTGATATACTTGTAGCGTACAATTGCTGCTTTGAAACGAGGTACATTTGTACAGGTTATGCCCATTCCACGTGACAACGTTTTGCTCACCACAGAGGGTCATTTACAGTACTATCTGATACCCCCGCCGAAACAATTGCAACAAAAGCAACACATGAACCACGACGGGAGCATAGCTTGTCTTGCCAAAGAATGTCTTCATAATGAAGCGGCTTTTCTTTCTCCGCTCCTGTCATTGTTGTGAGATGCTCACTGGGATTCATTCACATACCAAAGCTAATTGTCATCTGTCAGTCTTTACTCAGACACCTGTGGATTGCCCCGTGACGGTGGGAGCTATTACAGGAGGTGATCAAAGTTTGTTGTGATTGCAGTGCAGTGAGATCATATAGCTCTGAGCAAGACTAAAACAATCTTGTCCTAAATAGTCATCATCACTCAAACAGACGCGCAGCGTGAAGTTAATTTGCAAATTTCAAAGCCGAAATAGGCCGTGGAAGAGAGAGTAGAAAGTTTGCAGGCATTTCTAAACGTGTATCTCGATGTAGTCATTGTGGCAGAGTATTTTCAGGCATGCACACGGCTACTAATGTTTACATAACGTGCAGCAACAGCAACTTTAAAAGGCAAGGAAGAAAGAAATCTCTCAGGACCGCCTATCTAAGCTGTCAGCACCTCATTCATCACGATGAAATAGGAAAAACAAATGTTGTAACAGGGGAAAGAATTTTCTCTGACGTTAAATACTATTTCAGGAAACCATGTGTAGAATAACTATTAACAATTGTACTTCCCCTTTGTGGGATTTGGAGTGCATTTCGATCAATGCCTGTATTCCCTCATAAGTGTGTGTTTTTGTGCTTGAGCAAGCATGGATTTGCGTGAGCGGACTGGAAGGAGCAGAGAATAAAAAAAAAAAAAAAGAGAGAAAGAAAAAGAAGCCATGTCATGTTGTGTGTGTCAGTGTTTCTAGGTGTGTTTGAATGTCAGTAAATGTGTGTGTGTGTGTGTGTGTGTGTGTGTGTGTGTGTGTGTGTGTGTGTGTGTGTGTGTGTGTGTGTGTGTGTGTGTGTGTGTGTGTGTGTGTGTGTGTGTGTGTGTGTGTGTGTGTGTGTGGGTGTGTGTGTGAGTGGGTGTGAATTATGCAAATACCAACCTTGAATATACCTGTACAGGTAGCCAATTGGAACAGGATGAGGAAGTTCGCCGGATAAAAAACCCCATTGTAGTGAGGCAGCACCTGTTGAGTGTGCACACATCTGGTAATTCACAGAATTGCGAAGCAAAAGAACTCATCTTGACAAGCTCTGAACACCTGTACCCTCCAGTGTTGGAGTCTGTGGAGGCTTTCTCTTTCTCATCTTTTGTTGAGAGTGGATCTACTTGAGAACCCCATCAGCTTTGTTTGGACCTCTCTCTGCTGCTCTGGTAGGCTGACTCACTGGTGCTGGGCTGGAGCATCAAATTGAATAGTCTTAAACAACTCGGCTTTCAAGTCTTTGTAAATGGGGGGCATTGCTGTTGATTTTTTTTTCTCTCTTTACCAATGTGCTTCTCCTAGTTAAGACAATTTTTTGTCTAGTGACATCATGGCTTACACATTATAAAACATTTGTGCGTGCTTATCTGTCATTCATTGTCCAGGACACTTTCGCTCTTTTCATTGCTTCACCTCGTCACACTGTTTTAAATCTTGATGTTCCAGAAAGATCAAACGTATGACAGAGCTCCTATGTTTAATTTGAGGTTAACAGAATAGCACAAAATATATATATATATATATATATATATATATATATATCAGCTGAGTTTGATACAATGTTACCTCAGGCTACCTCAGTCAAAACTAAAATGAAAGCAATGCAGTGTTCGCATACTGCTTGAATACTGCGATGAAGAGGAGTGATTTTATTATTTATTCTTTACATGCTATTGATCCATAACTATGCGCCTTTTCCTTTTGTACTGGTGCATGGACAGAAAGTACCTTTGACAAGATACATGCTTGGCAGCAGGAGACAGTTTGGGTTAACATACAGCAGAAGGCATTTGAGTACATTTGGCAGATTGTCAACTGAGGTGCTGATCTGCCTTGGCGTGATGACATGTGTCGCCTATATCTCCGTGGGGAAATCTCAATCAGATATCTTCAGTGGAAAGTGTTCTGAAGGTGTTTTGCCAGTTCTGAGGAGATGAGTTTGCCTGTTTGCATGTCACAGACGTGTTAACTTGGAAGCGCAGTGTTTACCGTTGAAATGTGTGACGGGTTGTGGTGTCATTTTGTTTATAGCTCGCCATAAAAGAATGGCCAAGAGTTTCGAGAGCACAGGCAAAGTATGGGTCACTCGGTGGAGAAGAAAAAATTGTTTTATTGTGCATTACATAAAAAGTAGGTCAATCTTGATGACAATTTTCTTTACACACATTTCTAACGCCCAAAGGACACCAGGCTACTTTTTAAAGTTGGAAAATAACTGAACAATCTGACGAAAGTTGAACAGTCTCTTGTCCTAACTGCAGCACCGACACCCACACAATTTGTCTAGTATTTCAGGTCTTGTGTTCCAAGCATGCAGACTGCAATTCTATACAACAGTTATATAAACCAGAAGTTGGCAGAGGGCCGTGTAAAGATATGACTCAGCTGCAACAGCTACACAAGCAACACATTTACGATGAAAACAGTGGCACTGCTGAAATTTGGTCCCGCGTTATTTACATGGGATGCAAATATAGAAGAGGTATACTTTTTTCTTTTATTTTTTCTTCTTTTGCATGTATTCAGTCCTGTTCTCAAAAGTAACTGCAGCAGTGGAGCACAGGTACTCAGTCAGTGGACGTGTAACAAGAGTCTCATGTGTTAATGCCCGATTTAGAGCAAAGTTCCTGTTATTTTTCACAACAATGAGCCACATAATTGTGATTACAGAAAACAAACTAATGAAACTCTGGACTGTACAATAACAGTGAAACCCTCATTATTGTACACACTTCACCACACCTATTCATTTGTGTCTTGCGCATTTACATGAATCACAAATGGTTTATTATACAAAGTTGCTTTTGTGTCACTTCCTTTTACTAACAACAGAGATATTAAAGCACACGTTCAGTTGAATAAATCATTTTGCTCGGATGTCAGATGTCTGATGCCATTACTGCAATGGAAGCAATAAAGGTTTAGAAAACTCAACAAATACTAGGCCGCAAGTTTTTACCTACCGGTTTGCAACGTGACAACACAATATATTCAAGGCGAGAGCAATGTCAGCATCTCATCTCAGACACAGCATTTCGGTTGCATCACTAATGTGAAAAATGCTCTTTATTTGATCCATAGGGTAAACCACGACAATCACTATTCCCTGTCTCAGCCCCTGGGCGATGGTACTTCAGCTTACTCAGGCTGCAATATGAGTGTCATTCCTTCCACACCTCTGGATAGCCCGCTGACCACTTCCTGGGGGCCTATGAACTCCTATGCCGACGGTGAGCATTAACACCCAACCTAACACAATTCAAATGCAGACTTCTCCATGCGTTCCAAGCATACGCACTGATCAAATCAGTTAATGAAATTGTCTGACTAATATCATAAAAGGCCTTGAGAAAATATGCTCCAAATTTCTGCAGCGGGATTTTGATTGCTCGGTATTAAACAATCCTGCGATCCAGCCGTTGGTTATGAAGCCACCATGCAAAGTGAAAATCACTCAACAATTAGCAATTGATGTATCGCTTACCTGGTGAGCCCAGAGCTCTGAAACGCAAGACACAAATTAAGGATTCCCGACAGAGAAATTGCTCAACAGCTATTTCAGAAAACTGCTTCGCAGATTAATTATTGACAAATATCTTGAGTAGTGAATTCATGTTTCCCTCACGAGGTACCGCTTCAGATTAAAACAGAGTGCACTGACATAAACAAGCTCAATGATTAAAAATGGTTAGATAACCGCGCGGCGTGGCTGTTTTCACCAGGTTCGTTGGTGATGTCTGGCTATTCAAGTCGCCTTTGGCCTCAGGACTCTCAGCCTCAGTTTTGGAGTAAGTACCAGGTGTGGGAGTGGCTGCAGCAAGTCATGGACATACACCAGATCGATGCCTCCAGCATCCCCTTCCAAACGTTTGACATGGATGGCCAACAGCTCTGCAGCCTGAACTACCAGGACTTCATCCATGCTGCCGGCAGCGTGGGACACATCCTCTTCCACAGCATCACAGAGCTCAAGTGGAGCGGTGAGTGTGAGAATCTGGGATGGGGGCTGAATGGGGCAACACAAAGCGGATGATTAGTCTGAAAAAACAGAGGAGCCGGGTGTATCTGGAGCACAGTGTTGATGAAGTGTTGCTGGTGGTCAGGGGTCGCACTGCATGGCGCTGCAGAGGGTAGCTCAAGAGAAGGATATGGAGGATTTGTTGTTTGCTATTGCAAGAATAGATCTCCTGACAAAGCACGGAGGAGTGTTTTCGCCGAGAAACAAGCCGAGAAGTGGCTCATCCTCTGTTCCTAATGAAGGTTTTTTAATCTTGCGTAAGCACATCAAATTAAATCAGTCATCGGAGTTAATAGCATTTTAAAACAAGTATTGTTCCAGGAAACTCAGCATAACAGGTTTTGCCAACACGTTACCAGAAGTTCTAGGTAAACCAAGCCTCTGAGACTAATCTTAAAACACAGGCTGGCTATTGTTGTCTCAACCTGTCAGACACCAGCTCAGTTTCTTACAAAGCAAACTGTAACTTTTTTAATCTCTTCGAGATCATTTTCAAACAGTTTGTGATGACAGGGTATGACAAACAATAAGATAAATGAATAAAAGAAGACAACAGAAATTAACAGAAGGGTCTGAGCTGCATTTGGCTGAAATTGTATTTAAGTATTTATATTCTAATCAATGAATTAGAGATATAACTGTTTAATGTCTGACCATGCAGATGATGAATGTGAATCTCTGAGTACTACATGAGCAACCTATTTTTCTTCTTTACTACTCCCTACAGGGAATTACCATATGGACCTTGGGCAAATGGAAATCAAACCTGAGTGTAAGGATCTCTTACACTCTCAAATTAGATACGTCTGCCTTTTATAGATTTGTAAATGAATTCTGCTTCTACTCACATTTGGTTTATTTTACAGTAGACTTCTCCTGTCCATTTCCAGACTTCAACTATCCAGCAGGAGGTACTGCAGTTATATCAGTGTGCAGATAAAAAAACATTTGTTCACATTTCATTCTTAAAATTTCTGAAATTACATTTTTTGGGGGGTTTTATATTTTAGAGATCTACGATGTGACGTCTGTTCACAACATCGCGCCTGACGCCTCACCCACACCATCCAGCCCAGGTGAGAAATCCATTTGATATGTAAAATATGAATATTGTACATAAGTAAATAGTTGGTGATTGATCTGCAGTAAAAAAATTTAGAAATAAAAAATTGCGTAAAGGGGTATAAAGGTATAAATAAACTGTATAATTAATCCTTTGATGTGTTTTCTTCAGATATCAAACGGTCCTTCAGTCGTCCTCACCAGGTCAAAAAACACCGTATGTAAAAGAAACGCATCAACATGTTTTATTTTGCGCTCCTGTATTTATAAAGATGTTAATGTTCTGATATGTTAATCACGCCGTCTCTATGTACCATCCCTCTCCCCCAAAGATCCGAGGGGAACCCACTTGTGGGAGTTCATCAGGGATATTCTACTAAACCCAGAGCGAAACCCGGGGCTGATCAAGTGGGAGGATCGTACAGAGGGTGTTTTCCGCTTCCTGAAGTCGGAGGCAGTGGCCCAGTTATGGGGGAAAAAGAAGAATAACAGCAGCATGACTTATGAGAAACTAAGTCGTGCGATGAGGTAAATCCACTCAGTTCAACAAAAACAAAATCTAAATACAAATTACACAAATTACTTAATGAGGGAAGAAAAATAATAACCTTGGTTTCCTTTTACTTGAGTTGTTGTCCAACATGTACAGTAAATGAGAAGTTTTCCTCTGTGACTCACGTTACTTTTAAGTTGTGTCATACTTGGCAATTCCTTTCGCAGCATGACATTGCTTGAAAATGGACAAACCCAGAAATACTGCTGTGCTAGGAGAACAGGTTTACCATCCAGAAAGACAGTGAGAAATCTTCTACGTGCTATAAGACCAGATTAAAACGGTGTTTAAACTGAACCTGGAGTTCCCGGAGCTGTCCTGAGTTGACCTTCAGGATACTCAACTAAAGAAGGTGGCTTGGAATTTGAGCAGCACATGAACTTGACTACAGAGAGTTTGCGGAATCCATGATGAGTAAAACATTTCACCCTGCATTGTTCCTAATCCCATTAACGTACTGAGCTGATAATGTACTCTCTACTTAAAACAGACATCTGTAACATTAACATACATTCGCTTAGAAACTTTGGCTGGTTATAAGCGACAACATTAAGGCTTAACGCTTAAATTCTGTGACCTAAACACTTTCGGAGACGTTTTCACCGTTTGCCTTTTGCTGATTTACGTAAAAGGGGGTTATTTTATAATAGCTTCTTGGTTTCACGTTTCTCCCAAATGAACATAATTGGCATCAGAAAGTCTTCTGCAGCAGCAGTCACAGCTTTATATTCAAATGAGCTAATCTAATGAGCTTAATTTCATTGTAGCGCAAACCGTCGGGAACTACAAAATGTGCCTGCAGGTATTGTTACTGTGACCACAAAGCGGATTTTTTGTTTGCTGTAGAAACACACAACTTGATGGCATCGCCACACAAATTAGCAAAGTCAGTAATGCAAAACAGAGGAAAGTATTATTTACTTTCCTTTGCCTCAAACTATTTCAATAGTCAATCAATTGATCTAATTAAAAATCTGCGCACCTCCAATAAACCTTGTTATTTTTTAAATAAACATTCTGCCCATTTTAAGCAGATTTTGATATGAAAAGAGATTGTTGTTTGTTTGTTTTTAAACCTACTATAGCATCTAACTCCTGACATATATAACTAACATGGTTATCTAGGTTTCTTTCAATTCCCTTTTCATTCCATTGTTCTTCCTTGTTCAATCAATTTGACAGAATGTTTGGTGACGTTTATCAATTACATGTTTGAAATATTCAATGTATATGTAACGCAATCCACTTAATTTATCCTTTTATTACATAATAATATCATAGAATGGGGCAGTGGTGGCCCACAGTCGGCACTCTGCGCACATATACCGCATGTATAGTAAAGAACACTTGCAGCTGCAGCAAGGTGTCAATATGACTGCAGAAATGGGCGTGAGGCCGTGTTCTTGAAGCGCAAACACCACGGTTGGAGCAACTGAAAACACTACTTATCATGCCATGATTATCACCAGATAACGCAGTCAGCAGGTGAATTGCCAGCGTGTATGTAAACAGGAAATAAGATGTGCAAATAGTTAAGAATGATGGCAAACTGCTGATCGATGCAAGGTGATTTCTACGTGAGTGAAAGTCGCTGCCCGGGACTGAAACAGCTGAATGGTCACGTGAAGTGTAAAAGATTGACAGATATCATTGAACCGTGGGAGAAATACTGTATGTTGGCACGCTACTATCAGTAAAACTGTACCAACGATTAATTCAGCCAAACCAGCTGCACTATAAATCATTAAAAACAACCAGTACAAAGCAGTTTTTCACACTGTTTACATACATTACATTACTGTATACCTTTTTGCCCTCTGTTACAGATATTACTACAAAAGAGAAATCCTTGAACGGGTGGACGGACGCAGGCTGGTTTACAAGTTTGGAAGAAACGCACGAGGATGGAGAGAGTCTGAAAAGTGACCGTTTCGCTAACCTGTGTTTCTCTCGCCCTCCTATGCAAATGTGATGTGTTATTACTCTTCTCGTTGACTGTTTTTGATATATTTGAACTGTTTACACATTGTGTTTCCTCTGTCAGTCTTTGCTTTTAACTCATTCCTTTGTTTTGACACTGCACTGAGATCCTCTTTATTGTGCCTTATTAGCAGTCAAACCTCACATGTGTGTTTACATGAATTCCAGATGAAGAACAGAAATGAAGAAACTGCTATAATTTATGTTACATGACTATGACACATTTTCTTTCTGTCCCAAAGGAGTGCATGATGATAGAGCGTCCGAAGCACATATGAAAAACATATATATTTGTGGACTGTTTTGACATTGATGCTGTGAATTGGCCCCCGGCAAGGATGCTTCATCGCCATTTAAAAAAGAATGAAGTGTTTGAACACTTACACAAGTAATAAACTCTAAATATCTACAGCATTTGCAATATTTACATTCATTCACTTGTCGACAGTGGAAAGTATGTATATGTTTGTTCAGGTTAAATGCAAATAAAGCTTGCGATTGTTCTATTTTCTACCTGTGCTTTTTGTTCTGTATTGTGTAGATATTGTATGTGCAAATAATAAAAACAAAAACAAAAAAAAATACAAGGTGTGTACATTTTTGGAGCAAACCAGTAACACCACAAATTTGGATTCGAGTCAAACACATAATTTGACTTTATTCTTCACCTGATTTGTGGATACCATTTTAATCTCCGACTTTGAGACTTGGCCTCACCGAATCGCAGACCAACGAGTCTTTAAAGAGCCGGTGCAGGTAGTTTAGGTTTCAACATGACAGTATGAGAGTCCTCACAGTTAATTGTCTGCAGGAGTGTGGCATAGCTGCCAAGATGGTTCCTGCAGGCTGCCGACAAATGACTGGGCCTCGATGGCCCGCCAGTTAAAAGTACTGTCAATAGAAGGCTCCTTTTTCTTTGACCTGTGTTCACATGCAAATCTATGCCTAATCGTCCCTCCGAAATAATCTGCCTTTTCCAACCCTTCTTTACATGGCATGACATTGACTGGAATCACAGTCTGTCATGATCCTTTCTTTTTCTCGATGGCCCCAGGATTTGCTCACCGCACCGCTGCACCTCTTTCACTTTTGTCAGTCATGCGTCAGTGTCGTAAATCAAAAATGATACTGATGTGAACAATGGGAAATCACCCGCCATGTTGTTATTAGGAACTTATTCCTGTATCGTCAATCATCAGACTTCAGAGACTTTCTGGATGATGAACTGCAGATGGAAACTTTTCTGACTTGAGTACGCTATCATTTCCCATTGTATTCCATAAGTATTCATTCATGATCAGATGAAATAAAGAAAATTGCATCAGATAAATGACAGGGCCAGTGACTGCGCCTGATTAGATGGAAATAATAGTCACTGATTACTATATTGTTATATGGCATGAAACGAGCAGGCCATGCAAATCAAACTGAAGTATCCATCATACTTCATTGTGTTGATTCTGTGTTGTTATATGCAGCAATTACTCTCGTAGTTTCTCGAGATTCTTGTTTTCATCCATATGCACACATCAAATACAGCTGTGACGGATGTTTCATTATAATTATAGATGTGAAGTTACGTCTTGACTGGGGCCACACAGTGGTGTAGTGGTTCATGCTCTCATCTCACAATGAGATTCTCCCTGGTTTCAGACCGTTCTGTGTTGAATTTGTACGTTTTCCCCCGATGTGGGTTTCCTCTGTGTCCTCTGGTTTTCTATCACAGTCCAAAAACATACATTTAAAGCTAACTAGTGATTCTGAATTGCCCCTAGGTTTGACAAGTGTATCCTCCCTTCACCCAGCTGGGCTCAACCTCAGACTTATGCAACCCTGAATGAGAAGAAGCAGCATGGAAGATGGACGTTTTAACGATAAAAAAAACAACAACTATGATTTTGAAGCAAAGTGCTTCTCAAAAACAAAAATATTTCTTATATAACGTGTATGTTTTATTGTATTCGATTGGTTCATAAGTGACTCTTCAAGCTCTGCGAACAGTAAAGTTGTGAAGGACAAAAGGAGAGAGTGAAAAATTACAGACAGGTTCCATCTAATCATTAGAGGCATAAAGAGACATGAAAATCTCAAATCTGACCTTCACTTTGGAGTAATGCGAATGCTGCCGTGAGCTGTGATACACAGAAATATTGATGCGACTGGCTGAGGATGAATGAACAGTTAGGCAGAGAGATCTCGTCTCATCCAACCTCTGCAGACGAGGGCTTCATTTTCCTAACAGACCACTATCTGGAGGGGGCCCGCTCCGGCTTTACCTCCAGTTTGCGAGAGCACACATTGCCCTTTGACTTTCAGAAAGGAATCATTGGGCTCAAACACATCTGATTCGGCACGTGAGGAGGTTGTGCGATTCTCTGCTTTGTGACATTCGAGGAGTTGCGAGTCGGAGACTGAGGTTTACTCGAAAACAACGTTAAACCAGCAAAACACGTATTGAATGAAGAGCCTTGCCAGCAGGCACTGATGGCAAAGCTCACAAACATGTGACCAAACCAGTTGTAATAGATCTTGGGGACAAAGGCGACTCATGTACAACTGTGAAAGATTGCGAGTCGTCTTGTCTCAGGTTGACAGTGACTCCTTTCATTGCAAATTAACTCAGAAAAAAGAATGGTGCAGACGACCGTCTGGCAACAAAACGCTTGCGTTGGACAAATGATCTCTGGGCTTTGTTGTTACACTACATTGCTCTGATGAAACAAAGCCTGACTTTCTTTGGGGGGGGAACACAACATGCAATACCTGCTCACGAGTGCCTTTATCTCTCATTGTGGGAAAATGATGTTCAAATTTGAATAAGCTACGCCGGGGCTATTTTATTATTTAAACGGGAGAACATTAATTCAATCAGATAGATGCTGGAGGAAGAACAGGGAAGTGATAAAAGATAGACCAGAGCATGGGCATGAAGAGCCAGACGGGATTTTGTGTCTGTGCCTACGTCTGCTCAGTGGGGCTATTGTGTTCCCTCAGCAGATACACTGGCCCAGCTTATCAGGGTCCCTTATCATTCTCTCTTCACACCCAAATGGACCTGTGAGGCATTCAGCCCAAACTGTGAGCTGGGCAGATTAAAGCTTTGTCACTGATGCAGTTTTACTTTTTTAGAGGGTTTTGGTAGGGCAGGGCTCAGTCTCAGTTCATTTCTGCAAAACGGCACAATGCTTAATGATTTTAGCAGAGCAAAATGCAGCGCCGGAGAGACAACGGTGGAGAATCAGTCGCCTCATTCGGATTTTTTTGTAAAACAAAAACCATTATCCTCAGGTGAAGACGACTACATAAACAACTGATGGGGAAGTGTGATTTATTGAAAGGTATTTAATACATTTCTCTGTGAAAACCACAACAAGAGGAAGTGTTCTTACCAATGCATCGATGTTTTGTCACGGGACATTGTTCCGAAGCCAATTTCCTGTTCAGATTTTTGGATTTCTGACAAATGCTTTTTTTTTTTGTTGTTGTTGGGGGGGGGGGGTATTTCCAGACATTGTCATTCACACACACACTTTAAATGTAGGATTTTTATATTCTAATAAACAGTCTGTCAGAGTTGTTTTAAATACATTACAAATCACAAAACAAACATGGAAAATAACACAATGCAGTGCATTTACCGAGCAGTCAGAGGAAGACTACCTATGTTGGTTTTTTTTATTGATCGTTAGGGTGATGACATGAAACATTCCCCACAGACAAGAACATGCTCCTTGTGCTACTGTGTCCTTCAACATGGGACTGTCCTGCTCGAGTGACTACTTCACTCAAATGAACATTTGAGCCGCACACAAGCACAGGTGGGACTGTAAAGCCACACAATAAAGTCTACTTGTTCTGACTTACCTTTAGTGACTCACATTTAAGAATTAATATGGTTCCACAAATCCGTCTTGAAGCACTTTTGGTTTTGACAACAAGCTAGTTAAAAGGACTAATTGTGCTGCGTGAATCAGCCGACAAACCTTTTTTTTAAATCCAAGGCCGGACGATAATAAGGAGGAAAGGTCACAGAAAGTTTGGACCAAGATCAAACTATCATTGCATTGCTTGGATTAAACTCAATTACAAGTAAAAGTATCACCGCTCTTTTTTTTTTCTTTTTTTTTTTTATCACTGGATGTTTATCATCTGCATCATTATTTGATCCAGTTTAATCATCTGAAGTATTTGTGTTTAAATGCCATCGCATAAAAACATATAGAGAAATTATGTAAAAAAAAAAGAGAGATGTAGAGTTCAAATCTCTGTCTTAGAAAAAAACCTTTTTTGATGTGCAAATACAGATGAAAGGTATGTATACAAATCAAAAGTGTGCCTGTACTCACAAATGACCCACACATTTAAAATGAGTCAAGCAGATTACATAGTGTGATTTGTATATACATAGTAGTGAAATGAGATTCTTTAAAACAGTTTTAATCAAACTGTAACTACCCCAAAGTGCGAATGATTTCCGATTGTGTCGATTTGATTATTTTCACCATGGAACATATACATATTATATTGGAATAAAACTTGTAATGAAACTTGTTAGACAACAGCAGGTCATCCAGAGTTCTCACTAACGCAAAGAGGGTGGAGCACATTACACATTAAAATCTGCACTGGCTGTCTGTGTGTCAACAGACTGACTTCAAAATCTTATTTCTTGTCTATAAAGTGTTGAATGGTCTCAGACCTAAATTCATCTCACATTTACTTGTTCAATATGAAACATCCAGACCCCCTGAGGTCCTCAGGAGGTGTTTTACTAAGTATTCACAGAGTCAGAAGAAACAAAGTGAAGCAGCTTTCAGTTCCAAACTCCCAAAACTTCTGACACGCTCCCTTCTATTAACTCAGTCCTTAAAACACTATTATTGTCTCAGGCTTTCCTCTAAACAACAGATTTCCCTTATTTTATTACCTTTATCGTAATGAAGCTTTTACTTGATTTTGTCTCCTTTTATGCATTTCTTAATCACCTTGTTTTAATGCATTTCTTTTATTTCCCTGTAAATCACTGTGAATTGCCTTGTATCTGACTGGTGTTATATGAATAAATGAATGCCTTGCCTATACAAATTAAAACTTTGGCTGTACTCCGAAATGACCCACCATTTTAAAATTAGCCAAGTAGATTAAATGGTGTGACTTTTATTTACACAGTAGTAAAATATAATTCTTGAAAACGATTCTAATAAAACTATTAGCACCCCAAAACCCTGAATTTTACTTCCATCTTAAAAGACAACACATTACTTTAAAAAAAAAAAAGAAAGAAAAGAAAAGGAAGGTGAAGCAGCCTGATTTAATTTCCTTCAACTCGCCAATTCATAAGTGTTGATTTAGCCTCACGTAAACCTGGAAACATGGTTTTACCACTCTTCCCAGCAGAGGGCAGTAGAACACAACATGTTTTGACTTACACACATTAAAGAGGTCGACGCTTTTGTGCCTGCTTGTTAATATCTATAAATAATATACACCATCACGCAATATACGTGAAAAATTATAATATCATTTATAATGCATTTCTTTTGAAAACTATTTAATTTCACACAGTATATTCCTTCTTTTCCATCTCTTTTGATTTATGGTCAGGCATTCATGAAGACACGTGCTACCGACGGAGGACGACAACATGGCGGCCTCCTTGCTTCTCGGTCGTCAGGGGATTTTATTTGGGCTCAGGTTGTCCAGTTTAAATAAATGTTTATGGGCAGCTCACCCATGGCAGGAGCATGTCAGGCACTTCTTTCAGTCGCCGTGGATACTCGGTGAGTAATTACAGGCCGACGCGGCGCTGGTTGATGTCCTTTCTTAGCATCGAACCTCTGACATTCGTTTTCGTCATTCGCCTTTTATTTTATCACTGTCGCAGTCATTTCTTATTTGGCTCCAATTTAAAATCACGAAAACAAGTAACATCCAGGTTAAACCTCGTTAACAAGCCAGGGAACCTTAGGGTATCCGATATCTTTCACTGACTGGACTCAGAGCTCCATTACTGCTGCACCTTACAGTGTGTATAGTACAAACACATAGAATGCTGGCTAGTTAAGAATAAAAGTTTCAAGAAATGAGATCAAGTTATTTAAAGCTCTATCAGAGTAAGTAATGTAATCAAGTAATGTCCAAACAAGGTTTGGTATTTAAGTGATATCAGAATGTCTTTTATCTACCGCAATAAGGCAAAGTTTTATGTTATTAACTTAACTTTTTGGGTGCGTAATGAGATGTTGTTTTTAAAATGAATAAATAAATGGATACATCGCAGACCAATAATAATGGAGCTTTCTTTTAACAAGTATTGGACTGAAATATGTATACTCATGATGCCAGTCAAAGTCTGAAATAATATACAATAAATTGAGAGCAGCAGTGACTCAAATGTCATCTATATATCATTTATTATTTGACCCCATTTGTTTACAACTGGATACCCTGCATGGTGCACAGAGAGAAATAATTGAGGTGTGCTTGTCATAGTTGGTTTATTTGTTGTTTCTTTACAGCAACCTGCATCTATCCATTAATCCGTTTTCTATACATCCTCCATCTCAATCACAGTTTCAGTGGTTGGATGCTGTTATGTATCATCCATCCTCTCTTAACACTGCATCAGCTTAAGAGCAGCAACATTTTTTTAACTGTCTTGTTGCACATGTATTACTTCGGAATAATTTATCTATAGCTTTCCTTGACCCCAGGTTGTCTTCTGTCAGTGTCAACTAGAAGTGACGAGAAAAGAAAGTCAGTCAGACCTTGTTACTGCAGTCCACGGAAGTGTGTTTTCTTTAACATTTAAGCTATTTATATCTGAATAAGCTGTTCATTGCAGAAAGTAACTGGTGGGGAAAATCTGGTGCTTCTAATTCCATCAGTAGTTGTTCCATTATTCACAGTTTTCTCATTAAATGAGGCTGTTATGGGACTGCAGCAGTAAAAGCAGTGCCATTGTTGGAAAAAAACAGCAAATTACAAATAAATAAGAATCATTTTGAGCCAGATTATTCTGCAAACTAAAGAATTCAGTATTTACCATAGAATGATAAAACACGAGAGAGTAATTTGTGCTGAAAGTAAAAACAAAAACTAAAAGGCACAGTGGTTAGCACTCTTACCTCACAGTAAGAAGGTCGTGGGTTCAAATACTGCCCGGGGTCTTTCGGTATTGAGTTTGCATGTTCTCACTGTGAGTTTGCTCCTGGGTACTCTGGTTTCTTCCCACGGTCCTAAAAACATGCAAGACCCTCGGCTCCCCCCCGAGCGCTGCTTTGTGTGGCTGCCTACCGATCAGTCATTTGGGTAAATGAATGTCCCCAAGGGGATACAGTACAATTAAAAAAATTATAATAATTATATTGAGGAGGACCGTGAGCAAATGGAACAATACATTTAGACTTTTTATTACTTTTGTGTAGCTGTTCAAGTACACATTTTTGCAGATTAATGTACCACTAATGGCTCTATTGTAAGCTTTACAACGAGTGAAAAAATGCACAGGCAGGGGATTTACACTACAAGACATGCACTGATGATTAAAACCATCCACTCATACACAGACTTAATTATTATACTTGAACATTCCTGTGATTATTCAAAATGTTAAAATGGCTTGCAGACAATACACATATGCAGGACGATAATTTTAGCCAAGTGTCGCATTTGACCACATGATAAATGGATCTCACTTATTAAGCATTTTTCCACCTCTTGAGCGGTGCCCAAAGCCCTTTACACTGTTAATCACATTCACTTTAGCTGCCCTCCAAAGCAATTTGGGGTTCCTGTCTTGCTTAAGCACACTTCGACAGGGGAAAATGGGGAATCGAAGCTGCAACCTTGCGATTGAGAGACAACCACTCTACCAACTGAGCCACAGCTTTATTGTGGTTTAGCGGTTTGCCTGTGCAATAAAGATTACCTCTAGGTACTGTATGTTAGAATACATAGTAAAATGTATTGACCAGTGGTCTCCTAGGCTCTATAATGTAATGTCACATATGTACAAACCTGATTATATCATGTAACAAGTGGAAAGACGATTTCTTGGTGTCAATGAAAGTCCATTTTTAACGTCCATCCTTGTGTGACCATCCTCCAAAGCTTGACAGTTTGCAGCCCTCATTATCAAGCTCTGCAAAGGCCTGACAATGACCCACTGTGTGAGCTGTATTGCAGCGGGAATAGGTCTAAAATGTCTGGACAGCATAGTAGAGGACTAGGATTAAAAATAAACATTGCTGTACAGAGACCCACAGTCAGAGGTGACATTGGAGGGGCGTCTTGTAAAGACAAATAAAACACAAATTGAGAAAAGTAAAACTTTTAAGTCTTACCTACAGTATATACACATTTTGCGACATTGTCAAATATCCAGCAGATGGCAGCAGCATAAAGTTGAGCCAGAGAATATGTGTACATTTTAGTACAAGTTGATTTGATATGAAGAAAGGAAAAAATGCATGGTCTCTTAAATAGGAACAAGCAGGAAAAAACAACAACAACAAAAATTGTATCGTGTTGTGGAATTGTATTGGCCCCAAACCATCATGAGGAGAACCTTCTCATGAACATGTGCTAGTATGTCATAATTGAAAGTGATTTTCACAGAAAAACATGCTGATGGCTTGAAATTGCTGTGAACATTGTGTTCACAGTTTACTATGTTCTATATGTGTACAAGTAGGATCACATGTTAAGAACTCGATTATATTAGTTCCGATTTAGCGGTTGTCGTCACGTCTGAAAATGAATCATGGATCATATTGCACTCATACATATTCACTCGTCCCCTTTCTCTGCTTTATTTTTAAAAAATTTCTGCCTACAGTTTATATATCACATATACTATTTGTACACAAAGTATTACACATTTGCAGCATATGTGCAGTTCACTGATCATGAAGAATACACAGAGCAAAGGGGTATTCCCTCTGCGATGTGTCACGTCAGTGCATTTTCTCCGACTGCTCTTTTTTCAGCAGGGCTGCAGGCGAGTGTGGAAAACAAACAATGCCTCCACGGTTTGGATTTGTGCTTTTTGTGGCCGTCTGGAGATGTAGGGTCCAACACGATGCTGTGAGCTAGATGAGCTCTGGCCTTCAAAGTGACGGCAGGGGGTTTTGATGGTGGCTCCATGCCCCGTGAGAATATGGGTGCTTGTACGGCCCCTGGTGGTGGTGGTGTCAGCTGGGATTACGATCACATAAGTAGCCTGTCCCGAGCCCCTCTTTCATAGCGACACTGTCTCTTCCTGTGAGTTGATCATGCTGCTGCCCCGCCCCAAGGCCTTGTAGCCAAACACTGCTACTCCCAAACTTATTGCATGATGTATATTCGCATCTAAATATCACACTGGAAGTGGAAAGGCCTCATGGCTTCGGAATGGTATTTTTATGGAAATACTCTACTTTTAAGCTTATTTATTGCTTGTGCTACTGTCTCCATTTGATATATATATATATATATATATATATATATACAGTATATATGTTGTTCTCTTTGTGTCCTCCAGGTGTCAGCCCACTCAAAGTGCAAATGCCGGCTCTTTCCCCCACCATGGAGGAGGGAAACATAGTCAAATGGCTGGTAAAGGAAGGTAAATGAAAACATGATAACATATTGCTCCCACAGATAGGCTACAATACCACATTTTCACCCGGATGCCTTTTAACTAATCTGCTAAAGTACTTCTTGTTATGTCTTACCCACAGGAGCCAATGGCTCGGTTTACTTGTAATTTTCCTCCTTCTGGCGCCTTACTGCTCATTTACTGTCTGCATATATGCAGCCTCTGCATCTGCACATCAAAATTAACGCGTCACCAATTGGTGTTTTTTTTCCCCCCCGATCATCTATCAGCAGCAGCACTAATCATTATCTTAATGACATCCCTTTGGTATGTCAGGTAAAGGTCTGAGAAGTGAAGCACCTGAGGGTCTCTGGTGGCTAATTGTCTCAAGGTTCACAGCAGTCACTATTTGTCACTGCTTAGCAACTCTGCTCAGCCCCACGCCTGGGCTACATGCTCATTCATCAGGAGCCGCAGGCGGAATCCTGATTGGCTGTGCCGATGTGTTGCCATGTGCTCCTGTGACTTCAATGTGGATGTGTGCGCTGGTGAGAAAGGAGAGAAAGGACAAACAAATTCACAGTGGCAAGAAAAACATGTAGAGAATGAATTTACAGAACACCATGAGTTTGCTCTGACAGTAAAATGTGCAAAGCTTCTTATTTGTATTGGAGGAATACTTTTGTCTGAACACATTATTTGTGCAGTTAAATAGATTATTCTCATCCAAAGTTTTAGATTAGAGATTAAGGGAGTGGTGCATTTCTCTCAAATGATTACACTAACAGAGTGTCCCTTCTTTGTTTTCTCAGCCCCAAATTAAAGCAATCACGTAGTCAAGGGTATGCAATACACATAAACACAGCTGTATTTTTCGTATTTATTTGTTGTCATGTATATTGCATTTTGATATCGCTGACATATAAGAGCCTGCCTGGTGGGGTCATCTGTTTAATCTTTAATATTGTACATCACACCCAACCCCTGGGGTCACGCAGTGTTAAAGCCTCATATGAATCCAATCTCCTCCTCCACTCTTCCAGCATCACCTCTCTCTCTCTCACACTCTCTCTCTCACTCTCTCAGACCTCCCCCACCTATCCATAACTGCCTGTCCCTTAACCCACTATTTTATTTATTTTTACTTTTCACTTGGAACAAATCCTACAAACTCAATTGTTTCTATTTCCGTCTTACCACTGTCCTTGATTCCCCTCATCTGGGCTCCATGTCCGGCTGGTGTGCCTCTAAAAGGTTTTTCTGCCCCAAGAAATGTGACCCAATGTCAGGTCTGGATAACCCTTGACCCCTTTTCTCACATACCCTATTTTCTTTTTACATGTGAACACCTGGACATGTGCCACAAAGAGGATTAAATCATCATCTGCTTCATCTTTGCCGGCTCTGTTAAATCTATCGACCAAACATGCTGCAGGCCTGAACGTTATCAAGTATTTGTTATTGATTCCAAAGCTATTCATTGATAATTGTGTTGCTATTCTTGTTCTCTTTCCATTTCCAAAAAGGTATCAGTATCCGTGTAATTTAATGTATCTCTCATTTTAAGGACCTTTTGTAGTTGTTTTACGAGCTGTTGCATATGCAAGAGGATAAATGCCGATAAAAGAACTGAACCAGCAGCGTCTAATTGTTATCTTCCTAATCACATGATAATATATTCCTGGGCTTTTATGAAGTGGACTGCTGGAAACCTGCTGGGAGTCTCAGGATTGGAAAAGATCTTGCTTTCTATCAGAAGTGCCACATTTCCATATCTTGAAGTCTTTCCCATTAAAAATTGATAGGGCCCCTCATTTGGCATGTGAGCCAAAGCCAGGGCAGATATTTCTCCTGTACAGCCTTTTTGTCCTTTCAGTAGAGCTCTTTCATATTTATGGGTACTAATGTGTTCTAAGTCTCTGCATCGCCACTGGTGATTAGAATCCGTTTTTTTTTCTGAAGAAACTGACAATGGGAAGATTGTTTGGGAATTGAATGCCCAGAGAGGTGTAAAAGTTCTCAGAAGGGTTTTGTCTTTCCTCAGGTGAGCCTGTGGCAGCAGGCGATGCCCTCTGTGAGATTGAGACCGATAAGGCTGTGGTTACCATGGAATCCAATGAGGATGGCGTCGTGGCAAAGATATTGGTGAGAGAGCATCAACACACAAATCAAGAGGAGCACAATATAACTACATACGACAGTTTTACTTTGGTGTAATTGTATTGCAGTTTTCAGCTTAGTTATACTCTTTAGTCTGGTTCTATTTGCAGAGGAATATCATCCTGCTAACATTAGTGGGTCTTTAAGGGTTTCTTCATTACCCGTTCTAATTGGCTATGCTTGATAAATCAGCTTTCCCGATACAGTGACAGCAACACTTTGATGGGGTGCCTTCGCTGACAAATATTTCTGTTTTCCATCCCCTAGTGTGCTGTTTGTTGTTTGAATTTTTAATGTGCTGCCAACGACCAGGCGACGAGTTGTCTTTCATCAGTGCTCCACCACATGCTTGTCATCCTGAACAGGATGACAATTATCCATCTTGTTTAGCCTTTTCTTGCCCACTCTTGACCAATTACAGCATGTAAAGTGGGGTTAAACAGAGATTAATAGTCTGACTTTATGAGTTTACTTTATTGCTGCTCTTTTTTTTTTTTTAGAACTGCGCAATGCCTGTCAGGAGCTTCTGTATCTGTGAATGAATTAAAAACCACAAGAGCACAAACCTTTGCCTCACATCATAAAGAGGGAATCTTCTACCACACAGATACGCTGGGAGTAATATCAATGCAGGCTGTTGTGTAGTTTCTATGTCTTTCACTCCTTTTCCTTCACATTCTCTCACTCCCTTTATTTCTTGGCTACTGTTGAGGATGAGGTAGTTTCCATAGCAACCACCCAGGAATTGGGGGGTAGGGGCTTTCGCTGGCAAAGAAAGATGGTCTGCATTAGATAAGCCCCCTAGCTCTTTCTCTGTCCGTGTGTAACACAGAGTGTGTGTCTAGTTAATAGGAAAAACTGCAGACATTGGCAGTATTTCAGAGATTTGCACACATGGTGTGGCAGATGTGGCATCCCCTCTGTCAGAGTCTGAGTACATTAGCACTCTGGTGTAATTGTGGCTCTCCAAGCACCCAGTAGGTTTCTAATTTAGAGGCGACTATAATTACCTGCCTGTGGTCGAATGCCTGGACAGGTCGCACTGGACATGGGACTTGTGCCCCACAGGGGATATTTATAGGGGTCCAGTCCAGTTATGGCCCTTGACCAATTTCCAACCATGTCCTCTCGGGGTGAGAGAAGTGGGGATGGAGCCTGCTTATATTGCGTGTGGAGGTTAGGTGTTGGAGCGCAGGAAACATCAATACAGATCACAGCATCTCGTCATGCTCTTCCGGCATTACTTCACCCTGACCCGAGCGCTTCAATTTAAAAATATGCCCCATGTACAATCAATCACAGGCCATAAGAAATGACGCTTTTATAGGTACACAGATGCTCATGGCTCTTGTGTCCATGTATATGTAAACAAGAAATCTAATGAGCATGGAGTGAACCACACTGGTCTTGATATAAATCGGTCGGTATCAGACAGCAGTTGAAAGTGAATCAGTAGGGGTGATTGAGAGCATTAGCAAACGGCAGAAAAGATAAATGGAGACACAGAAATTTATGAAGTTGTCCAGCACATTCTGCAGCACTTACCTGTCAGTTTTCCACTTATCCCCTCCTGCTCTTTCCATCTCCACACACCGTCAGCCAAGCAATCTATTCAACGAACTAAACACCAGCTATGTGTCCTCTAAATCAATCTTCAGTACAAATCACTTTCTAACCTTGTGGGGAACATTGAGGTTGAAATTGCCAGGAGACCAGTGTCTTCTGTCTGCTCCAGAATTCCTCACCAAATTAGTTTTATATGACCTATATCGCCTTTAAGCTGTTGGCAAAGAGCTCCAGTGAATTAATTGTAGTGAGAAAATTGTTTGGTATTTAACAGATTTCAACAAACCATAAAAAAAAATAAAAAATGAAGCACTGGAGAGTAAAACACAAGATACAGAAATAAAATAAAGGAGAATAAACCCTCTCTAATGTGGTTGGTCAATGTTTTGAATGCAGTGCCTGTATATGGTTGCAAAGCCATCCAGAGTCCTGAGCTCCTTCTTCAGTTGTGTGTCTTTGTGATTTTATTTCTGAGAAATGACTTTGGGCAGGCAGGCAGACTGAGGATGTAGCTGTAATCTTGTTTGAGCAGTAGCTGCCGTGCCCCATTGATCACAGACAAACCTGACTCTCTAAACAAGCTTTTTTTCTTTTCTTGTGTATATCTTGTCTAAATCCATCTTCCTTTTACAAACAAGCATGTTCATACGCTGCAATATCAGGTTATTGCGATCTGAGCTCTCTGTGCTGTGGCTGTGCTTTCTGCACATGCAACTTTAAAAAAAACTGGCTGATTAAGCTGAAGTTCTCATTTTTTTTAAGAAATCTTAATCTCAAGTTTTACCGCTACAAGATAAAATGCCCGATAACTACTGCCAAGCTTAATCTTTTTGTAACAGAACGACATTTCCTCTCAGCGGGTGTGTTTTACTGTCGAACAACAGCTTGGTTACAAGAAGGTTAAACCTTGTGGATTGCAGACAGGCTCGAGAGAGCACTCTAAAGAACCTTGTGAGGTTTGTAAGAATTATTAACCCTTTAAAGGGCACTCAATTCCAAACTGTGATTAAAGGATAGTTCATGTTATGTTATTAAAATTGTAGTGGAAAAGTCATCTTTGTTGATGGAATGATGAGACAAGAGTGACACCACATGTTCTGAGATTGCACTGACTTTTCTTTCACAGTTCATCTGTGAATAGGCATGTAACGGCATTAATTATTAAATGTTTGACACTGTGACAGTAAAAATAAAAACAAAATGCTGCAAGCCTTTTATTTCCTGACAACAAGAGCTGTTTGGACAGAGGCCAATCCATCTTTGTGGAAAACTGCCTATTTTCAACAAGCCCAAACAAAAGTGTAAATATAGTTTACATTCCCTAGAGGCTTCTGTTTTCTCTATCCATCTGATGGCAGTGTTGAGCCCCACACCACTTATGTGTACTAGTCACCTGTTTATGTAGCGGTCCATACTGGGTATGGTTTGTACGATGTATTTGTACAAGGTTATGGATTTGAGGTGTTTTATCTGACAAAAAAATGTATCCTACTTAAAATGCTTCAAACTGTTTTGTTATCTCTAATTACCACAATTCTTTGTTTTTTTTAATATTTGTCAATATAGATGGTCTCCTGTCGCCTTAGAAAGGCCTGTATAGTTGCATTGATTCATTACTTCCTTCTGAGTGATGCTGTACAGATACTAAACATAAACAACATGACTTAGTCATCCCCTGAGAAAATGTAAAACGGTAAAATGAGATTTATTTAAAAAAATAATTGAAAAGTCCCATATTATACAGTTTTTTAACTATTTCACATAGTTGTCAAACGTCCAACAACATTGTCTTCAAAGTCCATTGTCCCAAACCCAGCCTTTGTCCTGAATTTCAGCCAGTCTAAAAGTTTGTTTAGTGAGCTCTACAGAGAACAGGCTGTTTCTATGTTTGTACCTTTAAATGCTCATGAGCTTTGTCCATGCCTACTCCATGTCTGTTTTCCGGTAGTGTTTGCGAGGAGGAAAAAATGGCACGCTCTTGTAATTTGAAAGGGCAGCGCTCATCGACCAGAGGGAGGGTCAAAGTGAGTATCCACTGCCAGAGGGAGTGGTCATTTCCCCAGTTGACGTCATGAAGGGAAAATCTCTGAATCGCGTGTATGAGCACACATTCACTAAATGGTGGAGCAAGCGAGGGAGTTGACAGACTTTCTTCACTTCTGGGGCTTCATACACAGGCTGTGGTTACACACAGTTTGTCGATACAGTAAACCTCAATTGTTCTTTCTTTTCACATTTTTTGTGTATTTTGACCAATATACAAACATATTTTAGATTGTACATAAACAGTTCTTTTTAGTGGATCTGCTTTACGTCACAGCTGTGGAGCTCTGGTATCATTGGGATGCAGATTTGATATTTACTAAACCGCCTGAGGAAAGTTCAGAAGTTGGCACGAACTGTGCTCTGCATGTCAGAGGTAGTAGGTGACTCATCATGATGTTTTTGTCACTGCGACCTTCTTCCTGGACAGTGTGATCTGCACTGAACTGAAGCAGCACAGAATAGGAGTACAGAATACATTGAAGTTCAGCTCTATTTCCTAGTGAGCGCAGGTGTTCATATACTCCGCTGTTCTTTCCAGTTTACTGGATGTGATTATTGGACTGCTGCTTTTGATTTTGTAAGGCTTCTGGAGGGAGGGTGTAGCCTGGAGGAGTATATTCACTACTGTGGTTTTACAGTTACCCCTTCAAAATTGTATCGCCTAATCGAGGAGTGTTTTCCTACTTGGTAAGTCACTTAGAATTGCAGATTATCCTCTTTGGACTGATCAGTGATGATGTGGGGTGGTTGAATACAACAGCACGGCTCGCTGCTCCCCCGCCTCTTCTCCTTCTCGCCGTATTGAGCTGCGGCTGTAAGAGGCGGCTCATGAAGGGGATAGGGGATACCTTTTGAAAAGTGATGAATTGCAGCCCAGCCCTCTGTTGTGCCAGGCCTTTCATTTAAACTGATCAATATGTGAGGAGCAACACCTCGTGGAGCTCGGGGAAGAGTAGCAGAAGCTTTTGCAGTAGATTTGGATTACTTCATAACAAGATAGTGAATCAATGGTTGACAAGTTTGAGCAGTATAATAAGACATCCCGCATACTCCGGGAACCTATTCCAGAGCTGTCAGATTTTTTGAGACAGTCAGAAAATGAAATGATCATGTCAATACGAATTTTGTCGCTGTTTGTTTAATCACGACAAGTTATTTACTCAACCGCAATGTCACTTTTCTTAGATCTGTTTTTGTTCAGGGCTGCAAAATTCTACTTCGAGAGTTCTTCACCTTAAACTTCAGCGATCTCAGTTGCAATTATGCAATAATTAAACCAGTTTTGCAAACGTTTCTCTGCACAATGAGAATGCTTCTCTCATCCTCTCCACAGATGGAGGAGGGCAGTCGCAACGTGCGCCTTGGAACTTTGATTGCCCTCATGGTGGAGGAAGGGCAGGACTGGAAGCAGGTTGAGATCCCTGCTCCAGATGCTGCACCTCCAGCTGCAGCTCCACCTGTGACACATTCAGCCGCTGCCCCTGCTGCTCCCTCTCCGCCGCCCCCACCTCAACCAGCCACATCAGGACCGTGAGTGCCCTAATTTTTATGGCTTGGATTGGAGCCATCAAGTCTATGTGTTAACCTTAGAAAATGTGTGAGATTCTGCTTCTGCTTACATTGTATATTTGTTGACAAAGCAAAGTAGCTGCCACCCAAAAACTATTTGTTATGCAAGCATCTTATGCCGAGGTAATTCAAATTTGCATTTTGGCAACATCAACTTCATCATGGCAAAGATGGAAGGTGGGAAGATATTAAACTTTTACTGTATTTTTTTTTTATCTCATATTATCGTCAACATGTCTTAAGTTTTGTACTTGTTTACTATTGTCGTTTGGTGAATGTATTCCAATTTAAGAATGGCTCAACTCAAGCTATAAAGAAGGTACATTTTGCACTTATACAGTGGTAATATGTAAAAATAAGGAATAAGCACCAGTTATTGATTCCTGTGGACATTTGCATTTAGCGTTGAAGGACTGGGTTACAAAGGTGTGTGAAACACTGTGTTATGTCACATTGATAGGACCTAAACCACCTCAAAGCAAATTGAATCAGGTCACTTGAACTCGGTCATATGTCTTTGAAGACATGTCATCCTTTATCCTAGTCTCTTCATCAGTTCATGCTGGTCTCTTGACTTGGCTGGCTCATCTAACTAGATTTTGGAAAGTTCAGGTATATAAAGTCTTTTTTTTTTTTTTGTCTTTCAACCATGGTGTCATATGCTAATGAACTAGTGCATCTGTATTGATGCTTTCTATAAAGGCCATACACACATATGGTGTGTTCGCTTATACTCTGTCGGGTTTTAATGACCTTCAGTGTGATTGTAGGAGTCACATGAGGTCACATGGGGTTTAAAGCAGGTCCCTTGTGGTTGACCATGGCCGTTTGAAGCTAACTTATTTAATTTGTTTGACAGAGATTAAGTACAAAGTTCTCAATGGGGTTGAGACTGTGGTGTCAAACGTCCTCCTTTGTTGAGAGGGGTTTCCACTTCCATTCCACTTTCCGCTCGTTTACCCTTCTCACAATCCATCTGCTCTCTATTGCTGTCTTAAAGGAGCGTGACTGTTCCTCAATAAATAAAGACAGCTACGTCCACACCTGAGGAGTTGGCCTTTCTGTGTTGGGCCGTATGTTTGCTCAGTGATTTCTTGTGGAACATCTTCCAAGATATATGACCAGTTGGCCTGTTTCAATTGGTTTGAGATGCCTCCTACATGGACAACTGTGAATATGCATAAGCCTAAACCACACAACTTCCATGCCACCACAGAGTGTAGTCCGCTGTCATGTTAAACTCTTCATAGTCTTAAGGCTGAGGAAAACTCACTTTGAAATAGAAGCTTTTGTGATCTTTCCGAAGCACAGGGGCAGCGCTACTTAACAGTACAGTACGTAACAGTTCCTTTTATTGTGATATTCACGTGTCCATTTATTAGGTATATCTATCTGTTTTTTAATCATCAATAGTAAGATTTAACCTTTCAGTTCTGTTTTAAACGGCGACATCTCTTTCTTGTTCAGGTTACGTCTGAGTCCAGCAGCCAGGCACATTTTGGACACCCATGGCATTGATCCCAAATTGGCCACACCCACTGGACCGAGAGGACTCATTACTAAGGAGTGAGTAGTATGACGTGATGTGTGATAGATGAAATATTAATTCATAGGATTTAAAACACATGTTTTTAAAGCTCGAACTATCACTTCTTGATTCACCATTCAAATGAAAGTAACAGATCAAGAATCAATAAGAAAGGAATTTTCCCATTTTCTCTGATTTAAAGAGGAGAAAAAAAAGACTTTCCTTCTGATCTAATCCCGATTTGATGTTGTTTTGGTCCACCACAGACTGACAGACCGACAGACTGACAGATTGACAGATTGACAGACTGACAGACTGACGGTGTGACACGGTGTGATGTCATAAGTGAAAAAATAGGTGGTTACATTCCAAATGTTTCTGAATCCTGTCAAGTGGCCGATTCACACCACAGAAAGCTGTCAACACACATGCATGGACACACACACACACACACGCACACACACACACACACACACACACACACACACACACACACACACACACACACACACACACACACACACACACACACACACACACACACACACTGGTTGTAATGACTACCTGCCATCAGTGGGGACCTGATTGAATGCTCTTGTTACTCCACCGAACACCCTGCTGGGAAATCTCATTAAGAAACTTCTGTCACCATAGCAACCCAGTATCCAGGACACACTGGTGGCCATAGGAACATAGGCTGTGTGCTTTCAGGATAGCGTTAGACAGTAAGAGAAATACTCATGAAGTTTTTAAAATCTAGCACTGTACAAAAAGCGACTGCGAAGGGATTCCTGTTCTGGCTTTAGGGGACTCCTCACATCACTGATCATCATGTAGGTGTTGAAAATCACCTCTCCTAATCAGGCTCATTGAAATTTACTGCTACATGCATCCCTCATATACCCACTGATTCACCAGTTTATTGCAAAAGGAAATGGCAAGTTTAAAAACAGTTTATGAAAGTGCCCTGACTGTCACAGTTATGGAGGATGCAGTTTACATGTTCAGCATTTCTTTCTCTTTAGAATAAACCTGCTCATAATCATCTAGGTTCATCAATTTTAGCGTTTTGTGTGGCTCATTGGGGCCAATGCGCTTTTCTAGTTTCGATGTTGAAATTGTTTAATTAACATTGCCGTTTTAATTATATTCCCACAATTTGGCAGGTCTGCTCGGATACTGTCACTTAAACCCACTGTTGGACTCCAGATTTGCATGAATGGTTTGCCAGCTAATTCACTTGCTGACACTTGGGCTGGCTAATTAACTCAGTCTTCAGAAAGAAATGGCTTATGCTGCGGAAAGAAAAGTGGGGAGGAAGAAATAAATGAAGTCTGCTTGCAAGAAGACTTCCATGAACTGGAAATTGTGCTGGTCAGAAAATATCTGTGATACAGAGGTTTATTTTCAAGAGATTTTGTAATTCAGGATTTAAAGTTGGCGTTTCTTGGTTTATTAATATCAAGATTTTGTGGGAAAACAGAATAAACCGTTTATCTTCTGGGTTACCAATAAGAGTAATTACTAAATTATGACGTCATTTGCTTGGCCACAAAGCTGACTGGTGGGATTGTGACTTAATTGAATTTTCAATTGTTTTAGTTTATTCCTTGTGGCTCGACTATTTTTGATATTTCGACTTTTGTGTTGTTTATTTTAATTTCACTGACTGAAATCTCAAAAACTAAATTAGTAATCTACCCAATCAGACAATTGCATATGCTTCATGAAAATATTTTCTTTTGCTTGTGACAAATAGTTTCACGCAGGCTTTGGAACTTCATTAGGGGGCATAACAGGCCCACTTTATCTTGCTGTGTCCTAGAGCACATCAGATTAGCCTGAAACCATTGGAAGGAACGCCTCCCATCCTCTGTTCAGTAAGGCCCCCCCTCTATATCGGGCATGAATAACAGGTCACGTAACATGGAGATGAGATCATCACATGTTACATAATCAAAATGGGGCATGAGTGTATTTCTGCGTATCCTGTCCATAGTGTTAATGACCAATTTCAAATAGATATTAAATATTTAAGCCACAGTTGGCTTATTCCTTATAGAGGTGTAAGGTTTTAGGACAATGGTCTGTTTAAATCATATTACAATGGTGGTAAAACCCTGTTATTCATATGAAGAAAAGAGTTTCTTGTCCATTGAGTGTATGTAACTTAATTATGTTATTGATTATAGATATACGACAGTATGTTCATTATAAGCCATTATTTTTTAAAGATTACACCAAAACTATTATGTTCAAAACAATAAACAGCAACATAATATGAAACTGTAAGAAAGAGATGGGTTTAAGATGGTTTCATTCAGAATAGCAATGCATTTATTTCTCCCTTCATGCTGTCTGGGGATCAATCATGTACAGCATTCTCAACTTAATGCCCATTTAATTGAAATACATAAAAATCCTCCTTTAAGACCTTACCACGTCATATGGCGATCGCATCAGCTTGTAAACAAGTATGATTATATTGACTATGCGTTACACAGTATACTGTTGTTTCTTCTCCTGTATTGTAGAAGTGATATGAAAGTCAGCCTATATTTTCTGCCTTTATATTGTCGTCATTTGTTTCAAAATCAGACGGCTCATTCAGTTTGGTTTGGCTTTGTTCTGTTTGCAGAATTAGCTTGCTATTGAAAGCTCTTCTGCATTCCTAATGCAGACTCTTCACTCAATATTAGTGATGAGCATCCAAACTATTTAATCATCTTGATGTGTCTTTATGTCTTTTCATATTGCCTCTAAACTTAGAATCGTTCATGCACTGTGTTGTCTTTTGCCTCGTTGAGCCATTAAAGTATTTTCCTTCTACTGGACTGTCCTAGATGGCAGTAGAAGACAAAATATTCCTGTGAACAGTTGGGTCTTCTTCTCCGTTAGTGTGCATGGGTGTTGCCCAGTTCCCTTTTTAATATTCCAGTCACCTCGTGCCAGTCTTTCACAAGCTCCTTTGCCTTGCCCGTCAGCGAGGTTGTAAATGTTTGGTGTGAAAACCACATGGCTGACAGATGCACAAAAGCGATCTGTGGTGTCATCTTCAAGTGCTCCCGGTTGGTTGATGTTCCTTCATATCTTTGTCACAACAGAAACCTTTTTTTTTCTTTTACATTTCTGTTTGCGTTTGCATTTTGGCTTCAGACTCGATGTTGCTCTGCAATCAATAACCGCTCATCGTATTCCTCTGAGGTTAGCTGGGGAATTTCCAGGTTGCCCCAGTTCCTCTGCAAACAAATACACGTATCAGTGAGAGAAAAGGAGGAACTTGTGTGCTGGAGGGAATAAAAAAAAAGGGGGGGAAAAAAAAGAAAAAACACAGCTCACAGAGGGACAAGGAGAACATAGCTGTAAGGCCCAGACGGTTTCTGGCAGCATGATAAGGTCAGTGGCAGCTGGTCCAGACAAAAGCTCGGCTGCGTGTGGGTAGGTGGACCCCAGTGCACTGAACCGGAATGAGAGAGCTGCGAGCAGGCACACCTGATACCTGTCCCTCCCAGCGCTTCTGCTGCCAAGACCAAATTTAACGGGGGAAGAAAAAGAAAAAGAAAAAAATATCCAGAGCGGACTATTTAGTACACCGTCAATCTTTATCGTTCTCTTTTCCCCCATCTGTGAAGAGCAGAGCGGTCTGCACTTCCAACTCCTCTCATCACTTTCCCCACATCCCTTTTGAAAATGTAGCCAATTACAGAGACATTTTCCCCAGCATGTCCAGCAAGACGGTCTTTAAGAAGGAGGGTCGTTTCAAGTCTGCAGCTGCACGCAGGTTATCAGAAACACTCGTTTGTCTGATTGTCGAGGTAGGAATAGATGTCCACGGCTCACAATGCCACTATGAAGTATAATTAAGCCACGGTTTTGAATAAGCACGTCCCTTGCTGCAGCTGACACCTGATCCCGCCTGCCCTGTTTTGTTTGCAGCTTACCATACGATTCTCATGACACCCATCCACCCGCAGATAACCGAAAGTTACCTTTCTCCCTGCCTGCTGACGCAAACAAAAAAAGCCAGTAAAACTAGCAGAGAAGTACTTGTGAGTCCTGTGGGAGCATCTGGGAGAATAATACATTTTTTTCTGCTGTCTTTCGACATGAAATTGTCGTGTCACGGTTAAAAGTTTAATTTGTGTTGGTCGAAGCAGAATAAAGAAATATAGAAAACTTTGTGTCTTGCTGTTGTGTTTGTAGTTAAAATCAGGCCGTCTTTCTGTAAATAAAGAAAACAGCAATGAAAAGAATACGTCTGCTGGAGGCATGAATTAGTTTGCCTTTTTAACTGGCTCCTGCTGGGAATGATCCATTTCACAAGTGCAGTTCAACAAAGATGAACCCAAATATAACTGGCTCAACAAGTACTGTGCGGAATGTTTCAGAAAGCTGGGATTTTCTATTCCTCATGTAAATACTTGATCATGAGACAACATTGTTGTTGAGTCAGTCCGTCACTCAGTTTCTTGTTGACATATGTGAGTGTGTACCACTAATAATGGTTCAGAAGTACCAGAACCTTTTCAGAATTGCAATTCATTTGTTTGTGATTGTTTGCTCTTTATTAAAATGCTCTACAACTATACGCCTTTATTTGTTGTCACTCTGAACAGAGACGCGTTGAATCTTCTGAAGCAGTCTCCTGCTCCAGAAGCAACGCCGGCTTCGGTTGCCCCGGCTGCCCCGAGTCCTGCTCCTACCCCAGCGGCTGCCCCTCCACCCCCAGGCAGCAGACCCAACATACCTCCTCTCTCTATTCCAGGGAAACCAGGAACACCAGTGAGCACTCGCACTTCTTTACGTCCCGCTTTCTCTCACACACCCAGCATTTTGTGTGTTTCGTCACGGATTTCCTCACACGATCTTTCAGCTTGTGAATTGTATCATTCTCATCTCATTGGACGGGTGTGTCAGTCAGAAAGCTGATCAACTTTTTTTTTATTTTTTTTATTGTCAAAACAGGGAAACGCCACAAACGGCATGTTTATGTTTTTTTTTAAGATTTGAACAGATTTCTATTTAATCATCAATGGGATGCTCTTCATATCTTTAACTAGTCTGTGTAACAAGCTCGTTGTCAGTCTTTTTTTTCACGGTTGACTCTTCTTGTCTGTGAACAACTGGGACATGTCTCACCATTACACTTGTCTTTCCTTGATGCCTCTCTCATAACGCCTTTCCCCCGCTCTCTCATTCAGTCGTTCATCTCCTTCTGTCCCTTGTAGGGAACCTTCACAGAACTGCCCGCCTCAAATGTACGCCGCGTGATCGCTCAGAGACTAACCCAGTCAAAGACCACCATCCCGCATGCGTACGCCTCCATTGACTGCGACATGGCTGCTGTCATGCAGCTCCGCAAGAACCTGGCCAAAGGTAAAAAAAAAAAAAGAAAATACAAGGCATGGAGGGAGTGTGCAAACATGAGCACAATTCTCTTCATGCACATGTGAGCGTCATGTCCTTCAGTGAATGTTTGACAGGAAGATGTAAAGGACACATTTTCCATGAAGATGCAGATTTCAGGGTTTTCACATGACTGCTCGTGCATTTAAAAAAAAAAAAAAGAAAATACATGTGCTCTGTAATGATAGTCATGTTCATCTGATCAAAATCAGCCGACACGTCTCCATCCCATGGCTCTTGTCTTCCATCACAGTGAGGCAGATGTTGGTGTTTAATACTTTGCAAATGTTTTGGGCACTTAATCTTATCCATCAAATTTTACCATCAGATGCTTGGAGCAGATGGTCTAGCCCCCACAGATTCCCTCTTCTCAACATCATAGTGTCAGTTTGAGATTACATGAAGAATCGGAATCAGCTGAGATTTAAGAGCCGTGGCAAGTTCCCCGTCTGAAACAAGATACCTGCTCGTATGAGGGATCCTTGTCTTTTCTTTTTCTCTACTGAGTATTATCTTTGAAGGCATTTAATGTTTTTCTGTCAGTATTGTTTTTATAACTGCTACTTAAAAGCGGGAGTTTTTTGGTGGGAGTTCACACTTCCTATAAGTTATAAATTGAGTTTAAATGACATGTTAACAGCTAAAGTCGGACCTATAGGTTCCACAAGGCGGAATCTCACCATGATATATGAGATGTACGTAGCTTGTCTTGTGTATTTATCAGCCACATCTCAAATGTATCCTTCTACTTTCATAATGTAGAAGGCTGTCTTGGCTTGAAATTGCGCACTCTAATCTAAAAACAAAGAAGCGAGAAGTTATTTTTTTTAATTTTAACGAGACTGAAGGGTTTTGTTTGCTAGAAAAAACATTTCTCTCTGCTTCAAAATGCTTCAGAAAATGATTCTTTGGTGCATTCAGTCTGTTGTTGAGCACTGTGTGAGGCTACTGTATCAAAAGGAAATTGTTCAGACCATTCACAGTGGTAATAACACAGGAGATTGAGTGAAACTAATGGAATATGAGAAAGAAGTAGGAATAGTTTCTCTACATTTTGGCAAAATGTTTTGTCATGATTAGATTCATTTTTTTTTCCCCCACTTTCCTATTAAAATACTTCCTTGTACTTTCTTGGTACTTTAAAAACATTTACTTGAACACAATATCACAGAAATGATCTGTATTTATTGCCTTCCTCAAACAAACAGTAAATCTCCCCCAGTCCGGACTCTCTGCCGGGGGAAACGGGGCGGCCATTCCAGACCTATTAGAGAGGTTGTGTGTGTTCGGAGGGATTCTCTCTCCGGTTGTTTTTGTGGACTCTCATTGTTCAGGGGCAGTGCGATTTCACGGTTAGCTCATTAATCATCCCGCTCACGGCATTCATAACTGTCTGGTACTGCACTAGTGGACTTTAGTTAAAGTTGGCAGTGATGCTAGTTGAAGCCCGCCTCGCCTCACTCGTATCACTGGAATAAATGCCAGTAACTGTGCCTCACTGAGGGTGGCCGGATCTGCTCACCTCCATACACGCTAACAATACACAAGATTATCGCCCCACTTGTATAGCACGTACACTTCAACATCAGGACCCACCTGTCCAGTGTTGTGCCGGCTCCCCTCTTGTAACCAAAAGAGACCAAACTAAATACAGAGAGCTGATGAAGAGCCGGATGTCAACGGCAGCCTGCAAAAAACATCCTCGGAGAACTTTTACTTTTTCCTAAAAAGTATTTGATGCAGCACATCCCATTAACATCATGGGCAGTGTTGGCTCACCCTATTTCACAACTTATCTATACTATTCCTATTAACATAAACCCTGTTGGTATGGCAAGATTATTGGATAAAGTCATATAGAAGATGGATGGATGTAGTCTATTTTCTTTTTCTTTTTTCTTTTCTTTCTTTTTTTTTGGGGGGGGGGGGCTTAATTGCTTCCACCGCAGTTTACTAGAATGATACATTTAACTTAAAAATATGTACAACCTTATTTTGGAGGATCATTGAATCACACCAGAGCCAGACCTGTCCACACAATCTAAACTCACTAGACCTCTGATGCGGTGCTGTGATTTCATCTCATCTATTAAATCCTACTAGTTGCAAGATTGTGCCTGAATGGACGGGGGTTTATTTTGCCCTGTGCATTGCACAGACGCTGGAGTGAATTAATGATCAGGGAATTAAGAAGTCCAGTCAGCACCATAAAGTCATTGGTTGGTTTGTCCCATCATTGTACCAGATATATTGGCCTGTTAAAAGAGGCTTGTGCTATTGACTTCACCTGTTACTGGTTATAGTGTTATACCATCAGTCCATTAGTAGCGCTCATTATTAGTAAGGATTTACACAATGTTTCTTATACAGGATATGTGCAGTATAGGAGTTTGGGGATTTCGAATGGCTGGTATTCGTTACCCCATATATCTTTTGACTGTTATTGAATAAGGAACACTTTTTTTCCTTTCGTGTGGTTATTCAAATATGTCTTTGCATAATCGTGAAGTAAGAGGCGCAACATACTCATGTGGATTCCTGTTTTGTTTTTCTTTACCTTTTCAGAACAGATTAAAGTGTCTGTTAATGATTTCATCATCAAAGCAGCTGCTGTTACACTTAAAGTAAGTATTGTTCCACGACCTTAAGGCTTATTGCACATTGTAAGTATTTGTAGTGTGTGCGTGTGTGCGTGCGTGTGTGCGTGCGTGTGTTAATTTTTCTGTCAAACCATCTGCAGTAATATAATTTATAGAATTTTTGATTTGCCTGCAGGTGTCGGATTCAAGATGTATTTTTTATTATGCCGTACCGTCATAGATTTCATACCGACAGTGATGTCCTTGAGCTGCAAGGCAGTAAGAAAAATAAAAATAAATGATGGATGCTCGTCTCAAAATGTGTTTAAAACATTTTCCATCCCGGTCATTGCTGTGGAGAAAGATACTGTACTGCTGTTCACTGTATAGTATACTGTGTGGAAGGTGTTTAGGGTTAGAAATTCATGGTGTCCTCTGGTAATTTAGTTATTCCAGACAAGAATGTGTCACAACTGCATCTGATAGGAACATTATTTCCTATTACATAATAAATTTCACCCATGTGAAAGAATTGTTTGCTACAGTGAATATTTCTCTGCCGTGAACGTTTGCATGTAATTAACATCACTGGTGCTTGACATCGTGCACGCACAGACAATACGCATGAAACGCTGATAATTGAAGACTCAACCAAGAAACCTGGCTGTTTGGTACACGTGGTTCTGTAAATTTGAGGAATGTGGAACACACTTGTGCATTTCCACTTAATGTGAGTACAAAATACCAAGCCACTGAAATGCTCTCATAGAGCCCAGATGCCATGTGTTTCAGAAATACTTCTTTTTGGTTGCATTTTAACACAAAGATAAGACCTTCACTGACTCACTCCTAGCCTCAGTGGCCGGGTGGCCTCTGTACTTTTCCGAGGTCGATCCAAGGACATCAGAGAGTCCATTCAATGTCTATATATCTTTCTTTTGTGTTTTTAAAAGCCCCGGCAATGCAGCATAGATCTTCTGTGAAAAAGTTATCTTGTCAAATGTTGTTAATGTGTTTTCCTGATCAGGTATCAATATCTTTACATATTTCAATAAATATTTTCACTTCCAATCCAATTTAACATTTTAAACCTAATACTTGTTTCCTACACTTGCTGCAAAGTGACATTTTCTTGATTGTGTCACACATTAATATGTTTAACGTTTGTTCTGTGCCTTTTATACATGTAGTTGTTATTTCATTGTATTTTTCCTTTGATTTGTTTTTTTTCCCCCAAGGAAATGCCAGAAGTGAATGTAACTTGGTCTGGTGAGGGACCCCAAGCGCTCGATTCAATCCATATCTCCATTGCTGTGGCAACTGACAAAGGGCTCATTACACCCATCATCAAAGATGCTGCAAACAAGGGAGTGCAGGAGATCTCCTCTAACGCTAAGGTAAAGATCACAGCAAAAAGAGGAGATAAAGCCCCCCCCCCAAAAAGTGATAAAGGACTATGTGTATAGACTAAACCATCGAGTGAGAGTCTCCTTAAGCCTTCTTCAAGGACAATTTTCTTTGGATTTACTCGCTGGTTAGTAGGTTGTATCTTAAATCTGTGAGGGTGTTCAGTGTATCATTATCGGTGGAGACACTGTGTTTTCTGGTCATTTGCACATGGGAGTAAATATAGCAATTGGGACCTGACTGCAGCCACGCAGCATAAGGAAAACAAACACAGTGCATCTGTAGAGGTGTGCATGCCATTTAGATGAATATTATTTTATTTAAAGTGCTTTTTTTCCGATTACGCGTCGAGGTATCTCGAGTATAAATTAACAGTTGTCGATGGCTGTAGCTTTAGGATCATTTGCTGGTTGGATTGCTGGTTTGATCTTTCACTGCCCACAGATGGAGTACACGGCAACAATGTTGAAATCTTTCTCCTGCTGATAGTCAACAGCTGAGGTCAACTGTCTAAACACATGAATATGTTCATTCAATCTCATTCATAAGAGACACATTAAATAGATGCATTTTTAAGTTATGGTGATGAGAAGCATAATGGTTTACAGACATAGATACACAATGGAAATGCCTGTTTAACATAAAGCAGGTGCATCAAATCAGCATTATCTTTCATTATTAGCGACAGAAATGGCTGCAGAAACAGTAGCTGGAGTAGCTGTCATAGTGTTTGCAGTGACAGTGGCTGAAGACAGAATGTACAAACACTGGCGACAGCACCAATTTAAAAGTGTGCAGGAATGAGAGGCTGTGCAGTGGTTTCTGTGTGAAATACGCCCAGTTTGTCAGTGGGCATCGGTGAGAGCTGTTGATGGTTGGGATGAGAGGAAGTGGATGGGTGTATAATGAGGTTTTCAGCATGGTATTACTCCGATTCTAGCATTTATGACGAATCCGCAATGGTTTAAATTCATGTGATCAGTAGTTGTCGTATATGTAATTGCGTCCGTGTTGACTGTCTGGACAGACATGTCAGGACAAACCGCTTCAGTACTGAATGTTGCAACTGGTAACGACATTAAGTGCTTCACTGCGAAGGGAGGCGATAAGTTCCTCCCACAAGTAATTGAAAAGGTTAATGGTTGCGGCTGCATTTTCATACAGTTCAGCACATCATTCCAAATTTGCAATTCGTTTCATCAACCCACTGCCTTTTCGCTGCTTTTCTTACTCATGGTGAAGTCAAAGCAAAGTACTTATTTCATTTCATGCATCAGCTCGACATACGGTGTTCTGTGTAGTAGAATGTTGCATCCAATCTCTATAATTCCCCATATCATGAACATCAAATACGCAAATTGTATGTCTGGCCAGATCATGAAATGAGCGGTTTCACAGATTTGGGGCGTAACATGTATAGAAAATATTAAGACATTCAGTGCACATTCAATCACGCGTAATAAGACGGCACGCGATAAATTGAGTTCAGTTGTAGAGCATGTTTTCACCTCCTCTAGTCATTCATGCACAAACTCCTCAGCGGCAAAGTGGTTCAAAGTCTTCTCAAGGACACTTAAACAGGAGCTGGTGACAGAACCACAGACGACACTGTTAAACCACCTGACCCACAACTCGACATATACATTCAATTCTTTAGAAAAATTCCCATGCGTCCCAGAAGATTTACTAACTCCATCTCGCGCTGGACTTGCAGGGACCTTGTAGGTTAGGGGTGTCCAACATAAGGCCCGTGTGTCAAAATCCGGCTCGCATAAGGCGCCAATCCGGATCAAGCAAAGTGTAAACGTTTCAAAGAAAACATTGATTTGCTTTTAAAACAAATTTCTAAAGAGTATCTGACACGAAACAACACTGAGACCCTAAAGCCACGCTGTCAGGGTGAGTTTGTGAGAGATATTCTGGCACTGTTTCACCAATTCAGCCCATTCAAGATGAAATTAGGCAGAATGTGACCTCTGAACTAAACTGTGCAAAACACCACGATCTAAGGCTTTGGTTCCCACCCTTTTGGTTCATGGAGTCCTCCAAGAATGTCTGTGAACCTTCTCTCTGGTCTCACGAGCAGATCTACCCATCACACCAACCCACACAAGCAGTTTGCCAGATCTGGTACAGGTAGTGGAAAGAGTCTGATTGTGGGTTTTTTCTGACATATGCAGATGTGATTTTGATCACAGTGCAGGTTAGAGTGTTTTACATTCAAACTGGCACATTTGGCACCCTGAATGTGCAAAAAAAAAAAAGACACTCAGCCAAACTAACTCTGCAAAGACAGCCATGTTCCGTGACACCTGAGGGTTAAGAAGCTGTGGAGCCAGCACGGTTTGGGTAGTTAAAGGGAAAACGCTGCGTTTTCCAAACTTGAACAACACGCCGGGTCCAGAAGCGATTTGATTGACGCAACATAATACTAAATAAAATAATGATAATAAATCACTACATTTATTTCAGCTGCGCGTCTGCTGCGTCATCCCTCAGTCTTTGGTTTGGTCTTTATGGAGAGGAATACAGCTAAGTTGGAGGAGAGATCAGGTGGTTGGACTCAACCCCACTTGAGGACGTTCCACCTCCTCACCCTGAAAAGCTTTTCAGTGGCTTTGGCACACATTTGCAGTCGTTGTCCTGCTGAATATTAAAATGCCATCCAAATGAAATCGCATAGTAGTGGACAAATCGTAGTTCACAGGACGCCCCTGTTCGTTTATCCTCCGGCTCTCATCAGCGGTGATACCAATAGAGACAAGTGTGCCGTTTCTTTTGACCGTTTTGCACAAGCTATTAAAAGCAAAACCAAAACACTTCCTGTTTGGTGAAGTAATTCTAATGACAAAACAACCGTTAGAGTTTTTCTTTTTTTTGGGGGGGGGGGGGTGGGCTGCTATTTCCTCTTTTCATTTAAAAAGAAAAAGGAAAAACAACAACCGAGCATGTGGTTGTGCAGAGAGCTGAAGTTCCTCTGGCTCTTTATCTGCAGATTTCTCCCACTGTGGATCCCTTTTGTGCCGAATAACAAAGGACTTTGTCGTCTCTGCACTTGAATATTGTCAAGACAAATAACACAATATCTGATTGTCTTTATGAATCCGTGTCACACTTATATCATTCACATGCACTTGCAGATACAAGAATGTCTCTCATGCATGAGAAGTAACTCACGGTCCTACCTCCATTCACATTAGTGACGCTAATGCTTCAAGGTAAATCTACATTTAGCCGGCATTTATTGGTCTCAAATTAAAATGACTGGGAGCTCGCTCCTGGCTCTTTGTGAGTCGGAGTGGAGTACCGAGTGCGCTTATCTGAAATGTGCCCACTCCAGGGTGGACTTTGTCCGCGCTGGCCCTGTATTAACCTTTAACTACATCTCCATAAAAGTACAGTTCATTTTGCATGAAGCAGTGATGGACATTTAGCTCGTTCAGGCTTTGCCACAGTGAGAGTCAGAAAAAGCCTTGCAGGAGCTGGAGAATATTGTAGAACCTCTCCACTCAGTGGATTTCTTTTAAGGCCGCGCTCGTATTGGCCCTCCAGAATCATTCTCATCAAAACCTTAGTGGGCAAAGTGCAGACACCAGAAATACCACCATGATCACATTTCCTCGGTGCCAGTCCGACAGTTGCATTGTGGTTTCCCCCAAGCCTGTCGGCCTCATTCATGCTGTAGAAGGACAAGCATTCACACCACCTGCCTGCAGTCATTTGTTCACTTTGCTGCCAGATGTCTGATCTTGTCTTCTGGGTGTTGTCAATTCCCGTCCTTCATCTGTAGCAATGCACAGTCTGATCGCTTCCATTTATGTCAGCGCTTGTTATTGGATGTTAATCCTTTTTTCGCGAAAATTCTATTTGATAATTATTCCCTGGAGCTTTCGACCATAAGCTTTAATTGGTATAAAACTGACATAGCAGCTTTTCATTTTGAAATGAAATGTGTCAAAAGTTTTTCTCAAATAGAATTATTTATGTTACTGGTTAGTGGTTGCTGCTTTGCAGGGTCCTTTAGGGGTGAAGTTTACCTGTTCTCCCTGTGTGCGCATCGTTTTTCTGTGGATGTTTTTAGTTTACCTCAATACACATTTACAATGACGACCTGACCAGGAGGCAGCAAGGAGGCAGAAAGAAAAATATAGTGGCTCTGATTTGCAACTCTTGAGTTCAATCAGCAGGTTTAGAAGTTGGATGGGTGAAATGTAAATGTTGTCATCATTTAAAGCAAAAAATCCTCTGTGTTTCTATTCTAACCATTTGCACTCCTCAGGTCAGACAAACGTGTTGAGAAATATTTGCTTTCCATTGAGAGCAATTGTAAGGGGGACCATCGGCTCTTTTATAATAGATTACATCTGTGCATGCATGGTGTACCATTGAATCGCGTGAAGAGTCTGCTCTCGTGTTTTGACAGGCTCTGGCCCAAAAGGCTCGAGATGGGAAACTTCTGCCAGAAGAGTACCAGGGAGGCTCTTTCAGGTAAAGAGAAGACTCTTATGTAAATGTGTGGAGTGATATCTTTAGTCTTTGGACTAACCCGAACCATGTAGAATCGTTTTTTTCTTTGTAATTCTAATTCTGTCCCACCATTTGATCTCACCCAATAATGCGGGAGTTGTCATAAATTTTCACTATTAATATTTCAATCCGGTTTCGCAGAAAGGAAATATATTATGCATGTTCTACATTTTATGTGAGCCTGAACCGAGCGTGGTCATTTGGAGACAAAGCTCATCAATTGCAGAAAAGTGGAAGTGAGGCTTTTTTAACTCGTTAGAATTAATGGTGTCATTTAGACATAAATGGGGTTTCTGTGTCAGGCAGGAGAGATGAATTTCTAGGGAGATGCAGCTCTTTTGTCCCTCTGAGGATACATGTGTACATGCTTCCTCTATTCGGGTTTTTTTTTTTTTTTTACTCCCTCATCCCCCTGAGCAAAGAGTCTCATTAAGGCAAACATCAAAGTGCCCTCAGGTCAGTCTTACTTACCATATACAACATTTAAAAGTAAGCTGTGTTCCCTCCATGTTCACTGTCGATAAAATCAAATATTCATACAAACCCTCAGATTTTTATTTTTATTTTTTTTTCTTGTTGTAATTTGATAATGTCCTCTTTTGGCAGAGTGGAATCTGTCATAGAACCAGTGTTATATCCACTTAGTTCATCTGTATGCAGTATCCTCATTTGTGGCAGATTAATAATGCATTATGTCCTCGTATCAACCCTTCCTCATGTGTGCGTTTTCTTTTCTTTTTATCCCCCCCCCCCCCGATGGCAGTATATCAAACCTGGGCATGTTTGGAATCAGTGGCTTCAGCGCCGTCATCAACCCTCCTCAGGCGTGCATCCTGGCCGTCGGGACCTCCAGGGCTGAGCTGAAAATGTGCGAGGATGAGCAGACCCTGCGCACTCAGCAGCTGATGACAGTCACACTGTCCAGTGACGGGCGGCTAGTGGATGACGAATTGGCCTCGCGGTTCCTCGATAAATTCCGTGCCAACCTGGAACGGCCACAACGCATGGCCCTAGCCTAGAAGTCGTGGGCAGATAGATCGATGACAGTGATTGAAGACATGACAAAGCTTGGATTGTGCTTTTAAGAGCTCTTCAATAGACGCCAAATGTGCACAAAGTAGTGTTGTGTATATAGTGTAAAATTCAGCTTCTGGCAGATAAACATCAGGCTTTGTCATGAAGGTGCTCAAGCTTCCAGAATAATAAAAAGTTCTGGCAGTGGTGCCAAATGTCGCCCAACCCAGACGTTCTGCAGCAAACTGTGCCCCATATATTTTAAAATGTGTAGTCGGTCTACCATGTTAGTGTTCTGTACATATATTTAAGAAGGGCTTATTCTGGTTCCAGCTCTATTTGCATTGTATCGACTCTTGTGTGACTAATAATAAACATGCAAATGGGACTGTAAAGCCCTCCCTTTCTGTACATTTGTCAAAGATATTTATTACTGACCGATGCGATTTCCAACCAGGGTAAACCCAAATAAACCATTTCCCAGTTGTTCAAATTTCCAGAATCTAGTTCAGTAACAATTGTTTGTTCATGTAATTGTGTTGTAACACAGTTGGACGACATGTTCGGGTCCATGTGTGCACGGGTTACGTTAAGCTTTGGGTCTTTGTCAATGGCAATAAAAGACACTGTTCAACCTTCGGGTGCGTGCGCGCGTGTGTGTGTGTGCCTCATTAAAACCTGTTTTCATCTACAGCTCACAGGGAAATCACGTCATTATGTGCACCTCTGAGTGTGTGTGTGTTTAATTGGAATCTAAAGGGATTACATAACTATTCCATACAAGCTAATTAATATAATTTGCCGGGCTGAGTGGACAGGTCAGACTGAGCTGGCAGATGTTTGTCTTTGCTGTAAGCATTGGCTGAACAAATGTTTCCACACCAGTCAGGCAGAGCTTAACCCAGATATGAGAAAGTGCGGTCTGACAAGTCTTCGAGTTAGTGGATGAATCCACACACACACGTGAAAGGTTGAGATTACAGATTTTCACACTACATATATCTGAAGGGCAGCTTCTCAAATGAACGTATGGGAGTGGATACAGTAATGCATTTTGACAGTTAAAAAAAAAAAAAAGATCCTGCTCTTGAAGCACTTTATTATGGAATTCATGGCTATCTTTCCATGCGCTGCACATAATTTAAAAGATGGGTTTTCTCCGTTGAAATTCAGAATATAAATGACCTGAGGTGAGTTGTGGATTCTGCAGGTAGCATTGGAGCAGAGCTACAAAACAGCATTCATTTTTAATGTGGTTTTATCCATGGTGGTAGAGGGGAAAATACCGATATTAATTCTGAACAACCATATTTTCCCTGCTTTCCTGCATTTTCTACAGCTTTCTACGCTTAACCACTTTGCCACAACTGTGAAGCAAGGACATTTTGTTCTGTGATTGCTGTGGATTCACATTTAGATATAGGATTGACGGGGAGAGATAGACACAGGGAAGTGCACTTAGGTTCCAGGGGGGCTTGTTGTGGAGGTGGGACAGGCAATTGGCATGGCCCAGCTGTTTTCTACAGTATCTCTACTGTTCAACGTGGCATTTGCAAACACACGGTGCTGGTTGCCAAGGTAATCGAAGGCTCATTCAAAAAAGAAGGAGAGGACGAGAGCTGTGTTTTCTCACGTCTCAGCTCGATTCACAGTTGATGTCCACGTCCATTTAACAATTTGTACGACGTGCTACTCGTTCCCATTTTTGGGGAGTTGACTTTCTTTCAAAATGTTCTGAGCTACAATCATCCCATGAACAAATTAGAAGTGATATTCCATCATCTGACATGATGTTCATGCCGCCTAAGTCAAGCTGATCCTATTCTTCATCTTCCGTTATCGCCTCCTCATTGAATATAAATGTGTCATTGCCATGTGAGACGCGCACATAATCCAGCCGCTGCGACCGTGAGCATTTATATCTGTGCACAACTTCCCCATCTGCTGAGAAGAGATAAAGTGCCTTCACTGTTCAACCCGAGATCAGGTCTAATGCAGAAAGTGACACCACTGCATGAAAAGGTGAAATGTATGAGCTGCCTGCAAAACACACCAAAAGAAAAATCCACTTGATAAACTAACAAGTGTGCTCAGAGGTCTGCATATACAGCCTGTGTAGGTGTGGGTCAATTTTGTCCTACCGGACCATAGATTGCAGATGTGCAGTGGCAGAGTGGCAGGAGCTAACGATAAACGATAAAAGAAATGTTGTTTTTCTATTGTCTGCGTAGAGCATTATGATGGTGAAAAACCTTTGTTAGGCCGGTGTTGTCAGTTGTTTGTTAATAGCAGCCTGGAGTTGGTCCAACGCCAAGTTGGTGGAATCATATTCCTCTCTGAGGTCTTTTTTTTTTTTTTTTTTAAATCACATTTTGCCATCAGCTGTACGACTGCAGGAGTTGTTAAATCGAGCTGTTGAACAATGCCCCTCCAAATATCAGCTCTGCGAATGCAGCAAAACAGATTCTGACATTTTCTCGGCTTTCCCGTCACAGCCTGACATTTAGCTGTGCGATGGCCACCCGCCAATCTCCACCCAGCAATCTTGTTATGTGTATCAGCTGGATAACAGAGCTGCCAGACAGAAAGTGTAAGATGTGTTCCCACCAAGGTTTTGATGGACCGTGTGCAGGGTCTTGAAGATAATGTGGGGGCTCCTGCTGCCGTGTAGGTCAAGGCTCAGGGACACGCAGCGTGGTGTGGAGCGGTGGAGGCAGTTGCCATGGAGACCAAAGAGGACGACCGGGTACCTCTATTGTGTTGATGCTTGAAAGTCTGATGAATATGTTGGTCTAAATATCAAAAGTGACACCGGTGACTGAAATTCACATCCCCTGCATTATAATCTGGTTGTGTGTGGTCCACTTCAGTCTCTGCCTTCTTCTTGATATATTACCTCCAACCTACCAAAGTCTAGAGTTCATAGTAACCACATTTGGGCACACACACAAGCCCCCCACATGAAAAATTCAACTCAAGACAACTCAAGACTGAAGGTGATTTCAAAACCCTTTTAAGACTTTTCAAAATCACAAAAACAAATAAATAGATATATGTGAAAAGAAAAGAAAAGAAAGAAAAGAAAAGGAAAGAAAAAAATATTATATTCACGATTTAGTGGATCATAGTATTCTGCAAATTATGTATGAGCCTCATAAAGAAACATTACCCGTCAATGTACAGAACAGATTTGTAAGAGAAAGTAGATAAAACATGCAGATGAGCAGAGATTTAGGAACAAATTAATGGAACGCTGCATTTCTTTCAAAGGGGTCAATTTATGGAAAATCTATATAATTAACAATCTAATTAAAACACAGCAAATTGTTAAAATACAAAAAAATGTAGTAATAGTAATCGTTTTCAATAGTTTTAAATCATTGTGAACTAATTGTTTCATTCAATTGGGCAGTTTACATAAGATTTTTTCTTTTTTTTCTGGTCCTCTTTATTCAGATGTTTGGAAACGTTTGTTTTGTATTGTTTTGTCTTTTTTTTTCTTTAGTCGATAAATTGAAAAAAATATAGCTAAAAGGTAAAACAATACTGCTGTCAGTCCCTCTACACTGTGACACACCCTATGGGTGACACACCCATTCTTTTTAAGTCTATATGTCAATCAGAGCCAAATGTCCACTGATATGGGAGTATCAAAAGGAAAAGGAAACAACACTAAAGTGAAGAGAGATCAGAAATTCACTAAATAAAGTTATTTGCTTGATAAACGGTTCCAATTTTTAACCTTACATGTTTGTCCTTCCCATCAAGAAAAAAAGGGTTTGGATGTATCCTCCGTGGAATCCTTCATCTTGTTTTCAAGCAAAGCAGCAGGCTGGAAGTGAAAATATGGACTAAATCTGAATGATTTGCCAACTTTCAAAAACAAACTGTTTGTGATACAGTATAATTATGTGATTACCTATTTGTCTGTTTTGCCTCCCAGAAGTCCCGACGTTTCCCACATACACAGAGACAGCCACTGCACAGCATTTCCCTGTATGAACAGGCTTTGTGAATAATCACCGGGGTTGGTGGGAGGCTTGCTCTCATCCACATTATCTCACGCTCAAGTTTGTTCAACCATTGTTGACAGGATTTCCTCTGCTCTCCCCCTTTTCCCCATACTACCAGGGCATCCCTATTCAATCGTCTTTTAGCTGGAAGGCCTACTTTACTCCTGCTCTCCACGCCTACTGCAAAGTGCCACCTTAAACTTCCTCTTCCGTCTTCTGTCTCAGTTCTGCTGCTCTCAGAACCTGGTCCCATTTGTTGTCGGTTTAAACTTAGCTTTCTTTACAGCTCAACATCACACATCCTGTTTGACACTTCTGAAAGGTGTCATATGTAAATTTCCATAAAACCGAGCAACATCTGCAAGCATTGCACCCGCGGGACGTCCTGTGCTCATGGCCCTTCGGAGTGAGAGTGCGGATGACGCTGGACATTCCGGTTGGCTATACAGTGCTGCTGTGCCACTGTCCAAACATGCCCTCTCTGCCGTCCCAGCACCCAAACAGAAATGAGGCTCTTGCCTTGTTGTTCTTGCGAAAGCCTGGCCTTTTGAAGCAGCCCAGTCATGCTCCTATGACGCTGGGATAACTCACTCAACTCATGGCTCATAGGAACACAGCAACGACACGATCCCTAACAACCCCGATCACTTCCTCGAAGGCCTCCGGCCCCAGCAAGAGCAGATATACACACCTCTAATTATGTTAAGTTCAGCCAATGCGATCGCCTCATAGCATGTATATTGGTCAACTCAGTGGAATCAACATCTGTACACAGTTCTTGTTCCTCAAGGTTTCCTGTAGAAACCGAAGGCTTTTGCCACCAAAGAGTCTGCCCTTATTATAAACTGTACATTGATTGTGAGATCACGTGAGATCCCGGCAATACCCAGAGGGTAAAAGGAAGTATTAAAATTGCATGGAAAAGGAAGACCTTATATATCTCGGTCATAATGGTCATTGGGATTTTATTTTCTTTAAGGAAAGTCGATCTCTAGGCCACAAGTACTAAAGGCGATGGGTGCACACAAGGACGCTCCCTGGGGACATCATGTGGTACGTCATGTGGTGGACAACATTACACCACATCTGTGCAAGCGTTCAGTCTCACTGCATGTTTGGAGCATGAATGGTGGATTTGATCTTGCTGCTTCTGTGCGTATATGGACATCGTGCATCTCCTCTATGGACATTCCAGTGATGCTGCTGGTTGAAGGGGAAAAAGATACGTTCCCTATCAGGAATGCCGCCATCAGTCAGCCATTGCCACAAGTCCTCCCGCCCACAAGGACATCACATGAAAGTGTATCCGTGTGTTTTTATTCAGTGAGAACCCGGGAAAACTGTCATGGAATTTTCTTTTCTTTGCTGGATGACCACTGGCTGACTCAGCAGTCTGCTGTTTAATTTAGGGTTTAGTCATGTAGAGTGTACAGCTGTTCATTGCCAGTATTTTTTCTTTTTTTCTTTTCATGCTGCTTTAATGTCATGATACCAGAGAAGGCCAGTTCATAAAAAGAACCACAGTCAACTGAATTTTCAGTTCATCATTCAGATTGACATCAGTACATTTAAGCTCTTTTATTACCATAATAGTCCCCCGGCTAGCTCAGTTGGTAGAGCATGAGACTCACAATCTCAGGGTAGTGGGTTCATGTCCCACGCCGGGCGCCACCTTCCCGTGGACCCACCACCTGCAGGAAGGTTCTTAAATGGTGTAATGTGATCTGGGTGACGGTGCTCAGACTGTCACCCCCGCGACCCGGAAACGGATAAGCGGAAGAAAATGAATGAATGAATGAATGAATATTACCATAATATTCCAAACGCACTTCACACAAGCTCTTGACGTTGGTAGATTCAACAAGGGTGAAAGGGTTTGCTTCACTTCGACAGACTGACAGTGACTGATAGTTCTCCATTGTCCCTGAGTGTGTTGACCAAGTTCAGTTCTTTTCTGATTCAGATGGTGCAGCCGGTACGCCACTCATGGACTCAGTTACACATTGACCCAACTATTCATTAAACGAGTGCATCGTTTTGTCACTCCTCAAAAACTTTAGGAATCACACCGGTGAAGGTTGGTCCAAATTCATTTCTGCCACACATTTCTGCCACAGATGAACAGGTCAAGGGAGCCAACATGAAAACCAAAGGCGGGAAGCAAATGAGCAAACCACAAACTGTTGTTTACCGTTATTTTTACAGATGAAAACAGTGTCACCATAGCAACAGCTGAAACAGGAAGTTACTCTGATCCGTTGAGCAGGATGTGTGAAATACTTGAACGTACAAGTCCTCGTATTAACCTTTGCTCCTGAAGTGAAATCACACTGAATATTCAGGATGCATGCATCTGTTAGATTCATTTACCTTTTGATCGTCTCCAAAGTGTTAAAGACCTTCTGCTGATGTGTGAAAGGGGCTTGATAGAAAGAGTTCTAACAAGCTTTTACTTCTTTTAAAGCATTTTTGGTGTTCATGTACTCTCTCTGCAAACAGCAACGTAGCTCAATCTAGTGGGTCACCAGTCTATCTAAAATATCTCAACAACTCTTTTATGAACTGCATAAAAAGGTAGTTTCTATATGATGTATTTTGATATTTGAAGTTTGTTCTTGACTTTCATACAACAATAAGGCCAACATTTGTCAATTGACATATATATATATATATATATATATGTATATTTTTTTTTTTTTTTTTTATTGGACACAAAAAATAAAGAATGGCAATAAATAAAACAAACAGATAAATACAGGTATAGGTATAAACAGAATTTGAAAGGCTTACATGGGATATCATTAAAAAACATTTCATTAACACTGCAGTTCTGCTTTTATTGTTAACTGTGCCACAGATCTATGGTGAGGTGGATTAATTCACCAATTCTAAACCGTTTTTAATGAGTCGTGATTTATTTGTCTTTAAAAAGCTTATCTTTTGTCTTAGTTTCTTTCCAAATGTGTTGCATGATTTTTAAAATCTAATTTCAATCCTAATTCCCAGCTATATGTCTACCATGATTAGTTTAGTACTTAAAAGAAGTTATACATGACATGTTTTTGGCTGGAGCCTAGACTAGCTTTGGGTTATTGAGTGCAACTTTAATCTAATCTGTTTAAGCAAAACTGTATTGAAACTATATATCATCAGTCTGTGCAGTGTTGCAGCGCAATCCAAAATGTTACTATCACCATGAAGACGTGTTGCATGCACAGTTACAGCAGAACTATTAACTTGTATAAAGTGTAAACGGAACAAGACCCGGGACTGATCCTTGTGGGACACATTTTGCAATGCTCACAAATTACGATTTGAAATCTAAAATCTTATTTTGCTAATAACCAATTATATGCAATTACATGAAGGTGAGTGCTGTAAAGTTTAGGTAAACTATCAGGAAGACATGTACACACTGCTGTGTAGCAAAGTTCGCTTAGTGGCTCCAGTGGAAAATAAAATATGACGTCATGTCAGAGAGTAGCACATAAAAGTGTCATTAAGAAACGTGTTAGTTAATATTGTTGATGATCGACATAATGTGTTATCGTTTTATCTCTCCACGCGACGTGTCAGTTAAAAGAAGCAAGAACGTTCCGACTGTTCAAACATTTTTATATGACTGACTGACAATTTTCCTCACATGATTACTCATAATGTGGCCTTTAAAGCATCTGAAAATAGCAGTCAATACCAAACCTCTAATGTTTTTTTTGGTTTTTTTTTTTTTATCAGTGTGACTGAACAACCGTGGAAGGTAGCTGAATTAAACGCTGCCAGCAGCAAATGAGCATGAGTGAGTGGGAGCAGCTTTTCCTCTCCAAAAATGTAAATGAGCAGTCTAGTAATAATCACGGGGGCAAATTATTCCTCTTTGTGTCTTATCCTTCACACCCATTACCTCAAACATCCCCGCATGTCAGATCCTCATACAAACAACTCTGGAACAGCGAGTGATGGAAGCGCCGCATGCTTGACTGAAATAAAGACTGCTTGGAAGTGAAGAGCCAGGTCACTCATTGTTTGACGACTGTTCCCATGACTACAAACTTACAGGTCATGCTGAGCCATTGGACACTCTCTAAGGCTGGTTGGTGGGGAAGTCACACTATCATACCATGTCATGTTGCATTACGGCATGGTTCTTATCTTTCTGTTTTCTATATATAGTCTTTATGTTACACAATTAGATGGAAACAACACCAGATTTGTTGGTAGGGAGATTCCAGAAACCTGAGATGACTTCCTCCGTCACCTGATGAAGTGAAATGTTAGACCCTGAGTGAGAATGGAGGTTTCACATGATGGGAGTGGAAACTTTCGATATGGCGATTTGTAAGATAAATGAAATCTGAATGCCTGTTCGGGTTTAAATGACTTAACTACACTTTTTATTCAGTAAAATGCTTTATTCTTAAGTGATGGATGCTTCTTTGAAATCCTGAATGTGTTTCTTTTGATATAGGCAGGTCAAATAAAAGTAAGGCACAGTTGAGTGTGTGCGACTGTTAAATATACTCCTGTCTCGTTGAAACGCTGTGATCTCTTTCAGCCGGTGGTACAGGATCATGAAGAAACATAAAGAGAATGACCGAAAGCGCAAAGGAGCAGAGACAAGAAAATCAGATGAATTGACAATGGAGTGAGGACTGAACAAAAGACCAGATGGGCTCAGAAACTGTGGCTGTCAGGAGCATGAAAAGAGGAAGTGAGAGGGGGTGGCAGGAGACAAGGACAAGCAGCCAGGCAGAGGGAGAGATCACCTTCTTTATATAAATTACAAACTGCAGAGGCAGGAAATGGAGAGAGAACGAGCAAGAGACGAAAAAGAGAGTCTATGTGAGGTGGAGCGGGGGGGGCAGGGGGGCGGGGGTGGCGGTGGGGTGGGGTGGGGCAAGTGTGGGAGAGGCAGAAGGGTGTGTGCTCACATGAACCACTCTTCCCCTTCTTCTACGTATGAGCCACCAGCCTGTGTGTGTCTCAGACAGAGAATACAAAAGTTGGGGGCAAAATCTGAGTCAGCGACAGCAGCAAGCAGACACTTTCAGCAACTCTCGACACAGTGCTGGGTCTCTTGTCTCTCTTTTATTTTTTCAACTGCTCTCAGTCATTTACTCTCTTTCACACTCTCTCTCACACACACACACACTTACACACGAGCTATCCCTCCTGGCAAAAGGAAGACAGGACCACAGGAGAACTGTTACACACCTTTATTCCAGTGCAGCTCACCCAGCCATCACCAGACGCTTTGCCCAGGATGTGGACTCTTCTCTTAGGGGTCATCTTTGGATTACTGGCCTCCTCCAGGTCCGAAGAACTTCAAGGTAAGGAGACCATACCCTTGCCCACTGGATGGCTCTTTGTTTGGGGGTTTATTTATTTATTTATTTTCTTGCCGATCTCGCTGGCAACACTCCTTTGTTGTCCGTTTTTGTTACCAGACAGTATTTTTTTTATTTATTCTTTATTTCTTTGCGCCTCGTGAAGCATGGATGTAAGAGCTCATGTAAAGAGAAGCCTGTGAAAGAAAGAGGCTGTGCTCTGCTGCTGCTGCTGCTTCTTGTTGAATGGATGAGTGGATGCCGGCAAGAGCGCATGTGGTACACCAGCACAGACAGGCTTACGTCTGGCAGTCTGAGACTCCTGACAGACACAAAGGAGACAGGCGCTCGGGTTCCTTCTCTCGTCTCGTTCTCGTACGCATGCTTGCATGTAATTTATCTTTTTTTTTTTTTTATTTATCAAGGTTTTGGGATCTCAAAGGGTAGCTTTACAAAACAGCTTTTCTTTAAGGTGGAAATAGGGATTCCTTTTCAAGCTTTTTCTTTTACGCTTCATGCTTTACTGTCAGACACAAAGGATGTTACCTATCGCTTTAGATTTCCCTCCTTAATGTCCCCTTTTTTCTCCCTTTAGCCTCTCTGTTTCTCCCACATGTGATCTTTGTGTGATGGTTAGATCAGATTGTTGCTTGGGGCAATATATCTCTGGAGGTGAAGTTAGAGCTGAATCAAACAAGTCTTGGGATTGTCTGGCTCGTTCCCTGAGGAACTGGTTGTGCACGGACTCCTTCTGGCTCTGCGCCAAATAACAATCAGCATCAAGCTATAAAACTGACCAGGATTTAAAGGCAAATAAGGGACTACCACTCATATGAGGAGTGCAAGGGGGATGAAGGAGGGGGTGGATCCACCTTCTTCCCTTGTGCTTCAACATGTGCTTGCCCCTCGAGGCTCCTTGTGTCTGGACAACTTGAGAGCTTCTTGTGTCTTTCTCTCTATATCTCTTTGTTCTAAATGTTGAGATTAATTAGTCTCAGGAATCTAAATAGTCCTACTGTCGCCACGGGTCCTTCTCGTTTGAGATGTTGATCTTGAGGTTCATATATTGAGCTTCCTAAGGCAGATCATTTGAAGACAAGACATGTGAACATGTGGCCTGACTAGAACTCTATTCAAACCAGGATGAGATTCATCAAAGGTTTAGATATGGCTGCTAATGAGTATTTCCGTCTCGGAGCAAAAATCCAAGTTTGACGTGGTGACTTTAATCATACAGTAATGCCCCGAAGGCCATCAATAATGTATTCAACAGTTGTGATTGGATTCATTTTTGTCTGTTTTAATGGTTTCCCCTGAAAGATCCCTTTGGAAATATGTCAATCTTTTTCCAAATTTCATCATGACTCTGTAATATTTGCAAACACTGTTCATAATAGAGCAATATCCAAGGCTCTAACACACACAAAATATCTTCTAATCAGTACATGTGTTCTCATGACTAATTTCCTGTTCCGAGAACAAGTCAGATTGGTTCACAGATTATCCCTCTGGTGTCCCTCTCCTATCAACAGAAAATGTTTCCATTACTTTCTCATGGACAGACTCTCAGGCTCACCTGCTTTTGCAAACATGGTTGTATTTGCCTCCTCGGTTTAATAAAACCTCCTGCTTGTGCCTGTGTCATGTTTCAAGGTGAGGGGTGGTCAGAGGCCCCGTGGACAGGGCCTGTACAAAGAAGGCTTGTGCCTGCATGGGCTCTGGCTTCTTCCAGACACGTGTTTGCCTCTTTTACCAGTGTACCCTCTGCTACAATCCAGCCACCTTGAATGTGAATGACCCAGCACTAACATCTTATATAAAAAAGTTCCCCATTCTTTTCCGCCTTCCCCCTACCATGAACTTCCCTTTACTGCTGTTTCATCTGGTCTTGGATGGTGCAAGACTTCTCGTATAACCCCATCCCTTTGTTTTGTGGAAAATGAATATATTTCCTTGGTAAATCTCTTTGTGAGCCTCAGCCTCCCTATTCGTCCTCCCAATCGTCAACCAAAGACCTTGGCTTGTTGGGAACGCTTCTCAGGAAGATCCATAAGGACGTTTACTTTCCTGTTTAAGACACTCATCACAAGGGTCCACTTTACTAAACCTATAGATCAACTACAGGTCTCTTATTAAGCATCAGTCGAGTGTCTTCAGTGTGTGACACACTATAAGGTCATCAAAGTGACCCTCTGATCAATAATACGAAGACATCGAGAGTGTATGTCACTCTCTCTGTTACCTGTGAACTGGAGATGAGGTTAGCTGAGCTCGGGAAGCTGTGACTTGTATATCACGATTAAAAGAAATCAAATAGAGGATAGAAACACATACATAAAATAAATGTATTACAACTTCATGTTTTAGTAAAAAAAAATTAATAAAATAGAAAGTGAGACCACAGTAAATGCTCTAGTTGTGGTCTTCAGTGGAATTCACAACCACTTCTGCTTTCAAATTGAAAGCCTTGAGCTGTCACATCGTTTGTGGCTCAGTCATGGAAAAGGCGAGAATTCAGTCAACCAAAATGTGCAACTGAGGAAACCTGACTGTGAGTTCGGGGTTAAAATAAAATGATTTTGACTCTCAATACATCAGGCCTGACTGATCAAATTCACTTTAATCTTACAGTTTTAGTTTTACGGTTTTAGCCACTATACATTTTATCACCCAAGTGGTACAAACTTATCCAGCAGAAAAAGAAATGTGTAGACCAGAGGGAGGTCTGCCCCACCCAGCCTCCCCAGAATGTATATTTCACTATCAAATGTTCATTGGAACTTTGATTAGAAAAGTCTCAACAGCAAATGACTCTTTCTCTAAAAAAAAAATCAAAACAGTTTTTTCTCATTAAGCATGTCAACCGATAAGCAGAGACTTAAGAGAATATGGACAAACTGCAGTATGTTGTCAGTGTTTGCTAAAATAGCCAAAGGGCTTTCTCAGCAAGATGGGTGTCTTAATGTTTCTTAATTTTTTTGAGTGGAGAACAGAAATGTTTATATCTTGCTGGCAATTTAGACGAGTCTAAAGTAGACCACATGCCACTCAATTGACAAAAATTACGACATTTTTGGTTTCCCTGGTAACGGTAGCATAACTGTCATTTTAAACTTAAATTTCATCGAACTAATTGAGATAACTCCATAAAACATGTTATTGAGTTTATTTATAAGATATATAAATATGAAATACCTGCATGTTGATTATAGTTAGAGATACAATTTGTCATTTCTGATAGACACTGAAAGCATTTTATTTTGATTTTTAAGTTTTAAGTTTTTTGTTTCTCACAATGATCACAGTTGCCTTTAACAGGTTTGAAGGTTAGGCAAAATGAGAGGAACGTGCATTGCCTTGCATTCTTTAAAAAAGCTTACCTCCCTTTTAAACATGGTTGGAGGAGCTGTCGGAGTCAGATTGTGAGACATAATCATACATAACAGAGAAAATCAGATAGTGAGAGTCCTTCCTGTGACCTTCAGGTAATGTGTGGGTAAGTGTGTGCATGGTCAGACTTTTTTTTTCTTTTTTTTTTAAACTAGATTGTATTTCGCCTGTCCCATTGGCCGGGTGGAGCATTGTTGTGTGGAGTGGAGGGAAACACTAAGTCTGCTGACAGAGTAACTTCACTCAAGTGTGATAATGCAGGACACTGGAGCATTGTGAGAGATGGTGGCAACATGGTCTCCCTTCGAACCAGCTGATGACCTATAGCTAAGAGGATTTTACAGTAGCAGCGAGACGTGTACAGTAGACTCTCTGTTTGAGCATGTCCTTCCTTTACATATGAAATCGTCAGAAAACTTGGGAACATTCTCAATAATGTGCGACTGAGAAAGATAAGGGGATGAAGCGCTGTGCACTGGTAATCTTGGCGTCGTAAATATGCGCATGTTTTCTCAGTGCGTCTCCGTGCCGCGTCGTACTTCTGCAAAGATGTGCAGAAATAATCAGCCAACTCATAGGTGTGTTGTTGTGTATCCGCAATCTGCCTCTTTGTTTGCGCACCTGTGTGCAGGGGGTGAATTGTACTTTATTGCTGGCACAGAAAAGACAAACAGAGAGTAATGAGAAACAACAAGGCAAAATGAGAGAAGGGGCAAAAAGAAAGTAAAGAGAGAGAGAAAAGTTGGGTTTGTCAATTACTTGTAGAGCAGCTGGAGGTTTTGGCAAGACGCTGAGTTAAAGCTCCCTTTCTCTCGGGCTCTGTACACCCAGACTTCGCAGTCTCCTTGGTTTCAACTCCATTAGGTGACAATAGAGCCTTTGGGAGAGTCAGTGCCTCGGCATAACAGGCTTTTGGACTGTATAAAGACACTCATGATCAGTCCCTCTGCATACTAATGATTACTTCTCAGATTGATGTCAGCCTGCTTTTCAGCTCGCTGATGGTAAGCTGTGCTCCCTTTGATCTCTCCGGGCAGGTTTGCAAGGCCAGGACTGCTGTCTGTCTTTTCCCCAACATTGTGAACTGAAAGGAGTCCACAGTCACTTTGAGTGTGGAGGTTCTCCCAAGTGTGTGTGTTTCTGTGTTTCACTTTGTGGTGTCAGAATCCCTAAGAGCATTCTAGAATTGCGACGTGAGCTACGTTGTTGTCCCCACTTCAAAGGTTGGATGCTTTATTTTCAAGGGTCAAGATGTGTGTTTGAAGCTGAGGTCACAGTTCTTAAGGTCAGGGTTAAATAACGAGATGTGCTGGGAAAGGGGAAGGTGAGAGACCAGAGATTTCATCACGTCAATAGAATGGCCAAGTCAGGCTTGACAAATGTTTGTGTGTGTGTGTGTGTGGTCTTGTTGTTCTAGTGTGGACCTGAACCATTACGCGCTACATTATGGGGACAATAACAGAGGTCCTCAATAGATGTTTGGGTGAAGACGTGTTGGTAGGTCAGACTGAGGTTAACGGGTCTGGAAGGTGGTACTTACAGTAGAGTTTGGACAAATATTCCAGGAGTGTAAGTTCCTCATAATATAAGTGTTGTAACAGGCTCTTCTTGCCCAATTGCCACATTGGCTTCCTGCTGCTACGAGTGCTCTGTTTACCCATAGCAGCCAGTGGAAAAGTGGGTGGGCTGTGTTCTTATTGTATCTTGTGTTTTAGCTGTCTGCTTTCTCTAAAACAAGGAGATTAACTTGACAGAATGATAACAACAAATGATCATTTGGGTGTTTATGATTGTATACTACCTGATGCATACAAAGCTTGGATGTCATTAAAGACTTTTCATCAAAGGATCTTCTTTCTCTTTAGTTATTCATGATTCATTTCTTCTTCTTTTTTTAACTATGTGTTCATCTGATCATATCATGAAGTGCTACAACTCCAGGGTGCAGCCAGAGAAGTCTGCACATATCAACATGGTGTTAATGATAGTTACAGATGGATAAGATAACAATATATTTGTCAAGCATGATTTTTTGATTTGTTTCCTCTGTACAAAATAAAGGTTCTTGAGGTACAGATTTCTTTCTGTAAGTTTACTGATGGCTCTTCTTAATCCTTATTTGCAGTAAAGTATGCCTGGGGGGCCATTCAGGGGAAAGCTAATAACTAATTTTGGATTTATGTACAAGATGCAACTTCATGCTCGATTCCATTTTCCACACCAGCAGCAGCAGTGCTGCTCGGCTGCCAATGACTGCACTATATGTTTGCTCTTTTCCTGTTGCTGTGTGATCATGGCTTACACAACTCACGCACTATGGCAACACTATCTAACAAACATTAAGCACATTTTTGTTGTCTTTGTGAAGCAAAAATAAATAAAAAGATCCACATGGCATTTGTGATGTTTGTTGTTCAATATTGTGCATTTGTATTTTGCAATTATTAGTCATGCTTCACAAACAGCACATCGATCCAATCGTTCATTTCAGATTTCATAGAAAAACTCTGTTGTCCAATTTCAACAGCGTTAATAACAAATGTCAGGTTCTATCTATGATTTCCCATAAAACTTGCAATTATCAGAAATGGGTAATTAGAGGTTTTTCCAATTAACTTTTTATAGACTTCCACAGAAATGATCACACTCAGTGTCATGATGAATTCAAGCTATTATATTCACAATAAGAGCGTTGCGTTCCAGGTCTGTTACAGGACGTTTCCAAAGCTTGTCCTCAATACAACTGTTGACCTGCCGATGACAGGAAAATCCCTCAGGTGTCTGCTTCTCATAAATGATTTCTTGGCTGTTTTTAAGAGCTTTTGGTTAGGGGGTTTTATGTGTGGGGCTTCATGTGTGGCTATCTGAAAGGTGTGGTCACCATGAGCACACAAACTGTTGCTTGCTCTTGTTTGCTCAGCCCATTTTTTGTTTACACTCCCGTGTCAGAAACTCATTTCCCTAAAGGATCTTGTGAGAAACAAATAGGCAACACACCGGCTTGTTGCTCTGCTTTAGCCACCAGATTTTATATTTCAATTCTTATTCAAACTTCACAAATTGATGCGTCGGGAAAGATAAAAAAGTTTCAGGCTTTGGTTTTAGCTTCAAGTTAAGAATTTCTAATGTTCTGATAAGAAGAATGACAATATAGTTCATGAAAGGGCATATAAACACATATATATATTTGTTATCAGTCCTTTATAAAGAAATGTTTCCTTTATTGGACTTTGGCACCATAGCAAAGATGAATAACGATCCCATCCTGAGTTAACCTGAGATTAATTTAACTATTGTGGCACCTCTCAATTTGAACAGTTTGCCATAAGGTGCTAGATGAATACAACAGTTGTGCAGCTAATGTTTAGAAAACCTTTGGATCAACAGTCGGTTAAGCCAGTCTTTATGACCTGCAACTGTTGCACCTGTGACACCTTGCATGATTTTGTAATACATAATTATTTTTATTTTTTACAGTTAATGCCTTTTCCTGTGTCTGCGATAACCTACATTTGATTCTGTTACGACATTTGTGATTTAATTAGATAATATCACTTTTAAACTTCACTCATTATTTTCATTGATGAGGCATGCTAGGAAATGGCACCCACAACCCAGAGCTACTTGTCACCTATTGTGAAAAAAAATAAAAAATCTATCTCATGGCTTAACAAGAAGATTCAGTGCAACCATTCAGAGTTACAAGATAAAATAGTTCAATGTTGTTTTTCTGTTTTCCCTCTTGTGACCCATACTTGTAGTTTCGATGGATATATTGCAGCAGATAGAGAAATGACTGTGATGAAGGCTGATCGAGGAACACATCTTCCAATCAGTTAGATTCAATTTTTACTTTGATCATTTTCATTGAGTTTCTTTTATCTCCACATTACTTGACAATGTTTCCCAGTTCAGACATTTGGTTTATGATTGAACTCGTCCAAACAAATACACTGTTCATTCAGCCTCTGCTACACTTTCTGCTTACTGCCAGATAGCCAATGCTGACATGACAACACATCAAAGCAGACAGTGCGCTAAACCATACACTTGTTTCTATTTCCATTCTCACTTTCCTAGTGTGTGTTGAGGTCTTGCAATGCTGACATGCTGCCGCTTTCATCGAGTCCTAACTGGAATTAGAGGAAGTAATCAGGCCGCATGTGTGTTTGTGTATTAATGATTGTGTATGTGTATGAAGGGATGCCCTTGTTTAGCTGTCCAACACACTTTCTTCCACTCTTTGCTTGGAGCAAAAATAAATAAATAAAGTGGCTTTTTGGTTGAGATGCTTGAGGGTCAAACACTGAAGATTGGAATGCTGCTGGTCTATTGATAATTCTTTCTCTGAAATCTCATCACAGCACAAATATCCCATGACTCCTTGTTGAATACTGCAACAAGAAAAAACACACATAACCGGGCCGTAGATAGTGCATGTGTTATGGCTGGGAATGTGTTTATGTATATTATCACTGAGGCTCTTGAGTAGCTTCTGATCTGCGGTTCCAAACCCAAACAAACATCATCAGGAGTCACCACCTTCTTCATTTATGGAATGAATCTTCTGCTGGCATGCTGTTTGTCGCTTGTTTGTTTTACAAGATATCTAATTCAAGCCACATAATTGATTCAAAGTGAACCACCTGCTCATAATGCTGTTGTATATGATGCTTAAATTCAAAAATGTGTTCTAGTTAAACTCCAAATTACCTTGTGCCATTCAGTCATTTAATTTTGAGTTTTAAAGTTATCCACAGTATGAAACAATTTGTTAGTTTTGAGTGTATTTCCATTAATTGTATTATTTCACTTTAGTAAAATCCAAAGCAGGTTTTGATTATTTCACATATCTTCAATATAATGGATCCTATTTGATGTGTTGCATTCTTTTTCTTTGTTTTCCTGCAGTGAATTCCCGCGGCTGCAGCTTCGCCGGGGTATTTCATGTGGAAGGAGCACGCCGTCACTCCTTGAACTTTGACATGGCCCAGAAGGTGTGTGAGTGGCTGAACAGCACTCTGGCAACTCCAGAACAACTGCAGGCGGCCCACGACAAAAACATGGAGACATGCAGGTAACGCACCTGAACTTTATCCACCAGTGCATTGTGCTGACACATCTTCAAGGATTATTCAAGTGGATCTACAATCACAACATCAGGAACAGCCGCGAACAGTTAGAACTGGAACAATTCTAACGTGAGAGAATGTCACCGGACTTTTTTCTTTCTCTCTCGATGAATAAAACAAGCAAAGTTCTCACAATCACAATCTCCATGACTGTGTCTGGTGGAAAACAGAACAAATCAATAATCATTAACTTCAAACAAATACACCCCAGTTAACACAACCCAAATCATTTACATGAAAACAACCAGTTCATCTTATTCAACGCGCTAAGGCAGAAGTACTCTATGTTCTCTATGTTTAAATCAATAAAATTTAAAAGGAACAGAATCAACCAAAGCCTGAACCAACTCAGACACAGAGACATCCATATCGCCAAAGTAAAAAAGTGAGAAAGTGGCTTGTTTCTGTGCCCCAAATTCTGGTTACAAATCCAAATCGAGATCATTTCCACGTGATCAACAATATTAATTTACAACTGGTACAATACAAAACAATTGACATAACTCACATCCATCGAAATCAAAAGATGACTCTACAATTAAATCAGGCAATTATCTTCTTGCCTCTTGGACCTGCACACTACCAGCTAAATATGAAAGTGTCCTTCTCATTTCTCTCACTATGGCCACGAAAACACTTCTTCAACACTGGAAATCAAAAAATTGACCTTATATCACTCAGTGGACCAAATTGAAATGGTTCTTCAGAGATTAAAATTAAAGAAGTATTTAATTATTTTTGCTAAAGCTTTGATAAAGTGTAGCTAACAGGATACTCAATTAAAAAAAAAGTCTTTAATACAGTGATTTCATTCGAAACAGAAATACTTAACTTGCGTGTGACTGAAAAGGACTTAAACCAAGCTAACCTGTAATGTACCATCCTCCTACCTTTAATAAGGGAAACCACCATCTGTCCCCGGCCTGTATTTACCCAACTGGTCTGACTGATTGTGTTTTTAAGCTGAATGTGATGTGATTAGTCCCTGCAGCCCGGGGACAGATTGCATTGTGTATCGGCAAATGTTTGTCTTTGATAATAGTGCCGCGATGTCCTTTCAGAAACGGCTGGATCAGTAACGTGAGCATCGCCATCCTCAGACACAGTCAGCATGAAAACTGTTCAAAGAACATGACCGGGGTGATTATTAACTCCCGCGTCAACGCAGAAGATCACTTTGATGCGTACTGCTATGATGAAGAAGGTAACTTTATTGAGAGGAAATAACCAGTTCCATTTTACTATTTTATTGATGCATTGTTAACATTTTATTGTATTTTCCTTCCTGTTTCGGTGATGATTTCTTCCTGTTCCACCATGTGTCAGATGGGCCGGACGTGAACTGTAATAACGTCTTTGCATTAAACGGACGCTTTCCATCAGACGAACCAGGTCGGTTTGTACATTCATATTCCATTTCCTGAGATCAAATCTCCTAGTCACAAGACCATCCAAACGCCTGTAACTGGACCTTGTTGAATATCCGGCATGGTTACCAAATGATCTCAGCTCCCGGCTGTTTTAACCAACATGTGGCTAACCTAAACCATCTCTGGTGGAAATGTTGGCTGAGGTTCATTGTTCTCGCCACAACTGCAAGTAAAATTTGACTTTCACAACCAAAACCACAGAGTTTAGCTCCGATTACGTAACTGCACAGTCAACCTGATTTATGAGCAGTGGCAGTAAACTCACATGACCTTATTTCTATTTAGTTTGTGAAAAGCCCACAAAACATAATGTACGCCGCTGAATGAATATTTCCAAATGCACACTGATTAAACTGGCACTGCTTTTATTTTCTCTGATCAATAAGAATTTATAGATGAAATGGTCTGATACAAAGAATCTCTGCTAACAGTTATCTTAGAGTATATTAATCAGACACACATGGATCTTTTTTTTTTTCTAAGATGATTGAACGGTATACAACATGATGGTACAACATCATCTAAGCAGGACTTAATAGTTTTAGTGATTAAAATTTTATTTCCTACCAGCAGCAATATAATATGTTGTCAAGGTTCAAACAGATTTTACAATCTAATATGACCCCGTTACTTGTTGAGCTTTCTTATGATATCATTGTGATCATTTGGCTCAGTCTAAACATGTCATTTATTAGGGGTTTTATTAGTTTTCTTTACATTTATTCTATTAGTGCATAATCGGTTTGATAACATACAGCTATGACGCTTTATTCAAATATAATGTATTCTGTAGTAACCCTTTGAATCCTACGAAAATGCATTTAGCAAGTATTGTAAAATATTGTGTATTATTGCAGCTAGAGATTTGATGTGTCCTTTTAGACCCTTTTGGGAGGGTCCCTACCTCCCATTATACAGTGTTCACATGACAAGTACTGAACAACTAAATAGAAACATAGAAACAATAACCATCAACAATAATGGAAAACCGCTCCTATTTGTTTTCATTCTACATTTATGTACATCTTGTGTCTGATATGAAGATATCAAGCACTTTTTTTTTTTTATTGTAAAGGTGTTTTGTTACAAACAACAGGGACTGAACTAGTTTGTGTTGGCTCAAGAATACGAGCAGCAATCAGCTGACTGGACTCACCTGCAGCAGAAGAGACTCAGCCTGGCTTCACTCACCATAAGTCATTTAGAAGATCCTAAGTTTTATAAATAAATCCCAATTCTTTTTTTTATTTTGATCATCAATGTGCTGTGTTTCACTGCTCTGCATCTGGATCTCAGTGGCACTCCTGTATACTTTCTTAACCTCCATGAAAACCACAAACTTCCCATTTTCCCAGCAGGAAGTTCTCAGTTTAAGTGCTTATAATTGACGTATTTTCCCCTTTACACTTGGAAGGGGAAATTTAACCTTTGTGATTATATTTAAAACTACATTATATAACATAGTAATAGTTTAAGTAGGTCCTGTCTGTGTGATTATATACATGCATGACACATGTTTTTTGTTCAGCTCATTCAGATGACAGTAATGCCGAGTCAACAAGTCCAAACCCTCACCCTGAAGATGCTACAGATCGTGACGATTGGCACCCAACTGCTGCCACAGAGGAAGATGGTGTCATGGCGGAGACGAACCAGACCCCATCCCCCACCACCACCGCCATAAAGGAGGCTGCATCTGAGGACGCTACTGAGAACAACACCGCGGGGCCGACCTTCACTCCAGCAGAGTTCGATCAGACTGCTGGGTCGGGGATGCTGCCTCCCATTTCTGAGGAGGAGGAAACCTCTCCGACGGCCTCTGTCGGCACGTCAGACAAAACACAGGCTCTTCCTGGAAGTGATGAGAAAGATGAAGCTGCCAAAACAGAGGATGAGGGTGAGAAAGAAAGCTAATTAAAGTACAAATCACATTTCTTGATAACTTGCTTAGCAGCTTCCTGTAGTATTCATACCTTGACTGTGTTAAAATCCTTTTGCACATCAACTTAATGTTTTCTAGAGACTGTGAATAAAAGGCCTGAAGCACCCATTCCGTTATATTCGTTTGGATTGCATTATTACCTTTGTAAATTCCTGTAATTTAATGTGCATAATCTATATCTATATCAGCTTATAGAAAAATAGCCAGTCTCATTTGTATGTAGTTTGTATGAGAAGATGCTCATCCTGAAAGCAGAAGCAACAGGTTTTGGGAGACCTGAAGTAACTTTTAGAACATAGGACGCCCCCTTGTGTTGGTTTGGGCTATAGAGGGAGATCTGCTTCTTTATTTCACAAACACACTAAATATTTAAGAGAGGAACTGAAACATATCTGCTCGTCAAATGAATTTATAAGTGACCCTTGTATGAAATTACTTACATTTTGAATAAATGCTTTAGATTGAGGGAAAAAGTAAACTATTTTATGTCACTGCCGGGTGTCTCTAGGTGTGCAGAGCATGCAGTCTTATAAACATACGAAGATACAAATATGATTCAAGACAATTTAATTTGAAGAGTACTGCATAAAAAAAGTGCAAAAAAGATAGTATTTCACCATATGAGCAAGAGTGATTGAACTGTCACTGTTTGTCTTTGCCACGCAGCTGCACGACAAAACCCTAAAGGCAAAGGACGGATCATCAGTCCTGATGGACCAAAGAGCGGTCAGCCGGAGACCGCCGACTCATCAAGTGAGCATGTTGATTTTATTATGTCTCCAACAGTCTGAAATCTCCAGCATTTAAAGTGAAACAGGGCCACAGCAGGCACGTTCCTATTTAATCATTTCAAAATGCTTAGTGGTGTTTCTCATTTCTGGTGCAGTGGTGGCTTGACGGTTAGAGAAACTTACTGGTTTGGCCTCCGATGTTTGGGTCCACAAAACCCCCGACTCCTCAAGAAGGGAACAAGACCCTGAAATTATATCTCTGCATTTAAATTTGCCAAATGAAAACATTGGAATCTTATGATTGCCTGTGGCGACCCAGGAAGGAAGCAGCTTTCTGATTAATTCCAGCATCTGACTCAGTTGTGACACAATTAAAAAACCTGGCATGTTGCGTCTTTCCTCTAGACTGGCTGGTGATTATTGGAGTGATTGTGGCAGTCGCTGCTATTCTCCTCGTCTGTGCTGCTGTTGCCAAAAGAAAAAGGTAAACGTTTGAACACATCTCTGACGTAACGTGGGCCAAGTTTCACTTCATCTATCTGAAGACTAAAGATGCCAAAATTGAAAATGCATAATGTTAGTGTGTCAACGGGTTTATTTTTGCAGCTGGTGCGGCAGGCAACAAACCCTCATGATCACGTCTAAAGACGGCGGCGAGGGCAACGGCACCGCGGCGTCTGCGTCCAGCTCCCACAACCCGGACAGAGAGCAGGAAATGGTGACCCTCATGAACAAGGAGAAGATCCAGGAAAACGGCAACACAGAGGAGTTCACCGTCATTACGCTAGAGGAGTCACCAGACAAAGAGCAGCTGGCGTAAGGCAGGAGCGCAAGACAGGGAGGAGTGGGTGAGGGGGAGGAGAGAACAGGTGAGGGATGTCTTGGCGGAGGAGACCAATTGATGGGAGGATGCTCCACACGCTGGGGGTAATGAAGCACTGTTGCCAGCACTGAAAAGACACTGTTTGTACGTGAGGTTGTCGCCTCCCTGCACTGGATCTGGATCTGCTGCCTCGCAGTCACACCGGCTGTTTGAAGCCAACTTCTTGTGCGTTTGGCACATGACGTTAGCTACGACTGAGTAGTAGTCAACAATGTGTTGGGAATGTTTTCTGTGTCAGCTGTTGTGTTTTGTGACAGGCTTTATCATAGACGGCGCTGGACGTGCAGCGGCCTTAAAAGGGTGTTTTTATGAAGAACTTAATTACAAAATTTGAAAATCATTAACCCACTTTGAATTAGTTGTATGTTCAAATGTTGAGCCGGCCAGCAGAAATGGGGAATAGTAAATTAATCTTGATATCTGATTTTGTTTAAAATAATATTTAAAAGATTAAGCAAACGGTTGATTTTTCTCCTTATATTTCATTTCGTTTAATTGGCTTAATGTGTTTGCCATGTGTATATTTCAGACATTGCCTATGGATCGAACTTTTCTATTATCAAGGGGATGTCACTTCCTTAATTTATGCATCCTGTATTAATTTCTTGTTCTCTGTATATATAAACTATCTGTGACTTAGCATAGCTTCCAGTGCTTTTTGATTCATGGTAGGAGGAGGTATGTGTAAACATTTTTGATTAAAGGAATGTGTCCAAGAGCTATTTAATTAGAATCTGTACCTCAGAGGTGCATGGTTGTGGATGGATTTTACAATGTGAGGGGGGTGAGGGTGGGATACTGCGAGAAATCAACCCAGTGTATAGGAGCCTAAATTGTGCATTTTATGCAACACTGAAGTCTGTTCATTTAATATGAATTTATATTGAGTGCTTGAAAATGATATTCGGATGTTATCCTGAGGATAAGAATAATTATTATTATGCATACATACTTTATACACAGTGTGTATATCAATCATGAGGAACAAAAACAAAACCAAGAATTGGACTGCATCGATAGCACATGAATCACTTTTTTTAATGCAAATTTAGGCTCAGTTTTGTCTTGTGATCGGCAGGGGCTTCGCTGTGGATACTAGGACAAATCACACTTATGATAATGGGGGGCCCATGTGCCGTAAACGCATGGCAATTTATGAGGTTTCTGCACAGGAACGAGACTGTGACAACATTGTTTATGTGCTGCTGAGGGAGGGGCCTGTGACGAATTCCGCTTGTGTGCTTGCTCGAGCCTCGTGTGCATTCAAACATGCCAACAAAAAGCATTCTTATTTTCTACTGACCTTCTCTTGGTAAAACACATCATGCATTGTGTCATATTAATAATATTATCTGTGTGACAGCTCGTTTTCTTTCTGCCTGCTGATCAGTATGAAGCTGAATCACATACAGTGACCTGCAAAAAGATTTTTTTTTTTTAAGCTTTTACTCTTCCAGTTTGTTTTGAGGAAAGGTAGCAAACGTGATTAGAGTAGGTAGGTTTTTGTTTTGTTTTTTTTTTCTTTTTGGACGAATTAACAAAATTTGTTGCTGAAAGATTTGTAAATTCATGAATGAAATAAATGTGTATAGAAATAGGAGTCCGCGTTGAATCGTGTTTTCACTCTGAACGCACTGAAGTGAGCCGTTGAACGGCATGACAGGAAACACAAGTGGGTACATTTCTCCAGCTTGAGAGGAAGTGAGGTTTCCATGGCACCAAGGTCATGACGGCAGAACATGTGAACACGGGGAAATAAAGAATGAGGCTGTCATAATGAATGACAGCGAAAACGCATCTTTGTGTAATTGAAAAGCGTGCAATGCGTGTAACAATGGAGGAAAGTACGTGTTGATTTGTTTGAATTTACCACAGTCATTTACCATCCAGGCATAAAATCACGACGTAAATGGAAGTTATTGATTCAGCCTCCATTTCCTTTTATCCATACATCTTCTTTACCACTTATATACTATTCAGGCTCATTTATGATTTGTTGCATTGTCCCTCCATGTTTTAATTTTTAACTACACCTTAAGTTGAGTATTTTACATAATAGTTCCATCATGTGCATGCAGGTGTAACCTAATAACTGTGGTGTCATTAACACATTTTCCATGATTCACTCATTTTTGTTCACTTGTTTTGAAACACAACTTGTAAATGTGCATGCTTCACGCTGGGCAAAAAGGTCAGGACACATAAAGAATGTATGAGTTTGGTTTGGCCATCCAGCCCATCCAGGAAGTTAATTTGTGTGAGATTTTGGTCAGTTTTACAAACTTAGAGTCTTCGTTTTATTTGTTCAAATCTTATTTCAGAAATATACTAGGGTTAATATTTGATTTCCCTTTTAAGGATTAAAGCTTTTTAACGGCAAAGCACCTCGACCAACACACAGGACATTTCTATAGTCTTTCTGTAGTTTATTCTTTCTGCTTTAATGTTCCTCCTCCTCTGGAGTTACTGCTCTATTGTTTTGTAAAGTTGAGTATTTCTGATTGTTCGTGCTCCTTCTTGGTACATTAAAAAACCAAAAAACCCAAACAAAAAGATCAATAAAAAATTTATTGTTTCATTATTTCTCACAACTTATGAATCAAAAATGATCAAGCATTTCTGAACCTTATTGTGATGATTATGGCATGTAGTTAAAGACAATATGATCTGAGGAAATATTCCAATGTTTGGCATTCTGCAGTTTATGTGGTTTTGATTTTCAAACAGATTCAGACTTGAAGCTTTTAGAGGATGTGACATAACAGGTTGGGTTCCCCCCAGAGGAGCTGGAGGAAGTTGTGGGAACTGGGATTTCTGCAAATAAGATAGGTACATGGAGAGATGGACTATATCTCTATCTCTATCTCTATCTCTATCTCTATCTCTATCTCTATCTCTATCTCTATCTCTACCTCTATCTCTATCTCTATCTCTGGCTCTGGTTCTGGCTCGAGATCTATCTAACTAAAATTAGAGGGTAAAATAAACTTTTACATTTTGTTCCATTTTTCTTTGAGTCCAGCTGTATGTTGCAGATGTCTGTCTGCTCCAGTAGACCTGATTGAAATGAATGAGTTTTGTTATACAGGCTCTACAGAAGACATTTATTCCAATCAGGAGTATGGCGCAGTGTGACATCCACCAAATCTAAGTTCTCAACCACCCAAAACTTTATACCACCTCTCAATTACTCTTAAGACTATATGATATTGATAAAAAACTGTGTTTGCTTGGGCTTTCTAGTGACTATTGTTGCTCGCACTCAATGGCTGAAACAGATGATGTATTGTCTGTTTTTCATGACAATCAAATCAATCACAAAAACTCCAATTTAGTTATGAATCAACATTTATTAGTTATATTTGTATATGTACACCAAAGGTACAACACTCATTGATATGTAGAAACAGATTTGTCATGTTTACCATAGACCGAGGAAAGAATTCATTCATTTCTTTTTCTTCATACTATTTTTGTCCTTTTTTTTTTTTTTTTTTCATTTTCTTGATAGTGTATTTCCCACACGTAGACTCTCTGCCTTTACACCAAGATTACGACAGCTTTACAAAGAGGGAAGGCCTCAAAAATGAAGATCAGGAAAGCACATTGTAGGCAGCGGTGAGACAGGTTATCTGTTTAGGAGCTTCTTCAAAATGACACGTTTCAGTAGAAAAGGACACGTTTGAAGACATACTGGCTTTATTTTGTCATGTCACTTAAGAACTATTTTGCTCAGCAAGTTTCTCTGTCGACGCAAAAAGGCAGGACAAGTAAAGGCAGTTTACCGAGTTGGATTTCTCTACACCTCCTTGACGTTGAAGACACAACTGAGGTCGAACGTGGTTAGACGACGTTATGCAGAGAGGCTAACACAGAACCTGTGAGATGTCGATGTCTGTGCTTTGCAGATTTGAATGCACATGCACCAGGTAAACAAAGATGCCTGAGACTATAGCCAGTTTTCCCCTTTGAAAAGACAAAATATTTCAGATGAGTCACCTGAGGAATGTTGATTTATACTGTTGCAGGCGTCTGAATACTGCTGACGTGATTTTTTTTTTATTACTTCACTCAAATCAACTACTAGACTGAGTTTGATTCCTTGCTCTATCCTACATACAGGGCAAATATGACCTTTTTCCTTTATTTGTCTCTCTTTTCAAGACCCCTTATTTCTTACATAATAGCTCATGTTGGCTCCCCCCATCTTTTTTATTCTTATTAACCCAGAAACATCCCCTCGCTTTTAATTTCCCTTCTTTCTCAATCTCTTCCTTTCCCATTTTCATGCAAACAACAGTGTTTGTTTCAGGATCACTGTAAAATTCTGGAAACTTCTGCATTGCCACTGAACAGAACAATTATATATTTATGTATGTACAATGAAAATGAATTCACACTGCTTATATCTTCATGGAACAAACATTCAAAACGCTTACATTAGATACAAAAAAGATATTTATATATTTGTGTGTGACAGGTAAGTAAAACAACTAGTTAACAGCTATTAGACAATAAAAAAAAAAACCAAGCAATTTATGACACGATTTCCTCTCTATACATTTTTTCCTAATCTAATTTTACTCAGGACATAGATTTTTTTCTAGAGGGTTACATTAAAAAAGTCACAGCAATAAAACTATATTCCTACAAACCATTTCAATGTCCCCCAAAAAGCAAAAAAAAAAAAAAGCAAAAAAAAAAAAAAAACATGTTACCTACAATATATACACAAAGTGCAAGGAGGCACTTCAAAATATCATGCTTTTAAGATAGTGGTGCAAAAAAATAATTATAATTATATTTTATTTTATTTTATTCATGCTTCTAAAACAGTGAGTTTGAACATAATAGTGGTCCAACACTCAATCCCCACCGATGACGCTACGATCTGCATCGCCACCTTGCATGAGGGACGTTTCCCTCCTGAAGATCACAAGGTCAAAAGGTCAATGAGGCTCCAGGAGCCTGTTAGGGTGTCAGTGCTATGCTCTGCAGCTCACTGATTTACAATTATAAATGTAGTGACCTTCGAGGTTTTAGAGTGTTTGCCTTTTTTCTTTATTCATGTGTGCATAAGTAAAACACAACAATTAGAATAGAAATAAAAGCCTCTGTGTGCAGGTGTGCATGCATGTTTGCTTTGTGTATGTGTGTGTGTGTGTGTGTGTGTCTGTATGTCAGTTGAGCAGAACACCAAGTGTGCTTGAGACGATGAATCAAAGCACACCTATGCAAGCCCATTTTTTTTTTTTTATCTATTTAAAAAGCAAAGTGAAAGATGTCTTCTGACACGGTGCTTCAGGATCTAAACGGAAGAGTGCTGCACTAAGTATTGTGTTAAGCTTCCTACTGTTAGCTTTAATCGGCATATGTTTGAAGTGAACACCTTCAAGGCAAGGTTGTCATTCAGCACAAGCAAAAAAGAAACAAAAGGAGAGATAACACGGTGCTTTCAAAGAAATCAAATTCACATCCACAACACGGAAGTCTCACGCCTCGCTCACACAGACTAGAAAAGATGAACAACCAGTAGTCCTGCTTTGTTTATGTGTTTTGCCATCTCCTTGAGTCATTTGGTTCTATGAGAGGATCATATTTTTTTATTACCTGATAGCTGTCAACATTCTGGCATAATGCATATTGCTGTGAATGTCCATTGTTGTGTTCTGAGTTGCCTTAAAAACGCCTCCTGGTTAACATGGACACACAGCTGCAGCATCTAGGGTTTGTAGAAACAGTCTTGAGCTCTGGTGGCAGAAAGTATATTATTGTTTACCTTTTTCGGTCTGGCTAAACAAGACGCTGGCAAGCCTTCCTGAAGACCGTTACATCGATGATCTGTCTTTTGTTTGTGCGAGCCAAGAATCTATCTGACAGCTGAGTGCGGCTCCATTTCTCTCTGCATCTCCTTTCCAAATGATTTCTGGAGGTTCACCTTGTGTTGTTCTGTCAGCGCTCAATAATATCTGTCTGTGCTTTCAGATAGTACACCGGTTCACAGGATCATTCAACCACCGGAACGTCTTCTCAAATATGAGGGCCTACTGCATGTGCTGGGAAGCTTTGCTTCCTATCATATTATAAATATAACTATCTCTCAACAGAGACCTTTTCTGTAAACGGTTGCCATTTTTTAAAAAATTGTGAAGACTTTCGTTGTGCTGTTAACAAGTCATTTTATTGAGTGAGAATCTTTGCTGAGAACGTAAACATTTTAGGATTTCCCTGCAAAGGTGTAAACAAACCAGCCTGAGTATCTTTTCCTCATGCTTTATAAGGTTTAGAAATCTTTTTTTTTCCTTTTTAACTTGGAACGCGATCATCATCGATATAGAACATTAATATGTGTGATACTGATCGTGCCAAACACTGAAAATGACAGTTGTGGCTATTCATTTGTGCTGTTTCATTTAATTTGTGCTTGATATAATTTCTCATTTGTGCTACAGTTTATTTACTCCTTCATGGCAGTTTGATTTAGAAGCTAATTGATTTAAATTGCACTGGCTTGAGTCGAATTCATTTTAGGACGAAAAGTGCTGTAAAAATTTGGGTCAGGGATTTTCTTTGCATTCGGTTTTGGGTTTCATCAGAAAACTAATAATATCAACTGCTATGCCAGCCAATTGTAAATGGGCAACTTAGGAGAAACCTAATAAGTGACGTCATGGAGGCAGTTCAAAGGCCTCTGTGAGTTGATTGATTTTCTGCCTGTTTGGTCCCGAAAACTGACTTGGTCATGTTTTTAACCCTAGCTCACACACACCCACACGCTTTTTCTCTCTCTCTTTCGCTCACTCTCTATCAATATCACACAAACATTAGAAATAAGAAAAAGGAAGGAAAAAAAATGTCCCTTTTCTTCACAGACCAAAAAAGAAAACCAAAAGGAGAATTAAAAAAAAGAAAAAGAAAAGTGCTCCGTGGGATAATTTGTGCTTTTTCATTTCAGCGTTGACTTTGATAGTACTTGTGTGCTATGGTCTCAGCAGGGTTTTTCCTGTTGAATACTGTTCTTCCAGGGACAGTGAGCATAAAGGCCAAATATATCTTCAGTCAAATGCCCTTTAAAAACTCTTAACATGTGGCCTTGTGAACACGCAATAATGGCACCGACTGACAGGAATGCAAAGAAATCCAGTACATTACACTGGTCATCACGATTAATGCTCTAACTCCCACTCCTCCTCTGGCATCAGAATAATGAATCCCCTTTATGAACTATGGGAGACGGTCTCAGTGCACCCGCATGTCGTACATCTTCTCTCTTCATAAAATGGTAGAACCAGGATGTATTGCTAAGAATGGCTTATCTGACTTGCTTTCTCACTTCCTTCCCTCCCCAAGCCTTGAAGTATATTGTGCAAGTATCTGCTATACGGGACACAATTGTGTTCTAGCAGGTGAGGTATACCTATGTTATCATTTCACGGTTAAGTGAATTAGTAAATATAAATCAGTCAGATAGACAGTTACAAAAACCATTAAAGGGACTAATAAAAAAAGGAAAAACCAAACTACATAAAAATACAATTAGTAGTTCTGTTCATGTGACTTTTCATTCACTCTTTTTTTATCACCAGGTAAGAAAGCTTGTGGAGCCCAGGAGCAGGGGATCTCTGTGCTGCCATTATTCATGTTTCCATGGTTCCTCCTCAACAAGCGTGCACTCCGCAGCAGAGCCGTTTGTGGCTGAGGTTACCTGCAAGCAGTTAGCAGGGAGATCTAAACAGTGGACCCAAGGCAGACATTTTAAAAAAACAACAACACACAGTTCAGTTCAAACGTAGGCTAAAATAGCATATAATTACATTGTAATAATGGCTCAGTGCTCCTTAGATATTAAATGAGCAAAGCCATCCATCTGCCAGATTTATTTCAATTTTGCCTTCTGCTATGGTAAGAAACGAGTTTACCAATTCATCGTGTAAAAATGTGTTTCTGCAGGCCATATGGTGGCATATATGCAGACGCAGGGTGCGATTTGTGATAGAAGCAGCAGGGAGGAGGGTTTCAACAATAAGTCATGATTTAAAAATCCATTAGGGTCCTTTTCTCCAGGCATGGCCACCATTGGAGGCCTTGACTTTTTGGCTTGGTCCCTAAAAAGCAATGTTTGAAAGCTGCTGTAATGTAGCTAACTAAACATTTCAGCAACAAGATTATGGAATTATGTAATGTGGGCTAAATGAAAAATCACAATATGATCATAAGTGTAAAAGGTGTGCAGTCAATCAAAAAAGTACTACTTGATGGAAGTGATCCGTTTTAGAAGGAATACATTTCATTTTCATGCCCCCTCCATGCATAGACACTAAATAGAAGCAAATCGCACACTGTGTTTACTTGACTCTAAAAACTCAATTACATCAAATATGTTTTTAATATTGTACGTTGGTGAATAAAGTATAGCCTCAGAGGTGGCACTGCTTTTTCGCAACATGTAAAACGTTTGAAGGACGACTGGAACTCCTGGACAACCACTGATGGTCATGCTTATGGCAGTCCAAACAGGGCAGTGTCTCTGACTGACCTGCTAACAGACCAACATATTCCTGATGACTTGGGTCAGACTCTTCATGCATTAAAAACATTGACAACAAATGTAAACATTCACAACACAAAAACAAGATACACACGCTACAGAATGAATGCATTGTTGGGTTAGAGCTACTTTGCAAGCGGTCTACTGCGGTTTGCATCTTTGGGTTAGAAAAGTGTGTCACAGAATTTACAAACAGGACTAAACAGAAGAAAAAGAAAACTGAAATAAAAGGTCATCGCAGACACTGGAAATAGCAGCTGTTTGTGTCATATGAATATATAACTAGCTAATATTGGATGGAGACTCGAAGGGAAGAATATACGTTTTTTTCCTATGGACGGATTGTGTGACAGGCTACCAATGTTGCTAGGCAACAACCTTCATCCTTTAATAAATGAATAGGCTCATCAGTAGACCTTTCCCCCCTGTGTGTGTGTGTGTGTGTGTGTGTGTGTGTGTGTGTGTGTGTGTGTGTGTGTGTGTGTGTGTGTGTGTGTGTGCTGGATATCAGTGATCAAGCACTCTGAACTCCCATATATTATTCCAAAAGCCTAAAATTAAAAATGCATTCAGTGCTGAGATTCAAAGTAGATCCTGGAGGGCCACAGCACTGCATGTTTTCCATGCCTCCCTGCTTCAACACGGCTGATTGCAATGGGTGGCTCGTTGCCCGGGTTTGTGCCGAATGTGGTCATGAACTATCAGGACAATCAGGTGTGTTGAAGAAAGGAGACATGGAAAACATGCAGGGCTGCGTCCATCCAGGATCTGAGCTTGAGACCTCTGCTCTACATAGTGGGAGATGCTTTGCAGTTCTCAGGTTCACAACGCAGCTAAGAAAACGGGCAAAAATAGATGGTGTCAAAATGAAAAATCTCTAGCAAGCAATGACTCATTGACAATGTGGTAGATGGGTGTATGTAGGGTATTTATGAACTGTTAATTAGTGATAACACTTCTTTCTGTATTTTAAATTGGTTCCTTAAACTGTTCTGCAAATGGCGACCCTGTGCAAAAACAAACCTGTTAGACAACTGAAATCAGCTTCAATTTAACATAAAGAAGGTCAAATAACACTTGACACAAAGTTAAATAAAACTAAAATAAGAACTGTATTTTTCCGAAAATATAATATATTAAATAAGATCATTCTTCTCAGCATATTGCAAACTTGAGAACTTTTGATCGCTATTAAATAATTCTTCAGGGTCATGATGAGATGAGAGCCATACATTCATCGGACTGAGAGCAAATTCACGCTCCATTACCTCTAATCTTGCACAATGTTATGGATGGTCATTTAACACAAAAGCTGCTATTTCAAAGGAATAAATACATATGTACACATGCATCTGCTGTTCCATTGGTTCATGTATGAGCAAATTAAAAACGGGCTCTATTAACATAGCTGTGCACGACAAAGAAATGCAGCAGTGAACAAGCAGTCAGGTAGAGGTGCAGGGTGAGCATGCAACAGCAAAGAGGGTTATATACAAGTCTCTATGTCCGGAAGCATTAATTGTACCTTGCATTCATCTACTACGACAGAATTGTTAGCAGTGGCGCTAGCAGTTGTGGTTGCGGTAGCGGTTAAGACGCACTGGTTGGAATTGTTTTCGTGGTGGTTCTTCATGTCGTCGTAGTAGGACTGGGTCTTTGTCATCATTTCGATGTCGTCGGATTTAGCTGCGTGCGCATCCAGCTCCTCCAGCTCCGCCTTCGACATGTGGTACACGATGCCTGCACCGTAGGAGTCACCCACCACATTCACTGAGGTCCTGAATCGATCCCTGAAGACAAAGACACAAGCACACGGAGACAGAATTGCACGCCTCGCCCAAAGAGAAGAAATTATTTCAAGATGCAGGAAAAACAATAGAGCGTCAGTATAGATATGTAACCACATGTTCTCATTCTCTTGTCAAACTCACAGCAGCCAGTCGACAGCAACCAGCAAACTGATGTCTTGGGTTGGCAGGCCGACAGCAGTCAGGATCAAAAGCATAGTCACCAAGCCGGCACTGGGAATACTGGCGGCACCAACGCTGGCCAGAGTGGCAGTCAGACTGCACGAAGACACAGGCAAGCAGCACTTGAACACATTTCTTGCGCCTAACGTATCCACCAAAAACACCACTCCACACTGCAACACAAACTCTCCAGACGGCTAATGAGCATGACCTTACTGCTCTTCACAGCAACAGATGAAGACATTCAGTCTTTATGGTGCTTGTGTAAAGAGCAGGGGCCAAAGAGGACCAGAGTGGGTCCTCTACCGACTGTGAGGAGAGGCTTAAGTGCAAGAGATTAGATATTTTGATTTGAGAGTTCAGGACTTTATATGCCATAAAAATGTTAAGAGTGAAGGTCATCCATTCTCAAATCTGTTTTGAGAAGAGCGATCAGCAAACATTGGTTACATGTGGTGAGTAGTTGCCTTCACAGTGACATTTGATTTTGTATGTATGTAATTATGAAAAACTATAATAGGATTAGTTTTGTTGTCACTTTTATCTGCATTCAAAGTTAAGATAAAAAGAAAAAAAGAGTTCATCTCTGATAACATTGACTGCATTTAACACACAATTTACTGTCACGTCGTACAAATGAAGACTGTAATGATGGGTTTTCTGACCTGACAGTGATGATCTGACCGGGGTCAAGGTGGATACCATTCATCTGGGCAATGAAAATGGCAGCCACGGCTTCATACAGAGCAGTTCCATCCATGTTGATGGTGGCGCCGACTGGCAGCACAAAGCGAGTGACTCTCTTGTCAATACCCAGATTCTCCTCCAGACAGCGGAACGTGACAGGCAGTGTACCAGCACTGAGGAGGAAGTCAAATCAATGAATAATGATGCGCATAAACAATATTCCACGTTTATTAGTCAACCCATACTGATGCCGACCTGGAGGCCGTCCCCAGAGCAGTGATCCAGGCCTGGAAGATGCCCAGGAAGAAAGTGAAGGGGTTTTTCCTGGTGATGACGAAGTAAATGCTGGGCAGGAAGATAGCTCCATGGATGATGAGGCCAATGATCACAGTGATCATGTACATGCCCAGTTGTCTTCCCACCACCTCCAGGTCCTTAATGGAGATGATCTTGCCACAAATTAGGCAGGCAATACCAAAAGGAGAGTACCTGATGAAACAAATGACGTTACCCACAGCAAATAGATTGTCATTGCACTCAGTCAATTTCTGTTTAACACAGGATCCATGTGGTCAAAAGCAGGAATGAAGCTGATATAACTTTGCATAACTTAAAAAAAAAAGAAAAAGTTATTTCTGACTGAGATGACTTGAATGAGTTTTGAAATGAGTCAATGAGTATAGTTTGTGATACTAACCACATGATCATGATGACAAGTTTCATCACAATCTCATTGAGGATACTGAAGAACTCAATCATGAGTCTGGCCTTTTCTCCCATCTTGCCCATGCAGATGCCAAATGCAATAAAGAAACCAATCAGACCTGTGGTGGAAATAATATATGTATCACACTTTGAATACCAGGGGGCCTCTCAAAGTGAGGTGATAATAGGAAATGACAGGTTGTAAGGAGTTGTCTGAACATTGATTAAGATAAATGGTTTTATCTTTAGCCATGCCAGCAGCATTAAGTTAAAATGCTCTATAAACACTTATCAGGCACAAGCAATGAGCCCCAATGAGTCTGACGATTAAGGTCTTGCTTTAAATATCGTGATGACTAATGTCTCAGAACATTCCCATCAGCCACTTCAGCACTCGTGTTGTGTACTGAGATGGTGAATGTTCTAAAAAAACAAACAAAAAACAAACACTATTTCTGCATCAGCATGGGAACTGGGTCTTTTAGCATGCCGATAACATTTAATTCAACGCATTGTGCTCTTAGTTACATACCCAAAACATTCATGCCACTTTTGAATTGCAGCGACTTTTTGATGACAAACTGAGGCTCCTTGGTAATGTTGGCCAGTAGACCGTCCATGGTGGTGGCATTGACATCCTCCACAATGACCTCCTCCACCTTCTTTGTGACTGTCTGGATCTGAAGGAAAAGAAACATATTACTTACGAGCAGCCTGATGGATAAAGTTACTGAACTGTTTTTAATGTGATGCTTTGCATATTAGGTTTATGTTTAAGCGTGTGATCTTTTGTACATGCACGTTCATATTTAGATCAATAAATCTATAAACCAGACGTTGGAATGACATATATTCAGTAAAGGACATTTCAACTTTGTTCTATTCTTAATCTTCAAAGGAAAATCCAAATTAAATGAACAATTACACAAAGACAATCATTCAAAATTAGCATTTTTCCATCCCGCATCCTCTTCATCCATTACCTGTTGGAAACATGCCTGCACCAGGTTCTCTGGGAACAGGTTCCTGATTAAATCAAAGAAAGCGTCCAAGCTGGACACTTCGTCATTTTTCTCGCCCTCGCCCAGATTCTCCTTTAGTTTGGGGTTGCCAGGGTGGATTACTAGCACCAGGATGACTCCCAGGATAGCAGCAATAATAGTGGTGCTCATGTAGTAGACCATTGCTCTGGTGCCCAGGCGACCGCTAGATTTGGCATCCAAACCGGCAAGACCTGCACCCAAGACAAGTGAGATCAGGTTTGCATGGTAGCTACTTTTGAACTCAAAATATTGACAAACAAATGTTTGGTATTTTGCAAAAATCATTTTAGGATTAGCGATAAACATGTTTATTATAATCATATTATAATCAGGATAAGTCGATTTCAGTGATATTACAGCAAAGGGAGGGAGGGAGAAATATGAAAAATAGATGTGCTCTTGCAGAGAAATTCAAAAGTCTGCGAGCTTGCTCCCTGCTGCTGAGGGTGTAAAATATGAAATACAAAGACACCAGTATTTTATTGAAATGATCCAATATTCTGACTTTGTGTGGTTTATCAGTCACACTGCACCTGTGATTAAACTGGAGATGATGAGTGGCAGGATCAACATCTTCAGCATCCTCATCAGGATATCTCCAGGAAAAGCAATCACCATGACAATATCTGGGTGGATCGGGGAAGCGACGCGAAGCAGCATTCCCGATACAGCGCCCAGGATCACACCTGAAAATGCAAAGTAATGAGTAAAAGTTCTGGGTGTGCCCGTTCGAGAGTAGAAGCAAATCCGGAAGATAATCAATTATTACATATAAACACATAAACACATTTTTATAGGGTTGCATTTGTCTGATTAAAATCATTCAAGGATTGTTGAATGATGTGCCCTTATTGATGTCTTTGAACAGAGAGGATGTTTGAAGGAGTGTTAGGAAAAGCTCTGAGAGGTTGATGGAGGATAGGTGCAGCATGTCAGAGTCTTGGTGCAACATCTGTAATCCAGACAAAATCTTTGCTTCATAATCTCAGTTTCATGCTTTACCTTCATGAGCTTGTTGTTTCCTCCCCTATCCCCTGGCCTCTGCCACCTCAAAACTGTGACATTTGGAGTTACTCTAATAAAAAGGTCACGTGACCCCTTAGAGACTCACTGTGTCTTCTAAGCAGCAGCTCTTTTTCCTGCCCCATACTGTTGTTGCCAGAAGGTGAAGCTAACCTCTGAGTGGTCTACCCCCCACCTGCCAACCAGACCTGCTAGTTGGCCTCTGTGTCCGTCTGTCTCCAGCCAGACAAAACTCCTGCGTGCCCCCCTCGGGCTGTACTTTCTTTGCCAAAGATAACACAGCCTGATATATTGTTTAATAACACACACTGGAACCAAAAGACATCAGACTTTTTCTGTCCCCATTTCTTTTCATTTGGCTTCCATTGTATGTTCTGTGCTTCAGTCTATCCACCAGTCAAGAGCATCCCATGGTTTCTGCACACCCAATGATTTTGGATGGCACTTGATTTCCTGTGCTTTCCCTTTGGCCAATTTGCAAATTCCCCTTCAGGCTCTTATCTGCCAAGTGACAGATGATCAATGGTCATGCTGGCATGCTTGCTCTGTGAGAATCCAGCCTAGTGGTGCGGGATTTGCACAAATACATGTTTATAGAATACATATAGACATTACATTTGTACATGTATGCATCTCTGTGTTTTTAAGATGTCATGCTTGAGGAAACAACAAAGCAGAAATTGCATAACTACATTCCCTCCCTTTTTTTTTTTTTTTCCATTAACTCTCCCCTGCAGTGCTATGAGCCGCTGCTATAATCAGAATACTGCTCAAGGAACACCAGAGGCTGTTTGGGTGTCCAGTGTGGCACAGAGCTTTTGATAGCAACAGGTGGCGCTGAGCTGAGGAAGGTCAGAACACCCAGTCATCTCAGTGTCTGCTACAGAGATGCACAGATGGCATCTCCTCGCTGTATCACCACTATGTTGCATAATTGAGCTCAGAGTTAACAGGAGACTGTGCTCAGTTGTTGTCAGGATCCGTCTTTAGCATGATATGCTTCTCTTTTGAGGTGCCTGAGGAAAAAAAGTAAAAGAAAGAAAGGAAGGAAGAAAGAGACAGACAGAAGGAAGGAGATGATGAGGCCACTTACCCAGCACAGTGAGCGTGAGCAGAAGGTTCTTGAACAATTTGGAGCAGATTTTGGCACATTTCGACTGGGGCCTGGCCTCGATGGGCTCCAGGTGACTCTCGTGCATCCTCACCTCAACTTGTTTAGGCATACTGTTGGCACTGCAACACAGAGGAACAACAACTGAGAAGGCTTTTTTTTGGGGGGGTCCACTTTTATCATCCAAACTATCATGCCATACAGTATTTCTTATGACTGTATGTGACATGATCATAATTAGCCATCTGTGGCCATTTTAAATAAATAAACGAATAAATGAATGAACGAATGAACGAATGAACGAATGAACGAATGAACGAATGAACGAATGAACGAATGAACGAATGAACGAATGAACGAATGAACGAATGAACGAATGAACGAATGAACGAATGAATAAATAAATAAATAAATAAATAAATAAGGCTCTGTAGTGAATTTTAAAATGGCATAAAATGACCCAAAGAAATGTGTTAATTATAAATGTCAAGCATTCAGGTTCAAGTTTGCTCATGGTTACTTTATCATACAACAGATGGAGGCTATAACTTCAAGCTTCTGCTTACAACAGAGGAATGGTTTCACGTATTTAATTGAATGAGAGGTGATGTTCCATTACGGAGAGCACAGAGCAGTTTTCTGCACTTCTGAGAGATGTGTGAATGAATTTGTCACAGAGAGCAAGACCCAGCTGTGAGGCAGGTGTTCAACGTCTTCGTCAGAGAAAATGGAGGAAAAAAAACCTAAAAAACGAGGCATCGTGGCAAAATACTCATCATTCCTGTAACAAGTACCTAACAATGTTTTCAAATTATCCTGCTTGGTTCGACAACCTTTTTTTTTTTTGTCTCTGAAGGAATAAAAATGCGTGTGCTGCAATTCTTTTCCCAGTGATGGATTACAAAGAAAAGCAAGAAGGAAATAAAGTCACGTTGACCTTTGATCTCACCCCTGGGGCTCATGGCTGAAATCACACAATTAGGTCCTTTAGTCGTGAGGTAATTGTTTCTCTTTCCTCCTCAAACTCACTCCCCTATAGCCCACTATGGAGTCAAAACACTTCACTTACTAACTATACCAGCTGTCAAGATTTTCTTCAGCTTTTCAAAGCGTATTTCATCAAAGGAGCTGTCGTCAGTGGGCCTCGTGTGGAGAAGTTCCCCACAACCAAAGGCTCGTCATGGTGTTGTTATTGTTGTGTAAGTCGTCGCCAATCATTACACATGAACACGCGCGCACACTTACACACACCTCCACCAGCTTTGTGTGCTACTGCACTGAAAGCTTGACTATAGGAAGACCACCTGGTCTGCTTCCAGGCACACAGATGGACCGGTCCTATCTCCTCTTATTAATTTCAAAGTGAAGTGTGAAATGCAGAAAGTGCACGCAGACAGCAGGAAAATAACAGCCACTATAACTCTGTGTTATTTCATACAAAGCTGGAGGAATTTGTAAGAACTTCAGAAATAAAATAATTGGGAAAAAAATATGCGGTCATGAGTAATCCCAATCCCATAAGAGTGATGAGAGCTGCTAATTGAATTTCCCCCCTTTTACTCTTCCTTTCATTATTTTTAGCACTAAGAGAGGAAGCAGGCGATATTCTGTCATGATCCTCTCATTAGCACTTCTCTCACCGAGTCAGAGACGGATGAGGGAGCAGGTTTGTGTGACCAAAAGAAAGATGAATGTGAAAAGAAACTAAGAATAATCCAAGTTCTATATTTTATTCTATATTATTATTATTATTATTATTATTATTATTATTATTATTATTATTATTATTATTATTATTGTTATTATTTATATATATAGTTTGAAAAAGCTATGTGTTTATTGCTCTTGTACATAATTTCATATTTTGATTCATATTTTATGATTTTAGAATTAATCATCTGTGTCCTAATGACAAAGATTGAGGTACTGAGCTTAAAACGTTTTCAGTGATCATTTGTCAGTTCAATGGGTGTAAGAGCTTCTCTATAGTGCTTTTAAAAGCACTATAAAGTCAGTGTGGTGATAATAGAGTATCATCAAGTAAATGTATTTGACTAATTGGATTTAATGGAAAGAATTTAGTAAAAATGCGTCATTTTGACGTGTGCACACACCGCTTTTTTTCTTCTTCTCAGTCTGTAAGCGGGATCATCTTTTAAACCAGTTAATCTGGACTGAGGGCTTAGCCACATCAATTGCATTACAGAACCGTAAAGCCATGAAAAATTAATGACGGTCTTAACCGGACTACAAGCGATACCCAGATTATGTACAATCTCAACTGGAAGACGTAAAAATATTGACAGTTCTGGCTCTACTTTCGCTTGCACAATAAACTGAAGTCTTGAACAAAAAAGTAAAGTTAGTTCAAACATTCTGCTGACGCTAAAGCTAAAAATGCACTTTACTTACTTCATTTCGGGTGGAGTTGAGGTAAGTGCTATATACATTGACCTCCAAGCTCCAAGCTTTGGTATTTAAATCAGCAAGTGTTTGCACAAATCTCGACTACTCCATCCAAAAACGTTGCCAGATGTCAGCAGATGAGGTCCCAGGTACAGCTGGCAGCTGAAAACACCAGAGCTGTTCTGACAGCTCGCCGCTCTCAGCTGTCCCCGTAATCGCTCAAAGCATCCACAGAGAAGCAAGTCAACACGGTCCAGACGACAGCTTCAGCCACAGCCACAACCTGAATTGCCCCATCCCGATGTCTGTTACCCCCCCCCCCCCCCTCCCCCCCCCCCACACACACACCCACCCTCAACCGCCCCCCCTGACTCCACCAACACCCACAAGCAGCTACACTTCAAGAACACACACAGACATACATAATCATCAAACTTAGAAGTAAATGAATAGAAACAAAAAAAGAAGAAGTGGAGGGAGGAGTCAATATCTGAGCTTAAGAGCCAAATCCCAGAGGGTCCCTCCATTCCCTGGACACTGTAATCCCCCCAGAGTGTATGCTCCCAGACTCATCTAGCTAACGTGGAAAGCTCGAGAGGCCAGGCTGGAGATGAGCATGATGGTGCTTGCTAATGGCACAATGTGGACAGTAGTGCTTTGTAAGTACTCCTTTTGCCGAGAAGGGAATAAATGACAGGAGAATGATGGATAAGAGATTTGCTATCCATAATGTTTTGCTGGCTTTGAGGTCATCTTGTTGAACAGAGGATGAGAGTTTAATGTCGATTGCTCTCTGTAGTTAAAACAGCATTTATCACCGGGTTTACATTCACTGTTTAGATACTCCATTACGTAATGAATAAGGAACACTACATACAAAAAAAGGCCCACACATGCAGATCACACACACACTTCAACATATAGATATATGTATTCCCACCATTCATTCAAACTGCACAGTGCTTAACTCCAAAGCCTAAATGAACCATGTGATTCATATGAGGATGGTGTCACGCTGATTTCCCTCTAGTCTCCCAGCAGCATGGGACTTCACATCGTATTGAGCAGTATCACATTATTCTAATTAGGGAAATGTGTTGGAAAGCTATTTCCTCTTCAAACAAATGACCAACTGCAAAACAAAAGCCAGAGGAATGCCATCTTGTCTGTAAAGGTTGTGTCATGAGAAATCACTCATCCTAAATCCCTTGACATGTCATACTGATTCAAAGGGCTCTCTCAGGGAAAAGGGGTGCATTTCCAGGATGAGAGCAAGGGACTAGGATAGAGAAGAAGGGGTTACAGGGGGGAGTAAGAGGGACACTAGGGGAGAAAGGGCTACCAGGGTCACAGCAGCACCTCTCAGCCAAAAGAGGGGCCTGTGAGGGGAAGGCCGAGGCTGCCATCCCTGCTCTTGGCTGGTACCATGTGAAGCTCTCTGCTTCCTCTCTCTTCCTTCTGAGGGGCTTTGTTTCACATGCAAACAGTGGCAGTGGCCTCAACTCGCCCGGCCAAGCACTGCATCCAAACTGGCAGGGTCGAGAAAAGAAGGGAGGGGGGGGCAAGGGTATAGCGGGCGGGTGTGGGGGGTGGGGGTGGGGGGGTGGGGGGGTTGGGGGGGTGGGGGGGGGGGGGGCACTGGGCATGTCCAGAATACCAGTTCTTTCAGGCCACTGATGTCATGCCTGTGCCCACCGTGGGAGAGCAGCGGAGGGACCAAGGCGCCCCTTTCTCTTTTCCCCTCCACAGTCTCTTTTTCCGGGATGAATGAATCTTTCAGAAGCGGCACTCCATTGTGTCCCATAATCGACGGCGATTATCCCAATTTTATGCAGCCTTCCCAGTGCGAGGAGGTTCCCTGAGTGCTGGCATTGAGGGCCGCTGCAGTGCAGTAAGGACCACGAGGGGTTGTCCTAGCAACACACTGTGGCTTAGAGAGAAAAGGGATGAAGGGGGAAGAGGAAGCTCACAGCCACACACATACCCAGCGCACAAACACATCCTCTCCACAAACACTACACATGAATGGTGTGTGTCTTCAAACAGAAAGACACGTTTTATCTTCACCACACTACAGCCAGAGAAAAAAAAAAAAAAAAGAAAAAAGTTTGACAAACTTTACATGACACCGCACTCGGCTGTTGTTCTGCTTTATCAGTACAAGCTCCTGTCACATGTTTTGATCTACACTGCCACTCTTCCTTTCACATCATGTACTCACACAAATAGTCAACATGTTTGCATTGAAGTCTGATTCTGTGGTTATACTTGTCTCATTGTGGTTGTTGCGGTCCATGCGACAACACAGAGGGAGATGTAAATGAGAATACGAGTTTCCCACTGGTCTCTCGAGGGGCCCATTGCCCGTCCTCGTGATTGGTGCATCACAATATATTGTGAGGTAAAGACAACTGGAGCTGAGCCAGGCCCCGGATATAAACTGGCCCCTCTGGGCCTCACAGCCACTTGCATTACAGTGGGAAGAAATGGGCTCACACATACTGGCTGCCTAGGAGCTGTGAACCAACCACACCAACGCCCCCTCAAAAAGGAAGGTCTCAGCAAACACTTCAGGTTGTGCTGTGCATAGGAAGTGGGAGATAAATTCCAGGATCCCAAGAAAGGGAAGCTTTGTGTCTCTACGGCTCTCAACTATGTATCCTGAGATGGTCGTTGGGATGAATACATTCATTGACGGATAGTGATAGAGAGATGTCTCTTGCAAAACCATTTTCCCATCGGGAAAAGCTGTCTGAAAACTTTACATTATCAAGTGCGAATACCAGACCACAATAGATGCATTGCTTTCACTTTACAATCAGTGCGCCTATTTTCTCAAGCATCTGTCCAGATTTAAATTTAATTAAGCTCTCAGGTGTTTAATTTCTTGGTAAAGTTTTAAAGATGTAAGAAAAGTTGTCAGTTGTATGACAGCTTTATTTTATATCTAAATCTGATCTGCATTGTGTTCTTATCTGGTTGTAAAGAAACTTATTTAAAGTGCACATAATCCAGGATCGATAAGTGGAGTGTCCAGTTATTAGATTTTGTATCACTGAACTCAAACCTCTTTCCTCTTGATCTAAGTTCATTTAAGAGAGTGGATGCACAGAGTCACACTGTGGTCCACTTGAAAGCCGTCTTGAACTACCTCCAAGTGAGCCCTGGAGTGAGAGTAAAATCTGATCAAAGACTGGAGTGGAGCCAAAGGAATTGCACATTGAAAGAAGCAGATTTTTGCTCAAATCACCCCGGTCTAATCAATTGCTGTCCCTGACTGTTTTTTGCACTAAATTAAAAGGAGTTAATGGATAACTGGTGAGCAAGTGACACTTTCAAAAGGACATGAACCTATAACACCAAACAATATGTCAATTTGGAGTTCTATTTCAAGTTTTATTTCGCAGTAATAAAGCAAAGATATTCACGATAACATGATAAAAAGGATATGTACTGTATATATAGAGAGAGATTTATTTATTTACTTTTACAGTTGCTGCGATGTGTCACTTTAAATGTGTAAAAATGTGTGTTTTCAATTGCATAATAGCTGTAAGGATTTCCTTCTGATCAGTGTCTTGACTGTAGAGGGTTATCCCTGAAAGCATTTGAGCAGTCTGCCACTGAATAGCTGAGCCTTACAAAGCAGGTATTCAGTACCATGGTCAGAGACACAGCCTCCGGCCTTAGCACAGGTCAAACTGACTCTCCGAGGTGCTGCTGAAGTGGCTTTCATGCACAGCTGATCCTGAGGTTAACATGTGCCTTCACTCTTTCCTGAATGCAAGTCACTCTTCTAACTTTGATAAAAAAAAATAAGCAGGCAGGTTTTCACATCCACCTGGACGTTTTAATATGCCCTCACTCAACAATGACATGTAAAAAGCTTCAGTTTTTATCTTCAACACAATAACGTTTTCTTTCTGTTTATACCACATTCAGGATTTTTCACTATGATTGTACAATCAGTGCGCATCACCATCCAGGCAGTAAATAAATCGCTCATACGTGCCTTTCTTTCAGTATCCGGTAAAGTTTCCCCTTTGTTTAGCACAACTCTTTGTGTCCATAATGAGGGAGTCATTAGAGTGTGTCTCTGCGAGTGCTGAAGCTGGACTCTGCATAGGTCTCTCACATGTGACCAGTCCCACTGTAATTACGTCCTGACAGCCCATTACTCCAGGGCCTGCTTGTCACTGGACTAAACGAGGTGATTTCAAATCATCTGCATAATGTATGAAAGAGACATTAATTTGATTATGTAATTCAGCCATTACCTACTTCAAGCTGGGGGCTACAGATAAGAACACATCAAAGTCTTATTTATTTTTTTTATTAAAAAAAGAGATTTTAAGGTCATCTATGCTTAAACCTCTGATCTTCCCATACAATGGATCAACATTTAGATTCCTCCCTTTTTCTTTCATAATGTTCTAAGAGTCTTAACTGTGATGCTATGTTTGCTGTTGGGTCCTTCTAAGCTGCCACCAAAAGGATTTTGTTACTGCTCATCCAATATCCCTTATTCCCCAGCCCCCATCGTCAGCCCACAGCTGCACAGATGAAAGATCAGCGGAGAAAAGAAGATCATCCATAGTCATGTCAGATGCTACTACTGTACTTCTCCAAACCTCCTCTATCAGATGATGGCTTACATCCCTACTGCAGACACTCTCATTTCTCATCTCGCTCCTCCTGCTCCTGTGTTCATGCCGGCTGCATATGAAGCAAAGCCACAGCACTATCATTAGCAGAGGCGCATCTGTTTAACAGAACTTGCAGTACGGCGGCACACAGCTTTTGATGGCTTCGGTCCGATTCCCCACCGGAGCTCATTAAATCAGCCAGTAAGGCAGGACCACCCCACCCCCTACTACAACCACCACTACAGTATACCCGCTATAACTGAGGGGGGGATGGCAGAGAGGGGTGGGAGGGCTGAAACGACAAGAATGCCATAGAAAGATAGATGAGTAACAATGTATGGGGGAAGGGTGAATGAAAAAAAGGGGGAGGGTAAAACGAGGAAGGTGTGGCTGGTGAAGGTAAGGACGGAGACAAAGGAATGAGAGTGCAAACAGATGTAAAAATGAGTGAGGTGGAGGAGACAGTGTTGGATCGAGGGCGGATGGACCGACGTGGACAAAGAGACAAAGCATGCATATTTACTGTAGGTGAAGGGCTCCTGTGCTATCAGTGGATAAATGAAGAGATGACATCTGTTTTAGGCAGCTGGCCCCATGAAATGGGATTACAGCACAAATCACATTTCATACATCACTGGACTCACCTGACACACTCTCAAATTTAAATGAATGTAGATGGTGCGTTAATGATCACAGTCAATCCCACCAAAAGCACCAATTTAACCACACATGCACACATAAGATACTGCACTCTTTTATTTCTGATCATAAATCTCTGCAGCGCCAATCCCACGGTATAAGAAGTGAGGTGAGCGTGGGTTACAGTCTTGTTCAGAATTTGCCAATAAGAGGACTAAGGAGGATGGATGTTCTCTCACTAATTAAACACTGGAGTCTGTAGGGGCTGAGCGCAGCCTGGAACAGTGGCCCTGCCCCGCTCTCCTCACACCACCCCACAGTGTTGACAAAAAGGGCATTCCTGCACACACATACACAGTCACAGAGGCCTCATTACATCAGCCAGTGAAGCCCAGTGACCACACACACACACACACACACACACACACACACACACACACACGCCCACATAAGCATATATTTTATATACCTCAGTTACGAGGAAGTGCTTTAAATGAGAGGAAGAAAACGTTGTTTTGTTTTTTAAATCCAACAATTACATAATTCAAAATGTATATGAAAGCTTGAAGGCATTTTTATTACTTGTTTTTGGACCTCCTTGTTTTGTTTTCTCACAAGTTTGTCCATCATCTTTGAGGTACTATAAAACATTTAACCAAGTTTGATTGATTTATTGATTGATGATAAGGTCTCTTAGTTGGTCTCTCAGTTGGTTGATTGATTTGAATCATCCTCTATCTTGCTCAAATTAAGATAATGTGATCATTCTAAGGTTTGAGTGCAGCCAGATAAAGTCAGATGAAAGCCATATTTTAGCGTTCAGCTGTGACGTCAATACGACATGAGCTCATCGAACAATAACATATTCTTGCTATAAACAGTCCTCAAACTGTTCTGGTGAAAGTCAATACAACTAAGAGAAACCCTGACATTCAATATATGAAAAAGTTTTGCTTGGTTCAAACGTTTCTTCTGTGCCTTTGATGTGTGAGACACCAAATTCACTAATTAGATAGGATACTATAGCTATTACTCTAAATATACTTTGAAATACTTGTAGACCTGGCGTATATATTTTAATGCAGTCTAACGACCACTTCTAAATGCGATCCACTTATGGACTGTGTTTATTTGTCTCGCTTTCCAATTAGGACACTGCTCGCCCAATGCGTCTCCGTCTGTGTAGGGAAACATACAACATCAAGGATGACCAGAACAAAGTGTGGAAATCAGGGAGGTGAGACCGAGCTGTCAGCCTCACACTCTCTCATGTGTGTAGCATTTTTTCTACAGTATGCAACTCTCTCGCTCATTATCTTCTCACTCTTTTTAGTTGCTTTCCTCTCCTTTTCTTCATACACACAGCCGAACACATGCTATACATTAATAAAACATAGAAATAAACAAACATAACATTTACAGCAAAGGGAGGTGTTTGGACCGAGCTTTGGTCCTGGTTAGTTGCTGTGTTGCCTCAGAGAAGCTGCGCATAGTGAAACCTGAAATTTCAGGTCACCCAACACAACGGTGAGAAAAATTCTATGATGATATAACAATGAATCTTGTCAATTTCTGTCCCACATTTACTCAACTCAAACCTCAGGCTCCTGTTTCTCAGCTGTCCTTTCAGCACCACGTCACACATGCACGCACGCACAAGCACAGTGCTTCCTGACCCGCATTGCCACCTATAAACCGTACTTTTCTCATATTCCTAAAACACTGGGAAAATAAGAGCTAAATGTTTTCTGTTGCAAACTGTTGTCACGTGTTAAATGCCAGAGGGAAACCTCGGCTGTTCTTCAGTTCGTTGTTTTTCTTTCCGTGTCATTACTTGTTGCACACTTTGTCGAACTATGTAAACATGTCTTTAGTCGCAGGCAGCACAGGAATGCCATTGAGAGCGAGCGCTCAAGTAGGCTTTTTCCACCACCTAATTATGACAGCCTACGTGTAGTCGCTGTCACAAGCTTGAGGCAAAAGCGTTTTCAACACATTTCCACTGTTTGATCCCGGCCAAATCCCCACAGAGCACACAACTTAGCGAGCTCAGAGGATAGTAAACCCCCATCAGTTGAGATTTAAGGCATACAAATTCCCCCAAACCCTGGCTCATGGTAATCCTTGGACTATAGGAGGAATCCCATGGTCCTCTGTTGTGTCAGTGTATTCGAACGATTGTGTACAATGTGAAGCACAAAAACTGATTTCAATTTATGAGAAATGAAAAGAAATCTCCTTTAGATCTTAATTGTTTTCACTAGCTCTGCTGCAGCTCTTCATTCAGATTTTGCACAGTGAAAACAGTGTGTTTAATTGTTTTTAAATTGAAGTAATGGTTGAAAATACGTCCATAAAATTGTTATTGACTCAATCAATTTGCCAAGACTGATAAGTCGATTTGCAGTAAAGTTAACATTTTACACCTTTCAGCAATTAAAGGTTCGCCAAATAACATGCTCAAAGACATTATACTGAACTAGAAATCACAATCACTACAGCACAATCAAGGCTGAAAGTGTATTGTTGAAGCTTTAGAATAAAAAAAAAAAAGATTCCTGCATTGATGCCACAGTGTGTCATCAATAAGATTCAGGTAATTGAATGATCAAAGTGGAATTTTGTGTGGGGTGAAACGTGGCCTCATTTAAGGAGGGGACTTTTATCCCTTTAAACATTTTACCAGTGGTGTGACAAAATGGCTTTTCATTAGTGCTTTTTAAAGTTTTGTTTTAAAGCATGATCAAACTGTTTTGGCTGACAATTGCCTTTTGCATGGACGTTTGGATGCTCCATCAAACACACAGTGACAGTTGCACACAGTTTGATGCAGTGTTGCCCAAACCTGCCACTGGAGGGTCATCGTCCGGCATGGGCTCCAATAAAACCTGATTTACTGGACTCAGGTGTATTGGAGCAGTGAGACATCAAATCATAAACAATCATGATCCTGAACCTTCCAAGATAAGGGCGGACAAAAGTGAATCAGGGAATCGAAATACTAAGATAGATAGACAGATAGACAGACAGACAGACAGACAGACAGATAGATAGATAGATAGATAGATAGATAGATAGATAGATAGATAGATAGATAGATAGATAGATAGATAGATAGATAGATAGATAGATAGATAGATAGATAGATAGATAGATAGATAGAGCTCCTAATTAACCAGTACATAATGTGGTGAGCCAAAACCTTCTAACAAAAACCCTCTCTGTGTTCATCAGCCATTGAGGCAAGCCGCTCTTGGAACACGCCACCTCTACTAGAATAATGGGCCACTTTACAGCCCTCCAAGTTAGTTCACAGAATCTAGAGCTGGGAAACCGCTTGCACAGAGTTCATGAGGAGGAGGGGCAACTTAATTGTTTCGTCCGTTTTTGTTTTTGTAACCCCCCCCCCCCTTTTAATTCGGAAAAGAGGGCTGACAAACAGGCAATGAACGGGATTGTTGTGTGTTCCACTGGACAAGCGGGTGAGGTAAACAAAACTGGACTGTAGAGTCTATCAAGTGGAGCTCGTCGGGGTGGGATAGGCTGAGCGGTGGGGAGCAGCACACATGCAGAGTGGGGATTGGTCAGGGATCGGTGTGTAGGAGGAGTGACGGCCACTGCCAGTTTTGGGGGAGAGAAGGATAGAGAGGGGTGACGGTAAAGGGTCCTGAGGGAATCTGGAGGTACACAGAGAGAGAGAGAGAGAGAGAGAGAGAGAGAGAGAGAGAGAGCGAGAGAGAGAGAGTAAAGAAGGGGGCTCAGTCCGGAAGCAGTGGGAGGCGGACATGGGTGCTGAGGTTACTCTTCCAAGTGTGGGCATTGTGTTTAGTGCTGCAGTTCTCATGCATGCCCCATTTTGGCTCCCTAAAATGTCCAAAAGTGATGGAGCTCTCCGCGATTAAGCGGACAAGTGGCAGCTCCGCTTTGCGCTCCCACAGCTCGAGCTATTTACATACTCAAGAGGAACATTAATGCCGGCCGATTCCCCCAAGGCTGAACAAAGAAGCACATAAACCTACCTCTGAGGCCCATTGCGCACTTAATTGAGGATTTGTGGAAGAGTAAAAAGGGGCAAAGGAAGAGGAAGGTGGGCACGCATGGGAGGGATACTGGGTAAAGTGGGAGATGACTTTCATCTTATTTTAATTGGAATTTTTTTGGTATTATTTTAAGCTCAACTTTAATTGTTTTTCATTTGTTCACTGTGCATATAATCAGATGTGGACATAACACCTCCTCCCATTTTTGCCCCAGGATGCAAACGTCCCAATGCATTTTTTTCTCTATTCATTCAAGGCCTGTCAAGAGTATATATATGAAAAACAGTCTCTCTCTCTCTATATATATATATATGAATATCAAAATAAACAGTATTTATGTGCTTCAGTAACCATTTTCTAAACGAAAGCCATTTAAAGCTGCAAGTGGAAAAGTTTTTTGAATAAAGTAGTACTTTTCCACTTTATAGACATAAAGCCATCAGATAGAAAGTTCACAGAGACGCAACAAAAGCAGGACTCGGCTCCGTATGATAATCAGTGTGAATCTGTCAGAATAAATCTTGTGACAACTGTTCAGATGAAGTCTCCTATTTGTTTTGGACAAATCACCTAATGTGCTTTAATTATGATTCCTTTGTTGCCGCCACAATAAGCCGATTGTCCGCGGTGGCATGGTTCTTCGGTGCCAGGAAAAAAAAGGGGGGGAAAAAAAACAAAACAAAAAATGAGACCCCCACTGTCCTGCCGCCTCTTCCCTTTACCAATCACTCTCTGAGCATTTTCATGACTCCCCCCGTTGACCTGAATTCCGATGCAGCAGGTGCCAATGGGATGTGGGCGGTTTGGGGTTTTCAGGGAGGGGGACAGTGGTGCTGGTAAAGAGGTGGGTGGGATGAGATCCTCACTGTACCAGTAATCACTGACTCAGTCCCCTCAGGGGCGGGGGGGGGGGGAGGCCCTCTGCCAGTATCTGAATGGCTTACCTTATTCTTTCAAAACAGAATGCATATCTGTGTACCCTAACAAGAAAATTCAGGGATTTATAATTTCATTTCAAGACTTGTTGACCGAATATATTTTTTGTTTTTTTTGGTCAATAGTGCACATACTACTCTGAATGTTACTTATGACATGTGTCCAGCAGATGAAGCCCAAAAAAACCTGCAAAAACAAAAAACACATGGTCTATGTACAAGTCAGAGGGCCACATGTAACCTCTTGCAATGTCTATAAAATATCGAATTATGTTTTCCACAAGCTTCACTTGGGCTGGAAGGCACAAATAGTAAAATCAAAATTGAATCATAAACCACCTTCCAAAATGGCAGTAAATGGAGAGCAATGTAAAATATTGCAAAACACAGTGTCGTTTTTCTTCACTGATTGTTGTCTTTTTAATTATGTATGATACCTTCTATGTTTAGATTGCATCACATGTTGTTTTTTTTCCCTTGTTTTATTTCACCAGGGCAAACCCCTCTCTGTATATACTGTATCTGCAATGGAGTAAACCTACTCGCAATGAAATATGCATTTGTTTTTGCTGAATTGGTGGCATGTCACCAGTATCAGGTGATTTCCTTTACCTGCATTTTTAGTACTTGGGCAAAAGTACATTTTCTCAGTAAAAGATCAATCTGAAACCAAATTTAGAGTTTATAGAGCAGAACAAGAGGCGATGTTTCCTCCTTGCACACTTCAGATTTAAATTGCTACTAAAAGCCAGCTGGGTAAAGTAAGTGTTCATTAAATGCTAACCACACATGGCTCTACTTTAGAGGGTTTGTTTTCTTCCCTGACACATCAACACAGATTATATGGGCAGTTTATACTCCTGTCTCATAGTGAAAGTGAATAAGTGCCTCGACCATGACCAACCGAGATCTATCGTTTTGCCGCCCAGCAGCAGTCTCGCTCGGGGAATGCCTGTGTTTCTGTTCCTGTGCAGTCATACAGAAGTGAAGGGAGCCAAGCTCTTTGTTTGGTCAACCCATGGGAAAGGCCTCACTCTGTTCAGGTCTCTGAGAAACGAAACACTGATTCTATAGGCAAGAATACACAAGCAAAAAAAAAAAGCAAAAAAAAAAAAAAAAGAGCATGTGTCCCCACTTCCATATACTGGAAAGATTCGCAAACGGGATGCAGTGATGAAGTGGAGGGAATCTGGATGATATTAAGGTAATTGGTTAGGATTTAAATGAAAGGGACAGCGGGAAGAGGAAGAAGAGTATTGAGAAAAGTGCAAAGAAGAAAGAGAGAGAGAGAGAGAGAGAGAGAGAGAGAGAGAGAGAGAGAGAGAGAGAGAGAGAGAGAGAGAGAGAGAGAGAGAGAGAGAGAGAGAGAGAGAGAGAGAGAGAGAGGATAGACAAGCATGAGGGTGGTAAATAGTGAAAAGAGGAGCTGGATGGCACTTTGGCAACTTCAGTGTGTTCCCAGGAGGATTACTTAAGCACAAGATGCCACAGACTGCCACCAAGACCACAGAGGAGCTTCATGAATGGACACGCACGCACGCACGCACGCACGCACGCACGCACGCACGCACGCACGCACGCACTCACTCACACACACACACACCTCCGTAGATGTCTCCCAGTGTCTGTTTCACCTGTTTGTTCTCTTCCCTTCCTTTGACTTCTACTATCTTTTTCTCATTTCACATTCCTACACTTGTCCCAGCTTGATCTTCATGTCCTCTTTAGTTCCACACCCACTTAGTTGTTTTGTTTTTTTTCCCAGAATCCTTCTGCCTTCTGGCTTTTCCAGGCAGCAGTGATAGGAGAGGCTTGACTTGTCCGCTCACAGACAGGTAACATATGCTCCATCTCCTGGCTTTCTATGCAGCCCTTCACTTGCACAAGCAGAGCTCTCTATTCAGAGAAAATGATGTCTCTAGAAGGAGAAACAGGCCACCTTCTCTGTTACTCACTTCATCTTTTAGCCATTTGCCTGTTTACAGTTCTATATTTTACTGTCTGTCCTCCCCATCTCTTTGTCTCTGTGTCCCTCCTACATTATAACTCTCTCCCACTGAATCTCACACTTCTGGCAGTGTAAAATCTCGGTTTGTCTGGCAGAAGCTGAGGTGTTTCCACATTGTTCTGATATTTTATTGTTTTAACCGGCACTAAGAGGGGAGCGTGTCCAAATTAATTCAACTCAGCTCACGGCTTTTCAAGCTTTCAAGTAGGCAGGCCACATAAAGTTTTTAAATTGACAGATTAGAGCAATTTGGTGACAACACTGCATTATCAGGTTTGATTACCTCTGACATTCCTATAGGATTCAATTATTTATCAGTACACAGTGAAGATTAAATTTCAGTTTTAATTATTTCATGTCTCCTTACTGGTGATGTCTCATTTGCCATCTGGTCTTATGTTCCCAGCCACCCCAGATTGTTCCAGACAAACTCACGTCGGTGTTTCCTATATGAATCCTCAAGCACCTCAGATTATTTCAATCAATCCATAAAACTGCTCCTATTGATTGATGAAATTTAATTTCTGCAGAGGAGCACGGTCGATGAGTTAGTCGACGTATAGATTTTTGCCAATACGCCACTGATTCTTTTTCCTTTCCGTCGTTTTCACCCTCATCTTCTCGACTGCCATCCCCTTTTGTGTTTGTGTTTGTGTGTGTGTGTGTGTGTGTGTGTGTGTGTGTGTGTGTGCGTGCGTGCGTGCGTGCGTGCGTGCGTGCGTGCATGCTCGCGTCTGTGCGTGCGTTTCCATGCAAACACCTCTCCTGCCTGCAGTACCCTGAGTGTTGTCTCCCCTAATTAAAACATCTTCACAGATGGTTAACATAGCAGATTCGAAGAAAGACGAGTTTGACTCCTTTCAATTGCGGTGGGAGATGAGGGACGCCACAGGGTCTTGTCTTGCTTGAGCACGTGTCTGTCTGTGTAGGTTGTCTTTGCGGGAATATTCCTGTGTGACGACTTGGGGTGTATTTATACGCCGCACGGGCTGTTACTTTTATCATTTCAGTTTGCACTTAGTCACTTCCAACTGTTCACTGAGATATTTTAAGAATCGCGGCCAAGTGTTGCTGTCGAAAATGTTCTATATTGTCACTCTTGTACTTTATGTACTTCATCCCATATATTCATACAGTGCTTTCTTCTCCCATTCTTTAATTTCTAAACGGAATGAAATAGAAAAGACAATGAAGAAAAGAAAAGGATGAAAGAGAACAAAAATAGTCTTGAAAAAAGAAAATGGTTTTCTGATTATGGCTCTATGAGATAAAAGTGCATAAACCTGCTCACACTAATGATGTCTTCTGTATAAAGGGATGCTAAATATTGACATAATGAGATCACACACATGCCTATTGCAGTAGATATGAATTCTCACTTTGTGAATTTGTTGTTATGACTGCATCTCACCCGGATGCTTTGCACATTTAAAGAATAGAAGAAGATCCGGTCCCAACGGATTCAGGACACGGGTGTATATATCAAATGAATCATTTTCCCTTTTAGCAAGTGTGAGCTCGCCTCAAATGTCTGTTGTGTTCATTCATGTAAGGCAGCAAATGCCACAGTGCAGTAGTTTTGAGAGCAGCCTCTGGGAAAAGGACAAAACGCATTAGCTGCATGGACACTTTCCCAGCAATTACACTGAAGGCTTCTTCAGATCCCGTCCCTGTGACACACTGCACATGGTACCGCCAGCTCGCCCCCTCCAATGCCCATTGCAATCCACCATGCACTCTCATCTAGGCAAGGAGAAGCGCTGCTTCTCAACCAGGTTGCATCCATCACCGTCCTGCTCACAGGAGCGTCCACAAACACATCCAGAACACTTTCTTTTTTTTCATTTTTTTTTTCAAGACAAGCCAAGACTGATGTAGAAGGCGATCAACTGAGTGTACCAGGAGAGATGGTTTCCATGGTGACAATGATGGTGCGATTGGAAAACTGCAAGTGTGCGTGTGTGCGTCTCGGTCCACGTGCGCGCACTTCCGCGTGCATGCGTTTTAACGTGAAGGAGGGAAAGGGCTTCAACGATTGGCTTAAGAGGTGGGTGGCGTTAGAAAGGTGGAAAAGGAGTGCTCAGATTCTCCTACGAGGAGCCCCTCTTCGTCTTGTATAAAAATTAAAAAGCTTCTTTTCTTAGTGGCGCAACAAAAAAGAAAAGAAAAATGACGGGAATTTCGAGGAATACCGCACTGCATGGTCATTTTGCAACACATATTCTCAATGACAGCTTGCAAAGTGCAAACAACATGCAGCAATCTTTATCTCAGTAAGCTTTTCAGCCTGCAGTGTGCATTATTTATTAGACCAGAGCAGGCTTTGCAGCCACAAGTCAGTTTTCAACTTGTTGACTAATGTTCCCATCGAGATCTGCACAAAACAAAAAAAAAAAACTGTTAAAACTACAGTGTAGTTTTCACGAAGTTGTAAAGATATTTCACGGGGTTTACTTAAAAAACAATTAAGCCAGCAAAACGGGCAACTTTACACCAAAAAGCAATGCGCAAAGAGAGTGGAAAGTGAAACATTGCGCGTTTGGATTAACCAAACCCAATAGAAACTTTCTGGGACACAAGAGGGGGAAAAAAATACTGTACTTTGAGTTTTATGTCTCACATATTGCGACCAACGTGCTGGCCAAGGCTGCAGTCAACTAAAATCACAACAACACGTTATCCCTCTCTCAGGTCTCTCAGGTCTCTCAGGTCGCTCCATGCGCAACGTTCATTTGTAAAAAAAAATAAAAAATCTCTGCAATCTCTGTTCATTTAATGCAAATCAGTGTCATTTTGTTTGAGACACCCGAAGAGAAAGATGAATATTTCCAGCGTGCCTCGTGTAATACCATGCAATCTCAAAGCAGTGCGCGCCTGGATTTTTCTCAGCAGGTTGTTAGTATTTTTCTAACCAGCCTACCTGGACTAGGAATAATCAAAAAACATAACAGGAATAGACCCCACTGGTCAAAGAACAATTTGGATTTGGATTTTTTTCGAAGGGTTCAGTCAATCTGCAGACATGCTCCTGTGCACCTGCAGGGATTTCTCAATTAAAAGATTCACCTCTGTTTATCTGTTATATCTGTCACAAATGACGATAAAGACAAGCCATGTATTTTCAAACAATAAATAAATCTCCCCCATATATAGGGTATCCGTCCATCCATCCGGTCTATAGGCTCAAATGATAAAATGAATCATGAATAAAATAAAATAAAATTAAATAAACCCTAAACAGCATCCTACCTTTGTTGCAGACGGTGATGTAAAAAGTTTTGGGTGCTGTCCCTTTGCTGGGTCTTGTGGCATCCGCTTCAGAGAGGTGGTCAGCCTGCTGCAGAGTGCAGAGGGGAGCAGCAGAGCGCACAGCCGTCCAGGACAGGAGCGCTTCAAGCGACCAAACGGGGGGGATTTTTTTCTGTCAGTAAAATCCGAGGAGCTCCGCAGCTCAACGATCCCGCTGAATGAGCTGAGCCTCACCTCACTCCTTTGCGCTTTACCTCGCCCCCCCCTCCCCTCCCACCGCAACCCCCCCCCCCCCCCCCCCCCCCCTGCACTCCCTCCCCCCTCTTTGTCTCCTCTCCATGGGAATGTCAGCTCCCGTTGGTGGAGGATGCAGCGTATACCGTACCCATTTTTCGTCTTCTTCTTTTTTTTTTTTTGTCTTTCTCTCTCCGTGTGTGTCCGCGACCCCTCTCTATCTATCCATCTCTCTCTCACACACACACACACATCCAAGTACGATCCGCTGTCAAAGTTCATGAGAAACCTGTTTTTAAAGACATGCACAGAGAGCCGGATCTGCCTTATTGCATGAAAATTCAACAAACAAAAAAAACCCACACATACATCTCCACCGGAGAAAGTATCCTAATTAAGTCGTGGATTAACTATGCAGAGGCTGTGCTGCATGTTTGATTCCCTTCTGCTCCGTTGCCCCTATTGGCCAATATTTGATGTTTGCATGACCCCCGAGCTCCATTAATATTACAAACTCATTGAAGCAGTTCTGAAATCTAAACGATCGGAAATAACATGCACCTTTAAATCTTCACCAACGCAGATCAGTTCTGCAGTGTACATTTCTTAGAATTCATGCATTTCTACTTCAGAGTTTGTGGATAAATCAGGGGCGTTTAACTCATTTTGTCCAGATATAAATCGAATCTGTGCTGACCGGTAAAAATCGTAGCATATTTTAAATTCAAGGTTCAGTTCTTCCTTACTGCAGAAACAAGCACATCAAGAAAATACACAATTTTTCTTTTTCTTTTTTGTTTTTGTTTTTGTTCTGTTTTTCCAAAATCCATTATGAATTTAAATATTTCTGAAATAAAACGTAATGCAATCTGAATTTCTGGATACCCGGACTTGTGGGACAACTCCAAATGCTTTCCATTGTGTTAATATCAACAGGAATGATCACATTATGCAAACCTTGACATTTAGTTTGTCACAAAGCAATAACAAGTTAACATTTGAAAATAAGTGCAATTTTAACATTATGCTATTTTTTTAACAGAGCCGTGTGGGCCAGAATACAGTTAAATCTCTACATCTTCAATCTGTGGGAATATGTTGCCTTTAGTGTGCTTTTTTTTTTTCCCTCACAAAATCACCCTCACAGTGATCATCATAAAGGTACAGTTGATCTCTTATCTCAGGTCTCTGTGTTGAATTATGTTTTCTATGTCCTACCAGTCAATGATGAGTCAGATGGACCCTCTGGCTGGTCCGCTTTGGCCACTGGGTTGTATGTTTTTCTCCCCTTCTATTAACTATTCCAGTAACAATATGATTTAGCTACATTGTCAGTCAGAATCCCACTGTGGAGAAGAGGGGACTCATTCCTGGGGTACTACCAACATAGTATATGCCTTAATGCTAAGATGGCAAAAGGAAATTTAACTTGGACAAGAAAAGAAAGTCCAAGAAAGCCATGTGATGTCATTTGTTTCTATAACAAAAGTTTTTCTAAAGTCACATTTACTTTTTTTTTTTTTTTTTTATGTGATAAACATGAAAAAATCTTGCTGCTGTTTTATTGAGTCAGGAAACTTTCTTTCTTCAGCCACGAGACAGAAACTTTAATATCCTCCAGGACGAATTAATTGTTTTGTTCCTTTTCTTGCTAAAAATAAATGCAGAAACTGATTGATTCGTGAAAGAGTGTTCATGTCATTTCCATCAACTGAGATGGTCAACATTCATAGTTTAGTATATAATCCAGATTTTCTCACGATGGAATGCTTAAACAATGAGCACTGATTTATAAAATGTAAATTGTGATCAATTAATGAACTGCCAGAACAATTTAATTATTTGATGTTTTTACTTATTAACAATGAGTGTTGGTAGTTATTCTGTGGCGCCTCGGGGGTTAAGTTTATTTACTGTGGGAAACCTAACGATGCCAACATAACCCAGTATATGGAAACACACTGACTGGCCTTGTTGCTCAGAATTTGATTGTGTCATACAAGCCGGGTGTCCAGTGAAGGGGAGAAGGACATAGGGAACGGAAGAGTAAATCCACAGGGGAGGCAACTGACATGACTAGGAATGAGAAGTACACAATGCGAAGAGATCCGAAGAGCATCAACTTTCTCCCTAATTGGAAAAAGAAACATGACCTTAAAGGAAAAGCGACAGTCAAAGAAATCTTGACAGCAGACTGGGCTTAAATGATCAGATGTGTTTAGAAGGAAGATGAGTCAGTGGATGACAACATGCACAGACTGAGTGCAGTGTTTCAGGTCCATGGTGGACTGACTAGACCTGCACAGGCTGATCCTAATGGACCTTTTCTACGACACCTTAAGACGGCATTCTTGAGAGCTCGCTGTGCTGAAATCAGTGGTTTGACACACGGGACTGCTGGTATGAATGATGTGATGGAATATTGTAAGCATGCTGAGAAAGTTATAACGGACAGAAAGAAAGAGGAAAAAGACGATTGTGTTTTGGAGGATGAGAGCGAAGCGCACTATGCTCAAGGAAAAAAGTGGATTTGTGACCAGGACATAGATGATGTGAGTGACATCTTCTTTGTCAGAGGAACATTTAAAAGAAGGAACAGAAGACGTAGGGACAGACCACAAGGCGGAAAGACAGAAGACCTAAAGAAGGTGACCACGACTGGGACCGGTGCTATAACTGTGAAAAGAACATTTGGCCACGGAATGCAAATTTTAGTGACCTGACGACTACCAAAGTACCAACTACAATGAGTCAGCATCACGATACAGTGACCAGGACAGCCTACCAGAGAGTAGACCCCGACTCACTAAAAATTTAACTATAGATTAATACATCTGATCAGAAGAGAAACTGCTTCAACTGAGAGAGAGTTTATGATGTGTTGCTATAGTGAGCAATGGATTAGCTCATGTATCAACAGGTGGGAAGGTTCACATCACAAACAAGGTATTTACAGCATATGGATTTTAATTTGTTTTCTAAAATTGCTTTTATGTACTAGAGGTCATTCTCAAGGAACCAGAGAAGCCATTTCAACATATTAAGCATAGATTTCTAAACAAACGCAAAGGAAAGGAATCAGAAATGCAGGGAAAAACAAGTTGATAAAATTCTGGTACAGTTACCGTCTTCAATCAGCAGGTTTAGTTAAAAAACAAAAAAACAAAGACCATTAAAAATAAAACTCAGAAAAATGATGGCAGAATGAATTCATTACTTATGATTATAAATAACCCTGAACGTTAATAACTTACTGGACTATTAGACAAGATGAGGTTCAAATCCTTTTTAAGAGAAGAAGAGATCCTATGTGTAATCTTATATAATAGACCTGAACTAAAAGCCCAGTAGGAAATCATCTGATGAAACACTAACCACACCACCACCAGGACAATAATGTCAAACTCTCAATTTAGTGATCTACCAAAACATTCTACAGGGAAAGATAGCTGTGGGAACAATGTTAATCAATAACTTCATTTACAATAAATAAATAAATAAATAAATAAATAAATAAATAAATAAATAAATAAATAAATAAATAAATAAATAAATAAATAAATAAATAAATAAATAAATAACCAGTTTGACTGTGTTACATCTGAATTCAAAAGATGATTATCAAAACTATGTGCATCCCAAACCATGTTCACCTCATCCTGTCCTCCTGCTAACGGCTCATCTTCCCAGTCCCTCTACAGATTAAACGGCAATATAAACTCGAAGTCCAAATTAACAAATAAGGTTTTCTCAATCTGATTTTGACACAGTGATGAACAAACTAGCACGAGCCCTCACAGAAGTGCAAGTAAAGAATTTACCCAGGTCATCATATTTCCAAAACCAAAGTCAGCCAGGCCTGGATTAGTGAACAAGGGAACGGGAGAGGCAGCAGGAGAGAAAGGCAAAAGCATCAACCAGGCCAGGAAAAGCAAATATTCAAACGTAATGATCACGCAAAACCGAGACGTAAAAACACATAAACACACCCGCCTACGTCCAACAAAGCCTTGACTTGCTTTGCGGCGATAATAGCTTCGTCTTAATCTTGCAAATGATTTTCTACTCATCCACAACACAACACAACACAACCACAGTTTATCAAGTTCTTTGCCTTTATCTGTTTTTCACAAAGCATCTGCTTCTATTGTTCTTAGATTGCTTGAATTGTACCAAGATATGATTGGTTTGATAGGTTTCACTACCACATTCGACCATTTATGAATAAAACTACCACTACTACAATTTAAATGGTAACACTCCACTGACATAAAATAAAATCCTGCACGATTATTTTGTACAAGACTGAATGTTGAAAGAAATCACTGGAGACATGGCACTTTGAAAAAGAGGATAATGAATAAAAAAACAAACATATAAAGGCTTGATCTCTGGATTGTGTCACATTTATAAGCTGGTGCCAGGCGCCATTTTTGAAACAACAAAAGATGTAAAACAAATTTAGAATTAATACCATAAAGACCTGAAGATATATATGTAAATGAAAATGAATTTTCAGGAGTCAGATTCGCAAAATCCTGCTGAAGAGAAGTGAGGAGTCTCATCAGGTCAACTCTCCACATTAGTTTTTGTGGATTTATAACTTCACAGTGACCACATTTCCTCTGTTCGGTCTTTTCCTATTTCTACTACAATTGTCTTTAAAGAATAAAAGTGACATGGACCAGAAGTAATACAATAATAGTAGGATAATCTGATTAAAGTTGCATCAGGTCAACACTTCTATCTGATTGAAGTCAGAATCTGATTCAGAGATCAGAGTGGTGTTTATGAAGCGATCTGTAAACAACAACTAAACAAAAAAAAACCAAAAAAACCTGTCCAATTTAAAAGCAAAATCTGTGTGTAAGGAAATACTACTTCAGATTTAGCAACACTGAAGCTTGTTGTTATCCTACTCCTGAGAGTTGGTAGCACTAAATTGTTATTCCAATATTGATGCGGGCGGGGTTGTGTATGCCTTCACCAAGCTTATTGAGCAGCAAAGTGGACCATCAGGAATAATTCACCTGACTCGTCCATGTGAGTGTTGGTGCACTTCAAACGAGCTGATATTCCAGTTCTGCAAACATGATTAAATACAAAGTACACAAAGTGTGTACTTTCCGATGATATCCAACTGTTTCACAGCTGGAGAAATCTTCCTTCTTCTATGAAAGTGGCTCACTGGCTGGTATTTGTGTGGGCGGCTCTAATTAGAGTCTTTACTGAGTCTATTTGTGGATTTGCTTCCATGAATGAAGAAAATGGTGATTACATGTACAAAAGCGCCAATGCGGAACGAAATGTTATTCTTAATGAAGAATGTATTTTCTTTGTTGTTGCTTCTGACTGCTTTAATTATGTAATGGAAAAACAGACATCCAGACTTAGTTAGCTGGAATTAAGTTACTTAATTAGTTAATTAGGAATTAGTTAATGCAGTTCTTCACTCATTCCGGTGATATGTGATGTTTTTAAGCTTCCTGTACAATAAACTTGACAGTATAAACTCCCTCCAGTATCCGCCCGAGGTTAATGTTAAAGCTGGGATAAAGAAGTTTGTACATTTTAAAGAAAAACTACACCTGCTTCTCGATTTATGGTTCATTTGCTTCTACCAGAGAACATGATTCTTCCAAGTTTGTTTTTTTTGCCTTTTCTCAGCTTGTTTTCTGTTCATATTTGCACAGCAGGGTGAAAGCTTTATGCCTCTACTACCAAAAGGGAGAAGTGTTTTACACAGACGTTTTTTTTTCTCGATTATTACAGGGATTAAAACGTGCAGATTTTGAATAAAACTGTAGAAGAAAACAAAAACGTTTTTTGTTTTTTTTCAATCAACGTCATTGGTTTGCTCAAATGGTTAAAGGTGAAGTAAGTAGTGTTAAAGTGTATGATCACAGACGATTTCACTTTTACTTGAGTCATATTTCTGTTTCAAATTCCCTTCGAACTGTTTTTTTTGTATGAAAAACACGCCGTTGCATTTCAGAAAAAGACAGAAATACATGCCTGACCAAAAGAAAATTAAAATAAAAAATGGAAAATTGTGTTTTTCTTGTGTTTGTTAGTGACAAATCCTAAGAAATGAGTGAGATGCGAGTGAAATGACTGAGTAAATAGGTTTAATACCTAATGGATTAGCATTTGTCATGTGTTTGTCACTGTCATACCATTCCCTTCTATCCTTAGTATCATTTGCAATCATGCATCATCAAAAATTTAGAACGAAGTTAACCAATTAAAAAAAATAAAAATAAAAATCCATGTGGCTATGCAGGGTTGCATGAGAACTGAAACACGAATCTTACAATCATAATTGGTCGATATATCTCTTGAAGTAGGATACATTATTACACACATTTTAGGGTAAAAGTAATCAGTAGATTTGGATTGGGCATGCTCCAGTAATGCAGTTTTCGTTTTCACCCTTCGAGTAAATATGAAGTTAATGACTTTCACATGAAAACAAGGGCGTGGGCCATCATTAGGTGGAGAATAAAAGTCATAGAGACACAAATTGTGACACTCCTCAAGTTTTCAGTTCACCTTCGGTCGCTTCAGGTAGAGAACCAAACTGATTTGACCTGAGGCAGAAAAAAGAGGCAGATTTGTACCTTCATATCAAAGGGCGACGAAGTGATCCAAGTACATGAACTGAGCAAAAATCAAAGTTGAATTTAGAGTGTTATTGGTACATTTTGATAATCACTAAAACATAATCTTCGACATTATATCTCAAACACAAAAGTGGAGTTATTCTTGACGTACTTTCCTTCTACTTTTCCTCCTCAGTGAAGTAACAGCATGTTTCTTTGCCTTGGATCATTACCAACCTTTCTCCAGAGCATGAATGAACCATATGTTTAAATGTAAAATAAGCCGTTTTCAGGAAGACAGGCGCCATCATTCACTGTAGATGTTTACTCTTTTCACACTTCAGTTATAGTAACTGCATTGCTCTTGAACAGGTTTGTCCAGCGCCGTGGAGCGGTCAAGAAACCGAGAAGCATTTCTAAAGGACGTTCAAATGCTGACAAGTGTGCAGAAATACACTTCGGACTCTTCCTCGAAATAGCTGGGCGACGTATTGAACCGTGTGCTCAGCCTCGTATATCTGAAAGATTTGCTTCTGCACTGGTGATTGGTACACATGTTTAAAACAACTTCATTGGCACCCGAAACAATGATAAGCACAAACACAGAGGATGTGTACTTCCTGCTGTCTCTTTCATTATCTCGGCAGCAATCCCTTGATTTCCTATTGCGTTCTGCTCGCAGTTCAGTAGCGACAACCAGTTCATTTCTCCAGGCGTATTTGCAGCTGCGAGACAATCACAGCTATGAAATGATCAGATTTCCACTCTTCGCTTCAGTGGCAAACCACTGTATGGTGGGAAAACACAGCTGGGGCTTTGCATCAGTGCAACAAAGGTGCACGTGGAAACACAAGTGCACTGTATAGCTGTTTAGTCTGTATGAATGGATGGATGTTATTCTATATATACACCATAGTACAATACACGGCACAGCATACTCTATGTATAGGCTATTAGGGCTTGCAGGTTCTGAACCGATATTCTTTCAGTGTAATAATGAGGGCGTCATGTAAAAAACATTTCTTCGTGTTACGTCTGTAATCAATTGGCGAATACTTCCATCTTCATACAATATTATTTTTGTGCCTTAGAAAAATGTAGCAATGGGCCATTTACAGGTAGTTCAATAAAGAACACAAGCAAATATTACATGTCTTTATTGAAAGCAGCCATCAATTAATCAAAAGTCAGCTGGAAAAACAAATTATATTTCTATTTTAATTCAAACTTCAAACTTATTAGTTTGCAGAATTCTTCACGGGATGAATTCCTTTCTGCCATACACCATCAGAATATTAATACTGGATGTGGGTCCTTTAGTAGTTTCACTTAAAGGGTACTTCGCGTCACTCTGAGAATAAAAGACAGAGGACCCACCGGGACAACTGGGAAACTGGACCGAAACTTACACATTTTGTGTAAGTCCGGTGTTAAGTATTTTGCCCCTCCGCTCTCCAGCGGTAACAACATTCTCTTGGTGGCATTTTCTCATCATTACTCGGGTACTTTGCTCAAGGTGACACCTCCATTCCCAGGCCAGTCAGCTCATGGTTAAGTGTTGTCGGTGTCTCTATTGATGATGCCCTGTGAGCTAACAGGGGCCTGTGAACCGACAGTCTCCCAGCCCGGGTGGAAAAGGCTGTCCTCTAGAAGGCATGGGACGAGGAGAAGCTCTTGTTCAGTGTCCGCGAATGGGGTGAAGAAAAGACAGTTAGTCTTTGATAGATGGTGTCCCTGTCAAGTGGAATGGAGGACTTTACAAACGTAAGCGCACCCAACGGAAATATTTCAAATTGTTTTGCATATAGACCAGCAAACTTTTGATCTTTTTTTGTTTTAACAGTACCCAAAGATGGCTTATAAATACATGAACATTAATTAAGGGTGTGTGTTTTCTTGAGTTTAAATATCAATGTAGCCACAGGATTGTTTTAATTAAGGCTCCATTTGGACTTTAAAAAAAGGTTTCCATAAATATTAGAGCTTATGCATTAAATGTTTACCTCTATTAACACAATGAGGTACAGATTACTGCTAACTGAGCACACGGAATAAAACACTTGACGCTTTTTCACCTTCAACTATTTGTCTGAATTCTGCTTAGTGTTGAACTGTTTAAAATGGCATTAGCTCTGCTTGACTACTAGACAGCTCTGAGCCCGAAGAGCTACACACAATGTCTCATGGCTAAACCTCTAATATCCAACAGAAGATAAAGAAATACGAGAAAAGATTTTAGTCAGAGTTTTGTTTTTATTTTCTTAATTCGAATTTGTGATTGGCCATGCAAAGACAAAAACAGATTCCATTCTGAAAAGAAGGGCAACAACTAAACTTCAAGTTCATTACGAATCTCACAGAAGAAAAAATGGGTTTACAATATGTATTCAAACAGAAACAAAGAGAACCAAGTAAAAACAGCAATAATAACTAACACATTTGAAAAATGATTCAAAGAAATTCAAACAAAGCGAACACAGGTTGACATGGCAATACAAAATAACATTCCTCTTTCTTTCTTTCTTTCATTATCTTTATTAATACAGCCACCCGTCCGTCCATCCAAACACATTTTATACCACCTAATTTAATTCAGCGTTAATAACTCTGTGGTAAACATCATGGACATGTTGGCAGTCCATTAAAGAATAGCATCAATTGAGGAATAATAATTGAAGATGTTATTGTTGTAACACAAAGTGTATTACATTTATAACTGTTAGGTTGATTGATTGAAAACAAATTGCTTCAATTGCCATGGATTTTGCATTGTGTATTTCTAATGGGTCTGAGAACATTTTACTTTTTTCAGCTGGCAATTTTGTGTGAACATCAACACACAGTTCCTGAGTCAAGGACAGTCTGTGGCCCTAAACATCCCTCCCTCCATCCATCCCACCATCCATCCATCATTAATCCAATAATGATAACAATAGGTTCAAAGCAGGGTTCACCCTGGACAGGTGGACTGTAAGAAGAGCTTGAGAACCACTAAACCATCACATCGACCTGCGAGACCTTATTCAAGACTGAAGTTAGACAAACTGTGAAGTATACCCTTTAGGTTGGTTTTAAGTGTTTTCATGATTCCAAGAAAAGCATTATATTGTATTCTAAATATTCATATTTGGGTTATTCTGTCTTCAACTCTGCCATTGTATGTGTACTGAAAAGTACTGGAATGCCTCTCACTAACCCTGTGTTTTCCATTGCCCCCTTTTTAAGGCAATATAAGCTGCAGGTCCACTGTGCAAACATGCTTCTCAATCGCAGAGGAACGTCAGGATGGAAGTAACTGATTTAATTTTAGCACAACAGAGGTAATTGATCTGTGAGTAACGTGTTCAGTTTATGGTTGTAAAAATGATGCTGCTCTGACCTGAATTCCTTTGCACCACAGCACAAATCCATCGTGTGCTTCACAGAGCAAATATAAGGCGTTTCCTTTACACGATCACAATATAATTACTGTATGTGATTTGAAATGTTGCAAAAATTCATGTACATTCATATTTAATTTCGCAATCAAAGGAATTATGATCAGAATCCCACAAGAATTTCCACACCAAGATGTAGTTTAATTAGAAATTGTTTTGATTTTTCAGTGATTCATTACAATATGTACATCCGAGGAGTCATATGGATTTGATATAATAATTCAGAATATCACTATATATATATATATATAGTACAATCCAAACCATCATCAGCCAAATACTCAGCTGATTGGTTCATTGGTCATTTTCAAGTCTTGAAGCTCAGGTTTGGACCTGAACACTGAAGTCTTCAGATGAAAGGTTCATGCTCAACACATATAATGTGTTAGCACCCCCTTCAGTTTGAGCGCTGTATTGTCCAGTGTTGCTTCTGCATTCAAAAAGATAATGCCCTTGTGCGCCACACGAAAAATATATTAGACAAAATCAACACACTTAAAAACAGGCAAAGTAGAAGATGATGTCCACGTGAGTTTTATTTCATGTTGCCTTCAATCCAGTCCTTGAAGTTGGCAACACGCGTGTAGACTGTGAAGAGTTCGGGGTCACACTCCCCCTGATCATATCCAAAGCTTACCAGTCCCAGAAGTCTCCAATGCCTCTTGTTCTCCCCTTGTGCCGGTTTAAAACTGGGATAGAGCCTCTTGTTGTTGCTGGTTTGATCCTCAGACTCAGCAGAGAGGACAAGGATCCCTCCAGTGTCAGAGGGACATATGTTCGAAGACCCATAGTCAGGCTTTTGGCTGGCGCAAAGCATATTGTCTGTCACACTGACGGGCACGCCGTTATGAGCATATTGCTGCTCACACGGGACAACGTCAGCCAGGTGAACGAGGCCGACCCTCGCCTTCTCATCAGAGCCTAAACTTGAGTCGGGCAGAGGAGACCAGCCGGTGACAAGCCCCTGACCTGAGGTCAGCTCCTCTTCTCGGGTCTCTGAGAGGCAGAGAGGCAAGACTTTCTCTCCAACCCTGGCTTTGTCAAACAGCTTGATCACTGCCATGTCTGAGTCAAGGATATTGGGGTCGTAGTTTGGATGAACAGCAATGGAGGCCACCTGAAAGACAAAGAGACGTATTTGAATAGGTCATGAAGATCTGGTGCAGCATTTGCATATCCCTTCATTTAAAGCTGATATAAATAATGTCAAAAAGCTCATTGTCTGATATGTTGTGTAAGAATGTTAACGTTCAATAGAAAAGATCAAACTTTATAGTGAAAACATTTATTCTCAGTGTGGATCTTGCCTGGATTTAGTTTGTGGCCTTTGCTGTGTTTAAATATCTAAATCTTTGTGTTCTGAGCTGAAAAATCAACAAAAACAACTTCACACATTGATGGAGCAGCTTGAGCCACTTTTGTAATATTTCAGAAAAATCCCTTAAGTCAATATGTTCTTCTCTGATGGAGGGTTTATTGAAGAGACGTAGACTATTGTGTTTAACATGAGAAGGGTTGTGCAAACGGTTGCAAACAGTTTGAAAACAAAGTGGCAAACTAAGCTTTTATTTTTAGGTATGGACTTATGATATCTAGAACATTTGTATGTAAAAAAGCTTACCAGCATTATTTCAGATGTTGGTATGATAAAGCAAACGTGTCCTCATGGTAAGCACTGTATGCCTCAAGTAAATGTACCTCTGGTGTGAAGATGAACATGTCAATAGTAAACTGAGCAGTCCCAGTGTGCTTTACATTGACCCACTGACACACACATTCACACACCCATGTGAAAAAGAAGCTTGAACAAGTAAACTCTCCACCAGCTTACCCTCAGGTGTTGCAGACCTTTACTCTCTCTCTGGTCATCACGATAGTGCTTCCCCACCGCCACTTTGATTTTGGCCGTATCCAGAGGGTACACCTTTCCCAGCTCTGTCACACAGTGAGCCGCGACCACCACGCTCCTTTGGTTGACCAAAGCCCCGCTGCAAACCAGCTGCCAGTCCGAAGCCTGATTGGAGTTGCCATTTCCTGTGGCTCTGTCCTTCTTTAGGGACCCCGCCTGGCCGTCTGCCTTCGTCACCTTGATCTCTGTGTCCTTGGTGGAGCGGCGGTAGATGGCTGCCAGCCAAGGCCAGTGAGCCTCTTCTGGCCTCTGTGTGTCAAAGGTGGGATGCTTCCCACACACTGCCAAAGAGGAGGCGACAAGATGAGAGGTGAGAGAACAATCAAGGGGAGAGGAGAGAAAACAACATGGGAATAAATGGATTTACACTGAGACTGTCTCAACATTTGGAGCTGGTTTTTGAGATTTTCTTCTGGAGGCTTTTGTTTTTGAAAGAAAAAAGAAAAAAGAAGTAGAGACTGAGGAGCACATTGAAGAAAATCCACATTGCCGTGTGAAATGTGAGTGTAGGCTTGAAGTAAGCAGGAAATTGACTTTCTAAACTGAGTTTATCAGCACGAGGCTTTTTCTACCTCATATTATCATTTTCTTTTGAAATGAACTAAGTATTAAATGATGCACAAGCAGCTCTGGGCTGCTTGGCTTCTTTGCTCCTCAATAGCATCATCTGCCGCAACCAACAAAATTAATTGGGTGTTTGTTGACAGTGTGCAGAGCTATTTTATTACTGTTGAACAGAGCTCACAGAAACAAAAAACAAAAGATGTTACAGCAGTTTGTTCAGAATGTTTAGGCATTGTTTAGGAAAATGCTGTGATGCACGTTGTGTTCTGTGAACAGAACGTGATTGAGGACACACACAAAGAGCCAATTTGAATAAAGAAAAGTGACAAACTTTTCATATAGAGTCTACATATCTATATCTATATCTATATAGATATAGATATATATATATATTAATATAATCCCATTTAAAGGGAGCGATATGTAAAATGGCAGTCGTGCCCCTTTGTGGCATTAGGTGGCAGCAGTGAGTTTGTTTTCAGTTCAGGTCTTGTGACTTTCTGTCAATTTGTTAGAACCATAACTTTCAGGAGCTGCTGCAGCCTCTGTGGTGTTTCCTACTCATTCGGTTGTTTTTCTATTTGGACTGAGGATGAACTGCATGATGGATTTGCAAGATCGGACAAGTTGAGTTGAGCTAGCTAATTTCAATAACCCGAACAACAGCAAAACATGTAGACATCAATGGAATGCAATCATGGCCGTTTTTATGATTATGATTATTATGATTATGATCATCATCATTATTATTATTATTATTATTATTATTATTATTATTATTATTATTATTATTATTATTATTATTATTATTGTTGTTGTTGTTGTTGTTGTCGTTATTATTATTGTTATTATTATTTAATCAAAAGTTTGACAGAGTGTACCTTTAAAGTGAGGGGGGAAAAAACGCAAAACCATGAACCAAATACAGCAAATGGTGGCAAATGCTCTTTTGCACCAATGATGTCCAAACTCCATGTGCTCACCTCGAAATCTAAAAACAAGATCGTTGTGGCAGTAATAAGTAGTATTTCTGATTCCAGTTTAAATTGGAGCTTCAGTGGGAGACAGGGAGCACAGGGGGCGCCCAAAAAACGTGTTAAGATGCTGACAAGTTACTGATCGGTGCCAACAGTTAGGAGCAGAGATTACACCTCTTCCTCTTTTTCTTTTTTGTCTTTTTTTTTTAAACAAAGTTTATGCTGCATGTGGACTTAATGATATTAATTCATCAGATAAACAATAACGAGGAGACTTCATATGGCCGACATCCCATTAATTATACAATCCCACATGATAGTTGAGATCTGTGTTTGAATTGTTGCTATGCAATGGTTTCCCACGTTGGTGGTAATGGTGAAGATGATGATGATGATGATGAAGTTCAGTGGTCAGACAAGTAAGTGGTCCTCTGCTGCCCTCACCTGGTGAACACGACACATGGCGTCCGCTCCATTTCCCAGTCTTCAAGCAAGTGCGACGCGAACTGCCGGAGTGATGGTAGAACTGAGACGCACACTCGTACTCTATATGCGTGTAAAGATGGTAGAAGCCCTGGGGCAACTGGGAAAGCACTGGAGGGCTTTTAGTTGGGCTGAAGGACTGCAGCAGTTGGCCCAGAGCAGAAGAGTAGAGCTTGTGTACAGGTGTTTTTCTGAGGATGTAGAGAGATCACCAGAGAGTTACCACCTTCAAGTCTTCACTTATGAAACATCACACCAGCGTAGACGGTGCAGCAGTCGTGAATGTTGAATATTTCATGATAAATCATTGACTTCATTTATAACATAATCCATGTATGAACAGACCTGGAAGGTGCCTGCGGGGGAAGGACTCTTTGTTTAACCAGCTCAGACACTTTGGGCTCTCGACATGCTGCATGTAAACACATGGACACAAACTCATGATGCAAAACACAAGGTTGGCTCAGGTCCTCCTCAACATTTTTGTTTCCAGTTAATCTGCTTTAGGTTTCGACAAAAACATCATTCAATGCACCGAATCTTCTCCTCTCTTCACCATTTATACATTTTTCAACAACACATATAATTAACTGTCTCCTACTTGTGATGTGTGCTCTATCATCTGCAGAGATACACTGCATTGATTATTTAGCAGTTTTCTGTTCATATTGCTTTGTGTTGTTCCATGTTCCTGTTCTTTGCTTCTTTGCTGACAACCCTGGACGTGGAAAACCACATGTTTTTAATTTCTCCCCGATCCAGCTGTTCATGATCCTCTCAAACGGTTGGCCACCGCCTCTGACTCCAGTTCTATTAGAGGTTTCCTCCGCTGCTGATTTACCTTGTAGGATGGGTGGGTTTTCCCTCCCTATTTGACTTAACAAATGTTAAATGCAATAAAAGAACCATCTTGTAATTGGTACTAGAGTGACTGATTTTGATTATCTTGTGTGCCGTGGAAGCCAGTTGGCTGCTGCTGAGTATGTGTTGGTTTTTGTTGTTTCTTTTTCATACGTTACCACAAAGCTGCATTCGCAATTTACACAATTTAACAACAATAAGAATGAGATCGTTTCTCAAAATATTCAATATGCTTTTAAGAAGTCACCTATATCTTCAAAACAATACCAAACAAACTAATTAATAGAGACAACTAGAGAAGACGCTCAATTCCAAAGGCTCATCTGGCCAGCGGACAACTATTCTACTAACGTTTTACCAAAGAGCTGAAAATATTGATATTAATATCTACCTGTACTAATTCATGTTTGAATTTAAATCTTTCACTGCCAGAAGGTCTTTTTCACTAACATCCATTCTCTATGTTTATGTAGTATTTCAGAACCACGTATTTAGTGGTTTAGTGAATATTTGCTGTTAAAAAAAAAAGAAGAAGAAAATATTGTGTTGAGACAATCTTATTTGTCATTCACGAGGCGACGAAGCAAAAGACAGTACCTCTGACACACAGTGGTTGTTTGCCACTCCATGTACCATCTGGCTGGCAGGTCCGCCTGGAGTCCCCACTGAGGGCATAGGAGTGGTTACACATGAACTCCACTGTTTCAGGCTCCAGCCCTGGCACCGTCTGCCGGTAGCCGTGGTAAAGCCGAGGCAGAGGTGGGCAGGATTTTTCTGGGAAAAAAAAAAAAAAAAGAGAGAACAGAGAGTGAGAGAGGCTTAATGCCAATCAGAAGTGAATAATAAATCTTTCTTTTTTTTTTTCTTACCAACAAAGCTTTGGTTGACTTCTTTCTCCTTTTCTTTCTCTTTCTCCTCCCTCTCCATTTCCAACTCCTCCTTCGTTTTCTCTGAAGATTCCTTCTTTGTCTCTTCTTTTTTTGGTGTTAAATCTTCCTCCACTGCTCTGTACGTGGTCATATTGACTCTGGTGGGAACGATTTTCCTCCCTGAGGTTGTCGATACGACGGTATAGTTTACTTGTGTTGCGTCTTTGTTCTCGTGTCTAATTGTGTTGTTCTTTGTCATTTCCAGTTCGAAGATCTCCACGGTGTTGTCACCCTCAGATATGACCGTCCTCAGCTTGGTGTCGTTTGGCCCAACGTTGTCTGCGTCTCTTTTTCCATTCACCTGCTCCTCTTTCTTTTCTTTTTCCCCTTGTCCTTTGTCTTTACTAACTATTTCAGGGACATCAGTTTTCTCCGTTTCCAGGTTTGTGTTCGGACCCTCGTCTTTTTTCTCCGCTGGCTTTTGGGACTCCGGCTCCTCCGTCTCGACTGTATTCAGGCTGTTATCTGGGTCATTACTGTCTACTTTATCTTGTGCGCCTCCAGTGGGTTTTTCTGACCCAGTATTTCTCTCCTCAAGCTCTCCGTTATTTCTACCCTCAGTTGCAGTTTTCTCTGGAATGGACACAGTGTATTTATCTTCCGTGTAGATGACCGCTGTGTTCTCTTGCCGGATGTTTATATCTTCCCCTCCGCCACTTTCTTTTTCTCCAGTTGTGTCTTGACCTTTCTCTTTAGCTTCGCTGATATCTTTGTCACCATGTTTATCTACTTCTTCGCCTGCGCCTGGTTCTTCCACTCTGTCTTTGTCCATTTCTTCTTTAGTAAGAGTGTTGTTCACTGTGGGCACAAAACGTAAACAGGAACAATTACAGATGCATTTGCTTTCATCTGGCTAATTATGCTGAATGTTTCCATTATGTCTTGATTTTCCAGATTTTCTAATTGTCTCACCTTTTGTGCAAAGAGGAGGGGTCCCACTCCACGTGTTGTTTGGAAGGCAGGTCCTCTGAGAGCTCCCTCTGATTTCATATGGTTTGTGGCACAGGTATTGCAAAGCGATGAGGACATCATTGGGACCATAAACCAAGAAGTGGTCCCCATGTGTTGGCTTGGGTGGTAAGGGGCAGACTCTTTCCACTGGCACTGGAGACAGGAAAGAAAATCAAGCTCAAATCTGCTTTCTTCCATGGTCTGAGGCGATATGCCGTCTGTGCAGGGCCGAGCAAATCGAAAACACACACACCCACACACACACACCACGACATTGCAAGATCCCAAATTTTTTGGAAGAAAATTATTCCTATGACCGTCTTACCACACTGTGGGGCAGGGGCACTCCAGGTGCCATCCTTCAGGCAGATGGCAGTACGAAACCCCTGCAGCTCGAATCCTGGGTCACAACGATAAGTGATGCGAGCACCAGAATGGTGAAAAAGACCCTCTGTAGATCCGTGGGTGGGCACCGGTGGTCTGTGGCATCCCACCACTGTTTCGAATTGCAAGAATGCAAATTATTCTTATTATTTCTGGTTACATGTTTTCTTTAGGTATATATAGAGGGAAGACTTCATCACTCCCTCTATGAGAGAAATCAGGGTACGTCCTCCACCACAGGGAAAACACAGAGAGACAGACAATCACACACAGTCACATTTACAAGCACCATTTAACCTCAAATGTGTGCCTTTAGACAGTGGGAGGAAACGGGAGAACGTTCATACTTTGCACAGAAAGGCCCCCGAACTGGATTCAAACCAGAGTTATTCTTGCTGTGAGGTGAGAGTGCTGATCACTCCTCCTGCATGTGGCCAGAGGAAAGACTCCTCAGTCTTAATGAAAAACTTCTATAGCCCACTATACCCTAGAGGCTCATTAATGAATAATCTCTCCCATCAAAGTAAAGTGTGAACCATTTACTGCCCGATTTTAACAAATGGCTTGTGAATGTAGAAGAATTTGATACAATAAAAAAATAATTGCTTTAGTCAAACTGTTCAATTTGTCTTCATCGTAAAAGGAAGGAGGAGGTGAGGCATAATGTGTTTATGAAACATTTTGTCTAATTTCATTATAGAATGAAACAATTTGTGTGACAATTGATGAAACTATCCTGTGGTTTGCTGTGTCTATTCGTATTCTAAAAAGAAACTGCAACTCTGCTGGCAGTTGTTGCGATAAGGATCCGCACCACCCACCAGTCAGGTCACAAAACACACATGTTAACACCACAGTTATCATACCATTACAACACTGGCTGTGTGAAGATCCCCCTGGAGATTTTCTACATTGTTGACTTTAAGCGGGATTGGATCCATGAAACGCACTGTCTGTGGTTTTATAGCTCGACACTGAGGAGCCCTCCCTGCAATCTGGGGCGTTTTTGCCCGATGGTGTTTCCAACCTTCAGTCCTTCAGGGAACGCGTAATTTTGACGGCCAACTCTAACTGGAAACACAAACTGTATTTGACCTTTGAAAAAGTGCAAAAAGAAAGACGCACCCTCAGGTGCCGTAAGTTTCATTGCGTTTTCACAAGATAATTCATCTTTCATATGAAAATGTCTCCATAGGTATAATGAAATATGTCTGGATTTATTATGGAAGAATAATAACATACTATGCCAAAGCACACACATGCTGTCAGTAAATTCATCATTCCTTTCATTAATAGTTCGGAAGCTATATTCCGTGCTGCTCTCTGAAAAAGATTAGAGAATATTCTCTATTGAGAATAGATTAAAGTGTGTCAAAAATGAAAAGAAACGAGGGAGAGTGTATTTTCCATCATGAGTTTCTGTGATCATGCATCCCAAATTCTCATCGAGAAAGACTTTTAGCCCGAGCTTGGAACAGATGACAGGTTGGTTATTGAAAGCATTAAATATGGATGGTGTCAGGCTCATGCTTAAAATTCTCTGTATGACTCTGGGGCAGAAACGCAGACGACATTTCCTCAGCAAAAAAGTGAGACACTAGTGTAGTTCCATTGAAATTAACAGCTGAGCATGCCTCATGGGAGTTAAGACGAATGTGCACCGTGTGGAATGAAACGACTGCCTTCTTTATGGGTGCCTCCTCCAATGGAAAAGCTGGCACTTATTATAGACGTCCAATTGTTTCACCATTAGTTTTAGGGACTGGAATTTAACCTTGGAAAACAACACCAGGAGTTAAAAAGTTAGTGGAGTCCATGAAGTCTGCTTTTGCAGGGTCTTAAGGGAGCTTTCATGGGTTAAAAGAAAACAAACCCCGCACAAATTAGGGTAACACGTCGATAAATAAAAGACCTTTTAGGGCAAAGCACCTCTAACCACACCCACAGGAAACAGCACCCCACGTGATGAATAGGCCACACACGTTTTATCTGGGACGGTGTGGGCACCTTTGGCCTTTTAATTGTGTCATTCCCCCATCTATCAGTTGATATTTCTGTAACTGAACTATATGAGTTAGTCAAGTTTTTAGTATTTCTTTAGAGAAAGCCTGCAGATGGGACTGGACTGACCAGCTGTCCTGAACTCAGTCCAGACCACAAAAATCTCCCTTGTGAGAGTGAATCACTGCCTCAGGGCAGCAACAACAGCAAAAAAAAAAAAAAAAAAAAGACTAAAAGGAAAAATTAATTCTTGTTAAATTTCTCATAACTAAGCACGTCCAAATGCAGATTAAGTCAACCAAAACAATTCAGTGATTTTAAAAACATCAGTACAGTAAAGCTCCTTCATGTCTTTGTAAGAACGATGGAACATTTTAGTCACACCTACATTATGCTCTGAACTCTCGTTCAATCTCCCTTATGTTTATAGAAGCTGCATGCATTTTTCAATATTCCCACCTTTGTATTTTCCCAAAACATAAACTGTCGTGACTTTACTTGCATGGCAGCGTGTTGGTTGACTTACTCACCATGTTCACATCTGTTGCCTGTGTAGCCAGCCAGACAGGCACAATGGTAAGTGTAGGAACTGTCCAGGATGCAAGTCCCATCATGCAGACACGGGGAGGAGCTGCACGCTGTAAACATACAAACGCATTACTTAAAGATAGACAGAATTGCTGCCCTTATGAACAGGAGATTTTACAGTCTGCTTGCAAAAAGAAAGGGATACCAACATTAGGCTGGAGGATGTGAAATATATTAAAGCTGGAGCCAATTAAATGTTTTTAATTCCAAATGTTTTTTAGGCATTGCCATACACACACACCCCCACACACACACATACACAAAAAAGGTCTGTTTACTTTTACTAGATCTGGCTTAGCTCCTGGGAATTTATGAGTATGAGTGTGTGGCTGAGTTCTGGACCCTGACTATGAGGACATTTCAAAAATATAAGAACACTTTTACAGAAGTCTGTAAGCAGGCGCTATGCTGATGAGGGCTTTTGCCTAAACATGTAGGTACCAGTCGTGCACTATTAAAGGCTTTTTATTACACACAGGACCCTGAGCGTCATGGAAACGACTTTCTTGTTTGCATGTGTTGTGGCCTATGACTCCGAGCAGTGCTTCTGTTCCTCAAGTATAACATTACAAATCATTTTTTAATTGTGGCATTTAAAACTGACTACAGTCGACTGCTGATACAGAATAATGACTTAGTTTTATGTTCAATGGCTCAGGTTCAACTTTCAGGGCTCTAGGAAGTAGAATTTTATACTGAAGTAAAGAAGCAATATTTGCATATTAGTAGCTGTCTTTAGCATTTTTGTTTTTCTTGATTATATCATCTAAGTTACATACCTGAGCTCTCCTGAAAAGTGGCAAAGAAGCCATCGAAGTTCTTGTAGCCATCAGACACAAAGAGAATGTGCAAACTGTTGCCAGAGCTCTGAACCGGAAGAGGTCTGCTGTTCCCACAAAATCTGCCAATAACACGTGAGTTGAGGCTGTCGCCATCTCGGACCTCCACGAAGTCGTAACGGCAGGAATGATGAAACTCCAGACTCAACATCATAAACCTGCAAGTACAATATATCCGTTTAAGATGTTGTAAACAACTGACACAATCCTGAGGTCATGCTTCAAATTGATTGTTTATTGTAATTCAACTTTATATGGTGCTATAATGATGCTCCTCTACTTTGACATTTTGCAATAGGGATCGTCTTCTTAAAATATCATTTGTCTTCTGTATCCTCCTTCATCCTTTACTGCATCCATAAGCAATGTGAATGATCTCTTCTCCGTTTATACCGGCATAAAGCTATGATCTCTCATATATACATGAAAAAAAAGCATCTCATTGAATCTTGTCAACATGAACCCTTGAACGTGCATCAATCCATTCGTTTTCTACACCATGTTAACCAATTCAGGGTCACATGATGGTACATACTCATGTTTACAATTATGAGAAATTTAGTCGTGCCATATACTTAACAAATACACGTTTTGCACTGTGAAAGGAACCTCAGGTACCAAGAAAAAAACAGAGGTGCAGAGGTAGAACATGCAAGCTTCACACAGAAAGGGCCAGTCTGGACTCAAACCCACAACATGTTGCTATGAGGCCAGTGCTCAACACTACACCACTGTGCAGCTCACCGTCTGACACATATATTCTTGGATCAAAATTTTGTTGGTGGTGATCTCTTTAACAAACATTTCTGGTAAAAGTAAAACAACACTGACAAATGTGTGAGGTGATTTCCCCCGCCCTCTAATATGTGGTTTATTGCCATCATGTGAGAAAGCTGTGTTTTTATTCCCATGTGTTATTGCTGCATTTGACTGTTGGTGCAGCATGGCTCAATGAAATGCTGATCACTAGATTCTCTAACAAAGACAGGCATGAGCAAGCAGGACTAATACAATTGTGTGTTGCAAATTTACTCCTAGGTTATATAAGCTGAGATTTACTCATTAAAATTAGAGGAGGCACGATCACTGCTGACAGCTGGCAGCAATAAAGTAACAAAGAAACCAAATGTGAGGGCTATCACTGACTTTGTGGCCTGTGCAAGCTTTAAGGGGCTCCATGTCTACCTTGTTCAATGGGTATTAAATGTTGAGTCGCATTATGAGACACCAATCAAATTAGTGTCACCACATTCTTTCGTCTGGTAATAAATGGAGACAATAAACCGGTTAAAGTCAGCATCTTCCTGTTCCGCACCAGCGGCTCTAAAATGTCTATGGAATGGATCCATAAATGCTGAATCAGCATGGTGATTACATAATTTGATTTCTAAAAACAAATAGCAGGAGTGGTGATTACAGTCTTTGACAGTTCAACCTCTGGATGCTGATGGAGCTGCTTCAGGCCTGTTTAAACAAGAAGTCTAGTGTTGAGGTTTTCGGTGTGAACTTGCTGGAGTGTGACGTTGTGAAGACTGCCGGCTGAATGAGTAAAAACACAAAAAGCTCAATTCCCTTTTTATTGATTTCAGATGGAATTATCTTGGCTTAAGACTGTAGCTAATATGAGGTGCTGATGAATTCCTTATAAGACACCGGAATGGCCCCAAATCCTTAAGCTTTATTCCTTATCACATTGCCCTGGGCCAGGAAAGCAAAGACTAATGAGATATACAGCAGTGCTTCTAGGAATTAATGCCAGGTACAATTGGGAACATACAGTATGTTGCTACAGATAAAATCCATGACAGTTATTCTCCGGTCATTCAGCCACAAATATAGAACTTTCCATTTGGTGTTTTCATTCAGGGTTAGACTTTGTTGGGGTTATTTCACAAAAGGAGGATATAAAAATGTGATACACATTCGCAGCCACGTTTGCATTTGAATTGGAACTGTAATCCATCTGTGTCACCTTACCTACAGTGGTAATGTTTAATGAAGTGCTTTATATATGGTGTGAGAAAAAAAAACTGCTTGGAACCATTGAATATAGTTTACACAGAGTCTGCACTGCATGCTCAGCTTCAATTTTGTGGTGTGGCGCTTTTTTTTTTTTTTTTTATGGTAAAAGACCTGCATAAATGTTTGCCTGTAAAATTGTGCATGTGTAATGGAGAAACTGGCTGAAATAGAAAGCTATCACAAGACTAAAAAGGATTAACTTTCCAGACAAAAAAAAAAAAAAAGGAAAACCACCTGTTGTGGTTTCCGAGCTCTGTTGTAAACCGGCCACCAGACTATGTCATACATGATGCAGAAATATGTGGCAAGACTGGAAATTTTACATCAGCCGGTCACTTTGTTAATAACAATTGCAGATTCCAGACATCCAAGAGTCTAACAAGTATGACTTCATGAAGCTGAACCGACGTGATTCGAAGACTTTCTACTTTTGATTTGTTTCCAATATGCATTACTTCATCCTGACCGAGTCTTATTTGTTCATTTGTCGGCATGCGTGCAGCGGACATTGCCAAACTTTTAACCTGATGATGACTGCAGAGAGAAGAGTCTGAGATGAGAGCAACTTCATCACCATGCTTGGGAGGAAAAAAAGCCAAAGAACAAAAACTAAAAACGGCATACGGACGACTGGTCTGGTCAGAAGCATCAATCGCGACAGGATGTAATTGACCACATCAGGTCTATATTTTGCTTTGTCTGTCTGTGTTTTCCCGCAATTTTACATCTTCCCAGTGACACACATTCCACCATTGTCTCGACTGAGTCCAGTGAGGTCCTACTTCTTTCTCATTCCATATATGTTTGTCAGTCTGTGTTTTATCTTGTGTCCTTTCAGTCTGTCTGTGAATTACTTCTCTACTTGTTGTCCTTCCTCTCACCTCATCTGTTGTTGAGTCTGGCTGTGCCTGCTACCGAGGGCTCACAATCTCTTCCTGTGTTTCATTGATTGATTAGTCCTGGACAATGTTTTTATTTTGCTTTGGTGAATTATAGTTGTTTAATAAGACAAGAATCTTCATCAAGGTTGTTCTTTTTTTGTAACGTGCAGTTCCAATCCCATATAAATACTGAGTGGATGTAATGAGCAAGTCAACCTTTGTATGTGCCGAATTTTCTTCACCAAGATAAAGCCAAATTAGTCATTTTTGGATCCAAAGAGCATTAAAATTATTGTTATTCACATCAGTCCGGGTTGCAGGTCTTTTCACTGGTTTCCTGTCACACAAGGAACTGATTTCAGGAGTAATATTTCTCGTCTCCGAAGCTCCGAATGGCTTAGGTCCAAAGTACAGCTCATATCTTTTGTTACGAGCCATCCAAATTTCTCAGGTCATCTGGATCAAACCTACTGTCTGTTCCCAGAGTAAGAAACAAACACACAGTAGCTGCTCTTAGTTTCATGCATTAAATATTTGGAAGAAATTGTTCTTGTGCATAAAATATAGCAAATCTTTATTTTATGTAGGACTGTATCTTTACATTTTAGTTATTTTTAATGGGGGTTTTTTCCTCGTTTTATTTGAATGTGTTTATCTTTATATCTCTCCTTGTTCTTATTCAATATAAACACTTTGATTGGCCTCGTTGCTGAAATGTGCTATACAAAAACTGCTTCGTTGCCTTGTCTTACAAGTGTAACACTAAATGTCCTTGCAGTAAGTCCAATATGGTGATATTGATAATGAACAGAATCATTTATGATCTAGTATATAAAGAATTTTGCTCAGAACTGCCGCAATCTTTGCCAAATTTATTCTGGCAAAAACATTATTTGAAGGTTCCAGCAAAACTTTATGAGCCTGTGTCACACCCAAGTTTTTTGCTTTATATACTTGCTCTACATCTACAGCATACGTTATTTGCATTTGGGCTCATTAAAGTGCATATGTTGCCATGATAATGTTCCCATTTGTCCCAAAAGCAGACTCAATAAACAATTGTCACAGCTGTAGGCTCAAAACACATTGAACTCTTAACCAACCTTTTTGATATCATGTGTCTTAGAATACATATTTCAAAACTGACAATGCAGGTGTATTAATGAAGGCTCGTGATCTTGCCTGAGATCAATGGTAAACGGATTGTCCACTTGTATGGTCCACTCACACCGCGCATTGTTGGGATAGCTCTCTAGCACCAAATGGCCTTGTCGTTTCCGGATTACACCCCCACACTCTGAAAGACACAGAAATAACATTGTGAAAAGCTTGATTCGAATTTCCGACGTCATCATTCAAATCAGCAAAGATTGAGATTGGATTCCAAGTCAGAGTGGAGTCCCTGCTATGTACAACAACATTTAAAATAGTATTAGACCATGCAAACATGGGCAAAAATGCATTCCGCAGGGTTTCATGGTTTCTGTTTTTAATTAAATGCATGCTCGTTGTTCCCCTTGGTAGAATATTTCAATTTAAAGCCGAGAGTCAGTGTCCAAATGTTACATATTAAAGTGTTTTACGGGACTACTGATTGCAGCCTCTAACTTGTCATTTCAGCTCCTCGTGGAAAATCTTCTGGGCACACAGCAACTTGCCAAGCTGGCACAGTTGTTCCAGATTATGACAAGTCAGCAGGGAAGGAAGGAAAGAACATAGAGTGGATGGCATTCATCTCACTTACAGAAGAACCGATAATTGGCAGTGATGGTATGTAAGATGTGCGAGAGAGGACTCACTCATGCAGTCTCCACCAGACCAGCCGGGTCGGCATTCAGCGCAGTACTCGCCATTAATGAAGAAGTTGTCTCGGGGGCCCCATGTCCCATTGTTGCAGCGCTTACAGTTCTCAAAAATGCTGCAACCTAAAACAAAAAGAGCCAGAAAACAAGTTTAAGTGAAGAAAGAGACAGACTTGGGACATTTGCATTAAAAATGGTTCAAAGACGTTGCCTTTGGTTGCATGGAAAGTTTTAACAGTTTGAGCTGAGTGGTGAATCTCTTGCAGACTTTTTGCAAAAACTCTGTTAAAGTCATTGAGCTCATCTTTCACTACAACAAAATGTGAAAACATATCTTCCTGAAATAGAAATGTGCAGAACATGTGCCAAAATGGCTTCCTGAGAGGATGGATTTTCACTTAAGAGACTGTTCAATGTCTGCGGGGAGAAGAAGACCTACATCCAACCTGACTACAGGTAAGACTTTTACACACAAATGAGATAGGTATGCATTCGTACTGATTTATGATCCTGAACAGGGGCTGCAGTGTATTTTAGTGTACAAAAAAACCCCTGTAAACTGTGATATACAGGTATCCATTCAAATCTGAACAGCTGCTTTTTCCCCATAAAGGGAAAAATGAGCACATTCAAGCTGTAGGAAAACATTACATACTTCTGCGGGGGGGTGGGGGTGGGGGTGGGGGTGGGGATGGGGGGGTTACATGAAAGATGTGTGAGCCTGCAACATGTTTCCAAAAATTCCCAATTGACTATTGCTCTCAATAACATGCACATGCAGATTTACTCTCAATTCATTCACAAATTACGGTTTCAAGTGTCATAATTCACTACTGCACTTTGAGATTTGAAGTGGATCCTGCCAGTGAAGCAAAAAGAGAAGCCAACATGAAGCTGGCCTGGAAAATACTTTGATCGAACACAAATATTAATGTTTATTTCATCCTTCTCGTCTCATCTCTTGTCAAGCCACAATACCAAAAAGCTTGTGTTGACAAGTGCCACTTGATTCTGCACAAGCCACATAGCGATCGAGGAGCAGTTTCTTTTGATCGAGTTGATCAGAGGCTAAATGTTTTTAGAGTGAGCGTACCTTGATGGTAAATGCAGGGGTCACACTCGTTGACGGAGTTGCGGCAGCAGGGCACTGCGTAGCCCACTGGAGTCCCCTGAAGAGGGCACTTACAGCGGATCACATCATACTCGCAGCAGCTTCTGCACATAATGTTCCACTCGGGGCCTGGACAGTGGTTGTACAAGTACCTGTAGTCTGAAGAAAATACACCAGGATCACCACAAACAAGCAGGAAATATCGTTTCTTTCTAACATCACACATGGACACAAATCTGAGTCCATCTTGCACTGCAATGTTTGGTTGGTAAGGAAACTGTGAGCACATGATGTGTGCACATTAGGAGCAGTGGAAGGGTACTGGTGAGCTGCTTGTTTATCCCAGCTGCTGCTCTTCACTGGTTATTTCCACTGCCATATGGTATCAAGCTCATTTTTGGTGAGAAGCAGAGCTCCCCAGTTCACCGCCTCTTATTACATCAGACAACATGCCAAAATGTTAAGGTCACTATCAGGGAAGACAGAATCCAGTCATTAATCGGAAAGTTGTATTTATTTTCACTTAACTCGCATTTCACCAGGCAACACATTTGTCCCGACAATGACATTGTTGGCATTTGGACACGAACACGAGTGTAAACACTCGCTGTCATCTTTGTGAAGTTTTAACTCAATAAATGTGATGTTTCATTGGATTGGAAACCAGTGACTCAAGGACGTTTGAGTTGCTACAATTATGTAACAGTGGATTTAAAAGTTGAAAGAGACAAGTGGAATTTCTCTTGTGGCAGATGTGAATTGAGAACTAACAGAAGCTGCACTTTAAACTTGGCACAATGTCAGTGTAACATTTTCTACCTCCTCTCCACGACCATAATTCACTCCCTTCAATCAGAGACTTATTTAGCCATAATTGCACTCTGGGTATATTTGTTGATCGTGAATCTTTGTAAAACCAGAACGGTAACACAGTCAGACTGAAGTAAGAAATCCAAATGATCAATCTGAGTGGTTGATGGTCATCAAGAAAAGAGAAGCACAGATGTCCTGGAATGCTGAGTCGTCCCAACTATCCTTCCACATTAATTATATTAGAAATGCTGTCTCAGTCTGGCTTTCTCTTTAAACTATTTCTCTTGGAAGAGGTATGGCAATCACAGCAACATTAATCACAGAAGAAGTAGGTTATGTAATGCTACTAGGTCAACTTAAATTGAGGTATTGTAAGGACACACCTTTTGCAGAGGTTTTGCAGTGTTTTGATTGTTGGTTGTTTCCAGGGTGTCGGAATAACATTTCATCACATGGATTTGTGTCTTACACCTGGCGGCTTGTTTATTATATTCACTACATAAACCTTCAAGACAACTCTAGCCGTGTTCGATAATCTCGGAAGAGAAATACAGACCACTGGGACCTTCTACAGCATTTTTGCACGACACTCCTGCTATGACTCTAATCACCAGCAAAATGAACGTTAACCTACTGCCTTTTAACTCTGTTTTTCAATCCAGAGCTCGTTTTTTGGTTTTGTCTTTTTTTCGTTTAGCTGAAGTCACCTCCCCAAGAAAACAACTTTCAGTTCAGACAGTCATTCTTGTGGATTTTCTTTGACCATGTGTGATAAACCACAAACATGCATGGCATGGGCTTGGCCTGTGTGCGTTGGGATTTGTCAGTTGAGACAAGAAAACATATTGCATAGGTCACGCACAGCCCCATGACTCATGCACAAATAGAAAAATAGCACAGATATTGCTGTTTAATCCGAGGCAAGTGAAAACGTGTACCGTCAGTCTACCTGAAAACTTTAATTGTTGTCAAAAATTGTTTCATTCAGAAGCCACAACAGAAAGTCTAATCTGTATGTTTTTATTGAGGTTCTGGCTCACTAAATGAGGTTTAAAAATGACAAATATCTTATTTGTGCAGCTAAGATGTGGTATCATCCATAAAGGTCTAATAAGATCGGATCACACACAACTTCAGACCTTTAACCACTTCTACTGTGACTATTTATTCTCAAAAACATACTGGACTCTAGTTTACCCGAGTGTTTGTAGACGAATGATTGGGGCCTTGAGAAAACATGCAGACAACTTCAAGAAACTCCTCAAACGCCGACCAAAATCCATCATTTGCCATTATACTTCTGTGCTGCACAGTCTCTGTTTGTTAATCAGTCTCTAAACCCAACTGATGACAATTCAATGATGTTACTCTCAGTTCTACCTGGAAACTCAATGTGCTTGACTTTACACGAGGATTCATACATAACAAGAAGTATTACCATCTTCCTGGAATTAATAGATGAAATCAAGATAAAACTCATACATAACCAAATAGTTAGAAATAGCACTCAATTAAAAAAAAAAAGAAATAAAAAAGCTAAATCAACTAGTTATAGTTCAAACAGTCTGTCTTGGTTTAATGTAAGCAGATCAACCAATCCATTTCATTCAAAATGTATTTGTTTGGTCACAATATGACCCAAATAAGAGGCTGTACATGTAATCAGTCTGTATCCATATCTGTCACCTTTACTAATTTAAACAAATAGGGCCAATTCTATAATTCACGAATGAAAACAGTTGAAAGGTGTGATTAATGCCACTGGGGAATTAAAAGTTACTCACACCATTACTGCCTCTCATGGGGCGGATGCTGGTCGGAGAGACTGTGAAACCTGATTTATCGCACATAAACATGAAAGGGTCAAAAGACTTTAAAAGCTGGTCTGGTAACATCATTACATAGGTCACTGATGTGCATCTTGGTCTTCAACATGAAGATGAGGTCCTGCGGTTGTATTTACCTTCCCAGCGCTTTAGTGCAAGGTCTGGAAATGCATGTTCTGTCTCACCTTCAGGCCACACAATGCAGCTCAGGCTACATCCATGTATGATGGGATTAGTTTCCAGATTTTCATAAGCTGTTTTCGCTACACTCCTGCTTGGGGTAAATAAACCTCTCCCGCAGCATTTCCAGTGTTTACACAGATAGAATAAGCTCAGTTTGCCAGCCTCCAGCTCCGTTGATAAGGCTGTAGTGTTTTTCTCTGAGGCATGACTCTGAGGTTTCTCCCCCAGGGCCGGACACACGCTGGAATGCATCTTTATTTTCCTGAGCGGCAATCCCCTTTTCCTCAATAAGCGCTGATTTGAAGATCCTTTTCGTATAACCACTACTTTGGCAGGAGCTCTTGCACATTTCAGCAACAAGCTCACTGCCTTGTAAAAATGTATTTGTGAAGGCTTTCAGGTCAACACCTGCAGGTAAATATAGACCCAATAGTAACAATTTTCATGTGGATTTTTTATTTTATTTTTTTCAGCAGTGTAGGGAAGTATGAACAGGTGTGCAAGTGCATGTGGGTAAGAGTCGACTGATGAGCAAGTACAAGTGACTGACTTGTCCTTCAAAGTTTTTGCTTTATAGAGATGCCATGTTTTTGTCAACCTTGTGTTTAAACGTCTTATGAAAATACAGACAAAAAGCTGCAAACATTGCACCAACATGTAAAGACCCCTATAATTGAACCCATGACTGTGGCTACGCTTACTGGCCCCAGGTAATGTGTGTTTAATCACAAAGTGGGAATGTTGACAGTTGTCAGATAGGTACTGTAAGTAGGAAGAAATTCATGTGATGGAGACATTTGCCATGAGGCCTCATGGCTGTGCAGCACTCTTTCCATCTAACTTGTCTAATATTTGTGTTTTAGTGTGTCTGATGTCTACATATTTTCCCTGTGCAGAGATAGTGCATGTGTATGCATGTGTGAGTGTAAGTGTGAGAAAGAACTGGCACCAAGCCAAAGAAACACACTCAAAACAGTAGATCGGTAATGCGTTGTGTTTTTTTTCTTCTTCTACCTCTTTTGTTCATTTGATCTGCTCTGCTTTTTCCATTCTCAGACATTGAGCTCCTAAATGCGCCATGGAAATAAAATGGCCAGCGAACAAAGATCTCAGAAAAAGCAGCCAGAGTCCAAGCGGGGATGCATCAAAATCAGCCATTTTAAGGTTTTTAGCCAGCCTGCACATCTTTCAAGTGAATCCAGACCCTGACGTCATTGTGGGATGACAATTCACGTGTGTGCGGTGACCTCATGTTCGACCTTTTTACCCTGCTGATCGACAAACCAGTTGAGAGCAACACCAACCTGTCAGCTGGACCAAGGACAAAGTATGAGTGCTTGGTTTTACGCTTCAGGTTTTGTATTTTGTTTTCGTTTTAAAATATGTGTTTTGTCTGAATATAAAGATCAGACTCGTAACGTTTCCACCGCTTCTGGAAAACCCGCACTTGTGATTAACGCACCAAGAAATCTGCTGCAGGTGTTGAATTTGACCTTGTGAGTACCTCAAGAGTTCACATCTGTTCCAAAACATGGCATCATTTTCTGGACATGACCTTCTCTGGACTGAAAGGAGACTCAAAGCTGAGGTCAGCGTCTATCTGTTTTTTATTTTATTTTCTTTAAGCCATTTTGCAAACCGATGAACTTTCATAAAGTACTCTTTCCAAAACGTCAGATGAGTTGGATATAAATTTTCATGTCCAAATGTTTTAAGGGAGGCAGCTGTGGTCTGTGACATTTAAACCACTTGTTTTCTACTTTCAATCTTTCCTGCTGACGCATCAGAATCTTATCTACTTGAGTCTTGCTTCACTTCGCTATTATAGCCAAGTTATTTTTAACTCCAAACAAAGCAGGGGAACGACACTCGATGCAGACAAACTCTCAGAGCTTCAGTGGGAGTTAATCATGGTTAGCACAACCTCTGCACAATGTTGAAGTTCTGTCATCTCTGTTGTACACGAGGCGTCCGTCCTTGAGATGGATTTCAGCGAATGCCTGCCCCATATTTTTGACTTTCGTTAAAAGAGAAACATTGCACAATTGGGACCACTGTGGGAGTACAATAAAGCAAAAGTAACACCAGCCCAGGGTCGTATAAACTTTGACCCATCTTTTGGCGTTTCTGGAAGAAGGGTCTTTTTTTTTTCTCTTTTTGAGCCGCGCCAGGCTATCTGTTTTACTCATTTTCAGGTTTTGTGTTAAGCTAAGCAAACTGAATACTGGCTGTAGCTTTGCATCAAGATGATCACCTCAGCTTCTGCAAGAAAACAACTGCTTCAACATTCTCTATCCCCACTTTACAAGAAAACTCTGTTCACTTTCCCCTTGTGGCATCCAGCAGCACAGACACTTCCCTCTTCATTTAACCATGAAGCTCTGCAAAGTCTTCACCACAACATCATTACATCCCACTGGCTCCCTGCTGTATTTAAGAGAGAAATCGTGTTCAAAAAGGTTGCCTTAAGCAAATTTGGAGGTATAGTGTTTATACACTGCTAAATAAATAGTTCCTTCCTTACAAAATGGAGCACATTTCACGCTGATGTATCATGGAAAAATAGATGTTTTTACTGCAGCTACGAGTGCATGAGCTGTGCATGGACTGTATGTTCAAGTGTACAATTCCTTTTGCCTACTGGCCACAACAGCTGTCTGGTATTTTGAGGTTGGAGTGATTTAGCTATCATGGAACAGGGAAACTCCCAGGGGAGCTCTGTGGTCACCGTGTGTCTGAACATATCCTGATCTCAGTCCCAGAGGTCATCCTGTCAATTGCTTTAAATAAACGTCCCTCAACCTGGAAGCCGCAAACCTAACGAAATATCCCCTCGCTCCGTTATCCACCGTGGTAAAATGGTACGTGCCTGCATGCCAATTAATCGGTCAAACGTAAGTCGGAGATGTGATGATGATTGTTTTCAGCATTTACAACCGAAAACTTGAGTCTGACATGACATCACACGTGGGGGAGCTTGAACAGGAAGTCTGACATAGATCAAAGAAACCTCTGTGGAGACACCAATCTAAAGAAATAGATTAAGACACTGGAACACACATTACATGTCGAATAAATCCACAAAAGAAAAAAAAAAATGCATTCTTTCACCTCGTCTTTTTTTTTTTTGCATGCTCCAAAAAAAACAACATCCATCGTCAGCTGATTATGAAACCAGCCGTACAGAAAGTGATTCAGCTGACGACAACACATGTAGGTGATCTGCCAGGGGAAATTCTCCCAAGCACTACAGCTGCTCTGCCCAACCCGTCACCAAATTGATCCACAGTACAAATTGAGATTCTCATTTTGGGAATCGTGCAAAAGAGGAATCGTGCAAAAGAGGAATCAGCGAGCGGCGGGTTGATGGGGAGTCTTGGAGACAGACGATGGTACACACATTACGACAAACAGTGTGATTGACTCAAACGTGACTCATGTCTTCCTGCAGCAGTTCAAGTGGTCAGCCAGGGTAAACACGCAGAGTCAAATTCAATCGCAAGGAGAGCTCAATCACAACACACTTAGCATTTAAAGAGAGGCGTTCGCACAAAAGGGGACGAGTGCCAAGACTCAGCAGCTCCATTAGGACACAAACTCCCTCATTGCACCTCAAGGAATGTGTGGCAACATCCAACTAGTCTTCGTCTTCTATTTTTTTTTTAGGACCCATGAACGCAACTTCAGAGAGTTGGGAAGTGGATGAACACACTTTGATGGGACGGTAAACAAACCCATACAGGACAAGCCCCCTTGCTCTGTTTTTAATAACAAGAGCTGTGAAGATAAAGAGTGCACAAACGTGTCAGTGGTATCTTTCCTATATATAAGGAAAAAAAGAATTTTACATCACTTTGTCTCTGTCAGTCTTCTTTTCTAAGTGCTTCTGATTGCTGGTGAGCTGTTAAAGGGATAGAAGAGGAGAGGAGATGACGAGAGTGCTGATGCCGGCGTTTTGAGAACAAAGCCCCAGGATTCTCTGCCAAACATAGAGATAGGGAGAGGGAGAATGAGGAGAACACAGAGGGTAGAGTCTTTCCAATTCTCTTACCATAGGGCCAGGCTGTTCCTTGGGGTAGAATGATGACAACAAAGAGGGTGATGGAGATCAGCCAGGATTTCCTAGAAATAGGGGTGCCGGTCCAGGGGATTGATTGGGCGCCCCCATGAGTTTGCCCCAGCTGCAAACCCGGTGCCGCAGACAGCATGCTGCAGTCTGGAACTCTGTTTACTTTCTGAACTCAGCTGACATCACCTACTCTCAGCCCTGCAATCCTTCCCTCCCACTCCCTCATCTCTCTCTCTCTGTCTCTCTCTCTCTCTCTCTCTTTGGATTCAGGTTACAGTCAAGAGGCTTGCAAGAAGTCCCACTTACAGTGGTCTCCCAAATACTCCCCTCGCTCCGCACACAGGAACGACGTCACTCCTCATGAATGAAATGTAACCTCCAGTGTTTTTATGTTTAACTCATTATGGATGCATGCACCCCCCCCCCCCCCCCCCCCCCCCACACACACACACACACACACATAAATGCCACTTTATGTTCTTCTCCGTGTGCCTCCCACAGACATAATCAAAGATGTGGTGATAGAATTTATATGTACTTCAGTGTGTGTGTGTGTGTGTGCGTGCGTGCGTGCGTAAGTGTGTGTGTGTGTGTGCGCGTGTGTTCTTGTGTTGTGTGTTTTTCAAGTTCACCGAGTTAAGAGTTAAAACAGCAGCTGAAATCCATCTATCAAAACCTCGAATACCCTCACTAACTTTAATTGCTGCTAATTAACCCGTATGCGTTTAATTTAGTAGCACAAAGCAAAACAAGTTTAAATCTGAGTAAAACCCCCAAAGGACACGCAATTACTGTTGATTGTTAATTCAAGTCGACAGAAATATGTATGTGGTGACAGTGTTGTCATTCTTCCCAGTTAAAGAAAGAAGTGGGGATATTTCCAGAAGATTTTAACAACTATAACAACAGAAACACAGTGAGGATAAATTGTAAAGCATACATTCATGCATATCAAGTATACATTTAAATAGGCTTGAATCAAATACGAATGCTTCATATCTGAAAACAAACTGGAAGACTACTACTGTTTTTGTTTTTTTGTTTACAGTGGTTGCTATTCTGATGACCTCCTGGGTGTGTTTTATTTCTGCTGGATGCAGCCCTGGGATTAATTCATTTATTGCTCCAAGACCACTGGGAAGCCAAACGACATGCAGAGGCTAACAGGGAATACAGATCAAACGACTTAAAGCAGGAGAATCAAATTCCCCTCCAGTTTCTTCAAACAGCGGGGTTTCGATTTAGGCCACAGGAAGAGCTTATGAGCTGTGCCGTTGTGAGTGTGTGTATATGTGTTTGGCTGGGAGACCAAAAAAAAAGACTGAAGTTGAGAAGTAAAAAAAAAAAAAAGACAGAACACAGCAGGACATGAAGGCCAAAACCAGGGGGGGAAAAGAAATCAAGGGAAGTCAGAGGGGAAAGGAAATATTGTCTATCTCATTGAGCTTTTTATCTTCTTTCAACACCTCTCCACTATTTGTCCAGATGCCTAGTAGTTTATTATGTGAAACCCAGGGCTTACAGGTCATTGTGCATACTGACTACAGCTGAAGTCCACTCAGTCTACAAGGAATACAAAGTAGACATACATTTCTGTGGCATGTGGCATGTGGCATACATTTGTGTGTTTGTATTTGTACCATTTGATCCATGCTTGAGTTGTTCGCCTCAACATTTTTCATTTAAATATGTGCTTAAAAAATAATAAGAATAATAATTACAGCACTTAAAGCCTTAGTGGGGTAAGATGTATGTCACCATATGACTGAAATCATGCCACACTGCATGATTTGGATGGTGAGTGAAATTAGGCACAGGGCTACAACAATATGTGGTTCAATTTTTTGAGCATTGGAGACGGATGCAACTTCCAGGATGGAAATATTACTTTTGAAAACATAAAACACAATATGTTTTTACTTTGAGACTCACTCCATTCAGGCTCTGGTCGAGCTAAGCTGAAGCAAATAGGATAAGTAGCTTGTCCAACAGTTTGCAAACTTAAAGAGAATCACACAAACACCTATGGACCCTGTGTGTGAGCGAATACACTGAAAACACATGTGTTTGCAGAAGGAACTCAGATTCTCTGAAGATAACCAATGCATGCATAGGGAGAACATGCAACCATTGTCACAACAAGGTTCGGAGCCCGGAATTGAGCCAGTATGATAATGATGATGATGATGATGATGATGATGATGATGATGATGATGCCGCCTGAACACGTTAAAATACAGTAGAAAAAAATATCAAGTAAAAAAACAAGTAATAACATTATAAAACATTCAGGAATTTGTAGTAGACTGTGATCCATTAGGATGAGTACGCTTGTTTAAAAAGATACGTTTTAAGGTGGGATTTCAAATAGTTCAGGGATCGAATGTTTCGGATTTTGGGCAGGAGTGGGTTCCAGATGTGGTGGGCTGAGCAGCTGAAGGCTCATGGTGGTCATTGTCATACAGGCCGGAGGGACAGTGAAGTTGCGAGAGGAGGCAGATCTGAGAGTGGCTGGATGAGTAGATGTGGAAGTTCAGTGAGGTACGAAGAAGCCACTTTGTGGAGAGACTTGAACGTCAGCAGGAGAATTGTGTGTGTGTGTGTGTGTGTGTGTGTGTGTGTGTGTGTGTGTGTGTGTGTGTGTGTGTGTGTGTGTGTGTGTGTGTGTGTGTGTGTGTGTGTGTGTGTGTGTGTGTGTGTGTGCCTAGCAATGTGAAGTTCTTTGGGGGCTTTATAAGGGAAATCCTTTTAAGAAAGTGAAATGAATTAGGTCATTTTTATAAGCTGGCATTCATGACAATAATGATTTTACTATAGAGGAGATTGCGGGAAAGCTAATTATGTGTGTCTCTTGAGTACTCCAGTCCATCAGTGACTTGAGTAAATAAAAAGCTCAAGTACTGCAGAGAGGTCGCCTCACGGAAACTTGACTTGCAAGTTTTATTTGATTGTGCTGTGGTTCACTAGAAATGAGGATTTTTCTGGGTTTTCTTTTTTTGTTTTTTTGTTTTTGCAGTGCCACAATTAAATGGCTGATAAGTTGTTTTCGAATAGGAATCGAAAAAACATATATGGACAGGAATAATATGCAAATTCAAGATAGAAGGGCTTATCAATTACCATTTTATTTTATTTATTTTTTGTTGTGTAACATGGCCTACTTTTTTATTCTCTTGTTTTATTCTGTTTCATTGCTTTGTAATTAATTCCTAAATCTTTTTTAACAGCACTAACTTGAATGCCCTACATAAAGAAAGTGTGATCAGTTGACTGTGATTGGATGTGAATGAGTGTGTATGATATGTGTCTGTTTTAGCCCAATGATGGACTGGTGACTCGCATCGACGAATCGACGATGAATGGATTGATGGCTGACTGATGCACAATTTTGGTATTACTACAAGTTTTCACCATTTGACTAACATTCATTTGTTTGACTTGACAGGCAAACCGAAGCCTGCTGATGTCTGCATTCATCACCTGACTGTAGACGTGCCACAATGGGAGGCTTTTTCTCATGACCCCGAGATCATGCTGATTCTGAGTTGCTTTATAAAGGCTTCTCTGCTCGCGCCACAGCAACTGGGCCCCCTGCCCACAGCACATAGTAAAATCCCATTACCAATTACATGAAAAAAGTGGTGCAGTGGGAGCACAACACATTACCTAGGGGCCATTACACTTAATGACAGGCAGGCCGAAATCCGCTGTTGACTACACATTGGGTACAGAAGGTTTTTCCAGGGTTATTTGTAAAAGTAAGTACAGCTTGACGAAGGTTCGTGATCAGTACATTAACAATGGCTCTACCGTGTTTGTGCTGTGTTTGAAGTGTTACGGTTCTCACGGAGGTCAGAGAAAGGGAAGGAGCCTGGCGATGGAGTCATGTGGTTTCATTATGAGCAAATCTAATCATGGTATCACATTCCAGTCCATAGTTACACCGTGGGCACAGAAAAATAAAAAAACATCCCACTGTATGCATGACCTGCTGTCAACATGAACTATGTTGTATGGATACATGGATATTAGGCCAGACTGGTTTTGCAGGTGAGACAAATGCCTGCAGCAGATTTTCAGCAACGCCAGTGACAAGTGTTGCCAAGAGCAAAGTGCCATGACGAGATGCAGTTTAGACACTTAATAAGGCAGGACAGTCTCCTACAGGATGCCAGATATGCTCTCATTTATGCACTACAGTACACTCCACTCATGATGAAAGCTCACTTTTATGGGCTCTTTCGAGGTTAACTACTCCACTGTGCACAACCTCTGTCTTTATCCATAATTATCTGTCCCTCAACACAACACGGAAGTTTATTTTTTCCTCAGCAGTCATTACAAAGTGAAGGTGGGGGGAAAAGAACTCTGACCTTGTGATGCGCCAGTTCCATAATAGCACAGTGTATACTGTATCTGTATATATTTTAGGACATTTGGCTGAATCAAATGACCCTGTTTATATGAAGCTCCAGCGTCTTTATGCTTAATCCATCATCAATCAACTGATCATAATATTGGCAGCTCACATTTTTTCTGATACTTTCAAAGTGATTAGTGGAAATGCAAGACAATCATGAAAAGCGTAATTAAAACCCTCGTTTAGACTTTTCATTTATGCCGGCATTCTGTTAATATCAATTTCTAAATCAGTTTCCTTTACTGCCACAGATTCTACATGAGCTACTTCAAAGTGTTCTCAGTGGTTACATCCAAGTAACGTAAGACATTGAACAGTTTTTGGCCACATTCTTTGTCCATAAGTCACTTGCAATTGATCCTTCTCTGTCTATAACTATCTCAAATACCTTTATATGATTTAATCTAAAGTCTAGATTGTCATCCAGAGTCCCCACGCAGTAAAGCTATGCAGCTATGACAGCTCTGGACAGAAATGACAAAGACTTGTGTTTCACATAGAATTGGACTGGCTGATTCACCAAAAAAAGGTTTATCTGTGGGGGATGGCAAAAGAAAAGAAAAACAATTAGCAATTACGTGGTGTGGAGTAATACAGCACTGGGAACTAATGGACAATATGACATACTGAGCTCCACATTCCTGATGTTCACAATGCAGATGTGGGTTTTCTTTTTGGGGGGGGGTGAGATGGGATAAGTTAGCATCTTTACCTTTAAGCCAAAGTTTGAGTATAATGTAAACCTTCTGAATGCTTGTAATCAGGAGCTTTCATGTAAGACGTGGGCTTTATTTCCCTCTTTGAACGAAAGCACAGCGAATTCCAAGTTGGGCTTTTGTGTGTGTGTGTGTGTGCGTGTGTGTGTGTGTGTGTGTGTGTGTGTGTGTGTGTGTGTGTGTGTGTGTGTGTGTGTGTGTGTGTGTGTGTGTGTGTGTGTTATTTTGGGGTCAGCACGATGCCTTTTCAATATAGTATTTTGGTGGTTTCCTTTTTTTTAAAGAAGTAACGCTAAAAATAAATAAGTGGTGAAAAAAGTGAATCAATATAACACATTTTATTAAAACACATATTCTTGTAAAGGACACAAAAACATTGGATTTATAAGAGAAGCTTGAGTGTATCCTCCGGTCTGCTTCCTTATTTCAGATAATCCATAAAACACGGACGTCCATCCCGGAGTGACTGCATCTTGGCAAAGTCACCTTCTCTTTCACTATTGTGGGAGGGGATGGTCTCAAAATAGACTCTATTGCACTGTTGTCAAAAGGGCTCCTGTGGTCATAAATCCTGTCCAGTTCATCCTAGTTTAGAGGGACACCAGAGAAATGGTCTTGCGAGGAAAGTTACCGTGACAATCGAGTTGGTGGATGAAGAAGAACAACTGGAGCCGGTCCTATTTGCCGACCCAGCTGCTCGTTTGAAACACAAGGTCACACACCATCATGGAAACCTCAGAAGGACATAGGAGACGGACAGGGAAAATAGGGTATACACGAGGAAGGAATCTGGTCTTGGTTTCAATGGGGAGCCATGAAGTCTCTGCCATGAAAACGCAGCATCGTGTAGACTCATCTCTCTCTTTTTATTTGACACTTTTCACTCCCTTCCCTTTATCTGTAATTTCATTGTGACCCTTGCTATTTAATTGCCACTATAAAAAAAAAACCGCCACATGGGGAAAGAAAAAGAGAACTGTCTCACACACTGTAAGTTTGTTTTGGTGCACCATGGAGACAAGGTTTCTGTTTTGGACATCTCTTTCTCTACCCCCCCTACACCCTCCCACCCTCCTTCCTGTCACTGTGCTCTGTGGAGCACCACGGCTGTGTCGCTGTGGTGAGAATGATTCGGTGAGCAATATATTTGGGGAGGTGACAGAAAGGAAAAAAATTCAGAGTTTGGCTAAGTGAGGTCAGTGTGAGAAACCACAATTGGAGCCACTAAAGTCTTTTAAAGCTGAACACAGTCCGCCCAGAGTGCATTAAAAGCAGGGCAACGTTTTCCACCATATCTCTGCCATTTTCCTGCTACTCGCCAACTTCCTGCTTTGAGAATGGCCTTTCCTCTGACCTCTCCATGTTGTGTTATTCATTTCTATTGGTTCTGGGTCTGGAGGGATTTAGTGATCTCAACAGCTTTGAGGGGGACATGAGGGACAATTCTAGGCTTGGTAATGGAACATCTGAAAGGAGGAAGCCACAGAGCTCCTAAATGAGGCTTAACATTAAAAACAAACAGGATTGTGGTCATTATGCTGGTATTCATTAGGGTGTGGAAGAGGGGCTCCACCCTTGTAACACTTGATCTGTTGTGGATATTTAGAGCCATATTAATTTTGGATTTGGTTTTACAGGGAGGGCTCGTTGCTGAACCAGGGTGGTATCCTTTTCTGTTGTGCCAAATCCTAACCTTGCCATGTAGCATGTCTGAACACAGATAAATGGGATGCTGTCCAGGATGGAATATCCATGGAGATCACGAATTTCCCATAAATAACAACACCAAGATGTTTCACTTGATAGCCACACTAATAAAACTGAAATAGCTATTTACACTTTTAATGATGGATTTATATATGGATGGACATGTTGAAGAGTCTTTGTTTTCAAGTATTTCAAATACGTACATAAATAAGCAATTCTAATCAAGTGTTCTTTCTTTCTTTCTTTCTTTCTTTTCTCTTCTCAGCACAATAGTTTGGGTGTTTCCACTTACATTTACAAAAGCACAAAATAAGCAACAGACAACATTAAACAGGCCTCTTCAAAAGAAAGCTTACTTGATCGCAGCAGCCTCTTGTGGCCAAACATAGAAGAGCACAACCAAAAACTGAAGCGTAAATACAAATGTATGGAAATCCGGATAGGAGAGTCTCAAAGGGTTATAATCACCCATTTAGATATGTAACCTTTTAACAGACACTTTTCCAAAAACTTTTAAAAGTGTTTGAACTTTTATCGTCATTGAGGCATATTTGGAGACATTTATTATTTTTTTAATCTTTTCAGGTGAAAATAAAAACCTTTACATGTCATCTATGTACAATAATATATATTTAAGAGCACAACTGATCTAAGCTCACCTTTAAAAATCACTGTGACACTAGATTTCTTTAATACATTTTTTTATTTTATTTCTATTGTATAAAAGTGGGATGAGCTCAATGAGACCGACTGTTTTAGGGACGTTTTTCAACAAAAGGAGCATCCTTACTTGCATTAACTTTATGTGGGAAGTGTTGATGCTTACACACAATTTGTCAACAATATTTTCATATCTTGTTCATGTATACTGTTTCAATGACGAGCATATGGTGTATTTGTTATTACAGACAGCAAGTGTGAAGCTGAACTGTGGTCATATTTACACAATTTCTAGAAGTAGTACTAAAATATTCCCTTATAGTACAAATATTTAATTACTTCATCTTTGAGTCTTTGTATTAAAAAAAAAAATTGTAAAAATGATTTACCAATTTATGAAATATGGTCACTTGCTCAGGAAAAGTTATGTAACTATAAGTTGTAAATGTGTCAATTTTGTTTTTTGTTTTTTTATTCTGTTTGAGGGATGGATTTAGATAGGTCGTTTATTCTTTAACAGCACACAAGTAAAATTCTCCATGTGGACAAATTTCAGCGAGTGTCTTAAAGGGTTAAAATGTTCCTCCACTCCATGAAAGAGCTGGCATTATGAGCGTTACATCCACTAACTGTTGACGTTCTAAACATGGCTCTTATTTTTCCTTTAACTTGAGCTGCACCGCTCTTTCAAAAAACTTTCCCCATCATACTCTCAATGAGCTCGTTTGTAAGTTTGAGCTCAACGCTGCTGTGGTTGGTGGTTTGCCTTGATAACTGTGTCTTTGCTCTCGCTAGATCCTTCTTGTTAAGAACTTGGTGGTTGAAGCTGTGTCGAGGTTCTCTTTTAGTTTCGAGGCTCACCAAGAAAATCCAGCTTTGTTGTAATGTCGTGCTTGTACGGCCTATTTCTTATAAAGGTGAGGTATACTTTTAACTTGGGGTTGAATTGTTCTCAACTATTAAATGAAGACAAATTTGCAATTGTTTTTTGTGTTTTCGTTATGTTCAGTTTGATTTGAAGAACCTTTATCTGGCTTACACCCTGTGGATCTAGATCACAATGAAATCTCCACAATCAGTTGTTAACTGGTCTTGTCAAATCAAAGCACGCTACAGAAAAACTGGTACTGTATTTCACTGCTCCAAGCTGAAGTTAATTTTCAAAGACTGTTTGATCTTTACAGATCTGTGCCTTTGGTTTCCGCCCTTCCACAGCAGAAATCCGTGGTTGAAGGGTCTGAGTTAAATCAGTAAAATGTCAACGAGAGGATCGCTTATCTATCAACTGAACTCGGATCAAAACATGTTCTTCCAGGATATTTAAGGCTTTCACAAAAAAAAAAAAAAAGAGCCACGCTCTGGACTCACTGATAAAATCCTCCTGATAGCTGAGGATGTGTTGACGTTACCCTTACAGAACTGTTGCATCATACTGATGTTTGAGCTTCCACAACATGCCTTGCTTTGCTACTTCAGCTATGTTCTCTGTGTGTCTTTAGATCTGAAAGTCAGTGTGCCCACTGCCACGCCATGCTCGGCTGACTCCCAGCTTGAGCATAGAAAAGACATAAGGGTAAATGAAAAACTACTTGTCTTACTCCAGAAAGCCAGATCACCAGTGAACTTACTGCTGCCATCATTTGTAGAATAGATATACAAAAAGAGAACTTTCTAAAAAAATAAGTAGAAAGATGGAAAAATAAGTCAAATGAAAGGAGAGGCTGTATTTTATTGTATTTACAAAAAATATTGTTGTATTCTGTATGAACCCACATTTGAGTCTGTGGTAACACGGATAAAGTAATCACTTCACTTAGCAACATAAATCTATAAATGTAAATATATATTTTCTAATGCGGAGGTTCGACAGAGAAGTGTTTTTTGTTTTTTTTTTGGTTGTTAATCCTCTCTCCCTCTAGAGGGAGTAAGAGCCTACAGATCCATGAAGTACGAGAGAAGCTGAAGTAATGCTGTTAAGTGGGGTTGATGTGGGGGAGATGATTTGCGCCTATACTGGAACTTATACACTCAAGTCACAAAACCCTGTACAGATCAAGGTGAAAATAGGAATAATAATAAATAAAAAAACACTGAACTTCATCACCGAATTTTTTTAACTTACGCATGAAGCAAATCCCATCATTCCTGCTTTCATCTGTTATGGAACATATTGATTTACCATTGCAAGCAGCAAAGTGGAATCAAGATGTCCACAGCCAGAATCTCAGTGGGAGAGGAATGTAAGTGGTAGGCACCGGACTGGAACGGGGCACCATAACTAATCACTCTGATCTTATTTTATTATTTATATCCCCACAGCAGGTTGAAGGTTGGCTGTTTGATCAATTCTCCATTTCTTTTATCAGCACCAATCCACTGCCACTACCTACTACGCTAAATTATTCAATTGGGCCTGCTTTGTTGTTAATAGCAGTGATCATTCTTGCTTAAATGGCATAATGTATGCGCTGACAGCCAACAGTGATACAAACCTGTCTCTCGGGACACAAATCCATCAGTGGCGAGCGCCTATCTGCTACATTAGTGATTCCAGGCACCACTGAAGCACGGGCAAGTAAAATACACTCCGCAGCAAGGTCTGTGGAAAAATGTCCCGCTCCTCAAGGCCACAGTCATAAATGATTGGGCTTTCACTTTACAGCCAACTTGCCGTGGAATAAAGCTGATATCAAATGGACAGAGCCTCCGCTGCGAAGTTTAAAAGGATGGGAAAGCCGGAATGGATGTTAACTCAATTGAGGTGATTTCAGGCAAGCCAGGGAGACGAGCTGGATGTTGTTATTTATGCAGCAGAGTTCAGGGAAAAGAACAAAGATTAAAAGATAGCACTGAAAGGGATTATTCCTGATTTAGACACGCTGTGCCAAGAACAGGAAAAGTTTTACAAAAACCCAAAAAATCCTTTGATTTGGGAGGCAACGAACTCCACACTTCACAACAATTCGCAGTAAATCAAGCTTCATTAAAGGTTTTCCTTTTTCTTTTTCTTTTTTTTTTTGGGGGGGGGGGGGGGGGGGGCTGCAGCATTTGCCCCAAAGTCTTATGTGGCTTGTTTGGTTGCCCTTCCCCCACAAGAGGACCCTGTCACCACTCGTGGTTAGATAAAGGTCGGCAGTGCTACAGGGTCACTCTTGTGTTTGGGGTTTTGACCTTTTCTCTCCCTTAATCCCCCAACACCACTATTACTGCTGCTGAGGAGCCATAAAAACAGGGGAGCTACAGGCAAACATAAAACTTAGGGTTGAAATAACAGACTTTTTATTCTTTTAGTCTTTATTTTTATTTTCCGTTTGTAAGATTTTGCTCAATGAAGTTAAGTATTTCACTACTGACAGACCCCTGGCACCATAATTACATTCAATAACAGGTTTCTCTTTTCACCGTTCGTCCAATTGAAACGTCTAAAATCTTATTTGAAGTGAAGAGATCAGATGAATACACAATAAGGCCATTGGTGCTTCAGAGTCTTGTCAACTAGCATATGTTTACTGTTTGCCCCATATGGCAAATAAATATTAATTATGGTACTGCACTGGTCTGTTGATCTGACTTTACATAGAAAATTCAGCCACATGAAATTAGGACTGGGTTGATACTCGTGTTGGTGCGCGGAGAAAAAAAAAAGGAACAACTTATCTCGAGATTCATTCAAAATCTAAATTGAAGCATGAGGATATGCACATCTTCATGCAGCTGTTCAATGGCATTTGAGTGAATTCCCTCTCCTCTTCACATTCAACATATGCCTAAACAGCTCCATGTTTTTCCATCAGTGGTTCGCTTAATCCGGTTTGAAATGTAGTGAGCGCAGGGAGGGACCGAGAGGGAAGATGCACGCTAACCGCAACACTTTTCCCCCGCGCATACAGAAGATTCATTCCACTGTGATATGTGAGCGAGCACTTCACACTGATCGCCTATTAAACCTGAAGCTGTTAAATGTTTCGCTGAAAGGCGAGGAGGACATACAACCTCCATTGCTAATCTTAACTGACCATATGATCCCCATAAGTCCTGGGGCACAAATCACATTACGGGCTGTACTTCATTCAAAGGAGATAAATAATATAGAGACAAACACTAAGGACTTCAAAGCCTTGTCTGGTGTTGTTAATCGTCTTTTTTTTTTTTTTTTGACAGTTTAAAAGAAAAACTCACCCTAAAGCACTCGACACAAGTGAGTCAGTTAGGAGAAAGTGGAAGAAAGAATTCAATTATTTAATAGGGGGATTTGGCTTGGAAGGTCAGGGGGTGTAATCCAGTAAATTGGACACTGATTCCTTAATGGAGTGGCTCTACAGTACATCTCCTTCCTCCAGATCGTGCACTGGTAAGAGCGAGAGATCTGGATCTATTTTTCACATACTGCATTTCTGTGGTTCATTCCTGTGCTGGTTCAAACCATCGTGCTGCACCTTCTGCTGCATGGAAACCAGATGGAGATGAGGAGTGCACCGCCACAGTGAGCCAAGCCCTCTGCTTTCCCATCAAAGCTCCAAGAAAAATTCTTCAGTTATTAACAATAACCTACTTATTACCAGCATACAAGCACTTTTTCAGAAGCCTTGAGCCCGTGCATCAGGAAATGGTTCAAAAGCAATGTGGTGAAACCACAGCGAGTGGTGGAAAAAGGCTGCAGTTTGGTGGCCGTGTGCCACTCTCAGGTCTGAGCAGTGCAGCGGAGCACTTGTAACAACAGCTTGGGTTTGAGTCTGCATGTTTTTCTTATAATGTCACAGCCTTTATTTCTTTAACACAAACTGAGACTCCATTAAAAACTTCCATCATCCTGGAAAATGCCACGATTGAGGATTGAACTGCACGACCTTTTTCACATTTAACACAACCATCATCTGCCTGCTAATTGAAGCCAAAGTGGTCGGCTGAATATAAGATCCATTTTGTGCAATTTATGCTCTGATCCAGAGCATTACTGGAGATAAATGCTGAGATAAGTGCTGACAAGATTGTGCTCGTGTCATCACTAGTTCAAAGAGATGTCTTTGGTGTATTTACTGCAATGCTCTGCAAGTTCACCAAAGCCATATAAGGTTACGAAGAGGATAAAGAATCAACTCAAATTCTTGAGCAGATGGAAATAGCCTAAATCTCGGATTCTATGCAGGTACTAGTGTTTTGTTGAGCATATATACTTACACAAAATCATGGAGAGAATATTAAATAAAATCACCATTCTTCTTATTTATTCTGTCAGCAGTGCAATCTATTGTCATCATTAGAACACACTTATTTAGGCAAAACCACGTTTAAATAAAAAAAACATATACAAATAGCTTTACCATAAACACAGCAGGGAGACATAAATTCATCCCCATGGATCACCCCCACCCGTCCCTGAATCCCAGAGCATGAGTAATTGTGAAGCCCTGTGAAATAATCGTAGCTTTCAACGCTAATGGAAGCCCTGCACATTCATTATTCAGTCCAGGAAACAGAGTGCTGCAAACTGTCGGGGGACCTATGAGTTATTACTCAGCATGAACTAACCTTACACTGCGAGAGATGTGACAGGAGCCCACTGCACTTTCTCCCCTTCTGTCTCCATCCCGTCACGTCTCCGTTCCCTCCCTGCGTCTTTCCACACAGACAGGCACCACGCAGACAACCCGAGATTGAATCACAGCTGTGGCGGTGTCAGACGGCTAGTGATGGGTGTACTGTGGGCTGCAGACAGAATGACAGACGGTCTGGGCTCTCTTGTGTCACCGTGGCGCTTGACCACCGACAGCCAAGACCAGCGGAGAAAAGCCTCCCCCATGTTACGGCCCTCCTGGGACTGATGTGGGAGGAATGCGTCAAACGGGGCGTAGCAGCAAAGAGGCGGAAAGGAGGGGGCTCAGGGGTGTGCTGACCTGCAGATAACACATGGCGAGAAACAGATAGGCTTGATATGTGAACATGCCCACACTTGTGCTGAAGGAAAGGGACACCGGAGGCCATGCTGCCGCAGACTAACCTCATGACTGCAGTTACTCCTCAACAGCAACACATATCAGACGGAATTCCAACAATGCACTTAAGCCTTTTTTTTATTTGCACGTCTAGACCTGGGGAGTCCTACACATCACTTTCACTTAGTTTTCAAGGGAACGTGAAGCAAAAGAGCTATATACCAAGATGAGGCCGACCAGCGTGAGAGGTTGCCCTGTTATACGAGACACAGTGTGTGATTAGAAAAGGTGAATTTGTTAACAGCAGATGGAACTCTCCACTTTCACATGGACTGTTTTGTTGCATGTCGGAAAAACATAAACCAGTCATGCAACGCTACGCAAACTATTTAATGAGGCGCATGCTTCTATGCTCAAGCACAACAGAGGGATTTCTTGGTGTTCTCTGCACTGCCAAGGCTATAAATCTATGAAGAATCAAATGCAGGTTAGTAAGATAACCCGTTTTATTGTTGACAGGGAAAAGAAATGTAATTTTCCAAAGCAGTGGGAAAGACTCCTCCAATATATGGCCGCAACTCAGTCATTTCATGGGAAAGTATCTGCTGCATGCTCCTCCTTACTGTTGGATTGTAAAGGACAAACTGGCATGGCAGGGCTTAGTGCAGTTCGGGATGTTTTTTCTTGAAGCTAGAAAACAAAAGGAATATCAGCACACAGATAAGCGTTTCGGGGCTTCGGGTGTTTAGAGCATTTATAAGTAGACCTCTAGTTTACTCTGTGTAATTGAGTATTCTTGTCTTACGCACTCAGGCAATTTAGCATGCCAGCATGTTGTTGTTGTAAAAATGACCCATTAGGAAACCAAGGTTCAAGATACAGACTGTGAAAGCACGAGTGGAATGTTAAGAAGCGTGGGGTGATGCTAATGAGAAATTATCTAATGAGGGTGATGTGTGCAAAGGAGTTAGTGTGCATACATGTTACATTTGACGGAACAAAAGCCCGAGACGAGGATGAAAACAAGCAGGAGCTGACTCAATGGTGTCCTGGGTGTTCACCCGAAAATGATCAACTACTTCGCTGAACAAATTGAAATGGCTGATTCCTTTGTGAATATAAATCAAGATTGCAAAGTCCTAAAAATACTGCAATAGGAAGTAGTATCAAGTATTCATGACTGAGTGATCTCCATCTGCCGCTAAAAGATGGTGAAATAAGGCTGAAAGTGCTACGAAGAGCCCGTGAGAACATTCTGTTAAGTATCAAGAAAAGGTTACTTTCAAACTAAATTTAACACGGATAACACTAGAGTGAATGAAAATACTGTTGCACATATTTCTTAACCTTTTTTTTGTTTGTTTTTGTCATTGCTGAATAAAGGACACTGGATGTTGCTTCTGATGAAGTCATGGGGTTTGCCGCTCTCACTGTATCCTCATTGTGTTTCCCTTCAGACTGATGAAACACATGACTTCTTACATTCAGTCAGACTTGAGCTACCTTATGAAACTTGTTGAAGTAGTTAGAAATGGAATGTTTCTCCTGTTGTTGAAGAAGTAGATGTTGTTAAAAAAGGTTATTTCAAGACTTTGAGAGTTTTTACAGCATTTAACAGCTGCTGTGACATTAAGTGCATCTAATAAAAAAAAACAATACAAAGTGTGTCTATATGGGAGACAAGGCAAGAAAGTGACTGAAAAGCCAGACACTGATTAAAACTAAAGCTATCATTTCTGTAAAAAGTCTTGAAATCCCTTAATAAATACAGCACACAAAGTATTTTTACTATCCAAAATTATTTAAAAACTGTAAGGTATTCTAAATATGACACACACACTGACACGCTGTCACTTCCACTACACTTGTTTTAGGTACACACAATGCAGATCTTCATAAATTGTATGTGTAGTGGGTTTTTTTTAGTTGTTAAATGCCTTCAGGTGCATTAATATGGAGAAAGTAATGTTTTGCCAAAGCAAAGGGATAAATCAGCAGTGTTTGATACTGACAAATGTTCCCCATCATAATAATGGTTCTTAATTTCTGAAAATCTATTAAAACAACCCATATCTTAGTGTTTAAAAGAACTATTCAATTATGTTTTATCTGACTGTAATTATTTGACCATTAAACTCTGCTATGTAGACAATCAGTATGTCCACTCATAATAGATATCCACAAATAGCATGAAAACAACGCTGGTGATTTATTAATTTAATTGTAAAGTGATGTAATTGTTGCAAAACAACAAAAGAAAAATGCTCATGTTTAACCATGTCGTTTCAGCCATTGCCCAGTGTTCTTGCTAATCCAAAATGTTTAAATCTTTTTAGATAACAATATTGTGTACACATTTCACAAAGACCCTTCAAGCAGGGTTCGCCTTCATTCCTGTGCTTTACCTCGTTCATACTGATATTCAGTTTTGTGCGCAAACCACAAACGACAATTTGTTTGAAATGATGAGCTTCTTTCCAAAGTATTTCTCCTCCAGGTATTAATTATCATAATGACAGTTTTTTTTTTTTCTTTTCTTCCCAGCGCCACATCCGCTCACATCGCAGAGACGCAGGCAACGCGGTGCGGTGCACTTGCTCCAGTCCGCGCCTCTGTAACCCCCCCCCCCCCCCGATCCGCCCACCATCTCGGGGCTGAAGTCACGTGTCTCACCGCCTAGTGTCTCTCGGAGAGTCTACAGCTCCACAAATCAAACTCACCCAGAGCCCGGCGGAGAGGGAATGAAGGATGACAAACGGAGAAGTGTACATGGACAGAAAGCCCCTCCGACGTCAGTGGAGCGCTCAATAAACGATCCGACATGCTGCATCCTGTTCCCCGCAGAAGAGGAATATGACAAGGCGTCTGGACAGGACGGGAGATGAGATTCTCTCAGTTTCGGAGAGCCTCTTTTTGCTGTGATCTCGGACAGTCCGCCTGTGAGCCGTGTGGCTTCGGGCTTGCAAGGGACAAGGAGCGCACGGCTCGGAGACGCACCGACTCAACTGTGGCTCCAAGACGATCGGTTCTTTCTGCGTTTTCTTACAATCTCCCGGAGAAAAACGGACTGGTGGTCTCTCTAATATGAAGCCCCTGTCAGCAAACTTGTTCGCCCTGCTCTTCCTGTGCGCCCTCGCCAGTATTTTCTACGTGTGGAGCGCGCTGGAGAGCCGCTTGGAGCGACACAAGCGCAGGTTCTCCATACCGGGCGGAGGGTCGTTTCACCAAGGTCTCCCGGTCGACCTCTCCGCCAAAACTTTCCGGGCATTGCTGGCTGTCCCGACGGCACAGAGACCGCACTTGGGGGGCAGGCTTGACGCTCACAACCTCACTGATCAACCTGTTCCTGCGGGAAGTGGAGATTTCCATGTGAATGGGGATAACAAGGGGTCAGCGCAGCAGGAGGGCCCGGTCAAGTTAGGCTCCCCGGTGGACGACGGGATATTCTGGAGCCAATGGCTGGAAGACCTCCTCCCTCTGGGATTCTCGGAGGAGTATGCACGAGCGTGGCGGAGGAAAGCGAGGACCTGCCGGGTGGTGAAGCTGGAGCCAGGATGCGGCAGGATATCCAATCAGCTCGCCACGTTCTCCGACGGGACCAAAGCGTGCGTGCGTTACGGGATAAACGCTGACCAAGTGCAAGGAGAAACTTTGACTTATTACCTTGCCACTTTGCTTGGCATCACGAATCTGCCCCCTCTGATACTGTCCCAGCTGAGCGGCGACAGTGAGCAGTGGGCAGACGTGAGGACGCGAATAGACGGCTTACAGTGGAGCGACCGAGCCGTGGTGTCTCTCACCGAGTGGATCTCCAACCTGACCGGGGTGGTCACCCCCGCGCCCCTCAGGCAGGACAGCAGCGGGCTGCATCCTGTGCTGGACGAGCTGCGGAACAAGACGACGGCGGAGCTGCTGGAGCTCATGCAGTGGAGCGACCTGATCGTATTCGACTACCTGACGGCGAACTTCGACCGGCTCGTCAGCAATTTGTTCAGCCTGCAGTGGGACTCCCGGGTGATGGAGAGGGACACCAACAACCTGCTCAGGACGCCGCGCGGGGACCTCGTGTTCATCGACAACGAGGCGGGACTGGTGCACGGCTTTCGGGTGCTGAACATGTGGGAGAAGTACCACAGTTCCGTCCTGAACTCGGTGTGCGTGTTCAGGAAAAGGACCACGCAGCGCGTCGCGGAGCTGCACAGGCGCAGAGACTCCAGGCACAGACTGCTGGAGCTCTACAGAGACAGCGAGCCTTTGTCTCAAGAATCGGGATTTCTTTCAGACGAGCACGCGGGTGTTCTCCAGGACAGGATAGACAGATTATACAAACACATTTTGCATTGCAAAGGAAAGTACAGCCAGCTGTGAACAGTCAGCGCGCGCAGGTGATGGATTCGTTGTCTGCATAGCATAATGAGCTTTGCAAACGCGATTGGCACACCTGTGCTAAGCTGCTGCGCATTACACAGAACTGTCTTCAATATCCAGCTGAACTACCTCCTGTGAATAGAATGTGTTGCCTACTTTATAAATAGGACACATGTTTAAAAGCTTCCTGCTGACATTTTCACTGTAGGTCCCTCTAAGAGGAAACATTAAGGCCAGTTTATCCGTTTTCACTTCAGACCGCTGATGTTCACCTGAGTAAATGTTAAAAAATAGGCTATATTTGTGACTGTAGGGTATCATAATGCACCCCTTTATGTGTGTATGGATTCTTGCCTTGTTTTCAGTAATCCCAATGATAAACTCCTAAGCCTTAACATAAGTTGATACTGTATTTCTGTTGACACCTGGCTTGCTTTTTTTTGTTTTTATAAGGACAATTGTTTGCACATAGTGTCACAGCCAGCACCTGCACTCTTTTACTTGTGTTTGGACTGCATTTTCAGCCTTAAAGTCATACCCATTGTGCATTTGGTTGATGTAAATATTGTCAGCTGAACTGTTTTGCAAATTCGATGCTGAAACTAATTTAATGTGCATTGTAACATTCCAGAATCTTGTTTTCCTTTTGATAAAGACACTCGAATTTATTTTAACCGTTGCCAGACTATGTGTGTTGTTCATAACTGTCTTATTAGAGCGCATCAAATATTTACCTAGTTTGTGCCGAAGCCTCCTTAGCCACTGTACTTGTCTATTCAATGCGTCCATTGTGCTGTAGAGATATCTTGTACTGGCACACTGTTTCCCAGGAGCCATTCTGTCAGCCACAGGCATGCTACAACAGAAACCTCTAATCCTTTTTATAATCTCACCAGAATGATAAACTGAAGGAAATGACCTACAATATTTGAAATAATTTGAAAAGGGTTTTTTTACTTCTCCCATACTATACTGTAAGCAGAGCATTTGTCACACACTGTAAATGATCAACCTATGGCCAACGCTGGGTTGCTTATTGGTTCAAGATGTTCAGCTAAAAAAGTAACAAGGGTGCAATTGGATGCATGTGCAGCTGAGAGGCCAAAGCAGCAATTAATGGGAACCTTGCTCTCTGAGGAATCCTTTGTTTACAGTTTTTTGCTGGTTGAATTTATAACTATGAAATGTTTGAAAGAGAAAAATTACAGGTATAACAATTCAGGCAGCCTTGAGGCCAGGTGTATTATTTAGCTCTAGATGTCAGGTTTTCCACTCACGTCATCACATCAGTCTTTAATTTGACCTTTATGGATGCATCTTTTTCTCAGTCGTTCCAGTTCTGTGTCTAATTTTTGGTTCTTGACTTATGAGCACATCAGAGAGAATGTCAATGATCAAACTTTTGAAGAAGTAATTCTTTCCAGCCTTTTGCTACCCTACACCTCATCTGGTTTCTTTTACAACCTTTTTTAATACGTAGCCAACTTCTACGCACACTAACTGCACAGCTTTAAGAAGCATGCAAGTGCATCTTCAAACGTTTCATTCTTCTTCTTCTTCTTCTTCTTCTTCTTATTATTATTATTATTATTATTATTGTTATTATTATTATTATTGTATGGAGTGTGTGTCAGTGACTTGTGCTTCTCTTGCAGGCAGCAAAGGTGTGAGTATGTGTAAGTGGAGGCTTATTTTCCAGCCTATGTGCTTCAGCTGTAATAGGGACTTTGGGATCAATAAGTGCATAGGCGAAAACAGGTCATGTTAATGTGCTGGGTGCAGGGTTATTATACGAACATGTGTGTTTCGGGTGGGCGGGGGGGATTGGAGGGACTGTGCTTGCAGCTGGGCATGGTCCTCTAAGCATGCCAGACACCGCAGGGAGATTTACAACGGGCTGCACACACCAGGGATTAAAAACAATGCTGAACTGAGGTCTGCATGTCTTAACCAGACTCACAACCTTTCTTTCTTTCCTGCCTCGCTCGATTTGTCCCCTCCATATTTCACCCACATCTCGTCCTTCCTGGCCTGCATCTGTCCTCATTGTTAGCATCACTGTCTACTTCATTTATTGCCTAAATGGAAAAATGAAAGTTTCATTTTACTAATTAGTTTTTTGGGGAAAACCTTCACTCAAGAAAGCCATCTTTTATCCATGGACTCAACAGCTGTAATCACACAAACGTTGGATATCAAAAAGGCGATTATATCACGTTTTTAACTGTTCACATATGTTCTTTCTCAACTCTACCCGCCTGAAATATATCAGCTCACAACAAACTCCTTCAAGCTCTTTTTTACCCGCTCAGTATACACTAAACCCTCATGCACACCACTGTGGGACGTGGTGTAATGATTACAACTTGCCCCAGCATGTGGTGTCAGTTCAGGAGGTTATTATGGAGTATAGCACAATCAGTTATGCCGTTATACTTGTCAGTGTACTGCTGTTCCATCCAGATGTGGTTGCTTTCTGTGTCAGCGTACGCTGAATCAGAGGCTCAGACGGCCATAAAGCCGGGGGCCTATTGCAGGCTGGAGCACAGACCCCAGGTACTCAAACTGATCTTCCTCTCCTTTGTGCACATTGCAAACATTCCAGAGGAGCTGAGGGAGGATCATCTCCATGGACACACAGACGCTTCCCAGGCACACAAGAAAAAAAGAGTCCCAGCTGTGTACATAAACCGTTGTCAGCTTTGCCTTGGACTGTTTTTAATCATTTTGTATAGATTAAAAAAATAAATAAAAGAAAAAAAGCAGTGAATGGGGATAATTAGTAGGCGGAATTAAAAAAAAATGTTTCAAGTTGCAGCAACATTTTATTTGCTAAACCTTTTGGTAAATGCAAGTCAGTGTAGGACTTTAGCTGTAAGTAAAATGATCACTCCAGTGCTTTACTAATCAATAAAAAAAGGTACAGCTCGCAGCTTATTAGAAAAGTTCTTAGATAAATTCGGACTGGAAACCGCAATCTCCCTAAAGTCTTCATTGTGTCACCGCTAAAATCAAATTTAAACTTTTCGGTTTATCCAATCTCGACACTAATCACCATCTGGAACTCTTTTGTCCAGGAACATGACCTTTTTAAAATTTCTTTTAACTGTTAGGCAAAGTTTTAGTAACACACAAAGATCACACAGAAAGTGATCCTTCAAAATGTGTGTTTTTAACCTTGGTTTTATCATGTAAGTTTAAGAAACTGTCACATATTTAGAGTTAGTATTCAGACTCATACAGGTTATGCAGTGGTTTGCAGCCTCAATGCTGAGCTGAGCCAACAGGATCATAGCTATCGCCTGATTTTGATCAAAAAGCCTCAGCGTGTGTTCATTTTCTCATGTTAACCTGGGCAAGGAAAAAAAAACCTTACCCCTATTAAAATGCTCAAATAAAAAAATTGAAGAAGCATATTAAATGTCTTTAAGAAAAGATCTATGCACAATTGTGAACCTGAGTAAGATGCTTCACTTCATTTCATGATTTCAAGTGAACAACACTGAATGTTTTGGCTCAAATAGTAAAAAAAAAAAAAAGGAAAAGAGAATTTGGTGCTTTGCCAGACACCAGGTGACAAGCTGACCAAGACTTTCCCAGGGGGTTTGCCATGTGCGAGTGGACGGACATAACTAGCATTCTTTCAGGGCTGCGCAGTCCAAAGAACTTCCTGCGCATGACTGAATGATTTCATTATGAAACACGGGAAGAGTCACTTAGTCACAGCTGAGTGGCTCCGGGCCATGATAGATAAACTGGGGAGGGGCTGGGGCAACGACTGGAGGGGCTTTCCCTGTGTGAGGGCTGGACATCCAAACTTCTGTGGGCCCAGGGGGGGTGTCTGGCACAAAGCTGGTCTTTGTCCAAACCACTGTTGTAAGCATGAGTTTAGCCCCTTTGTGTATCCCTGCTCAGGACAAAGTTAAAGGTGGTGAGTTAGAGGCAGACAAGAAGACAGTCATGCATTACCTAATTAAAATTTTACTATTTCCTCTACTCATTCTTGTCTTACATTAAAACTTTAATTTACTTTAACAATAAGCAAATAAGTATGAAAAAGACAAAAGCTAGACCAGTGGCAAAGTGGTTAGAACTGTCAGTCAGAATATCCAGTTTGAGTCCATTCATCTGGGCCCTTCTGTGTTTATAGAGTCTATATCCTCTATCTGTGCATTAAAGGATTATTTTCCTCAGGCTTTCTCATTAAGTCCAAAAATGTATATGGTTGATTTACCGGTGTCTCACAAGCCAAAGCGTTATGGAAGATGAATGGATTGGAATAGAAGGCGAAGGGGAAGGAGTAAGGCTAAGGTAGATTCATGTAGAAAGGTTTTCATTTTGAATAAAATATGTGATTCTAAACAACCAATAAACTTACACCTCTGCTTTCAATGGCTTTTGTGAAGAACTATTAAAGCAAATCACATACAGGGGAAAAAAACCAAACATTTCTATTTATTCATACTCACATACTTTCAAAGAGCTCTGACTCATGTGTGTTTGTGGTCTTTATTATTTATTTTTAGTCAGTCATTAGTCATAAACTAAAGAAAATTAGTCTAGTTTTTAAGACTTTCTTTGTTTTCTTCCCTTGAAGCGATGACACAACCTACACAATGTATATACAGACAAAAATAGAGATCCCCATATAATCCCTTAAACTGTTTTAGAAACAGGAACTCTTTAATCTCAATTTGGATTTTCTCTATTTTCCCTTAACACGATTTTCTTCATGCCAGTCAAACCATACATAAAAATAAATCCTGATTAATTTCGGCACTTAATTCCATCCTATTTGTCATGCTTTGTCCCTCTAGGTCTGTCTGCAAAATGTCACATCACCGCCTTCGGTGAGTGGAAAAGCATTGTATGATTTCACATATTTAACGTTTGAAATGATAAACATTTACATGTTGATATCTTTTGGGCGGCGGGTCTCTACTATCGGGGTGCATGAGATGATTTTTAATTCTATGATGCAATGAATAAACAAAGTGCAAATGATTGCCATCTGCTAACCAGGAGCACTTTACGATGGAACATTTCCTCTATTTCATGACTAAAAGTTACTAATGAAAATTAAGAATTGCCCAACGTAGCATATATTCAATTAGACTATCACAATGTATGCATTAATGTTCAGTTTTATTGATGCAACCCAGGAATTCTCAGGCATGACATAATCTCCCTTGTTTGGTCCTTGTTAAGAAAAGTCTTGCCTTTCGCCTTCTCACTTTAACTGAATTGCCGTGCAGCTTTTGACTGACATGCTTGATGGATTTTGATTCTCCCTTGGGTGATGCCTGTTGATGCCTCACGAGAGCCAGGGGACCTGTTTCAAGCATGTGCCGTTTCACTCATTTGCATCTGGGTTCATCTCTATGTAAATTAGAATTAGTATGCTCATGGAAATGTCTGGGTTTTTTTTTTTTTCAGCCTTCTGTTGGAAAAAGAAAATAACTGATCACATTCATGCAGAGATAATCTATCATTTTGCTGCTGAATGTTTCTTTCTCATGGCCACCTGCACCTAGCTCAGATTGTGGCCGTAATCAAGATATTTCTATGCAAATGGCATGAGTGGGGATGTTATGAATCAACCCCAGCTCCAGTCAAAGAGCTGATTGGTCCAAATTGGGCAGCAGTGCATTATGTCTGCCTAACTATAATGAGGATGTGACTTTTATAAGTCTGGCAGGGTGTATGCAAATACTGCACCACAACAAACACCAGTGTTCTTTAGATTCTGAACCAAAAAAAAAAACTTAATCCTGGGCAACATTCTTGTTGGTCTACCTTTTTAGTTTATTGCATATTGTTTAATTTGTGACAATGTTGAAAATGCATTATTCTTTCTATGCCTGTGGTGGAGATTCGATACACAGAAGGGCAAGAGGACGTGTGATACTTGATGAAAAAATACCTGCTGAAACAGCACATTCCTTCCTGCTGGCCGATCACTTGAATGTTAGTGTTGGCTGGAGGCTGTACCCTGTCAGAGTCCTGCGTGTGGTCGCTCACAGCATTCATTCTGAATTATAGCACCCCTTGGCTGTGCCAGTGTGCCGTAATTTGATCATTTCTATGTAAATTGCACTTTATGCCGCCATAGTAGGCTGTTGTACCAGGCAAACGCTCCGGCTCGCCTCGTCCCATAATGGTACACTGTTACACTGAAATGATTAAAGCTAACGGTGAGAAAATGTCATGACGGTCAATCAGTTGCATCGATAGGGTGACTTGAGTATAGACAGGAGAGGGGCGCGCTCAGGCATGCATTGTTGAAGACAAAAGAGGAAGGCATTTTGGGAAGCATCCAGGCGCTGGCCCTCTCGCTGTAGGATGGGGGGAGAGGGAAGAGCTCACTGGAGATAAAGATTAGGTATAGGGGTTTATGGCTGACTCTGCAGTATCATTGTCATCTCTACAAGACTGGACATGCCTTAGTGAAGGAGAGATGGGACAGCCTCGTACATGAGCCGGAAGAAAAGGAGAATGTATGAAAATGGTGACGGTTATTTGCACATAACCTGATGGAGTTAGATCTCATGACCGTTCGACCTCAAGGTTTACTAACTTGAGATTGGGTGGAAAACTTGGCAGCATTGCAGAACCGGCAATTTCAGCTCACACAAACATTATCATCCCCTCTCTGTCCTTGACAGTAATATCACTTGATGGCATCCTTACCTTGAATTATCCTAAAGAAATCACTTTCCTGAAAACTAGGAAAAAAGCTCTCATTTTAAACCAAAAGCCACAGGCTTGGCAGTATTTTCTTGCCTTTTCAGAAAAAAAAGTTTTTTTGTCCTTTTAATTTAGTTACATTATACTCTAAACAATTTATAGCTTGAACATTCTTTAATGGACAATACTTACAGTGAAGAACATAACTTCCCAAGAACCATAATGTTTCCTGGAATAGAAGGTAAATATATTTCTGTTGTATTTTATCTTTTAAGCAGGTCATCCGACAGGATTTCTAAGGTTTAATTTATCAGGACAGAGCACGTTTACTGAACGCATCTACTTAAACAGTTTTATAAAAACCTTAGATCTCTGTACGACTAAATGGAAATGAACTTAACAGTCACATTCACCCATTCATGCATCTACGTGTGGCATCAGTGGTACAATCTCTGTGTTTTGCAGCTTGTTCTGGTAGAACATGGGGTTCACTTTACCACATGGACTGAAGGGGGGGTGATCAGGATTTAACCACTAATCTTGGAATTGGAAGACACCCCACTCAGCCACATTCACCATGATGTCGTAATGCACAACAAGTAAAGTGATGCTCAGCTTTATGCAGCTTTGTTTGCACTATATCAGCCACAATATTATATTGTTATGTATATGTATTAAAAAAAAAAAAAAAAACATTTTGAAATGTTGCACTATTGACTGTGCTTTGATTTTCTTTTTTCCTGATACTTTAACATATAAACTTTTTTTTAAATAAAGACATTTCTTTCCTTTCACACCTGACTCATCTCAAATAACGAAACTCAGGCATGCAGGCCTCCCACGCCAGCAGCAACAGTAATTATACACTGGCAGGACTGCAGGGTGAGGCTTAGTGTCGAGCGCTTTGTGACACCCTCACATTACCCTGACCAAAGAGAGAACAATGCAGGGTGTAGTGGTTCACTTCCTTCCACACTCAGAGGCAATCCAAGCTGTAAAGCTCTGTATTTTAACCTTATACTCTGCATAACACGCATCCTTTGGCAACAAACGTGAAATGACAAATTCAAAGAGGTTTCAATATCCTTTCAGTGGAAAAGAGCACTTGACAGACAAGACAGGGTTACAGGAAATTCAGACAGCAGTATCATTTTGCGAATCGGCGAAGGTGAAGTCACAACAAAAACAAAGAGGTTTTGATGTAGAGATGTGACAGCTGTCCTCGACTTGGTTACATAACATCTTTTTCCCCCCCTATTTTTTTCCATTAATTTATGACTACTCTTCCTCAATCTATGTTTCCCATGTATTGGGCTCGTACACATATTGCCATTGTGAGATCCTGTGAGCGTTGATTGATTGCATGCAGGGTCTAATCATTTGGGCTGGTTAGAAAGACATCTTCCACATAATCAATGACAGTGAACGCGCAACTAAATCTTCTTTGAGGTGTACGGTCCTCTGTGATATCACCCTGTCTACAATGAGGGGAATATCTATTTTCTCTCATTTTGACTCGGTTCGTTTTTTTTTCTCACCCCTTCGATTTTTGAACCATTTAATTTATTGTATATCATTTATCCTTTAAGAGGGGAAAAGAGGGGAATTTATTGGACACTTGGGAATTGAAATATATCATTGAGATCAGCTACTGTATATGAGGCCGTTTTAATGGCAAGATTTACTGCCTCCCATCAGGAAATGGAGAGCTACAGAGATTGGCTGTGATATGGTCTAAGACAGAAAACCTGCATTTCCTGCAAGGGCAAAGACAGCGCAGCAAAGAGATTTATTAATTTGTGTGTTGACTTTTATGTTTCCACTGTAATTGCCTCTTCTCGTGGAGGTAAGAGGGAACAATATGGTCATGTCATCTGGATTCTGTCAATTCAAACCTGACACACACAAGGTCATTCAGTGAGATGACGAGGAGACATCTTGCTCAAGAGGGAGATAAATACACACATTTTAAAGATGACTGAGTCATCACAGCCTATTTTGAAATATGGGGAATGGTTGGGAGTGATCTTCCCATAAAACTAGCCGCCAAAGAAGTCGTATGAGTTCAAACAAGTTGGATATTTGTCAAGACAATTCTCAGTCATTCTTAATTATTACCTACAATAACTCGGCACAGGAGGTCTGTCGAGTCTCCTGCAGTTGTTCACGCAGTTCTCATGGGACTTTGTTTTACAGTATCCTCCCTCCAAAGCATTCAGTTTAGTTTCTTGATCTGTGTCCTGCAATGTTCTTTAACCAACTAGAGGGGGGTTTCATTCAGATAAATAAAAGACAGAATTATGTTTTAATACTAATACCAGTCATTACTTCTTACAATGTTTTAAAAAAAAAAAAAAATAAAAATTATTCATTGTATTAATGAATACACAAGGTCATCAACTGGTCAATGCGTCTTTTATGCTGCTTTGTACGAGTTCACGTTGGAAGCACAAAGAGGCAGACACACCTACAGGCAATTTTAGAGTTTCCAATTATCCTCAAACGTATGCTCATGAACGTTAGGAGGAAAACCGGAATACCTGATGAATACTCTTGTAGAGATTGTGCAAACTCCTCATGGAAAGGTCACCAAGCCTAAGCCTGGGATATTGTTGCATTGAAGCAAAAGTACCAGCTACTACTTGCCTCCATTATGCAGCATGTTGTTAGACCTTCACTGCAAAACACAGTTTTTTAAAAAAAATTTTAATGAAACATCCTTTTTGGAGTATTTTTTTTATCTTCAGGTGCAGAACATACTTCTCTTTCTGAGTCATTTATCATCCTACCCAGTATGTATCTAATTATCTTTTGTATGTCTTTATTTTAAAATTAAATGTTTTAACTAATTCGTAAATGCGTCGCTGCACTTGAATTGAACGAATTAAAGCTACAGCGTTTTAGCAGTTGAAATTGAAGGTCTGTTTGTCTTCAGGAAATCAAGTGCTCATTGTTTCTGCAAGCAATTGTGAGTGGTACTTTACCTCAGTTGATATTCTGTGCTGCATGTTTTGGAAGTGAGAATGGGAATTTGACAGGCGTAAAAACAGCAACTCAAGCAGTGGAAGGAGTCATTGTGAAAAATATTTTCTTTGCTGTTTTCTGAAAATTCATCGTCTAAACAATTAACTGGGGAAAGCAGCGGGAACAAAAGGGAGGCCCTCCACTAATTACAACATTACTGCCGCTGAGCACTCAACACACTTTACCGCATGCGCTAAGAATATGAGGGAAGTCTAAAAGAGAGCTTAAGACAATGCACCTGATTCACAGATGAAAAATAAATCATCGCCCTCAGTGAGACAAACTGAGGCGACAAGGACAGGCAAGTGAGTCATTCCGAGCATGCAGAGGTGGAAAAAATATGAGCTTGATGCACAGGAACAACGGAGTCAGCACATGTGCTATGACCTCGGCCATGTTTTGTTTTTATAACCCTTAGCCTTTTCAAAGGCAGCCCTCTCTCTGACGTCCCTCAGTTCATTGCAGCGTATTTCCATCTGAAGTTGCCGTTGGGTATGTTGATCCTGCGTTAGACGTACTAGTAAAAACAGTAGTGGCATGTGCAGGCTTATATTCCCTGCTTGTTCAATGATTCCAAGACATATTGCCCACTCCGAAGATAGTTGTGCACCAGAACCAATCAATCAGCCTTGTTTGCTGTCAGCATGTTGCCTTCATTGGTGTAAGTATGCCTCGGCTCCCCGCTCCCGCCTTCTCCTTGTCCCCCTTCACCCCTCCCAGGTGTTCCCATAACTCACCGGGCCTCAAATCCCACTCGGGCATTCCTGAACTTCAGAGGCACATCGGCAGATGAGAGCCTGGATTTATGGCTCGCTGATGGACACTGAAGGGGGGAGTGGAGCGGAAAGGGGAGGGCGATAGGGTCCACTTCAAAGAGGAGGAAGCGTTTGTTGTTGTTCTCTCCTACAGTCAGCGGTGCGCGCATGTGCCCAGTTCTGTCTTATCCTCTGTACCTCTGACAGCTGGAGCGCTCGCTCGCTGCTTTACACACAGTTATCTCGCATTTCATTAATTTTTTTTCATATCTCATACGACCGGATGTAAGCATTGGTTTGCACCTTTTGAAGTTTGTCTCTCACACATTGACAGACACACAACTATGCAAACATGATTTTTCTCTTTTTATTTGTCATAATATCAAAGGTGACCCATCAAAGCCTGCCTCCAAGCTTTTTTTTTTATTACAGCGCCTGGATAAATTATTCCTCTTGAACTTAAATGCCACCTTGTGTGGTGCTGTGAGAATTTGTTTGTTTGACTTTGCATATGATGTAACGGGTCACACAGTAATGTGTCGGTGTGTTTGTATATGCCAGTGAGGCGCCCACCGCTCCCAACCGGCTAGTGTTACTTCGCAGGGGCCCTCGGTGTGTGAAGCTGATGGATGTGTGGAGCGCTGTCATTTCTCTGAGCGGATGTGTAATGAACCCCGCTTTGCTTCTGTAACATTTGGCCTGATTGATTACAAACAAAGACCATTTAACATACCGGGACAGCGCCTCTTAACAATGCAACATAGCATCGCAGATGAGATTACACATATAGCGTGAGTAAAGACGCCCTGTTTTTTGTCCACGGCGGGTTGCTTTTTAAATTAAAGCTGCACTGTTATCAAGCTTTTCTCCCACCCACATGAGAGTAACCACCCAAGATGAGAATAAAGCTTGTGATGATTCATGAACATCTAGTTCTTAAAAAATCAATTGAAAGTGTATTTATTGTCGCTGCCTTAAAAGTTCAAATCGTCTCTCTTTTATTGTGTTTTCTACTTCCCTCGGCCTTTTCACTTGCTAAGATTTTCCTCTTTTGAGTTTCCCCAACACGGCGCATTGCGAAGGTGGAAAGCTGATGTAACTCGTGGCTGTTATTTCCAGTAACCAGGGCGATTCCAAAGGCCCCGGTCCTCCCGCTGCTTAATCAGACCACTGTTTATTCACTCTCCCTTTTCACATGGTGTGGCCTGCCAACGAAAAGCACACAGGCATTGATAAAAAAAAAAAAAAAAAAAAAAGTCAAACCGGTGTCTTTATCCTCGCCCGCATTCAAGTTTCAAGTAAACTTTCAATTTGAACAGTTTCGCAGACAAACGGTATCATGTATTTTCAGTTCCTATTGTGTGTGTGTGTGTGTGTGTGTGTGTGTGTGTGTGTGTGTGTGTGTGTGTGTGTGTGTGTGTGTGTGTGTGTGTGTGTGTGTGTGTGTGTGTGTGTGTGTGTGTGTGTGTGTGTGTGTGTGTGTGTGTGTGTGTGTGCCCTCGCATTGTTATCCATCTCTACCCCATGCAGCGAGGTTCTCCAACCTGCTTCATTTCAGCCAGGCAGGGGAGCAGCCACAGCCTGATGGTGGATGTGTGCGCGCGTTGTGAGTGTTTTGCTGGCCCTGAAGTGACACAGAGAGGGTATAAATAGAGCAGGCCCACAGATCACTGTGCCAGACAGAATGTGGCATCTGCTGTGCTGGGAGTGCAAAGTGTTTGAGAGCCTCTAAACTCCTCTCCATTTCTTTTCCCTCCCCTCCCCTCTCTCTCTCTTTCTCTCATCTTTCTTCTCCCTCTGTAGGCCTGTTGGTCGAATGCCTTCCTCTCTCTCTCTTTTTCCTGTTGTCATCTTCTCTCCTCTTCCGACTCGTCCCATCTCTCCCCTGGTGCCATTCCCTCAGTTTCCCCCTTCTTCTATCTTATTCTCCCTCTTGCCCCCCCCCCCCATCCTCAAATATTGCTACACATCTGCTGCCATGTGTTGAGCATTGCAAGGCAGTCCCGTTTTCAATTTAGGGTATAAGATCCTATTTCTAAACACACAGAGGAACCAGAGACGGAAGAGAGAGAGAGAAAGACAGAGAGAGAGAAAGAGAGAGAGAGCGAGAGAGGAGGAAAATATCAGTGGCCCTGCAGTCGTTAACATCAAAGCCCTGACTTCATATTTACTGTGGATAAAAGATTATTCTGCTGTGATGTTACACATGTTCCATGTGGAGAAAAAAAATAAATAAATAAATTTAATCCCACGGGATTATGTATTGCACTAGCAAGGCAATCTTGAGCAAGATGAGTAACTCTGTAAGCGCAGGAGATAAAAGCAAAGTCATTGTGATTCTCTGCAGGTTATTTCCCACCCAGAGCCGATTATCAGTCCAACTGATTTAGTGATTCATTTCCATGCTCTCAGTAAAGCCATTACGAAGTGACGGTAACCCCACGGCCCTGCTTTGTCACATGATGCAACATACTGTATACTGTTATGCAGCAATACTACAGAGTGCATTCATACTTTACTCCCACATTCTGCCTTTACACGCACGCACACACGCACACACGCACACACGCACACACAGGAAAGAAATTTAATTAGGAGTAGCTTCATTGTGACGCTATTGTACTTGAGAGATTCGTTCATATTGCATTTTATTCATTTATTTCTCAGAAGCCCACAACTTAATCTCATAATCTCCTTTTGCAGCGACTGGTGTTGGGTTCCTTCAAAGACAGGAGACAAAACAGACTGCACACACAGCCACACACATGACCGTACACATTTGCAGTGTCAGCCAAATTATTAAGCCGCTTAACAGTTGCTAACTTTTCATTTTTCACGTGATTCATTCTTTCTTTATTCTTGAGCTTTTTTTTTTTTTTTTTTCTGCATCCTGTACCCTTCCTCTCAACTGTTTCCACAAAATTACAGGTGGTCTTCTTCGTTTGTTTGCTGACTCGGCACAACGTCAACCCTCAGGCGGTCCAGTAATTGTTTTGAGGCCCGATGTTGGACAGCGGCTGTGGGATACTTACAGCGAGAGAGTTCAAGAGAGGAGCTGCCATCATGAAGATGGGGGACTGTCCAAGCGTCAGTCAGAGACCAGCGGCAGGTCATCCTTTCATCCCTTTGTTTGCTCCCAGGCAGTGTTCTAGCCTGTGAAGACGAAATTCAATCTTCATCCTTTCACTCACCGTTTTCTCTCTCCCCCTCACATCACTCCACCCTTTAAACTAAAGCAATTCTCTGCTTCTAACCTGCTCTTCCCTTCTTCTTCTTCTTCTTCTTCTTCTCACACTCCTTCACTTTCTCCCTTTCCTATTCTTTCTCATCATTCTGTCAGTCACCTCAGCGCCACACACACAAAAGTCCCCCCCTTCATTTTTTTCTGGCCCCGGGCGTCGTTGTCTGAGCGAACATTGTGTGAATCTCTCTCGCTTTTAAATCTGTAATTACCTCAGTGATTGAGCCAGTCTCAGTCCCTCAGCCTCTACCTTTCCTCCTTTTTCCTTCCGATCAGGCAAAGGAGTGGGATTTATGTTGCCACCTTTTGACTGGCAGGTGCAGTGTTACTGTACTTTGAGATTAATGCTCGACTTTGATTTGAGGAACCAAATTAAACGAGACCAGCTTCAACATGAAAGGATAATGAGAGGTCTGTGATGTAAAAAGCTTTGCTTTAAAGACTGGTTGTCAGGTTCCGTGGGAAATATGTTTCCTATTTCTTTTCCAAACAAAAAGTGCATGGAAACCCTTAAATCATCATTGGGACATTTTATCAACAGATTCATAGAAGGCCACCTGCTTTGGCAGCCAATTGAAATCCCTTTTTTTTTTTTTTTTTTTTGCTTTTTTTTTGCTTTTGCTTGATAAAACAGGCCAATTTTCAACTGTTGAAATTTGACTTTTTCTTTTTCTCATATTCTCTGTCTATCTCACCAAACACATTCACCTTGGAGGTGTCTGTAATTTTGGAAGCTGAGCCCCAGACAATCGAGCGTGAGCCACAGAGGACGCCATCCAGGGATCTGGATGGTTTGAAGGCTTCTGGCGTGACGATTCATCCTGAGAACCTTCCAGGGCCACATCGGTGCCAGGATGCCATACGTCCAGGGGCACAGAGGAGCATTGTGACCCGGCGCCTACGTTTCTAGGCCTGCTGAGAGGGACGACAGAGCAGCACACAGTGTGTCATTGTTGTACAGCGCCAGCGATCTGCTCCGTATCCTCGGCTATGATGTCACAGCAAACTGTGGTCCAGCTGTGGCCAAGCATGCATGACTGTTGTAAAAGGTCGTTAATCTCTGCGTCGTACCGTCGTTCGTTCGGACGTCCCTGCACGCGCTCTGTATTTCGAGTTAGTTTCACGGCGCAGGCACTTTTTTTTTTTTGATGTCGCAAACTTGCACTCGGTTTTAAAGTTTGAAGTGATCAGAAATCACAAGTGGCATGACTCAGTTGCGAGTACACACTTGTTTGGCGTTGATGAGGCGCAGATGTAGTCAGAAAAGGAGCATGTTGTGAGTGAAGCCAAGACACAGCAAACCTTGAACAAACCACCCATTGTGTTTGGCTCACTGTTTTTCTCCCGCTTGGCCTAAAAGAAGAGTTCCTCAGTTCATATCCAAAAGGTTTAAACCAGATTAAAGCAAAAAAAAAAAAAAAAAAAAGATTTCAGTAAACAGTGGATTTTCTATTAGTCACAGACGGAAAAAAATTTCACTGTTTAAACATTTGGTTTGATATGTTATTGTGGTAATCCAACATTGAGTGACTAACTAACCCAAAAAAACAAGTAATTTTTTTTCTATTGCGTCATTGTGGAGGTCTGCATGCTTTCATCTGTACAACTGTACTGTGCACCCAAGGTTTGTGTTTAAATGTGTGACAGCTGGTGGTGTCTGCAAAGTCATACGCCATCAGTTGTTTTCACAAGAAATCTGAATCAGCTCAACTAAATAAAAGTCACCCTACTGGTCCAGTTCATTGCGTTCCTATATTTTGGACTCCTGCGCTGGACTATCACATTTGAGATTCCTTGAGAACTTTTTCTAATTACATGCACCTCTGTTCTCACAGGCCATTACCAAAAACCCCAATAACAAGTTCAAGGTTGGTCAGCTTTTCAGATTGAAATTTTCTTTTATAAAAAATGATGATGATTATAGACAAATCATCTTCTATATTCCACAACTGACATTTCCAAGTGAGGAGTGGAGATGAAACTGGCCCATGTCCAATGCATGTCAACAAAAATATATCATCAGCAAAGATACGGATGGCCAATAGCTCTGCAAATTCAGGATCTTAAAAATAATTTTGAGAAGGAAAATCTGATAGAATGAACGGGAAATATGTGTTGCTGGTTGTGCCTGTAACATAAAACAGACATTAAAAAAAGAAATTTCTATATATCCTATTTCCAAGATAGTATTATGAAGTCAGTATTTGTGTTGAGCACACAGTGTTAGCAAACATGTAAGGCCTGTGTGTTTTGGGGATACAGCCGGCAAACAAGACTAGACCAGCTAGACCAGCTACAAAATGTTGTTTCTCTGGTGCTGATGGCTGTTATTCGCTTTGCTAATTATTTCTTCTGCGATAGGGTTTATTATGCTATACATCATTTTCAAAATGAAACATTTTCACAAAATCACTCTAAAAAAACAAGAAAGAAAATAATTGTCTCCATTTGTTTCCCACTTTTTATAACTACCAGCTGCTCAAATTCAGCTCTAAATAAAAAAAAAACAACCAACAACCAAATATTAAAAACAAAGCCAATCTGTACATACTGCCTGAACTTCTCCTCCAAGCGTGACCAGTGAATGAAAAGCCCACTGATGTATGATACATTGAAAATTGCTTCAGGAATACGCGTCTAACCTTAATTGCTTCCTCGCGCAGAGCTGTGCAGTGAGAATTCAAAGTCATCATATTGGGTGGGGTGTGTGTGTGTGTGTGTGTGTCTGATGATTCTGAACAACATTATTAGCGTCGCCCCTCGAGCCAAAGTTGGACCAGTCGGAAAACTGCTGGGTGCACATCGCTGCTCCAGGACTGCTGGTGTGAGACAGTTACTGTGATCCCAGCATGTGTGTAAGAAGCTGATAAGAGCCGGGTTAGGTGATGAGAATGTACGCCAAGGCAATGTCGCTTTACCAGTTTATCAGCTTTGTGTGTCCAGTCCCCGCATGAGATTCATTGCACATGTGCACACAAGATACATGTGTATCCAGAGATACACTGTATAAATAGAGGATGAAAAAAAATAATAATAATCAAAGTATGCAAAGTGCTGACTGTGTGAATGTCTGTGAAGAATTTCCTCTGATATCCTAATAACGGATACATGAATAATAGAATAATGTTTTTTTAATCATCCAAGGGCAAATTATTACTATTAAAACATTTATGATCATAGTTTAAGTTTTTTTTTTTTTCATTGTTAACATGCACAAATCCAGACATTAACTATTAAATACTTTAGAAACACCATGGATTTTGTCTCACTCTTACCACATGCCAGATCGACCGTGGTTTAAAAAAATTGCGAATGTGAGACCCAACTCTCATGGGATCAACCAATCCATCATGTATTGTTGGTAGGACACATGTGCGAGGCAGCGCTCTCATGAGAAGAAAAAAAATTGCATATTGATAGAAAGAAGCTGCAGCCACCGTTGTATTTGTGAGAGAGCGGCGGAGCGCTGGGAAGACATTTTGTAGCACTTAGCACCTCACAGGAGGTAGCAAAAGATTATTTGTAATGTAGCACCATCTTTGAAAGGCTGCATGGTTCAGAATTGGAAATGAACCGAAAAAGTATTTGCTTCTTTTTGTTTTTTTTAGTTTGTTTTGTTTTATCACCTCAACAGCCCCACAGAGAGCGAAGAGCAGCACAATTATCTCTATTCGGGGAAAAAAAAGGAGTCTTCAATCCAAAGGTGTGGATTTTAGGTACAAAACAACATGAGCATGCATGTAATTGCAGTTGTGAATTGACAAGAATAGATTTCTATTTGCACAAGGGAGGGCTCACCAGTCTTGGCTGTGTCAGCATGTATTTTGTTCAAGGTGGTTACAGTGCCAATGCAAGTCAACGTAGGTTAATTGAACTATCGCTAATGAATTAAAGCTGCATATCACAGTGGAACATGATAAGATTTAACAATCCTATCTATAGACCCTATATAAGTATGTAAAGGGTCACAGGGCACAAGGTCTTCTCCCATAAATCAGAATATCCCTGATTCTCGTCTGGGCCTCTGGTTTCTATGTGGATTAAACCCCATGCACTGGAAAACATGCAAACTCCACACTCTGGTTTCCTCCAACAGTCCAAAAACATGCATTTGAGGGTGTTTGGTAACGTTGTGCGACTGTTGCTGATTAGGCATATGCTAAATATTATTAGACTGTAGCAGATGCACTACATTGCTCTTTATAGTATAAAGACCATGGTTTCTCATTGCATATTAGAACCAATTCACAATATACTTCAACCTTATCAATGTTGGCATATTAATGTTGATTGAAAAATGTATTGGATGTTTCAAGACAAATATCTGTCCTTTATGTGTTCTGTCCTCATGCACACCTTGTGTGTGTTTGGTTTTTTTCCTCTCCGTACCTGTATCTCACTCCTCACTGCACGTCTGATCCAACTGGACAGCTGTCCTTTGCCTGACATGACCTATAAAGACATGAACAAGCACCCAGGGAGAGGAAAGGAAGGCAGAGAGAGAGAGATACTACACCAGTGATATATTTAAAACTACAGCATATACCTCAGATGGCGCACCATGCCTATAGGCTCATCACATTTTTATTTGTTATGCAGTTTTGTTTTTTGACAGGTTTCAGAACTAGTCAGTATGAAGAAAAAAAATAAAACAGCATATTGATTTTGAGTCATTATTGCCAGCAATGACAGGTTGAGAGTCGCAGGAAAGTCAAGAGCATCCAGAAAATGGCCCCCAGGGCAAATGAGTAGCTCAGAGAAGGAGTGAAATATCAAAAGGGGGGAGTTGGGGTGAGAGAAAGAGGGAGAGAGAGAGACCAACACACTTCAAGAAGTACCCCCCTGACAGACTGGTATTGCATCGAAGGACATTCCCTCTTGCGACCAACGACTGACCTCATGCCAATAAAACAAAGGTAAAAGTGAGACATTAGGTAAGTGTTTTCTGTCTGTCTGCTCGTCTGCCAAGGCTCCCTCCTTCACTCTTGGCTGGCATTTGTGAGTGCTTGATGTTCTTTGTGTTGCCAGCATCCATGCACAAGCTTTTCCGAGCCGCAGAAACACAGTTTAGGTAAACACATTTAGCTCCCATTGCGCGTCACATTTTGTTTCCCCACGATTCCTCAGGAGAGGAAAAACACACCAGCGTCCCAGTGGCCACATATTGTATTTATATTGAGTGCTCGTTCTAATGAATTGTAAGTCAATGAGGCTTTTAATTGTTTTCCCTTTTATGCAGAATGCAAGATGACGCAATGTGCAGCAGAGTTTAACCCGTTGGGAGATATTAAACCAATTCATACATCCATTTAACTTACAGAGAACATGTATAGGCAACGCTATTTGTACTTTCAATTGCAAATCATCTGCAAATCTAATCACATTCACGCATCTCGTATGAGTAAATGCCCTCTGGTAACATTTTTCAGCCAATGCGAGTCTATATGCCAAGGCAAAATCGAGTTAGTGTTGTCACTGACACGATCCTCAAGTTTGTATTCTTACAATGAATCTTTTCTGGTGGCAGCCTCTCCGTGACAGCTCGGAAACTTTGGCAAAAACCAGCTGCATCATCCATGCTGAGTGGCGGCTGGAGGCTTTCTTGGAACGTGCTTTATAGTTATTTATGGCGTGCCATTCAAATCAGACAAACAGTCAACAATGATTTGCCAAATACTGTTCGTGTGAAGCCCAGCTCAATAGCCATTTCAGATCTCTCTACAGAGAACAGCTTGTTTTTCCTCATCTCTGTGTATCTCTCCCCAGACCTCTAATCCGCCTCCATTGTCTCTCCATGCTGCTTTATGAAGGGTAAGGACACAAACACAAGGGGAAAGCAGACATCATAATTAGAAACTCCCCATTAACACTCGTGGTAAAATTCACAATATGTTTACTTGTCGCATTGCACCTCCTATAGTAGTAAAATCAATACATTTGGTCACGCGGTTATTCCCTTTGTTCACATTGCTTACAAAAGTATGCACGGGTAACGATATGCACTTGTCCTACCGTTATTAGAATGGTCACTGGGAGAATAAGATTATCTTTTCTGCACAGTTTTGCTCACTTTACCTAATGTTTCCAAGATGATATACAGACATAGAGGGGTTTTCCTCATCCCGAGAAGCTCTTAGAGGAGGGACAGGCAACTGTGATCAGGGCTGTAAAAAAGTCCTCCTCACTCTAAGAGTTCCAAACGGGTACCAAGCACATCTACCACAAGGATTTATGACCATTTTGAAAGTTAAATTCATCAAAGAACTAACTGTATGTCTCTTATCCTCATCAACCTGCAAATATCATATATTTGATCATTTTTTAAACCTTAAACAAAACCTCTGGAGTATAGACATTTTGGATGATTTCAATTGATACCAGGTTCAAATTTGGTTCAGATTCATTGTATTTATTTATTTATTTTTAATCAGGTCATTTGTTAAGTGTCTGGTTTTACTCTTGCCTCCATTCCCATTTAGACTCATTTTCTATGTTGTGGGTGGTGTGTTGACACGTCTCTTTTCCACTTGTTTGAGGTCAATTGTTTCGATGTCTTCTCAAACTTTCCACTCCCTGCTGTCTATACAAGTGGTGTGCTCTGCCTAGTGAGTCCCCAGTTTGTCTCATCCCCTGTCAGGTCTCTCCTGTCTGTTTGTTTGCGTCATTCCAGCCTTTTTCCCAGTCAAGTCACATCTTGTCCGTCTGCTTTTCAACCCTTTTACTCTTGTCTGGTTTTTCTGCCTGTTGCCTTACCCTTTATGCTGATCATCTGTGTACTAAAACCGATCTACACAACTATCAATTAACTGTCTGAACCAAAGTCTGAGTAGTGTGTACAGTATATGTGTCCCGCATGTTCACATTCAAGCCCTGATGGAATCAGATCTGAGTCACAGACACAACTCTTTGTTCAGCAGGATCCTTTTTAGTTAATGTGCAATACATCTGAGCTACTTTTTCAAGTCTTTAGAAAAACTTGCATTGTGATTTTCTCGATGAGGCTTTTTTCAGTTTAATGAGATGAAATCAGTACGGGGTTTTAGAGTGTCAGTAAAAGTTGCACTATTGTATTTAAAATGTTTGTGAATTTAAAGTGTTTCTGGAATGTGTTTTCATCACATTGATCCTGTTGGACTTTCACATTCTTCCGTTTCTATTTAACATGAATAAAGTGCATTTATCTCTAAAAAAATATATATATATATTGTAGCTGCTGCTCATCAAGCAACGTGTATTTCTATTGTTACAGTTTGTTCATAATTACTTGTAATGATGTCTTTGTATTCTCTGGTTTTATTTGAGCCATACATTTTAATAATGCTGGTTCGGTGAACAAAAACAAACAAGCACACATTTTTTTGTGTCAAAGGCAGGGAACCTTTATTGTTTCAAGAAGTAGAAGGAATAAAACATGAAAATCAAAGTATCAAAGTAAATGCCGGTTACATGGAAACCGGTGAGTCTGTGTTTGTTGTGCCAAGAAAATGTTTTTATTTGGAAATACTATGGGAATTGTACTTCAGTTGTTTTTGGGGCATATATATATATTTTTTTTATTGTTAGCAAACACAAAGCACATGAAACAATTCTTAATATGAGTTAGAAATAATCCGGTTGGAAGAAAACACCAGCTGTATAGAAGCCGATTCTGTGATCTGAAAATGATGAAGTCAAAAAAAATGACATTCAAAGTATAATAATGATATGCTGAGGCATAGTTATTAGACAAACTCAGACTGGAACTTACAATGATGACAATTTTCCTGATTGAGTCATGTCCCTCGCTGCAATCGTTTTATATTTCATAAATATGTCTTGCAGTGTCCTGATTGGCTGCATCCAGTGTTTTCTCAATGTTATAACAGCGTAGCTCATTATGACCCGGTAATACATCCACATATATCATTGTTGTTTTGACATTATGAAAGTCTTATTCAAGAACTATTGCTATGTATGTTGCATCCATGAAACTGGAAATTCCTAACTCGTCCTAATGACAAGAAAACTACAGAAAATTCCCTTTTTTCCTGTCTTTTTTTTTTTTTTTCAAACACCAATACACACCAACACACATATGCTAGAATCTTCTCTGTGAGGTCTATATTTTTCATGAACTATCTCAACACATTTTAAATTCCTGTTTTTAGTTGACAAATTACAAAGAGGTCAGTCGAATAAAGTCTGGAAATATTCAATTTAACGCTGATTTATAGGTAAATACGATCATACTGCACACTGCAAATAAGCCAAGCTTGGGGACAAGGTACTTCCACTTCACCCCCCCCCCCCCCACACACACACACACACCTCCTAAACTCATGCCACAGAGATGTATTATACCCAGAAGACATCTGCATCTGGAGGTGAAAATAAACAAGCTACCTGTGCAAGAGGTCCTTTTATTTCAATTTAATGACTCGAGTTACTGTCAACCATGACAATATTTGCAAGGACATAAATAAACCTAATCAGTGTTGATTTGCTCTACCGCTGTATATCATTAATTCAGGTAAACAGCTTTACTGGCTTCAAATGAAGAGTGGAGCGGAGTATGTTGATTGCGCCCATGAAAAATGTACTAAATTGTCTTAGCCAATGCAAAACAGCTTGTATTTACTGACGCTATTCAGAGGTAATTTGAACTTCTTGAACCGAAAGTGTTGACAATCAGGTGTCTGATTGCTACCTGTGAATGCAGACATTCTCAACGCCACATCGCCACAGTACTCCCAGGTGAAAACACACGGGAAAAAAGTTGATCAACAACTCGCCCTACAATTTGGGAGAGGAGATGAGTGAGCAGATGAACCGTCCATGCCAAAGTGACCGACATGACACTCTGCAACAAAAGCTGGTTGAGGAATGGGACGCCATCCCACAGTGGTGTGACACTTGGCTTGTGACCACGAGGGGGAGGTTGCCTGGCTGCTGTAATTGTGAGCCATTCCTTTCCGCTTTGTCAATGAATAAAATAACCAAGCCACAATGAGCATTAGCAGATACTATTTGACAATTTGTCGATGGGGCAACCCAAATCATCAGCTCTGCCGCTTGTTCCACAAATGCATAAAATGCATCTTCCTTCCAAGTAAAGAGGCTTTCTAATAGTATAGGATGCATTGTCAAGAAGCATCCTTATGACCGACCAACAATCCTTGTTACCAAACACATTTGAACATGTTTTTCAATGTACATGGCCGTTGTGTTGACCCACGTAAAGGTTTCACTGCACTTTTTCCGCTTTCCAGTTAATCATAAATTCAATTCGAGTTATTTACAGAAAAAAATATATATTCTGCTAACTATTCCACATCCTAGACACACACACACATAAATATGTACTATAGCAAGATACAGACAGACAGACACACACACACACACACATATGTGCTAGAGATAGATAGATAGATAGATAGATAGATAGATAGATAGATAGATAGATAGATAGATAGATAGATAGATAGATAGATAGATAGATAGATAGATAGATAGATAGATAGATAGATAGATAGATAGATAGGACGTGCCAGAATGTGCCTCGATGGGTCTCGTGTCCTCAAAATATGGTCGCATTATTTTGTGCTTGTTTTGATCATTTTTATATTTTTCTCTAAACTTCCTTTCATCATTCTCTCTTGATTTCGTGTTTTTAAAGGGTCTATTCAGAAGGCGTGTGGAGCAAATGGTTTGAGTGGCTGGTTTTCTCTCCGCAGCCTCTGTGTGTCTCTCTCACGGACTCAGAACAGGAAATAGAAAAAAGAAAAAAAAGAAAAGAGCAGACAGCAGCTGATAAAAACAAGGAAGTAAAAAACGCAGTCGGATTGGAGCTGGATCTGCTGTTTTCTAGCTGTAAAGTGAAAGCAGAGCTGTCGACAGCTCTGTAATAACGTTCACTGCACAACAGCTGAGCTCAGGAAGTTAGCCCATCGGCACAAAATCTGAAAACAAGCCCAAAGAGAGAGAGAGAGAGAGAGAGAAGAGGCTCAGACCAGTGAGTATCCGCCGTGTGTGCGTGAGAGAGAGGGTGTGAATGTGTGTGAGAGTGAGTGAGTGTGAGTCAGTCTGAGACACAGACAGCAGGAAGGGGGAGAGAAAGAGAAGGGGGACGGAAGGTTTACCTTGTGTTACTGCACCTTTTCTCTCACTTGTTGGTGTCAACTGCATAGAAACACACGATACTCCGTGTGTGTGTGTCCGTGTGTGTGTGTGTGTGTGTGTGTGTGTGTGTGTGTGTCTTCATCATGGCCTGACCTTTACACCCACACACACATAGGGGTTGAGGTTATATTGAAGGTGCAGGAAACACACTCGGCACTTCTTGTCCTGGAGTCTGTAAACAAAGTGTGTGTGTTCGCATACAAAGGCGGGCTCAGGGCTGCTGCTAATCGGGGAACTTGCAGTAGTTGTGCACCTCTTGTGCAGTCTTGTGTTAAATGCAAAACTTCAAAATCATTCTCGTATCATTTTTTTTTTTTTTTACTCATGGTAATTGTGATATATCTATGGTGTCCATGATGCACCTTTCACACAAACCAGCAGCATTAAAAAAAGAAAACTTAAGAAGACAAGCAATGTGTAATAGCAACATGCAATTACCATTTTGAGGCCGATAGAAATGAACCTCACCTCAGATTGCATAATTCCAGACTAACTGGGTTGAGTTTCCTGTCTCTCGTTTTGTCACTCCCCCCTTTGTACTGGTTGCAGACACTTTTTTGATTCATCCTAGATTAGGCAAAAGATCGATTTAATCAATTTATCGAATTTGTTGCTAAAAAAGATTTTTATTTTGTAAATTCGAGCACATTGTTGCGTAAATGGACACCCTTAACGCAACAAAAATATTCAATTTTCACTTCTAAACGAGGCTTAAACATCTGTTTCATGGACGTCGGAGTTGGATTTACGACACATCTGTGCGTATTAACAATTTTTACCAGTGTAGTAAAACAGTAACAGCAGAATAACAGGAATATATATGAAAAAAAAACTAAATTGAGCAGATCAAACTGAAATATGAAAAAGTTGCAACAACTAAGAATGAAATTTAATTTGATAAGATACCCTCACATGTTCACGTCTGTAAAGGTAGAGGAGTAGTGGTTAGAGCTGATGTCTCACAATGAGAAAATCACAAGTTTGATCCAATCAACTCCACTGTAAAGTGATGTGGGCGTTGGATGGATGGGTAATATCTGTATTTATATTGCACCTTAAAACTAAATTGACAAAGTTGTTCAACAGAAATCAACTAACAAAAAAACTAACGTCAACATATAACAGTAAGTGTAAGATGATAAAATAACAGGAATAAACAAAAGGCAAATAGAGAAGAGTCACAATCTAAAATATTAGTGTGGACTAACAGAGTGAAATTAAATTAAATAAGAAACCATTCCAGCTTAATCTGAATGAAGTTCTTCTAAAGTCAGGATGTAGTGGTTCTCTGGCACAGCGAGAATATCTGCTTATTTCTCCCCCGGCTGCCAAAGAAACATGAATTTCTGGGATACTGTCAACTCTAAATTGCCTGCAAGTGTAATTATTGTGTGTGATTAAAGTTCCAGTTCAAGAATTATTATAACGCCCCACAAGGGCAATTAGAGTCACAGCCAGTGACAGAAAAAAAACAAGAAACTTAAGACAAGAAAACCTAAAACTGGACTGATCATAACTGAGAGAATGCTGTTTTAGTCTTTTGGTTACGTTTCTGGGCATCAGGCATCCAGATGGGAGCAGCTGGATCTGGTGGTCGATCAGGCGAGCCTGTGTTTGGGGCGACCTGTCCAGGGTCACTCAGTGAGCTGGTATCAGCTTTAACTGGATGAAACAAGACTGGATCCCTATTTCAGTATCTGGTTCACGTTTTCTGTTAAGCCACACACAGCCACAGCATTTAACAGACACTTTGCACGAGCTGTGTGGACCAATCCTACAGATTTTTTGAAGAACAGTTTTGTTTTGTTTTTCTGACCTGAACTCATTTACAAATTACAATGCGAGGAAATGTAAACAAAGCAACTGAGATAACATTCAGGCAGCAGCTTACATTCATTATGGAGGTAAACTAATGGTAATCTAACATTGCTAATGCATTTCAGGTGGAGCGGATGCAACATTAATGTAACGTACTGTCACACATCTTTTCTATTGCTGTCAGATGGAATGAAATAAATAATCTCTAGGAAAAACACATTAATATTTAGAGCAAAACATATGCAATTATTCTTTTGAAGCTGGATCTGATGGCTTTGTATGATCCGTTTGTTTTACAGACATGTGACCAATGAGATGCTTTGTAATCTGCAGATGTATACATGGAGGGATTTAAGGAATCGTCTCACGTCCAGCTTTTTAATGCAGAAGCACACAATGTTACAAACAGTCATAAAGGAGGAGAAACAAATGTTGCCCCGAGTCTTAATGGTTTATTGATGGTGCCGCTCTCCAGTGGGCAGGATTTTAGCGGAATGGGAAGCAGTGCTGCTTCTTAGTAGAGAGGACAGGTTCAGCTGACGCCTAATGTGCAAGATGAATAGAGGGAGTATATCAGCAGCTGTTAAGGATTGTTTTTATGCAAGACAAAAGTAATGGGCAGCGAGCCCGATAATTGTGCCTGTTTTCGAAAAATAACAATTTACATTTCTCATTACTGTCAGACGCAGTGGAATTACACAGATATTCCCAGCTCGTGTTACAGAATGGGCGCTGGGTACTGTTTCCCTGGACTGTGCCTCCTGGAATCATCTGTTGAGGGAATATTATATCAGAGAGGATTAGACTGAGGAATCTTGGACTTTCCCTTGTGCAAATATGAGAAGTGTTCACAGAAGGTCACAGCTATTAATAGCCTGTCGTCCCCTCTTCCTGTGTGTGTCTCCTATAGGGCTTACATCCTTGATCCCGACAAGTTTTGTTTTTGTTTTTTTTCCCATCAGCCATCATGGACCACAAAGGGGACCGTCAGGAAGGAGCCATGGACCCGGAAGATGACGATCTGCCACAGATGGACGGGTCATGTGACGCATGCGAGCCTGACGAGGCCAAGCCAGCGACACAAGTGTGCAACACCTGCAGCTTTGCCTTCTGCCCCGTCCACGCCGAAACACACTCCAGCAGCATACATCATGTCCTAATGCCTTATAAATGTGAACAGGGGACACAGGCTAATGGCGTTGGCGCCAACAGAGGCCTGGGAGCCGAGGCTGAGGCAGATGAGGCAAATGCAGATGGCTCAAACCCAGGAATGGCACCACTTGGAGTGCCAGTCGCTAAAGGGGATGAGCCCGGCGGCAAAGAAGAAAGGGAACAGGCCCAAAACCATGCACACGACGGGGCAGAGGGTGCAGATGCAAAACCGGAGGCTGCAGAGGGAAAAGCAGAGGCTGGCAAAAAGGATTTTGTGACAGTTGAGAGACTGCGTTGCAAAGAGCACGGAGAGGAAGGCTCTCTGTATTGTAAACCAGACGAGAAAATCATCTGTGTGGTGTGTGCCGTGCAGGGTGAACACAGGGAACACGAGATCATTACTCTGCGCGAGGCTTACATGTGGCAGAAGGTAAGAGGCGCAGTCGCAACATGACGGGTTTATACCAGCAGTGTGTGATTTACTGGAGGCTCTATATTGTCCCATAATCACAGTGGCATGCGCCACAACATCTGTAGTTCCACAGCATAGTGTATTCGGAGCGTCACCTATCTAGTTTGCATTTCTAATTCAGTATTAAGTAGTGTGCCAATAGCTGTAGGCCCTGTAGTCTTTAAGTCAACTCACCGGGGCTCTGTAAATTCGCTGTGTAATACTTTAAACTTAACCATGTCTCATGGTCACCCGCATGATTGCAATGATGACACAATTTAACATAAAGGCTTTGTCTGGAAACTGTGAAATAGGGAATACAAGGTTTCCAATAAGCGGCCGTACTGTCCGTTTGGCTGGCCTCCATTTATGGCTTCACCCCTTTCTCCATTTTCTCAGATGGCTGAAGACTTTTAAGCTCATTTAACAGGTCCAAATGGGTCACCAGTTCTTAAGTGCAGAATTGCATTTGGACCAATAAAAGGGGTTTTGCGAAGGAGTCTTATCACCACTTTGGGTTCACTGAGGATTATTGTGCCATTTCCAGTCAGATGTCGAGCACGCTGAACCACATTTGGACCGAGTTGTTGCAATGAGGACCCATTTACAGAGACCTGATCTGATTCATAACTGGGGCTGAGTTTGGGATGAATTCATTTTGAGCAGGCAAACTTTGTTGGTGAACACAAACTAAATCAGAAGCCTGATTAGCAAATTATCCCACAAGGTCGGCTCATTTCGCAGCAGAGACCCCGTTGTTGTCCTCTGCCCCGTGGCTATACGTCTGAAAAACAAAAGTAGAACAGTACACTTGACTGACGACGGTTACATCACAGTCACATATGGATTGACAAGAGACAGAGGGTCACATGTGAGCCCACTGGCTATGGTATTTACTCCAAACCTACCCGGGCTTTAATCCTACATCTTTCATTGGTGTAATCAAGTTAAGAGCACTTTATCTGTTGGATTTACGATGATTTCCCCCGCCTGTACCTAGCTTTGAGGATGTCAGTACATAAAATTTTATATGCAAATGTACTTTTGATTGACTGAGTTTGATCATCTTCCCAAATGTTCACCACTGAATATTGTCATATCATCACGACTGAGCTGTTCCATCCTTTGTTTCAGCATTGTTTAAATATTTATTTTTGCCTAATCTCCCTGGTTTTCTTCGTATCTGTTTTCTTAAATAATAAAAAAAAGAATACACATTTACTTCGCCCTTCGGTCATGAATATTAAGTCGTAAAGAGAAAATATGTGATTCACATACTGACGTTGTCTTGGTCCTGTGCTTACTGTTTCTTTGTCTGTCCTGCCTGCAGAGCAGGGACGGTTACGACCTGGTGGGCTCCACGCAACAGATGGGTGAGAGGATCAAGCATAAGTGGACCAGTGGTGAGGTGAGTGCAAACTCACCGTGTATCCAACTCTGACTTCAACCCTCGTGTGAGATCTACTCGGAACCACCATTTTTAGAACACCTTTGCCATGTCCCTGCTGCTCTAACTTAGTAATGAGCTGCAACAAGTCCTGTCAGGTAAAATGAGAATTAGTCCACAGCTATGTTTGAAGAAAAGGGATGTGACATTCTTTCAAGGACATGCAACATGCCTTGGTTTTCATTGGATGAGTGCGCCGTTGTATTTGCTGAGGATTTCCTTTCAGACATACGTCTCATTGTGAAGATGTCATGCTCACTTACATTGTTTGCCCAAATTACTGAGTCTGACATCCTACCTCGAACACGTATTTGCTTGCTCTTTTATGCTTTGAAAAGTTCAGTGATTGTGTACATCTACTGTCTCGTCAATGACTTTTTGATTTATCCTGTTATTAACATGTACAGTGAAGTTACACCACAGTTAGTTCCTCCAGATGCTTGAAGGTTTGTTTCTATGACTTCTAGGGCCGTCTCCAGTAACGTGTGGGTCAGATTTCACTCAAAGCCACTGACATAACTCAGCCAAGCTGTTACTCAGTTACTCCCAACACATTAACACTGAAGATCCAGCTTTAATATCGCAGATGCAAATGTGTATTTGCGTTGCCCCAGTTCGGAAAACCTTGATTCTATAGGAAGTTGGGTTTTTCTCTGGGGGGGATTCCGAACCAAGATTTAAAAGAGAAAAACAAATGTTTACAATGAGCCTTGACTGATTTTTGACTCAGCCGTTACAGCTGTAAGCCGTGCAGCCGTATAGAAAGTGAGTGGTGCCGACACAGCAGTCGAGAACGAGATAAAGAGGGATTAGGAAGAGATTATGTCATAAAAGCATTCGTCAGCGAACGCGATTGGCAATTATTTCAATTCATAGATTTATCTTGCCGCCTCCTTCACAGGTCTTGCGTGTTGGTTTGAGTTTCAGAGGATATAATTCGACTTGAAGCATGGCAGCACTGTGTGGTCACTGACTCATGACATTTTGATGCGTAACTTGATGTCACTTTTTGACTCAGAGGTTGTATTTTTTTTTTTTAAAGTGAATCTGAATTAGACCGAGTGATTAATGAGCTGCTGAATACCCTCAGGTCTTTAAACTCTTGTTGAACTCGGTGAGTTGACTAAAACTTTTGGTAATCAGCCCAGGACTCAGTGGGTGGATATGCTATATTATACGCCGTGTTAAATTAGAATGGGTTTCCGATAGTTTCAGACTTCCACACAAATGAATGAGATGAACAAAATGTAAGTAATGCATTTAAACATATTGGACCGTGATTCAGCATACATGTTTAAAGATTATCTACCAAGAGGAATAAGTCGTCTTAAAATTCATGCATTTCAATCTTAATATATTTCTGCTTTTTCGGTTCTTTATTGAAATAAATCCCTCCATGCTCACACCAGAAACATTGTATGTCGTCTTACTGGAGGTGGATCAGTATTCAGTGTGCTGTTTTAATTTTCTTTTTTAGGGCTATGGAAGTGTCTCTCAACACATTCTAGTCATCAAGCAATGATTGAAACCTTGTTTCAGTTTTTATTATTTTTTTATTGAACCTTCCCACTGTTGCCATCATCCCAAGGTTCATGCTACGACTCATATGCAGTCACCTACCAAACCCGCTCAAGCTGCATTTTCAGGACAAGTCAACCTTGAAAACAGTTGCTGTATTTCCATTACGGATGCCATAGTGGGGTCATGTTGTGCCGCTGAAAATAAATCTCGACCGCGTAGAGTTGCGGGTTGTGCAGTGAGAGATGCAACGCTGAAAGGCAGGCTTGGGAACGCACAACTACGGTTTCATTTATTTACCAGTGAGAGCAGCAGCACCTGCTCCCTCTCTCTCTCTCGCGCTCTCTCTCTACCACCTCAACAGCCCCCGTTCTGCCGCGTGCTCTTGCCTTTATAACGGTGTCAGAAACCATCGGAGAGCAGTGGCACCCAGGAGCATCGCTGAATACCTGCAGAGATGTGACCCCAGCTCAGTGGCATAATGTAGAAGGTTAATTTGACTGGCCGGTGAGAGATAACACTTCTTTCTGGCAGCCAGCAGCCGTCGCGAGTTCACGTCTGTTATCGTACTGAAATATCAATGGTGCCCCAAGGACTTCCTGGACATTTAGTCTTGTGCTGTTTCACTATAGAGGTGCACTGCGCCTGGTGAAAGCCTCTTCCCTGGCTCTCTCACAGGGGCGCTACGTTTGAGACCGGGATGTGGATTTGTCGGCGTGTCCCCTCTGCACTCTCAAATGTCAGCGCCTCTTACTATGCATGACAGGCAACCGTCAGAGTGACTCCTCCAGGTGAGAGAGGTGTGTGCTTGGGTGTGTAGTGTGCGCACAACAATAGAAAGGGGAGCTCGTGGTGGAGGTCAAATTGCTTGCTATTGACTTCCTAAAAGACTTCAGAGAGGAAGAGGTCTGAGCCGTTGTCTGTGAGGAGGTGAGGGGTAGATGAGTGGATTTAACCCTTAGCTCCTGTTGCCTATTAAATCCAGCCCATCTAATTATGTACTTTGCCACGGGCACAGTGATTTTAATCTCTCAAAGCACATAATGCATTTTTCTACTAAAGGCTGGAATATAAGACAAAAAAAAAAAAAACGTTCATAAAGCTGCATACATGTTAATGTGGGACCGAAGGCGTAACCTATCACAGCAGGGTTCTAGATTGGTGTCATCCAGCGAGTCAGCTCGTGTTACCTATTGTCAGAGAGCTGGAAATAATATGTGAAGCATGTTGTGGCTTCAGACTGGGACAGCAGGTAGCTGCATATTTACCACATCTCATGTTTTATTTACCCATGGCTTATTTCTGCTGCACAGGGTGTTGTCAAAGCCACATACTGCCTGGAGAGCTGCACTCTGCAGCTTCAGAGAAAGGAGCTGCGATATTTGGAAGCAGCATAGCCGCAACCCGGTCACAAATGTGTGTATATATATGTGTGTGTGTGCGTGTGTGTGTGTGTGTGTGTGTGTGTGTGTGTGTGTGTGTGTGTGTGTGTGTGTGTGTGTGTGTGTGTGTGTGTGTGTGTGTGTGTGTGTGTGTGCAGTGGCTACACCCATTTTCCCTGCCTCTTAAAATCTACAAGAGCAGCAGACACATTAAAGCCGTCTTAGGAAGACGAGGCAGAGGAACAGACAGGAAAAGCATGAAAAGACTTGGCTGCTGCTACTGTTCATCCTGCTTTCTCTGGTCCTTCTCCACCTTATCCTTTTCTCTCTACTCTCTCCTCCCGTTGCTCTTTAAGCCCGTCTCCCCTTTTCTATCTCAGGCATTTTAATTGAATTACTCGCTATCATTCCCCAGAAAGTTTCTTGGCTGACATTGCTTCACTCTAAACCAATAAAAAGGTGCTGGATATTGAAACTCGGCTGTTATAAAACTGAAGACCATCGCTCTCATTTTTCTGCTCCTATTTGCACCCTTGCCGCTCCTTTTTATATTGCTTCACTTCACCGTTGTAGAGCTCGTGTTTTTACAAATGAACTTTCTGTGTGTCGCTCCGTCTGTTGTAGGCTAAACTGGAAAATCTAATTTCTAGGACAGATAAAAGAGAGTGTGAGACAAAGAGAGAGTGGTGTTCACTTGGAACCGGGCCACTATTGCCAAAGGCAAGGACAGTTCAAATCCATTTACTCCTAATGTTCTATTAATGCTTTTTAGGCCTTTTAAAAAGGCATCACACAAAACAGAGCTCGGCATAAGCAACAGGGTCAGCTCAGTTTTTGGAAAATCATCACAAGAAGTTAACCCTTTCAGCACTTGCAGAAACTCCCTTTGAAATTTGAAAACTGATAAGACGTTCTAATCACATCGATTTGAAAGAAAAATTCATTGTTCAGCACTTTTCATGTTGTCAAACAGCAGTATTTTTATTTTTCTATTATTTTTTTTTTTTTTACGTATCCACCAGAAAGTGTTAAATGGCTTGTGGTACGTATTCAAACACAATAATTAGCTGTTCACACTTTTGAAGTTGAATAGAAATGAAAGGCTTTGGTCCACAAAATGCATTTGTTATGATGTGCCTTTTGAAGCGACAGCGTGGTTAGAGAGGTTGAGATTAAAAGCATCGGGACGATTTGCCCGTAGATAATAATATGAGCTCTTTCTTTTTTTGTTTTTTGTTCATTTGTTTTTGTTTTTTTTTGTGCGTCCCGATGTCCCACCAACTGTTGTTGTTGTTTTCATACTGATCTATTTTTACTCCCAAGGGCTTTTTATTTTTATTTTTTTATCCATTAATGAATTGCGACAATTTCTTTGTAGTCATTTGTAAATTGCCCTGATAATGTAAGATCATTTCTTTTGGCTCGCTCACTTTCTTGTCATCACGAGAAGTGTTTAAGCAGCATTTCTGACTTTCAGTGAACCTGTCGCTCGCTCACAGTCTCAAAAAGTGACTTGCATCTGCTATCGTACAGCAACAATGCAGAAAGTGTTTGAGCCTTGACTGCAAAGAAATAATTTGGCTCACCTAATCTGTTTGAGAAAGACTCACCTTTACTTAGAAGTGAGCTTACTCAGTATGCGGGCCAAACATCCTACCTTTGTAACAGACTCGCTCATCCCTCGTCTTTACTCCGACTCTGTCCTTGCGAAGCAGCGTGCTGCCGTCTCTCCCGAGGCCTCATTTTGTGGCCTCAGCTTGCAGCAATGCAAATGAGGATTAGCACGCATGAATGCTCCTTCCTTGCGAGTGGGACAAACTCAGAGTAACTCAGGCACTGACTGAAAGGTCCAATGGCAGAGGGCTCCCGCTCTCCTGACACAAAGAACACTGATCCAGGATCACGGCCTCCATCTGCCACGGGGGCTGTGGGGAGGCAGTTAAAGGGGGGGGGGGGGGGGGGGGGGTCCTGGAGGTCCTGGAGATTGGGAAAGATAGCCAAGGAATGTGTCGAATTGATGATAACTAACGGCATGACATGACTTTCATGTCATGATCTCATGCGCTTTGTTTATGCGTCATGATTCATTACCAGGTTTTTTTCGTCTTTCATTTATGTACATTTGTTTCAAATTATTTACATATTAAATGATGGGATGTCACGTGTGTCCTTGATGACGGCTGAATATGAATGATTGGAATGGCGGATTTTGATAGCTTGATTGATAGGGTTGATTTTCCAAAGTTAAGTTATTTACAGTAGATATTTAAGGAGTTTAACTTGACATTAAATGAATTTGCCTCAACTATCAAATTTTAGTTCCAGGGGCTGATAATAAATGTCTTTTAATACCTCAATAAATTTCTGTTCTACCTATACTATATCTTCATACATTTCATCATGTCGAAGTGCGTCCAAGTTAACAAAGGAAATGTCAAACATCAGGTCTTATTTCAATCCTTGCTTGGCTATTCAGTCCTCCGTCTCACTCTGTCCTTGTGACATTGTCCTTGGACAAGACACTGAACCTCATGTTGCCCCCAATAGTCTGCGAGCACCTGGTATAAAAGCTGTCACCATTGGATATACGAGTGTGTGATTGATTGAGTGAATGGATGAATGTCACAAATCATGTAAAGCTCCCTGCTGAAGAAGTGAGATGTGCTTCGGCAGAAAAGTCCATTTCTCAACCAGACACTTTTGTCTTTTTCTCCACGTTCAAAGACACATTTTACAAGTGCGGAGAAGAAGTGGAACACGTTGCTGGTCCAACCCACTTGTAATTTATTGGCGCTGATCTATCAGACATATATTCAGGGTATTGATTTTGCTGAAGCAAAAGAGAAAACAACTCTTGGCTTTCCAATTAGAGGCTAACTAACTCTTTCTGTCTTATTTGGGGTGAACGATGTGCATGTTTTTCTTTGCTCATACAAAGCAAGTAAATTAAAAGTGTTGCTTCTTGCGCTTGGTTTAATGGGCAATTTGGAGAATCTGATTGCTTGTGCAGAAATGGCAAATACACGATAAAACTTTGGTCCCCTTGGGGGCCATGGCTCTGCCAACCTTAGTAAAGACTGATGATTCTTTGCTTCACTGGACAGGCAGAGAGAAAGGCTGTGGGCAAACAAGATAAAATAGATGGAAAGGAAGAAAGTGAAGGTCTGCTCAAGGGAAGGAGGGAGCCAGAGCAGCTGATGTTTGTAGATTGGAGCAATTATAACATATTCAGGGGCATAGATCACAACAAGGGACTTTGCTATTTTTTTCTTTTTTCTTTTTTCTTTCAGCCTCGGATAGGATCTGCGTTATTGGTGGAGCCATTTTATTGTGAAGAGCTGCAGGGAGGGGTCAGGTGTTTTAATGTAATGCTAAAGAGAGTCTCATCTGGGAACAGGAAAGAACATTAAAAAGGTATCTCGGTGTTCAGTTCAGCCTCATTGCGAGCCAAACAGATGGCTTACTGTGGTGGAAGGAGCCTCTGAGGTTTCGTTCTACAGATGGGATGTACGGCGTTCCCTCGCTGCGAAGCAGCTTCATGCTATCAATTAGCTTCTGCATGACAGAGACCTGTGCCTATTTTGAAGTAATATTCCCTCGTCATATGCGATCCAATACTGTCGCTTTTTAGCTCAATTCACACACTTTCTTTCTATTTCACATGAGTGTTCGGTACCTACAAATTCAATGTCGTCTCCTCTCATCTTTGGTTTTGATTTACATGTTTTCCCTCACTCTTCATCCGTACGATTTTATGTTTCATTGTGGGGAAACTGTTAATTCATTCTTGCTTTTTTTTTTTTGTCCTCTCTCATTTTTCAAGTTGTCAACAGATGAACTGGAGGAATACGTTAACGATCAGTTTGAGGGGCTCCGTCAGCTGGTGCTGCTCGAGGAAAAGAGGACTCTCCATCTGGTCGACCTGAAGGAAGCCTTCCTCACAGCCTCGGCCGTGGAGAAAATAGCAGAGATCACTGTGGAAACCGAGAAACTGCAGGAAGAAATGGCCAACATTACGAACCAGCTCTGTCTCCTGGAGCAGGCTGAAGCCCAGTCTCTCAGTCCTGCAGTGGCGTTGGACGCTCTCCTCACACTCACAGGAGACGCCCGCAAACCCCCGGTGAGAAGACTCCTCCCCGTTTCTTTATTGCTCTTGTCAGGCTTTTTAACCTATTGCAAGGTACAAAGTGAAGTACGGAAAGAAAGATCAAGAATCCCATTAGTACTAACGTTCAGCATGCCACAGTATTTTTGTATTGTTTTCCCTTGTCGAATGCCTGACACATTTTAAATCGAATGGAGTTAAATATATGAAACTTAGGGTGCTAAACCCAAAAGGGATTTATTTGTGTGACGTATTCACCATTTTTTTTTTATTGTGGTTGCAATAAATGATCAAAGTAGGCATTTAAATTAAACTTTGTTTTTTTTCCTCTCAGAAATTGGAGCGAGGCCTCAAGTGTGAGGTTAACACAGTTTATAAACTAACTTAATGCACGAACCAGACCGAGGTTATTTAAAGCAACATTCTATTGAAGCTTGGATGTGCTTACCAAGGCTGATTAAAAAAAGACAATCAAAATGGGGGAAAAAGAGAAGCCACCATGTGTCAATAATTAATTAATAGAAACTTTGAATCCAGAGACCTGCTGCCAGAGTCATCACTAAGAGCTACCATGTACTCTGCCATGCACTATTACTCTTCTCTACAAACAATTACAGAAAGTTTCCAGCCATCACAAATATATTTGGATGTCAGTTTCTTGCTCAGTTCTATGGCATAATATTGTTCAGTGTCACCTCAGTCCTTTTTTCATTTGCTTGTGACTTGGCAAAAAACATCAAAAAAGAACTTTCTGGTTTGTTGAGAAGCGCTCTCACAGGGTGCTCAGAGCCACTGGGGCTTGATCACAAGCGGTCCACTTTAAGGATTATCTTCCTAATGACCCAGGAACCTGCTGCAAACAGCGAAAAGCATATTGAGAGCCGGTGCCATCATGTGCTGCTTCGTTCCAACTGAAAGGACAGACCGACTCTCCTGTATTTATCCAGTCATTTATTATGTCCATGACTAGAAATACACTTTTATTTCAGTTTACTCAACTGTGTCAGTTTTGTCCAGGTAGTTCGATGCAAATGAATTCAGAAATGTTGGCAGACGCTTTAGTATGCGTGTCCTCTGGCTGTAGTATTGGCAGTGACGATCGCAGCATCTCAGTTTACTGTTGTTTTTACGTTTTCGGTTCAAGGTGATATTTTACTTTTGTCTTATTTTTTGTTACGATATCCAAATGATCCATTTTTGAATAAAAGAATACATAAAGAGGAATAATCTTATTTTATCTGGCCTTTTTACATAAATTTCAAAAATGAAGTGTAGCATTTACCCTTGAGCAAAATTACATAATATCAACATGAGGGGGACACACAATCACTTTTTTTTTTATTATTGCTCTTTTTTCTTCTTCACTATCATCATCACCACTATCATTTCAATATACTATGTGAGAAACCAATTGATATGATTCAACGCCATACTATTATTTATCAATAGGTGATTCTTTTAACACAATTCTTACTTTCTGCCTTTTTTGTTTTAATATTAATGAATCATTTAAGTTGTTTTTTTTTATTTTATTTTTTATGTCACACTTATGGGCATCTTAGATTGACCAGTTAACCCTTCAATAGCATTGCTATGAATTTGTGCCATTAAACAGACTAACATTAGTGGTATTTTACCATTTTTTCAAAAAAATAAAAAAAAGAACCCCTCTGAATGAGAGAATTCACTCACTCCATTGAGTTATACCTTAGAATTTATAAAGTACCCTAAATAGAACTTACTATTGGGCCATTATATTTAAAAATAGTCATACTGTCACCACTTATGTTCATAACTCATTACTCATTTTAATAATGATAATTTCCCCTTGTAATTTCAATCAGGTGCTCTCATTGAGAGGAAGATATGCTTCACTGAAGCAAGAGGCAAATCATAAAAACAGCCACGCTCTGTTTGTGTAGCTGGGCTATATAATCAGGTATTCCTCAGATATCATCAATTTGCATTAAAATGTTGAAAGAAACATTAGAGATAAAGGCGTTAACCACCAATGCATGATTTTTTGGGGTGATATTAAACCACAGTGCCAGGAGAAAACATGCAAACTGATCTAACACATGGATTTAATTACAATCCGAGTGGATCGGAGAAAGTCATGTCCTTGACAACTGTGCAGCAACCAACTCCTGTGAGTCCCAGTCGTGCATTGAAGAAATTGCTTTTACTGCTTATAGGCCCCAAATTAAAATGTCCAGCTGGTCTATTTGTCACCGGCTATATTTTAGTCACCACAGTGAAGAGAGGAGGCCGGCTGAGTGTTCCCTCAGATATGCCCTGTGCGACTCCAGAGGCTGAAGTAATGGTGCTCGCTGATGTGCAGATTGCTTTTTCGTGCTGAGAAATTAATCCATGGTGGCTCAGCCTCATTAAGGCTATAATTGAATGCCAATGGTTACCCTCTTCTCATGTGTTAGTTATTGCCGGGGTAAGGTTGCATTCACACCAAATCAGCCAGTGTGCAGGAAAAAAACAAAAACGCACCAGTCAAAGACAGGCCGGGATTTCTAACAGAGATTTTTATAAGCTGGACAGCTCAGTGGTTTTTAAATTTTTTTTTTGTTTAATCATTAGTATTATTTTTCATGTGCATTAGACTAGTTTTGATTCATTGCATATTGTCCTCCAAAACCATTTCTTTATATATTCCACCCAGTGCTCAGTGTTAACTTCCACTTGCAGTAACATTAACCGTCGGTACTTTTCTCTTCAGCTCTTTCAAGTACAAAGTTCTCAACAGAGCATGAAAGATGGTTTGATCATTTTTGTTTTGCTCGGTATATTTACTACAGTCACCTATGTGTTTAAAAACTTTGACTTTTATACATATTCTTTCAAAATTCCCAGATCTGGCATGCTGCCGGCCTGGCAGCCAACAACACTGCTGGAAAACACTTGAAGTTACTTACGACTTTGAGTTGCATCCATCTTAAGTTTCCAACACTTGCAGCACTCGTAGTTGTTATATTTTAGCGATTGAAGCATGAATACTTGCTTTAGCTCCCACACTGCATCACAGCTTGAATTATACTGGTGATACACTGGCACATTGAACTCTCCTCATTGTTCCTCCATTTCCATTGAACTGTATCATCCCTCATGTCTTTTGTCAGGGTTGAAAATGAGTATTTTTTATTTTTTTTTCAATCGTCTACTTCTTATTCAATTAGTTGTTGTGTTACACTTTTTATTACTTTTTTCCCCCCCTCCTTGAAATAGATCATGTTGGCATTTTAAAATGCCAACCTGAAATTGAAAGAGGTTATAGTTATGGATGTGGTTTTCTGTGCCAGCAGAGGCGAAAATATTTAATATACAGTGCACAGAAAGATTAGATTTGTGTTGATATTTTGATTAAAGTGTTGTTTCTGCTCTACAATACATCTCGCTCCTACCAGAAGCTGCAGTCGAGTAATCAATAGTGTCTTTTTGTTGTAAAAGTAATAATTTAAAGTAGAGTTTTGGATTTAAAACCCAGAAATGAGTCCATGATAGGAGCTGATTTAACAACATGAGACACAGTTGGCTGCCACTGAAATGAAACCGTTACCTTTAGCTTTGTTTGAATGACACATTCAAATACGCTAACTTTGTTTACCGATGTGCTTTTCTTTTTTTTGGTTCCTTTAACCGTAAAGCACAGGCTAATCCGCTCTGCCTGACAACTGCAGTTGTTCCCTTCAGCCCTTTAGGAAGCGGCGCCTCGATTGCAGCTCTGTAAACACATCAAGCTAAAGTACTGCAGCCATTAGCACAGAAGGCCTGGGGAACGCTGCAACTATGATGTGAAATATTTCTTACCTGCATAAAAGTAATTCTCTTACCAGCCTATCAAAGTCGAAATCCCAGGACTGAGGCAACAACTCTCGCTTCGGGTCAGTCAAACAAATTACCAGCGGATCCGCTCGTAATTTTTCTTTAATGTAGGCACTGGAACACAGTGGTGTAGTAACACACAGACACACAATAAAGAGGGTCAGCAGGGTGATAATAGCATTCCGAACATTGCCCAATGAGGAGGAGCCCCGGGGAGAATATATTAAGAGACTTTGACTCAGTTCGAGTCCATTTATTATCAAAACTCCAGCACTTCAATTCCATTATGAAAGTGCCGGCAGGTACTCATTTGGAGAAGCATTCAGTGTGTTTACGTGAATGTTCACTGATGGCTGTACGGTAATTAAAAACACACAGTGGTATGCCACAGGGAAAGAAAATAAGCCAGACCCACGAAAGCACAAAATGATCTAAGACATGTGAACTCACAGTGTCACACACACACACACACACACACACACACACACACACACACACACACACACACACACACAGTAAACAGAGACTACACAGAACCCAAGAACTTTATCAGACTGTTGGCAGAATCTATCATTTTAACAGAATGATAACTAGTTCTACATCATAATAGCCTTCCAACCAGGTCGATAAGCAGTACTTTTTCTTTTCTAATAGTTGATAAACAGCAATCAGCCACACGTTTTTTTTTAGAACTATTTCAAAGTAAGATACGCAAAAGAGGACGTATATGTTCTCCTGCACTCCTGCGTACTTGTGGACGTTGCTGAAACATGGCGTCACATAGTACTCGCTGGGTTGTATCAGGGATCTTTTTACGAGTACGAGTACTCCGTGCAGTACGGGACTGCATGGAGTACAAACCCCTATTTGTAAGTACATTGATTTTCCAGGATTACCCATCGACGTGTCGGACTAATAAATCACATACATCCCAGGTGAAAGAGTTTTGGCTGAAGAAAACATAATGTGCTGTGGAGCTGATCATTTTCAACATGTGCCTCTAAGTCGAGCACTGCTGTCGTATCTGCACCACTCAGCTGCAACTTCTCCAACGTGTATGAGTGTAATCACATTTAGAAAAGCTGAGCAGCTTACTGAATGCTGGTTGGATTGCAGCGAGTACAGATACATCAATAGTGAGGCATTTCGAGTGACTCATTGTTGTTTTTGTGTTGGGCATTAGTTCAGTTTCAAAGAATTTAACGACGATAACACTTTATCATTTCTTTTCAACATATTTGCCATTTGTGAATTTGTATCTACTTTAAACACACCACAAAGGACTCACTTAGCTTATAATGAATTTTAGTAAAAGTCTTTTATTCCGCATTATAAAAATGTAACATCACATAACACGTATATTTTATTTAGTGGCTTATTTTCCTTACAGCTCATTGAATTGCACATCTCACTCGAGCTGGGCCGTTAAAGTCATACATTTAACATAATGAAAATAGTAAACATTGTGCTCTGAAGTTGTTTTTGAAGTGCAGATGGAACAACTTTAGGGTGCATCCCTTCGTGTGTGGGGGTTTTCTCTAGCAACTTGGTGTCTCTCTGTGCTTAAAGGAGTATGTAGCCTTCCTTCATTTTGAGCTGGCATCTGAGTGAAGCAGAATAAAAAATTGATGGACAACTGGGACTATATATACTTTACTATATAGAATTACATGGTTATGAATTACTTATTTAACAGATAACGCAAAGAATTACTAATCGATGCAATAAAGAATTCTATCTATCTTTTGGCCAAGGTAAAATTGGAGAAATGAGTGTAAAATATATATGAATAGTTCTCTCAATATTCCCATTAGATTGTGCATCTGTGCTTTCACCTGTAGTTATTTATGATTGTGCTGATGTCATTAGTGATGATGGGGCAGACCTGTGCTGCACATCCATGTTACTGCAGTAAGTTAATGGAAGATGGTGAGGTTGATTTTTATTAATGGAAATCACAAACTTAAATACAAAGCCCCCATAGATTAAATTCCATACTGTCATATACCAGCATAAGTGGGAATTGTCAATGTAAACTGGAGAGTTCTGGAAACAAAAGTTTTTGAAACTACTGCAGTCCACATATGTTTTGTTATTTATAGCCGGCACTTTATATGAAAACGTCCTCAGTCTGGCGATGTTTTTTCTTGTGGGTATCTTGATGCCTGCCTCAAATTGCTATTAACTGATGGCATGCCAATAAGATAAGATAAGATAAGATATCCTTTATTTATCTCACATGTGGAGAAATTTGCAGTGGTACAACAGACAGGATAGTAAAAAAGAAAAGAAACACACATAGCAGAAACTAAAAAAACTGATAAAAATACAATATAATAAAATAGAAATAGATAAATATTAAATATTATGCACACGGTGCCTATAAGTGTGGACATGTACAGAATATGGGGCTGGATGTATTTTACATAGTAAATATGTTCTTATAGATTATTATCGTTATAGCACCACTTCTTGTCCAGTTGGAGTGGAGTGATATTGTCCGGTGGTGGTGTGCAGTGGTCTACTGGGAGCAGGCGTGGTTGAAGAGTCTGACTGCAGCAGGGAGGAAGGACCGGTGGTATCTCTCCTTCAGACACCGCGGGTGGCGAAGCCTGTCACTGAAGGAGCTGCCCAGTGATGTGACGGTACCATGTAGGGGGGTGGGAGACGGTCTCCATCAGGGATGAAAGCTCCTTCAACATCCTCCTGTCTCCCACCACCTCCACAGGGTCCATGGGGCAGCCCAGGGCAGAGCTGGCCTTCCTCACCTGTTTGTTTTTTACATCTCCTGGTCAATTGAACAGAGTGACGTTTTGAAATTTGTGGAGAAGCACCCTCACACCAACTAGTTACAAGCTTATTAAGTGAATTTTCAGTTTCATAACTTAATGGTACAAATTACCTTTTGAGTCTTGTTGGCGAGTTTGACGAGTTACATCAAGAAATCTGTGAATGTGTTTGTCCAGCTCTGAAGCTAATTAAATCTGGAGCCATAGATCAGTGAAGCAGGCGGCCGGTCAGTGATTCTCAGATTCCACTCATCAGCTCTCCTTTCATCTGTGCTGCTGCCAAGCACCGTTAGTTACAGTGTCGAAATCCCTTTCTGTTGCAGTCATCTTACTGCCGGCAGTCAAGCTGTAGGGCTACAGAATGATCTGTAGCCAATTTTGGGCCAAACAGTACTGGGGACTCCTGGAAAGAAACAACCCTCTGGGGAGCCTCTCGGAGAAGTACTTATCTCCATACCTTTTTTTTTCCTTTTTCTATTTATATTTGCACTGGCTGTAGGATTGCTTAAGTCAAAACAAGAGGTTGTTTGTATTGCGAAATAATTGTTGCATGACATTAAACAACATAAAGGGAACACAAGAAAATGTCTTGGTTTCATATGAGCCTGACTTGGCTTTCAGTCCTCATTTCTTGCATTGTTGAGATGGCTGGCGATAGTAAGAATTATAGTAGTCCAAAACCTCCCTCAGGCCTGAGAAAGCAAAGTGTATTTTTTGTTTTGGTCTTTTGTTCTCCTCTTGACATGTGTGAAATGTATCCGAGAATGAAACGTTTCTTATAGAGCTCACTGTAAACTCTGAGTTTGTGTGTGCAGGCCAGACTTGTCTTCCGTGGAATTCAGTTTTTATCTAATGATCAACTGACACAATTATGATGGGAAGTGTTTTGGCATTTGAAGGAGGAGGGCACCCTGCAGAGGTCGACGGTCCATCACAATCCCACCTACTAGCAACAAATCAGTCACCAATAGACCCTGAATCCAAGTTTGTGCCCCCCAGCCCAAACCCGGACTCAAACTGGGGATTTGCTATGAATGTGTTAACCACTACACCAGTCTGCACTACTTTTTAACCAAAAAAATTGAAGTGGTTATCTTCTAAAACTGTACGATCTACCTCAGAGTTCTGGTCTTTGCAATGCCAACGTGCACAATATACATGTTGCAAAAGACGCAATGAACTGTGAAAAACCGAATTAATTCACTCTTTGCCCTGCAAATTCCATATGAGTGAACAGTGCGATTAATCGAGATTAATTCTCAAAAATTGCGTGATGAATATAATGAAAAGCCACGGGGCAGAAGCGTAGAAATAACAAAGAGAAATGACCCAAAAAAAGGTCAGTCAATAAACTCCACAGACACAATGTGATGGAAGAAACACTGCCCAGTCACAACTGCTGTAACGTCGGGGCAAGCAACTGCTCACTGGTATGAAAAACAAATGTCAAAGCATGACGACAATAACATTGTTTACTTACGTGTTTGTATTTATTAAAAATCATATTATCGCAACACTCACATATCACATGTTTATCTAAATATCAGTAGCTCTGTGAACCCTCCATACAATTAATGGTCACAGGCAGTTGGAGCCAGTCCATCACAGAGCTAATACACAGATTTAATCACACACACACACACACACACACACACACACACACACACACACACACACACACACACACACACACACACACACACACACACACACACACACACACACACACACACACACACACACACACACACACACACACACACACGACCGCAGGCACTTTAAAGCCTGATTAAACCAACAAGCATGTCTTCAGAGTACTCGGGGAGAAAACCAACACTGATGCATAAGGAAAGCATAGAACCTTCACACAGAAATGCTCAAAGTCTTAAACTGGAGTGTTTTTATTAAGTACTGACCACTTGTCCACCACAACGCCGGACAAATAAATGACCTGATACAAATAATATTTAAATCAGATGATTATTGAATACATTACTCTGGAAGGTCTAAATAGTGTATAGTGCCGAGTGAATGTTAGACTTCAACATCTGAATTGACAAAGAAGTGTATAGTCTTTATGTCCATATTAAAGTTGAAAAATAATCCTTACTGGATGGTATATATGAAACAATGCAAACAAATAATTTCACACAGTGTATATCAACATTTTACATGCATTGTTTGTTCAAGTGTTCGATTCTAGAAGTGAGCAGATGAAGTCCAGGAATCAGAAAATAAAGCCTTATCTTTGCCCAGATCAATAGTAGATAGAAAAGTCAGCACAGGGATGAAGCTTACAGCTCACTTGGTCCTCTCTTTCCGGCTCGCTCCTTTCAAAGCCCATGAATATACATGAGCACAACTGGTGAATGAAAGAGAAAATTAATTGGTCAGATTTTAGAGCTGCACCAGCTGTGGACCAAGTTAATGTAAATTATGTTGTTTACCTTTTCTTTGTTATCCGCAACACCTGTGCAAAGATTTTAAATGTGTTTTATTCTCCCCTCTCCCTTTCTCTCCCTCTCTCTCCCCCTCTCCCTCTCCTTCTGTTTTTCATTGTTTGCAGCGCGACATTGAGGCCAGGCCAAGGTAAGACTGCCAGCGTGATTCATGTCCACCTTTTTATAGCAGGGTAGTTAAGCAGCGACCGAGAACCCTTCAGTACCAGCTCACTCACTTCTCCTAGGAACACACTTTTTTTTTTCCCCTTCTTTTTCTTAACTTCCGTCTCATTCGTTAACACTCCCACTTATCATTTCCTCCCTTAAACATGCCACACACTCCGGACAGGCGCATTAGACCTGCTGTGCCTCCAGACCTTTCCGGTCACATGCGAGTCACATCACTGCACCAGTGAGGCAATTAGTCGCTCTCATCCGAGTGTCCTCGCTGGAATCACAAGAGGTTACAGTCTGCCAGGTGTAATAAAGCGCTGCTAAGAGCACCTGACAGGCTGGATCTCAGCGCGCGCGCGTGCGTGCGTGCGTGCGTGCGTGCGTGTTCTTGCATGCATATACATGCGTCATCAGCAGGGCCAAGTCTCACCTTAAAAACAAAAAAATTAATCATAGATAGAAGAACACAATGGTAGAATTTGTCCACCTCATTTTCTCGATTTCTCCTTGGACTCTATCTATATTGTAGGAGTTTATCTCGTAGCTGCTTTTCTCTTTATTTTGTGTTTGTGCCTTTTGACCAGGCGCCATCTTTCACATTTATTCCTGCGCGCGAGTCAGACGATCTGAGATGAGTAGTTGTGTCCCAAGTCTCACCCTCATTGATCTGTTGACATGAAAATCTCCGTGGCCTCTTCACACAGAGCAGGAGTGCTCCTAGCACCACCTGGTGTCTCGGCCAATCTCTTTAGCTCTCTCCAAAGGCTTTCAACTCAAAGTACTCCTCCCTTCCCACAGACAAACATGTAACACGCCTGCAGCAAACCCGAGCACATCTGTCCTCAGAGAACGAATAATTTGCTAGTCTGTGAGATTCTTCCCAATGAAGGCTGAATACAAAAATAACCGTGTGTGCTATATAATTGTCTTTTGGTAGACAACATTTCCTGAGAAAAGCCATTGAATTTATTAATTCTGCTGTTGCTTGTTTGAAATGTTCTTAATTTCCTCTCTGGAGTGTAAAATATCTTGATTTTAATAAGCAAAAAAATAAATAAAAATGAAATGACCAGAGCTGTTGCATGATGCCAACATATAATATATTATTGATTTGTCAGCCAGTATTTTAACGACACAGCTCTGCAGCAGATGGCAGTAAGCATGGACCCAAGGGTGAGCTGAAGCTAATAGGTTGACCTTGGTCAAGTTTAACCTCTACATCGCGACACTCACTACTTGTGTAATCACTTCCAAACTCCCCTATATTTCCCGAGAATGCTGCGTGTGCAAAACTGTGGCCAGTGGAAAATGATCCACATATTGCAGAGAAGGGCAGGTGGTGAAAGGTTAGTGGGAAAAGGCCATGAGAAAAGTACGTTTTGTGCAGCTTCAGTCGAGTTTTTCTTCAAGTCGGAGCTTTTAGAGATTTCCCTTTTAGAAGGTCTGAAGGTGAAGCAAACAAAAAGGTTGGGCAGTAAGAGGAGTAATTGGTTCAATTGGTAAAGGAAGCGGGGAAAAGAGAGGAAGAAAGAGAGATTGCAGAGGATCAAGCGAGGAGTGGATGTTTAGGGTTATGTGCAATGGGATCCAGACAGCAAATTGATTATGGAGCAGAAACACTAATCCGCTGTCTGAGCCCCATATCGCAGCCGTAGACAGAGCATCCCCACAGGACCACAATCCTGCACCCACACGCATCTTTCCCGGACTTGCTCATCAATACGAACCCCTCCTGTTTCTCCCCAAGCCTCTTAACATAGGTACTCCATGCCTGCCAAGATTGGTCCTCCTCTGAATATAAATCTTGCTTTCCTCTCCTCCACCCAGACGTTCCACTGCTTCCTCTATTGTGATGCATTGCAAATTTCACTTTCATTCTGTGGCTTTAATCTGTGCACTGCTTGTGCACCCCTCACCCCCGGCCTTTTTAGTTTTTACATGCTTGTGCATGTATTTACCTTGTGTTTGCATGTTGTACACTGTGCCACGTTATGGTACAATGTACAAGCTCTTTGTTTGTGTATTAGTGTTTGTTGGTCGGTTTGATTACTCTGAGTTGGCAAACCAGCACATTATTTATCGTACCAATCTAATCTAGCTGGTCCCGTCCTTGTAAATCATGGCCTGCGTGTGTGCGTGTGTGTGCGCACTGCATGTGCATGTAACAGCGAACCCAGAAGGGGCAGTGCAGTATAGTTGCATGTTTTAGAATATTTTGTCATTTAATGTGTATTTATGTTTTTACCTTGAAATTTCATTTACATACAGAAATTCAGTCTGTATGTAAATCTAATATCAAAGGAAAAACATAAATAAAACACAGCATTTCAATTCGTAGCGTGGATATTTTACCTTTCTCATTAGTTATATGTGTCGTTTTGCAGTATGAGGTTTCCGTGATCACAACAAAAGTGTGTTATTACTCATCGTGCTATTGATCAGTGGAGAGACAAAGGGAAGGAATCATTCACCACTACAATGTTTTTATTTCTAAATTCCATGTTGTCTCCTGGTGTTGAGCTTTACTGTATTTACACAAAGTGATTTTAGTTGTGAATCTTAAACTTGTCGCTGTGTTTACCCATTCATTTTTTTTAATATTTTCAATAAATAGGTTAAAGAATTTTGCTCTCTGAGACTAATTGTCTTTCATTGAGGGATTTAAACATCTTAATTTTTATGTTATTGCTTAATTTAACAGAAAAGTAATATTCATATGTGGCTCAAACGCAGTCATTCTTCATTGATTCACCTTTTTAGCCAGTACATGATTATACATAGATTGTCCCCAAAAGGTTCAAAATGGTGCCAAATCCTGTGAAGCTGGCAGAACAGCTGCAGCAGAGCATCGCAGGCAGATAAGGTAGAACACCACAAAGAGTTCTCCAATCAGCAGCCTCAATTCCCTGTCCGCACTTCACAAGAACCTTCAGAGCGCAGACTGGGAATGCCAGCCGTCTGCGTATCCCACGGATGAACCAGTGAATTGATGGTCCTCGTCGTAGCGACGGACGAACGCCATTTATTTTTCATTGTCGTTTTGTTTACACAAACTGTTAAACATGCAACAACTTGAGAATCAGGTTCTCAACAGCATTATTGTACGTTTAACTGACATACTGGGCTGTTTTCTTTGTTTCCTCTCGTGTTTGTGTGTCGTATCATTGTCACCATATGAAGAATACCAAACAAACATGTGAAGCCCTAAACCAAAGACATTTCACTCCAAATCAAAAGTAAACTTCACCTCATGTTGTCATTCGCTTGTTACTTTCGGCTGGATGTTCAATCACCATATAAAGCGACTGCGATTCAAAAAAGAGAAGAAAAAAACCCCCACTAATCCTTTGTAAGAGCTTCCCTATCGCAATCTCTGACATTTGTGTATGTTGCTTTTCTGAACCCTTTAGCACACTGTCTTGTCTCTGCCGTGTCCTCTGGGCACCAACTTTGAATGTGGCAATTATCCGTGCTATATGTGTGCACTGTATTGAATGGATTCTTCACTGAGCCGCAAGATCAAATAATTAAATTACAAAGAATTCATCCCGACAGCTGCATTATTTGATGTTTTTAACTCCCTTTCAAAGAAAGAAATTGTTTTCATAAATACATAGCACTGTGTTTCTGCATGTAAACTTTAAAACTCGCTTATATATTCTCAGTTATTCTCAGACACTGCAGCTTATTGTGTACTTAATAGTATATATTTAAATCAGATGAGGAAAAGAAATAAAAAAAAGTTTGAATTTGTGAGCCCCTCAGGGTTCGATGTAGAAAAACATGTCAGCCCAGGGGCAAAACGACAGAATGATACAAGGGTGCAGGGAGGAAAGACAGAAAGTGCATACATAACAGATGAGGATGGTAGAATAAGAAAAACCACCGTGACGCAAGGAAAGTGGATGCCTTATTTGACATAAACCCAATCTGATAGACTATTTCTATACAAACACCCTAAAACTAAGCGACTTTGGATTTGAATGTGGTTTTCTCCCTCGGTTTTAGTCAAAACCTTCGATCAATAATTCCCAAATAAAAGCTAATACAATACAATGCAATCCAAACAAGGTTACATTTGTGCAACATGTGGCTACCTTGCGTGGTAAGAGCATTTGAGGTCTCTTAAGCATATAAATCACGCAGCGTAATCTCATAGAAAAGGTAAATCTTGCTGGGAAGCGCCGCACGTCTAATTACAATGCGAGGTCCCTCCGTTCATTGCTCCAATCACTCACGTCTCGCCTGTATCTCAGGAGCTCCTGTCCCTTGCTTCACACACTTTATCATGCACGCATGGGCCACACAGAGCCGGAAAGGAGCAAGGTTACGTCTGTATTTCCTCCCCTAATCTTTTCAATTTGACAGTTCGTACAGAGACATCACACTGTATCGCCACATTAATTTACAACAATACATCAATAATGCCTGCCACACCTGCTTCAGTCTGTGTTTTGGAATAGATCCGCAGCTCACATGTTTCAAAGCCTTTGGCAACAGATTTAAAAGTTATCAGGCCAATTAAAAGATCGTAACGGGATCGGATGAAGTTAAATTTGGATCAACATGAAGTAGCCTCAGAAATGACGAGGTAAGTAGTGCAGTGGGGCAAAAGATGAGGGGAAATGACTGGTGTTGAAACCAAAAGTAAATACAGATGGCATTTAATCACACTAAATAATTGAAATTAGACCTGTGTGATTGGTATGGGCGTGCTAGGTTTTTACATAATGACATATGGAAGTGTTAATCGTGTTAATTTAATGACCTGTCCGCACAGGAGGCTTTGGTTCACACATGTTGCTCTCTACAGTGTCTATAGCGTCCGTCTGTCAGTCATTCAATACGACTGAAGACACTGGATTGGATCTTCTGAAACGAAAGCACTGCCTTGGCAGTGTGTTTCCTGGGATCTTGTCAATATTTGCAGTGTTATTTCTTTTTTTTAAGTTGTATTGTGTTCTGTCTTTTCAAACCTCGACTTGTATTCTGTCATTATTGCATGCTCACTGACAGAAGAGCGCAACCGGAAAATGGCTCACCGTCGTCTTGAGTCAAAGCTGCCAGAGACCACCCACATTCATGGCATGCATTCACATGAACACACGAAGCAAGAAAAGGGGAGCCGACAGGGAAGCAAAGCGGGTACTTTGGGACGCAGCTTATCTGTCTGAGCTTCTCGTCCTTCACTGGGTCAAATGGATGAGTTGAGCGAAGCAAGGCGGTGTCAGGGGAGCGTGGCCAGAGGACATGGGACAGAGCTCACAGATGAAGGAGGGGGCATGCGTTCCCTGTAATGAAATATTTACATCACCTCCTACAAAAGGAGTGTCCACATGTGTATGCATGTCTTTGTACTAGTGTATGCACATTTTTTATCACTCTTGTATCTCTTTATACACTGGTTTTCTAATGTGGACAAAGACCAAATCCCTATTAGGGTGATGCTTAGAATTTGGGGTGAGGAACAATTTTAAGGTTACAAACTTACAGCCTCATAGAGGTTCCGCTCTCGCTTGTGGGATTACCTGGAAAAGTGTAGGGATTACAAGGAAAACAAGGAGTTGTTTACATTGAAGGAGTCTTATCCAGTCTTTTTACTGGTCTGGCCCATTCGCAATAAAACTGGGCTCTGTGTGACTGCTGAATTAAAATGACTTTCACACACTGCGAGTGAAGTAAATTTAACCAAGTTGGCTGCTGCCCAAATAAACACTGACCAGGAATTTAAAAAAGCACAAGGAAGAAGAGAATCCGGTTGATTGATTGGCCGGGACTGAAAAGGCAAATCCATCCACTTCATCCTGTCCAAAAAAACAAACATTGAAATGATTTAAAAACAGAGTTTTTCCATGTGTGTGTGGCTACAAGCAACTTCAAAATGTAGTCATTTCTCCACAACTGCTCACATTTTTGTCACTTGTTTTTCTCAGCTTCCTCGGGCTAGCGAGTACTATGAGCTTGGTTGTTTTGGGGTTTTTTTCTACTCAGAATGTAGCTCTACCTCTCTTATGTATGTTAATTTCCTGCATTTGCTCCGCTGGATGGTCCACCGGCGATTCCCGCCGTGAATGAACATTCACTTACAAGTGAGCTGAGACGTGTTTGGTGCAGAGGAGCTTTCCCTCCTGCATGTGCAAGTGCACAATATGATGAAGTGAATTCTCGTTCACTGGAAGCCCGGCGTGAAAGTGTCCTCGGGTGAGGCAAGAAGTAGTTCTGGTCAAGTCACGAGGGACAGATATCTTAGGGGACACAACTGTGTGTGTGTGTGAGTAAGATAGTAAGAGGCTCAGCTGCATGGTACGACTAAACAGAAAACATCTTCCTGAACCTCCTTGGTGTTTTGCTCCTTTAACCACCCCCACCCTTCATCTGCCTCCTTTCCTCTCTATCATCTTGTCCTCTCCCTCTGTCTCTTTAGGCCATCGCTATTCCGCGAGGGTGGATCCCAGGTCCCAAATAAATGCAAAGCACACACGAACCAAACTGACAAATAGAGAGACATGCATTTAGATGATAAGCGACTATAGAGCATGCATAATTCATGCCACATGCACAATGTTCTTCCAATTTTTTAGATGTCATTCATTTGTGTTGGGAGCGTGGGGCCACATGTGCGTGCGCGTTTCATGAAAATACTGTCTGCACCAGCATGAGTCACATCAAACGGGGATATGTGAAGAAGAGTTAAAAGAAGAAAACAAGTGTGTCTGTTTTTGTGTGTCCCCACTGTTTGCCTTGCCTTTTGTGAATGACTAATGGAAGTTATGCGTTTCTCCTGAAATTTCTCTTGAATATAAATGAGCTGATTTGCCATGAAAAAAGGAAAAATGTTAAGTTAGAGTTGAAGTTGCTGTAGCACTGCCCATCTATTTTACTGTTGCACATAAAGCCACCGACATGATGGCGGACTAATTGAATCGTCTTTTAGAGTTGCGGGAATCATGAATATGAACCACCTGTCAAAACCCGAAAGAGACACGACAGGCAGGAGAAAGTATATTTTTTGCGGCGCAGACATGACATCTGCGAATGTATTTTCAAGCAGAAAATCCGTCTTTTGATATCCGACTCGACTGCGGCAAGGCTCGCAACTCGATAAGGTTGATGTGCTTCAAATTTACGAGCTTCACCTAAAGTGGAGAGTATGGCTACCAGATCCTTGTAGTTGTTTTTTTTTGGTCCAGTGTAGCTGTGCACGTGCCGAGGATGCAGTGTGTTTCGGAGTGCCTCTTTTATTGATCTGCTGTGTAGATAGATATGAGAGCTCTGCCAAGTGCAGTGTGCGTGTGATCCCGGTTTGCATTAAGTGTCGGTATATAGTGCATCCAAGGCTATAGCGCACTAGGTTCGGGTTACTGCGGTGAGTGTGTGTGTTAATGCTCCCAACCTGTAGTGCTTATAAATTATGGATTGTGAATCCACGGTTGTAAACTGTAGGCTTTCCACGCACCTTTCCTCCCTTTTTTTTCCCTCCACTATTTTTGATGCGTGCGTGCATCAAAAGTGCAAAGCGATTTTACACCTCGAGAAATAAAGAAATGTCCGTCACCTTTGTGCTGCTGGCTATAGAAGGATAGTAAGAATGAAATATTTAGCAATTTATCAAGAGGCACCACGGAACTCTTTAAAGATTTATATTTGTTGAACTTTAGCTGCAAGTATTAAAAGAAGCAAGCTTTAACACTATGTAATGGCTTGGGATGGCTCGCAGTTTCGACTTTACAAATCAGGCTAATCCTTATATCCAAGGGAAATTAGTCAACTTTAAACATTAACGTCCTTGCAGGATCTCCACTAACACAAACGTGCAAAAGATTAAAATGGCATCAAACAGAAACTGTAAAGGTGTGGTTGCACTGAGTAATGGAATTTGAGAATAGAATACACTAAATACAGTGTGTTAAAACATTATGATGAAGTGAGCCTCAGGTCTTGTCTTAGCATTTCAACCCCAAGATAACGGGTGACATCTGAAAAAGATAGACGTTCATGGGAGGCCCACGGAGCAACGACAAAGCCATGATAAATGGAAGAAAGCGGGGCAAATCCTATTTCTGGAGACTCCGGTGCACGGAACAGTAACAATAGGTTCGTTGGGTAAACTTCGCCAAGCTTACTGGAAGGAGCATTTTATCGCTTCCAGCAGGCCATACGTTGTTGTATCTGACTCCACAAATACCCTTCCTGATAACCTTGTACTATCTAGCTCGGTGTTGAACATTAGATTGAGTCAGTGAGACTGAGAAACCGTGCTCATTTTTCTTCAGGACTCGCCCCCCCCTTTTACTGTTCCTGTTATAGTAAATTGAGGCAGAACATGTCATCTTTATGTCATATCATAAAATGTGCTGATGCGTTCGTATCTGTTCTATTATTTATGAATACAGAACAGTGTTTCTGTTTTCTTCACTCTTTTCTACCAGCCTGTCTCATTAATTCTTTTTTTTTTCTGCCCCCCCGCTCATTAAATTATCCATCTAGACATCTCTCGCTGTCCCATCTAATAATCACTCTGTCATAGAAGCTTCCACTGTTTGTGCCTACTGTGAAGAGAAAGGCTGCGAGGAATTAGCGTCAGAAATAGAAAAAAAATAAATCCAAATGGGCTAATTACAGCTCATTATCCCAACTGAAATCAGATATAGGGAATAGGAAATAGTGTGTACGTATGTGTCATCCCGGTTGTCTCTGCCGGTGTGTGTGTTCATGCGACAAGTGACAAAACCAAAGAAAGTGAGAGGAAGCTGACTGAAGAAGTGGAGTGATGGCGTGTCAATAGACGGGAAATGTTGGATTGAAGCTTTGAAGATGCACATCTGCATATTCCCATGACAGGATACAGCCGGTCCAGTAGCAGTATAATGATCGTCTATCGAAGGGTTAATATTAGCTCCATTTTCCATAGAGGCGAGCTCATGGGCACCAAAGATAGTAATACACATTTAACTCTATTTCAAGAAAGTTACCACATTTGGAAACAAATATGTTTATGACCAACAAAGTATGCATAATTAAATTGTTGTCCTAAACTTTGACAATTTTGTAACTTAAATTTTTGATATTTGTAAATCTATGTGTGTTCAGTAGTTTAGCTTGACTTCATCATGGATGGTGAAAGAAATACTTGATTCATGTATCCATGAACCTTTGAACTGTGAAAATGCAAATGTATTATCATTTTCAAACACCCAATGCATCGAGTCAGTAATATTTCTGATCCTTTTTTAGCAAACGATACAACAATACATTATATTACAGGAAAATTGTGTGTATTTTACAAAAAAAAAAAATCATTCAATTTTTTCTCAAACACAATATGAAATTTGTATGTGTTCTTGTTTTATTTTTTTTAATCCGATTTAATGCATTTGAGAGTGTTGATTTTAGAAAATTGTCTGGGATTGAAATATTCAATGTCCATGTTTCTCACCCTGTCAAGGGTGAAGAAACTCAACAAATGTTCACAATTGCTGAATTGGTATTAGTGCTGGAAATCAGAGTCAAGTTTTTAACAGTAAAAACTGAGAGGCAGCCCACATTAGGAAATAAACATCTGGATGCTAGTTTAAAAATGCTCACCCGGACTATATTAACATGCCGGTGCACGTTTATTTCAAGTTCACAAATTGTCTGTTTGTTGCATTAATCTGCAACTGAGGCAGTTGTGAGTTTTCCGAGTGAACATTTTCAATATTTGCACAGATTGAAGCGTTACCTGATTTGCCTATATTACACAGGAAAAATCTACTTATTTAAAGCTGAACTGCAACATTATCTGTGGTATCTGGTGAAAAGTGAAGGTGACCACCAAAGAAACTGCAACCTGGCGGCACCGCGACTGTTTGGTACACAATCCCAGTAAGAAAATGAACAAAAAAAAACAGAAACCTGCATCCAGTGATATCTACACCAAGGAGACGCACATCACTGTGACTAAAATAGCTCTTGCAGTAGCATGGCTTGTAATCTTTTTAGACAGCCACATCCTCATTTAGACAATCTGTGCACGCTGGTGTCCTTTTGAACAGCTCATCCTGTCTGCCCATTCAACATCTGGACTGCAGGGATCAGAAAATGTCAACGCTGTCAACTGAATGTGCCACCGCTAGAAACTGACAATCAGCCAGCTGTTAATTGGTCTACTGTTGATGTTGCGAGTTGGTGGCAGTTTGCGGCTGCTTTCTGCTTTTGAAATTGACGATATTTGGCTGGGGTATGGCATGACAGACATACTGTACTGGAAATGACTTGGGGTAATTAGAGCTTCCTCTTGCTGCCGTCTTGGTTTCGCCCGAGAATTTGACCAAATTACAAACAAAAGTAAGTTCTCTGGAAGCTTTACACACCTTCGTGGAATGGGTAATTAGTGGAGACAGAAAAAGAAGACGAAAACTCCCTGCGCTGCAGGAGACAGGAAGATGCCTTCATGCACAGATGCTTTCCTGATACTAGTGACCTATCTCCTTTAGCCACACACACACACACACACATGCACGTGCATATGGAGTTGGCCTTGGGGTGGATTACAGGTCTGATTCCGGCTTGGTGGAGATGCAGGAGGACGATAACGGCAGGCTGAACCAGGAGGCGATGAATCAGCGCCTTATCAAACCTCTGGCTCTCGGTATGAACTGTCAACACAGAAACCACAGTCGCACATGTACTCGCCCAACACCGAAACGCAGCGCAACAACCTCCCAGCACACGCAGGACGTGTGTATACCTCTTCCGCTCCACACTCCTCCTCCCGATCAGGTGTTCACAGCAAGGGGAAAGAGGAGTGTGCAAAGGTTGGCATGTTTAATTCAGCAGCTTCCCTACAAGCCCTGTCACCATGTAGATTTATAGTATTGGGGAGAGAGGGATGAGGAGATGTTGGGGATTTAACTACCCTGGGATTCTAATGGGAGATTTAGAATGCACTTTACAAAATCACCTTAATCCACCACCCTTCTGTGAAGGGACGGATGTGAACAAAAAATTAATAGCTTTTTCTGAGATTAGTACTATTTGCACATCTATGTTTTCCCTTTCAAACCAGATATTTGCTTACAGCTCTCCTTATATATATATATATATATATATATAATCCATTAACAGTCACTTGCGTTCCATTTGTGTGATTGAAATATATTGTCTGGAGAAGCACTCTGTCTTAATTGACCTCTGATTTCAGATGAAGAAAGTTCCAAACTTTTCAGCCTTGTATTTTACAAGGTCCGTGGAATAAGATCTAGTTTTTTGGGGGGGGTTTTTGGTGATGAAATGTGACACTATAAAATAGCCTATAGTTGCATGTCACCTTCAGGAAAAGGCAGGTTTTTATGAGTGATGTCTTACAGGAGGCATTATTAATCAGAAAACTTTATTGGTCTGGCTGCACATGGGAGTTTTTAAGGTCCACAACTGTATATCACAGCGTTGCAATGTTATATTTAAGTCTGCAGTAGCAAAAAAAAAAAAAATAATCATTTCAGTCTATTTTTGTGGAGGGGCATCAATCCAAATCCAAAATTTAAATATTGTCATTGTGACACAGACTTTTCATTTGGATAATCACCTTTAGAGTTGATTTGGTGCTAGAGATCATCTCTGTTAATCTCTTTGTTTGTTGCACAAAAGGATTGTTGTGCTGCACCCGCCTGAAGGGCCTTTAATTCCACTGTGTGTTTAAGATTCTGCGGAGGAAATGCAGGAGGGATGGATGGGGGCGTATAAGACTTTTATCAGGCGAGATGAGACTTGTGACAGTCTGGAGCCCAGGTTTTCTGGGATGACTGTCTGGGTGTCCTTCACACTGAGGGCTTGGATGACAAGGCTTGGATGCAGGGGAGGGGAACTTTTCATGTGACAGAAGGCTTTTCCTAATAGCCAGTCTGTTCTCCAACTCTGTCTGTTTCCCTCTGTCCCACAGATATTCTTTTTTTTTTTTTTTTTTCCCCACTTTCATTTTCTCTCCGCCTCTTCTCTGGCCATATGGGCTCGTGACATCCCTTCATAACTGATAGAGGAGGAGTCTATCATTGCGCCAACTGTGGCGTAAACAAGCTTTTAATTTCAGGACCTCTCCAGAGCGATGCAGATTCCAGGACAGCTCGTCGGGGCACCTGAGCAGCTCACTGATTGAGGAGGCGTCAGTGTTCTGCTGTTCGAGAACGGGCTTGTTTGAAAAAGGCAACAGGGGGCAGCTTTGCCAGCCTCCCAAATGTGTGGGCACTGCTGTGACCAGTCAGTCTTCATAACGGCTGTCTCCCCCTGGGACGGAGCCAGCTCAGCGGTCACAGGGCAGACTCTGCCAATCAGGCATGGAAGGACTCCCTGCAGGAGCCCGGGATCGATCGTGCCCATGGAGATGACAGAGGGCATGCAGGGACAGGGAGTGGAAGACTTTGGCAGGGAGCATGGGCAAATGAAGTGAACAACTGGAGGGAAAAACAAACGAGCTGTTGAATAGCTGACGCAGGGCATTATGAATATAAAATTACAGCCACGCCAAGAGTCATAAACGAGGAAGGAGGGAAGTATAAAAATACTCAAAGTCTTAAGTAAAAGAGAGAGTGGGGGACAGTAGGCTCTCACTATTCATTACCTGTAAGCTGAGGCTGTGTGCTTTCCGAAGGACAGATAAAAGTTTATCTCGCCAATGTGTTTTTCCCTCCCTCTTTCACTCCTGTGAACTTCAGATTCAAACTTCAAAAGGAGCATTAGATACTACAGAAATTTCAATTTGAGCCAAAGACATAGCCTGCATTTAAAGTTTGCATGTTTTTAAAAAACATGAAGGAGACGGAAGTTTTGCTCTGCTGGGCAAGTATCACTTATCCCCAGACTTGGGGCCTGTCTGATTATGCGAGCTGCATCCAGGGTTGATGTTTTTCTGCTGAACCTAAAAGAAAGTGCACGTTGCTGTTGTGAAATCAAAATAGCCTTCCTCAGGCAATGTCAGGATGTCGTTCACCGAGGTGAGTTATATCGTCTAAAGAGCAACACACACAGCAAATTAGAGAAAGGTTCAGAACCCACCATTCCATTAGTGTCAATGCTATTCCAGATACCATCTAGACTTAGTGTGTGGATCCTTTGGAAAGTTCTGCGTTCTGCCATCAGATCGCTATTAGATGCAGTTCAATCTACGTATCGACAAATAACGTTTTTCATCTCAGACGTCACACTATTTCCCATTTTTATTGAACATATCCATATATCCAAACTTTTATAGTGGTCAGATCAGATCTTCCTCTGCATATTCATGTGCTATGACAGTCTTGTCTGTTCTTACACGTAAATGTGTGAGAATTGCACGATCCCTATTGCATCAACTTAGCTTGTTCACAACCTTCTGCAATCTTGTTTAGTTTAGTCTTGTTTAGTTGAAGTGGAAAGGGTGGGAAAGTTGTTTCCCTTCTTTGCAAAGTATACACAATTTGCACTTTAAGTAACACTTAAAGTGTTTTTCCCACCAAGTCAGAAGTTTGTTTTCTATTACAACTGCAGCAGTGGTGTTTAATCATTGTGGAAGAAGCAGCGAGGCTGCCTGTTTAGTAAGCAGTTTTTCTTTTTGACGATTAAAAACGTCCCAATGACAGGCTTTAAGAGTTAACATTTTGCAACTTTAACTAAACATCCTGACCACATGTGGTGATAAAGAATTTGGGGTGTTGATCTTCCAGCAAATAGTGGACATATCGCTTTAGAATAACTGATATTGTCATAGTGATGCCATTGAAAACGTCATGGACTCAACTCACACAGCCACACACACACAATAGTGTTGATGGCGTCTCTGTAAGGAGCTCACACACCATTTTGAGGTTCAGTCTTTTGCCTAAAGCCACTTTGACACATGTTGAGGGTGGGATGAATTTATTAAACCCTCAACCTTAAGATTAGAAGACGACAAAACTCTGCTAACCCAGACACAGCCACGATGATATTGTCCTTTTATGCACAACACGCAGAGTTCCGCATTGAATCTCCTCAACTGACCTTGCTGTGTTTTGGAAGATTATACTTGAATGTGTTTTCTTTCTTTCCCTTTATCAGTTATATGCTTAGGCCGATTCCTTTTCGTTAGCAACCTGCTTTTTACACCTTTTAGTTTTCACTTCATGCACTTAGATGGTCAACGAAGGAAATTAGTCAAGCCCTCTTTATTTTTGGACCCACGAGTTAGGCTCATTGGAACATGCTGATAATTAGACAGTAAGTTGTTAGTTCTGTAGCTTAACAGATGATGTCCTTGTGTAAACTGAGCTTAGGTTGACATTCATCAAACTATGAGTTTCCTTTCTCCATTAATAGCAGTTTCCATTCAGCTGCACATGGGGTTGATAACTGCCACAGTTTGCACTGGATGCTCATCTTCCTGCAGCAGTGTTTTGAACCTGGGTCCCACTCAGGGTCGGGACAAAACCTTGACACATCACGCCACCAGAGGGGAGCTCCATACTTGGTTTTTTTTTATCTCCTTTACACTGAAAGACTTTGATGTAGTGTCACCAGAATAACCTAGCTAATCACTCTGGACCAGGATATCCTTTTTATGAAACCTCCTGGGTGTCTTTGGTTTAATGGAAATGAGTTTTTTGGTGTTTTAAAAATAAATGGCTGCCTTCTTAACCATGACATTGAATAATAGAAAAAGGTACAGTATAACATCCTGAAGATCAAACCTCTTGTTAGTAGATGACATCCTGCATTATCTGTCCTCTCTCCCCCCCCCCCTTTGTTATACATTGGGGAACCATTAAGGTGATTCCATTATCTCCTCTTTGCTCTCCTCTACGGGATCTGCTTAGCGTCATTCATTCCCATTTAATTTGTGACCAGGGGTATAATGGGTGTAGAAAATGGGAAGGAGAGAAAGCCTGTGCCAATAGAAGTGTAATATCCCAGGTAATGGGTGATTGTTGATTTATTAAAGACCCCTCAGTGGAGAAAAGCTTCTAAGAGCGTATTCAAGCTCGACGCATGGCTCTACACCTCAATCAGTTAACAATAGGGATGCTTGTCTTCATGGTCAGGTCAGTTCAAATTTCACAAACACTAATGAGCAGTTTTATGTTTGTTGGCTGCTTTGATAGGATTGCTGCGGTTCTCCTCAATTAATTCCTCAATTGCCCCGGTCGCCAGAGAAATTGTAAAATCACTAAATGAGCCAATGTAAGATAGAGTCTTTACAGTGGTGTAATGCTCTTATCTGAGCGGCTCTGCGTTAATTCCTCTGTATGATTAACGGCAGGTACCTGCGACAAAGCGAGCAAAAATTTACTTTATGGAGGGATAACAGTATTCAGACAGCTCCTTAACACACCTGCTGAGGCACAAATGAACCTGTATGAATATTCTGATTGGCTGAGCATCAGTACAGTATTTCAGTCGGCATCATTGCCTTTTTCCACCTCACTGTGCACAGTCTGTACACAGCAGAAGGCGTCCTTAGCATAACGCATGCATCATGTAGTAAGTTGCCTGCGCGCAGTCTTGGCTGGAGCGGTGCACACCACAGTTTCTGATGTACATTTTAAAATAATCGCTTGCATGAACATGAGTGGGAACTGGGTCTTCTTGAGGCGATACATCTAGTGGATGATGAGATGGATTTATGTTTGCCTCTTACATTTTGTTCTGATGAATAAGCAGCGGTGCACACAGAGGGTCATATTAAAACAGCCTCAGGCACTCTGTCCCCTGTACCATGATGCATCGCCTGTTGTTGTGCCTTGTCTCTTCACTTCCTCTGCGAACTGATTAAGTCTTTGGAACAGCATGGAAACACCACAGGGTGTTCTATTGTTTTTCAGGAGAAACAGTCCCAGTGAACAGTATGAATAGACCAGTGACTCTGAAAGAGGCAGACTGTCACTGTTTGGGGTAATTACACCATCAGTTCAGGCCATGTATCACATGACAGCAGGCTCTCTTTGATCAGGAAGTTTTACTCTTTTCAATGAATTCTTTTGTTAATTATAAGGCAGTGTTACGACCCGGCTCTGCTCGGAGAAGGATGTAGGAAATATCAAGCACCGGGTGAGTTTGAGTGAAGTGAGGGTTTTCTTAGTAGGTCTCAGGTTTACAATAATCAAACCAAAGACGCAATAATAATGCAACAAAGGGAGGACCAAACGGGTAATGCCCAATACTGACTATACAGTGTTTGATTAATACAACAAAAAGGCAGCTTCTCCTCTCGAAGGCTGTTAACTAATGTTTCAACTAATGCAAATTCAACAAGTGGCAAAAGGGAAACAAACAAAACACCTAATTAACTCAATACAAAAGAGCTGGTACCTTCACCAAACTGCTGGACAAAGGTTCAGGTTGACTAAAGCTTAACTAAAATCCCCACTCTGAAAGATCACAAACTAGTTTAGACACACGGCAAGGTTCTCCGAGGCAGACTGAGCGGACCTTCCACATCAGCCGCCCTGCAGAGGCTGCTGGAGCTGTTAAATGGCCTCAGCTGGTGGGCGGAGCCGAGCCAATCAGCCGTCATCTTCCAATCGAAGTGCTCCACATCAGGACAGGAGGAGGAGGAAGTCAGTGAGGGTACCTCCTGTCAAACAGCACACACACAAAGAGGCGGAGGCGAGGCCATACAGCCTGTGTGCTGGAACAGCAGTCAATGGCTCATTCCATGTATGTGAAAATAGCACAGTAGTGAAAATATTAGGAGGAGTAAAGTCGACTTCTCTTGGCACGATCACAATGTCGCTTCAGTTCTCAATTTATAACAGTTTTGTCTTTCACTGCAGGTACCATGGGTGTAGACAGTCATATTTCCTGGGGGAAAGGAGTCTATTCAGCCCAATAAATCATGATGTAAACAATGTCAGCACCGCCACAAGAACAGTTCAACAGGGGTTACAGCACATATGCAAGCTGTGTAAAAATTTATGGATTTGTCATTAAAATATCCTGGGAGTTTTGACTCCCGTAGATTATTCTCTCATCTCGTGGAAGAAGAGCAGCGTTGGGGTTGTTTTTCTTTGTCTCAAGGCAAATCACTAACGCCATGATTTTCTAAGTGTCTGCACACTGTGGATGTATTATAACGTCAGGAAAACCCCTGGCATGAGTGCCACTTCTGCCGACGGAGGAATGTTTCTGAGCATTTTTCCGATGAACACAAATCAAAACCGAAAACCAACAATTTTTATGGCAAACAAAGAGGAAACACGATCCAGCCACCTACAACATGCCGCCTGTTTGGGTGGTGTTATGGCAAAGTGTCACATAATCCAATTGGCGAGCGTTTTTTTATGCATCTCAGCATTTCAATTGCTGTGCATCAAGCACAAATCCAGCGTCGGTGGTTTGGACATGCAACAGTTAAAATATTATTGCAGTCCAAGCCGTGATTCTTCATTTCTTCACCTCCAACACCTGCGCAGCTGGCGGCTCCCGTGCCCACATAGCAACCTCACACCATGGAGTCTTGCTATGGTTCCCACTCTTCAATAACACTTTTCACACTTTTTATTTCTGCGATGGCAGCACACAAACTCTGGCAATCCTATAATGCCTTATAAACAATATCGACACTGGAGACATAAATGTTGTTATGGACAGCAAAAAACCTCTTGTGTTCAAAAGTAATCTCTATAAGAGAAAGTGTAATACAAGTCTGAACATTTTCCTTGCCCGTTTTTCCGAGTATCTTGGGTAGGTTATTCTAAAACATTCTAACACACACCTTGTAAAGGCAAAAAATGTTGACGTAGCTCTGCTTTCAAGTTGAGGAAGTGAATTATAATGGTGGTATTGGTATACATTCTAGAGTCAGGGCAATGTCTTTCTGACTCTATCTGGCGGGTAAAATGTGAGCAGATGTGTTTTGAATGAGCAGCACTAATGTGAGACGCCTTTACCAGCATAGGGGATAAAGAGCAGCCGCTGCACCATGATAAGAATGTTGACGTGGTCAGTGTAGAGTAGATATTAGAAAACATGGAGCTGATCCAATGATAGTCTGTAGTAGTCACACACTCAAATTCACACTTTGTAGACATTCTAGAGTCACTAATTAAACTCAAATGCACATTTTTGGACTGTGGAAAGAAACCGGAGCACTCAGGAAACACCCATGCTTGTGCAAGGAGAACGCGATGCCACTGTGTGATACATAGCTGAAATAAAGTCCAAACCACAACTTGAGCAAAAACATTTCTACAAGCAAAGGCTTGGGGTGTGAAACTTGTTTTTGTTTTTGTTTTTTTTAATCATTAAAAATGCAAAGGGCCGGACTATTACGTTTTTCTTCCCAATAACTCACAAGCTAGAAACTGTCTTCTTGTGGAAATGTGAACCATGCAGGCAGCAAAAGCTTCGATTGGTCCACATTATTAGGTTTGTATGTATATTATACAATCATGCTGCCAGTTTAAAATTGGAACGACAGGGTTTCAGTCATTAATTTCAGCCGCAAATTTTAATCCTTAAAACTCATGGACCTAATTAGGGTCAAGGTTACTCCCTTGATTTGTATTCTGCTTTTCTGTGTCATTTCTTTGTCCTCCTTGTACTTTCTTCACATTTCTCTTCATTACAGTACATCTTCATATATCTGTCCAACTCCAGCCAGCAGGATCAGCAGTGCCAAGCTTTTGGGAGATCACACGGGTGCACCTAATAAAAGCTGCGAGCAGGGGTTAGTTCTATATTGCACGTCTCCAGTCAAGGCTGTCAGTTGAAAGGAATGACTCCATGGAGGGGAGATGGGGAAGATGGCAGTTTAGAGAGTGAGAGAAGAATGTAAATCTCCCCAAAACAATGGTCAATTATACCCTGCACCATCAGAGATGCTAAATTATTCATAGCAGGAAACAATATTGCATTTTATTTTTAAACTAATCAGCACAATCAATCCTCCATGCACCTTTGCAACGTTCATCCCGGACTGGGCTTCCTTCCTTTTCCAAGTTGCGAGTGTTCACTGAATTCATCTACCCTCCTACAAACCTACTTAATCTGTTTGTCCATATCAAAATCATCTCTTGTCAAATAGCTGTTTGTAGTACTTAATCATCCCGCAGAAGCGACAAGTTTTACTTCATTAAGCAGTGGCAGAAGGCATGGCTTTGCTGGAGAGTGAGGGTAAGAGTGAGTCCTCTTGGGCTCTATCAATAACCATTAAGGATCCTCTCTCATTAGACCAAACCTCATAGGTCCCTGGGGCTTGAGAAATGGGCTGAGCCATTTTATGTGATGAAGTATGCTTAGATGGCAGCAGCACTGTTTGGAAATGCAAATTGCAATAGTTATTTTCCCCTCCAGACGATTGCCATGAGGACTATGTACACAGCCTCATTCTCATCCAACCTCTTTGCTTAATCAAGAAGAACCTCACTCCCATCGCAGCCGTTCGGCAATTTGCTCTTCAGCACCTCCCTTTTTCATCTCTCCATATTTTTCCACGCATCCACACCTCTCAGGCCCATTCAGCGCAAACAAGCCACTGCAGTATGATTATTCATACAGCAATGAGGGCCGGATCAGGCTGGCGGAGGCTGCCACAGTGTGACGGCTGCATTTCGGGATGATGACTGAGTTCTGTAGATCCTCTGTCAAAAGCAATGAGTTCAAACTTAATCAGGACAGGTACCTGATCTCCCAGGAGCTCCACCGGGTTGAAACCAACACGGGACTGAATTGAGAGAGACGGAAGTGAAAATTCTCAGCAACATCACACTCTTCCCCTCTTTTTCATGTTTTGCTCACTATCGGTCAGAGGTTTCCCCCCCCCCCATCAGCAATGACTTAATTTAATGGCTATTGGAGAAGCTGACCGGAGACATTAGTAAAATTACCTTTGATCTAGTCTCCCTGTCTCTTTCTTCAAAATGTTTGAATGCCATGCGGGTTCTCTGTCCATCACCCGGCAGTGTTTCCAGGATGTTGCATGGAATCGCAGAAGGACTCTGTAGCGGGCCTCAGCTCGCTCTTTTTCCACAGGCCATGGTCACATCAAGGGGAGGAGGCAGTGATCAGTCCTGATCAATAAAACATCGACTGCATTAAAGCCTATGAATAAGTCATAGACGGAAAAAACCTTGTCGGCAGAACACACACACACACACGCATACACACGCACGCACACGCACAAACACACACACGCACACACACACACACGCACGCACGCACGCACGCACGCACGCACGCACACACAGATCTTTTACCGAGGCCAGGGAAGATGAACAGACAGAAAAGGAGAACAAAGCAAAAGCTTTAACTTGTAGGGGATTTATCACCCACCCACTGACATTTTGCTGTATGTTGAGGCTCAGCCGCCTCTCCCTCTCTCTCTCTCTCTCTCTCTCTCTCTTAATGGCCTTTTTCCTGCGGGTGGAATAAATAAGTTATTACATCCATGTGTCCTAAGGCTTAGCGAAGACCGTCTGAATATAAATAGTTCATTTGCCTCCGTAGTGTAGGCCTCACTTTGTGCCATATGAATATATTTGTAATTACGTTTTTTTATTTATTTTATTTTTTTTAGAGCAGGGTGACTGTTTTGGTTGACTGGAGATGCAAGATGAAATTGCCTCACACAAATAAGTCTGCCAACGTTTCACCCCAAACACCATCTCAGACAGGAAGAGAGCCGTGTGAGAGCACGGGGGCTCAGCTCAACGCAGACTTATGTGTGCCGCGCTGACAACAAAGCGTGAACAGCCCGTGTAATGCTGTAGACACTTTTGAATGTAGAGTAAAATGGGTGTAGTGGATGAAAGTGTGAGATATTGCTCTGCCAAGAATGAGAATGAACAACACTCCTGAATAATCTTCTCAATTGTATACTTAAAGAGAAATGGTATAACTATACAGCAACTAACCGCGTGCGTGCGTGCGTGTGTGCGTGCGTGCACTTCATGCCAAGGACTGTGTTTGTATGCATGCTGTAGCTACTTTGTTAATACCTCAGATGCTGGTTTCATTCTGGAGCAACTTTGCAGAAGTTTGAAGGGGGGACAGGCTCACACGTGAATGCTACCTGGTATTTACCTGTGTGTCATGTGCGCGTGCCGCGCTTCGATGAGATGCCCTGTTTGAGTTTGCTTTGTGATGATGTGCTCCTCCAGGATGTGCAGAGAGAAAGGAGAGGAAGCTTTGTTTCTGCCAACTGAAGTGTGTCAGGCAGGAATACTGAGGGAGCAGAGGAGCTCAGAGAAACATGGCTGCCTATTAATAAATGTGATAAACCCCCCCCCCCCCCCCCCACCCCACCCCACCCCACCCCTTAAAGATTGCACGCCATGTGCTTGGGCGGAAACACAGACGCGGTGGAACGGCGTTAAAACAAATGTGAGAAAGAAGCTTCAGAGAAGCAGAGATGGAAGAATATGTGTCCTTGGCAGAGTGATGCTGGGTAGGAATCGTGGAATACTATCAGATAGCACCACAGACTCAGGTTTGTTTTTTATGCCGTTAATTACCTGCTTGTTTGAAGGTTTTTCTCAGAGAAAAGACTGTTGTTCTGGGATATATTCAACTTTCATAACTGTCGATATTAGATGTTACAATATAAATTAATAAATTGCAGCTCTTATTTTTTTTTGTACTACTAGGAGCAGTTTACATCGCATTTACATAATGTACGTTTAGTTTGTTCATTGTGACGAAGAAAAAAAAAATCACCTGTCGCTGATTCAATTCCTTTTGGTAAATTAAATTTGAGTCGCATCAATATCACGGCCATTTCTCTTTTTTAATTCCACCTTGACATGGCTGTGTTGCTGTTGCATGCAGAACACTCTCCCTTGCTCGCTGTGCTCGTCAGGTGAATCATTAATTTGTTTTATTAACTGCCCTGTTGAACACTTTGTGTGAGATGACTTTGCATGATGATTCAAATTAAATGCTCTCTTGTTGCTTGCCCTGATCCACTGTCCCTTCAAATGTAATAACCAACCAACAAGGCCTAAAACACTGCTGCCACTGTGTATGGCCTCAGAGGCTGATAATATATACTGTTATTGCCTAATGTTTAATTAATTCTAATGCCAAGCTCTCACAGCGTTCAACCTGCCGTTGCGATTCTCTTTGTATTCCAGTTTTTTTTTTCCTCTTTGAAACTGTACAACGCGATGTCAGAATCATCCATCCACTTCTTCATTGCTGCTTTGACACTTGAGTGCAAGTATAAGTGCAAACTAAGTGTTCAAGTTCAGAGGAAGTGATTGTTTCTAAACTACACTTTTTAACTGTGAGACCAAATAGCAGGGCTTTTCTGAAGTGCCTTGAATCCCATTGAATTAAACAGCAAACCCAGACAGTGAATAAGTGCGTGTTTAGAAAAAACATGCTGACATGAAGTGTTTTGGAAATGAATGGAAGAGTGTAGATTTCTGTGAGTGAAATCATCAGAAGAAAGATGGGGGGGGGGGGAGAACATGCAGGAGAGTTGCTTCTGCGGGAGCAGCAGTGTTCTGTCACCTTTACGACATTGTCCAATTAGAGCATATGATTAGTGTAGACTGTCTCCGGTGAAATTGAATCTATCAGCCAGGCTCGGATTACTACAGGTCTCCGCAATTTAGCTATCACTTTGTCTCTGTCAGTGCAGAGCTGCTAATATAAAACCGACAGAATGGATGATTTCTACTTAAGGCGTAGCTTGATTGAAGCTGATTGCATTTCACAAAAGTTTATTATATTTCCATTGTGTGTGTGTGTGTGTGTGTGTGTGTGTGTGTGTGTGTGTGTGTGTGTGTGTGTGTGTGTGTGTGTGTGTGTGTGTGTGTGTGTGTGTGTGTGTGTGTGTGTGTGTGTGTGTGTGTGTGTGTGACGGAGGGAGTGTGCGGGTGGCTGCGTTTGTGTGGCTGGATGCAGGTGTTTGTGAAAGGCAGAAGAAGAAGAGAGGAGCAGGAGGGCAGACGCTGATCTATCTGTGTTTTTTATCTCTTCCAGGCTGCCAGAGCCGAGGGCTGACCCTGTGAATCCGCGGGACTTTGAAGACAATGATTCTGGACCGTCCATGGACCACGCCCCCTGATACAAGCAGACCTAACGCTCGATCCATCCACCCATCCGTCACTGTCTGCTTCAGCCAGCCGTCTGTCAGCCCTGTTGCACTGTCAGGCCGTCTCCTCCTTACCCCCCACCCCCCACCCCCCACCCCCATCCCCCCAGTGCCTCCGGCAGTTAGCTGACCTTGAAGATGGCTGCCGTGACAAATATGGATGGTCACGTCTTTTCTACGCTCCAACTTTTTTTAATTCCTCACTAGCTACTAACTTTCTTTAATTGAAGCACACGAGTTATGTGCAATCAATTACCATCAGGCTCAATTTCCACAGCCAGTCAGATCCTTGGCTTACTGGTGAGCCTGGCTGACTCAGAGAGGAGTCTGGGTAGGCAGCCGAGCGGAGCATCTGTTAAGCCCAGCAGATGTCAGGAAACGGGAATTTCTGTGACACTGCGCCCGCTTCACTCTTCATTTGTTTGCTGTATCATTCTTGGTTCTGCCACTTTGACAAACACTCTGGACACACACTCAGACATGGAAGGGGAGCATTTCTCACACGCCACAATGCCTTACATTGTCAAGGGGATGTATTACGAATGAGCCCTGGGTGTTTTATTTGATTGTGAAGAGAGGAAGAAAAAAAAATGAAAAAGACATTTATGTCTCTTGTGCTTTCCATCGTCTGTTGCCCCCGCCTCCCCTCGTTCATCGCCCTACCTCTGGCTCCTGGATTGGTGAGCACTTCCTCGTGTGCTTTTCATATCTATTATCAAACGCGGGGGACATCTTGACATGTATTGATGGGTGAATGTTGCTGAGTCTTTGTTAGGTAAAAATCGAACTGCAATTTGACTGTGCAAAAGAGCACACTCCCGCAGTATCAGCTCTCTATGTGCTGCAATGTAAAGGCTCATTACTCCCGGTCAATCTGCAGCCTATGACGGATTACCGTCCACACAATTGCACGCACTTTCTACCTTGACCCTCTCAGCTGTAGTTTCCATTCATGATGTACTGCCACAGGTCCGTCTAGATCAGCAGTTTGTTTTTAATGTGATTGATTCTGTTGCCTTAAATTCAGACCTGAGAGGCGTTTCACCCATGATACAGTTTTGATAACGACATGACTTTACTGCTGTAGCGCTGCACTAAGATGCACTAAGAGTTGTCGATGTACCCAAGGGAAATGCTGGAGTGTCAACAGCCTTTTGAAAAAAACAAAAGCAAAACTGCAAGTGCTTATTCTTTGTTCTTGTGTAACAACAGGCACGAGTCTGATCTTTTCTCTTGTTTTTATTCGTCTATTTCTGTCTTAAATCTATAAATAAACGGCCTTTTTACTAGATTAGATGTTGATGGCATTCATGTCTCCATTGTGGAAATCTTTTTTGTTTCATTTGTCACCTGCAAAACGCTCAAAGCACCTGAAGTGTATTTTCTGTATCACCAGCAAGCCTCACAGCCTCGTAGGTTTTCTTGATGGATGAAGGCAGGAAAAGTGATGAAGCACCTTAAAGATGGATTTCAGGAATATAGGAGCATCCCTAGTTTTCCCTCTATTTAAATTCAAAGCGGCTATCATTCAGATAGCACTGGGAATAGGAGGTTTGGGAACGAGGGAGGTGATGGAGCGTTGGAGCTCCTTAGCGTCTCGGCTCCCCCTACAGATGCGTTTAAATGCAGGCTGGTTTCCTGCCTTACGGACCCAGACAAGCCAGAGCCCTCTTTGATCAGCTCATAGCCTCAATCTGAAAGCCTTTGTCTTCATGCGCAGTTCATTTTTTTCCTCCCCACATTGGATCGCTCTCCGTTTCAGAAAACGCAGCACATATGAGCTTCACACCTGCTATCCCAAGACAAGCTGCTTCATCAAGTACAAAATGCCATCTCAGCATATGATAGAGGTATTGACTCAAAGAAGCATTCTGATATCGACTTGGAAAAAGTCATTAAGCCACTGGCCACCAGTAACATCTAGTCTTATGTTCCACAGTGGGTTTAACATTGATCCTGATCGTTTACGGAGCCTCAGCTGACCGACTAAGCCGCAGATCACTTAAACATTTAAGAGATTCTGTGTTTTTATGTGTGTCTGCGGCTAAACAGATATCAAGTCAGCGTTTGCCTCACCGGAAACACACTATATACCGTTCCACGGTTTTCAGCAGATAATGATTATCCCTTTATGTGTGTTGCTTATGTTTTGTGGGAGTAGCAGCAGCAGGAGCGGGACAATGTGCCTGTTGTCAGGGGAGGAAATGGAGAGGAGAAGATTGTCTGATCTAATTTTGCCGGGGAGACCACAAGGTTCCTTTTGTCCACACCCAATTACACCTGCTCCTCCAGGTTCACTTCACTGAGCATGTTCACACAGAGACACAAAGATGTGCAAATAAACAGACAAGAGACAGAACCCTGAGACCCCCCACTTTCTTGACGGAGGGGGCGAAAAAAGAAGAAAAAGAAAACTACTTGTGTATTTGTATTGACATGAATTAATTGCTTCATGGGTTGTGAGATTGAATTAGCTACGTGACATGCTTGCTAGTGGTGATGCGGCTTTGATTGCTGCCCTTAATAGAGCTTGTTCCTCTGCCATCATTTCAAAAGACAGTTGGACTCTTCAGGGTTTTTTATATATATATATAGAGAGAGAGAGAGAGAGAGAGAGAGAGAGAGAGAGAGAGAGAGAGAGAGAGAGGGCGCATATGTGTAAACCCTGCTTGTGAATGTTTAAGTGTGTATTCTAAGCATTTGTGAGGAGGTGCATGAGCCTGTGAAAACCATGGGAATATATTGCTCGCCTCACAGTTATTCATCTTTCCTCTTCTCAAACATCCAAAAACAAGGAAATAGGCATCGGGCATCCTTTTCTAGTGTTTTCTTTTGGTTCAAGCACTCACTGCACCCACAGATGATTGTTGCAGTACCTGTCATCATTCATAGCGCGAATTCAGATGTGGTGTCACCTTCAAATTTAATGTTTTCAGTCCCTGTGGTGACTTACTGAGATTTCCAATCTGCGTCACGCATTTCGCAACTCAGCTTCAGAAAAAGTGTTGACATTAAATTATTGTATTGTCTAAGATAACATTATGAATTATTAAAGTGGGGGAACGTTAAAAATACAATCCAAGGTGATGACAGACATACTGAAATAGTGATTTCATGCCAGGAACTGTTTTTCGACATTTGTTTTTTGTATTTTTAGTCACAACCCACTCTCTGCATCTCAAGCTTGTTTCCACCTTCTCCTTTTTTTTTTTTTAATGTGATGAACAAAAGAACCTGTGAGTTATGGTAATGAGGACTGAATCAATCTTCTCCCAGCCCGTGATTTTTTGGCTCATGTGAGACCCAGGCAGCGAGAAGGTGATGCAGATTGTGGAGCATCTCCCAGACTGACTGACAGCAGGCATCTGTCAGAGGTGGCAGGTACAGACAGCTGTCTGGCAGCCCGAGCTCATGAACAATGACTGGGTGGAGACAGGACAGGCCAGGAAATCCATCTCTTTTCTCGACCGACTCCATCACTCTCACATCCCTAATTCAGCAAAGACACCCAGAGGCCTCTGTCTCTTAACCTCTTTGCAATCTTTTCCTGTCTAGGCATCCGATGTGGACAAGTAAAGGAATTACCATGGAGGGAGGGAACGAGGTGGACTAAGGGGGATAGAGTGATGAAAACACCATGCAGCAGATGAGAGGGTTCATACCAGGGTGTAGACGGAGAATACTGGTTTAGAATTAAGTGTGCAATGGAGAGATATAAAACTGGTCACATGCACGGTAATGAAGATGAGCATGATCCTGATGGCGTAGCTGCCAGGAGAGGGAACGGGGATGGTTGCCTGCAGCTGATAATGGAACGTGCCCCAGAATAAAATGAACATCCCACCTTGATAACACCTACTGCCTTGCCCTCTGAGAGCTGCAGCACATTATACCCGCTCTGTCACAGCCATGATGAATCGTCCTCACCAGGGTGAATGCAGAATGAGAAGAAGCGGAAGCAGAAATTTGCCAATTCCAGACTCAGTCTCCAAAATGTCTTCCCGGAAGTGGAAAATATGTGCGTGTGCACCGTCATTTGTAATGCAACAACATGATATTAAAACCAGATGCATCAACAAGCGCATGACCTTCAGAAACCAAACACTGAATAAATGTGCCCACACTTGACATTCACCAAAACCTGGCAACCCAGTTTCATCCACTGGTGTTTTCCCCCTCATCGTTCTCCATCCTTCCTCGTCCCTCTCATCATTCATGCTGTGTACACAGTCTGTCCCTTTCTGGTTGCCCAGGCTCCTCCGGAGCTTGTTAATTGCATCGGTGACACAGGTCTGTGTCTGAACCAGCGGTCGTAATTGCTCTAGCCTGACCTGAGGGGAGGAAGGGTGCAGCCATCTGGCCTTCAGGTCTGCCCCAAGGCTATGAGATTAAATACATGCCTCTGCGTTTGATGATATGGACGGCATTAACAGTTTGGTCAGGGATGGAGTCCACCATCAAACTTGTACTGCTGTCCTGATTGGGATCGTTAGCCTGTGCTGCACTGAGTGTAAAGCAGCGAGGTGCAACTCGGGGGGGGGGGGGGGGACTATTCCAGCTTTAGAATTTCCCTGAATGCATCACTTTATAATTCACCTGTAGAACAATATACTGTATTTGAAAGTATAATATAATGAATTTAATATCATATTCAAACCTGGACACGCTTTTCACTTCTTTCCTTTCGTTCATTGTCATTTCTGTGTCTCCTTTGTGTGTCAATGTTAAGTGAGTTTCTGGTCGCTCGTCCTATTACTAGCTTGTAGTTCTTGATTTGTTCTTCGTGTTCTTGTTCCATTTCATGTCTGTACTGTATGTTTTAGTACTCATTGTTTTGTTCTATGCAGTTTATGTATTTATACTGATGTCTGATTTTGTGTGGCATGTCTATGGTGCACTTTCTCTCCACTCTTGTGGATCCTCTGTATTCCCTCTCTGATTTCACCAGCGTCTTGTCAAGCCCTGCCTCCTGGTTTGTGTACAAGCACAATCTGTTTATGTGTTCTGTTGGGTTTTTTTTTGCTCAGTTTTTTTTTTCTCTGCATTTTATCTCTTTTGCTCCAGGTGTCTGATCCCCATAGTTATTCCCTGTCTTTTCTTTATCAAATCCACCTACGGACCTTATCTGAAATAAACATTCTTCAGTTTCAACCTGGCTGTGCACTTGGGACCGCGGTCCACGCTCCCTGACTGTGGTTGTACTTTATATAATACCATAAACATGTTTGACCCCAATTGTTTGAGCAAACGATCTTTTGTTTGAATCATCAAGTGATTGAGATTAATCTTAGAATATGGAAGCCATTTGAAAAACTGTGTTCATATATATGCACTGTTTCTTTTCAAGCATTCAGCTATCAGTCCAGTAGCTCATTTATTGACCAATGGATTGCTGGAAAGTCATATTCAGTAATGTATCGGCAGTACTGACTAGAAATAGTCAATTATGTGCAATTTTAGTCCAATTTAAGCCACTTTGCAAGTTAATTGATTGTATGTCTTTTTTTTTTTATCAGAGAATAAAACTTTCCAAACATTTTCAATTTATACACACTTCAGTGTATAAACTTTATTTAGTCAGTAATTCATACAGATTAATGCAAGTGAGGCCAGTAATGTGTACAAAGGGTCCACGTGGAAAAACAGGGCTCCCGTGGAGAGCTGAGTCACAAGGTTTATTCACGTCTCCGGAATATGAATATGACTTTTTAAAACACAATAAGTCATGTGGTTACAATAGAAGTTTCCTGTCAAGTCCTGTTCTGTCGATTAATGATTCAAATAGTGATCTTCCAACACAATGAAAATGACCTAAAGTGCCAGCGTAAACTACTAATTTTCAAAGTAAATAAATAAAAACCAAAGCTGTTGCATTGTGTACGGTCAAAGGGCTGAGCAATGCCCAGTGTTTTGATATCTCCTGTACAGGCCTTCAAGTGTTCTATGGCAAAACACTTTATTAGTTTGAGTATCTTTAACTGGTTTGCAATGGAGGGCAATCATCTTGGCCGCCATCACCGTTGGCGTGTGACTGTGTGTATAAAGTGAGCACTATATACATAATGAGAAGCTCCTTTTTCTTGTTGGTAACTCTTGATGTGTTCACTGTGGAAATTAATCTGCTTTTTAGATAAAGTAAAATGATGATCTATTCCTCATAAATATCCGTTTTGGAACAAAATTGAATAGCAATGTAATGTTCTCCATTTATAAATACAATAGAAGATTTAGTTTCTTCTTTATAATATAACATTATTAACAGTGCTAACACGACAATTTTATGATGAATAAAATATGAAAATAAAGTGATTATTTATGTATGCTGATTCTGAGTTGTAGAAAAAATCATTTACATATACTGTGTAAGAGGAGTAGCTGTGAAAAATGACGATATTATGCTGCCCTTTACAGCGGGGGCAATGCATTACCCATTGAATTTATTTGTTTCTCTTCACTGTAATACACTAAGATCAAATGCCATCAATTTGCATAATGTGTCGCTCTGCATGCATGAGAGTGGCAGACTTAAACGCCCGCTGCTGTAGAAATAGCTTCCTCGCATTTCGTAACTTAGTGTCAGCATCACCCATTCATCAAGCCGTCCTAAAGATGGGAGATCCTACCATGGAGATGATCCTTAATAAATCAAAAGCAACAGTGAGATGTTCACTTATGTGTGAAACATCCAATAATAAAGGCCCCTTTTTTTTTTATCAGCAAAGATGGCTTGACAGAATTAAACACTACTCACAAAAAGTTACAATGAAATTTCAGTATGAACCTACAATGCACTATAACCTTTACAGTTGATCTGTAATGTGACCTCTACATGTGTGAATGTACCAAGTGTCACGTCATGCCATTGGAAACCATTTACACTGGTGTGTTCTGCGTGCTGGATGACCTGCAAGGATACCTGACCACACCGCCAGGCACCGGCATCATCGTCTTGCAAACTTTTTGGGGGGATATCCGTACTTTACTGAAGTATCTGTTCATTATCAACTCTTTCATTTTTCATCGACCTGAAGAATAACATCTATAATTTCTCCTCCTTACATTCTTTAAGCTGTTGGAATTGACACATTTAGGAGAGATCAAGTGAATTTAAGAATTTGAAATTATTCGCCACAAATCTTTGACACAAGTTGAATCACAATCTGTTCCATGACTCACCATTGAGCTTCTTGTGTCCACCTTCCCTGCTGCACGTTTTACACAAGGACATCTCATGGCGATAAACTGAATTGAATGATTGCAAGTAATGATGTAAATAGAGTCAGTTTAAAAGCTAATACTTTCAGATATTTGTTTAATATTTTTATTTGAGTATTTTTTCCAAACAGAACCTTTCCTTGTAATTGAGTGCAATACAACAGTTGTTCTACTCAAACGAAATACAGATATCTAGTTCTTATTCCACCTCTGTCCTTGACTATATTCTGGTGTGGGGCTGTAGCGTCAGTGGCCAGTTTTGCTGAGGCGTGTGACCGTGTCAGTAAATGAAGTGAGATACTGAGAACACGTTTTGTCACACTGATTAATAAAGTGCGCTGTAACAGGTGTTGCCTCAGTTTGGCATGAGGACCGCACGATTGCTGCCAAGAGTGGCAATTGTTGGCCAGTTTTATAATGGTCTTAAACGATGCCATAAAAATTCATATTTAGGAAGTATCATCACAAGCTATTGTGGTATCAATCAGTCTCATTCTCTACAAGCCAACTCTGCCATGTCCGTGAAATTTAAAGCGCAATCATCCTCTATCCAAAAGATTTCCACGTCGGGAGGAAGCAATCTGCCCTATTTCACAGCCTGCTGTTCAGTTTTAGCCCACCTCTGCTGTGAAATGGCACGCTGAAAAGTACATGCGTTTGTTCCCCTGCCTACTATGCAGTGTGGGAGGATCTGTCACTTTCTGAGCGAAGCCTGCCTGCAGTCAGCTCCTGCTTTTGGTATGGTGTGAGATCGATTGTTCTGAATCATGAAGCATTTCAAGGCCTTCTATATCACGACGGGTGAAGCTATTATCTCTGTTCAAATTGGGCACTTTGAGGAATTCGAAAGCATATGAGGTGACTGTAAAACAAAGATGACAAAGCCTTACGTTCTGAAATTAGATTATGTTCATTCAAAGATCCAGATATGCAGTGCAGAAAACTTTATCACTTAAGCTTATCGAGTGTTGCATATCTAAAAAGTCTGGATACGCATGCAATGGTTGGTATTTTTAGAAAAAAAAAGATCTGCTTGCAACCTGATTTAACACATTAATACACCATCAGCACTATCTTAGACTTTGTAGAGGTGCATTCGTTCATCTTCTGTACTGCTAACTTGCAGTTCTTATACCCAAAGGGACTCCATCTTTATAAAGCTAGATCCAATTCAGGATCCTGGGGTGCTGGAGCCAATCCCAGCTGACTATGGGTGAAGGCAGAGTATGAAGTGGACAGGTTGCAAACCACCACAGAGAGACAGAACGTAACACACACTCACAACCACGCCTACAGGCAATTCTGAGTCACAGACGATCCTCAAAATGCTAGTGGTTAAGACACTGGGAGACATGCAAACTCTGCACCATGGACATTCTCACCATGAGACGAGAGTGCTATCCACCCTAATGTGGCACAGGGAAATTAAACCCCCACCAAAACATCAAAGCTGTCATTATCAGTAAGAATTCAAAAAGCCAACATCATTTTTCTCCATTCAGGGTGGTTCTGACATGTGGTCTGTCCTTGTACTTTCCGCCCACAGTACTAAATGTTTCTCCAGTAGACTCCCCATGGTGACTGCCTAATCAAGATGACAAGCAGCTAAAAAAAAAAAACTGATCCTAATTGGATGCAGTGTTGATAAGATATTCACTAAACATGCACTCATTTATGTTTTCTCACCAAATATTCTCTCTCAACCAATGTTGTTTCGCTCTCTGAAATGAGAAGTTGTTAAAAGAGGAAGAACAACATGTTCATCTTTAAATCAACATTTTTGTTGATTTAAATGTGAATTTTATGGTGCAGATAGACAGCTGCACCTATATGTATGCATAAAGATGTGTACACTTGCGGGTGTACGGCAGCAGATGTGCTGATGACCTCTGTTCAGCAAGGGGAAAAAGACTTAACTTTCTAACTCTGCAGCAGCACAAAATACTTCCTCTGCATAGAAATCTGCTCATTGCTGATGATACTTCTGCAGGATGACTATAATCAATACACTACAATGGCACTTTAAGTATTTCATGGTGGCTAGTACTGTAGCCCAAAGGCACCCATGTCCTCTCCATTTTAAATAGGAAGAGGAAAAATTAAATGGGATCACATAGAAATGGGGATCTTTTTTTTGTCTACCTAGAGAGGCTTGGGATCTTTAGTGGATTTATAAACTGGGGCAGCAAATTGGTGAAATAGATATTTCTGTAAGTGATGTTTGTGATTTGGCTTTCTTTCTTTTTTTTTTTAAGGGATTGAATTTGTCGTCTCACAGGGAGATATTTTTCTGCAGGAAGAGACAGAAATACATTATAGGCAGGGAGAAACAACAACAAAAAAAAGTGTGTGAACTGAGGTGCATTTTGAAAGGCGTGAAAAGTAGAGAAACTAAAACCGTAAACAAGGCATGAGGCAGAAACTGCTCCCGGATCTGAGTGCTACTGCAGATAAAAAAAAAATATCTTAAAGATAAAGCACAAATGTAGATCTTGTTCCTTTGCTTGGGAATCCGTTTTTTTTTTGTTCAATGTAGGCAGGGGCATTTCTGTCGATTGACTAGAAACCTGCATTCAATCACCCTCTCGTATATATATATATATATATATTTTTTTATCCATCTTTTATTTGTTGGACAAAGAAAATAGAACATTGAACATCCAACAAAGGGTCAACAATGTGGAGAAGGAGCCAGAATGAAAAGTAATGCTATTCACCAAACTGATTGCAGTAAATTGACTCACCAGGGTTACCGGAACAACGGTGAGGGAGAATACAAAAAGAGATTTACTTTCAAAACTAAAAAGAGATTGTTGCAGCATTCAAGTCATGTATAATACACACGGTAGCACAAAGGATTAAATGTGTTTGTGTTTTTCACTCATGTCCACAGGAGCCTGAAATCCTGTCTTTCTTCGATTTCATTGTCTCTCCAAAACAGGCTAACATCCATTAGTGCTGGCAGGCAGGGGATTGAGATGAATGTGTTCCAATTTTAACCACCCCTCCGAGTGCCCTGCAGGGTCTTGGAGTAAACAGGAGGACTGTGAAGTGAGAGCTGGAGCTGTCCCAAGGTAGCTTGGACTGTTTCGGAGTGGCCTTGCAATCTCTACCTGTGGATGGAATACTAAACACGTCCATGAATGCACTTTTATGATTTCGTATGAATAGTTACACAATATCAGTCCTTTTTTTTTTGTGTGTTTTTTTTCCCCCCCTCTCTCATTTCTCACGCACACACAATACCGTGAAAGGAAAAGACTGAAGCTACAGAGATTTATCTCAAAAATTGTTTGAAATCACTTCAAATGTGGCCAATCTGTCGGCACTCCAATGGGCCTGCGTGACAAGTCATGGTCACAAAAGGTGGAAATGAATCCATACACAGATTCTTTCAAAGAGGACCTGAATATTTCAGAAGAAAAATAATAATTAGCTTGTTTATGAGAGCCATGCATCTACTTTATACTGAATCGTGTCCTCACAAAACCTCTGTCAATGTTTGAGAGGAGTAATGAAAAAGGTGGAATAAAACACTTTCTTGTTTCTTTAATATCTGCTTCTTTTTTTTTAATCTTCTATGGTTGATTCGAGAGCTTAAGATTTCAAGATGTTTGAAGTTTCTCTTTGCCGTAGACAGACTTCCATTTGACCTCGTACCCATCTCACCGCTGCGGAGGCCACCACTTGGTGAACAGAGTTTGACTTTTACCATGATAGATGAGTCGCCATTAGGATAATGATAATAAAATGGCCGTCTGATTAAACGAGCCTCCAGTGGTGTTAATTGTTCTTATGATAAAAGGTCAGACCCAGCGTGAGTCTGAGCTCAGCCACCACCAGCAATGGTATTTAATGAGAGTTTTTCAATTAAATTATCCACAGGGAAACAAAGACTGAGGGCAGTGCTTGTTGCTCCGGAATGACATTTATAGGACATGTTGGGTCGGGCAAGAGAAAACAGGACTGAATGAAGATGAATCGTTCACTGTTAGAAATGACCATCATGTCGGAGCCAAACTCCGTCCTCCAATAAAAACTCCACAGTTGTTTGCTCCGAGAGCTCAACCTTGTGGAACTACTTTGGGGACTAAAATAGTGCGTCTTTCATACTGCTTCCCCTGAATGTAAAGGCATATGTCATAACACAATGGGCCTCGTGCCAGAAGCACTAATACAGACAGATTGGTTCTTAAATGAGTCACAGAAGTGACTGAGGAGAAATTGTCACATTCACCAATCATATTTTTAATCTTCTCTCAGGTAGACAAACAAAATTTAGGAAGTCTCGCTAAATCAGTTTGCCGTTCCACATCTGAGTTTTTCACCAAACAAATGTATTTGTAGTTGCTTTGAAGCAATTTTGAAGCAATTTGAAGCTCTATGATTGAACACATCATTGTTATTTCCCCTCTTTGACTCTGCAAATTGGATTATAAGTGGAATCATTTATTCATAAACCCTGATGCCATTAATTAAAATGTATTACCGATGCTTTTAGGTAACGCTTTAATATGGACATGGCAGGATGAGGGGGTATAAAAGGGGCTGTTCTCCCTCAGATGAATTTTTTTTTGCTCTCTCAGCTTGAGCATCATTCATTCCATCAGAAAGTACAGACATCGACACATTTAGGTGCCTGGAGACATGTTAGCCCGTTTAGCCGTTGTTCCCAGCGCCATGGATAGCACTGCTCATTGGGTTGGATGTGTGGGCAGGTGGGAGGGGAGGTACACGGTGCTAACGCATAATCAGACAGACGTACTGGAGCCTGTCACTTTGATTGGTTCCTTTTGTTGTCAACATGATGACAGGCACTAATTAAAATGGCCCCCGTTATGTCATTATGTCCACCAGTTAAAGTACTCTGATTGTTCTGGTTTTCTGTTTACTTTATAAATGTTAGAATATTAAATCTGTAGCCTTATGCTGATATTGTGCAATAGCTTCACTTCAAAAGCAGCTTGACCAAAAGGCAATCATTTTAGCAGTTCTACAAATAGTTTTTGTTTGATTTAGGGTTTTCTTTGTTGTTGTTTTTTATTTTTCCCTCTGTGCTTGGGTTTTTTCAGGTCCTGTAAATTCTGCTGCTGACATTGTTATATCTTCTGATTATTTTTCTTCACTTTTTTGATCTATGTCAGCAGGACTTCTATCTCTGAACTAGTAATGTTTTTCTTCCTTGTCTTTGATGCCATTTAAAGGAATAAACAACACCTCGTTAGTACAGGGACTTGTGTAGCTTTATAAGGAATGTTTGGGGTGGTAACTATGCAAACTTTCACTCATACATAGGCGTAATGGATTTAAGGCGGTACACCGATACAAGCCTAGTGCAAGTAAAAAAACAAAAATGAAAGAGCTACCACTACAACACAAACATGTTAATGGGTGAGACCCATTATGGGTTGAGTCCAAAAAAATGTTTCGGTATAACTTCTAATCAGTTTTTCCTACATAACATTCAGTGTACTGTACTGTACTGTACTGTACTGTACTGTACTGTACTGTACAGTACAGATACAAAATAAAACAATAAAACAGTTGTCACACAGTCACGAGTCGTAACACATTATGATATTTGAGTTAATAAAAACATTTAGACCTTGGAAATCTAATGAATTTACCTTAATTGAAAGATAATTCATCTTGCCAGCACTGACTGAGTAAACCTTGGTGTTGGCTCAGGTGGCTGGCTGGATCCCTGAGCCCCTCTGATTCATCTGCTCAAATGACTTCAAGTGGACGAGACCGTGGCCTCAAGTAGCATCGAAGGAAAAAACACTGGCATGGGAGCTATTTTGAGCTGGTATCGGAATGTGCCTGTGAATTCTGACAATATGACAGAAAGCGTTGAGCTGTTTGAGACCGCTGAGGTGAGAATACTAAAGTGCAGTTATTTTACCAAGCTTCTGTTGATTTGTGAATGTTTTACTTCTATTTCACTGTAATACAATTGTTTCATAATGGCCTGAAAGCAAAACACACATCTTGTAAACTATGGTACCAGGAGGGAACAAATACCTTCTTAGTATACACCCACCCTGGTGCCCACCTGCGGGACGTATCAAAGTGTACTGTATTTGGAAAAAAACAAACAAACTGGGATGATTAAAAAAAAAAGATGTAGAGAAGGAAGAGTCTGACTAGGATCTGATGCTCCGAGTCTTGGGACCATTGTTTAGATTAGAAGCAAATCAAAAAAATTACTCAAGATCTTGAGTGGCCTCATACAATGCCATGGCTCATCCCTCTTTCTCAAGCTCAGCATCAGCGCTCCCTCCTTCCAGCACCGTTGTGGTTTTTGTTGAGTTCTTTCTTCTCTTTATAGGAACATTGACTCTGCACCGTGGCAATTGAACAGAATGTTGATTTAGACCTGTGCCTTCTGGGAAATTGACTCCTAAACTGTCATTCCAACACATTGGATGCATCTAAGTCTCAAGGCTGAGAGCTTTACACCATTTGAATTGCAGAGCAGAAATAATCCCATAGGTTGAACCCTGACAAGTTATGGCCTGCAAGCAGATTGAGGATGAGCCCTGGTCCTGGAGGGCCCCAGTCTGGCATGTTTTTGACACTTCTCTGCTCCGGAACACTCTGTTGTTGTGGTGGGTTAATTATCCAACTTTCTTCAGTTTGACGATGACACATTCATTAGATTCAAAATGTGTTGAAGCATGAAATCCATTGAAAACACGCAGGATAGTGACCCTCAAGGACCAGGATGATGCCTCTACTCTAAAGATACTAAGACTACAACTCTTTGAATGTCTAACGAATAAATCTTTTACAGTGGTTGTACTTAAGCTATTGTATCAACAGCATACCACACACAAACGTGCATTAGCTGCATTCCCCCTTTCTATCTAAATACCAGATTTGGCCTTTCCCCTGCTGACGTGCTGAAGTCGCTCCCAACTTCTCCTTTGAGGATTAGACACGATCAAAGCTGCATTCATTCCACGCTCACATTTCCTCCCTATACCAGCAGGTGGGAAACCCCCATCAGCCCACACACACACACGCCTCCATATCAGCCAGCAGGGTAAGCTTCAGGCATGCTCATGAAGACATGAGAGATAGGCAACCAAATAGAGCTTGGAAGCTTTCTATTACAGCTCATACATTTTCATGTCTCAGTGTATTTGTGGCCGTATCGTTTGTTCGCTGGGGGACTTCTTTCTACTGGAATTGAACTGATTTGCAATATTTCCTCACTGTTTGATTAAGGCAATATTTCAATTAAACTCCACTTTTCTGCACCTGACCATTACTGTTTTGACAGACCTGCTTTTGTCGGGGCTGACTGACATATAGATGTGTGAATCCTGCCATCACCCTATGTCGCTGTGGCAACCTCATGCCTCGCAGCAATGGCTCTGAGAGTTCGCTCAAGGCAAATCAACACAACAAAGCCATTTATTTGCTTGGCAGCATCTGTCAATGTGTGGACTGTGTGTGTTTATTGGTCCATGTAGCTAAAAATAAATAAATCAAACACGTGTTGAGAGAAATGAGTTGATATTTGAATATGAGTATTTCCTGTCATGGGGGAGCTCTGGGACCAGAGAGCAGTGGGCATTGGGCTGGTAGATTTTCATCCTCTGATCAAAGGCCCGGTTCACAGTAATCCTCTCGACCACCCTCCTTCCATTCTCCTCATTTTCTCTTGGTGAGTTCTAACCCTGTGGCACTGTTGCTTATTATCCCCGAGCCTTACAGATCTTACTGCTCCCATATGACTTAACTCTTCATTGTGCTGATTTCTACTTTCCTCTTCAAATCAAACTTCCTCCTCTTATGATCAATATTCAAGCTTGAATTGATGGTAGATTCAAATTATAAGTGTATTATTCTGACCCTGGTTACTGCAATACTTGTCATTCTCCTCTGGGTGCTTTTTGCTCCCACACTCTGTCACGCTCTTGATAAAACCCCTTTGCACCGATATCTTTGGGTTTAGTTAAGATATTACATACTCCCTCTGCTCCTAAGCTTCGTTTTACAGCCATCCTATACTTATGCCCGGACTCTGAATGTTAAGTGCATTGGCTTTTATCCTTGTTGTCTCCAACTTTCTTTTGTTCTTAAGTGCTATGTGCTGTTGCTTCTAATTCACACCTCAATAGATCAAATATGTCACTCACTGGCTGGCACCTGCTCTTCCCAACTTTCTGTAGGCATACAGCTCTATTATAATATTCTCAAGGTTATTCTGAGTGTCACTCTACTGTAAATCTGGGCTTTTTCTATCAAGCACAAAAATAGCTCTGAGCACTCTGATGAAAAAAATGCAGAGTAGGGCCAAGCCGAGGCAGGGAGGCAGGGAATGAGTGGCCCACTTTGGCCCATAAAAAAAAAAAAAAAAACAGCACCTGCGACAGTTGGTGGTCCACTAAATAAAAGCAGCCTGCGGGTGTGAGCAGTTGGGCCAAGCCAAAATGATTGCTATAAAACAGGCCAAGCCTGCTGGGAGCACGGGTGCCTCTTTTCATCCTGGCCTAACTCCATCACATGACCTTCTCGCCCTCAACTCTCTTATTTGTCCTTCTCTTTTCCTCCACCCTCTTCCTCATTCTCTGTGACACCCCCATACCTTCACGTCTTCAATATTTTATTAGATTTCGTCTGTGCAATAAGTCATGTTTACCCAGGCTTGTGAAGAGTCCAGAGTAATGCAAAAAGGTCCATTTTGTTATGGATGCAATTTGAACCGACTTTTTGCAAGTCAACCGGTGACCAGGGGGATTAAACAACAGCAACAAAAAAAAATAATAATCCAGATAAAAAAGTATTTTCTGTTATCCTCATGGCCTTATTTGTCAGGGCAATGCAACCCAAAGCAGCAGCTCTGTAACATAAAATACAGTAACATTATTACTGATGTTGTACTCTGTGTGCATGATTACTCTCCTCACTCTCAGTTTATGGAGCTTTGTAGTGTATTAAAATGCTACATTCATCGACACAGTTAAAACAAACATTTCTTCTATGAACATAAGCAGTCACTGGTCATAAGGAACTCCAAACATTATGTCTGAACAAAGCAGGAACACTTTTGTCTGGCGATGTGGCTCCTCTGTGATCGAGGCTGACGTATGCTGAGAAACTTTGAATTTGACACAGATATTCAAACCACCCATGGGATGAATCTTGAACATTTGAGTGATCGCCCTGACATTTCCTCTAGCACCACCCTGAGGTTCGTCAATCGTGTATGAAATAGTTTGACAGTTGAATAGACGTTACAATGCTCTATATATGTATTTGCTTCCCACTGAGGGTGACTACCATGATGCTGGTGATTCTTTGACTTTTCCCAGTGGAATTACTGCCAGGTGAATCTTTTCACGGATTGTCACTTGGGAACCTTTGGGGATCACCTGACATATGGTATCACTAAGCACACTAACAGTCTGAGAACAAAAGTTACTGGCTCATGCAATGAAATTCAGTCATGACATTTATAATTTGGTTATCCACAAATTTAATTAAAATGCCTCCAGGTCTGAATTTGAGTTTGTTCAATACTAGTTTCTGAACTAATACTTGCAATACTAATAACATTCCCAGCTACCTCTACCCCGTTGCATTTAGCTCGGAGCACCACTGTGTCAAAATACACACTCACACAGAGGACGGTCTTATTCTGACAAGCTGCCCCTGGTGGCTCAGTTCCCTCGGATCAACCACGGTTTTAACTCAATTGATAATTTTTCCATCATTTAGAGTGGCATATAAGGTTGTACAAGGCATTCTATACTTTATATTTTTCCTGGAAAAAAGGATCAAATCTGAGTGGTCACAACTTGACGAATACTTACAGCTAATCATCTGTTAATTGTGTGTGTAAGTGAGAGACGATTGGTCATCACTCGACCTTGTTTAAGGTAGAAACGCCTCCGCTTGTTGTTTGGAGACAGGAAGTGATAATGGACTGCTGTGGCCTTGAAAGCAGTTTTCTCCAGAGTATATCCTGACTCCTTCTGTTTTATGTTAAAATACAGTCAATATGTTGTTATGTCTCAGGGCCGTTTTCTCTTATACGCTTTGGTAATAAAAAAGTGGAAATGCAAAGCATTACAGTGAATTACTATATTATTACTGCACTCATTGTGCTAATTTGAATTGTCATCATGATGGTCTACTTTTCTCCAATATTACATAGTCAATCTTAAAGAGTGTTTGCTATCATTAGGCTGACGCTTTTAATGTTGTTTTTCTGATCATCCGTATATTCTTAGTTTGCTATGCAACCCCTCTCTGTCTGTACATCATTTTGTTTAGATTAATTAGGAAAGTAATTGTTGATGCTTCAGGCATTTCTCGCTCAAGCTGTGATTGGCCCCTGCCTCTGAAATCCCGAATCAATATCTGTTCCTCATTTCATTCTCAGCCTGGACTCTATAGATTGACAGCTGCTAGTCGGCACAAACACACGCACGCACGCACGCACGCCCACACACACACACACACACACACACACACACACACACACACACACACACACACACACACACACACACACACACACACACACACACACACACACACACACAGACACACACACACGCACGTACCCCAGTACGTCTCCCTCTGATTCAATTGCTGATGCCTATCTAATGTTCCTGCAGCACCGACAGACGAGACGTCAGGTTTGCTAACTAACGTCAAAGGAGCATGGCATTGATTACATAATTAAAGGATTATTCCATTAAAGCATTTGGTCGAGCATAAAAGAGCCTGGGTGTGGTCAAAGCTCTGCATGAGTGCATAGCTATGATTGAGAGTGCACTGTGATGCAATGTGCAATGCTGGTTAGTAAGTAGATGAGTGTTGTGCTTAACATTCGCCACTAAAATCAAATTATCAATGGGACAGCAGAGACGCTTGCGCAAATCACTGATGCATTGTTCCTCCACATGTCTTGTTTTCCTTTTTTTTTTTTTTCCACTCATGCTTTCTGACGTACACAGCCACAAACAGTGATGTCCTTCACATTGTTACGGTGGTTATTAAATATAGGATGAATGTCGACAGACTCACACTAGAGAGCGAACCTGCCATTGCCAGTCCTTGAGGAGCCTCTGCATTTCATGCCGGATACCTTGACAGCAGTCTGACATGACAAGGACGTGTCACCGTGAAGCTCTCAGGAGCTATATTATTGCTCTCTTGCCCTCAATCCACAATCTTGTTAGATAAACTGATTAATAACCCGGGCTCTCACCGAAACAGGACCAATACTCTTGATGGCTAAGTAACAGGTTATTTACTTTCTGTAATACTCTATGGCATGCGTGTAATTCTTCTAACATGAAGTTGCTTCTTAAAGGGTCAGTTCATAGGTGTGGAGGACTCACCTATCACTAATGCCTTATCTGCAGGGTATGAGGTTTATCCTCAGGCCAATGTATTCACATGAAAGCTGAACATAATACAGACGTGAACAGAGACAGCAATTAGATGGATTACATAAAACTCACAGAAGACACTGCAAAGCAAATCAATATCATTTGACACATAAATGCATGTCAAGATTCTCCATTTGTAACTATGTCTTTTGGTGCAAAAGTCTCATGGGTCTAATGACAAAAGGCTGTGCAATAACTACATCCTTCAGAATGCATTTAGAAACTGCATGTACTCCCACAGGCCGCGTTGCATCATCTGCCGGGCCAGTTTTGACTCACGGGCCATGTGTTTAAAACCCCTGCTTAACGTTCATCTGCCAGCAATTAGTGGGGAGGAACGAAACCCATTAAATCCCTTCAGAGTGTCAGAAATTCAAGTAAAGAGCTGTAATTCTACATTTCTGAGCATATTGCTTACTGATTGGCTGCTGCCTTGGCTGGCTCGTTCTTTTATGTTGCAGAGGTGACTTTGGTTTAAGTTCGCATCTGAACTAATGTGTTGAAGCATCAGAGCTTTTGTCAAAGGAATGTGGTGGCTATGAAGAGTGCAATTAAGCAATATGATCGAGGAGAGAGCGCTGTTGTACTGAATTTAAGCAGGGCTGCTGTTAATTCCAGGGGCGCTTGTGTATATAGCACAACAGAAGCAAGATGAGTAGGATATTCCTTTTATACAACAGTTATACTAATGGTATTTTTTCGTTGGCGGCAATAAAAATGAAAAAGCTATGATGTGTTCCTTTAATCGTTTCTTTTTTTTTTTCCCCCGCCAACACAAATAAGTGCCGCCACTAAACCGCTGATTGCTGCGAAACAAGACAAAAGTTTTCCTGCATGTTTTTGTTGCTACTGTAAATCTACACGTCCAAATGTGAGGCGAGCGATGGAGCTGTAAAGTGTTTCAGTGGTAAATAATAGCACTTATTCTGTCTGAACCGTCCCAGTTTCACTTAATAAGTGCAGCTTGATGTTATTGTAAAGTATGCAGAATGTTCTACATATATATTTAAGTTTTTTTCGGTTGTCTAGACAAGTTTTGTCGATGACCTTGTTCAGAGTAAAACACTGCTTTGCCTCTGCAGTTGAATTCGTCTCAGAACAGGGATGTGACGATTATCCTCCACTGCAGCTATACAATGACTGTGAATAAGTGCCTCATACAGGTCCCGTTCTCACAGCCTGAACTACCGCTTTAAAGTTTTAAACAGCATTTTGTTCAAATGCATTCCGTCACCCGTTCTTTATCAGCTTCCATCACATTGTTCCCCCCGTTTTTTTCCTTCACTTCTTTATTGCCACACCAGCTTCAGCTACAGTCACTTTCCTCATCCACCTCCTGATGCTTTTCTTGCCGCTGGCTTTCTTACTCATTCTCTTTCCCCCACTGCTCTGTTAGTGTTGTTTTCTCTTTCCACAGCCACACACACACACACACACACACACACACACACACTCACACTCGTGCTCTCTTTGTGTTATACATTCTCTTACCTCTCGCTCCATCTCTGGCTGAATCTGTTTCTCAGTGCCACCACTCTCCCACAGGCAAAGTCATTCCAGGTTGTGATACTCCCCCCTTTTTACAGATCCCATCGTCTACCTCAGAGTCATTTTCCAAATTTGGCCACTAATTAGGTTTCTTCTGCGATTAAGTCAATAACAACCTTCATATTAGAGTTTAATGTCCCCTAATGAGTCCATTTGTTGGCCAGCGGCTAATTAGGTCTGAGCTGTTTATAGATAGTCTAAACTAATTGATGGGCATTACTGAAACACTGTGTCAATCAGTAATGTATTTGAGCACTTTTCTACTCTTTTACCTTGTGGCCCCCTGGTGCAGACCCCCCAAAAAAACTGATTATAGCATTCTGGTTCATGGATCCGCCTGTATGATTTCTAAGACAGCTCAGCATTAACATTAATGATAACTCCAGGGGAGCAGAATAAAAATCCACTTAACATTGACTGACAAATTGTCTTCCTCTTCAACAAGCATTAAGTTTTATTAGTGTTGATTATATTTAGAATTTGTGGTCAAGGAGACTTGTGTCTGCCTTTGTTAAATGTGGCAATCAATAAAATATATCCAATGTCTGCCAGCTATTCAGCGGTAGTTACTTGGTGCACATATGCATCCAGCAGGACAAAATAGTCCCCCACAGGCAGAACACAGGGGAATGTGAGGACAACAACACCCGCAGAAGCTATCAAGTTGGAATCTTTGACAAAAGTTTCGACAGATCCAAGTGACATGCCAAGACCCTCCCCTCGGAGTTTGAGTCTGTGCAGGGCTTTGGCTTGATAAGCCAGTGTGTGGATGAATATAAAGTGAGCTGGTGGAGTGTGATATTGGGACTCATCCCAATCATATGCCTCAAGGTTAGCATGCTATCAAAAGAACCGGGTTTGTTTGACGTGAGGTTGCCTGTTTGCATCCAGCTGCAGTTGCATGATAAAGACGGGAGACGTTTGAAAGGTGAAGCCTCCTGTCCCTCCATCCTTCTCCCTGCTACTTTCTAAATGAATCCAACATAAATTGTCAGGATGGCTGCTGTTTCATACTTTCTGTCCGTATTTCGTATGTGTTGTGTATCTGTGCTTGGACAGAGCACTGGCTGTTTAAATATTAAATTCTTCACTGTGAGGAGGAAGCTGACCAGAAATACAATGAAAATGAAGAAATCCTTCTCTGTGTGCTATACTATGCTTTTTTTTTTACCAACACCACAAAGTCCTCCATGCTTTGATTTTCTGCAAGTATTTCCCTCTTTCAACTTTCATCAAGGCTAACCATCTGTTAAAAGATTGCTCCAGATAGTTTTCCCCTGTGCCATCTGTTCATCCTCCATATCTAGTTTTCACAGTTTCAAATGACTTTCATTCCCCGTTGAAAACACATACAGATCTGCAACCTTACCCAAGAAAAATCTTTGGTATCAGTTATATTGGGGCTGATCCAGACTGGTGTGGTTTGCAGGAGAGGTGATACGCTGATGGTATTCTGTGAATGCTCATAGCTCTTTCATATGTTGGTTATACAGTAGTGTGACCAAACATCCTCCTTTGCCTGGACATATCTACTTATCGCATACTGTTTGGACTATATTTCTAGATTCATAAAAAGCAGCATTGCTTCAAAACCTAATATTTTGGGATATTGGCTGCTGTTTCATCATTTACATTATTCGGTAAGAAGAGAAGAACATTTTGTTAAAGCTGGATTTCTAAAATGAAGAGCAACTCAAAATGACTTTTTTTTATTTTTTTCTGTTTAATTAACTCTCAAATACTTCCTGTTCTGTGAGAAAATCTAGGTGATTAACAACTAAATAATATCCCTCTTTTCAAATCTATCATTGCATTCCAGTGATTTTAAAAACATTTCTGTGCCTTTGGTTGTGGAAAAGAGATTATTTTAGGTGAGGCTGCACAATATATTGAAAATCTATTAATATGGCAATCTCAAAGCACAAAAATGACCAAAGAGACCAAAAAGACGTTCCACTAAAGACCAAAGCTAATTATTCTCCTTCTAAAACCCGGTTGGCCCAGTGACAGCTGGTGTAAATTACATTAAAGGGCTAAGTACGTCAACTTAGGAGTTTGTATCAATGCAAATCACAACGTTATCACAATAATCAACAATATTATGTCATATGTTTACTAATAGAACATGTTGAGTCCCTTTAAAAAAAACCTGTCTGAATTTGTGTTTTTGTTTACAAAATTATAATATTTGGCTTAATACATGACTTTTATATCCATATAAATGAGGCATCTTTCAATAAACTTTGAATATTATTAAAGTAAATCAAGGTTCTGTCAAGGAACAGGTTGTATCAAAGAAAAATTAAACCTGAAGCAAGTTTCGAGCTCACGACCGGGTGAACCGGGTGGGCGGGGCTAGACGCTGGTCGCGCCGGTCACCCCTGAAATCTGATTGGACATCTCAGGTGTCACTCCAGGTGATTTGACAGGTGATTGACGTCGCGATGAGACACGCGTGAAAAGTAAATAAAATATACGGCATGAACTTCTGTCTGGATTGATACGACTGGCACGAATACACAAATTTGAATTATCCGTGTGGTTTTTGAAAAAGGTTTGACCTGAGTACGATTAGTTTTTAAGTGATTTCGTCTATCATCCAATGCCACAGATTAATAGGCTGATGTGACGTGTTAGTCAATATTTGGTCTAAACTGCAGCAAACTCATGATAAAGTATATTTATTTTGCTGAACTTATCAGCACAGGAATGAGTTTGTTGCATTCGCGAAATGAAGCGTTGTTTTTGGTTTTTCTAACGGAGCAGTTTGCGGCGCTTCGCCCGCTCCTTGGGTCCTCTGCTCGGACCGGTCGACCTCTGCTCTCCGGCTCTCCGGCTCTCCGGCTCCCTGCCTCCGACTCCGCCTCTCTCAGCACAAGCAGCACACCAGAGACCGACTCCACAGCCTGCCTGCCGCCACCAAAAGCCCCTCCAGAGCTCCAGCTGCCCCCCCTCCCTCCCCACACCGGACGGCGTACCGCTGTCCCAGCGCGAACCCGCCGAGTTCGACCAAACAGCTCAACTTTAAAAGTCAAACTGACCGGAGCTGCTGCATCGGAGGGGTTTTTTTTTGTTTTTTTTTCCCTTCTTGCTTTCTGTCTCTCTTTTTGCCCCCAGTTTTTGGCCCCGTAGCGGGGCAGGACAGTAGTACTAGGCCGGGGGCAGAAAGGCGACCGTATGATGTGGATCTGGTACCTCCTGCTGGGCTCGGGTTCAGGCTCCAGAACTGTTGGTAAGTTTGTTTTTCGGGGAACGTCGGCTTGTTGTCAAGGCGCGGACACCCTCCTCTCCAGCACGGTGGCTTGGAGGAAGAGGGGGCGATGCAAAATCTCTTCAGTGCTTCCTTCTCCTCCACTTCGACGAGTTACCGCAAACTTTCCACTGAAAAGTTGTCGGACTTTGCTTTTCCATCGGAAGAAATTGCTTTTCTTTTTCTTTTCTTTTTTAATCTCGGAATTTGAGGTGCTGGCAGCCGTGTCAGCTGAGTTTTAGAATAAAATGGAATAGAATAGAATAGAATAGAATAGAATAGAATAGAATAGAAACACTTTAAGATTGGGAATATTTTTGAGAGGAAACACCGTTCATTCACTGTGTGTGTGTGTGTGTGTGTGTGTGTGTGTGTGTGTGTGTGTGTGTGTGTGTGTGTGTGTGTGTGTGTGTGTGTGTGTGTGTGTGTGTGTGTGAGTGACTCAGTTCTGAGTGAGCGCTAGTTGACAGTTGAGCGCTGACAAGTCAATCTGTTCTGCAGCCCTCTCCCTGGCAGCTGGAGGACACTTGAACACTGCAGTTTATACTTAGGACAGCCTGTTGCCCCTTTAGCCCTCTGAAGCATGCAGATGCTACCTGGTATTCAAAATCAGTGGCTGATCCAGTTTCCAATGAGTGCAAACTGTGAATTTCTTTGGAGGCCACCTGTATTGTCATGCACGTGTGGACAAAGGCAGTAGGTTGAGTATGTTGTCCTGTGTGTACTAGATGATCTCCCTGTGCATGTTGTTTGTTTGTTTGTTTGTTTTTACCAGTCAGGTCCAAAACATGTGCTTGATTCCTGGTGATCCATAGATCCACAGAGCTATTTCTCTGTGCTTGACCAGTGCTTTTGCACATTGTTCGCTGGGATTGGCTCCAACCCATCACAACCCTGAATTAGATTAAGTGATATAGGTGTTGGATGGATGGATTTTTTAACAAGGTTTACAACAAGGTAGACAATGTTATGTCTGCAGGCATCTGGAAGCCCTCAAGGGACCTTGTGAGTAGACTGCAGTCCATGTTCTACATAATAGTGACGGTATGAACAATATTTGAACATAGGAGTTCCTAAAAAGTTTTCCTAAAGTATATCACCAAAGTGGTCCAAATTACAACAGGGAGCTTTTCCATAAATGTGCTCACTCATTCGAAACATTCACAAAAGATCGTTACCAAACAGTTAAGACGAAGAGAAACAGACGTTGATGCATGTTTAAATGTATAACCACTGCACCATGCATGGGGCTCCCTTATGAATATTTACTGTTTGTGTGCCAAAGCTGAAAAACCCTAATCATTCAGGAATTTTGTGTCATTTTCCACATGTTACTCATTAACTCTTGATGTTGCTCTTTAAAAAGGTTGTTGAACCCAGGTTTAGGGTCTTTAATAGAATTAATAACAATCCTTTCTTATGACAACAATACAGAGTTACTGTGTTTGATTATTCAGCTATTTATCTGCTATCGAACACATTCCTTGAAAGGGTGTTTAACACATGCTGTAGTTGTTGAAGTTTGTAATAATTTGAGGTCATCACGTACCAGTACGTTACGAGGCATTGTTTATAACTAAACAGAGATGTAGCTAACACAGCTCTAACAAGGTTTTCCGACTTGAGGCGCAGTGTGTGAACCAACGTTGAAAAAAGAAGGAATTTTGCATTCTAGTCCACTTCCTGAGAACCCTGGCATTTTTAACCTTTTTCTCGAAGGTGTAAACATAACATTTGCTGGGCTTACACTATGTCTAGTATTATTCTGTGATTGAACGATCATCCCTTCCTCAACAATGCTGTGTGTCGGGCAGAAAACTGTCAGATACATGTGGGAGGCTTGTGGGTTATTTTTCACCAGGCGATGTGATTATTCCGAAGATGTTCGTGAGAATATTCTTGGTTTATAGGCGTGAGTTTGCTGTGGGTTCTCTGGTTTTCTTCCACAGTGCAAAAACATGCATTTGAAGCCAATTAGTAACCTAAAGTTTCTCGTAAATGTAATTATATAAATAAAAGAGTGTGCTAGAACTATTGGATACCGTGCTTTTTATGGCCGTCACATTATTGGCCGGCTGTATTTTCAGGTCTTTTGCCAATGCCGCGTTCACAGTGTTACAGTTCTCCAATTGTTCAAGCTTTATTTGCATTCAAAATTGATCAGGGCTTGTTTATCAAATATGGTTCAGTCCACTTGTTTGTCAGACATCCATGAAAAGGTTGTAGGAATGAAACACCAGCCTGGTGCTTTACATTGAGATACTTTTACAAGTATAAAATAACAAATGCTTTGAGGTAGGCTGCAGTGTTAAAATATTTTTTTTTTACTGAGGGGTATAGGTATGCTTTGTTTCTGATGCCTTAGTGTGTCACACCATTGACTTTTGGCCCTTTGCCTGTGGAACAAACGACCGAGTTCACCGGGTTGGTCCTAGTCCAGGAGATTGGATGTCCTGCGATATAGTTGTGACATAGTTCCGCAAAAGGTGTCATCCTATTGATTTAGGGTCATAAACAGTAAGAATCATGTTTCCCAATTGAATTAGGACTTTGTTTTTCCTTCAAGCGGCCTCCGGCTTAATATTGTGGACTGTCACATAGTTATTGCCTAAAGAGACACTGAAAAATAATAGGACCATCTTTTATATGATTAGCAACACCTATGATTTCTTACAAGTCAAAGTGTCTTGAGTGAAAAAGAAATATGTTTTTGTAAATGTCAGTGAGAGTGAAGTGCAAATATGATTACATGAGGCGTGGAGCAGAGATTTATCGTGAGCTGCCAAAGCCCACTCCGGGTTTCTCTACTGGAGCAAAGCAGCATGTGCCCATGATTAATGTCAGAATGTTTTTTTTTTTTTGTTTTCCAAGAATGTTACTGAAAGTTTGGTTTCTCCTCCATTGCTTGTTTGTTGTCAGTTTTGCAATAACAAATTACACCTGACCAGGGTAAACATGTCAGCTGGTGCATGCTTCTGTATTGAGTCTGGAAAGAGCTTAATGAACTGTTTTAAACCGGTATTGTGTTCATACAGGATCTTGGTTTTATCTAATATCAACACTCATTAATGACCAATTGTTATCAATAAGGGTATAAATGGGATATTGTGTAAAAAAAAAAAAAAAATGTATATTTCATTTGACATTTAACCCAGACATTATTAAAGGTCTTTTGCAAATTCAAAATCAATTTGGTTTTAGTGCCTGGGTAATACTTATTAAAATGTTAATCACAATATGTAGTGGCATTTGGAGATATGGCTTCACATAAAAAAGCATGTATTCATGCAGATGTTATCAGCCTTTGCAGAGTCAGCGTGGGGATAAGAAAATAGGTTTAATATGTAAGAATAGTAGATTTCTTTTCTTTTGGTGTCTACATTGTAAACATTGTCATCCCGTTATGTAAGAATACAATAATATTCCCTGAATTATCCAAGCAGTCAATCGCAGATTCTGAATTTTCAGCAACTGTCATGTTCAATGTATGAATAGCTTGACTGTAAATATTGTTGGCAGTCTAATAACACACAAACGTTTGAGTGATTGTCAAAGAAAAAGGTTGGAAGGACACTTCCTGAATAGCTCTGTATGAAGAACTATATAGCCAGTAATGCTCTGTTATTAGTGTTATCCTCTGGGATGAACTATATCATTGATAGAATCTGAATTATTGGATGTTTTGTTAAGGAACAATTGTCATCTTCATTCAGCTTCCGGACTTCTTATTAGTTTTAAATAATGATCATTTTAGCTCGAATCTGTAATAATTCTTTACGTGGCCATCGTGAGCCTTAGCAAACGCTGAAATTCCTAATATATTTAGAAAGTGAGTGCTTCACTGTGTGCTGTAACAAAACCCTCGGGTGCTGCATTGAAACATCGGGAGGGTTTTAAAACCTTGGATAATGATGTGCATTCATGGTCCAACTCTGCATGTTCTTTTTGAGGCAAGCACTCTTTAATATGTGCTGCACAGGTTAATTATTTACAGTTAAATTCTCCCGAAGGCAGATCGCTGATTTCACCTAAAAGTCGACAAAAGCTGATGAGTTCATCTGATCACTTAACTCTGACTGATATACTTCAAGGGGTCAAAATTATAGGAGTTTTTTTTTTTTTAAATAAACCTGAAGTAGTAAGGAAATGTTTTATAACCGGAATACATGATGTGTCATCTTGGGTTAGTTCTCAATTCGGACTTGTCCCGGAGTTCTTAGTTAACAATTCATCAGCTGTCAGGTTGTTACTCTGTTCCTCACTCATCCCTCAGTAAACATTTTTATGTTTGTGTATTCTGTCTAAAGTGACCGCAGGCAGTGATGCAACAATCTGCAATTCGATAATTCCTTTTAGAGTAGTAAACACTCAGTGGCCAGTATATTCTAGTCAGTTTCCACAAACGGACCAAATGACATTTTCAAATACAAACATGTTGAGGATCAGTAAAATCAAGCTGTTTATGGTTGTGATATGTGATTGCACACATTTTGTAACTCCTATTTGTACCTAGTAAAAACAATTATCGCTTGTACTGGAAGGTACTCACCAGATGCTCAAGGGAAATAATCAAGTGAGCTGTGTGACTAAATGATATACGCCAAGTGCAACATTTTATCCATCCATCCATCCATCCATCCATCCGATGGGTGGGCTAAGGCAGCGTAGACCAAGGACAGGCCACTGGTTATTTGCAGGACAGACACAAAGAGGCAGCCGTGTACAATTCGTCGTGGAGCTATGGTTGTAGCTTGACGGCAGTTTGGCCATTGTCCCAGTATACATGCAGTCTTGTTACCAACACCTTACCGGGAGGTCATTTATATTTTTCTGGCTTGTCTGTATTGGGCCATTTCACATTTCACCAAAGCATGAGGTGTGTCTCCATATCCTATCAAAAACAGCCTCTACAATTTTGCATTTTGTTTACAGTCAGCAGTCGGCCTTCTTCTTCTGTGTAAGCTACTGTTTACCTTGTTTACATATTGTTCTTCGCCCAGGTCAATGTTTGTTGAGGAGCTCTAGAACGTGTAGAGAACTAGGGATCATTTCAGACGAGCAAACATGTTCTTTTATGTCCTTCATGTACTTTTGATGTTTTCTTTTAGTTGGAGTAACACACACGCACACACAGATGAAAGATTTCTTGTTCCGATTGTTGCATTTATACTCAAAGGCATTTTGTTGTAACTATTGAGGAAATTGAAGTACCTGGAGTAAAACCTTTTTATTCATATAAAGAACATGTAAAGGCGACACAGAAAGACACTCAAACTTAACCCACACCCAAATCTGTCCATCAGGTAATCAACAGATTTGGAAATGTGGGCTTAAGTTTGAACATGTCCTGTATTTAAAGCTTTTAACACTATTTCTATATATGCGTTACAGCTTTTTTTGCTTCAGTCGGGAACCAATAAGTCCTTGGAGATGGCCAAACCTCTTTCTAGCTTCAGTGAGGAATTTTGGATGAAACCTTGATGCTTTGCATGTTGCTGTTATGCACGCCGAGAGGAACAGTGAAGTGGATAGTTCATCCCAAACACATTTGCTGTGCAGTCTGGAAAATGACTATCAATTCATGAGCAAACGTGTGGGTTACTTTGTATCTGCAATTTTCTTGTGTAAAAAACTAAACCAAACTATTGCATGCTTCATTACCTGGACTGAGATAAAAGGCCGCACACACACGGGCCAGGTGGGAGGGTATTTTCATTCATAGCCATAGGCAGGCTATCCAGGTCATTTCTCACATTGAATAGGAAAACAGAATCACATTGTCTCCTGCTCATTGTGCTTTGTGTTTCTGCACTGTGGCTTCACCGAGATGGCTGGCTGGTCCAATACACCTCTCTGTTCCCATGCTTATCTTTGCGTGTCTTTGAGCCAAGAAAGAAAGAAAGATGTTGTGTTTCTGACCTGGCTGACATGGTTGAGATGCTTCCAGCAATACTTGCATGTGCCAAGAAGGCCTGGGATTAAGAAAGGCCATTGCAGTGTGGCTTTAATTCCCGGGGCTGTTAAACACAACCATGTGACCGGAGTCACATTTCAGACCTTGGTAACAGAGCAGCTTTAACTACTGTAAGCACATATTGTGTGTGTGTGTACCTGTGTTTTCTCTTCATCAGTCATCAAATAGTACTACACATTATGCACTTTATGTTTTATTGCTTTTATCAGTAAGGCATTTGTGCATAATAGAAACTTTGACCAGTAGGTGTAAATCATATTATATTTCTCTTTGGAATGTGTGGTTGCACTGTCCTGAGCATCTCTGATCTATAAGTCATGACGCTAAATATTTCATGAACCCTGGTGTATGTGGATTGAAGGAGGCCAAAGGAAACAGAGGAGTAAAATGTACTGGAAAAAGTTGGGAGATAGCTCATTAAATATTGATTTAAGATTGATCTTAACTAATTTGCCATGCGGTGATGGAGGCTCTTTTAATCCCCCGCGGTTGCTTTGCATCGATCCACTTTGTCCTTGGATGGCAACTTCAGACCTCAGATAAATCTGCTTATTTATAGAAGAACGTTGTTTAGAAAAACAGTTCACAGCTTCATACCAATGAGCATTTGACATGGTGAACATGAGTCACATACGATGTTTTCTCAATGCTTTCAGGCAGCACTTTTTCAGCTATCTATAGCCGATTCCCAGTGAGCTTAACCACGAGCACAGTTTGTGCTAGACATTGATTTGAGCGACGCCAGGCCCAAAGGGTAACTTGAAATGTGCTGAGAAGTTTGTTTGCAAGTAATGCATCACCAGTGAATATTCCTGACCATTTCTAAAACTGTGGCTGAGAGATTTTTTTTTTATATTGCAGAATCTCTCTCTCTCTCTCTCTCTCTCTCTCTCTCTCTCTCTCTCTCTCTCTCTCTCTCTCTCTCTCTCTCCCTCTCGTTCCTACAAAGGGATAGCATTTTTGCTGTGTATTTTTACACGGGTCTGTTGTGAACCTAAAAAAATGGTATGCCTGTCTGCACCCCTCGAGGGTGTCTGATGACTGCAAAAACCTCAGATGTTTTTAAAGAATCACACTCTCTGCTCCTCTTATCACTTCAAACAGCCCCTCTCACCTTAAACGATATCTCATTGTTTTTCAATTTCCTCCCGGGGAAAGACACCCCGGGCAGATTGAGGTGGGTGGTGCTTCAGCATCCCGTCCATTGTCTTTGCAAAGTAGCAAAACATTCTCTGGCTCAGCAGGAATTGATGCAAAAGACAAATCAACTGGGAAGATGCATCTGACATTCAACGTTTATTTGATTTGAAGTCAGCTAATAGCTGCTGGAATGAAAGTTTGTCAATTGGTCATTTGTGTCACGTACATAAACTGCAATAACCATGAAGGGAAACACTAAAGTGCATGATTGCGCTGCTCACAAGGAAAGATTTGTGGGAAATATCCGCAGCCCGACTGCCCGGCCACCTGTCTGGTGTGTTTATACCTCTCTCATTTCGAAGGTTTTTAATGATGTTTATCTCAGTGACAATTAATTCAGAGAAAACTAATCTGGTGGAGAGACTGTATCCTGAATTGTAGCTGGATAAACCAAAATATAGTTCTTTAATGTAGTAGATTTTTTAAGTGTAATAAATCAAATTCTAATAAGCTTATGAAACGTTCTCCTACTAAATTGCTTATACTCATGCTATAATCAAAATATTTATTTGTGCATCAGAGCAGTAAAATTCAGTAATTGTACAATAAATGACAAGGACAAGGTAAAACTGTCCAGGCTTTGTATGTAGGTCTTGTTCCAATATTCCCACACCAGATATTACTGTATTGATATTGAGTCTGTTAAATTAAATGAGGGTCTTTGTAAGCCACAATCTTGTTAAAGTGATAATTGGGCAACCACTTGAAGAGGTTCTTCTTTTTTAGCACACACAATTTACTCCCTCTGGATACGAACTAATTACATTTTGGTGGCTAGAAGAAATAAGTCAAGTTCATAGGGAAGTTATGGTCGGTGCAATTTCCAAAAAAGGTTTGATGAAATCTTCGATGATTGGTGTGGTGACATGTAAAGGTCACTCTTCCTAATTTTTCTCTTATATCAGGCATACCTACGCCTCATAATATGATTTCTTTGGCAGCTCTCTTTATATGATTGCAACTTTGCTGTTTGGGGAGGCAGGCAACTGTCAAGCAATTCTCTTCATTTTTAAGTGCTACTCAATGTTGTGTGTCTTTGTAACGTTTTACCTTGAAGCTCTTGACCTTCAGTGTCCAGTTGTATTCCGAGGCATCCAAACCTTCAATTGGAAGACAGCTATAGTGTTAATGGATCATTTTGTTTGGAGCTTACACAGCAATCTCGCCAAGTCACCTTGGTATTACCTACTTTTATCCTTTTGCAAGGTCCCTCCTGTGGGAGAACGACCTGTTGTATGTGTCCCCTGTGTTGCTGTGCCTGCTGTCTGACAGGGAACGGACCCTGGCACTCTGACAGCTGGCTCCCCTGCTGTCCCCCGTGATCAACAGTCATTTGCTGTACTGTGCTTCACAGCCACCATGGCAGCCAATGTGTACACTGACTATTTTGGGCTCAAATTCCAACAACCCTGTGTCAAACTAAACAAACCCTACCCTAAAGGTCAACAAAAGGATAGGAACAGGGATATTAGGGCAATTATACTTGTGTGAAACATGTATGTGATGTGGAGATTGTTATATATATATATATATATACTGTATATATAGTTGAATCTTCACATAACATAACATAACAACATAGCAAAACATAGCATAGCATAACATATAAAATAAATGTGTATTTGTGGGTTTTTACCCTATCAATAGTTGTAAATTACTCCGCCAAATTTAAAATGAATATATTTGCAAAAATGCAAGATTAGTCCCTGAATGTTGTATTTAATGAGCTTTGGTCTTTGGGGTCAGTTTATTAACAACAACAAACCCAAATATTAAAGTGCAGTTTTCCAAATACCAGCAAGCTAACGAAGCGAGACTAAATTAGCAGCTCCAATTCCTGAAAAAAATACAGCACCCTGGAGGTTTCAGTTCATTCATACTGCCCGTGATGTCAGATAGTGTTGTGCTATACCACGTTACCCCGAAGCATGAAGTGTAAGACTAACCGTAAGCCTATGAGCTGAGAGAAATTCACTGATTTGATGTTTTTGCAAATGATACTTACTAACAAGCTGCCAAGACAAACCATAGTCTTAGAAAAAACATTTATAACAGTTCCATCACTTTGTAACTGACCTGCCCTCCAAAATTATATTTATTATCAATTTATTCAATAACTGTTATTTTCCATGTGTAATTACTTTATAAATAATTCAGCACTCATTTAGCCATGAAGCGATGTTTAATGTATATACATCCCACCAGAAATAAAGTATACTTTTTTCTCTGGTTTTCCATGCTGCCATACGTGTGTGCCTATTTTGAAAGTTTATTCTCAGCTGCCAAATGCTTGGGGTGATAATTATGCAGCACTAAACCTTTGTGTGGATACACCTTTAGCCTCATACATAATTATTTTGTAATTGTGATACAGCTCCCACAGTTTCCATTTTATTGAATGGCCTAACTCAATCCACCAGCTTTGGATTCTGAAATCAGAAGCAATTTTTGAAACATCTAATCATGGGGAAAATTGTTGTTTCGACGATACAGGGCTTTTTGATTGCAATCACACAAGGCATTTATTTTCCATGTTTATCTCTTTTGTGTACCAAGTGTGGTTGCGTAAGCACAAGCATTGTGTCATAAATATGCAAATTGTCTCAATAACATTGTAGGTGAATCTCGTTTTAGAAGCGCAGTGATACTGTTAATTCATTCATCTAGGGGATTAAATTAATCTTTAGGATCACGGAGACCTTTTGTGGAACTCTTTTCTCCATCTGTTACACAGCGCAGTAATGTCGGGCTGTACGATAGGTCAGGTTTAAACTCTAATCCAAAGACTCACGCCGAAGAAACGCTGGCTCATGAAACAAGCCATTTGCTGAAGTGAAACTCGCAGTTATAATTGTGGCGCTGTGGAGTGTGAAATTTACACACTGCACTGCTATTCCTTTTTCCCATGAACACGGTATATCTGTTTGTGGCTGTGTGATAACAATCTGACAGATTCTTTTTAAAGTGTGAAGATTACATGCCATATTTACATCGCCTGCCATTCCGAACTTTATTTTTGAACCCTACTTCTGGGAGCAAGAGTGTTAAGCCAAGCATGACAAGGTGTGAGGAGAGGACGACTGAACCATTGGTGAAATATCAATTCAAGGTACTCTTGATTCAACTCCTGTAGATATGTGCATAAACAAATTAATAAGATCAATTACATTTCATTAACTGGAAATAATTGTCTATTTTGTCGTAATTAATTTTAGAGCGTTGACTCAAGACACTTTCATATTAATATTGAATTTTCCATTATTATATACTTAAAAACCTGCTCAATAAATTGAGATGCATCTAAAGAATTAGTCTCTGTGTTAAATGAAAGATAAAAGGGTCAAGGCCCCCATGCAGGTATACGTAAATGTGACATCTAAGATTTGAAGTGATGTAGAAGCTGGTTATTAATGTGAGAAAGAGGCGTAGCTCCACTTCACAAAATGTGGCTTAACCCCATGAGTCTGCACCATTCGCTCGCTCTTTGATTCCCTACGGTTGTTTTTTCTCTCGAGCATTCATTCCTTGTGTGTTTGTGTACATATAAGGTGCAGAGTGTCTGTGCAATATGTATAAAGGGTAATCCTCTTTTGGACAGGGACCAGAGAAGGCAAGGCGCTCATCTTCACAGGAACTAATCACCCGATGCCGCCTGCTGTTTACAGAGTCAGTCTCGCCAGCCAAAATCAAATGCAAAGCCCATGTTAATTGCCTTAATGCTGCCTTCCCCTCAACCATGGCTTGGCATCAGCCTCTAGCACTAGGCCGCAAAATGGATTCTTTTCAATTCTTCACTGAATACCAAAGACAAAAGGGAGTTCCCACTCCTTAGGAATGAGGAGCCAGAATAAATTTTTTATCTTTTGTTATTTAAACCTGAACATAGTGAAACAGAAGTGTGGGAGGACAAATTAAAGTGGAATTTGGTCCATTATGAAGGGGGAAGGACAAGAAGTTCTAGAACTGGCTTTGGTCATCATTACACCCAAACTATTAGTCCCCCTCGAGTCTTATGTGTCAGGGTGGGTAATTGAGTCCATCCCTGTACAGCCTGCTCTAATGAGAAGCTGCAGGCCCAGGATTTCGCAAATTTCTTATATGCCAGGATGATATGTCAGGAATATCCACAGACTTGTATGGTACATATGCTAATGTATGACATAGTTAGGGCACTGTGGAGTCTTGTGGTATCACATTCCAAGACTTTTGATGTGTTCAGTGCCCCGACAGTCCACTGTGCTTCTGACAAATATACAGAAGTGGTGTGCACACATATCTAATATAGTTTATATTTGTGTTCCTGATCTGTTTTATTCCAACACAAATGATGCAGTGTGTGCCCTGTATACATTTTCTCCAATCAAATGAAACAACAACAGTTATATAAATATGGTCATTTTCACACTAAACCACTAATCTTAACCCTAAGGGTCAGTGTGAACGTGTTTATTTGGCCTAAAATTAGCCCTGGTTAACAGTGGAGGCTTTAACGGTTGACCCGGCTATATCACATTGTCAAATTGCAAGTGCAAGCGTTGGTTGATCTGCAAGTTGGAGGAGATTTGTCCACATTATGATGACTTGACCTGAGTTTACCTCGCTGTGTTCTGTTGCCCCAGTGATGATGTTACCAACAAGACAGCAACACAACTTGTGCTACAGCGATAAGAAATATCGCCCATCTCTTTTGATTTGAATCTTTTTGGCAGGTAATGAGTAATTATTACATGTCTGTGTTTCAAAGACACGGATTCATTTCAAAAATTAACCCAAGGGCTCATTGACAGTGTGAGAATGGTATGCAAGAGGTCTATTGTTAGAAATAACATGCTGTCAGAAATAAAAAGAGCTGGGGAGCTGCTGTCTCTCTCTCTTACTATTGCCAGTGGTTAACTTTAAAGGAGACATATCATGCTTTTAAATCCTTCCTTTTTACATATAAATCATACAGTTGTGGTCTATACAACGCGAAACTGCAATGCTTGGGTCTGAATTCCTCATTATTAGAGCTCCACAGGCCCCTTTTCAACCCCTTTTCTGATGTGCTTCTGAGAGCAACTCGTTTTGGGGCGGTCTCTTCAAATGCAAATGAGACACTTCATACCCCTCCTCCTCTCCAGGTTGCAGAGGTGACACTCGGTTCAACGTCACCCTGTTCGGCCATCTTTGTAGTTTGATAGAACAGATACAATTATCTAGCGGCGCAGAAACTTTATATTCACACATTATTTACAAAATGTCAATAACGGAAGATTTGTCCATCCAGCCATACATGTTGGAGCCAGAGTCGGACCCGGCGGAGCGAGATGAAAATGACGATGATGCACCTACAGAACAACGTCTTCATATGGATGTAACGCAATGGTGTGTTACTATATTTACACTAACTTCTCCATCCATGCCCACTACTACAATACTGCCTGTATTACAACGACTATTTAACACAGAAGTTACATTATAATCTAAAACGAGCACACAGCGCTAACATATGAAGACGGTGCAACTGCTAATGCTAACAAAACAATGACAGGGACGTCTTATCATCACACTTTTTAGCGTTATATACAGCTTACCGAAGTGCTCTGTTCGTCGTCTCCATAGATAGAAGGAACTGACCGCTCAATCAGACCAAGTCTTTCGGCAAATCCTTCTTTATACTGGCGGAGGTTGCTGAAGCAGTCATCCTTAAAGTGATTTGCGCACACAAAAATGACCTTACCCACAGATGTGGGTACATTTCTGTGAAAAATAAAACTCAACCAGGCACTTCGAAAAGGTTCTGATGCTGGGAGACGGTGTAACGAAGCTTGTGGGTTACTACATCCAACAACCGAACATTTCGACTTATCCTCTCGTAACTTCGGTTGGACTACAAAATCACAGCGAGAAACAAAAATGGCGGATTGCTCGAAATGTCGATGTCCTAATTTGGCAGTTCCGCTGAGAATACTGTGACGTCATTGTTCAAAAAACGTAATAGAGAATAGAAAAATCGAAACCGATCGCAAAATATGACCAAAACAGAATATAAAGATATCAACGGAGCACCTGAAGAGACTACTTTGAACTTTTCTGTACTTCTAAACACTCTAAATATACAACAAAATGCATTTAAGGGCTAAAAAAGTGGATTTAGCATGATATGTCCCCTTTAATGTTAGTTGAACCGTTTGTGTAAACTCAAACACGCCAAAATAACATGCAAGCGCCATCATATGACTTCCAGGTAACTGATGTAAGGTCAACATGAGTCCATGAGTGAGTGCAAAAAACATTGATGTCGTTTTCTTTTTCTCGCAGTCCGTGGATTTTAAATTCCTTCTCATGCCACACATTATCTAAGCAAAATGTTTCTGATGTGTTATTTTATTCCTGTCTCGTCCAGGAGTTCTGCGCTTCAGCTTCTGGTGAATTATAGAAAGTCTTGGCTAAAAGTTTGTTCTTGTTCTTGCCACTTCCACAAGTTTCTCCTTGCTTGCAGAGTATGTATCCAGTTTAAGTCATTAAACCACAGTCATTCATTTTCAATGTCTTTCAGCTCCAACACACCTGAACTAAATGAATGTGCCATCTTGAAGATCCGCAGAAAGTCTGATAATGAGCGACTCATTATGGTTGGGTGTGTTGGAGCATGACAACATGGGGGAACATGCAGAGCAGGAGCAGGAGTTCCCACATCTGCATTAGACTGTCCCACACAGTGCTGACAGCTTAAACAAAGTGTCACAACTTTACGGCAATTAAGCTATGTGCACATGTTGTGAAATCATGATTGAGAGCGGCAATTAAAGAGGCACAAGTTATTTTTCCTGGGACTAGTCAGTTTGTTTTTTTGTTTTTTTTAAGTGTCTTTTAACTGTGAACTAATACCTGTAATGCATTATTAGTTTTCAGTATCTTGCACAGCACTATACAATACAATTGTACGTCTTTATAAGATATATTTTCTATTTTGTGTAAAGAGTTTTGTCAATATTATAAATATTTATACACTTATATTATCACATACAGTATGTGGCATGATCTAACAAACAGGGCTTTTCCAGACTTGAACAACTTTTATATTAAGACCAGATACAATGATATTTACATAGTGAAATACAATTATCTACTGGCTGTCTTGCTCGTGTGACAGGACTTAGTCCAGCCAACAGGCGTTCCAGCACGGCCACTATTAAGGAACAAGGAGCAATAGCCCATTGTTTTTTTTGTTTTTTTATGTCATGTGAATATGCCTGTTGTCGTTTATAAGCCGAGCACAGCCAAACACTGCATGCTTTTCGTCACCCATTCCTTCTCAGTTCTTTCCTGCAACTACGATAAAATAATGATCTTTCTCAACCAAAGCAAATGGGTATAGGGAAATAATTGCCTGTTCAAAATGAAACTGGGCAATTCCTATGGGTATTCATTAACTAAAGTTATCCCAGGTATTATTCTAAATAAATAACACTGATAGAAAAATTGTATGCAGAATCTGCTTCGTCTGGATGTGAAGTACATCAGTCCCATTTCGGATTAATGACATATTCTTTCCAAGTGACATTTCCAAAATCATAAACCTGCATTCAGTGGAAATAAAGTCCCCCAATACTTTTTTAGGTACTTTGACCTCTTTGCTTCATTTACGCTGCCACCGATAAAGTTGGAAATGTCTTACATAGAACCCAGTCAAGCTGGTAAACGTTACATTTCACCCTCATGTGATTCTCATCTCCAGTGTGTCCGCCATGGGTCAGGAGCTCATCTGTCCTGAAGGAACAGCACAGCAGCTGATTATGATGGATTATGATAGATTCCTCCTTGACTGACCTCTGCAGCCGGTCACACCGACTTCACTGCATTACTACACATACCCACGCACATACATGAGAATATTGATACTTTGTAAAACACACTTTTCAAGAGAGAGATACTTTCATACAAAGACAAGCATTCATAGTCACACATACTGTCGACATACAGTGAGTTTAATTTAATATTCATATATGCGTATGTTATAAGAGAAGATTGAGGTGACTTTGTGGTGCTTGTAATTGCTTCTTTTGCAAGTTAGCTCAGATGAGTTACAGTGGGCGTGCTGAACCCAATTAACTCACTACAGATACACATGAAAGAACATAAACCCAATGTTAAAACAGGGAGTGGGGGCGGGGGTGGGGGTGGGGGGAGTTGAGGGGGGGGAGCAAGCCCCAAGATGGAAAACATCCCTCCCAGCGGGCCATTTGTTTTCATTTGGTTTGGTATCTTTAGTGGTGCTGTTCACAGCACTTTGGGCAGTGTGTCTCTGTCAGACCAGCCTCCATCCTCCACCCACAACCACCACACTGCATTCCATTACCGCAGATGGGACTCTTGTAGCGGCAGTGAAGAGAAATGAGGTGGACGGCGCTAATCGCTGGTGCAGACAGATGCGTGTTCAGTCACCTGGTCAACAAGCCGCTCAAGAAAATAGATGTAGAGCAAAGGCCATCAGAAACAATGGCTAAAGTGGAAGAATGTCCGAGTAGATGATGGTGATATTGACCTGAGGGAAAGCTAAAGTCAATCCATGTCGCAGCAGCTCTGGATGTGAGTCTGCATGTGGCATCGAGCAGCAGGAGCACTGATGTGTTACATGGAGGAGAGTAAATGGGTGTCTTTCATAACATGAGCCCAATGAAGCTTTTCTCGAGGCAGTGGGAGAGTACTTTTTCGCCATTACCATGACAACATGGAGGTCCAGTGCTCTGCGTAACAAAATTAAAAGTCTGACTAATGCAGAGGGTAAGTGTGGCCAGGGGAACCTGCTTTGCCAGCAAAGTAGAAATAAGTGGCAACCAGGAGACACAATGGATGGCAGTCAACACGGCAATCATGTTGGAAGAGCTGGAGATGAATTAATACTTCCTCAAACCTTTGTGGGTACACTCAAAGTCCAAAAAGTGAAGGTATTGAAAAGCACACTTTCCTCACACCTCAATTTCATGTCACACAGACGGCAGAAAGTAAGGAGGTAAAAAATTGGTCTTACTGGAATTACTAGCTGAAAAAAATAAAAAATAAAAAAAAATAAAAAAAATTGGTCACCTACTACTGTCATGACCTTTTTCATCACCCTTCTTGTCTTTTCCTGTCACGTTGCCTCTGTGTCTAAGTTGGCCTTTCACTGATAGCACATTGCCTGAAATTTCATTTGACTGACCTTTACTTACAACATCAGCTGCCACTGCAAGAACTCTTCATGCACCCTTTACCTTTTAAATCCAGGCCTCTCCATTTGGCTTATTACCATTTTGACTGATTTCAATTTGGTGCTGTATACTGTATATTGTATTATACAGAGCGACAGAGAGCGGACAGTACGGTCAAGGGCCAGTGGCACTCTTTTCCTCTCATCTGCATACTGTCAAAATAAACCTTTCCATTCATAGTGTCCCTTGAACCTCTTCTCCTTAATCTTGTGTCTCTATCTCACCTCTCTTTATTTCATGCTGCGCTCACCTTGTGCTCTTTCTCTGTTCCTCTGTCGCTCACTTTGCCCCGATGGTTGGCAGATATAGTTAATTCCCACTGCTTTTCAACCCCCGCAGTGACTCCATGGCCTGGCTACACAATTAGGAGCTCATTACTTTCTAATACACAGACTAGAAGATAGACACAGGCAGTCAGGACTTTTTTTGTCTTGTGCTCCTCTCCTCCATCATTTTATTCTCTCTCTCTTTCTCTCTCTCTCTCTCTCTCTCTCTCTCTCTCTCTCTCTCTCTCTCTCTCTCTCTGTCTCCAGGCACTATTTAAGCAAAAGGGTGCAATTTCTTTCCCTCCTCCTCCTCTCTCTTCTCATCATACCCGCCACAACAGTACAGCTTCTCCATGGTGCATAATGAGTTTGCATATGTTGAGAAGAATTAATAGGTCAATCTCTTTCTATAAAGTGTTATTTCTTTATCAAATTAGATATACTCGCAGCCCATATACCTCCAACATCTGAGTTTCTACTTAATTGTTTTCCCCCTATTTAGCATTAAAAAGCCTAAATGTTTTTCAAATGTTGTTCATCTGACTGTAGGCAGTGTGTTTTGAATCCTCTTCCTGGGTGTTTTTTTGACAACTAAAGCAGAGCGATAAGCATTTTGAGAGCGCCTCACAGGTGTAAGGCAAGGTCAGCTCTGGCAAATTCCATCTGTGGCACTGTTTGCATTATTTCTCAGTATCTGGCCGGCACTACTGAAATGCCAATTTACTCAGCAAGGGGTCTCGCAGCATAGCGGTGGATGAAGGGTGTGTGCTGTTTACCCGTGCATTCTGTGACAGCTGACTGAATGATGAAAGAGACGCAGCAGAGAGTTGGCATTTGGTTTTGTGCCACTGATGGCTCATGCAGGACACTGGAATTAATAGAACGGATGTTTGTTTGACAGGAGAAGTTTCCTCCTGACAACTGACGGGCACATACAAGTCTATAAGTCGATATTTGTTAGGCTTAAAGCATGTGTGCTCATTTTCGGCCTGTTTTTGTGTGTGCATGTCAAACAACACAGCTTTTTGTCAACATTTGAGCGGTGAGCAGCTTTCCAGTTCCAACATCTAAATCTCATTTTAGTCGCATCCCTCCTCCCCTCACTTCTTGCTGTGAAGGTAATCCCAAGGTGATGTTAATAGGCTGGGATTCTGTTGAAAATTGCCTCTGTCATCTCTGAGAGGATTAGATGGACAATTGCTTGTGTAAAACCCAAGTCGTTAAAGAAAAGGTTGCAACAAAACAACTTTTCTGAAAGTGCCTTATACCCACCTCTACCAGTAAACACCATACTGGATATTTTGTCCTCGCTATTGAGTTTGCATTGCAATGCTTTTATGTTCTGATCTCCATTTTAATGTAAAAGCAGATGGACTCATAAACAGTAAATATAAACCAATTTGCTAGTGTTATAGGCCCAATGTGATCTATGATCCCAGATTAATGGAAAACCAGTGTCTGATTAATGGACCATTATTTAGCCAATCTGGGCTAATTTGGCTAGTTATTGTTGTTAAGATTCAATAGCAGTAATTGCAAGGCTTCTCTGATAAAAGAGGCTGCGAAACAATCACATGTCATTAACTTATAGGTTAACGAAACACTTCATGTTGTGCTACTGCTGCCTGAGCACTGTGGGTGCAAGTTTGCATTTATACTTATGTTTGAATCAGCCTTTAAGTATCCACAGGATTACATAAACAGCTTTGTAAGGAATCAGTTGCAGGAGCGAATTTCTTATCAGAGCAAATCAGCTTCATGTAAAGAAGAGACAAATCATTTGTTTAGCTTATGAAGTGGCTTTCATAATACATTTTAAAGCCAACAATTAAAAGACTAAACTTTTTCCAAACATTTAATGTGTTGGCAATCAATATTGCACTAGTTAATGGTTACTTTTGACAGTATTCAGTCCCTATTCATGTAAAGTATTATCATGTGCAATAAAAGATTTATTGCAGTGTCGGAGTTGCAATTCAATTTATGACAAGTTCTGATTTTAGTAAACTTCTAATATGAAAAGGGCCACAAGGTGAAGTTGTCATTAACACTGATTTATTGGAGCATAAATGTTCTCTGTTCTGATCCGATGGCCTTTCTGTCAGGAGTTTGCATGTTTTTCTTTGCGTGTGTAGGTTTTTCACCAGGTACTCTGGCTTTCTATCATAATCCAAGGACATGTATGTCAATGAGTTATGGCAGAGGTCTTTGTGAGCCATGTGATGGATTAGTGATCTGTAGCCTCACAATTATCCCTAGTTTGGATTCGCTCCAGCTTTAGTGGGTGCAGACGGCAGATAATATGAAAAAATATGCCAGTCACATACATAAGAGAGATTTTATGATGCGAACAGTGAAATCTGTCTTCTTCACAGACGTTCCTAAACATTCAAAAGTAGCACGATGGAAACGGGCTGCCTTCATCTAAGAATTATGGAATAGGGGCACAGTGTCGTAATCCATCCTCAACCCTTTCCTCATGAAAAGAACTAACTGAGATAGGATGCCAAGCCAAGTCGTGCTCGGAGAATCAGCACAGCTCAGTACTAAGCAACTAAGAAACAATACACAGTTGCCTAATGTAATATTGTTATGTAATATATGTAGAGTCCATTTTCCTGCATTCTCACCTCATCTCATCTCAAAATTACATATTCAAAACCACTCTTTTGGTCTGATTAGCACATTGCCTCTGTCTTTGTCCCTGTCTTTGTTTTTCTGCCTGCTCGACTCTGGTGCTATTTCAGCCCACAGTTGTGCCATCAATAATGCAGCCTCTTTAACAAGGCCCGGGCTTTTAGGAGGATTTGCCTCCGAGTCACTGGGTGGTCACAACCTAGTGGAAAATAAAATCTTTGATTTTGTACTGAGACTAGAAATAAATCTGCTGCTGACAGACATGTTATAGCTTTATTTATGTCGTTATCAAGGCTGTTTCCTTTGAACCTTGCAAATGCTGCAACAGTAGAAGGCCGAGATGTCAGTGTCTGGCTGGAGATATGTGATACTGATTGGTTGCATCGCTGCTGGCAAAAAAAAAAAAAAAGGAAGCACAAGAGAAAAACAGACAGAGACAGTTTCTATTCCTCTTGCATTTATTTTTTTTTTTTTACATTTTCACACATAGATAAAGAATTGTGAAACATTAAAAACACCAAACCACCTCATGCTGTGCTGTGAGTATATCTTATGAAGCAAAGCCCATGTGGTGCAGTCTGCTTAATTTTGTGTGGCGCATGTGGACTAAGATTAGTTACAAGTGATTTAATTCAGGAAATATGGGCTGTTTGTTTTTTGAATAATGGTCTTGGAAATTATGGCTTTCTCGCAAAGTCTGTGATAAAGCTTCAAGCCATAGGAGGCGAGACAATGTACATTTATTCAGAAATACTAGCTGACATAAGACTGTAGATCCATGGTGGAAAAACAGTCTATGGATAATGTGCATGCTGAGATAATGATTGTTTTCTGTTGCTGCTGTATTACATTTGTTTATAGAAAGCATTATATCACAATATAATGACTTTTTGGGGCTTTGAAGAGAGCATTACATGCTCTCTTCAGTTGACATACTATAATGAGTCTGTCTAATATTAAGGAATAATCACCTATTGCCTTACTACTCAATACATTTATTTCATTAAGCAGCAAAAACAACTGCATTGATGGTTACTAATCCACTTTTCCCCTCACAGGGGACAAGCTTGTGGTCCATTGTTTGTTTCTCTCCGGATGCACACAGAGGGATTTGGCTGATAGGCCACCTATAGAGCGAGCTGTCCAGTGCTGTGGCGGATCCAGCTGAGAAATAATCAGTGGATGGCACTCAAGAGTTCTCTAGGATGTCCTTGGACTCCTTCTCTCAGTTCACTTGCCTTGGTCTGCCACTTTTTTTTCCATGTTAGACACACAACTGATGACAGTTATTGCTGTCACTCCTTTTATTTATTTTTTTATTTTGGGATATTCAAACAAAATAATAGTTTCTCAAGATTCCTTGCAGGCATTTACTTCCAGTGCCATGTGGATTTTCACTTTTCACCAAAAACTCTAAAACTATGTGAATATGCAAATATGAGGATGCCTCTTTGCGCAGTAGGATGTCATGTCACACCCACACTCACTGCAGTGCCACTGGTGTGATTACACTTTGAACAGCACATCCTCTCAAACCACACACTGGATCCAAACATCAAGTCAAACTGCAGTTTTTTTTCTGAGTGAGTTTCTTGACTCTGCATTGTGATTCTTTCGGTATATAATTCAGCAGAATGAGTGGGTTGGAGAATTTGTATTTCAAATGTGTTCATTTCCTCAGGATATTGACACACACACACACACACACACACACACACACACACACACACACACACACACACCTCAAGAACATGTTTAATTACAGCTGTGTGGCTGCTTTCACATCCTCCATAAACAAAGAAGTGATGCTGACCAGATTGGAAGTCGATACATCTCTATTACTCATCCTTGAAAATGCAAAGCACTTTGGACTCAATTAAAAATGACAAACATTGCTGCCGTGCAGCTCTGTCACAGTCTCATTGTCTAACTTTTACGATAATCATGACAGAGATTGCATAGCAGTGGCTAAAGTTGTGTATTCTGAACCATCACTGCAGAGAGAGAAACTTTTGCTCTCTATTCTGGCTTTCTCTGCAGCCTCACTGGTAATTTTTTGGGAACTTGCAATAAATGATAGAAACAAATCCATGCTAAACAGCTTTTGTCACACATTTTCTGCAAGATAACTTGCACAACAATGCTCTGTACTTTGCTAAAGCCAATAAAATCATGCTGAATTATTGTGGTGATATTTTTACCAGCCGAGAACACATCAATGCCTTATAAAATGTATGAAGGCGGTAAAACAGCTGCAGGAACTCTTTTACTGTGCATCAGTTATGATCTAAGGAAAGACTTCTGAAACTTTTACTGCCAGCTCTTTGGTTTGTGCTGCATTTAGACTGCGCTGTGTGGACGGAAACCTACTTTTCAAACTTGGTCCATGTGTTTGGACTAAGAGACTGCATTAATGTGGGGGGGGCATTTTGTTTGGACCAAAGTTTTATGAGCAAACCTTCAGATATCAACCCAGTGGTGTTGCCACAAATGTAAAGTTGTTCTACAGCTGTTTCATAGCTGCTATTCTGCAAATAATAATACATTTTTGTTCTAATACCAAGCTTGCCTTAAGGCATGATTGTGTTTTCAAACACCAAAAAAGAAAAAAAATTGTAAAAATCCATAAGACCTACATTTATTTTTGTCACCCATTTACAAGTACACAAAACTGTTTCATTTTTAAAATGTATCTGTACCACACAAGCTGTATCATGTCTCACTGCAAGGTCCATAAGGGGTGTATCTTGCTCTGGAGGGTTTAAAATGTCACATCTTACTTGTGTTATTTGTGTTCATATCGCTAGTTGTGAAGGAAATGCTTATGTAACACTGTTTTTCAAGTTTATTTTGAATGTCATGTGAAATAGGAAGGACACAACAATATTTTTTACCTCGCTGACTATTAAGGTTGTATCATAAAAATAAAAAAAAGCATCAATTTGCTCTCTTCATGGCAGCATCTTGCTTCTCAATATTTTTTACTATCTAATAAAATTTAAAAAATTGGAAAAACCCAAAAAACTACTCTAAGTCTTCCTCACTCCTAAAGTCTCAAAATCTCCACATACACACTTACATTTCCTATCTCAATAATTCTAATGCTTAACATAAAGTGTGTCAATCCCTCCTTGGTATATCTGTACTTTCGGGGTTCAGGTTTCCACATCATATTTGCGTTTGCCGAGTTTGATCCAAACTATTTGTGAAGTCACGGAATGCATCCACATACTCCCTAAAATACGATTCAGTGAGCACGGAAAAACTTTCCGCCCTTCAGCAGATGAATATGAAAACAGCCTTCTACTTTTAAACTCTGCTCATACATCATTTGACACAGTGAAGCTCAAAAACTCAGCCGCAGGAACAAGGGAGGAAAAAAACAAAACAAACCCACTGTTACGAGTGCAGGGGCGCTTTGAACAAGACAGGTCAACAACATTATGTAAAACACTTAATTTTTCAGAGGAAGTTGGGGTGAAGGGAAAGGACATTTATGGCCGCACCACCTTGCTGCAAGCTACGTTCAGTGTTAGAAAGGACCTTGGAGTTTTGTTGATTTTTGGGGTTATTTATGAGCCAGTACTGACTAGTAATCCTGAGCTGTCAACAAATGTTGCATTTCAGCAGCTTTGTGTGACAAAGTGTAAACATGGCATTATTGGGATCATTGAGACAACACAGACAACTCTGAAAAAGGTATGAATTCTGGTAGAACAATGTTTTTTAAACATATAGCAAGTAATCAGATACGGGATTCATTCATTATTCTCGAATTCGTAGCGCATGCTCAAAGCTACTTACTAGAACCAAAGTGCGCATGAGCAGTACCAGCAATCTGAGAGACGTTCAGTTTTTCTTGTTCACGTGGAGAAAGTGACGCCGAGTACTGTTGTCGTGTGAACGAACACCCAAGAGCCCCAAAAAACTTTGTGATTTTCGCTTGTAGACGTCATATAGATGAGCCTTTTGTTGAAAACCAAAGTTTATAATATTATAATATAGTATTCTGAGACTTGTGGGGGTTTTATTTCAAAGTTTATTTCAAAGTTTACCGTTCACCTTTAAGCACTCCGCTAAGTTCTGCTCTGTGGATTGAAGCAATGTATAACAAAATAACCCAGAGCTGCTCTGACCTCTCATATCCATCTTGCCCTGCTTTGGGAATCACAGAAGCTGTTGCAGGAAGAAGACTTACTCATAGCTCGTTTTCTCTTGTGGAAAAAGTCTTATTTTTAGAGTGTTCTGCACATTAAAAGGAGCTCAGTGAAGATGTCCCACATATTGAGTAAACCAGTCTCCTATCAAGTCAACAATAATCTTTGACGAGGAGTATGGGAATCCAGCAGTGGATACACGTCAAATAGGAAGCATATAGGACAGCAGCAACATGCATGCATGATCAGTGAGAGCATTTCCATGTTTCTGACTGTGAGGAGCTTGATGCTAGACTCAATTGTATGTTGTGCTCTATATTATAGATTCAGATTATTATTCTTTTTAAAATAACTAAATGTCTATATTTCTTTTCTGAATTATGAATTGACAGCATGCAACAGCAGCCATATGCTAACCTCCTTCATGCAGTTTGATGCTAAGTTTATTTACAAATTTCCATATTTTACACCCAGCTTCTGCTGAGATTCACGTATCTTTGAGTCCTCATGAGAGTTTGTTCTTATTTGTGTTTGGAAAATCTAAAATGACATGCATAATTATTCTTAATTTTCCTGTCAGTGATAGTTTTCCCACCTCGTAGCACTATTAGATGGTCGTGATATGCATCCATCTTATATACCTTTTTATCCGACTTATGCATGTTTTTGGTTTTATATAGCGCTTAAAGACACTTTACATTGCATCATTCACTCCGTATTCAATGGTGGTAAACTACATATGTAGCCACAGCTGCCCTGGGGCAGACTGACAGATTGCGCAGATCGGCCCCTCTAACCACTCACTGCTTTCACCCAGGCAGTTTTGGGTTCAGTGTCTTGCCCCAAGGACACTTTGGCATGTCGCAGGCAGAGATGGGAATTGAACCTGCAACTTTCCGATTGGGAGACGACCCCTCTACCAACGCACTACCAACCGAGCCATGCCGCCCCCACTAGGCCAAGAAAACCCATGAAAGGACCCCAACACAGAATCAACCATTGCACTACAATGCTGCACTAATGTTATTTATTCACTTCAATTAGATAATAAGAAATATCAACATGTGTTCTTTTTGTGAATATTTTAATATGATAATACATTACTGCCCTGTTATATGCATTTTTATACAAAGGCCAATATAACAGAATGGACACACGCAAGACCTTTCAGTTCATTTGAGTGCATTATGTTAAGCAAGCATTATCAGTCCTGTGGGGTGTAAGATCTGTTTAATGACTTTTGATTTAGCTGTCTTTACAAGCCCAATTGCATTCTAAAGCTGTTTTCGCTCAGTATTTTCTTCATCAGGTATTCACTGAGTTATTGACTGATGTGAGTGAGCGCAGCATGGAGCGAATCTCCCTTCCAGGGCAGGCTGACCCCTATTTAGCAAACACAATATTTTATGTCTGTTATTCATCTAATTTATGTATGCTGTTTTTAATTTCAGCTGTATAATTTTTCCAACTTGCACTGTGCTCTTCTTACATTCGAATTAAATTATGTTTGAACTGGACTGTTACTCTTTTAGCTTTAATTTGTGACCAACTCACACTGCAAACAAAATCAAAACATTGCAGGTTGCGAAGCTGATGGCACCTCAGTTCAACTGAAAAGGAATGGTAGCAAATGATTCGCCCTCAAATTCTGAGAAGACTAAAAGCATCTCACAGAGTGAAACTAACTGGTTTCATATTATTCTATCTTGCTGTCTGTTTCTATGCATGACTGCTCTTTTCTCTATCTCCCCCCCATTAAGGCCTTACTTGCTCTGTTGCTCTGTGCTTATGCTACCCTGCCCGTGTGTGTGTCTGTCTGCAGGGTGTCTTTAATTGATGCAGTCCAGGTTCTTTACACTTGTGCTTATTTATACTGGATGCTTCAGTGAGCCAAAGGAACAGGAGGGAGCATTTTTTCCTCTCTCTGGGAAGTTCTCTCTTCTCTTTTTTTTCAGAGATACTCATGCACACACACACACACATGCACACACACAAAGAAAGATAGGGCTAAATCACCTCCACCCCCCACTGTGTATCACAGCCTCCAGCTTGTGCAGCCGGCCCATTAAGAGTCTTGCGTAATTGAAAAATAAGTTTCTATCCTTGAGCCTGGAAAAGCTAGTTTTTATTCAGAGCTAGGCCGTATTGATTCACTCCTCCCTTATCCTCCAACACAAGCAGACCTTGCTGTCCATGTTTGTATTGACATTATCAGGCAGTAAAGTAACTCGGCCTACTCTTTTCAGCTCCAAACAGAATTTCACATAATTCACTTGAGACTCTCTCCACCTCCCCCAGCGCGGTGGACAAAAAAGCTTGTCTTTAGGGAGGGTTGAAAAGGAGGGGCTTTCTGTGGGAAGCAACTTTTTTTTTTTTTCCATTCTCTTTCCGGAAAGCTCAAAATCTCTCCTCGATAAACATTTTATTGTGACGCTTCCCCCAAAGCCTCTGTTTTACCTTGACTCCAAGTCTCGCAAAGTATACAGAGTCAGACCAATCAATTCTCGTGTGCTGTTTCTATCCGTGGCTCAACCTTTTACCCAGAACTAATCAATGCAGGTTAGACATCTAAGCCTGCTGAGGAAGATGAGGTTAAAACAGCAACAGCCAAGCCAATAGTCATCTCAGATATAGATTTATATCACTGACCTTTCATGTGCAGAGCAGAGGGAATAGAACTTGCTTAGAGCAGCTATTACTGGGAATCCAAGGGCAGAAAATGATGCTACTGTCCACCTCGTTTTTATTACCTCGCTGCCTTTTTCTGTCATAAATGTGCCACGAGTCCACTTGTATCTTCATTTTCCTTTTTCTTTTTTCACTTGCCTTTTGCTCCACCTTTGTCCCTGTGTGATGTCAATGTTTATATGCTACCTCCCACATACGGTTGGTGAACTCCTCGTGGCATCTTTCCGTGCTCTTCTGCTAAACAGAGCTGCCCTGCCTCAGTTGAGTGTTAAGAGTATCATCCACTGTGGCGCTGCCAATAGCACATCCCAAGGTCGAGACAGACCTTCGGTGGTCTTACAGAGGAGGTGAGGCCATTGATATGCTTCAAGGTTTATTAAACTTTCAATAGGTACTGTCAAGAGTAATATAGATTTTATTACCAAATTAGCTGTGCAATGTTAGGATTGCGTACTGGCATTTGGCGTGAAAATATTCATAAGACCTGGAAGACAGTAGCAGATGCGGGTGGATTGACCTGTCTTTGCATATTCAGCGAATTGCTCGGGGTGCTCCAAAGTTTCCAGGCTGCCATTTCCAGAATCATTATGTATGAAGTGTACCTATGGAAGATCCTGGAATGAAAGTTGGAGGCTTGCCATTTATGCATTGACCTGATTTTTGCTTGTTCAAATGGGCAACTCAAGTCAAAGATGATGAATAATTGACAAGCCTTTTAAGAAATTGTGGGCGCATGCAACTCAGAGCTTTCTAGTTACATATCTACAACATTTTAATTCCACATGAGTGTTTGCATGTTGGCCCAAAGAGATTGGTTTTTTTCTTCTAAGTTTATGCATTTCTTAATGTCAAACATAACCCAGAAATGTCTGTTTTAGTTAAAGAGGTTATTTGTATTCTTCCTTTTTAATCAGTTACTTATATTCACCACAGATCATATATATCTTTGGAAACCAGGAAATATAGAATGCATGTCCTTCCTTGCTGCACTGTTTTAATAGAGTCTGACAATGTCATACAGGTAGCAAATCAGTTATGGCAAAACACAGTGACTGGCCTTGGGTCTTAACAAGCTGTAGGATTTAGAGTACTTACACTTTACTCATTGTGCGCACAAGTGGTCCACATTGCATAGGTTCTCTATTTTATTTGCCATATTCTTTTGACTGATGAATAGTGGTCACAGAAATCCTGAATAACATTAGCAACATTTACGTGATCACTTCCATCTTGGCTCAGTCCGATAGCAGTTTGTGACAAACGCACATGAACTCCCATCCAGCTTTACCCGGAAGCCAGCCAGTATTGAAGAAGGATTTGTTATCTAGTTTTATCAAGCTCATTGCATTTCTTTTTTGTGTTTCTTTTGAAGATGCAACACTAAAGAAACAGTGTCCGTGTACGGAGCATGGGCCGCTTTATTTGCATGGCTGTGTTGACTCCTATGCGCAGCCAAGACCATTTTCGGCTTCGACAGAGGGAAGCAAACTGATTTGCCATTTGCATGGACTCTGATTGGATGAACCGGATAATACAACCTGGTTCAGACAGTCAGCAGTGTTTATATAATGTAATGGTAATCAGAATAACATTTAATCAGATGATTCCTGGTACATGTAAATGTAGCTATTGGGTTCATGTTGTAGTGCAGCGTAATGTGTTTCTGTTAATAATTTATTGATTCTAAATATAGTATTCAAATCTAATTCAAAAGGAGAAAAGCCATTAAAATAGCATGGTCGTTTTTCCCAAACAGCTAAAAATGTAACTAAATCATTTAAGCATTACTTTCTATTTTCCAGGTAAACGTTTGAGGCAAGATATATTTACATATTTATAGATCTGGATTTATTATTGCGAAATATGGAATTGATTTATTTAAAAAAAGCATCCAACAAGGTAATTTAATCTTTAACAATATAATCTTAGCTGGCATCACATTGGTTCTCTAATTGCACATCAGTTAGACTATAAATTAGCATGAGGCTGTGAAACATTACATCTGGGATTGTTTTGCCTTTAGAATATCCCAGATTGAATTTCAGTATTATTCAAGGCCACTGGGAAATTAGGCCTGTGTTTATGATCAGAGTTGATTTCTATTTCAAATTATAACCAAGGTAAGAGGTACTCTCTGCAAAGAGTGCGGGCGACGGCAGCTGAGCTAATATTATGGAAAGAGAAGGATTCACCCAGGGTGAACGACTGAAACTTTATGGAAGTGGTGCAGACTGAAAATGCAAATGCTAATTTAAACAGTATCCAGCTGACGTCTCCACACTGCGAGATTGAACAGCCTAAACGGGCATTTAGTGGACACAGACATGATGGAGGCTGATGAACAGGAGGCAGACTATGGGTGTGCAGAGGCAAGGATAGTATAGTCAATATTTACTCTGAGTAATTGGTCCACACTTCCCTCAGCAAGACACACAGACATCCCTCGTCATCCCTGTCTTATCTCCTCTGCCGTGTGACCACAGTTGTACACACAATGTTGGACCGCTAGGCCTCGAGCCATCCACAACATAATGGTTAAAAATATATGAGAGGACGGAGTAAGGCACTATGCATGGGCACGGTTGTCTCCATTAGTTCTGTCCAGGTCACCTTGGGACTGTAGCAGTGCCCATGAGGAAAGTGCAGCGACTTATTATTGTGTTTCTCTCATACATATTTCTGTAATGAGCTGTGTAGCTACACTTACTGTGGTAATGAGGTGTACTTGTTCGTTAGCTCAGTGGCAAACCACTGTAAGCATTTCGGCTTATTGCGGCATCGGTGGAGTGACAAGGGCGTTGGGATAAGATGTGTTGAGCTTGCCAAAAAATGGACTCACAATCTGGATGCAAGAAGCGCTGCCTGCAAAAGGTTTGCTGTTGGCGGTGTCATAGACTCGTGGGAAAAGATGAGCTGTCTGTCAGCCATCTTTCTTTTTTGCTTTTTTTGGCCATCTCTCAAACACAGTCACTTGCACGTGCACGCGCGCGCGCACACACACACACACGCGCACACACAGAGTCCTTTCTCCGTCCTTTCATGCTCTCAAAGCAACTTTCCAATTAACCTGATACTCCAAGCAGTCAGCTCTTTGAAGTCATTTTACATGGTTCCCCTCAGCTCTGCCTTTTGTGTGGCTCTGTATTCATATTTGTCTTGTTTGTTGTCTTTTGGAGTGAATTGCATGTATCTGAGTGCTTGTTTTTTGGTCTGTGAACGCTTTTGAAAATTTCTTAGAGAGGTATACACTAAGCCTGATGTAGTAAAAAAAAATTTCAGACGAGCTCCATTTCTTTAAATAGAGCACTGTGTTGGAATGGGATTGCCTCCAGCGCCCCATCGCCCTGCATTGCATGAAGTTGTATCGAAGATGAACGGATTGAACGGGAAAGCGTCCTACTAAAAATTTGCTTAGTGCATGTCAAGCACTAAAGCCTAGTGTATGTTCGATACAACACAAATGGCAATCTGCTGCCTCAATACCACTGTGGACCTTTTAAAACTCTGCATTGAGGTTGTACGTGCTGCAAAGTCTTGAAGCTGCCCTCTTCTGGACCTCCATGAATCTTCTCTGATGTCTTCCCCACCTCCATCTCATCTGTTGTCCAGTGTATCCAAGATCTCACCGCAGCACATGTCCACACCGTCTCACTAGTTTGATCACTAAATTATTCAACCTTCGCTGTCCCTCGGATCATTTCAGTTTCAGTCATATCCAACCTGCGTCATCCAGCTCCACTGCCTCTAAACCAGGGGTTTCAAAGTTGTTTTAATTCAGGGGCCACATGCAGCCTTGTTTCATCGCGAGTGGGCTGGATGATAATGACCTTTAAATTTTAGCATCAAATTTTTTCATTGTTGTGGCTTAGAGTACAGGTTTGAAAAATGTTTACGTTTTTGCAAAACGTTAGCACCAAAAATGACTTCGATCTCAAGGGCAAGCCAAATTTGATTGGATTTTATGATACAAAATACAGTGCAATATCCCAAACCCTTCTCCTACAACTGTTGCATATTGCATCCTTTTCATAGCAGTACACCTATATCTCAGCTTTAGTCTCAGCGTTGTGTTATGTCCACTACTTGAAGAAAACTGTGTTAAAACGTTGATGGTTTCTTTGCAATTTTTACAATTTTCTTGGTGACTCGGCAGGCCAGGCTGGAGCGTCTCTGGGCCAGTTTTGGCCCACAGGCTTTATATTTGATACCATGCTTCATGATAGGTCTCACTATTGTTTTGTAACCTTTGTTCCTATTGTTATAAATCCAATGAGAGATGTTTTTTTTTTCGATTGACTAAACTGTATAACAGTGTTTATTGCACGGCTGAGAGAACTAATACATTCTCATGGATTTCTCTTGACGCTTCCCTTTTACCTCTCAACTTCATCTTTGTATATTGCAAAAGACAAAAGAGGTGTTTGCATCATCCCCATTGAGAATTAAAAGGGTCGTTCTGTCTCATTTAAATACAGATCCATACATGGTTTCCAGTGCCAGCAGTGTTAAAAGGCATCAAGAGCAGGATGATGTCAGAGCAGATTATTTCTATGTGTCAGATACTTAGTCGTATTCTGAGAGCCCGCTCCATTCACCAAGTGAATATCAACTAACTGTGGAAAATGGGATCTTTGGATATGAATTCACAGAATCTGAAAAGACCATTCTGTGTGTGCTCTAGAACTCATGTGGTGTCTCTGTAAGGATTCATATGAGAAAACAAACCTAGTTTTCTCTGCGGAAGCGGTAAGATTTATTTTGAAATTTCGAAAGAATTGACAGCGAATCGGCACCTTAAATATCACAACAGTGTGACATGAATCACAACAGGGAAACACTGGAACTTTGGCGACATTGTTTTATGTCCTAACTGCTGTTTTATTACCGTTTTCCTCATTTTCACATCACTGCGCTTTGTGGACAAAGAAAGGGGGCTCTGCTTTTCCCGGCCGCTTATTGTTCTTGTAAACCACTCTGTCAGTGAAGATGTACTGGTCCAAACTCTCTCACAGCAGGTTCACCTTCTGCCTATTGCTCACAAGTATAATGAAGTGGCTCACCAGTCGGACCCAGTTCCAGCACTGCAGTGTAGAAATGCTCCCCAGTCTATCGAGAAACCCTCATTACTGCCACATAGTTTTGTTTACGAGCTAACCTGCTCACCACAAAAAGTCAAACCTCAGCCAAAAGGCCATGTTTCACATTCCAGCCCATTATCCTGCAGCTGCACTGCGTCAACGCCGAATGCCCCAAACTAATTCACGGCGCATGCTTCTGTGTGTTTATTTCAGGTCTATGCTTGTGTATCAGTGCATCAGTGTCTGAGGTGTATACAAGCTTTGTTTGTATACACATGGAGTGATTTTTGGTGTTTGTATCCTTATCTCTCCTGTTATGATATTGCCCAGCTCTAAACTAAGACTTTCACCCACTATACTGTTAACACTGAATAACCTTTTTCCGCATTGGTATTCATGAAGTCGTCATCTGTTTATTCTCCTGTAGATTGATAGGACTTTTCCAATAAAGCCTAGTCTATAATATTTGTCCACCTTCAGAGACAGGAGATATTCATGGTTTTCTATTTTTGGCTGGAATTATTACTGTCCCTAAAATGCAATATACCCCAACCTGTTTGATGACTTTCCTTATCGCTGTGTCCCTTCATGTGTTCATCATTTCAGAGAGCCAGCTGCTTCCAGGGAACAACTTCACCGCAGAGTGCAACAATCCTGGAAACTTCATGTGTGGAGATGGGAAGTGTGTCCCGGGCGGGTGGCAGTGTGACGGATTACCGGACTGCTTTGACAAGAGTGACGAAAAAGGCTGTCGTAAGTTCCAGCTCGGACCCTCATTATCTTTGTTTTGAAATCCTCGCAGTGCATTTAAGCAGTGAAGCTCGATGTTGTGTTCACAGTCCCATCAAGTTTTGAACACCTCTCATTCTCAGGCTGCAGTTCTGCTCTTTTCTCTGTCCACGGACACGGCCGTAAGGCCTAGTTAAACCTAATTCTCTGCCAATTTAAATGAACCTCCCTCCTCAATCCTCCAATTTCTCTCCCCCACAGCGAACACCCATCCTCCCCCTCCCTTGTTTCTTGGCCCCATTTTAGCATTAGGTCAAGACTTAATATCATCAAAGCAAAGGCCGATTGCCTCTGTGTGCATTAATAGTGGCACATACATAATTCTACTGTAAGGCTACAGTAATAGTTCACTTTTGATCCCCACATTTAGTTGGCTTTGATCTTTTTGGTCTGCTGCGCCGCCTTTTCTCCCTCCCCTTCTCAGCCAGAGCTCCACATAAAGATTGGATTGTTGATGAAGATTGAGTTTGAGGCTCTGCCACAGTGCATTGAGACCCCCCCTATTCCCGACATATTCGTCTCTCTCATTGCCTCACCCTCCTGTTTTCACTCCACTCTGTGCCTTCCCAATTTATCTCATCTGATGATTTTGGACTTTTGGCTCGTAATTTGCTTCGCAAAGGCTTGTTTTCAGTCTTCTGCAGCAGTTTTCTTTTTCTTCTGACCAAGCTAACACTCAGCCAAGAAACAAAAAAATTCCCTTTTTTTTTTTTTCTTCCCCTTTCTGTCACCTCTTTTCTGTTCCCCATCTTCCCCTTCTCAAGTAACTTCTCTTACTGTTCTCGCTTGTTGGCAGCTCGGGGAACAGGCAGGCAACTCGTCACAAAGTTGTGTCCCAAAGCACACGCACGCACGCACGCACACACGCACGCACACACACACACACACACACCCTGGATTGCTAAAGCTTTACAGTTATCAGTCATTTCTGCCTGGTCATTAACCCTGCATATGCAAAGCAAATAACGACAATATATTAGACTCTTTTCATTGTGTATACCTCTGCCAGACATACTTGCTTCTTGTTTATTTCATTAATGCAACCTACATGGACAAGTTCTGTGGCCCAGATTCTCATCACTCAGTGACCTTAAACTGTCAACAGCTGTCAGACCTGCAGAAAGAGTATTTGGATGCACTTGGAATATTTGCATCAGAATTTGATTTATTCAGAGCTCATATTTTACCAATCATGCTGCTGAATTTTAAGTTATTTGTTGGAAAAACTTTCACTCTGGTTTTTTTTTTTTTTTTTTTGCCCATGATTGCCATTGTTTCGACTTTATTGTGTTTAAGATTTTTAAAAAAACACCAACAAAAAAAATATCACACGGCATCACAGTCAGCTTTCCTCTGTTGTCTGAACACTATTTATGTTTGTGGTAGACATCTACATTATCTGTTCTGGCATAAGTGGGCCTTATTATCCTCAAATAGAAGGCTAGTTGTCAGTCGATATCTTCGGTGACTCCTCCATAAAAATCCCAAGACAAATCTCTGGCTCCATTACGGGCTGTGCAGAGACAGACAGACAAGACAGACAGATGGCGGGATGAGAAACAAGGGAGTAAAAGAGGGAGAAGCGGCCGGAAGGAGGACTCATTACAGTGGCTTCACCAGGAGTTCTGTCTGCGTGTATATTATCTGAGGAAAACACAATGCCTGGAAACAGTGAGACTGCAGCATTGGATTCTCTGCGAGAAGATCATAATTAGTCGTCCCCCTCCAATAAAACCCACACGCACTCTCGGTTATGTACATATTTAACAAAGTGTGATGGTGGATTTTCTGTAATGGAAGACAGTTTGTTGACTGAGCTTACTCCCCTTCTGTCAGAGAACTACATGATTAATGTGTTCCAGTGCAGACTCCTCAGCAAATCACCCTCATTTTAAATGTGATCTTGCCATCAGACTGACTTTCTTTACCTTTCTATACCCAGATATCACATAGTGTATCTGATTATGTCTGACCACTGTTCTTTCCAATCACAGTCATTACCGTGGAGGCAGAGCAGTGTTGACCACTGCAGGATATTAAATTTCCTCCCATCTTGAATATGAGACGATGGCTTCAGTCAGGAAGCTTCCTGGAACATGTTCTATATTGTGCATTCGTGGGAAAATTTACATATTTCATACATCATTTTTAACCATCCTCTCCATCCATATGAAGTACCTGGAAATGCACTGAAGTAATGTTCAACATCGTTACGTTTTTTGCAATCCTCCGCCTAGACATAGGCATTGGCAGTGCGTTGTCAGTGTGCATACTCAATGATTTTGTGTGTAATATGCCTATAATATACACAACTCTGGTACATTTTGCTGCAGCCTGTTTTTACCTCCTGCACTAGCACTAAAAGACAGCTGCAGAGTAGATCCTCTGTAAGCTTGTGTTGTTTAGCCAGCAGATCAGGCTGAAGTGGGTGTTTCAGATCCAAGAACTTGGAGCCTGAAATAAAGGTCACTGGTGGTGACATCTCTCTAGAGTCCTATTAATGAGAATTTTGGTTATGGGAGGGAAAAAAAATAAACAAATAAGGTCAGTTTTGACTCAAAACTTAAAATCTGTAAGGTAAACATGCAAACATACTTTTTTTCTAAATATGTCAGAATTCTGCAAAGCACTAAAAGCACTCCCAGTGTAATATGGTGCAATCAGTCCAATTAGTGGAAAAAAATGATGCAAGACAGATCCACCCACACATGAACTTGAGATGACACTTGGTTTTTTTGATTTTTATATCCTTACCAGCAGTTAACTTCTTTCTGCTTTTTCTTTCTTGACCTGACTTTAATTTATTTGAGTATTACCCGTAAGTAAGGAGATTTGGAGGAGAATCATGCAAACCCAGGCTGCATCTACTTGCCTCAATCTATTTATTGTAATTGTGTCCCAGCTTGTTCTGCCTGACAGGCCAGGAATATTCTCCCGAATAGCCAAGACTGTTTATTCACTTGGAAACGACAGGCTTCTATTTTCCTCCAAAATTCTGCTGCTCGCTTCTAGTTTGTTTGTTCTTCCGGTCGCCTCCAGCAAAAGGGTCAACTTGAGTCATGTAAATCTTTTTAGCTGGCTTTTAAATAAAAGTACAGGCTGAGGGAGAAAGGTAATATCTCCAGACAAAGTCTTATTGCATTAAAGATGCAGCTTATTGTATTACTGTACTGCCCTGTGAGAGGCCAGGAAACCCGACGGTACAGATCATTTTTATCAATCCTTTTTTCTTTTTTCTTTTTTTTCTAAGGCACGCAACCACTATCTATTGTGAATTCTTAGTTTATTTGTTTTTTAAACCCCTGGCCTGTTTGGCAGCTTAGGCAAACAATATTATTTGATTGAGAGCCTTCCAGTGTCAGAACAGTTTTCGCTCTTGCAACAAGAAGAGATTTTGATCTCCTCCTGTTGCTGCCTTTATTGGAAGCTGGGGACAACATACAATACCCTTGTTAATGCTACATATATACTATTTACAATTATCCCACCAATTCAGACACTTCCCAACCAATGTTAGATTAAACCAACCTGAGCAGCACTGTCTAGATATTAACTTATATACAGAAGTACATGATTTTGACAGTGGAACAAATGATGGCAGAAAACAAGCAACAATCTTATTGATGAGGAATGGGAATTTTAGAATCAAGAGTGTTGAACCAGGTTTTTGGTGGTTTTGTTGGGATCATTGAGAAGGTGTAATTAATTTTGGGCAGAAAGTATTGTTTATTTGTTGAGGGTCAAAAGTGATTTTACCATTTTGAGTTTTAACTGAGGGGATTTTACATTTTTCTTTATTTCATTTTAACTGACTGGCTGGGAATTTGCTGGATTTATTGCCATTCAAAGTTCTCCAAGCATAATCCCCGCAGTTGAAATTGTATTTTACGTTCAATTATTTTATTCAAATCTGGATCCTTAACAAAAGGAATCAGCACACTGTTGAATCAGCTGACAATTTGCTTTCACAAGGTGATCATCAAACTGTTCTATTCAACATAAAGGAGTGCAGCTCAATATGTCAGCCAGGTGTTTCAGTCATTTCTGCCATACCACATGCATCTATTGAACTACTGAACCAACTATTGTAGTACCTGTGCTCTCTTTTTGGGTGTTGCATTGGGAAAATTTGTGGATTTTCCAGCACAATGGACATGAAGCCAGCCTCTGCAAACTGTGCACTCCACCCATTCCAGAATGTAAACATGTAGATATAAAATCCTGCAAAACAAACAAAAAATCATTTCCTTTATGTCTTATAAATAAAGAATCAGAGAAAAAAAACGTAATATGAATTATCTGAATCCTACACACACACACACACACACACACACACACACACACACACACACACACACACACACACACACACACACACACACACACACAGACACACACAGACAGACAGACAGACAGACAGACAGACAGACAGACAGACAGACACACACACACACACACACACAATGAACCAATGGCTGGAGACAAAGCAATACTCTAACATTATTTCACGAGGCAGAGGCTGAGGGATCAGATGGATTAGGTGTGATCTTTTTATCAGTGGATATGTAGGTGGATGAGTGATGGTTCATGTGTGTTACATGTTGTTAGTTCAAACTAAAAGCCAACAAGGCTGAGCAGAGTCTGGCTCCATGCTGGCAGCCTGAGTAATGCGGTTGAAGGAGTGAGAAGGTCCTTTTGCCACTTCTTTTCATTTCAACAAACAGCTTTTCAACCCACATTTACTTTAGCAAGTTTTCTTGTGGTAATAAAACAGGTTTTTAATAAACCAACACATGGAACAAAGATAGAAAGAGCAACATAAACATTCGAGCTGATCTTACGTGCATTGCTCCTAACAAAACTATAAAACTATTCCTACTCTCATTAATACTGATATAACTACAGCTACCATTTCATTCTTTTTAGTGCAGGCTGATATGTTCTACATAGACAAGAAAGCAATTGTTTACCTTAACAGAAGAAAATCCTTTACTCCGTTGAGCTTCGAGTACACGTGTGAAGAAACCAAAGACGAAAAAACAAATGTGCGCCGATATTAATTTAGGTCGAGTGGGTCTCGCCACGTCACTTCCGGCATTTGCGTGTCGTCTACGTAACTTCCTGCATGTTTGGTCCGCACGTCCCTTCCTGTGGGTCGGCTTTCGTGTACGTATCTTCCTTCACGTTCAGTCCATTTCGTCACATCCTGTGGGTCGGCTTCTACATACGTCACTTCCGGCGCGTCATTTTGCGTCATTTCCGTCCATGCTTCCGCATAGCACCATTTCAAGATGGCGGCGACCAAGAAATAAATATGGCGGCGCCCGCAACACCGCCATCTTGGTTTTCCCCACTGGCATCTCTTGGAAAACCCGGGTAAGGCTCACTGTAAACGGGCCTGAACATGTCGGGGGGAAAACAGCCAATCTGGCAACAGCAGCCTGCAGAGTCACACCACCGCATACATCAACATGTGAAGCATCACGACAAATATAAGACAGCAGCACGACCCAATACTCTGTCTCCACAATTAATACTTCAACTTCGTATGGTTACCGTACTTTCCGGACAACAAGCCGCTACTTTTTTTTTTTTTTTTTATTATATTTTTGAACGACTCGGCTTTTTAAGGGTTAATAAGCTTCATGCTGCTGATACGTGGGTTCTGCGCAGCAACATATTGGAAAAAAAGAATTATGAACTAGTTCATTTTTGGAACTATGAATTTAGAACTATGAACTGAACTAGTTCATATTAAAAATTGTGAACTGAACTTTGAACCAGTTCATGTAGAAACTGAACTTTCCCAACACTGCCTGTCAATCACTCTTGTGTGTGTGTGTGTGTGTGTGTGGGGGGGGGGGCACCTGGCACACCTGAGTGCACCATGAGAGCCCCGTGAGGGGGAGAGAGAGAGAGAGAGAGAGGTTGTTTTAATTATTTATTTTGGATATTTACAATGTCTTTTTTCACAATACAATTCTCATTTTAAATATTCTTAAGAAATAAAACTTTATTGATCTTTAAAAGGCTATACTTGCATTATTAAGCCATTATTAATATATTAGTGGAAAAACGGTATATTCTCGTTTACCGCAATAATTTCTGGGACAATTTATCGTCCAGCAAAATTTGTTATCGTGACAGGCCTCGGTGTGACGTTGCAAGAAATTCCTCACAGATCAAGTGTGGAACATATTGTTCGAGAGCTGGGGGCCATTGCAGAACTTCAAACTGCTGAGGCAGTTCTTCAAAATGCAAATACCACATTAGGATTTGATGCAACTGCCCAGGAGGACAAGCACATAAACATTGTCCATGTTACAGCGGTCAGGGATTGCTTCGCAGCTGCCATACAGGAGCTGCCTGGGGGCACGGCTGATGACTACTGCAAGCATATATGTGACACTATAAACAATCTGGCCTCCACCCACTCCTACTTCCATGATGGAGATCACCATGACACAAGACAGATAATTATTTCCAACATTTCAAACACACTTACTGATAGATGTGCCACAAACCACGCAGCAATACGATTGCTGAATCAAGCCGGGAACAAGGCCCTAAACGAACTAAACTGCCACTTGCACCCCCTCGATTCTATGGCAACAAAGACCGGCTCTGCCCTGAAAGGATGTGAGGAAGCAGCAGGAAAACAGCTGTTTGGTAAAGATTGCATCGCTGGAAATATTGTGTTGGGATTAAATAAGATGCGCTATAAAGATGGCAAGGGGGACCCCAAAGGTTTCTTTCTGTGGAGAGGGAACATTTGGCACGTGGCTTGCTGCACCGATATTGGGGCAACCGCCTGCATGTGTTATTTCATATATGTGGAACCCTACACCTGCATAAGTCAAAGTTCCCAGACTTGAAGTCCTGGATCGCCAGTATAAGAAATACTTCACAACTGATGTCACCAAAGTATTGATGGAGGAAACAAAATCAGCCAGGGCCCACAACATGGATGCTGAGGAAATCATGGGGATGTTGTGCAGCCCAGAAGAAATCACCAAAGGCCACCCTGTGTTTCCTCTCATCCAAGTTGAGAGCCCAGAAGAATCGCACCGTTGCTTATCTTGATGAAATGCCAAAGGAGAAGCGAGACGCCATCTTGAAGGAAGAAGAAACTGAAGCAGAATGATCTAATGAAGGTGATGGCAGGAAGACAGGCAGACAAACAGAAAATGAGGGAGACAACGGAAAGAAACAAATTGGAGCGGAGACTGAAAAACACTCCCGTCGAACAATTACCAACAAACTTTCCAGATCTTGACACTGAGAAACTGGAACAGGTTGCAAACCTTGTCCCAGGAAAATGTGTTAGGGACCACATTTACCATCTCCGGTACAAGAGGGATCAGCAGATCATACACAATGGCAAAATAGAAAGCTTGAAGGCCAAGAGAAAACAGTATGTTGTTGCTTACTGGTCAGAGGACGAAACTTATGATGCCACCGACTATGACGTGTCTCCCTGGGCCTTGGCAGCAAATTTAATTGCCAATAGTTTAATGATGTGAGGCAGGCAAGACGCATTTTGTTTAGTCAACCAAGACAGTATTTATTAGTAATCTTCATGAATGCATTTTCTTTCTGCAGGGATTAACCAACATGAGTGCAACATTCAGGATTTACTAGTATGCGTACGGGTGTGGCAGCTCCAATCTTAATCCTAATAAAATGGGGGCTTTTCCACCAAAAAGAACCAGGAGCTAGTTCGGTGCCGGTGCCAGAGCCAGTTCTTAAATGAACACCGCACACTGCATTGCTCAGCGGCTGCAGCGCCTCAGTCGGCGGTCAGAACGTGAAACAAGACCTGGACGTGACGTTAGTTATAATAATGTTACCATGAAAAGTGTGAAAAATAAACAACAATGGAAAACTGCTTCTAAATCATATCCGACGTAGCTGACTGACAGGAGGAGCTCTGCAGCATCTCGAGAGACGCGGCGCCACAAACGCGGATTAAATAATCCTGTTCCCTCGTATTATTAACTTCAGGGAACGACTTATTATACTGTCCCACGTGTTATTTTTTTACTTTTTTTCTCTATAACCACTCTGGGGCTCCGTGTTCGCTGTAGTTTTCAGAAAGCCGGTTAAAACCTCGCTTCCGCCTTTTAGGTGGCGATAACTCCAGCGATAACTCCGCCCCCAGCTGATGACGTGTCGGGGCCCCGGTCTGGCTCCTCTTTGGCCCAGCAATGAAGTGGGCCAGCGTAGCACCAGTTTAGCCCCTGTTTGGCCGGGGCTTTGGCAGTGGAAAGACAAAGAACTGGTGCTAATGTTGGCCCTGGCTCCGAACTAGAACCTGGTTCTTTCCTTTGAAAAAGCCCCCAGAGATATCTTGAATATTAAAGGAGACATATCATGCTTTTAAATCCTTCCTTTTTACATATAAATCATACAGTTGTGGTCTATATAAAGCGGAACTGCAATGCTTGGGTCTGAATTCCTCATTATTAGAGCTCCACAGGCCCCTTTTCAACCCCTTTTCTGATGTGCTTCTGAGAGCAACTCGTTTTGGGGCGGTCTCTTCAAATGCAAATGAGACACTTCATACCCCGCCTCCTCTCCAGGTTGCAGAGGTGACACTCGGTTCAACTACACCCTGTTCGGCCATCTTTGTAGTTTGATAGAACAGATACAATTATCTAGCGGCGCAGAAACTTTATATTCACACATCATTTACAAAATGTCAACAACGGAAGATTTGTCCATCCAGCCATACATGTTCGAGCCAGAGTCGGACCCGGCGGAGCGAGATGAAAATGACGATGATATTACTATATTTACACTAACTTCTCCATCCATGCCCACTACTACAATACTGCCTGTATTACAACGACTATTTAACACAGAAGTTACATTATAATCTAAAACGAGCACACAGCGCTAACATATGAAGACGGTGCAACTGCTAATGCTAACAAAACAATGACAGGGACGTCTTATCATCACACTATTTAGCGTTATATACAGCTTACCGAAGTGCTCTGTTCGTCGTCTCCATAGATAGAAGGAACTGACCGCTCAATCAGACGAAGTCTTTCAGCAAATCCTTCTTTATACTGGCGGAGGTTATAAAGAAGACTTATCCTCTCGTAACTTCGGTTGGACTACAAAATCGCAGCGAGAAACAAAAATGGCGGATTGCTCGAAGTGTCGATGTCCTAATTTGGCAGTTCCGCTGCGACTACTGTGACGTCATTGTTCAAAAAATGTAATAGAGAATAGAAAAATCGAAACCGATCGCAAAATATGACCAAAACAGAATATAAAGATATCAACGGAGCACCTGAAGAGACTACTTTGAACATTTCTGTACTTCTAAACACTCTAAATATACAACAAAATGCATTTAAGGGCTAAAAAAGTGGATTTAGCATGATATGTCCCCTTTAAAGAAACTACAAGTGTTTTTATAAAAAGTTTTGTTTTTGGTCACAGATTTGTGTACTACTCACCTTTAAGAAAATTGCACTAATTAGTAAACTTCTTTTGCCAATAATTTCCTTATTTGTTAGGATAACTGAATGGTTTTGGTGTCATTTCCTTAGTTTTTCCCTGCTCTTTCCAGTGGTACCAGTTGCATTCAATTTGGTTGACTTTTTTTTCTTTTTCTTCGCATACCTAGTTATCAGGACTCCAGAGGTGGACCCCAGGTATACTGACTTATATTTACATTTACATAAACGGATCAAAGGTGGCAGATATCAGCACAGACCAACGAGCAAAACCGACTTGCTTCAGTCAGAGTTGCTGTCGTGCAGCCCTGGAGGGGTGGAGGAGCTGGTTCTCAGAGTGGACGGAGCCAGGTCCACAGAGTCCTCGTCCTCGCCCCTGGTGGTGTTCTCAGTGGGAGAGGACGGCGCCTGGTCTCCAGAGTCCTGGTCTCCGGAGTCCTGGTCTTCGCAGTCCTGGTCTCCGGGGTCCTGGTCTCCGGAGTCCTGGTCTCCGGAGTCCTGGTCCTGGTCCCTGGTCCAGATGGAGTCGAGGCCCTAATCCGCTAAACTCAGCCTCCGTCTCTTTCTTCCCTGAGATTCTGGGCTCTCGTCATGCCTCCTCTTGGCAGAAGAGCCGGGGCCTGAGGTGGACGGAGCCTGGTCTCCGGGGTCCTGGTCTCTGAAGTCCTGGTACTGGTTGCTGATCCAGACGGAGCCAAGGGCCGAATCCGCTGAACTCAGCCTCCGTCTCTTTCATCCCTAAGACTTGGGGCTCTCGTCACGCCTCCTCTTGGCCGGAGAGCTGTGGCCTGAGGTGGACGGAGCCTGGTTTCCGGGGTCCTGGTCTCCAGAGTCCTGGTCTCCAGAGTCCTGGTCCTGGTCCCTGGTCCAGGCGTAGTCGTGGCCCGAATCCGCTGAACTCAGCCTCCGTCTCTTTCTTTCCTGAGACTCTGGGCTCTCGTCACGCCTCCTCTTGGCCGGAGAGCAGGGGCCTGAGGTGGACGGAGCCTGGTCTCCGGGGTCCTGGTGTCCGGAGTCCTGGTCTCCAGAGTCCTGGTACTGGTCCCTGGTCCAGACGGATTCGAGGCCCGAATCCGCTGAACTCAGCCTCCGTCTCTTTCTTCCCTGAGACTCTGGGCTCTCGTCACGCCTCCTCTTGGCCGGAGAGCAGGGGCCTGAGGTGGACGGAGCCTGGTCTCCGGGGTCCTGGTGTCCGGAGTCCTTGTCTCTAGAGTCCTGGTCCTGGTCCCTGGTCCAGACGGAGCCGAGGCCCGAATCCGCTGAACTCAGCCTCCGTCTGTTTCTTCCATGAGACTCGGGGCTCTCGTCTCGCCTCCTCTTGGCCGGAGAGCAGGGGCCTGAGGTGGACGGAGCCTGGTCTCCGGGGTGCTGGTCTCTGAAGTCCTGGTACTGGTCGCTGGTCCAGACGGAGCCAAGACCCGAATCCGCTGAACTCAGCCTCCGTCTCTTTCTTCCCTGAGACTCGGGGCTCTCGTCACGTCTCCTCTTGGCCGGAGAGCCGGGGCCTGAGGTGGATGGAGCCTGGTCTCTGGGGTCCTGGTCTCTGGAGTCCTGTTCATGGTTGCTGGTCCAGACGAGGCTGAGGTCTGAGTTGGATGTTTCGTCCTCGTCAATATCATACCAACCCAGCTCCCAGATATCGCTTGCTTCAGACTCATGGCTCTCGTCGCACCACCTCTTGGCCGGAGAGCAGGGGCCTGAGGTGGACAGAGCCTGGTCTCCGGGGTCCTGGTGTCCGGAGTCCTTGTCTCTAGAGTCCTGGTCCTGGTCCCTGGTCCAGACGGAGCCGAGGCCCGAATCCGCTGAACTCAGCCTCCGTCTGTTTCTTCCATGAGACTCGGGGCTCTCGTCACGCCTCCTCTTGGCCGGAGAGCAGGGGCCTGAGGTGGACGGAGCCTGGTCTCCGGGGTGCTGGTCTCTGAAGTCCTGGTACTGGTCGCTGGTCCAGACGGAGCCAAGACCCGAATCCGCTGAACTCAGCCTCCGTCTCTTTCTTCCCTGAGACTCGGGGCTCTCGTCACGTCTCCTCTTGGCCGGAGAGCCGGGGCCTGAGGTGGACGGAGCCTGGTCTCTGGGGTCCTGGTCTCTGGAGTCCTGTTCATGGTTGCTGGTCCAGACGAGGCTGAGGTCTGAGTTGGATGTTTCGTCCTCGTCAATATCATACCAACCCAGCTCCCAGATATCGCTTGCTTCAGACTCATGGCTCTCGTCGCACCTCCTATTGGCCGGAGAGCCAGGGCCTGCCGGTTCAGGAGCCCAGGCTTCGTCAACTTGTTGCAGTTGCAGATCAGGAATCTCCTGAGCCTGAGACGCAACTGCGGGGGGAAACATGGGGGACCGCTGAAGATCCTCAGGGAGAACAGGATGAGAGGGTAAGAGCCAACCCTGTTCTAAGTTCACCATGTCCTCTTCATCTTCCAACTCCTCTTCATCATCTGGGATGACGGCGGGGGGGTCCTCCACATCCTCCAACTCCTCTTCATCATCTGGGAGGACGGCGGGGGGGTCCTCTACATCTTCTAACGCCTCTTCATCATCTGGGATGACGGCGGGGACGTCCCCAACCTCTGCTTCAAAATGCAGGCGGTCAATGAAGACATCGCCTCTGTCATACGCGATTCCATTTGCCTCTTGGTTCATTTGGGGAACGTTGTCAAGCTGGTGTCCGAAGTTCCTGATTAACCACTCATGTAGGTCCAATCCTATGTCATTCAGGAGATGGGCTAGTGGATGACCTCTAAGTCCATGGTTCCAGAACAACCTGAGTAGGCCTGTGACAGAAGGAATATCAAACAGTTAAAACATATGAAGGTCTCCGAACACGATGGGGGAAACATTAACGAAAGCTTTGCCTCATGTCTTTCCCAAATCACCCACATCAACCAAATAATAACCGGCAGTGCAGTAAACAGCTCAATCCAATGTGATGGATGACATTGTGCTGCTGTGGATTACTGAGTGTGGGACATCCAACCAAGAGTTTTTTTTTTAATCAAAGTCAAACCCTGGGCTTTCTATGACTCAACGAGACAGAGAGCGAGAGTTTCCACTGATGGTTGAAAGATGAAGAGGAAAGAAAAATGTGGGATTCCTACCAGGATCGTTGTTGTTGTTGTCTCCTGCCTCTGGGAGGATCGGTCTGTCATTGGCCATTTCTTGAGTTTTGAAAGTTTCACTGATCAAATGTTTTGTCTTCTACAAAGATACGATGTGCAGGAGATTCTGGTCGTGTGCGTCGTGTGATTCTCTAACAGCGTTCTTCCACAGCAGTGTGAGTTTTGCAGTAAATCAGTTAGTTCTGGGTAAACCAGGTCGTCTTCCTTTGCAGTGAATGAAAGAGAGGTTGTGATGTCATTTCCCTATGATGTATTTTCTCTTTTATGTCAGAGAACTCTTTGATTGGTTTGTATGCATGAATTTTTACCATGGAGCATCTCCATGGCAACAGACGGCTGATCTCCTTTGATCTCCTCCATTAGGCGCCTCTCATCCGCTTTGTATGGGAACATGTTTTTCAGTTTTTTGCTGATTTAATCGAAAACGGTTTGCCGTTAACGTCCCAAAATCCAACCAATTGGTCTTTGGATGATGACAAATCATCTCTCAAGATTTCATGCGAATCGGGTTAACAGTTTTTGCAAAAAGTTGGTAAAATACATACAAACCAATAAATAACACACAACCCCTTCTCAACTTTTGTTGGCGAAGGTAAACACAAGAAATCAAAATCTGTTTGTTCCTGTTCAAACTAAAATCCATCTGTTTATTAAACTTGGGCTCCGTTATACACCCTCTAACTTGGTTGTCTATCCACTATGTCAGGTCCAACCTCTGAACATTTATTAATTCTGCAAGGAAGAACACACACCAAGTTAAGAATGGTTTTTACTCGCGAGGAGAACGGACAGAGAGTGTTTCAGTTACAATCTCCAACCCGCTCTGAAAAACCTCTGCCGCCTCCTCTCCTTTTATTAGGGTTCCTCTTATCTGATTTCAAGGCACTTCCCATCTGCAGACCACATTCCTCCTTACCATAAAAGATCACAGTGGAGAAATACAAGTCGTAGGAGATGAGAAAGAATGTTGGTACAATGAATGTGATAACCTTTCGTAAGATTATTCCAACATTTCCCTCCTGTTTATCACATGAATGAATACCGCTTAAATCAATTTTAGAAACAATGAATGAAAGTAGCACCGTCATAGCAGTTACGTGGGAGACAACACCTACAGGATGAAAAGCTCAAAACAAACGCATCACTTTTTTCTTCAATGAAGCACCATAAGACATAATAAAAAAATGAACAGGACATCCCTCCTGTTTATCATCTTATTTGCACAAATTCTCATATTCACTTAACATCTTCTTCAGTAAGATTTTCAGTTGTAAGCTCATGTTTATGAAAACAAACAGCTTTACACTCAAAGAGGTGAATGTTTGAATGATTGTTCTTAGATATGCATCACGTCATAGTTATCAGAACATTAAAAAAAGAAACCAGGCATGGAGAGGAGTGCCTCCTCCTCATCTCTGTTGGGCCTGGACATCTCGGGTTGGTGTGTCAGCGTCAACATGGCAGTGGTGATGGAGCTGTGAATCATCCTGGATATCATAGACTCCCGTGACAGGCCTTCCAAGGCACTTGTGGTGGCATTTATGAACAGCGCCATTCGCCAGTTTTGTGTTTCAAAACGCAGCAGCAGTTTACCCACTCCCACCCACGGGAACAACGACAAGGTGATCTTCTGGCCCGTACTCCAAACCTTAAACTCAGCAGGGACGTCCAAGCCCCATACTGCGTCATGGTCGTGGAGTTCAAGGCTCCTCCTCCTCCGCTTAGGGGAGTGGGGCGGCGCTTTCTCTGCATACACCACAAAGGAGCTGTCAGTGACATTCACGGGCGTACAACTACGACCGTGGGGTTGGCTGTTGACACAGGTATTTTGGTACATACATAACAATTAGTCCGATTAGTCCCTCTCGCTGTGAATTCAGCAAAGCGGTACCATGCATTAGTTTGATACTTATTCTCGGGATCAGTACTTTGCCACCATTTGTTGCGAGATTTAGTTCTAACTACTTTGGTCTCTGGAATGCACATTATGAGAATCCAGGCTAGTGAGAGTAAATATCATTGCTGCAGAGTCTTGTCCTCTAATCAAACGTTGTGGCTTGAAACAACTTCTGCTGACTTTCGGGCCTACCCAAACTCTACTCGTCTGAGTCCACCCTATTATCAGACTTTAGCTCACTCGGCTTATCAGGTGGCTCTGCACCAATGATCTTTTTACCGTGGGACAGATGTATCCACTAGGGTCTTTCAGCTATTTTCCTCATTTAGTCTGCTAAATTAGCTTCCTCATCTGGTTCCCAATAATTTTTTTATCTATTTTTTATTGTTCCATTCATTCGCTATAGTTCCTATATTTTTAATCACTGCATTTACAAAATGTCTAGCATTATCGCCTCTGATTATCTCTGGAATTCCATATCTAGGTATTATGTCTTTACATAATGCTTTGGCTACTGTCAAGGAATCTGGTGTCCTTGTCGGAAATAACTCTATCCACTTAGTGAATGCGTCAATTATCACTAGGCAGTATTCATATCCTTCACTGTTGTTTAATTCTATGTAGTCCATGTGGATTACTTGGAATGGATATTCTGGCTCTGGAAATTTACCACGTTTTGGCCTGAGGTTACCTTGCGGATTGTGTTTAGCGCATGTTAAACATGGTCTATAAAAATTTTTTGAATAAGAGTTAAATCCATAGGTTGTATGTATTGCTTGTCTTTGTCCAACCATCCCTCCTGTTGAGACATGTGTGACACCATGACTCAATATTGCTGCCCATTTATATAGGTTTTTTGGTAGGATTTTTTGTTTTTGTTTTCTGGTCAGAAATAGATGCTATCTTTTAATTTAGCGCCTTGTTTTTTTCCAATAATCTTGTTCTATTGGTGGACTTTGTTTTTGCATAGTTCTAAGTAAGTCTTGATCTAAGTGGTCGTGTTTTTGTATTGATGCAGCAATAATTCCCCCTGTTGCTGCATCTTTTGCTGTTTTATCAGCGAAAGCATTTCCTTTGCTAACGCTGTCAGTGCCGCTAATGTGGGCTGGACATTTTTAGCTCTGATTCGTACATCAATTTTGAAAGTTCAGCTGTTTCTTCAGCATAATTTGGTATCCATGCTCTACAGTAGTTGGTCATTCCTTAGAAAGACATCATCTGTTTCTTAGTAATTGGTTTTGGGGCCTGTAACACAGCCTGTTTTCTGCTTTCTAGGATAGTTCTTCCTCCTGCACTGAGACAGTGACCTAGTTATTTGACCTCTGGGCGACACCACTGCAGTTTACTTTTGCTGTTTTATGACCTTCTTCCTATAAGTGTAATCAGTCCCAACTGAAGTTTAGACAAGAGGTCACGCCCCAGCAGATTCACAGGGCAATCTAGATAATACAGGACTGGTGCCTGGGCCCAAAGACCAGATGGATGGTCATCCACTATCTGTAGAGGCTTTGTAAGTCTTATCTTAGTTGTGGCTCCATTAGCTGTTCTTACATAGACTGTTTCATTTGTTTGTACAAGGCCAGATACTGAATCTTCTAACGTTGTGCGACACGCTCCCGTGTCGCAGAGAAAAGTAATTTGTTTTCCATTACAAATTAACATTATCTCAGGTAATTGGTGAGCAGAATACATTATTTCTTCAAAATTTAATTGTACCTCTGTGTTTATGTTCTCTGCGCTCATGACATCATAGAAATCTCCTTCATGTTCTGCCCCTGCATACAATGGAATAGGCTGATAACCATGTTGCTGTTGATATCTTATCAGTGCCTCATCAAATTCTTCTATCACTTTGTCACACTTCTCATTTTCCCTGTCTAGTCATTCTTGTTGTCCCTTCATTCCACCTGGATTTGATCTCTTTGTGCAGTTTCTAGCTATGTGACCAAGCTTTCCGCAAGTCCAACATCCATCTTCTCTACTTTCTAGTTGTCCACTGCCTCTGCATCTGCCTCTTTGTCCTCTGAATGGCTTAGGCCCTTCCTCTGAACTTTCCCCTGGCCCTTCGTAAAACACTTCCTCTATCTCTCTGTCATCTTCCTGATAATATGCTCCTGCAGCTGTCTGTCTCTCTGCTACTTGAGCACTCTTCTTTTGAGTTGCATTTCCCATCTCTATAAAGTGTTTATTCACCCAAAATCTAATTGAGTCTAGAGACCCTGCATGTAGAGCATTTTTCAGCTGTTGTTGATGAGGTCCCTGCTGGTTATTGTCTGGTTGCAACCCACTGTGGATTCTAAAAATGTTGGTCATCCTGATCTGGTATTGTTCGAAAGTTTCATCCTCTCTCTGTTTAGTTCTCCCTATGACTGTATAATTTGCCCTTGGAGCAATCTGAGTTGTAGCTCTGTCTCGAAGATTGGTTACACGCTGTACTAAATCTCGTGCGTTGTGAGTCAGGGCGTTTTCATCGTCATCAAAAGGATTCCAATCTCCCCCATTATCTTATGCCAATCTATTCCTGTGACCGCCATCCACACCTGCTGAGTCTCAACATGAGCTGCTGGTGTTTCAGGGTTTTTAGGGCTTATTAAGCAGTGATGTGTTAAATCTCCATTGTCTGATAGGAGGGTGATTCTTCTATTAGTGACTGTCATAGTGACAGGTGCATGGTCATGATAGTAATGGGGTGAATCTGTGTGTCCGAGGTGTCTTTAATCACTGAGTTACTCACCAGAAAGTAATCTAACCGTGAATAGGATTGGTGCACTGCTGAGTAGAAGGTGTACTCTTTAAGAGTGGGATGAGAGGCGTGCCAAGAGTCACAAAGACCATAGTCACACATGTACTGCTGGACTATGTCTGTGGATTCCCAGTGTCGGGTGTTTGCTGCTTTATAACTGTCTACTTGTGGATTGAGGGCTGTGTTGAGGTCTCCTCCCACTATCATTGTTTTGTCAGAGTGTGTTGAGAGAGTGGTGAAGAAGTTGTGATAGAAGGAGGGGTCATCAACATTTGGGCCATAGATGTTTGTGATACACATGTTCTGAAGAGAAATACGAATTAATTATAAATTTCCCCTCTGAGTCTGTGATTGTGTGTTTACAAGAGAATTGTATTTCATTGCTGATTAATATAGCCACGCCTCTCTGCTTGGAGTTATGGCAAGCTGAGTATGTGTGAGGGAATCGTGGTGAAATCAATTAGCAATGTCCTGCGGTAGGTGTGGGCATTTCTTGTCATAAGATCCATTGTGAATTCAGCTAAGATGAAAACCGGTTAGTATTTTTTATGAGTAGTGATCAAATGCATGTGTTTTGGCATGTTTAAGGGGTTTGAAGAAGATATTCAGGGACAGGCTGCTGAATAATTCCTCTTGCAAAGAGGTCAAAAGTACCAACTTGCTCTCTGGAGTCCATAAAGGCAGCCTGGGAGAGTGTTAGACGAAACGGATGCTGGCAGAGGAGGGACGGAGGAGAGCTGACTGGGCTTGCTCGGCCTCAGAGCCAGGATTAGCCTCTTTGCCCCCGTCTTGGGAGGACACGTGCAGGCAGCAGAGGAGGGAAATATAGTAGGGCTAAAGGGGTGAGTGGACATGATGTATAAAGCAAAAATGGGGACTCAAAAGGAGGGGAGACAGAATTGTAGTTAAAGGAAAGAGAGAAAAAACAAAGAAGCATGTTTCAAAGCATTGACTGTTCTCTACTTGCAATTCTGGATGCTGCAGCCTTTGTGAAGGCAAAATGGCTGTTTTGTACTCACAACTTTAACAATAACCATGGAGAAGTGCTTCCTATCTCTTAATTTTCAGCCGGTTTAATTGACAACTCCTTGCATCATGTCTTTTTTTTCTTTTTTTCTTTTTAAAAGCAGCTTCATATTGTCGCTTCAGCCATTCGGTGGTTGTCAGTAGTGGCCCATACTGGCCGCTTTCGCAAAAATGTGAAATACGCCTTGTTTATGTACTTTTGCACTTCGACTTTGAGTAGATAAGTGTGTTCACATTGTCGAGTAAACCAAAATGCAGTGTGCTGTGAGCGCCCAGATGGCGCGTTCAGAAAGTTGAGTGTAAAACGCTTGACACTTTTCACATTCGAGGCTCGCTGTCTTGGCTTCGGACTGAAAACGGAGGAAGCTGCAGCTGTCGTGGCATCATCACTGATCGGTTTAGACAAATGAAAAAAGAAAGAACTAAAACAGTGCAAATAAGTTTTTGATGTTAGTACTAGAATCTATTATGCTGTCATCCACAGTTTCCCGTGATTCCAGCAATCATTTTGAACCATGGGTCAGCTATTTTTAGATATTTAGGACGAAAGAGTCATCAAACATACTGTTTTTGCATTATTAAACGGCGTTAGTTTGAATTAAAGGATTTGCACCTAATGGACTCTGTTTGATTTGATTAATTTACCTCTCCAGCAGAGTTTTACTAAAAATAGAATTGTTGTGATAATTTTCAACAAAAAGGTTATAAACCTCGAATTCCTCTGAGCTGAATTATAAATTGTGTGTGGCCTGATTAAAATTAAACACTTAGTTTCAGTCTTGCAGTTTTCAGCTTCTTGTCAAGGTCAAGCCAAATGGACTGAACTGTTGTGGTTGGTACTCTACATCTGTTCTAATCACTTCATTAATGACGGGTACACTGAAGGGGCAGCAAGCAGGAGAATTACATACAGATGTTTTACAGCCATATTTAATTCCTGAATTTTCATTCCATAGTACAGTGATTATTAATCTACGTAGCCATATCCAAAAATCAGTGGCAAAATAAATTCTTATCATTAATCTCCAAATTATAGGGATTACCCAGATAATAGTGCATTTTTACTTTCTGCAGCCATAACATTTGTACATATCAATATTTACTTATTTATCATTTTATTTTATTACTCATTTGATATTTTAATATGCTATTCTATTAATATTCTTTAATGCTGTGTGAAGCAATACTGTAGAGAATTTCCCTTTATGAATAATCAAGTATTTCCTATTCTATCTTATTCTATATACAAAATCCTGGGGCAACTTCTACTGTGCTGTTAGATTTACTTGTTTACTGACCTCCACAAAATGCTCATGAGACATTGGGTTTAAAATAGCCCCGAAGTACTTTTCAACAACAAAGTTCTTCTCAAGAGCGACATTGGTTAGGATTTAGATATCCGGACAAACACAAACCAAACTCACCTTGAGTAGAGAAGTGATGGTTTCAATTAGAAATGTGTGTGTTAATATGATCAGGAAAGTGACCTAAGCACAGGATTCTCATTCTCATCTTACTGTTAGAACCTTTTTGTTTTTTCCTTCTGTCCCGCTCATTTCTGCTCTGCTTCACTGTGAGTAGGTATTCTTTGCTCCGAGTGTTAGTATTTGTGGCACTGTGTGGGTGTGTAATTCGGGGGGACTCAGTGGAAAGAAAAAGCAGGTGATATTAGGAGCTGCCGTTTGTGGTACTTAAACTGGAGGGCGTCTTGGTTTGTGCACGTTTATGTTTGTCTCGCTGGAGAAAAACCCTGTCGAGAGAGCAAAATTGAAATAGAAGAACTTGGAAGTAGAGAGTGTGTCGAGCAGTAATGTGAGGAAAAGTGTGGAAAGCCGAGTCAGGTTTAATGGGACTATGTCTGAAGAATTCCAAGAGCTTAATGGTTGACTGATCAATAGGCGAGTGTAATTAATACTGAGGAACAGGGATAAAATATTCAGTAGGGTCTTACAGTCTCTCATTCTGACTCTTGCCATGTCTCCTGGTCTTTCTGCTATTTCAGACCGAATCCTGTTCTTGTTCCATTGATAGTCACAAATTAGGCAAAATGATAGCTTTGAAATCTTCAAAGGAATAAAAAAAATGCTGCCTTGTCATTTTAGAAGACAATGCCGAGCACTACCAGTTAAAACAAGGCTGTCTCTGATGAATATTGCAGCAGCGCTCTTATGTGTCGGATCAGCCACCGCTTTTTCACAATTGCCCTTGCTTTTCATCCCTTTTTATTGGAATTTGTTAAGAAATTACTGATATTTTCCTCATGCTGTTTGATGGATCCACACCAGCGGCCTCATCGAGCACAGCTATATATGGTTTTATTGAACACCGGGGCCTTCAAAGTTTGGCTCTGGAGATGAAGGGGCCTCTATATTGTTGCAATCCTCCTTACAGAAGACTGTGGCATTGTTGGAGTGCGCAGAGCTTAGACAGTGAAATGTACGGAGTGATTATTTTGATCCCCAGGCCGACTAGACTGAAACTACTTGTGCCCTTCTTGCTTACACCCTGACTCCATTACCTATTGATTTCCTCCCCTCAGAAATGCTGGGCAAGGTCAGAGAAACCTTTGAAGTTCTCAGCTGCCTCTGCTCTCGCTCGGCTTCGGTTCTCACTGTGTTTTCTTTCTTGTTAGTCACTTCTTCCAGTCCTTCGTCTCCTCACTCTGTCAATCACGCATGCCCATCATCGCTGAGCCTACCTGTGCTGAACAAGTTATTCTGCTCCCTGAGGAATCAGGGGAAAAAGAGAAAGGGGGGAGGGTTGTGGAGGGCATGGGGCTGTGTATAGGAAAAGAGCAAAGCAAACAGGAGTTGGGCTGTTGGATTCGGCCTGACTTGAATCAAGAAGTCACAAGGGGGCTCAAGAAAACTGGTGCTGTTCTGTTTCACGCTTGTGCTAAATTATCAAATTATTGACTCTTAAATCCAAAATATGCCATGGTGCTACATCTGAAAGCAAAGGTTTACACTTTGTTGTACCTTTGCATTAAGAAAATGAAAATGTTAGATTTCTGTTCTTTTACATCAATGAAAATAAATTCAATGGATTTTGAGGGAAAAGATTTACAACTTCATGATATTTCAAGCATTTTAAACCAGAATTGCCTGAGAGAGGACAGAAGGGAGACAGATCGGGGCAGTTTTGTCTTTGTTTCTATGTCCTCCAACTGTGCGTTTCAATGTGAACCAGTCATGTTTTTCTGCTAGTGATAGTTTTACCTCAAGGAATCGACTCGACTGCTAACCTCATTCGTTTTCATTTGTGCTGCTCAGCTGAACACTGGAACTAAGTTTGGAAGCTTTCCAACACCCTGCCTGCTTTTCGTAAACAACTTCTACAAAGGCTTCAGGGGAGAGAAAGAATATGTAGCACCAAAGTAAAGCAGAGTTAAGCAATGACAAAGGGGCGAAGATACAATGTAATGGATTGTGAAAGGTTGAAGAATAAAACTGTGGAGCTCAAATAAAGCAGCATTACCTGATTGAAGAGCAGTGTTTAAGCCGAGGGCAGTTTATAAAGCCAAAGCCTGTCACAGAACTATCAAAGGAAACTTAATAAGTTAGTGTTTCCTCTGCCACCCTCAGTTTACGCCATCTAATTAATTTTTTGTCTCGTTGCTTTGGAAGCTGCTCAGCAAAGGCCGTTAAGGGCCAAGCTACACCAAAATACAGCTTAGCATATTAGCCCGATCCTGCCACCGAGCCATGTCCGTCCCATCCACAAATTTTCTTTCATGAGCTTGTCCTTCCTGTGACTTTTGAGCTAATTTGCAGCACAAACACTGGGTCAGATGAATCCTAGCCAGCAGTAGAAGTGGTAATGAGGATTCGGTTGAGAGAGAAAGTGAATGAGGGACCTCAGCACAATATCTCCACTGTCTTTCCCGCACAGCTCGGTAGCTGATAATAATTAGAGTGACAAGGGTACAACTGACGATTGTCAAGAGTTCTGTTATCACTTTGAATCAGATTCTTTCACGCTCATTCATTTCTTATCTGGTGTGGGTGTTCTGTTCGGTTCTGTTGTGTTCTGTTCTGTTGTGTTGTGATATATTCCCATGCTTATTGTGTTCCATTTCTTTTTGTTCTATTTTTGTTATTTTCTGGTTTGGTCTCTACAGTTTTGTTTTGTCGAGTCATGTTCTGATGTATTCCATTTTATTCTGGTATGTTTTGTTCTTTGTTCTGTTTTGGTTCATTTTGCTCTGATCACTTCCATCCTGTTCTGTTCTTTCTCTTCCGCTATTGTAGACATTCCATTCTGTTGTTTTCTGTTCTCTTCCACCATGGTTGGTTGTGTTCCTTCCTATCCTATTCTGGCCTGGTCTGTTATGTTTGAATATTCTTTGGCGTACATCTATGATAAGCACAGATTGAGAGGAAAGGATGACGCTTTCCTTGTTGGCTGCCAATTTTATTTCACCCATCTACACCAGCGTGCATTTGGATGTCGTGTTTTTTTTCTTCTTCTTTATCTTTTCATACAGCCTCGACGCCATGTCTGTTTATTCTCTTTGGACTGTAATGAATATAACGTACCATACAAAATGAGATTTGGTTGTCTTGAGTCTCTACAGTCTGGGAAGCCTTTGTTTACCTGGACAGCAGACACTTAGATGGGGCTTCATCCAAGCTTCCACCCACATTCAGCAGATTACATTACATCCCAGAGATGGGCGCTCCAAACGCTTGTGGTTGTTATGCCTTGCCCTCCCCTTGCCTTGCTACATATAATCGCCACAGCTTGAAAGAGCTCATAAATCAGCCTACCACAATATAGTGCAGGGGGAAAAATGTGCACCCGTGGCATTTGAGATGGCACAGTGCCAACCTATGGGCAGGCCAAGTCCAGCCTTTGTATTCAGCACTGAGAAGGAAAAAAATACACACACACACAATGTTTGGTAGCTGCCTTCGAGATTTTTACTATGCCCACTCACTTTTCCCCTCTGTGTGTGTTTGGATGTGTGGGTTGTTCCATCCTTTTGTTGTTTCTTAGGCTCATAATATTTATTATGCTATTCCCTCTCTGGCATCAACTTCTATTGCTATTTAACTTGTATCATAGCGGTGTCTTAGCTGTAAATGGGAGCATTTCCTTTCTTTGTCTGCAGTGAGCGCTCACAGCCAAATTTGCTACTTCATCCATCTAAGATACCCAATTAATCCCCGCTGAGATTGTCAGGGCTATAGCCCATTCCAGCTCTCATTCAGTGAAGGACAGAATACACACTGAACAGTTTGCCTGTCCATCACAGGGCTAACACAGATATACAGTCATCCATACATTAAAAAAGTACAATTCAGTTACCTATTAACCTAACAAGCATATCCAAGGATTCTGGGGAAGGTTAAGTTAACAAAGAACATCTGCACAGGAACAGGGAGAGCATGTAAGACCATGTTGAACAATGTCAGAATGCTGTAGGATTTCCATATGTTTGTGAATTTGCAGTAACAACAGATTTAATTCAAATTTACACTGGCCATTTGTGCTACACCTTCACCGGCCCGAGCCATTGCTGTAGACATTGTAGAGGAGAGACACGTTGAGCTGCTTACATTTTTCTACTGAATGCAGAATTGGTGAATACCCATGAGTGCAGGGTAATCTGAAAATTTGACACCATTTCAAAAGAAGAGAAACAGGAACAGATTTGATGTGAAAAATACTTCTATATATGAGCAAGAGATAATACAACAATACAACAAGTTCATTGCCACACGCTCAGAGCAGGGGCAACATATTTTTCATTTCATGGTCTTTCAAGTGTACTGTAATACGTTGTACTAAACGGTTTGAAAAATCAAGGTATTTAACATAGATCAGACTAAAGAAACAGATCTGATCAATGAAAGATTTAGCACAGGTTAGGCTCACTAATTAAAACTTAGGAATTAGGCAGCAAAGACGCGAATGTGCTCAAATCTATTTTGAATTTACTTGTTTGGATCAAGCTTAGTTCAGTCTTACTGCACAATGCTCAAACTCCACTAAGGACTTTATTTTCTGATGTCTTCGCTTGTATCTACCTGTTATCTTGTTTTTCTCCTTCTGCCAGAAAAGATCAATGTGTTTGAGGTAAAACCACGAGGCTAGCGTTAAACTGAGGACACCAGGCATTGATGTTCTGCAGGCTCGTCACTCAGTCTCAGGCCTGTCCAGGGAGATAAAACCCATTGCATACTTAGGCTGATCAATCACTGAATCTATACCAACACTTTCCTGCACAATATGCTCCTTTTGTCTTTGTCAGTAACTTGTTTTCTTCCCCTATCAGTGTTTGGGGCTTAGGATCTCACCCCTTACTCGTCACACTTACAAGACAAAACATAGCTAGTTGAATATTAATGTAACAAAGCACTTATGAAACCATGCACAATATTAGGAAGCTGTGTGGTTTAGAGTTTTAATTCTTGAACATAAGCTTTATGCACTACTGTGCCTACTGGATTACAACCATAAAAATTTGATAAAAACTTGCCGGCTTTATTGGTGGGGTTCTCCTTCCTCCTGTGCATCACAGCCAAGGCTAACACTGTAATAAAATATGATGTACTGCTTTGAGAGTTGCTGCATCATCTCCCCTTCACCCACGGACTCATTTACTGTCCTTCTTCCTCATGTCCTCATAGCGAAGGTCAAGTCGAAGTGTGCGCCCACGTTCTTCGCCTGCGCCAATGGCGTCCACTGCATCATCGGACGCTTCCGCTGCAACGGTTTCAGCGACTGTCCTGACGGGAGCGACGAGGAAAACTGCAGTAAGTCTCGCCGCCGCAAACGCAGACGGTAATGGCAATCTGTTCCTTGCCATCGTCATCAGAAATCAGTCTTCTTTCCCATTATGCACAGTTATCAGAGTTATTGGGTTGAGTATTACTCAAAATGTATTTTATGTGCATCAAAACGTGGAAAATTAAAGCAAAAATATTTAAGTCCCAACAATTGACTGTGTCAACGATTTATTATAAAGCAGTCTGTTTGTAAACACCATACTGGCCAAACCTTACATGTTTTACTTGATTCTGCTGTATTTTACTCTCATTATATACTGTTCGGTATTCAGAGTTTTTCTTTTTTTTTTTTTTTGTTATTTTCTGAACTTTCTTCTGATCCAGCTTTTACAAGCCTGAGAGAGAAGAGAAACCTTAACAGAATTAGGATTGTGGAGTTCAGAAATGTGATCCAGTAGAAAATGCAACTGAGTGCATTATTGGAAATGTTGGCTGAGGCCTTTTTGGACTAAAGAATAAAAGCTTTCTGTTGGCTTCCAACAGCTTTTCAGTTTGTCTGTAATGAAAGTGCCATCCCAAGTCGTTAAACTGTTCGACAACCCCTCCCTTTGAACCGAATTGATCTTTCAGCAATGAATCACAAGTCAATTAGTTTGTTGATGAAAATTAATTAAAAAGAACACCGAGTGCCAGTTGATGTACATCTTGAACCCGGAAGGTAGAAAAAGGGAACAATTCCATTGAGATAGAATTCAAATAGTTGTTTTGTACATCCGCAGTTTCGCCTCTCTTTCCCCCTAAATTTTCTTTTTTTTATTCCACTCCCAATAAATAAATCAAAACTCACTCCATACACTTAAACTCCTGCTGTTAGAAGCGAGAAAGTAATTTGTTAATAGAAATCAAACCTCTGTGTTATTATGGTTGTGGAATACTGAATTAAAGGTTCATATTAATTTCCCAGATACCACAACACTACGTGTGGTTGTCCAAAGTAGCAAGCAGTTACTCTTCCTGCTTCTCATTCACAAGCATCTTCTTCTTCTTTTGGCATTTTCCCATCAGGGGGTGCTCCAGTAGATCACAGATTTTCAATAAACTCTGTCTTCTATATTCTCTTTCCTCACATCAATCACTTGCACGTCCTTCTTCAGTGTATCCATTAATGTCCTCACTGGACTTCCTGTTCTCCTCTTGCCTGGCAGCTCCATCCTCAGCATCCCCTTCATGACCGAACCATCTCAGCCCCCACTTCCCCATTGAACTGTTCTCCAAGGCAACTTCAGATTTAATCATTTCAATAATAAAGTTGTTTTTTTTTTAAGAATTTGTCCAATGCTCTTGTTTCTTTACAAATGCCCAAAGCCTTACTCATAATTATGTCAATTGAAAAGTATAACTGGCACAAGCAGTGAGTTGTGGGGGACTTTGTCGTTTCGTATGACATGTAAAGTGTTATTATCTGAAACCTCTTCACAACGATAGAAATGTTGTCAGCCCATTTTAACTGAGGAAATGCCTGAATTAGTCATTGCCATCAGACTTAAAGTTTGTTCTTGTCTGACTCCTTCACAGCCTTCCCAGTGGGAAATGTGAATCAAGCCGATCCCTGTCCATTGTCAGAGGCGGTGTTCCTAGCCTGCAGGGCCCCATGCTCACAAATCTAATCTCCCCATTTGAATAGAGCTTTGCTCCATGCTCCCAGCACATACTGCGTCACGACTGTGTAATTGTCTGGATCTTCTCACAAGATAATTATGTCTCATTTTGTAGAGGCAGAACAAAGACCAAAACTGAAACATGTGCTAAAAAGGAGTGGCGGTGCTTTGCAGGATTTAAAATGTTTTGAAAAGTTTGAAATGTTGTTTTTTTTTTTTTCCTTTAATGTTTTGATTTTGTCAGATTCCGCTTTTTTAAGTTTCATTTTGTGAAAGCTCACAAAATTTTTTCATCAAATCAAAGGATTGCAGATGGGACAGGATCAGCGAGTATCGCATGTGAACCGACTTCTAACAAATTGCACAAGCTTCCCACAGAATGTTAATAAAGTCTCTTTAAGAAAAAAAAAATCAGAAGGCACTCACAGATAAGCTTCTTGTTCTCACGTGCTGTGACTTTGAGCAGTGAAACATTTTCGCAGTAACCCTGGGTGACCTTTGACCTCTGCCCTGTGTCATCCACAGCAGGCAACCCGCTGGTGTGCTCGGAGGCTCGCTTCAAGTGTCGAAACGGTCGCTGCGTAGACCGCAGCTTCTTGTGCAATGGACAGGACAACTGCCAGGACAACAGCGATGAGGAACTCTGCCTGACCACTGCAGGTAAACTATGAAGTGAAAGGTTGCCATCGGAACAAAACATCCAGCTCTCAAACAAACAGGCTGTGTGTAGAAGAGCTGTGACTTATGGTAAACTAGACATTTTTCATTCCCTTCATTGGGCTGAAGTTTTCTTTTATTTTTACAGTGGTTCGAGGTGCTATGCTACCTCGACTAAATTCAAAACTGAGAATTCACAGGAGGAGAAAATATTATGAAACCTGAATTACATTCATGAGCACATTCAACTACTGCAACAGAGACTTGTTAGAGGATACGTTATATCCATACAAAAAAACTGTTATCTCTGCAATACAATATAGATGTAAAACTTACAGGCCATGCCAGAACACGACTTTGGCTTATAAAAAGCTATATGACGACATTTAAAGCATAACTGCTGAGCCCAGATTGAACCACAGTGTGGTGAAGACTTTCATCACAAGCTCCAGATAGAAGGACCATGTCTACACTAAAACAAACAAATAATGGTTTATGTTCATAAAGTCTTCAATAAACGTAGCGCATATATTTCATGAAGAACAATGAATAAAACGAGTGTCTCAATCATGTGTCGACACCAGGTTTTTTCTCCTGATAGGTGCTTGACTCTAAATGGAAAAAGTGAATGTTTTCACATGAGCTCACAATCAATTAAGGTGAAGATAACAAATGGCACTCCCTTTTTACATGTACTATAATTACACAGCCCCAAGACCGTCACCCAGATGATAATCTTTTATCGAGAGATGAGAGAGAGTGATTAGTCCCACACGGTGCCTGTGATTCAGTCGGCTCGACATACCCGCAGAAACACAAGAAAATGCTGGATGAGTTAAATGAGTTTTTCCAGTCTTGTCATAGCCAATAGGCTCTGTGTCTCCATTTAGTTCATTAGCTTCACTCTGCATACATTCACAGCAACAACACAAAGCATTTAAAGGCTTGTAACTATCCTAGTGTTGTTTGTTATCAGGCCACAATTGTCTGAGTTATTGGCAGTAAACTTTGCAGCAGATTTCCCAACAGGTGGAAGCTGGTGGATACACTATTGAAATGACGATAGTGGGTTTGGGGTATATTCTGTCACTCAATATGTCACATCATCAGATATCTCTGGAGACATTTCTTTAGAAATGCACTCCGCAGTCTGCGGTTTATAAAGATGCTGCAGAGCTGCTGACAGATAAAACTTTACACCAAAGAAGACATAAACTGCTCCACCATTCCTATTTGATAGCGAGGCACACATCCCAGCATCATTAGCTTAACGTTTGATGATATTGTGCCGACTCGCACTGTAACGCAGTTTTGATCCCTGATGGTGAGTCCGATGCCTTCCCATATAGAATGTCAGATTCGCTGGCAGCTACCATATATATCTGAAATGCCATTCTCATTCTGCTGGCATGACTGTCAGCCACTGTCAACACTTCAGCTGTGCCTCCACTAGCAAACTGTCCAACTCTGATTTACATGTAACCTCAGGCAAGCAAATGTAGACAGACAAAAACTAAACTATTTTGTATATCTCTGTCCTCCTGTTGAGGTGCTGCTGTCACGTTGATTTATGCTGGAAGATAAAAGTCTGCGAGAAATGCAAAATAAAAGAGAAATGATTCAACTTAAAAAAAATAGAATAAAAATGACAGTACCCCGTCAGCATCTATAGGCCACAAGACAGTAATGTTATTACCAGCAGGGAGGGGAGCAAACTCAGCAGAAACTTCCCTGAAACTCCAGAGACAAAACATGCCTGATAAACAGGGGAGGGAGCGCTGTGGTAGTGACTCAGTGGGCTTGAAATGATCAAAGCAGTAAATCAAGGTGAAAGTTTTCGGAGCTACTTATTCTTTAAGTTTTCATTGAGTCGTGAAAAACGGCCCTTCGACTACTGACTAAATGTCGAGTCATAACTGCAGAATTTGTTTTTATGCTTCATATAATTAGTCTACTAATGGAATACCTCTCCGATCTAAATTTAATAAGCTATCGTTAGTCAACCTTTTTTCTTTATTTTTTTTCTTTAAATGAACTTAATTAGTAAAACAGAAGGAGCGAACCCATTATTTCCTCGGTGTGCTTGCTGGAGAGAAATGAAGGTTAGTCCATCCATAATTACAAGCCCATCCTTCTCTACACTCTGTATCTCAGTGCAGAGGCACAGAATGCTGAACAGAAATGTGTTGTGATGCAGAAATATTGATTGATATCTGTGTCCACTGCATTCCGTTTCCTCATTGACAAGTCAACAATACCAACTCCAGTGTGAGCCGGCAGACAGTAGCTCTGTATCGTTGTGGAATCTGGGGCTCAGAAAGCAGCCTTTAAAACGAATACTAGAAACTAAAGCCATCGACGGTTACTGCAGGCGACCGTGGGCAAAAAAAATTATCTAATATAATCAAGATAACTATTCTTTCATCTTTAAAAATAATTCACTGATAAGTACTGCTCTCTTTTTATCTTTTTTTCTTCATTCTCTCCCGCAGTATATACAGTGGAAAACTTTATCTGTGTTTTTCTACTCTGGCACGTAATACCATAAAACGCTCATGTACTTTTGTATGAGTGCTGTGAAAATCCACCAAGTGGTTTATGATACATAGTACTGCGGGCCCTGAGTGCAATTTTTAAACTCTATTTCTTAAAAAGGAAAAAAAAAAAACATTCCTTGAGGCAGTTTTATGAAAAAAGATCTGCTATGGTTGACTGAGAGGTTTGACAGAGTATCTACAGGTGATGGAGTACCACTTTTATCTTATCATAAAAATGCCTGCATTTTCCAGCTGAGCTATTTGCACATTTTCAATTCAACTTCTGAAAAATTGTGTTCTCACCTGAGTCTATTTGGATGTGCCGTTGTTATTAGATTCCTTGAGACTTCTTGTCAGCACAGATTTCATTGTAGTGTTTGTATGTGTGGAGCTCAGATGTTATGAGTATTAACCTGGATTGTGGAGCTCTTCACCTTCTGTTGCCTCGTCTTTGGAGAATCAGATCAAGTTGGACTGTCAAATCTCAACATTTCTTTTAATCATCCTAGTGTGTTTGTAAATACAGTAAATAAACGTTTTTAGCACAACATTATGTAAAAATGTTGAGAAGTTCTTAGTGTATTGTGGCTCACCATTGTTTTGTTATTGGTTTTTTTTTCATCGTCACACTGAGCGTAAGCTGCACTGCAGTTTCACTCTTTGCATTCCTCATGCGTGCACACACATTTAGACACACGTGCACATTTTTACTTGCCTCGCATTCATGTTCTGACTCACTACAATAAGCCCCGACCTGCAGGTGACAGATAAGGTATGCAATATCCGCTCTTAGCCACCTGAGCATAACATCTTCTTCCTTACTTTCGCTTCGTCCTTTCCCTTCAATTCATCTTCCTCTACTCATAATTACATCCGTCCGTGTTTCCACATTTGCCTCCTATTTGAACAGTCGAGTAAGAGATCAGCCAGTTGTGTGTCAGTGTACAGATCATTACTGTGTTTATAGGTTTGGTTATGCCGCCCTAAAGGTGTCAGGCAATAAAAATTGCAGAGGCAACACCAAGCTGCTGTTTTTTTTGTTTATTTTTCTTCTTTTAATGCCTCCAGTGTTTCTATTTGCCATCAGAGTTGTTTGAAACAATGAAGCACAGTTAGGCGCTGACAGAAAAGCAGAGCGCTGCTCTTACTGTTTATTGTTTTATTTTAGGGGTAATTGATTTTTTCAAATAGCAGAGAGGTGGTAAAGTGGCAGACGGTCCTCTGTAACAATGCACAATCTTCAGTAAATGCATTGGTGCAATCATCACGCCGTGAGATAAAAGGAGTGGGATGGGACAACTGTAATGGATATCTGAGATAAAGGAACGCGAAGTGCACCACATAAACATAATATAGTGAACCAGAAATGGAGTCGCAGGAAGCAATGAATAGCAATGGGCAGGAAGATGGAGGTAAGCAAAGAGACACAGGTGATTTCGCAGAGAAAAGACGGGATTTGGATGGAAGTGAGTGAGGGGTAGTGATAAGCAGGAGGGGATGAGAGCCGCATCCATCTCAAGTCGAGCCCCGAGGTCGAGGAGCTAACTCTGGAAACAAGAAACGACATGAAAGCTAGTTTTCCAAAGCTGTGCTTCACTTTGCACCCACCGGTCCTCCAGTCTGCTTATACGAAGGGATGGAGAGTGGAACAAGGGAATTCATGCTTGCCCCTGCAACGAATTGTTGTTGAAAAACTGCCGCGGGGCAAACAGGACTTAGCCAGATGCTGGCGGAGCCTTCTCCGAGAACAACAGAGCCACTCCGTGTGTGCGTGAGTGCACGAATGCACAAATACGCAATCAGATCAGGAGCCACAGTATATCAAACAGAAGTTGTCCTGCATGTTTAATTGCACAAAAGAACAGCACAACCTCCAGACACAGCTTTGTGAAGGTCACTGACAAAAAGTGAAGACCAGAGCTGACAAGTCTTGGAACATAGTAGAGAAGCCTTTAAGAAGAGGTCAAGAAAAGTAATTGATTCGAAACACTCACATCAGCGTCTCTCATTACGCATTAATTAATACGAGCCGACAACGAGTGTTGGACAGTGTGGAAAGACTGTGAGAGAGTGTGATTGTGATAAATGCTTAAACCTCCTCTATCTCAAAGAAGCTCCAGCTTGTCCTTTTTTCCTTAAGTGAAGCATAGACGAGAGAAAAAGTAAAGAAGTGAAGCGAAGGGTAAAGGATGTGAAGGTGGGAATAGCGGGCCAGGGGATGGTTTGAGAGCTTCAAAAGCTCTCTGCTGGCTTTGTGTGTTTTTGAAGATAAGGCATGCTTTGTATAGTCTGCAGCATCAAAGGATTGTGTTTTGTTGTCATATTCTTAGACGTAAAAACTTGGTGAAGTTGTGGTAACGCAGCATTGGGTTTCATGACGTGCTGCTGCTCTCCACATAGCACGAGAGAGATTTCTAGTAGATGCAACTTTCACTGCTGCATCCACTAGTCTAACTGTGTTTTTCTATTAATATTAGAGCATTAAGTGGACGATTAAATCCTTAAATTCTTCAAGTCCATACACATGCTTTGATTCACATTAAAAGCCTCCAAGCTTCAAGGGAGTTTCTTCCTGTGAACAGAAGGGAAGTGTCAGTGTACAATGGTTCAGAAATTTAGAAATTCAGAACGCATCCTGGAGTGCATTTACATTGTTTGGTGCAAAAAGCCATCTACATGAGATTTACATTACATTGCATTGTAAACTAAATTATTTATAGTCTTTTGACTCAAGGGTCTGTTGCATCACTCTTAGAACAAAAGAATTGCACCCATGGGTGGGTCTTTGTTTTCATAGTGCCTCGTTGTGTTTTGTAGTTAGCATATTTTGTTATTTTCAGACCCTTATAGAGATGAGCAGCAAATCCCTAAACCAACCAAAAATTTATACATATGCATGATTGTAGTGTGCACTGTGCATCCTAGGAAGCACAATTCTCACTACATTGTTCTTTAATGTTTCATTATGGACTTTACAAGTGACCCCATCAAACTAATGATTGGCCTGCATGTCTTCAGAGAGGCGTCAGTCAGAATGAGACCTTGGGCACCAAGCTGACATGTAACATTAGGTTGGTACATGACTATACTGTCAAAATGTTGGCAGCTGACTTCACCCCTGACCCTGATTGATTTAATGAAAGTCAACTCACCCATTAAACAAAACGTGAGATCTGCATTATTGTGGCACTATGGTTTTCTTATTGAAAATGACCATGCATATTTAAACCTGCTGGTTTCCTTTGTGTTGTCTGATAAGCTTCTCATTTTGCAAAACTTTTCACAGTGCCTGTCAGGGGAAATTGTCATATTGCATAAATACCTGTCCAATTAAAGCGCAAGTGTGTCAGTGAGCTCTAATTTGACCACCATATGCACCCATCCACAGACTCCCCTATCTGCAACCATAGGCACACGGGCTCAGACTGTTTCTTCTATTCTAACAATAATCTCAGATCCATAAACTCCCCCTGTCTCTGACCATATGCACTCATCCACAGACTCCCTCTGTCTCCAACTATAGGCACACGTGCCGACTCCCTCTGTCCTTACCATAGACACATCGACAGATTTGCGTTATCCTTAATCTTGTTGTCGAAATTGAGATATATTACTTCACAGAGATTGCTACACATCTCTAGACTGCCTCTATCCTCCACTATAAGCACACATCCAGAGACTCCCTAAAGCCCCACCGACAGTACAATAAGCAGTTGTAACCTTCTAGTTTGTGTAGTGAGCGCACACTCTGAAAAGTCAAATCCCTCATTTTAAACTCCAGGGAAACTCCCCTCCCACAGAGGGTAATCTGCAGCTTTCTGTTTGTTATATCCTCCTAAGGCTTTGTAAGAACTCCTCGATAGATTCACTAGTACTGCATCTGCTGTTTTGCATTAGAGCTATACATTCAACAACCTGCCTTCTCAGCTTCACCATTTGCAGGGCCAATAAATAGTCGTAACTCAGCCCGGGCTGCACATACAGTGACTGTGTGCTGACACCCAGCAGTAACTCCTGCCCCCATTAACATTGTCAACAAAATGGACATTAATATGTTGTGTCAGTGTAACATGTAAAGAACAATGAATGTCAGAGTGATTAAAAATCCCTCAGCCTGTATTTAATGTTGGTGTCCTTTAGCTTGCTAATGGCTTTTCACACATCCCCACATTGATTTCTGACAAACTTAGGCCACAAAGAATATAGACGCTGTAGATTAAAGTGACAACTTACTCCATGCGCAATTTTTGCGCTTGTGACGAGACCCACACTGAGATGTTGGTCGGCTCATGTCCTACGTCAGCAGCGCTCAAGAGAGCTGGCAGAAAGAGAAAAGGTGTGGGAGGGAGCGTGAAATGGTGTAGGGGAATAGAATGGCAGTAGACTGAGGTGTAGGAGTGGAATGTAATAGTGCCAGTTTATCAGAGCCAACGCACACTTGACAGGCACAAATAGGGGGGTGTTGCACATGTCACCACCCATGGATTGGAACACTGGAAAAGTTTCAGGTTTTCTGCTTTTCGTTGCCTCACGCATGTTCACAAAGCAGTGCTCGGGGACTCGTGGCTGCTGCAGTCCAAGCAGTTGGCGAGAAGCGTCGAGCTGCTGCTGGCAGCGTTGAACTGACGGGGTGCAGCTTCCTGTTTCATTCATTTGTATTGCAGATAAAATTGGTTTTGACTTGTACAGTTGTAGAGTGCATAGTCTTATGTAGAGAAAGTATACTGTGTATGTGTAGTCATGTGAAGTCAATTCCATCTTTTGTTTATCCCCCTTTTTGCCTTTCTGTGTGTGTGTGTGTGTGTGTGTGTGTGTGTGTGTGTGTGTGTGTGTTTGGGGGGGGGGGGGGGGCTCAGGACCAGTTAGCCGTTACTCTTCAAGCTTCTGTAAATGAACAACCTTTCCTTTCTTACAAGAATCCTCATTCAGTCTCTATGGTGATGCTGGTCAAGTGACGACCTGCACCCACAGACGAGTGGAGGAATTTCTCTCCAACAATAGTCCATCTGTTGCTGTTCAGTAGAGTTGTGCCGTTTTTGTATGAAAGGCATAAAACATTAGACAACCCTGTTATTATCTTTTCAGGATTAGAATTTTGTTTACTAGTTGATAACTTTGTTTTTTATTAACTTTATGTTTTAACCAGCTTTTGATGGCTTAGATGTTTTTAATGTCCTTTTATGTTCTTCCTTGTGACGCACTTTGGGCTGCATTTTCGGTTTGAAGTTATCAATATACAGTTTGTTATTTTGATGGCTTTGTGTTTCGTGAATGTGTCATCACATTAATAGTGAGACAAGATGGAATATGACAGAGTAAAAAAATGGTTGATATGAAGGCTCCCGAAATAAAACTTTTACTCTTCTCTCATTTAGGATGAATAATCAAATTATTGTGATTAACTTGAGTGCAATTTAAGATAATACAGCAAGTGCTTTGAATTGAATTATAGAAAGGGCCCAGACATTTAGGAGGAGCCAAGTCTATTGTTAAACCTCCCTCACTGGTAGTTACAGCTATAAGAACTAATGTACCAGACAATTTGTCTCGATTAACTGGAGATGTGTCCCTCAACAGGAAGAAAGGAGGAAATAGGACTCAAGAGACCGAGAGGGGGGGATAAAATGTCTGTAATTTTATACTATAAGTGTTTGATGGGAGTGCAGTCAGTGCAGAGTTGTGTGGAAGTACACACACGATTGTTTTGTGAACAGGTCGCAGTTCCAAAGATTTGGGACGGTGTGAACATAAAAACGTGATACAATTTCTAATGACAATTTTTCAAAGTCCGATTATTGTCATTACTGCACAGGTGGTATGGAGTGAACCCACGCAGACCAAAGAAACGTAATTCCTAATCAGTGTTCTCATAGTAGATAATGAAAAGCAAATGATGAACATAATGGGTTTTCCTACAGAGAGCTGTACATTTTTCCCCATTTTGTTCCTGTCACGTTTCCTGGCCCGGTGAGAACCATTTACCCCCCCCCCCCCCCCCCACCTGTGCCCTCCTCTGTGACCTCTGCCCCCTAATATATGCAGCCTGTGCCCAACTACTGCCACCAAGTGTCCAAATCATGCAACAACAGTAAATATTTGAATACACTGAATAACCTGCCAATAATAAATGGCTCCTACGCAATTATTTTCTCTTCTTTTGAATCTATTCCACACACTAAATATAATGGGCAACACTGAAAAAAATTTATCTTTCATAAAAATATTACTTAAAACTCAGTTTCGCACCTCCTCCAAATGAATCAAATATGATTCTGCATCGATTTTTTTTGTTTGTATATATACAATGTGAATAAGACTGCAATTCATGGAACAAGAAACAAGCCATCACAACGACAACAACAAAAGAGGGCACAGACAAAGCACAGCAACAGCAGTGTAAGGTGCATGAAAAAACCCAGTGAATGAGATGAGACAGCGAAGCTCAATACAGCATAGCTACGTCCGGTGTGGAGCGTATTGAACGCTGCTGTGCTCTCGGTACAAGGGGTGTCGGGAGCCTACTTCATGCCAAGTGGTTATATTACCTTATTTCTTAAATTGATGGCGGCGACACTTCTCATAAAAGTTGGGACCAGAGCCTTTGCTTCTAAACCCATCAATCTTACACACCACTTCATCCAACTTTCAGTCGCAAGACGCTGGAGCGGATCTCGAGGCGGAGGCAGGGTGCACGCTGGACAGGCCAGCAGTCCATCGCAGCCCAGATACACAGTGTCCAATGTGTGACCCCACTTCTGTAAACAATAACAAAGCCAAGTTCAGTCCTACCCTAAGTGCCTCAGACATGTGGGCTTTTTCAGATTAAGAGGGACAGGGTGTGGCATTTTTAATAGTAGAAAATGTTTAATATCCCTTACAGACATTGCAATTGATGGAGAAATGTGTGCAGTTTGCCATATTCTGGAGTTTCCCCCATGCTGTCACATTCAATGCTATTGTGCAAGTTTTAAAATAATAATGATTTCTAAAGGGCTGGCTGGGGAATGGTTGGTCTGTAATTTGAATGGTATCACACAGAGTCTGACTGCCTGGGATAGGTCACTTTAATTATGCAGTGGTGTTGTGTTTTTGTGTGGTTGCTAAGTTCTGGTTCCAGGTGGTGTATTTTTCCACTCGAGGTCTTTGTACTGTGAGAGTATTCTTCTAATGTATTCACATTTATTCTAAAAGAGACAAAATAAGTTCTCTGTGATGGGGTCATCGACAGCCACTGAATTGTGAACTGAATTGCAATTAGTGGTCTGATTCTGAAATATTAGATATTCAAAGTGATAGTAAAAAACTAAATGTGAAAACCCCAAATAGGACAAAAAACAAGGCCGTTAACTCACTGATTTATGCTTCTGCGAGCATCACATTTGCATTCAAGTGTTTTAATCCCGGCCTCGACTGTCGTGTTTCCCTGCTCCATCGACACTTGGCTTGAAAGGCGGGCCCCTCGCTGGCCCCTCAGCACACACTCGCAGGTTGGCTGACAGCAGAAAAGGAGCTGAGATCACCGTGTAAACTATGTGGCACTTGAATGAGGCCCTCTCTATCCCTCTCCTGATACTTTTCTCCTCTTAATCTCTGCATTCTCTGAAGTCATTTACAGTACCTTTGACAATACACCATTTTTTTCTGTGTATAAACGAGCTTGCCTCTTGCATTGTGTGTGCTTCATGGATGCCTACAGGGCCATTAAAAATATAATCTCTTCAGATTCTTTTTCTTCATTTTGAATTAATGTCTAAATTCACCACTTCTTTGTATCTTAGCTCTTTTTTGCCCATCAGTAGTGGAAAATGCTGCTTTTGCATTTTTAAACCACATTAATTTGAGTTGAAAACTGGAGAGAAGAGGTACACCGAATAGAATTTCTTTCTCTTTAATAGCTTTTATGAAAGTGGGAGAAATGTAGATATCATACTTTACATAGATGGTTATGTGCCCAGAGCTCAATTTAATTTCCCTGCACTAGTTTTTTTCTATTTCTTTTTTCTTTTCTTTTTTAACCTTATTATCTTTTCTCGAGGCATGTCTAATGCACCCATCCGTAAGTAGCAGAGTCACTTAGTAGCATTATAACTCCTGCCTGCTCTAGTAAATCATAGTGTTAGGTCAGAAATGGATTCCCAGTGTCACTAAGCTGAAGAGGTTTGGGTAACGTGAAATAAAAATAAATTGTGGTAACTGAAAGACAAATAGGGAGTAATCAACACTGGCAGCTGGTGTTTCATTGCAGGTTATCATTAGAAGTGGCTGTCTTAATACCCCTCATTTAGGCTCCGAAATCACTATGTCAGGCTCTCCCGTTGTTTGCTTTTATTTGGCTTTTGGTTCATGAAAAAGATCTTAAAGTGCTGAATGCTGTAAAAATGTTTGAGTGATTCCATGGTTAGCATTTATTTAATGGACAGCCTCATAGTAACTGATCTGGCATTAATTACTAAATGGCATCATCATCCGGTTTGCAGCCATCGTGAGTAAACACACATCTTGAGTAATGCATTAGGGGCCAGTCAGCTCTTGCTGTAATAGGCCGGGCTATTTCCTGTAAATGCGTTGTCTGCCAGTGCCGTAAGGGGGCATTCTCCTCTAATACGGTTGCACAGGAGGTATTACTCTACAGACATAGAACCCAGCCAATTACTAAGCCGTGATAGGATGCAGATGTGTGTCTGGATGATGGTATAGGTGAGTATGACTTAGAGATGTGGGCATTCATGTATACATTTGGCTTCAATGTATCCATCAGGGAAAGGCAAAATGAAGGGGGGGGGGGGGGGGGGTGTTAAGTGCAACAGAGGAAAAAGCAGAGTGCCCCAGAGAGAGAAAGGAGGAATTGCATGTCAGAGAGAGTGAGAAAATAGCAATGTGAGAGGAGATGGTAAAGGAAGGCGAGGGGGTAGAAGATGGGAAGAAAAAGAGCAAAATGTGAGTGTGAAGACGATGGAGCGGAAGAGAGGAGGAAAGCACAGGGGAGAGAGTGATAGAGAGCAAGAGGGAAGCTGATGGAGATGAGGGATTAGGGAGAGTGGCAAAGCCATTGAGGAAAAAAGATAAAAACCCTCTGGATTCATTGTATGGAGAAACGGGGAATCAAGGGGGAGGACAAAGAGGCAGACGGAGTGAGAGAGCTGGAAACTGTAAATGGGGAAGGGGTCATGGGTGCTGGTAGAGAGTGGAAAAAAAACATCAAGGGCCGTTAAGAGAGGAGCTGAGCGGGTGGAAAAGATGAGAAAGCACGCAGGAAACAAGGTATCTGCAGACATGGGAATAAACAGGCAGGAACCTGAGAGGCAGGTGCAGGAAGCGAAAGGTAAGAGCAGAACAGAGGGAAGCGCTGGGGAAAGAGAAACAAAAGAGCGAATGATCAGGATGAGTGGATGGAAGACAAAGAGTGGTGGTGTGGGACTGAAATAAAGCAGGTGAGACAAAACGAGAGAAGGTAAGGATGAAAACAACAAATGAAATGGAAAGCAGGATTTGAATCACGAGAGGGAAGTCAGGGGACCAGAGAAAAACCGCACAGTGGGACATTATGAAGGGGGTCATTTTGAAACACAGAGATTGAATAGGGGGCCCAGATTAGTCCCTGTATGCAACAGTGGTCTCATTCATAGTAATTACTGGGATTCACCACCATCTTTCTCCAAAGCTGTCTTTCTTTCTTATTATCCCCCACCCTTCTTTCTGTCTGACTCATTCTGCTCATGTACCATTAGACTCCCATCAACATTTCTCAGTTTTGGCATTCGGCGCCTATCTCCAACCTTTTCTCATCACTTCTTTTTATAATTTCACCACCTCCTGCCCCACTGTCTTGACTCCTCTCATCATACGCTTTCTACTCTCGCCTTTGTTCTCTGCTCCTGCTTCCTCTGGCAGTCTGCGGTCACTTTGTTCACATGCACAAGGCTTAAATTGAATAGTTGGAATGATAATACTTCTCTGTTTCTGCAGTATTTTTTTTTTCATCTCCTCTATCACTCTATTTCTCTTTTCGTTTCCTCTCGCTGTTCCTTCTCTACCCTTTTCCTATTGTTGATCCCATTGTTCGATATTGCCTGGAGCTCATGTACGTGCCACAGACGTGTTATAAACCTTGCTGGAGGATGGAGGAGAGAAAAGAAACATGAGGTATAGGGAACCGTTGAGAGCTTCACTAAAGCAGCTTTAGAGGAAAGAAATGTGCTTATAGAGTGTGCAAATCTGCTTATACATGTGTGAGCAGTTTGATAATTACAGGATATCGTCTCGAGGGAGGTGTTGCATTGATGAACAATGACTCTGTCACATCCTGACTCTTTACAAGGTTTGTTACAAGAAGTCTACTAGTCCCAGAGAATTGGCCGGTCTTCACTAGTCAGCTCCAGAAACACTAGTTGGCTTTGTTTTATCCCCGTATGAGGCTGCTCAAGTGTCATGCACTCGCCCCACCACTAGTTGGAGCAATTGCACAGCAGTGCTGGAGTAAACAGCAACTTTAAAATAGCTGCAAGAGACAAAGAGATGGCATCCCATGAACCAGCGCGATTCGACCGAATGCTCATGGAGAAAATGAAAACAGGGTAACATGTAGGATGTTCCATAAAAAAAAGAAAAATAATCCACATTTAATCACAGCCTTTGTATATTAACCTGCACCAAACGACGGCTGCTTTGCAGCGCTAGCTTGCCATGCTCGGGGTAGTTTGACTCTGCTAGAGGTTTTTTTTTTTCTGGTCTGAGAAGATGACGCCACTCGTTATGACAGATTGACCTTCGTCATTCAAGGTGAAGACTTCGGCATTTAAAAGTTGTCCTTGAAATCTAAGTAATTGTATTAATTTTCTGAACTATAAATCGTGCAGAATTTTCAGTCTCCAGAAACATCCCGTTACAGTAGATGACTTTCTCGCGACATTCAGGATTTGAATTGGAGACCCCCACACTAAAGATTTAGCTTGTTTTTATGTCCTTTGCTTTTTCAACGTGCTAAATTCAAACCAGTCTTGAAGGAAATAGAAATGACAAAACAAGTCCCTTTGGATTTCTGCTCTGCTACTCATACATCATAATGAGAATATCTCCGGTTCAGATTTGGGCTTGGGGGCTTTTTCCTTTTTGCGCTGTTTACATGTTCTCAGTGTGCGGGTGTGGGTTTTTCCCTTGGTACTCCAATTTCCTCGCAGTCAAAAAAACCTGTTCTGGGTTAATTGGTAACTCTAAACTACCCATAAGTGCAGACGTGAGTGTGTGATTGTCTTTCTCTCTGTGTTCGCCCTGTGATGAGCTGGTCACCAGTCCAGGGTCTTCCAGGACCCTCAACCCCAAGTTTAAGTATTATAGAAGATGGATGAATGGAGCCCCTTTCGAAGTAGTATACTACATGCATTTTAGATCAGTCCTCTACCTTTCAGGAGGGAGCCTTCTGCAAAAGCACCAAGGACGCACAGGTTTTGATATTTAGTGACCTTTACACTTCATTGAGTACACATCACCATCTGTGCAACATTTTGCATCAGGCAGAGGATGACTTTTAGGCGAGCATGACAACTAATAGTTATAAAATCATTCTCTAGATGTGTAGATTTCAAAATAACTACCCACGATGGTCATGGATTTTGATGACTATAATTTGCAATGGTTGCATAATGCAGACATCATCTTGGTTCTTGTCTGAGAATAATTTTCCTTATGTGTTAATGTATTAAAGGAAAAAACAGCGAGCATGTCTTTTTAGATAATCCTTATCTGGCGATCGCATCAGAAGCATTTTCATATCTTGGAGAAAGCATGTAGCGCTGCATGTATAGCAAAATTCAATTCACTGTTTTGCTTCGTAACTTTTTTATGACAATTAAAATGACTTGATAGATGTGTAGACTGATTATTTCATTCAAATTGTTAGTGGATAACAGCCAGCAATCACATTTCTGTCCTCTTAACTTGAATTCACAGTTTACAGACATAGTAAATGTTGATGTGGTGTGGTCAGAGGTAAATATGCAATAAGGCCTTTGAAGAGTTTGTAGGTTTGATGTTGGAGTAGAAATAAGACAGACAAAACTTTTGTTTGCATTTGTTTTGTTTTTTATTTTATATTTCCCCTCCGTATTTATGCTGTACCTCCGCTTGCTTACACTAATCTTAAATCTGTGGAGTCCTGCAAAGATAAGTACTGAGCAACAACCACCTGCCAGAAGCAGCAAGCGTAAGGTTACCGAAACGGAGGGAAATTTCTGCCCTCCGTGAGCAACTCTCACATAACCGCCATCTATGCCTCTGACTCTACCGAGTAAACATTTTCTTTTTTCTAAACTGAACAACTATTATATGTACAAAATGTCTAACTTCTCGAATGAGACATGCGGCTAAACTTTGGATATACACTGTATATGGAACTTAAGTTTGTCCACAGGTTATCTGCTCCATACCTATCACGCAGGGGATCTCAGACTGAAATAACAGGTCTCTTACCTTTCTAATGGTAAAATACTTTTCCATGAGCATTTGCTTTGAAGCCGCTCACCTGTTTCATCATAGGATATGCAGCGTACATTTAGGTTTATTCCTGCAGTGAGACTTTGAAGGGAGGCTTTTTTACATTTCCTCAGTCTCCTACAAAACATTTTATGACTGCGGCTGTACTAATATAATTCAACTTAACTGTGAATTTCTTTGCTTATTTTCAAGCAAACTGCAAATTCTTCTAAGAATGCCTGTGAATGTACTATTTATAAAAAGCAAGGGTCTTTTGCACGCATGTAGGCAGGTGACCTGGAGGAAAGTGGCATTTATGCTCACCCACATTTCTTTCTGAAGATAGAAATGTACTGATACTGGCTGCTCTTAGGGCATGTGTTGCTCGAGGTGATCATTCAGTGGGAGTTATTCAGTCAGTTCATAATGTGGTTGAGGATCTTATTTTTTTCTAACACATCCATTTGTGCCACAGAGACAAAATGTACTTTACCTTTGGAGGGAGGTGTTGCGCTGTGTATTATTTATTGCATATCTCAAAGCATTTGAACTTGGTGAACAAAATGGACTTGGTCATGTGTTTTTGAAGATGTATGATGAGGAGGAGGAGGAGGACTGTTTAAATACCAATTCTAACCACCAAATGTATTGATCGATTCATGGATCAAACACCTGTTGTGAATTTTGCCGTCAGGCTCCTTGTTAGAAAACAGCAAGTTGTACAAAAAGTACTGGAACATTCAACAGTTGGACATGTGCATTCAAAAGTTTTGAGAAAGTCACATTATGTTCACCTGTAATGGTTATAGTGCATTTTAGGTCCATTCTGAAATTTCACCCAAAAGCCAAATATCCCTAATGTTTTGTGAGTAGTCTCAATTAAAGCTTGTTTATAGCATGGTTTTAACGATCTACCATTCCAGCAAAGATGTCTGAAGGTAAACATTCATGAACTATTCACATTTGAATAATATGCAGAACGGTTGTATTGCATTGGAACATATACAGTCATTCTTCATTCATAATTTGTACAATGGCCAAGTTTGTGTCATTGTCTGATATGGCCCTTTTCTTTGTTTTCACTTTGTATTGTATTTGTCCTCAAAATCCCCCCTTAAGCAAAGTGCACATGCACAAAGGAAATAAATGTCATTCTTGCCGAGAGGTGGAAAACTCAATGACATGAGTGACTCAGCTCAAGGTGAAAAATAGAAGTCCAAACCAAAGCAAAAAGTGTTTGAAAAAACCCAATTGCTTTTTTTATTTGACATTAGTTTCAAGTTTCAGACTGATTAATGCTGACCACGACACATCTAAATATATTTTCTGTACTCCGGTAGACACATATTACCTCTGAGAGTCGCTTTAGCATGCAGTGCTGAAGTGGGGCACAGCTTCAGGCTTGCTCCTACTTTTGGTTCTTGTAATTGCATCGGTGCAAGTTGGGCCTCGGCACACTCACCATCCCCGGCATGCTTCATGATCATCCTCCCTAACACAGTATCATACTACTCCCCCAGGCTATGGATGATGCAAAGCTGGAAGCTGCATTATTAATTAGACGGGCATGAAGTTGACTCAGTTGCACAGTGCACCACAGCTTGATGTGTGGTCTGTCTCGGCTGCGGTTGTGTGGGCGACTGATTGTGTTTCTGTGTTCCAGAAATAAATGGTTGCATGCCTGAGCTCGGCGATGATGGATGGGATCATCAGTGAATGCGCCATATTTCAAAAGCATTAATTACAGGGATGAAAGAAATGCATGTATGAGAGCAAGGATGGGCATCAATTACCAGGGAAATAGTGCGGCTGTGCAGGTTAACGTGCACTACGGCTGCCCACGCAGAGGAACGTATTAAAGTCGATGACTAGCTCGCCTCAGTCCTGCTGAGAGGAAAATCAACTGGCCTCAAGAAATGGGGATTGATATGAGCTGCGAGGCAAACACATCAAGGAGAGAGGATCAAAACTCATATTAACTGATCTTTTAGTAATCAAACAAGAAAAGGATGTTGTCAATAAAGATGAGAAGAAAAACTCGATGCAGTGAAGAAACAGTTACAGGAGAAGGCTTCAGCTAAAGATATTGACTGAAAATCTTTCAAATTTCCAAGGTTGAGCTCACAGTGAATCCCCTGGCTTCAACTTAGCCAATAAGCCTGAGGCCCTTTGTACATACAGACACATACTGTTTAATATACAGCATGATTATGAGCAGGCACTTTAATTGGCTGTGAAGCATTAACTTTTTACCCCTCAGTGAGGTTGGAAGTCTTTGTGCTGTTGTTTGTTTTTTAATGAAAATGTAGCATCTTTAATAGGACTGTTCCTGGGAGCTAATTTACCTGTCAACTAAACAAAAATTATAGTTAGAAATAGCCAACTGGCAAAGTAGACGAAAAGATTTAAGCACCTTTTGTAGTTGTGTATTTAAAACATTGTCTCCAAAACTATTGTTATGATTTAAAGCTCTAAATCACAATCTTCTACAGTCAGATTGTAAGCTGTACCAAACTATGACACTCTGTGCTCTGTATTGCACCAGAGGTCAGCATTTTACATCATATTATGTTGCATTGAGGCTCAGCGTGTTTTTCATTAACTTCCTAAAGCCTTTGCCTTCAAGATAGTTAAGTTCAGGCATATCTTGTGATGACTGGTTATCTTCAAAGAGCAAACATGTTCACAACATCTCCTGGGTAAATATTATGAAATTGTCCTGATTGTGGCTCTTTACTGACGCTATAAGTAGAAGCCATCGTTCCGTCCCGTTAATACCCCCCCCCCAAATCATCTCATTTTCATCCACTCAGCCTCTCATTGTTCTTTCAAACAACATGATCATCCTTCTATAAGGCTCCACCTTCCTTCATATGTAATGTCAGTCACTTATGTCAGCGAATGCTTTTGAGCCAGCCTTATCTATTATCTAGCAGGCTCCCCCTTGGGCACTGACCCCCCAATCATCCCATGTTTCGTCAACTCCTAGCACTTGAAGCAAATCTGTATGACCTGCACAGGTGACCATCATGCTTCATTTCTTATCACTCAGACAGAAGCCATTGATTCCACTGCAGCTCAATAGAGAGATATGAACTGGAGCCGTGGACCTTCAGCGATGGGCCGCGTTGTTATGTTGTCTGACTTTGATAAAACGGACTGGGGCTTCTTATGTTCCCACAAGCCTGCCCAGACCTATTGTTAGAGGAGATGGGATTAAATGGTGCAATGGGCATCAGGGACCTTTGCTCTGTTTCTCAACCATGAGGGAAAAAGGACAGAGGAAGCCAAGGAATATCTGGTAATGTAAGTGGGCACCGATATTTTATATGTGTGTTTGTCTGCAAAGTATGTTTTTGGTGTGAGCATTCTTGTGTGTCTAAATTTCCATTACTGTCTTTGTGTACATACAGTATAAATATGAAGGCATCTGTGTCACTGCTGGGTTTTATCCAACCAGGTTTGATGCCAGACCCTTGTTTTGCCTCCTTGCACCTTTCTTCTCCCTCTCTGAGCTCAGACGTATTGGAGCATAGCCTGGCAGGATAAATTGGGTCTGTCGGGTGGGGAGGTGGAATGGGGGGTGGGGAGGTGGGGCTTTTCACCGTAGCTTTAACAAGCTTGAGCTGTCTGTCCATGCTGGCCTTTGGCCCTGTACGACCTGTATTCTGAGAAACAAACAGGATAAGACTGTGAACACAGTTTGTTAACACAGGAGTTTGTGTTGTGTGTTTGTTTTCTTTTATAGTTGTGCTAACTTAAGCACTTCAGATGCAAAATAATGTGCCAGTTAACTTCACATTGCGCTGAACTTTGCATTGATGTGTCTTAAATTGTTGTGATGCCACTATGAAATATAAATCCGGGGTGAAGAAAACTTCACCGTAAATAAAGAAAATGGGTCTCTTTACATTTAAGTTAATCCTGTTTGTGCAAGAATGATTTCTAAATGTAATAGTAAAGTTTCTTATCTCCCGTTCCGAGTAGTCAAAGTAACCATGAGGAATACAAAGCCGTATGTGTTTTTCTTGAGTGCACGGTTGAACCTGAGAGCTCGGCCTGACAGATCGGTCGTGTTTCTGTTTGTCAAAAGCGTTTGTTTTGCCACTGTTGAGGTTTATTTTTATTGTTGGGAGCCGACAGCAGCCGCATATCATTGTTTTTAAATCAGGATACAATCAGCAGCCATTTGACCAGCATTAACGTTGGCTATGAATCTGCCAGCCACCGGAGCACTTTGAGACAGACGCTGCAGGTGAGCACCTGAGTGGCAGCCTGAGAGAGATTGATGCCTTAACTCCCACTTATATGATCATTAAATTGGAGATCTACACGGCAAACTTGCTCACTCAACTTTAACCAAGCAGCGGTAGCCATTCACAGCAGCATGTTGATGTGGGGCAGCGCCCTTTGGAGTGTCAAAAGAGCCCCAGCAGTACCACTGCAGGCTTTTTCATAAGGTTGGTTTTAGTGATAACTGACCGTTTTTACCAAAGGAGAACACACGTTTTTTGCAGTTTATAGACATTTACAGTAAAAACCACTGGCCATTTTTGTGAGCATATTTTAGATTGATTTTCTTGCAAAGAAAATGTATTTTCTATTAGTGCAGGCAGGAATGTTATGGCATTCTGCTGCTGAAATAAAATATATTTATAAAAAGGTATTTGACCTGTCTTTATCACTGCCTACAACACATATCTCCTGACTGAACATGCTGATGGCCTAAAGGTCAAGATACTTATTGTATTATTGTTACTGCAAGACTGAGTTCCACCTGAGGACAATTTTGTTAGTGCTGCTGTCCTGTTGGATTGTAATAAATGATAGATATTTTACAGTCTGGATATAGATGGAGGATTAATAGCTGGTATTGGATGAAAACATTTTGCAGCCTTCACTTCATATCAAGTCTGTTATCCTGTCATTCATAGCTGTTGATGACAAGTAGACCTCTGAAGGCTTTGAAGAGTTACAAAATAATTTTGACTGACAGCAAAGCTTGCATTAATGGTGAAAAAGAACAAAAGATTGGAGATTGAGAGAGACATAAGAATGTGGAAACAGTGTCATGGATAAAAATGAGAAGAATGAGAATAGACACGATGGGAGCGCGCTAAGCAGTCCTCACTGCTGTACTACCCGGTTATTAAAAGACTAGTCCTTTTACAGTACAAACACTGTTTCTGCTGCCAGACTCGCAGTAATTGGCCCTACTTTTAAACAGTCATTCTCCCCACACTGTGTCTGTCTCCAAAATAGCAGAGTTTCTCCACAGAACAGTTTGATAGCACCATTTGCTAATGAACTAACGCTCATCCAAACATACCGGTCTTCTCCAGGGTTATACAGGTGTCGTTCACCCTTTCAGCAGACCTAAAGTTCGAGCTGAATGGTAATAAAAATCTGCAGCAAAGCCATTGGTGTTTTTTTTAAATGCTGTTTTGATGTTTAAGGATGTTCCTATTAAATATGTATGCAGCTTCCCCCTGTCCTCCAAGCATACGCTGCCAATAAACATGAAATATTTTTGTATGTGTTTCAATTCACAGCAGTTGGTGGTTCGGTCTTTATTGATTTTAACAAATAGTTGTATATGTATGTTTTATTTTTGTGGCAGGAATATGTTTTATTCATTAAACTTTATAGCTGAATGGATCTCATATACATGCTATTACTCTTTCTCTGAACCTGTCAGCATTCAAACCCCAATCGACTGCTGTCCAGTATCAGCCGTACATGCCTTGTTGTGCATTCTGCAGTTTATGATAATCTGTAAAAACCAAATCATCACTACACATGATCACAGGCCAGGATAGAGCCTTATCACTGGTGTGTGCAAGCATGAAGCATATGTTAGTTTGCCTTTCATCCACTCTCAGACCAGTGACCACTTTCTCCACTCACACCTTTTGGCCTCAAAGCACAGTTGCCATGGAGACCGTGCCCATCAGATTTGGTGGGACAGGCTGGTAGTCAAAGCCTCTCAACGATCTTGAGCAACCTCTCACCCTGCTCATTCTTCTTTTGCTTCCAGGGAGAAAAAAAATTGTCTCCTCTTCACAATCACACTCCTCTCCTGAGAGGTCTTCTTTAAAAAAAAAAGGGGGGGGGGGGGGGGGGATTGGAGCTCTCATGACCGAACCTCTGTTGAAGCATGGGTTACAGAAAAGGATGCAGCGACAGCACCTAATGAGCCTGGTTTTCAGCATTTTTTCTGTAAGATGCCCTTTATGATTTTTTTATTTTTTTCAATCAAGTACCCCCTGCTGAGATCAAAGTATTTTCACATCAAAAAGCCAGTTTAAAGAGTGAGATTGCAACATTGTTTCATCACTGTAAGATACATTGTGATTTTTTTTAATCACTTAGTTTGTGGTAAATCGTTTTGTTGTATAAATTAATTATAAGATGTTTTTATAGTTACACTGAACCAAATCACTTGTACAAGTTTAACTAACAGCTTAGTACCCTCTCAGCAATGTTGTGGTGGTAGGCTGAATGCAACAGCCAAACCCACCAACAACTGATCAACATCACAGTATATTCATTATAAGGCAACACTTAAGCCTGTGCTTGCTTGTGTTTGTCCATCCTGAGGTCTATTATCCAAAGTGCATGCACACTTCACACAAATTCCATCTTTGTTTTGTTTGCACCAGGATGTCATTGTTCACGCATTCAAAAATAAACTACACTAATGCACACTGGAGTTTGTTTTAATCAGACCTAAAATGCTAGGCATGCTTATATAAACACAGCTTTTTATATTTACAAAAACCTAAACTTTACATGTACCATCGTGGATTATTCAAAATGAATAAAATCATAAAACCTCAACATGCTCAACACTGATGAGGGAGATTCTTGTGTGTGCTTTGGATCAACAGTATCTTACAACGGTGGCTACCATTTCCACTGTTTACATCTGACAGGAGTTGTAGTTGTATTCACTTCATTAATCAATTGTAGTACTGTCATCTAGCTCCCATTACCCTCTATTGTTAGGCCTTCTCCGTACAGCACACCATTCTACATTAAAATTTATGAGTCAGCGTGTCTTTCACTTGTCCTTTACTCTTCCCATCCTGACCTTCCCATCTGTCCTTTTCTCTTCATCCTCATCCATGGATGTTCTCTCGATGCTATAACCATCCATGACCTCTAGCCCACGCCATTCTATTCTTGTTGCTACCTACTGTAAGCTGTGACTGAGTGTTATGGGGGGGGGGGGGTCTGATAGTAGCAAGCAATGGAGCGGACAAGTTATTACAGGACAGGCAAATAGAGGCCCGATGGAGCATGAAAACCTTCGTTCCCTAAAGCGCCACTGACACATGCGCACACACACACACACATACACACACACACAGGGATACATGCATTGAGGAATATACTGAGTGATAGGGAAACAGAAATAGAGACAGCCAACAGACAAAAAAAAAAAAAAAAAAAAAGCTGCAAGCACATACAAAACAAGTATAATGTCACTTTCCACTGCTGTCTACCAAGAAACCATAGAGACATGAATATGTGCTAAATAAAAAATAAATACAATAAAAAATCAGGCAGGCTTATTCAGCACTGCTGACACACACACACACACACATAACCTGCCATTAATTTATTCTTTTTTTTGAGCAGGCTAACGAGAACAGACACACAGTACATGACGGGGCACAGCAACAGGAACAGGGTGACAACATGGGGCATGAATATTAATAGCAGGATGCCAATGGGATCTGAAACAGTGCTGTTGCAGAGCGCTTCACATGCTTTGCTTTCTAGCGTGGCTTGGCAGAGCAGCTTTCAATCAATCAATTTTTCATGTCTCACCAGGGGGAGAGTTTGTTGGAACTGAAGGTTTAGAACAAACAATAATGCATCAAAGAGGCCAAAAAAGGGGATCAGACAGTTTAGTGAAGGGTAAAGTAAAGGGCGCATACCTGTAAGATGTCAAGAGAGAAGTGGTTTGAAATGTAGTGTGTGTGTGTGTGTGTGGGGGGGGGGGGGGGGGGGGGGGGGGGTACAAGATTATACAGAATCTGTACAAACAGCGGCTTAAATTTTGAAATCAAGTGAAGTGTATGTTTAGAAAATAGAAATATGTATGTATATTTCATTTCATGAATGGAGTGGTTGAAAAGGTGTGATGGTGGGAGTAGTTCAGAGCAATAAAGTATTTCATCTGCTGCAACTATGTTGTGACAGGCAGCCACCTCAATGGACGACCTGCTCAGACTTTGATCAAACATGCAGTGAAGCACCAGATGTTGGTTAACATCTATTCTTTGTAACCTCTTTTATTTCACGGTAACAATATTACGTGCAAATATCTGTGAAACATGCCAATACAAACAAATAAAAGGCACCACCGTCAAGTAAACATTCCTGCCTTAATAATGCATTCCAGTTCAGAAACAAATAACACTCAAAAAACTACATTAGATTCTCTGCAGCTGAAATGTACACAGCAAAGACTGATAAGCAGCATGAAAAAACATTCAACACCACACTTTGTGAAAACTACTTCCAATTCTGGCACATTGTAAATGAACCACGGTAGTTTTGTGCAGCTGCTTTTGCTTTTTAATAAACCCTCTTGTTTACCAAACACAGCAAACAGATCACTGTTCTTGTCCTCATGGCAGTCATCATCGTTCTACGGGATCCTTCTCTGCTCTGAGAACGCCTCTTCAGGCCTCTCTCAGAGTGACGGCCAGAGGTTTAGTTTGGTAAAAATTTGTCATGTGTACCAATTTTGGTAACGATGACTCCATGACGATGTCATGGAGAACATTATTTTGTTGAGTGACTCAAAATCTGAAATAGTCCCGAATAGTTGTAATAATAAAAACAACTCGTCCAGATCTACCAGACGCCTTTACGCTTCACGTGGTTCTTGATGGTGGCAGATGATTAGCAACATGAAGCACACACTTCATTGGTTAAAAGGCTTTGTCACTCAAAGATTGAAGACGTGTTCATATATGCATAGTGGAGTTGCTGGGGAATGGGGAAGGGATGTATGTATTTTTCAGATTGCGTGTGGTTGGAATGTGGGAGAAGAAAAATCCACACACACAGACACACACACACACACACACACACACACACACTGAGAACATGCTAATTCTGCACACAAAGGCCCCCAAAACTTTTATATCTTTTTTTTTTATATATATATGTCTATCATTTATATCTGCAGCTAAAAAATTTGATCTCTATCTGGAGGTGTTATCTTGATAAAGAAGATTACATGTTAATGGAAGCTGATTACGTACCGTTTTCCTACAAACAACTATCGGGACGTGACCGAATCAGGCAGACCACCGCTGGAGTTGATCCCAATTGCAGAATGATTGGATTGCATTAGATAGTGTCACAGGGCAGAAATAAAACCCCTGCAAGCTCGTCCCCGTTAATAAACCTCCTGCCATTTCCAGAGTCAGCAAGGAAACAATTGGATGTTCACAAATAAGGCAAAAACAGTTTTCAGAACCATGCTGTAGAAGAAGAAAAAAATCCTTGCAGTATCAGCACTTCACCTGCATGTTTGCCTTTCCACCCACACATCTCCTCTCCACAGTGTGCATTGAAAGTGTAACCAAATAAACCCAGGCAGACAGTGTGGTGACTGTCTCATACTCTTCATGCAGACTCAAGTTTAATTGCAGGTGTAAAGTGGGTCAGAAAGACAGAAAAACGGGGCCAGCTTCAGTGTTCTAATCTTTCTTAGCTTTGTTTATTGAGACTGTAGCCACCACAGTCACTCTAGGAGTTTGTTTTTCAACCTCAAGCTTCTACGTTGCTCATAGTGGAGTCCAACATGAGTAAAGTATGACCGAACCAAACACCCCACAAGTTACTGTTTGTAGTTTTTCCTCCCAGTTTTTTTTGTTTTTTTTTTAATCAGACTTCTCCTCCATGTGGCATGGGTTTTAGTTAGCTCGCTCTGGACCGGGATGAAAGGATTTCTGGGATTTTGTTTGTACTGCTGTTTTTACTCGTATGACGATATGAAGGCAGGCTGTTTATGAATGTGTGTGGATGTGTGTGCGTGTGTATGTGTGTGCGCGTGTATGTGAATGTGTTTGAACTTTATTTCTGATAAACTTACAAGAAGCTTTCGCTCATGAATCGACGTCCTTGACGTGTATGCACGCTGTATGTTAATGCCATGTGTGTGCATCTGTTTGTGGGTATGTTTGAAGCCAGATGGCATGCTCCCCTCCTTGCGCCCTTCAGCCCACTGCTCGCCCTCCTCCCACTCTGGATGCCCGCCCAATACTAACTGCAAGTGCATGAGTGTGTGTGTGTGTGTGTGTGTGTGTGTGTGTGTGTGTGTGTGTGTGTGTGTGTGTGTGTGTGTGTGTGTGTGTGTGTGTGTGTGTGTGTTTGGGCATGCCTGTGTGTAGCCGAGGAAAAATGTGAATTGCCTGCCCCCTTGTGGTTCGATTGTCTTGTGCTCTCTGGTTTCCTCCTTTCAGTGAAACTCCACAGTGGGCAGAAGTGTGAGTTTGCTGTCGCCAGTTGTACGTGTTATTTCATCATTCCCGCTATAACGGTGCCAACAGAGCTTCCTTCCCTCACACCTGGAGTCAGCTTCAAACAAAGTTTCTGCGCCATAGCAAAAAAAAATAAAAAAGTGCTGCTGTAACCAGTGTCTATCAGCTCAGTGCAGCTGTATTTGACATGTAGTTGCAAATCCTGAAGCCATAGGACGATTAACCACCACCACCCCCACCCTCACCCCCAACACCCACTCTACTCTGGACTCTTTTTTTAAGCCGGGACTTGGAATGTGAAATGAGTCTTCGGTGCATGGGGAAAGTACAGCACATCTGTGCACCCTCGATCTTTTCCCTCAGGAATGAGGCGCAGGGGGGGGGGGGTTCTTCACTCCTTTTATTTCTAGGCGTTTTAAGTGTGGCAATTAAGATATGTGGAGCCTTTTATTAGCCCAATTTCTTTTCAGTTAATTTCGGTCATTCATCTTCGGATGAGCATATTCTGACAGTGGTTGGCTAGCATATTTAGTGGCAGGTTGCCAATCAGAATAAAGGACAGGGCTTCATTATGAAAGAGAGATGGGAGGGGACTTGTATCTCAGCAACCTAACTGCATGTCTGGTGTTGATCTGCAGCATAGTTTGATTAAAGGCAGACAAAAGAGAGCTTGAGAGCTTGTTTTAATCACAGCATGCTCAATAGCCTATTGTACACTGACACTGGCCCTCACTTTGCTTCAGTAGCTCCATACAGCTTTGTGTGTTTGCGGGCATGAATGTGTGTGCCAGTACTCTGACTCATTTGTTCTGCTCTGTAACATCTTTTGATGGATTCCTGTTTTCACATTGCTCATAAGCTGTTACTCACTATCATGGATATTTTAGTGTTGCCTATATAAAAGATCCATCAATGTTGTGTCATAGGGTAACACATATTCGCACATGAATATAAATTCATAGGTAGAGTCACCTATTTGGCAGAATATTTACATTGGCTCGTTGGAATATAGAACACACAACTTCTTAGAATGGATGAAACCACCAACGTGAATGTGTGTGGTTAGTTATGAGTGGGTCAAGAAAACACATGTTGAGCAGCTATGAAATGAACCCCCCCAAAAAAAGTATGACTTATTAGTTTAAATACAAAAATGAATAAAACAAGACTGCTCTGAGCGTTTTATAACAAAATCCATGACTTTCATTTGTGAAATACAATAATAAGTGCAGAATCAGATTTTCCTCAGTATTTACTTTTTTTTAACCGTTGATGGAAAGGTTTCTGTGTGACTCCGACGTGCCTATCTGGATAGTTGTCCGAGAAAAAACGTGAGCAGACTTTTAATTAAAAAAAACCACACCCTGGTTTCCACCCTGAACAGGTAACCGGTCCACACACTCACAGTAAGATACATGTCTGTGGGCGGTCTGAGGAACCTAGAGTACCTGGACAGAGCTGATAGACACTCGGGAGGACACGCAAACTTTAGAGAAGCTCGAACTCGAACCAGTTACTGCAATAGTTTTTACAAGCCACAGTCCTTTTCGGGGGGAATTTCAATTGGTTTTTGTTTTCACGTTTGCTGTCGTCTCCACATACACATGACTATACCACATAGGCATTCATGATAAGCTACTTTTGGCAAATAAGAACCAGCAATACTATTCAATCTTTTTTTTGTGACCCCCACCGAGCCAAGCCTGACTACCTGTCTCCCCTTGTTCTTCTTCCAGTTTCATCTACTTCACACAAAAATACAAGAGAAAAGGAAGCTGTCAGAAAAAAATGAGAATTGTCAGCCAGGTTTCAAAAAAAAAAGAAAAAAGAAAAATGGCACAAAGAAACTCTGGCAATGAGAAGTTCATTACTGGTGCCGAAGGCATACAGCAGGGGGTCTGTGTGACTCTGCCATCTGGAAAATTTAACAGAAGTTTGGAGCAGTGTGTGAGGAGTTCAGTATGAGGAGACTGTGCTCACACTCTCTGCTTATGTCAAGGAGGGACATAAGCAGTTGGACATTTCTATCTGTTTACAACTGTGACCTCTGCATGTCTCTATAATCCTTCACTCTGGTGCAGAGGTGATAAGATTGATGCAGGTGGGAAATAATGGGATTCAAAAAAAGCAAGCGGTAAACTCGAGAGAGAGAAAAAAAGGCCGTAAATTAGGGGACAAGGTGTGGTAGTACAAAATGAAGTGATTAAACCTTTTAGAAAAAAATGTTAGCGGTTGATTTTTTCTTTTTTTTTCTTTTGTTGCATGATATTGAGTGCATCTTCCCGTCTAAGTGCAGTAGTTGTATATCATAAAGCCACGGGACACCTCTTTCCATAACAGTGAATTACTGACATGGAAGAGAGCATGGTGAAATAGCAGGTGGGGAAGAGGAGAGGAGAGAGGAGCACAAAGAGGAAGCAATGAAGGAGCATTAAAGAGGGAAACAGAAGGCACTCAGAGTGGAAGAGAGGAAGAGGAGAGGAGGAGAGGATATGCGATGGAGAGATGTGGTGAGAAGGCACTCCAGTGTAATGAAAATAGTCTCGTGAATGGCTGCACCTTGCCCTTCTCCCCAAGCCTCTACAAATACGAGGATTATGAGTTTATGAATACAGTAAAGATGCAATGGAAAAGGTGCCAGTGGTGAGAACTACAGAGAGAGGCTATTAATGTGTGACGTAAGTGCATCAGTTCAACCCCTTTAAACCCTTTAATTTGTATCGCTACGCTTCAAATGAAGGAATCTCAATACTTGAGCTGGTCATGACTCTTATAGCAGCCTTTCCTGCCCAACAACTATCCACCCAGCTGATACAGGAGAGGGCGCAACCATAACGTCTGCATGATGTAGGCATCATCAAGCAAGCTTATCAGCATATCACCATGCCTGCAGTACAAACTGTATGATGTCCTCATCAATCGTCCATTATGTAACTGATTTCACATGTGACATTTCAAATTATTTGGTTCACCAGACTCCCACAGACCTTATCCAGCAATCCCCCAGATCCTGAATCAGATAAAGCGCTGTAGGAGATAGACAATCAAACTGGTCCAGCTTTGAAAATACTGTCTAAATGTTCACGGTAAAAACTTGGAACTGGCTTCCAAGAGAGCTTTTTGTCAACTATAAATCCCAACATCCAAATATATCCTGTTGTGGAAAAACCATGAAGTAAAACGTTCAGCCAAAAATTAGTGATGAACCTGAGGCAAACTCTGTGCAGCTTAGAGTCATATGAAGGGGCGTCTCTATATTCTGGAAGCTCTAATCTATTTAGATTTTTAATAAACATTTCTTTTACTTTTTTCATAGTGATCTGATGGAGTGGCTTTAGGTGCTATGAAAACTACGTAGATTGGATTTTGGTTGGTTTTACTGCAAGACGGATAGAAATACTTGAGGGGGTCATTCCTATTTTTATGTTTGACTTGCAGCCATTATTTAATCCTCACTCTTCCAAGCTCATACAAATACAAACACATTTGGACGGTAAATCCGTTTGTTTTCGGTTATTGGTTATTCAAAGTAAGAAAATTTCCGCTTTTGAATTAGTTAAAAAAAAACATCCACTTATGACTGATTTCATGGTACTTTCACTTTATTTTTGTATATTTTTATATAGTGAATGTCAAAGATGTCGGTTTGCTTACTATCTAGTTATTCCTCAAAGTGCGACCGAATACTCCCCACATTTTTATGTCTTGGAAAGATTTGTTTATTTCATCATTTCAATTAGTCTTTGTCACGCCTAAAACAAATTGTGTGTTTTAATTAAAAAATATATAGATCAGATTTTCCCTCCAATGACTTTGTTGTATCGTGATTCCTTTAAAGATAATGCTGGGAAAAAAGGCATCCCTCTGACCCCAACGGCTCTTCTTCCGATTATTATACAGATTAACAGAATATGGATGTTGAACTTTGACTATGTAACAACTGAAAATGGAAAAGTATTTTGTGGTGAGTAGTTTGTACTTGACATTCGGTATCGAAAAAAAAAAAATCAAAGCACACCAGATGTGCGGCTACACTATCTGCAGTTCTTGAGGGGGTTTAGTCCATTTTATTGGCTTTTGCCTCCACGTGTAATCCCATACTGACTCGGTGATGTGGAGATCAGGGCTCTGTGGGAGCAATACCATCTGTTGCCGAACAGTTCAGGCAGTTCTTTATTACTGTTGAATTAATTTGGGACCAGTCAGGTGAATCCTTTATAGTACTGTGGGATAAATACTAATTTGAACATCTAAAACCTTTGTTTGGCAGGATGTCAGATAAAGTCGGTTCTGGTGTTGACAAAACTTCCAATGGTTTTTATGTGTATGTGTTGAATAGTGGAGTGTGATGGGGGCTCGTGTAGTGACTTAGAAATACTGATGTTTTTATGAGACCCCCCCCTCACCTGTCTTTGTATGCGATGATCACACCTTTTTTGCTGCTATAACTACAACCCGCAGAATAAAAAGGAGCTGAAATATAGAATGCAGAGCTCAATCACACACACGGCAGGGGGGACAGACACACACAGGCCCGCTCTCCTTTGACAGAAAGGGAGTCTGCCCCAGACTCTCACTCTCTATTTCCCCCCATGTCTTTTCATCTCCTGTGCGAGTTGAAACAGCCTTTCAGGTTTCTATCGCTAATGTACCGAATAGGGTCCCATTGTTAATGTTACAGCATTATGAGTTCCTTTTGTGTGTGTCTCTTTCTGCTCCCTGAGGACTGCATTGAAACCTGATAGGCAGCATAGGTTAGCGGTGGTGGGGTCTCCTTATTTGTGTTTTTTTTAGTAGGTAATTATGGAAATAATTTCTCTTTGTTTTCGTCTTTCTCTGCGGAGAGTCCAGTTCATAATTAATTGGTTGGCGTGAAGTGCTGACCAATTTTAAATCACAAGGGAGGGGTCGAGGGGGGCTTGTTTTGTTGGCTGGTGCCTGGTCGGGGCAGCAAACGGGTGGAGCATCTGAATTAGATTAGATTTAATTAAGGCATAGGGCCCCTCACTATATACGGGTACAGAAATGGGCTGTATGCCAGGATGGTGGTTGTTGGGATTTCAGCACTATGTATGTGCAAACTGGCACTGGCGCGCGCGCACACACACACACACACACACACACACACACACACACACACACACACACACACAGCAGAGGCTCCCTCAGGCCTTCAAGGTCAGGTAGACAGAGGAAACATTCCGCAGGGTGTCTGGAAGAAAGAACGCGAGCTCATGAAGAGTCGCTTACCTTCGCTGCTCCGTCAACACAAACAGTCTTACAGACTGTGAGCTTCACCAACACTCACATCTTTCTTTATGACGTGGTTTGATGGTTTTTAGTTTTTGAATTGATAAGATGGATATGCTCAATGAAGAGAATAGCATTTTCCTCATCTGAACTTCAGAAAAATCCCATTATCACACCCCGCTGAAGTTTGATTTTGTCCTTACATTCTGCGTGTTACATTATAACAAGTCTCATGTTCCAGATTCCGCACTGAGCTCAGGAGTCACTTCAGGTGACCAAGAAGAAGCACAGTGCTCCTGCAGACATTTGTGACGAAAAACATTTTCATGACTACATTTTATCCTTGTTTCTAGACTTTTGCCGAGCCGTCACATTTCCTAAATAGCAAATGGACTCCACATAAAGTGTTTTCACCACTTTAGCAGTCTCGCAGCGCTGCCGTGCGAAGTGCTCAACCTCCATTAACAGCGATTTGGAGTTCAGTGCATCCCTCAAGCCACATGGACAGACCAAGACCTTTGTAATTGGAAGACAACCTGCCCTACCAACTCAGCCACAGCCCCCGTAAACTCCAATCATGCCTTCAAGTAAACCATAAAACCTCTCTCAACACATGGTTGTGCTGCTGCTGAAGATTTTCTTTTGGCACCTTTGTCCTCTAAGACGTAAACTTGACACTCGAACACTAACGTAGGCTGCCATCGTCTGATGAGATCTGTAACTGCGTTCTGTAGATTTCTTCAGAGGGACGATGGTTTCAGTGAAAGTATCTGCAATTAAATTGTAGACACTGATGACATCAAGTTGTGCACGGTCACAACTGAGTGGTGGGCCTAAGGCAAACCCACTCAATTGTTAGTAATTTACTTGCTGACTATCATGATGTGTCCTTTTTGTCACTCAAATAACTTATCAAAACAAAGATGAGTGGAAAAAAATAAGAAAAGCAAAAAGATAAAAAAAAAAAGACAGATCAGTAATTATCAGACTGAAAAAGGTTAAGTGGCAAAACTGTAACTGAAAATTGTTTTAGGTGTATTTCTAAATTTCAGTATACACCTAATCCTGAAGCTAATCCTGTTTACTTTAATAATGAGGTTACACAGACCTGCCAGGGGAGGATCAATCTTGGTCTTCAGTTTTGAGGTGCTGTAACATTGTTCCATCTTTTTGTCCAGTCTAATTCTAATGTCATATGGCAAAGACTAAATATGGAGGTACTTTTATTCAGCATTTGAGTTGGCGACGCTTTGTGGGTCAGACCTGTAACTTGATATGAACGGTTCACGTCGGTTGACTTTCTGTGGAGAGTTTGGTTTGGTTCTTTGAGGCTCTGTAGATCTACCTTGTAAAAGTGTGTGTGTGTGTGGGGGGGGGGGGGGGGGGGGGGGGGGGGGATCTCTATGCTGTGCTTAACACAATATCTCACGAGAGCCTGTAAGTCTATATAAGCCTGTAATACTTCAAAAAGCACCCCAAAATGGTCTTGCCTGCTTCACAGTTTTGGGGGATTTAATCCTTACAGATGGAAGCATTTTCAGACTATTGATTCAACCTCAAGATCTCTTCCATCCATCCACGTTCTGTACACTTTCATCCCACTCGGGTGGGAGGTTTGCTGGAGCCGATCCCAGCTCTGTGCAGGAGAAGGCAGGATACACCCTGTACAGGTCGCCAGTCCATCACACAGCAAGCAGAGTGAGACAGACACTTCAGTTGTCCAAATGATGACTTGTGGACAAAGAAGTGAGTTCTTTAGAGAACATACCAATCCATCTCTTATACCACTTTATCAAACTCAGGTTCGCAGGGTGCTGGAGTTGATCCAAGCTGACGACGGGCACACGAGCCACTCTGTAATGGAAATCTCAGTATTGTATTGAGAAAATGTCCCTCAATATTTTGCCATAGGGCAACGCATAATTACATTTGAATAGGAACGTGTAGATATAGTTGTGTAGTGATAAACACTTTTTGTATGGATCAGTTGGATTAAAACCTAGAACCTCTTAGAATTCTAAGAATAAAGTTGAGTTTTTTCTCTTTCTTGTTTTTTGTCTTTTCTTCTTTTTCTGAGTTTTAATAGAAACAACAATGACAACAAGCAAAGATATTTACACCAGAAGTTGACCACAGTTACTTTTTTGATAAAAAATAAATAAATAGTATTTGAGATATATTTATGGATTAAAGAAAACAAATGTTGGACAACTGGACAGCATTAATAGAAATCCAACTTATTATACAAACACAAAGAGAAACAGTTTATTTTAATTAAATTATATATATATATATATATTTGGAGGAGGGTTTACATTGAAGTCCATGTCTTGTCCTTGTGAAATACAAAAATGCATAACTGAATAATTTCCTGTTGATGAGAAAGCTCACGGTTACTATTTGCTCAACAAACATCTTTTATTCTGCTTGGTCCGCTCAGACGCACACCTGCAGGCAATTTAGAGTCACCAATTAAACTAAAACGCATTTTTTGGGGATTGCGGGAGGAAGCTGGAGAATCACAGGGAGAACATGCAACCTCATTGCAAGGGAAGAGTGCAACCCGCTGCACCACTTGGGGTCGATACCCTCTGCCGCCCACCTGATAACTCCTGGAGTTATTTTTCTACGGGGTATTGAGCGTTAATGTGTGTGGCTCTTTAAACAACAACACACAGCATGGAAAGCATTTTGAACTTTTAAGAGGCGCACAGAGGTTTGTTGTTTACAGCCCCCGAGGCATTAGTGTAATTTGAAGTGAAATAGCAACTGTAAAATACTTTTATGCAGCTCATTCCTCATTAGCACATCCTTTCTGCAGCTCAGTAATAAATAGGATTCCTTCCACTTTCTCTCCCCAGAACACAACGGCACAGGCAGCTGGTACATCCAAACTCCATTTACATGAGCCTCATCCCAAGTGCCTGATTGAAATTCTCATGCTGTAATATCCGTCAGTGGAAATGTTTAAGTGCTATTCCCTCATCTTATGTGGAATAATAAGCTGGAGGGCTCTCTGGTCCTACAGTAGTCCCTTTCCTCGCCTCTGGCTGCTTTGTGTTTGTTGCAGCTTCATCAAGTTCTCTGCTCTCGTCAGTAGTTTGCAGACATCCTCTTTCACCGTGTGACAAACATGGTAATCTGTGGCGGCTCCTGGACCTCTCCTCTTCAGCAGGGGCATCCTCTATTTTCCCACATCAGGATTTATTTAGCCTCTCAGTTTTTCTGTCGTCCGCCCATTAAATGAAGGTTCACGTGGAACCTCTACACCGGTATCCGATAGGCTGTTTGTTCTCCTCATCTCTGAGCACTCTTGTGGAGAGGCTGGCGGCATGTTATGCTGATAATGTAGCACCCTCATCTCCATGAGAGGCTTCCGCCGTTAAATCACACGGAACACATCTGAAAATGAACGTTAAAACTATTTACTGCTCGATATTCACGACTCTCTCTCTCTCTCACTCTGCTCTCCATTCCCCTGGCTCTGCTAATCCACAACTCATCTTCCTGTTTCCTCCCACTTTACCCACCTCCTAATCCTTTCTTCCTTCCTCCAATCCTCCTCTGTCTAATCCACTCATCCATCAATCCCCTCTCTTACAGAAGCCCCAGGCCAGGACTTTGTGACTCTGGACTACCGCCTGCGTTATTACCCCAGCATCACTTACGCCGTCATCGGCAGCGCCGTCATCTTCGTCCTGGTGGTGGCGCTGCTGGCTTTGGTCCTCCACCACCAGAGGAAACGAAGCGTTCTGCTGCCCAGAGGCGTGAGAGGAGGTTCACACCACCACCATCACCACCAGCCTCTGCTGTTGTCCCGCCTTGTCATCTTGGACCGGGGCCACATTCATCCCGGAGGTCCAGGCCTCTCGCCGGCGTCCCCCACCGCTGCAGGCCAGTACAGCTCAACCCCTCAAGCACTGCAGCTCCTGTCTGGGACCCTGTGCCCGTCTGGGCTCTCCATGGACTCACCTCCATCATACTCACAAGCTGTTCTGGATGCCAGGTGAGAGGAATAGTCATATGTGTAGATGTTTTCTGTTTGTTTTGTTTTCTGTTTGTTTTGTCTGCGATCATCCGGAAGAAACCAGTAAAAAATAGTACTAATGTGTCAGTTACCTGCTGTCAGAAATATCTTTCAGCACTTGTTACAGCACCTCTGTTTTCTGATTTGGGGTAAAATGATTGTCATTAATCCTCTAATCTGTGGGCGGGGGGGTTATATTAAAGACTGAGGTCGTGGTTTGAAATCCGATTAAAAGTAAAAGCAGAAAAAAATCCACATTGTCAGTACAGCCTGATATTGTAGATGTAGAGAATGAAATTGATGACACCTCATCGGTTTCTCGTCTGATCTGTTTAACCGTGACTCACCTGTTGCATTGGGCAGATTTGTTTGGAATAAATGAAAAAATGAAATCTTTCTCCACAGTCGGCCTCCCTGGTTCGATCTCCCTCCTCCTCCGTACCTCCCGGACGGGGAACTTCCTTCGGAGGGCGAGCTTCCTCAGTACGAAGGCCCGCAGGATCCCCGGAGCCAGCCCACAGCCAGAACTGTGGCCTCGGGGTCCAGAGAGGGGTCGGACCAGCTGTAGCCGCTCTCTTGTAGACTGATGTGATTCAGAGGCAGCAGGACAGGAGGACCAGGCTGCAGGGCAGCGTGAGGACGGGACAGTCCCCCGCAAACACCAGCTCCAACAGATTCAACAAGCTACGAGAAACTGAACTCTGCCCTCAACTCGCTGCTGTCACATGAGCTGACTGGGGACCTGGACTGGGACGGTGCGTCTCGGGACTCTGAGCTTTGAGTGTTGGCTCCCCCTGCTGAGATCATGGCTGCACTACAACTGTAAACTCCAATGATTTGCCAGTTGATCAGTTTGCTTGATGAAATAATGTGTGTGAGGCCTTCGAGTGGCCACAGCCTGCACCCCCAAAGAAGTAGGAGTCAATTGGTCATTTATTAACATGTAATGTTCCAACAACATGAATATTAGTGCTGATTTATTTTTTTCTGTGTGCAGCACTTGAAGATTTTTGTCAAATTCATGCATCATTTCACAATTTCCCTAAAGTGAAAAATCTTGAATGTTGCAAAAAGTTACATTTTAACTTACCACTTTCTACTTTATAAAAAAAAAAATTTAAAAGAGTAAAATACTGAAATTATAGCCCACGGTTTCAATACTTTGACCAAAAACATGTAGTGTGTAATAAAGAAGCAGCAACATTATTGTGTAAAATATTAGCATGGTTAGACAAAGTTAAAGCAAATTTTAAAGTAGTGTGTTAAATTAGAGATCTTTCCATCGGAGGATGAACAGGTTTTCTTTTTCAATGTTTTCCAGATCATCTTTTGACGTGATAATCTTTTGGCGGGATTCCTGCTTTTAATGTGAAGAGGACCAGTGAAATTTTATAGAGTAATGTTGAACAAAAGTTACACAAGTATTAACTTTGAATTTATTTCTAAAGTCATTCCTTTAAAAAAAAAAAACTAATAATATGACCTCCGTTGGTAAAAGTACCTTTATTACATTTCCGTCTGAGACCAAGAAGTCTTTTATTTAAAGACAAGAAAAGAAAAAGTAATTTGCCGGGGCCTTAATTCATTGTGTGTGCCTTTGTAAAAGAAATTAGGTTAATCAGAAAATCACAGGCAGCCTGTGAGACTTTCAAAGTTTTTAGTGCGGTGTATTAAAATATGACAGCTTTTCATAAAAACCCGCGTCAGTAGTTTCAGGCATTGACTGATGATCCGAAGGATTCGTGTTTTTTCATTCATTTCAGAGAGGTCTGTTTAACACTGTACATTTGAAAGTAGGGAAGGTAAAGAGTATTTAAAGTAGAACTTAGTGAGAGCTGAAAGTGTAAAAAAAATTTTTTTATTTAGTTGTGCTTTTATTTTCCATTCTGAAGCTCGCTGTGACGAAATCAATCAAACCAAAGATAATACCTTTTAAACGTTGTCTTTAGATGAAACCCTGCCAACCCTCTATTAAAGAAACAATCATGTTTTTCCTCTTTGTTTCATTGAAATGTGAAAATATCTACAAAGTAAAATTGAATGTTATTTGCTGGAAAACTGGAAAACTTCTCTCAGGACAAAGTTTTACCCGTCAGACTGTTCTGTTGTCTGTTTTGGTCTAAAAATATTTTTTAAGTTTTTTTCTGATTTGTTCTCGTACACTTAGCTTTTTTTTTTTTTTACATATATGTGAAACTGCTCCTAAGGGTTTTTTGTTTTTTTTAATCTCTTCTTTCTGTGCTTTAAAAGTGATATAGATTCCTGGTAATAGAAATATGAATGCACTTAAAGCATTACTGGGTAAAGTACTCATTTATCAAAAGTCTGTTTGAGGAGTTAAATCAAATCCAAATACTAACGTCCTCACAGACTCACTTAGACAAGTCAGTTCTGGTTTAATTACTCTGTGAAATCATCAGGAGCCATTGTGCACTTGATGATTTCACAGTTTGTGCAAAAATTGGCTAAAAGGGGGTGGGGTTTGTCAGTTTCCATAAATCTGCTTTTTAACACAGGATTATCACAGTAATTTTGGAGGTATTTGAATAATCATAATAAATTAACAGGAACAACCCTTCGACTGTAATATTAAAAGTCTGGGAATAATTCAGCCTAATTAAAAGCACATCACCAGCTATTTTTTTTGTTCTCGTTTGACAACATCAAGTCAATTAGCGTATTATTTGATCATTATTTTCCATCCATCCTGTGGGATTTCCACTCGAGGGATTTGTAGAAGATGAAATCATTACAATAAGCCCTCCTTCATTCATCCGTCTTCTCTGCCACTTCACATTAAAATCAATTACGTGAGGCTATCCCGATCTGTTTCATACTATACCACCTCAGAATGAAAACCTTACCAGGTGACCAATGTGTAGGTCTGGGGGGGGGGGGGGGTTCAAGGTTTAGGTCAGGAGCTGATTTTCTATTGCTCACTACTCAAACATCATGCATGTTTTCGGACTTATCCAACTAATGTGTGGCTGACAATAAGACTTGCTGATGATATAAACAATGGATTCAGGTGTGTTGCATCACAGAGACATTGAAAACACACAGGATTGAGATATCATACCACTGCACATGAAACTGTGATGCAGATGCAGAAATCCAATGAAGGCTGTCTTGTGGTGTCTTGTCACAAAAACAAATAAGCAGGTTGATGCTTATCAAATGTTGTCAGCGTTGCACATCTTAACAGTAAAAATCAACTAAATTGGCTTCTACAGGCAGAGCTGTTAGATATGCAATATTTCCCTCTAAGGTACCAATTTGCAATCGCCATGTAGCACAGAGTAAAAAAATAAAATAAGAATATTGTAAAAGTGATTAAAGTGAAATAAATTGGCAGGTCCTTCAATTTTCACCACAGTCGCTCGTAGACTTGTTAAGAGGCAGGCAGTAAAATGTAAATCAACTCTGAGAAGGTTTCGTGTTTGTAATCGTCCACATTTTCACCAAATTAACCATCAGGAGCCTCTGGAAAAAGGATAGCAGTTACAAAATTCTCCCAGTAGATGTCGCCCTGTCACCATCATGAAAACAACTCAGCACCGTCGCCTAATTTGCACAAAGTTTGTTTTGTTGTTATACGCGTGGAATATCGTGTGAGTGCGTGTATTCGAGTTCTTCTATACTGATGGGAACTTCAACCAGTGTTGAAATCATTGTTATGTGGATAGTCATAGAACCTTGGTCATGTTTTATGGTTGGGATGAGGTGGAAGTTATGGTAAAGCAATCAGTAGTTACAATTGAGTTTAGAATAAATGAATGTAAATAAATCAACGCAATGTCCCCAGAACACACGTTTGCATGTGTGTTTGATTGCATTCAACCTCGCATTATATTTCATGAATTCATGGCAGCTATGTACATATGTTACACCGAGTTTAGTGAATTCATTAACAAATGGTATCTGATCAACCACCTTCATTTTCAATGCAATATCCCCCCGAAAGCCCTGTATCTCCTCTCACCCCTCCCACCCCAATATCCGCACAACATTATGATACATCAGATAACCTCTGATAGCATCTGTGGCGGTGCACGCCCCTCCGTTTGTCCATCCTCCCGACCCCTCTACTGTTGCTCCCTAATTGTTCTTTATCGTGATCTGCTCATCCTTCATCGCCTCACCCGCACACATCTCATCTGCCCCTCCTCGCTCTTCCAAATCCGCCTCTCTCCCATCACCCCACTCTCCTTTACCTCATCTTAAACTCTGATGCTGGAGGCCCCTGTTTGCTTAGCCTGGGCCCTTAACTACACAGACTTTAATTAAAAGCCTGCACACTTCTCCTCCGCTGCCTGTCTCTCTCTTTCTGTGGTGGAGCTGGTGATTTAGCAGGATGGAATATGTACTGCAAGCGTGTGTGTTGTTGTCGATTGGTGGTGAAGCTGATGGTCGAGCCTGCTTTGAGAAGTGAAGATGATGCAAATAATGGCAGGAAGGTAAGGAGCAGAGCTCGCTGTTGTGACTAGGGAGGGGACCATGCAGATGAGGATAATTGTACACAGATAATATGGCAATACTCCAAGAAGATGGAGCAAAGACACTTGTTTTCCTCTCTTGGGGGTCATTTATTCGGTATATCCATAGCCGTTAGGTATTGGATACAGTGCAAGTGCGACAACGCTGGCAAATATCCAACTGGCAATAAAGACCTTCATTCTTTTCAACTTGTGCTGAAGGAGAGTCCCGAGGTTACCGTGTATTTAATGTGTTCGTGCGTTTTCTGATAACCTTTCACTGAAAAACAGCGAAAGAGAGAGAAGAGAAAGAAAGTCCAATATGGGGAATGACATAGATTCAGCCACTGCGATTACTCATGAAGCTCTCTCAAGGCTACTCACACACATACGAACACTCACACTTGGCTGTTGTGCCATTGCTCCAGTGAACTGGAGATAAGACCCAGTGTTTTCACATGTAAATGGTGTGAGCACGGAGGGGAAGGAGGGCGCATTGTTAGCGTGGAGCTGCTCTGAGGAGCGCTGCTGAGGGCTTGGCCAGTGCGGCCCTTATCAGATGAAGAGCAGGCCTCTGAGGGAAGGAGGGGTCGGCGAGGGACAAGGGCTGCGTAAGGTTGAGGGGGCCGACAGGAGAATAGAACAGCTGGCGGAGTCACGCGTGCAACCCCGAAAACACACAGAGCCCAGACACGCTGAGCACGGTGGGAATCTCCGCCACTAAGAGATTCACAAACACACGGCCTCTTGTGTTATTATCAGCCACCAGCCAGCAAGGCTGAGCACATAATCACACACACGGCAGCAGGAAAAGAGAAGCGCTTCACACAATCGCAGACATCCATACATACACACACACAAAAAAGAAAAAAAACAATCACTTTAGACAATCGCAAATATGCATTTCCATACAGACGTCTTTCCACATCATTAGGTCAACACATTCAGAAATAAAGACGGGTCACCCCAAAGCACAGAGACTACTGAATGACTGAATCCAAGCAGTTAAATGTATTGCTGATTCTAAGTGTTTATATTCATCCTGTTCACACTTTTCTTGTTTGTGTACCGTTTAGTTTGGAGTTTCAAGTTGCAGTAAGGACGTTGACTTTGCACATTTGAACACAAAACGTGTTTCAGCACCTAAACAGGAAGATATGACAGCCAGATAATCAGAAAAAGATCATAATAACCCAACAGTGAATGTCCTTGGCCAATTCAGCTTAACTTATTTGTGTGGCTAAAGAATTGATTTCATCTGTGCCCATCATTATCCTAAGTTTTATACACGACAAAATCACCTCTTACGAGAAAGATTAGTTTCACCCCGTTTTTCATTTTAAAGCTGTAGGCAAGGTAATTTAGTTTCCTGCAACAAGTATTGTTGCAGAAGGCCACACAGTCACATAAACACTTTTACATCACATCTGGATCTTGAGAACTCGCTGTGTAATTGTTGCTCCAGGTCCTAAAAGGTTGAAATTTCATGTTTGTGCAACATCAACACATATTTGTAGCTATTATTTCCATTTTAATGCCACAAAACTCCCAGAAAAAGTAATCCAAAACCTAAACTCCATAACTTTCTTGTCTCAAAAAACAAAAGGCTCAAATTTGTCAAGGATGTTATGTTTACGTTTTACTAAATGTATTTATCAACTCTACTTGTTTGGTATTGGTCAGAATGGAAAAATTGCAAAAGCACTGAAATAAAAATCGATCACTCTTGTAAGTTGAAGTCACATTTCTCCCCCACTTAAGCTTTCAAGTCCACCTAACTCTACAGTAACCAGGTTACATATTATTGTAAGATGAGTTCACTTGGTCAATATCACAGTGCACCGATTAGGAAAAATCACAGCAATGTTCTTCAAGTAAAAGCTCACAGACTTCAGCACATCTGGATATGAAATATATTCTAAGCCTGTAATTTGCGGTGCAAAATTTCAGGCTCATCACACATCCCACCTAAATTAGCTGAGCGGCCATTAAGTCGCCCGGGATGCCAATGGAGGCAAACATTCCTCTCATATATATTTATATATGCGTATATATATGCATAAGTCAGAGCAGCATTAGCAGCTGAAACAGTAACACTTCCCTGCTTAAGAATGGACCAGGGTGTTGGCTCTTGTCCTTTCCATTCACGCCAGTGTTAAACACACAAACGTGCATGCTAATGGGTAATCCCTGAGGACCAGCCACCTTTGTCCCAGCCCTAAGAGGATGTCTCTCTCTGGGCACTGTGGTGACAGCCACCAGGCTGCCCACTACTGGACAGGCAGTATGCTGCCAGATACTGATCTCCGTCCTCCAGGGAAAAGCCAGCAGGTTGCCAGGCCCAGATCTGATGGGCGGAAGACTGGCGTCTGTCCTGATCTTCTTTTTGTTTCTTTTCTGACTGCAAGGTGCCGGGAGGAGGTCTGCTATCTTTTCTTGGTTGGAGGAAAGTCAACGTGTGTCGTAGGGGCGTTTTGTCATGCAGCAGGTGGTCTGTATGTCAACAAAGAGCTCCAGTTAATCTGATAGACTACAGTAGGGGTGGTATGTATATAGTTACTACTTTCACTGGCTGTCCCATTCAGTGACCTCAACAAGAATGTAAAGCATTTTTACACAAGCTTTGAAAACAAATAGTTGTCTTAAAAGATAAAGAGCTTCAAACACCAATTGTGGTCCAAACACAAACAGACCGCCTGAAATCAAATAGAATTGTGTAGATTAGCCTTCACCTGTCAAATGTCAAGAAATGATTCATTTTAAATGTGTTAGGTTAGGAGTATGCAGCAAAGCTGGATTTGAATGTAAATCGCTGAAAGGTTTTCCTGCGGTGGTGAGAGCTTGTCCATCTATGGATTTGGACATTCCACATTGTAGGGTGGATAGTGGGAGAGGGAAGCAAGCGGAGAAAGAGAGAGGCCTGAGAAGGCATACCAGAGTGCAAGGTGCAGTATGGAGGCCAGATCAGGAGAGGAAATCCTTTGAGATTTTTTCAATCCCGGAGATGTTTTAAACTGGTCTTCCTCTGTTCATTCGTCCTGTGTAATCTACCAAACATATTCCAGAGTGAAGCTTCACAACTGATGGCAACATCATGTGCAGTGCGTGTGGTATTACATGCTGTTGGCCAAAGGATAGTGATACGATGATTATTTCAAACAATTTATCCAGCCCTGGTTCTATACTGTCTATGATGAAATATTGTGGCCTCATCCCAACTATGTACCCTCATCCGTCTCTTCACCCCCAGAGAACTGAGCTCCACATACAGCAGCACCCAGTACATGTGTACACACACACACACACACCTCTGCTCTTTTGAAATATATATATATTCACCATCAACACAGTACGTTGAATGCATTTTCATTTTAACGGATGTATGCAGACATTTTATAAATTAACCAAAGACATCATAAATATACAACTTCTTTTTAAAGTAATAATGGCCCATACATGTCACCTTGAAGCAAGATCTGCTTATATGGACTTTTCTTGTAAATTCATCAGGGAAGCTGTAACCCCCCACAAAGCTAAGAAACTGTTATTTTTCCTCACTATATATTGTCTACGCTAACAATTCCCCTCCCGCAACAACATCAGTCTTCATAAGTGCATCCTCATCCATGCATAGACCCTCACATCCCTTCATCATGCTCCCTCTCACAACATTTGCACCCCTTCCCCCAGTTTCCATTCTCATTCTATCAACATGAAACACACGCTGTATAGAAAACCGAACACCCCCGGTCTGAGTCCCCCTACCACCCAAGGACACCCCATGCCTCGCACGTTCCTCTCAGACAGGGAGCACGACACTGGGCCCCTCTATCCTGATATTCCCTGTGCCTGCCCCCGTTTGCCCCCCAGTTCCATCCATCATATCTGCCCCCCTCAGTTTCCATCATGTCCCCACAAAGGGAGCTAACCAAAAGAAAAGAAAAGGCAAAAAAGAGGGAGAAGAATACAGCCGCTACCATGCAGAACAGTGCTGGCTAGAGGACTGCCTTTTGTCCCGGGCCATGCCTCTCTTTGCCTGGTCTCTCCTGCAAACACACCCTCTGCACCGGGCGAACAACAGCCCGGAGGCTTGGGGGATGGAACCGGGGTGTGGTGCTATCTAAAGCGGTATAGTTAGGACCCCCTCTATGGCCCCATGGTCACCAGCAAACCCTATGTGTTGAGCTGTCAAAGGGGGCCGCCCTGGCCCTCCCCTTGCGTCCACGGGCACTCCCTCTGGGGGGCAGTAGGGGTCTCGAACTCCTGACTCTGGGGCCCACAAGCTGAAGGCTCACCCTGGTCTGTTGACCTGGCCAGTGATGCCCTGTGAAGTGGAACTGTAGCATGCAGGTAAGGAGGGGGACAGAGAGAACATCTGCAGGGATCCTTTGAAAAAAAAGATAAAGTAGAGGATTTACATAGGTTGACATCAAAGACGTTTAAGACCTTTGTGTGCTATGTGCACTCAACTTTAACACGACTGGAGCACAGATTTATGTGATGGCAAAGAAATTAGAAGTCCCTTTACAACATGGTTTATGGAAAGAGAAAGGAAGTCAAAAATAATGTTTAAAAAAAAAGTTACGATTTAGAAGAGAGCTTAGAAGTGAATGGGCAGCGGCTATTTAACACAAACAAAAGCGGGTGCCTTTCTGGCGGATGCTCTGTCCCAGGCTTTCCAGCCTTTGTGGCCAAGAGCAGAGTGGGAAGTTCCTGCTTGGTCACGTTCACACCCTCTGCTGATAGAGCAGTGCACACCGCTGGTCATGGATGTTATGGAGTCCTGCAGCTGCATAGGGAGAAATGGAGGTGAAGGGGTAAAGAAAGACCGTAGGGGAAGACGAAAGAAGCAGACACAAAAAAAAGTGAAACACACAAAACTTTGAAATATTCCAAATGAGAAATAAATGACATAAAACAGTTTTGAGAAACTCCCCACTGAGGTTGTTTTGGATTAAAAACAACATACAGAAAAGGTTGAAAGACTATTTTGAAGATTATTAATGAAAAGAAACCCAAAGGAAAGAAAGTTCTTCAAATTCAGTGTTCTAGTTTATGAGACCCCAGAGACTTGTGGGGCAGATAGCAGACTGGTGGAATGAGAGGGGCTGGAGGGTTGAAGAAAAGGAGCCACTATTGTTAATTAGGGTGGAGCAGCAGCATGAAGAAAGGTGGGGGCCATCGAGTCCCACAAATTCTATAGTACATTAGAACCGAGTTAAATAATATACTAAATTACTTAATGTTTGGAGACATTACTTTCAAAGAAAGAAAAGAACAGAATAATGGAGAAACTGTAAGTGATGAGCACAATGTTGAACAGAGTAACACAAACGCACACAATCAGTCTTCAAACACACAACGCCCTAATGGCACCGTGACTGACCACGTTCCAGCTCTATTCACTTATAGGACAATAGTGTGCTGAGACTGCAAAAAGCCCGTTAAATGCGTGTGTGTCTGTTTGTGCGTGCACGTTTATACATGAGGCCTATGTCCGGTCCCGGGTGAGCACAGATTGTGTCTTTCCCAGGTGAACCACACCATACGGAGCACTGCATCTTCAAGCTCATTAAAGACCATTCTGAGCCATTAGAAAGCATTCAGCAGGGTGTGCATTCCCCCAGACTCCTGCATCGGGGCACCGAGCCATGCCCAAAGGCCCCGGGGTGGGGACCTATGCTAAACGGGCCGAGGGAACACACCAGAAGGAGCTGATCCCTTTTCTTCGCTGATCACCGGTTGCTGTGTTGATGGATAGGATGGTTGGACGGGTGGGTGGGTGGGTGCATGGGGTTAAGGGATAAGCAGGGTAACAGCTTGTTGGGTTCCCTCACTTGGGGAATTCATAAATTCATACTAACTGTTGAATATGGTGAAAGCCCAGTTACTCACAAATATTTATTCTGGTTTTGTCTCAAAGATTTAACGCCACAGTGGAGAAAAACAATGCATGTTATTAGGGATTCAGTGTTTTATTTTCATACGAATCCAGAAATCTGTAAGAATAGACGATGACATAATGCAGTGGGGACAGTGATGAGTGATCAGCAAACAGTCCCCCTTGTGGACAGCAGCCAGATCCTCAAACAGCAGACATCTATTGATTCCGCTGACTATAGAATTGGACCACAGAGCTGTGTGATGCCATTGAGTCTCGTCTGAAGCGTTGCTAGGTAGAGTGCAGTGTGTGTGTGTGTGTGTGTGTGTGGGGGGGGGGGGGGGGGGGGGGGTGCAGATTCCACCCCTGATGGTTATAAATGGGAGTCATGTCAGCATAGCGACCCTGGGCCATCTGTGATACTCACAGATGATCTCACAGCGAGTTGCACTGCACACTTAACTTAAAGCAATCTTCTTGCATGGCAAATGATTTACACGGATTTATATTATATTTTTTGGTTTGTGACAGCTTTCAAACTGTTATTTTTTCAATTTCTGTCTTGAAGGTTGTTTTCTGAAACTTTATGATCAAGTTCTTTCCCTGTGGACTCACCTCCCAGTTTCAGTCTTTACTTTTAAGATCATACTTGAAACGGTACTATTTAATCTAAATTGTAGTTGGAGCTGGCACGGACCATCGTCGTGTTAAGCTGCTCTAGGTTTAGACTGCTCGGACCCGTCTTTATTGCACTGAGCTTTCTCATTTTCTCCTGCCCTGAAGAAGTCTGCAGCAATTAAATTAGTTTAGTCTAATGATACTGAAGATACTTCTTATCACTGGTAATCAAACAGCATGTGAGTGAAAGTAATAAAAACTGAGTGTGTTTTGTGCAACAAAATCATGAAATAACTCTTGATTGAGCATAAACGTTATGGAACCGTCCATGGTTTTAATCCCACAGCATTATGACTATGGATTCTAAGGAAGGCCCTTAACCTGCGACAGATATCAGGAAAACATTTTGTGTAAAACGTATGCCAAACCTAGAAATCGAATCACATAATCCGCTGTGGATTAAGTGTAAAAGCCATTCATCCATCCATCTTCTATGCCGCCTCATCCTGTTCGGGGTTATTCGTGCTGCAGCCGAGCCTAGCATTCTTTTTTTTTTTGTATGCACCTTACTTATGTGAATTTAAGCTACTTCATTGAGTTCTTACAATTGTAAATGTGGCTCTTAAAGAATCAGCACCTCACCTGCCATGAGCATCGCTCCAAGTGACAGGAGCCGGATACCGAGCAGCAATAGACCCAAAACTTGCAATAGCCTGAACAATAGAGCTGAAAAATCCCCTAATCTTGATGTACAAGGTAACTAGTAATCCAGAAGAGATTGTGTTTCTATCCGTACGTGGTTCCTCTCAGAGAAGTGACTGAAAAAGAATGTGGGAAGAAGCAGGGCATGCATTATCGGTGCAAGGTTTCACTTGTAACAACCTCACATTTACTGCTGAATAAGATGTTCTGTAGGATATAAAGGATCGGCCCAAAATTTTTCTAGGTCTCCCCAAAAACATGATCTATGTTCTGTTAAAGTCGATTAATCAGATGCTTTGCCACCCTGTTCCCTCTGGTGAGGAGAGCAGGATTAGGCAGAGCCTCTTTAGGGTGAGTGCTGGAGGAAGGAGAGTCAAATATTTATAGACCTGCACACCAGGATCATTTCTCTCTCGTGACATTCACTAATTCCCGCCTTAGCGTACAGTGCTTTGGCAGCCATCTCCAGGTAGATAAATAGCTGAGTGTCCAATCAGATCCAAATTTATTTTAGATCCTCTAAAAGTCAAATATAAACACCAACAAGCCCAAATAAGAGAGTAAACCATGAATCATATTCAGAGGCGGGAAATTAAAAGTCAAAGTGACCTTTTGTGAAGTCACTGGAGAATACTGGCCTGAGGAGGAATGCTGCCATTTCCTCCAAACTACAGTGGGGTGGCTGAAAGGAAAAGCAGTTTCCAGGGTAGCTCGTGGTGGTATGTTCTGGTGAAGGCCGACACAAAGCAACACGTGACAGGCCTGCCGTCCCCCTACAGCTGTGACCTGTCTCCCACCCTGGAGAAGGACCGAAGAGCAGGAAGAGAGAAGAGATGGATTAAAACAAGGCAAGATGTGTGGAGGCATTGAATCATAAGTCTAATTAAAAAGAGAAACAAGGGGGAAGAAGGTGGCTATATTAGCTGACAAAACAAACAAAGCAATTACAAGTACGATTTAGTAACGCACACTTCTTTGGTGATGTATTTCTGTCGTAGCTCAGTCTGTTCTGCCCAATTCTCTTCACCCCCTCCCAACAATGAGGAAACAAAGAGGTTGTAAAGTAGCACAAAGTTGTAAAAGACAAAGAAATATGAAGGAACAGCTTCACACACAAAAAGACGCAGTAAAAGTCAGGGGTCGGCATGATGGGGGACGAACTCCTGACCTCTCCACTGACCGCGAGCTGCTACCCAATTACAACAATAAACTAATAATCCCTCTCCTGTTGTTACCGGCGTCTCTCACCACATATGCAGTGAAACGCATGCTGATAGGCGCCTCCTTAAAAAACGTCTTCATCATGTCTCTTATCATGCTTCCCTGTGCACTTCTTCTTTCAGGCAAAAACCTGCCCTCCATCACAGACCCTCTCTGGCTCTACTTGAGTGGGTTTCCTCGCTCCAACAATAGACATCATCTTTCTCTCATCCCCAGACCGAGACAGAGGGATGGATGAGGAGATAGAGGAGTATCAGCTCATCCCTTTAATCCACGGCAGACTCTTCAGTGAAGAGGTGGGATATCCACTGATCGGGGGCTTAAGATACGAACACTACAAAAGACATGTGGTTGTTGTCGGGGTCATCGCAGTAGGGCAGGCCAACACTGCGCTTGCTGTGGATATAGTTCTTTCAAAGTGATATTGTGCCACTGGGAAATTGTGTGAAATGTACCCATGCCAACCAGTTGTCCTGCAAGACTTCCTGGTTTTTCACTGATAAGATTTTCTATTGTGGCACTTTGATAATAACGCTTTCATTTCAAACAGATTCTTCATACCTCATGCTTCGTTGTGAAATGCTGCATATTTTGTAACATTCTAGTTCACTACCTGCTTAAAATTTGCAAAGTTAATTCAGTAGAAATACTTAGCTTTGGGTTACAGCAAATACATTTAGCACGTTTTGATCAGCACATTCAAAATTCTGACTGCTTGGTTGTATTTATTTTTCTCTATTACCAGGAGAGCCTTTTCAACACTGTAGCACAAGGATTAGTTTGCCTACTTTATGAAAAGTTGGAGGTTTCTGAAACCTCCTTTTTTTGCATGTGTACACATGTGTAACAGTAAGAGCATGCGCGTCAGTGCGTGCGTGCGTGTGTGCCATTGTGTTTTCTTGCGAGGCGGTGAGTGTGCGCCTGCATTCAGCTTCTCCCTGCAGCTAATGAGTGGCGGCCCACCTCTCCAGCAGGCCTGGCAGTCCTTGGCTATGGGGCTGGAGTTGGCTGTTTTCTCATGGTAATCACACACTTTGTCCCGGGGTGGATAATCCTGCACTGGCTTTGTCTGGGCCCCAGAGGAGAGCCCCACAAGGTCGACCCCGCTTCACAGAGCGCCACAAAGACCCAAATGCAGTAGCAGCACCCCACTCCAGGCCCGCGCTCCTCAACACGCACCCGTATGCACAGGCACACATGCAGAAAACTGCATGGTTGCACACAGCTACGCGCACATCCGCGGGCACACACTCATTAGTTATTCTCAATTTCAACAAAAAGGCCCGGAGTCATTAAAACGGGCCACTTATGCAAAGGCACTGACGCACTCCTTCTTATACACACATGCACATACTGCACTTATAAGCAAACACGAGCAGCAGTACATTTTGATTCATTTACAAGGGTTTTGTAGGAAAGGTTAATTGGGATATCGCAGGCCAGCTGACATTAGCTTCACTCGTGAAACAGCACACACACCTGCAGGAAAAAAGGACATCATGTAATATAATTCTCAGTGGAATAGGAATATTACATAAGCCAGACATGTACACAAGCCCTGCAACGACCAACAACAACAGACGTCACAGTGTAGCAGAATTAAAACATTGATATTCACCATTAACATAATCCTTTTCACAGCTTCTAGCAGTGATAACAGTCTGCTCAACCCTGATGTGTATAAATAGGTCGAACTGCTGGAAGTAACATGTTCAGGACTTGGCGTGGCGGCAGAGTGGATCAGCTCTGTAGAATAACTGGAAGGGCAATAAGAGAAGGGCTGAAGGAAAGGAGAGAAGAAGACAGGTCTCTTTTACACCCCATCTCCTCCTGAATCAATAATAAGCAGGCCTGAGAGGGCGGCAGCAAGCAGAACCTAAACCAACACCTTGTTCATCTCTGGAAACATGAGAGAAACATGGTACTGAAGAGAAGCTGGTGCGTTCCAGTTAACACTGAAGTCTAACTTTAGTATCAACATTAGCCTGCAAGCATTTATGTATTCAGTTGAATTCAGCTGTAAACAACTCAGAGGACCTTTAAAACAAGTGGGAATTTGTTATTTCTAAAAAAAAAATTTTTTAAAAAAAAAAAAGCCTATAAGCTTCTCAAGAAGCAACTTGTTGCTTTCAGTTATCAGATGAAATAACAAAAACAACCTCAAAAATCAGAGGAGGATATTTTTGAATCTTCCCATAGTTCCTGTAAATCAGCCACTGATGTTTAAACGCTGAGGAAATTTCAAGGATGAGTCCAGATCTGAGGTCTATTTGAAGGAATGAATGTGTCTCACTGGGTCATTAGCCAAGAGGAGTGGAGCACTGTGGACCAGTGTGAAGAGGCAAAGAGAGGGTTTGTAATCCTCTATGGCCAATGGGACACAGCCAAATGTCTGTCTGGGGACACACTAGGACATTTTTGTTCTACAAACAAGTGACACACACACACAGACACACACACACACACACACACACCTAGAGATCTCGCTGCCTCCAGTCTTGTAATCCTCATTGGGTATTCCAACAAGGTTTTGCTGTGGACACCAAGTTGACAGGCAGAGTTAGAGAGTAAAAGAGGAACAGAGGGAGGGAGGAAAGAGAGAGGAAAACAGACACACAGAAAAAAAAAAAACTTCACCCGTCTTTGCTCCCCCAGCCGTCATTGGTTGATAGCGCAGGCTCTATTCTTTCCTTTTTGCTAATTGGCCACCCAGGCATTGACTCTGGCGTGAGTTCTACCCCAAAACACGTGCACACTCCGCCGTCCCATGGAACACCCCCCGGCTATTCTCCGCTCACCTTGCCATTTAAATGACATGGGGGAAGTTGGTAACCATGGCAAATGGAGGCCGTTCCTGGAGGAGATGATAAAAACATTTTTTCCACAGGTGCAAACTCAGACATCCCTCATATCAGCTGTCACTCAGATAATCAGTTTGCAGAATTTTACTTGGCTCTATACTAAATGTTTAAGGTAATTACAACCATTACTGACAGATGTAGAAAAAAAAAATCAATGTAGACATCTAAATTATTTGAACATAAAAATACTTCATCATATATCTTTTACCTCCAAAGCATTTTCAGAAGCCTTTTATTTGGGGGCAGACAAGAGTTAATTTGATTAAGTCATTAACTTATTAAAAGCAGAGGAATTTGGACACGTCTTTTATGTGCCCTCTCTGCTTTGTGGTGAAATATCCAAAAGGCCCGGGCTAATTTGTTAAAGAAAATTGAAGGAAAAAAAAGACGAAAGGGGGAAGGAAGAAGAAGTGAGGAAAAGGTAATTTGATTGTCCGGTGGCTCCATATGGTTCTGTGGCTTTTAGGTTCACCCTGGCTGTTCTAACAGACTGAGGCTTTTCAGCTTTTTTCAAACCAATGACAAACTTCCCTATCCTTCATCCCACTTCTCAATATCCCCCTCCATCCCCCCACCAAACACCCCAAAAACACCCTGAATCTGGTTAGGGGGAATAATAGAAGAGACAAACAATGAGGGAGTATGAGGGGGATGTTGGAAAAAAAAAAAAGGAGGGGGTGTCAAGTGACCCACAGAAAACATTATCAAACAAGACTAGAACTCTGAAGGGTTGACAATGAAGCGGCCTGCTCTTTTCTGTGCAGCGCCACTGGTGAGGCAAGATAAGGGAATTCCTCAATACAGCAAAAAAAGGAAGAAAGGGGAGCAGTGCTTTTGAAAGATTCAGACCTCAAATCCAAACACTCCCCCCATAGATTATAGCTTGTGTGTTTTAAAGGGTGGCAGAAATAAAGCAGCACTTTGTTGGACAAGTTAGCCTTGTTGGTGTTGATCTGCACTGCCATTGTGAGCCGCAGTTTTATGCAGTTCTATGCAGATGACAGGAAGATTAGGAAAGGCCTGGACTACACACAAGGCCTTTAAAGTTCTGATACAGAGATCTATCACAATAATTCAAAAGGTGACACAATGGCTTTAACTGCTGCAGCTGTCTGAATTTACTGAGCCTTGAAATGCTGCAGAATAAACAGCGGATTTAGTTGCTGGTTCCGAACTCCTTATCAAACCTTTTTGTGCAGTCATTGACTTGAGTGCTCCGAGCCTGAACGTCTGCAGTGTTTGAAAACCAATGCTTTGGTAATCTAATAGATTGACTGATCTGAAAGTCAAATAGTGGGCAAGATGGTAAAGTTAGCTCTAGGCCGTGTTAAAGGGAACTTGGAGATGTGGAGAGGGCGGCACGTCAGAGCCTCCAGATTTCCACTGACACATCATCAAAACACTGCGGTGTATGCAGCCTCGGGTCGTTGTATAAGCCTGGCTGCTGCACGTTAAACAAGGTGAAACACTTCACTGAATGCCAGCGAACTGTCAAAACCACAACAAATGCAGTGAATGGCCCCCTGACACGTTCACCCTGCCGTTGCACAGTGCTGAACTCAGTCTTATCCACACGTTGGTTTTACTGTCAAAGAATGAACCTTTTCTCTCCTGGCACAGCACCGCGTACAATCACAGCATCCGTGCTTCATCCTGAGTTCTGCACAGGTTGACACTGTTGGATCTGGACCACATGTGATCAACAAAGTGAGCGAGAAAACTGACTAGTATATAGTAAACTCCTCATATGTCCAATGGCCACAGTAAGTAGCTCTTCTGCACATGCACAAGTACATGGACAATAACAGCTACGTTTGCCTCCAGAGCATCATGACTCCCAGTCCATATTCTTCTGGGGCTTGGTAGTTTAATAGCCAAGAGTCACTGTAATACCAATCCAACTTGGTCATCTGTCTATACGAATGTCCTTGTACTCCCATTGTTAATGTTTATAGTGTATTGTGTGTATTCTCTGCACACAACATTGTTCTGTAAACGCAAAACTTTTCTGAAACAACAGCACAAAAACAATGTGTTTTCACAAAACGGGTCCTCAGTTAGATTAGGAGATGCATAGACAAATAGTAAGCGTTTCTCACTGGAGACAACTTTGAAAAATGTGCACGTAAAAATCAACACAGAGAGAAGAAGCAGCTTTCCAACAGTTTTCACAGAAGGCAAAATAACAAAGTGAAACTTCAGTAATTGTGACTATGTTCAGAGTGTGGGAGTTTACTTATTGACAAAAAGTAATTAATAAATCATGTCAGAACATAGGAACAGGTTACCTTATATTAAATCAAACCAAACTCTAGATTCACCTCTGGCTGGCCTGATTTCTGAACGGTTCTTTTCAAATATCAGTGGATGTATTGACAACATGCTGATTTGCTGACAACCTGTTTATTAATGACAGCTTATCTATCATTTTAGTTGTACACAACAGCAGGGGTACAGGAGCACTGAGAGAAACAAATAAATATGTATATTTAAATCCTCTAACAGGATCTCTGCATTGCCAGCTCTTCAATAAAACAGAAATATCAGAACTTCTTGCTCTCTGCTTCTCTGCAGATGCAGCGCCTGATAAGCTAAATTGCTGTGAAATATGAATTCCACAATTGTCTCTGCAGCGACACTGAAATCATCGCCTATGCAACTATTTGATTAAATATGCAGTGCTTATCAAAAACAAAATGGTATAAAGAGAGAGCCAAAAAAAAAAATGACCGTTAAGATTGTGCTTTCTGAATAAAACCAAGCCCAACGCTTATCTCAACGTTAGGGGCAGAAGGGGCTTTACTCTGGAGCAGAGCTGCTCAAATATGCGCTATTTGCACAGTGTACAACTTCCCAGTCACTGCGGATTAGACAAACAATACAGCTCCCCCATACTGCCCCCTCCGCCAAAAAAAACCTCCACCCAAATTAGTCTTTCTTTGGCTAGTTATAAAGACCGGCGTATGAATGAGGGCCTGTGTTAGTCCAGAGAAGATAACACACACTCACAGTGAGGGGGAACTGGAGCTGTATATTCTGGCCCTCCTCACGCTTTCATTGAGCAGAAAAAAAAAAGATTTATCTTGACTCGCAGTCCTGATTGGCTGATGAGCATAACTGACCGGGACATGTTTTACACCTGTCCTACTGTTTGCTTTTATTGTGTGCACTTGCGTGTGCACAGAGAATGTAAAAGCATTTTAAAGGCGCGTGTATTAGGTGAAAGCTCTTCTCTCACCTCTTCCATTAGACACCAAACTCTCAAAGCATTTCATCATGGAGCCATGATCACCTGCCTGACCTACAAGACCAAGTCTGGACCAAGTTAAACTCTTAAGAATGACACAAATAACAAATAATATATGCTAAAAAAAGAAATTGAAAAAAAAAAAAAAAAAGAAGCAACCATTATTCAAAATGCGACTTTTGTCAATGCAGGAACAAAAGTGGCATGTATCTACACAAAACCGGTTTGTAGGTGTTCTGCAAGAGCATTGAGTAAAACAAGAGGCGATAGTGTGATTAAATGATGATTTATCGAGTTTAGGCCTGATCAGTCACATTACCTTGCAGACACACCTGGAGCAAATTCCACACAGTCAAATAAATGGCAACATTACTCTCCTCCAATCAGACGGTAAAAGCTTGAGACGTCTCTTTTGCAACACTGTCACTCAGCAAAATAAACATCTGAGAACAGTGAACTGACTGACACGTGCTCTGATGACCTTGCTCCACCAACAGCCACAGGAGCAGTTATTTGATTCTGCGCTGATAATTTGTGTTATAAAAACTGAAACAGCTGGAAGGAGTGTGATGGATGACAACATTTATCAGCCATGCAGACAGGTATGAGCAATGGTATGAGGCAGAGTCAGTGGAGGTTAGAAGATAAACAACTGCGATTCCACTGGTGGAGGCTGAAGGTAAAGAGTGAAGCCACTGAAGGAAGATAAGCGAAAAGAAGAAAATAAGCAGGACTCATGTTGGTGTGGGTGTCAGTGTGTGTATGTGAATGTGAATGCATGCGTGTGCATGTCTGGAAGAGAAAGAAAGCAGAGCGCAAAGTAACACGGCGACACCAAGAATGTTTAATTAAATTCTGGAACAGGCTCTGGGTGCTTGTGCTCTAAATGGCCCTCCAGCTGAAAGGAAGGATTAACACAGAGCACGGACAGGCCCACAGCTACAGCACGCTCATTACTGCAGAATGGAAAGATAAGTCAGGGAAGGAAGAGGGAGGGGGCATAGACAGGAGGCAAAAGAGACAGGGAGAAGAAATAAAAGGGACAGTTCAAATGAAAAGCAGGAAGATGGAGTGAATTTGACTGTTTGAAATGTACAAACTGGCAGAATGCGGGAAGAGGTGGAGGTCAATACTCCTCATTATATCTGAGAAAAATGAACAAATTCTTATTGTACATACTCGCATAGCTGCACCAAACTGATTTATCATTTTCTTCATCAAATCTTTGAAACTATTTTGCAGCTTTGGCTATCTTCCATTCTGGCAGAGTGGTGCAGTAGTTAATAAGGGTTTTGAGCTGCACAATATTGGCTTAATATGCAATATGTGATATTGAACACTTGGATATACGAGAGTGCTCGATTGGTTGTTGGGCCCAGTTTATACCAGAAGCAACTGTGCTGCATTTTTTTTTCCTTTTTTATCACATGCAAGTCTACAGTTTCCACCAGCAGCATTTCAGAAGCAACAAAGTTCTGAGCTTCACCGTTTTTACAAATTTTCCCTTAAATGGTTGTTGTTCTTCTAGCCTGTTGCCAAGAGGTATGAGGAAATCTTTAAATAATGGGATGAAATTGGATTTGCTGTCAACATAACCTAATTCATATCGGGCTGCATCTGATTGGCCAAATCTTTTGACACGCACAGCCTGAATGCATAGTGCAGGAAAATAGAATTTACTGCAGATGACTCGGTCTCTATATTGCAAATTCTGATGTCATGATGACAAATTTGCAATATATTGTGCTGCTCTATTAGAAGTCATGTGCAAGTTACTGGAAAGTACTTGATTACTTCTTCAAACGGCAGTGGAGTTGCTAACTAGTTGCTGTTGCATCTGTTCATCTCAACCGGGACATCTCAATAATGTGCACATGCCGTTTGGCTCAGAGGAGGACTCAGGTGCTGTTGTTGGTGAAACAACAGTTCATTTTAATTCCAAACCCCCCAAAAAAACAAATGTCCAAAATAAAATCCTTGAGATCACAGGAAATAATTGCTGAGGCACTGACAAGCAGGGCACAGAAAGACAAAGACACTGGGGAACTTCCCACACAGAAACACGGACAAGCCAAAAACCGGAATGCACGGCACACACCCAATATATATCCTGCTGCTACCAGGTGAAGACAGTCATACACTCAGGCACAGGTGAAAGCCATCGGGGTGGAGAACAGCAATCAGACACAAGGAGGGGAAGTCAAGGAGCCTGAAACCAGAGACAGAGTCAGAACCTCAAAAGAACAAGATACTCAACTTGACAGTGTGAGGGCCAGTCTGATGACTGATTCCAATGTTAAGTTCTGTTGAAGTTTGTTGGATGCAAATTAATGGTGTACAGGTGTTTATTTTGTATCTGCGTGATTCAATCAGCCATTATTAAACTGTGATTTCAGCTGCAATCGCATCAATGCATGAAGTTCCAAAGTCTTTGGCGGTCAAACCTGAGCATACCCTTGAAAGAGCAACAAGACAGTTGATGAACTACCAACAATCAAAAACATCCCACCTACTCTGGATGTAGGATCATTTTAGTGACATTTGGAAATCTGTCATGATGCCGTCAGGAAAACTCAGTTCAGGAATAACGAGGTGCTGTTACTTGTCCTGTGAGCAAAAGGTTTAAATATGAGCTTCATTAACCCTTAGAGGCATGACCCACCAAACCAGTCAAAAATGACCCCAATTTGAATCAATGCGTTTTTGCGATACACTTGAGAAATCTCTTTAATGTCAGTTAAAGATGATTATTTTTAATTATAAATCAGTCAACAATAGATTGATCTCATTGTTGACGTGCTCATTTATCACGTTTTCTAACATTTTATAGATCTTTATGCCGTAATTGGTGGGCTTCATCGGCGTTTACTGCAAACATTTGGTCCACTTTGTGAATGGCACAAGTTGTTCATCCACCGTGACTGTGATTGTTACATCCCAGGTCTCTCTTCCTTCAAGAAGGGTCAATCCATTGAAGGCCCTGAGCTCATCTTCGTTTACATTTTTACACTCATTCACTTTGTAACTTGCTATTCTGTTCCTCCACGATTGTGCATGTCAGCACCTCTTCTAATATATTATCAGTGATGAACAGCTTCCATGCATCTAGTGGGGAGACGGTGCTAAACCCGGTAGCAGGCCCTGACCGACTTCACCGGCCATGCAGAATAAATGAATAAAAGCTGGAATATTAAAATATAGAAATTTTTAATTTCAAAGATTTTGAAAAATAACGGTTAAGTTAAAATAAATAAAAAAATAAACGTTTGGCTCATGCTGACGACAGTTGCGAGAAAAGGCAGAATAAAGAGCTTTTCATCCACAGCACTGGTATTGAGTAACAAACTTGCAGAATCTTCAGTAATTGTAATGCCTGAAATAATCTTGTAGCAACAAGTCAGTTTATCGGTGTGTTACAAAAAAAGGTGATGTTACAACTGTAAAATGTTTCTTTTCCCTTTATTTAAATATCCTACACAGTCCAACAATTAATCATTGGCAACCCTGCACAAATATTTCCCCCAACCAACAACTCACCTTCATGACAACTTGTTTAAACTTGTCGTGATAAGCCTAACAAAGTGTTTGATGAAAATGAAGATATTTCCATATATACTGCTCACAACTCCCCAACCTATCACACATACGATCTTATATCATTACCATTTTCTTTTTCAGAACTTTCACTTTGTCCTTAGGATAATTATTTATTTAGTTTTACCTAAAACATTCAGGCCCTGTTTACACAATATGTTCAAGTGAAAATGGAAAACTTTCGTAGTGTTTTGGGTGTCTGCTTACATGACAACGGTGCTCAGAGTAACTGAAAACAGAGCTTCAGGGTGGAACTTTGGCTCTGTTTGAACGTAACTTTTTGAAAATGTTGCTACTGTGTGTGTGCAGCACGGCCATAGTAAATAGTTCTTCTGCACATACATGAGGAGATGGACCAGCACAACAATATTGTGTCACCATTCATACTCTGAGTGTCATGACTCCCAGTCCATAGTCTCTTGGGACTTGGTAGTTTTATAGTTGAGAGTCACCAGGAGTAACAATCCAACTTCATCATCTGTCAATACGACTGTCCTTGTACCCGCCATTGTTAATGTTTATAGCCTATTGGTCTCTGTGCACATGTGTGAAGTGGCTTCATTCTGAAAAATAAACAAAAGCACCCACTAGTGGCCCCAGAGGAAAACTACATCCTTTTCAGCTGTTCTATCGTTTCCGTGTCAAAAGACATCATTTTGAATTTGTTGCCATGTAAGCGTGAAACCTTTCTGAAACGAAAATGCAAAAACAATGCATTTTCACTTGGCATGCTGTTGTGTAAACAAGCCCTAAGTCCTGTTGCTCAAACCTCTTAATGTCCAAACATCGCCATTCAACAGGTAACTCACACACATGTTAAATCAATGTTTCCCTCACAGGGAGATCATTAACTAGCATTCTTCAAAAAGTCAGTTCACGCTGATAGTTGGCACAATATTGCCAAATTACTCCTCAAGGAATTGAGAGTCAAGCCACAAAAACAATTAGTCATGTCCAGACGTACAAAGATGTGATTAAATTGTGATGAAGTGAAAGCACTCGGACTATAAATCAACAACTGAATTGGACTACTCAAGAAGGCTTTAAACAAACAGTAAAATGTTTCCACGACATCATTGTCAAAAACGGGAGCAAAGAGAAAGAAAGCTGCCGCCGTGTTATTGCTGAGATTTCTTTAAGTATGGGCTCTGATGTGGCTGCTGCTGTTACAAGGATTAGGACTCTTTAGCTCAGACATGCAGACAGCGTCTCTTCAGGGCGTCTGAACAACCGGGCAGTGTGGGCTTCGACCCCGAGTCGAGCCCTCCGAGCCCCTGGGCCATGTCTGTATTATAAGCCACGGCCAATCTAACTGTGCTCAGTGTCAACAGCCCCTCACACTGGATTCACAGGGGGCAGTTTGCTCAACCTGCAGGCTTTCCCCTCAGACATCCTACTGACCTGGCTTATCCAGCTGGCAGGCAAGTTACACTCTTGTAAACAAACAAAACTTTATTAAGCTTCTTGTAACTCCATAGTGTGGGCTTGTAAAAGAAGTGCAGCACAAATAAAAAAAACAAAAAGCACAGTACATAAACTGCTGATGGACGGAAGTCCTCCACAAACACCAGCATTGTTGACTAACTAATTTACCTAAGTGGAGTTTGGTGACATAAAATATTTGAAGGTATGTTGAGTGGGATCAACATTCCTGCACAGATCTACATGAAATGTCGAAAGGCAAAGGACATATAAGTGGCCGCTCTGGTGCTGAAATCATTCCCAGTGGTCTGGTTATGGGGAAATCTAGCAAGTGCAACAGAACACTTTCTACAGCAGCAAATATATGTCTGTTGTTGCCGTTAGTGTTCTCTGAACATGCCTGGTGATCGAAATCAAATGTCCCAATCTTGCGAATCAATCATTCAAGACCATTTTAGGTCATTTCAAATGTTCGTCAGGCACCAATATAACCTCTTTTCTTGACTTACAAGAGATGTTTTCATCACGTAATACACCATATTTGAATCTGTATCCCCTTTGCATTTTAATAACTGATTAGAAATAAAGTATTTTCACTTCCTTAAAACTTCCTTGGTAGCATTTATTTACAGCAGCCTGAATCTTTCCCATCATACTATGCGTGCATGTTTTCAAACTTATCAAAACATAAATAGACAATGAATCAAAACACGGAATTGATGTAAAATAAAAATCAGTGCTGCCACAATTCATTTGGAAGCATTGAGTCCGATTTGTGAAATATCCTCACATATTTACAATAAAATTATTCATGTATTAAGAATTTGAATAAATACTGAAATGTTGACAAATGTGTCTTGTCCCAATACTAATGATAGGATAATCTTTTTAAAATTTACACTAAAATAAATATTTCACTGTCATATATCACACAGTTTCATAATTACTTGAGCATGGTATGATTTTAGAGAACACAATTGCTGATAAAGAATAAGAAAAACTATTGTCTAATTTAATGTTTTTTTGTTAAAGCTCAAAATGAAAATCAGATCAATTCAACTCTTTTACCCTGCGTCACATGCTTAGTGGTACCTTCACGCATTAGGTTTCAGTACAAAGTATTGGTTTTGATACCAGTTCAGTTTTTTAAAGAAGTGAGCTCAACAATATCGCATGGAAAACATGCAGGGCTGCAGCCCTCCAGGACCTGGGTTTGACACCCCAGTTAAGGAACTGAAGTTATGTATTACAAATAAGCACATAGTTAAAATGATAATTTACTTTTGTGCTATAATTGATCATCAGTGCATCAGGACATAGTCTACATATGCTTTCAATAATCACAAATCTGCCACAACATGTAATGGATTAACTCCAGTGACCAATTTTGGAGAAATCCACACTAAATTTCTGTAAGAGTTTGTTTGTATTCAAACATGTAGCATGGAGGAATACCACATACTATAGCATTTAGAACATGTAAGCTGATTTAAATTACCTGCCCTAGATGGTCTAAGAAGATGATCAACAATGTATATACAGTATGTAAACACACAATGAGAAGCTTGGGTTGTGTGAAAGTACTAGTTTATCTTGGGAAAGTTAATATTGACTTGTGTTAGTTTGGCAGACTAAAAAGTCTGAACGGCACGTCTCTTCCCAATCAGTCCTGTGCGGTGATAGGTGTGAAGGTGAAGACCTGCCTGTGAAGCTCCTTATCTGTATTTATCTGCCTGCACATAAACAGCATCTAAATCATGTCTTTGATAGTCGCTGTGTGCAAGCATGACAACACAGACGATCAATGTGACCGAATCTATCGATTGCCAGTGAACTTGTGAATCCAATCCCACCATGTGTTACGTTGAGCTCATCTCCATGTCTGTGAGAGTGTGAGAGCAGGCCCTCAAGAGTGTGACTCTTGTAGATGCCTGTAGGATTTGGACCTAAATGAGTGGAGTGTTGGTGCATTAATGAGTAACACGCAACCCTCATCCCAAACAATAACCCCCCCACCCAACACACACATCCATTCTCTTTAAAAAAAAACTGCCTCAAAACCCACCACCACCACCACCACCGAGTGACACCTCCTCTCCCTCTCTCTGACATTTCAAGGCTGTGTTGGGAGCCAGAGGAGGAACTTCTTCATTTGGAGTGTGAGACAATGTGGCAGGCCGGTTGGCTTTGTGCTCCTGACATCCCGCCGAGGCACAATATGGCCCCGTCAGGGATCAGTGGGAATACACAATGGCCATTACCCAAGGGGCCGTGCGGAGGGCCTCAGGGGCAGGCCCAGGATGGGCCTGTTTCCAGACTATGGGGTGTCTAGGCCATACTGAAAAAGAGGTGGAAGGAGGAAAGAAGATCATAGAGGAGATAGAGAAGCAAAAGATTAAAGATAAAAGAGAGGGGAAAAGATGAGATGCGAATAAAGAGGCGCGCAACGTGAAAGTGCAGCGAAAGAGGAGGGAATGTGGAGGATCTTAAAATGGATAAGGGTTATGAGAAAGACCCGCACACAGGCGTGATAGCATCGGTGCAAAAGAGAAGGAGGATACAAAAGAGGGGGTGCTGAAAAGAGAATAAACAGGGAGCAGGTCCGCTGCCAGAGATGGGGTGCAATGAAAGAGAGAAGACACTGAGCCTGGGGGTGCATCTCCCTAGGGATGCAGCAGGAAGGGAGGGGAGGGAGGGGTCGGTTTATCTTGGAGCTGAACTTGGTTGCTTGATCACAACTCACATAATGGCAGCCTTGAGCAAACAGGCCAGAAAAGAGGTGCATTTTCACCTTCACTGCTGCCGCTTTGACCCTGAGGCTCTGTGAGGGGACGCAGTGGGTGGACAGGAGCACACTGTGGGTGAACATGGAGGGCCAGAAGGCCAAAGGTGGCGACCAGGGGCCACATAAGGGCACCTACAAGGACAGAAAGGGAGATAGAAAGGGTAGACATGGGTCAACGAGTCAGCTGAACTTAACCATCAGTCTCCCACGAGAATCTCCCCCCTGTCACTTCTCTTCCACCTTTCAGAAGCCACTAAACTAGTTAGCTGGACAAACAATCTGCGCGTCCAGAATCCCAGCTTCAAAGTAGCAGAGAGGGTGGGAAAGTGTTGCAAAAAGGACACCATGACCTCTGTTTTGAAACACTAGATTATCCCAAAGTCAACCAGCCCCTTTCACATGTTATCTATCACGTCCACCTCTGTGTAATTGCAGATGAAAGATCACAGGACACGTGATCTGAGCCATTCCTGTAGCTGCAGACCAAACGTTTGCTCTCACCTCAGTTAGGGGTCAGTACAGAGTGTGATTAAAATGGGTCAGTGCTCAACTATTTTCAGCCGTTGCTGACAGGTAGATGCATTAGTAATCTGGGAGTACTTCCCTGGAAAGAAGGGGAAAAGATAAAACTGCTGCGCCGGTGGGTTTGCATGTGCCCCAGGAACTTTCTCCACAAACCTCCCAATGGTACACATTTCTAGTGATGGAGGTGCTCTTTTCTGTATATGGCTTGCTCCAGCAGAAATTAAGTGAATGTCAGCAATGGGGTGCTTCATACCACTTCAGAAACATCATCCACCGTATCACCTTAGCCCCCCTTTTTTCATAGCGGCCTGCTAAAATTGGCAGATGGCTCCCTATTTCTCTTTTGCTCTCACACTTTTATTGTTTCCCAGTCTGTTTCTCCATTTTTCCCATGTATCCCACTCACACACACATAAGTCCTGTGCAAATAGTCTTGACTGATTTGGATGCATAAACACATGAGAGGGATTTAACTCACTCAGGAGCAAAAGACGGAGGCAGTTATGCAGGAGTCAAGAAATGCAGAGCATTTTGCACAAAAAACACATGAAGAGACCAACATGGAGCTCAGAGCAAAATGTGTGCCAGCACACACTATGTCACTAAGAACAACAAACAGACTCTTGTTATGCATCCTCTGTTCACTTTATCCTCTGTGTCACCCTGCTATCTGCTGCACTCGATGCTTTGGACTCCACCCTGGGTGCTGCCACAGGTTTATTTAGAGCTGGGGGCATGTCCACACTGCACAGCTTGTCTGAATGGAGACTCACAACATGTGGCACCCTCCCTCCGCTCCCACCCTCTCAGCCCCGACCCACGAACACACACCATCTGGCCCGTTCCTCTCTGCGGTATGAGATTCACAGCTACACACTAGGGAGTGCACAGATGTGTGATCAAAAATATTCCCATGCTCGTGCACATATGGAGACACTGTTTTGTTTTGGGGGTTTTTCTTTGGCACAGCCAAAACCAGCTCCTGTCCCTGTTTTGGGAGGGCTTGTGATTTCAGCAGTGTGTGGTGAGTAAAAATCAAAAGTAGCAAAAGCATTTTTAAGATACTGAGTGGTTGAGTTTTTGTCCAGCTCTTCTCCATACTAAAGTTTTCTAAGACCTCAGAGTTGACAGACTGTTCTGAGCTGAATGCCCATAAGCATGTTGACCTTTGGGGGTCAGAAATCATTGTGTCTTCTCCTTCGACTGTGTGGTCTCTGGTGTATAATTGACATTTAATGAAGGCCTCCGTTAGCGTGGGGGGCATAATGGCACTGGGCAAAAGAATGGAGGGAGAGAAAGAGAGAGGGAAAGGGGTGAAGACAAGAGGAGCAGATATTGGGGAAAATGATGGTGGATAATGTTGGGGTAAAAAGTTATAAAAAAAAAATTTCAGATACGAACAAAATGGAAAGATTAGGGCAATGTGAGGGATTGGAGGCAACATGGCACATGGTATGAAAAGGCAGTGAGGGAAAGCAGCCCAGTAACACACACAGAGGATGACAGCCTGTTGTCTGGCTGCCAGCCCCATCTGCCTGCTTTCACATCACCTCCATCAACCACACAGAGTGAGAGAGAGAGAGAGAGAGAGAGAGAGAGAGAGAGAGAGAGAGAGAGAGAGAGAGAGAGAGAGAGAGAGAGAGAGAGAGAGAGAGAGAGAGAATATATTCACTTATGTGCCACATGTGGACACTATTTCTCTGATATGTCGTCCTAATGACACGAGAAATAAATTCATTTGTTTGAAAATGACAAAGCAACTAAATGAAAAAGAAACCACTGTTATATAATCTGCCCTAGAAAAAAAAGTCCAAGCCCATGTGAGTTCAAAAACAGCTTTTATTGTACATTGTTTCTGCTCTGAGGAGCATCTTCAGTAAATAAAAGGTGCGTGTTCCACTTCCCTTCATCTCATTTGCCTACCTCTCAGAAAAGGAGTCTGTGTTTGTAAGGAGTGGCCGTTTTTCTTTCTTTCTTTTTTTTCTTTCGTTTAAGACTAACCGAAATTGGCGCAGTATCAAAGTCTCCACTCGGGGAAAACCAAGTTGAATCACAAAGGTCTGCAAAATGAGAAAAGTAAACAACCGTGTGTCCTTAGGTCCACCATTGTGGTGTGTGGCTTAATAACACTGCAGTGAAGTGTTTTTGCCTGAGGTCAGATGACTGAGGCCTGACAAACACACACACAAGATAATAAGTAATGAGAAAAATGGATGCAGCACAAAAGACAAGCGGGAAAACCCCAAAATACAGATAAAGTAGGATTTCTTATGATCTGATAGCATAGTTTGATCTTTGCACTGATCCGGTATCGTGTGACCTGTTCAGTCCGTTTTACATTGTTTTAATAGATTTCTGCTTTGTCAGTCAAAAGTCCAAGTTCAACTCATGTCCAGATAGAAAACTGAGTAATCTTTCCTACTTTTAGCAAATCCTTCTAAATTGTGTTATTACACTGGCGCATTGTGCAGAAATACATGATCAGGGTTGTGAGATCACACAATACAAGTTATATTTACCTTATTAAGAAAAAAATAAAAGGTGTCTTTTCTGTCCACTGTAGGAACACCTGAGGTTTATTCTTCAAACTCTATTCTTGCAGAGATCATATTGTCACAGAAGCTGCAGCGTTAAAGTAGGTCACACTCACGGGCCTGTGGTAGTAAGTTAATACCACAATTGTCACCGGAAAAAAATAGCATAAGGGTAATGACTGCTTCAAAGCAAGATACACCACTAGGTTCCCTCTTTCAGCTTCAATATTCATCCATTCTGTATTACACCTACTTTAGGGTACTTTGCATGTAGCTGGAGCTTGACACCAGGCCAAAGGCAGACACATTTCATTCTATTATCGTAATGTAATGTCACATAAGTTATTGTACACTTTCAAAGCTGTTCACAAGATAATTGGTGTTCAGCTTTGTTTGTCTTAAATGTAAACAAGTTAACAGTGATAGAGAATATAGTGACTGGTGTCGCTTTTAGCACTTTAGCCTCACAGCAAGAAGACCTCAGTTCAATGTTGGGTTCTCATATGTTTCGTTTGGATTTTTTCATGGTGCATGCATGTTTCTGCAACACAAGCTTGTACGTAGTGGTGATCTGGCATTTGTGAATAGTTCATCAGTCAGTCAACCAGTTTACTTGCAAGTTGGTACAATTCAAAGTCCTTCATTGGAAGATTAAGATTATATCATAACAAGACCTGACAAGAAAAATACAAGGAAATAATGTGGAAAAAGGGCATTTTAAAAGGTAGACTGGGCGTAAATATCCAGACTGAAAGAAAGAGAAGTGTATTAAAACACCTTGAAGAAGACAAGTGAACAAGATACAATATTGAAATGGCAAAAAGATCACATACATAAATCAACGACTAGTGTTTAGATGAATACAGGTTTTAGTATGTTCCAGGTTACAGATGTTATTGCACAACATTTGTTATTTTGCAGTTTTCACATCTTAATAAAGTATTGTGAATCTCCAAAAAGTTGTGAGAATATGGCAATGTTTTCAAATCTTTACTTTTTTGTTGTTTTTTTGTTTCTGAAGGAACAAAGCTTACAAAGTGCAAAGGTAGGCAAAAAAAAAAAAAACTAATAAAGCCTGCTTCTTCTCTGGGGTTTAAAAGCACTCCAAAATAGATCCGTGTGCAGCGTTTTCACCCCTCGGGGAGAAGCAGAGAAGGGCTGTTCTTTCCAAACAAACTCAGCCTTTCAACCTTAATTCTTGCAGCTCTGTGATCTCGATTCAAAGTTAAACGTCATTGCTGTCAGTCATTCATCTCATAATGTCATCTTTTTCCAGCGTAATTCTTGTGAACAAAACAGGAACACAAAAGCCCTCACCTGACATAGTTCAACCCACTTTTTCCGGTAATTGATAACCAGCCTCACTGCCTTTTGTCTGCTTTCCTGCCCGTCTCCTCGGATTCTAACTCGTCCGTCTGTGTCTGCACAAACAGGAAAAGCCACATATGCAAATGTTTGTTTCAAATATTTCAACATAGCACCACAAGCCAGATTACATCGGAATACGGAAATTCTAAATAAGTAGATGTGTGGTACAGAAAATTAAGCCGAGAAGGAATCAAGGTGTTTAGACATTCTGACTGGAGTCATGTTGAATTTGTCTTGTTGAGGCTGATGAGATGCTTCAACATGAGTTATGGCTGATGTTTAACTTGCTGGTCTAACCTGAGATTGATGGCATGCGAGGTCAAGCAGGATGTTTTCACTAGATTTGCATTGTCATTATAATGTCACGCACATATACAAGGGGGAAAACCTGGAATTTTCTTTACGACAGTCGTTATTCCTCCTTCTGTCTCATCGTTCCTCTTCAGTACTTGTAACTGCACGCTCAGGGCTGTTAACGGTTGCAGTTTGTGTGTATTTGTGTGCACATGGATGTGTTTAATATAAACATACTTGGAGACATCCATCCGTCAACACAAACACACAAAGCGCTGAACAGTAAATCATGCACACATATAATTTGTGTTCATTTGTTCTCAGTAGGAGTGTCGGGAAACACTTTTAAGTCATCTTGGAGATTTGTAGATGGGTTTCAAGACCTCCAAACTCACTAGAAATGTTTCCTATAATGAGAACTTGATTGCAGAACCATTTGCAAGTCACTGTGCTCTAAAGAAAAGTCCTATTTTTTATTTATTTTTTGGTTGTTGTTGAGCTTGACTTTGCTCACAAAAAAAAAAAAAACACACACATACAAACACAAATGCTCTGGGAGATAGGACAAAGTCAGGGCTGTGTGGTTTGCTGTCACTAGCTATCAGGTGTTCACACATGTGGGGAGAGAGGGAAGCGTTGCGTACATACCTGGTCTTCTTCCCTGCAGGTCACCTGTCAGTCAGCATGCCACGGCTCACAGAGGTTGCCCTTAACGCTGCTGAGTAAACTTAGGGATTAGTGCTCACACAGGACTAATACCTTCAATCACTCAAGTCGCCAGTTACTACAGACAGTAGTCATCAACACAACTGAGCAAGTCAATTGTTTTATGGCATTGGAAGTCTGGTGCCTGCAGCCTCAGGATGCAGTCTAAAGGAAACCACATAAATGGGTCTACTGCAACCGTAATTGCAAAAAGGTTGGTCTTATAAGTCCCTTCTTTGTTTTTAAACTGATGCAGTAATTTGTGATTCACGTGAACAATTGTATTCACAAAAGGACACAAAGTGAGAGATTTTAGAAGTTCTTGAAAATATTAGCACTCTTGTGATTTAAGTCTATACACAAAGAAATAACACTGAAAGGCTTGTAAACAGCATTCAATAGGATTTTTGAAGGGGATTTTTTGGCAACAGACACATAACATGACAAAGAATAAAAAGAACGTTTTAGAGAGGTAGAGATTCACCACTTTGGAACAAATGGCATTTTAACATTTCAGAAGTACAAATAAGTTTTTGTAACATAGAGGAAATGCACATACAGATATACATACACATGACCTTCTATCTATATATTCAAGTTGTATTCAGCTCGTGCTTTAATGTGTCCAATACCTGACATATTGTCCATGTTCTATTGTAAATAAAATTGTGTTTATGAGACTTCCAGTTACATTTTATACATTGTCCCAACCTTTCTAGTGAAACTTTTTTAATCACACTGACATACACAAACTATTTCAGAAGGATTTCATCTCATTGGTATTAATCTGTTATTTGTAATTAATACAAAATGTAGAAAAAAAACTTTTTCCTGTGAAAATCCACTATTATAAAATAAAAAAATTGATATATATTATTGAGGGGGCATTGATGTAATATCATTTTTACATAATGTGGGACATATTACTTGTCACCACAGTCAAAGTCTTTACTGGCCCCAGTCTGTTAAACTAGAGTTGCTTCAATCATCATTTTTGCATTTCAGTTAAAACATGGCCTGAAGCTCGCCAGAGAGGCAAAGTTAAAAGGTCAGAGATGTATAGAAGACGACACTGTTATCTGTCAAAATTCCATGCTGATGCATACCTCACCTTGAAGAGGGTTTGGTGGGAAAATAGAGGAATGATTGCCGGGGGGGGGGGGGGGGGGGGGGGCACATTTCATTTCCTTACAACTCACCTTCTCACTTTCCCTCTAACTGTTGTTAGTCCACTTTTTTAAAGATCAGGCTCGCTTCTCTCTCAACCAATCAGCCCCCCCAAAAAATATTCAGAATGCATATCGAGCAGATGCTATAAAACTGTTGAGTTTTATTTTTCATTAAGCAATAAACGGCGTTATGAAGTAATCCACCAGTAAAATTGTCGCCACATGCATAGACTGAAAAGTACGCAGAGGTGCAAGTTATCCAATGAACTCTGTGCCCTTTTATATAGAACAAACTGTACATATGTTTTATCTGTTTCGCCAAACCTCTCTAAAACTATTTTTGATGTGTTTGGTTATTTTGTGTTTTTAGTTCCATTTTTATTTAATCTGCATAAATAACTTTTTGTATTTATCAGGGTAAAAGCGTATTTATAAATGTATCTGTTATTTTTGTTTATTTTGCAGCTGACAATGTGAATTTCATCCAGTATTGTCATAGCATCCCTCCATCCCTCCATCCATCCATCCGTATGTTAATGAACCTTAGTGCACACCTGTGAAGATATATGTCACATGATTTACACGATGTATACACTACTACATGTACAGTGTGCGAAATGAATATTTAAATTTCTATTTTCTGATTATAGCAACAAAATATGTTATATCAATATAGTTCCCATGTGTATATCGACCCATATACAGCAAGAATCAATATGAAATAACGCCTGCTTTTGGCTATCTTGCTGTATTGGCTTGTTATGAAACTATCTGTTACTCAGTCTCAACCTGCCCACTGACTTGATTCCATATGGGTGGGAAAAAAAGGGAGAGGGAGAGAAAGTAAGGGAAGAAAGAAAATGAAGGAAAAGCAGAAATATATCTACTTAAATTGTATCTAATAATTTTCTGACAATTCAAAAACTTTGACCTCGATTTCAATTTGATGTACGCTGTGTGAGTGTGCCCCCGCGTATGTGCACGGATGCTTGGCTGTGCGAGTTCCTCCTTTTGAGTAAGTGAACAGGGCCGGGAGTAGCCAGCAGCATGAGGGGCAGCCAGCAGCCATTTCTTGTGCTTGACGGAGCTGTCAGAATGCATCGACTCGGCCCCTCTCTTCTGGGAGCAGAGGGCATATACTGCTCCATCAGGGAAAGGAAGACCTAGGAGGTGTCTTCTTCCGTAAGGACAGACACTTTTGCACAAAGAAAGGTAGGGTGAACTTGCAAACATACAGAATCTGACAGTGCGAGTGAGTGTAGGGGGATACGCCCCCGTGAGCCATCTCTTCTGCTGGTCACGCTAATGCGCCTCAGTGTCACACACTGGGACAGGACCTGATGTACAGAAGGTGACATCTTCTCCGATACAGAACAAATGCAAACAGACTAAAGTTTGAAAACGTGCTTTGGAAGTCATCCCAAACATTGACAGCAAAAATCTTGTTCATGCCTCATGTTCTGCCCCCGACTTTGTGCTGAAACCGACGCACATGCTTCGAGAGTCAAATCCATCCTCGCTGCAGGCTACTTTCATTCTCTGCCGTGTGCTAGGACAAGAGCAGACCTGCCTGTCACATCCCAAATTATTGTGAGGGAATGTCCTCAACTGCCAACTGACTTCTATCATGTTCTCTGTGTGTATAAATGTACAAGACTGTGTATGCTTGTGTTCAGTGTACACAGCCAGGCAATGTGTTAATTGTATACAACACTGTGGTACTCTATAAAAGTAACTTCAGAATTATTGAGGGGCCTTTTTATTAATTATGCTTTACAACTGCCATATTTAAATTCCTTAAAGTTCAATCATTTCCCATAACTTATTCAGATGACACTGGCTACATTTAATTTAGTAGATGCATTATTAAAGATGCAGTGATCCTGAGAAAAGCCAAAAAAATGTCAAAGGAACCAAACAGAAACTCTGATCTCCAATAACTGAAATTGCAGTCAGTTAGGAAATCCTGTTCAGTCACCAGGCAGACCTGAATTATCACTGGGAGCATGTCACAACAAAAACACGCCACTATCTGTCTCTTGCTTTATGGGTGATGTAAACATAAAACACTCTGTGTGTGTGTGTGTGTGCGTGCGTGTGCGTGTGCATGTGCGTGTGTGTGTATACAAGCTTCACAGCAAAGAGTGGAGCAGTTAACCCACCTTCTGATCGTCTCCCTGCCAAAAACCTTGTCTGTTTGTTTATTGTCTGAAAAGATAGGAGAAACCCAAAACATAAGAAATGCCCTACATGCACTAACGCTCATCTTCTTCACTGAAATGCCACCAAACGTCTCTACGGGTCATCATGCTGGAGTAACCCCGTAAGTTGGAAATGAGCATAGAGTGGGTGTAGTCAGTGAGGACACTGGCCTGGTCACAAGAGGTTTGAAAAAGTCATAAATTCACAATGAGATGGAACTGCAAATGAAAGCAATTTAAATCTTCTATTCGGTTTTCCATGTTGAACTTCATTATAGCAAATCAATCTGTGGACCAGTTTTCACTGTTATAATCCAATGTCTGCGTACTTTTACTTTATCTGCTTTTATGTCAGACAACTATTGCATTAAAAAAAAGACAGACACCAACAAATTCCTCTGTCAACTGAACAAAAATGTGAATTTAGTCAAATGTGGAAAAGGAAAATACTCCAGGTTTGAAACAAATTAAATACCTTTAACTGCACCTAAGGCCCCGTTTACACGACAACGTTTGAAATAAAAACGCATCGTTTTTGCATTTTCATTCAGAAAAGTTTTATGTTTTGAAAACGATGTTTACACTAAAACAATAGAAACTGTTGAGTTTCGTGCCGTCATTTACATAGTTTGTTTATTTTTTAGTTAATAAATAAATATCCCATATTACAATATATATGTGTATTTGTTTTCATATGTGCTGCTATTATAAGTTATACGATTACTTCATGTGACGTAAATACCTACACAACTATCGTAAAAGAAAAAAAAGTCAATATATATATATAAAACACTTTACGTCTGTTCCAGAGCAGCAATCTACTGTAAATATGTAGTCACTGATGTTCTCCCGGTGCTATAAAGAAATAAAGACAGTGAACACGAATGTGTATTCTGTGTAATCCTTCCTCAACATGGATGAAGAAGCTGGAGGCACAACAGAAACGCTGAAAACTACGTTGTTTTCATGTTGGGCAACTAGTGCGTGCTGTTGGTGGGTTTTGTAATGAAGACACACACACATGCTGGCAGAGAACAATACGTCATAAATGTATGGACAGAAAATGGAGTTGGATTGTTATTCCGAGTGGCTCTCAACTATAAAACTACCAAGTCCCTGTAGAATATGGACTGGCAGTCATGACACTCTGGAGGCCGCCGTTGTTGTTATTGCAGAAGAAGTGTTTACGACAGCCATGTTGACCCATTATAAAGACCCGGCTCACCCATGCACAGGCAGTGTTTCAGAAAAGTGGCATTTTGTAGAGCATTTTACCCAGTTTCCAGCATTTTTGAAAATTTCCACCTTGGGAGCGTTTTTCCAAAAGTTGCATTTTCAGTGGCTCCAAGCACTGTAGTCATGTAAACGGGGCTAAAGTTCAGTGGAAGCGTCTCATGAGAGATCACTGATCCTCTCAGACCAGCTGGGATCGCAGTGTCGCCAGTTAAACTATGTTAAATTAAACTGAGGTCCCATTTGCAAGACAACGAAAACAAGTGTAACTGCAAAACTTGGGCTGCATTTGGGGGTTCTGGTGACAGGACTTTGGATCCACTGCAAACGTTTCATACCGGCTCCCAAGGGAGAACTTTTCTTTCATGCTCCTGACTCCCGCCTTCCAGAGACAGCCGGAGCGCTGCTACATCGCCTCTAATAGCATCCAATACATCATCTGTCCATATGAATGTCAAGTACTCGCCATTTTATCAATGTTTATCGCATAATGTTCTCTGCACACATCTATGTGTGGTTTCATTACAAAAACAAGCAACAGCGCCCCCTCATGGCCTGGCATACTAACTCCATCATTGTTAGTTTGTCTGCCGCTGTCGTGTAAACGCAACACTTTTCTTTAACGCAGTCGTGTAAATGGGGCCTGAATGTGGCTGGTAAATGGTAAATGCTTGATTTGAATGTGGTTGAGTCTCAGTTTTTTGGTTTGGGTTTTTTTTTTCAAACACACATTTGAATGTCGGTTTTATTTTCACACACATGCTTGTCTTCATGATGAAATCTTGATGAAAGTAATGTTGCGGCGGCTGTGGCATATCGGTGATGCCGTCAGGAGGGAGAGCTGCAAAGGCGGCCATTTCCTGGCACCTTTTCTCGAAGTTTATTGTGATTATACCTGAGGTTTTTGTGTTTCTGTTGTTGTTTGGTCACCCTGCTCACTGTTATTACCCTTATTAGAGCAGACTGTGTTATAATTGTTGTGGCACCATGGGTGAGAGGGGTGTGGCAGCTGATGACACCCCTCTGTGTTGTTTTGAGTGTTTGAAAACTTGTTAATAAAGATCAGGTTCTACATTCCAATTCAAAGTCTCAGGCATCCATTCATTGCACGCCCTGTTGGCACTATATTAATGAAAATGCACACTGGCTTTGTGAGAGTTTAAACAACTTCTATCTACTCCAGCTTTTGAGCCATAGAATGGCTACATGACAGTTAAGTGGTCTTGTCCATGAATATAACACACAGGGCCTGATCAACTATAGCTTTGCACATATAAAAACAGGTGCAAACACGATATTGTGCACACACACTATCACTATACATTTAGTGCAAATAAAATATTGGGCATGTCTCCAAAACCAAGCAAAACACTGGGAGGGTTATATAGTATTAATAGTTGAATACACAACATGCTTTGTGATTTTAAACCCTCTCCACATGGTGTCAATCATGGTGTTAGAAAATCACCCGCGAAAAGAAAGAGCAATCCATTTAGTTGAGCATGCAATTTAGCATGCTTCATGCAGGATCTAAGTAAATCAGGCCCTAACTCGCTGAAGAGACAAATGTTTCTGCCGCTGACAAAGTAATTGTACCAATAATTAACTGCAACTTAGCACTGTTATGAGGTAAAAGTCAAAGACACCATTAACGACTTTAAATTGAGCTGATTGAACTTTTTTTCAGACTCCCATTGTGTAAATGAGACCTCAGTTACCAGAAGCTATGTCGGGGGGAAATTGCCCCCTTCAGGAACTGAACTATAATAAAGAATCTTCAATACAGTGAAAAGTATTTTTAAAGCACAATCTGCCCAGTGGTAATTCAGCTTTATGTATAAAACAACACAAGTTAGTTCAGCATTCACTTGCATTATTCCATTAAGTATTTTCTATTTTTGCAGTATTTCTAATTTGAGCTTCCAATTAAAACACATGCACATGAAAATGAACAATGTAATTACACAGGAGGTTATGAAAAGTCTTCTGTGTGTGGCGACAGTAACGTGAGATAGTAGAGAAAATGAGACATGTCAAAAAGTTCCCCCAACTATTGCTATAAACCACATCTACTTATAATATGAATATTCATGTGACATTAACACCTGCAGGTACAGATAGCAGCTTTGCTCCTGAAAGACGCTGTACGGCATTTCTTTGGAGGTTTTGATTAATCTGTGATCAAATGATGATGGAGCAACAGTAGAGAAGCAACAGACCTCATCTAAATAATTCCAGCACGGAATACAAATCCACACACACACACCCATGTGAGCACATGCTCTCACACAAATGCACAGCACAATCCTGTATCTTTTGTTGTTTTATTCTAATTGTGCGTTCCTGCATCTTGCCCGGTTTATTTACAGAAAGCGTAACAAGGCCATTGGAGCCAATTATACAAAGAACGTTCTCCAAACCCATCGTCCAGGCGGAGGAATCACAGAAATATTTATCCTGTTTGAAAGTTTAGGAAGGAGAGAAAGGGCCTTGGCACTAAACCCTTTAGTGAGGCAAGGGGAATGAAAACCTCCAGTGTAAAAGGACCTATTAGTCTCAGGACATGGGCATTAGCATGATAGTAGACTTATCCTCAGGGCTGAAGGGGAGGGACGCTGTCTGTACGCTTTCAGCGAGCAAGGGGAGGGGGGTTCCTATACATAGACACACACATACACACAAGCTCAGAGAAATGCAAAGTGGGGCCCTATACAGAGCGTGAGGCACACCAGCGACTCAGTAAATAAGGAGGAGGAGGCAGCGGGGAGGAGAGAGGGCGGGTCGGGAATTGAAGGAGGCTGATGGAGAGAGAGAAGAATTAAATTTGCTCACAACAGACCAAGAAGCGTAGAACCATTAAAATATGTAAGGAGCAATTTGTAAAACTGCAAGGGACAACAATACATGAAAAAGAGGTGTATTCCTTTTTTGCGTATCAGTCAGTTAGAGTTGCAAATGTTATGCATGAACAAGTGAACTGTAACTCATTGCAGAATAGTGTATTAGGGGGCACTTGAATTGTATTTCTGTTGACTGCTGAGGCTCAATATGTCTGGATGATCATAGGAAGAAGAGGATAAGGCAGGTGATGCATGAAGAGAAAATACCGAAAAGGGGAGGAGTTTACCTGTGCGACACATGTTCACACACCAACAGTAAGTTTGCAGAGAAAAGGTCCACTCAGGAAAATCCTTGACACATCAATACTGCAAGTACACAAACAGTCTGAGCCTGAAGATACAATCTTATGTCACGTATTCCAAAAAACATCCAACTGAAAATGTGGGTGTGTGGGCGGCAGATGAAGAGAGTTTCCCCCCCATCCGGGGTCACAAAGGGCAGTTAGGTACAAAGTGTGTGTTGATATAGTGTAAAGATGGAGGACACACCAGCAACTCATGCAGGGAGAGGGCAACAAGTGTAGAGAATGAACCTCATTGTGTGTCCGTTACAGAGATGCTGAGCGTGGTGGGGCCGGGGTGTCTAAAACTCACAACAAAACTAAAAGTGCGCGCCGACATTGAACTGTGCTGCGACTAAACAATCAGCAAGCCGAGGTAGGGGGGGGAGTCTCGGTTACACGGAGAAGACACTTTCAGCGAGTCCCTGAAAATATGATAAATGGGCTGTTTAATGACAGCATTCAGAGTTGGGAGACAAGGCAAGACGTTGAGGGATTAGTCTATAAGAGTCAATATTAGTGTTGGTGGCATTAGGAAAGCCCTGTCTGGTTAAATAGAGCTGGGAATAAAGCGTTTCCAGCTGATGTCAATGTTTGAACAACGATTCTAATCATTTGCACAGAGATGAGGTTTGTCTTGGTTCATCAAATAGATTGGGCACTGATGTGGTGATAACAGGAAAAGCTGCATAGTGAGAGAGAGGAGAAGAGTCGACTAAATAAACCACCAGGTTAGAAAGTACTGAGTACCAAACTTGCAGATGAGAAACACTATTGCATGGATAAATTTATACTCAGGTACATTTTTGGTGGCTTTTTTCTTTTTTTTTCTAATGCTCAAAACTCCAATGAGTCCTTGTTTCTACATCGTGATATGATCCTGCTTTGTTTTTCAAATGTCCAATAACTACACCATCCAGCCTACTCACAGGTTAGATAGAAGAAACAAGATATTTTTTCTCAAAGAAAAGGTAAAAAAGGTAAAAGTTGGAAAGAAAGAATAAAAAAAAAGAAAAAAAAAGAATGTAAAAGCATGCCAGCAAGTTTGTTTTTTTGTTTTTTTTTTTTGCCAAATCCAATTACAATACATTGTGGAACTCTTCAAATGGTTGTTGTTCACAATATTGATACAATATTGAGGAGCCTGTAGATTCAACCCTTATTAGAGCAAGAATACTGGAGCTAATGTGATATGATACCATGATAACTGTTTGATTATGTGCAAATGCATCATAAATGGAATGACAGGGTGTTTTACGACATTCAAGATCACTGGCCAATAACCTACCATGGGCAATGTGTTACAATTTACAAAATGTCCTCCTGAACTGTCCCCCTGAAGAGTGGACACCTGTCTTACCCTTGGATTTTAGGGTGCCCCTGCATCAGAGGTTTCACTCTATTCTAGGGTGTTCATAATGTTTTGGCGGATAGGTGTATTTGCTGCTTTGACCTATATCACATTGCATATTGTCATTACGTTTCTGTTGTTAGTGCAATGAAGCAATCACCCCATCACACCTACTCACACAGTGTAGGTACTATACACTGTGCTTGGGTTTGTTTAGTCAGTTTATACAGAGATGAGACGCACAGATTAAGGTATCATGACCTTCATGTTTCAGCACAAAAGTGTTTACACCTGCCATGAAAAGGCCACACCTGAAGAGAAACCTACTGGCAGTGATACTGGCCAATTACTGCTTAAAGCTGCCTCTATGGTTTAAAGCAGCCAACAATCACTCTTTTTGTAGATATAAAAAAAGAAATGTTTTAGTTGAAGAAAAAGTTGAGTTGCTCATAAGGGAAAAAACATAGATACAAAACTGAAATTGGTGGCAATAATGAAACCAAAGATAATGAGAGATTCAGGCCAGCCTAAACTCATCCGGCTCCTATGGGTGTATCTCAAGCTTCTCTCAAACCAACCAAGAGATAAAAGCTCTCCAGCATGTCCTGAGCCGAACCCGGGGCCTCCTCCCAGTTGGATGTGTCTGCTGGTTGACTAATGGGAGCAACCAGAGGACGTCCTAATCTTGAGCCCAAAACTTTCCCTAGGAGGAATTTTTCCCACTCAAAACAAAAATAGTTCACACTTGGATTACTCTGACCAAAGACCAGCACAGTGATGCAGTGGTCAGCAACTTTGCCGCACATCCAGGCCCATTCTCTCAGGAGGTTCCATGTTCTCCCTCAGCCTGGTTCACTCCAGGTGCTCCAGCTTTCTGCCACAATCCTGAATGATGATTGTGAATTAGAATGCTTGTGTGCATGTTTGACTGTGTGTCTCAGTGTTGAGACTGAACAATGTCAGCCAACATTTTATTCCATATTGAGTGTGAAAGAATCCAGCCCCCAGCAGCATTGCATTTCATATACTATCAACATCCAATAAAAGTTCTGAGTGTTCAGTCATCCCTCCTCTCTCTTGGGCTGCAAGCATATTAAAAATACTATCATGGTGGGATGAAGCAGTAGGTGGTCAGTAGACACATGCGGCAGAGAGAGACGGGGACAGATTTGCCTGCTGTAGAGTCTAAAATCAGGAATTTGGATGATCAGTTTTTCAAAGAAGTTACTTCTAATAAAGCAGCTAATCTGTGGCAGTTTGCAAGCTTAGAATTGAATATTTATACCAAACATGATTATATGAAAGTCTCAGATGTAGCTCTCTTTAAGACAAGCTGGTGGAGCAGATAGTTCAGATAGAGTTGTTTAGATGATTGACTTTGGTTGTCAGAAGCTGCTATTGTACAGTGATGGACTGGGGTTTACATCCAAGCCAATGTTCATGTAATGGTCTTTTACATATAGTACACGTACACACTAGAATTGAATACATTACTTTTCAAATGAGAGCAACTTGACATCGTTTGAAAACCCTCTGAACCTTTTGGACATTTTGTGGCTTTTGAGTAAATAATATTTGATGGTGAGACCAATGTGCTGTGCATGTTTGACAAGTTACAAAGTCACACCAATACAGTATGGATGCTTTCTTTGCAGCACTCATTATGATTTGGAAGTTCACCAAAGCCCTTGAAGAAAAGCTCATAAATCTCACTAGTATTAATATGAGGTTCAGAAGAATGCGAGTGGGATGCCAATAGGACACTGGCTCAGCTTTTCTCGAGCACTCTATCAAATGTGCACTTTAGGATAATAAAACGGGATTAGGTCTACAGCAGCAAGACGATTCTTGATCTCAGTTGCATGGTTGGTGCAGTCTATTATCAGAGATGTGCCATGATCAAACAAATAAATCAGATCATATCAAAATCCTGTATCAGACCATTCAAAATGCACTGCAAATGCGTTGTCTGAATTTTCATGCAAATAATGTTCACAGTACAAACCTGAGACACAAAACTATTTGATATTTTATGTACATTGTTAAAACTGTTAAAAACTGTTAAAAAAATAGCATTACAACAATCGCCCGTGCAGTAAATTACATTTGATTTAAAATTGTACAGATGTTTCAAATACTTTAAGTTTACTCAAACATCCATTAAACGTTTATTGTATTTAAAATATGCCTCCTTTCTGTGGCAGAAACTTCATTTATATAACAAATAGTATTTCTCTATACCAAAAACAGAAATTCAGATGGTATTGTGGTACTTCAGAATGTCCTCAACAAAATACAAACAGCCCTGATGGTTGATTTAAAACAGTAGTCTGAAACACCCTGAAACAGGAAAACCAATACCGTCACTTTGAATATAAATTAACTGTCATCAGCTAAATGCATACACACAACTCATATAACTCTGTTGTCATGTAAGTAAAATTCCAATCCAACATAGAGCTGGAAAAAAAACACACATCAGCTGTGAAGACAAAACTAGTCATAACAAATTATAACTTTCTGTGTATGCAAACTCATTTTCCCGGTGTACAAGTCCTACGACAGAACTGCAGGTAAATGAGGCAGAACGGCACATAAGTTGCTCAGCATGTTGCTCAGAGTGTCTGTTCTACAAGTGTTTGCATACACACACTGTGCGTGCGTGTGTGTGTGTGTGTGTGTGTGTGTGTGTGTGTGTGTGTGTGTGTGTGTGTGTGTGTGTGTGTGTGTGTGTGTGTGTGTGTGTGTGTGTGTGTGTGTGTGTGTGTAGCGGTATCCCTATAAGACAGAGGGAATATGCTTGGCCCGCCTACAGCTGTGATGAATGGGTCTGAGGCTTTGTACCACAATGCCCCTCACTTCATTACTGTCACATGGAACAGATGGTGCCTTTCACCGGAGCATCACACGTACGTACACACACACGCACCCACACTCTCTCTCTCTCTCTCTCTCTCTCTCTCTCTCGCTCTCTCGCTCTCTCGCTCTCTCGCTCTCTCGCTCTGTTTCTGGGGATGCCGTTGTGATGTGATGTACACGCACACACGCGCAGGGGACAAGCAGGCTTAATGAATTCTACACCACATGCCGCTTCTGCACTCAGCTGAGGCATTAATTCACAGATCTGAAGAGCAACCAAATAAGAAATTAGATCATGAGTATGAAATGTTAAACAAACCAAAGAGAGGGTAATTGAATGAAGCTGGGAATAAACAGACCACTGTTCCATTCTCCAAATGGAAAATTGTCTTGGTACTTGGGAATCCTAATTTGCCAGCACAGCAACACAATATCCCAGGATGTTTGAGGGAAAACAACAATGTGTTTGTTTGTTTGTTTGTTTGTGTGAGTGTGTGTGTGTTTATGTTTGTGCATCAGGGCCTTCGGCACGCAGCAGGTTACACATATTTTGTGTCAGGTGCACTCAGTGAAAGGAGAACACACTTTGATGGAATCAAAAGTTGAGGCAAGAGCTTAAAAAAAATTAATCCAATCATAAAATGTTTAAAAAGACAATTGACGAAACACTTGTTTTCACAGTAAGGCGAACATCAGCTGAGCAACCGAATTGCACATTTGTCTTTTTCTTCTTCTTCTTCTTCTTCTTCTTCATTGCTCTCAAAGTATTCTGAGCCTGTGGCTGTGTGTCATATTTTGTGAAGGCCCACTGACTATCTGCTTCTTCCAGACATGAAACCTAATTCCCCCTTCAAACCTGACCACTATCCCACCCTTTCCATCGGGGTCACACTTTAACAAGTCCCTACTCACTCAGCCAAACGGGAACTTCCCTGGAGCAGATAAATGTGGCGGGGGAATGCAGCACAAGCCAAGTGTGCAGAGCTGCGGGGTGAGGACGTGTGAGGAAGCAGGGTGACGGTGGCCGGCGAGGTCGCCTCTGGTGCATAAAGATGGTTGTACAGCAGAGGATTTACATACTGAAATGCAAAGTGCTTTATATAATGAAATAATTCTTCCAGCCGATGATGTGACTTGGCACCAATTCAATAAAAGTTTGGATTAGAGGCGGCACAATGCCGTAGAGGTCAAGACTCCTTTTTCTCTATGTTTTTTAGCATGTTCTTACAATCTGAAAACTTTCTTCTTGATTCAGATTCCTTGCTGAGTCAGCATGGCCTGCAGGTGTATGTAGTAATCTGCGGAGGGCGTAACCTGCTCTTCACCCAGCGTTACCTGGAAATAGATGGACAGATGGACGGACGGAGGGGCGGACTGTCACAAGTGGCCACTGATAGGGTGAAGAGGGAGGTGAGCAATAAATAAAGCTTTTTGTTCAAAGATCTGTCTACATTCACACTCTCACCAGCGGTGAAGACTGAAGGAATGACACCACTGAGTTGAATTTAAAGTAGAGGTCTCAAACTCACACTTTGCTCTCTGTTGGGCCGAACCAGTAAAATAACAAACTTAATATCTAGTGGTGGGACATGATTTAAAAAAAAAAAACTGAGCTTTGTCACTAATTCATCTCAATTAATCACATTTTCGTAAATTGACACGCGAAGCAACATTGTTTGATCCAAAACGTATCTAAGGTAGTTGAATGATTCAACAGATAGACTTACATAAGTTCGCACGAAAAATAAATCATCTTTATTTATCTTCAAAGAAAAGGATTTACTATGTCTCAAGTGGACTGATTCCCTTCATCTCTTTCTCTTTTAAAACTCTCTGTTGATGAGAGTCTGAGGTGGCAAGAACTCAGACCATCAACGGGTCTGCCATTGTGGTAAGTTAACTTTGGATCCTTATGTATTTTTACCAGTGTCAGAAAAAAGTTGCTGTATGACTACATAGAACTAAGACCAAGAAAATCTCTTGTAAAACGATGTTGTCTTGCAGAGAACACACGCACACGTGCACACGCACACACACATTCACACACACACTTCTTCTGGGCAAGGACGAACCTATTGTTCTCTGTTCATTGGATTATTCTTTACGAACTTCCTTCAGCAGACCATGATGTCTTATTTTTCTCCTCATACTTCTTCTCTCTTGTTTTTGGCTCAAACTTTGTCTCACCTGCCCCAAGAATGAAGAACAGAGCAGTAACTTCACAAACACACAGTCTCGAAGGGCAAAGGTCACGAGGTTACACTCCGGGCTTTCAAGTTACACCTGCCCAAGAGCAGGAGTTGTAAACACCGTCTTCCACCACAGCACGCACACACACACACACACACACACACACACACACACACACACACACACACACACACACACACACACACACACACGCACACACACACACACACACACACACACACAACACACACACACACACACACACACACACACACACACACACACACCATCTTGTCCCCACTATCTAACTGAAAATCAGAGCCTGTGATACAGAGACAGAGAGCACACGCCACACCGCGCCCAGTCCAACCTCTATCTCTAAATGGAGCGACTCCAGACAACATAGTCCCTCTATTATCTTATTGGTTTAACATTAAGCAAACTGTGGCAGCACACCAGACCACCAGTTATTGGTTCCTCTTTGCTTTATCATATTTCTGTTTACTTTCCTGTCCTTCTGCTATCTTTAAGGGAGCTATTAAAGATGCATCTCTCCTATTTACAAGTGAGCACAAAGCAGATAGTGTGTACCTGTGCGTGTCTATGCGTGTGCATATCTGGTTATTTTTACTAAAATGACGTTAGGAAGAATGGAAGAAAGGTAAATCTTGGTAAACAACAAGGATAACTGTATTTTATCAGTCACGCCAAGGCTGTCTTTTTCGAGAGAAGCCTTGAACTGTTTAAAACTCGTCACACAAACTTACGAATGGTGCATCTCGTCTCTTTATTTCAATCTACCTGCACACACGAGTTTAGCAACAATACCTGATTGAATTTACTTTTTTAGGGGGACTATTAGTGGAGTAACTGGTCCCAGTGGGCAGCAGATGCAGAATAACCTCCCCACCATGTAACAATAGCCCCAAATCCATGCTGTCCATCCATCTGCATTTGTCCAATACAGTAAAGAATCCCTGCAGGAAAACCAACTGGCATTCTTTTGTTGTCTATTGTGAAGAAACTATCACAGGAATGGATCACTAGGAAGACAATCCAGCCTAATTCTTTGGTGCCAAAGCCTGAAAGAGGCCAGGAATTGACTGTGATTGATCGGAGAACAAATGGACCAGATTCTCCCTGCCTGGCTTCCTCTGTACAGACTAGCATCTGAAAGGCTAACTGAGTTAATTTCCACAGCCGGTGGCTCCATCCCTGTCAAAACCTGATGGACTAGGTGGCTCCAGTGGGTGGCTTTCGTAATGACCCGGGATGCAAACATGCTACTGCTGCTGGCGTAGGCTTTTGCTGCCATCTTTGATTTAAGTGAATGTGGACCCCCCAGTAGAGGTGAAAGCGCATCACACATTCCTGCGTCTACAAGGAGATTGCTTATCACTGCTGTGACACTGGGAGCCCACAGGTCAAACAGACACACGTTTCCATCCATATTCGGAATGGTACACCTCTTATATCGAGTGACCAGATTTGTGGGATTTCAGCAGACTAATGCTAAAGTAATAGAGTATTAGCGAAAGTCATTGGTTATATTGTGTGATTAGAGCTGAATAATCTACAGTTTCTGAGGTGGAGCCTGTCATAGCATGAAAAACACCAAACGCTCGCAGGCTTTTGTGAGGCATCATAATTTGCACTAAATGTCTTTACAAGTTTTATGACTTAACCAGCCTGGGTAGCGATACACACGTTTAAAGGGATTGCTTAAAATTTGTTTTTACACTGAAAGGTAGCTTCACCGCTCCGAACCTGGTTCAAAACAGGCTTTTACAATCAGTTCTCTTACAACTTCATTTATTATAAATGTAACCTAAAATTCCTATAATAACATGAGAGACTCCATTTTCAGTTTTTAAGAGTTCCTTGACATTTGGCTATTGCAGCTCCACATTGTGACAATGGAATGGAGGTTTGAACAACCTGCTCATTTTTCTTGTTCAGTACAATTTAATGACCTTTAATGGAGCAAGTAATTATATATGGACACTTCCAGCTTTTCCTTGTTGCTTAAAAACTCATTGTTAAAAGTTAAAAACAACCACAGAACACATGTTCAGATAAATAAAAAAGCGTTTAAACTACATATTTTGAAATAGAATATAATTTTGGACAATTTTAACCTTTATTCATAATACTTAGTTATATTTTTTAGGACTGATCCCTAAATATCCCAAATGTAAGTAACTATGTCTTCAAATGCTCTTAAACAACTGATGAATTTGTCCATTTAAAGCAGTATGTATTTTGATTATCAAGTTTGACTGTATACATCCAACCATATTTTGTACTGCTTTATCTAACTTTTAATGATGGGCAAAGGCTTGGCACACCTCGAACAGGTTGCCAGTCCATCACAGGGTAATACACACACACACACACACACACACACACACAATCAATAACACAATATACAGTGATCAATTAACCTCAAACATATGCTGTGGACTCACATTGGACAGCAGAGTACATTAAAAAACCCATGAACAGGAAGAACATTCAAACTCCATAAAGAAAGGCTCCCGTGCCTCGAGTCATACTGAGATGCTTAGTTTGAAAAGAAAAACCTTACTTCTTTCAAATATACATCTTAAATCAAGTATATAAAAGATTCTTTTAGGAGTCACTTCATGCTTACGCAACTTAGAATAGAAACTTTTTGATTTTTACTGTGTACGCTCTTATAGCACATTTTCATGACATTAAAAATTGGATCTCTTGAGGAGCATTGCATGTGCATAAACAGACAAACAGGTCATTTGAACATGCCTCTGTCTATATACGACTGGGCAAAGCCCCAGCCTGGACTCTGCTCAGACAGGGGCAATAGGGGTGGATGGAGGGATGAAGAGGAGAAGAAGTTCATTCCTTTATTGCCCCCAAAGACCCAGGAGTGGAGTCACTCCTGTGCAGTAAAAGCCGCTCGACACCTGCCTGAATGTTGACTTAAAATCTTTATCACTGATATCTAATCGCTGAGCTTCTTCCCCCTGATAAATGGGCTCATGTTGGAATTTTCCCCCTCCAACTAAAAGACATGCTAAACACAGGTGTGTGTGTGTGTGTGTGTGTGTGTGTGTGTGTGTGTGTGTGTGTGTGTGTGTGTGTGTGTGTGTGTGTGTGTGTGTGTGTGTGTGTGTGTGTGTGTGTGTGTGTGTGTCAGAGAGGACATATGTGCGGAGCTGACCTATTCACATATGGCTGGTTAATGCTTAAGCAGGTGTAAGTGTGTGTGTGTGTGTGTGTGTGTGTGTGTGTCTTTGTGTTTACATGTGAATCCTGTATAGGATGTGAATCTGGACAGGAAATGAAGAGGAAAGAGTAAGATCAACGTTACATAACAAGCTGTGGTTAACAGTCCACCAACCTGTTGCCACTTGCCCTCAATTTTAAAGGAAAAGCCAACAGACATGCACAAAAATTATATGCTTTTTATGCTTATAAGGAGGGTAATTAAACTGGATGAATGCAATGAGTCACTTCTTTTAGTCCTTCAATATTCTTTGTGACTGTCCAAGAAATGATTGTGACGTTTTCTTTCATCAAGGAAAGAAGAAAAAGAAAAATAAGAGATGTTGAAAGCTGAAAGCAGGGCTGACGGTTTCTTTAGATCAATAACAATGATAGGCCTTTTCGGGTGCTCTGTGCAAAGTGAGACGCTAAGATCTTATACACTTCAAAGTGTTAGGATTACACCCTTTGCTTGTGCTAATCCCAGGAGTCAGATGACAAGAGCTGCCGGTCCTGTTCACTCACAATGACGACATTGATCAACAAGTGAAAAAAAAGCCCAGAGGGAAGAAAGCAACACGCTCTCTATTTGAGTCTAAATATTGGCTCTGAGGTCTATCACTACATTCAAGAGGTAAAGAAGAAGGTGTTGAGCTGAACTATGACGTTAAAAAAACACAGACAAGAAACTACGAGCTACTTAGTGTCAATTTGGAGGCAGAGTCGAAACAGGGGTCGTGTTTAAAGAGGGGCAGTCATTGTTTTACATCATGCTGAGACAATGAGGCTTTGCAAACCTCCCAACGACCTGACAGTGGCGTGGGTGTATGCGTGGGTGCGTGGGTGCATGTGTGTGCGGGCATTCGGACTCTATTCTGTCAACATGTCAATTGCACACTCTTACGAAAACCTGGGAGAAAAATCCTTTAGTTTTTAAGCAAATATATATTTTAAAGTTAATGTACCGATTGTAAGTCAATGTAACCGCCTGAAGTGATGAACACACTGATGTGTGTGTGTGTGTGTGTGTGTGTGTGTGTGTGTGTGTGTGTGTGTGTGTGTGTGTGTGTGTGTGTGTGTGTGTGTGTGTGTGTGTGTGTGTGTGTGTGTGTGTAGTGCATGAGACTTGCGGGGTCTTTTTAAAGAGTGAAATACTAAGTTGCATATCGTTCCACATATATCAGGGACTAAAGATGCGGGTTCAGTCAAAATCTATGAAACACATTTAAAAACAATTCTTTTTGAACTTAGGGCTGCAAAAAAACAGTTTCTCTAATTAAACGGGGGCCAAAGGTCAGCTTTGTGCAGCTCTTATTTGATAGTAGAGTCTATTCTAAAGTTTGGGGGCACAAACACAAATTTTAAAGTTTTTATCACCATGTTGATTATGAACACGTTGCCTTTTTGTGATAGATTCAGGAGAAAAGTCATTGAGTGTTTTCCCATTTTAACTGCAGATGTGGTTTTGCCTCAACAGTAAGAAAATGCATGTGTTTGGTGAGATTAGGCTGTGGATAACACATTTCTACTATTTTTACACTGAATCTAATCTGTTAGTCCTACTTTTGAGACAGATTATTGTCTGTGATGCATAGCCATTTGACAAATTTCACATTAACAGTCAACCAGGTTTCAAGTCACAAGATGGGCTGCAGTCCATCCTCACTCTGGTGCTCAAGTTGTCATGTCATCACAGAGGTGACATCTTCACGGAGGCTACGTGATTAACCTCTGTGTTGTTGTACTGAACTCTCAAAGTTCCTGCAACCTGTTGACAAATCTCTCAGCAGATCAACAGAAGCTCCCTCATCTCTATATCTTGTTTTTTTCATATTTTCCTCACTCCTTGGTCAGCTGCCGATCCAAAACGGTGCAAACCCTGGAAGGTAGACTTATCAGCTGACTCTCCTCCCCATGTCACACAAACACATTCACACTAACTGAAGTTATAATTAAAGGGTCACTGTGAAACAACTATAGAGACTTCTGTTCCCATTAAAGTCCATCTGGATCCTGTATACTGGAGATTGAGTCAATAAATGATTGCAAGTACATTGTTTATTGGTGTAAAAACATCTTTTTTTTTCAAATATAATAAGATGATTTAATGTCATTGCAAAACTCATAACTTAAATCTGAGAGTAATTTTCTGCTGTCGCTATGGCTTCTTTTATGGCATTGCATGCAGCTTCTCTATAGCTTCTTATCTGAATGTTAAGGATGGCCATTAGGGCACTCATCATTAATTTTATTACAGGCTTGCCTAAAATAAATCACTCTCCTTGTAGTCTGGCACAAATTACAGCTTTACAATGTTTGAATTGAATGTCTCTTCTGAGACTTTATGACATTCTTTAATTGCACCAATGCAGCCTAATTACTTTCCTACCCAGGAGTGACACCTCTGCATTATCGCCTGTCCGCGATTGTTTACATTCTTATCGCCAAGTAATGCAATAAAAAGGACAGCACAATTAGAAATTAGTCATTTGGGTTGAACCCATTATGAGAGAGCCCACCAACAAAAGCAAGTGAGCACACACACACGCAAATCTAAAAATGCCCATCAGATAGAAGTGCTCTATAAACAATAGAAGCAAAAGTGCTGCTGCAACTGCAGAGAGCCACAGATGGGCCAGCCGAGGGGACGCAGACTCATACTGACAGTGGATGACTTGTTAAAAGAGAAAAAAAAAAAGATAAAAGAGACTGATGGAAGACCTCCAACAAACAAGGCCACACAGGATCAGCCACATTCTGCTAATTTATCTGACCCCTACTCAGCTCATGTTTGCGTTTGTTTTCTTGGGGATGGGGCACAACTAAACAGTGATGGCTGTGAGCTGACCCTCTGCTTTCCTTGAGAAGATTGTCCGATTGCATTTATTTCAAACACTGGCACACAAACTGTTCATTCCCTGGCATGAGTGAAAAAGGCTGAAATGGGATTACACAGTAACTTGTCTTCATCTCAGTCCTCTACCTTTTTTTCCTCCTTTCCGAGTCCTACTCCGGACCTGGCCCCATCTTTCAGGTCTATAAAGCCACACTGATGAGCCTGACTGGCCCTGGCTCTTAGGGCCAGTAATAATCTCTCTTTAGGAGGCTGAGAGGGTGAAGTGAGCCATAAGAACCCTCTCTGTCAGCTTTAACCTGCCAGCAGAAAGAAAAAGTCATAATTATAGTACTCTCTCTGGCTGGATTTAAATAAAGCTTTCTGGCTGGGCCCCTATAGACACACACTCTCTATTGCTCGCACACACACTTCAATAAAGAGGCACTAATCAATCAGGGGGTTCCCCTTGCACAGCTTCATTGGAGCCCCCATCTGAAAGAAGAACTGACAGCCCTCAACCTCCCAGCATTGTCAGACGAGACTGATTAGGCTTCTGACTGGCTACCTCAGCCACCAGCTAGAAAAGCAGGGAGGTTAAAGGGTCTCCATTTGAAATCGACAGGCACTGAAAAGTTGTAGACACCTGCTTTTTAAAGTGATGCTTGTCTCTATGGTTCTATCCTCCTTTTTTGTGATTTGCAATTTGAGGGCAGAACTGGAGTGAGGGAGAGAGATGTTTGAGGGAGATTTTATTATTTATCTTTTTTTTTAAAGGGGGTGAGTGGGGTGCTGTGTGTGTGTGTGTGTGTGTGTGTGTGTGTGTGTGTGTGTGTGTGTGTGTGTGTGTGTGTGTGTGTGTGTGTGTGTGTGTGTGTGTGTGTGTGTGTGTGTGTGTGTGTGTGTGTGTGTGTGTGTGTGTGTGTGTGTGTGTGTGTGTGTGTGGCTTAAGTTTTGAAGGGGGAGCTTGGCTGTGGGCCCAAGGCTGGAACAAAGAGGGGACACTCTTTACATGCATAGCCAGACAGAGTAAACCGGCCAGCAGCGCTGCCAGTAAATACGAGGCACAAAAACAGACTTGGAGAATGGGACGTGGGCAAAAAAGAAAAACTGAAATATTAGACTAACCCCACAATCATCCCGCCCCACCTCCAAAACTTTTCATTGTCCATGTTTGGATAAAACGAGAAATGTATTGGCGAGCATGTTTATAAGGCATTAAATGGCACAAACTGCTCAGATTTTATTGTGTTTGCATTCAATATGGAGCTGTGTGGCCGTGGGTAAACGGAAGCTATCCCTCCGCAAACACCCACAGGAAGAACAAATACAGGCAATTAGTGCAGCACAGCAACAGCGGGACAGGTGGACCGCGAGGCGAGATGAGGGGACGGGAGGACAGGCAACAACCACAAGAGAGGAGCAATTTGATTCAGAATGTACAACACAACTTTTTTTGTTATTTTTTATTTCAAAAAGGTACAAAAAATAATCACCATATCAATAGAGTGGGCTTACCTGAAAACAAACCCATCAGGCATTATGTCTCTTTCTCAGTAAGATGTTGTGTGTAATTAACAACTGTATCTCCTGGCCTGAATGGTTAAAAAAAAATTCCTCAGTGCCATGGCACGTCACAGGAAGGAAGGCTTGAGGTCAGGATTGACGTCGATCACGTTTAAGACGGGCCAGTAGATTCCCTCTCTTTTATGCTTTCCCTTTGCCCACAAATACAATCAGCATAAAGGTCTGCAACGATTTTGCCCTTTAAAAGGAGAGCCACTCCATCAATGAGGCACAATAGTATATTCTGACAAAAAGTCTGAGGGCGTTACGCCACCCCGCCATCACCAGGTTCCCCTTCCATACAGCCTCTGCTGGTGACTGGTAAATGCCACTTTCAATCTTTTTCTTCTCTCGCCTCTTTCCTTTTCACTCCTGCTTTTCCTTGCCCTCAATGGGTGTGTTAAGTATTGTGCGTTCTGGTGGGGGCGGTGAGTCAGTCAGGATCATCAAAAGCAGGCCAAGCCTTTGGCCAGATCAAAATAATTAACTGGAGAGGTCACAAGCTAATGAAATGAAATGGTGGGCTGAAAGGAGCCCCTAAATGGTGCTCACTAATCCTCCCTCTACCTTGTTTTAGGGAGGGGGCAGGACTCTAAGCCCGGGCATCTCAGCTGATAATAGTGTGAGGGGTGCAGGGGAGACCTGCGACTATGGACTTGTATGTCAATGAATGTATGTGTGTGTGTGTGTGTGTGTGTGTGTGTGTGTGTGTGTGTGTGTGTGTGTGTGTGTGTGTGTGTGTGTGTGTGTGTGTGTGTGTGTGTGTGAATGGGGAGTTTATGTCATCTCATGTAATTTTATTTTTTTTTCATTATGTTGCTATATTGCAGCTTTTACATAATCTTGCGTCATTAGAAGTGTGCGGCGCGTGGCTGGCAAATATTCCTTTAATATAAGATGAGGACACTTTATCATGATTATATTAAGGATTTAATTGTTTGTGGTTTTCTTGGTGACAATTACTTTTTTAGTCTGCAAAACTAGGTGTAACATTTATTTTATTTTTTTTATTTTTCAAAATTGCCTGGAAAGGGCAATATTTAAAGACCAAATGGCAATTAATAAAGGAACTCATAATTTCCCTTGCAAAGGAAACAAAACAAAATCAAAGAGGATTGTAAAACTATTGTCGACATAGATATTATCCAAATGTGGGTCACAGGTCTACTAATAAATGTGTTCTAAAGGCTGTAAAACCAGACGTATCAGACAAAACCGACTGCGGTTTAACATTACAGAACAACCTGTTTTTAATTTCTTTTCTTATCCTAATCCTGTATGCGCTTTCATGTTTCTGTTCAAAGTGCTTCCACACAAACCCTTCACGGCCAGAAACAAGTCCACACTTTGCTTTGACACCAAAAAGAAGACGCATCCATTGTGTCACGCAGAGATATTCACAAGACATATAAAAGGAAATATCTAAGTGTCCTACTGTCTGTCTGTATCAGACAATGGAAGAATGAAGCATGCGCTCTAAAGCTGAGGGCGAAAGACATGTCAGAGACTGATGAAGCCGCAGTGTGTCACTAAGAACGAGCTCTCCGGGGGCGAGCTCCAACCTGCTCCGGACCCCGGGACATGACTGCGTGTGTCTGCATTCGAGTGTGTGTTTGTGTGTTCAGGGAGGGCACGCCGCTTGTTTAAGTGAAGAAGAGAGTAGAAAAGTGTCTTTCAAGGTTAGAGGTGTGACCCATGACATGCGGGCAAACACTAAATTTGCACACCGGCCCACGCATTCATCACCAACATTAATACGCCGCCACGCATTGTTGAGTGAAGGAATGCACCTGATTCTTTTTGAAACATTCATGAAAAGCAATTTAAAATCACACAAAAGGACAAAAGCAAACACAAACACATCCAGCCCACTTTTTTTTTTTTTTGACCCTTTCTTCTTTGATGAGTCAACATCTTGTTGTATCACAAGGACCGTATGGGTGAAGTCCTAATGACCGCCCAGCTGCTCGGAAAGGGAGAATACATACTGCAGATAAATCTGAAATGCACTGAATTGTTGATAGTGCAGAAGTGTGTATCTCGGCAAATAGTAGCTGTTGCTTTGTATGTTTTGAGCTTTGTGAATTTAACATAGCCAATACCAAATAAGTCTTGATGGAATCTCAAAAGTGGCTCAGACTAATGTCAAAGAGCAAGAAATGCAATTTCCCCGATGGCCACTAGAGGCAGGATCAAAGTTCGACTCAAAGTTTAACTGTCACCAAGATATTATTTCATTGAGCAGAAATTTATAGTGAAAACCAGGCGTGTATTTTGTGTTGTTCTTGCACGCTACTTCAACGCTAACCTTCATTTCTTTTAAGGGCCTCACTAACTTTCTTCAGCTATTTTTCCTCATTGTAACTTTGAACTTTTACAAGTTTAATCTTTTACTAGGCGGGTTACCATATTTAGTAACTTGTGCATTTCTTTTGAACACATAATAGCATAAATAAAAAAACTATAATTAAAATAACATGTGGAAGCAAAACATTGAACACATAAAGCTAGTCCAAATTTTCCAACACATGTCCAGTGCTTCCAGTATGGCACATGAGGGGTACTTAATAATACAATATACACAAGGATAGTTATACTGAATGGCATGCTGCCAATAATTTACAGGAATCCAGTGAGGAATGTAATCAATTTACAGACTTTTTTAAAGTGAAAAATTGTGATATATGTGTGTCTTTTGGTCAGTGGAATGCTTTATAACTTATTTTACCATGTGTAAATGGCACAAGGGACTGTTTTACACCGACTTTAAAGTACTGGAATATCCCGAGGCAACCCTCTGGGGTGTGGTATTTCAACAAATGCCCTTTGAAAGGTTAAAGGCATATTTTTCAGCACTGTTCAGTGGTAGCACCAGTTCCGAGTCCATTGAATTGTCACCCTCGTACCTTGAACTGCCCCTAACACCGGGCCCAGCACTGCTTGTCCTTCTCTATCAGCTCATTCTAAAAATTTGGAAGAAAAAAAAATCTCCCTCTCAAGCTCAATACAAGCAAACCACTCCAGCCTGCAGGCTGCAGTCTCTCTGAACCATCATTACAGTCATTAGGCAGGAATAAGCTCTGTATCACAGGAGTCCACCAGCATCCAGTTTAACCCAGCACAATTAGCACATCCGTTGGAGTAGAATTACCCTGTAAAATGAGAATGCTCCGGACAAAAGAGGCAGGAGAGTTGGTGTTGAAAAAAGAGGGTAAGTGTGAGGGAAGGGTGGGGGGGGGGGGGGGGGAAGGGGAGGAATAAGGGAGGACAGGGAGAGATTAAAATTGTTTGAATTGAGTCCACGCTCGCCCCATTCATTTGGTATTCTGCTCAAATCAGGGCTTTTGTTCAGCCTGGCGTAAAGTAGTGTCAATCATCTCGACCCGGTTTTGTAGAATGGGGAAATTTATTATGAATTTGCTCCTGCAAATAATGAGGATACCTCCTGCCTGCTCTCCCTTGTCCCCTCCTCCTTCTCCTCTCAAACTACCTCTCCTCACTCCCCTTTGCCTCCACCCCCATATCAATGCTGCAGAATAGGCAATAGAGAGTGAAGTTAGCAATCTCAGGGCCACTCTGGACTCACATCAAAGTGACAGAGACGTCCAATCAGATTTGTCTTACAGGCATTACATGATGAATATGGTGCGGCCGTAGCACAAAAGCGCCTTTGTGTCTCCTCCAAGCAGAGACTATTCACTGCTCGCCACAGCCAGCCAGAGTGGAAGTAAATGGCCAAAAGGGCCCAAGCCAAAAAAAAGCACCCAAACTTGTGCAGCACAATGGTCCATGCAAATCACAGCCCCACCACCTCCACCCCGACCACACTTCCCCACCTCTTCCAACTCTCCAGGCTTCAGGCCCGAGCTTGGTTCTTCCTCTACTGGGTCGTCTGAAGTTTAGAGCCTATTCACACACGTACAGAGGTGTCACTTTAAAGTGCTCAGCTGCATGCATTCAAACTGGGGTTTTTTTCTGTTTGGGTGAAAAGGAAAAGATTTCTTTTCTTCGGAAAGACAAAAGAAAAACATGAGTCGAATGACTGACTTTTTTGTCAGAAAAGTAAAAGTAACTTGGCGTCTGTGGGCAGGATTCCCGTTTAGTTGAACTTCAGGGGGTGGACAAGAAATTTTCCAGCACACTTGACTCACCCTGTGATAGTTGCCTGCATTGAGACAGTTCCAATATAGAAAAGAAACTAATGGGCCCATTTTGACATAGAAAATTGCACATATTTTTCTGTCTATATTGTGTATTATTTGAGTGGTGCTCTTAGAGATTTTCAAAACTATGGATGACTCAAAGCATGAAAGAGAAGCAAAAAGCAGCAGAAAGTTTCAACGTAAATCCTTGAATCCAAAGGCCAGATCAATAGCAGACACACACCTCGAGAGTAAAACTACTTACTATGCTCTCAGAAAGATAAAATAAGATACCTTGGGCTGCAGCCACAGCATTAAAAAATACAGAGCCTTCAAATACAAAAGGCACCAATTACAAAGACAATTAACTATATTCATGGCTCGGATAGATTATTTGCCAGGTGAAAGTTTAAAGGAGAGGTATGATCCACAAGGTGTGTAGTTGTGGAGGATGATATTTCATTTGAAAAGTGTTGCATATCTTAGCTTCCTTTCAGGTTCATCCCTAGTTGGAATTAGAAAGTTCATTCGCAGCACCACAATCAGATGTAACGACTGGACATCAGAGACTTTAACAGCACTGAAGAAATCGAGTTGCCGAAATCCACACTGACGAGCCATTACTTTTCTATACTGCATTGGAAGCAACATTATAGATGTTTGTAAATGAATGTGTATTATTTTGAATCACAGGAATTGTGAGGAGTTAGTTTCACATGTAAGGGACACAGTTACTGTTTTTCAAGTTTTAGAATAATGAGTGACGATAGCAGTGATGAGAAATCAATGTTTTCTTAAGAGGGCTGCATGATAAACGAGTGCTGGTGGTGGGTTTAAAATCTCTCGTTAAAAAGCATTATGTAAAAAAGCATTAGGTTTGGGTATGCTACCATTCTGGCTTTTTTTTCATTTATGCAGAGATTGATCAGCTGAAATGCTGCTAAGGAACTGCCACTGATGTAAAAGCAAAAATACAAAAAAACACAACAAAAAAACTAGTAAAAGTAAAGTGCACCATTAACATGAATTTTGTAAGTTGTATGAAAAGCACTGCCATTTTAAAAGAAAGAAATTTATTTCAATGCAACATTTGTATTACATGTATCCGGTGCAATAATATTCATCAACAAAATCTTGAAAAAAACACGATTATTTGTGTCCCTGCACTCTCAGTCTGTAGCCAATAGAATTATCCTTTTATCAGCTGAAAAAACATTTGAGTGTTAGAATGCTGGCTGAGTGTGTGTGGAGAGTAAATGAGTCGAGTGCAGATCAATGGAGCAACGTTAAATATAAACACGTGTGCGCCTCTGCTTAAACATTAACGCCACTGTCAGCATGGCTCAAGGTTGTACGCCACCCACTCATCTATCTTTATCTACATCAGCATCTACGTCCTATTTACTTTGACTTCCGATAAGCTCTCTTTTGTCTGATCAAATTAATCTCATGTACTGTATATGCTGCCACTTAGAGGATTGTGTGTTATTTGGTCCACTTACGCTGCCTTAAAGTTGAAAGCAAAAATTCTGAATATATCTATGTAATTTTTCTGTTAAAAATAGTTTTTTTTTGAAGGTTTAAGTGAATCATTTTGGAGGTTAATTTAAATATCACTGTACATTTTTGAACAATTGACCCATTAAATGTGTTTTGAGCCAAAGCTAAGCATGTGCTCAACGTCTGTCCCCACTGCCTTGTCCTCCTTCCAAATGCACCTGTTGCCTTTCTTGTGGAGGTGATTTGCGAGCGATAAAGCTCTCAGAGCTTCAGCAACTGATTCTTAAACTTTCTGATGTCACTTCAACCTCTTAACCACAGCTAAAGTATTTCAGGAGGATTTTTACCCTGTTCAACTTTTCATGATCAGTCAACAACCGTTTGGCCAAAATGGTTAACCTGGAAGCTTGAGTGGAAATATGAAAAGAAAAAATCCAGAAAACTGTAAATTACTGATTGAATGGACGTTTTTAACAACCTAAATGTAGTGATGTTGCTGAACCAGTGGTTAAAAGTGAACTACAACCACAGATTTGGAGGTCAGGATGACAGAAAGACAGACTGTCGAGCTGGTTAGACCTGTGGAGAACACTAGAGGGCTTCCAGAAATTCAGACATGCTGACTATAGCTTGGTGAAGGGGGCTTTGGAAAGTCAATGCAGGCCGTGGTTTTCAGTCTAAAGTGCAATGATTCTTGTGTAAAATAAAACTAGTTAGAACGTTTCTAAATGATATTATAATGTGAAAACGTTTCATGTTTTTGTACTCATCTACTGTAAGTTTTACTGAATTACATTTTACTATATTTAGTGTACCATTCAAAAATAAAAAATAAATAAAAAAATATTGGGTAAAGCTGAACAGACATGAGTGCAGTTTTGTAACTTCATCAAGTTCATTACTTACAGTGGTTGTGCTGTGAGCGCCAGTGAAGTTCTGACCTGAGGTACTCGCCTCATCAGAGCCTCCTCACTTCCTGGCTGCTTCATGGAGGCCTGAACCTGCAGCAGCTCTGCAGCTTTAGTTCACTGAAGACATTCGGCCGACCAAAGGGGAATTTTGTGCTCATCGTGTTTAGAACAGAGACAGTTTGGACCTGGTACAGGCTCCTTCGTTGTAAGTATCCCAGGATGATTGAAGGTCTCTTTTGATTCCTGCATGACAGGCAAGCGAGGAAAAAATTACAGAAAATCAATCACATGAATTTGCTCATCCCCAAAAAAGTATTTAATGGTAGATATTATAGCAGTAAAGTTGATTCACGTACAATATGTTATGCTCAGTGAACTACAACTGAAATTAAACTGAAACTTATTTTTGCCTCGTCTTCCCACTTTACCTTTTGTTCTTTGCTTTTAAGAAGAAGAAGAAGAAAAAGACTAAAATTGTAGTTTTCATGCTTATTTTCCGCATTGCATTTCCTGTTCATGCTACATTGAAACCTACCAAGCATTCTGATAGTTGCTTTTAGAGCAACAGATGACCTTTCACTACCCCACTCTTGGCAAATGTAGCCCTATAATAAGTGTGCTTTTGGGGTTTCCATGGCTCATGCATATATCACCGCTTTGCACATCTGCATAAACGAGCAGAGTCTGATTGATATTCAGCAGTGACCCACGACAAAATTAACGTCCCCCTTATGTATTGTCAGTGGAAATGACCCATGGACAAAATGACATGAATAAATTTATTTCTGTGCCTGCTCCTCCCTATATGGCCGAGGAGAAAATTGCATATCCATCTTAGGAGGACAAGAGACAAGCGCTTATTTTCACTTTGTGCCCTGGCCCCTGCCTGACACTGAAGGACGTTTGAAACACCATTTCAGAAGAATAATAATGGAGCAGCGGGGTATTTTGCGCCCAACATTGATTTGTCTTTTTGAGTCTTTGTGACGTCGGAGGTTCTAACGCAAAGCGTAATTAATGTCATTTATCACTTGTTTGATTTTGTCACTGCCTCTCTGGACTTCGCTCTCACACACACACACACACACACATACACACACACACACACACACACACACACACACACACACACACACACGCACGCACGCACAGATACGCGAGCCGTCAACCAATAGGAGCGTCAGATCCTTTGTCGCCCTGTGTAGGCACGTGGCTCGCACCTGCAGTTTTGTCTGTGTGTGTGTGTGTGTGTGTGTGTGTGTGTGTGTGTGTGTGTGTGTGTGTGTGTGTGTGTGTGTGTGTGTGTGTGTGTGTGTGTGTGTGTGTGTGTGTGTGTGTGTGTGTGTGTGTGTGTGTGTGTGCAAGATGCACCATCTCAGACATATACATTAAACAGTGTAATTGCGCCTTTTTTGTTGAGATAAAGTGATAAAGGTCTTAATGGTACTGTTGTGTTGTGTTGCTCTGCCAACGCAGTCCAAACTGTTTTCTTTTTGTTGTGATGTTGCTTGACTTTTAATTTCTGAACATACTACTATAGGCAGCTTCAATCAGCCTCTCTTGTTTGCAATTTTCCGGTCTCAGAGAGAGCACCAGGTGAAATTAAACTCGTTACTTCTCGTTCTGCCTCGCTGAATGTGGCATCAGTGTTTATTTACAATAGAAAATCTTCCATAATTCGTATAATGAGGCGCAAAGGCACACACAATAGTGCTCACAATGGGGTGTTGTGCTCCCCATTTCGCAGGAGATGGGCTTTTTGATTGGCCTGTGTGAGCCATGAAAAACACAGTCGGGGATACAACTAGTCTACAACCCTAGGTTTTATTTAGATTGATCTCAATCGGGCAATGAGAATTTTGACCCGTCTCATTGTCTTGCTGACTTTCCCCAGGCTATATTTCAAAGTGTCTATACCCTTTGAGTGAGGTGAATTACCAGCCCTGCAGCCCTCCTCCCTATCCTCCGCTCCAGGCACTCCGGGCTGCTGGGCAAAATCAGAGTATGCAAAAGAAACAATGCAATGCATGAAACGTAATATTAATCTCCCCGCCCTGAATGCAGACAAAGCGCAGTGGAAGGTGCACGTCTATAATTGTTATTGAGCGCTCACCCAGCTGCGCAATTTTCTCCCGTTTGACCAACCAAGTCGGGAAAAGGTCATGGAGGGGCTTTGAATACAAGAGAAGCTCCCTGGTTTGCTCAATTACCGCCACCAATAATACACACACACAAGCACACACACACACACACACACACACACGTCAAGACAAGGCAATACAAAAACTTGTAATATAAATAGATTCATCTTTATTTATAAAACTTGTTTTACACAAAATATATCTGTTAAAGTCAAATATTTACATTTTAGTCTACTGGAAGTTGAGAACAAGTGCATAAAATATTAAATGTCTCTTTACCACCTATTAAAAAACTACAATCTGTCACAGGTAGCCTCGATATTGCTGTTCAGTCATACAACTCATAAAAGCCAGCTCACTGCCTCGCTGACAGTTATCAAAACATTGTCAGAAACTTGGCAGTGGACGTTGTTCAACAACATTGACTCGGTGTACAAAAATATGTCTTCGTGTTAAAACAGTTCCCTTTATGATACAGTTTTGTTATGAAATGGAAGAAATGTACATTACGCAAAAAACAAACAAACAGTGTGTTGACGCATCATCTCTGTTGTGTCTTCCAAATGATGTGACAGCTGAGGAGCTGAGGAGGGCAGTCCTGGTGGTCTGATCAGACACTCGTCATCAGACAGATCCGTTGGAGCTGCAGCACCGACTATGCAGAGCCTGGTGTGTCACCTATTAATTGCACTTATTCAAACACAACATTGACAGTTCTTTACTTCCACGCTTCAACGTGTCAGAGAGTCCAACACCCTCCTTCTTCTGGGGACTTCGATGCGATGAGGCGTCCCCTCTCGCTCCCTATCTCTCTCCCTCGCTCTCTCTCGCGCTCACTCTCTCTCTCTTTCTCACTATTGCTTTGCTCCTGTAGAAGCAGCCCGGGTGAGGGAGGGAGGCAACAAATCACTTCCAGCCACTGAGGGCAAGACTGATCTGACGCCTTTATCAAGTCTTTGTCAGCATTTCTGAGAGAAGACAGTCGCTTTTTACGCACAGGCGCCGCTATGTGGGCTGGATGTTGACAACTTCAGTACCTGTCAAACCAGGTGGTGAAGTCCAACAGCTCCTGTTCCTCGGAGCTCAGAGGCTCATAGCCGCCTTCATCTGAGGAGTAAGTGGAGTGAGGTGACTCCGGGTCGGCAGAGTAGCTGTTGGAGAGTGTCGGGGAAGGCAAGCCGCACTGAAAAGCAGCCGACACCGCGTCATGCTCGTCCAGAAGTTGTTGTAAAGCCCTGATGTACTCCACCGCAGACCTCAGGGTCTCCACTTTGCTCATTTTCTTATTGGCAGCGCCGTTTGGCACATGCTGGCGAAGCGTCTGGAAACCCATGTTGACCTGCTTGACCCGGTTCCTCTCCCGTTCGTTCCGCCTGGCCACGGCCACGGGCTGCTGCTGAGGAATGGAGTAGCCGAGATCGTTGAAGCTCAGGCGCCGCTTGCAGCGCAGCAGCTCCGGGGAGCTTGAGCGCTGTCTCTTCAGCACCTTGGTTTTGCTCTGGAAGCCCGCGGCGCTGGTGTTGGGGTGCCCGGCCGGGACCGCGCAGTCTTGAGCCGGTGCGTGCAGGCTGATGGTGGCGCGTCCAAAGCTGAATGCAGTCTGTGTGGTGGTGACGGTGGTCGTCTCCATCTCGCCGTCAGTTCTTCTGGTGGATGAAGGAGAGTGGGAGAAGAGGAGGAGGAGGACGCGCAGGAATGGTTGGCAGTGCACAGCTCTCGTGTCCTTCGCGTGGGGGACCGTGTGGCTAACTCTAGTCCAAGTCTCTCTTGACTGCTTACTCCACGAGCCGATCTGACCCAAACTTTGGCAGCACTCCTCTTTTTCAACACGCGCCCCAACACACACCCCACCCACCCCTTTTTAGAGACGCACGCTTCGTCGCGAGGCCCCGCCCCCGCTGTGTGATTCTTCTGCACGCCGACTCCCCCGGGCCAGGCGCGTGGCTCCGGGAGCTCAATAAACAATCCCGAGCTTTCACTGCGCCGGGAGCACGCGCTGAGCTCATTTACATGCCAATGTCTCTAACTTGAAGGCCTATTGGTGGATTCAAACGGCCTGCAACCGTGCGAAAAGAAAGAAAGGGAGAAAAAAAGACAGGGAGAAGAAGGAGAAAAAAAAGAAGAGAGAACGAAAAAGTGAATGGTTTGGTTCTTTGAAATGCCTTTTGAATTTGACAATGTACCCCTGGCAAGTCTTCAAATTATCAGTCTTACCCCCTCGGCCATCTTTCTCCTCCAGCTCTTTACAATCACAAATACCAAGGACGCTCTCAGCTGTATCCAGGCTACAGCTTTACAGAGCAAAATAAATTGCAAGCGTGTCTCAGAACACAATAATTGGCAATTATAAAACTCGCGCTGAGACGCGAAACGTGGAGAAAACGTCACATTTACTGAGTGGGGGCGCCGTAAAGTGCAGGACAGTGTTGCGTGTCACTTCTTTCAACACTGGACCAGAGGCATATAAAAAAACTTTGCACAAAGTGTCTAAGAAGTAGCATCAGATGATCTGAATAGATACAATGTACTTATGTTGTGTACGTTTACGCACTTGGGGCCGCACGCCTGACAGGAATATATGAGGGTATAAGGACGCGCAGTTTCAGCACCACATCCCACTGGACAGTGGAGAACAACCGTGTCCACCCTCCACTGTATTTTGCGCCCTTTTCGTCGAACCACACTTAAGTTTCGTCGGAGTTAAGCAACTTTATGCCTTGTCAGAAACCTCGACAAAGCGGTCTGTGGATGTAAACCTCTTGTTACCAGCAAACTCTTTCAGTGAGAAGTCAGCATGGAGAAACATAAACGCTGCCGTGCAGATGAGCAAAATAGTGCACTTCCGACCTCTGCTGGCAACGATGAGCAGTTACACCAGACGACTCAACAGTCTGAATAAGAATTCATTGCCATTATTGTCTAGTTCCTAACGTCTCCCAAAACACAATAGGGAAATTCCAGAAATAGACAATATCCACAGTTAAATTTTACCTCAAGCATGACAACACATCCAACAACAACACAAGTCTTGAATTTGTTTCCACTCCCTACCTGAGGTATTCATCCAAAGCAGCTCCTTTCAACCATACTGAGGTAATCACAGTCATCAAACACACGATAACGTAGTAGTCTTCTGCATTGGGAGAGGTTTTCTTGAGTGGGATGAAGGTTTATGGCAACTTTCACATCAAACGTTTTAAAATCAAGGCAAGGCAAGGTAAATGTATTTATTTATCCCCATTCAGACACAAGGCAATGTATAGTGCTTTACAAAGGATAAAAGAGATACATTAAAACTTTACAAATAAATATATTTTATATAATCAGACAAATTCTGTTTTGTTTTCTCTCTTTACTCTGACTGAAGTAGCTTGTGCTTGCTTTAAATGATGGAAAATGTGCTATTGCACCATTTTGGTCAGGTGCACTGTGTTACTACAACATTCATGATGCCAATGTAGTAAATCATAAAAAGTTTTTTTTCTTTAGCAGAAAACACATTATAGATTGACTTTAGTACTCAATATACCTTCACAAAAAAAGATCATCAAAAATATACAGCGCAACAATTTTTTTTATGAGCCTTAAATACTAAAATAACCATGATTGTTCTCAGTTTTACACTTTGAAACTGTTTTTAATGTATTAAGAAAAATTACAAATTTTACCAAATGTACAAATTCACTTCAATTAAAACTAATTCATGAATGATCCATAAAAACCTGCACTCCAATAGGTGCTCTATGGAGGGTAAAATTAGAATGCCTTGCCAATCCTCAGATCGCTCCTCAGCTGGACTGGAGACAGTTAACAAGCCTCGGTTTTTCACTCAGGTTGTGTTTTGATGAAATGTCTTCATAAATCATTTCTTTGTAGACTCTGTGTGTGACCTTGTCATACTGATGTTCACTTCATTGTCAAGAAACAGCACTCACATACTCGTGTATAATAACAGAGGCAGGAAATTGACGTATTTCATTTGCAACTTCATTTGTTTGAACGCTCTGCTCAGTTTGTCTGATTGAATGGCAATCCCCACTTTCAGCTTCACTTTCGCCATGCCCTTTCCGTCGCTTTCAAATTGTGTCAACAGCAGGGGGCGCTAAATGAAAACTGTAGCAACGACAGTGCATTTGATGAACAGGTCATAAGGCAATACGTTTTATTGAGTTGTTAACTCTTGATAACTCCAACTTATGAGGACGTTTGATGGTTGACTGCTGTGTGTTTATGTCAAAGTATCAGCCTTAACAAGCTAATTTATTGCATTGCACTATACCTTTTGTGCAATACTTTTTATTTAATCAAGACTGAGTTTGGATAACACTGAAAAAAACAATATCATAGATGAGTTATAAATGTTACGTCATCTGAAGCAGAACAGCAAACATCCCAACCTGTTAAACCTCTGTTCACAGCTGAGGGTGTGGTTTGTTTATGAGTAATCCGAAAGTTATTTATAAACCCCTCTGGCAAAGCAACACCATTCCGGACTGTAATTAATAAAAACAACAACAAAAACCATCAGTGACATCAGGAGTGAATGCAGTGTTCATGAGACACACCATTTGGGTATCAGTGAGTGGGTGTGTTCGTTTGTGAGAAATTGGAGGGATAAAAATAGCAACACAAATAAGACAGACAAATGAGAATAAATGAGAATACCAAGAGAAAACCTTGCCTTAAAATAAGTTTCAGGCCCGGTAAATAACATTCATGTGTGTTTGTCCTCTAAAACACAAGGTCTATTATTCCACATGTAGGAAGTGTCCCTCTGCATTCTCAATACAGATCTAAAACAGGATATGAACTTTCTGTGTGGTTCCTCAATAAATAGGAAGGACCCTTACCAGATGCTGCTGACATGCTATGCTTTATCTTCAGAGGACAGATATCAGTACTGTGCTCTACATCCAGTGATCCTGAAAAGGGAAGTGCTCCATTAGTGCACGTATCGTTTCCTTTTTCCTGACACATAAACTGGACTCTGTCAGTCCGTGAGCCATATTCCATCAGCAGCCACATCCTGATGTATGTACAGGGTTTGAAGACGTCACCATCGCAGTCAGTGGTCAGACAAGGGAAAGTAGTTATTTCAGAAATGCAAACAGAAGCAGGTTTCTTGACCTTCTGCAATACACAGATGTAACACATGGAACTTTGTACTGTGATTGTGACTTGAAAACTTTAAAAAACTATTTTCTGCACAGTGAAGCTTTGAAACTCTGACACAGGAAAGAGGAAATGAAGCCTTGTTTGGATGAAGTAGCAGAACCGAGAAGCGGTTTTTCAAAATGCAGACAAACATGCATGCCATCGAGACATCCCCACCACACTCTCGGCAACTGCCAGGTTATAAATATTCTTTTTCATTCAGACACATGACAAGTCCACACCTGCAGGCCTCTCACTGGAAGTTTCACAAAACAAAGGAGTGCACCGCAATCATTACTCAACGTGGAACATCTACATGTAGATTTAAGTATCTCACTTCACTGGAACTGGGGGGTTTTGTCAGGTACTATTTTAGTGTACAGTACTGCTATTAGTATGCATTTTTGTACATTAGGTCAGTGCAGGTGGAGCACCTCTCCTCCTGCATCTAGGCTGAAACTAAGTCTTGTCATCAATGTATATTTCATCACAGAATAAAGCAGTTGGATCGAAAAGCACATTTTTAAAGATTTTGGATTTTTAAAGAATTATAAAGAAAGGTTTAGTAGAAGTAACAGAATAGGTGCTTCTGCTAGTTTCATCAAGATATGGTTGCAGGGGAATGCTGCCTCTCCAGGTCAACAAATGGTTTAACCTGATTTAGAATAACCAACTACTGTAGGTTCAAGGTGATGAGGCGACCCAGTTATGTATCTGTCCAATCATCCTTCTTGTCAGCTTTAGGGTCAAAGGTGGTTGGACATGCCAACACAAGACTGCACAGGCAACACAGGTCGGCTACACACAGAAGAGGTTGTTGAGAATCATATTTTAGCTAAACATGAATGTGTTTGGAAGAGGACAACTGCAGTACCCGAAGGAAAGCAGTAATCCAGGAAAAGCATTGCAAACGACTCACAGAAAGGCTGGGGAGTTGGATTAAACCAGGAAGATTCTTGCTATGAAGAGACAGCTAGATAAATACTAAACATTTTTGATAGAGCCACTATCAGACTTCTTTTAAGCCAAATCCTTTCAAATGCTAATTGGTGACTTTAAATTGCCTGTTGGTGTGAATATAAGCATGTCTCTCTGTTTGCCTTGTGATGGACCGGTGATCTGTTTGGGATGTAACCCGCCTTCACCATTGTCAGCCCAGACTGGCTCCAGCAGCGTGCGACAATGAATTGGATAAATTTATGATTAAAATTAACATGATCCTTCTTTGTATTTGATGAAAAAAACAGCCGCTTTTTTTATGTTCTGTATTTATAGAGATTGAGATGTGCAGCTCCTTGTTAGGATGAGTATAATGTGTACAGTGTGACTGTGGTGGGGACAAATAAATAATGCTCACATATAAATCACGTACTGTTTTATGATAATAATCAGAATGACGAACACAGTACACACCATAAAATGTTTGATAACCATCCATCCTGTATACTGCTTTATCTGGTTTCGGGTCACTATGCACTGGCGCCAATCCAAACCACCCAGTGTGGGAGTATGTATGTATGTAAATTGCTACGTGCGTTTTGAAACTTATACGACACTGCCTTCTTCATCCCACGAGTCCGATACATTGGCGCAGTTCAAGGGTGTCCAAGCTCCGTCTTGGAGGGCCGGCGTCCTGCATGTTTTAGCTCTCTCCTAGTTGCAGCACACCTGATTGTCATGAAGGGCTCGTTATTGGGCTTTTTCACAACCTTGGTGATGACATCATCATTAGATTCAGGTATGCTGAAGCAGGGAAAGAAGTAAAACATGCAGGACACCGGCACAAAATTCATCACTGGTACTAAACCGTAAGCGTTGAGCATGATTTTAGACTGTGTCGGGGGAAATCAGTAAAATCCAGGATTGAATTACCAAGTTGATAACCTGCTTTATGTTAACGCTTATCAGGATCATGCACAGAGATATCCTGAGTATGTATATCATGGGTCGTAGTATAGGTCCCTGACTTGCTTGGGGGAAAAAACACTCAAGGGGAACATGCAAACTTCACACTGGAAGCCAAGCAAGGATTTTCTCTTGCAATTTATTTGATTGTGAATCTGAAAATACAAAATAGTGCATTATATGGCTTTGTCATAGTTATTTCTATGCTTGATCTATGTTTAATTAAACACAAAAAAGAAGAGAACATAGACAACCAACATTTTCGTGCAATGAAAAGTAGCCCATTTAAAGAGGGAAAACAAAAAAAATAGGGTTTCTGTTCAGCTGGAAATAAAACAAACAGTAACGTGTCATTTGTAGATTACTATGTGAATAAAATAAGAACGAACCCAGACAGGAACAAAGACTAAGGCATATCTTCACGGGTCTGTCTGGCTATTTTGCTGGGTAACCTTTTGTTTGATTGTTTTGTTTTTTAAGGCAAGAAAAAAAATTAATTACAGGCCTGGATTCGAACCCGCGACTGATAGACCACTGTGACTCTCTACTTTGAGCTAGATTTATAGTAAAAACAAGTGAACGCTTCTATCTGGTGAGGATTAGTTTACCTGTAAACTCTCGGGGGCCTGAAAGACAAAACTTTTTTCAGATGATGTGATGACGCAAGAGACGAGATGAAGACAAGCACCTCACTTTCACTTTCTCGCCTCTGCCTCGGCCGGTGACTTCCCAGTCTTTCACCGCGTCCAGTTTCCGGAGTGCAGAGGGAGTCTCTCCTCCCCTGTTGACGAAACGTGCGATCGTTGATATCAGAGTATCCGGACGACCGACGTCAGTCCGGTGGAAGTGCGCCCTCCCACAGAGGGAGGGGACGATCCACGCTCACATGATGTCACCGGTTTCTTTAAATGCTGGGAAGGTGCTGCGTTCAAACCAGATCGGCAGCTCTCTGTCAGGGATTCGCCCACTCTCTGAAATGCAAAGGTAGGCCTCTTCCTTTCTATGTGTCTGTATTCAATCAGTCAACGTGAGTTTTTACTGTTACATCCTTACATCTGTCTACATTCTAAATTCTGGCAAAAAATGTAAAAGAAAATGCCCTGGTTCAGCATCACAGGGTGCTGCTTTCATAGTTTGTTTGCACCAGGTCAGATGTTGCATCATTGGTAATCACTGGATGGGATCTGCCAGCTATGAGGGTTGTTGTCTGTACAAAGGCCAACTATTGTGATACTCTAACTGTGGTGAATCAATGAAATTGACAGAATGGATGACGAACTGTTTTTGAAATAGATGCTGTTTCTGTCTTGACTGTACACTTAATCCAATTATTATAATAATTAAAACAAACAAACAATAGTACTCAAAGATCTAAAGGATGTTGCAGTAAGAGTGCAAAACATGTTTCAGAAATCTGTTTAGAAATATATCTCATTTACATGACTGTTAAAGCATAAATAAATGCTATATGAGTGATTAGTCAGTGTACATTTTTTAACAGATGTTTTAATGATTACAAGTTAAGGTCCTACAACATACAGGTTTTTGGTTCTAAAGCATTTAAAGGCACACAAGTTAGATTTTTATTTTTTTTTTGAATGGGTTTAAAATGTCAATTCCCAAGTATTGCAGTGAGTGCACTATAAAAGGTTAGGGTTAGCTGATATCTGAGGTCTGTTTTTGCATGGAATCGTGGATGATTCAGATGCTTCAAGTACAATAACACTGTCTAAGCAGATTCTTTGTGGTCATGTGCTTCCCCCTCTGTCCCCTTGTGAAACTTTTCTTTGTTTCACAGTAGAGCAATGCTAATCTGCCACGTTTTCTCGCAGCCCGAAGCCTCAGTTTGCCAACTGGCTCCTAGAGCAAGTGGCCACAGGCCAATACCCCGGCGTGCGGTATGTGGCCCAAAACAAGTTCAGAGTCCCCTGGAAGCACAACTCCAGGAAGGACTGCAACGATGAGGACAGTAAAATATTCCGGGTAAGTTTGATGGCCTTTTTAACTCTTCACGGCACTACTGGTTTTAGCTCTCACTGTGTGATCAGGTGCCATGTGGACATCTTTCCTGACTTCTCCTATATCATGACACCGAGTACAAATACATGTGGTCATGTGCCTCCTAGTTTTCTGTTGAAAACAGCCAAACTGAGTCATTCCTGCATTAAAGTGCGGGCAGTAGTAGCCAGCTAGTGGTAAAGTCAAAAGGTCCACCAGTGTCGCACATTAGACTTAATGGAATCTATACAGGTGACACGTCCACTTCTATTGGAGTGAAAGCAACAAAGGAACCGTAAAGCTCATTCAGAATTACTGAATGAAACCACTAAAGTAATTCTCCACAACATGATGGGAACTGGTCCATCAATGATGTATTTGAATATATAACATGGAAACTGAAGGTGTGGTCCAGTATGATTTATAGTGTGCTGTTATGATAAAGTTCACAACGTGACTTTAGTCAATAAATGTTTAATATTCAGTCACGGTGTGTCTCCAGTTTCGATGGCAGACAGCTCAGATGTGAGCAGAAAGTGTGGTGTAGTGGAAACGTGCATGATTGCAAGATGTTGTTTTTCCACTAACAACGGGAGTAAACAATAGATAAGATGTTGTTTATATTTTTTCTGTGTTTGGCTCACAGGCCTGGGCCGTAGCAAGCGGAAAAATCAACGAGTTCCCCAATGACAAAGCCAGGTGGAAAACCAACTTCCGCTGTGCTCTGAACACCCTTCGGCAATTCGAAATGATAGAAAATAACTCCAAGAACTCGGACGACCCTCACAAAGTATATGAGATCATCAACACTAAATGTAAGACGACTGTCCCTTTTAACCACGCCTGTAAGCTTCGAGTACCGTACCTGGAAAAGCAAAACATTGTTGACCTGCTTGCTTTGTTTGCAGACAACTATGACAGTCTGCCAAACCAGGACTCCCAGGAGGATTCTGATATCATCCAAGAAATCTTCTGCTCTCCCGTAACGTACGTCCCCTCAGGAAGTGAGGTAGCGTATCTCCCAGAGTGTATTTTCACTTCTATTCTTCCCTCGAGCCTGTAGAAAGTTTAACATTTTCTTTCCTTGTGAACAGTGTGATCTGCTCAACAATTTTATGGCGCTGGGGATTGGCAATCAGCCAAAAGGTACAGAGCAATAACGGCATATAAATGTTTTGGTTTTTTTTCTTCATGGTTTTATGACTGATATGGTTCATGTGTGGTTTCGCTTGACTTCTTTTGACAAACAGAGGAGCAACAGTTTATGGAGAACGACATGCCGCAGGATCCAGCTGTTCTTGGAAGCTATCCCGCCACGGCTGGGAACCACCCACAGCAGCCAGCAAACTACGAGAGTGTGTACAAACACGTACAATTTATATGTCACGCATGAATGCATGCAAATTCATCTCTGGAAGGAATGGAAAGGAAGATGATGTTCTGAACTTGCTTTCGTTTTTATAGTCCTCAGTTCACCTCAGCAGCCCACCATATTTGACCTGGAGATCTCCATCCACTACAGAAAAAAGGAAATGCTTAAACAAAAGCTGAGCGCCGCCCGTCTCCAGCTCCACTATGGCTGCGAAGCCCCGGAGTTGAATGCACATTCGGTCTGCTTCCCGGCCACCGAGGAGCTCCTCGATCACAAACAGGTAAATCAGGGCATCTGTGGGATATTTACACCTGGATCAAAGTTAAAGACAAAGAAAATTAAAAGTCAAATTACCGACTTTATATTTGGTTCACAAATGAAAGAGAAGTAGACGGAGCCGGCCTGTGTGTTAGGAGCTTTGCCAGCTTCCACATCTGCTAATTTCACTGTCATAGACAATGTAAGCAACTTGGCTTTCAAAGAGGGAAGTACCAGGTTTGCTCCTGCAAAGGGAACTCTGAATATAAAAAAAAAAAAATAATTTTACCGTGTATGTGTTGCTTTTTAAAGTCCAACGAAGGAGTTTTGCACATTTGAGAAATAGTAAATGTTAAGCTCTATAGTGACCAAATTCATCACTGTGACAGTTTGGATTTTGTAAGATTTTAATGTGATGGATTTTCTAATCCCAACCTCTTTACCGCAGATTGATTACACCAACCGGTTGCTCAATAGCATCCAGAGAGGTCTTCTCCTGGAAGTACGAGAGACGGGCATCTATGCCTGGAGGCAGGACCGATGCCATGTGTTTGCCAGCACCAGTGATGCCACTGTGGCTCATCCACAACCAGCAAAGCTGCCTCAAAACACCTTGGTGGAGCTCCTGAGCTTCTCGCAGTTTGTACATGGTAGGTGTGGGGTTCATGCTCTTTTATAAATCTGGATTGTATTACCAACACCTGTTACGCAACATCAATATTAGGGCCTGTTCAGAAATAAATTCTGTATATATTTCAGAGCTGAAACAGTTCAAGGAGAACAATGGAGGCTCTCCGCAGTACACCATCAACATGTGCTTTGGAGAGAAGTTTCCTGATGGAAAGCCTTTGGAGAAGAAGCTCGTTGTAGTCAAGGTAACACTCTAACTTCAGCTTTTTTCTTTGCTTTTTTTTTTTTTTTTTTAAACATTCGAAAACTTCTCTCCTTCTTCACTTCTGCAGGTGGTACCGCTGATCTGTCGACACTTTCATGAGATGGCCCAGATGGACGGAGCTTCCTCTCTCCACAGCGGCAACGTCAGCCTGCAGATCTCACACCACAGCCTCATGGATCTCATCAGCTCTGCCTTTGGCCTGCCGTCAGCAGAGGACCCACTACAGGCTGCCACACATTTCCTCTAACCGCTGCCTCTTATTGAAACTTCAACGACTACCCGTGGAATCATGCGCCACGTCCTGCTGTAGCACATTTACGATTTTAGCCAGAGTGATGGCATTTTCAACAGGCTCCTGTCAGGAAAGCAACTGATGATTTGTTGGAAACAAACAAAAAAAAAAGATAACTTTTTCCTCTTTGTTTTTTCCACATTGATCTCAAACTGAGATTTTTATCACTACATAAACTTGCCAACAATGAGTTAATTGCTTTTAAAGCCCCTGAGCTAGGTTTGAAGAAAAGAAGCTCCGGTCCGTTAGAAGGCTAGTGTTGGTCTCTGTGTGGAAGCTAAATATAATCAATAGTTCACTTTAAAATGTTACATGCAAGAATGTATTTTTAAAAAGAAACGTTGGTAAAGAAGCCTTATTTATTGTTACATACATATACAACATACATATTGTAAAAAATAAAAAATGTCTAGAAACAAGTTGAATTGTACCTAAAAAAAATTACTTGGAATCCTGCTTATGTAACATCTGGGGGATAGGATGAAATATTACTGACCCATTTATTGCACTCCAAGCATTGATTACTGTAAATATTTTTTTTTCATTCAGCAGATAAATGTCTACTCAAATGTTAAAACAAGTTTTTATCTTTATGATCAGATATACGAGAAACTTGCAAAAAGTAGAATTGTCTTTTGTGTCATACAGCCGTTGTGTACGTGTGGTGAAGACAGGTTTACACTTTGAATTCATCTTTAAACTCTGTTTTGCATCTTGCACTTTTCATACTGAATAAACTGTCAATGTGTGACTATCCTCGAGCAGTGCCTGTTCATTAAAACTGATATTCAGAGATCCTATAACGGACTATTTTCATAATTAGAATGAAATACAATTCCCCAGCTCTTGCATGAACCAACATCTCTTGAATAAAATTGAATACAATGAAAAGAAGAAACCTATTTACGTATATATTTAGAGTAAAAATAGAAAATTTCCAACAGGAATTGACAACTAAAATGTCATCCCTTCTACTAGATTGAAGTAGAGGAAATTGAACGGCTGTATATCAAGCTTATTCAATCACAAATCTACATTTGGTGTATTCGACTCAAATTTCATTGAAAGTGATAGAATGTGTTTGACTGACCATTCTTCTATCTCCAATCTTGGAAATCCTCACAAGGGGCAGCTAAGAAGGGATTGAACATGAGCAGCAGTAGCAATACAACTTTCAGGTATACCCTACATAAATCTAAATAAATATCTATGTTTGAATACATGAAGCTTTGAGTATTTCTCGTTGCGTCCAATGGGGATCGTTTTGATCTCTCAAAGGTCTGAAATGAAGTGGAATGCTTTTTTCTTTCCCCCCTTCAAAAAACAGAAAAAGATTGGACTCGATCTGAATCATTAACACAATGACAGGAAGTAGATGCCGGAAAAGCAACGACCATAGCCTGGATTTCAACTCATTTCCTCCTGTGAGAATATGGACGAATGTTAAAAAACAGACACTACTTCCCCAGTCATTTATTACTATGTGTTCCCTCTTAGAAACACCCGACCGCTTGGATCAAGTACATACAGAAAAAGAAGCACATTCACATACATTCAGTTCACATCAGCAGCGAGCACCTATTTCTTCCCACTAAAAGTCCTTGGCTTTATTAAAGCCCGATTAAACATGATGGCAAAATACTGGGCGAGTTCAATCACCTGACGAGTTCAATCACCTCTTTAGAGCAGAAAAACGAACCAGTAAAGACAAAAAAAAAAAAAAAAGGTTAACAAGCAGCCTTGCATTTTCCTGGAACATTAGTGTTGGAGAACGCAACACAGAAAGGAGGATTAAGCTAAACTGAAAGTTGGAATCAATTATAAACACCTTATACTTTCCCGGGTTTAGGCATGTTTTTTACTTTTTTGTAAGGATTGTGACACGTTTTTCCATTTAACAGATTTCACTAAATCATAATGAGATGAACAGTAAATTGGACCTTATAGTGATCGAGAAACATTGTTGTGAAATCATAGCTATAGACAAAGTTTGGATCACTCCAAAGTATAATCTGCATTACCTAATTTGGCACGGTAATCCTCACTCCTAAGAAAACTGTCTAATTTATTCAACTTTATTAGGTTGACCCGTTTGGCACAATAACCTAATTTCTATGTTCGTTAGAACTCAGTGCTGTATGTTGTTGTAAGAAGTTAGATGTGTGTGTGGGGGGGGGGTTAAGCTTGAATAACACTATTTTAGAAGAGAGACTTTCTTTCCCATTTAAATACAGTGAACCAAATTCCTCGTGTAGTTTGCTGGACTAAATCTGCTCATAGGACACACGCATTAGATTTTTGGAAGAGACGAAACATCGGCTTTAAAACACAAAACATAGACCAGCAAACCTGAACTACGACCATTTATGCCCAGCATTCATCACAGGCAACACAGATGAAAGGAACATACAGTTGGATATATCAAATCTATATTATTTACAGGCAAATCTAAAATTGTTCAGAATTCTACTAATAAATTTCTACAAAAAATTGCATAACAGTGTCTTTCCTTTATGTGATAAATTACTGATTATGCATTCACTGCATATTTTAAACGAGTGTTGTCACTGAAATACCCTTTTCCGCCCATTAAACAAACAAACAAAATAAATCCATGGAAAACTCAAGAGTCCACATCACACAGAATCCTCATGAGGATAAGCCCAAGAAGAAAGCTACCTGATTATTCCCTCCATGAGAGTCTGTTTGTCGGTTATTCTGAGCTGTACCACACAATAATACCAGTTCTTGGCAGTGACAGTCCGAGTGAAAGACACCAGAAGGTGCTGCTCAAGTTATCGGTGAAGAGTTTCCAAAACTGTACTAAGGCGGGGAGCTTGACATTGTCGAAAATGTGTCGTCTTGAAGCTGGGAGCAAACCGTGATTAAGTGTATACAGCAGGTAGCGTGGCCCATGTTATAAAGTAATAAACGGCGTGAGCTGTGGGACTGTGGACGTCTTTGCCTGTAGTTTCAGCTTCCTCACGGGCTGTCACAGATTTGCATCGTCTCGGGCTGCACCTCCGCCGCCTTCCCTGAATCATCATCTTTCCGATGCTTTCGAGCATGTTTATATTTGTCCACGTACGCCTTAACCAGATTCCCCACTTTGACGGGGTTGATTTCGCCACTCTTGCTGTGACACACCTGGTGAAAGGAAAAAAAAAAAAACAAGACACATATTAAACCGATGAATTGAGACGATGAGAAATGGCTGAGTCACTGACGAAATCAATTAGTGGTTTGACGGGCTGATCAGCAGCAGGCCGGTGATAACGTCAAGCAGCTTGAGCACACCTTCTGGACAGCTTTGCGGAGAATCTCCTTGTATTCATCCTTGTTGATGTCTCTTCTCTGGTAGAAGGGCTTGATCGCCAGTTTCACCTCCTCTACAGCTCTCTCCTGCATGTGGAGCTTCTTAAGGTACTGCTGGCGCATGTGAAACGATACGAGTTTTAACAAGGAGCTGCAGCTTGACGACTCGCCATGCAATCATTCCTAAACTGAAACATAAATCACCTTGTCTTTCCTCGAAAAATCTCCTTCCTCGCCTTCCGTCTGTCCGGAGGTCGGCAACGCTTCGGGGTGGAGGCCATCAGAGTGAGAAGAGGTAGAGGGTGGGCCAACAGCCCCTTTCTTGGAGGGATCCCCAACTGTTCCAGAAATGTCCTGAGAAAAGGTAAAGAAGAGAACGGAGCGTCTGTCAATACTGCAAAACCAAAATATGATGAAAGACAAACACTGGAGCAATTTACATCATATTTACATGGGAATTTCAATATTCTGGAGGATCAACACACTGAAACATTTCAGACTGTATAAGGACGATGTGTGTTTTGTACAATATTTTATGCTTATTTCCCTACTGTAGAGCAAGAGGATCAAACAACCTTTTGCCATTTTACATGAACTTTGCTGTCGTATAGGGACTCAGTTCATCGTTTCAGGGACACTTTCACTTTCATTTACTCAGAAAATGCCTCAGTATCAGTTTTAGTTTCTGCCACGTGACTCTACACAAGTCACTTACAGATGAACACTGCCACCCATTGGTCACTTTAGGCATTGCACGCTCTGAAAGACTTCTGTGTTTAAGTGCAGGTTAGACAAAAGACTCGCCCCTACCTGACTGGAGGTCTGCGCTGCTAAAGACGGTCTGCGAGCTCCTTCTTGCTTCAGCTTCAACTTGTATAGAGCAAGTTCTGTGTGAGAAAAGCAAGGACGTCTTTACATGAAGTGCATTTCTTAGGAGGATATACGGAGGTTACAAAACATAGTACACGACCGCTGTGAAAACACTTACTGCTGGCGGATTTCTCTGGTTGAGGCCCCTCTGGCTCCTGTATGTTCCAGGTAACCCGCTTTACTTGAGTCTTGGTTTTTGTCCCTGCTAAAGTGGACACCGGCGGTCCCTCTTTCTCCAGCTTGAGGGCTGTCCCGCTTTCCTCTGGGGGCTCGGACTTCACATAATCCAGGCTGTCGAGCATCACGTCGACATTGAAGTCCTCTTCCGAGTCGGAGGGTTGCTGAGCTTCTTGGTTGTCAGGCACAGTTGATCCAGCAGGGTTTTGTTGCGTGGTGGAGCTCAATGACAGTGGAACGGACTCAGAAAGTGGTTGTTCACATTCAGTTTTAACAGCAGGAGGCGTCAGCATAGAAGGTGGGGTTACAGGGGGTATCTGGACTAATTCTGGGGTATCTGGCTCACATTTCATTATAGGCAGCTCACAAAACTCCGTCTTGTTGGAGGTTTGGGTTTCCTCGTCAACGTGAGCTGTCGAAGGAGGCATGTCAGTTTCTTCTTTCTTGATTGCTTTGATAGATGGAGAATCTTCAAACATATCAAGACATGGTATTTTCTCTTTTTTAATTTCTTTTGTTAGATCTGCTCTTTGTCTCTCAGTGACATCTTTTTCTTCCTTTTTAACTTTGGATGTAGAAGCACAGGAGGGTGACTCCTGTTTCACTTGAGGAACGTTCTTCTCTTGAACGGAGCGCCGTGTAATATCCTTAGCTTTTTTCTTGTCCTGCGGCTGCTTTATGGAGGACGATACACATGACCCTGAATTTTTCTGTGAGCTTTTGGATGGCCCTTCATTTTTCCTTCTCTCTCTTGAGCTCGATCTAGACCTCGGTCTCCTCCTGTCTTTAGATCGAGAGTCCACTTTGTCTCTAGAAGGATGAGATGGACGTTGCTGCTTAGCGTGATCTTTCCTCCTCTCCCTGGATCTGGACCGTGATTTTGAGCGAGAGCGCTTACGGTCCTTCGATCTCGATGTGCTTCTGGACCGAGAACGTGACTTTGATTGGGATTTGGAGCGAGAACGACTGCGTCTCTTGTCCTTTGACGGCCGTCTTCTCTCGTGGTCTTTCTTTCTGCCATCGTCCCTGTCATTGCTGCGTTGCCTGTGTTTCTTCCTCCGTGAACGCTCTCTGCTGCTGGAGCTGGAAGCAGATCTAAAATTAAGAAAATGAATTAGCGTTGGTACAATACAAGATCACTGCAGCGTTAGCAGGAAGTGCAGTAAACAAACTGTCCTATTTTACCTGGATCGTCTCCTCCGAGGTTTGTCTTTGGATCGTGAGCGGGACCGCCGTTTTTTCCTCTGCGCCCGATCAGAGGAACTGGGCTGAGAGCTGTCCGAGCTGGTTGAACGTGCCCTCCTCCTCTCCCCAGATGGCGACTGCCGCGAACTTCTTTCTTTGTCCCCATCCCTTTCTTCGTGCCTGTGTCCCCGTCCCGAGGTATGGTGATCTCCTCTCCTGCTCCGGTCTGTCTCAGAACTGCTGGAGCATTGTTCCTTCAAAGGTTTGGAGGGTCTCTTGCTCTGGTGTGGATCTCTTAATGGGGACTTCAAAGTGGGTGTAGAATCTGAATTACTTTCTTCTTTTAGGATCTTTTTGTTGGTTGCTGAGGTGGAAGCTAATGGTTGATCCTTATTGTTCGGAACAGATCTGTTGTGAGTAGCAGAGGTCTGTCCACTGTCCTCTTCATCAATGCGTCTCTCAGTTTTTACCAAGCTGTGATGAGCGGGCAGCCTACTCTCCGTCTCTAAATTTAGACAACTATTTATGCTCTCATCACACCTTTCAGAATCTTTTTCATCATCTAACCCTTGTTCTTTCTTAATTTTAATTTTAAGTGCAACTGCTGGTTTTTCTGTCTTGATGTTTAATATTGCAGACTTTTTTTCCTCTGAGCATCCAACACCCTCTGGTACAGTTGTCTGAGTTGACGTTGATTGTTCCTGTGATACCTCAATTGGCTGAGTTTCAGTTTTAATCTGTACCCTGTTTTCCTCTTTAACCGTGGCCTCCATGTTTCCAAAATTAGGAGGCTTGCCCTCATATGAAGCACGTTGAGAGCTCCTAGTCAGGCTTGTGCTCTCGGCCTCATTGTCTGAGCTGTTCGAATCCGACAAAGTGGGGTTAAAGGGATCATATGCATCAGTTTCTTGCTCCATACTGACAGGCGTATGCGATGCCAGCAGCATTTGTTTATCCCTGCGCAGCTGTCTCTTTTTGGCTTTGTCTTTTTCTCTGCAGTTCCCCTGTCTGGTGTCTTCACTGGACGAGGATGACGCAATGCTCAGCCGCCTCGAATGCCACGAGTTCCCGCTGGAGTTGATGCGGAAACTCACTGAAGATGAAGACGAGGGCGTTGAGGAATACCGTGACTGGTTGGCAGGGTAGCTCGTCGACGAGGAAGCAGAAGAGAACGAGTTGGAGAAGGATGATGAAGATGAGCTTGCTCCATCAGATCTGTGCCTCTGGGCCTGACCGTCAACTTGGCTCTTTTGCTGGTCGACGCTTTGCTGCCTTCCTTTGTCTCCAGAAAAGTTGTTTGTGCCCGTTTCATGCATGGCATAGCCATTAATAACAGAAGAATTGCTACCATTCCCCCTGCCACTCCTGTCACTAATCGCCCTTTGACTAGTGCTTTCATGTGTGGCACTGCCATTGTCTCTTTTTATTTTGGGGATCCTTGGAAGCACCGACACGTCGACCCACATGGGCTTCGTAGGTGCCTTTTTAGACTGAGATTGTGGCTGAGCGATTCCTTTACTCTTGCTGCTGAGGTCTGGGGTAGGATGGACAGCCGAGGAGGCAATTTCTCTTGAGGCGCCAACTCCATTGGTTCCCTGGTGAGCAGGAGAGGTGGCGGGTCTCACTGAATGAGGTGGCAGCAAACTCGGATGCCTTCTAGGAGGTAAATCAGAATGAGGAGTTGTCCGAGTGTGGCTGGGTGGGGAGGCCATAAAGGGTGGCGAGTGCGACGAGCTCGGGGTCAAATCTCCGTTCCTAGTGCTACTCGAGGGTCCTGGTAACGCTCCGTTGTGGTGGAGAGACAAAGAGCTCTCTCCGAGGTTAGGCGATGACACTGGACTGATGAGGGTGCTGGCATCTCCAGAGCTGCTGCTGCTTCTACCAGCGGTCAATGATGGGGATGGAGTCACTGCAACACAACAAAAAGAGTATTAAATCTATTTAAAAAATACTGAGACGTATAACACGTTTTCTCCAGGTAAGATTTGACTATGCAGCTAAGATGTCACACACCGATTACAAACCATGAAGATATAAACTGGTCATCAGTTCTGGAACATGAAAAATCGAATTTTTACTCACAATGCTCTACGGATTATTGTGACACAAAACATGGTACAGAGGAAAGATAAGAAATTGACAATATGTAATGCCTGGAGACCCGAGTAAGAAAATATTAAATGTCCGAGCGAGTGAACACACAAACAGCACAGCTGACCACTTGTGTTGAAAAAATAAGGATAACTTAATGTTTGACATTGACCAGTTTTAGAAGTTGGATATTTAGAGAGCACTGATGTACATTTCCCCATAACTGTTATAACCATTTAAATGTCTCACACACTTACCTGGTTTTGTAGCTTTAAGGGATCCATCTCGGTTGATGACGATATCAGAGCTGTCCATCAGGAGCATGCTCTGCCCTGATAGGATGCTGCCCAGCAGATCAGGCACAGGAGCTGCCTCCACCACGCCCCCAGACTGGGGGACACCCATACCCCTTCTGGTATAGCAGAGAAAACCTTGAATGAGATTTCTGAAGTGTCTATGGGATATTCTGTACATGTTTTTTTGGTTGATTTCCGTTACGTTTTCTTTTCCAGTGCCAATTCTCTGATCGAAAAAATTTAACAGTTTACTGTTTTTCAGACAAACTTGTTGATTTTTGTTGTTTTGATGATGGTGGTGGGAAACGCTTCTCACTTCGATTGAGATGTTCACTTTAGCCAAAATTTTTAAATCAATATTTTTTTTCCCCCAAAAGTCCCATTTATAAAGGCAGCCAAGCTTTACAAACAGAAGACTTTATCTTTACTATTCGTAAGCTGGACCGCTCTGAATGAGCTGGCAAGCAAAACATGCCAACTGGATGTTCGTTCATTTTATGACTGGATAGGCAGGCATTTAAAATGCAGAATTTGAAACTGTTTGAATGGCAGTGAAGACGACAGTTAGAGCAAAGCCAGCGAGGCACAAGGTCTTCTGGCTGACCCCATCGGAGACTGGACGCTATATATGAAACTGGATGTCCGGGGGAAATGCCCCTGAAGTAAGTCGAAGTTGCACAGTTAAGCATGTGTGCATGTCAGGTTAGGGCTTTTAAAAATGTGTACACAGTTTTAAAATGTTCACTAAAAAAAAGAATTCCTGTTTTGGCCTGCAAAACTTTTTTTATCTCATTTAACTTGGTTTTATCTTATGACCTTAAGGGTCATCGCCTTCTATCCGGACCAGTGCTGTAATTCAAGCTATTGTGTGTAAGTGGGTGTTACCTGGAGAGGCTTGCGGTGACTGGTCGAGCCACAGGTTGGTGGGAGCGGAGCGCCGAGCGAGAGATTCCTCGTCTCTTGGCCTCTAATAGAGACGTGACGTGGGCCTGCTCTTCATCCTCCTCACTGGTAGTCGCAAGAAAAAAAGTTAGATAGTTGGTATTGATGAGTGTAACCACATATATCATGCATATCAACACTTTGAAACATATAAAAGCCACAAATTCTATACACACAATACCAAATGAGCTATGATTCAGATTAATTTGAACTTGAGCTTTCTGATTTTAAAATACTGCAACGGTAAAATAGTTTTCAAAAAAGTTATCCAGATGAATTTGGTGGAAACGATGCAATCGATCATAATTCAGCAGTCAGTATCATTACGCATTTGTTTTGTGAAACATCAATACAATCTGATGAAGGGAGCTTATTAGAAAACATAAAGAAACTAAACGGCATTGGGGGATTTAGGCCTGTCAGAAGAGAAGTTGGCTTACCGATCCGTAAAGGGATCCAGGTCAAATGGATCTCCATAGATAGAGAGGGATGCAGCTCCTATGTCAGCACGCATGTTGCTAAGAGTATGCTCCGACGGTCGGTAAACGGTAGGAAGCGATGAGCTCTTCTTATCCTTTGCAATGCCAAGGTTACTGGCAATGCGGCTCCGGGGAGTGGCATTCTTTTTAATGATCCCATGGGAAACAAAAGGGTTTTCAGAAAAATGGGTGAAAACTAGAAAAGAGGTCACTAGTTGACACAGGCAGTGGATGTTTTCAAAGTGAACAGTTGCGTCTCAGTGCTTACCTTCCTTCTCTTCGTCCTCCTTACTCTCCGTTTCCTCCTCTTCACTCCTGTACTCGCTGCTTTACCTTTTTTACCTTGAGCAGAAGACGTCTTCTTACTCCTCACCTTCCTTCGCTTTACTGTTTAAAGACAATTACGGGTCAATTCTCCCGTACACACTTAACTTTTTAGGTTCTAGAGCAACTTTTACACTTTATTTCCGGACTCTGTTTCCATCTCAGTAGAAGTAAAACAGAGGTGATAAGAGAACATCTCATTGATAAAACACACACGTGCTGTCTTCGCCCAGACGTTCACTCAAACACCATCTCTTCACATGACCTTGCAAATAACTTCAGCGTTAAACATTACTGATGTCATAGCTCCTGTAGTAGTCTGTGGCAGGAGAAAAACCCCATGGTGGAATGATGCACTCCCCGAAAAAAAAAAAAAAAAAGAGTGCAGTCAAGCAGAAGGCAGGTGGAGAAATATCCGCCTTCATTGCGACGTCTATAAAGAAACACTTAGATTAAGATTCCTAATTGAATTGCATTAATATATTTATTTAATTTCCTTGTAAACCACAGTGTCTGACTTTGTGTCTGAATGGTGCTAGATCAATAAAATGACCTTGCTATGTGCAGGAATTAATGCTCATACAACACTAATTTACAACTTTCTGAACCACTTCAGTGTGTCATCTCTTACCAGACTTGCGTCTGCGGCCGGATGGGACCCGAGGCGTGAAGTCTCGTACATAAACCGCCGTGTTGAGGCCGGCCACCACTGCATTAATAGTTTCATCCAGCCAGGTTGACTGTATCAGATATGTGGGAGCCAACTGAGGAGAAACAGCTTGCATTAGCCCAATGATTTGCATAAACTTTGATTGTACAAACGCAACTCTCAAACATGCTACTTAACAAAAAAACCACAACATGTTATTCACCACAGGTGTCAAACCGCAAGGCTTCATTTCCAGAATTAGTGGCATTAATTTAGATGCTGTAGCACTGTTACTTGTCATTCCTCTTGATGATCAGCCTGAATTTATTTGAATCCATGCGTCTTCATTTCAACAGGTGTGGCTGCTCAGCAATTAGACTAACCGTTAAGAGGGGGAGGAGACTTCAGCTCAATCTCTCTTCGATCATGTATCCCGTTTTTCTGGGGGAGCCGATCGTTCAGTTTTAGTGGCCTTATTTTCTCTTGTTTAGTTGGTTTGTGTTAGGATAGAAGAGAGAGCCCTGTTCTGCCGGCCCTATTTGGGCTGGACAATGCTGGCTCCCTTTCTTTTGTCCTTATTGGCTGGCCCACCAGCATTAAAGGCCCCTGCATACCCCCATAAGAACACATAAGGACAAGAAGAAAAGTCGGGCTGTGACGTCAGCTCGCTGCTGAAAAAAAAAGATTTTTCTGCAGTTGAGTTCAAACTCCTAGAAGAAGCTGTCAAACTCATAGGCCACGCCCCCTCACGGTAGGCACACATCTGTGAAGCAGCGTTTTAACTTTTCAATGACACAGCTTAATTCCCGCTTCCAATGTTTTCAGAAATACATTTCTCTGAACTGTTTCAGTAAAAAAAACAGAAAGTTTGTATCTGAGCCGCCATGTTGGTCCGGTTTTAACTGCAGGAGTGAAGTGATGCGTTCAGGTGCATCACGTAAAGCCGCCTTTAACATCCTAACGAGTTGCGGGACTCATACAGGAACGAAGTTACATACTAAACATAATTAAAATATGACTGATGGTCATTAGCGAGCTGGAACATGTATGCAGCACACGGCAGTGCCCAAGTTTCGGCAGTGTGGCACCGACATACTTCGGCCCAGATGGTTGGCACAGCCGAACCAAATTTCTACGTCATTTTGTTCAGCAGGACCAAGGAGTGCCCAACTTTCTTCTTGTTCTTATGGAGTATGAATTGGCCTTTAGGCTATGTTCACACTGCAGACAAAAGTGACCCAATTCCAATTTCCTGCTCACAAGTGACCCCTACCTGATCTGTTTTTTGACAGTGTGAATGTTGCAATTCCGATTTTTGCACCCCAGACCCAGGCCTCCATCATACGTGGTACCAAATCAGACATGTATTTGTGGTCTTTCAACGCAACCGCTGTCTGAACAGTCAAATCGCATGTATGCGACTTCCACATTGTTGACTTAAGACTGACATCAGGAATTTGTGCTAGAGGAAGCAGCCCCACCGAAACGTGTGAGGAAAAAAATAGAAGAAACAGACATGGTCGACACACGCGACAGGATCAATCTTTGGAAAAAATTACAGGTTTTCTTTTGCAACTCTTGGCCTTTTTCATCATGTTTGATCTCTTTGATACGAGCCAATTCAGGAGATCGTAACATTATTTGGGCGCTCGTCTGGGAACTGAACCCGGGACCTCTCGCACCTCAACCAAGAATGTTTGCTCCTTAACAGTAATGTTAGCATTCATTAATGCCATCAGTCTTGATGTCATTGATTCAGTAATTCTTACAACAACAAACTGTTGGGTGTTAGTTAACGTTTCAACAAAATGTAACAGCTGTGTGAGTGAGAGAAAAGAAAATAGCCATAACAGAAGCATCACGCCTCATGCCAAACCTGCGACGATGTGCGTGCCTGAGTGATGCGATGTCGGTTGACGTTAGCTCGAACTCTCTCGCTCTGCTGGGTGCGGGCGATGGCCCTGGTGGGACCTGCGGCCCTGGGTTGGGATCGGCTGGTGGCAGGACGAGTGGTGGAAGGTCGGCTCTCTGAATAACTGAGCTCCTCTGCTGAATCTCCTGAAGCAACAACGTTTACATCTATAAATTTTCAATTATGTCCACTTGTTTAAAAAAAAACAAAAAAAAACCAACAGCTTAGTTTGTCTAAATTTCAATATTTCTAAGAGAGGTGGTAAACACATACTTAAATGAAGGTTGTTGGCTTGACACTCAGGACAGAACCATTCCTCGACAGGAACAGAGTTAAGAGGAGGTGTGAGGCACTCCATGTGATACCTATGAAACCAAAGAGGCCTAATTAGCAAGCTCTATTAAAAGAAGGATAATATGTACATTAATTCATAAAAAAAATTATAAAGTTGAACAACATCAATCTCACCCTGCATCACAACCATCGCACAGCAAAAGACGATCCTCTCGGTCACTGCTACCACACACCTCACAGTTTGTTTGCTCCAGGGTCACATCTACCGTTTCCTCTTGACCTTCTTTCACAGGCTTTTGCACTGTTATCTGAGTAACGAAACCAGACAATAAAATGTGATTGCAGAAGGAAGACAGTGGCATGATGATGATTACAATATTCATATGTAAATCAATACACTCACCATTTTTTTCACTTTCCCTCCATAACATTTTCTTAGGTATATGCTGTTGAAGGCAATGCGGTCTACAGGACACGAGTTGGCGTTCTAGATGAAGGACAAAATCAGTATAACTTAGTCCCTCCTGCACGGCTGCATAAAAACAAATTAATTAAATGCACAAAAACATGAGCGCCTTCTATAAATGTGAGGATGAAGTCAGACCCACCTTGGCCCATTCGAGGATGCAGTCAAAACAGAAGTAGTGCTCGCAGCTCTCCGGCGTGGCAACAGGCTGGCTGCTGAATGAGTTCAGGCAGATGGGACACTTGTCTGAGTCCTCGTCTGAGCTCAACACTTCGAAGTCAGCGGAGGTTCCTCCAACAGCTCCATTCTCTTCCTCATCTGATCAAGAAGGATGGTAAAATCCATTCTTTGCATTGGCAAAAACAGTGCATGTTGCTGTATGACAAAGTAGTATGCAAAAAGTCTGCATGCCATTGTGGATGTTTTCCCAGAAGAACCTTTTCTTATTCAACTAAACATCAAATTCTGAAAAGTAATGTTGAATCAGTAATAAAGATACAAAGAAAGACATTTCTTAAAACTGTACAGAAGCCACATTTTATATCATAAGAGATATTTATAAGTCCTTTTTACCATCCTCCTCTTCATTCCCTTCCTCTTCTCCTTCCTCCTCCTCCTCCTCCTCCTCCTCATCATCTCCATTCACGTGATCTTCCCCTTCTTCTTCACCACTGTCAGATTCTGCCTCCTCTGACTCCTCAAAGTCATCCGAGTCATCTACGAGGAAACATTTAAAAGTACACCGTTCTCTTATGGCAGTGAACGAAGTTTGGTGAAACAACAGTCAGTCATTAATGAGTTGAATGTCACACAATGCATAACAAGCTACCTGAGATGGCCCACACTGCAGCTCTTTTCCCTTTGCTTTGAGACTTGCTGCGATTGATCAGCTCATCCTGGCTGTCCTCTTCATCCATGGCTGATCATCAGAACAGCAAGACTTCAACTTCTCTGGGGTGCTTATATCCAAAATGACACTGTAAACACAAATCAGGATTCAAATCTGAAACTTCACATTTGATTAGTTCGAAATACATTTCAATTTGTTCTTGCGCATGAGGTATGATGTTAAAACCCTTTTTATTATTTGTTGAGGAGAATTTAGGGAGTCAAGTATAACTTCTATCCATTGAAGTCTACAATAAACAGAAAAAGATCAAATATGTGAGTTGAAGGAAACAGTTATAATTGCAAACGGATTAACACATGAGGAAACTAGAAGACCAGTAAGTTTACTTTAGTTTCAACCTTGATAAATCCAATGTTTCACAGTTTGCTGCCAAATCAAATTGTCTTGCACTTGCTAGCTAACAGACTGCTGCAAAGCTGCATGTAAACAAAGAGCAAAACACAGCTGCAAACCAGTTTCCTCCATTCCTGACGTACAGTAAGAATGGCATGCAGACGGAGACACCAACATTGGATTTCCAGAGTATGAATAAGAAAGAAAAACTCTTCAGTAACCATCTTCTCTTAACAAATGACGCCAGCTATGGACGTTAGCTTCAGTTCAGCGTGTTTGCTAGCCTCGGGGTCGCTACAATTAGCTGGTTTCTAACCTCTAAAATAACGTCAGTGCCTGAGTGGCTTTTAAACACACCTCCTGTTTAATCCAGACGACTGCAATATACCATTTGGGCGTTTAATAATGGTTGCAAACCTACCCTCTTCAATAGTGTGGGGGTACGTTTGAGTGATTTGAAGTCTCCACCGTTGTTGAGTGACACCGCCGGCTGGCTGCGGACGGTACAGGCCGAGCGCAGCGCACGGAGTCCACCAGCGTCGCTCTTAAAGAGACAGTGTCCCCTTTTTCAGGGTTCAGAGCACGAGCTACAGTCCACGAGCTGCCATGGAAATGTATTGATTGGATGTAACTCTAAAAGATTGCAGGAGAGTTTAAAAATGAAATCGCCAGGTAACCCTGGACCTGTCATTGTCAAGTTTGCCAATTTCCGAAAATAAAAATTAGCTTGTCCACTAAATTACATTTTATATATGTTTTTTGCAATTGTTTACCAAACTAATTGCACAGCCCTTATAGAAGAAGAAGAAGAAGTATACAGTATATGACACCCAAGCATAGGTTACATAAAGACAGAGAATGGGCCTGAGTGGGAGGGAGGTTGAAGAGTTGACTGGGTTTACAGGCTCACATGAACAGGTGGTGGTGGGGGGCTGTGACACTGAAGCACCTGTCTGCAAAGGGACTTGTCTGCATGGGTGTGGGAGATGGTGAGCAGAGGGGGTCTGCCGACAGCACTGAGGAGGGCACAAAGGGCAGGTTTAGAAGAGCCAGTGGACATGAATTAAGGTGATGAGCTACTAGTATGCCTTAATCAGGGCAAATGATGGGTCTGGAATCATTTATAAATAATTATATTTGCACACCCGATTGTCTTCAAACACAGACTTGTCATACAACATAAGATAAGGTGACCACAAAGTTAAAATAGCAACATATTTGCCCCAAAAAAAAAAAAAAAAAAAAAGGCAAAGCATTTATTAACTGTAACCAAACATGGGATCTGTGGAGACCCATACAGTCAGACTTATTATAAACATGTTAAGTGTAACATTATACAGTTAAGTTTCAGTATGTAAAAGTGCACACATATCATTCCAACTGACGTGAAGACAGCAGGTGTGGCCAGTGCTATTATTTGACACAGTTTTGTGAATGAAACAGATTCAGTTTAGAAATCTTTGCCTCACAATAAAATTATATTATATACTCAATTCAAGCACCATTTTAAGCCATATCTAGATGTACAGGTCAAAGATTGACCTATTTTGACACTTGGCAGCTCTGTAACTTGTGTGATACGTCATAGGGAGAAAAATGAACTTTAGTGTTTTCCCCACGCATGCTTGTACACATTGATAGGGTGAGACGGGGATATAACTATAATATTTTGGATTGGAAGAAGACCAACTTTAACAAATTAGCCACAGTCTCAGGATTGTACCCGAAGGCTATAAAAACTGTTGTCGCCCTCTAGCGGAGGGACTGTTAAAAAAAGTCACTGTTATGTAATACGTGTAATCCTGATTTGCTGCTGCATGTCATGGGGTTATGTGTATCCTGGCAGGGAATAATCCGACAGGGTTTTGACAATCAAAAACTGATAAGCGGAAAACTTCCTATAAAAAAAATAAATGTTGTGAGGGAATCCCACAAATATGTTATGCGTTTCCCCATATTGACAAATGAAAGAAACCTAAATATCAACAATATTCTGGAGGGAGAACATAGTGTTCCAGGTGACAGCTTGAGAGTGGGGTCAGGGGAAGTTTATGTGGAGATTTAAAAGAAGACAAAAAAACTAAACACACAACCTTAACAAATCCCACGGTGCAATGTTACTTACAACAAATACTTTTTTAAATGGTGTTGTTGTTTACTCCATGAATTAATTCAAAGGCTGGTAATTGATTTTAATTTGTGGATTTGCACTGATGTGTTATACAATTTGTACACGATGTCAGGGAGTTCTCTGTAAATAATTGAGGGTTGATCGTGGTCTTCCTCCGCCTCCTCATCATCAGATCAGACCGTCATGCAGCATCCTTGGTACGTGCACAGCCACACTCCGCTCATGGCAACACTGTACACAAGTAAAGCCGAGTTCAACCACTTCGCTCCGGAGGGGTAGACGCGCTCTTTGTTAAAGTGCGCACAAAGCGCGCCCGCGACGCCTCCAACGACAGCTGTGGCATTACACGCCGTCTATTTAAGGGCAAAGGAACCCGTGTCGCGTTGATGTTTGCAATAAATAATGGTCAAGGACAGGAAACTGTGAACAAGATAATGGTTCATTCCTAATGTACGACGTGCAAAACTGAACGCGCCGCACCCCAACTATAGCTCTAGAAATCATGGTAACGTGCTCGTCACGTAGGCCAGCCCTTCTCAGCTGTTCATTCGCTGAACCTCTCCAGAAGGCGGGGTGCGCATCTCAATGACGAGTTTTGATTGGCTTCGCGTGATGCCGGTTCGTGTGTGATTTGCATAACCAGGTCGGGTTGCAGATGCAGGGGAGTGGGCAGGGTAGGGGTAGTGCAAGTGAAATGAACTTCTGCGTCGGTGTAGGCTACACTATGTTCCTAAATGCACCCAACTTTAGTCATGCACTGAGATTGCTTTTTGGAGGAGAAAAAAAACAATAATTACAGTGTTAGGATATTTACTAGAACTGGACCTGTGTATGAAAATGTATTTCTTTCTCTAAAAAAATATTTCCAAAGAAAACTTGGAACTGGTGAGTAGCTCTCGTTATCCGCCACTATTCTTTATTCTCTTTTTATGGTGCGGTAAATAGGACAGAAATCACTCAGTAAATGTGTTTTTTTGCTCAAAGTTTCTTTATGGTTGTTAGATTTTTAAGCGTAATTACGGTTTATTTCGAAACTTTTTGTATCCCGCTCATAATGGAAAGTGCTATAATAAATTGAGGTAGCCTTATTTGTGGTGGACAGAAAATCAACTGTAATTTTTCATTTTATAGCAGTTTTGTTTTATTTACAATGTTTAGGCCACAAAATATTATTGGATACATTTAAATTTCGTGTCTTTTAAAAAAAATATTTCAGAAAGCGCAATGATACAGCAACGGAGGCCTGGATAATAGAAATCACAAGCGCCCGTTTTATAATGACTGTTTATAATAACTACTGTTTGATGACACTGTGTTTATCTGTCTTACTCTCCAGAGTGTGTGCGCTTTAAGGCTTCACATTAAATGTGTGATATCTAAAAGCAGGTAAGCCACTGACTAACGCACATTGTGCCAGTTGCCAGTTCCACTGTGCGTGTGACAGCGGCTAACCTGGTTTTGGGAATACCTCTCTATTTTGGTTCATCCTAGCCGGACCAGACAGCACCTTTATCTACACTTCTGGGACAGGCCTGCTTTACATGGACGCCCTCCCAGTGGTCTCCATGTGTACTGTACTGTACTGTACTTCCTGCTATGTGCTCACCCTCCCTTAAATAGGACTAATGGTTATTACACTGCCTCCTGTGGAGATAACCTCAGTAATGCCACCAATTGAAACTACTGGTGAGTGTTTTACTTCAGCTTCTATTTCATCTGTGTGGTTTAGATTATTTTCAGGCTGACTGGTTACTGATTTGAGGTCAGGGGGCCTCCAGGGGTTCTTAAAAAGGTTATTTTAAAAAAAATAAATAAATAAATAAAGCATAACTGTAAAGACGTTGATTTCATAAGCGATGACAATCTTTCCACTTCTTTGTTTGCACCGAATAAACGTGAAGCCCATGAGTAACTTCTTTTTAGCCATTAACTGTCTGTACAATGTAGCTAAGTGTGTGCATGCATAAAGTCTCTGCTCAAAACCAATTGTGGCATCATGCATCTTATTGTGTGTTTTACCATGTAATGAATTTCTTGTTATCAGTGAGGACGTTTCATTCCCATCAGTGTGTAATGACTCATTGTGACACAGAGGAACAGATAAGTGCAGTATGTCAGACTCATTAACGTGTGGCCCATTTATCATTGTAATGTGGACGTGCAGATGCTCACCCGTATCCACATGGAGGTTGTTCCCCTTACACCCACTTGCCTATTATGCATACATACTGTATTGATCCCTTTTCCTCTGAAAGAGTTCAGATGTGGAGCTCCGCTTCCCCCCCTTTCACATTAAAATCTTCCAAAGCAGATTCTGATTGGGTTTCATGTGGAGTGCTGATGCATGAGCCAAAATAATTCCCCCAGCATGGCGCCCTGAAACATCATCATAATCTGTTAATGTGCCGTTATGAGATTGGACTTCTCTCGGGGTTTGGATGTGAAATGGGAGAGGTGAGATGTAATTTATGTTGCACATGGAAGTTCTGGAAAACACTCGCACCATCAGTCTATTGTAATCCGAGCATAAAACATTTCACAAGCACTGTCCTGGAGTCAAGCAGTGACTTTTTATGACCATTGGTAATCATGTGACCGGCACAGAATATTCTCTGGGTGAAAGTAGCAGTAAAGAGGGAAAAGCTGAGATAAGGAGTTTCTATCACGATACACATATTACAGTATCTCTCATGTCCACAGGTTGGCGTCAGTGTCACACTTGGCTACAGACTTGTCCAGACAGTAGGAACTAAACAAGGATTTGAAGCTTATCTAACCCCTGAAAAGCCAGACAGGACTAAATCTTCTCAGTATAATCCAATTCCACATAATTAATCATAACGTCAAAACTGGCAGTGTCATGAAGGCACTGACTAATTCTAACACATGGCAAGTTTGTTTACACTGTAAACAAAAAAGTGAAGACAATAGGCATGATGAGAAAAATGTTCGTTTGATGAGAGTACACACTTTGATTTACATGGATGTAGAAAGGGGGAAACCGCTTTCGATGGGATTTTACCTGCCACACGTCAAGATATCAGCAGATGGGAGTATTTATAGATGTCCACTGGGTTTCAGTCCGGGGTCAGTCAGAGGGCTGGGGAAGCTCACGTCACTCACTGTGTTGACAGCCAGCATATTTACTCTCCAGGGTAAACAAACAGGAAAAGGGGTGGAGGACAAAAGTGTTGTGCAGAAGCTGAGCAGTTGTGTTTTTTTTACATGTACCGTGCTGATTCCCTTTAATCACAGATATCAAATTACAACAAGTCATGCGCTTGTTAGTACTTTAAAAAGTGATAACATTTATATGCACCCAGAGAGGGGAGAGTACACGTGCACCACTGTCACATGACCGAGTGATCGTTTAAATATACTCATGGCATGAATAACCTCGACAATGTACATTTGAGGCTTTCTGCCTTCCCGGGCGCTCACAAGTCAGTGGGGCTCCTTCGCCTTTATCGTCACCTCCTGTGGCTGCACTGTGTCACACCACCCATGACAGCGACAGCTGTGATGCCAGGATGTTTGCTACATTTCGCTTCAAGGATGCACTTTATGAACTCTCAAGCAGCCACCTGTGAAAAAAAAAATGCCTTTAAAATGCCATGAAATTGTTGTGCAGGACCCCCTGTGGCTTTAAAAAAAAAATTTAAAATGAGGAAAGCATGTATATTTCAGTGCCTATAATATATTCATTATGCATTTCACACAGGGGCTTGATGTCACTGTAAGTTTAAGAAAGTGTACACATGTGAGTTAATTATTTACTGCCGGGTATTCCACAAGCACTGCACCTCCGCTTCTCGTTACAGTATCGTTCAAACAAAATACAAAAAGAACAATCATTTAGCAATTCGAATGTAAAACAGAATGCACATTTTATTATAATTAAATACATAGTAACAGGAATAATTTGTCTAGGCAAAAGATTTCTAAATTATTTTACATTTGAAATGTTTACAGTAGCAAAATTTTGTAAATATATTTGTCTAACATATATACAGTATGTATATCATGGTCGATTGAATAATGAATGGATGAAGGTGGTAGAAAATGGTTAAATAAGACGTGACGGTGACAGAACAGTGAAACAACTGTCCCTTGGCCCTGTGGTCCATGTTTTATCTCCATGACGACTCTTGCGATGTCAGGACTGCAAGACACACAAAAATAAGTGGGGATGATGATCCCTTTGTTTCGGGGGAACAAAACACTTTTCAGAAACACTACAGACCGATCAAAAATATTCATAGATGTGCATCAGAAACATCTTGTCATTGGGTTAATGCCTTCATCCACGATTTGTGGAGTGAAATCTTAGTCAGATTAGCTTTTTAGAAACAGACGCTGTTTAAAGCAGACTTTACAACAAGTACTGAGATGTGTTTAGTTTTCAAAGCAAGGAGTGTTTGTATAACCCCACAAGGAAAACACCACACTGCAGACACCAAAGAGAGCACACATTCAAACAAAGTACTTTTTGACCTGTCAAGTGTAATACAGAAACATACTTCATCAGAACATATTAGAGATGTATGGATAATCTAAATCTGCTATAATGGATGTAATGTGGGTCTGTACGTCATGCTTGGATGTTAGACTCTTCCCATTTGTTAACGTGCATTTAGAGAAAAATGAATTCCCAAGAACAACAGATTCATGAGCCTCACACAGCTTCTTGCAGCTTAGCTTTTCAAACACAAGTAATTTCACTATTATATTTGTAACATTTGTTTTGGAATCTGACCCAAGGTAAACACAGACAATAACAGTTTGAAACAGTGCTAATGGTAACATGAAGAATTCCCTTCAAGTTCAACTGGCTGCGTTCTTTGTTCATGTGTTCTGTGCGCGCAACTGTGAGGCTGATGTTCACTGTGATAACACTGTATCTGGCTTGTAGTCCCACATGAGACATCACTAATTTTAGCTCTTACTCAAACAGCCGTTGTCTACATATGTGGTTAACGTCTGTCATACACAATAAAAGCAGCAAACTATGTTCAAAAAGAGCTTTGTGTTTGTCCTAATTTCTCCTATTATTTCATTGTCACCCGACCTACAGACCCACTATATACATATTAAAGTGAAATATAGCAGTTTTGCCCACACTCTCCTTTAAGTGCTACGATACAATAAATGTTGTTTTAGGTGTTTTGGAGGTTAATATATCTGCCTAAACACTTTAAACATAAGTTCCCTTTGTTGTACTTATGATTGTTATTATTTGGAAAGAGAAAAAATCCTAAATATGAATTATTTAGGCACAGTACAAGTTGTAACAGGTCAAAAGTTAGTTGAGATGAAAGTAAAAGAACCACATGTACCCATCCCAGTAGATGAAAAGAAAAGCATTGTAACAATCCATGGGGTCTGTGGCACTACTTTCAAAATGTATCTCTTCGGCAAAGGTGGAGCTTGATTAAATTAATAAGCTCTCAAAATAAGTCACATTGTGTTCAAGCAGGGCGAATAAAGACAACAAAAAGATACATTTCTATGTAGGCACACAGGGACCGAGGCTTCACACAGAAAGAGAATGGGACAGTGCAATACTTTTTGCAGAGCCCCCAGTGAAAGGCTCTTTCTCTTTGGCAGTCGGGCATCACCAAAGTACAAGGCATTGTATAGATACCTCCCTCCACACACACACACACACACATATATAAATAGTATCCATACATAGAAGGCAAACTGAAAGGACATAACTTTCCAAGTCACAGTATAAAAACAATCCCAAGCAGAATGTCTGCCACAGTATTTCCCAGTGAGATCGATGTGTTACAAGGAGATACTGTGAAAAGCAGCTGTTGGTAGTTGATTATTGACTTGAGGGAGGGAAGGCCACTCTGTATTACAGAGGGAGGAGGGAATTAGCAGCAAATCCCCATATGCATTTAAGCATAACAAAAGCAGCTACTGTTAGTCCAGACGCAAAGAGTGAGAGGAGGAGGGGAGTAAAACGAACATGAAAGGAAAATAAACCCACGGAGGTAAAGCAAATCAGGGACATGTGAGGAGGAGCAGGGAAGAGTATGACAACTTTAAAAAAATAAAATACAAAAGCCAAGGACCGGACTGAAGGGCTACTGATGGTTAGGTAAAGGACAGAAGTCTCTGAAGGTCAAGAAGTCAAAGGAACCACCACCAAACACATGCTTCCAACCCCCAACACCAAAACCAGCTGCAGCCTTCAACCCGATCAAGATGGGGAAAATAAAAATTAGGGAGCAGGGGCTTCTGGGAACAGAGCAGGGCAGGAGAGGCGCATGGCAGGATGGGCTTGGGAAGCAGCAGGCTGTCACACATACACACCCTCTGGGTTGAGACTGGACACTAGAGGGTTTTGCAGGTTGCGTGGATGTCCCAGGAACTGCTTTGCAGTGGGGCGAGGTGGAGATTCATCCGGAGCTACGGGACAGAGACAAACCAGTCAATGTGTCAGTCTCTTACAGACAACATGAAACATTTAATCTGGTCAATAATTTCGATTCTTGTTTGCATACTTCCATTCCTGTATTCCTCCTGCAGAAAATGTGCGAGTTCCAACTGTTCCAGCTGCTCCTGAAGCTCTGAGCGTGAGTTGGAGTGCACGGGCAGGACACCAGTCTGTTGAATGAACTGCTGCAGGTTGCACTGCCTCAGCTCCTTGTTCAGCTCCTCCAGCTCGTCTTGTTTGACCTGGAACAGAAAAGACCATGAATCATGGGGGAGATCAATAAACTTCTGAAAGTCTTTACCAGAACAGCACTGACTGACTGAATAATGGGCACATTGTTTATCTGTGCATCTTGTGAAAATACAATAAGCTGAACATTAACATACTCAGCTGTGATTGGCTACAGCTCGACCCTGAATTAGATGAAGCGGATGGAGTGAACAACAGTTCATTACATTCACCACAAGGGGGCAGCACAGTCTATAGGTCACACCTGCAGACTCAGTTCCCTATCAGGTCATCGTCAAACCTTTCAGCTACAGTGAATCATTAAAGCCCCACTAGTGCCACAAGCTTTTTTTTACTCCATTGTATTTGAGCAGATACATAGAGGGATATAATTTAAACACTAATATGCCTGCTGCCTTCCGTAGCTGTCTTAATTGACGAGATGCCAGAGGGATTGCTATTTATCAGCAGTGCATATTGAAAATGTGAAGTGAAGAATACTGTGTCAGAACAGTGATGACATTGTCCCCACAAGTTGTACTGATGCTCACAGACAGGCTAGTCAATCAGTCTTAATTGACTTTCCATTTGTGTTTAATCTGTGTGTGCACACAGTGCAGAAAGCAACAGTGGCAGTATACTACCCCCCCCCCCACCCCCACCCCCACCCCTCGCCCTTCCACAGAGGCTGCGTGTGTGTGTGTGTGTGTGTGTGTGTGTGTGTGTGTGTGTGTGTGTGTGTGTGTGTGTGTGTGTGTGTGTGTGTGTAAATGATGGACTGAGGCAGCCTGCTGAGGCAGTTCACACCTGCGGGTCTGCCTTCATTAGCCTGATGACAGGAACGCCGCGCTCATCATCACCACACTTGAAACGCTCGGCTGGCTGCCTCGACTCGACCAGCTAACTGATGACTGGCACACACTGTCTTCCATAACTATGAACAGAGATTTATTATATCGTGCCATATTACCAGTGTGGACATTTCTTGTTTCCTCTATGTAATTACCATCTGGATAGCAAAATACTCTGGGATTACTTTCAAGATATAAACACTTGGAATGCTGTTGGTTACATGTTATGGCATGAAGGTACATTTTAGACAACAAAACAAAACAAAACATGCACCTCTGATCTACAGCAGATGATTTCTATAAAACTGGCAAATAACTATAGTTGTCTCTTACATAACATCCTCTCTTTGTTCCATCAGGTACACACTAAATCTCTTGACACCCCTGCCGGAAAGTAATGCAGCCTCTCATCATGTTTTTATTGGTTTTGCAACCCGTTTGCAAATACTTTTCTAATCCATTGGAATAAAACATTCAAAACAACATGTCCTATCAAACTACTGCAGAGGGAAAATGTAGTTATTTCAGTCGTCTGGTTAGAATAGTTAATTCAAAAGCCTAATCTTCAGCTTATATTTCACCGGGATCATGGCTAAGTTCGATTTTCACTTCAAACTGTGTTAAGTCTTTTATTGATTTAGCTGCTTCTATGACAGACACAAAACCTAAACACCATACACCACAAACCACACCTCAATGAGACTGAGGAGACCCTATGAGAAAGGTTTTTTTTCGTCAGCGTACAACACATTTCTGTCAACGTAATGTAATCACTCGGAGTGACCACGTGGGGAGACACATGAAAGACACATAAAATGATACGTGCCAAACAAGCGAAGCTATACCTTATATAGTCCTTCAGAAAATAAAACATTTATTGTAAAAGAGCAAACAAGTAAACAGCATTCAGATCGTATTATAGTCCAATAACTGTGTAAAAGGTCATGAAACTCCGTGTTCTGTTTTCTGTGTCTGCTGTGTTGCAGAGGTAAAAGAGGGCTACAGTATATGTTAACACATCCCTCAGACCAAACAGGGGGCCTTACATGGATTTACAGGGCTTTTTCCAGGTATGCCACCTCTCTCCTTACCTGCAGCAGAGACTCCGCCTTTCCAAGAGCATTCTCGGTCTCAGATATCTGCTCCTCCAGCTCCGTTCCATTCCTCTCCTGGCTCCGTAGCTCTGTCTTCACAGCATCAAGCGACTCCTCGGGCCCGTTGACTTTTCCCTCCATCTGGCTCTCTCGCTGGATCTCTTGTTCCAGCTGAGCGGAGCGAACAGAGAACTCATGCAGCCGTCGCCCACAGTCATCTAGCTTAGCGTGGAGCTCCCCCAGCTTCCTCTTCATCCCTCGCTCCCTTTCCACCTCTGCTTGATATTCCTCCTCCCAATACTGCTCGTGTGTGAGTTCGGCCTGGTTTCTCCGCATTGCTTGCTCCAAAGCGTCCATCTCTTCTTGCAAACGAATGTCAGAGACTGGCGAGGGACAGGGTGATGGGTAAGGACGCTCCCAAGTGTGTGACTCCATTTCTATTGCTTCTAGCTGGGCCTCGATGGCCCTCAGCCTCTCCTGCTGCTGAAGAACTTTCCTGAAGACTTCTTCTTTTGGTGGGCCTACAGGTGGTGAGGGAGAAGGAGATGGCATGCGAGGGGACAAAGGGCTGGGTGAAGGGGAGGGGGAGGCTCTTTGCTCTGGAGAGTCCCGAGGAGACCTTTTAAACTGTTGGACCTTGGGTTTAGGGGAGACGGATGGCCCCAAATTAAAAGTCAGGGCTTTCTTAGGCTGACTCCGTTTCAAAGGCTCTGGCTCTGGAGGCTTGGGCAGAGGAAGAGGGCTCGGTCTTTCTTGTTTTGAGTTGGGTCCATCACTGCTGCTGGGACCAGTACGACGCAAGAAGAACTGAACTTCACTGCCATGTTGGCCTAACTTCGCCAGAGATTCCAGGGGCCTCTCCGTGGCCAGAAGCTGCCTCTCTGTGTCCCTTAGACGCTGGATTAGAACATAACGGCCTGTCTGGCCTGAGAAGTAAGACAGAGAGACACATAGTCAGTCCAAAAATCTATGTATGAACAGACACTACATCAGCAAGGAATAGCCCTACAATACATATGCAGAAGCTTGATGGTGCCGTCTTATGTAATATACTGAATTCCAAGTATTAGTCAAGTTTTCTGGCATCTGAGTTACTTCTCAAAGACCATTTCTCCTTCACTTTTTATAATGTTTTGGGTTTTAACTTTTGCTACGGATGACACACAAGTAATGCTGAGTGAATAAATGACATCAGACGCATTATGATGATGCTGATACCTCTAAATCTCTGCCTCTGAGGATCGGAATAAGAGGCAGCTGCGTAAGACTCGCACAACATCTGAAAAATGTTCAAATAAAATGAAGTTTCCATGAGGACCTCGAAATTAGGACAAACCCTCCCTAATGACTTGGCAGGCAGCTCACTCATAGAAGGAGGAGAGTGCTAAATCTGGAGTTATGTTGTTGAATGCTGCTGTGGCGGATGGCTTGAGTAAAGCCGGTGGATACAGGGACAAACCGGCTTGAATCCAAACTGACCCCCCGACGATCCAGAGGAGTTCTTGATTTGGGTCAGTGGAGAATGAAAAGGTGAACACCAAACAGGATCGCTACAACCTTGGCACACACCAGTACACTTGTTTTGTCAGCATCGAAATTTTATTGGACGGCTTTAATCTAATCAGTTGGGGCTTTCAGATAAACTGTCAAACGGAAAATAGGGTTGTTTGGAGGCTGGTAGCACAAACTGTGAGGCAGTGAAATGTAGGCTTGATTTACTCACCAATGGCCTGTGCCAGTGCGATGACAACATCCTGACAAGAAGTCTCCTCTGACAGTCCGCATACCACCCGCACCACTCCATCCACCCAAACTTTGAGCTCCATCTGGCCTGGGTGAGGGGTGAGACGGTCTTCAAATCAGATCACTGCAGACTGGCTCAGTGGAGTTCACCGCTGCATGACACAGGTTCTGCAAAAGATGTGAGCAAAGTGTTAAGCCAACTGTTGACTAGTCCACAAATATACCATCTACTTTGTGCTTTCTCCTCACAGCAGGAAGAGTCCTGGTTCGGAGCTGCAGGCCAAAAGGGCAGGCTTTTCCATGTGGGGTTTGTGAGGTTTTTTTTCCCCCTGTGCCTATGTCTTCTATATCCTCCTCCCATACTATAAAGAATAACTAGATGGAGTAAGTAACTGGTGACATTAAACTTATATGTATATCTGTGGTTGTTTCTCTGTGTTCAACTCTATGTTGGATTGGCACCTGGCCAGATGTACATTGCCCTTCACCCAATGTGCCTCCAAGGCCTACAAACCTACTTAGATTACGAAGGTAGTGAATATAAGGTCAAAAGGTTGAAAAACTTTGACTCTCTAAAGTACCACTGAGCTGAAGCAGCCTGTTTACCAAACTTTTTCTCACTCAGAGTATGACGTTTCACGTGTCACATGTGACACAGATTGTTTGTATAGTAAATAAAACACATTGGAAGTTGTGTACAGAGTGCCCACACTTGCAAGTCATTCTGTTGAACTACCAGTTTGTACACTAAACTGCATTGACGTCAAAAAATGTGCTGTGCTAAGTGGGAACAACATCACTGAATTGTAAATTCTAAGACTGGCAGCTACTGGGTGACGCACGGTAGCATTTCTTTTAAATTCCTAGTGGTTAGTTAAGAACCTCAGCAGTATCTTGTGGACCTGGGAGCATAAATGCCAATCTGTAACCCAATTAAACGCTCGGCTGCCCTCCTTCAAAGCCGTTATGATAGCTTATTGCTGAGGGGAACAGACAGGGAAAGTAGAGCAACTCAAGTGTGTCTATGTTTTGGAGAGGATGTTTGTGGAAGTAGAAATATACAGAAACAGCAGTGATAGAACAAGTGTGTATGTGTGTCTGTCTGTGTTTGTGTGCATTCTCCAGCCTCAGCAGGACCAGAACTAGGGCTCATCAAACTTCAGAGAGCTCATCAGCAGGTAGCCTAACACACGTCTGGGCAGCAGGTTTAACCTAGAAAAGCATTATGTGGGACCGCCCCCCTTCTGCCTGTGTTTTACAGCTGAACTTCAAAACAAGGTAATATAATACTGTAGAGCACATAAAATTGTGAAATGCCCGAGGCAACGAGAGACTTATCTGTCGAACTTGGCATTGTAAATGAAACTTTGTAGCATAGGTGAGTAAAAGGCAACTTTTAATCCACCGTCAGACAGATGGTGTTCTCTTTCTGCTTGTCTCTCTAGTTCTCAATGGGAGGTGTTTAACACAGAGCCCCACCATTATCGTGCCCTTCATTCAGTGCATGGCTGTGCTTCACTGGCTGCCTATAGGGAGCTGCTTTGGAGGAATGCACTGACTTCATCTGCCAGCCGGAAGAATTCCTGCTTTCCTTAACAAAGCAATTGCGCCGCGCTAACACCCCCCTCCGCCGCTGACCTGGCTGCCCCCTGCACCACCATTGCTTCTCTGCTGTTTAGGTGCCAAACACAAGCTCTGCTGGGGAGCAACAGCCTATCTGATGTGGCAACAACATCACATAGAACAGCTCAACATGACACTGCATACGGGGGAGTGACGGCGTAGAGATTGAAACCGTAGAATGAGATCACAGGAAACAAGCGGGAGATAGCGACAGATGATCACATGTGGGAATGATTCCTTCACGCGAGCCCATCGAGGTGATTTCATCCGGAAGGAAACTTGATCTATAAAAGGAGTGCTCAACACAATATTACACCATAGGTTGGATGTCAATATTGTTCTTCAAGACAGCACAGAATGTGCTATGTTGCAATACATAATTAAGACTAACCGGTTGAGTCACTGAGCGATTAGGTACTCATTTATTTTAGCTGTAAGGCTTTAAAAAAAAAATACAGTAAGAATCATTTTAAAGTTTGCAGCCTTGTTTCTGGGAATGCTGTCCTGAGCCAAACTTTAATCCACACAACAACATTTTCTTGCTTCAGAGTAACCTTCTGTGAGTTTTACAAGGATCCATAAAAACTTGAACTCTTGACATTTTTGTTAAATAGAGGTTAAATAGTCTGCATGCGAAGGGAAACTCGGGCCATCCACACTGCATATGAATCCCTACAAGTTTGTACCTACAGTACCCAAATCTAAAAGTTTCCACATCCTCCTAAGATGTCTCTGTACCGTAACAATCACATTAGAGGAGAACACAAACACATAAACATCTCCCAGCTACAAATGTCACTCTCCCATGATGCTTAGCTCTTCTACCTCCTGGCTGCTGAAATGTGATAATCTGCACTAACAGGAAACAAACAGACCTGTGAGTCTCAGGTTGCTGTCTATTCTTTTTGGTCACAGGCACAACAGTGAGAACCAGACATCCGCCTGACCCAGGTCGTTTTCTCAGCACAGCTCCGGAGTCCCGTGTCAATTCTCAAAGGAGCACAGATGGGAGGAGGGCACCTTTACACTGTTTGTGAAATACAGTCTGTATAAAATGAAAACAGGCTCTACACAGCAATGACTGAACCGGACATAATGTTCAGAATGAGCTTTTACCAAAACAAATTTCTATTTCAGAATGTTAAAGAGTCAGCATGCAGATGGTAAAAAAATAAAAAACAAGCTGCAAACTGCTTTGCACATGTTAGAAAGCACTAAGTGCACATGCCTTTTCTAATGCAAACCAGCAAAGTAAACAAAAACTCATAAGTGCAACCACATGACAACAAACAACATAACCCCAATGTGCACAAGAGGATCAAACACATCCAAACGAGGATTGCCAATGCAACTGTGCATTAAATAGTATCGAAACTAATTGAATTACATTCAGAAGGAAATAGGAAAAAATATAATTATAACATTTGGAATCCAAGGTTGCACAGACAGATACTGCCTGCAGGAGAATCAACTGTGGACACCTGTCAGGAACCCGACACATTTCCTGTTGGCCCGAGGGATGTTCTGGCCTCGAAGAGTCAATTATACCCGCAATAAAGTAACATGGAAGAGTTAGTTGGTGTCTAGACAGATAGTTTGAGCAGCACATTTAGTAGAGCAGTAGAAAGTGTGAGTCCTCATCTTGATAAAGTAGGCGTTCCTGAAAAGTTGCTTTCTTGACAGGTCAAGAGTGGATGAGGCAAAGACAGAATTTAAGGTGAAAATCATGGCGCTCCAACACTTTGTTTATGGAGAATCTTTTAAGTATTTTTGAAAAGAGTTTCAGCTAAACCCCCCATTTCTCGCTTTGGATGAAACCCAGAAAATGAACAATAACTCAAAAGGTAATCAGCAAAACTGAAGCAATCAAATACATGTCCATAACCCAAAAAAAGCCACATTTGACAAGCTTGTCTGCTGAAGTGAACAAAGAAACCAGACTAGTCATACTGTATGATGAAAGGGGGAGAAAGACAGAGTCAACAAATGAGAAAAGAAAAAATAAATTTGACAGATGAAAAGGGGAAAGACTGGTAGAGAGAAGAACAGTGATTGGAGACAGGTGCCATTCCCTCTCACCTCTCTGATCATCACTCGCCCATCTAGCTAAACCACTTTGCGTCTTTCATCAGCCTGTCTGTGCCTCTGCACTGTCTCCCGTCAATAACAGCCTCGCTGCTCCTCTGTGATTTGACTGGAGGCAGAAGTGGTTAGCGTCAGAGCCCTGGAGCCACACGACGCAGAGCATCCAAGTGCCACTCCTTGAGAGCACCGGAGCTGAACTGATGGGCCTTTTTGGACAAGCTGGGCATCAAGAAGCGTACTCAATGACGGAAAGTGACACCTGAGGTTTGAAAGTTTACTGATTCTTCCTTATTGGTTGTGATGTAGGTCCACACCCACTTCCGAACTACTTTCATATTTGTTTTATCATACATCCAAAAAGTGCATACATTCATGCGCGTGGAATCATGCATTCGGGCAGTCACACCCTGAACCCTCAATTTCCTTTCCAAAGTTCTGAACAGTAAGTTTGTCTTAGTCATAAATAATATTGGGAAATAAAAGCTTCTAACGAAATTCCCCAAAAGTTTTTGTTTTTTTTAAATACTCAGTTTACTGAGTATTTAACTCAGTCCTGGAGGCTATGTGAGGAGCAGCCTCACTGGGTGTGTGACGTGTATTTGTGTGCGAGAGAAGTACACAACACTGGGTGTCTACTGGTTGGGTCAAAGGTTGGGCAAGCACGTACAAGCTTGAATGTGTGTGTGTCTGACGTGCCATTTGAGCCTATCTTTACGAGAGGTTGTTTCAGCTCAGAGCAATTATCCTGCTATCTCTACAGCAACAGAAGTCTGAAGGACAATGACACGATTAAAGGGCAAAGTGAACATCACATACAGCCTCAGACCTCCGCCACAGATGGGCACACCAACACGAGTGTAGACAAACCGTTATATCCACGTACATATCGATATCTGTAGAGAAAATGAGGCTGATTTTAAGCGTTACATAATAGGACAAACAGTACTGTTAAAGACAAAGGATGGTGCGGAGAGAAGCTGTGCCCTCTGTGCCACGCTGCTCCAGGTTGGCAGTGACAAATGCTCAAAGAGCCAGGAACATGCTGGCACTGAGCAGCCTGGTCTCATCTGTACTGCAGAGACACTATTGTTGTTCTGCTTCGACACTCAGCAAGACAGTGTTGCCTCTTTTGTGGCTTCTGGCGTCATCGCCGAGTCGTCCGCCACGCAGTTCTAACTGCCATTCTGTTGTGTCCACATGTTACCACCGATAAAACTAATAAAAGAGAAAACAGATAGTTTCTTTTGTTGGGCCTCGCAGAGTGCTTTGCATTCTTTGCTCCACCCCCTCCTCCTTCGTCTTCCAGTGTCTCATTCTACCGAGTAAGCACAGTTTTCAAAGACCAATGAGGCCAACAACAAAGAGTGAGCACTGTGACAGGTCAGTAGTTAGCAAAAGAACAGCTTAATTAGTATCTATTATGGTCTAAAACTGTCAGTTTGCTTCTGCAATTTGAAAAGCAAAAACCTTGTGATCAGTCATTTGGATAGTTATTCTTCGTCTTCATACAGCAGATGGATCAGAAGAGCTGTTACACAGATAAAATCACAGAGAAAATACAGTACCTGGATCATACTATGATCTGAAAGTGTCATTGATTTGGGAGAAGTTATATAGTGCTATTGCACTCTTCCACACTTTCTGCAGTTGTACAGTTCTCAAGTTCCTGCACCTCCAGTGCTTTTGTAATACCTCCTTTCCTACCATGAGAGACTTTTCATAAAGTGTTTCTCAACTTAATAGAATCTCATTTCAAAACATTGCATCGCTTCCCAAACGTGAAAAAAAAAAAACTGCCTCAAGGATTAAATTGTGCTAATTCCTGTATAAAACATCTGTGCAACCTAGGACTGCCCGGGTCCTCGGGCACATTCACAAAAACATTTCTGGAGATGCTTTACATTGCATTATTGCTCTGACAGGCCTAGTCTCGCTTTATGATTGCATCTCTGACAGATCATCTTCCAAATCTGTCATAAAAAAAAAAAAAAAAAAAAAAAACGCAAGGTTTTCTTCAAGAGCCACAGCTAGCTCTCCAAACATCATAACTCTCAAGTGAGAGCCATCATGATCAGAGCAGCAGTGCCTGCAGTCAGACAGCAGGGAGTCGTCCACAGGGCATGAAAGGAAACGTCTCAGAGTTTCTATTGGACATTAAAAGTTAATAACTTCTAGTTTGTCTAGAAGGTGCTAACAAAGCTTGAAACACACGTTTTCTCTTTATGACAGAACTTTTGCTAATCGACATCGACAATGAATCCCAGTGGTGTGTTTAATATCACTTTTTCTTTTTTTTTTTCATTTGCATGTCAGCAAGTTAAGATTTCTATGTAAAAAAAAGTGGATTTTAAAATGACACTGAAGCTTTTTCCCACGCAGCAGAGGACGGGAAGTAGCGGGCTCTACCAATCCGCCGCTTGGTAATTAGACTGAATGGTTGCCTCGTTCTCCATTAACGCAGTTTCATGAAACGCCTCTACACAGCAGATGAATAATGTATCTTTTTACAGCACATTAATTCGGCAAATATTTCTTGGAACAAAGTCCAAGCGCTTGTTACCGAACAGCTCTTTGAAAATGTCCCTATCCGCCTGTGTCTCTCCTACATTGACATGCTAATGACTCAGCACTAAGGAATCACAAACAGCACTAATAAGCTTTACTCGTCATACTTGCATACAGGGATCTGTCGCTGCAGCCTTCAGCCTTCTCAATTATAATGATTGGCTCATCCAAGTGTGAAATCTCAATGAGAGTGGTTCAGCGGTTCATTAATGCAGACGAGCACCTTTGCCTCCAAATCAAGGTCAAATATGGGCCGACAAAAATCATTGTGCCTATCAAAAACATGCAAGCTCATAATCTTATCTGCAACACGCGTGCACCAATTTCCTTTTTAACTGTTTGATGTCATATGGTAGTAACTGCACATAACTGAATATACAAGTGTTTTGAAAAAGTTGAAAAAGGGGACAACAAAAACTGGATCAAATTGGGGTATCAATCCATCATTTATCCATCTTCTATATTGTCTAGTCCAATTTACCGTGGCGGGGTAGTAGCAGATGCCATTCCCTCAAAGGGCAAACACAGAGTGACATGCAAAGAAACATATGTGCTGTAGTTAACTTCAGAGCATTATGATATGCATGTCTCTGGATAGTACAAAAAAGAACAGGGATATCATGCAAGCTCCACAAAGAAATGCCTCTAAGCCCAAAATCAAAACAAGATATTCTCACCATGCTGCAAGAGTGCCAACCACTTCCCTGGTAAAATATCTCACACTTAATCATGGTGATGAGAACCAGGTTATAAACATAACTGGACAACGACAGGGTGTTTTTCAGGGGTAAAGATGACAAACATTGAATAAAGACAGCTTCATGCACAACTGCTAGTTGTACCTCTACAGTGTAGAGAAAAAAAAACCCATTTCATTAATTAAACATGAATATACTGCAGCCTTTTTTGGACACAAACTCACTTAAAATGTGGAAGTCAGTTAAAAAGTGTCCTCTGAACCAAAGTGTCCTCTGAACCAAAAAGCGAAATGCCTATGAGATATAAGATACTAATGAACTTTATTTCAATGGCACCTATCAATAACAGTGTTACAAATAGCTCCACAGAATAAAGTGATCAAACTCTTATTCAATAAACACAGATGCTCTGACTTCCAGCTTTAACAGGAGCGGGTCCATTCTGCTTGTGATAAACACACATTTTTAAAGCCACCATGTGTGATGATGTGGAGGACCATTCACACACCTGACATGACTCCGCCATCTGGGTATGCATCATTTATGCTGCGTGACCTATAATATATACATGTTTTGAGGCAATAAAATGGGTTTTTCAAGAAGATTTTACAGGGTGATGTCAAATGGCACTTTGTATGATAACCTCTATGATAACGCCCAAGTGTAAATGAAAATGGATGTCACTTTTGTTGTGTTTTCACCACTTCACTAATCTGAAAGCACTTCACACAGTCAGTCACAATAAACCATTCATGCACATACACTCACACAGCATGCGAGCTACAGGCTCACCATTGCAAGCAACTTGTCATCCAACATCTTGCCTAAGGACACGGTGACCGGTAGAGATGCGAATCGAAAAACCTGACTTGGGATTGGAAGTCAACCCCACACTACTAACCACTCTAGAAAGAGTTCAGGAGCTAAATCTTACGGCCTCTAGTCCAGATTTATTACCTATCAAAAACGATTTACTCAGTACAAAATAAAAACCACAAGCGAGGAGACGTCCACATTGTTGAGCAGCTGACGTCCTAAATCAAGTAAGACTGAGAATTCTTTTAAAATATGACAAAACTTGTGTTTAAAAAAAAAAAGGTAGATGATTGCATCTTGTTTGAGTTGTCTTAACAAACAGTTTCTACATGGCACAATTGTTTTTGTATGAGTCTTTGAAGATGGGGAGTTTACAGTTTTGTAGGCAATCTGTATTATATTTTGAGCAAAATCCTAACTTTTATGGGACTGCCATTCAAATTGAGGATTGAGGCGAGGTTAAAAGTTTAAGAAAATTACGACATGTAGATCTGAAACAGGTAGTCACATGTCAAAGCTCACCTGTGGCTGTCAGTACCACTGTTGTGAAAGCATCACTTTAACTTTTAAACAGGCATTGGAGTGAAATCCCAGTCATTGTGAATGCTGAGACGTGCAAGCACAAAAGCGATGTCTGAAAACACATAGAAAGGCATTGTTTTCTTAGGCCGAGAGTCCAAAGCATTCATGCCCCACTTATGACGCGCATTGAAAGGCATGTGGTCACAATGGTTTATATTACCCTGGCCACAATAAAACATCACTATCTATTCATCGCGCAGAGTGAAAGATTTACTCATACCTGGCGTGGCAGTCATTATTTGCTCGCTCGCCCCAACCCCGGAAACTGAGCGGAGGTGAGGACATTGGAGACGAGGAGTTGGTTTGCGCTGACTCATGGATCCACCCACAGAGCCGGCAGCTAATGGTGAGAATAATAATAAAGGACTACACAGTGCCGGTGGAGGGCCGGGCAGAGCCTGGCTCCACTGGGAGCTCAGCTCAGGATGAGTGGTCTGGCTGCCTGCAGGCTGAGCCATGCGAGCATAAGAGTTTGCATAGCTGGGTGAACCGAGGAAGAAAAGCTCTCAGACTGCTGATGGGCACCCATGTGTAATTATACACTCCCAAACTGACTCAGCATTGCTTGATAGGGAAGGAGGACATCACTCTGTACCTGGTTTGACTCACTCATAGCACACAGATAGTTAACAAATCTTATAGGTACTGCAGATTTGCATTGTATAGATATATACAGGAAGAGCAAGATAATCAGGTAGCTTTCAGCTAAAATAATAAGTTACACGGGGGTGTAAGTATAGGCAGCAGACAGTCTGACTCGAAATAAATGATGATGCTCGATTTTGAATGAAACCGTAAATGTGAACCCACTAATTTAAAGAATGCTATTGACAGAGTACATAAGTGGAAAATTAGCTGCTGTAAAATGGCTGTTACACAAGAAAGAACCTGTAGTTACTATTTATTCTTCGGGTAAATGCGTGAGCGCTTCACTCTCACTTCACCTAAGCTTGCATGCATGTGTTATTGAGGAATCGGGAATGCCGTGGCGTCCCGTGTCACAGGTTTGAAGCCAGAGTCATTAGTAATTTAAAGGTCGCTTCCATGTCTGCTCATATCAATTATTCACATCTGCTTTTTTTTTTTTTTTTTTGCAACCCTAAATTCCTCAAGCGCATTACCAAATATGGCCTTGAATAAAACACAAGGAAACAGTTATCTGAGCCACAGCTGTGCAGTAAATCAAGGTCTCAGTCCTGCCTCCAAACATTTACACACTTGTCAATAATCTAATGTAAGCAACTGACTGCAATCGACTTCATATGAATATGGAATTCCTTTCACTGTAGGGACACTGAGGGAGGGCTGTTTTGTCAGTGACAGGGACTAGCGTTGGTCTTTCATCATACTTTATTCCATGCAATCTATGATGCAAGACACAGTTGCCAGTCCCTATTTGAGCTGAAGGGCATACTGTTATTAACATGATCTTGGAACCAAATGGTGACACAGTAAAGAATATGCCATACATAAAAATCTCAAAGACTGGCAATTACAGCATATACACATACATATAACCAGCCTGTCACATCATATGCTACAGTAATACACCAGAAATTTGATTTACATGAGGCAGTTATGAATCCAGGAGAAAGCAGGTGCACATTCCTATGCAGGGTTAAAACTCTTATATTACAACAAAAACACACGATATCAACCTGTCTGCTGGATGAATGTCTTTTCGGATGAAAGTGAGAAATTCCACCTAGTTTCCTCCCAAGACATCAATCTCAGGTCATGGACATTACACGGGCAGTTCACGAACACCTGCCATGGCTAATACAATCCAGTCCCTGCTGGTTTTGATTAGATTCGACTTTGAACCTGAAAAACTGGACTTGCTCACAATGACAATCATTTGAAAACCTACCACAAAGTTTGAGAGAAATCCGCCGGCTGTACAGATTCCCTTGTGACTCCAATGCTAAGGTCCTTCTGCTATGCAAAACATCTTTCCTCGCACCCTCCTGATATTTACCCAGGGAGTTCCAACATACCTGGCCCTTGGAGAGAGGGATCCAGGTAAACAGTGCCACAGAGTGACAGAGACTGAGTCACCTTCAGGTAATCTATCGCAGCAGGACCTTGTAAAATCTTGCTGCTGAGAGATAAGATCGGCCTTTTGGTTTCCATAAAGAAGAGCCATCACACAAAAATGCTCTTTCAGAGCAGAAACAAGGTCCTTGAGGGGTTGGAATAGACACGCGTTATTTACGATATGTCATTAAACAATGTTAAGATGTATGTACTTCCTGAACAAGATATTTCAAGTAAACGCTTCAAAAGTCAAACATAAGAGTAGACTGGAGACTTGAAAAGAGGTAATAGGCAAAAAATAGACTGAAAAAAAAATGGTATCTGGAGCAACTTAGGGAGTACAACAAAAAGGTGGTGAGGTAGAGTGCATCTGTTCCCACAGGAATCAGAGAGATAAGTTTATTTTTTTTTTACATCATTTTTCTCTAGAAGCCCAGCAAAGGTAGCGGATGACCAATATGAGCTATTACATTACAGCAGAATGAGGACTGAGACCTGTATTTGATTGAGGGGTGTGTAGCCTTTTAGAAAAAGGATCAACCTTTGGTAATGTTGATACAGTAGCAGGTACTATGCCAAGTATTGTCCTAAATGTTTCCATTCTAGTCTTGAGTCATCAGCCTTGGTATCAATATAGTTTTGTTTTTTTTATACTTTACTTGAAAGATATAATAGAGTTACATCTTGGTAGAGGAAAAAAAAATCTTCCAATAAAAAAATTATAGTGAACCTTGACATTTTAATAAACAATCTGAGTGAGTAAAGCAGTGTCTACATTCTGATACTAAGAATAGAAGAGCAGGAAAACAGATTTTCATATATGCAGAGCTGTACTATTGTATTTTTATCGCCAGCACTACATTTATCAACCAAAAATTACAAACAAAGCAAAGTGTAGACCGTTTGCATTAGATGTGGCTCACAGTATGCCTGATGGGTCTCTTAATACATCTGATTTACAGCTTGATGGGGAGATGTGGCTGTCACACATGACTCTCTTTACTTGTCATTCCTCCGCGAAGGAGTAACGATCACGTCTACCAAAGCCGTGTGTTTGGAAGATGTGTGGACAGTCACGATGAGTAAGGAAAAGGTAGCAGGCCAGAGGGCAGATTTATAGGCGAGTGTCCTCCTGGCCTCTCTGCCACTGAAACGATATATCTGTGTGAGGTGCCCCTTCATCTCCAGAGTGCTGGCTTCCACCACTCTCACACAAGATCACCAGGGTGATCTTTGGCATAGATACACAAACATATGAATACTGACAAAGGTGCAGCTAGAGTTTCCATATGAGAGCCCGGGGAGGGCTTCAGAAGGCGGGTGAGAAAGCATGATGAAGGAGAAGCTGGAACAGACCTCACAAAAGCAAGCGTCCGTTAAAAAGAGCAAACATTCAATAGCGCAGACAAAAACTCATGTCTGAGATGTATCGGATAGAAAAAGACCAAACAAAAACTGGAGGAGTTCATGTTCTACATTTGAGGAAGACCCAGGTTGTTGTTGTTGTTGTTTTTTCACAGACAAGGGAACTAAGTAAATTAACATTTTGGAGCAGGGCCCCAAGCGGAGTCGAACATTGCATCTAAAACCGCAAAGAAAAGGGTAATCTGACACTGAATTTAAAGCTTATCTTGATGCCTCTGTGGGTGGGAAAAAAATGCCCACTCTGCTCTCTTTGTCCCTGGGTTATGTATAGCACAGCAGAAGGTGCACAAGTTACAGTTTGTGCCTGTAAACTCACAAGGCCAGTGTGGAAATTTCACTGAAACTAAAGACCCACCTTATTTTGTTCATTTTCAACGAGCTTTACAAACCCTACAAAAAAAAAAAGCATTAAACCACAGCAGCAACTAAAGGACCATCTGAAATGTTTCCCTATTTTTCACATTTTGCTGCTCATCAACAGCGAACATTGACGCATGAGCAACATTTACTTGATTCAAACACATTTCCGTCCGATGACAGTTCTGCTATCAAGCTTCTCAACGGCTCTGTCAGATTCACCTGCCGCTCTCCATTCTGTTGATTTAGTATCTCCGAGCCCCCAAGGCAGACATTTTCTCTTTCTTTCTGGCATCTTGACCCCCTCTTTCTGGCCCTGCCTAGGTCCCTTGGCCGAGGCACCATGTAATTTACTGCCAAGAGAGCTTCGTGAGCAGAGTCAACACAGCATGGCTGGTTAAGCAAGGGAGCAACCTGCTGCACACACACACGTGCACGCGCGCGCGCGCGCACACACACACACACACACACACACACACACACACACACACACACACACACACACACACACACACACACACACACACACACACACACACACACACACACACACACACACACACACACACACACACACACACACACACACACAGATATCCATAAACGCGCACATGTGCAGTCACGTGACCATCCCAGGGGTGCAGAGATGTTTACCAAGCTGGAATCAGTACATGTAGAGCTGAGAATTATGAACAGGCAGACAAACAAAGACATCCATCGCCCCAGCAACAAAACCTGCCGCTGGTTTCAAAACGTTACAAACACCAAATCTGACACTGACGGGTTGATGAGGTCGCACGCCAAAGCACGTTTGAAGAGTACAGGATTTCACCTTGACAGAACGTGACAGATTTCACTCGAGTGAACTTCACAGTCAGCTGGACTTACTCTGGAATGTATCCTTAGGTGGATCAAACTCTGCAAGAGACCTCTGACCTTCACATGCTGCATGAATAAAGAGAGATTCAGGCTAAGGACATCTATGCCGCTCAGTGACCTCAAACTATTTGAACAGCATTCCTGAATAAGGAAGACTGAAGACAAAAGCAGGTGCAAGGGTGAACAAACCATTCCTTTAGGGATCTTTCAAACTTCCAGTTGCAATCAAATGACTTACACCCTGTTTACTGTTGATTCTTTTTCAATTTAAAAAAAAATATATATATATCTCTTTCAGGTGCTATTCAAAAGGTTTTTTTTTTTTTAAAGATCTATGAAAAAACAAAAACCCCAGAAAAGCAGAAAAAAAAAATCCTTTCCCAAATCCCCTCCTTCCTCTCTGTAATTATAGCCTCTCAGCTGACAAACTGCAGGTCTGCTGTGTTTGTCTTTGCCTCCTTGGATAAAACAGGTGAGGAAAAGCCTGTGTATGCTGGGCTAGATGCCAGTTTCTTACTGGGTTTGCTAGCCAAGTACATATTACCCTTCCTGGTACGACAAGAACACTGAAGGAGATCCTCGGAAAGAACAGTCCTCCTTTAATAAAGTGCGCTGTCAAGAAATTTCATGAGTAGAAGAGTATTTCCATTGCATCAGTGAGAACTTGTAACCTTGTAGAGTTTGATACAGCATCCTACGCAAGAACAACAGAACGTTCTCCTTTCTGAGATCCTGCAGGGAAAAGTTTGTCACCGTAAACTTCGACAGAATTATTTATTCATTGGAGTACAGATGACTTGATAAATGGAAAACTGGGTTGACTTTGGATTGGGAAGTGGGGTGCGAGGGAGGATGAGGGAACAGGGTGTGAGAGATGTGGCTGTGATGCAAGGAGGACTGGATCAATCTTTTATCACTGCAGTGTGCTTTCATCCCTAATGGATCCGACATGAGCAGAGCACAGCAGTACCTTCCGTCACATTGCACAGCCAAGGGAAGGACGCGCGGAAAGTGTGAGGGGGAGCGGGAGAGCCAGAGAGAGCAACACGTGAGAAATAAAGACAGCTCGCAAAGTGTGAGAGAGATGCTCAAAGCACCTCCCTCAAAATAAGCACAGCCCTAAACATGCAAAAGTATTATTTCACCAACATGCTGTCATGGAGTTTCCAATTACCTCTGGCCTGCAGTGCATCAGCAGGACTATGGAAAAAGGGCCGATAAGAGCAGCGAGAAATTAAGTCACTTCCCAGCAAGAGAGATGACTTAGAAAGTTCCCATCAAGAGTCCCAAGAGGGATCTTGCTGTGCACGGCCACACTTGCCTTCCTTGCCAAAACAAGCTGGGTGATAGACAGACAGACACACTGACAGACCGACATCAGAATATTCAAGAAGAGGATAAGAGTCCATCTGTGTATTCGAGCAGTGAAAGAGCAGTAAAACTAAAATAGCAGAGAACAATGCACACAACCACTCTCAGAGGGGGCTCTGCTCTCTCCATGCTAAACAGGCTCATTCGTGTGACAGAAAATAAAAAAGGGAGACACCGAGGGAAGGAGAGAGAAAAGAAGCGGTAACTAACGTCGGAAGTATTATAAGGCATCTCGGCTACGAGCAGTGACTGGGTTTCACTTCAGATGGAATACAAACCAATCAGCCATAACATTCCAACCACTGACAGGTGAAGGAATTAGCTAAATTCCTAGATAACATGGCACTTGTTAATGACTAGAATATCTTAGGTAGCAGGTGAACATTTCGGGAAGCATAGGGATTTAAGGAAGGTCTGACAAAAGCCAAGATGGGTATGGATTGAGTCAGAAAAATCTCCAAAACTGCAGCTTTTGTGGGGTATTTGTGGTCTGCACTCGTCACAATCTATTAAAAGTAGCCAAAGAAAACGAAACCGGCAACAGAGTCATGAGCAGCTGGGGCTCATTCATGCACATGGATATTAAAGGCTGGTCTGTGTGCTCTGATCCAATCAGATGAGCAACTGGAGCTCAAATGGAGCAGAGAGTGGAGTAGAATGCTGTAGAATATACAACACATTGCAGTTTGTGGAATATTAGGGCGCAAAAGGAGGAGACCTACACAATGATGTGCAGGTGGTCATAATGTCACAACCGATCAGTGTACATAGTGACTGGATATTAAGAAATATAATACACCACTACTTCTCTGTTCTGTACGTCAATAAACTCATGCAAATGGGGAATTTCTTTTACACACTGGACTTGGTAGTGGATTTAGCTGGCGGTGTTTGTATTTAGTGTCAGCACTTCAAAGGTCGAAGTGATCAAAGGTCAGCTGGGACTTTATCGTTTGAATGAAGGTTACCTACTGTGGATACACCTGATTACCCAGGAATATTTTGAATAGAAGTTTCAGTTTTTCATGATCAATAACATCTTGCTTGAAAAGGGCACCAAGATAAAATCATAGCAGATGCTGAGCAGTGTCAACCGAAGATCGCAAGAGTTACCCGAGCACAGGTGTGCATACACAGAGCGTGCAACAATGGCAAGCATGTTAGTGAGTCAGTGAAAATAAGAAAAGCGGCACTAGACGGATTTTTCATTCGCTGACCGTGATTGAAAATGGTTAACTTGACTGAAGGTGGTTGTCTGTCTGAAGATCAATATGAAAGAAAATTGCTGCCAAAATATCTGTGGTGAAAGATACAAAGCAAAGACTCAAGCACTTCACGTTGACCTTGACTGTCTGACAGTAATGAAAATGAAAACCTTTTGCTCCAAAAACTTACACAAGAGAAACAACTATATACAGCCATATTATGAGTGAATTCTGGTATTACTATCAAACGGCATAGCAGTAAATCCAATCAACGTTGCTGCTAATTGCATTTGCAGTAATCAAATAAAAAAAGGTTTTTTTAATGACTTTAGTGTGTTTTAATAGCTTGTAACTAATGTAACAGCAAAACATTATTACAAACAGGCTCACCAGTATTGAAGTGGTCCGTGTTACAGCGCAACTAAAAAAAGATAAAAAGTAATTAGGCGAACTGGAATGTAAAAGAAATAAAACAGGAAAATTGGGCCCAACGGGAAGAACAGTGGTTTATGTTGTTTGTTTCTCTGCAGCGATCTATTCAGCAGACACAACCTCTCTGAAAACAAATGAACTAAGTGAAATACACAAAAATAACACATATGGTATAGCTGTGCGACTCCCACAGTCAGGAGAAAATAATCACTTCCAGGGATGCAGGGTTTCCAATCGATGGACCTGATTGGATCACAAATACTGCCTGCTAATGAGCTCCACAGTCTGACACCTTCCACACTGGGAATTTTTAAATAAGATCCTGGCCATGCATAAAGATGCGTCGGTGTTTAAATAAGTTGGCTTCGAGTGATTTGGTGCATTAGATTTGCATGGTGTTGGTGTTTAACATGAGTAGCACGTTAACAGTTAAATGCAGTGGGAACACAAAGTGAGCTGGCTGAACTCTGCCCATGTCCTCCATAAATTAATCTTTAATCCTACAGTGGTAAAAGGAGCAGCCAGTGTGACAGCAGACCTGTGTCAGAGATAGCCTCCACTTTGCTCAGAGTTCTCACACAGCAAATGTTTGCACAAAAAAAACCCAGCACATGGACCATGGCTCCCTGACTCACACAGAAACAACTCAAAATATTAAAAAGTAATAAGACTTTAAAAAAAACAAAAAGCACTAGGAGTTCAGGGTTTGAGGTTCACTCAAACAGGTTTGATCCCTTTTGTCTTCTTTATTACTTAGGTGGTGGGTCTAGTATCAACAGGTACATGTAAAGACATGGTTTAACTCTGCAAAGACATCACACAACATTGCCTTTGTTTGCCTCCCACATTTCAAGAAAAACTACACAATAGACAATATATAAAATAATGGACTTCAATTCTAACAGCAATGCCACAGAGAGACTGCTTGACTTTAGAAAAACTTTCTGACACTGACATTTCCAAAGACAAGGACACATTCAAACAATATCTTAGAGAGGTGCTTATACTCACAGAGAGCCAGAGAGAGGATCCTTTCCTTCTCTTGAATTATTTAAAGTTCCTCCGTTTCTTTAATTCTCTCCTTCCCTGTGCCTCACACGGGGAGATCCTCTACTAGCTGGTGGTGTGGCTGGTGTGCGAGGCAGCGAATGGGTGCGTGTGAGAGGCGTGCGAGTCCAGCGGAGGTCGGAAGCAGTCAGACGTGATCGCGGAGAGATTTAAAGGATGTCGCGTCTTCTCCTCCGCGCTGTCCGGCTGCTTTTCCGTCGCTGGCTGCCTCAGGAATGCACTTCTACTGGGTGTCCTCAACCCAGCCAAGATCTGAGAGAGCGCTCGAGTTCTCTCTCTCTCTCTCTCTCTCTCTCTCTCTCTCTACACCCCTCCTTTCTCTCTGTTTCTCACCCACACAGAAACACACCCTCTCCTCTCTCACTCTCTTTCTCCCCACCCTTCCTCGCTGTGCTGACAGATCTGAAACCTCCCCCTCTCCAGGTAGTTGAAAGACTTCGCTGTCATCTCTTAGTGTCAGTTTTCTGTTACTCTGTTTTAAGTTGTACACTTCCCAGCGAGAAGTGTTGCTTCTTAGAAAACACAACAGATAAGAACAGTAGAAACTCAAATATTTTTGCATAGATACATAACTTTCTCTTTCCAATATTTGTCTGTTCAATAACCCCGAGGCATTAGACTTTCATGCGCCGGCCTCGAGTTGCACCAACAGCTGATTAAACAAATGAGCCTGTCAGGTGATGTTCCCTTCCTTTTCCTGGAATGAGGTCATAGCCCAACAAACCAGGTAAAACACGGTGTGCTGGAGCTGGACAACGCCCTGTAGGATAATCAATGACGAAAGCAAGACGAAACCTGAACATTACAAATGACCACTCAAATCCAGGCTGCCTACGAAACAGACGTCCTATAAATAACAAAACAATGAGCTAAAAAAGAAAAAAAAAAACTTTTCAACATTCATATAATCATAATGCCACCATTCTGAACTCCTGCCTTCTTCTTCCCAGCCTCCTCTCAAACAAACACACACAGAGTAAAGACAAGCGTGACCAATGGTCCAGGCAGCATGTGAGGACGCCCCTCAGCATGAGCCAGCACCCCCTCCCCGACCCCACCACCCCCCCTCCAATAATGTCTTTATCCCCACATCTCTTATTCTAGAATTCATCCCATTATAGAACTTTTTTTTCTTCTTCACTACCCTACATCATACCAGGCAGGCCACAGAAGCTGAACATGATCACAAACAGGCGTGCAAAAAAAGCAGAGCAACATGAGCTCGACCAGCCGTTAAGTTATCCCAAGTAACAATAATGTGTAATGAGCATACATTAAAAGCTCTAAGTGGAATACAGGCCTTCATCTCGTGGGAAAACAAACAATTATAAAGCTTTTAGAAGGTACAGATAAGTTGAATTAAGTCATTACAATGTTTGTTAACTATTAATCATAGCTCAGCCAGCATTGGAGTTTTAGAAGCATCGCTGAAGCCAGTATCTCACACATATGCATATATATTTTAATTAAAAAAACACACACACACACACACACAAACTTGTTTATGCATTTGTGAAGAATGAAAAAAAAATTGAAGAAGTATTACTGATTTGGATGGTTTCTATGGTAATAGATTGCACTTTCAGTCGTGAGCATTGATTCACTCAATTGCAAAATACAATCAATAATACAATAACACCATGAATGACATCACACGCAAACAAAAGTATTCAAATCAAGGATTTGTGTGCATTATGCTCCGTTTATGCATGTATAATCTGCTGGAAATGGGGCCATATACATTGGCTTGCCTTCACTATTGGAGTCCCTGGATGGAGCAGTGATCCCCCACAAATACAAATCTAAATGAGGAAGTAGTGAAATATATCTGAACATTACAGCAAACAAATATGAACTTGGGCACAAAGTCAAAGCTGTAGAAAAAAGAAGAGCAAAAGAAGAGATTCAGAAAAGATTGAAAGACCTTAGAAGGTTTTCGGTACAAAAAAGAATATTTTTAAATACAGTCTGCAGATAAAAGTCGTGTCAAGCAGCTGAGGAAACGCCTCCTACTTCAAACACAGTAGCCTCTCTGCTAATGGGTAGAGGTGACTTGCACCTCCTTTCCAAACACAACAAAAACAACTGCATTCATCAACGGCACAAAGTTGAAAATCAAAATATCATTGACAAGTATGACAACCTTCAAAAGGGATTTTTTTCTCTTCATTATTCTTCCTTCATCTTTTTCAAGAAGAAACCCAAACAAAATGTTTTAGAGACGGACAGCACCATCTTCATCCTTGAATTTACTCTGCTTCTGTTTCACCTCTGATTATATTGTGGACAAGCCATTAAGGGCATGCAGTCACAGTGCCTAATAACTACTGAACATGTTATAAAGCAGATGTTCCAAAACGAGATGTCTGGGAATAATGGTGCCAATTCTCATTGAGTAAATCAACCGAACAAGATGAAGAATGCTGCAGATCTTATGCAAGCTGAGTCACCGAGGCCCACCGAGAGTCGGTTCACATCCATGTGAACTGTTTCACTGTTCTCTCTGCAAATAAAAGCTTTTGGCACTTCTCCGAGTTGTGTTTTCAGACAAATCACTTAAACCCAACACTTGAATAAAAGTGGGGGAAAGCCTCCTGAGACATCGCTTACGTATCAAAGAGCCACAGTGAGAAAAGGTGAAGATGCCATGAAGGAGAGATCATTTAAAAGCAGTAGCAATGTAACTACACTTTACAGTCCTGAGAGGTTACTACCCTTAGTGGATCATATGTTCGTCCATCCTGAGACCCACATCAGGTCCATTTATGGGGCTTTTGGTGTTTTCTATTGTGGTTTGGAAGATTATCAGCCTAAAGCCTCCCTGCCTTAGTGGACACCTTCCAGGCATTCCTCAGGGCACCTCCCACTGCTGTGCCCCCCTATTCCCAACCCTCCCCTGTCAAACAACACATATCATCCCTCTTCTATCCGTGACTCAAACATTCCTGCCGCCCTCCCCTTCCCCCATTTACCCTCCCATCTCCTCCTCCGACCCTCCCTGTGCATTCAGTAAAGACGCTAAAGAAAACAAAGATGAATCCTAAAAGGCTTTGAAACCACTTCTTCATCATGTATCCCTATTAGAAGTTCACTACGCTCCTTAATCTACACAGCTTCTCAGCTGCTTTCAATCACCAGCTACGACTAAGTTAATACTTCAACAAGTGAGTCTGTAAATCTGTCTAAAGAGTGGTGAGGCAGCCATAACACAGCCCACAGGGGACAAGAAGATGGCTCTGAAACTGAGAAAAGGACTGGTTCGGTCTGGCAGCAGCTCAGTTGGTCCGGTGGAGGGGAGCAGAGTGAGGGGAATACATGCTGATCGTGTCTTTGTTGGCCATTATTCACCAAGAATGAATAGCATTAAGTTGCAGCGAGGCCTTGCTCGTTTCCATCTTCCCTGTTGAAACCCCCACTACTTCTCTCTGTTTATATAGCCTCTCACCAAAACCACCCTTCAACAGGTGGCCAACAGGTCCGTTTACAACCAAAACCTGGACGATGGATAGCAGGAGAACATACTACAACAGCCCCATTTTTAGAAGTTTTAAAATCATGAACTTTTGTTGACACCGGTTTTCATTTTCATGGGAAGCAACACAAGGTAGTAATGCTGTTTGTGTCAAACGTGCCTAAGTATAGCAATGCTGCCTCATTATGGTCAGACATATGCTGTTGCTCCAGTAGTAGAGCCATGTCTTGTGTATCATTATGACAGGCAGTAAGGCTTTTGCCAGTGAATGTAATTGCCCCGTTGAAATATAAATATAGAACATGTCACATCGGGAGCAGACAAAAGGCTTGTTTTGGTTTTTTTTATCCCAGAGACCTGACTCAGAAGATGATTCATGGTTTGAAAGCACATGTATGTCACTGTATCAACCCTTCCCAAATAACAATGGGCACATTGATAACGCACTGTCAAGGTGAATCAGAGGACGAAAAACGACAAGTGAGCACAAACGTAAAAAGAAAGGATAATATGGTCAATGGCAGCTATGCATATACACCGCTGCTATACAAACCGAGCTTTCCTCCAAAGACAGGAGAGGGAAAAAACCAGACATTCAAACATATCAAATAAAAAAGAGATACAAGCTTTTTTTCCCTCTCGCTGACTCTCTAAACCTTCTTTTCAAACCACTCTAACGAAACACAAGAGAGTTTCAGTTGCCTTCAGCAGCTTCCAAGTCGTCAGGACTTTGACGACACTCTGGCACCCTTTTTCCATCGTCTCGTCCTCTCCCTCTTTAATCAGAACCAGTCCTGACTGGTTCAACAACAATGCTACCTCTCAAGTGGCATCAAGTTGCATTTTTCTAAAAAAAAGATCATTTCAGAGGTGAATTAAAATTTTGGCTCGAGATCACAAAGCTGTGGCATTGTCTTCAGTAACTTTCAAGTTGTCATGTTTGAAGAACTTAATTAGTGTCTCAAAATGTCTTAGCACCTTCCTTCATCTTCATCTACCTCGGCCTTTTTACCCCTCCTGCTTCTATTATGTGAAGCCACTCTCTGTCTCTCGAGATAAAGCTGTACCATTAGTGTCACACTGTGCAGTTCTTATCAGTAAACACAGATACGCCACAACTAGCCTGAATGGTCTGAGGAGAAAGCCGTGACTGTCATGGGGACATTAACTCTTCACTCACACACAAAGTCGGACAGCTTGTTGATGACAGGCCTAGTAGGTGACGACTTTCATTTCTTCCTGTTTCTCTCCCATGCAATAAGCACGAGTGAGCCAGGGAACAAAAGAAAGCCAAAGTAATATCAACAAGATGGTTTTGACAGTGCCTCTCTCAGTTTCTCACCAAGTGGAACCCTGGTCAATGCAAACCATGTGCACAGAGAAAGTAAACAAAGGCAATGAAAATATTGGGCAGGCTGAGATATTGGCAAGAATGTGGGGGTTGAACTGGTAACTCAATGATGATCTCAGGAACGGCAGCGAAGTGGGGCACTGGATGGACCGAAAATCCAGGTTAGCGACGGGGGAACTAGCAGGTGGGGGGGGGCAGGTCAGAGGTCAGGAGGTAAACAAAAGGTTCATAAGCCTGTCAGAGGAAGACAGAGGCCCCCCGGACGCACTCACTGATGCCTAGACTGTCTGACTGCATCTTATTCCACGGGTTTATCGAGCTCCAGCTTGCTGGTTAAATCGCGTCGAGTCAAAACGTCTTTTTACCCATTTCTTCTCCAAACTCTCATCTTCAATTTTCTCCCCATTTATTTCTTAGCGTTGTTTACAATGCCAGCCTATCCAACTGAGAGTGCAGGGGACAGGACTGTCCAAACACCTGCAGTAACAACAGCATTTAAAAGCTTTCACTGCACAAGGCCTGTCATCTCTTTCCTGCTGTGCTTTTGCTGGATCAAAGGAACGCTGTAGCAGTGTTAGAGCAAGAAAGTCTTTTGTAGCTACAATGGTGCACTACAAGCACATGTACACACAGAATAATTTAATGCACGCATGCGCACAAGTGAAAGCACAATGACAGAGATGTATAATACATATGGAGCTCTCTAATCACACCATTTTAATAACAGACATTTTAGCTCGAACCCGGGGTGAATGCAAAACTGATTCACCCGGACCTCAAGTACGGACACTCAAAGACCTGTTGAATTTTAACGAGGCCGGTGAGACTGCCATCACCATCTTTATTCAGGTTGTGGAGCGTTTGAGTGCGTTCTGGAGTGGGCATGTGCGTGAGACTGAATTAATGACGTATGTGCGTCTGCCTGTTGGTGGATATGCCAGATTACTAATCAGTGCTTAGACAAAGGCCATATGTGTGCAAGTTTGCATCTCTGCCACATCTCCCTCACATATTCCCCTCGACGTCTGCGTAAAAGCCAATCAGCAGGAATGTTAGGACTGTCGGGTCAGCAGTGGTGACATCATGGCAGCCGGGCAGAGGCAACAATAAGGCCTCGGCACCAGTTTCCTCCTGGTTGCATCAGCAATGCAATACAAGTCTGTTTATGAATGACACCCACTACAGCCCGGCTTGCTACTTAATTCATGAGTTTTCAAACACTCAATAAAGTGCAGCAATTGATGTAATACACTAAAATGCCATATTTATGACAGTAGTTTTCATCCATATAACCTGGCTGTTGAGCCTGAAATCAAGCTTGAGGGGTTTGATGCGCACAATATTCACAATATCAATCTCATGCCTGATGAAAGAGTTTTGACAACATAAGTGCATCAGTGAAACTCCAGTCTTCACCTGGCTAAGGTGAGCTAAGGTCAAAAGCCTGACATGCATGGTTTGATGGCTTACAAAGAAACAAGAGTATAGCCTAAAGGCTATTCTCTTAAACTTATTGAAGAGGAGCATATGCAAGGAGGACTGGGCATCATTCTGTTTTTCTTATTCTTTGCATTTATTAGAGGTGACATTATGAATGAGCGTCGCTCTGAATCACTCGATAGAGTTGGTCGTTTTTCAATGTCAATATTGGTGGTTTGATGACCATGTCCGTGGAACTGTCCATGGGCAGGACACTAAAGTTTATCCCAAAAACCATTGCCATGTATTTGTAACTGTTTGCCTGTGTGTGTGTGTCAATGTGTGAAAAAGGATGGTTATAAGGGTTTAGCACTTTCAGCCTCACAGCAAGAATATCCAAGACTTAAAGCCAGGCTTGCTGGAATTTCTGAGGGGAGTTTGCATGTTCTCTGTGTTGTGTGCGTGAGTTTTTACAGGTTTCCTCTCACCCTACAAAAAACCCTGCAGTTAACAGTATTTAGTCTCTACAAATGACCCATTAGAGAAACCTGTACTAGGTGTACCCTGCCTTCACCCATTATCAACTGCGATGGGCTCCAGGTTTTCCCAACTATAAATGAGGTAAAATTATGTGGAAAAGATGAATGGATGGATATGTGTGTGTGTTTGTGTGCAAAAGAACAGTTGAAATGTTTACCACTCTCACATCACAGCAACGTCTCATTTAATTCTGGCTTCGAGACATTTCTGTGTGGCGTTTGGATGTCTCTTTAGGCGTGCTCTCACTCCCACAGCCCAAATCCATGAACAATAATTTATGTCTTTTAACTGCCTATAGACATGAATGTGTGCGATTGTCTTTGTTCGCCCAGCAATGAACTGTCCCTCCACCCAACCTGGTCTTCCATGTGTCTGCTGTCTTCATAAGGGTCAAGGGTCAACAGGCAGAAGTGTGCGTCTGTGTGTGTGTGTGTGTGTGTGTGTGTGTGTGTGTGTGTGTGTGTGTGTGTGTGTGTGTGTGTACACACAATCATATAGGTCATCAGATAAAGTGCACCTGATGGAGGGACAGCGAGCCAGTTTTCAGGGTTACCGCGGTAACCAAACACAGGAGCTACCACCTGGTTGGCCGAGCCCAAAACGGGGCACTCAGAGGGCAGCACTTCGAACAGGAAACCCTCCGCCAGAAAATCCTCTTAAAGTGGCCCAGTCCCCAAACACAACCTCTCATTGTGTCTGTGTCATGATGAGTGGCGCACGGCTCACGCACAGCTGTTGAATCTTTCATGGGAAAAGGCTGAGCCTACTGGAGAGCTCTAATTACAGATACAACTTTATGCAGTCTTTTCTGTTTCATCTGGACATGTATTTAATTATTTACTCCGGTAAAAGCCATACTAACCACAGTTGCTTTCATTCAATTACAGTCGTTGATGACTTTATATCAACATGCATCAAAATCCATTTTACAGTCTAAACCAGGGATGTAAGCTTAGTTTGTTGAGAGAACCGTAAAAATGTCATCCTCACTACCAGAGGGCCAAACTGTAATGAGCACTCCCCTTATAAGGATATTTGAGAATTATGGCAACAAACTTGATAAAAAAATTAATAAAAACTCTCTGTATGTCTCTAAATTACACCTCTCAAATTAACATGCATGTAATTGATAATCACAGAATATATTTAGCAATACAATAATCACAGAGCAGCTATTTTTGATATAAGATTCTTAAAGTTCTTTCAAATTACTTTCCTTCTAAATCGTGTGTAACAAACAAACTCATGACTTACCAAATTATAAAATGAATTGAAACAATTTGGTATTGTTATTTGAAGCGACAAGCTTGGCTTTTATAATAGAGAGAAGTTCTGATGTCTGCCATGTGGGCAGGAAAAAACAGGATCCGCTGTTTAGCTTGAAAACACAGCCAGTGGTTAAATAGTTACACTACTAACACGCTGACAAAACATTCATATAGCAAGCACATGTTCTTAATTACAGCAGTTGTATTGTGAGCACTAAGAAAAGACAACACAAGAACTAGAGTATACAGCCACACCCATTACTTACTTAAATAGCCTTGTTTTATTGAGAGCTGTCAGGGCATGATCTTAAAATACTGGTGAAGTAGCGTTTAGTTACTCTGTAAATCTGAACCGACCCTCATTTCAAACAGATTGATGATGGCTGAACTATATTATCTGAACTCTACATCGTGTTCAAATTCAGAGGTATATTGAACAATATAGTCAAGTACAAGTTACAATCTGCCGTGGAGCAATTAAGAATTAATTGAACACCTCTGCTTTACAGGATGAATGAACACAAACTCCACAAATTCACAACAAACAACAAATCTGCGCGTAAAGCCTTCCAGGAAGAGTGAAATCTGTTACGGCTGCAAAAAGGGGGAAGAACTGAAAAGTGGATGCATTTGAATACAATGTAGTCCCTGTGGGTATAATGGGTCAACGTCTGGATACTTTTTCTCCACATAGTGATTTCTCCGTCTGTGATTCCTGTAAGAGCATCATTGCTCAGTTTGGAGTCTATGTGGGGGACTAAGGGAAGTGACAAAGCACTTCTAATTTAAAAGGTGGCTGAGTCTAAATTTAAGTGTCCACAAGCTCGAAGTGTAATCTTCAAACAAGCTTCATTCAGAGAAACCACTGTGTGATGTCACCCAGTGTAACACTCATCTTTATATGCTTTTGACCTTAAGAGCTACGTAGCCTAAACTCTTTCCCAGACCATACACTTAAGTTAGTAGTAATTATACCATGTGGTAATAGTAATCTTAAAGGATACTTCTGAATGATTCATCTTCAGTTAATATCTCTTAATCATATAGTGCCACAGTGCTGAGTAAGTACTTTCTGTCACATGTCAAATTGTGTTAACAGTGATTAGCATAGTATTTAACTTTAAAAGCTCATGAAGGAGGTTCAGCTAATGGAGCGTCTTAGTAACATTTTCATGGTAATAACAATAAATAAAGCAACAATAAAGTGTGAATTTAACGGGAATCAAAAGACGACACGGCCATTTGGTTGACTCACCTCCTGCAGTCTAATGGCCTCTGTGACTGCCTGCCTGATGAAAAACGAGAAGAGGGAGAGGAGGAAGAGCGAGACAACCCTGTCCTGTCCCTGTCTGTGGGTGTTGTGCACACAGGCTACCTGATCTGCCACAGCCTGTGAGTGAAGAGACAGAGCGACTGAGAGAGCGTCGGCTCGGAGCAATGCGGAGGGGAGGGGGCAGCTGCAGAGAAAAGTGAAGTGGTGCCGCTATTCCCCATCACCCGGGAAACCAACGCTCTTTCAAAGAAAATCGGCCAATGGAAAACACCGGCAATTGTGCTCAGACAAAAAGTCACATGACTGCCCCGACACCACTCCCCGTGAGCGAGAAGGGAAGAGAATAAAAAGAAGTGTCGGTGTTTCAGGGTGGAGGGTTGATGGAGATGGGACAATAAGGAGGATAGGGCAAAAAGTAAATGGAAAAAGTAGTGGCGGTGTTTAAAAGTACAGAGCGGTTCACCATACCTGACTCCATCCCGTAACTGAGTGAAGGCAAAAACTCTTTCCTTCTGATCTTCATCTCAGTCTCAGTTTCAGAACAAACCGATTGGCTCGATTTACATGTTTCATATTGGTGGATTTTCATTCTATTGACACTAACAGGTGGTGCATGAACAGGAAACTCAAACTAATCCTGTCTTGAAAAAATCTTATGTACACATTAGTAACCCTGTTATCATTTGGTAATCCTTTGATGACTAATGACTAGTTAAGACGAGTTAATGTTGCCTAACAGGTTTTATATAGGCGAGTGTTGACCTTTCAAATTGTTGACGCTTCCGTCCACTCATCATGCACACTTGTAAGGTTACTTTATAAGTTGTTAACAATGCCTACACATGCCTATGCTACAATATTTCAAGCATAAGAGGCCATGTGACATTTGAAAAACCAGATGAATCAGTTGGGACAAGGCGAAATGTGAAGCTGTGTCAGATTTGTCAGAATGCCAGATGTACTATTATCACTGGCTCTGTCATGCTGCTCTGTGATCATTCAGGAAAAAGCAGCAGGGGTGGAAGTACCATCCAGACATTTCAACAGAACACAGGCACCATGCCAGTTCTGTCTGCTGAAAGGCAGCGGTAACAACTTAGGAAACAATACATTCAGTTTGGAAGTGAACACAAACAAAAAATGGCTTGTTGCTGGAAAAGTATTTTGCTGTGGGCATTCATTAAAAGTTCCATAATTAACATCACTAATGCGAGAACAATAGGATATTTGTGATATCATAACACCTTTTTCAAAAGGAGTCAGTCAATTAGTAGTATTTGCCAAAAGGCTACAGCGCAAACTTGAAGAGGCTGGCTAACATCCTAAACACTTTGCCCCCAACTGCAAACAACCCAAAAGCTCAGCAGATGCATGAAGCCAAGAGACCTGCAGAAAGCAGCGAGGCAGAAGTCCTTTTTCAGGTTGAGTTGGTTGATCTAATATCGCCAGATGACTAAAAAGAGGCCCAACCACACAACAGCAAAATTATATCCTCATCATTTTGTAATATGTAATGACACATAAGCTGTCCAAACAACTTTTAAGTCAATTTCAGTTCATTAAAATGGTTTGACAGAAATATAAAGTAAGATCAAAACTGGAGCTCGAGGTTGCACATGTGAAAAGATATTGAGTGACGAGACAAAATGACATTGATCTGCCGGTTATCTCAACTCTCTGTATTCATTTCAAACGAGAGGCAATTGACTTTTGTGTGTGTTTTATTCAGAAACTAAGCATGTCTGCCTTCATAAACATCCAGTAGGTTACCGGGGCATGCCCTCAGCAGAGAGGCTGCTATTATTATCGAGCCATCTACAGCTTTTATTGACAGACTTTATTATAAAATATTTTCTGTTTTGTACGCCTTTTTTTTTTTTTTTTTAAACATCAGTTCATTATTTATATAGCAATGAACATGCCCTCTTGTACACATATACATACAAACAGAAAAAAAACACAAATATATATATGAAAAATAATTAAATCGATAAACGAACTCAAATAAAGAGAACAATTTTTAATAAATAAATGAATGAATGAATGAATGAATGAATGAATGAATAAACCAAAAGCAGTCCGACCAACAGTCAAATCAAGGTCGAGACAGGTTGCTCTTACCGAGTGACCTTGGGACGAGCCTTCGTTCCATGTATCAAGTTGAATATCATTTTGGACTAACCAAGTGTAAAAAAACAGCCCAGATTACCCAAAATCTATCAAGCTGCTTCTCAGTAAAGAAGCTAATCTTCTCAAGGGCAAAACAAAAAGTCATCCCTTTAAGCCATTGTGAAATTCCACATAGTGACTCTTTCTTCCATGAAGATGCAATACAGCGTTCAGCTTCCTAAAAGCAAACATTAACCAGGGACCTTAGATTGTTTGAGATATCAAAATCTTCAGGATGGATATTTCAAATACACAGTTATGGATTTAAAGGAACCTCTTTACCAATCACCTGATCAATCACAGTCAACCCGGCCTTCCAACGATCCAATCAATCAATACCCGAGGACACGCCCACATACAGAGATTGGGTTTGAGCCGAGGTGGAAGCCTGTGACCACTCCTCTCTTGACACAGATTTTCCAAAGTCTGCTTCCCATGTTTGCAGAATATTGTGTGAAGATTCTTTGCACTTGTCAACAAACAAGGACTAAAGTAGAGACACCTGTCCTTTAGCATCAAGTGGCTTGTAGTAATGTCTTCTACTGAAGACAAGGAAGGGAGATCTAGATTGGGTTGCTGTTTGGACAAAATGAAACTCCGAACCTGAAGATATTTGTAAAAGTGTTTTGTAGGAATATCATATTTGTTTTTAAGTTCTTCAAATGACATAAATACCTTCCCCATGGAGAGGTCAGACACCTTAGTTATACTCTTGGTAAACCACTACTTGAAACCTGCGTCTGCTCTGCCTGGTCGAAAATCGTTCTTAGAAAAAATGGGTGAGAATTGGGATCGTTGTTGTTTTTCCTCCAGGTAATCGAGAGACTTTTGGCAGATCTCCATGGTATTTTTCAGAAAAGGGGTTGTTTTTTGTACGCTTTCTTACTTCTGACAATCTTTCTGAAAAATCTGGTGTTGCTCTTTTTTTTCCCCACAGTTTTGTCTCCTAATTTGTTTAACTTTCTTTCATAATACATTTGCGATAAAGCTCCAGTATGACAATGATATCTGATTTTGTGCTTGTGAGAGCTCAGTGCTCCATCCAGTCGCTCAATGGTGAACACAAGTGGGAACTCATTAGCTTCCAGCAGATCCATCTGGAGGAAACAGGCCTAATAGATGCAAAACCTTCATTTGAATCCTCCTATTTGCAAGTGATGTCACTCATCGTGTAATTCTTAGTTGATCACCTGCCAAAATGCTTGTAAGCTGAAAGCGCAACAGCATGTAATGTCGCATGCTTTACGCAGGATCCCAGAGTGCCCAAAAGATATAGAGTCGTTATTGAATTTGTTTAATCCATTTGAGTGTTTTATTCTCTTTTATTGTGATAACTCTCAATCTTATCCTGGCTTGGACCATCTCAATAAAAGACCCACTGCTGCTCAGATCAGCGTTACCGAAGTGTGTATGGCCAACAGCTGTTCCATCTCCAGCTCCGTGTTTTCGTCCCAGATCCTGGAAAATATGTAAAAATTGTATGTTTCATACTCTTGTTTCTATTTAGAAAATTTCACTTTCTGCTTAATTCTGACTGACATCTGTCCTTCCTAGCTGTACGAAGGTTGAACTTCAAAATCCCAATGATGGTGCGGTTTATTATGTTCTAAACTCACTCGGGCATCTGCCAGGGGGTATTAAACTAAATTACAGTGTGGCTTACACACGTAAATTCCCCGCAGAGAAGTCAGACGATACAGTCTACAAACGTTCGGCAGACGGTTTATTACTGAGGCAAAAAATCACACATCTATCACTTTCCCAGCAATACACTGTGCACTTGAACACAATCATCTGCCTTGTAATACATTGCCGCTGCACCACTAAATTACCCCTCTTCAGCTGTGGTGGGCAGGTCTCATTCTCAGAAAAGCATCCAGCAAGTGAAAAGGGCCCCAATTACCTCCCAAAGCATGAATTGTGACAGAGGAGCAGCAATGAACCTTGGGAGCCGGCAGTATCGAAGGCATTTTTTACTTCACAAAAGGTAATGGAGGAGACTACCTGAGGCTGAGCAGTCCTGTGTCAGCTTGTCCAGGGATAAAACCCACATTGTGACTCCAGGCTTTCTGCAGATTCTTGGACTATTCTTAAAGATGGAACGTGCAAACTTGGAGATTAGGCCTTGATATAAAACGGCAAGAAAATCTGCTTCACAAGCATGCGGCGCAATAACTCAAAGTACATACAGCCGCGTTTCTATTCATCTCAATACAATTTATCCTATCCAACTGTTAGGGAAAAATCTAAGCAAAGCCTGTGGAGCTATATTTACAACAATGGGTCAAACACAACATTTAATACCTGGTAATTACCGCACTGTTGTTACACTACACTTAGCTTTCGCCACAGTTCAGATCAGGTGATGAGATGTGGGTCCGTCGCTTCCAGCCATTGCTTGAGATGTGACAAAGATTAGACGTCTGTGAGATTCACAATGTTTGTTTTTCAGCTTGTAGACATGTGTGCACAGTGCATGTGAGGCAGCTGGACAAATGAGTCACAATGGAGAGATTTGGATGTGTTGATAAGATAAATCGCTTTCAACTTTTTGCTCATTTATTTTTTCAATCTTCGTTTAGCCTTTGACTAAATCGGCAAATCTATTACCGAAAGCAGTACATGAAATCAGAATTAATCGAGCTGTGAGACTAAATCTGATTCCACAAAGAGGAAAATTCAGCAGTTTCAACATCAGTGTATCATCACTCAATTGTACTAAGAGCTTTGCAATACTCCATTTGAAAGAAGAGGATTCACTCTCCAAACTTATCTTTCAGGAAAACTACAGAACTTACGAAATCATTGTTTTTCCCATTTTTCCAAACCTACATGAAAAATGTATGAAACACTTAAAGCTGGGACATAAAGAGGCCACAACAACTGACATGCTCCAGCTACTCACTTGTGGTCCGGTGGAAAAGATACAGAAAAAGGAAGAAAACAACATGATGTACAATAGAAGGAAGTAAGAAAGAAGAGGTACAAACAATAGATGAGAAGTGGAGGCGGTGCAAGAACAGAGGAATAGGAAGAGAAGAACACATATGTCCTCAAAAAGTATGAAACACAAACTATAAAGCAGCCAAGCAGAAACCCATAAATAGATACGAGGCAAACAAAGTGATAAACAGCTTTTTAGCATAAAGCCGCGTGTGAAACAAGGTAATAAAACTGGAAAGGAAGAGAAATAAGTAGAACTGAAACAAAAAGTCATTTCACTTGTGATTTGTGAACAATTTTTCTACCTTTTGTGGGACATCTTTGAGCTTTTTGACTGACGGTCACACAGATGACATTTGAAGAACACTTTCACTGTAGATTTTACACTGCATGTCCAAAGAGGCTTCAAGCTGGGACTTTCACTGTTTTCTACCATTTTTACAAAATAAAACTACAAAGCCAATGTATGCAGATTAGCGCAAGTTCCAAAATGTATGAGTTCATCTTCTCATATGTGTTACCACATAGAGAGGTGGATTATTTTTGCTTCCTTTGAAACAAAAGTATTTGTGATGCTACGTTTAATGTTGATGTCACAATGAATATGTGTTTTCATTGTAAGTATCTGCATTTACTCTTTATTGGCAAACTGGTTGAATCCTTTCTGATACAGAGATGAGATTGGCCCATTTACACGAACAAGGAATAAAGTACTCAGCTTGATGTGCAGGTTTAAATTCACCAAGCCCAAGGAGGACACGATCAGAAAGACAAGGTATATTGACTCTGTTCATGATAAACAAGCCCCCGCAAATGAACTCTCATCGGCTTAAATATGTGTGTTTTGATTAATTAATTAAATAACTTTCATTTTCAGCATGCTTTCATTTCATGTAAATACAGCCACTCTCTGAAATCGGCACTTTACATGCTTACATTAAAACTCAGCAACCTATGGGTCAAACCAAAATCTGTCAAAAGATTCATTTAAAAACCAAAACAGAAAGTCACAATGTCTTGCAAGGTTTATCAGTCTAGTTTCTATTCAGTTTATTGCCACATTTAAAACACAAAAACAACAAAAAGTCAGATTTCAGCCATTGATAAAACATATTATTAAGTTTATTGTTGTTGTTCTTGAGTAAAGCGTTTTTACTTAAGTAGACAAATTACATCTATACTTTAACTTTTAGCAGTCTTTATTTTTATTTCTTTTTTTTTTCCACAAAACTATCTGTACGTCTATTTAATTATTAAAGCATGTGAGTAATTTAACGAACTTTGGCTATAAGACTTGCATTTATAATTGTATTTATTGCTCATAATGTTTTTAAATATTAATTTGATATTTTGCATATTTTAAAAACCATGTCAGAAAGTTAAGATTGTATTCGTGCATAATTGCTTACGTTATGCACCGTGTAATCTGGATTTTAAATATATTTTGGAGTTTAATTGACAGAAACCTGAGAAGGCGTGTTTACGCGACTCGAGCGCCTCGTCATGAGTTGGAGAGAGAAAAGTTTCTGACCTCGCGCACGGTGCGCTGGACTCATTTCACTTGTTGCTTCCCCTCACGACATGTTCAGTTCCGCAAAATAAAACGGAGCAAAACTCACAGGTTGGTGGAGGAACTTCGAGCGCGTCTGCGCTCTGCGCCATGCGCCATGCAGCCCGCCCGCACGTGTCGACCCCGTGACGTCACCACCACATTGCGAAGTAATACTAAAGTACAATTAGAAAAGACAGGAGTGGACTTCATACTGCATGTTGCTTTAAGAATATCTCCGCTGGGCCACACGGTGGTGCAGTGGTTTGACCTCTTGCCTCACAGTGAGATCGTTTTGAGTCCAGACGGAAGTTTCCATGGTCTGAAAGTTCCAGCATCCTGCAGCCCTGAGTACCACCAAAGTTTCTCCCCCTAACGTAGGCAGTAAAAGCTATTTCAAAATAAACAAAAACATACAATGACTGAACCATTAAAAACTGGATCAATTATCTGGATCCACCCCCCTGATGAGACGCAAACAAATAACCATGAGTTTAACAACATAACTCAAGACAATAGTATTATAGTTTTTTTTTTTTAAATATTTGTACAGTGAAAATAAAATAAAGCGTACATAGTTTTAGCGAATATGTACAGATTTCACAAGAGCATTTTTCACATTAAAAAAATTAATCGTATGAACTGCAGAGTAATAATAATCCTTGAAGTCATCAACAATACCTGGAGTACACTGTAAAGCAAATATGGCGGTGTAGATTTGTTATTCCAAATTGTCCTCTTTATAGGAAAAAAAAAAAACCCTAATGAATGAAATGTTCCAGTTTAAACGATTCCTGTAGTCCATGTTTTTAACATTTTAAATAGCAGCTGGCCTCATTATAGTGCATCTTAAACCTGCTTAACACCCAAACACAAAGGTACTCAGCTTTCTGTCCATCCTCCCATCATCTGTATGAATGTGTCCAGCTCAGGCTCACATTATTATCTATTACGGTGAAAAGACGTACACACACACACACACGCACACGCACACACACACGTACACACACACATGCAACCTATTTCTAGAGTGGGTCTAGAGTTTTTAGTCTGTGTGAGGAAACAGCAGGAAACTTGATCAACTTTTTTTATTTATTATAATAAAATCAAGCAAATGAGTAACCCTGTTCTGGTTTCTACAAGCGCACAGCTACTTGAGGACATACAATGGACAAAAGAATGTTCATGAATATTTGCACAGCGAACCCCAACAACTTAAAGTAGCAGAGGTGTTAATCGTCACGATGAAAGCAAAAAACAAGCTGGTTTAGCGAGGGTCAGTGAAGTTCTCACAAACACACACGCATTGCATCGGAACAGATTTAATCTCGTTATAAAGTTTGATGATTTAAAAAAAAAGGCTTTATACTACAGAAAAATACGACGAGACGCCATCGAACCCATCGCACAAGGCCACATTGTTTGATAATGTGATGGGCGTAATTACAATTTGAAATGAGCTGCATTCCAGAGGGATTGCAATTTAAAATCCACTATTCATCTGACTAAATTCTGATATTATCTGACAATGAGGCCGCTGACATTTGCTTAATATTTCACATTCATCTTCCCCCCGGGGCAGTCATTTCCCCCACAAACATCTAAATCATGTTTATGGAGTGGCGTCGTCTCACTCTGCCGACATCCAACGCGAAACTTCAGGCGTTGGTATTTCCCCCAAAACATCATAACGACTGCTCCGAAACAACATAATAGAAACCTGTAAACAAAACCAGCTTTATTCTGTTGCAATAGATTACGGGATGAATCATAAAGCTTGAAAGTGAAAACCACCAACATTTTAACAGCATTTCTATCAGGCGGCGCCTCGTCTGTCGACCTGGCTGCTGCTGTCAGATAAATGACTTTGAAGGAATTGAGCAGAATGTTTAAACTGCAGTATATTGACTTCCATATAATTAGATCTGCTTCTTCTCTAATGTAACGTCTGATCCTTTCTGTGACACTGGCCTACCATGATAGGACTACAAAATGCAATGTACTTTCACTTCAAGACAAAAACTTTCCTCGACCACAAAAGCAACACAAATCGTGCGAATTTCAGTCATTTTTAAACATAAATGTGTTCTGAACCGTACATCTGTCTCCAGTATGTAAAGCTGTCAAAACAAACTGAGCTGAGATTCCTGAATATCTTACAGTACCTGGAATGTTCCTTCCGGCAGCAGCAGCAGCGTCTCCCGGGCCTGCCTCGACTCATGCTGCAGGTATTTCCAGTTGCAACGCCTGATAGGAAGGGTGACCACTTTAGAACCAGATGATAGGGTGGCAATAGCACAAAGCAAGCCAAGTTATTTAAACAAAAACAATCCCCTGTAATTTATTCACACCCTTCTAGTTTGCTGCCGTTACAACATGAAGGTGCAGCTACCAACCTGCCTGACGTGAATTTCCCCGAGTGAGGCGTGAACTTTGACCACGTTTGGGTTTTTATCTCATTCATATTCACTTTTGAGCTCTCAACATGTTCTCCAGTTTTTAAATTCGCATTTGCATGTGTATACGTGTGTGTGTGTTTTATGGATTTTAAAATGCACCGCGTCTGTGCTCTGCTGCCTTTCTCCAGTAACGTTCTGTTGATCGGAGGACGGCAAGTGGGTTATTTTTTTAAAAGAAAGCCTTATTATGTCAGTGGTGGAAACTCAAAATGAGCATTGCTGACAATTTACAGCTCTACTATAACTGTTAGGAGTTACTCCTTTGCAAGTCCAAACTGTAAATAGAAACTGTTCTTTTCTGGTTGGTCCCATCATGCAGTAGTAACACCAGAGTGATAAAAAAAAGCCTCTCCCGGGCTGTGTTCGGGCCCCGGTCCCGAGCCACCTGTCAGAATAGTTACTATCAGTGAAACTGAGCGGAGGAAATAAAAATCAAAGCAGACCAAGGGAGAATATGCAAACGACTCAGAGGAAAGCCACCAAAACTAAAGCCGGAATGGAACTGGGCGACTATGCCACTACTGTGCAGCCGTTCATTTACATCTTTAGATAAAACTTAGTGGCCTTCGGTTGGCGCAGGTTCGGCTACAAAGATCTGACAGAGATCAAAAGAGCAAAGCAATCCTAAAAAAATAAAAAAAAATAAAAAATTGAGTGGGTGGTGCAGCTGCGTGATGGAAAGTGTTCCTAGAAGATACAAAATCCAAACGTGTTACATAACATCTGGCTGACAGTTGAGTAGCTGTGGGTACTTGCATGTAAAAACTCATACATTCCTTTGTGGACGTCTCCGGATCCAACATTCAGGTGTGCAGTGTAAACACTGCTGTCAGTCTCTGCTTTGTGACACCGGCTCTTTATTTGAATCCGGGTTTTGTGGACAGAGGCATGAGGCATGGATGACAGAAATATGGGAATTGTTCTTGTGTGTGTCTGTGTCCTTGTGTGTGTGTGTGTGTGTGTGTGTGTGTGTGTGTGTGTGTGTGTGTGTGTGTGTGTGTGTGTGTGTGTGTGTGTGTGTGTGTGTGTGTGTGTGTGTGTGTGTGTGTGTGTGTGTGTGTGTGTGTGTGTGTGTGTGTGTGTGTGTTTGTGTGTCGGGTACTCACATAAAAATGCTGGGCAAGTTTGGAAACATCGGTGCGTGGGTTGGAGCAGTTTTCCTGGAAAGAGATTACACTTAAAGATTACTGGAACAACTTTGAAACTACACTCAGGTGTAAAACGCAGCCGCGTTTCTCTGCTCCACGAGAGCTTTCCCTTTACACTGCAACCGTTGTGTCACTTCTCATAGCTCATGATATATATAATGTGTCACAGTGGAATGTCACTTCAAAACGGACCTGATTTGTTCCACTCTGTCACTGCACGTGGCTAAAATCGTGAAACATGTCCTCTGGTGTTAACTGGTCGTAAAGCTGATTTCTGGCATGCTTTGAACTTGTAGATGTATGTGTGATACTCACAAAATGTGTTTTGTTTATTATTACTGTCTAAAACAATTAAATACATCTTCAATAGAAGGAAAATAATCAGCCTGCAAGACAGCAACACAATTGACATGCTGTACCACCAAATGGACACTGGGTGGCAGCACCCTCCAGCAGCGTCACTCGGGGACCCTTGGCGAGCCGCCGAGCAAGTTGGGTTCATACTCCGGTTGAATGGAAAATGAACAGCTGTGTCCCTGCGTCGCTGATTTCATTACAACTTTTTCATTATTTACAGGTTGGTTACTCACACGCTGTGTTATTACAAATGTTAATAAGTTAATATGAATCCGCGGTGATGTGTTTTCTGTAAGCTAAATGTAGGTAATATGTAAGCATTTGAGTCTGTCTGTATACACCTCAGGAAATGGCGGCCGCCGTCCGATTCGACTGTTTTCTTTAGTTTATTTCTTTCGGCTCCACGACATTTGTGGGTTATTTCTCTGTGTGTGGCGCAGTGTTCAAGGGGTAGTAAGTTGGTGTTGCCGTTCAGATCAGGGTGAGCTACTGCTGGGGCCTCGTTTGGCAGCGCACAGGTTAATAACAGACGAAAGGTACACTTCAGTGCATTGGTTTTGGCGCCAATTTATGAGGCAGCCATCTTTATGATTATAGTTGCGTTCGGATTGTGGTAATGTAATACATTGTAGCTGCAAAGGGAATTTATTCTGTTGTATAAAGTGAACTCTTGCAAAATGTAGTTATAACAGTAATACTCTTGATGAGAAGACAGAGGTTTAAGGGAAGAAAGTGAAGACATGATTGATGAGAGACAGAAAATGTGATCTAAAGAGAAAATGTGTGTTTTGGTTTCATGCTACTTTTGATAAGTTATTGTTTAAGAAAATATGTCAGGAGACATTTACTGTCTGAAGACAGATCTATGAAGGATGCATTACTTCATGTTATCCAAGTGTGGATATAACTTGTGCTTCAATACAAAGCAAACAAAATAATTCACAAATGCAGTTATAGTGTTAAAATAAAGATGTGAATAAAGATACTCCGGTTGAATGGAAAATGAACAGCTGTGTCCCTGCGTCGCTGATTTCATTACAACTTTTTCATTATTTACAGTGAACACCCATCAACGGGTTATCTATACATCTGCCAGCGGAGACCTAGCCGGGACCCGCTACAGATTCTTGGGGGCTCGTCCGGGATTCTTCGGCACCACCTATGGGATCGGGAGCCGAGTTGTGACTACGCTGACCAGCAACTAGGAGGGAGGAGTGCATCATCCAGCCGCCAACCAGCAGCCCTGTCCAGCCGAACTGCGCCAGCCGTGAGGGAGACGAGGAGCCAACATGTCGAGTGGTGAGAGGAAGAGCCTAGTGTGGGACATTAGGAAGAGCCTGCTCACCCTGTCAGCTGAAGAGCTTCTTCGGGTCGCCAGAGCGGTGGACCCAGTGTCGGATGAGGACGAATCAGAGCTTGTCGAGGAGGACCAGGAGGGATGCTACGATCACATTAACTCGTTTATGTACAGTAAGCGGTTACTGGAAACAGAGGACGAGGGTATGGTTCAGTTGCTGATGTTAAAAGATGCTATTGATGATGTAGTGAAATGTCGGGAGGACGAAATGTTAGTGTTAACTGGAAAGGGTGATTCTGAGCTACACACGGGGCAGAGTGTTTACAAGCTTGGTGACCAGGTTGATTTTCCTGATGGTTCGGTTATCATCCAAACACATCCTGAAATCACCACAGACACTCACAGTCGAATTCGCCACCCTCCTATTTCAGTCAGTACTGCATCACCTAGGGATATTGTGATACCAGATTCAGACTCAGTTAAGACCAAAAAGTTAAACGCACCTGATACAATGAACGCTGATTTGCTTAAAGCTCTTGCTAGCTACGAAGAGCTTAGTAAGACGCTCATACAGTACATACCAACGCAGGCTTTGCCACCACAGACCCATACTCCCTCGTCTTCATCTCTGCAAAGTCAACCAAGCAGAAACCCACCAGGGGAGCTCTCCTCTCAGTCGGCTTGTGAGGGGATGGTGTCCTTAAGGGAACTCAGTTACCTTCCCCGGAGAGAGTTCAAAGTGCAAGGGGGTCAGGTAGGTGATCAATCCTCAGACATCAGCTACAACAATGTTTGCAGGCAACTTGATGATGGCATCAGAGAAGGTTTTTCAGACTCAGAGATTGTCCGTGGTGTGCTCAAAATCATAAGACCGGGCATATTCAAGGAGATGTTGATAAACAAAGATGACATGACAGTGACTGAACTCAAGGGATTTCTCCAGACCCACCTGAGAGAAAAAAACAGCACAGAGCTGTTCCAAGAGTTGATGTGTACAAAACAGGATGAGAACGAGACACCACAACAATTTCTCTATCGCTTGATTGGTTTAAAACAGCGCATCCTATTGACCTCAAGATTGACTGACACTGACATTAAATACTCTGCAGCTACAGTACAAGATGTTTTCCTGCACACGGTGTACCAAGGCTTTGGACACAAACATACGGACATACGGAGAGAGCTCAAACCTTTGTTGACAGACAGTGGGATCACTGATGAGATGATTCTTCGTCATGTGATGAAAATCACCCGTGAAGAAAATGAGAGAATGAAAAGACTTGGCTCTTCCCGCCGACAGACTGTAACAAATGCGCACAGTGCACAACTCGAACCTGATTTGGGAAAGGGACCTAGTACCAGGTCGGAGAGTGTTGAGTCCAAGTCAAAACAAACAAAACCAGATCCCCTGAGAGACCTTACGACCAAAGTAGAGGAGCTTACCAGAATGGTTGAGACCATCCAGAAACAAAATCAACAACTAACCCACAATGGGCGCCAGTACAGTGAAAGTAGGACCAAATCTCAACGTGGAAAACCCTATGGTTGTCCAAGCTGTGTGGAACAAGGCAGGCAAGACTGTAAGCACTGTTTCATATGTGGGGAGGACGGACACCGTGCAGCAGGCTGTCTAAAACGACCAAAGAGACAGGGAAACTCCAACCGGCCACTGGAGAGGGACATCTAGTGACCGAGCCTGAAAAGAAGTCCCAATCAGAAAGTGAAAAAAATGACAAAACACGCCCTTTCTCACTCTCAACCCCAGTAATAGCAAGCACACAAAGTCATTACAAACAAGTATCTCAGCTCCCTCCCCAATCACCACGTGTGGCTAAAGCTGGAGCTATTGCTAGCTTGATTGGGAAACAGGCCCTTGTTCAGAGTTATCTAAATGGCTTAGCAGTCACTTCTTTGCTCGACTCTGGGTCACAAGTCAGTATAGTTAGCCGTGCCTGGAAAAATGAGTACGTACCTGACCTCAGTACTCACCCAGTTTCAGAGATCTTAGGGGAGGAGGAACTGAAAGTTATTGCAGCAAATGGTGGTCTCATTCCATATGATGGGTGGGTAGCTATTACAGTGAACTTACCAGGGAATTTGGACCCCAATCTGTCCATTAGTGTCCCATTCCTCATCAGCAGCTACCCCATAGATAGACCATTGATTGGCTTTAATGTTTTGGAAGTGCTAATTTGTGGACAACCAGAGAGGCTAACGCCAGTCCTTGCTAGCCTTCTTAGCAAGGCTATATCTGTTCCAAATGAGACAGCCGAAGCTCTCGTCAGCTTTATTCAGACAGCAAGGTCAGTCATGCAGCAGGTACGCTTAAGAACAGGTGCCAAGGATATTGTACTCCCAGCTGGTCAAGTGTCGTGGGTGAAGTGTCGGATTCCGTCCCAAATGGATGCCTCTACCCGGTTAGTGTTGTTCGAGACAGATGAGGACAGCCAACTGTCTGCACAGTGGGATGCAGGGACAGGTTTGTTTGAAATCCAGAACCCAACAAAGCCCTATGTCACCATTCCAGTTGGTAACAACACCAACCATGACATTACAATACAACGTAAAACAGCCCTAGGAATTCTCCAGCATGTTGAAAATGTTGTGGAGGCTGATATTCTGGACAAATCACAGCCTGCAGTGACTGCCTGCCAGGTCACCACCACTCAGATCAGCAACTCAGATCCACCTCTGTGGCACCCACCTGTAAACCTCGATCATCTTGAGGAAGAACAGCAGGAGGTTGCGAGAAAGATGCTTCATGAGGAGTCAAACGCCTTTGCAAGGGATGGGAATGACCTTGGCTGTATCCCAAATCTACAAATGGTGATCAACCTAAAAGACGACGTTCCTGTGCAGAGAGCGTACACGTCCATTCCCAAACCATTATTTAAAGAAGTTAAAGACTACATTCAAGACCTTCTGGTAAAGGGTTGGATCGTGAAATCTAGGTCTTCCTATTCAGCTCCAGTTGTATGTGTGAGGAAGAAAGACGGCACTCTTCGTCTTTGCATAGATTATCGTCTCCTAAACCAAAGAACCGTGCCAGACAGACACCCACTGCCGCGAATACAGGATTTGATAGACACGCTAGGTGGATATTCAATGTTCAGTATACTTGACCAAGGGAAAGCTTACCACCAGGGATTTATGGAAGAAGGATCACGCCATCTCACTGCCTTCATAACCCCCTGGGGGTTGTACGAATGGGTTAGGATCCCATTCGGACTTTCTAATGCACCTGCAGCTTTTCAGAGGAGCATGGAGGAGATGCTGGGCTCTCTGCGAGACGAGTACTGCATTCCGTACCTGGATGACCTACTATGTTTCTCCAAATCCTTCAGTGACCATGTGGAGGTGATTCGCAAGGTCCTCAAAGCGCTGCAGACCCATGGGGTGAAACTACGGGCGGAAAAGTGTGGGATGTTCCAGAAAGAGGTTCGCTATGTGGGACGCTTGGTGTCGGCTGAGGGAGTTCGAATTGACCCCAGAGACCTCGAGGCAGTGATGGCTTTAAAAACCAAAACACCCCAAACAGTTGGTGACCTCCGACGGGTTCTCGGCTTCCTGAGTTATTACCGCTCCTACATACAGGACTTTGCTAAAATAGCAACACCATTGTATGAGCTGCTCCAAGTCAAGTCCTCCATGCCCCAACCCCCTCTACGTCACTGTAAGTCTAAGGGTCCGCAACTTCCGTCCAAAACACCTATCAAGTGGGAGACGGATCACCAAAGAACCTTGGAAAGGCTTGTCAGTATGCTGATCAAACCCCCAGTCCTCGCATACCCCAACTTTGAGGAACCATTCGTCCTACACACAGATGCCTCCGAGAAAGGGCTGGGCGCAATCCTCTATCAGCGACAGTGTGGAAAAATGCGAGTCATTGGGTATGGATCACGAACTCTGACACCTGCAGAAAGAAACTACCGACTGCACAGCGGAAAACTTGAGTTCCTTGCTCTGAAGTGGGCAGTGTGTGAGAAATTCAGAGACTATCTCTTCTATGCTCCACATTTCACCATCTACACGGATAACAATCCGCTTACCTACGTCATGAGCACTGCAAAACTCAATGCAGTTGGACACCGCTGGGTTGGAGAATTGTCAGAGTTCCACTTCAATATTAAATACAGACCTGGAAAAAACAATATAGACGCCGATACGCTCTCACGTATTCCACTCGATATCGACAACTATGTGGCGACATGCACGGAGGAACTGTCTCAGGATGTGCTGCATGCGACTTGGGAAGGTGGTAGAGCAGCCCAGAAGAAAGATGTAGCATGGATAGCTGCACTGTACACCTCTGCTAATGTAATGCCACAGCCTCATTCACTCTTGCCCGAAATAAGTCAAGAAGAGCTGGCAAAAGCCCAACGAGACGACCCTGGGATAGGGGAAATAGTAAGACTGAAAGAGACAAATAATGTTCTCACTGATGAGGTCAGAAGGTCAGGGAGTGGTCTCACTCGCAAGCTCTTTCATGAGTGGAATCAACTACATTTAGAGAATGGAGTTCTGTACCGTCAAACACAAGAGAGGAAACAGTTAGTCCTGCCCAGCCAGTATCGGTCAGTTGCTCTAAAACATCTCCATGACGACATGGGACACATTGGCACAGAACGTGTGCTCCATCTGGCCAGAGAACGTTTCTATTGGCCACACATGAAGAGATGTATAGAGGAGTATGTGACAAGAAAATGCAGTTGCATAAAACAAAAGAAACCCACCACACATGTACGCGCGCCAATGGGTGGCCTGACCTCTGCTTCCCCTCTCGATCTGGTTTGCATAGACTACTTACATCTGGAGAAAAGCAAAGGAGGCTACGAGTACATTCTGGTAGTAATAGACCATTTTACCAGATTTGCTCAGGCTTACCCAACCAAAAATAAATCAGGACAAACTGCAGCTGAACGGATATACAACGACTACATACCCCGTCTTGGTTATCCAAATCGTCTCCACCATGATCAAGGGCGCGAGTTCGAGAACGACCTTTTCCGCACCCTTGGACGGCTGTCAGGGGTCGGACACTCACGAACATCCCCATACCACCCGCAATCTAACCCCGCTGAGCGGTTCAACCGCACACTGCTGCAAATGTTACGGACACTGACAGACAGGGAAAAAGAGAGATGGAAGGAACACTTGCCACAAATGATACATGCATATAACTGTACTCGCCACGAGTCCACCGGTTACTCACCTCATTACCTGCTGTATGGGCAACACCCCCGTCTCCCCGTGGATCTGTTGTTTGGATTATTGGGAAACGCCGAATCAGTAACACACATGGGATATGTGGAGAAATGGTCAAAAAGAATGACTGAAGCATACAAGATTGCAAACAAATCCAGCCTGTCGTCAAGTGCAAAGAACAAGTCCTACTATGATCAAAAGGCGAGGGGCGTGGTCCTCAAACCAGGAGATCGAGTACTGGTTCGAAACATGGGTGAGCGAGGTGGACCCGGTAAGCTACGCTCATACTGGGAAAAGAGGATCTATGTGGTGAAGGAGCAAATCTCAGACAATCCTGTATATGTCATTCATCCTGAGGGAGACCCAAATGCAAGGAACAGAACCATACATAGGAACTTGCTGTTGTTAGTAAATGACCTGCCTGTTGAAAGCCCAGCACAGTCAGCTGACACTGTCTTAACACCCCGTCAGAGACAAAAACAACCTCAACAGAGGGCAAGCCCTGCCGACTATGGTGGTACACTGGACACCGATGAGGAGGATGGTGAGTGGACAGGAGGTTATTGGTTGAGAACACCTGTAACCAGGACAGTGCCTGGTCAGACTCCAAGGGGTCCAACTTTGACCCACAAAGAATGTCCAAATACATTACCGACGAGGGGGACCAACCCTAGTGATACGGATGAGACAAACCTACCTGAAAGAGACAATACGCACACGGATGAGACAAACCTACCTGAAAGAGACAATACGCACACGGATGAGACAAACCTAGCTGAGAGAGACAACACGCACACGGATGAGACAAACTTACCTGAAAGAGAGAATGAACAAGGCATTCCTGTAAAAGACGATAAACATAGCCCAAATGACAGAAAAAGGGATTCAGTCGGTAATGAATCGCGGATTAGTGAACAACCTGATGTCACTTACCTACGACAGCCTGGAGAGGATGAGCAAAATAGACAGGCTGAACAAGTACAGGAGGGAAGACTAAGTGGCCACCCTTATATGACTTGGCCCGCAGAAGAGGCACACAGAGAGATGAGGAGGTCGACCAGAGAGAGGAGACCGAGACCAATGTTCACTTATGAGTCGCTGGGCCAACCTTCAATACAAACCCATGTAAATCCCATCTCCTCACAGATTACCTCTACCCCCCTATCTTTCATGCCACACATGGCCAGACAATTAGTCCTCCCTGCACCTTGCGTGCCACAAATGTACATGCCTTACACATATTACATGCCAGTCACCGCACAAGTTTATTAAAAGAAAGCAAAAGGGGGAAAGAAAAAGGAAATTTTTTTTTTTTCCGTTGTCATAAATGTCTGGAGCCATTTTTGTTTGTCGGGGTGGATGTGATACTCACAAAATGTGTTTTGTTTATTATTACTGTCTAAAACAATTAAATACATCTTCAATAGAAGGAAAATAATCAGCCTGCAAGACAGCAACACAATTGACATGCTGTACCACCAAATGGACACTGGGTGGCAGCACCCTCCAGCAGCGTCACTCGGGGACCCTTGGCGAGCCGCCGAGCAAGTTGGGTTCATACTCCGGTTGAATGGAAAATGAACAGCTGTGTCCCTGCGTCGCTGATTTCATTACAACTTTTTCATTATTTACAGGTTGGTTACTCACACGCTGTGTTATTACAAATGTTAATAAGTTAATATGAATCCGCGGTGATGTGTTTTCTGTAAGCTAAATGTAGGTAATATGTAAGCATTTGAGTCTGTCTGTATACACCTCAGGAAATGGCGGCCGCCGTCCGATTCGACTGTTTTCTTTAGTTTATTTCTTTCGGCTCCACGACATTTGTGGGTTATTTCTCTGTGTGTGGCGCAGTGTTCAAGGGGTAGTAAGTTGGTGTTGCCGTTCAGATCAGGGTGAGCTACTGCTGGGGCCTCGTTTGGCAGCGCACAGGTTAATAACAGACGAAAGGTACACTTCAGTGCATTGGTTTTGGCGCCAATTTATGAGGCAGCCATCTTTATGATTATAGTTGCGTTCGGATTGTGGTAATGTAATACATTGTAGCTGCAAAGGGAATTTATTCTGTTGTATAAAGTGAACTCTTGCAAAATGTAGTTATAACAGTAATACTCTTGATGAGAAGACAGAGGTTTAAGGGAAGAAAGTGAAGACATGATTGATGAGAGACAGAAAATGTGATCTAAAGAGAAAATGTGTGTTTTGGTTTCATGCTACTTTTGATAAGTTATTGTTTAAGAAAATATGTCAGGAGACATTTACTGTCTGAAGACAGATCTATGAAGGATGCATTACTTCATGTTATCCAAGTGTGGATATAACTTGTGCTTCAATACAAAGCAAACAAAATAATTCACAAATGCAGTTATAGTGTTAAAATAAAGATGTGAATAAAGATACTCCGGTTGAATGGAAAATGAACAGCTGTGTCCCTGCGTCGCTGATTTCATTACAACTTTTTCATTATTTACAGTGAACACCCATCAACGGGTTATCTATACATCTGCCAGCGGAGACCTAGCCGGGACCCGCTACATATGCATGTATCAAGCTCACTTCGGATTATATGATGCCGTTTATGTTGTTCATTGATGTTTGCTGCATTTATACATGAAATCAGAGATGCTAAAACAATATACATTTCAGTCAAATCTCTTCAAAAATGTTCACAATTGCTCAAATATAATACTATAAAACTTAAATGTATTTATTTTTCATGTGTACAGTCCCTAAAGCTGCAACGAGAGAGAAAGAAAAAGGATTGGCCAAAGCTGCACAAACATAGTGATGCCCACTTCTCACCACAAGGTGGAGCCATTTGCAAAGTATATGGAATCAAGCGTATTGTCCAGAGTGGGACGTCATTGTTCTCTCTCTCATCGAGACAATAGTCTCTTTTATTTGATTCAGGTTGAAGCCCTCCTCCACCAGTTTCCCTTTGGAAAGAGCTCTGAAACCAAATACAGGAACCAAACGAACTACAAAGTCAGCAGACAGGAGAGTCAGTAGAACGTCTGCAAAATATGTACCAAATTTTTAGTGATGGAACTGAGAATATTTAGAAACAATGACTATACGACAATCCTACAAAAACTAATTCTGAACTGAAAAGAAAGACTTATCAACGTACCTGCCTAATAACTGGTTTCAAAATGTATGAATTTCAAAAAATTATCTACTTTCATTAAATGAAACACCTTCCCAGTGTAATTAATTTTTAGATAATCATAAAGATGTGAAAACAATTACTTTAATAGTCAAACTGAGCAATTAAAAAAAAAAATCACAAGGTTACTGAATTTCAGCATCAATTATAAATATGGGTAAAACGTCAATTTCCTGAAGAAATTTTTTTTCTAAAACTGAAGACTTAATATCTAAAATAACTTTCTTTTTTAATATTGAAATAGTACAACAAAATAATGACAATCATTCAAAAAAAGTAGAGAAACAAAATAAAACCATTGGAAAAGTTTTGCAATAACTCGATATAAAGAATCACAAAACTGTGTGGCACCAAAAGTCAAAATCAGTCCTCAAATGTGCATTAATACACAAACAAAAGGAATTATATACTTCTGAACTATGCATTTATTCAGGATCTAAGTTCTGCTCTCAGGAAAAGATGTGCAGAGACGATTACCTGTAACTTCAACTCTCTGAACATTTGCTGGAATGCAATTTGCCCTGGGGGGGACTTTTAATAGTCTCGCTTAAAACGAAAATAATTTAACATTGTGATAATATCAGGATTAAAATTATTTCAACAATCATGTGAATGCAAAAACGTATTGATGTTCCTGGAACATCAATTTTTACATATTTAGATACGTTTAGGGAGTTTTTTAGGTGTTGCTCATAATGGGAAAAAAATATATTTTGTAAAAAAATCTAATTAAATCAAATGCATTCGAAGCCATCTTGATGTCCTGATCTCTGCTGCCCTCTCCTGGACAAACAGCATCACAGCCGTCCCCAGAAAGTCTCATCAAGGACAGCTCACATCCTGGTTTCCACCTGTTTGACCTGTTGTCCTCCGGCAGGCTCGACAGTGTTTGAAACGTTTATACACGTATAAGAAAGAATAGCAAAACATCAGCACATGCAACCAATATATTATGTTTAGTGTCCAATATAAAATTTATTAACTTGACTTCAAGCAATTTTTAAAAACACCATTATAGTTACAGTACATATAAGAACTGGATTAAAACATTTTTTAAAATCACAAACACACCGACATGGGAAATCCTACAGAAGGTAGACGGTCAGTGGCGTCACGACTTTTCACATAAAAAATCTCCTCAGCAGCATATCTGACACAGACCCTGAATAGGGCGCAGCAAGTGACGTTTGTGCTTCAGTTCTAAATTTAAATAAAACAGCAGACAGATGACAGGACAATCTTTTCAGAAATAATCAAGTTGACAAACAACAGGCTGATAGTCAAGTGAACTGGTTTACTTTGACATAACAGGATGTAACCAATCATCGACCGCTGCAGGTTTTTCTCGATAACTCGAACAACGTGTGTTTTAAGGTGGCAGTTTGAGAGTTTTGGGAATAAATGTGTTTTAAATTCAGCTTTGTTTAAAAAAAGTTCAATGAAAAGATAAATTGTTTGAATATATTCAGCTAAAACAGAGATACAACCAGCTGTGAAGCCAGCTTGACTGAGCACAAAGACTGAAAACTGGGAGAAATAAAGACGGGGAGGTCGCTCGGCTCATTGGAGTGCATCTCTTACATTCAGTACTTGTTAGTTCAGTTGGCTGCGTTGCACTTTGAACTATGTGCCGACCATGCAGTTTGTCCTATACGTTGTGATTTAGTCAGCTTTAGGCAAATATTATTCAACCTGGACTGAGCTCTTTCCTCCACTTTCACTTTTTATACTACAAAAACCAAAACTGGCAGTTGAATAAAACCTTAACAGAGGGCAGATGAAGGTGGCATCTCACTCAAGAAACAGAAAAGAATAAATTAATGTATTTCCAAACATATCAAACGAACACTCAATACGTCGAGATATAAAGACTGCAAATAACTATAATGATAATGACAGTTCCATATCGTCACACGGGGATTTATCAGAAGCACCATTAGATCAGACATACCACTGTGGAGACCAGCTGGACCTCACACCTGCCCCTCCTCAGTTCTGTTGGTAGAGAGGACTGTCGAAGCCGCTGTCCTGCTGGTGCTGTCTCAACTCAGAAAACAGAGGCCTGGAACAGACCTGCTGCGTCTCACATTCGGAGCCAGGAGTGGGCTCCCTTTGTGTCCCTCTGCTTGTGAGAGCCGGGATCTCCGTGTACAGCGTCGTCTTTGCAATCTCATTATAAACCGTGAGGTCAGAGACATCTGGCGTTAGTGTGCCGAACTCTCCACCGACACCTGATGCAGCCGACGCAGCAAAAGGCTTTGCCGGTTCTACTTTCCTCCCCAGGAATGACAGCGTGGAAACGTGGAAGCTTGCCTCCGAGTCGCTGCTGGTCAGGCTCCAGTCGGTGTGTCTGTCCCCTCGGACCGGAGCCTCCTTGCCCTGCCGCTCTGAAAGCAGGCCACTGTGCACTTTGGGAGAGTCACTTCCTTGCAAGTGCAGCTCTCTGTTTTTACCCCACAGGGACGCATTTTTTAAATCTGCAGGGGAGGGGAAAGCCACTCGATGACGGGACTTGTGACTGGGGCGGTTTGTGGTCTTCGTGTCGGCGTCCATTGACGTCTCATCTCTCTCATTTGAAGGTTTGTCCAAATGCTTTGAGAGTTTAGTCCTCGCTGGAGCCGTTGCATTCTGTTCTGAATCGGCACCAGCGTTTTCTCTGTGGGATTTCTCCTCTGTCCTCATGTCAGGAAGCACATTTGGTGATGCCAGGTCCTTCCTGAAGCCTCCGTCTCCACCTGGAGGGCAGGTGGCGGTGGACACAGCTGTCGAACTGCCGGCTTATGCAAAACAGAGATGAACGTCACAATGAAAATACTTTGATAATCTTGGGGGGGGGGTTATAAAACACAGAAAAGCAATCGGTCCCACCTGGTAAATGTTGGTTCTTTCCCGATTTACTTTTAATTGGCGTTTCGAACACTTTAGCCATGGCCACCAGCTTGCTTGCGGCGTTCATTATTATCTTCTCAGCACTGCAAAACACACGACACGTCAACACAAGGAGCCAGATGTTCCACGGTGAAGCAAACCCTCCTTGGACAGTTGAGGCCACTCGCCCTGTACTCTTTCCTCCGTCTTCCAGTAACTCCTGCAGACAGGTCAGATAATAGTGCCGCATCTTTCTGGCTGTGTCCTGCCTCTCTCTCTGCACCTCTTTGCGGATCATCTCTGCTGCTCGTTCCCGACTTTCCTGGAGGTAACGCAACATGTCTCCTGGAATGAAGACAAAAACAGGATCCGCTTGTGTTCATAGGGGATGATTACTTTCAAAAGCTTAATGTCCGAGGCTGCATGTAACAAAACAAAACAACTGTTTACTAAATTCCCGTATAAAGACCAACCTCGGATTTTCTCTACAGTCATCAGGTACTGCTGCTTCATCTCTTCCAGGCCTTGCTGCAGTTTTTGTTGATCAGAACTTCTGGGAACAAGTGCAATAACAGGTTTTCTTTCCTCTTCTAGATTTGCTGGGTGCAAGGAAATTACAATACACCCAAAAACATATAAACACAAACCCTGTAGAGTCGTTGCTTCTCTTGACTTCTTCCAGTTGCTGCAGATGTTCCTCCTTCGCCTTCTGCAAGCTGCTTTGATGTTCAGCTACAATAAAACATTGGCGTGTCCATGGTGCATCAATACACATGCTTCTCCAAATCACAGCTGAGCATAATGAGCATTTCACTTGCAATAATACTAATAACAATAATAATAATAATAGTAATAATAGTGGGAAAAAGTACCCTTGAGATGCTGCATTGCTGCTTTGTGCTCTCGAATGCTGTGCTGGAGTTGACGGCAAGCTTTCTGTAAATGTCTCTGCAGCTCGTTGTTCTTCTTCTGCAGTTTACTTGTATTCTGAGCACACTCCTTCCTGCAGTCGGACGCCTGCTTTCTCTCGGAAAGAGAACCTGGGAATGACCAAAGAAAATCCCATCATGCTGACTAGTGATCACAGCTCAAACTAGATAACAGTGAATATGTTGCATACGTTGGATTTTGTTGATGTCTCTCTCATGCTGCGCTTGTGTTTCCGTTAAGACGCTTCTCAGCCTCTCTTCACTCGTCTGTGGGAGCAGAAGAGAGAAAGCACATTGTTCCAATAAGATACCACGTTAAAACAACTCTACCATTCACCATAGCAGTATATAGTAGGGCTTAAATTGTATACAATCAGGTTTTTAGCAGCTTGAATTTCAATATCAGTTTCAATATGAAACTCGCTTTATACATTTCACTCTTTAGATGACAAATGATATAACGACTCACTTTTCCCCACTCCTTTTTAGCCTGAGAAACGGCTCTATTGACCAAGTCTGCACATGAAGTATGGATGACATGTGTTATCGAGGTCTCTGATGTGGCCCCACTCATCCTGCCGGTGTCGTCACCATCCTGATGATTAAGAAGTTTCGCCTGAGCCTCTGCCAGTCCACTTTCCAGCTCTGCTTTGAATTCATCTCTCAGTTGCCGTTTCTGGGTCAGCTCTTTGACGGCGTACTGGTATTGCCACTCGTCCTCCCGCGTCCTCACAGTCTGCTGGAGCTTGGCTTCCACCTGAAGGAGAAGCTCCTTCTTCTGGAGTTCGGCGTCCTCTCTGGCTTGCTCGAGCTTTTTCAGCAGTTCTTGCAACTTGGCTTGGTAAACTTGCTCACTGCAAGCTTGGATCATGGCAATCTCCTGCCGTTTGTCTCTCGTCCAGGCTTCTCTAGCTCCAGCCAGCTCCGCTTTCATTACCGCAGCGTGCTCTCTGGTCACCTGCTGCAGCTGGCTTTGGAGAGCTGCCAGCTCCTTTTGAAGTTCCTCCATCCTCTGTCCTCCAGAGCCTTGCTCCTCCAGCTGCTGCGTTTGCGTCCTGTGCCACTTTCCCTCTGCATCCTTTAGTGCCTGAGACACCTGAAACATTTCATCAAAGTGGATCATCCAAAGAAATTAAAACACAAGTGGATATATAGTAATGACACTTTGAAAATTGTAACAAAAAAGCCTGTCATACTTGCTGTTCAGTATGTTGCTCCTGCAATTCTCCCCACTTCTTCTGCTCTGTGAGCAGAGATGCCTGGTATTCTGGTAATGAAGTCAAGTCATCAATCCAGCGATTATAGGCCCGTGTCACAGCACCTTCAACCTGAAACACAAACACATTGACCACTGCTATATTTGACCCTTTGAAAATGGCACAGAATATCACCATGATGCAACAAAAGAAACATGGAGCCTTAAAGGTCTATTACAGAATATATAGTTATCATTCTCAGTCATCATCACAGTGATGAGACACATCTCAATAGTTAGAATCTGAGAGAAAAATTTATCAATGCACATCAACTGGAATATTTTTAGCCTTTTGTTTTTATCCTCTATTATTTTATCTCAATTGGTAGAATATCTGATGATCTTCCTATTTTACAACTAGAGTCGATAATCACCACCACTGGAACAGGAAAAATAATGAATAAATGAATGACGGAGAATACAAAATCTTTAATTATGCTTTGAATCTTCATGAGTGTAGAAATAAGCAACAAATCAATCAACTTTTAAATGTTTTTTCCAACTTTTTGTGCTGTACCAGTAAGACGAATGAAAAGCTCACCAACCTGTTTGGCCATGTCCTCCAGGTATTTTTCTTGCGCCTCTCTCTGGGCTTGTTTCCGGGCTTCCTCCACAGCCTTACATCGTTCCTTGTCAGCCTCCTGTTGCAGCTGCTGTATCTGTGCACTGAGCCGGGACTCCAGCTCCTCGGCAGTGGCTGTGAGACGGGTAGTTTCGATGGTGTCTGTCTGACAGGTCGCCTCACCTGTCTCTGCCGATCTTTTTGCATCCTCAAGCTTCTGAGTCCAAGTCCTCTCCATCTAAAAAAAGGAGTAGAAAATAAAATCCGGTGTGAAGTCACTCCTCGAGAGATGCAGAGGCTGGACTCCCCCTCAAGAGGTCTTACCTTTTGCAGTTCCTCCTTCATTGCAGCCCTGGTTGCAGAGACACGAGAACTGACTTGCTGCTGGATCTCAGTCTCCTTCTCTTTGGACCAGAGAGCTCGGAGTTGTAATACAGAGGCCTGATGCTGAGCCTCAAGTTCAGTTCTCAGCTTCTCCACAGCTGCGCTGCCCTGGTCTCTAATCGCAGCTTCGTCCTGCTCTCGCTTGCGAATACTTTCTTCAAGCATGTTTTTTTCATTGCAGATAGCCAAGTAACATTCTTGCACGCCCAGTATCTGGTTGTTGACTTCAGAGAGCTGTGTTCTGTACATAAAGTAAGGAGGCGTGTACATGAGATTCAACTGTTTCTCGTTGATTAAAATGTTCAGTATTAGTTGCAGAAAGAGACTTACTGTAGCAGGTGAACCTGCTGCTGGTGCTGCACACTCAGCTCCTCAATCTGAGCCTTGTGTTCCAGCGCGAGTTCGGTCCTGATCTGGTTCACCACGTCGTCCCGATACTGCTGATGAATCCGCTCAGATCTTGACGCAGGGTCAGAATCATTTATCAACACACGCATACAACTCAAAATGAATGTGTTAAGTGCAGTTTCTCCGTATCTTACCTCACTGCTGCTTCCTGTTTCTCTTGGTCAAGCTCCTGGATCATCTCCCTCATTTTGGCGCACAGCTCAGAATTAGCAGACTTCAACTTTTCCTCACTTTGTTTGAGCTCCTTGTGCTTCTTTTCTAGCTCCTGCAGTTTGGATAGAAAAAGAATGGTTCGTGACGTCACAAAAGTGAGAATTATCGTCATCATTGTATAAAGGACATAATTAATCGACAAACCTCAAGTTGTTCCTGCAAATGCTGTTTGTCTTCTTGTAGCCTCAGCAACTCTTTCGGAGAGTCTCCAGCCACGTCTATCGGTTTCTTACTACTGCTCTCTCTGGCCTGAGGACATAATAATTGTCTTTATTAGAGCAATTCAACATATTTCCTTTCATTTACTCACTTTATCTGTGTTATACATTATTTTTTCTCCCCACAAAGTGATTTTAAGCCAATCATTATCTACAAAAACATATGATGTTAAATATATATCAAATATCTTGTTATCTTAGCTCAACTATTATAAAATTTTCATTGGTTTTGTTTGAATTAAATCCCAAACACAGTGATAAGAAAAGAAGATTTCTCACAGAAGTCTTGACTTTGGCTTCCTCCAACTCTTTCTGCAGCTCGTTGACTTGAGCCTGGCAGTGCTGGAGATCTTCCTGCAGCTGACTGATCTTCTGCCGCTTCCCCTTCAAACTGCCCAGGCAGCGCTGCATCTCCACTCGAAGCAGCCTTAAAGCTTCATCTTTTGGCAGTTTGGAGTCTGACAGATGAGCGAGAGCAGGGCTACCAAAACAAGAAGAAAAAAACGATCATTCCTGATAGGAGTGCTGTCAGTTAACTTCAGCCATTCATCCTCCATCATCCTGCAGGGTGCTCAATCCAGTAACAGCTGACTATGGGCAAAAGCAGAAAGGTCTCCAGTCCATCACGTCCAAACACAGTGAGAGACACAATCATGCACACAGACATTCACACCTACAAGCAATTTAGAGTCACCAGATAACCTCAAAGACACATTTTGGACTGTGGAAGGAAACCAGACTGCAAAATTAAAAACCAAACACAGTGCACTGAGGAATCATCATGTACCTCTGCAGCATGCCATTTTTCCTGTTTGTTTTCTTCAATCCCAGATCCAAACATGACTCAGACAGGTGATTCTCCCAGTCACTGCTCGGGTCCAATGCAATAACACCATGTTTCACAGCTGACTCGTACAGCGTAATCTGCTCCTTCAGATCAGCCATATCCTCCTGTAGATTAAGAAAAAGTGGAAGGCATGATAACTCAAACTGCTTTTTCACGTCACCATATTTCGAGAGGCAGAAACGTCAAAGAGCAAACCTGCAAAGCTTTATTCATGTTTTCACTTAGTGCCTTAGCCGACTGTGCTTGTTGTAGTTTGATTTGCATTTGACTCATCTCTTGTACTGAACCTGGAGAAAACGAGAGATAAAAGGTCATTTCAGTGTAAACAATGTAAGACTATGCCCATACACCACTGTAGCTTTGTTTGGTAATGATCACGGTTTCACCATGAGGAAAAACACTGATTTCAGTATAGATATAGTATATAGACGATGCCTTCACTCACTTGTCTCCAGCAGCTTGGCACATTGTTGTTGACTCTCCTCCAGACGTTGAGTGAGGGCATTGATGACTTTGGCTCGCTCCAGTTGTTGTTGTTCCTTCTGCCCCTCCAGCTGAGTCACATGCTCTCGTAAACTCTGACAAACATCAACCTGGAAAAAGCGAGAAAAAAAAACCACCAACGTGGAGGCTGACCAAGTTTGCAAGAAGGTTCAAATAAAAATCTTTTCAGATTTCTCTGCTTTTAATTGGGTGAACTGTGAACAACTTCAGATGTATTTCAATGCTGTAAGAGACCTGTTCTTTCAAAGAATGCGAGGTGGAGTCCAGCTTCTGCTGCAGGGCCAACATTGCCGAGTCATGTTGCTCCTTCATGATGGTAAGGTCTCTGTCGTGTTGCTCTCGCACTCTGGACAGAGTATCAGAGCGGCAAAGCTCCAACATCTGTTGCTTCATGCTGTCCACTGCAGCGTCTGCCACCATCTGCTTCTTGGTGTTCTGCGAACACAAAAAAGGATGTGGACAACTTAAAACCCATTCCTAATTTATTACAGCAAGTAAGTATTTATTTACAATTTTGTTTATTACATACTGTCATGTACGAATATGTGAAAAAACCTGAGGTGCGTCTTACCTCCTGATTTCTATCATTGAGGATCTGCACTTGCTGCTCCAGTGCCTTCAGCTTGTTTTGCATTTGAACTTCTCTCACTTTTGCTTCTTCCACTAGTCGACTTGATTCCTTTAGACTTACAGCCAGGCCGTCTTTTTCATCTATAGATCATTTAAAAAAAAAAAAAAAAGGGGTCTTTACATTGTGTCAAAACTAGATGAGTCAAAGTGGAAAAATTGTTTCAAAACAACTGAGACTTTAAGTGGGGGAAAAAAAAAAGCTTTTAATTCCAATTAATATAACATGTAAAAATATAAAGGGATAGTTCCTTCCACTCGCTGCCAATGAGAGTATCCGTACACTGATAATCAAAGTTAGTGTGAAACGTACCTCTAACGATTGCAAACTGATGTTCAACGTATCTCATGTTTCGCCGTGCATCCTCCAGCTTTTGCTCCAAATCTTCGATTTGCCTTTGCTGTGCTTTATTTAAAATCTGCAGTTGAGCAAGCTGCTGCCTTTCAGGATTTTCTGAAACATAGAACAACCAAAATCAGGAATGAATTTCATTTGACCTCATCAATAGTATTAATCTGGAAAGTTTGTCTCACGTTGTGCCGTGTCCAGGAATTCTCTTTGCAGATGGTCGAAGTGGGCTTCTTGCTGAGCCCCTTGAGAGTTAAACATCTTTGGCTGATGGGCGGCGTGCTGAGGACTGCAAGTACCCTTAATAATAAAAGTAAAACGTGTTATTTATTGGCACCTTTTGAGATATCCAAGGTCACTGAACACAGTGATGGCATGTTAAAATACAGAAAATAGACAACTAGTAAAAACATAGTAACATTCAAAACATTCAGGGAGATCAATATCAATTAGCATGAGTATGCTTGTTTATAAAGATACGTTTTAAGGTGGGACTTAAATCGGTCCAGGAACTGAATCTTTTTGATGTTGGGCAGGAGTGTGTTCCAGAGGTGGGGGGCTGGGCGGCTGAAGGCTCCGGAACCCATGGTGGTCATATGGGCCGGAGGGACAGTGAGGCTGAGAGAGAAGGCAGGTCTGCGAAAGTGGCTGAGTGAGTAGATGTGGAGGAGATCAGTGATGTGATTGCTTTGTTCAGCTGGGAGCCAGTGGAAATCATGAAGAACTGGGGTTACGTGATGAATGGAATGTGTTGGGGTGATGATTCGAGCGGCAGCAATTTAAACCAGTTGGGACTTTATGAATGGATTTGAGAGGGAGCCCAAGCAGAAGGGAACTACAGTCGTCCAGATGGAAGGTGACCAGGGCATGGACTAGTGTGGCGATGCAACTGGGTGAGAGGGAGGGGCAAAGGCAGTTGATGTGGCCATGGTGGGAGTATGACGATCAGGTGATGTTATTGATGTGGGTTTGAAATGCTAAAATGCTGTTGAGGACGACACCCCGACACTTCACCTGAGTGGAGGGGGGGGGGGGGGGGGGGGGGGGACAGGACAGGAGTTGGAAGATGACATTTTGAATGTACTAGGAAGTTAATGTTCTGTTTTAATCCACAACGCTCTGGGCATGACGTGAAATCCTCAACGAGTGGGAGATTGATTCATATGAATCAATAATCTCCCAGCAGGATTATATTGGGGGAAGTGAGCAGATGTCAATACTGTTTACCTTGGTCGCCTTTTCCACACTTATTTACATGGAAAAAAATAAGAATATAACTATGACAGACAAATTTAAGCAACAGCTTTCTTCTCCAACACAATGAAATTCAACCACCAAGTGAGCAGAATTTCCTGTCAATAAATAAAACATTGTGCCTTGTGGTTTTGGTAGCTTGCAATAATAAAAGATTCCATTACCGTACCTGAAAATGGCTTTGTTTGTCCACGTATCCTCCTTCTGCATTATATTGCACATGGCTATTGGTGGCTTGGGTATATAATTCCGATTGAAACTCAGTGGAAAAGTCACAAGTTTCGGTAGATTTTTCTGTGCCAATGCTCATACACGGATAATCTCCCTGTGCGAAGTGATGATCCTGTTTCCAAGTGTGGGGCAGAGGTTGACTTTGAGGCTGACTCAGATGTCCAGTATTAGGAACACCATCTTCATACTGCACATTGTGGGAGTCTTGATCATAGTCAACTTCATAGTTCTTTGGAGAGAAAGTAAAAACCAGATATGCATTTTCCCCAATATACAGTATGTCTGGAGAGGAAAAAGTATTTAGTAACACAAGCTGACTCTACCTGTGTGTGAGAGGCTGGTCTGGGATTATCAGACCATTGCTGAGTCCATTTGGCATGTGGGCTGATCAGAGAAAGAGAAATGTATAAATATAAATGAACCACATGAAAAGTTCATCCATTGACTGACTGGTCATGAGTCAACACACATCAATGTGGTTTACCTGCTGCCACTATTTCTATTGCTGCAGGCCGAGTACTCCAGGTCTGACGGGGAGGAGTCCCGGCTGTCATCCAGCATGTCATGGGGCAAGTCTGTGAGCAGCTTGTGCAGCTGCAGAAAATAGCACATGGAAATGAGTCACCATTGTTGCCCCGCAACAGAGTTGTAAAATAACAGATTGATACAGAAAGACAGACTGTGTCAACCCAAGAGGCAGAAACAGTATCGGTTATGCATTGACAGACACACAGGTTGCAAGATTTTAAATTAACCACACAGCTTTTTGAAAAGGTAAACTATGTATTGGAAGCAACTGAGGGAAACAATTTCAAAACTAATTTGTAAGTGTTTTTTGCCCTCACAATTTAAAAAAAACAAACATTTTTTAATGTTTCAAGAATGTATTAGTATATATATTGATGAATGTAATCATCCCCAGAACGACAGTAATGCCTTTACATAGTTCATCTATTACTAACCCGCAAAAAATAATGCCAATTCTCATCTGTGCTCTTCACAGACTGCACATGCTTGACACACAAAACAGCCGTTTAAGGTGGAACAAGAAAAGCTGGCTGGACTTACTTCCCACAAGGAATGTTGAATAGTCCTCAAATCCTCGACTGTATCCACAACCAATGGACCCATATTTGTCCCTCTTACATTACAGACTAAAGAGGCACCTCAGCCTCAACTGTGAAGCGACGAGATAAACCTGAACCAAATATAACTGCAGAGAATTCCCTCTCTGTGAAAAATCCAAAGCGTGTCTGGCATGTTGTCGGCTTCCTGTAGGACTGCTGTGTTTTGCTCCAAAAGAACTCCATTGTTCAGAAGAAATATATAGCAAGGTTAACTGGGGCAGAAACATTCCAATTAGTAGGGGCAAATATTTTCCACTTCACTTGTTTGACTATAATAAGTAGGTTATAGGTAGGGGGGGTATCCATACTAATCAAAGTCCCATTCTACAGCTGACTTGTAAAATGTTAAAAGGATGTTTCTAAATGAAGTGGAGAAAGGCACAGTACTATATAATCTAAAGACAACATATGAAAGCTACAAGGCAGAGCTAGAACCAAAGATTTGAGCATGACACACCTCTAAGGAGGAGTTTCCCTACAGCCAATGTCAGCTCAGTTTCACTGCACAAGTGGGTGTGAGTAAAAACACATCACATACACTATTTACAAAAAGTTAGGGATATTTGGGGTGAAATTTCAGGATCCATTATAACCTTCACAGGTGAACTTAATGTAATTGTCTCAAAGACTTTTGAATGCACATGTGCAACTGTTCAGTGTTTCATTACTTTTTGTGCAACTTGCTGTTCCTTCTAATAAATTTATTGGTTCAATTCGAATTGGTATTTAAACAGTCCTAATCATGCAATTCACATTCTGACATCATGAGACCAAGACGACGCCTAACAAATGATCAACAGAACCTCACCATTGCAAGGCTTCAAACAGCATGTTCTCAGAAATACATTCCAATAGATAGAGATGTACTGAAGAGATTGCATCATTAGTGAACGGCTGCTGGGGACTGGGATACCTCAAATTGAGCGGCCTGCACTTTCTCCAGTCCTGAATCCCATAGAAAATCTCTGGGATCAGCTGAGTCACCTTGGAGAGGCTTGTAAGTCTGTACCCCTGAACCTCAATGATCTGAGGGCTGCTCTTCAAGAAGGGTGGGAAGCCTCGGCAGACAATAGATCCACTTGCGAACATCATCACTGTAAAGCTAACTGACGCTCAAGGATAAATGATCATTTATTGAAACAGTTTTTGTTATTCGCTCTCGTTTCAATTAATTGTTGTTGAGATGAGGAAATCAGCATTGGTTGCCACTACTTAAATGCCCCCTTTCATGGTATATCACTGTAGCATGAACCTTTTAGATTTTCCATGAATTTCACCCCAAAGCCAAATATCCCTCACTTTCTGTAAGTAGTATATGTGAAAGTGACCGTGCTTGCAAAGTCACAAAACATACCTTACTGCTTCCCAAAACAACAACACATACAGTAACCAGCCAAATGTGTGATCATCTCGGAGAACTACATATTTTGGTTAGTGAGCACAAACGAGGTACTTAACCAGAAAGAAAAGACAACGGAGGTCTGTCTCGATTACACATAGTAACAACTATACGGAAGTTTTTATAATGGTTATCAGAGTGTTGCACCTCTTGTTCTCTTGCATAGTCCTCTTGGTCGTATTCCTCTTCTTCATGCTGGGTTTGCAGAGCTGCACTGTCAAAGTCCATAGACATGTTGCACAGCTTGCTGGAGGACGAAATGTTTGGAATAACGGGGCCATCAGAAACACGTACGACACGGACGTTAAATATAAGTTTGTCGGAGTTTGATGATAGCGAATTGAAGCCTGTCAAGCATAGTCATGACTCACCTGTTTACACGTTCCTTTGTTGCGAGGCTTTTTCCTTGTCTGAACAATGTTATTGCTCGGTAGCTTTAGCCACTAGCCACGCAGCTGATTATATTGCTGAACAAGCATTATCCCGTGGTCACGTTAATAAAAGGGTTCAGCATACTTCAAACAACACACGCGAAACCCCTTTTAACGTAGACGATACATCGGATACCAGTCAGATTAGGATGAGTTAACAGAACCTGGAAGCCAGAAGAAGCAATGCTAACTCCCGGTTAGCCGGTTGCAAGGAGTCTCGCCCACTTCGAAACTCGCGCGCGTATTAGCGCCAAACCATTGCGGTTCGATGAGGAAGAAATCCTTCATAAACCAGACTGTTCTCATCGCCTTACATCACTTAATACGACCAATATGCGCTAAAACACGTATGGTGTTTTAAAATATTTTGTCATGTGCATAACAAAACCACTTTAAATACATTTTTTTGTCGCAAACTCCAAGGAACCAGCTATCCACGTATCCATGGTTACTCTGCGTGGAACTATGGGTAATGTAGTTTTTGTTTAACTATTTGGCGCAGTGGTTTTAAAACCATTAACGAAGATGAAAACTAAAAGTTATCTAATTTGGTTGTTTTCGTGCAAGGGAAAACGAATACACTATTAATTGTTCGTCATTAATTAAGCATGTTTCTACAAAACCTGAACAAAACAGGCTTTATTTTATGTACGGTGGCTCGTGTAGGACAAGTGACGGACCCGCCCCTCTTTCACACGCTTCCGTGTTTTGAAGCGGCCACCTGGCTCTTTCGGGAAGTGTTTGTCTGTTTCAGATAGAAACTGCACAGATTAAGCAGTTTCCCATCCTGCTTCCCCTTGTGACAGTCATCTGATCGCGGCCAGCGCCGCCGTCTGAGAGCTCCGTTCACAATCATTTTGAATCCGGGAGAAATGGCCACTCCACCTCCCAGGATCAAGACTGCCATTCGAGCAAATGCAAGGTGAGTCACGCCAACATATGCAGAAACTTGTTTGTGCAACAGTTCCTGATTTGTATTTACTTTTGTCATTAACAGGCTGACAAACTTGAAAACGGCTTTTGAAGCAAAGTATGGAGAATCACCCGTTTTCTTTGCATGTGCACCTGGAAGAGTCAATCTAATAGGTACATTCATTTCATGTTTAAATTGACGTGGCGTTGTTGTTTTTTTAATGCCAAATCTGTTGGTTAGCCATTGGGTATCCCAATAATACCACCGCAACTACGTTAAAATACTAAACCGGTGCATCTCCAAAACTGGAATATAATTTAATGTTAATTCTACAGTATTTAAACTGAAAAGCATAATAGCCTATTTATTTTTATGGCCCATTTGTTAAAAAATTTTTTGTCTTTAGATGCACCGACACTACCAGTAAAAAAGAAATATGGATCCATCGTCCTACGTGATCCAAGCAAGGAGGAGCCAGCATTTAGTTTTTAATGCCATTAGTCACAACTGTGCATTTGTGTCCTCATACGTGTATCAATCCACAAAGTATCAAGCTTTTATAGAGCCTCTAAATCAGAGTTGTTAGAAGAACTGCAGCTTGATGTCATTTGTGATTGGCCCTCAGCTCATTCAGTAAATATAATTAAATTCAGCCAATTGATGAAACCTGATCTGTGTTGTAGCTTGGCATTTTAACACAGGATCATTTCAACAACTTAGCTTCTCAACAAAAGGCAAATCAAAGAAGATATCTGCCAGTGACCAACATAGCAAAAAAGTGCAGAAGATTTTAGACAATTTCATTGATACACTTCAGAACTCATTAATGGTCCAGCCTTTGGGATAGACTTCTGTATGTGGCCATCGGTAACAATGAGCTTGGCCAACTGGCTGCTGCTTTAATTTACCAAACTGTGTGAGTACAATTAGTTTTCTAAAATTGATTATTTTTACACATGGTCACATTTGTAAATATTTTCCAATTCAACAGGAGAGCATATTGATTATTGTGGCTACTCTGTGCTTCCAATGGCCATTGAGCAGAGTATTGTGGCTGCAGTGTCAGTGAACAGTTCGGGGACAATCCGCCTTGCCAACACAAATCCTCAGTTCAAGTAAGATGTCAATACTTAGGATCATTACAGTGATTTGATTTCTACATATGTGAGACGTTCACAAGCGTAAACATGCAAAGCATCATTAATCCAGTTGTCAATTTGCAGAGACTACAAAGTGTCTTGTTCCGAAGACATTGCCATTGACAGAGACAATCCAAAGTGGCATTATTACTTCCTCTGTGGAGTTAAAGGTATCCAGGTAAGATGTGCATATTCTCATCTGAATGAAGGTGCATAATCTTCAAAGTAAAACTGTATTTGTTGATGTGATATCATCTTATTGAAGATTATGTGTGTTTTGCTTTCACAGGAGACATTTGAGATGGATCGTTTAGTAGGAATGTCGTGTCTCGTGGAAGGAACCATCCCTCCAAGTTCGGGCCTGTCCAGTTCAAGTGCCTTAGTTTGTTGTTCAGGCCTCGTTACAATGGAGGCAAATAAGAAGTCCCTCTCCAAGGTGAAAGCTCCACCAATTCAATGTGTAATTTAGAGACATCATGCTCTTTTCTTTATCAGTACTTTAAATCAGTAGAGATTATTCAGTCACCACAAAATAACCCAATGGGTCAGAATGTCAGACATGACTCATGTCAAAGGGTTTATGTTTGGCTAAAAAAAGCCTTTGTATCCCTGCAGGTGGCTCTGGCTGAGATCTGTGCCAAATGTGAGCGCTACATCGGCACAGAGGGAGGGGGCATGGATCAGTCCATATCCTTCCTGGCAGAGGAAGGAACTGTACGTAGCTGTCCTCTAATTGACATCATTGACCAGTGTCCACTTGTGTAATTGCTTGAGAAGTGATATTTCCACAAGGAGTACCACAAAATGTAGTGTACAGGTTGAAGATTTGCTTTGCCCCTACAGTGGTAGTGACTTCGCTGGAGTGGTATAAATGTTGATTGAAGAACTTGTTTATCTTGAACTATTTAAATCTTGTGCCAGGCCAAACTGATCGAGTTCCAGCCCCTGCGAGCCACAGATGTCAAGCTACCAGATGGAGCTGTGTTTGTTATCTCGAACTGTTGCGTAGAAATGAACAAAGCTGCTTCATCGCACTTCAACATCCGTGTGGTGGAGTGTCGCGTTGCCACAAAGGTACCGTCATGCTTGTTTAAAATCCACCTCAATATGTTGCTTCACTGAGAAAATGATCTGATTGTATTTGCCTGAAACATAAGCTATTTGCTCAAGGGAATTTTTGTTGTGCACTTTTTAAAAAAATTAAGTTGCAACTTTGTAAATATTGTGCTGATTTCACACTAAATATGAACCACTTACAATTCATTCATTCATTCATTTTGGTGGATATGAATTCAGATGCTGGCAAAGGCGAGAGGTCTGGAATCGAGCATGTTCTTGAAGCTGGCTCAGGTTCAGACGGAGCTGAAGGCCTCTCTGGAGGAGATGCTGGCTCTTGTGGACGAGGTGTTGCATCCCGAGCCGTACAGCAGAGAGGAAATATGCAAAGTGCTGGGCATCACCTCGGAGCAGTTTTCAACGGACCTGCTGAGCGCTAACACTCAGAACTGTAAGTCACGGCACTGTGTAGGTATGTTTAGATCCGACAAGTCCAGTTGGCCACACTGTGGAGTGGTCAGTTTGTAGCCATGAGCCTGATCTGGTTAGTATTTTGATAATGAATTAGATTTTTTTTAAAGGTTGGTTATTAATTAATGTCTTGACCCTATTGTTCACTTCATCCAGAACAAACACCGGTACACCGGTTCATCACAAGACCAACAAAGAGAGACAGACAATCATACACACTCACATTGAGGGGCAATTTTACACCACAGTGGTTCATTACCACTACATACACATACGTGCTATTCATTCATTCCTGTCTATGAATTTAGTTTTATTCTTTTCCCTCTCTTGCCTAAGAAACTTGCTTGACTCCAGATGAATCCTTCAGGACCCGATATACAAATGTTATTCCTTTGGGTGTTTAACATGTCTGAATGACACTATGTTGAATTTTGGAGATGGCACCATCTGTGAATCCTCAGCAGGCAACTGCTGACACCATCATAAAAACACCTAAGGTTTGGCTCGGTGGTTGTCGTCACGCAGATGGAGTGATGGGTCTCCCCTTTTCATTCATTCCTCTCCACAGTGATGCACTTTAAGCTCTACCAGCGAGCCAAGCATGTTTACAGTGAAGCTGCGCGGGTGCAACGATTTAAGAGCGTCTGCGATTCTGGAGCTGGTGATTCCATCCAACTGCTGGGAGAGCTGATGAACCAGAGCCACGCAAGCTGCAGAGACCTATACGAGTGCAGCTGCCCTGAACTGGACCAATTGGTGGACATCTGCCTGTGAGTAAAGACGGATTTGCAAGTTTTATTATTGAGACAGAACTTGTGAATATATTTTTTGTGTTTTTGGTTTTCAGAGAGATTTATAGAACATAATGGCTATTTGAAGTTCAAAACTTTGTTCACTTTTTCTGCACATGTATGCATGTATGTTTATTGATATATATATATATATATATAACACACTAAAACCCTGTTAAACAATATGTGAAAAGAGCAAATTACACTCAGTCATATGAAATTTCAAGGCATTATTTTACCATAATCGATATACAATATAAACCAGACATGGAGAGACATGATGTACCTCAAATACACATTAGGGGAAGCCAGCAAAACCATCCACATCAACAGTGCAGTAAAGATTTTGACAAGAAAACAATTACTGAAGAGAAGTAGATAGTTACTAACTGCTGGTCAACTAATATTGTGGACAATAATTAACATGAGGATTTGCTACTTAAAGATTTAATTCAAGATTTCTAAGAAATACTTTAACTGTTACTGTGTGAATTAAAGAGGCAAGTTTAAATGCACACCAATTATTGTAATTGTCATTCGTAAACCAAATAGTATTGTACATTTGATTTATATCGCAGTACATTTATGAGATCGCGCTCCAGTGCCACCCAGTGGACAAAAGTGGTATTACTGAAATCTTACAAACTGCAAGTTCTTTTTTTTTTTTTTTTTTTTTTATGGATGCAGCATTATTCTTATGCTCTTCATATTTTCATACCACACACACACACACACACACACACACGGATATGCTCAGGATTACCATGTTGAAAGCAGGTGTTGGAGTGTTGTGCTGATGCTGGCTCTGTGTTCTTTCTTCTGGCCACAGAAAGTCGGGGGCTGTGGGTTCAAGGTTGACAGGAGCCGGATGGGGAGGATGTGCTGTCTCCATGGTCTCCAGTGAGAAGGTGGAGTCGTTCCTGAAAGCTGTCAGAGATGCGTACTACCTCTGTGACCCACGGCGAGCAGCAATGGAGAAGCAGAGTTTATTTGTTTCGAAGCCGGGTGGTGGAGCTGCACTTTTTATTGAAGAGTGAAATGTGTCATCTGAATCTGCTCGTACCGAAGTCATTCTCTTTCAGAAATACTTACGTACAGAGGAGACTAAATCTATTTTAGAATAGTGAATGATCTTCGAATTGAGACGAAAAGCACTTATGAAATCACTACAGATTATGCTGGGATTATGAGGGCCACTGTTTTCATTTTCTAAAAAGAACAATGGTAAGATTTTTGTAATTACAAGATTAAATCAACTAATTTTCACTTTATCTCAATCTACTTTTCTGGCAATATGTTGGTCCTGTATGCGTCTTTTTTTTTATCGATTTGAAAGTAACATTAAAAAATGCCAAACAACTCTGAATATGCAAATTTATTTTGTTTGTTTTTCCATGTTTATCACTAGAATAGTATGATTTGGACCAGTTTAAACCTTTTGTCATTACCTCACATGTAACACTACATCACACTATGGACGAGTGCAGGAGTCACCCTGGATAGGTCGCCAGTCTGCAGGTTATAAAGTGGCAATCAATTTCCATATGCCATGACAACATACTTTATTTTCTTAATAACAGCTAAAAGCTTTTGCTGCGACTCACATTAGGGATTGCTTCATCTGTCTTTTTTGTTTTTTCTCTAACTGCAAAAGACATCGGACAGAACAATTTGACAATCTTTTCACATTTTACACAACTGGAAACGGTCAAAGTGAGCTTGCACAACAGTCTCCAACATAACCTGACCTTGTTGATTAAAGAGTGACCTATTAGCTGGGATAACGCCCCCTAACACGCCCCTCTGGACGTGTGTGTTTGTTTTTTTTACCCGAGCAGTAAAGTTTATGAATGAGGAACACCAGTCCAGACTTCTTGGGGACAGAGAGAGAAACGGAGGCGAGCAGAAACTTTCCTGTTTGATCTGAGCTGATCAAAAGGGGGATTTCACCATACCTGAGGTCCAGGTCTGTGGTCTGTCTTGTTCTATGTCTACGTCACAGTTTGTGCCGTCATAACTAGTGTACAAAAACAATCATTTTAAAGGAAAAAAAAAATCTTTTTTTTTTTTTTTTTTTTTTTTTTAAAATATCTGTTTATTGAAATTTACATCACATCAACATCTCTTACACAAATTTAAAAAAAAATCATTTTTGTAAGTATTTATTAAAGCATGTTTAACTACTGGATTTGTGTAAGTTTAACCAAACAGACTAGTAAAACAAGCTGACAGCACAAAGGGGAGCTGCTGCTATTGCATGATAAAATTATTTATTGCAGGTCAGCCTTTTGCTGATATATTGATAACAATAAACTTGCCATAAATTGAGTCTGGATGTGCACTTGTTCGAAGTCTGTTTCCTTATCAACAATTGTTTAGCCAGTATTTCAGCATCTACATTACTCAGCGAGGTTAGTTCATCAGTGTGTTGACTTTTTCCTTTTTTAATGAATCAATGTAATCAAACTTCTCATGTTTGCAGGGAGTTGACAGTTTTTTGTGTGTTTTTAATTTATAACAACCTTAGTAAGATTATGTCACCGCGGTTTTTGTAAACGACTAAATCTGATAACCAAATCTGGATCTAAAATCAGCGAACATCATTGAGTGATTATGGATCATCTGCTCACAATAACTTTTGATATGAAAACACTGGAAGTCTGGAGTTCCACCAAAATTAACTTTTTGAAATAATGCAGACAGTGTTCGGCATGAATGGGACTTTAGCTATAATCTGGAGAGATTCGGTCTTGATGACAGCTCTGCATTATTATTATTTTTTTTTAAATATATTTATGTTAATCTGATTTGTCCATTCTGAGAGCTCAAATCAGACTAACTACACTCGCTATTATCTTTTCATTTTTGTGAGAAAGGTTTGTTGTGTTCTATTGGGTGAGTTTCAACTGTGAGGATTAAGTATCTAATCGGCAGGATCTGATAATATTTATACGTCACATATGTGACTGTGTTCTTTACTTGGACTGTAGTCCGATTATAAATGATACCTGGGTGGCTGTGGCTCGGCATTGGTGTCCTTGAGCAAGACACTGAACCTCAAATTCCTCCCAGTGGATAAACTATACAGCTGCATTGCAGCTGTCGCCACTGATGTGTGAATGAGTGAGTGTGGTAAACAATGTACCACGCTTTGGGGACAGCAGAAACAGTGGAAAAGTAAAGTGCTATATAAGTGAAATCTATTAATCATTTAACATTTACACAGTTGGGCTCTACTGAAAGTAGATGTCCTGAAATGAATGAGTACAAGGTGTGTATGAGATTACAGTATAGTAAGTACAATAATGTGTCCAACCCACTGCCATTAAAAAGCTGAACTTCCTCCTTTTATCATGACCAAAACAAGGAGTTTATATCGTCGACAGCTTTAATGTGTTTAAACCAAAGAGCATCATTCAATGATTCTTTATCAATAACTTCTCGTCCTCGTGCTCCAGGTTCAAAATGGCTGCGCTGTGTCGTCTGAGGACGTGTCGCTCAACCGGCAACGTCGTATCTCATCTGCACACAAGCAGCCATGTCTCTGCCAAGCAGCATTACAAAATGCTTGTTCTCGGGGGAGGAAGTGGGGGCATTGCAATGAGTGCACGGATGAAGAGGATGTTTGGAGCTGAGAATGTGGCCGTTGTGGAGCCCAGTGAGGTAAAATCATTCCGTGTATATTCCTATACACGTCACAGCCACTTCATCTGGTACACATGTTCACTGTGACTGCTTGAAACTCGTCTACAGGTCTTGTTTTTATCAAGGCATTTGTGTTGAGTTTTGTATCTGAACCAAAGAATTGTATTCAAGTTAAGCTCAAAAATATTGTAAACTATGACCTCAAACTATTTTCCAAATTATTTTTTGACCATATCAAGCAATGCTGAACATTTTTTTTGTAAGTATAGCAAATTTTGGTGAAGCTGCCCCACTAGAATACATTCTATTATACCAGTGTACGATCACATTGATTGTTCCAAGTTTTCTATTTCACTCAAAAGCATGATTCTGAATGACGCAGCTCACAACTTTCACTTGTCACTGTCAGATGCACTACTATCAGCCGATATGGACCCTGGTTGGTGCCGGTGCAAAAACACTAGCTTCCTCTGGTCGTACCACTGCCAGTGTTATGCCATCAGGGGTGCAGTGGGTGAAATCCAAGGTTCAGGAACTAAACCCAGACACAAACACTGTCCGCACAGACGATGGGACTGAGGTGTGTTTGCACTATCTTTCAGTTTGTGATATTATCAAGTTATGAACTTTCAGCATGTGCTGGTTTGTCATTGAGTGTTTGAATGGCGCTGGCCATTTTTCATATCATCTGATTTGTTTTCTCTCTTACAGATCTCCTATGAATATTTGATTGTGGCCCTCGGTATTCAACTCCATTATGAGAAGGTAAAATCACTGCTTTCCCTTTCAGTGTTTGTCTGTGACTTTATTGACATGTGGAGAAATGTATTTTCTTCTTATAAGTAGATAAAGGGGCTGCCAGAAGGCTTTGAGCATCCAAAGATTGGGTCAAACTACTCAATCCAGACTGTGGAGAAAACATGGAAAGCACTGCAGGACTTCAAAGAGGGCAATGCCGTGTTCAGTTTTCCAAATACGCCAGTGAAATGTGCCGGAGCTCCACAAAAGATCATGTATCTGTCAGATGCCTATCTCAGAAAGGTACTTACACTGACCGTTTAAACAATGTATTAGTGTAGTTTGCAAAATCAAACCTGGTATGCCTAATTTGAGGAGAGTGACTTCATGGTCCTTTTTCCAGACAGGAAAAAGGGCGAAGGCCAATGTGATTTACAACACATCGCTGCCTGTGCTGTTCGGAATCAAGAAATATGCCGACTCGTTGTGGGAAATTGTCAAACGTTGTGACCTACAAGTGAACCTCAGGCATAACCTGATTGAAGTGCGGGCTGACAAGCAAGAAGCTGTGTTTGAAAATCTTGACAATCCAGGTGAAACCAAAGTGTTTGAGGTAATAACTTCAAGTGACAACAGCCACTTTCAATCTTAGCCATCATCAGCTAATTCTAAACCTTCTGTGAAATACACAGGCACAACTGAACAACTAGATATTGCACTTTACGTGAACGTATTTGACCTGTTTGGAATAAATTGCTCCGGTGTGTAACCTGTTTTTATCTTCTTTTGATCAGTATGAAATGCTTCATGTGACGCCACCAATGGGGCCCAATTTGGTGATTAAAGGCAGTCCACTGGCAGATGAAGCCGGCTGGTTGGATCTGGACAAAGACACCCTCCAGCATAAGAAGTATCCCAACGTATTCGGGATTGGAGACTGTACCAGCCTGCCCACAATCAGAACTGCTGCTGCTGTCGGTTAGTAACTGGTCAGATTGAACATTGCCTCAGCACAGTACCGGGATGTCTTTAAGCACACAGTTCAAAGTCTGAAGAGGTATTTTCTGCATAGTAATGGCAAAGGCTGCCTCCAACATGCTCTTTCTCTATTGTGGGGTCATTTGTGATCGGAATGTCCATGAACACTTCAACATATGGACAGTGCAAGAAGGATGTTCCGTGAGGCGAAAACAGGAAATGGGACACTAGAGACTCACCCTGAAGTCCCCCCAGTGTTCAGTTTGTCAGTAGCTATGTGTACATCAACATCAGATTAACTACCAGATTAATCAAGACTTTGTTGTGCTTTTGTCTGTTATGTATATCACTGCATAACATTTCATAAACAGGGTTTTACACTAAACAAAAAACAACAACAAACGATCAGAGGCGGCAAAGCTGTCGATGCAGGACACAACGCTTCTTTCTGAATGGAGTTACAAATAATTTTCCTTCAGTGTTTTTAATCTTGATTTGACAAATCAATACTTCTGGTGTTTTGGGAAAAGCTGGGTGTGGACACGCTCAATTCAATAAAAAGAAAACAGACAAAATCACAACCTCTCCAGAATCTCATATTAAAAACATAAATGTATCGTAGAGCAACACAGATTTTCACAATTGCAGTGAATAACCAAATAAAAAAGGGGTAAACAGGCCCTTAAAACAGAGAGTAAAATCATGCAACCACATTGTTTAGCTCGGTTAACCAGATGACTATCACAGACGGTGATATCAAGTCGAGCAGCGACGCCTTTATTTCAAAAACATTTAATTACATGAGTGAGAGGAACCGGCAGTTTGATGAAATGTTAAAGTAGCTTATTTGTTTAGATTTTCTTTGGGATATTTTGTAAAAGCCCATCACATGTTGGAAAAGCCTCCCGAATTTTGTAAACCCATTCGATGTATTTATATTTTTCTCAGCCCAATGTGTCTTGTATACTAGGTGGAGGGTCGTGTCACAAACATCACAGCATTATGGGGTCCAAATGAACCTGCACACCAACCTGATCCTGTTATTCGGTGTCCATGGAAACAAGAAAATCTGATTCATCAATCAGTAACTATTCAATCAAATAGACAGAAAAGTGACCATGTGAGCACAGCGACTGTTGTGCTGAAGGGATAGCATCATCCTAAGTCTCTAGTGCAACTTTTAATCGAGCTCCTGTATTTATTTCTTTTTCATACCTCAGGTTAGATTTAATGTCTTTTTCACCGAGAAGCTTTCCCGCAGCACTACAATAATTATTTCATGAGTCAATTTCTCGACAGAATTGATCACGCAGCAGTGTGCACCGAACCGCAATGCAACACCGGTGTGAATAGTTTGTTTTGTTTTTTTTTTTTTAATGATCTTGGACAGAATTGAGGCATAAACAAGAGGTAAAACTGTTTTCTCTGTTTAGCGGCACAGTCTGCTGTCTTAAACAGAACTATTGGTAAAATACTGAAAAAGGAGAAGCCAGATAAAAAGGTAAGTGTTTTATGACCATTAATTATGACTGATGTATTTGCTTCAGAAATATATATTAAACGAAAGCAGTCTATTTGAAGAATGCATATATACATAATTAGGGTTTCTTTCTTTTTATTTTAATTGTTAACAGTATGACGGGTACACGTCATGCCCTCTGGTCACAAGCTACAACACAGTGATTCTGGCAGAGTTCGACTATAACGGACAACCACTGGAAACGTTTCCCATCAACCAAGCAAAAGAAAGGAGGTCGATGTATCTCCTGAAAGCCGATTTCATGCCTCAGCTCTACTGGCATGGACTTCTCCGGTATGTACACACGTGTTCACTATTCACTATTACCAGAGTTTTTCACAACAGCTGCCAAATTTCTCTTTTTTTCTCTGACATCAGGGGACGGTGGGGTGGACCAGGACCTTACAGGAAACTCCTTCACCTGGGGATGAAATGAAATCTCACCAGCTCTGTGCATGTCGAGGGCCAACATTTACGGAAACTTGGCGTGGAAAAAAACCGCACTTGATGTTTGTCCTGCTATGATCCTAAGATTAAGTTAGGTTCTTACCTGACTATCGAGTCAAGTTGGACCAAGTTAGTGTAAATATTTACATATCAGTGATCATTGAAGCTCCCCTTTGCACTTGTTTGTTGAGTAAATCATGGATTTCAATAACTTTACTTCGAGAGAAGCCGTTGTAATTTCTTTTAATCGTGACTTTTAATTATTTTGAGATTACATGAAATGGCATTATCTACACAGTGAAAGAATTATGTAGGGGCAAAGAATAATATTTAATGTTGTCTCTTTTTTTTTTTTTTTACTTTGTCGTGTTGAGCATACTTTGCAGTGCCAGGACATTTCCAGTATCACCAAATCCCCACTGGCAGATTCCATTGGGCTTTTCTGAAGTTTCATAACTCCAGTATCATGTAAGATTCAGTAATCAACCATAATTTTACCCAAAATAACACACAATCCCCTTCTTTTCTATTGATAACTGCTACTCATTGATATAGGGCAGTGGTTCTCAAATATTTTCTGTCATGGCCCCCCAAGGGGACAGACGTTATTTCATGCAGTAGCATTCAAAACTGGTTTAAACTGTAGACATTGGTAAATTTCAGCTTCATCAGCTTATTCTGGGACCAAAGCTGAAACAAGTATGAACACCAAACTTAAACACTTCTGAAAGAAATTAACAATAAATACTCACTAGTTTCTAGTGGCACTTGTCCCTTTAAGCTACTGTGTTTGTGTTGTTGTTGAGGTTTATTAGAACCAAGAACTAGAGAAATCAGACAGTGATCATAACTAGTATCCCGGAAAACCTTCCTCTTTTCTGCTCTCAGCCAATTCATAAAGACTGGAGGCAGTACTGGGGAGCAAGATTCTCCAGGATAATCTGAATCAGTCTGCAAGAGAAATACAACTAGAAAAATTGTTTTTCTTCTAATAAGACATCATTTCCATGCATACAACAAAAGCTACGGATTAATAGTTGAAGAACGAGGGGAATTTTCTGCAGAAACAAGGTCAGAACTCAAACCTCTTTCAATCCAGAATTTTATGGGAGATTTGGAAAGAAATAGCTCAAAGAGACTTGGAATGTTTTGCAAAGAATGATGACAAATTCAAGTGTGCACATGTGCCATATGATATTCACATATGATGCTGTGCCTGCAGCCAAAGGTACATCCACTAAGTATGCACTTGAAGGGTTGTGAATATTGATGCAATCATTATCTTTACCGAATTTATAGCTTATTTCTTTTGTTAAATTGACATTAGTTTGTAAAACAAAATCTACAACAAAAGGATTTTTCAAGGCATTTTTGAAAATTGAACAAATAATTTTTGAGATTTTCTAAAAGAAATACGTATGTGTATATTTTTATTGTGACATCAATCTCTGTGACTAAATGAAACTGTTTTTTTATGGGCCTCCTGCAAATGATCTCCTATAACGCAGCCGCAATACCATTGATGTACACTAGGGAGCGATAGCTCACAGACATTTGTTTACATTGGGATTTATAAAATATTTCTATTCTATTCTTTAATTCAGAATCGTTTCACCATAATGAGATATTTCAAGAGATTTGGGGTTTTTATTTATGATGTTTGCATTTTCTAAATTCGAGTCCTTGAAATATGTTTAGTAAGATTATATTTTCCAATTGTTTTATAAACGCACGCTATTATTGTGACTAATATGCTCTGGGTTTTTTCAATACTTGTTTGTTTTTTGTTTGTTTTTTCGAAAAACATCTAATTAACTACAATAGTATTCAAATTTTTCAATGTAACATTAAATCTTAATTACATTGATTATGGATGAATACAAACAGATGTGAGGTCAGAGATGTTTCATTGAAAAAAATGTTTTATTAAAACTCCAATCATGTTATTTGTTGAACTAATTTACTCGGGGCTTCAAGTGAGCATAGGGCAAACATCTTACTGACTTTATTGTACTCCCAAATAAAAATATAACTGGGTATTCTGGGTTAACAACCCCTAAAACCTGTAAAGTGTTAATTTCTCTGGGGAGATGTGCAGTGAACTTTCGAACAGCAGATAGGAAGCTGCGAATCTGAAAGACAATATCTCCTGTTGTTTCATCAACTTTGATAAAGTCATGACCTTTATCTGACGGTATGGATGGTCGCTTCTGATTGGTCCAACGACTAACCAGCCCAATGAGCGTGAGAAAGCCATAGGACATTTCTCGATTTCAACACAAGCACCGCCCGGTGAGCATCAGGAGCGGGCGGGGCAGCTAAAGCTGGGTCACGTCGGGTAAGCAGTGCCAGTCTCGACTTCTTGGAGACTGACGTTGATCGGGGGGGACTTTACTCGGACCTGTTCTGTGTTTTGAGCTGAGCCGACGGTGAAACGGGGGTCTCAGCGCACCGGTGGTCCAGGTCGGTGCTATTATGCAAGTGTCTTTTCCGTGGACGTTACTGATAGGTGTGGCTGCACTTAGTTGTAATAATGGTGACTCGCAGGAGTGTCCTTCCTAGTTTCTACCCAGTAGTGTAGAAGTCCAGGGTGTACGTGGGTATACGCAGTTATTTTCTAGTCGGCATTCCGCAGTGGTGCCAGCCCAACCCCACTGTGTGTGTTTTTAGCTCTCTCCCTGCTTCAACACACCTGATTGCATTGACAGGCTAATTATTGGGCTCTATGTGCTTACTGATGACCGAATAGTTAGATTCGGGTGTTGACGCAGGGAGAGAGCTAAAATACGCAGTACGGGTTCTCCAGGAATAGTGTTGCTCCCCTACCTCCTCTTCAAAATCCCACCTGATGCACCACTCTGATGAGGCCAAGACGAGTGAGTCCGTCTCCGATTGGCTCGCACTAGCTGCGTTCCTGACTTGAATGGTTACTGTCCATGTTTACTGCGCAGCACGAGAACTGACGAGCCAATCAGAGGCCGTGTATGTCATGACGAGGCAAATATTGCAAACTAATAAATTTTACCGAAATCATGTAACATTGTACAGAAGCATATGGCATTCAAATGGAAAAATAAAATCCGGCTCTGTTTTTCTGAATCAACAAGATAATTATCTCATTATGAGACAAAATACATTTTTAAAAAAATTCGACTTTTTTCTGAATTAATGAGATAATGGTTTTCTGAAAAAAGAACCCAGTGTTGTATGAACAGCAGGACACAAGTCATGGCTGCACTGATTCTGGTGACACTGCAGCGAATACCAGTGATGTCATTAGATATTTTTATAGTATTTGTCTTTGTTGTTGCGGAGGTTTGTAATTTGCAGACTGTCCCTGTGCTCTGGTCACACTACCCACTGCTTGTCAGCCTCGTTTCCACTGCACGGAATGTGACGGGACAGTACCGTAAAGAAAAGCGTACCCAGACCCAACTCTGTTGCACGGTCCCTCCACAAAGAGTTTTGGTTAAAATGTAGGAGGGCTTGTGAAAGACACAGGAATGTGACATCATTACACAACAGTAGTCTCAGCCTTGGGGCCAATGCGGAAGTTAACGAAACAACCACTGTGAGCAAAGTGGAGTATCTAAACAACAACAGAGTATTCATAAGATGAGATTTCTAAATACCGTGGGTTTGCAGAGAATGATGTACATCACTGACCAGTCAGCAGACGGCTGTGTTTTGCTCCGCTTTTATTGGACCCATTCTGTAGTGCCGGATACCCCAATAGAAGGGTGACGAAAAATGGTAACGGTTGGGTACAGTACTTTTGGTACCATCCACAATGATAGTCAGTGGGAAATCCATCTTGTACTGTACCATAGCGTACTGTACTGACACATACTGCGCAGTGGAAAAGAGGCTTTAGAGAACGATGTTATTTCTGCTGCCAAAAAGACCGATACTTTTGATGAAAATGAGCTTGTAGCATATTGTCCACATCACATCGATGGGAAAGAGGTTTTGTTTGTGTATTGAGGATGTTTTGTGAAAGAGTTATTGATGCCGGAAGTCCGATTCTGTAAATGTCATGCCAATTTGACCGAACTACAAAACGTTTGGGCCTGGATTCTGATAGAAGCGTCTTGAGTACCGGTCCAACGTAACCTGCCTGAATGCATTTCAGATGCATAACTCCACTGCTTGTTGACATCAGCAGGTTGCACGAGTTTTGTTGGCTGAGTTTCTAATCTGTTAAAAAAATCTTTGTCAAACTACTTGTCCCAACATGTAGAGCACCTTATGTATGTTATAAAACAGCTTCTCTGTTGAATGTTGTCAGTGGTGTTTATTATTCAGATGTGACCTGGCAACCAACAATAATAATCAAAGATAAAACACCTCTTATATTTTTCCAGTTTGGCTTCAACCCGAGTTGATGTCTCTCATGAAAGGCAAATAAGTAAAATTTTATAATAATTTAACCTAAAGATTAGAATATTTTGAACAGGTTTCATTCATAATGTAAAACATCTCATACAGACAAAATGCAATGCAAACCTTTAATTATTTTGTGCTGGTTGAAGGTGTTTAGAAATGTACTGTTACCTATATAAAATGTACACAATGAATACTTTGAGCTCAACTCTATCAAAGGCATCTTCTCCACAGCGAGAGGGCTGTAACAAGTAAAAGTCTTCTTCTGTTATCTGCTAAAGATCAACACTAAACCAAACCTACTTAATCTGTATATGCACTATTTTGAAGACAGCCTTTGTACCTGTTCAACTATCATTTAGCAAGTATTTTATAATCCATATCTGTCAGTCGTCTATAAACCAACGTCTATCAACCATCTAGTTTTATAGATGCCGTGTTGTTAAGGATCTTTCCCTTTTTTTATGAGTCAGTGTCATCAAACTTGTTCTCATACTTGCAGGCAGTTAACGCTTTCTTTCTTTTTTTAAAGCATATTTTAGACATATGTAATAACCCAAGCACAGGTAACATATTAGGTGATTTGTAAAAATCTGGAAAAACAAGCATCATTTCGGCTCAGATTTCAGATCTATACTTTCACTTTCAACTTTATCCACTTCAACTGTTATTCCAGTAGATTGTTACGGTCTGATTTTCTTGATAATAACAGTTTTCATAAAGCATACCAGAGTCCCCCACTAGAGTTAGAGAAATGAGTCTTAGAATATCTTTGACTTTTTAAAAGTTGGTTTAGTTTATTTCCAACTGTTTGGTGAGTTTCCAATGTGAGGATTAGATACTCAATCAACAGGATCTGTAGTCCAATTATAAATGATTTCAACTTTTTTGAACAAGATTGAAAGTACTAGATGTCCTGAAATGAATGAGTACAAGGTGTGTATGAGATTACAGTATAGTAAGTACAATAATGTGTCCAGCCCACTGCCATTAAAAAGCTGAACTTCCTCATTTTATCATGACCAAAACAAGGAGTTTATATCGTCGACAGCTTTAATGTGTTTAAACCAAAGAGCATCATTCAATGATTCTTTACCAATAACCTCTCGTCCTCATGCTCCAGGTCCAAAATGGCTGCGCTGTGTCGTCTCAGGACGTGTCGCTCAACCGGCAACGTCGTATCTCATCTGCACACAAGCAGCCATGTCTCTGCCAAGCAGCATTACAAAATGCTTGTTCTCGGGGGAGGAAGTGGGGGCATTGCAATGAGTGCACGGATGAAGAGGATGTTTGGAGCTGAGAATGTGGCCGTTGTGGAGCCCAGTGAGGTAAAATCATTTAGTGTATATTCCTATACACGTCACAGCCACTTCATCTGGTACACATGTTCACTGTGGCTGTTTGAAACTGTGTTTTAAAAAGGTATTTATTTGTTTTGCATCCAAGCCAAAGGGATAGATTTCAGTTCACCTCAACAATACTGCAAACTGAAATCACATGTTCACCTATACTTAAAATACAAACTTTTAGACCATATCAAGCGATGCTAAACACTGTCTTTTTAATTACAAAACTGCTGCACTGGATGACATTATATTATACCAGTGTACTGGTATAGAGTGGCTTGTGATCCCATTGTTTTTCTTCATTTCCAGTCTTAAGTTTCATTCATGAACATGATTTTATGTCATGCAATGCCTGTCGTCCATAAGATTTTCTTGTCACTGTCAGATGCACTACTATCAGCCGATATGGACCCTGGTTGGTGCCGGTGCAAAAACACTAGCTTCCTCTGGTCGTACCACTGCCAGTGTTATGCCATCAGGGGTGCAGTGGGTGAAATCCAAGGTTCAGGAACTAAACCCAGACACAAACACTGTCCGCACAGACGATGGGACTGAGGTGTGTTTGCACTATCTTTCAGTTTGTGATATTATCAAGTTATGACATTTCAGCATGTGCTGGTTTGTCATTGAGTGTTTGTATGATGCTGGACATTTTTCATATCATCGGATTTGTTTTCTCTCTTACAGATCTCCTATGAATATTTGATTGTGGCCCTCGGTATTCAACTCCATTATGAGAAGGTAAAATCACTGCTTTCCCTTTCAGTGTTTGTCTGTGACTTTATTGACATGTGGAGAAATGTATTTTCTTCTTATAAGTAGATCAAGGGGCTGCCAGAAGGCTTTGAGCATCCAAAGATTGGGTCAAACTACTCAATCCAGACTGTGGAGAAAACGTGGAAAGCACTGCAGGACTTCAAAGAGGGCAATGCCGTGTTCAGTTTTCCAAATACGCCAGTGAAATGTGCCGGAGCTCCACAAAAGATCATGTATCTGTCAGATGCCTATCTCAGAAAGGTACTTACACTGACCGTTTAAACAATGTATTAGTGTAGTTTGCAAAATCAAACTTGGTATGCCTAATTTGAGGAGAGTGACTTCATGGTCCTTTTTCCAGACAGGAAAAAGGGCGAAGGCCAATGTGATTTACAACACATCGCTGCCTGTGCTGTTCGGAATCAAGAAATATGCCGAGTCACTGTGGGAAATTGTGAAACGTTGTGACCTACAAGTGAACCTCAGGCATAACCTGATTGAAGTGCGGGCTGACAAGCAAGAAGCTGTGTTTGAAAATCTTGACAATCCAGGTGAAACCAAAGTGTTTGAGGTAATAACTTCAAGTGAAAACAGCCACTCTCAATCTTAGCCATCATCAGCTAATTCTAAACCTTCTGTGAAATACACAGGCACAACTGAACAACTAGATATTGCACTTTACGTGAACGTATTTGACCTGTTTGGAATAAATTGCTCCAGTGTGTAACCTGTTTTTATCTTCTTTTGATCAGTATGAAATGCTTCATGTGACGCCACCAATGGGGCCCAATTTGGTGATTAAAGGCAGTCCACTGGCAGATGAAGCCGGCTGGTTGGATCTGGACAAAGACACCCTCCAGCATAAGAAGTATCCCAACGTATTTGGGATTGGAGACTGTACCAGCCTGCCCACTGCCAAAACTGGTGCTGCTGTCGGTTAGTAACTATGTCATCAAATCGAACATTGCTTCAGCACATTGCTGGGAAGTCCACTGTTCCTGCACACAGTTCAAAGTTGTACTTCATGATTGTTCTTTATAGATTTGTAATCCAGTACTCATAGCACATGTATTGCAAAATAGCACTTTTACGCAACACAATGACACCATAGACCACACCCTTTCCAGATGATAAGGTTTTGCCATTTCAAGTGGTGTTTTTTGTTGTTACCCCCGTTATAGTATTAGGACTTCACTTATTTGAAGTATTCTCACTGCTTCAGCAGTCCTGGAGCACTTTGGACTGTCAGCCACAATCACCCATTTAGACATGCCATCGCGTACCGATGGCCACAAACTGTTCTGGAAGATGCTCCTCCTCCATTGGTAGCTATTAAAACTTGAAAATGTCCAATGATGCTTCAACATATGTCCAGGCTGAGACCTAGACTGAAGCCCCTCCAGGGTTGTTTTGACTTGTGGTACAGGTTTTTATTAAGGATCTTTCTGGAAGGAGCGACATTTTGTCTCACCTCAGGTTTGACGTACTTTGTCACAGACAAGCATCCCCGCAGCGTCACACTCCTGTCTTCACTGAAGTCCATTTTTACTCGCATCTACAACATTAAGATGTCCACATATCCAAAATGCAGAACTTGGGGGGGGGGGGAAAACATCCTGGGTGGAATTGAGGCAAGAACAGGAAGTTAATTCTTTGTTTTCTCTTTATAGCTGCGCAGTCTGCTATCTTAAACAGAACTATTAGTAAAATACTGAAAAATGAGAAGCCAGATAAAAAGGTAAGCGTTTCATGAACACTAAATATGACTGATATATTTGCTTCAGAAATAGGAATAAAAACACTCGGGATTTTTGATTTCTTATGTTTTATTGACAGTATGACGGGTACACGTCATGCCCTCTGGTCACAAGCTACAACACAGTGATTCTGGCAGAGTTTGACTATAACGGACAACCACTGGAAACGTTTCCCATCAACCAAGCAAAAGAAAGGAGGTTGATGTATCACATGAAAGCCGACGTGATGCCTCACCTCTACTGGCATGGACTTCTCCGGTATGTACACAGTTGTGTGTTGTTATTCAGTATTACCAGAGTTTTCCTGAGCAGCTGCCAAATTTCTCTCTTTTTTTCTTTTTTCTGCCATCAGGGGACTGTGGGGTGGACCAGGACCTTACAGGAAACTCCTTCACCTGGGGATGAAATGAAAGTTCACCAGCTATGTGCATCTTAAGAGCCAACATTTACTTACTCATGTATTGGAAAAGGAGCAGTTGATAGTTTTCATGCTAAATCACTTTTGTACTTGCTGAATCAAGCTATTAAAGTTTTTTCATATTGACAGTGGTTTTAAATACTTTTTAGATGTTGTTTTTGAGATATTCATAGATTTCCATCACTTCAATGAAATATACACTTAACTTTTCATGGGCAAGATTATATTATTATTCTAGCTTGTTAAATGGCATTATCCAGGCTGTGAAACAAATAGGTAGGAGCAAAGAATAATGTTTTGTTGAATTTATTTTATTTTGTTGTGTTAAGCGTACTCGTCAAAGCCAATACATTTCTCCAATGAGATTTGCTCATAGATCACGCATCCTTTGTCCAAAATTAACTTATATCCTGTGTGGAGTTTCCCTGTATTCCCACTGCGTGTTTGGGTTTTCCCTAGGTTCTTGGTTTCCCTCACACACTCCAAACAAAATGCCTGAACCTAGAATTTCCCAAAGGCCTCTGTGTTGGAATGGCTACCTGTCCAAGGTGTCTTCATCCACTGTTGCATCATGTTGTATTTCCTCATTCTGAGCCAGCAGTAGGAAGAATCACTGTTCAGTCAGGCCAAGGGGGTATCCACAAGTTGTCCAGGACTCACGGAGATGTAAACGCTGTCACTATCCCGTGCCTGCTATACAAAGCATTGGAGCGAGTTCATAAACCGTGTTGACAATTGATTTAAATGAATGTAACAGGAGACCCTTGTACTTCTGGGTTCTCCGGACACACAGAAGCGCACATAGCTTCCTTTTTCACCATTTTATTAGTCCAAACACCAAAACACCCCACTGCTGCAGCCTTCTCATCCATTAAGTCCTTCTTGTTGAGCTGTTGCCGTCCCAGGCTAACCAGCTCTCCTTCCTCTGTGCTCTGCCTTTTATGTCCCACGTTCCCGGGAGATGGAAGTATTCAGCCCCTGATGAGCCTCAGGTGGCTGCATACCTCCTTTCCACAACTGATTTTTAACTTGGACATTAATGCTTCATGTGCTAACAACACTGTAAAGGCACCTGAGGTCATATTTGGGTCAGAAGCATTAACCCTGTTAAGGTGCAGCCTATGTAGAGTTAATACATGTTGTAAGAGAAGCAGCTTAGGCTAATTAAGGTCACAGAGTGGAAAAGTAACAAGGTACTAGCTCGACCTCACAGTCTGAAAAGGTTTGTGGCGAGAGGCTGGGACCAGCCTGACCACCAACGAAGGAAGAGCCAAGTCTAAACCACAGCTACTCCCCTAGACCAATCATTCAGTTGCATATTGTAGATAAGGTCATGTATGCTTGTAAACATTGTTCTGTCTCGGAAGGTTGGCTGCAGAATAACGGCTCGCTGACAGCGATTTTCTGAACCAGATAAGAACCTTTGAACAAACCTGTATTTCAATAAATGGTGGAAGACATCACCAACTAAGAAGAAGCTTTGTGGTACTTCAATCACAAATCCAGTAACTTGATCTGACTTCATAACATGCATTACAGTCGATATGACATTTTATTCATATCGACTTGCAACTTTCTCTGTAAAAATGTCCTGAAATGACTTTATTGTATTTGGTGCTATATGAATAAAGTTGAATATAATTGAATTGAAATACAGCAAATGACATGCTCCATGGCATATACAGTGCAACGCATATGTATTTGATCAGTAAATCCAGCACTGCACTGTTTTTATGCATATTCTCATTTTGGAAATTGAGCCCTTATTTAAAAGGGGATTCTGGGCTTCGTCTGAGATCTGGTCCCCTCAATGGCCTTGCACAGGCACAGGCCTAAGTCGGCGTAATTAATTTTTACCTGCATCCAAGCTTAAATCGCAAAAGGTCTTTGAAATCTCCAATTTTCTGAGCCGTGTTTTTAGGTTCCTGCGATAATTTGAATATGTCCATCTTAAAAAAGTCAGAGATATGTTTATTCTCATTTGTTCAAAGCAAATTCAATCAGGTCAGAGGTCAACGGGTCATCCTTTTGGGTATTGCACGTTTGTGTTTTAACATCACAATCAAGAGAGAATGTTTCAGCTTTTCCTTTCCTGTATCAGCAAATCAAGTGATTCATATGCTTGATTTTCTTTTAGTGCAGTTTGTATTTTTGTATGTAAATTTCATATTTAAAGAATAAAAATGGTCCTCCTGGCAAACCACCACCACCACTTGCAAGTCAGAGCTCACAAACACTGTTCATATAGTGACCCCTACTGGCTTCTAATATTATGTTACCTTCACGGATTATTGCAAACTATTACAAATACAGTATTCGATCAGTTTGGGAACTATTTTGAGAGTTATTTTTCTAATATGACTTATTTTCCTCTAATCAAAGCTGATAATATATATTTTATTTTTTTTACTGTCGATCTGCTCATCAGTTTGTGTGCTGAAGAACAAACTTTGTAGAATAAATTAAATGGGACACTGGGTTTGCTGTTTGCACATTTGAAGTGGAAACCACTCCTGATATGCATGCTCACGGTCTGCAATAAGAGAGTATACAGCCAGCTTCTGTGACCAGTTCAAATAGAGACCCCACAGGAAAAGACTGAGGTATAGAGACAAGAAAGTCAACTCAGACATGGAAACACAGTGACAGCGAGTTCATTGGACAGTCATATCTGTGACTTATTAGGTCATTCAAAATGTGGCCTGTCATACTAAAATATTTGATCAATACAGTGATGGTCATGTTAGCTATTAAATCAGCCAATTGAACTGTTAGGTTCAAAATTCTCCAAAATGTTTTGTCAGGTCAGAAGTTGCAATGGTTTCAGGAAGGCTAAGTCTATTAAAATGTCCTAATCTAAACTACAATGCCTAAAAATATTAGATTTTTTCACAAGATCAGAGGTTTTTCTTATCTTTTATAACTATAATTATCACAATTCATTTTATATTGCATGAAAGATTTTTGCTAGTATGAGTTTTTAAATAATTAAATAACTAAGGTTATTTATATATATATATATATATATATATATATATATATATATATATATATATATATATATATATATATATATACCTTCACATTTGAATTCATTCTTAATGTTTTATTTATGTTACATTCTACCTGAATTCACTTTGCGTTAACCCATTATTAGGAAAGTTATATTATTTGTTAACTCACATATTTACAGTATTTGTGTTTAGACTTAACTATCTGTTGTAAATTGATGACAGTGATGGGTGAAATTATCAAAAAGCTGAGCTGAACTTGGATTAAGGAAGACACTTTGTGGGGTTTCTACAATTGGACAATATTACACAAATTCCTGTCATGTTTGATTTATAATTACAGATTGACCCTTAGGTCAGGGCACATGAATTTCACTTTCAGTATGAAATGTGGCACCATGCTCGATCATACATTGTGAACTTAAACCTAGTGCAAACTATAGGCTGTATTTTTATCTTCAATCTATCTCGTAAGTCGCATTTAAGTAACCGAATGCACTCCTTTGTACTGGCTTTTACAATGATAAACACTTGTTCCACTTCCTGGAAATCTGTAAATATGTATTGATTCAATTACATGTGAGAAATTGTAAACAGATGAGCTCGTAGCTTGTTATGTGTAAAACGATTCAACAATGTGGAAAACCTGAAACTGTTCTGTTAAAAATGCCAATTATATTTTGTAAAGGGGGAAAAAAAGTAAATTTTTTAATGCTAAAACCACAACAGTGAGAATTGAGTGAAAAATCTCTGATTAGTTCCATTTACAAAAAGGTTATATCTTGAAAATGCTTGAAATGTGTTCATTCAATCCCACAATTCAACTTCATAAATTTGTTCACTTATATATTAAATATACTCCACACCTTTGGAACATGAGGACTTCTGACACGCTCATTTCTTTTAATGCAGACCTTAAAATACTCAATGTTCAAGCTTTCCAGTAAACAATAGATTTTAGTTATAATATTACGTTAAACTTAATAAAGTTTTCACTTCACTCATTCTCATTTTTATGCTGTTAATTAATGTAAAGGAATTTCCTTTATTTTTTCTGTAAAGCACGATAAATTGTCTCGTGTCTGAATTATGCTATATAAATGTTTGCCTTGCTCTAAGTGGTCTATGTTGTTTTTTTATATTTGTTTAGGACTTATAATGGTGCTTATTTCTACGGTCTTTATGAAGTCACAAAAGCTAGAAAGCAAACAAGCTTAAAATAGCACTTGATGACATAAAATTCTCAAGTATTAAGATTAAATCATGTTAAAATGTGTGTGTTTTTTTTTTTAATCGCTTTCAAATTTAATCTGCTCGGGATATTCAGATTACAACACATTTGTCATTTGATTACAAAGTAAATTATTTATTCTTTTTTTCACACACACACAAAAAACCCAGCACCCGTGTTCATACGTGAGTATCGTCGTGTTTCCACTCAATGACCCGCGTGTCCACACATTTTTTTGCCTAACTTCGGACTGAGCATTGCTGCGTCTCGATCGCCTCCGTCCACATCAAAGCCAGTTCCCCCGCTCCCCGCCACGTCGGTTCCCCCGCGCGGCGCGCGCGTGTCGCATTCTCCTGCGCAGCACCACCCGCGTGATGTTTGTGCCGAGGCGGGAAATGGCGTCTGCAGACACGGTTCGTCTGTGACTGGCTCACCGAGCGACGGCCACAGCTGGCAGCAACATCCACGGCTCCGCTTCAACCAGGGGGGGCCGCCACGGCCGCGGCCGAGACCTGACAACGCTGCGGCGAGTTTTAAAGAGCTTCCTGGTGTCACTGGTAAGTAATGAACAACGTCAACATGTAAACAAAAAAGGAAAAAAAAAAAAAGAAAACGGTTTGTCTCCGCGATCGGCTGAGCGCTGCTAGCTATAGCGGCTAAAGCTAGCGAGCGGAGGGGGCGTAGTCTAATGGCTGAATAGTTATAAAATGACGCCTTCGCCGCAGCCTAACTCGCTACTGTTTGCGTCAATTTTACCGATGAATTGATGGAAAGTCGGCATGGGGAACACGCAACATGTCACCGGGGAGGCACGAGACGCGCTGTGACGAGTGAAGTGTGCGGTGTCACCGTCCGCTTCTGGACGTTTGCTTAGCCTGGAAGCTAAATGTAGCCCGCTGCCGTCGGCGGGCTTCACCACCGGAAAATAAATCGCGCTTAACGGCAGATTTCACACTCCAGCAAGTGTCGGCTGTGGCCGGGGTTATGGATGAACACTGGAGACGGGGTCGTCAAAGCGTTGGGTGCCAAATGGCAACTGTTAGCTGGCTAATGTTGGCGCTATCTGACGTCGTTCAGTGGTTATATAATGAGTCCGCTCTGAGCTGACACACACACACGCGCACACGCACACACACTAAAGATAGGCAGGAAAGTTAAGGAAGTCTTTAGTTTACACCGATTGTCCGTTAGACAAATCCCCAAAGCCACTTCCAGTCTGGGGACACTTTTAAACATGTGGTTTGACAGTGGCTAAAGCCAAAATCATCACCATGTTTTGAGAATTAAAAAAAACAACGACGATGAGTCATTTTAGCTCAAACCTGGATCACAGTTTGCGACCGTAACTATACCACTTCAGCGTTTTACTGCAAATTGTACAATTGTTGACTTCAGTTTGGTTCAATAAGAAAATGAACTCTTGATTAAAAAGCAATTTTCTAAGAGTCTTTCCCAGTCTGTGTCTGAAAATATTTTTTTCTCAGTTTCAAGTTCATTAAATCAGGAAATACAAGCTAGAGTTTTCTCATTAAGCTTTTTATTTCACTGTGACTCACCAGATGTGTAGTAAAAACTGCTGCTCTGCAGACTAAAGTGCTGGTATCAACCACCAACTTGAACATTTAGACCATTTTAGATGGAATAATGGGGCGGCGTGGCTCGTTTGGTAGAGCGGTCGTCTCCCAATCGGAAGGTTGCAGGTTTGATTCTTATCTCTGCATGCCGAAGTGTCCTTGGGCAAAACACTGAACCCCAAACTGGTCCCATTGGAGTGACAGCGCCTTGTATGGCTGCAGCCTCCATTGGTGAGTGAATGGGTGAATGTGATGAGCTCTGTAAAGCACTTTGGGGCTGCTCACACAGCTGAAAGGTGCTATAACGTTATATAAGTGAAGTCCATTTAACATTTTAATAAAGCCAATAATAACATTAATTTTCATTTGATTCAGAATGGCTCCTTTACATCCTGCAGATTTTGCTAAGGATTTACTGTCATATACTTGTTGCAGAAAAGCTACCAGCTTGTTGAATCATATTTCCCTACCTGTTTTTCCCCACCCAGGTTTTTCTATGTGACGTTTGGGCATGATGAGGCTGAGAGTGCGTAAAGCTCCTCAGCAGTCGAACTTGGGCCAGCGAGCCCGCCGATCCCCGGCCAAACGAAAGCACTGTGAGGTGGAACCGTCCCCGGTGAGAGGTCGAGGCAAAATGCAGAAGAACGAAGCAGGCCTGTTCTCCACCATCAAGAAGTTCATCCGGGGAAATGCTGTCAAGGTGGGTATCGGTCGAGCTGCTCTCACCGTCTTATCTACTGTCATGTGATGTCACACTGAAAGGAGACACATACTTCAAAAAAAGAAACGGCTTTGACTGCAGGCACAGAAGAACAGCGCATTTTAAAATCATCTGTTTGGCAAATGTATTGGAGTTATTATGGTAGCAAAATGACTCGCACTTGCATGTGGAGCGTCGCGTCTGGAGCTCGATTTATAAGGTGTAGTGATGTTTGTGTAATATGAGACTTTTTGTATGAGCATATCAAATACGAGTGTGCACATTACATTAGTACATGTATGTTTTGTCTCTTTATGAAGGGATTTTGCTTCTCACATGCTAGAAATTTGTTCGAGTCCAGATCACTTCAGTCAAGCCATTTCCAATCCTGACTGCATAATGGGGTGTTTGAAATCAGTGTTATCCAGTTTTAGCCGAGGAGAAAAGTGCAGAGCAGAAGTTACACAAGACAACTGAACCTACCAATCTATGCAATTGGGACTGAATGAACTTGATCTTATAAAAACACTGTATCTGTTTGTTGGGTGTTGTTTCAGGTGGAGCAGGATATCCCCGCCAAAAGGAGTCGCATCGATTGTAACCCGGACGGCAATCTAATTACTTCAACACCTCAGACACGAGGTCACGCCAACAAAGGTGTCTCCAGAGTTTGCCGGAAAAGCCCCAACAAAGGTACGAAGGAGTGTGGCCCCCCACCCCGACTGGAGCAGAATAATGACATCTTGTTGTCGTTGGTTTCAAATGAAGGAATCCATTTACTATTTATTGATTTTGTTTTTAAGACACAGTGACCTGCAATAGTAAACCAATGAAACCCAATGGTAAACTGGAAGTTCCCGTCGACTCGCCGAGCAGTCCGCCACGCACCACTCTGCTCGGCACGATCTTCTCTCCCGTCTTCAACTTTTTCTCACCAGCAACAAAAACTGGTAAGAAAACAAGGTGTTGAGTGTTGGACAATGTGAAAATACATGATGGAGAAGTGGTTTATAATAAAGTACATAAGTATGTTTTTACATGAGCGAATCAATAACGGTGAGGTTTTTCTACATGTGTCCCTTTTAAGCCACTCCTGGCTCGGACTCTCCCGGCCAGGCGATCGAAGCAGAGGAAATCATGAAACAGCTGGACATGGAGCAAGCAGAAGAAATGCCGAGCAGCACTCTAACGTCCACAGAGGGCATCGCCCCATGTCACCCTCCCCCGATGTTACCACAGAGGCTTCAGATAGCTTCAGATACATCCATAGAAGAGGGAGAGATCATCACCGAAAGTGACATGCCCCCATTAACAGGTGAGACTCTCACATTAAGCGTTGGCGTCATTCCGGTGATCCAACTATAACAGGTGGTTTTATTTTTTGCCCTGGAGAACTGAAGTGCATTTCAATTCCTCCTCTGTCACTCTGTCCTGTCAGCTCCTGGGTGCATGCCAGATGGCAGCTACCCTCACTCGATACCCTCCGCTCCTGCAGAAACCTCGTACGACGAGGACTGGGAAGTTTTTGATCCGTAAGTTTCTCCTCACAACACATTATTATGCAACTTTTTGCCTTTATTAGCAATTGGATTTATGACCGAGTGTGAACACGAGCTGATTTGAAATGTGCTAGACGTCGGTGTGAAGTCCTGCATGTTGGCTTGGTTCTAATGTGGTGTGGCGCTCCATTCCACTAGATCTCACATCCAAGGTGACATTGTATGTTTGAGTGTAGGCCGCTGTCGTTGTAATGGGTTTTTCTTTTTAGCCACTAGATGGCACCAACATCCCAGGTTGATCAATTTTGAGGCCGAGCGGCACCATTTACTGTTTACAGCAACACTAAAGCAGGACGCCAGTTTTCATTTGATTCATTCATGAGTTGAACTGACAGTAGAGCTTCACACCGCCTTTTTTAAAAATAGATTTTTTTATTAACAGTTGCTTCTTGGTAGGAAGTCCCCTTTCTATTCTGTCAAATAACCCTTTTTAATGACTTCTGCTTTTCAAGATACTTCTTCATCAAGCACGTGCCTCCGCTGACAGAAGAGCAGTTAACACGCAAACCGGCGTTACCTCTGAAAACACGCAGCACACCAGAGTTCTCTCTCGTCCTGGATCTTGTAAGCAGCGGAAGGTTCCCGGGTTCTCATTTCTAGTGGTCGATGTCCTTTTAGTGAGTTTCCCAGGTTTGACTTTTGCCTCTTTCTGCTTCCAGGATGAAACTCTGGTGCACTGCAGTTTGAACGAGTTAGAAGATGCGGCTCTGACATTCCCTGTCCTCTTTCAAGATGTCATATACCAGGTACTCGCCGTTCCAAAGCTTTCTCTGAGCAAATCGTCTCACTTTATCTGTGATGAAATGATTTTGATTTTCTCCGTCTTTCGTCTGAAGGTGTATGTTCGGTTGAGGCCTTTTTTCCGAGAGTTTCTTGAGCGCATGTCGCAGATGTATGAGGTGAGTCGTCAACAAGGGCCTCCAGACAGTATTGGCTCAATCAGAGCTGCTCTCGTGTTAAATATTACTCATTTATGGCTGTCTGTTAAAATTTCAGATTATTCTCTTCACGGCTTCAAAGAAAGTTTACGCCGACAAGTTGCTCAACATCCTGGATCCGAAAAAACAGCTAGTAAGGTCAGTGAAGACTTTGATTTACACTCTCCCTGCTCTGTGCAATGTGCCTGAACGTGTGGATCCGTTACACTCTTTGACTCAAGCTGTAATGTGTCCAGGAAAGAAAATACTGCCATGAGATTATTAGTTGTTGTTGTTTAAGGGAAACATTGACAAATCTTTCTCCATTGTGAAATATCGTCTTGGATTAAAGACCTGAATGTTAGAGAACACGTCTTCTTTCAAAAGGCATATTTGTTTTGACAATGTGTGGTGTTTGTATCACCAATTAAAGCTGATAGTTGAGAGTGATCAGATCATCCTGATCACCTAAATAATCTCATGGCTCCAGAAAACGGATGTAAAGGGGACCCAGTGACTCATTCATCTGAATCATGCTTCAAATCAAGAAAATACATGTCAGCAAGAGGAGCTCACACAAGTGAGCCAAAATGATGTAAGATTACTTGTCGTACCTCACAATAACTCTTCACGCTCTTCTTTTTTCAGACATCGATTATTCCGGGAGCACTGCGTGTGTGTTCAAGGGAATTATATTAAAGATCTAAACATCCTTGGGCGGGATCTGTCCAAGACGATAATAATCGACAACTCACCCCAGGCCTTTGCTTATCAGGTAAAAACTTGACGCCAAACAGAAGAAAAATCTGTGAAATCTCAGCTTATTATTGATATTGCGGAGTAACACTGATTTCTTTTTCCTATTTTCTAGCTTTCCAATGGAATTCCTATTGAGAGCTGGTTTGTGGATCGAAACGACAACGAGCTCCTGAAGCTTGTTCCTTTTCTTGAGAAGCTTGTGGAGCTGGTATGTACCATCGCTTCTAGGAAAACACCCCAAATGCCATGAAGTTTGGACAGTGTGACGCACATAGTCTTGCTTTGTAACACTTCAGTAAAACCTTGTCTTTTGACTGTGAGAGAACACGTTTGGCCCACATGTTTGGATTGTGGGTAAACTGCTGGCGAGGTTTGTCCCACCACAAGACGTTTGATTCTAATGCGTGTGTGACTTTGTGTTTGTTGAGGCTTTTTCTCACAACCCACAGACACACTAGCATCTATTGTCCGCCAACACACACGTTGACATTAAGCCTAAACTGTGGCTGAGTTGCCGTTGAAGTAATCCACACCTGATTCTCCTCTGGTTCTTGTTCACGTCCCTCCTCGAGTACGCCAGCCGTTAGTAGCTGTAATGAGGAGTTATAGTTCCTAACACATGCCATCTCGGAGTAAGTTTTCCCGCGATTGCTGTGCTCGACAAAGCTCTGAATGATTCTGGAGGCACTATACTTATACCATGTATACTTTTCTAAATGCTATGAACCATCTACGCCTCTCAAGTCCTTTCAAACTAGAAAGAGAGCGCAGCTTTTACTCAAACATCCAGAATCTTCATTTAGTTATTTAATATTTTGAACAAGCTTTTAGAAACCTGCATAATGGCTCCACTTATTTTATATATGAACATATTTGTTTGCTTCATACGGCTCTATATCTAACCGATGTATTAACTTGTTTTCCTTTTCATGTTTTTAAATAATGCTTCCCTGGATTTATTTATTTGTTTTACTCTCATCTCTCGTTTTGTTGTTTCAAAGTGCTTTTGATTTGTGTTCTGTTGTTGATGTCGTCTCTGCCGCGCTCCCTCTGTCCCGACAGAATGAAGACGTTCGGCCGCACGTCCGAGAGCGCTTTCGTTTGCACGACCTCCTTCCTCCAGACTGAGCAGCTGCCTCTTCCTCCTCCTGTCAGCCCAAGACTGAACCCACAACGGGGAGAGAGGGAAAGAGAACCAACTCGGAAAAGAAGGATATAGTCTGTAGGTTTGTCTTTGCATACAAACATTGCCATTGGTATATTTTTTATTTTATTTTATTTTTTTAAATCACACATACAAAAAAAAAAAAAAGAATTGAAAGCTAAGTTTTGAGTCAAATCCAGGAGGGTTTTTGTTTTTTTTTCTTCCAATCCTTCAAGAGACGTAGAACAAACGGAGCTGATGGCTGCCGCAGGCTCCTCCTCGCCCTTTGCTTGCTTGTTTTATGTGTGACCTTGAAGAAGACCTCCTCGGATGTATTTTGTCTTTTAAGAATAAAAACAAAACAATTTTTTTAGTTGACAAAGCTGAATGTGATGCAGTGTTGGATTTTATGGACCTGGCCTGGAACGGCCAGCCGAACCTGTAAAATATTCAAACTATATACCTGTAAATATCTGTACATAATTGTTTTTGGGGGTTTTTTTTTGTTTGTTTTTGTTTTTTCCTTCAAGGTTTTTAAGTCATTTTGTTTTCACTTTCCAATTTGAGTATGTGTTCTTTGATTCGGTTGCTTTTATAAAAAAAAAAAAAAAAAAAAAAAAAACTGTTTTTGTGGTTTGTTTGAAGTTGTTGATAAGCAACTGTTTTTCTGTTGTATGCCTGCATTATTCCTGTGATGCTTTATTCCATTACATGCAGTTGTCTGTAATAAGGTGCAGTTTTTTGAGGAAAAAAAACAAAAACTTTGGGAGGAAAATGTTTCTGAGCTGATATTTTAAAGCTATACAACGTGAGCTAGGATAAAGTCTCAGATGAATACAAAAGCCATAATGGCCGATTAAGAATTTTGGAGGTTTGTATTTGAGGGTCCATTGGTGATTTGGACACTTTGATGGGGTCCGGGTGGGTTTTGACTGGACGGGGTGGGGTGAGAGAGGTCCAGGCATCTTGCACTTTGACATCCAGCCCTTTGTAATTTGATGTAAAATCTTGTCACTTTTCTACATGGGTGTGTTTCGCCCTAAATTTGTTATGTGGGTGGGGGGTGGGGGGGGGGATCAAAAGAAAGAAATTGTAGCACCAGCAAATTGCCAACATGTTCGCTTTGAAATCTTGTTTTTCCAAGACGTCTTGTATGTGGGATGTTCGATGATGATAATGTCGAAGTCACAAGTTTTATTGACTATTGAATGATCACTCCTGGTGTATTCAGTGTTACGTAATGGTTTCCTTGAAAATAAATTCATTTTTATACGACTCAAAGCTTCTTACTGATGGCTATACACCATAAACGTCATGTTGAAAGATCGGAGCATGAAACTGCATATTGTGCATCACCCAGCATGAAACTTAAAACAGAACTCCACAACGAAGCATGTTCGTATGATCTGCTAGTTTAAGTCACTGTAGTTCTGACAGAAGTACTATGGATGTTCTATGAATGATATGCAACAGGTCAACTTCCAATGTCATTCACACCAATAACACCTCACTTGAGCTGCTATCATAACGCTGCCTTCTACCAAGAATTACATTTAGAAAAAGAAGTGTCTCCACTACGGCAAATCAAAATCATTACACACAAAACAAGTTAATATCAGTGTTTACTGTGAAATCTCTGAGAATGCTGTGTGGTAATGGATCCCGGCCTGCTATAGGCTGCATTCAACTGGCTGTCATTGTTTGGTTTGGCATTCCTTATGGGAATCGTCCTCCTCTAAAGGTAGTGGGCTTGCTTGTTGGAGCACAAATTACACTTTTTTTTGTTTTTAGAAAAGTTTGTATAGAAACAAATCACATGTGCTTATTTGCATGTTTGCGCATCTCCACTTTTTTTTGTTTTTTTTACCAAGTTAGTTTTATTTCTGAATGTAGAAAAGTAGTTCTTCACTGTGTCACATGCAGCTTCGCTTCCTGAAATGGTTCAAATCCCAACAGAATCCTGCTCCCAATTCAAATCCTGATTTTCTGGGACCCGAAATGTGTCCAGTGATGTTTTAAAAAGATATAAAGGTGACAAAACTGACAGGGATAGTGTCGGGGCAGTAGAGGGTTAAGTTACTGAAGATTTTTTTATAAAGACTTTCAAGTGTGAGTGTAAAGTTAATCACTTATATAATCAATTATCTTCCAAAGTGGTGTAAAACTGACCAGCCTCACAAATATATCATGTATTCTGGGCTCTACACATTATTGAGTATTGCCATCCTTCAATACAATAAAGAAATACATTTAATATGACTTACTAAACTGCATTGACACTGTGCACTAACTGAGAGTAGGAGATACTAAAGCAAAGGGAGCTACACATGGTGGTGTTTATTATTTTATAATACCACAACAATAGTGTCTATGTCAATAAAAAGCACAATCGCTCCTTCCGATATTCTTGTACCACCTCCAGTTCACTATTGTTAGTTTAGAAGAAAACATAAAGTGAGGCACAAGCTGTTAAATATGCGGTTTGTAATTTCCACATCAATGCATACAACACAACACCAAATAGTGTATAGCATGTATTAGTGTATTCTAATAAATAAACCATCTCAACTCATTGAGTTTATTTCACTTTCCCTCGGTCACAGATTGGTTTTAGTATTTAAGGATACTTCTTTAGTGTACAAAAGCATAACTTAATGTTTGTCACTTAAAATTAAAATAAATTCCTTCTCCACTCTTTTATTCATCCTGTTCGGGGTGACTGCAGAGTACAAACACACGAATCCAGAGAACATGCAAACTCCACTTTGAAAGGCCCAGATTGGAACACACAACCGTTTTTTTCAAGGAGAGCACCAACAACTGCACCATCACGTGGCCTGTTAGCGCTTCTTCTTCTATAAGAATAGTACGCAAAACGGCGACATCCTTAACGGCAGCCACAGATGAAACACAGAATATCTCTCATCCTTCACATTCTTCTGTCTTAACTGTTACATGAAGCCTAATTCACAGTTGTCCAGCCTGATCAGCCAGCTGAGGAGCTGATAGAACATCCACTGTTCAACTTGGAAGTGTTGTGCTCAAACATGTCCACTAGATACTAGTTGCAACAAAAACGCAATCCCTTTCAAAATAAATTCTAATTAATATTTTTCTATGGCTTCTTCTTAATTAAGTCATTCATTCAGTTTTTCCTCAAAATATTGTCCTTCATTTTAGAAAACCAAACCACGTAGATCAGTTGCGTTTCTCTTTCACAATTTAAAACAAGTCTGCAGAAGATTTGGCTCCTCTGTCGTGAGGCGTTGTGTTACCACAGTCCAGTGTTTCTGTAGCATGCTGAACAGTAAACTGTCTGGATGATCATATCAGTGTATGATCCGCTGGAATAACGGGACATTAGTTCGCTTTGTTATTGCAGCAGCGACAAAAACATTAATATACTGTATCATATTCAGTTTGTCAGTGTGGAACAGTTAATATATGTTTTCAATCGTAGTCACTCCTTAGTGTGTGGCTGTACGTATGATTACAACATTTTCAAAGGAAAGCATCGTCGTGCATTACTCACATTGTGTTCATTTTAAACGGTGAACTTCCCAAAAGACGAAGGACCTGACACAGTCCTATCCTGCCCTTCACCAGTATTTATAGCCAGCCATAAGTTGGTATAGATGATGGACAGATTTCTACTTTGGTGATTTTGGGTTCTTTGTTTGGAAATAGTTTTTATGGAATTATGATGAGAATTACTATATTGTGAAAATAATTCCTATTTCTCTTTTCTACTACCTTTTGAAATGAGCGTGATTGTTAAAAGTAAGCAGATCTGAAGTGAAAACCTGCAGAGACCGAAATGAGAGGGGGGGGGGGGGGGCAGACAGAGAGAGAGAGCAACCATCTTTTATTGGCTTTCACACAACCTGCCAGAGTTTTTATTCTGAGATACTAAATTTACAAGATGTCCTGATCAGATAACCTGCACATGTCTTAATCCTTTTGTTCTTTTGAGAAATAGGTCATTACCTGATTGCAGGTGTGCACTGAATTGCCCCTTCAAGAGGTCATGTGACTCCAAATACAAAAGGGGCCAGTCATTCCACCTTCATCACACTTATCTAACAGTGCTCAGGTGGGGTGGGGGTTGTTTCAAAACAAAATCACACTGTCGATAGTGGGAAGATAAGATGTGGGGGATAATTAACTGTGCATTTAGACTCCATCCACCCTGAGTAAACCCCCCTGCCCTCATCCATTGGCTGCTGGTGGGGGGTGGAGGTTGTGGCTCATAAACTACGAGGCCTCGCTGGTGTGATATCTCAGGGGCCTCGCCAGTATAAAGGCTGAGGACAGGTCGGTCTCAGCTCAGGACAACGTCAGGGAGGTGAATGATGCGACTGCTCTTCTTTTTGAGCGCCCTTCTGGGGGCACTGGGGTCAGAGGAAACGCCCACAGGGGACTCTCTGCAGCTCCAGGCCCTCCACTGCCCACCCTGCGAGAGGATACACTGCTCCACCCGCAGGGCACTGAGGCTCCAGTGCAAGGGCGGTGTCACGACGGGCATCTGTGGCTGCTGTCCGGTGTGCGCCAGGACGGAGGGCGAGAGCTGCGGAGGAACCTGGGATTATCTGGGGAAGTGTGACGAGGGTCTGGTGTGTGTCTACCAGGAGGCAGGGGAGGACAAGCCGGAGGAGGAACGCAGAGGCATCTGCAAAGCAGGTGAGGTTACAATTCTTTCAGGTTTTTGTGCCATTTGACAATATTGGACAAAAAGTGCAGAAATTCTCATGAGAATATTGAAATGGTTGTGTTTTGACGATGATGTCCGACATTAAAAATAAATGATTTCTAGATTCAACATTGAAGAAAATCCCCAAAACACTATGTGTAAATTTTCAAATACAATATTTATACCCAAATGATGAATTTAAAAAAAAGTTTGAAGCACAAAGAAGGTTCGAAAATCTATCAAAGACAGGAAAATACAATTATTTAAACATTCTATTTTTTGTTCTGATTTATCTTTTTCATTGATACTATATTTAATACTTTATGCATTAAAAGCATTGTGAGATCATTGTATAAACATGTTATTCCATAAAATAACATTTAGTAAAGTGACTGAAGGATAGTTTGGAATGAAGCCCAGAACTAAATAAAAAATATGCAGATATACTATAAAATGTGAAAACTCACCCCTGGCTTGAGAATAAATGTAGAAACAAATACAGCCATAGTAGTGGGAACGGTGCCAATGTGCTAAATCTTGTTTATGAGCTGTGAAGAGTGATAGTGTGGTCAAGGATTCCTTTGATTCAAAGGTGTCTGCACACTGTTAAGCCTTAATTACTCCTCTTATCTGCCCATAGTGAACAGAGTTGTCACCATTACTGATACAATATCAAGACGCTACCAGTGGAACCTGCCGTGTTTTGATGTTGCCTGGAATCTAACGTTTGGATTTGGATGTTTCGTGCAGTGATTGAGCCAGTCGATTCGGAGAGCTGTCACCCAGAGTGCACCAAGGAGTTCTGCCAGGCCAACCCAGTGAAGATCTGCTCTGCTCGGTGACTGCACTGACACTTTTTTTTCATCATTTCCTTTACCCCAAATCTCCTGTTTGCTGCAGGGTTATCTAACAGGAAATGTGGATGTTTTGCTCCTTTAGGTTTGTGTCTCTGGAGAGGAAATCCCCGCAGGACTCGTGCCTGCACACCTCCTGCTCGGGCTGCCTGCTGCTGCAGGGCCCGCCGTGCCCTCAGGCCTGCGCCCAGTCTGATTCCACCTGTCTGCACCACTTTGGGAGATGTGTCCGCAACCACCTGGCCACAGCGCCCAGGCAGGTGTGCCACAGCAACTTACAGGTAGGAGGAAGCTCAACAAACCCCCCCCCCCCCCCGACCATACTCTCACTGCAGCACTGTGTGTTTTCTCTCCGCAGACCAACAGCGGAGGACACTTTGTGTGTTTTGTCCCCGCCGGTCAGAACTCGTCCAGTTAACTGCTGATGGAAGAGAGAAAAAGCCACGAGGACGTCGTCACGACCTCACGTAGCATAATGGAAGACAAGGCAGCTCTGTTTAAACTTTTGTATAACTTTAGATAGTCAACATTTTTACATGTGAAATTAATCTTTATAAAACCTGCAATTCAAATGTATGAACAAATAAACTTTTGTATTATTGTATTATACTGTGTCAATTGTGTTTCTTTTTTGATTTGGTGACTGTGATCAGAGTAAAATATATATGTCGGTTTTTGGTTTTTTTTTGTCACTGGTGCTACAAAAAGCTTTAAAAAGTAAAAACACGTGCAGAAGTTTCCTCGCTCACAAATCAATCAAGTTTTATGCAGCCTGCATTTACCGTTCATCCATTGTAGTACTATTCAGTACTTAACAACCTGATTAACAATTCAAAGCAATTTGGGAAACAAAATTGTAAATACAGGATGGGAATAAACAAAAACATTCAATATAATTAAACACACTGTATTCAATGATATTTTCTAGAATGCAAATAAACTGATGTAAAATAGGACTAAAATAGTTGATGTTTGCAGTGCTGAACTAATCTTCTACAGGACTGAATGCTTTTCACATTTATTTCACTTAATGTGTTGGGACTCATTACTCTCACATATATCTTAAATTACTTGGAATTATAATGAACTGGAGTGAATTACAAAATAAACAAAGACACTTTTCTTCTCTGGCTCAAACTCAAATATCTCAAAAATCGCAGTGAAATCCAGTCCAGCCATGTATTATTATTATTATTATTATTATTATTATTTGCAATTCTTTCTGGATACAAGTTTCATTTCCATTAGTATGAGCTGAACCTCATAATTCAGAAAAGTACATTTAAAAGTTTCAGGGGCAAAAACAAAAAGAGAAATCTTGGGCTTGCAGGGATGCTCACTGTCTTTTTTTTTTTTAATTTCTGAAAAAGATAAAATGATGAAAATAATTAAGTTCAGTTCAATTTACTCAGTGAAACGTTTTAATCATGGGAGTGAAATGGAGAAAAATAATTTTGTGCCGAACAATAAAATCTGGAATGGTTGCAGATTATATATAAAACACATCTTGGTCTGATACTCTCCCACAACAACAACAACAACAACAACAACAACAACAACAACAACAACAACAACAACAACTTCCTTGATATCGAAGTTGAATCATGAATGAAATAAGCGTCTTTGGAAACCCGCATTAAGTCTGCAGCAGGAATCTGAATGAATAAAGCTCATATGAGGAACTAGTGAATGAGAGTCTCCCCTTTTGGTGATTCCCCTCACCCCTCGCCGCCCCTCTCACAGTCCACGGTTATTGAATAACAGACAAGTTTATGAGACTGCAATAATGAAGCTTGTACAGAAAGGGAATAAAGCGTGGTCCAACAATGGGCAGGTTGTTCTGTGTCCTTTGAATGCGAGTCGCTTCTGAACAGGGGGAGAAGTTTATCTGGAGGATTTCGCAACACGGCATTGACTTCAGTGTGGTGAATTTTCTTTCAGCTCTGTTCAGTCTGACTCATCAAACGAATCCCAGACATACAGTGAGCTCTAAACAATGTTCAATCAGGACTGGTTCCCCGGTGGAGAAAGAGCCCTGAGATGTGAGCACATTATAGAACTGCGTCCTCGCACAATGTTACGCAGTGCCGTATACTTTTATCATGGGATTTAAGCTCATAATACTGTCCAGCATTTAATGGCCAGACTCATATTTTTGTGCATTTCCCAAGCTTCTGCCTGTAAAAACACACGTGTGGAGCAGGTACCTATTAGGACCAAAGCAGCCGCCTCCGTTATCAATCCCATATATCCCTCTCACTTTTGTTTGTACTGATAAAAACAGTGGATAACAGAGGGTGTCTGTGTGCCAGCTGTCATAAATGTGCCCCTGTCACAGGTAAAGCATGTTAACGTTTGAATGCAACACAAAGCATCAGAACAATAGAAAAGTACAACAGTATATCATGACAGAGGGGCCCCCAAACCTTGTAAACAACTTGGACATCCATGGCTTGATCCTTTGTGAGGTTGTAAAAGCATATCTGAAATTAAGGACATCAACAATTTACTACAATTCTGGAATGTCTGACAAAAGAAAAGATTTGCTTCAAGTTGAAAATGTGCATTTATGCCACCGGATTAAGCCAATACATGCATGGAGATAGGAGAATTGGGAAAATTTAATTTGCATCAGAGTAAAAATGAAACGAATCAAAGCAGATGTTATCCCGGTTTTGGAGATCTCAGAGCACGTTACACTTTTATTATATTTACACACATGGTGCCAGAACTCATAGTGGAGCAGGGTTGCCAAATCTGAAAGACAAATCCAGCCCAAACGTCCAGATTTCGAAATATTTACCCATGGAAGAGCATGAACACTACTTTTGTCTAATAGTGTTGCCTTCACTGAAGAGTCTATTAGAATAGTTACAAAATAACACAATTGATAAAGTATTCAGTAATTACATGAAGTACATTATCAGTGGAATGGAACCATATTTTACTTATATCTGCATTCAAAACAGGCCTGCTCAGGTACAAAAAAAACCTTCAAAAGTACTTTTATTTCTCAATAAACTTGCATTTAAAAGGAAATCATGCTGTCATTATGGGGTATTGTGCATAAAACTTTGAGGGAAAAAAAAAAAATGAATCCATTGTGAAATAAGGCAAAATGAAATGTGGAAGAAAGTGAAATGCTGTGAATACTTTGGCAAAAGCCGAGTACAGAAACACACAAACTCATTTTAGACCGATTCACCTCAAATATAATTCTTTTGGCTGCAGAAAACCGAGTGTGTCGAGAAAACCCAGACTAATTCACATAACCGTAGAACAGTAAATAAGTGGGAGTGACTGGGAACTGCAGCACATATAGATTTTTAATGCTTCAAGGAGAATAAAAGCATAAAGAAAAATACCCTCAAATTCCAGAAAAACACTTCTTGTCTTCATTGGAAATAAAAACAACAAAAAAGAAAAGATGAAAACTTTAAAGGAATCATTTATTGTGGAGCTCAGGGACGTAAACATGTTCACACTGTCAATGTTTGCAATTAGAAATTCTCAGAAATTAAAATGGTAAAAAACACAACAGGCATCAGGACGCTTGTTCAAAGTGACTCGACTCATTGTGATTCTTAAGATAAGATGATTGAGAAGCTGTCCTATTTGTCAGGAAGTCCTCAGGTTTCCTTGATGGACAAACCCACCCAGCGACAGAAATCAGCGATAAGACAGAAAGCTTCGTGCATTTTAATCAAATTATTACACAAAAGTATCCCACCAGCTTTAACGGAAAATGTAAAGGAAAACAACATTTTAGAGCAACAGTAATTAAAACAACCTGTACAGACAAAGAGCTACAGTAGAAAGAAAACAGTATAAAGGTGCATAAAAGGTTAGACTCTGCCTCCAGTCAAAGTGAGCAGGAAGGCACTGCGGGATCCAAACATCCAGGCGTTCTGCTCTGCTGCAGCCGCTGTCACCTGAACAGTCGGTTCCAGAACGACACGAAGGTGCTGGAGTTCAAGGCACCGATGAAGATGAGCAGCAGAAGGTAGAGACTCATCATGACGGCAAAATGGTGTCTGAGGAGCCACGAGCTCCGGCGGGAATGTCTGGCGGAAGAAAAGAAACACGAGTTACGTCAAGTTGAAAAATGTGCATTTCTACGGTCAGATTAAGACGAGAGACTCACCTGGACAGGTGCTTCCTCTGAGAGTAAACCAGCAGGTATTTGACTCTGAGCAGCTGATTGTTGGTGACGATGAAGTACTTCTGCGGGACGTCGCCTCCTTCACTGTTCTTTGCCCGCGAGCGCTGGCGATCGATGATTTCAGAGTCTGTGAACAGAGAATCAAACGTTGGCTGGACAGACACCCTCCCATTTCAACATCTGTGTTACAGATGAACCACACTCACCTTTTTTCTTCACCTGGCACTTCACATCTGGATGGTCCACGATTTCGCACAAGGCGACGCAGCTCAACAGTGGACCCAGAAGACTTTCTCTCCAGCCGCTGCTGTGGGGGCTGTAGAGGACCGCCATGCTCAAGTCACTGGTCAGGTACGTTCCCTCTCCAAACACAGAGTTCTGTAAAGAAAAGAACCCAAAAAATTTTTTAATGACATTCGTCAAACATGATGAATTACATTCTAAGGTGCCTCTCAAGTCTCTGGGGTCGCCGTCCAAGCAGAGGTTTCCGTACTTCTCACTGACCTTGTTGAGGTGACAGTGCAGCCCGTTGTGGATGATTGAGTGGAAGTTCTCCAGCCGGCTGCCGTGGAATGCATAGAAGACGTCTCGCCCCTCTCTCGTCCTCTCAAACCTGGCGTTCACCTGATCAGAGTACTCCAGCTCAAACAGGAAGTCCGGCACCGGAGCAGAGACCCCTTCATCTTCCGTCAGGCTACAGAGCTTGACATACTAGTGAAGATTTAAAAAGCAGCAGACTGTAAACAAACACAAATCACAGAGTGAAGCACTGGGACTTTTATGCATTGGTCCTCGCAGCAAACATACTTCGTCCTTCTGTAGCGTCTTTACAGCAAAGCTCTTTGACGAGAGAATCCAGTGTGTGAGGGCCAGGTGATGGTCTCCTTCTCCAGGCCGGAGCCTCACCAACTCCCTCACCCCGGGCAGCGAGTTCACATCGCCAAGCTACAGGAAATATACAATCACACACCATCTCAAGTCAAAGTCTTTTCTATGCTTTTTTTTTTCTAATTATTTTCACTTTTGGCTCATAGTGAGTGAAAACATGATCACAAAAAAATGGAGGCCGATTACGAGGAACTTTAGATTAATTTACTCAACGACACGACTGGAACAGACAAGGCAGGAGCCTGTCAGCGTCTCTCTCTCTCTCTCCTTTCTACCGTGAGCACAACTCATGATTGATCAACAACCAGGGGACGAAAAGCTAGAGACAGTTGGAGAAGACAGACAGGAAGAGACGTTTGCACGAAGGCCAATGAAAATGTTGATGACAACCATTTGGTTTTATCATCAGAAAATAAACACATAAATCATGTAGACCTGGTTTAGTGATTTATGAAATGACACGTAGCAGACGGAACATAAAAACACAACATAAAGGGGATATTGCATTTGCTTCCTATTGGGAATGGACTGTCACTTCTTTCTAGTTTGTCGGTAATGATCCCAGCTGCTCTTTTTTTTATGATTGAAAGCATTAAACAAAACATCTTGTGCTTGATATTTGAAAACCATAGTACTTGGTGAGCAAACAATATCCTGAAGGTCAACAAATAAAACCTATTTATTAGAGATTGTAGTCATGGAGGTGTGCGAGCTCATTGCTCCAGAAAAAACAAAAAACTAACAAATATTCATATGGATTATAAAAAAAAATATATAGAATAGAACTTCATTTATATAGCACCTGTCACAGACGTGAGTCATATTATTGTGAACATTGTGATCATTGGTTGCTTAATGCTGTCCAGCCTCGAAAAAAAAATAAAAAATGTCTGCCTTTCATTCTTAGAGTAACATTACTGATACATAAAGTCATTTAAAGTAAATCACCAACAAATGAGCTGCATGTCAATTTTAATCCCTGATTTTACCACGTCTCATCTAAACATAATAACACTGGATTTTATATTGGGGATATTGAACTACTTCACCTGCAACTTAAACTACAGAGATATTTAGAATTTGGATTGTCAATATTGCTTTTAACTGACACACGTTCAAATTCAACAGTGCATTACTGCCACCATGTGTGCAAATAGCATAATGTTAACATGATTTACTTCTAAACTAAGTTAAAAAGATCCATTTGTAAAGCTATCTAAAAATAGCACACCTGCATTGGCTAATTAAACTTAGTGACCACCAGTGAGAGTCTTCATTGAAGCTCTTACCAACTCCTCAAAGTCCTTATGGTCGCCACTGATGTACCGAGGAGGGAAAGGTCTGAGCAAAGAGTCTCTCTTGTAGCTCTGCGCAGCAGCAACAAACAGGCTGCAGCGGAGGTCTGCTGCGACCGGGTCTCTGTGCAGGCAGGAGCATACCAGCTCTCTGACGGCGTCAGGTGGCAGCGGCGGCTGCATTCCCAGCACTGCAAAGAAAAGTGGGAGCAAAAACAAGAGCACTTGTGTTAACAGTCCAATACAGCGAGCTGGCTGGAGTATCAGAGAACACACATCCGTTATAGCCATCACAGATTATTGTGCAGTTATATTCTTTTTCTTTATTTGTTCATTTTCAAGCTTCAGGTGATTAGATGTGTATTTGTAATGCAGCAAGTCAAGATATTTAATTCATGATCATGTATGACAACACCGATGCATCAGAACTCTGGAGACTGTTGATTAACCTCTTGATTCAGCAACAGATTGCTCTGATTTCAAAATATATTGAGCTTTTCCACAACATTTCATCAGTAGGTTTCCCATTGGGTTTATTTCACTGTTAATGCACATTACTGGAGTGGAACTTCAGATGGGAGCAGGTAACAAGTCAAATCCGGGGGTCGGTGGTTATTAATTTTCCTTTTTAGAGTGCAATACTATTTACTCCATTAAACCACACAGTATGTATTAGGTGAAAAGTAAACTAAATAACTAAAAGTTATCAATAAACAATATTTTTAAATGTCAAAATCAATGTAAGAAAATATATGCATATGCCTACAAATGACAATTTTACGTGAGACAAAGCACGCATGAGCAATTGTAGTGTTTTTTTTTTTGAAGCCCTGGGAGTCTAATTAAATCAACTAACATGCAAAAGAATTCACACAATAAATATTAGTTTTGTGATGCGTTTTGGAAACGTGTCCTTTGTTTTTAGTTTTTATTGAAAAGGAGATATTGTGTCTCATGTGCACGTGAGCCTGGTTGATGAATCATGTTAAACACATTCACCTGGATGTAAAGGTAACCTTCTTTAGGTATTAGTTGATTGAACAGCTGGCAGTTACTGTGGTTACAATGGAAAGGAGTGAACATCTCCACGCAAGATTCCAGTAATTGTTCTGCCACGCTGATGTTTTGTTTGCGAGCGAAGATTTTTAATAAAGTTGTTTCTCTAACTCGCCCAGCTCTTACCACAGCTAACGTTAGCTCAGCTGCTACAAGTAAACACGTCTACTCTGCGTTTTTAATAGCAAATACTTTGCTGCCCTGCGACTGTGAGTTCCCGGAGACGTTAGGACTGCAACACAGCACTTGTTCACACTTGTTTGACAGACATGTGTCCAAAGTGTAATTTATCACCTTACCTTGAGTCGGACTCAACTCATAGCACTGCAACACGGCTAGTAGCTTTAGCTTCAGGCTGAGATGCGTTCAAGTGCAGTTTACATTCTTTCTCTTCCGGTGTGCAATACGACTGACAAATCAGAAAATAGAAAACAAGTGAGGATAGTTATAGTTTAGAAAAACTACGATGTGCGTTTTTTCTTGAAAAATATATTTATACTGTTATTTCAAAATGCTTATTCTGACAGTAGACATGGAACCGCAGGAATAACAAAATAACGAGGGGACATGAAGGCAGCATCAGTCACTCTGTGTCGCTCTGACGTCTGAGCGCCACCTGCTGTTTTAAAGCATAAACACAGACATCACAGCTTCTAAGTAAGGTGGCATTTGCAAATAATTTAACGAACTTCTATGAAGTCACAAATGTTTTAAAATAATTCATTATCAGTTGTATTTTCACCTATCTTTAAAAAAAAAATGCTATATCTCTACTGTCTTTTTAATCCAAAATTTGTTTTATCCCATTCGTTTCTAATTTCCATCCAATATTTAAGAGGGATCTTTTGATTTGTCCAATGAAATGCAAAATGAAAAACAAGAAACGTAGTCATTTCCTGCGATTGCAAAGTGCAGTACTGATACATTTGCATTGTGGTTAGTTTATCGATGTGAAATAATGTTTGTATCAAACTGACTTTCAGCACTGTGGACAGCATCGATGTTGGGCGGGGTTTAGCGGATTTTTACGCTTTCTTATTGGTCTGTTCAGGCCAGCAACAAATCCCGTGTTATTGTCGGGGCCCTGGTCCTGCCCGGCGGGGGGCGTGCGTAAAGAAAAGACCTGACGTCACGTGACCGCCTTTTACTCCCGAGCTCATCCTTTGAGGAATAACACCACATAATTGTCTGCTCGGCGCCAGATCTGTCTGTTTTCATGCAGATGAGTCATAGGATGCCATATAAACGAACGGAGCGACTGTAGTTACACGCGCGGACTGAACTGGAGGTGAGGTAAGGCGCTGCCATCGCTGCTTCCCCCCCATTCATTACGATCCGGTGAAAAGAGGCGGGTGAAGATGCATTAGCATGAACCGAACCCTGGCTTCTATAAAAAAAAAACTGAGAATCTGTCGGCTCTGCGGGTTAATGTGCGGAGTTTGTCCCTCTTTGTCCGGATGGGGAGGCAGCAGCAGCGATGCGCCGTGGCGCACAGGCTGAAGGACGCCTCTCCATCGCCTGTGATCACGATGTACCGTGTCCTGCTGCAGCCTCGTCGTCAGTAACACACATCTGCGATAATCTGACAGCTCTCTAGCATTAAATCCACCGCGATCGGCCCGTGTCAGGGCGAGCTGGAGACTGCTTTACGCACCCCAGCAAGATGCCCTTCACACTCCTCCATACGTCCACCATGAGCTGCACCGTCCACAGTGGCTCTCAAACACAGCGAAATGGAGTGGAGAGCGGCTGATTTTTAGATTACGGGCCAGGCCATGAGCAAAAGATAATCAAACGTGTATTTGTAAACTCTTAAGGGCTTCAGCACGCCGCTTTTGCGTCTATATGCTTAAGGGATGGGGACAAGGCCACACGCCTTGCACAGCTACGAGATGGTCCAAAAAAATACGCTCCCGGTCCCTGCCGATGGTTTGGGATGGGTGGTTCCACTAACGGGGCTGGGTACCACCACTCCTACAAATCATAGGAGGCTGTGAAGTGTTTTATTCAGTGAAATGAGTGTACTGATCCACTGGAAGGCCTGTGGAGGGTTTTGGCCTGTTGCTTACAAGACTAGCAGTATTAAGATGCTGCACCCTGTAATACAGCTCCCTTCTTTGCAGTTTGGTTTTCAAGGCAGCCCAGATTGAAGTCTGTGACCTGTTTGCAAGTGGGGAACAACACTGAGTGGTTATCATGGCAGGTGAGCTCTCCTCCACTTTTCACCCGATGCATAGAGGCTTTGCTTGTGTCCTTAATGCTGTTGATTTCATTTCTTTTAAAAGATAGCACAAGGCATCAACTTCTGTTTTCGTTCCCCAGAAAACAACTTTCCTCCCCTGCCTCGGTTCATCCCCCTGAAGCCATGTTTTTACCAAGACTTCAATGAGATCCCCGACCAACGTCGCACCATGTGCAAGAGGCTCTACTACCTATGGATCTGTAAGTTTACCAGCAGAAAATGTTTGAGTGGTGGCACTGCAGTAAATACCACCGTTTCTATTTCAATGCCGAGTGTACGATGGTCAGCATTTGTGGTGCTGCTGTAGTGCCGTAGCATGGTCTTCGTGCCATGTCATTTTGTTTTGCCCAAAATATTATGAGATGCAAATATCATAGACGGTTCAGTACAGGTGGAGGTCTGGACTGACTGGTCTTACAGCATTTCATATCGTCTTTCTGCACTTTTATGCAGATTAAGAAATATTGGAGCGGTTGAAAGTTTTTTGTAGCACATATTTGTTGTGCATATTTTTTTAAGTACTGGAAACCTTAATGTTAACAAATATAAAACACTAGATTTTTTTTTTTTTTTAAATCGCATAGACAGATTTTTTTTTTCAGCAAAGATGTTCACATAGCCTTGTAACGCAAATGTTTATGTATTGCAGAGTACCACCTCAGTCTAGGCTCGTGGCTTACAGAGTTTGAGGGGGGGCTTTCTCTCCTGGTACATGGGGGTCGCAGCAGCAAGGAAAAAGTCTTTTTTCTCTCAGCATAGGTTTTTTTTTTTCCCCTTCGTGCCAGGTGATTAAGTTTTAGTGCAAAAGTAGAAGTGTAACAGTTCCAACTGTTGTGGATTATATATAAAGACTTACCAGATAAAACTGGTTTTGTCATTTATTATGGGGTTACCCAACACTGAATCCCAGTATGATGTAAAACGAGCCAAGTCTATAATAACGTGTTGACTTGTGTCTAAAAGGAATGTCATTATCAGTCAGTAAAATCAACATGAGTTGTATCTCAAGTTAGGAAGGATTTGGTGATTTTGTTGGTGTTTAAAGTCATTATCATCCTGTCAGCATCATGATTTCTCTTTGCTTTCCATGGAGGCTCTTCAGTTTGAATACAAGAATGTAAGTCTGGTGTGAACATAGTTTAGCTGACACATAATGTTTAGTCAGTAGAAAGTCGAGAGTTGTGTCTGTAGGAAAACTTTAATGACACTATTTGTTAAAAGCACCTAGAAATGACTATGCTGTATTTGGTACTGTATAAATAAAGTTGAATTGAATTGGATTATCATTATGGGCCCCTGTCGTTCTAGTGTTGAGTAGTTATTGTGAGTCACAGTGATGACCCTGCAGTGTTACTAGTGATGTAGCTTGTGTGATATGTTGGGGTCCTACCAACTGCTTCTCTTTGGTGTGGACAGTGAACAGTGCGACGTTAGCCTTTAATCTGATCGGCTGTCTGGCCTGGATGTGTGGCGGTGGCGGAGCGACCAACTTCGGCATGGCCATCCTGTGGCTCATCCTCTTCACCCCGTGTTCGTACGTGTGCTGGTTCAGGCCCATCTATAAGGCTTTCAAGTAAGCGCGTTTCCCTTGGAGCACACACACACACACACACACACACACACACACACACACACACACACACACACACACACACACACACACACACACACACACACACACACACACACACACACACACACACACACACACACACACACACACACACACACACACACTTCCTCACCGCCGTTCAGCTGAGTCAGGCCATTTCTGATGCACATTGTTTTTCTCCCCGTGCAGGACTGACAGCTCTTTCAACTTCATGGCTTTCTTCTTCGTCTTCATGGCCCAGGTGGTGATCAGTATTATCCAGACTGTTGGCATTCCAGGCTGGGGAGTGTGGTAAGAGCTTTTAGTGGTCTGTTAAAAATATGGTTGGACTCTTGTTCCATTGGTTTTTACAATCCTGTGAAATTGTTTCATAATGAGTCCATAAAGTTCTGAGATATGGACACAGTGACCCTGAACCGAACCTACTGCAATATGAATAGTTCAGTACACGTGGGCATTTCTGACAAAATTGATGACATTTCACAAAGACCCAGAGAGACGATGAGGTGAAGGTGAATGAGTCTGCCAAAGTTGCCGAAGGCCCCATGTGGTGGTCCTCAGATCTCATTTAAACAAGAAAGCCACTTACCTGTGGACTTATGGGAAACCTGAAAACATACTGCCACGGTCACTGCTGTGCTGTCCTTTAAATACTCCATAAAGTCCAAAGCAGATCTCTATTATTGTTTACGTGTGTCTGTGGGTTCGACTGACTCTTAATCGGTGTCGAAGCTCTGTAGAAAGGATATATTTCTTTAATAATTTCCCATTCAAATTCCTTTGTTTTCCTTTCCTGGAAAACAATTCCGCACGCCTGATGACTCAGTCTGGACTTCAGAGTGCATCTCATCCATATACAGTCTTGTGTTTGTGCATCAGCAGCGTCGGACTTCAAGTCAAGCTTGTGGGCGTGTGAAATTCACATTCAGTGTGATTGGCTGCTGAACATGTAAATACAATCTGAGACACTCTCCCTCGACTTTCAGTCGTTCTTGCCAGATGTACAGAAACATACTTCTATCCAATTTTACAACCCGCCTGGTTGGTGAAAAGAAGATTTTTCTAGTCTCAGTAACCCGAACCCAAAATACACAGAAGAGGTTTTTCCTTCTGGAATCATTCAAGTTTGCTGTTTTTATATTAACATTGGTGCTTCATTATTTGTGTCTTTTTTTGTTTTGTTTTATAAAAGCACAACACTGAGTAGAAAGGAGCATAACAGTTCTTTAGTTCATCACATGAACACTAACACAACTTAATGCTCATGTGATGTCACTTTTTCTGGATGTTGAAACCAGGAAATGTTTCCACTAAACACTTGATAACCGTATAAAGCCACAACTTACTAGCTCCAGTGGTGTACGACCCAAACATGCCCGGGGAAAAAGAGACTCATCAGGAAATAGTGAGCGTCACGCAACTATGACTTTTGGGGGACTCGGGTTGGATTCAGGTGGTAGAGCAGACTGTCCCCCAGACTTTCAACCTGAAGTTGCTCCTCATGAAAAGGGGAAAGCTTTGCATTGAAACTCTATTTATGTTTTGAGTACATCGAATAGAATTTATTATCATTGATTCGGAACAAATTTGACTAAACCCCCCAAACCTATGGGAATAAATAATTAGATATAAGGTTTGAGGCTGTAAAATCCCTTTGGAACAGTTCATGTGGTGCAAACACACTCTTCAGTTGAAGTCTATTTACTTACTGACTATGACCGTGACTCTTTGTTGTTCCCCTCAGTGGCTGGCTGGCGACCATCACCTTCTTCAGCACCAACGTCGGCTCAGCTGTGGTGATGCTGATTCCCACCATTATGTTCACTGCTGTGGCCGTGCTTTCATTCATCGCCCTCACAAAGGTGAGCTGAAAACTGACTGGTCTTCCTTGTGGTGTCACTTTTACTTTGTGTGTATCCCTGCAGCAGTTGGTGTTCATTGCTGCGTCATGTCCCTCCAATCCCTCGCCGTCTTTTACAGGTTCATAACTTCTACCGCGGCAGCGGCGGCAGCCTGGGCAAGGCCCAGGAGGAGTGGGCCACGGGGGCCTGGAAGAACCCGCACGTCCAGCAGGCGGCTCAGCAGGCGGCCATGGGCGCAGCACAGGGAGCCGTGCAGCAGAACCAGTACTCAGCAGCTCCCACCTACAACTACGACGACCCGATGTAGGACAGAGGAGGGGGCCGGGCGGCGGAGTGGGAGAGCTAAAAAAAGGGATCATTTGAGAAAAGAATTCAGAATTAGGTGCCCTTCATTAAAACACTGTACAAGCTGAATTCAAACAGAACAAGAGTCATGTGTTAGATGGAAATGTACATTTACTGTAGTTTGACACGCGTGGGATTCATTGATCTCAGTCAGTTCACTTTTAAATCGGCAGACGGTTTTCCAACACCTGTTGTTGACGTTGTTTCGTGCTGTTCAGTTTTGGCTGGTTTGTGTGAATGTCGCTTTCAGAAACACGTGTTAATATCTCAAACCAATCCTCTCAGCTTCGTGGGTTTAGTTATTAAAGCTCATCTGTCTTCTTTCAGGTACTGCAACAGCTTAACTGTAAAGAGTGTTTACTTTTTTTTTTTTAGCCTTACACAGGTCACCAAATGCTAAAATATGTTTCTTAGCAGATGTTTTATATTTGCTGTTTTGCTCTCTCACATATTTAAAATGTCAAGACCCCCCCCCCCCCGCCATCCGTGAGACAGTTTGACAGTTTCATCCAAATTAATGTTTTTACTTTCTGTCTTTACACAAGCAGCAGGATTTCTACTACATGCAAAACCATATATGTCTTTTCCAGATATGCAACACATTCCAATGAATTCACGTCTTTAAAACACCAACATTTTATTTTCACAGCAAACTAAACCTTTGACAGGTCTTGTCCCTGAAGTGAACACATTGAACCAAATCAGTGTGGAGCTTGTTGAATGTTGATGCTGACGCAAGACAGGTTAACACTGAAATGTACAAGGATATCTTCACAAATAAATAGAAGAGGAATTTGAGATTTGTCCTCAGGTCATGTGGTGAAACGTTTCCTTGACATGATGATGGAACCTTTTACCACTCGGCAAGAAAGCAAATATTGTCAAACTGCTTTTTTTCCAAACAATCTTGGCCAAATGTGTACTTTGTTCCTAATGATCCATCTGCTTTTGTTTTTTTATTATTACTATTATTATTACTTCTTAGAATGTTGTGGCCAGAAAACTACAATCAGCATTTAAAACTTTAAATATTTGTATTTTTAGTTTTGGTGACCTGTTTTTCTCCTTTCTTGAGTGATGCTTTGTTTCAAATGGTCTTTTTTACATTCTCAGGAAAGATGTGATAGCTGTTTATAAATGTTACCTGTGAAACCCTCAGAAAGCCAACACGTCAGGTTTTTGTCTTGTTTTGTTTGACCCATTCGTGACGTTTGTATTTTTTGTCATGAACATACTGGTTCTGGTTCAGTGAATTAGATGTGTATTTAAATTTTTTTTTTTCTTTTAATGTCAAGGTAAAGCACACGCACAATTTGAAGATTGCATTTTATTGGATAAACATTCCAAATCAGCATTGTACAGGTCAAAAGTAGATACCAAAACAGGTTGGACATACAGTAAATACTAGTAATACTTGTTGTAGGTGCTCATAATATTGTATGCAGTGATGGATGTCCCCCCCCCCCCCCCCCCCTTTTTTTTGGCAAATTCTCCCACTTCCCCCTACATGTAAACGCTTGAAATGACAACTTGTTTCTGAAGTTCTGGATTTCAGGCCTTAGTCTGTCATTTTGTGGCTGTTGGTGTTAATCCATGACTCGGTGTAATACGATACTTGTATAAAAGAAAATAGAATATCAAATTTAAGCCGATTATTTCTTTATGAAGTGAACCTTTACGCGAGGACACATTTGTGTGTCGCCCCGGTGAGGCCTGACGTGTCCGCTTCGATTCCTCTCGGAGGATTTATTCAACGTTCATTAGGTGGTTATTACAGTAAAAACAGTATTAGACTTGAAACAGACGTGAAGATTCGTACGCTCGTTATTTCAAACTGTGACTCGTCTTGTCTGATTGTGATGCCGTGGTATTCAATAGGCTGTTGTTTTACGTTTCAGTTTTTGTACCCAACCTATTTCTTTGTGCGTATTTGGGATGACGTGTGGATGAGTCTGAAGCACATGTTTGTTGTGTCTTTCCATGGCTGTGGATTTTTTATTTATCTTTTAATTATGTTTTTTTTTTTTTTTTTTTTCTTTTCTTCTAAAATGTGACAAATGTTTGCGGCTGGATACATGCTGACATCAGTGCAAACTAAATTCACAGTGGAGCAATACTAACGTAAATACTGTATATTAAACAGTAGAGTTACTAAAACTAAACTAATCACACTTTATTAATCGCTTTGGGGGAAATTTACTCGTCCCTCTTCCTCGGGTGCGGTGGATGGCCACGTTAAGGTGGTCCAGGGAGCTGATGGGGGGGTGAAGCGTCTTGCGAACTTCCAAACCCAAATCTGCTTCTCTCGCCTGCGCCCCCCCCCCGCCACCTACGAGACACCGGGTCCTGTTGTGGAGGCTTCAAATGTAAACACATGGCATCATTAGGAGATCTGTTGGCCTGTTCACAAGCTGGAAACCACAAGTATGATTTTACAACCGCATTACATTTTTCACCAGCAGATGCCAGTGATGAAGTCGAACCCCGTCAATGGAACCGTACATCTTCTCATCTGTCAGTAAATGCACAGCTGATCATTTCTGTTGAGTTTTAACGCTTTGCACATCAATAACAGACACGCTCCTTCTCTCCCTTCTCGCTGTAATCAGCACTGATTGTGAATTCTGGATGGAGCTAAACCTTGTACCAAATGTACATAGTGCACAGTTTGGGTGAAAATGGAAATTACAGCTGTGTAGTTATGGCGTAGCAGGAAGCTGCTGTGCGTCAGACAGATGATACTTTGCAATTCATGTCGCTGTATCAAAGCTTCTGGAAGCCATCCCCCATCTCCTGCCCCACACGTACTGTATGTTGTTTGAAATGTATTATCATGTACTACATAATAGCTAGATATGAATATATAATTACTTAAAGGTGAGGTCAGTGTTTGCCATGGGTACACACATCCAATGGGCGCGTGCTCTAATAGGTGAATGAGGGGGCTGTGTCTCCATGAGTGACATAAATGGGGAATACATTTTTGTGTATTACTTTTGTATTATTTGGTCTTACCCTAATAGATATTAAATAGTTCTTGTTGCATCCTGTGTTGTGATTTGATGAGTTTGCACACAGGTGCCCTATACATGCCCGCCACGAGTTTCCTGAGCATTGCTGTTCGTGTTTCAGCTTCAGAGGATCTTCTGCCACTTCTACTGTTACGCCAACCATCTCCACATCCTCCACCGCTGCATGCACGGATCTTTCCTACGCTCTTTCTTCTCACCTCTTGTCTGGTCGCTCCATCTCCATCTTTTAATATACGGTACACACCTGGCTCCGAGCCAGGATCATTTGAAAATCATACCCACCTCCTCTCCGCCACCTCCGGCTCAGCCTCTTCTCTCTCACACCATTTCACGGTGTCCAAAACAAAACATCTTGGCGGAGTCTCTACTGTCCCATAAGCTTTCCTTTTCACTCGGGTTGCTATGCGATCACACATCAACTCGGAGACTCACCCATTCCATCCTGCCTGAACTCTCTTCTCCACCTCTGTTGAGCACTGCACAGGGCTCTCGATGTCGTTACTCACCCGCCTTTACTTTCTCTAGTCCGTTTCACTCTTCCACATTCCTCACTCTCATTTACACACACGTACCATGTCTGGTCTTTATTCCTCTTCTCTTCGATGGAGAGCGCCACCTCTACAGGATCTTTTCTCCTGCATTGCTGTGTGATATAAATGAATCTGGTGATTTAAAAAAACAAAAGTGTTGCAACTTTAATTTGACATGTTTTTGGATAGTCCCAGCAAGTAGGAGTAACAGAATACACACACAATCACTCCACTATTTGTTCAAATACTTGCAAATAGTTTATGGGAATATCACATTATATCAGTATATGAGTTTGAATATGGCTTTGGCTGCTGGTGCCAGATGGGCTGGTCAGAGTATTTCACAAACTGCTGATTTACTAGGACTTTCATGGATCCATCTGTGGGGTTTACAGAGAGTGATTAAAAAAATTAAATAAATCCAGTGAAACACAGTCCTCTCTGTGAAAAGGCCTCACTGATGCCGGAGGTTAGAGCAGAATGGCCAGAATGGTGTGAGTTGATAGAAAGGCAAAACTAACAACAACTCGTAGACGACCATGTTTGATCACACTTATCAAATATCCATCAAAATCTCTGAGGAACGTTTTGTTGAATCTCTTCTGCCACGAATAACAGTTGATTTGGTCAAAAGGGATCCAACCTGTTACTGGAAAACTCTACCTGATGCTTTGTCCACTGTGTGTGTGTGTGTGTGTTGAATTATCTCATCAGTGGATCTGCACATTTACTTTTTCTTCGTGAAAATACGTTTTATTAGCAGCCCACCGGACTATTAAACTATTAGACTTTTTTCCTTCCAACTAAATTCTAAAGTTATTCATTTGAGTCTGGCCTCCACACTTTGGAAATACATACCAAGTTGATTTTTTTTTAAACAAGATAATTCACTTTTCACCTGTACCCTTTGTGAACTCTGGCTTTTGAGGACAGACTGAAGATTTGTGGGTAAAATATAGACACATGGAATTTTATGAAAACATTTTTGCCCCAAGTCTGTGTGGCATTTGCCCTCCTAATGTCACAGTTTGGCCTCCTCTCTATTCATTTCATACTGGAGTGATTTATAAATAATCCAAAATGAAATATACATTTATAAATACAGTTGTGCTCATAAGTTTACATACCCTGGGATAATTTATGATTTCTTGGCCATTCTTCAGAAAATATGAATGATAACACAAAAACCTTTCCTCCCCACATGGTTGATGGTTGGGTGAAACTATTTATTGGCAAACAACTGTGTTTACTCTTTTTAAATCAAAATGACAAAAGAAAGAACCCAAATGACCCGGATCAAAAGTTTACATACCCCAGTTGTTAATACCATGCGTTGCCCCCATTAACATCAATGACAGCTTCAAGTCTATAGTGGTAGTTGTGGATAAGGTTCTTTAGTTTCTCAGATGGCAAAGCTGACCATTCTTCTTGGCAAAAAGCCTCCAGTTCCTGTAAGTTCTTGGACTGTCTTGCATGAACTGCATGTTTGAGATCTCCCCAGAGTGGCTCAATGATATTGAGGTCAGGACTTTGAGATGGCCACTCCAGAACCTTCCCTTTGTTCTGCTGTAGCCAATGACAGGTCAACTTGGCCTCGTCTTTTGGATCATTGTCATGATGGAATGTCCGTAAACGTCCCATGTGCAGCTTCCAGGCTGATGAGTGCAAATCTTCCTCCAGTATTTTCTGATAACATGCTGCATTCATCTTGCCATCCATTTTGGACAAGTTCCATGGGCCTCTGTAACTCACAGATCCCAAAACATCAGTGATGCACCTCCGTGTTTCACAGTAGGAATGGTGTACTTTTCATCATAGGCCGTGTTGACTCCTCTCCAAATGTAATGTTTATGGTTTTGGCCAAAAAGTTCAGTTTTGGTCTCATCACTCCAAATGACTTTGTTCCAGAAGTGTTGAGGCTCTGTGCTGTTTGGCGTAATGGAAGCAGGATACTTTGTGACATTTGCGCAGAAATGGCTTTCTTCTGGCGACTTGACCATGCAGCCCATTTTTCTTTAACTGCCTCCTTATTGTGCATCTTGAAACAGCCACACCACGATGTTCCAGAGAGTCCTGGATTTCAGCTGAAGTTATTTATAGATTTTTCTTTGCATCTCAAACAATTTTCCTGGCAGTCGTGGCTGAAATCTTTACTGGTCTACCTGACCATGGTTTGGTTTCAACTCATTTTCTACTTCTTAATCAGCGTTTGAACACTGCTGATTGGCATTCTCAATTCCTTGGATATCTTTTTATACCCCTTTCCTGTTTTATGCAGTTCCATTACCTTTTTCTCGCAGATCCTTTGACAATTATTTTGCTTTCCCCATGACTCAGAATCCAGAAACGTCTGTGCAGCACTGGATGAAAGATGCGATGGTCTGTCAGAAGCCCAGAAACTCACCAACCGTTTATACACACACACTAATTCCAAACAAAAAGGTCAAAGGTGAGGGTGGGAACCTGGATTAGCCATTCAAACCTGTTTGTGTCAACTTTTGTGCATGTTATCAGGTCAAAGTCACTGGGGTATGTAAACTTTTGATCCGGGTCATTTGGGTTCTTTCTTTTGTCATTTTGATTTAAAAAGAGTAAACACCGTTGTTTGCCAATAAATAGCTTCACCCAACAATTAACCATGAGTGGAAGAAAGATTTTTGTGTTATCATTCATATTTTCTGAAGAATGGCCAAGAAATCATAAATTCTCCCGGGGTATGTAAACTTATGAGCACAACTGTATATGAGAAAAACTAACAAAATTAAAACAATGGTTCCTTGGAATTGACTTTAAAAGTTATGAGACTCGTTTACTTAAAACATTCATGTGAGACATAGGGTCTCATCTTAAATAGTATTTATTTGCAGACTCAGCTGATATTTCAAACTTCATTTGAAGTGAAATGTCAATAAAAAGGAGTTTCTACTGTTGGTAAACGGAACAAATGGGAAGAATTTTCCTTTAGAATTTTTTTCAATTATGGCTACAAAGCACTGACTCAGCTATTTTTCACAATCTTAACTTTATTCCTCTGATATTTATACCCTTTTATATCTACATTTGCTTAAGTCTAATTGCATGTCAATTGGAGTCCATCATTTTCACAGATGCTGTTAAACAAAGATCAATCAAAATAAACCTTAAATCTTAAATATTCAAAAGGACTCGTTAAAAATTAAAACATTTAAAAATCATCTCATCGTAGGTTTAAAGGAGACATATCATGCTTTTAAATCCTTCCTTTTTACATATAAATCATACAGTTGTGGTCTATACAACGCGAAACTGCAATGCTTGGGTCTGAATTCCTCATTATTAGAGCTCCACAGGCCCCTTTTCTACCCCTTTTCTGATGCGCTTCTGAGAGCAACTCGTTTTGGGGCGGTCTCTTCAAATGCAAATGAGACACTTCATACCCCGCCTCCTCTCCAGGTTGCAGAGGTGACACTCGGTTCAACGTCACCGTGTTCGGCCATCTTTGTAGTTTGATAGAACAGATACAATTATCTAGCGGCGCAGAAACTTTATATTCACACATTATTTACAAAATGTCAACAACGGAAGATTTGTCCATCCAGCCATACATGTTGGAGCCAGAGTCGGACCCGGCGGAGCGAGATGAAAATGACGATGATGCACCTACAGAACAACGTCTTCATATGGATGTAACGCAATGGTGTGTTACTATATTTACACTAACTTCTCCATCCATGCCCACTACTACAATACTGCCTGTATTACAACGACTATTTAACACAGAAGTTACATTATAATCTAAAACGAGCACACAGCGCTAACATATGAAGACGGTGCAACTGCTAATGCTAACAAAACAATGACAGGGACGTCTTATCATCACACTTTTTAGCGTTATATACAGCTTACCGAAGTGCTCTGTTCGTCGTCTCCATAGATAGAAGGAACTGACCGCTCAATCAGACCAAGTCTTTCGGCAAATCCTTCTTTATACTGGCGGAGGTTGTTGAAGCAGTCATCCTTAAAGTGATTCGCGCACACAAAAATGATCTTACCCACAGATGTGGGTACATTTCTGTGAAAAATAAAACTCAACCAGGCACTTCGAAAAGGTTCTGATGCTGGGAGACGGTGTAACGAAGCTTGTGGGTTACTACATCCAACAACCGAACATTTCGACTTATCCTCTCGTAACTTCGGTTGGACTACAAAATCGCAGCGAGAAACAAAAATGGCGGATTGCTCGAAATGTCGATGTCCTAATTTGGCAGTTCCGCTGAGAATACTGTGACGTCATTGTTCAAAAAACGTAATAGAGAATAGAAAAATCGAAACCGATCGCAAAATATGACCAAAACAGAATATAAAGATATCAACGGAGCACCTGAAGAGACTACTTTGAACTTTTCTGTACTTCTAAACACTCTAAATATACAACAAAATGCATTTAAGGGCTAAAAAAGTGGATTTAGCATGATATGTCCCCTTTAAATTGAGCAATGTTGAGAAAAGTCCAGTTTTCCCAAATTGAGAAGCAAAACAATATCGTTCATTGCAAGAAAGTCCTTGCGTAACATTTTTCTTATCACATATGCACAGGTTCAATACTCCAGAATATTATTCACTTTAAAAGATTTTATATCATTTTAAAATAAAAAAAAATTTAACAATCAAGGTAAACACGTTAGATAACAACACCTGCACACAGTGGAACCTATAAAATAATCTTAAAATTCTTTATTCATAAACTTGATGCAAGTTTACAAATTGCTGTACACGGTCAAAATTTTGTCAAATGGAAAAAAATAAACTAAAGGAAAAAAAAAAGTGAGTCAACAGTCAGACCTGATCTGTCCGTTTGTTGGTGCCAGAAAAAAAAAAAGAGATAAATGAAAGCTTTTCAACACACAGTCCTGTTAGAGAAGCGTCTAAGTCCGATCCCCACAGTATGACCCTCACACTCGGTCAGCATCTCCTACGACCAGAGTTTTGCCGTCCTGAAGGGAGGCTCTGCGGCGGAGGGTCGCAGTCCGCTCGTCCAAAAGGTTTGTGGGGCGACGTCTCTGTGCCGCTGCACAGCAGTCCGTCAGAGGCCCGGAGACGTGTTGATCAGGACATTTGATCACTCCTCCCGTCACAGACACATCAGACATGTAACAACAGGAGAATTATAATAATTAAAAAAAAACAACCCCAAAAAAACACAACATTTTCCTGATATGAAAATCTCACAACATAGCTCAGATATAACCCCTCACCAGGCACATTGTTGCCAGCTGTGCAAGCATTTTTTTAAATTTAATTACATTTTTTTTTAAAATCAGGCCAATTTCAAACCATGAAAACTTCACAAACACAGCAGTAGGTATTGTTGTGCCACTGCATGTGCTGATCTTCATGCCACTACAATTCTGTACTCTTAATGCAACAGTCTGAAACTTGCATTGCTTGAATGACAGAAGAAACCAAAAAAAAAAAAAACAACTAAACATGTGACCCATTTTGTAAAGCTCATTTTGCTTTGCTTTCTGACATCAGGTCAGTGTGAGTGAGCCAAACTGTCCGCAGTACAGAGCTCCTATTTAAACCCAGAACTTCTCCTGCAGGTACAGATCGCCTTCCTATTGTATTGTTGTTACCTGAGTTGCCATTCAAACGGACTCTTGCAGACAGTGTTAACGTAGAACTGCAACCGAGCCAACTGACCGGTAGACAGTGTGAGCGTCCTGTGGTATGGGCCACAGCAGCACTCGTGGCGTGCTGCAGTGTATTGCATGGTGAAGGTTAAAATGTGGTTTGATACAGGTGCAGCAAGTTTTGTGGTTGAGCTTTAAAAAAAAAAAGAAAAGAAAAAGAAATGACTAGTAAATGATGCTTCTCCAAAAACCAAACCCCCTACAACATGTGTGTAGTGACTTGTGCTGAAGAGAAGCCCTACATATGCCGGAGCTGTGAGGACAACAGGAGGAGGACAAACGCAGCTGCAGTGCACGTAAAGTAACAGAACTGCAGTTTCAAATGGACTGCTACTTGACTTTTATTTTGGAGAAAATGTGAATTGTCTGTTAAAATGAGCAGAAGGATAAAAGATCATCCAGATAAATCTAAACACTGCCCCCCCCCCCCCCCCAAACCCCACCCACCTCTCAGTGAAGCCCAGCAAAACAGTTTCTGCCTAACAAAGTGACTGCGATCAAATTTAACAAGTTCCAATAACTGTGGCTGAGACGCAGCTTATGTACAACATGCTGTGAACTTTGCACACCACTGGGGCTTCAGTGTTACACCGACCATCGACCTCTACAGCTTTTACAAGAGACCGACGGACCTGTTGACAGACATAAGGCAAGAAAACCCCCCCCCCCCAAAAAACCACCCTTTAACCTCAACACTTGGCCTATTAAAAACTTCCAACCACGGCTGTTCTTCATCTAGTCTTGTTAGCCAAAAGGAATACAACATTCTGAGATGTTTCACATCCACTGGCCGTGTTTGCATCCTGTTGATTTGTTCGGCAGCGACAGCTGATCTCAGCTCATTAACATCGCAGCGTTTTGATTTGAGCTCGGCCGAATATCCTCCCTTAATTCTTAAAAACGTGAGAACTACAAGATACCGAGCAGCGCTCAATCGCCATCAGTTTCCAAAATACCAAATTGTCTCATTTATTGTCTCGGATAAAAAACAACAAAAAACAACAACAACGGCCGAATAAAGTTTCTAAAACAATATTTGCATTTATGTACCAGTTAAATCTAAAAATAACCCAAAGTGGCAAGAGAGGAACCAAATCATAGTCAAAACAAAACAAAGCCAGATACCACTGAGTCGCCACTCCAAGAGCTTCAGTTATATAAATCTTTTAAAGAGGGTGGAGGTGACCGTGAAGCCCGCTTTGTCAAAGCAGCTAAAGAGAGAGCGGCTCCCCACATTTAAAGGGAGGAAAGTTTGTGTTGTTTTCCAAAAAGGACAAATGGGTGTAATTAGAAAACCCCGACTGGTGAGATCCTCACATTTCCCTCCTCCTCACTGAAACACTAGGGGGGGGTGGGGGGGAGAGCAGGGAGTAATGAAGTCTTTCCTGGAGCGCAGCGGAGGAGTAACTTGCCAGAGGAGCCAACAAGAGCGTTTTCGTGAGAAAGATGAAACGTTCCCAGTCACATCAGGATGGGAAAATATTCCAAAGAAAACAAGATGACCCAAAGACATGTTCCAAGTGCATAGTAGTAGTCACTCCTTATCCGTCCTCCTTTGGTGGTGTGTACCAGCCTGGAGGAACACAAACACAAAGCATTCATCAGTGGGCACGTTCACATGCACACTGGAAATCTGATCAGAATCCCATTTCTGCTGTTGAACAACTACAACTAAGGACTCGTTCACACTGCAGGGAAATGTGACCCAATTGGGATTTTTTACTCACAACTGACCCATATCTGACCCGTTTTGTGGCCGTGTCAAAGCACCAATTTCGTCATTCTCCTTCTTCTTTCCGGCTCGTATTTAACAACCACTTAAATATGAATCTACACGGGCTGACAAGCGTTGCCAGATTTGGCAGGTATCCCCCAATTAGGGAGCCAAACGGTCTCACCTTTTAACTTTGTTTATTTTGTGCATTTGTGTGTTTATGGCATGTTCATTATCACACATATAATAGTTTTACGGCGCTAACATGATTCCTACACAGGCCGAGATTGGGGCAGGTTTTTATTGAGGTGTGTGGGTTTTACGTTGTTTGGGCTGAAAACAGTGAGTCACATCTGGCAACCCTGGTGCTGACCTGCGTGAAATCCATGTTCACGTCTGCGCATGCGCTCCGGGACCCGAAACCGTCGGGTTCGATCACGTTCGCACGGTAGTCTGATAGCGGGCGCGCTTGAAATGTAATGTGAATGATCACGTAAAAAAATCTGAATTGAGGATTAAGACCTGCAGTGTGAACATAGCTCAAGATGTTTTGATTAGATAACAGCATTTATCCGATTATGAGGAATTGAATTAACAGTTAAGAGATTTCTCCTCAATGATCCAGTGCCTCTGTGCATGAAGAGTATAACCACTCGTCTTATTTATCACCCATTAAACATTTATCTCCTACATCACTACGCATGTATATATCAGTTATGACTAAAAATGTCAAACCAGCATTTCTGATATGCAATAAACTGATCACTCCCAAATGTCGACTTTGGTTTATGGTTAGAAAAACAGGTTGTGTGTTCACTGAGCCTCAGTCACTCATCATGAGCTACTCACCGTTCTTTTCGTGAATCTGCACCAGGGATTTGTACGACTGTTGTGCTCTGGCAAGATTGTACTGGTTCTGAGAAACACAAGTTGCTCGATTAAATCAACAAGTACGGCTTTACAAGATATCTTTTCTAAAGCCAGAACTGGTAAATGTTGTTTGTTAAAAAACATAATATTTGTTACCTTATTGGCTCCAAACTGCACCCTGGCTTTTCCTTTGACCAGAGTTGCATTTATCTGCATTATGACAGATTCTATGGAATAGGCACTGCTCCAGCCCTGGTGACACACACACACACACACACACAAGCAGATCCACAATATGAGTCCCAGGTCCTCAGTGACAGAAAACTATATACTACTATATATAGCTCTGTCCCCATTCAAGTTGCATATGAAGACTGAAGACATCAGTGTGAGGCTGTCCCAATTCAACTGCTCCTTAAAACACAGCCAACAAATGCATTCTTCATTTCTAAGAAAACCAGGGAATCTTTCAATCTCACATGTCCCAACTTTTCGTGCGTTATGCCCGACTGAAGAATTTGCAGGACTTGTGCCACATTCCTGACTTGTGCACATTCTCAGTCTCACCACACATTCAGTTATGATCAGCGGACCTGAACAAAGTTGATCCACAGGAGAAGCTGCCAAGTGTCATCACTGGATTTCAATGCAATCACATTACAAACTACAACATTTCAGATGAGATTTTGTGTGTCCCCTCCATATCCCATCTGCTTTGACCGGCCAATTTTGGGCGTTATTTTGCGGAAATGGTTTGCTGGAACATTAAGAAAAGTCAAAGCACACTATTCCCGAAATTTCCCCACAACTTCTTGTGATTTTTGCGTATCTACTTGGGACTAGTTACACGCCACAAAAAGATGAAAATTAAAAATAGACGGACGCCTGGGATAGCAGTCATTGCACCTCGCTTCTTAAAGCGGCAGGCACACAGAATAAACCCAAATATCAGGGATATCAACGGAGCCCAGCGAAGCATCTGGGGCTCCTTTTAGTTTTATCACAGGACACACCCAACAGCTGCTAAGTGACCAGTGTGCTGGACACTGATGCCTGAAATGCTCCACAGCCTATCTCGTTGGGTTGGCTCGCCTTCAGAAAAACTCAGAACGTCATGATTTTTGAAGGACACCGCCACTGAGACGCTGACAAAGCAACCGAGTCACGTCAACTAATTCAACTGTGTTCAGATTCAACTGCTTTGTAGATCAGATACACGATGAGTCACAATTCATATTTAGGAATGCTAATAATGCCTCACCTCAGCACAAACAGACATAGTGGACCACAGCTGCAGGGACCAATATTAAAGAAGAGCAATCTACTGACGCTCACGGAGGTCAAGGCTCCCTGCGTTCGATTCCAGGTTCACGTACCTGTTTTGTGAGAAGTTCCATGCACAAGGCTCCTCCTCCGAGAACATAACTGAAACCAAAACAGTTTGATGAGTGACTTTCCACAGCCGCATCGCAAAAGATAAGAAACAACGGAACTCCCATATATGTTGGATTTATTACCCATAAACAGAAACATTTCTTGATCATTTTAGCTTATTAGTTATGCAATTGAAAAACACAGCATTTCAAAAAAATAAAAATACTTTTTATGTACTTGATGATGATTATTTTAAAGTAGCTCTATATTAAAACATTAAAGCTCCCATTTGTGGGACATTTGTTTTGATGTCTTTAACCCTCAAAAGATTATGTGCCACATTGGTAGTTCCATTTGAATCATTTAAAAGTAAGTCAAAATGTCATTTCTATTTTGACAATAACTGAATTTCTCTCAGCTCTGGTGAATGCCCTAGTTCCTTTAAAAAGCGTAAAAAATTATAATTAGCAGAAAACATGCGGCAGGCTCAATAACACAGTAATAAAATAATGAAGTCTGACACTCAGTCCAGCGCAGGCTGAGACGTATCTTTACTATGGTGTTTAAATTTGAAGACTCCGTGCACAAGAATTGTAGATCAAGCACCACACACACACACACACTCACCCTCCGGAGAGCACAGGTGAGACAACCCGTACAAAAGGTGGATCAAAAGGAAAATTATCCTGTTATAATGAGAGAGAGAGAGAGAGAGAGAGAGAGAGAGAGAGAGAGAGAGAGAGAGAGAGAGAGAGAAACACTGTTGAGAAACCTGCATATACCTGCAAAAAAAACAACAGATAAACATCACAGTAGCACTCACTTTATAAGAGAAATTGAGAAGAATGTAGTCCACGCCTTCCTTTTCTTTTAAGACCTGCAAGTCGCTATGTAACGGACTATCTGGGTCTACCCTATAACAAAGAACAACGAGTCATACCTGATAGAACACACATGATTTTTGCAAATCCTCTGTGGAAACCCGATGCAATAACTTACGTCCTTAACTTGACGTGCCATTCATAAAGGCTGTCACCGACTAGTTCGACTGAATAAATACCTGTGAAGTGGAGAAGACAAACACAGCTTTTACTCCAATCCGTTGATGAGAAACGTTGAAGACATAAGAAGTGTAGAGAGACGTGTCCGTTTGGTCACCTGTCTTGTAACTCTGTGACCTGTAGATCTCCCTGAGTTCCTTCATTAGGCGGTCTGAAGCTTGTACTGAGCCGGACACAGCCCCCTGCAACAGGAATCGCAGCTGCATTACACAGGTGGCGAAGCACTAAGAGATCACAGCCTGACATGTTGTCTTTCTGTGTGCTTTCGGGGAAAGAGCACTCACATTCAAGTGATCCTGTCTCTGGTTTTTACGGATTTTTTCCAAAATGGCCAGGTTTTCTTTTTCTATTCCGTCGTCCTCGGACTTCTTTCCATCTACCGGTTCTTCTTCTTTCATGTCATAATGGTCCAAGTCTTGGTCCAGGTCAATGTCCTGCTGCAACAGTGTCACAATGGTATTGTAACAACAGTCCATCAGTTGATGAAATGAATGTTCCAGACTAATAGCAATATATGCACAGGTACCTCTCCCATTTCTTCCTCCTCTTCCTCTTCAGATGTCACCTCATCTGAAGGCCCGTGCTGCAGCAGGGTGAAAGACTTTGAGCGACATAAAGACTTTGGGCTTTATTCATGTTTAGAGTGTGGTGCCTACCTTCCTCTCTTGAGTAATCGGGCCGGGAGGTAGGGGCTGATCCAGCATTTCTACATCTGGATGTTGAGGCAGGTTGTAAAGCCGACAGAGATCGCAAATGAGGCGCTTCAGCTGCTGAAGGAGCTGCGAGAGGCATGGAAGGGTCACATCAACGATGGGAAATAGACACTGAAAAAATACTTTCGACTGGCGCTGCAACTAACTGTACTGGAGTGTCCAGGACTGTCGATGCAAAAAGCCAACATTGGTGATCCCGATCAATTCCACGTTTTCATTGCCGCGTCAAACAATATCATGATTCAGTTTTAACGTTATATTTAGTCTAGGGATTCAGTGAACTTCATTTTACTCAGGTACATCCAAACATGACAGATTTCACATTAGCTGCTAAAACAAAACAAAAAAACAACCAGTGCAAAGCTGAACATGTTAACAACAGCCGACATATTAAAATATTGAGGGCGGGTAGTAAATCACTGACCAATCAGCTCCTCAAAACCAGATACGTTCTGTTGTCCTGAGTACCCCAACAGAAGGGCGACGGAAAATCCCAAATTCTTGCAGTGGAAACACGAACCGTACCGGACTAGTTGTGCGGTGGAAACGGGGCTATAGTGTTGTGCTGGACTGTACATGGCCGACTTACCAAAGTGCTGCCTTTTCTCACATCCTCCAGGCGCTCCAACACTTCAGCCAGACTCGGATCATCAGAGTCAACAAACCATATCGGCGACGTTGATGGATACGATTCCTGGAACAAAGTAAAGACGTGAGCAGATCCATGTTGTGTGCTAAAGGCAGGATCGCTTGAAACTCATATTTGGACTTATAATGGAGAATGTGGCTGCTTGAGAAAAAAGAAAAACACACATGATATGAGTCTGAGTAATAATTTTTTCTGCTGCTCTCTTCATATGATTTGTATGTTAGAGGTTAAAAGCCTTGCTCCAGGACATGCAGCAGTCATCTATCAGCAGTGGGATACAAGTAAATCTCACTGTCCTAACCTCTAGGTCACCACTATACACGAGGCCAAAGGCTCATTTATGCCCCATGAAAATAAATGCTTCATGTCGGTACAGATGTTATGATATTCCTTCACTAGGGGGCAGATCTGACTCAACAGTCCCTGGCAACATTTCTGTAGCAAACGTTGTGTTTAGAACAACAAACACACGGTGAGCAAGTGTAATAATGAAGAATAAAATGGAGGCAGCGTAGTTGGTGGTGGATAGTGAGGCTGTTAAATGCAATGTTTGAGGGAAAATAATTATTTTCTTTGATACTACCAAAAGGGTAAATTGACGAGGTCCGACATTTTCAATAGTTCAGAACATTCTTCGGGTCATCTGATGACTTGTTTGGCTGAGCGACATCAGGCATGACAGGTCACATAGTGCACCTATGAGTGAGACTGAATGTCTCACCGTCATGCTGCGGTTTCCCATTGCAGGAATCTGCCCACATTTTGAGTGAAAAATAAGATAAAAACAAAAACAACAACGTGAGCCCAGGAAAGCCAGGGGAAACACAAAATGTTAGATAAATGTCTTGTGGGGATACAAGGAGTAATGCCGAAGCGCAGTACTTATTGATGCATGGTCAGAGAAATATGTAGTGGTTTTGCTTGTGGCCAATCTAAAAGCGTCATTGTTTTGTTGTACTATGTGTTGTTTATGGGCATGTGACGCGGAATGAACACGAGCCAAAACGATCTTTATTCTCCCCGGCATTCTAAAGAAAAAAAATCTGAAAACATAAAAGTAGACGCATGCTCTTTGACTTCCATATAACTCTGAATTATATAGGTCTATGCTCCTGCTCCTCCTGGTACTTGAGAAATCCAACATATTCTGCAATTGTTGTGGATATTAGGTGACATCAGTGGGGGGCATGACATCCACACCTCACAGCTGAGTCGGCATTTTAGAGTCGTTTAAAAAAACAAAACAAACCAAAAAATTTTTTAAATGAATTTGGGCTCCTAAAACGCTGCCTCATGGATGATCGGCCAAAAAGGGTGCGGTTACAAGAAATGACGCTCTCGTGTGGACAGGCCCTTGGTTTGCTATCAAACATGCAGTGTGAATGTGAAACAAGGTAGATGAAGGTGTGGCAGTCTTCAGCATTCATCACTCAATCGAGGCAAGTTCCTGGACCTTTCTGGTGTGAAACTCAAACATTTGAATGAAGATGATAAATCACCAGATAATGATTCTGCACAAACCTACAACGATAAAGCTTCAGACACAATATTACAGGCATCAAATTTTTGTTTTTCCAAGCTTTATCTTTCAACATTAACATTTCTGACATTGAACCATGAGTGTTTACATTTTAGGATGGAATCTATTATGCGAGAACAAACAAAGTCGTTCGTTTTCATAATGTGTATACACTCTGGGCGCAAATCTGTAATGTTCTTGTGGATGTGGTTCAAACCTTTCAACCACAGTTTGCTGTATTTATATTCACATTGCATGAGACCTGAATCTGGTTACCTCTCATCCTCTCACACTGAGGTGTCAAACTCATTTTATTTCAGGGGCAACAAACCAAATATAAATTCAAGTGGGCCAGGTCAGTTGAATAGCAGCATAAAAATCTTTAACTGCTGCAGTTCCCTTAGTTCTAGTGCAAAGAAATACAATTACATTCTGAAAAGGTTTCAGAAATGTTCTCTTTTAAATCTGCTGTAGATAAAAACACAAGAAATGAGTCGACTTTGAGCTTTAGTCATCAAATGTAATGAAAACCTCTTCAATGCAACCAGCCACAGTGTTTCTCCTGGGGTAAATGCTAGTGAAAGCCTGTCACTATTTCAGTAGCCTTTAGAATGCAAGCTTTGACAAATTCACCCTCACAGAATGGCTGTAGGTTCATTCACTGCTGTATCGCGGACGTCTTTGGAACGAAAAACCAACCCACGTATAAAGTTTGTGTTTATGTCAGACATGTGTTTCCTTTCAGCCTGATCCAGTCATGAGGAGGATGCAGACTGACTCTGCTCGGGTGTCAATGACACGGTTATCATTCAAGCATTTCAACAGACATGTCTGTAGCACCAGCAGCACACAAAAGTGGAACTGTGCATGCATGTTTCTGCTAAGAGAGGAGGATGTGGTCAGGAGGATGTCAGGAAGGTTCATCATTTGTATTATCTGAAGCATGCAAACACAAAACAATCCTACGATGCTCAATGAGCCCGGACCTTACGCACACATTTATGATGGAATCAGTCCGTTATGAACTACAATGACCAATTTCACTGACCTAAATAAGTTGCTTGCCCTCAACAGATGTAGTGGGGATTGAAACAGGGCAATAAACATGTGAATTTGTGAGGAGATAACCAAGAGAGTACATACAGACAGTACTTGAAGGTAACAAGACACCTGGCAGTTCTGATGTGAACAGGTAAGCAGTTCCACAGAAAAGGCATAGTCACCTCTATTGAGTCTGGGAATTTAAGGTCCATCTTATTAGCTGACCTCAATGATAAAGCTGGAGATAAATTAGAAGGTGTCAACCCATTTAACACATTAAAAGCAAGCAATACAATTTTTTAAACCATTCTGAAATGGACAGGAAGCCAATGGATTGAGGCTTAAACTGGATATAATAATATAATACTGCAATGTAATATTTCTCTAAGTCTTAATATTATTAAAAATAAAATATTTATTTTAGGCATTTTACGTTCAAATGAAGGTTAAAGCCTTTTGAAATGTATTTGCATTGTATTGTAATATTTTGAAAATGCATCTGCAATTAGTGGTATTTGAGGTTAACTATTATATTTACAAGTATAATTCACACCTACTTATTAATGCTAAGGGTACACTCTTTGAAATTATTAAAGTAATTTGAAGAGGATTTTCAATCCCAAATATTCAATATGGAAAATGGTGACTACATTTGTTTACCATAATTTATTTATTGTCTTGGAAATGTGCTTTGACATTTCACACAGCTAAGTCTAATGGAATATTTTCTATTGACTGTGCGATGACGAAGGAACTACTTATGACGGAGTAGAATTTAAGGCAGTGTCACATTAGTTGTACTCTTAACATTAACATGTAGGAACGCGCAGGTTCTTGCACTGGGATCAGTCTATTTGCTGGAAAAAAAACAGAAACACACAGTAACCCTCCTGAAACACAGCTCAAATCCGGCCGGGTGGATCTCTACAAGGCCGAGGTTAAAGCAGACACAGGTGGACGTTATAAAGTTGGCACGAGCGCAAACAGTAACGCAGTTATGTCGGCTAACACAACGAGCTAGCGGGAGCGATACTTTCGGGTGACAGGCTAGCAGCAAGCTACCGCAACGACGCATCGTACACTTCCACCAAGTGGACTTAACACTCGTTTATGCCCGCCGGGTTGATGAAACCACGACGAGCCAGCACTTTAATTCTCGGTCGGTGTCCACACACGGCGTCTGGCGCCCGGCTCGCTTCCAGTCGATAGTCGGGGGTTTAGCTCGTGCGCAGAGCCGGCCCCGGACTCACCGTGATGTTGCAGTGAATGATCAGCAGCTTCTCTCCCGTTACGTTGAACTGGCAGCTCAGCTCGTCGGGCTTCCAGTCTATTATTCTGAATCGTTCGTGATTCGGGTCAAATATCGACTCTAGAAACTTAAGTTCGGCCTTCAGCCCCGAAACCGACATCTTCTCCTCATCTCAAAGCAGCAGGCCGCTGGCGGAGGGGAAGTTGGGGCGGAATGCGGCCGCGCAGTGCAGCGGAGGAGTCGGCTCGACGGATCTCGTCTACTAGCGTGAGAACAACAACAAAGAGCTGGAGCGCTGAGAGCTGAGAGCTGGCTTCAGATAAACCCAAATATACCAGATATACTGCACACCCTCAGGGGGATTTCAAGCCTGTGACAGCACACCGCATCCACTCAACTTTACCTTCACTATTTCTTCCTTTTTGGCTGTAATCATACTATTGACATTTACTTATAAGACACATAAAAATTATTATTACAAATTATCCAGTGTTATTTTATTATGTAGATATACAATGAAAATGGCATACGCACATTTTGAAAGAATAAAAATGAGCAACGTAATACTAACCAGAGACCCCCAAAACACATCTGTACGTCACCTGTTGTTTGAGAATTTAATTATTTACAATACAAACTGGATCCCAAAGCTCACAAAAACAAATATAATAAAGCAACAGTCCTACTAAATCACACCAATACACAGAGACACACAACAAAAAATGCAAAACTAGTAAAAAAAACAAACCTAAACTAAACAAACAAAAAAAAAACACTCACAAATGCAAAATAATAGATCTTGTTTCATGTATATCAGGCTGTAAAAAAGTCACAAGTAGAGAGAAAGAAGAAGAAATAATCTAGGGATGAGACAAACTAAGTTTCAGGTCATTTTTGATGATTGCAATTGAACCCTTTGTGCATTAATCACCTCTTTCCAGGAGAGCATTTCCAAATTTTCAGTGGAGGATTTTATGAACACACAGGTCACAAATACTGTTTTATATTTTCCTGTTTAAATCTGTCATCTAAAAAAAATTACGATAATCTCATACATTTCATGTTAGAGGGCAGAGCCTGAGATTCAGGCCAGCCACTTTTATTTAACCTTGTTGTGCCATTGCATGACACTTAACATTCAGATAAAATACAGAATAAAAAGCTCAACAATTTCCTTCAATATGGCAGCTTCAAGGTTGGGGTTTGGGGAGAAAAGAGAGAAAAAGATAGAGGAGGGAGAACAACATGGTTGACATCAGGCAACTGATCTACAAGCTGCAGATTTGGTGAAGATATGAAGCACAGATCATACATTTACAGTTCCCCAGACTGAAATCTCTCCTTGACGGGTCAAGCTCACAGATAGAAGTTCATAACATGCATATGAAGTGAAGTGGGGAGGAAAAAGGAGAAAAGCTCAGTTAAAAAGGGATTTCACCACAGTCCAAAGCAACAACCTAACTAACAACATGGTCCAGGGTGACCTGATCCAGTCCTAACTAGTGTTCATTAAATAGGAACATTTCAAACTGACCTCTAATGCTCCATCTCTTGGAGAACCAAGTGTTCTGCTGGTTAAATATGGCTCCAACAGCTCCTCAGATATGATGGAGCCTGGCTGTTAAGAGCGTTACGGTAAGAGGAGGAGATTACATTTTGTACAAGATTTGACAGAATTGACAGGTTTTCGATCACAACTTACATTTCTGAGTTGCAGTTCACACAGTGTACAAAGATAATAATTTACGGGAGTGTTTCTGATTCCATGCAGTGGCATCCAGGACAGAATCATCTCTGTTCTGAATACGGTGTTGTCTGAAGGTCTGGAAATCACCAGCATGCAATATTTACCCTCAGCCCTGTACCTCACTCAAAAATCATTTCCAGGATCGTGGAAACATTATGATCAGGGTTCCTCTGCTAATCCTTTTTCTTCAAGTCTCTGCCTCTCTAAAATGCTCATTTAGTAACCAGTCATGCAACTAACCTGTGCTAATTAATACAGAGAAAGTTTTTCCAGTTATTTTCTTGTTTGTTTATTTGCATCACTACTTACTTTTCTGGTCTTTTGTTGCACCTGTATCGAGTTATTTTGCATGTAGTGCTGCCATTCCACCTGTATGGCATGGTGCACACATTTAGTATGTACATTGTGTTTGAATTGGTCTGACATGCATCCTCATATCTTTATTTTTCTGGATGATATACTGTTATTACTATTAATATGACCAAAATCTCTCTTCAATGATATGAAGCATACAGTGTGTATTGTCAAATGTTCTTGCCTAGTTTTTTGGGGGGTATTTTGTTGTGGTGCACATGTTTTTTAAAGCTGCTTTATGTCACGCTGTCAGGGCCATTGTACAAAGTCCTTTCAGTGGTGAACACCCTGCATGGTCTTTTATGTACAGAGGGCAACAATATTTACAAGCTCAGGACAGCATTGTGACATTGCATTAGACTTGAGTGTTATGTAAAAGCTTGACTTTTTCACAAAATATACAATAGTTAGTCACTACATTTTATACAACTACACTTTTCTTTAAAAAAAAATCTAAGATTTTTCACGGATGGGACACTAGATGGCACAACAGATAAAGCTTTTTTGTTTGCAGCTGTAACTCCTGAGTGAAAGGAATTCCATTGGCAGTACACACATTATGCAAGGGAACAGGGCACGTATCCAGCATCAGATTGGAAGCTGCATGGCAGATAGTCATGACTTTGAAGATTCGGCTCTGAGGTGTAATCGGACGTGCTGCAAAACTTCTCGGGTCAAAAACACTCCTGTGGCAAGTCAGGAAGTTTGGTTACCTTCCCTGGAGCAACGGATTTATATGGTAAGAATGCTTCCTCGAGAGTATAAAGTTCAACAGATCTTAAGGTTTTGAAATATTATTGCATGAACTCTTTGTTGTACTGTAGCAAATGCCAACACAAACAATCAGTTGGAAATCAATCTAGTCTGTTTTAAATTCTGATGTCAAGAAGACCCTTCTGTTTACACCTGGATGAATCATTCCTTGTACATGTTTATGTGTAAGTAGCTTTATCATTGAGCCACTGCAACATTAATGAGACAGTATTTACGAAAAATAGTAGAAGTACAGAAATGTCACCAGCCAAGTAAAAGCAACTTTTCACAGAGTTAGAGGATACATTTGAGGTGAAGTGAAAGTAATAAGGGGAGGGGAAAACAAAGAGACAATATCAGAAAAAGAAGTTCTGCAATTGTTGAAACTGTACAGATAATAAATAATGTTTCAAATTCTAACACTATGTTTTTGATAATTGCATAAGAGAGAATGTAAAAGGAATGCTTTTTCCATTAATCACCTTTTCCCATGAGGGCATTTGTAAACGTCATTGGAAGACTGATTTCATGAGCATGCAGGTCACAACTACTGTTTTCACATTTTAATCTGTCTTCTAAAATATTAATAAAATTCCTGATAATCACAACATTTCATGTTAGATATAGTACCGACTGATCCCGAGCCCTTTAAACCTGCTGGCCAATCTGATTACAGCTATGTGTGTGTGTGTGTGTGTGTGTGTGTGTGTGTGTGTGTGTGTGTGTGTGTGTGTGTGTGTGTGTGTGTGTGTGTGTGTGTGTGTGTGTGTGTGTGTGTGTGTGTGTGTGTTCTAAAGGTATCCGAGGATCATCATGAAGGTGCATCATCTCTCCTCCTTCTCTCTGTTATGGATCCAACTCACCGTTGCATTTGCAGGAAAGATTCTTGTGTTCCCATTGGACGGGAGCCACTGGGTGAACATGAAGATACTCATAGAGGAGCTGCATTCCAAAGGTCATGAGATAACTGTGATTCGGGAGGCCGACAGTTGGTATATCAGTGAAAAGTCCCCCGTGTACACTTCTGTCACCATTCCTGGTCTCGGCGGATTTGAGGAAAACTTTAACACGTTTCTGTCTCAACAGCTGGAGGTCCGGCTTCAGCGCAGGCAAGCATCTTTGTGGTCTCAGTTCTGGAATAGCGTTCAGATGAGGCAGTTGATTTTAGATCAGTTCACTCAGTTTCATAAGAAAGTGAGTGAAATTGTAATTCAGATGTTTGAAGACGAAAGCTTGATGCAATCCTTCCGCAATGCCAAGTATGATTTAGTTCTGACAGACCCTGGCATCGGTGCTGGGGCAATGCTGGCACGGCGACTTGAACTTCCTCTTGTTTTTAATGTCAGGTGGACCATTCAAGGTGAAGCACACTTCCTCATTGCTCCCTCTCCTCTGTCATACATTCCCTTTACTTCAACAGAGCTGACGGATAAAATGACCTTCCCTCAAAGAATAAAGAATGTTTTGGCCTATTTTGTCGGGATGTATGGTTTATCAACCATCTCAGAGCCAAATTATAAACCTGTAGTGAGGCGGTACTTTGGCCCTGATGTGGATTACTCAACATTTTTTCTGGATGCTGATATATGGCTGATGAGAAATGACTTCATCTTTGAATTTCCACGTCCTACAATGCCAAATATAGTTTACATCAGTGGATTTCAGTGCAAACCCTCAAAGCCTCTCCCTGTCGACCTGGAGGAATTTGTTCAGAGTTCAGAAGATCATGGAGTTATCATTATGACCCTTGGAACTCTAGTTGGGAAACTTCCTCTAGAAATCTCAGAGGAAATCGCTGCAGCCTTTGCTCAGTTACCTCAGAAGGTTATATGGAGGTATACGGGACCAAGACCAACAACCCTGGGCAACAATACGTTACTGATCAACTGGCTGCCACAAAAAGACCTCCTAGGACATCCTAAAACCAGAGCCTTTGTGACCCACGGAGGCACCAACGGAGTTCAGGAAGCAATTTACCACGGTGTTCCTGTTGTCGGACTTCCTTTATTTTTTGATCAGCCTGACAATCTCTCCAGACTCAGAGCAAAAGGAGCAGCCGTGATTGTGGATATTGCTATGCTGGATAGACATATCTTTGCAGAAGCACTAGCAACAGTTCTTCACAACTCCACTTACTGGGAAAACATGCAAAAGCTCTCAAGGCTGCAAAGGGATCAGCCAGTAAAACCTTTGGACCAGGCAGTGTTTTGGATAGAGTACGTGATAAGACATAAAGGAGCTCGACATCTGCAGACACAGTCCCACAAAATGTCTTGGATTGTTTACAACTCTGTTGATGTTCTTGCAGCTTTGTTTGCAGCAGTTTTGCTTTTAGTATTCATATGTATCTCAGTCGTAAAATGTATATGGAAAATCCTTTCGGCTGGGAAAAAAGTTAAAAGTCAATGATGTGAAAAATAACATGTCGGACCTGTGTGTGAAATTCAAACAATAACCTTGTGTTTGTGGTGTTACTGAAATTAAAACACAGAGTGTCTGTAGCAATTTGAACATCTTTGCAAACAAACTATGTTTATAACAATAATGTATCACCTATATTTAACCCCTTAATAAAATATATTGTGTACCAAAGCTATTCTTCAGTCAGTCATCGCATTGTTTTATTCAATGAGTCATTTGTTCTTTTCAAAGTCAAAGATGACTCGATGAGACACACCTGACAATGATCATGTGACCACGCACAAGCACATGAACATCAGCTTTACCCTTTAGAATAGTACTATACTACAAAATGATCAAAAGACATCCCATCTTATCAGTGGTAATGTGAATTCTTTTAAATAGCTAAAACTCACAATCAATTGTAATACAGGATTTTATCTTTTGTTGATATCATGGTGTCTTGATTTTTCTTTGACTTATGATTTCAAAGAAGCACTTTTGTCATAACACAAACTACTGCTCTTTTTCAGAATACAGTGTTTTATAATTGCATACACTGACTTGACACTAGATGGCAATACAAGTAAGACAGACCAGTATGTGGAGCTGCTCTTTTACCATTGTAGTTGGGCTGAAGGTTTTTTTTGTTTGTTTTTTTTACAGTGTGCTGTGTTAAAACTGGCATGGCCACTGCTAGACATTTGCATATATTTGAGTCAATCACTCAGACATAAAACTCATAGAAATACTGACGACATCAGCTGGCTCAACATAAACTTTTGCTGAATCTTGGAAATAACCTCTCAAACTGAGCCAAGTGTGTTTAAGCACAGATACATTGGAACATGCCAAGATAGAATCAGGAAACACTATGGCCTTCCTGGTCCCCACATCCATCCATCTCCCCCACCAATTGATTGGTTACTGGGCTGGAGGGATATTCTCAGCTCACTATGGACAAAAACAGGTGTAGGTGTTTGCAAATCACCTCAAAGGTGATCATTGCAGTTTTGTTGCAGTTTTAACTTCAAGAGCTTGTTTTGTACCTTATTTTTCACTGCACTGTCTTGGGGCGGATACCATGCAGGAAACGGCCTGACCAGGCCGCCTCGCTGACGCTCCAGTCCCCAACCGCCTGTACTGGGAGCTGTGTTGGGGTCTGCCTTGTCTGCCCAGAGACTGATATGACATGACGGTGAGGAATGTATTATGAGTTCATCTGTTTGCCAGTGAAGATTACTAGAAATCTGCACCTGGAGCTCCTGGAGCTGTGTGTGCTCTTTGAAAAACTTTCAAGAAATAAAGGTGCCTCAGAATTTCAACAACCAGTCTACGTGTTTATTTCTCAAGTTGCTTCAAACTAAAACTTTCACAGCAAAGCTGCACCGACACTTTCAGTGGGAGGATTTAGAAAAAACACTAACGTTTAGACTGTTCTATAGGCCCGATGCAGAAATCCTGAACGTGAGATGAGGTGTGAAATAAAAAAAGAAAATGATACTCAAGATCAGCAGATTCTCTTTTAGGAGCCTGGGGTTGTCCTCCATGTCTTCCTTCAAAAGATAGTTTCACCTGATAGTCTTTCACATTATAATGTGGTCTTTATGTGAATGGGTTACCCTGAAGTATGAAGCACCTAATTCTTTTTACTAATTAACCACTTGTTAAAAAATGGTTGAAAAAATGGTTGAAAGTGATATATTGTCATCGCTTAATATTAGTTATTTTCTTGAATTCAGTGAAGCATCAAACATTTCTATGGGTGTACGTATATCTCTTCACAAAAACTCTTTGATGGCATGTAGCAGCACTTTGAGACAGTGTTTCTTTATTTTAGCCATATTGGTTGTGTGTATAAAGAGGACATGGATGCGTGGCAGGAAAGACCAGTGAACTGTGCTACTGTGAGGTGTGAGCCTGCTATTTGTTCAAAGAGAATTAGGATTGAAATCGGCTTAAAGCACCTGGTGCTGTTAAGGTCAGGGTGGAGTCAGTCCAAGTGAGACACTGCTTGACTCATGGCACAATTAATGGATACTGGTGAATTATTAAGCAGTGATTTCTGTTTGTAGTGTCAACATCTGAGCCGTGCTTGTTTCTGATTTGTTGGCAGATGGTTACAGAGCTGTGACCACGGAAGTAAATTTATCGGGAAAAATATTTGTAATCTGCGTTCTGCGGAGAACATGGTTTGAAATGAATAAACCCATATCTGAGATTAAGCATAGCTTTATTACGCAATAACAACACATCTCTCTGTTTAGTAAACTACATTTTATTGATGTAAGGCAAACTGAAACATTAAACACTGGTATTGCTGTTGGCCTGTTGGTGATTCTGGATTTTAATTAAAGATTATACGGGTTCACATCTGCCATCTGAATATTTGTGTTTATGCCATCTCCTATACAACCTTTATGACTATGGTTGTTAATCTTTACTGTTCAGCTCCACAATACTTTTCTTCTTAAAATAGTGCTTTTTTCAGCATTACAAAACTTAGCAGCTTGGCGTAATTCTGAAAGGGCCAAAGCTGCCTCTATTTGTTGAGGGGGCTGAGGTCCTTCATCACCTGCCACACTATTCTGAAGGTGTTCTATGAGTCTGTGGTGGCGAGTGCTATCCTCTATGTCGTCGCATGCTTGGACAGCAGGCTGAGTGGGGCTGACTCCTACAGGCTCAACAAACTGATCAGAAAGGCCAGTGACGTGGTGAGGGTGGAGATGTGCAGGTGGTCTCAGAGAAGAGGATCTGGTCCAAACTGAGGTCCATCCTGAACAATGTCTCTCACCCCTCCATGATATCCTGGTCAGCAGCAGCAGTACCTTCAGCAACAAGACTCCAACCACCAAAGTCCAGAACGACAGGAGATCTTTCCTTCCTGTAGCAATAAGTCTCTCAAAAGTCTTTGCTGTGTTTTGGATGATTTAATCCTTTCTGTGCTTACATTGGTCACCGTTAAACCTTGTATATATTAATATTTACAATTACTTACCTATTTTTCATCCTATCTTATTTAATATTCAACTTTCTTGTGGCCAAACTTGGCTGTATGTGGTCCCCTGGCCTACTGTGAGTTTGACACCCCTGGTCTACATGGTTAACAGTCGTAGTAAAAATAAAACAAAAACACTGTATCAGGAGAATAGCTGCATCCATCTTGTCCATTGTAGCGATTGAATTGATTCCTGCTCCAATTTGTGATTGGAGCACGCGCCGGCTGGTGTGTGCGCCCCTGCAGGATCTCGCGGGACTTGCAGCTTTGAGGGGCGGCGTATAAAGGTGGTCCCCCGCTCCTCCGCACCGGGCTGACTGGCAGCACAGAGACGCACAGGTGGACAGCAGTAGAAGCGCTGTGGGCGACACTCCCATCCCTGCAAGGCGGAGGACGAGAGTCTGGAGGTGTCGGTCTCACCGTAGCCCGCCCCGGTCACCTTAGCGCGAGCGCCTACCGGCATTTTCCCTGCGCCGTCTCCGAAGATGATCCGTGGCAAGCGAAGAGCCGCAGTCATGTCCTTCTCGGTGGCGATATTAGGAGCTCTGATGCTGCAGTCCGTCTCTTCCCAGAACGGTAGGAAACCTGCTCTGCTCGTGCAAAATACACGAATCTGTCACCATGGCGAGTATGCGGGTTTTTAAAGGGAGGGATATGTCGCCTGCGTCCACTGACTTCAGGGTTTCTGTAGACCCCGCAGTTATTAGGAGCGCCTCATCATTAATCCATCCGGTAAGAGAGATCGGTTGAAGGGAAGCGTTGTTTGGTCTCTCTTGGCGTGTGAGAAGGAAGGGTCAATAAATCATTAATAGGCTCCAATCTGTGTTTGCGGGTCTGAAGTGGGCCATTCCGAGGCCTGCGCGACGTCCCTAAAATGTCCTTTGAAGTGTGGAGCTGAATACTGAGCCGAGCGGCTCCACCAGCAAGGACAAGTTGCGCTCATTAGACTGCAGCAGGCCCAAAGTTTATTATCTGCTCTGCTCTCTCTCTCTCTCTCGCACACACACACACACACACACGATCAGCATGCTGTCACGCATGGGTCGGCTCAGATATGCATGCAGGAATCCTGCATTCAGTCTCCAGCTGTCCTCTCCTCTCCTCTCCTCTCCTCTCCTCTCCTCTCCTCTGCACCAGTCCCGCTCCTTTGCAGTTTCCAGGCCCATCAACTAATAATTAGACGGTGCTCCTTAGAAGTGCTGCTCTGTAAATAGCATCAGTCCATTTTGCTGCATGTGTCTATTTTTAGAGTGGAGATGCTGCACTGGGACTCATGGCTTTAATGTCCTCCTGCAACAGTGGGTCTGCTCCCTCTTCACTGAGATGCACTGCACTGCAGAGTGGCATTGACTCCTCAGCTCCGTCCTGCTTGACCAACTGACCCTCCGCTCATAAATCTCCTCCCCACCAAACGGATTAGGGCAGGGTAACCCTCTCTCAGCTGAGTAGCTGCTGGTAGATCCTGTAAGTGTGTGGCGTGTATCCCTCTGTGAGTGTCGTGTGAGAAGATTCAGCTTCTGGCCTTCCCTGGAGTAGACCATGTGTAGGATTGCATTACACACCTCCTCCTATACTGCACACCCACTCCCAACATCTTTAGTCAGAGCTAAAGCAGAAGGGGTTCGGGTTTTTAGTTTGGAGCAGTGGCTCTTGATCGCATCTTGTTGCATCTTTACCACTTTTTACTGAATGTCACACTGTACAACCAGCCTATTTCCTCTTATTTTTGTGCAGTTGAATCTATTAGGGCTGGATATTGCTGCAGCGGCCATTTGAAAAATGGCTGTTCATTTGTGAAGGGATTCCCAATAAGGCTCCCAAAGACGTGTTTCATTGGCTATTAGGGGACTTTCTAATGATATAATTAATGTTGTGGCTGATACAAACTGTGTAATTGTATGTATCAATGGACCAAAATGCAAATAATGCAGCCCACACGTGTGCATACTCGGGAGTGTATAATTTATGCTGTAAGAAGTGAACGTTTGTAAGATGTCTGCAGTCCTCTCAGAAAGCTGCAAAAATAGCCATTATTAAGCAGATTTTGAGATCTGAGAATTAGAGCATGTAAACACCATTAAGAAACAAGGCGTTCCTCCACTGAAGCAGAGAAAATGCTCTCGGCCTCAAAATGAGCTTGAAATGAGCTCTGTAATTAGCAACATTGCCTGAGATTTGTGTTGTTTTGATGAACTATTTTCTCAACTGTTGGAAAAAAAAAGAAAGAAAGAAACATAAGAATGTTTGTAAACAGATAAGATTGTCAAGAAATTTTACAATTCAAAGGCTGAAATCTGTGAAAATGTGTCATTTCTACCTGAAAAGTGACCTTTGTTGATCATGAAGTGATCATTCACACAGATGCTTATCAATTTCTATTTCAGCTCAGATTCACTCTTCTACATGAAAGGTAAAGGTAACCTTGCTGGAAAATGGAATAAGAGTGATGACAAATAATAAAGCTTAGCTGTTTCTGAAGCTCCCGAATGACTTCTGTACGAAACATCAAAACCCTGAACAATATTTCAAGTAAATCATTTAAACCATTTAACCAACTATATCATATGATGTAGTAATGATGTTACAAAAAACATGAGCGCTACCTGGGCTGTACTTGTGGTTTCTGAACATGAACGTCTTTATACAGTAATGCAGACTAAACTGTCTTCTTCTGCTCTTTCCTGTTCCGAGAGAATATTAATTTAACATCCAGTTAGCTGCTCGATACGTGTTGGTACATTAACTGGGACTCTGGCCATGAATCACTTCACATTACACCACTTTGAAAGGATTTATCAGATACAGAGAAAAGGAAACACTCAGGATTGTTGGAGGCCATCTGTTGTCAGGTTGGGCTGCTTGTCAGATGTGTAGTTTGACTAATCAACCAGAAAATGGCACACACGTTGAATTCAAACGGGACCTTCAGGAGAATTATAAACTGGACTCATTTAATAATTACGTTTTATTTTTCCAGATTTGTACATGACCAATTAGTTTCAGCATGACAGCGTATTTCTGGTAGTTCATATTGTTGTTTGAATATAGGCAAATATACCAAAATGGGACATTTCATTATGCAAGTAAGTCTAGATACGAGGCATTTTAAAGTAATTAATTTTATTTGCATGAAGTACATACTGATTCAACCTATGCACTTTAAAAAAAAATGTTTTCCAAACTTCTCTAAATATCAGATTTTCTTTGTAGCTTCATGGTTAACTTTCAAGAGTTGATCAAGACAAATCACATATAAAAATGTAATGATAATTATATTATTAAACAAAAGTGATATTGGTCCTATATTGTGGGAAATATTTGGTATATTTGAGCTTTTAAACAAAAACCGAACAAATAATTTAATGGAGACATGTTTTACTCCAATGTAATAATATGAATGATTTTTCTCACTATTGATTAAATTAAAAGCAGAAAAGCATCTCTAAGATTGGATTTTCTGGATGTTACTTTCTGATGAAAAAGGAAGTTTTTCTCACAACTGCCACCTTTGATTGCTCATGTGGAAGTGTTGCACATTTCTCTATATTTTAACATTGAGCTGGCTATGTTAATAAAACTCAATTGAATTGACAAGGACATGTGGGTTGTTAGTTAAAGGTCCCATATTTTCCAAAATTACTTTTAGAATGTCTTGTTTTAGCAGTAATCTGTGTCCCCATAGCCTGTGTATGAGGGCCCCAGAAGTGAAGAAAGTCTGTCATCCCCCTCACTTGCTCCTCGTCTTAGTGAACGTGTGATCATGCAGCCGTTTCAGAGATTTTCCCTTCATGATGTCATGCAGGGGTCCTCTGGTAGTGGATACTCACTTGGACCCTGCCACAGGTAGATAAAAACATACAAAGATTACTGATCTAGTGAATAAATTCAGTATGATATGAAAAACCGTAACAGTTACCTTTACAGTGAGCAGGCGCTAGTGGTAGCTAATGGCGCAGAGTCTGAACTTCTTCTGGAGCCTCTTCTTCTGGGTCAGATCCTGATTCAAATGGGTATGGTTGAAAAACAGCATTTATATGAGCTATAGCGATGAATCCACAATAAACATTAGTGGATGGTACCGGAAAGCCGCGGCTTCTCCAGGGTTGCCAAGTCCGACTCACTGTTTCCAGCACAATCATGAAGTAAAACCATTTCACTTCAATACAAACCAGAACAAAGCTCAACCTCTGTAAAAACTCATGTGTAATAAGGAACACGTCATAAGCACAAAACTGCACTAAATAAACAAATAATTTTTTTTTACACAAACATGCTCCCCAAGAAGACCAATTGGGTGTAAACATGCCCAATCTGGCAACACTGATCTTCTTTCTAAGAGTGCCATGGAGTAGGCGCAGACAGGCAGAGCTCATTGTATAGACCCGGAAACATCCTGTTCTCAGTGAAGCTCACTAGAGGGACTTTTAGACTGAAATTCAGCACCAAGGCTGGAATTGGGCCAATACTGTGGTTGGACCTCTGACACCTGTGTGGAAGTGTTGAAAAACTGTATAAAGTGGGACCTTTTAAAGATCCCACGCTTGGTGTGCTCCACACACCAAGCCTAACACTAACATCAGCGTGACATGAGTGATGTGTTCAGCCCGGTGGCGTGCAGGGACGGGGCAAACTGACTCAGCACTTTTGAGGCATCTCGACTATCGGAGGTGGCAGGGTCCGTCTCTCAGCAGTGCTGTGTTGGGAGCTGAGGTGTTGTTTTTAGGTTTCTGTCCCACTCGTGTTGTTTACTGATGCCGTATGCAGGAATCTATAGGAACCCTCAGTATATGAGGTTGACCCTGAACAGCCAGTGGTGGGCAGAGCAACAGTGATTAATGATGTCAGCTCCACTCAAAAAAGAAAAAGAAAAAAAACCCACATGTGATTGTCTGTTTTGTGATTGTCTACCTGATCTGGTTGGCTGGCTCTTCCTCTTCCTACTTAGTTACCGTAGAGTGCTTCTATGGAAACGGAGGGGGTCTATCACCATGCGCCCACACGTTCCCCAGAGACCTGGAGCTGCAGATTCTATAAATCTCCTTTCAATCTCCACAAAGCTTTTCCACAGCGCCTATAGACCACGCTCCTTCTTCTCCTTCTTCTCCTCCTCCTTTCAGCCACAATCAGTTTGTTTTTCAGTCTAGTAAAACTGACCGAACTGCTCATCCATTATCTGTGTCTCATTAGTCCAATGATCATGTAGACAAACTCCTCAGACCTCCAGTGATGTTACTGATAGACTGGAAATGACAAGGTCATGTGGAGGACTTTGGGATGTGTGTGTGTGTGTGTGTGTGTGTGTGTGTGCGTGTGTGCGTGCGTGCGTGCGTGCGTGCGTGCGTGCGTGCGTGCGTGCGTGCGTGCGTGTGTGTGAGTGTGTGTGTGTGTGAGTGTGTGTGTGTGTGTGTGTGTGTGTGTGCGCGCGACTGGCACAAATTCACTTCATGTCATTAACTGGATAAAACCAAGTGAGAGCAGCCTAGCAGGGACGTCCCAGCAGAATTAACTTGAAACTTTACAGGAATAGCATCAGTAGCATCTCAGGCAGTTCTGAGGTCGTCTCTTTTTCTCTTTCTCTTTCTCTTTCTCTTTCTCTTTCTCTTTCTCTTTCTCTTTCTCTTTCTCTCTCTCGCTCTCTCTCTCTCGCTCTCTCTCTCTCTCTCTCTCTCTCGCTCTCTCGCTCTCGCTCTCTCTCTCTCTCTCTCTCTCTCGCTCTCCTTTCTCAAGTATATTCATGTGAATTTTCCTGACAGTTTGATGAATTTTGAAATTGACATCCTGCGGGAAAAATTATATTTCACATTGTATGTCAGAGGTCAAACAATAGGTTGGTTAACTGAAAGATAATTAGTCTGTAAATAACAACAATGAGGGATTGCAATTAACTGTTGCCAAGAACACCATATCGACTAAAATATGGTCTTCGACCGATCCAATAAATAAACCATTAAATCGGTCTGTGCTGACATATGACTACAACATATGGTTGATAGTTTTGTGTTGATAAGATGTGAACAGAGTATGTTTCTTTTTTTCTTGTCTAAACTGAATTTCATTTTAATTTGTGTATTTTTTTCCATTTGTCTTGTCTTCTCTGATTTGTTTATTATGTTTATTTAATTTAACTTGTTATTTTCTTTTTTTTTTTTTTTTTTCTCCCCCCGACACTACTTCTTTTTTTTCTGGCCTATCACTGGACTTGCTTCCCCATAAATCACCACCAACACCAGCGGGCTTTATGAAATCCCCGCTTTCTGAGACTAAGCTCACGGGTGATACTTTCGAGCTGTACTGTGACGTGGTAGGTAACCCCACGCCTGAAATCCAGTGGTGGTACTCTGAGATCAACCGAGCCGACTCTTTCAGGCAACTGTGGGATGGAGCCCGTAAGAGGCGGGTTTCAATCAGCACGGCCTATGGGGCCAACGCGGTGAGTGTGTTGGGGGTCTCGCGTCTCACGCTGGACGATGCGGGGACTTACGAGTGCCGAGCCAGCAATGACCCGCGACGCAATGACCTGCAACAAAACCCCACCACCACCTGGATCCGCGCTCAGGCTACTATAACGTTGCTGCAGAGTGAGTCTTCATTGTGGAGCCACCGTCCCTGTTCCCGAGTGATTCAGCCTCCCTAAAACCTTTTCCACCAGGACTTCTAGTTTCCACTGTCGGTGCCTTCCTCCCATACAGACCCGGAAAAGGAAGAAAAAGCCCCCATCTTCTTCAGCTTATCTTTTCCAAGCAGAGTTTAGCTGTAGTTTGCAGTGTCTTTGTTCATGGGCTCAGTGCAGATTGTAGAGTTTAGTTTCCCTTCGTCCTCTCTGTAGACTTCCCCTCCACCTGTTTTGTTCTCATCCCCCTGTATTTATTCTCATATTGTGAAGTTTCAAACATGTTCTATTCTTGCCATAATGTGTATCTTCTGCGTGGTGTAAAGTGTTGAATTTCGCAGAGTGATAGCTCTGAGCTACAAAGTTTAGACCTTGGCCACAAACATTCAATCAAGTCAAAATATACCTTATTTATTATTTCTGATTTATACCAGAGCAAACTTTATCCCACCAGAACCAGACAATCTTTATGTATCAGTATATATTTTCTCATAAATACTTAGGGTTAGTGTTGGGGTTAGGTAGGTAGGACAAGTACAAGAACCGGAGACCTAAATGAAAAGAAAAACTTATGATGATAATCCTGCGTGTCAAAGCATGTTGCATCATGTTACATGACACATGTGTTTCTAAAGGTAGGATTGTTTGTAATAATCAAAGTCTTAAATAATTTTGATCCTTTTTAATATTTTATACCAAAACATTTCCTGTTTTTGTTTTTTTATTCGATATTGGAGGGTTTGTCCTTTTTAAATATATGAGTTTTTAAATAAAACTCATATATTTAAAAAAAAAAGTATTCAAATGGAAAATCATTGTTACATTGCCCTTCATGTCATTAAGGGCTGTAGCTTTGCTAAAGAATGTCACACTGAAGTGTATTTGTGTATTTGACACTGTGACTGCAGATTAAGAGGTTAACTAGTCTCTGCATGTGCAAACAAGATGGAGATAATCAGGATTAGGCAGCGTGGTCGTTGTCCAATTAGGCCCTTATTTTTTCTCTCTCCAATCAATAATTTTTTATACAACACCACAAAGTGAACACATACAGAACATATCAAGACAAAGCAAAACGCACACAATAATAATAATAATAATAATAATAATAATAATAATAATAATAATAAAAATAATAATAATAATAATAAAAATAATAAATAAATAAATCAGTCAATAATAAGAACAATACAAAAGCAAACCAACAAGTGTCAAGCCTTTCCATTACACCGGTTGTAATACCTTATGGTGTGTTTATGTTATGAATCAAACAAAATTTTCAGTCAATGTGTCCATCAAAAATGAAAACTAGGCCCTTATTGTCTAAAAGCTAAATCACATCAGTTGAATGTTCAAGCTGCATTTGAATGCTTTTTAATAAAGGCGCAGAATTGCCTTTATAAAACGTTTTCCAATCACTTTACTTTTAGGTTTTAAAAAATCCTGTTTTTGTTTTTGGTGTAGTTTAGATTATGGCTCTAAATAGACCCTCGGCCTGTGACCCTTTTGCCCTTTAGCACTGTAAAGCAGAGGAGGAACAAATTTAAAAAAACCTCATAGTTACAGTTGAGACAAAAATACAAAAACCATTGTTTCAGAAGTTGCGTAAACCAAAAGTCATGCCAGCAAAAAAAAAAGTGGGCTTCTACTTTAAGAAAACAGGACACTCAAAATAATTCCTCCCACTTTGTAACTCTATTTCTGTGCTATGTTTTGTAAAGAACGGTTGGCCGTGGTGTCTGACTGAACCCTTGTGCAGCATTGTTTACATCTTCCAACACACTCTCACCCACTGATCCTGGCAAACCATATTTGTGCAGTCACTGAGGGACGTCTCTGTTGCAGAGCCGTCGATTGCTGCCTCTGAACACGTCACGCTTCCTGTGGACAGCGACGGTCTCACGCTGCAGTGCAACCTGACCAGCGCCCACAGCATCCACCAGGAAAGCTACTGGATGAAGAATGGGGAGGAGATCCCCGAAACACGCGGCACGAACAGGAACACCGAGTACAGGTGGGCGGTCGCGGCAAAAACAGTGCATGAGCGTTTGCGGGAGACTTGATCAGCCTGATGTGGCTTCACACGAGCCACTTCTTTAATCTGCAGAGTGAAGCGACCTCGAGGAGACGATGCTGGACTGTACATGTGTGTCTACACCTTCGACTTGGCTCCTCCGGGCAACGCCACTATCGAAATCAAATGTAGGTGATGATTTGTGACCTGCAGGCGCCTTAGCTGTTTGAAGGCCACGTTAGCGATGTCACCAGTTGGAAAGATGGCCTTGAGCTCTCGCAGCCCTGTCATGTGAGGACCTGTGATTTCAAGCGGCTCTGCTGGCTGCTCAGGGGGCAGCCGGCGCCCTTGACACCTCCATCCAGCCAATGCTCGGCTCAGTGGCAGCAGATGGTGTCTTGTTTGTCTGATGGGAAAGGATTATGTCTCCACGGCAAAATCTGGTCAGCCTTTTCTGCTGTCACACATGCATCGTTATGAAGGGAAACTGGTGTTTGGGGCAGTTTAGGTATTTTGTGGGAAATTTCCGTTCATCTAGTATGAAATAAGATTTAGAGCCACGCTGATTTATTATATTCAGGTTAGACTGGATCAAAAGCTCCTCACAGATTAAATAGAAATGTGTGAATTAAATTCGTGTCATTTCGTTTGATGTTGAACCGCCAAACGCACATGCTTTATCCTGTATTTACCATCATTGTAACGGTGTATAAGTTAACGTTTTGTTCTTCTATTGAGGGTTTAATTCTCATTTTTAGTGTAGTTTGTTACTGTGAACGACTACATCATTTAGATTGATGGATTGTTTGGTGCTTAGTTTATTGATTATTGCAGCTATAATGTTTCTAATATTTTTCTTCATTGGGCTTGATTTTCTTTAAATAACTCTGTACATCTTCGCACAATCATAAGTTTCAGTTTGCAAATAACCTATTCTGTTTCTCTTAGCTGCTCCTGAGATCACAGGCCACAAGCGTAGTGAGAATAAGAATGAAGGTCAGCTTGCTGTGCTCTACTGCAAGTCTGTGGGCTATCCTCACCCCGTCTGGACCTGGCGCAAGTTTGATAATGGCATTTTTAGGGTACGTCCCTTGAATATACATTGTATTGACAGATGTTTGTCCATGTAACTGATTTGTGATTTCAACAGTTTGTCTTCTAAAAATGCAGAAATGATAAACATGTGCTGAACATTAGAACACTGAGAGTCCTGAATTCACCCTGCAAAAGCAAAGAGTATCTAAAAATCAAAAATCTGCATTAAGTTTTGCAACAGTTGGACCTACAGTAATCTCTTTTCCTTCCTCGGTTTACTTCAAGTAGAAGCCGGCCGCTGGAGTGTTTGAACACGTCGCAAAATCCAACCTGTTTATCCGTCACAATTTGACCTTTGTCCACTTTGCCTAAATCTTTACATATTTTTCTGCTTCTAAACACATTTTGGATATCCCCATTTGACAGGATATTGATAACACCACCGGGCGCTTCTCCATCAGCAGCCGAGACAACTACACCGAGCTCCACATCAGCAACCTGGACATCAATTTAGACCCGGGCGAGTACCACTGCAACGCCACCAACATGATCGGCAGCCGCGACGAGAAGTCTGTGTTGAGGGTCCGCAGCCACCTGGCTCCATTGTGGCCTCTTCTGGGGGTTTTGGCTGAGATCATTATCCTGGTCATCATCATCGTCGTTTATGAGAAGCGCAAGAAGCCAGACGACTTACAAGACGGTGAGTCACCAGGACCAAGCACCGCTTTGATTAGTCTTTCTAAAGCTGAACTGAAATGGATTTAATTCTTCATGTTTGAGAGTGATCTGTGAAGTCAATGCAAACTATTAGGTTTTGCATCCCAAAGTCCTATTGTCAGACAAAATGAGGGGCAAACTGTGTGGATCTACATCAGGGGTCTGCAACCTTTTCCACCAAAGGAGCCATTTTCTCACTTTGAACAAAATAAAATGTAACTGGAGCCGCAAGACACATTTAATCTTCAAAATAAGGCCAACTCTTCATATATAGTTTTGCTGTAAGAACATAAACTGTCTCATGTTGTATTCATGAGGTTTCAATTACAATGTAGGATGGTAAACAATTCCAACCTTCTTATTCATTGGTTTTTTTGTGTGTTTTGTGTTTTTTTTCCTCCCTTTTTAAGCTTTTTTTTTTTTTTTTTTTTTTTTAATAGTCTAGCAATTGTTTTGAAGCTATTTTAGCAGGGTTTTTGTTTTCCATTATATCCATTTTAGTTATGCCTTTTATAAAAATTCCTTTTTAACCAGGAGTTAAAAGTCCTTTGAAAATTACTCTGTGTGCATTAAGAAACTGAAAACAAGATCAAACGCTTATTTAACTATAATTTTATGAAAGTTCCAGGGCCACGTGTGACTTCAGAGCCGCCGGTTGCAGACCCCTGATCTGAGTTGTTCCTTCCCCAGTTTCACGAGCAGAGCCATCTGACACTGCCGGTCTTCTTATCAGTAATTTAGTCTGGCGGGGACGACTGCATAAGCAGACACTGTTGCAGTAGGTCACTCCTTGTCAGGACATTTTCATGCATTTAATATTAATGAGGAATATGATACCACAGTGTTGCGGGGGTGGACACTTAAATTATTAAATGGTTTCCAGGGACCTTGTGATGTCCCTAAGCTTTGGCAAGCTTAATCATTAGAACCGTCAGCCAGGATAAATCATCCTGTGATTTTTCTCATACTACTTCATTTCCCCGGAGTCTTACTGTATCATAGATTATGCATTATTTGTATTTGGGTGACCTTTTCCTCTCAAGCTGAATTTCGACGCTGTCACATGCTGATTAAATGCAATATGCAGTGAGTGACAGGCGGCTCAGAGCTGTCGGTCGCTGGCACTCGCCCAGGAATACATCGTCATTACCTTTTTCTTTTTTTTTTTTCTTTCTTTATTATCACTGCCAGAAATGGACTGCTGCAGATTTTAGGGGTGCTAATGTCACCCCAAAACTTCCCAGCCGCTCAGTAAAAGTGCAGAATTGCTGTAGGATGCATGATGCAAGTTCTTGCAGGGATTGTTAATAATTCATATCTTCCTCGCCTCTCTTTAAATTGGGTGAGCTGTTAAATATTTTAACAGACTGTTGTAATATCTCCCATCCTCCCCTTTTTTCCAAATTGCTTAACCTAACCCATGTTCGTGGTAAGTGTGAGAATTTGCATGCCTCATGAATTTCAATAAGCTTTCTGCCTAATCTCTTTCAGGTTCACAGTTAAACAGTGTTGTTCAAGCTTCTTCTGTGTTCCACCTTAGGGTCAAGTGGAGGTTTTCTCTTACTAAACAATAACTCTGTATCTTCACTTCGCACCCATAATTGCGACAGCAGTGAAATGGCATGCAACTCACTGCAGAGACTTGAAAAATGATTGGTGTTTATCAGCCATTTCTTCTGTCACTGTTTCACACCGCTTCACCGAGTTATTACCCCTCAGTCGAGGGCTGATATTGACAGAGCTGCTTCTCATTAATCTCTCTGAGAGAACAGATGTTTTTTTTTTTTTTTTTTTTTTTTTGTGAGCGCTGCTTGTCTCTGCATGACAACAGTATTTTTTTTTTTTTCACATTTGAATTTTGCCTGTGTGAAACCGTTCTCTCCTGCTCATGTCCTTTTTGATGTGGTGTCTAATCGCACTCTATATGTTTTCGTGAGTAATTCTCCTGCGGCATGATGGCCAATTGCTCACTATTTCGTTAGTTCATCTGGGCTACGTTTCCATCCCATCACACATTCTTCACATATGTTACCGTCCGAAGGTCTGCAGAGTTCAACCCATCACGTGTTATTTAGTCTACATGATAAGCACTTCATCAGCGTGTGCAACTTCCTTGCGGTGACTTTGATTATTTTGATCTTCACTTCTCCATATTTTTCCTTGTTGCCTCAGATGATGACCTAGCTGGACCAGTGTAAGTATAAACACTTGATTGTCTTTACTTGGTTTAGCTTCGTAAGCTGTGTTTAGTAGTATGTTCTTGTGACAAACAATGGTCAGCATCAAGCGGCAGAGCTGAAAATGTTCAACTGTATTTTAAGTCACTTTTTCTATGATCTTCCTGTCCACAACTGCCTGCTAAATCAAATATCGAGAAAGTTTGCTTTAGAGACACATTGTACAGTGTTTTTTTTATTAAATCACAGTATGTAGGGTGTAATATCTTATTGTGACTTAAATGCCATCATAATATTGAGATTTTATTGTGGAGCTTCTAGTTCGTGGAACCTTTCTTGTCCTTAAAACTACAACACTTCCCTGTGGCTCTCTAAATGAACATTTATAAATCACATATCATGACTTATTGAATAATTTACTGCAGTGGTTATCAACCTTTCTCATCAAATTGCGTCTCAGAAAAGCTCTGGACTCCCTTTCCTTTATGATTCAACACAACCTTACAGTAAAGCCAACCACTGGCAGAAACACTCAGGAACACACAAGAGCACAAACCTTTAGACATACACGCAATGGACAGTTCCCCAGGTTTACTTTAGATTCCACAAAGGGCTTTAATGTATTTTGTTAGATTTGTTTTTCTGTTAAAATAAAAATATCTTAACACAAATTTTGACCACATTGTACAATAATTAAGAAGATTGTTATATTTGCATATATTATCCTGAGATCATAGGGTGTTGATGATTTGTAAAATATATAAGGAGAATAAAATAAAGACAAAGAGTGAGTTAGTAAGAAGATATAAATGGAAATATGTTTTCCTGTCCTTATCAGTAAATCATTAGACTGAATTCAATGAGCAGTTTTTTGTTTATTACAGATTACACTTGCTATCTTAGTGGAACCCTTTTTTTTTTATGATATTTTAATAACATCTCAAGAATGTTATAACATTTTATTAATTTCCTGTGTGCAAAGCATTAAAGTCGTACTCAAGAGTGTCCAATCTATAATATGAAAGCTCTGTTGGGGAAAAAAATAGCAATCAGGATTTTCCCTGTGATTAGAAGTGTAATCTGTCTTTCTCTGATAAGCTGCTGATCAGAAATGTGAGTGAAACATCAATAAAAAGTTATTTCATTTGAGGTCACATCTAATTATGTCATTTACTTCCCGCTGAAGGAAAACCAACTCTACCAACAACCACAAAGACAAGAATCTCCGCCAGAGGAACACAAACTGAGCAGACTTTCTGCTGAGTAAGTATTGAATTATTAAACGGATGTCTGATGATGAATATGTGTTAGAGCCTTGTGGCCTCCAACACATGCAATATCTCCACTAAAAGGTCCTCACAACCAAAACAGGAATACTCTCAGAATGCTGTAACGAGTTTGTTTTTGTCTTCATTCGCAGGTCTTGTTACACATGTATTGACCACATGAAGGTAAACAAGAAGGGACTCCATGCCCGTTGTTAATAGGATGTATCTGCCATTGAAAGTATGTTTGTGGAGGAATTTAAAGAGGCATGCCTTATGATTTTATCGTGTGAGGGTGAGAGGTCGGGAGGCACTCAAACCATTATGGAATTGCTACCATTATAATCATTGTTGCTGCATGCCGTTGTTGAGGTTTCCAGATTTCTTTCTCTCTTAATCACTAATTTTACATTTTTCCGACTTCTAAAGTAATGCATGCAAGATGTGACCTTCTGTTTGATACAGAAATGGCTTTTTTTTTTTTGTTTTGTTCTTTTCTCTGAGAGTGGCTTCATGTAGATAACCCGCGCTGTGAAAAACAAAACTCAGCAATGTAAAAGAAAATACCACCATATTCTGGTATGACAGATGTGTACAGTTTTATCATTCCACTGCATACCATCCATTCATTTTATCAGAGAATATCTATTGCATATTAAGGGCTTTGCAATGTCCCTCTAAATTTGATTAAGGTTTACTTTACTGTATGTATGTACTCTATGTATTAAATCACTATAACTATGTATCAGACCAACGTAAATATAAAGATTATTCATATTATATGATGCACTTAAATGTTGAGAATATTGAGGAACTGTATAAACCTACTTTAGGAAATCTGTACTAATCATCCTAACATATTGTTTTATATTTATGTGTATTGTACAGCATGGCTATTATCCTATGCAATTATTATTCATATCAATATATTAAAAATCATTACAGCTTTTGATTTATCTGTGACAAAGCTTTAAACTAGTAGGATCACCGTAGAGCGTTGATGGCATACTACACGGCTGCATGAATTCTCTACAGCTGACGTGGGAGGAGGAGTAAGAAAAGCTCACGTCAGTGCTGACACATGTGAAGCAAATTCCAGGATCCCGAGTCATTTTTAAGAATAAATATCTCTAAGAAGGAAATGCGTCTCTTGACTTGGTTTCTTTGCAAATTACATTCAGTTACAAGCCCAACTTTAAACTTGTTGTCTGCAGCAGATGCATTTAAAAAAATAAAAAAGGACTAAAGGAGTTTCTGTTGTTGATGTGTCTGAATGTTTGCATTTATTAGTATATATTTTCTTTACTGTTTGTGGATATTTTTTTACAAAATTACCTTTAGGTTTTTTTTTTTGTATTAACTCGTTATGGACATATTTTATTCCTTCTGTGTCTGTAAATACCAGTGAAATGTCGACACATTAAATGAATCGAATGAAGACTCACCCCTTCAGCAGCTGTCAAAGAGTAGAAAACCTAACGCTTGTGGAGAACAGCACCATCTATTGAGCATTTGGGAGGACTGCAATAGAGCACAATGGTAAAGTTTCACTTCAGGAAGGAGCAGCAAAGCAAAGTTCGTTATACAGATTTTTTGTTGTTGTTTTTTTTTTAATAAATGTAATTCTTCTCCAGACACATCGCTCCATTTATGAGTAACTGCTCCTTAATCATAGTGGGGTTTTTTTCACAGGAGCTTCTGGACCCCCGTTTATTAGGGGCTCCTCGACCCTAATCTGACATATGAGCACCTACACGCCACAAAAAATGCTCTTCAGATGTCTCCCTATTGTCCCCCTATAAGATTAATAGGGAATTTCTGCACTCTTGATTTTCCATTTCGATTGAACTGCCCATTGGGAAAGGCATAAAAAGTAATTGGCTTTTACAAAAGACGTGTTATCTTTCGAGGCACTTATCAAATAAACTGGGCAGATAAAGTCCATTTTTACCACTTTTAAATACTGTGGAAGACTTTAATTGTATCTTGTTCGTTTTTTATTTCCTATTAAACTATCAGCTCCGAGTATTATAGTGGGGCATTTGTGGGTCAAATGTTCATAAATTGACATTGTTATATTTCCTTATCGAAATTCTAATTGGGAGGAAGACTTTGATGTCACGTTTCACGACATTTTGCCAAAAAAACCAAAACAATTGTTTTCAGACGTATTGGATTTCTGTTGGTAAAGTCTTCAGAAAAAATAAGATTTAAAAAAATTATATTTTGTATGTGTGTGTGTGTGTGTGTGTGTGTGTGTGTGTGTGTGTGTGTGTGTGTGTGTGTGTGTGTGTGTGTGTTTGTGTTTGTGTTTGTGTTTGTGTGACAGACACTTTACATGGAGTAGTGTTAGTGTACCAATAGGGGGCACGACAGTGTTGCGTGTGCCGGCTGATGGCATCAGTCTCACTGGTTCTGTTGAAGCGATGGTTTTCTGCAGCACATTTCGAACTAATATAAGCTGCATAACAATTTGTTATCATACTGTTGTTTTAATCTTTTGAAAGACTCTATTGATTATCGGGTCCCTCTCCCTGTGATGTAAGGCTTCGTCCTGGATTAATGTGTGAGCAGGATTCAAACAGTCCCAAAATCTACCCGTTTCTGGAGCACGGAGACATCTGTGACTTTATGAACCTTAAAAAAAAAAAAAAAAGCCAACCGCTGGAAGTACTGAACACAACTTCTGTCAGAAATGATTTGTTGTTCTGTGCGTGTGGATTAATCTCGCAAATGTTAGGTGAAGGTTAAGTCAGTCTGATGAACTGATTCATAAACAGACCAGTGCTTTTCTGACAAATTTAGAAGGATTTTTAGACCAAAGATTGGAGAGATTATATATATATATATATATATATATATATATATATATATATATATATATATATATATATATATATATATTTATTTTTTTTTTTTTAATCATTCACACTTTAGTCCTTGCTGAACATACAGGTACATCTCAAAAAAATCTGAATATCATGAAAATGTTCAATATATTTTGTCACTCATTTCAGAAAGTCAAACCCATATATGATATAGGCTCATGACAGAGTGAAATATTTCAAGCCTTTATTTCTTGAAACTTTGATGATTATGGCTTACACAGGGTGAAAACCCAAAATTCAGTGTCTCAGAAAATTTTAATATTACATAAGATCAAGGAAAAAAGGATATTTAAAACAAAAATGTAAGGCTTCTGAAAAGTATGTTCATTTCTATGCACTCAATACTTGGTTTGGTTCCTTTTGCATGCACTACTGCGTCAATGCGGCGTGGCATGGAGGCCATCAACCTGTGGCACTGCTCAGGCGTAATGGAAGCCCAGGTTGCTTTGAAAGCAGCCTTCAGGTCATCTGCATGGTTGGTCTGGTGTCTCTCACCTTCCTCTTGACAATAGCCCACAGATTCTCTCTGGGGTTGAGCTCAGGCCAGTTTGCTGGCCAATCCAGCCCAGTAACATCACGGCCATTGAAGCAGCTTCTGGTACCTTTGGCAGTGTGGGCAGGTGCCAAGTCCTGCTGGAAAATGAAACCAGCATCTCCATAAAGCTTGTCAGCAGAAGGAAGCATGGAGTGCTCTAAAAGTTTCCTGGTAGATGGCTGCGTTGACTGTGGACTTCAGAAAACCCAGTGGAGCGACACCAGCAGATGACATGGCAGCACAAATCCTCACAGACTGAGGAAACTTCACACTGGACTTCAAGCAACGTGGATTCTGAGCCTCTCCACTCTTCCTTTATTCATGATCGTGTAGCCTACTGACCCAGACTGAGAGACCATTTAAAGAAATCATCAACATTTCGAGAAATAAAGGCTTGAAATATTTCACTCTATGTGTCACGAGCCTATATCATTATATGGGTTTGACTTTCTGAAATGAGTGACAAAAAATCTTGAACATTTTCATGATATTCTAATTTTTTGAGACGTACCTGCATGTCGGCATTCAGTTTAAGTTCTTCAGTTTGCCAGCTGAACCAATCGTGTGTCATAAATTGCACACAATCAATCAGGGATGGACAACTACGAACACTCTCAGTCACACTTACAGTAAATTTAGGAGAACAAACCAGAGCACCCTGAGAAAAACGCTCGGGGAGAACATGCAAACACAGGACGACTCCCCCGAGGCTGGAGTTGAATTTGGGAGCTTCTCACTATGGACACTACAGAGTGCTGCTGTCAGCCACAAAAGGATTTAGGATACAATAAAATAAGTGTGGGATAGTTGTGGTATTTATGTCAAATTACTTCAGAGGGTACACGTCAATCAAGAGATTTTCCGGCTGTTTTTGCAAATCCTGTAAATTCACTGTGATATTTTATATAATTTACTTAAAAGGGAGGGATACAGAACTTTAATTGAACAAAGCTGTTTGGAGGAGGGGTAGATTGAGGCTTTATTTTATCCAGCCACAGAGTTTGCTCTCTGTGAGGGGGAAAAAAAAAAAGCTGTTGTATGTTTTACTGTTTTCAGATCTTCTTTTCTCTGACGGCCAACTATCTTCAAGAGTTTACTAACACTCTGCATACAGCAGCGCATTCACCGACAGGCAAGATCAAGTGTTTGCAATGTGACAGCATTTTCTTTGTCCTGCTGCCGTGGAAAAGAATGTGCATTTAGATAATGCACATGTGGAAAAAAAGAAAATACAAACAAAAGTTTCAAATGGAATTTCATGCACGTAAAAAAAATGAGTGTTTCCTGGAGCAGTTTCAGCTTTCACCACAAAGTGTTTACTTTAACATGCAAAAAGCCTCATTACTTAACAAATTGCTTTCATCAGATGTAAACATGTAAACATAACACATTGTAATATTATGAATGTCACAGAAAAGGAAAAAGCACAAGCCTCCTCTATATCACACACACACGCACGCACGCACGCGCACACACACACACACACACACACACACACACAGATTAAACAGATTGACTGAGTATGCTTGCTAGTCATACTATTCATATATTTTTTGGGTTTTAATTTCATATCTCGTTGTCATAGTGTTACTGATGCAGATAATTTCAGCACTCAGCTCTGACGAATTCATTTTTCACTCACTTTGTCGCTGTTCCACATAGAAATATTTCAGTAGAAGCAATCTCTACAGTTCTCCTCGTCACAGTTCCAGCGTGTCATACGGGACAGATCCAATTTATGGCAGCCTTGTTGGTGATGTATCGGCGGACAAGTTACCCACCGCTGTTTGCACATGTCCAGCAACAAAATGTTTTTATAAACTATAAATAATCAGAAGGACATGAAATTAATATTTCTGTCTATCCTTTAGGTCCATATAATATCACTATTTGGGTTTTGTATACATAGACATATACATATACTCACTTTTTAACTACTTCAATTCACTATTGTTCGTGTAAAATGTATGGAGTTTGTCTTGCTTGACAATTCCAAGTTTAAAAAAAAAAATGTTTATGCAAGAAGTCTGATTATATGGAGTCTTTGATAAAAGTGCTGCTTCTTACAGATTGCATCAACATGAGGATCACTTATAGTTTTATATCTGTGGTTAGTTTGTGATTCTACATTGCCCATACGTGTTATAGCCTGTTTTCATAGGCAGCTGGGTTCAGCTCCAGCTTTTGCAACCCTAAGTTGATAAAAGTGTCTTTAACATGAATAAATGGATAAATAAAGGTTTTGTGACGCTGATAAAGCATATGGCCTTATAAGAAGTGTTGGGTTAATATTAAATGACAGAAGAGTTTGCAGGGTATGTTAGATTAGTGCGGTGATTCCTTTACACTTTCCTTTTAGATACATTTACAAATGTGTTTTTGATATCTTAAAGTGACTTTTCAGGTTGCCTGGTGATGTATTCGGTTAGTATCTTGCTGAAAGTGAGAAAGTCATGGTGTCCGAGGGCTGGACCTTTCTGTATGGAGTATGCATGTTCTCCCTGTGCAGGTGTGAATCCGCTCAGGGTTTCACAGTCGATGGATGGAAATTGCATTCTAGTCAATATTAATATATTGTGTTAGAAGCTGTGAGCCTCACAGTAATACTCCTAATATTCTCCTTGGACACTTTGGCTTCCCAGTTCTATCGGATTCATTTTCACAACATAAAGTGAAAAATGCAAGGTGCATGCCATCCGTCTGCATTGGATTTGCAAAGAGCATAACAAGGACGCATTAAAAAAAATTAAAATAAAATAATTAACTGATGGCTTTTAACTTTTGAACACTCAAATTTAGGAAAATTCATGAAATTTGCTCTGTACTGTCTTATGTTTGCTGCAGTATTTTAGGTGAAGCTCTCCCTCCATCGTGCTTTTCCAAGCACAATAACCGTGTGAAAAGTCCCACTCACAAGGTTAAAGCTATGAGTCACAGAAAGAGCCGGTGTACTCTCCACATCGGCCACAACAATAAGTGTTTTAAACAATGTCAGTATTGTAAGGCCCAGTGCGTAATAGCAGACCGCGGCGAGCTTTCTCCTAACTATAGTGAACTATCCACTCTCCTCCTTGAATCCTCCTCTCCGGTTGTTCTGACTGGGCGGGGTGAGCGCATGTGCCACCCTGGCTCCTATGGCAACCCGATGGATTAGCTCCATCAATATTCACCTTATTACAAAGCGGGGAGGCTCGTGGATGACAGATGTTGGCGCTCTTTGGAGCAGCTGCATGCATGTGTGTGTTCACCTTGGTCTGAGGGGAGAGCGCAGATATTTGGGGGAGGTGGAGATGCTGCTTTGTCATTGAGGATCTCAGGAGCAGCAGCGGCAGCAGCAGCAGCATCACTTGCAGCAGCAGCAGCAGCAGCAGCAGCTGCAGCAGCAGCAGCAGCATTCTCCCACTCCGGCACGTCCGACGCTCAGCATGCTGCATCCCGATGCGCTCCCGTCTGCACCCTGCGAGCTTACCTGGATTTACATGCGTCCCTGCCTCTACATGACTGTCTTGATCGGAGCGGCCGCGTCTCGTTGACGCATCTCAAATGTTTGAACCGGAGGAGAGCGGCACGTCCCGAGTGACAGATAAAATACGAGCTGTCCTGCGGATGCGCCGTCACTGTTTTGCCTCCAGTGGCACCCCAAGTGTGTGAGATTCATGATCCATCCCTGTGTTTCCACCGACTGTGCTTAGAGCGCACCTCTGCTTCTGCTTCTTCTGCAAACAAAACAGAAAAAAATAATGGAAAGATTTCAGTCTTCCATGCGCAAACGCCTGTACAGCTTGCCGCAAAACATTGGGCAAAAACCCTTCGTGGTGGACGAGGGAGACAGCGGCGACAAGGACACTAAGAGGAAAAGTATCCGGCTAAAACATTTGTCCTCTCCGTCTCCTGCAAGCAGTTGCAGGAGCATTGAAGAGGCCGAGGGCGAAGACTTACATAGAGACGTCCCTGTCAAGACCAACTTGAACGGGGACTGTCGCTTCTTTCGGGGCAGCATTTCTTCCATCTCCGGGAGGCATCTTCCCGGGTCAGACGGAGCGGAGCAGCGGCGCCTCATCCCCGAGGCGGACGCCGGCGTCGGGGAGAGTTTCCCCGGTGAAAACGGCCCCGGGGCCCAGCAGCGAGCAACGGGTGGTCTCATTGGTGCAGTCGGGCAACCCCCGGTGTTTGACCAGTCAAGTTTTATTAAGTTGGAGGGCACCGAGCAAATAATACCTGAAGATGAGCGGCTGTACCAAGCCGGCTTCATGCACCGGCAGTTCGGCGCGATGCTCCAGCCCGGAGTCAACAAGTTCTCCCTGCGCATGCTGGGCAGTGAGAGGGCCGTGGAGCATGAGAGGGAGCGCGTAAAGTCTGCAGGATTCTGGATAATCCACCCCTACAGTGACTTTAGGTAATTCTGGTGCCAAAAACTGTCATTTACTTGCACTACTTGTGGCGATTTTTTATTGATATTTTTTTTCATCACATATGTGGGCAAATTTGGCATTTAGATGTTGAAACTGTTTTCAAACTGCCTTAACTTGACAGGACTTGGAATGCCATTAGATTTAAGCGCACGGAACATGGACACTAATCTCCCCACACATGTTTTCTTTCACTACTGATGATATAATGGGCGTGATTGTGAACCTATGCAAAGGAGGTGTATCACAAGCTCAGTGTGCCACATTGAATCAGGTTAACTCCAGTAAATAATCATACTCGGAAACATGTTACAAGCTGTTCTTGCATGGGAAACATTTGATGCACTATAGGGGACTTGGCTAACATGCAAAATCCTCTTATAATTTTGCAGCTATTGTCCTTATAGCATGCATATCCAGGGTATAAGCCCTTCTTATGTTTTCCTTTCTGTACAGTTCTGTTTGTCAGACACATTTGTGCACCAAACTTCTATCCTATCATTCCCTAATTTCCCACCAATGATATAGGATCTCATTGCAGTCAGCACACAAACCAAAATTCTGTTCATCACCAATATCAGATTATCAGAGATTTTCACAACATTTAACCTTGAGACTCACTGTCATCATATTTTTAACCGTCAGTCGTACACGGTTTTGTGTCACAACAGGTTTTTTTTTTCCACTCATCTGAATTATACTTTTTTTTTTTTTTGATCATTGAGCAAGGGCAATGGATTACAGAGAGTGCAGCAGGGGCTTGGAAATGGGGTAATCAAAATAGGGTAACATGACCATTGAAGATATTAGAAGCACACATCAGTGGAGATTATTACAGCACAATTAGTCTAATGGAGCAGAGATAGTGTGGTCGGGGAGGGGACACACCACAAAACACAGAGATGGAGAGACGGGGAGAAAGAGATTGGAATGAAAAAAAAAATGTGAGGAATCAGGACACCCAGCTGTTAACTCTGTGCGTGAGGTGTCATCGCTTCATGCTCTGTTCGGGCTACACTGGGCAGCAGCAGGTTTTTAGTGCCTGGCTCATACAGTCAATACTTTATTCTGCAGATCTCATTTTAGGATAGACATGCAAACCTTGCAGCACTGAAGATAGCAGGTCTGTGTGGCAGTGCTGAATCCAGCGCGGCAGTTTTGGTTCTTGCAAACGGGAAACACCACTGTGATCTCTGTAAGAACTAAGAGCGGGCATACTGTGTGACCGCAGACTATTTTACATCAGCTCAGTACAATGTAACCCATGTGTTCCCTTCTTGTATCTTTTCATAAACACAGTCTCTCTTGTTTATACCATGAGTGACTGCTGTACTTTATTAGAGCGTTTTGTGTATACAGCAGCAGACACACTGAACTGGCACGCTGTGTAAATATGGTTAATATGATTGCTGGTGGGCCTGAGCCACAGTACAGGTGTGTGTTAAGCCACTGAGCTGCATGCAGGCTGTTGTTCTTCAGCTGCGCTCTGGCAGCAAGAGATAAGTATCTCCAGTACAAATGTGATCCCTTTTTCAGCTGTCCTGATTGATCTAAGCTCCTTTCAACATTTTAAGCCTTTTTGTGTTCACTTTGCTTGTAACGCCCCTCTTTGTGCTCTCATGCTCTTTAACAGAGTTGCACTCTGACCCAAATCACGGAAGATTCCTCTCTGGACCGGTCAAGGTCTACAGAACCCACAACTGTCAGGTTTATTGTGATGGTAACACCAGATTACACCAGCAGGTTGTCTGATGGCTGTGGGATGACTGCTGCATGCACAGTCAGCTGATGAGCCAACAGGATGGTCTGCAGGGGATGGCAGTAATACTCTGTCCCCTGCAGACCTTTTTTTTTTTTTTTCTTCTTCTTTTCAATTTATTTATTTTTTATCCAGCTGTTCTAACATTCTGCAGCACAGTGACGTGTGCAGAGCAGTAATGCTAACTACTCAACATCTGGCTGATGGGAGCTGACTTCTGGAGATGACATGGACTCCCAGGAGATAACAGTGGATTTAGCAAGGGAGGGGAAGTGCAATTAGGACCAGTGTGTCACTGCAGAGACAACGGGCAGATGTAGAGAGAAATGCAAATGCTTTGTTTGGCAGGGAACAACAGAAAGCTGATTAGAACAAATGGCCACCCTGTCCTCGGTGGTTACTGCTTTCTGTGATGTTCTCCCGTGAAGGTTGACTGTAAATAAACCTCAGTGGATAGAAAAGCACTCCAGCGCGGCCACATCTAAACTCCTCAACACTCACATACTCCAATTGTGACGGGTTCCACTGGCACATTTCTGCACCAAATTACAACAAGTATCAAAACAACAACACCCATTTTGCTTGAGTAGAAGTGATGGCCCTTGTTGAAAACCATTTAAACTATAAAAAAGTGAATTTTTTTTTTTTTTTAATCACGTATGGCAAAAAGTGTTGCTTCTCACCTGGACTTAAAGTGAAAACAAGTGCTCATAAAGCATCTCCTTAGAGATGACAATGCCAACTAGGTTTTCTAAGTAAGGCCATGCACATGACATGTGTTACTTCTTTTTATCGCTTTATTAGTCAGTGTTCACCGTCACCCATATGACTACGGGAGCTGCCTGCTACACACATCACATTAAAAGAAATGGCTTTTCTATGTAGTCAGATCCCCCTTTTTTTGTCTAATTCATCTGTCTGTGTCATTTCTCTTTCATCTTCTGAGCTTCTTATGATGTGCACAAGTGGCTACACAGTGGTGAAGACTTTGTGTTGTTGTCCCCTCCACCTGTAGGGTGCAGCTACTGTTTTTCAAAGTTTGGAAGGAAGGTGATAATGCAAGAAAAAAACGAATTATCCCAAATGCAAATTGAAATGGACATTGAATGGTCAAATTAATTTTATAAAATGCAATGAGAAAAGCGTTGTTGAAAAGTTAACTAAAGCTAAAAAGGTACACACTTTAAATCTCTTATAAGTATAATGAGAAATCATTTATGCATAGTTAATTCTCTTACTTCCAGATTAGTCAGACAATATTTTAATTTACAAGACAACAATGGTCACAGTAAAAAATGTTTCCCAAATAAGATAAGTGACATGACTATCTACTCAGCAAAATGGTAGTTTCTTCAATTTTTCTTTTACAACATAACATACTTGTCGAATGTTTTTGAAATACACACCTTTTTTACTGTGAGAAACCAAGAAATTAAAATAATATTTTAGTCAAACATTGAGAAAACTGGACTGAAAGTGACATTCGGTCACTTCTGAACTCTGCTTTCTGTCTTCTTTTAAGATTGCAAAGTATTCCAATGGGCTGTATGTCGGTGTTGTCACTCCCCCTTTCACCTCACAGCGAGACAATCCCCAGTTGGAGTCTGGGCTTGGTGGTCTTACTGTGCAAAATGTTCCTCTTTTCATTGTCTATGCTTGGATTTTCACTGGGTTCATTCCCACAGTGCAACAACATTAATCTAATGGTAACTCCTGATGGATGTGTCGGATGTGCCGGATGTGCCGAGGCCTACAGTCAGGGGGAAGCAGCTTCAGCACCTGGAAATCCTGCATTGGATAAAGCAGTTTAGAAGATGAAGTGTTACTATGTCAGTAACTGTGAAATCACCAATGAACATGAACTTCCTCTTTACTTCACCTCTTGGTCGTCATGACTAAAGTTATAAAAGCTTTTTGTGAGATGTTTTTTCTTACCTACTTGTTCTTTTGTCGTGTTTTATGAGTCTCACATCCTGGTAATTGTAATGCATTCGTCCTCGCTGGTCTGTCCCTTCTCCTGCAATTTGGGTTGACCCTGTAGGTGTATCAGGCTCCTGCTGGGTCGATCTGTCGTTAATTAGGTTTCTGAAATGGATCAGTCCCACACATGAATGCATTCTAATTTTTTTCATTCGCACATTCAGTTAATCACAGATGAACAAACACTCGACAAATCCTGTCTGTGTGGATCAGTCCAAGTGATGCTTTTAATGCTCCTGCAATGAGAAGCAGTTTCTGAACTCACGGTGGACATTGTCAAACAACTGACAATATCAGTTATCACAATATTAAACAATGTCATAGTATCATTCAGAGATGATGTTCGATTTATAATCATTTATACACATAAGTGTATAGGTGTATACACTTGTGTTTTCTTCTTGTAGAAAAATTTTAATGGTGAATAACTGACAGCAGCCTCTGAGTTTCAAACACTTCTTGCTGAAACTGAACACACCACTGCTATAATCCAATCAATATTTCTTCACAAGCAATTCTGATGAATTCCAAAAACCCATTTTTCTTTTTGTCCCTGTGGTCTGAAGCCTCATGTTGGACTGAATTAGAGGACCATTGTTATTATTTTTTGGAATCAGATACCTTCTTTGTTGTGGTGTTTGTTCTTGCTCAATTTGTTTGTTTTGTTTCTGCTTCGTTGGGCATAAACCTCGTGTTTGTTGAGTTCATATCTGAGGCGGCCACTTCCTCATAGATTCACATATTCATCCAGAACTGCTTTGAATATGAAGCACCTATTCAGTATGCATGCATATGCAGTTGTACACTACCCACTACTCAGACACTACCTTTAAAGAAAGCAGAAGTTCTTCATAAAGAGGGTTTTTTTTCTTTCTTTTTTTAAATCTGTTCGTGTTGGCTTTTTAGAAACTTTATTTAAAAATAGCAATCACAAACATAAAATGTGGGCTTTTGAAAATGTAAAATGTTTTTACTTACAATTTAAAAAATGACAATGCAAAATGTTTTTCAACAATATTATTTAGCTTGTTTATCATTTTTAACAGACAAACAAACCACCTTCTGCATCTCTGCTTAAAAAAAGGATTTAATTATTTGAAGAAGGTTTTGTGAAATTGGCTTTCAATATAGGTTGTACTATACTAGGGGAAGTGGCAGTTGTGAAGGCAGCCTTCAGAAAGAGACATAAGATGTTCAACAGATGGGCGAAGCTGTGAAGGAACTTTATGATGAAAAACTATTAATGATGTTGGACTGTCAAAAAAGTATTTTAAAATCATATTCCAAACGCACCTGTTTGTTCTGGGACCACATTCATGACATTTAATATTCTTGAGCTGCTTATAGGTGATTCTATCACTCTCCTCTTTGGTTGTTTGTACTTTACTTGTGTTTTGGAGACGCTGGAAACTTTGTTTTTCGAGTGTAGAGCTATGTTGATGTCACCTCTGCACATATATGTTGTCTTTATATTATGATTCACAGTGGGAGTAGGATAAGGTTCCTTTAATTCTACCCACCATGGAAAAATAGAATAGAATATAAAAAATAGCTTTACAGCACTGTTCCACGCAAAATATAACAAATACAATAGAATGTTAAAATATCACAGGAGTGTACGTGTATATGATAACTAATAAATGGACAGTGTTACAGCAGCCATGTGGAAAGAAAAGAATGAAAAAGTTTGGTATGATGAAGGAGCATTGATAATATTTAAAGGGATTTAAAGTAACCAAGCGAGAGTGCAGTGTGTGTGTGTGTGTCAGACCTGTGACGTTGACATGTGGGAGACGTGTCTGAGTTTCAAAGAATGAATATCTTTATCCCATTGATCGCGTCGTCTCATTGTTTTCAGGTTTTACTGGGATCTGACCATGCTGCTGCTGATGGTGGGAAACCTCATCATCATTCCCGTGGGCATCACTTTCTTCAAGGACGAGCACACGCCGCCCTGGATCGTTTTCAACGTGGTGTCGGACACCTTCTTTCTCATGGATCTGGTCCTCAACTTCCGCACAGGCATCGTAAAGGAGGACAACACGGAGATCATTTTGGACCCGCAGCAGATCAAGATCAAGTACTTGAAGAGCTGGTTCGTGGTGGACTTCATCTCCTCCATACCTGTGGACTACATCTTTCTAATTGTCGAGACGCGCATTGACTCAGACTTTTACAAGACGGCTCGAGCTCTGAGGATCGTCCGCTTCACAAAGATCCTCAGTCTACTGCGGCTGCTGCGCCTCTCCAGACTCATCCGTTACATTCACCAGTGGGAGGAGGTAGATGATGCTGATGAGCAGCACCTCAGGGATTCATTTAGGATCATATGAGCATTCGAGGTGCCACATAGTGATGTGAAAATAGAATGGACGCAATGAATTGAAAGAAAATGCCATGGAAATTATTTTTTACTGAAAATCCAACAAAATTTTTTAAAGTCTATCTTAAATTTATATCGTTTTAAAACCCTCTACTGCTACAGTTTTGTGAGAAAAGCCTCGCAGCAGAATATTTTGCTAATACATACTGTTAGCTGAAGCCCTACTCATTGAATGCACCTCTTTCATAGATTATTTGTCCGTGGTGAGAGTTTCTTGACACAAGCAGATGTGTTGTTACCTGTAACGTTATTTGTATGAATCCGTAATTATTCTCTGTACCCAGAGAAAACATATCAAGGTCTTCCTTTGTTAACTATTTGTTTACATACACTCACTCATGTACAATCACCTCAGGTATTGACAGACCTTCTTTTTTTTTTTGCATCGCTTCAATTTATAATAACGAAAGCTCCCTCCTCATCAGCCATTAATGTTTCTGATGGTTAACTCAGTAAACGGCCTCTGCTCATCTATAAGAGATTAAGTTGCGGGCTGGTATTTGATGTCGGTGTTCACAGGCACACAACCTACATGTATATTTCAAATCCCCTGATTGCATGTCAGGGAGTTGAGATGCTATAGATTTATTTACAGAGCATAGTGTATTTAGTTGTGTATTTTCCTTAATGCCGACAATCCGTGTTGTAGGTTTTCCACATGACGTATGACCTGGCCAGCGCCATGGTGCGCATCATGAACCTGATCGGCATGATGCTGCTGCTGTGTCACTGGGATGGCTGTCTGCAGTTCCTTGTTCCCATGCTGCAAGACTTCCCTCCTGACTGCTGGGTCACCAGAAACAAAATGGTGGTAAGTGGATTATTTATGAGTCAGACAGCCTCCAAATGTGTTCTCCTCAAAACCACACCATAATTATGCCCCACACTTTGTCTGCTCTAAGGCTGTCCCAAATTAAAGGACATTTTCTAGATTCTGGGAAACAGCCCCTTGTGTTTTGGCTAAACATATAACAGCATCAAGGAGTCCAAGGAAATTAGATTGGGAACCACTTTGTTAAGTCAACAGCAATGTTATTAACACCATAGTATTGATTAGCACCAAGGCTATTTGTCTTCTCACTGGTACTTGTGTAACTGATGTTATTTCTTATCACCAGGAAACAGACTTTATCATTTCATTTGTTTTGATGCCCTTTTGATGTTGTTTTATACTTTAAAGGTTTTAAAAGGCTGCTAAAACGTCCCCTGTTCAAAAGAAATGAAGAGCTGTACAATTAAAATATTGGTACAATATCCTTACATTCACATGTCACTTTATTTAAATGTGTATTTAAACAACTGCAATTCCTCCTTTTTAAAAAGCTGAGCATAGAGTAAATAGTCTTACTTCAAATTTCACCTATGACAACAGGGCTACAAATAAACATGTCGGGTGATGTTATTTGACAGCAAGAGGCCAACGAACCTGAAGAATTAGGGCCTCATGGCGTGTGTGCATATTAAGAAACTCTGACAAACCTCTCAGGGACGTGATGCTGCATTAATGCTGGAGATTCGGATAAACTTTCTCTTTCTTCCTCCATGTCCCTCACAGAATGACACTTGGGGTCAGCAATACTCCTACGCCCTGTTCAAAGCCATGAGTCACATGCTGTGTATCGGGTACGGCCTGTACCCCCCAATAGGCATGGCGGACGTGTGGCTCACAATCCTCAGCATGATTGTGGGCGCTACCTGCTTCGCCATGTTTGTTGGGCATGCGACTGCTCTCATTCAGTCTCTGGACTCCTCCAGGAGACAGTACCAAGAAAAGGTGGGTGTCTGTTGAATGCAGGGCTCAGATTTGTCACCAGAAAAGATAGTTTGTCAATCAAGTGATTGGAAGTCAGCAGTGGAATGAATCAAGCAATATTTACATCACTGCTGCATTTGTTTTCTGTGCTTTACTAATTTGTGCTGCTTTTTTTTTAATTTCATATGAGATCTAATTTACTGTTAGTAATTCAACTAACTAGTCATTAATTAGGTAAATTGGCACGTCTAGAACATGCTTCAGAGGTGGGCGGAGACTGACACAGCTGTGCATTTGGACTAATAGCCTTTTCAATACATAATGACAATAATCACACGTTGAAAGGCCTGTGTTCACGTTGATGTTAATCTCCCTGATGAGCATGATGGCTGTTAGACTCAGGCTATCTGCATATTTAGATCAAGATTTTGCAATTCACTTTAAATTCACTACATTTCTTTTGAGGGACATGCAGCTTTTACTCGGATAACTGAATTGCTCCGTCAAACTTTTATTCAATTCATCCTGTAATACTGTAAAGCACAAGCCCACATTATGTTTCTTAAAACATATGTTGCACATAAAACTTAGCGTGACTCAATAAAATGTGCACCAAGGCATGTATGTGTGTAGACGCCCCACACGACAGATTATATGATTTTGAGCTTTGGTTGTAGACCAGTCAGACACGGAAGAGCTTTTATAAAAGTGAAGCAGTAACTTACAGCAAGACACACACACACAGGCTGGGTGCACGGACTATTTACAGTGCTGCTTTGCTGCGAGAGTACACTGCTGAAGGGCACAGTAGTTAATGTTATTAGCTGCAGCCTGCAGAGCACAACTGTAATTGTCAGATGGGGCAGAGTCACAACATTGTGCACTGTGGGCAGGTTTCACAGATGGCCTGACAGTTGACTGTTAACATAATGAGACACATTATAGTCCACCTCGGAGCCAGCACATCAATCAGTTTAATATATTCATTTTGACATGACTTTGCATTTTGTCGTCGACACGAACGCAGCCACATTACAGATGTGTCTGTGTGGAGGTTGTTCTCTCAAATCCCCTCATTAATTTGATAATTTCAATAATTGGATTCCTGTTGTTGACATGGCAGTACAAACAAGTGGAGCAGTACATGTCCTTCCACAAGCTCCCCGCCGACATGCGCCAGAGGATCCACGAGTACTACGAGCACCGGTATCAGGGCAAGATGTTTGATGAGGAGAGCATCTTGGAGGAGCTGAATGAACCACTGCGAGAGGTCAGCTATCATCCACATGAATGTTTTAGTCAAACAACAAAAAAAGAAAGACAGTGTGTAAGCACACAGGTGCATCTGAGTAGTATTTAAAATGTTCCCTTTTCCCCATATTTTAATATGAACAATGACACTTCCATATATTATAAAGTTATTATACATAAAGTAAATCATTTCACGTGCCAATGACAACTATTGGAACATGAAAAACATTACTTACAATTAAAAGGTTCATTTTTCTCCACAGAATTAATTGAAGTTGTTCATAAATTTGACATTTGTTATACATAAAAAGGAACATTTTGATTTAACTGTCAAAACTGACAAAACAAGTCACTTTTCACTGATAGTCAAATGATTGGAGATGCACCTTTATAAACATTACATAGATGGTCTCCAGTTCTACACTTGAAATAATCAGCTTCTCTGGAGAGTTTTTTTAAAGCTGTTGTGACAAACACATTCAGTGATTATGTATTAAACATAGCGTTTTAATGAGGGACTTGAACATATCAGACAAATACCATGCAGTAGTCAACACCAACCCTGTTTTGTTATTGCTAACCTTTCATTAATTACAAATATACAAGTGCATCTAAAAATGTGAAAAACACTGACTGAAACAGCAAAACCTCTAAACATTTTAGATATTTATAGTTGTATTCTTATGAGTTTCAACATATATTGTTATAAAATTGGAGGAAAAAAAAGAAGGATCTAAAAATATATCTCATAAGATCAGATATTTTTCCCATACATTTTTTGTCATAATTATCACAATTAAAATTCTAAAAATGCTTGAAACTTTTTCAGGTTGTTTGATTGTAAAGATTTTTTTAGATGCATCTGTACATTTAACAAAATAGAACTGAAAAGTAATTTATTCTCTCAGGTTATAATAATGAATGAAGTGAAAAGCCTGACTGAATAGTTCACAGTTAATTATTCATCTAATCTAATATTGCTGCCTTACTTTGCATGATGATGTTAATAGTCATGTAATCTGATTAGTAATGGCAGGAGACTGTACGAGGACAGAGAACCTCATTAAAATGCCACTAAGCTGTTAACGCCCTGCTTTTATGGTGATTGAAACGTACACATGTGGAGACACAGACGTTTGCACAGTTCAGGCCATGCGTTTAGTAAAAAAAATAAAAAATAAAAAATCTGGTTTTGTTTCTTCTGCAGGAGATCATCAATTTTAACTGTCGCAAACTGGTGGCCTCCATGCCGCTGTTCGCCAATGCCGATCCAAACTTCGTGACCTCCATGCTGACCAAATTGCGCTTCGAGGTCTTCCAGCCGGGTGACTACATCATCAGAGAAGGAACCATCGGCAAGAAGATGTACTTCATCCAACACGGCGTCGTCAGCGTCCTGACCAAAAGCAGCAAAGACACCAAGTTGTCTGACGGCTCCTATTTTGGAGGTAACGTGTGCACACGGCCTGCTGGTGGTACGGCATGCTAATACTCTGCAGCGGGCCAGTTTGAATGTGTGTGAAGCAGTGCTGATTGTATGATTTATTTAGATTTATTTTGCTCTGGCACTCAGCAGATTAACTTCCCCGACTATTACAGCTGGGAAAAATTGTCCACATCATCTCCTTAAAAGGGCTCACGACTAAGAGGGGCAAAGGCCTTTGCCATCTTTGATTCCATCTGTGAGGTTTTCCCCTTTGTTAACGTCATATTTAAATCTGAATTCCTTTGTCAGTGCCTTGATTATGTTGTCTCTGCCTGAACATGTCTGCATGTAGCAGCGTTTCCAAGTTCATCATGTCGTCACTGACGAGGAGACAGAAGCTTATTAGTTTCCCTATCAATTTTAAGCAAAATGGACAGATAATTTCTAAACCCATTTTAATGTTTAACCACACTCCAGCTTGCATTTCAGACAAAAGATTGATCCGTTTATGGTGAAACATATCCTGTTTTTTATCTCGAAGTTATTTGGCTCAGCTGAACTTAGCCACAGATGTGAAAAGAATAAATGGGGACAAAAACTCCAGATATACATGTTGGAAATCCCATGTGGTCCTGTGTAATGAATAGATTCAATTGATTGAACAGGACAAAGAAATTGAGAGTGGGAGGGAGAGATTGAGAGTTTGTGTGAGCATGTGTGTTTGTGTCTATATCCTCAACATGTCTGTGCTGTAATATGTCTACTTTTTTTCTTTTTTTTAATGGCGCATTATTTTATTTTTTTTCTGATCTGGCACACCAGAGGAGGTCAGGACAAAGTGTAAGCTGCAGAAATTGCATTAAGTGCTCCATCTGTGGGTTTGAGAGGCATCAGTCTCTTCATGTTTTATGGTCTCGCACTAATTTTTGACTTTTTTCTTTTTGTGAATGAATCTCAAAAGATATTAACATGTGTACCGCTTTTTGTCACGCAGCTCATCATTAGAAAGCACAATCATCAGAAAAGTCTTATGATTAGTTTGCCATTGTTGTTAATACCTGTCATGGATTAGTCCATCCATGTTTTTAGACTTGGAGGAGGAAACCCATGCACACATGTAGGGAACATGCAAACTCCACACAGAAAGGCCCCTGCCAGCATTTGATCCCGGTCCTTCTCAGTGTGAGGCGAGAGTGCCAAACCACTGCACGGCCTCTCACGGATTAGTGCATTCTGTAATAGTTGGCTGAAAGCAAAACAATTCTTTTCTCCCTGTCCGTGCAGAGATCTGCCTGCTGACTCGAGGCAGGAGGACGGCCAGCGTGCGAGCAGATAACTACTGTCGCCTGTACTCTCTGTCAGTGGACAACTTCAACGAGGTGCTGGAGGAGTATCCCATGATGAGGAGGGCGTTTGAGACCGTGGCCCTCGACCGCCTCGATCGAATCGGTGAGGAATTTCCCAAGAAAATCAAACTTTTTGACAGATCACATTTGTCTTTTTTGTAATTTTTTTTGTACATATATATTTTTAGCAATATCAAAGACTACAGTTGTCCTGAATATGAGTTCACCTGTGATTCCCGATGTACAATAAAACAGGACAGTATGGAGTAGGATGCAACAATAGCTACGTTAATGCTGTTTATTGGTTGACAGCAGTCGAAATGATGATTATCATTTATTGTTGTAATCTGTTCTTGTCTCTCCAGCAATACAAATAGTATTGACACTAAACCACAAAGCTTATTGTTTGTTCTGCTTCTGTAATATCGCAACAAGAAAAACAAAAAGATTCTGTCTGAACTGAGTGTTGTATAATGACACATAAAACCAACGGCTGCTCTGTCTCTGGCTAGAAAAGATGGAAATGGGCAGTTCAAAGAATAGAAACCACTTCATAGAGACGCATTTTACAACCCCAGTTCCCCAAAAGTTGGGATGCTGTGTTAAATCTAAATAAAAACAATGCAAATATTTACAAATCTCATGAAAGCATATTTTGATACTTCATATATATATATTTTTAAGTGAAACAGACATTCTACCACTTCATGGGAAATGTTTGCTCATTTTGATTTTAATAGCAGCAATACATTTCCAAAAACCTATGTAACAAGTGCAACAAAGACTGTGACAAACTGTTTATCAAATTGTGGAACAATATTATTATTATATATAATCTTATCAAAAGGTTCAGAGTATCAGGAGAAAACTGAGTGAAAGTTGTATCATGCAATTGAGAAGACAGAAGTGAACGTGATCCAGAAACACTGCCAAGCTTCTCTGGACCGACGTTCATTTAAAAGGATCTGAGGCCAAATAGAACTTGTTCCAGCAGGCAGATTAATTCAAATTCAAATTCTCTGTTGAAGTCAACGCAGAACGAAGAGGAGAGGAGCCATTTTATTATCATTAACCCTAACCCTTGCATATTTCAACACAATGCCACACACACTGCATCCACGACCACATTATTGAATTAGATCATAATGTAATGACACAGTTGTTACAATTACAACGATGATATTCAGATTTTCACAAGATTCTCATATACAATAACAATACAACTGGCCTCTGAAATATTAACCGACTTAAGTACCTATGAAGGTTATTATATTATTTATTACATATTATATTTTCACATCACTCCGTAGGAGTTTTTTTGGTGAAAGTGATTTGCCACGACTAACGAGTGCTACTTTCCAGCTTTCTGGTTGATATTTCTCTAATCTGGATTTGTGTATAATCAGTGAATTGGATTTGTTGGCTGAAGCTAAATTTGGACGTCAGATGTTGTGATATTATGAAAATACGTGATCAGACCCAGCTTTTTGGAAGGTGTAAACATTTTCATTATGGACCCCACTTTTGCTGAGGTTGCCATGACTTCACTTGCCAAAAAACAGTGAACATGACTTGGATATTTAAATAATACTGGTAGTTACGGTAGGTCAGAGATGCCCACTTTGAATGTATTATATTAGTATATCATGTATTTGATGCTAAAGAGAATGTGAAAAATTGTTGTTGGCATTCATTGGTGGAAAAATCTGATTTTTGGTAAAAATAATAAGGTGTTATTTCTGTTTACCTCACAGGGAAGAGGAACTCTGTTCTTCAGCATAAAGTCCAGCATCACCAGAGTTCTGGCACACTAAACTTTCAAGAGAGTGAGATCATCCAAAAAATTGTGCAGCACGACCGTGACATGGCCCAGTGCACGCAGCTGATCCAAACCAGCACTGCACAGAGTTTGAACCCTCCACCTGCTCCTCCGTCGCCTACCCCATTAATCTGGGCCCCGTTGGTTCAGGCGCCGCTCCAGGCTGCTGCAGCCACCACCCCACTGGCTCTGGCCTTGGCACACCACTCCCAGCTGCCTCCGATCCTCTTCCATCCCCTTCTTTCTGGCTCCAGCTCTGTGAAGGACCCTAACACCCATTCCATGAGAGCACAAGTTGGCCTGACCACCTCTGGTGGCTGTGGTTCAGGGCCGGGTTCACCTGCCAGCGCTGCTAAATTTAGGCCTGGGATGGATACGCCCATACTTGGGTTCCCGAGGGCCCAGTATCTGTCCACTGGGCCTGTCTCACCCACACTGACGTCACAGCCCATCTTCACCAGCTGCCTGCAGCCTTTAACCCCTCTAACCACACACCAGCCTCTGCCACATCCTCCCAACTCCGGCATGCCCTCAGCCTTTCCCATCAGCCAGGCCAGCATCTCCTACACTTGCTCCGCTCAGCTCCACCCGCAGCCCTTCCATGGTGCTATGACCACCCCACCTCACTCATTAGGTTTGCTCCAACAGGGGGCGCCAGGGAGGCTTGCAGGGAGATTTCCAGCCCCTGCAGGCTCTGCCATAAGCCCCCTGATCTCCAGCTCAGTCAGCCCCATACTAAGCCAGTTGCAGGCACCATCTCATGCCACCTTGCAGCAGATGGGCTCCAGTCATGACAGAGTAGTCAGGACATCGAGCAGCCTGAACTTCCCACATTTCCCCTTCATCAGCAGCCCTCAAACTTCCTCTGGTTTTATTCAGCCAGCATGTACAGGTGGAGCCAGTGCTGCAGCCTCTCTGGCCCAGCACAGCCTGGCAGGACTCCAGTCTGCTTTCCTCCCCCAAGTTCTCACCGAGCACTCGGCTCTTGCCTCTCTTGCCCAGTATGGCTCTGCCGAGGCCTCACCGTGCTACACACCTCCCATCCACAGTCCTAGAGTACAAAGCCCTGCGACAGGAAGAACTGTTTACCACAGTGAGCTTCCCAGCACCACAGGCTCTCACAGCCCTCTCCCCCTTCAAACCTCATACCCTGCCAGGATGGCCTGTACCCTCAAAGAGGAAACCAAGTCCTCGGCGAATCTCTTCTCCCAGGAAATAAAGACTATCTCAGGCTCTCACAGCTCTATATACCAGGAAAGGCCTTTGGCCGGAAGTGGCTCCTCTGAAGGTGTCGCGGGGGCACACAGCCCCTTCTTGTCCCCGATGGCTGTCAGTAAACCCTATGCCTCCATCCCGGGTCAAGCAGCTCCTGTTAGTCGGACACATTCAGGGCCTGAACCTCCAACCCAGGCTTCTGGTGTTCACTCTCCTCATGTGATATCACCTGCTAGAAGGTTAGAGAATGAACACATACAGTCCAAACTACCCTCCAACTTGTGAGGTTCAGACACACCCTCCTTTAATGCCTGAACGAAAAGGCAACGAAAGTCTCCTGTGCATCATTTTGGTAAAACATTTTTCAGGAGGAGGGTGTGCTCTTCTAATCAACTCGGATATGACTGGTTTCCTTTTTAATCAGCGTGACTGAATAACGGGTAGTATTGAACAATGATGGATACCTTTTCTACAGGATATGTGTCTTTGAATATCATAAACTCCAAAAGGTACTGATGGGATAAATATACAGTGTGTGTGTGTGTGTGTGTGTGTGTGTGTGTGTGTGTGTGTGTGTGTGTGTGTGTGTGTGTGTGTGTGTGTGTGTGTGTGTGCACGTGCACACTGTATATGTATATACAATGCCTCACGAGTATATAAATTGTTCTGTGTATTATAATCCATCCCTATTCTGTGATTTGTTATATTTGTTTAAAACCCTCTTGTCCAGGCCGTTTGGTGTACCCTTCAAGCCTCACTTGTTTTAGTTAGAAAAATGTTCTACAACTATATTCGATTACGATTAAAACCAAAAATGGCTGTCCTTTGTTGAAACCCTATCCCACTGCTGAGAGTGTGAATGCTGGGTTTCCCCTCGAGAGATGTGACTGTGCACTTTGCTCGTTTCAGAGATCACCTGAGGCTCAATCATGGCATGTCTTCCAAGATAGCTTTTCCAGCAATATTGCACGCCCATATGGGTAAAACAAGTCAGATCACGTTAAAACCTAAGCAATGAATGTAATGAAATGTTTGTTTGTCTGATTGGGGGGGGGGTTGGACTGAGATCTGTTTGGAATGTGATGAACAAGAAGATGATGATGATGGTTTTCTGTGAAATGACCGAGGGGAGCCACATAATGGGTGCAACTGATTTCAGTCTGGCAATAACTTTGGTGCAGAGCATCCACCTGAGCCAAGGTTTGCATGCCATTTGCCGAGTATGCAATAATCTGTGTGTGTGTTTTTTTTTTTTTAATGGATACAAAAGTACTGTGAATCAAGGCACTTTGGTCAATGAATAAGATTCAGATTTTAGTTTGAGCCCATTTACCATGGGAACTGAATTTTTAAAAAGCAATCATGGATGATCAAACATCCTGAAACCAGCGATGCACTAAGATTGTTGAGAATGTTTCTTGCACCAGTCAAAGGGCTACAAGCAGTTACTTGGACAATTGATGAACAAGAAACCCTGATAGGTGGTATTGCTGCATATTTACCTCTTTCATTGTACAATAATTGATTGTAAAGATGAACATCCGTTGTTGAACAATTGCTGCTTTGTGATGCTCTGCTGAATCAATAAGACATGTATCACTGACTGCTATTTGGGGCCAGACTCTTAAATCCTCCTACTTGTTAGTACTTCCATGTGTTTTAGTGATACGTCTATCTCTCTGGGCCTGCAGCCAGTGACAAACTGTGAGTCGGTCAGACCATCAGAGGATACTGTCCAGTGGCTTTAGCTGCCTGGTTGCTGAACCTGAGGTTTGCTGGGACTCTGAACCCACAGGAAAGAGAGATACTATCGGTCAGTGGCCAGTCACTGCCAATGGGCTCGATCAATCCTTCATTACTATTCTTCTCCGACCACCTGCCAGCAGCATCTGCTCAGGTTATTCTGAGAGCATTCAACTCGGGTAGGAGACAAGGTGTTTGTCATTCATCTACTTATATATTTTTTGTCATTTTGCTGCCTTTTAACCATGAAATCTTATGATCTCATCTACCTGTATGTTAGACACATTTTATTTTAGCTACTGAATTCAATGCAATAAAAAAAAAGATAAACAATGCTTGTCCTAGCTGCTGGTTTATTTTTTATTGTTAGTATGGTATGAATGAGAATTCAAAGAAAATATATGGTAAAGTTTCAGACTCAAAGATTAGAAACCTGCATGGCATTTTCTGGCACTAACGGAAGAAATAGCCATGATAATAATCTGACAGATATTCCACCCACAAAATGATCAACCATAATGAAAGCGTAATGATTGCTGGATTAGTGTTTATAGTGATAATTAAATCCACTGTTACTACAGAGTTTATCAGGATTCCGTTGTTTTTCTTTGTGATGCAGCTGCCAGGTAAACATAAGCAGACAAAACTTACCGGCCATTCAGGACAAAGTCTCAACAAGTCTCATGTCCCAGGACGTGTAACAGCCCTACTACATGAAACTGTCAAAGATTAAACCGGGATGTCAGTGATTTAGCTTTTTTGTTTTTGTTTTCCATTGAGGTATCTCAGCCTTCATCGGGTTCTAAATTTCTGATTATTTCGCTATGTATCATTCACTGATTTCAAGATTTCAAGATCTAACACAATTTTCTGAATTTCCGATTTCTTTGATGTCTAGTTCTAAACACTTGATTGATTTAGTATTTGCAAATAGAAATGGTGCTTAGAAGACAAATTGAAGCCAACGTTGATTTGCCTACCATATTTTAATGTTCAATAGTGTGTTTTAGGCCAACATTGACTATCAGATGATTTCCTTTGTCTTTCTGATTGTAACTTCTATTTTTTCTAGAGAACTAGTGATATCATAATGTGACAGATTATTACCACATTCTTATAAACCTGAGACTAATGTCAAAAAAGAGGGATCTTCAGCTTAAGAGATGCTATGTCAAATATACAGACTCACAATGTTCCTGAAATTAAACTATTTAAACTACCACAAGTCGGCGCATAATCCCTACTTCTTGACAAATGTGTTAGAAAATCCAGAATTGAATTACTACTTTGGGTGAAGCAAGTGGATATACTGTAAGTGTGCCAATCTGAATGAATCTCCAGCAAGTTCACAGTTTTAAAGGGCAATGGATGGATAGATGGACGGATGGACAGACAGATAAAAACTGTGATTTATTTTAAATAAGAATGTATATAAAATGCCCTCTGATAATCACAAGTACCCTTAAAATGTTCCTGGCTATCATTTGTGATGATTGGCGATAGGGCGGAAGGGCATGAAAGCTAACTCGAATAAAACATGTATACATGTCTATATAAATTCCAATATAAGTTATATGGAAGATAACCTTGTTTGGAGGTGTGTGTACTTTAATGACATCATACCAATGGTAGTTAGTGCTGCAGGACTTGTAGCCTTTTATATAAGGCGTTATTAAGAATGTTTTGTCCTCAAGTATGAAAACATCGGTCCTGCTGTATGACCCTGTAGTGACTCAGAATTGTGTTTGTGTCAGTTTGATCAGTATCTTTGAAGAATTATCTAGACCTTGTGTAGTTCCATATTAATATTAGTCTTTGATGGTGCACTCATACTTTATTTGGTTTATTTTGTGTGATTATACATGTTCATTGATTCCTTTGCACAAAATAAACAAAGCTTGGTGACAATAATTATGACAGTAAGACAAACACAGTTGATCCAACAGTTTCTTTTAATGGATGAACACCTAGTCATGCCAGGTCAGGTCACATTGACTCACTGTGCCAGCTGTCAGCAGCACATGAAAGAAGGGAAAGAATGACAAAAGTACATATTTACATTCATCCCCAGACAATGAAGGAACCCAAACCAAGGAAATGACCAAACATGTACCTTGGATTGCGCTGTGGTGTACGCTGAGGAACATTGCTCTCCGCTTTGTTCACCATGCAGACTGTCAGGCAATGACATGACAGAGGAGACGCCACTAAATTGTATTGAATCAAGTTCAGTCTCTTCGACAGGAAATCAACTGTTAGGAATCATGGAGTTACTGTTTGTGGACGACGCCATCAAAAGTGTTTTGAAGGAGTGGCCCAGTTTTGAATTGCTGTTCTGAAAGGAAGTTATAGTGGGAGGGGGGGGGGGGGGGGGGGGCTTGAACCATTCAGGTTCAAGGCACCAACACAACTCTCATGGTGTTGGTGTAACCAGAGCCTGGGCGCCAGCCAGTCACGACAATAGCAACATCACCGGACTTGAAGAATTTGCGGTGCTTGCCTGTGAATCACAAAGTGAGAAGCGTTACCAGAGATTTGCCAAAAAAAAATGATGAGTTGTTTTGAATGAAAATATAGTTTCTCAAAAATGCGAGAATATTTCAATCAAAGGAATAATCTTTTTGAATGTGCTACTCACCAGCTTCCAGGGCAAAGTTGACACGCAGGTCAACGTCCTCGGCCCAGACATCATTAGCGTTCTTGGTGTAGAGCACGGGGTAGACGCCGCGGTACAGGTGAGCCTGGTGGGCGGTCTGAGGGCAGCGGGTTACAGCAATGATGGGAGCACGGGGCCTGTACCTTGACAGCATGTGAGCAGACCTGCAGGAATCGAACACAGATGATGTAGGAGATGTAGGGTCAAGACTGAAGCATGGCTTGGTTAGTCAACGATCGTAGCTAAAACTATTTATAGTGTTCAGTTGGTTTTATTCCAATTTTTGCATTCCTTTCACTCATTCTTGTGTCCATCAACTCAACTATCAGAACTCTGATTTTACATGAGCTATATGCTTGCTGTACTTAACTGCTGGGTACTGTTTTACTACTGCAAGATAGGTTATTTCCTGTAACCATACCTGAATGCTGCAGCCACAAACACTCCAAATAGATATAATGGGAGTCGACCAGAAAGGTAAGAATGAAAAATCAAAACCAAGAACACAACAAATCTGAAAGGAGCTGTGCAGACAGGACTCCACTCACTGTGAGCAGTTATGTCATCGATTGCTCACATTGAAATATCAACTGTATCCACTTAATTGAAGGATTGTCATCATAAAAAAGAGTTCAGCTGACAGTGGCGTGTGTTCTGTATCATGTGTTGGAAGGATGAACTCCCAAAAGGAAAAGAGTGACCATGTAGTTAAAATTAACTCCTAAAATGTCAGGGTTCACATATCGAAAGGTCACAATTGGAGTTCAGTTTGTAAGTGTGATGAATTTTGGCAAACTTCCTGTGAGCCAGGGGGTTTGGGTAGAAGAAGGAGCAAAGACATTGGTGACAGAGCACCAGATTCTTCGCTCGCACTGGAGGATTTTCTGAGACAAAAGATACCGACATGCATGCCTCACCTGCCGGTCTTGGTGAGCACGATGATGGCGCTGGCGCAGCACTTGAAGGAAGCCTCAACGGCACCGATAGCAACGGACTCCGTGGGGTCGCGGGTCAGATGGGAGGTGCGACGCAGCTCCTCAAACATCTGCCTGTGGAACATGGCGGCCTCGGCCTCACGGGCGATCTGAATGCGTGAAAATTGAAATCGACGACTATTGAGTGATATCAAACTGCAGCCCCACAGAACGTTTCGACGAGTCAGTTAGTTTACAAGACAAAACATGGAAATGGTAACTTTGTCATACCTGAACACACATCAAGACATGAAGTTAAACAACAGCGGGGGCCGCACCATCCAGGGAGGGCTGCCGTGCACTTCAGACTCTCAAATACATGCTTGCCGAGCGACATGGTCACACAGTTAAAGACAAGAGCAGATTGTGTTTGGAGACAGAAGGGTGAAGGTAAGAATGGTACCACAGGGGAGAAGCAAAGCAATTTAAACCAACAGGAAACAAGCTCAGTGAAATCCATGCTGATGTTTGTACAACAAAACAAAAACAAAAAAACATCAAAAAAAGCAAAGACAAACAATGAAATCCATCCAAATTTATCATCACAAATATTTTTTCTATTTTCGAGTGCAAACAAAATGTGAGTATACTGTTTAAAATCTGGCTTTCATAATGTGAATCATTGCTGTTTGAACAGGGGGCTGGTAAATCATAAGTACGTGAGGCAAATCTTAAATGGACAAAGACAGTTTTTTCAGATCTGAATGCATACGGCGTCACACCACATGAGAAACACAACAAACGGACAAATCGTGCAAAGACATGGCTGTGGTCCGCCGATAACATGATCAGTAGAGTCTCCATCGTGCTCACGCGTGATACAACAAGAGGTGAAACCGTTCTCACCTTGTGCTGTGTGCGCACGGCCTCCAGGGGGTAATCTCCCTTGGCGGTCTCGCCGCTCAGCATGATGCAGTCATTGCCGTCCAGCACAGCGTTGGCGACATCACTGGCCTCAGCACGAGTGGGACGGGGCTTCTTGGTCATGCTCTCCAGCATCTTCACGTGAAGAAAAAGACAAGTTGCAACATTTCATCTCTGCAAAAGCCGGTTTCTCACAGAGAAGGTTTCTGAAATTTGATTCAGTTGTGCTCTCAAGCCTGATGGGACTGACCTGTGTGGCACAGATGATGGGTTTTCCGATTCTGTTGCACCTGCCAGTCATCATCTTCTGGGCAAGGAAGACCTTCTCTGTTGGGATTTCAATGCCCAGATCTCCACGGGCGACCATGATGCCATCGCTGGCCTCCAGGATCTCATCAAATCTAACAGAGAGAGAGAAAAACAACAACACATACGTTTAGCAGCTTTATAGACCCAGATTCATGCAGGTCGAGAGGTGACTGCTTGTAATCTCCCCACCTGCGCACGCCCTCGTGATTCTCCAGCTTGCTGATGATCTTGATGTCTTTGCCCTTCTCGCCGAGCACTTTCCTGACAGCTTGAACGTCAGCAGCCTTGCGGATGAAAGAGGCGAAGATCATGTCAACACCCTGCTCCACGCCGAACTGCAGGTCCTGAATGTCCTTCTCAGACACGGCAGGCAGGTCGACAGCAGCTCCGGGCAGGTTGACGCCCTTCTTGCTGCCCAGCGTACCGCCATTCTCAATCTCACACATCAGGAAGTCGTTGCCTTTGAATGGACAAAACAAAAGATAGGGGGTTTTTCACCACCAGACAGAAACTGGACAGAAGAAATAAAAAAAAAAAAAGGAAACACAGTTGATTATTTTAGTGCTTACCAACTTCTTTGACCTTGAGGGAAATCAGACCATCGTCAACATAGACGTGGTTTCCGGTCTGCAGAACCTTGGTGATGTTTTTGTAGTCCAGCCACAGGACTTTCTCATCACAGTTCTCCTTGAACTGGTCATCAAGTGTGAGCTTGATGGTCTCACCCTTCTTCAGCTCAACCTCAGCGGTGCCACTCTGAACAAAATAAAAACTTTGTTGCTCCAGGAAACCTTTGAACGTCTTTTCTTACTTTTGAAATAAATCCGAATCATAATCATCTCAGGTTTGAATATTTGTATGAAACTCACGCCCTTGATGAGTCCGGTCCTGATTTCTGGTCCCTTGGTGTCCAGAGCAATGGCCACTGGTCTGTACTCAACAGATCCAGGCCCAAAGCTCTCAGCTGCCTCACGGACATTCTTGATGGTCTCAGCATGGTACTGGAAAAGAAACACCATAAATCAGGACGGTCAAACTCATTTTAGTTCAGGGGCTACATTTCATCTTTTATGGATGGGACCAGTGAAATGAGAACATAACTCATATATGATAACCCCAAAGTTTTCTATTCATTTTAACACTACATGAAAAAGATATATGTTTAACTACATACTTTTATGAAACCCATTTTAGTGATGCCTTCTGTGTAAAATACAGTCCATCTACAGTTTTGTTTTTTCTCGTTGATTTATTTTTTGCATCCAAAAAACTATTTGAGCCTCATTTACTTTCTAGATATACTAAAAACAACTAAAATCTTAAGCAACACAGTGTTTTTTCTTCCAGCTAATGTTGGCAAAGGGCTTCTGTGTCTTTGGGTCCATGATTTTAGGAGTGTTCAAGTTGCATGCTTTAAAAATTCACAATCACATGACTGCTTTGATGTGAATGTAATACCACTAATCACTGATCTCAGTTCTCAGAGTTGTCTTATGTCAGTTACTCTGACTCAAACAGTGCAATGCCAATGCAATAATTTTAGTCTCTTTAATTTAAAAACTAGTTTAACGGCTTTCATTTCTATATATGCATTTTGCAAGATCATGCCACGGGCCAAAAATAGACCCTTCAGTGGGCCAATTTTGACCCATGTGTATTGACACCCCTGTCATAAACATTTACGATAAAGACATACACTATTGAAATAAACTGGGTAAAAATCTCTAAGTCACAATATTTTTATTTTATTTTATTTATAGACTGGAGCTAACCTCTAAATGAGATGAATTCTTTAAAAAAAAAATTTAAGTACAACAGATGGACAAACTGGGTTCGATACGGTCTCACGGCCTGGTTACATATTGCATAACTATATATAAACACAACTGCAACACAGTTTTAGCACATGACATTGTTTAGCTTCACTGCACATAAATAACTCATACAGACTATCAGGCATTACCGGAGGGCGTGTTAACCGGACATTTTCCATCATTGACTCAATCCTTTTAGCAATGAACAGAAAGCTGGAAGTCTGTCTTTATTTTGACGGATGAAATTAAAGTGTTTTTAGATCTTTTGTATCCATGTCAGTATAAATGATGAACAAATTTGTGCACAACCTTATTTTCCAGATACTATGGCCTGAAAGACATACTCAAGAGTGTGGAAAATGAAGGTAAAGTATGTTTGATTTCCTAGCAGATGTAAGATGCATTTACAAAGCTGCCTGTCCTTTGGATGGAAGCGGGGAATGTGTGGGGAAAAAACTATGACAAAAAAGTTAGTTCAGTTTTTTTAAAACTCTTATCTACTGACTTGAGTCTCTAATGACTGTGGCCTCTCTACGTGACTCCTGCTCATGCTGTTGCTGTGAGTGACTCCTATTTTTAGCTGTAATGACAGCTGGCACACCAATGAGACAGAGGTCAAAGTATTTTTTCCATCTCATAACAAATAACAAGTTCACTTTGTTGTGGGTTTTTGTTGATGTTATGGTTAACAGCAAGATTTTCTTAATTCACCAAACTGAGCGAAACATTGCACAAAACTACACTTGGTTTAGTTTCTTTAGAAAAAATTATATTTTCCTCAACCTTTGAAGATCCAACTATTATGAGTTGTTGTCCTCTCTACGGCCGATGATACATTATATGATTAAAACAGATCTTTAATGACAGTGAAAACATTGAAGAGAGATGACTTTTAAATGTGAGAGGTCAGTAGTATAAGGTTGGCTGTAATATCGCTGAGTGAGAGGCTACTACACAGACTTGTCACTGAAGGGGCAAGGACAAGTTCACAGATCAGGTTACAGACGGTTAACAGGGTGCCAGTGTAATATCACACTGACTGCTGTCCACCGTAAAGGGTAAATCCTCACTGAAGCACTTGCAAAGGGCAATGGAACTATTGCAATACTGCTCTATCTAGACTTAATCAGTGATGGTTACCTTTCTTGTGAAGCTACTGCTTTTACTAATTGATATAAGATTATGGGATACAAGAATATTGCTCATGTTTTACTCACCTCATGAGTGCCATGAGAGAAGTTCATTCTTGCAATGTTCATCCCAGCCTTGATCATTTCCTTGGCCATATCCACAGAACGGGAGGCAGGTCCTGCAGTGAATATAGAAATACTGATTATAAAGTGTGTCAGGGCATATTGATGCTTTAACCCAGATACATTAGGGTGATTGATGGATTATTTCTGTAATGTGAATAAGCCAATGAGTCATGGCGATATGTCTGACCGATTGTGCAGATGATGCCAGTGTTGCGGGACATCGCAGGTTCGGAGTCGATGTCCAGCAGACACATATGCTCGATGAAGGTGTCTGCCATGGCAGCATGCAGCTGCTGGGTGTTGACGAGGGAAGAACCCATATCCTTCGTTTTAGTCGACATGACTGGATCTGCAGGAAACGTCCTGCAGAGGGAAAGGATTGTTTATCCCCTCAGGAGTGCACCATTGATATTTGTGACAGGGTCACAAAGGGCATATCTTACTTGTGCACAGAGGCATGGTCCAAGTTAATATGTCAAATTGATGATTAAAGGTTACAGACAACCATTAAAATAAAAAAACAAAAAACAAAAACATATTAGAAAATATCACAAAAACAGAGAGAATAAAATGATGCACTTTAAAAAAGAAAAAAAATCTGAATAAGCAGCTGTAAATTCATAACACAGGTGTGGAATCTGTGTGGATTACTACTCCAAACCTCCAGCATTTGTATCCAATTCTTAGTTAAGTAAGTAAGGACCCTCTGACTTCAGTCTTTAGCAGGAGTTCAGATACAGCCTAGATTACTCCTCACATAGCCAAAAGGTGACTCAGACCAACATAGAACAATATAGAGTGATGTACCTCCTCTGCAGGAGGCTGGAAATTATTATTTACAACACTTGATCCACTAATACTTAGTTATTGTAGAGGGATGTAAAAATCTATGTGTGTGCGCTATCTGACACACACATAGACACACACACACACACACACACACACACACACACACACACGCACACACAGTGTGGAGGGCCTCCGTTCCTGTGTTTACCAAGAATAACACTGTCAGCTGAGAGTGATTGTGAGTTATAGTGGCACAACACCTTAACAACAAGATGTGATGTCAAAATGTTTAATTCAGTAACACATGTTTCTATCTTTAAATTATATTAATGCAATCTAAAAAGCATCAGCACGCTGAATAAATGGACCAACTTAGTGAAAAGTAGATGCTGCAATACAATTGTACATAGAAAAAGTGCCAGGTGACATATTGTAGTGTATTTATCTAGTAATGAGAAATAACATGCATTAAGTCACTTATTTCCACTCCCTGGGCCTAATTACGCTATCTGACGAGTTATTTTAATAAACTTGAGTCTTCTGGCTGTTACTCACCTAGTGGGTGAACTTTGCAGAGACCAAAGCGCCAGTGGATCTACTGGAGCGACAGCTTTTATTCTCCTCACTAACCGGGACTACTTTCCTGTGGGAGCGCCACCCGCTGCGCAGGAAATAGGGCGCGACAATTAAGGCAATGGTCACCGCTGGAAGAGGTCCACAGCCTCTCTTTTTCTCTCGGGAGTTACTTTACAAAATTATGAAATTTTATCTTCCCATATAAAAAACGTTTTTATAAAGCTCAGAAAAACTTTGTGGGATCATTTAAACCCTCCTACCTGACCAATCACAGAGCTGTGCGTTGATGCATGGGCCTATGATCAGATTGGACCTTATACTTCTTGCAACTCATTTGAGACTAGTTTTTTCTCGTCCAGCAACTCTGGCAATAAAACTTTTTTTTTAATTCTTTATTATTTCTTTTACATTTGTCTTTGCATGCATCAGCACCATCATTGTTTTTTTTTATGCACTACGGGTTTATGCATCATTCATCATTCTCTCCTTCAGTTAAGTATGCTGTGTCCCTTTTGTTGAATCTATCATTTCAAATGTGACAAATTTCCCCATTTCTTTATGCACTCAGGTTTTAATGAGCTCTGTAGGAGTATCCTCCTCCCTGCAGCACCATATGAGAGACTGAACCATTAACTTGAAACCTTCATGTACTGCAATAAACTGTGAGCATAGCAAAGGTGATACTGTACTGCAAATTACATGCATGACGACTACGACACCAGATTGTAGCAGAGGCCTGAAGTTCACATTTGCACATAAACCTACAGGTATTTATATTTTATTTTTGCTATACATGCAATAAACGCACGCCTACAGCTGTATAAACTCCATACAAGCTCATAGATATATGTGAAAACAATGCACAAATACATGCACAGAATTCAGTAACTTATGATGTCACTTCAACAGAAATAGAGTACAGTGGATGAACTGTAGATGTGAAACCCCACTATCTCCAGTTGTCATACTGTCAAGTAAAAGGATGCTATGTATATATAGTGGAGCAATGCCAGTCTCCATATGGAATGAGAGAACATTCTGTACTCCGTTATAAAACTAGATCCACCTGGTGCTATTTTCAACATGTATATGCAGTCTCCTTGATGACACCCAATCCACTTAACATGTGTGGCTTCAGCCTTGCCCAATAATGCTACCATTTTTAAATACTAATGGGGAGGCCTGTATATTCACACGTTCTGTGTGCATTAGTCGCAGATGCAGTCTATCTTCTTCTGTATTTAGCGACCATTAAACTACCAAAGGGATGAAAATCCATCAAACTATGTGCTATACTGAGTAAATCAAGCTGAATTTTGAAGTTTTAAGGCACCATTGAAATAATCAGTTGTTAAAAGAAACTAAGTGAAATTTTAAAAAGAGGAAAATAAGAATAATGTAATTACCAGTTGATAGTTTTCGAAGCTTTTTCACATAAATAAACTTTACTATTGCTGTATTGGATACTTCCTAGATTATCCATGAGTATCTAAATGGGATTATCTTTACAGGGGAAAAATTAGAGTCAAAACTGCCCCCCTGTGTCTGAAAGGATAAATTTACAAGCTAGAGGGTCTTACAACCTCGTAAAGCTGCAGCACTCTGGTTTAAAGATGGGTTGAAGAGATCAATGACAGCCAAATATAGATCAGCATTAATTTGTGATTACTTTTCTTGTTCAGTTTTTTGGTTTGTTTTTTTAAATTGGAGGGTTTGTTGGTCACCAGAAATTGAAATGGCAGCCAATTGGTTTGCAAATGCCTGTAAAAGAAATCCCACAGGTTCCTGCAAAGGCACAATAAGTGGTGCTGTGCTGTTTGCATTGGTAGGAATCGATAGTTTTTGAATCGGTCTGATAATTATTTCAAACAGTGGAATTTGTTACATATTTATGTGAATTCTATAAGTGGTTATTTGAAAACCCTGGTATGGTCCACTAACACGCCGAGCTATAATTACCCCCAGTCTGCTCAAAAGGCTCTCTGACTATGCGCAAGACTGCAGCATGCCGATGCTTCTGCACAAGGAGAATATTCAGCTCCAAAATGTTCTGACAAGACACACATACGACTGAACAGGTGTCCAGCCATTCATCTTTTGTACCACTTTATCCAGCTTATGGCTGCAAGTCGCTGGAGACCACCACAGCTGGATGAAGGCAGGGTTCACTCTAAACAGTTCACAGTCCATCACAGGGCAGCCACACACATCACAACTCACTTTCACATCTACGGGCAGTTTAAGTCATCTATTAGCCTCAATAGCATTAGACTGTGGGTGGAAACCAGAGGGAGAATATGGCCCTCAAGCCAGACCTACAGTCCAACCTGGGACATTCTTGCTATGGAGGGTGAGGACTAAACACGACAACAATATGCTGCCAGTAAATATGTTTTGGAGGTAAAAAAGAAAGAAAGAAAGGGAGACCTGTCATTAAGCCCGACAAGAACAAAAATGCCTCTGTTCGTTTTTTTTAATCTGTTTTTACAGAAAAGGGCCATTGTTAAAACAGTTCCATTGTTAATCTACAGAATAGTTTTGTATGATGTACGTCCGTATTGCTATGTATAGAAGATTTATAATAATATTAGATGGGCGCCTCAATAAACAGCATACAACTATTCAGTTTATAGAAAACCTTAATACTGTTACAAAATAACAGATAACCTCTCTCTCTCCATCTCTCCATCTCTCTCTCTCTCTCTCTCTTTCTCTCTCTCTCTCTCTCTCTCTCTCTCTCTCTCTCTCTCTCTGAATATTTCAGCTGCAGCTCTCTCTTGTGGCCAACCAGTTGAATTGTCTCCAGCGACTTTCTTTTTCTTTTGCATCAAACTCTTCTGGATTGAATATGAACCTAATAAACAGCTTCAGTGTGCTGAAAATACTGAATAGATATAAAATTCTCCATCCATCATCATCCATTCCATAACAATATTTCCAGGTGGACCAATCAGAAAATGTAATTACTTTTTTTTTTTTTTTTTTAATCTGAATGTCTTCTTTGTTATTTTTGGACTTTTCAAGGTCATCCTGTTGGTGGGATTAAATGTTTGGCACCCGTGGTAGACACTTTTTTTTAGACGCACAGGCTTAAAAGTGGCACCACATTGTGTCTATCCCTACAAACATCCGCTCGTGTCTAAGTGGATTACCCCGAGAAAAGCTTTTGTTGGGAAAAGACCTGCACAGATGTATGAGGTCCAAGAAGTGTCTAATCTGGCCAGACTGCAGAGCAGCAGGCGGCTGCTAACAAGGGTAACAGACGATTAAGGTCAAGCTACAACACAGCAGAGAAACAGGAGGACTAATAAATGGCAAACATCAACCATCTCCCCATCCTTCATATTTGACACCAGAGATCTTTTCTTTTTTTGACTCTTGAAATTAATTCATGAGTCGAGTTTTTCCAGCACACTGTAATGCGATGCTGGGTTAGAGTATTTATTTGATCTTTCCTCTTTTACTGATGATCATAATATCAATATTGTAATAGAGATACTGTGAGTGCAAAACAAACAAAAACAAAAAAATGATTATGACGATAATGACGGTAATGCAGTAAAAGCTGTGGGTCTCCTCCTGTGACTGATTTCTGTATGAGTGGGTTCAGCTGCTCCTATTCTCAGTGTCAACAGCCAGTCACATGACCTCCAAGTCCGGCTGTCCATGTGGGACTTTGTTCAGTTCATAACAGAAGGACAGGGGAGAACCACACCCAGACAACAAGCTGTCAGACAAGGATTTACGGCCGTTCCTTTTTTTAGTTTTGTTGGTCACGTGGAGGAATATAGTTGTCATTATAGCTTTGTGGTCAGTATACAAATATGTGGAAATGTTAAAGTTCCTCCTGAATCAAAGGTAAGAGTTCAATACTTTCTCTACGCTCTGCTCTGTCGAGGAAACATTTGCATCATCTTTTCCATTTCATTTATATGACAGCATCACACAGAAGCCAGAGTGAATAACCTTGATAAGACAGGAATTGTTGTTTGAATTAGGATTAAACTGAGTGAAATCCCTTTACCTGTATGTTGCAGATATGGTGAAACTGGTGAAGTCATGTGTGCTTTTCCAGCACAGTGCTGAATTGTTTCAGTCAGAGTGAATATATAGTGGATTGTTGCTACAGAAAAGAAAAACCAGTGAATACATGGTGAGTACACACACACACACACACACACACACACACACACACACACACACACACAGTGTCCCCATGTGTTTATATGGGAGATGATAGATTTTTGTCATCTACTCTTGGCCACGTTGCAGGTCAAAAAGTCAGAACATTTAATCAAGAGCAAATGATTTTCAAATACTATAATGTAGAGTGTGAGAGATTTCAATTATTTCAGTGTGTGCAGTAGATGCAGAATTGTGTCCATAAATGTGTCGACATCACTGGCAGCCTTGCCAGCATGGTTGACTGACTTTTGTTTGGGTGAACAGACGGATCAAATTACCAGCGTAAATAAGAGTCTCCCATGATTGACAGCGTTTTTCCATTAACCTGACAGGACTGTGAGTGGCAGCAGTGGGCACCGAGCTGCACTGATGAGGACAGTGACACCGAAGAATCGCCGTGTGGAATCCAAGTAAAAATTCTTTAAATTCTTTACATATACAAACATCAAAGTCAACAGATGACGTGTTTGATATTTAGTTACATGCTGAAAGCAAATAAACATAGAATTATTTATATTCTTGAGGTTTGAGCAAAATTGTCCCTGACAGTTTTGTTTATGAAACGGTCTTTCAAACTATTTGTAGTGGAGCTGAATGAGCGGCTTCGAACTTTAGCCTCCCTGCAGAGCTGAGCTGTTTGCGGCCATGGAGTAAGTGTATTAATGGTTGTCTTGGCAGGAGAGCTGTGTCACTGACCTGAATCACCACCCCCAGCTGGATACAGACATCCAGGCTGTCAGGACTCTATACTCAGACTCCGCCGTGTCTGTCAGGTGAACGTCTGAACATCTCGTCTTCTTCTGTCTAGAGAGTCCAGCTGTTTTTCCTGAATTGTAAAATGTGCCTTCCTTTTCTCCCGTTAGAGAGTACGGCTCCATCGATGATGTGGATGTTGACTTAAATGTTAATGTCAACTCTTTGGATGTAAGTTAATGTCACAGTTTGTTATACACAACTAATTCACATACTGATTGAAAAAGGAGCATTTTAAATATTTAATAGTACATAGTGTTTAGTTCAATGACTTATATTATCAAAAAAAAGCGATCATCAAGTTTGATCCTTCATTGAACTGCTGCTAGTAAGTGATGATGATTTCTTCAAAACCAATATAAGTTAATGACAATTAGACTAACACAACATCTCTGAATATTACACATCAGTCACACTCTACTATGCTTAAATAGTATTTTATATGGACGAGATAGACTGATTTTAAAAGCATCACGAAAACATCTAGTGACGACCTGACCCACTGACAATTCTCTCACAAAATATTATATTTATTTATAAGTGACATCTATTTGGTTTTTATTGTACTGACTGAAAAAAAAGGAATGCGTTGAAATAAATAAATAAATAAATAAATAAATAAATAAATAAATGAATGAACGTTTAGGAAAGGTCAATGCAAAATGTCCATTTTAGCATTAGTTTTTCACCTCAACTCTAAATTTGATCTGTGTCTGATGTTACTCCAGAGATTTCAGAGGTAACCACTTTATCTCTTTGATTCTAGCGTCTCATCATATTTTCTTACAGTGTCTTGTATCCTTTAGAAGAAAGTCTCAGTTTTATTTCTCTGAATATACTTCCACATATGCCGGGAGGATTATTCCAGGGTTTTGGTGCCTTAACGTGCAGAGCTGGCATGTTCTTCCTTTGCATGGGTGGAGTTTTCTCTGGTTGCTGCAGTTTCCTCCTGCAGTCCAAACACAGGCATTAATTGGTAATTGGTTGACTCAGAAACTGCACATAGGTGAGAATGTGAATGTTTAGTTGTATTTGCCCTGTATGGTGATGACCAGTTGAGGGTGTTCTCTAGATTAGAAGATGTTTCCAATGTATGCACACAAACCCTTTTCATGCAGGTGCACAGAAGTTAGTTGCGATTTTAAAACATTAACAACTAATCAAAGACTTTATTAATGTTTCCAGTCTATATGAAATGGACAAAAGTCTTTCTGCTATATATGGCCAGCTGTATCTTGTGTTGGGGCAAGTTGTCCTCCAATTCTATTATTGGCAGTTCAATCCTCAGTCATTAAAGCATCGTGGGTAAGAGCGTAAACCCATGTTTCAAGTTTCTCCCAATGGTTTGAAAGTGCCTTACATGGCATCACATGACAGTTGTTCTTGTGAACTCCATTTATTGTGACATAAACACAAGTCCGAATTATCGAGCTACAGTGTCTTTAACAAGTGCATCTAAAAGTCTTTCTTCAACTGAACTAAAACATTGTTTGGTTTTCTACAGGGCGACGCAGCCAAATCCTGGAGGATTAATCAGTCCGAGCCCGTCGTTATTCGTCTGCACTTTTCTACAGCTCAGTATCTGGACGGTCCCGGTGAGCATCACCAGAACTTGAAAGAGTTTCATGTGGACAGAGGACATTTGATTTAGTGGTGCTTTTCTCACCGCAGCCCCTTCAGTCGAGGTCTTCCAGCCGTCTAATCCTGACCATTTCTGTGTGGGCAAACAACTGAAAAAGTAACACTTCATGCTTAATAATAATCATATTGCTCACTGTATGATCTGATCTGCTTCATCCACGTTCTTTGTGTAATTTATGACCAGCTGCTCGTCTCTGTTGCAGCATTCTCACCGCCTTCATATCTCAAGAATGGAAACGTCTGACAAATGACAATGTGGTAGTGAGACAGAAGAGGCGGCACAGCTGGTTCAGGCCGAGTGGAACCATCAAAAAGTTCCGTGCAAGATTTAGCATCTGGCTACCGCTGTCTAAGTAAGAGGCAGTTTTGATAACACAGATGTTTTTGCTGATGACTGGATCCACTCTCAAATGCCTTCAATCGCACCTTCTTGACTGAGCAGGACAAATCAACTCCGGGAACCAGCTGTCAGGGGGAGGCTCGTCCTACCAGCAATGAAAATGAACCGATTTGCAAATCATACAACTTCGTACAACATCAAGAACCCAGCTGGAGAACTGTTCACCTACACACCCAGTGGAAAGGTTAGGATTCCCTCTCAGTTACATTGTTAATAATCTCTAAAATATACTTCTCTGTGTCACAAAACATATTTAGGATGCGATTGAATCTGCAGGTTTTCTTTAATAACCAGGTTTTGTCTTTGTGTCTTCAGAGGGTGATGGTTTCAGCAGTCAAGACATCAGCACAGCTCAGCACCAAACAGCTGCTAGAGCTGCTCTTCACCTCGCAGGCCATCGTCAACTGTAAGACACCACCATCTCTGCAGCATGGTTTCTTAGTCCAGGTAAAGCTTTTGTCCAAATTCAAATTAGAAAAATCAATTATATAAAGATACGTAAAGTTATACATTTGGCATGGATTATAGTTTTGCTGTTTAAACAAATCATGTAGAGTATGTTATATTTTCTCTTTCTTTTCACAGTTACAATCAAATTTCTTTAATTCCTTGTGATATAGTTTGTTTTTTCTAAAGAATAAGAGCAACTGAGTATAGAAATACAGTATAACTTCCTTTTCTTAATCTGTAGACAGCCTGTAAAACATTTACTGGCCACTAATGTTTGCTTCAATGTTAAATTACCACACTATATGAAGGTAAAAATCTTGAATTGTGTAAAATGTAGTGTAGAAGGTGGATAACAAACTAGAAACAAATCAAAAATCGTGAGATTGTTAAATGAGTTGAGTTTATACTTTGGCATATATAAAGCTGAAAGCAAATGTAAAAGTTTGTTTTTCTGTGTGTAAACAGGTGATGAGGTACGCCGAGCAGAGAATCTCAACCCTGAACGAATACTGTGTCATCTGTGATGAGCGGCATGTGTTTCAGAATGGCCCAATGCTGAAGGTACAAGCTCTAACGACACAATCAGATGGCGACTGTTCCACAGATCACAATGAGAACGTGTTCCACTGTGAATACATAATCAATATTCTTCTTTCTGATTATAGCCTGCAGTTTGCACCAGGGAGCTGTGTGTGTTTTCCTTCTATAAGTTTGGAGTTATGTCAGGAGCAACAGAAGAAGTGGCCACTGGTGCAGAGGTTGGTAACGGCTCTGAATACAGCATAGTAAGAGTGATCGATGTGTGAGGAGCTCAACATTACAAAAGCTATTTTCTGCTTTTTCAGGTGATTGATTTGTTGGTCGCCATGTGCAGAGCTGCTCTTCAGTCTTCACGAAAGAGCATCATATTTGAACCATATCCATCTGTTGTTGACCCATGCGACCCTAGAAATCTGGCTTTTAGTCCTAAGGTATCAGCTGAGACACGGTTATTTGTGCAGTGAGGAAAGCAGAAGGGAGGGGGGGGGGGGGTCTACTATTGGGCTGGGGTTATAAAAGTGAAAGGACATCAGATCTAACAGCAATACATAATGTATGAAACTAATAAGATAATTCAAAAACAAAACAAAACACAAAGCTTTGCAACTTAATGTTTAAATAGAAATCAATGCATTGGTATGATGTAAACAAAATAAGCCATTCATGACAACATTCATGTTATAATTGACCAAACTACGAATTAAGTATTTGGTGTTCAAACAACATTTGACATTAAGCAAATACTACAGTGCCTGAGAGTGAGTTTAGAGTTAATTAATTGAGTTTTATTCATGATGAATGAGAAGGGCACTCCCAAAAGTTTTACGAAACAGAAAATAACTGTAACTTACAGGATATTGCATAGTGGACATAAACTGTGCCAACAATGTCAGTAACACACATAACATGTTAAAACTGCTTTAACTAGCCTCTTGTTGATCACATGCTACCTCAGGTATTCTGGGAAACATCTCACACTATCCAACACACTACAACGGGGGTGTCAAACATAAGGCCTGTGGGCCAAAACTGACCCGCAAGAGGCTCCAATCTGGCCCAGGAAACGACCAAGCAAATATAAAAAATTCCAAAAAAAAGACATTGCTTTTTTTTTTTAACAGTTTGTCAAGGTGAACTTGTAAAAACATGCATGCAAGAGGCTTTAAAATACAACCGCTACAGAAGACGTTTTCTGGACATTTCACAGAATTTTTTGCCCCAGAACTTATCAGTAAAATCATCTTACCAAAAGTCATTTTTGGTACTAATTGTATAACATTTTGCAGAAACATAAATTCTTTCAAAACTTCTACTCATCGCCACGACAAAGGAAAAACTTTAAAGATAAAGTTCAAAGATTATGCCTCCATTTTACCAGTCCAGCCTACCAAGGATGATATTGGGCTGTATGTGGCCCCTGATCTAAAATGAGTTTGACACTCCTGCACTTTAATATAGTTTGTACTCCTGCAGTCCAAATAATGAAACGAAACTGGGATATGTATATACTAGATATGTATTTCCCTATTCTTTCCTGTGAAATTGCACACTGGTTATTCCTGACCTGATTTTAAGTGGATCGTTTCCGCGATTCAAGCATATTCTGTTTTGTTTTGACAGAGAAAGAGTTATGAGAGGCTGCAAAAAGCTCTGGACAGTGTCTTGATAACCCGGAGGATAGGACAGGTCAGTGATCTTTGATTAAGTGCTACATTCCCAATTTTGAAAAACATACTCTGTTGCATTGATTAGACCGAATGCTGAAGTGGTACTTTCTCATAGCAGGGTTCGTACTCTAACATTAAGAAGGAGATGGACAAGATTGACCCTCTTGCTCACCCTTTACTGCAGTGGTAAGAGAAATAATGTTGTGTTGCTGCAAATCATTTGTTTTCATAATATAAATAACTATTGTCCTTCGATTCCAGTAGATATAGATTCATATCCAGGTGTGTGTTTGTATGTTTGACAACAGGATTTTAGCCAGCAACAGATCTCACATTGCCAAGCTTCCACTCAACAGGGTATGCTAGAAAAGTAGCAGCAAGTTTTAAAATAGCTGTAGTTCTCCACTAGCAGACAAAACACTATAACTTTTACTGCATTTACCAATGTCATTTTTGTTATTCTAAATCCATTTATTTGATTTATTGGTGCACATTAGCAACTGAAGTTCATGCACACGCCTCATCAGTTCCTGTTGATCAGCAGCCCTCCATCCAAAGAGGCTCAGTTTCAAACTGCCAGGAAGCTCCACGGCAGCACGTTCGCTTTCCAGTAAGTAAAGTCAACGCTGTGCACTGTTCTGGGAAACTGTCATATCACTTATAAACATTGTCAGGACACAAGGGGGGAGGATCTTATCGCAGATACAGACAAAGAAACTAATTGCAATCTTTACTGAGATGGATATTAATCAGAAACTGTTACAAAATAACTGCAACATGAAATATAAACAGACGACATGAGATTTACATACTTTTATCTTATATTCCTCTTTATCACGTTCAGGGTCGGGGGTTGTAGGAGCCAATCCCAGCTGAATATAAGTGAAGGCAGAGTACACAAAGTGGCAAAGTGGAAATCAGACATGAACCCACTGGCATGATTATAAAGCTGACTGCCAGGACAAACTGGGATCTTTCAAATACAAGAGAGTATATAGAGTGTGATAAGCCAATGACGGGAAACATGATCGACTGACGGATGAGAACAATAACACAGATCCACATATTTGTTAAAACCTTCAGCACTAACAGTACACAACAGCTTTTTCTAAGCTTACACCATTTTTCTCTCCTTTCAGCGGTTCTCACATTGAAAACTGGCACTCGATTTTGAGGAATGGGCTCGTTAATGCTTCCTACACCAAGTTACAGGTAAAATATGAATATGAATATGTTTTACTCCTTTGAACATTAACCAAAATGTTACATTTAGAAGATTTGAACACATTTAGACAGCTGAAACTGTGGTACATTTGGTAGAGTTGCAGTTTGAAGTACTGCAACTCAACAATAAAGTTCTATTAGTTCTATCCATTAAAAACTTAAGTAATTGAAAACAAAAACTCTTACTCTAAAAAATAGGTTGAAGACCACTATGGAAAGCAGGATAGAAAGATACTCTGATAATATGTGTGGTTCTGGTGCCCCCTTTTGCATATTTGGTTGTCTTGAACATGCCAGGGATTACAGTATAAGTTCTCATAACTTGAAGTCAAAGGGAGCAGCCAAATGGAAACTTATTCATTTAAAAAAGCAACAATAGTGATTGCAAATATCCCTCAAATTTAACAAAACATTCACGTCTAATATTAACTCTGTCTTCTGTTTTAGCTTCATGGGACAGCATATGGGAAAGGGATCTATTTGAGCCCCATGTCAAGCATATCCTTTGGGTACTCAGGTAAGATCACATACTTTGGACTTGATCATTGTCATAAAATGCTTATTGTAGTGTTTTAAGAAAAAAAAAATGTATGTCCCCCCCCCCCCCCCACTTTGATCAGAGATGGGTAAAGGTCAACACCAAATACCAACCAGAAGCGAACTCATTCAGAAATACAACCGAATTAACAGAATCAAAGAGGTCAGTTCATCTTATATCGACGTTTATAGTTTATCTAGTATATATAAGTTTTGCCTCCTGTATGAAGACCACAATCCCTTTTGTCTTTTAATGACTTTTTCTTGTTGTTGTTCTCTTCGTGTTTTAGGAGGAGCTTGAGGAAACCAGGTTCTTGCAAAGTAGCAACCTGAACTGTATTGCACTGTGTGAAGGTAAATATGAGATGGCAATGATTTACAAAATACTACGCTTTAGACATTTGAGGTGTGACATTGTTTTAATAACGTTGTCTGTATCATGGAGAGCATGCTGGCCCTGTGCATCACAATGTGGTTCACCAGTTATTTATATTATATAAATGTTATGTGTTATATGTCAACAGTGATAACGTCAAAAGAGCTTCAGAAACATGGAAACATTTGGGTTTGTCCAACATCGGATCATGTGTGCACACGTTTCCTGTTTGTGTAAGTAAAACAGAAAGAAGCAGAAAAGGCTCTGTTGGACTGAAAAGTTTCCAGATTATAGTTTGGTTGTCTGCTCTGCTTTTTGCCTTCCACAGGTATGAAAATGGTCAGGTGGGAGACGTCCACATCGACACTCAGGAAGCCCGAATCCAGAGAGAAATTTTACAAGTAATTGCTTCGAAGCCATGCTGAGCACACACACACACACACACACACACACACACACACACACCGCAAGAGAGAGGGCGAGAGAGAGAGAGAGAGAGAGAGAGAGAGAAAGAGAGAGAGATTGTTTATTGAAGATGTGACTTTGAGCTGACTAACTTTGAACTGAGCAGCATTTGTTTGATTGTGGAGAAGAAGTAACCACTGCAAAGCTGAATACTACTTTTTTTCTATGACTAGTGACAGTGTTAACTAACAAAATTGTTTCTTGTGTCATTTTGTGCCTTTTTGCTTTTGAAATTTACTATCACCTTAAATTGTTTTTGGAAATCACCATACATTTCAAAATGTATGTTTGGTGAATGTTTCAAAATTTTGAGGTTTTTTTATCAATAAATTTATACAATCTGTACAGTTCTCTCATGTTATATTATTTTTTTTAACCAGGTTTCCTCTCGTCTCTGTTCTAAAAGCCATGAAATGCATGCATCTCACCACAAGGTGGGGATGTAACTAAAACATGCAATATTCTCCAAACGTCTATTCTTAATAACACAGTTATGTTTCGAGTATCTGAACTATGAACTACAATATGAGCCTGCTGCTTTCAAGGGCATTAAACACGCATGCCACAAGTGTAGCACACAAGAACAATCAGGTGAGGTCATTCTAAAGATAAAAGACGACTAATAAAAAAAGAAGATTGGGTGTTTTTATATTCCTGAGCTTAAGGGAACTACAAAAATAATACGAAATTAATGATTAGGTTTGTGAACATTGCCAATAATAGTGATTAGATTGACAGTCATGAATAGTCCTCATAACACCTAAGTGTATTCTGGAGTACACCAGCAGCTACAGATTTGTGCTCATTGTTTAAGTCCGTGAATAACGTGGGGTGCTCACCATCCTGTGAGGCAGAATGCTCCATTATAACAGTATACTGGTTCCATATGAGCCCTGCAGCTGCTTCCTTTGGATTTTCTTCTCTCAAGAAAGCAAATATATCAAACATTTCTTTGCAATTTGAAAACACATTGACATGCTTCTTACAAGTTCCTTATTTTCTGGTTTTACGTGTTTATCAGTGTCTTATAGCTCTGAGTTATTTGTGTACATTCTTTGAAAAAGAGGCAGAACTCAGACTACACATTTTCTGGGTCAACTCAGCAGGCAACGGACTAAAGGGAAGAGAACAGTGAAGTTGCTGTAATAGCCCAAAGGAGGACATTTGTCTCCAACCATATGGCTCTCTCATGATAGTGCAGGAGAAACCACACTTGACTGTACATTGCAGTTGTCCTTGCTAATATTTCTTTCAATCTTTATGTAACTTAGACTGAATTTGATGCAAATCTGAAAAACTGCCAATGAAAAATGTCATCAAAATGGGACAATCAAGTCTAACTCAGATGTAACAAAGAATTGTTTCAACTGCATGCCTTGTTAAATCCCATTAACTCGTGTGTATTCATCCATAAAATGCAAGCAACGAGACATACAAATAACATCTCTGAGCCCTTAAGCCTTTTACAAAAAAAAACTACTAGAATGTGACAGACATTAAATGAGGCAAAATGTTGCATGTGCCTTTAAGAGCGCTATGTCCCACTGTACATGACTTTCTCAGAGCCTCATATGTGTTTGTTGGCATCAGCTGTCCACAGTGCTGAATAGAGCAAGGACATCATTTCCTTCACATCAATGGGATTAGGGGAAGAAATGCCCTCTTCGTTCTGCTGGACGTCATCTCGGAGCTTTGAAGACAAAATGGGAATGCAGCATGGATAGAAGACAAAGAGGACGTCAACATAAGTGGCAAGTTTGTATTGCACAGCTTATCAGTTTTCACTTTCTGAAACAACAAGAATATTCCTCAGACCTCAGGGGGATGTGCAAAAAAACGGAAGCTGCAGGCTCAGACGCAGCATCCTGCAGTGTTATTTTGTTGCTTTCAAAGCCATAAGTTAACTCCGGGGTTACATGGAACCTTCAAATGCTGCACACAGCACCACAGTGCAACAGTCCACATCATTCAGTCCTTCTGTCCTCGTCACATCTTCATCTTCAAAACTTGGTCAGAGGAACTTCAGGAGAATCAGCCGCATTGAGGACAGCCGTCCCTATCCGATCCCGGGCCTTGCCGCAGACATCCTGCACATGCGGGTGAAAGAAGGAAGCAAGATCCGCAATTTACTGAGGTTTGCATCAGCTCGCATGCAAGGGGAGGAAGGAGACAGCAGTGGGACATCAGTAAGACAGGTGGTCTTTACCGGGTCAGGCAGGGGAGTCACCAAGACCATCACCTGTGTGGAGATCCTGAAACGTAAAGTGGCAGGTCTACATCAAGTCTCCAAACTCTATTACAAGACAGTAAACGAGGTCTGGGAGGGCCCACAACAGGGGACACCAGGTATGACCATGGAGAGGACAATTCCTGCCATCTGCATCCTGCTCTCTAAAGACCCTCTCGATCCCCAGGAGCCTGGATACCAATCGCCACAAATCCTCAGTGTTTCTGCAGAGGACACTGAGGGATGCACAGGTCTGTTCAGGAGTGCCCACAGCCCCACCCCTCAGGACACAACCAAGAGACTCCGTCTGGATGGCTAAAGTGCAACATCATTTCATCATCTGAAATCTCAGAAAAGGGAATATTAATAGTTCGTAATAGTTTTTAAAAATAAGAATATACCAATGCATTTTAATTTTCATATCATGTTTACGTGAGCAATTTTGTTACTAAAGTGAAGATCTGTCTCCGCCTCTAGTGATGAAATGAAAAGTAGTCCACAAATAACTCAACACTGTGTCTGCTTTGAGCTGCCCTGGAAGTGAAAACATGAGGATATTTTGTAGCTTTAACTTCCAATTGCATGTGATAGTTTTGTAATTTTGCATACTTTGTCATCAACAGTAAGGCATGTTTATAAACTATTATCTGCAGCACTAGAAACAGTCACATATTGGCAGTGCTGCAGGTATGTATTTCTAATTATTTGTAATTATTCTGAAACAAAACATCCATAAATTACACAAAGTAGGTCAGTGCCATATTAGCACTCACTCACAGGATCATGCATTTGTTGTTTGTATTTTGTTGTATGTATATAATCACCAATGAATATATTTGTAATCTTCATTCTGTCCTCTACTTCTGCATGCATGTGCTTAACGATGAATAATGATATTCAATGACATATTTTTGGTTTCACTGACCTAAATTGAGGATTTTATGTCATTTCAATACTGTGTTTCTGTACATAAAATGTGAAAGTCAAACAGAATCAAGCAGTAGTAGTTCACTTTGATCCATTTTAGTAGAAAGAAAAAAATACCGCCTTTCATCCTGAGAGTATGTTGCTCACAAAAAGCCTTCAGAAACTAGTTCTTTTCTTTTGAGTGAGAATGCTGTTTTCCAACCTAACTTACAATACTGATATAGTTTTAAGATGTTCTATTTTAATATTCATGAAAGCAACAGAGGGACAAAGGATAAACTATAATCACCTCTTTTTTTTTTGGTGGGGGGGTTGTTTTTAGTTTTGTGGTTTGACATTTCACTCACTGTTCACACATCACATTTACATCATAGTTATTCACTGGTGACACGGCATAGTTGAAGGTAATTCTTTTTAACTGTTACATTCAACATCAACAGTTTATAGCCATCCATTGTGTCTATTGTGGTGTTTGTCCCAGCTGAGGAACCAGGACATGTTTGAACACTTGACGATAAGTGTGTGTCTGGTTCACATCAGTGACAAAAAAAAACAACCTACTGAATGGGTCGACCAAGTATCATCCAAAGGAGAGATGCAAAACGTTCAATCCTGAGCACAGCAGAGGCATATATGAAGAAGAAAATACCAACAAAGACAAGAAAAACAAGAAGAAATGAAGTGATAAACTTTTTACAATGTAAAGAAAATATGCAAAAATCTATAACAACACAGGCAAAGGTAAAAAAAAAAAAAAAAGAGTCAAGGAAAGAAAACAGAATAGATGTTATATGGCCAACGTAGGCTGTACAGACATTCTTCACTTATGTTGCGGTAGAAACTTACGTAGAAACAGAAATGACAGTACAAAAGTTATAGGCACCGTGTGCATATTTTTCTATTATATTGTATTTTTATCTGCTTTTTTTAGTTCCTGCTATGTGTGCTTCTTTCTCTGTACTATCCTGCTGTACCACTGCAAATTTCTCCACATGCGAGATAAATAAAGGGATATCTTATATCTTATCTTAAAGCAGGGTAAATTTGAAGGACATAGCAGGTGGTTTCAGTCTTACAGCTGATAAACGGAAAACAAAGACCACCGTGGTCAAGTTTTTCTTTTTGTCCTGTCTGTCTTGTCGTCTCACTTCTTAGATGCATCTCTTTTGTTTGTTGTGTACTAACGCATATACACTACATTCTGTCTTTGTGTGTTTGTTCTATTCATTTAGTTTTTAAGTCCGAATAAACCACAGATTCCAGACTGAAATAAAAACTTAAATGAGCAACCTCAAAGAATATGTGACACATCAAAAGTCATAAATTGTTCATCATAAATATCTGCATATTTCTTCTTGTTCTGCTTCTATTTTTTTCTTTTTATTGTGTCAGGTATCTTGTTGTTCTGTGTCAACCTCTGATCTCCACCTCTCTCACTTAACCAATATCTTTTTTTTTTTTTTTACCAAAATTTTAGATATGACTTCTTTGTCAAAAATATTGTCCATTTCCCCATGATCTGATCTGATCTCCTCTTTGGTTTGTTTTGGACATTTCTGCACTTTACTGTCTCTCTGAGTTCTGATTACACATCTATTCAATTTTCTATACCATTGAATCCAAGTCAGATTTGCTGTGTGTTGGAGCAGCCTTCAACCCTGAACAGGATGAAAGTGGACAGATAATGGATGGATAGAAATTGACATCAAACGCATGTTTATGCAGTGCAGGTGGAAACCAGGGTATTAAAACAAAAAACACACACAGGGAGAACAGAGACGAACTAGAAAGCCATAACCCACTTGAACTGAGGATCTTCTTATTGAGACCAGGGTGATTACAATCACTACACCACTGCGAGGCCTTCATTGTAATTTTTCTTAAATATTTAAGTATAGATAGAGATGTCTCTATTCAACATGTGTACCTTGTCACTTCTCACTGTTCCCCACAAAGCTGCGCCCATGGCTCATACAATGAATGGTTTCTTATCCGTTTTCCTATCACAGGCAGCTCGTACAGAAAAAAAAAAGCATTACATGATAAAGTGTCATTTAAATTATAGAAGTCAGTCGGACTCAGTATCTGCAGGTTGGGCTTGCGCATGCGCAGCAGGCAGAGGCTTACGTGACGTGCTGCCTGCTACCCCCTTAGCATTAGCTCCGTCCTCCAGGCACACCGGGTTGTCGCGTCTGCAACATGTTCAGAGCCGCCGTCCGACTCTCGCTCTCCGGGGTCCGGAGTTTAACCCGCACGCAACCGGGCAGCCAAGGTAACGTCCCGTTCTGTCACCACACTGTGTTAAACACAAGAGTTATTGAAAGTCGAGGACAGGTTGTGGCGGAAATGAAAAGTGACAGCACATTGCTACCGCTAACTGCCGGTTTTAGATCAGCAGGGAGAACCCACTAACACAAACTAAACAAATATCAGTTTTAATGTCGAGTTGTGTAAAAAAAATCATTGAAATCAGCATTCACTCGCTGAACCAGAGCCGTGGGACTCCGTGGTTGTCCCAGTATCTGGCTTGTGTCCTTGTCGTGACCCGGTTGGAAGGTTTGGACTGCGGCCCTGTGATTTGCAGCTGATGCTCGTTGTTCACCGGCTGTCTGAGTTAAAATCCATCATGTCTGTTTACCAGCTGATCAAGTAATAATAATAATAATCACGAAATGCACATTTATTATCACATTGTCATGATTTTTTTTTTCTTTCCGTTGTTGCTACCTAAGCAAACTCCTGTCTCAAGGAGAAGGAAGTAGCAAAGGACATGTGCTCATTTATGACAAGTTAAATACATACAGCATGGACGTCTTATTAGTTGTGAGTATTTCACACGTTTGTAGATGACTCAAGTACCACAAGGCATTATCTCCGGAGTTGAGTCTACGTGTTTAACTGCAGGTGGGTCATATCAGGACGCTGGCAGTGATCCAGCTGCAGTAGATTTCACACCACTCCCTCAGTGTGTGTATTATTCACGACAACATCAAATGCCGTTTGGTGGCTTTAATGCTTTGGACTGACCAGTTACTTCAGAAAAACACTTTTGTAAAACTTGTTTACTAAACAAAACTACTGAGAAACACCTGATAGTAAGGATTCACCTTGATGACCGAGCCGTGTTGTTGAAAGGCCTGTAGGTCTGATGATCGGTGTGGCACTGCCATACATAGTCTTGCAATTGTGGCGGAGGAAGTTTCCCTCAAGGTAAGTGTACTCTTTGCAAGTTTTTATTGCAGTAAACTGAATGTCTATTTTTGTCATACAGCGCTCCTGGCCTCAAGGTGCTACTCTCATGGGAAGCAGGAGACCGATGAAGAGTTCGACGCTCGCTGGGTGACTTATTTCAGTAAACCAGACATTGATGCATGGGAGCTGAGAAAAGGTACGTTTATGCATGATGGCGAAGTTTCATCATTGACAAGCTGAGACGTAGCCCACAGGTTGTAGTCAGAGCTGTGGTCGTTTTGGCAAATGGTGAACAAATGCTTGTCTAATATAAAGGATTTGCTCTGATACCTGTCGTACGTAAATCAGTGGGTGTTCAACTTACTTTATTGTTGCACTTAAGAGCCGACATAGAGACTGCCAAACATTCAAACAGCAGTGAAAATATTCAGTAAAGGGCTTCATGTTACCTTTTTGGGGGGGGATTTTATTCATTCAAATTTTGCTTAGGACACATTTCAAACACTAAAGTTAATTTGTCACTTACCACCTTCAGTTCCAGTCTGTTTCCATGGTATTTTCTATTCCTTTGCATTTGAGGGTTGTACAGATGTTTTCCTTGGTTTTTACTTTTTGTGAGAGCACAAGCGAAAATGTTCTGAAGTTGATAATGTTACTTGGTTGCTTTAGACATTTTAATGTAAGGTAATCCAATAAAAAAAATGGAGAATTAGTAGAAAACTGGCCAATCAATTGTATCAAAATGTCTGGTCATTGTTTTACTGTTACTGCACTTCAATCGGTGAAGCAACATATTTTTTGCAGTGTAAACTAGTCTAGTTTTAACAGTAGGCTGTCTATAAATTGAGGTTGCATTAAGCTTGTCAGGTCAATAAACTCATATAAAAGGAAATGATTGACATGGTCATTCGTGTCACGCCTTCTGAATGTGTCAAAAATGGTTCACACATGATTTAAAACAGATTTTCCTCCTGAAAACAGCTGGGAGCATGTTTACTGCACAGTCTAGTAAGTCATGCAGTTATTACGGTCTTTCTTCAGCCGTGGATTAATAGAGATTTGATGCATCGGTGAGTATTTTTTCCTGCAGGAAGAGGTCTGCGGGACCAACTCAAAATCTAGTTCACTTGATAATTGTAACAAAACAACAGGTTCATGGAGTACCTGCGATTTTTCTCAGCATTTTGGAGATGGGGAAGAGAAACGTTATTTCAACAAAAACAATGCCTTATGTGAGATAAAAACACTTTCAAGAGCATTACAAAGATGAGATGTGACTGATTGTACAGTTGTTGATTTCTTTGTTCTCTGATTGCATGTTTCAGGGATGAACACATTGATTGGGTACGATTTGGTGCCTGAGCCAAAGATCCTGGAAGCCGCTCTGAGAGCCTGCAGGAGATTAGACGACTTGGCCAGCGCCATCCGAATTTTGGAAGCTGTGAAGGTGAGCGAGGAAAAGCTCATCAGAGAATATTTCCTGCCAGCAAAACTTGTATGTGCTGATCCTAAGTTAATGATTGATGGAGTTTCTCATTCATCTCCTCAGGATAAAGCCGGCCCTCATAAAGATATCTACCCGTACCTCATCCAGGAGCTGCGGCCAACATTAGACGAGCTGGGCATCTCTACACCTGAAGAGCTCGGCATTGACAAAGTGTAGCTGCAGAGGTAATACATTTCTCACAATTGTTTTTTTTTTTTTTTTTTCCCAAACTCATACAATGGTAATCTAACAGAATGTTTTTGCTCTGGGTTTTGTTTCAGGTCTAACCGGTGGATACACCCAGGATATCCAACCCTTGTACTTAAATGTTTTCCCCACCTTTAATGCGTGTGATATTTAATTTGTCCTTTAAGTTCTTTTGCTTGTAAAATATTGATGAACATTATAAAGGAAAATGTTATCTTTTGAGTGTCACATGCATACTGGAATATTTTTGATAGTTTTCAGTTCTGAAGGCATTTCAAATTGCTTTAACAGTGTGCCAGAACATTACATGGTGCATGTTGTCAGGATGTGAATGGAGTCACATTTGACCACCAGGGAGCAGCGTTTTCACTTGAATGTAAAAATCATTCTACTGTATCAAATCTGCTTTTCACCTGTTTTGTTTGAGGAGACTTTATGTGCTGTTTAAAATAAACCTGTCCAAATGACAGCAGTGTACAGTCATTATAGAAAGGTTTTGGACTGCAATATTTGGAATTTGATATGAAAGACAATTCGAAGTTTTCACGCAGGAAGATACTTATCAAAACTAGTTTGTTACACCAGCAGTAACTGACCCTTTTTCTACTCCGCCACTCAACAGAAATAATATCCACGCTGAACAAAAGTACAAACTCTGCAGCTTTGTTTTTGCTCCCATTTTTCACGAGCTAAAATCAATGAAACTAGGTTTTTTTTCTATGTGCACAAAAGTCCTATTTCTCTGAAATACTGCATTCACACTTCTCCTTGGCTGTGGCCACGTTTACATGTACCTGGTTTTTTTTTTAGGAAAAACTGATATTTCCCCCTCTACAAAACAAAAATCTACTAGTACTACTAGTGTAGAAAGAAGCATGAAGCCAGGATAGCCAATCAGAATCCTGGAAAATGAAGAGTTACATCTTTAGTTAAATCTCAGCCAAGCCCCCCTTTAGGTGCAAACAGAGGGTGCTTCCGAATAGTCCCTCCTTTCTCAGGGTGCCCAGGGTGGAAAACCAGCCGGGTCCGCCACTGGGTCTGCGTAAATGTGGCCTGAGATAATCCATCCACCTCACAGGTGTGCCATATAAAGACGCTGTTTGGCTGCTTCAGCGGTGTCCGATTCATTCAGCCACTACTCAACTGTGGCCCATGATCTGTCACATTCACCCATTCACAATTCTAATCAGACACACACACACCTGCTCACACACCACTCGGAGCAATTTCAGAAACTTCTGCCAAAGGATGATTCAACTCATGCATAGGGTGACATTGGGGATCAAAGCATGAACCCTGTGATGACAAATCAACTCATTCACCCAGTGGAGCCACTGGTCAATCAAATCAGTGTGTGTAGAATTACATTTACAGTTTTAATAAACAGAAAACCTGCGCGTGGAATTGATTTTTTTTAAAGATAACGAGAGGAAAAAAAACACTTTAAATGGCTTTTTTATTAAGTAGACTGTTGAAAGTGCAATTGTATAGTTGTTTTTTTTTGTGTCATTTCATTCATGAAAGGTGATACAGACCTCCACAAGAGTTACGTTTCAAAAATAGAAAGGAAATTAACATTACTTGAGCAAATTTCCGTAAATTCTGAGGAAAAACGCACATAATCAACTGAGCTGGAAGAATTAATAAGTAATTTGAGGCATGGGTGCAGTAGTTTTTTCTATTTTCTGAAACTGGCTCAAAAAGGTCTGTGTGCGACAATCGGGATAATTTCATACCCTTCAACTAATCGCCATTAATATTGTGGTGTGTAGTGGCTTGCCACAGGGGATTGGTCAATATTGCAGCCCGAGAGTAAAATGTCAAAAACATTATCCTGCAAAGCTTTCGGATTTCATGAGTGCTTTATTTCACTGTTGGACTGTGAGAAGTGATCAGTTCCTCCTATTAGGTATATTTCACTGTGAAGCTCTCCCGCAATGACATCTGGGCTCAGGCAGAGCTCATTCTTAACTGATATTTTTGCTTGTATCCTGTAATCAATCAGCTCGTATCAACAGCATTTGCCCAGTGCTTTTTATAGATTGGTGGGAGGAACCATAAGCACCAATTCCCAAGCAAGCAGTGTTATCACAGCTAGTGTGCTTCTGCTCAGAATAGAAGCAAATCAGATGTTCACTGCGGTGCCCTTGTAATGTTTAAAGTTAGCTAATGAGCAGAAACCCAGTCGAGATAAACCCGTTTCTCTGCTTTGACGACTCTTTCAATCCACAATTGGCAAGCTGAGAGAAGTGTTTTGCTTCGGATTTTTAAAGCAAACCATTTGCGGGTTGTTTACATTAACATAATCTAATCTCGTCAGACCCGTACTTTAAGCATTGACAGATTCAAAATGAGCTGATAAATATTGGTTGCATTACATTAGAAGGGTCTCTGTTTTCAATTTCTTTTTTAACAATAGTGTAGAAAAGTGCCTGCAGAGCATCACATGTGCTATAGCTACTGGCAAAACACTGCAGGTTTAAGGACCACAAGGCAGTTTCCAAAGATGAACGAGTATTTACAACCAAGAACTGTGAAAAGCCTTTCCAGGATGTGAAAGAAAGAAATCCAATGATCTTTCTATTCTATCCAAGGAAACCTCAGGAGCATATTTAAGGTCAGAGATTGATGAATGAAAGAAGTGGATGTAGCAGTGATATCAACCATCTGTAGCCTAAAGTTGACCTTTTGTTGCCTGGAAGTGGCCGAGAGGTGGCAACAATAACATGGGTTAGCACTACCATTGGCCACATTTATAAATACTGTCAAAACACATATAATATATTATTACTTTTTTTTTCATCACAATAACAATCTGATCACTTCACTGACACAGCTTGAATAAAGTTTGAAAAAAGCTCAAACAGACTTATGAACTTTGTGTGTTTGTGTTCTAAAATAAAGAATATAAACTTTCCACAGGGATCATTCTATTCTATTCTATTCTATTCTATTCTATTATATTCTATGTTTCCAGAAACGCGGAAAATCCGGATGTTTTGGTCTAAAAGGTTGCCGACCTCGAATGAAATATTATTTGTTATTTCTTTCTCTGGGAGTAAAGAAGAGCAGATAGTGCGTCTTGGCTTTGGCACTGGCTGCGAGCAGAGAGCAGAGCAGGAAAGAAGCACTTTCCGATCTTTACGCACGGGGCGGGCCTTTCATTCATGCAAGTTGGGGGGTGTGGACCACTCAGTCAAAGACAATCAAGGATGTTTGAGTTTCCATGCGCGGTGACCAGGGAGGTAAGGCCACGGAGCATTATTACCCCTCCTCCAGCTCTGATCACCCCGGCCTCCACACTGCAGGGGCTTTTAAGTCACATTTGAGCCAAAGAGGAATCTTATTTTCTCTCTCTCTCTCTCTCTCTCCTCGCGAGCAGAAAACGGTCGTGCAATGTGATTTTTGCGCGCCGGAGAAAAGAAGGAACAACTCGATATAGGACCTGTTGGCGATGATGAATTACTCAAAGGCGCAGATGGTGAGTGTCGACGACTCGTGTTTGTTACAGTGACAAAGCAAAGGAGCGATTAATGTGTTCTGCTGCGGGCACATTTACACGCTCAACCGAGAAGTCTCCGTGTGCTTACGGACACGATCCCATGCGAATTCGTGGAGGATTTATTTTCCCTTTTCAGCAAAAAGTTAAGATTTCGTGTTTGAAACCGAACAATTCATTAGTCACCAGCTGTGGGTTGTTTTTTTTGTTTTTTCTTTCCACATTTGAGCAACTTTTCACGAAGTGAGACCACAGCACAGTTTAATGAGACATCTGTTAATTCCCACCAATGAAAAGGTTTATCGATACAAAGCTTTTATTCCCTGCTCTTTGGATTCCTTTTGTACCTGAATTTACAAACTTTCAAGGGTGTAACAAAAAGCCCTAACCTTGGCTTTAAAATGGTTGTCAAGTCAGGTAAAAAAAAAAACGACTATTCATGTATAAAACCTCCTGAAGAAAGAGACATTTACTGGTATAGATTAACCAGCGCCTCGTTTTCACGGTGATATTTGCGTCAGGGATAACACTGTGTGGGTTCTTGTGAAGTACGTTTCAGTTTGGATTCACAATTTGATCCCTGTGTCTCTTGTGAGTAATCTGTTACCTTATAACAGCAATCTGATCAAAGTTTGCTTTACTTTATAATAAATCTGTTTGTACTTGCTGAGTGCACACTCAATTTGTGAGCACCAGTTATTTGGTTTCGGATTTTCTTTTTGTGTTTGAATCATTCTAAGTTCTGATGAGGTTGTGTGTTTTTGTCCATAGTCGAACTTATCAGAGGAGGGAAGTTCAGCCAGATGTCCTCAGTCCAGTCCTGCTGGGCTGAAGCTGGAGGCGATGATGGAGCAGCTGCAGAGACAGCAAGAAGCCAAGCTGGAGATGAACCTGCAAGGGAAACACCTTCTTCAAGCCCAGCTCTTGTTTGCTCAACAGGCAGCTGCAGCTCGAGCCTCCGGCTCCAGGCCGGACCCTTCGCTATTCGGAAACGCAGACGGGAAACCGTATCAAACAATCAAACAAGCTTTAACTGACCGTGAGAGGGGAACAGATCCCGAGGAGGACTCGGGTGAGGAGGGTCGGGAGATGTTGGATCCTGAAGAGAACAATGAGGAGGATGAAGAGGAGAACGAGTCTGAGCCACAAGACAGAAAACCTGCTGGACTCCAGCAGGCTTCACGTCTCCCCCTCCTGCCTTCTACGTCTCCGTCGACTGCTGCCGAGCAAACGTCTCAATCTCCACCTGCTAACATTAAACAGGAGCTGGAGGAGAAGAACCTGATGTCTCCTGCAGGTCCACACGCCATCGTATCGTCCAATGGCTTTCCTGACTGGAGCTATGACGAGCAGTTCAAACAGGTCAGGCTTTTTTTTTTTAATTTCAGTATAAATTCATGTTCAAGTTTCAGAATAATTTCTGTGATCTTAAAACGTTTGGATAAAGTAGATGGATCAGATGCACTATTCCACGTTCACAATGGTGTTGTCATGCTTTTTGTTATGTGACACAGGAAATGACACACAAACAAAGAGTGACACATGAATTGGTCTTCCCTTTCCTGTTGACTTCTTAATGCCATGTCACGCCAGTGAATTTTTGGCCCGACTCCAGTTTTCTCACATGGAGAGAGGAAGGGCCTGCCTCTTTGGCAAGATGCCCAAACTTGATAGTGTTTAATTACTGGCCATACTCTGCCATAATTCACCTCCTGTCTTTCAGTTTAAAAAAAAAAAAAAAAAAAACCTCTCTCCCAGTGGCAGAGCTAATTGGTCTTGGCTGCAGTCCAATTCTAGTGTTCACACAAGCCAGTTTATACATGAGTGAGAGGAGCCAAGGATCAATAGGGGTGGGAAAAAAAATTGAGGGTTAAAACTGTTAGATTAGTTCAATTTGATTTTATGTAAACATGAAGATTGTGTTAAATTGGTGAAGCTGTAGTATTGAAGCAAGCCTTTGCTCATAATTATTCCCTCCCCCTTTTTATGGTGGCTGATCTGATTGGTTCCTGTGTGTGTGTATGTTTCCCTGAATAGGCCCCATGTCAATACAATACATTATGATTAATGAGGCCTGTGGTTGGAGGGACAACTGGGTTTGTGCCTCACAGCAGGCAAACAGCTACCCATAAAGTTTACTTACAGTAGTTTCCCTGGAGGAGAATGGCCTTCTATCATTCAATATGCCAAAAGAAAAAAGAAAAAAAAAACATTTCCATGTTGGGCAAAGTTTCTAAATAGGTTGATTTAAAAACTTAGATGCTCATTAAAATCCTGACGAGCTCACAACATCTCATTGCTGATCTTACCAGCGCTGGCTGGATAGCTTTGCATAATTCAGCCGTCGCTTAGCAACACTTAAATGGCAGCTAAATTCCACAGCAAGTAATCAATACATTATATGGCCTCTGCAGTGAGAACGTGTTTCCTTTTTTTTCTTCTTTTTCTTTTTCTTTTTTTCTTTTCTTTTTTGTTGGACCTGCTCAGCAAACCTTGAACAATGGACGACATTTATGTGTTTTAATTAAAACGCCGGACTGAGCTGTGAGAGACTTTTGTGGACATAACCGTGTGCGAGCCATTATTTCCCCCCTTTTAAAGCACTAGAAACCTTAACAACCTCAGTTTATTATCAAAAGGAATGTGTTAGGCATTTGTTTTGCTGGATTTGTGCTGTGGTTTGTGAAAGTCTTTGCATGTGTTCTGCCAGACGTTGCGCTCGCAATATAAGCTTCATCATTATGAATTGAAGTCGGAGCAGAAAACAGTGATAGGTTCCTGTTATGCGAGGAATATTATTGACTCTAGAAAAACACTGCAGCCTGTGCTCGATGGATAAACAATAACTTGCACTTTGTTCACATTTAAATGTTTGCCGGTGTTTGTCACCTTTCAAAAGATGTTTACATGCATATAAAACACTTCACTGATTTGAAATGGACTTTTGAATCCGAACAAAATGGCATCTTAAATGGTTCCTGAACCCCCCCCCAAAACAAACGTTCCTGTCCACTCACAGCATGTATGGCTTTTTCTTTTGTTCATTTCATTAATGAAATCTTCATAGAAAATCTTGGCGTTCTCTTCAAGTCTTGTCATGCTTGGACAGCCATTGTTCCCTCCTCATGTGCGGTCTCACTGTAAAAAAAAAAAAAAAAATTGCTGTGAGCAGGAATAAAGAGTCCCTGTTTGCCCAAGCTTACAGCACAGCGGGGGGCCAGATAAATGATCATGACTTGCTGGGCTGATTGAAGGCCTAATAATTTAATTTGGATTAAAAATTTGGTTTCCCCCCCTGTGGTTTCATTGAAATTTGGAAGAGGTTAATCTTTCACTTTTGCCCTGCTAGAGCAACTGTGTGAGCTGTAATGAAGCTCATTACAAGAAGTGGTTACTGATCACGTTTGAATATAAAAAGTCTGATTTGTTTCTGTGTGTATTTTTAGTTCTAAATGGAGACACTTTTACAGCATTGCACTGAAGCTATATGCACTGGCCAGATAATGTGCAGTTAGACCACATAAAACCCTGTAAATAATAGTAGTCTTTTTAGCAAAACAAAAGCAACCTTTTCCTGACCTAGATTCTGAATACTATCAGGATTCCCAGGCCTGAATGTGTGAAAGCTCTGTGAGCAATTAACTGAAAGTTCTTTGTTGATAGATCCACAGTAGGTCTCACTTGCTCATCAATAAGGGGGGGGAAGGGTTTTATTTCATTTTCATGGTGGGGATGTTTATCCATTTTCAGTAGGTTTTCTGCGGAAAGAATGAAAGGCCTTCACATATGCATTTAAAATGAAAAGATTCAATATGTCAGCAACTTTGTAACCACCGGAGCGAGTATTGTGTGTAATGTTGACACATTCGCTAACCAGTTTAACCAGTGAAAACTGAGAAATATGAGCCGTTTGTGTGGAGGAAGAGTCGGTCTTCACTAAAGAGCAGTTCTCAACAAAGAAGGGATTTTCTCCCAGCAGTAATGAAGAAAAATTACAATTAGAATCTCACTTTAGTGCAAAATGTAATTAACTGTGATTCAAAGTCTAAACATGCACCAATACGTGCGTCATTGTACAGCGAGGCGGAATTGAAATGAAACAATTATCAGCAAGACTGAGATCGGCCGTCAATACTAACACTAAAGGACTGAACTCAAAACAATGAATGAATCGATGAGAAGATTACAAAACCATCCACTTTTACACTTTCCTAATCAAATCTAGTTTTCATTCCAGCCAACACTGTCTGGGCTGTTGCAGTACGTTTGAAAACAAATGCAGCCATTTCTCATCTCTTCTATGCAGCTGTTGATGGTGTGTCAGCATTTGCACGCTGAATTGTGTTTTCAGTGTAAACACAAGGAGCGTCTAATAGTCTAATAGTGTGTGTGTGTGTGTGTGTGTGTGTGTGTGTGTGTGTGTGTGTGTGTGTGTGTGTGTGTGTGTGTGTGTGTGTGTGTGTGTGTGTGTGTGTGTGTGTGTGTGTGTGTGTGTGTGTGTGTGTGTGTGTGTGTGTGTGTGTGTCCCCCAAAAGGGCAAAATGTTGACGCTCTGAGGCTCGACTCTGACCATGTGGTCATGTGAAACATTTGGTGGGCAGGAATATAGGTTGAAAGTAGAAAAACTAAACAATTGAGCACACATAATAGTAAATAGACTAAAAGGGGAGGTAAACTATAAGCATTTTAACCAAGATGTGGAGAAAAAAACTGCTGTAAAATATGATGGTATATGTAATGTTAAAAAAAAAAAAAAAAAAAAGGATCTTGCGACTTTTTACGAGCCAGATCAACAGTTGTGTGAAAATGTAAAATAAATCAGGATTTGTTTTGTTGCTTTGGTAAAGAAACTATTCCCAGGACTGGTTCCCTCCAGTCAGATTTAATTTTCCTTCTTGAGTCATCATGTAACTCTCAGCGCTCCTTCGCGGAACAATAACCTCTCAGCAGGCTTTTCCACACAGTTGCACATACGATGCTCTCCACTAACATTTTTAACCCTAATCTGTCATGTTTGGGGGTGGTGACCGAGGAATAACATGTCATATTAAACTACCCAAAGGCCACGCTTCATTTCGTTAATTCTCTCTCTGACTGGCTCAGTTTAGGGAAATGCGCCTCTGCTAAACATACATACATATATTGTGTTGCAGTGCATCCAGGAAGTACAGTATGTCATGTGCTTTTCAGTTTTTCCCCTCATTTTTGATTAGTTTTCCTCTCAACCTTTTACACCCAATACCTCAGAATCGTGATGTGAATGCTGTTCTTTTGTTGTGTCCAAACTTTATGGTACCTGGTGTTTGTCATCTGTCTGTTGGCGCTGTGGTGCGCCTCCCTGGGTGAACCCACAGAGAGAAAACAACATCTGGGCCGAGGAGAGGGACGGCGGGAAAGTCAGAGGAGAACCATCAAGAGACTTTGCCAAGGTCAGTGGTTTTCCTGTTGCCGGACCAAAACATGACAACAGTCCTGCACATTTGAAAGCAAAACTGTTCACTTCTTCATTTCTTTTTTTTGGAACTTGCAGCTTTATGAACTGGATAATGACGCACAACGGAAAGAGTTCCTCGATGAACTCTTTGTCTTTATGCAAAAACGAGGTACCTCTCCTTTTGTTCTTGTGCATGGATAAAACTACTATTAATTTTCCCTGTTTACATTATGCACCCATGCTTCGGGGGGGGGGGGGGGGGGGTCCTTTTGTGCATCAGATGAGTTTAGATTTTGAGGATTTTCAGTTGTAGAGGATTTAGGTTGAATCTTTTAATGGAACATATAAAGACCTGTATTGCAGCTGATGTTTAATTGGTAACAATACTACAGTGTTATTCGTATGTTTATGGTCCCCTTGCTAGTGATAGTTGTGGAGTGATTACATCAAAGATCCTGATAATTATTGAATGTGATTAATCGATCTAAATCATTAGAGCTAAATTACATTAATATTGGAAAAATAAAAATAAAAACAGTAGTTAGTTTTTTATTTGTTTATTCAATTATTTTGGACTTAATTCTATGCAGTGCAGATTTAATCTTTTTCCTCATGTCATCTGTCTGGACACAGTCTGTGTGTCAACATCATGCAGAACAATCACCCTCAGTTTCCTGGTCACTTTGTAATATCTCAGAAACAATTGAGTCTTTTGCCATTCCTTGAACTTGTCTGGTAATTTTAGCATCAGGCCTTATTGACAGAATGTAACCCTTCTATTTTTGTCCTGTTGCCACTGACTGAATGTGTCTGTCCCACAACTCCTGGACTGTTTTATTATATCCACAAATTCCAAAACACTGCCCAGCGGCAAAGAAATGGAGCTTTGTACCCATAAACTAGTCAGTCCAGCCGGTCCCCAGGGCCTCGGCAGTACGACGGTCCAACCACTGACAGGATTCAGCAGCGTCTCACACATTTGTAACGTGCACATTTGAAAAAAACACAAAGTAATTTTGAGTAGCTGTCACACATGTCGAGTCCAAGGCATCTTGAAAAGATGCAAAAACCCTCTTTCATTGTACTATTTCCAATTTGATAGCTGTAAAGTCCAAATAAATCCAGATGGCTTGAATATGACAAATTAATTTTGCAGTAATGTTGTGTCTCTGTCTCGTGTCTGTGACGTGAAACTGGATCTGGACAGATTGTTTGGTCTGATGAAAAAAAATCTAAACAATTTCAAGACCAGAAATTGTAGCAGGTCAGAGACACAAATGTTCTTCACTCATGTGGACAAAGGTCACGGCCCTGGAAAATCTGCACATGTGTCAGTGGCATGTACACGTCTTAAACAGTTCTACAAATGCTTTGTAGCCTACTTCATTAATTGCCTTTTCTCCAAATCAGGATTGTATGGGTTAGTTGTCGGTCTTGTGATGGTTGAACAACTGTTAGTTCTGAATTCCCCTCCCCCTGCACTCAAATCAATGTAGCAACAAAGCTGCAGTTGTGGAATTATCCCCACCCCCATCCATTTGAAATGAGCTTCATTGAACATGCCTATTCTCATAGATTATATGTGCTTAGCCAAATTACCTAACATTAACCTGCAGGTGCATCGGTTACCGCATTCTCCCATTCCTTCCCTCCTTTATAAAGATTGATTAAGGGAATCACTTTTCTGCAGTGCAAATGAGTGACAGTCGCTGCATTTCCTCTCGCATGTACTCTTCCCTTCATGCAGGAACTCCTGTGAACCGTATCCCCATCATGGCAAAGCAGGTGTTGGACTTGTACAGACTTTACAAGCTCGTGACGGAGAAGGGAGGCCTGGTGGAGGTCATTAACAAGAAGATCTGGAGGGAGATCACCAAAGGTCTCAATCTCCCCACGTCAATCACCAGTGCAGCCTTCACGCTCCGCACCCAGTAGGTGCCCCTCAACACATTTTCACTTTCACTCGGTCCTTTCGCGAGCGGTTGAATAACATTTTCTCATAAAGTGGCAGATAATCGAATCACGGTCAGCTTTTCACAATGACTGTTATCTGTTAATGGGTTGAAATGGAATTTTTCCAGCGTGACACTGATCTAATTTCACTCGCTGTTCGCCGTTGGATTTACGAGTATTGCTTTTAACATTTGAAGGATGCTATTTTTAGAAATAGGATTCCGCCTTTTGCTGCAAAAAGGCTGCATAAGCACAACAATTATGATTTCTAATTGGAAAAAATATTTAGCAATATTAAAACATTTTTTGCTGCATTCTTTTCTGAACCATCAGTTCAGAAGCTTTTTTTTTTTTTTTTTTTTTTCATACTGTGCATGTCCAGATTGCAAAGTGCTCTACAAGCATAATCACTGCATTTAGCCTTTTCTAATGCTGGTTTTCAGTGTTGGCTTTGTGTAATGGCTCATTGGGGTTGTATTCTTAGACTTTTTAGCCTTTACCAATGTGGGATCGACTGCTTGGTTAAAACCATCTTCAGGATTATATGGGCTCACGACAGACAAAGTGTACAAATTGAAGCTGATTTATTGACTAAAAGTTAAAATCCCTAACCATTTTCAACATTTTCCGAATGATATCTTGAAACGCAAAGATTTTAAGCAAGAAAAAAACCTTATCCACTCATGAACTCATGTATGCTCCTTCTTGAATCTGATCCAACATTAAAAAGCAACAGCTAACACAATTGATCAGCTGTTTCTATGATGTTTAAATTTGCCTGATGTAGAAACTGTGTCATGTGTGACTCCTGCCTCTACACACCCCCCCTGGAGCTCACTCTGAGCTCCAGGCAGACACCCTCTCTGCTCTCACACGCTCGTCCGACACAGCTCACTCTGCTCGGATGCCCTCCTGCCTCTACACACCGACTTGAATCTTTGGCATTTGGAGCTGTGTGGCCAATATACCTGAATGCAACTATAAAACAATCCATCTGCAGAAATGCAATAATGACTCATAGTCCAGAAGATTAAGGAAAACCATCCAACTTTCATGCTTCAGAGTCTAACATGAAACTGTCCATTGCAGGTATATGAAGTATCTGTACCCATTCGAGTGTGAGAAAAAAGGTCTGAGTTCTCCGGGCGAGCTGCAGGCAGCCATCGACAGTAACCGCAGAGAAGGTCGCCGGCCCAGCTACACCAGCAGCCTGTACCGCTATTCTCCGTCTCCCGGTTCTGCTCCACACCAGCTCCTGTCTTCTCCCACGATGCAAACCAAGCCGGCCATGCAAAACGGCCTGAATACAGCGGCAAGCCCAAATTTAAAGAGAAATATGGGTATGCTCGAGTATTTGTTTGTATTTGTTTAGAGCTTTCTGCTGGGTGTTGATGTTGAAGCTAGTGTCAGTGGTCATGAACGTTACAGAGAAAGGGTTATAGGGTCATTTATTTGATTTTCATGTTCTGGTAATCTACCATTGTGATTGAAGCAAAATGATAATTTTCCTGACCTGTCTCTGCTCTCTTCTAATTTGATAATACTTTTCCTCACAAATTAGATGAGACCTCCACCCCTGTAATACCCAGGCTGCCTATGGCTCTGGCCCTGGGCCAGCAGCAGCAGCAGCAGCTGGCGCAAGCTGCCACTTTAGAGCATCTCAGAGAGAGGCTGGAGCGTGGAGCAGCCGGAGCCGCAGCCAGCAGTCCCGAGAAGAAAATGATGCGGCTCGCAGAGGAGCAGCAGCGCCTCATGCAGCAGGCCTTCCAACAAAACCTCCTGGCTATGGCCTCTCACCTCAGTCCCGGGAACCTCAGGCTGAACAACGGACAAGGTAAGTTGTTCCTCTGTGTGTAATCACTGAAAAGGAAGGATGCTTTTAAATAAACTACATTAATGTTGATTTTTGTGTTTTGCAGAAACCAAACATGACTTGTCACTGAATATCTCTACCAATGGGCCTTCCAGTATCAGTGTTTCTGTAGAGGTCAATGGGACCATTTACTCAGGTAAGTAAGGACAAATCTGTCTAAGATTCTGAATAGTGGTCCATCTTCAATGCTTCTTTTTGTTTTTTTATACACTCCCAATATCAAATCTCAAAATAGCTTGATTCTTGCAAAGTTTATAATGGTGATAATTCTGTTCACTATTGAAACAAGATGGAAAAACATCTGACAATATGACATATTTTGGAATACGTTTTCCAGTACGTTAATTCAAGGCTACATATATCTTTATACAGTTTATGGTATTCATGTATGATTGCTGTTGCCAAAGTCATTTATAGTCTTCTGTTCTCCATAATCTGAAATCTGTTTCTCTGTACTTTCTGTACAAAATAATGTATAAGCATTAAACATTAAGATCACATTCAAATTCTCGTTACATCTTCCTACATCATTGACCAGTTATTATATTTTATGTTTTATTAATTAATTTATTTTTATTATATTTTGGACTCGACACGTTTGTTGCATTATTGACCAGTTATTACATTTCAGATTTTATCACATTATCTTTCAGTACAATTCGGGCCGTTGTTACATTTTGGGTCATTGTTACACACCGGGCTCTAACAAGTCCTGCTGTATCCATCCTAACTTGTGAGAAAGATTTTTATATATAAATATATTTTAAGAAGCCACCTCCGAGGTAACTAATTCTACCCAGGAATAATTCACAGAAGAATAGCGGAATGATAATAGTGGGATATCTAAGTTTAGATTATCATTTGGCATGTGAGGACTAGATTTCTGGCCAGTTTTTCAATTAAAAAAACAAAAAACGTTAAACTCGTATGCAAAACGGCTTTTTTAGCTAAATTCACACAAGAACAATATGTACTTTTTTTTTTTTTGTATCCTACAGAAGTGAACACAAGCCTCTCCTCTTGTGCCTGTTTTCCGTCTCGCTCGGTGGAGTCTCAAAGGAGAGGCTTGTGTGCTCATCTGTGTGAAACACTGCGACTGGGTTCCCATCGTTGACGTTAAATATAATAAAAGATTTGGGTCTTTCACAAATGTTGCCACTCGGGTCACAACACTGGGGTGCGAATCACAAAATTTGCCCTAACCAAACCCTGGAATTGTAAATGACAGATTTTCATCACTTGTTTTTGAAATTGTGTTTTCTTTTATTTTGAATTTCTCTGTTGTAGGAACGCTTTTTGCCCAGAAGTCGGCCGCTCCTGTATCATCGCAGATGGTAACTCCAGCAGGGACTAGCGGTTTTAGTGCCCTCTCCTCGTCACACAGTCCCTCCTCTTCATCCTCCACCTCTTCAAAGGGACCAAATTAGGGCTCACTCACTTTCAGCAGCTCTGCTCAATAATACACAATATACCTCTTCTCGTGTCAGACGAGCACTGTATGAACTTCAGGGAAAATCTAACACAGGACAGGAAGAAAGCCTTTTTTTTTTTCTTTTTTTTGGGGGGTTTGTTGTGTTTTGTTACTTGGTCAGCAAATGTGGTCAAAATGATTCTGGTCGGTGCCACGTTTCCACATTGACCAAAATGTAGGTCAGTTTACCTTAGTGCCTGTTAGACTTTATCATTCACACTTATGTCCGACGAGCTTTACTATGTTTGATCAGAAGTGTCTTTAGAGGAGAAAATCCCTTGTTGAGAGAGAAGTTTGCTCCTGTTTTGAGCGTCGGCTACATTTATTGCTGTCAGATTCTAGCTGCCTTTCGTCACATCCATCAGTAAAACCAGGAAGTTTTCAAAGTGCAACTATCAAAGACCAAAAAGCCTTAGCTCGGATTCGTAGCTCTTTTTAGTTGAACTTGAGCAAAAGCTTGTCGCAGTTGTTAGGAAACATGCACACCATCAGTTTCCTCAGAAAGGCTGTGACCTCTGTAAAACCAGTGAACTTCAAAAGGACTTTGGCGCAATTTTAATAAAAAAAAAAATGTTTTCCTTATCACGTGGCTTGGCCTCGGAAGGAAGCTTTTTTTTTTTTTTCTCCAATACCGGCTATGAATGAAAGGTAGAACCGAAGTGACACAACATTTACCTCAGTGTAATATTTTACCTCATTTCAGATCAGTTTTGTTGGACTCAGAAATGCTCTCTGGACTTATCATGCTATATCTCATAATATATTGCTGTGTTTTGTTTGTATAACTGCAGGGAATGTACTTTTAATGACCTCAGGCTTTGGATATGTGAACACTGAAACACTCCTACCTCACTCTTCTAGAGAAATATGCAATGTCTAATCCTGCATGTGTTCATTTAACCATCTGCTGAAGAAGAAAAGTGTATGTGGACAATCAAGAAGACATATCACTGCAAACAAAAGCCACTGTGAAGTCGACAATGGTATATATATATATATTAAAAAAAAGAAAATCAAGGTCGACATCAGGCTTTGATTAACATTTCTTGGATGTGTAGCCATTAAGAATAAAACGGTTGTGTGATGTGGAAAGTTTCTTATTTTCTTTATTTAAATTCAGTAGCCTCCACTGTTCCAAATATCAATAGCAGAGAAATGTTACCTATATATCGCACACGATTGGCACAGTGTGTTTACGTTTTAGTAATATCCTTTGGTGTGATTGCAGAAAACAAACTGAATCCTCCCTCCTACTTGCCCTTACAGTCAGTGTCAGTTTCATATATTAACATTTGAAGAAGAATCAAAATTTCCTTACCAAATGGACCCATCGGTAGGCAGCCACACAGCATGGTGCTTGGGGGAACTGTTGGGGGTTCATGTTTTTTGGACTGTGGCGAAATATTTTAGCTTTCAGATCACCTTGGAGTTTGTATGGAAAACCCTGCCAAATCAAAATGGCCTCAAATTAAGTTGTTTTTTTAGCTTTGCCAAATTTTGTAATTTTCTGATGTGTTGTCATACACTTCAATTTTCCCATTTCTGTTTTTCCTCATTGTATTATGTCTTCTCTAAAGTCTTATGAGCTTTCATCTTTTCAGGTTTTGTATTTGACATCCAGAGTTTGCTATGTTAAGAATTAGCGTCTGTGATGCGGGATCCGTATATTTATCTGAAGAAAAACAAAAAAGTAGAAATGCACTAGTTTTGATTGTCATGTAAATGCATGGGTTAAAGTGATGTATTATAACATCTGAATGTTGGCCCGATGTGTCATCATAACTAAGAAGAAAAACATTTTCAAGTCAGACTTATTCCTCCACACATGTTTTAAAACTACTATTAACACATAAGATCAGTGCAACTATAGCTTGAAACCTATTCAAAACCATTTAAATTAAGAATATTACAATTCTTCATACAAATCCATTCATCTTCTATACAGCTTTATTCAAGTTGCAAGGTGCTGGCAAAGAAAAGTCACTAGTCTGAAATGTGTACACATAGGGAGACTGTGCAATCACACAAAGACACAGCTTTTTTATATCGATGCATAAATGGACAATTAAAATAGCAACTGTATAATCGGTTGAGTTGCTCTGTTTTTGCTCAGATTTTTAGTAGATCTAGCAAACGGCGTCAGCACACCTCCATGTGTTGGTATTCCTAAGTGATGGATGTGACTATTTTTAAGGAGGTACTTTCATATTCAATTACTAGTGCATTAAATGCTCTTAGTCAATCATTGCCACTGGAAAGAAAAAAAGAGTCGAGCATAATATAGTGTATACACATGTCTCCAGATGGGGGAAGCATTTCCCACCTTGTCCAACACACACCATTCCAACAGTTTACATGTTTGCTATTGAGATCCTTATTCTTGAACTGAGTAACACCTTAAAAATATCTTGAAATGATCCCTGATTCGTTTTTTTTTTCAATCCTTTAGATTTGATTTCTAATACAATGACAAATCAAGTTTGTGTGTCACGTGAGATAAAACTCACCAAGCACAACTCTGCACATTGTACAGGATAGAAGATATTTAAATTATATTTTGTTCATTAATACCTGAACTGCCGGCTGTAGGCCGATGACAGTGCCTGTGCTAATGGACATAAGCGCTCCTGGGTCACAGCAGGGGGGCGGGGGATGAGTTGCAGGATTTACTGGGGGATAGTTATTCTATATTTGACAATGCTGTTCTGACATCTGGAGCACTGAAGAAGAAAGATGCTACGAGGTATTATGAGCTGGATATCGCCGCCCACAGTCCCCACCCTGCAGGGAGCAATAATACTTGTGGAGTCGCTCTGCAAATGAGAGCTCACTGCCCATGATGAAGACTGGAAAACACTACTTGGAGGGAATTTGGACTGCAGGAAGGTGCCTTGCAGCTTTGGTACTTGGAATCAATTGATCGGGGTGAGCTTCTGATGCAGCCATGTGCAGGTGGACCTCTCCAGGACTGAGAGTCAAAATGAGCTTTCCTAAAGCAAGTGAGCAATCCTCTTCACCAGGGTCTCCGGGTTTCTGCCTGCGGATGTATTAAAATAGGCTCCAACTGACATACCGACACAATGCCTTACCACGATGATGAGTATCCAGGCCAGCCTCTTTGGCAGTCTGTGCTGCTCTTCTGCTGCAAGGGTATGATCGAAGGCATCATAGTCATTCTCTTCTTCTGGCTCCTGGTGCAGGTCCTCTTTACCAAACAACTAGAAGGTATGGTCTCTTAAGAACAGATTTATGTTCATTCAAGTGTAAAATATCTGTCTTTGCTTGGGTCGTCATGAATCCCAGGTGGAGAGCAGAACCCACAGCGCTCTTGTCAAACTCGCCAAACCAAAGTGATGTGTGATCATTTCACCTGATTTAATGATTCAATAATTTAGTTTGTTTTCAAGCCTTGTTTCAGTACAAACACCCTTCTTTGTTGCACCATTATTACTCAATACCTCAACAAAGAAAGTCTGGTGAGAAAAACAGGGAAGTGTACTTGTAACTATTTCCAGCTGGTTCAGTTTATGATGTATTTCTATTGATATCAGTTAATGTGGGTTTTTGTAAACTTTATTAATTTATCAAATAAGGAAGTTATGTCACTTGACTGTTATGAACTGAAATCATAGTTTCAGGTATCAAAATTTTTCTTGGTGTTGTGTTTAGACTTAATAAAAAAAAACAGCTCTTTTAAAGATTTTAAACCAGGAAGTTATGCTTTCAAGCATTCGGAAAAGCAGCATGTAATTGTTATGTAACTCAGAGTTTGCCTCTTATTGAGTGTCAATAAGCCTCCAAAGCGTTGCCATTTAATTCATCTGAATATTCTCTCTTATTGACAGTTCATCTCCAAGTTCTCCTTCTGGTTGGACTGATCAGCTTCTGTCTGTGTTTGGTGCTGGGATGTTTTCTGTGCTGGAAAAACAGTGATATTTGTGTTGAAAACAAACCTCCTGTGACTCCAGCACCAGCTCCTGCTGAACCTGTGACCTTCGCTCCACCACCGCCTCCCTCGGCAGCAACGGCAGCATCCAGGCTGCAATACGAGGAGCTGGACGGAGACACACTGGAGTACCCCTCTACATTCACCAGCCCGGCCCCTTCCGTGGATGAATTTACTCCTCGCTCATTTTCTAACCAAGAAAATACTACTGAAGAAAAATATCCACCGAAGTCTTATTTTTCTCTGCGCCGCCTCAGCTCGCCACTGGTAACCACACCTCTTTATAAGCCCATGGAGCCCACTTCCCTGCCGGCCTTTCCCAAGCTGGGATTGTTTGTCCGAACATGTAAGGCTCTGCAGAGACGCTGCACAGTGACAGTGGATAATACATCTTATGATGAACACAGTAGACTCACCAGCCCCAGCGCTGTGTCTCCAAATGAGAAACCAATTCCTCTGGCACCACTGAACTATGGATCCGATACAAGCCGTCAACAGCCAACAACAGCAAAACCCTGCCTCCACTTCACAATGGCCTTTTCTCCAGAGCAGCAAACCCTGGCAGTGACTGTTATTAACCTGACTGGTATGCCTCACAGACTGCAGGATGTGTATGTGCTGGGCAGCCTGCCACCTCTGCACCCCTGTCCCATACAGGCCTCTGTCCAGAACAGCCTCAGCGACGAAGCCCAGAGTCTGGTGCTGCTTTTGAAGGTGAGCTCTGTGAAGGAGCTCCAAAGGTGTGTGCTGAGAATAGCTGTGTATGCTCGGGACCAGCAGAGCCTGAGGGGCACCGCTGTGGGTCAACTGGAAGCCAAATGTGGAGGAACGGACTGGGGACCAGATAATCTTTTTCACTTCTCAGTCGAGCTTAACACAAGCAAAGGGGAGATGGAAAAGGTATTTTAGTATACCTTACTGTGCAGGTGTTTATGTTTTCTGGACTCAGAGTAAGGCCTGCTGAGTGAACTGAGGGCTTGAGGGTCTTTGTCTGTTGAGAAACTCCATTTAACGGTCCTCTTGAGTATTTTGACCTTATAAACTATTATCATTATCTAGACATGGCATAATGATATGAATCTAGAGCTTTAGGGGCAACTAATTAGATGTGCTAAAACAAATCAGATGGACAAAATAAAGATATGTTGTCATAGTATTTGTTTTGTATGCAGCTGTTTGACTTATGTTTTTGTCTGTCACACACAGTAAAATCTTTGTAATGCTTGTCTCCCTGATTGGAAATTCTCTCTTTGCTCTCTGAACTTTTGCCCCCTGACTACAGATTCTGATTTCCCAGGATGTGCTGATCTATAAGGGGCTTAACTGTCCACCACAAATCTTCATTTTGCTTCACTATCAGCCTCTGGCCCATCGCGTCAAAGCCACAGTTCTCAGAGCTGATAACCTACGAAGCCTCACAAACACATCTGCAGGAGCAGGTACAATTACAGTGTGATGTTGCTTTAATTTGACAAAACACACATTTGAACCTCCTGAGGACACTGTGATAGATACATTATGTAATATATGTGGAGAACTAACTTTTGCCTTGCAGGGGCAGAGGTAAAGTAATTCCCTATGTTTGCTTTTAATGTTTAGGGGATTAAGTGATGTCTTACAGAACCCGAATGCAACAGGAGATCATCCCTATTTTTAATGACATTGTAGTTTAATCCTTCACTATTCACAATCCTCAGAAAAATGTTCCAATCTCCACCAGAACTCTGATCTGACAGATCTAATCTTTGTTTGCATTAGCCTGCCTAGACCTCATTTTATTGCAGACAAGCCCATAATGCACGTATAGAACCATTAGGTTTTATGATATCTGTTTCATGGGCAGTATGTCACATATCCATCATTTAGATAATCTCTTTTTGTTTCATATCTGATTCTGAATGGCATTTATTCATGGGAATTCTGACAACATACATAGAGCAGACAAGACTTTAATACAGTGATGATGGAGGGACAACCTTACACCAGGGCTGGGCAAATACATTTTTCTGAGGAGGCCGCATAAAAAACTAGGATTATTGCTGAACCACAAGTTGAATTTGATTCAGTTCAGCATCAATATATGTATTAATCAAAGGCACTATTTTAGACGACATTCACCGGCTCAGTGGTGTAGTGATTAGTGCTCTCGTCTCACAACAATCACATCTTTCTCTGTTAGGGTTAGGGTGTGTTTGTGTGCAAGTTTTTTTTAAACATTACACGCAAACACACACAATGTTTACAATGAATGGGTGGGTGGGTGAGATTCACTGAGACTGCCGAAGTGGTAAAATGTGCAATATCATAAAGCCTAGATACTATAGCCATGTGCATTTAACCTGCCTTTCGCCCATTATTCTGCATCACAAAGTTCTTTTTTTGGTCCAGTTGGGAGGTCTGCAGCCCGTAGGCTGCACAATGCCCAGGTCTGCATTTTCTGCAAGTCTAAGACAGGATGTGATAGAAGAATGAGAATTATTATAATTTCTTTTATGAAGTTCAGTATTAAGATGTAAAGCCTATTCTTATTTGAGAAATTTCCCAATATTTGTGTTTCTGTGTACAGATTACCAGGTGGTGATCAATCTGCACCATGAGGGGCATTTAATCAACAGCAAAGAAACTAAGGCCGAGTCTGGCACCAAGTGGAATACTCCCTTCATGTTTGACTTGCCTTCAGGAGACATCAGTCAGCTGCCACTCATGCTTGAGTTTGTGATCATGAAGGTATGCTCAATTTGATTACCAAAAATACGTTTCCTGAGATAATTTTTGTGCTAAAACATACATAACTGCTTTAATTTGAATTGTCAGAGACTTGTAATTAAATCGTTTAACTCCTGTTGCAGAAGCCGCTCCTTTCCGAGGGTGAAGTGATTGGTCGAGTCCTCATCGGAGCAGATGCTGCAGATGCAGGACGAGCTCATTGGAGGGATATGTGCAGCCTGCAGGTGGAGCAGGCCCGCTGGCACATTGTTCAACCAGAACTACTTTAGAGCTCACATGGTCTCCTTAGAAGAAGACGATGACTGTGTTCACTGACACCGCATTGCTGAGAAATCACTCTTTTTGGGGATTAAAAATGTAAAGATGACCCAATGTTGATGTATTAACCACTGATTTATTTTTTTCTTTTGTGTAACAAGAAGTCAATTCAGAGCAAGTAGCTATATATAATCAAAACAGAAAGCAATAAATGACTTTATTTTATACAATTCTGGAGAACTAATTTAACTATTGGGAATACAGTGGTGCTTTAGTCTACAAAGTCCCTGAGTATTTTATGATGCATTTATTGAGTAATTGCTATAATCTAATACACACAAATGCACCTTATTTACCGTCATGGACAAAAGTGATGTCACAGTTCTTTAAAGAGAGATTCACAATATCTTTATGGATGTATGCAATGTCTGTTCAACATTAAGTAAGCAGCTATATTTTGCCATAAATAAAACACAATATATTGCTTGAATCATCTTTATTAATTTCTTTTTTTGCAGAATAAACATCCAATTTTAGATGATGTGTTTTTTACTTGCAGTAAAAAGCATGAATCACTGAATTAGTCATTCAAATTTTTAATTAGATGCACCATGCTTCAAAATAACAGGCTCACAACTGACATGGGACAGCTTCCCATGATGATCGATTGAAAGATCCCGTCAGCTGAACTGTACAAAGTAAGAATTGTAACAAAGAAATCTACTCCATCTCTCCTTCCTCTTCATCAGGACTACAGATATCTACAAGCTCAGCCTTGAATATCCCATCAAGGTAGAGGGCAGGCGTCTTCATCCTCTCCAGGTCACATTCATCCAAACAGTAAGAAGACTGGATTGGCTGCTTAAATCTTAAGGCTTAGTTGGAAGACAAAAAAGGAAATACAGAATTAGAGCAAAGGTTGTATCCCTCAAACAGTATCCAGTGTATCAAACTTAGAATAATAAAATTCAAAAGAGGATACACATCAATTCAGACCAGGGACTTTTCCACTATCAAAGTTGAATAAAGTTATTTGTTCATATAAGTTCCTTTCAGTAATAATGTGTTTTCATTTCTGCATCTGAAATTAACAGGTCACAACACGTGCATGGGTGAAAAACAAGAGGGGAACCGATTGTTTATATCACCCTTTCTGTTGAAAATCTGATCTTTTTTTATTGTTGCTACAATCATGAGATTCCCTTTCAAAGACACATAAGTGAATAAGTGTTTCTATTCCTGTTTTTTCTTTTAGTCATTACATTTGTGGGAAAGCCTCTGTTTGACATACATGAATCCAGAAATGGTCCCAAAGACACAACACTGTCCACAGCTCACACATTTCTACACTACAGATTTCACTGATGCAAGCAAAATTTCACCTTGCTGCAAGTTGAGATTTTTTTCCTTCAGTTCACAGATTTCTGCAGTCAGAGCTGACATCTGGTAGAAAATAAAACAGTTTAAGATCTTACTTACGCAACTGCATACAATGCTTCTCTGACTATGATTTAGCTTACAAATGCCTTTAAAATGCTACAATAGGTTCATCCATCAACCCTTCAATACCTAATTCATTCAGACTGGGGTTCTAGGGGGTTTGCTTTGGTGCCAGCGGGGACTGGGTGAGAAATTGTGTGTACCATTGTTAGGTGGCCAAAGTCATTGCTTTGTTCTTTGACATCAAAATGTTGTAATGGCACATGTTACTGGCCAAAATAGGAAAAGAAAAGATTATCATATTAGATTCAAAGACCCCATAATTACCACTTGACAAGATCTTTCAAGTATTTACTGACAGCGACTGGTTTTCTGCTGTCATCCCATGGTATAGTAACAGACCTTCCAATACGAGACAGTGACATACTGTAACTCGTTCCTATCCTCTTATGGTTGAGTCAGATGTGCTCAGCCAAGCGGCGCACTCCTCAGCTTCACATCCGATTATTTGCCAAGTAGAAAGAGTCGTATTCGAGATTATAGCTGAAATGCGTTTCACATAGAGTTAAGCAGCCAGACTGACACCCCTCCCCATGCACTGGATGCTCTTTGATTAAAGCTGAAGCTGGGATTAGCACTGTCTGCGTGTGTGTGTGTGTGTGTGTGTGTGTGTGTGTGTGTGTGTGTGTGTGTGTGTGTGTGTGTGTGTGTGCTGTAATGTAATGACAGTGCTGCTATTCATGATGTGAATCAATCTGTGTGCCACAGTTGTAATTCAAATGTTTTGTTTGAATCAGATCCATTTGGGCAAATGGACTTTGGAGGTATTGCTCACATTTCAGTCCTGACATCAAGATTAGGTAAAAAAGAGAAACCTGTACAGATTCACTTTATACATTGATCTTTGCTGTAGTTTGATTTGGGTTTCTGTGCAAGTGAAACATTTCTAACCTGCTGTCGTTGGTGGTGGAGATTGTTGGAAGCAGCTGATTCTTCCTCTTTCTCCTCTGGCCAGTCGTCGTTTTCCTCATCCTCTTCAAAAACTGGCATCAGGCATGAATCTGGCAGCCAGTTTCTCCTGTCCACAGCAGCCTGGGAGGAAACACCCCAGATCCCAGTGTTAGTCCATCAAGGTTTTATGTTTTTGTTTTCATTTGTTTCTAATTCGCTGAAGCTTCTTACCCGGACATTTTTGGAGGAGGGAGTCCAGTCCTGAGGGGAGGACGCTCCAGTTGTCGCTACTGCTATTTTGTCAGATTTTGCTGCCTCCTTTTCTTCTCTCTTTTTAAACAAACTCTTCAACTACAAATCAAGCAACAGTGTAACAGATTTCCAGACACGTACATCTGATACAACAAGACAAGCCACACTGAAACCTTTATGAAGGTCTAATTATGACTAGAGTATTCAGCTGGAAGCTGCCATTAGTGATGCCCTCAAGAACATTGTTGATAAATGGACAATGACAGTCAATCACACGCTGCATATCACATTTATCAATTTCAAAGGTGCAGCTTTTTGATCCCTGAGTCTCTCTGGTGCCTCCAAACAGAGGCTGTAATTAGGATTTATCCAGCAGAGAGCATGAGTGTCTGAACAGAATCCTCCAGTAAACCATTATTGTTTGTCATTATTCATTTTGAATATGTTGTTGAAAGACTTTGGCTTAACTATTGAACTATTACTATAATTTGTAAAAAAGATAAATAAAAATCAATGGCTTCAATAAACACAGTGTGAAATAAAATAATAATGGTTTCAAGCATACCTGCTCAGTGACCATTCTCCTTTGCTCGTCAGTATCTAAATTCACTGGACAAGACGTTGTGTCCCTTTTGTCTTCAACGGATGGTGTCTCATCTTTAACCTGTTGACCGGCAGTGTGTCAGCCATTACATTCACCCACACGGGAGACCAGTTTGAAGAACATCTTGAACTTTACCAGGAAGAGCTCCCTCAGCGTTTGAAGCTTCTGGACTGCCAACATTTTCTCCTGCTGCAGCTGGTTCACCCTCCTCTGGCTCTCTGAAAACAAAACAGAGAGAAAATTGTTAATGAGTTGAATGAGCAAAACTGTCTTTTGATCATTGACACTGTCACATACTGACACTTTCATACCATCTAGCTGGACTCTCAGTGAATCAGCACTCAAAACATCTGCTTGCTGGATTCCATCGTCTTGATCATCTTGAGAGACCTGTCTCATAGGTTTCAAAGGAAAAACAAGATGAGATGAGGAGATAAAAACAGATTTTCTGGGTGATTATACCGATCAACAATAATAATAAGACCACTGGCTGATGAATGGAACGACACTGTACATTTCTTTATCATAGCACCGGTGAGTGGATGAGATCCATCAGAGAGCAAGTGAACATTTTGGCCATAAAATGGAAAACACATGTTGTAAAATCATCAAAAGAAAGCTCTTTATATAAGTGTTTGTTTCAGCCTTTAATGCCTCTCTGCTCTGTGTGCAGCTCTATCAACAATATCTGTCAGTTTGTTATGTACGAGAATGTTTTCACTTCCACATTGTGAAAAAAAACTGTATAATTCGTGATACGACGGTGATTTTTTTTCTCTGTTATATCAAGAGTTCAGAAGTTCATCTCTGGGTGGGAGGGAAGTGGAGTTACCTGAGGGGATTTGTTTTGGTGGCAGTCTAATGGCGGCTCCCATAACAAAGAGGATTCTGATAAGCTGGTAAACGAAGACAATGATGATGGTGAAGATGATGAAGAGGCGGATCACAGAATCAAATTTTGGGCATTCCCTGACATTGCATTTTGAAAATGAAAATCCACTCACTCTGTCTCGGTCTGTTTGTCCTGAGCCTGTATCACTCCATCACCTGCAAACAAAAGGTCACTGCTTTTTAACGCCCCCTGGTGTTCAGAAGGGTAAATGATCCAAAGGTTTGGAAGGTCCCAATTGTATCCTCACGAGGACGAGTCTTGTGCTGAGAGGCATGGACACATTTACCTTTGGCTGTAAATCTGAGAAGCAGTGTCTGGCTCCTGCTCCTTTCCAGCTCCAGCGCCTGTTTACAAGCATCCAGCTGAACGTGCAGCAGGGAGTCGGAGTCTTTCTGTATGGAATACATGTATGGTTTGACCAGCCAGACTTGTTCCTTCTTGCAGGAAGCTTTGACCGTGGGAATGAAACTTGGTGATGTGCAGCATGACGATTAGTTTGTTGTCTGATTTGTTTGTATGATTTCCCATCCTACTGTCCCCCAAACTATAAAAAAAAAAGAATTAAATTGATATGAATTGTGAACTGATCCTTTCCTGAAAGAAAAATAAAAGCTTCTGATGCACTGACTTTGGATCGTATGTCATTTATAATTTTCGTACTATTAAAAATATCAAGACTCACTATGTGGTATTGATTGATTCTGATTGCAATTGATTTATTAGAGTCGACTGGCTTCTGACATTTCATTTGCAATATATCTTTCTTGCTCATTGTTTTCTCAAATGTAATTATTCTAGATGAAGACATCTAAAATTATCAACAACAACAAAAAAAACTAAACTAAAATAATCCAGCTAACTTTAGTGTGAACCCTATTGATCATTGCAGGTTTAACATCATGCATCTGACCATATCAGATAAAACCAGGCAAAGCACTAAAAGTACAAATCTTTAAAGGAACTCAGATTCACATGATCATATTACAGTTACAACAGTTGTGGAGCATTTGAAGACCCACCACATCTTAGGAAGTGAAAGCATCTAACCAGCACAAGAAGAATTTAGCTTTGTTAAAATCATTAAGAAGTCTGGTGTGCAACCACAAATTCTTTAGAATACTTTGTGAGTAGTTTAATAAATAGAATGTTACAACATGTACATGTATCAGTAAAACAAGTATCTTTTGAAACTTATCAGTAGGTGGACTAAACTGAAGTGGTAAAAAGAGGCTTACTTCATTTCTGGAGTCGCTCTTCTTGTACTTGTCTAACTCTTCTTGTGTGGACTGTAGAGTCAAAGCGACCTTTTGCCATTTCTCAGTCCAGTGGGACGTCATGGCTCTCAGCTCCTCAATCGTACGAACTCTCTCTAAATCCTGTTTCTGGTAATCCTCCTCCTGCAGGTGCATCACCTTCTCCTTTTCCAGGATCTCCTTCTGCAAACACAAACACTGATCCCGCAGTGTCTGGTTTTCTGATTCCAACAATTTTACAGGTTTACTGAAAATTAAAAGAGACACAATGTTTAACGGTGTATAATGGTGTTGTATCACATCACTGATGACAGAAAAGAGTGGCTTGTTGACATCTCACCTGTGCTGGCTGCACTTTTCCTTCATCTCTGATAATCCTTTGTGCCCACCTTCATTTGTTTCACCCGGGAGCTCCTCTTTCTCTCTGATCAGCCGAGAACACTGAGCCTCCAAATCTGTGATTCGTTTTGTGTGCATGATCTTCTCTTCTTTAAATTCCTCGAGCTGACTTTGTGATAACTCCAGATTTTGCTTGATCATTTCCAGCTCCTCTCGCAGCTTTTCGTTCTCCTGGATAAATGGGCACAGTAGGGATCTTTGAAAGCAATTGCACAAAGAAAGAAAGAAGGAAAGGGAATAACCACATGCTTACCACCACAAACTTATAGCTTCACTTACAGTCTTTGTATCTGATTTCATTTGAACAGAATCTGGCTTCTGTTTGAATGTGTTGTACTCTGCGTTCTTCAGCTGTACCTCCAAGACATCAGCCCTCTGGAGAAGATTGGCTTTTTCCTACACATCAACACATGAAAGAAATACTCTCATTTTGTACTTTGTTTGTCAGATTGGTAATATAGGTAAAGGTACTACGATATACCTGGATGAGGAGATCTTTATCAGACAAGGCCTTTGAAAGTTCAATCTTTAGGTCTTTTATATTGTCCTCCAACTTTAATACTTGAGTCGATAACATCGCTTTTTCCTGAGCAGATTTAGGAAAACAATGTTCAAGGTTAAGATAAGGTAATTACATGAATGAAAATATATATCATATGATTTTATATATATGACTCAAGAAACACTGGACATTAGAGTCTGAAAGTATTGAAATAAATATCTGTGGACCAGATGGTTTCACCTGTATTTCTATAAACTCTAACCAGGATTGTACAGAAACTTATTTTATAATTTTTTTCATTACATGAACAATAAATTCAGTTTCATGAATCTGACTCTTAAACTAATCAAAAAGAGCTCCATCAATTAATATTATATATATTTTTTAGTAATAATTCATTTTCTTTTCTTTTCCTTTTTCTTTTTTTTTCACGTAAACAGTCATGCTTGAAAAAAGTATCACATCAGTGGATATGTCCTGCATACTCTGGACGACAATTTACACTTAAAAAACACAAATCTAGAATTATCAGTACAAAACATGCAGTCAAAAGTAATTAACAGTAACTAAACAAACACCTAAAACAAACAGGCACTTGTTTTATACACTTTGTGGCTATTTGCAGTATTAAATGTAATAAGGGTGACGAACCAGGCAGGCCTGGCTGATCTTGTTGTTAGCTTCACTCAGCTGTTCTTGCACATCAGAGTAGTTCTGTACGACGTGGCTTTGCCTCTCATTCAGTTCCTCTATTTGATGCATCAGTGTCCTTTGTGTCTACATAAACAGTATAAACACATCAGTTGTGGAAATATTCATACCGTGATATCACTGTGGTGTCGTTCAGGCATTGATTTCCCCCCTTGTGTTTTCAGACTAACCTCTTGAGAAGTCTGGAGTTTCTGCAGTGCCTTGATTCGCTCTTCTTCCTGGGTCCTTGCCCTCTCCTCAGCCTCTCTCAGAGCCTCTCTGAGCTTGTACATCTCTGTTTCAACCTTCTGCTTCTCCTGCATTCAAAACCACCAGTTTAAAAAAAAAATAAATAAATAAACTTATGGAAAAAAGTATTATTTCATATGCAAATCTGTTTTTCTTAGAACTCACACACCTGCTGGTCAACGTCTTCTTGACTCACTTGCGATGTTTTGTTGTCTAAGCCATGACTTTTCTCTGTAAGTGGACTGTTGCCTCTGTCCAAGCCAGACCTCATTTCAAACAGGTCCTTCTCGAACTTGTGGACCCTTGTGAACGAAGAGCACACGAGGGATTTCTGTTAGTTCTTAAATCATTCGAATTGCCTCTCTTTACTGGACCTACTTTTCATGGCGCTCTCCATGGCGTTGGCTGTTTTCATATTGGGATAAATGAGCTGCCTCCTTCTGACGCTCAAGAGCTCTCCTCGCTTCTGACAGCTGCTGGGACACAATAATGAATGGTGAGAGGGTGTCGTGCCAAACTGAGATACTTATTGTCCCCTCCAAAGCAGGAAAACAAACCAGTAAACAAAAAGATAAAAATGAGAATCTATACAGACCAAAATTGAAAGAGAGTTCATTTAGTACTCATTATGTAAATCTGAGATCCTAAGTGCTGCTTAAGCACATGGTTGTGCTTTGTTGGAGTGCTTTTTGCAACTCTTAAATCTTTTGTTCTTTCTTTTTCTTTGTAACTCACTGATATAACATCTTAATTTGTAATTTTATTCAATACGTCTTGTTGAAACAGACTCCTCAGTGGACTACTAACTTTTATATTGCTTTGTCCTGCTCAGGGTTGATCCCAGCTGGGTGGAGGCAGAGTACACCAGAGTAACCATTCATATTGCTGCTTCAGTTTGATGAGCTGGGGGAATCTGATAAAGGGCCAGATGAAGCTCTTTCTTACACACAGTGGACCAACCAGGTGGAGAGGACAGCTTTACCAGAATATAGGAGGGGAGAGAGGTCCACCACTGTGACACTATCTCCACTCACATTACTGCAAACATCATTTGTCATTTTTGCTCATTTGATTTAGAAGGTAGCCCTTTTCTTCATTTTGGCACCTCTGTAAAAGACAAAGAAAAGAAAAAAGAAAAGAAAGAAGGAGCTATTCGTGGCTAAATTTGAAAAGTCTTACTTTATGCTTCATGTCAATCAGCTGTGCACCGCTCATGTTGTAGCTCAGCTGCCTGTTTCTTGTCTTCAGCTGGTCCAAATGAGTGTCGACCTTCTCATGAGCATCTTGCAGCCACTGCATCACTTCTGCTTGCCTAAAGCTGCTTTCACCCCGTGCAGCCCTGAGTTCTACCCCTGGTGGATGAAGCGGCCGCGCTGCATGCTCCGGTTCTGAATGGGACAATGGCTGCCACCTCCTTAGACCTGAGTCATTATGTCCAAAGCCCCCAGAGCTGCCAAAGAGGAAACAGACAAATCAAATACACTGCTGTTAATTTGTTTTAAAAAAAAGAGGAATAATTCTATCTAATGTATTGAATACAAAACCGTCTTACTTTGAGCTGACAGTGGATAGAAACCCTGATCTAGAGACAGCTGCCATCCCACACCATGCTGAGGTCTATGAAGAATAGCAAACTTGAAATGACTACCATTATTTGGACAAAGTTCTTCCAAAAGAAAGAAAGAAAGAACAAACACTGTTACCTGGTCTGAAAAGCAAGACTTTGTGTCCCACATATCAAGATCCATAGAAGGAAACCGACTTGAACTTCTGTATGAAGAGCTGAACATCCTGCAGTGTCTCTGGTACAACCTCCTTCTGTTTGGGAGAAGCTTCTGTTCCTCTCTGTCTACGTTCGTCCAAGTGTCCCGAATAGATTTCAACACAAAGGTGGCAGCTGGAGGTGCGAGGCTATTCTTGAGCCACGTGTCTCCATATTTCCACAGCTTCCTTGATAGTCAACACCTAGTTTTGTCACTATAGCGTGATTAGAGTGTGACTAGGATTTATTTTCTGCATCATTAGCTGCACCCAAACATAAGTCTATCTGATTAAATTGCACTACAATGAAATAAATTATTCATCTGTAGTACAGTAAAGTCTCTCTCTTACGGTACCTTGCTGCAGCAAAGCTTCCCAGTCCTGTGACAGTTCCCTGCTGCTCTGTTTGTGAGCCTCACACAGCTTTGATTACAAGCTTTTCAGCATACAGTCCTTGACCTGTGTATCCATGGTAGCCCTGACACACAGGATGCACTTGTGTAAGCGTGTCATAGCCGACACCCCTGGGATAGTCTCCACATGATCTCACTCAGCCTGCTGACTGGCTTGTTTGTTGATATGAGTTGTTAAGAACATCCTCCAAACAGAAATTATGATACACATAGCTTTCCTCTGATTCATTTTGTGTCTCACTATCTATCTATCTATCTATCTATCTATCTATCTATCTATCTATCTATCTATCTATCTATCTATCTATCTATCTATCTATCTATCTCGCTATATATTTCATGATTGATTATACAACCCCATGACACATCTGCAGCTACAGAAAATGCTTAATGTGAATATTTTTTAGAATAGCTAGTTACTTTGTTCTGGGGAGTGCCCACATGATGAATTGTCCATGATGATGCTTGAATTTCACAGAACAGTGTGAAATTTTGCATGATGCTGACTAACCCCAAAGATATTTCTTTGTATAAGCTCAAACTATTACTTGGGAGCTTCATTAGTCAGAAGTGTTGCATAGGCTACATCATGTTTTTCAAAGATTTTTCTGTCACATAAATGCATGCAGGCATTGATTCCTCAAAGAATTAAAATGATTTCACAGTATGTATATATACAAGTTGTAAATAGACCAAAATCACAAGAGTAACAATACCGACATTTTCCTGGTAAGTTGTCTCAAGAAATATATCAATTTAGAGAACTATCACTTGAAGCCACATGGTAGAGCAGTGGTGAGCACTGTCTCCTCAGCGAGAATGTCACTGGGTCAAATACCGGCCAGGCCTTTCTGTGTGAAGTTTGCATGTTATCCCTATGTGTGCGTGGATTCCTCCTGGTAATCAGCGTTTCAGTCCAAAAAGGTGCATGGTTAATTGGTGACCATGTTTCCCCAGGGTGTGAATGTGAGTGTTTGTGGTTGTCTGTCTCTCTGTGATGGATTGGCGACCTGTCCAGGGTGTTTCCTGACCTCACTTATAGTTTGCTGGGATTGGCTCCAGCGCCCCGCGACCCTGTTTTGATGGATAAATGGATATCAGTTGAAATAACAAAAACAATCTAATAATAGAACAATAACGACAACAACTCTGAGTACGAGTTGGTCAGAATTTGCACAATAACAATGAATGGTTTTTGATAATCGTGCTGAAAATTATTTTCATTTTCATAATTCTGGATTCTGGTCACTTCACTGACACAGCTTAAATTGAACAAAAAAAAAGCTAAAACAGACTTGTGAACTTTGTGTGTGTGTGTGTGTGTGTGTGTGTGTGTGTGTGTGTGTGTGTGTGTGTGTGTGTGTGTGTGTGTGTGTGTGTGTGTGTGTGTGTGTGAGTGTTATGAGTTTTTTTAAGCTATAATTTAAAGATCAACTTTTAAAAATGAAAGAAATATTAATAAAACATTAAAGTTGTGCTTTCGAGTTTCAGTTTTCTTGAAGAATTAAAACACTGAAAAAATATTTTTGAAAGGTGTTTAAACTTCTTTATTATTATTAAAACAAAACAAAAACAAAAACACTGCATGTGCTTGAATCAACAGAGCAGACTTTACTTTGAAAAGCAACAGACCGGAAGCGTCGGAAGCTTCGGTGCCATTCAAAATCTTTCGAGCTAACAGGCTAACACGAGAAGAGCGGTGCTGCTTTCTCATTCTTGTGTTTCTTCCACTGAAGTGAATGCGCTTGTGTCCTCCTCCAGGCTCTACACCACATTGATTACGAAAAGGTACAACACTTGTAGAACTTTAATCGTCTTGTAATTAGGCCCAGGTGGTAGCTTTAGCTTGACGCTAACGCTAACTGTCGTTCACTCTCGAGTGCTGGACCTTTCTGATGAAGTTCAGCTGAAAGTTTTACTTTTGCGTTTCTGTTTCTCTGATGAAACTCTCTGGGATTAACATTTTTGTTTTGCTCACGGTGCAGATATGGCCGCGGATTGGTTGGGCAGTTTGGTGTCAATTAACTGTGGGCCGTCGTTGGGAGTCTATCAAGGAGAAGTGTCTTCTGTGGACCAGAGCAGCCAAACCATCTCCCTGAAACAGCCTTTCCACAACGGAGTCAAGTGTCCTGTCCCCGAGGTCACATTCAGGTGAAGCTGCTTCTCACACTTTACGTTGACTGCACGTATTAAATCCTTTTTGTTAGGGGCTCATTGTGCATGTTTTGTTTTGAATTAATGAGGAAAACTGAAGGTGTTGACTTCAAAACCTCACTACTTCTCTTAACAGCTTGAATGGTCTTGGATGTAAATACATCAAAGATTTACGTGTGAAATATGAACTATCCCAAACACATGAAACTTGACAAAGTTTTCCCCGAGTGAGAAGAGACGAGGTTTTAGTTCCTGCACTTCTCAGCTGTGGAACAAACTCCCTCAACACCTGAGGACTGCTCACACATTCACTACTTTTATATCAGGCCATAAATATTTGCCCAGGCTGTACATAAAACAATATATTCTACCAATGTTATTGCCTTTTATGTTAAAGTTCCAACTTTATTGGTCTTTTTTGCCTTTGTTCAAGGCATGTATTTGAACCCCTGCTATGAGATGGGAGTGGTAACCACTGTTCCACTGTAAGGCCCTTTTTATAGCAAAATAAAACATTTGTGGCAAATGACTGCATCTGGCTATCTCCGCCCTCCCTTATCACCAATTGTTGTAGTTTTATCACACTGTCTCTTGATGTGCGTGCATTCACTCTTTGAGCATCACATTGCTATAGTCATCACTTTCTTAAAATGAAAAAGTGCACTTTGGCCTGCTACTCGTATGAGCTGAAATGTTTAGCTCAGCTGAACAGACAAGATGCTCAGGGAACATTACAGCCCCGCAGAGCAACCTGCTTGTGATTAATTGAGTTAATTATCACAAAAAAAAGGTCGGTGATCATGAAAACCCCTGATTTCGAACAAGATTGTTTAGAAAATAATGTAGATTAGCAAGGACAGTGGTGTTGGAAATAAATACTGAGGGAAGAATACAAAGTAGGGAGGGTTTGGCTAAAAATGTTAACAGGATAGATAATCGGGTGAGAAGTGGCATTGGGGCTGTAAACCCTTCTCCTTCCCTAATTCAACAGTTTAAAGAAAGTCGCAAAAAATGTTAACTGACCAAACTGGCTTCCTCCCCTTCTGTGTGGGAACTTGCAGGGTTTGTGATCTTTCTTTTTCTCTCCTTGGTTGGAAAAAGCGCCAGCTAATGTTTACCTTTCTCATCTGCAGTGCCATTGACATAAAGGAGCTCAAGATTTTGGATATAAGAAATGGCAGCATTAGGCCTACCTCAACGTCGTCTTCAAAAACGGGCAGCGCACCTCTTGCTGTCCCAAAGGGTGACCCCCGACCAGTGGAGAAGGTGAACTCTCCGCAGCACTGCTCTAAAAGTTATGGAGAGCGACACCTGGAGGTGCCGGGCCAGCCTAAAGGATTTCGCAGGAGACACAATTCCTGTAAGTCTGTTTCTGTGCGGGCCGCAAAGAACTTGTATAAGCGTATTTCTTCTAAACGATTTATTTACTGTCCCGTCAGGGTCGTCGAGCAGTCGTGGCGCAAACCAGGCGACGCCGAAGAAGAACGGGGTTAAGAACGGTCAGATGAAGCACAGAGACGACGAGTGTTTTGGAGACGGTGTGGACGACGGCCTGGACACAGACTTTGACTTTGAAGGGAATTTGGCTCTTTTCGACAAAGCAGCAGTTTTCTCAGAGATCGACGTATCGGAGCGCCGTAACGGTGCGAGGTCGCGTGGGACGCCTCAAGAGCAGACGCCCTCGCGCTACCGTCACGATGAGAACATCCTGGAGGCCAAACCCATTGTGTACAGGCAGATTACTGTACCTCAGCCCGGGGCCAAAGAATACTGCACTGGTGGGGGTTTGGCCTTTTTAATGACACACGTGACGGTGCAGACAAAAGTACATTTTTCAAGTTGTTTTTTTGTTTGTTTTTTCTCATCTTTACAGATTCTGGGCTGGTTGTACCAAGTATCCCCTACGAACTACACAAACGTCTGTTGTCTGTCGCCGAGCGCCACGGTCTCTCACTGGAGCGAAGACTTGAGATGACGGGAGTCTGTGCCAGTCAGATGGCACTGACGCTGCTGGGAGGACCCAACAGGTCAGCAAGTAGTGGTGCTCCAGACTTTCAACTTTTGATTTTTCTTCTTTCGTAGCGTTTTTAAGTTTTTATTGTATATGAATGATTTCCTTGTTTAACCCAGTGATCTTGAGGGGGGTCGGCTTGCAGTACATTTTCCTGGTCTATATTTATATGATTGATAGCTTTATAATTAGTGAATTTCATTGTGTTTGTGTGCTGCTTAGTGCTTAACTGTTGTGTGTTTCTTTCAGATTCACTCCCAAAAATTTACACCAGCATCCCACAGTGGCGCTGCTGTGTGGCCCTCATGTTCAGGGCGCTCAGGGCATCAGCTGCGGCCGTCACCTCGCCAACCATGAAGTGGAGGTCGTTTTGTTTCTGCCAAACTTTGTCAAGATGCTCGACTCTGTGACAAGCGAGCTCACGCTGTTCAACAAGACCGGAGGCAAACAGGTCTCTAGTATCAAAGGTGAGATCGTTTTAATGCCTCGTTCAGTTTTGCTGTTGGTCTCTTCTTTTCTCGAGATGTCTCATCTTTTTTTTTATTTCTCACCATACAGACCTTCCAGACAGCCCGGTGGATTTAATCATTAACTGTCTCGACTGCCATGAGAACACATTCCTGATGGATCAGCCGTGGTACCGGGCTGCAGCCGACTGGGCTAACCAGAATAGAGCCCCAGTCCTCAGCCTGGACCCTCCCATTAGTGGACAGGGCCAAGCCGTGGAGGCCAAATGGTCCCTCTCACTTTGCCTCCCCCTCCCCCTGGCTGAGGGGGCTGGCAGGGTGTACCTCTGTGACATAGGTATTCCTCGCCAGGTTTTCCAGGAAGTGGGAATCAAATACCATTCACCCTTTGGCTGCAAATTTGTCATCCCTTTGCACTCTGCGTAGTGGGTCTTTTGGTCAACGAGATTCAATGTTTCACCTTCCTTTACCCCTGATATTCCAGATATTCTGCAGGGTTTTTTTGGTTTTTTTCAATCAAAGTTTGTAACTCAGTCTGAAACAGACATTTCCCTTTTTATTCAAGGGTTGATCGCTGTGTACAATAGTTCTTTGAAGAATTAGGTACATATTGATGAAGATGTTTACAATGGATGCTTTAGCAAATCATTTGGATGAAGAGGATCTTGACGGTGGTGAAAAAGATGCAACGTGATACTTTTGAGTTGGACAGTCTTTCAGAATGTCATATTAATCTAACCTCATTCCGAAGCCATCCAGTATATAAATAGAGCCCCCACAATAATGTGTTCATTCTCACACACACACACACACACACACACACACACACACACACACACACAGTTATTACAATCAGAATGGGACTAGGTGAATACTGCTCATGCTGCAGTTTCCACTGCTCATGGCTTCTCCTACAGCCTTTGCTATACAGCGCTCGCTTGCCTGCTGCCAGGTGTTTCAGTGGGATTCACGTCCCATTAACATAAATATGAAGTGTTTATTCATCTAGATAATGTGTGTTCAGATTATACCGGTGTTGAATGGGGGTCTTACTGGATGGAGTTCAGTTAACAATATTGTTTGTCCGGGGTAAAGAAGAGCACTGCTCCTTCGGCATAAGCATGAAAACGCTGTGGAAATTTCACCGTTCGGTGCAGGAGAATAACCCCCACCCCGAGTTTTAGTTTGGTTACATGAGACAAAGGGCTTTACTGATGTTTGAAAGTTACAATTGCTTCAAATGAGGTGTATTTATTTTCTTTTGTAAGGTCTCCTCAGTTCCAGGCTGTAATATTAAGATTTGGTTCAATCCCTATGAAGATAGTGGTTTCCATCCATGATTGTTTTCCAGAAAAGTATTTTTGTAAACTCCCTCAGAGGGACCACAAATCTGTCATGTGTGATTTGAAGCATACCGAATGTCACTTTTAAAATAAATGCCCTGGATGCCTCGGAACACTCAACAAAATGTGCGATAGAAAATGTAAGCAGTACGATCAAACATTAAAATGTAACTGGGCAGTGGTTAACGCACTGATTCAGCTTCAGCTGTCAAAGTTACTTTAAGAAGAGCTGCTTATTTGTGCTCTGAGGGGGATGTCAAACCAAAATCTAAAGCTGTCTTTTGGAGACTGCATCAATTAGAAATGTCTTCATTTTAGGATGATTTTCATTGGATTTCATCCGTGAGGCTTCTTTGAGTTTCATTTGGTATCCCTTGACGGGTGTACAGGGGGACCCTGGTTTGAATCCCCTTTGTGGCAGCAGTTAAAACTTAGACATTACCAATGACTTGCTTTGTAAGTGAGCAGCCATATAGACCTACTACTATCTGAGGTCCATGTATGTGACGGGCTCCAATCCTACTGGCTTCTCTTGCATACGTTACAAACAAAGCACTGTAGTTCATATATTTCATGGCATTTTAAATCCACATGGTGTTTAGGACTAAAATAGTCTGTAAATTGGAGAATTTGTATACTGGTTGTCTTACATGCACATTGGTTTTAGTCCTTCAACATTCCTCTGGCCTGATGTGTAACCTCACATCTGTTGAGACAAGTCTGGCTTAGAAACATCAGCTAAGGCTTTGAATGTGAATTGAAATCCGTTTTAGTTTTTTTTCTTTGTGGCGTTTGACCACCAGGAGGCAGTGAAGCCAAACGTTAGGGTGGTGCTTCCTTGTTCAAGATGTTTTTGCAGCTCTTTGTACTTAATGCCATTTTTTTCAAATGACTTTTTCTCTGTGAAATGTGAACGGAAGTGAAGCCTCGGGCTGTGGACACTGTGGACCAGAGAGCAGGTGGATTCACTCGGTTTACAAGGGTTGTCTTCACATCTGCAGTGGGTTGTTTGATGGACATTATTCTGAGGTTGAGGTGGGAGAGTGTCAGCTCAGAGATAGTTGGGGGGGGGGGATAATACTGAAGCTATTTTCATGTGGGGTCGAAATTCACTGTCAAGTTTCTTGTGCGAGAATTACTGTGCAGTCCTCATGTGTCACGTCTGCAGATTGAACCAATAAAAACAGTAAGCAGAGTCTTTGTCCTGTCTTTTGTCAACATTACCTTATTGATTAAATTCCATCAAGTTTACTGAAACGGGCGCTTTGATAGATATTTTTAGCTGCCGGTCATCAGCGCGCATGCGCATTGAGAAGTCAAGGTGGGGCAAAAAAGTTGAATGTTTGAGACGGGAGAAGTGCACCCACATCAGACGCTTTAGATGAGTTCGTACGAGTTCGTTGTTTTGATTGGTTATTCTTAATTATAACAAAGAGAAAAGCTTCAGCTTTTCTGGAAAAGATTGTTTTATTTATTTATTTGTGTGCGTAATGATTACAGAGGACGCACCAGGAGCGCACGGCTGGTTTATCTGAGTACGGATCTCTATTGACTTTAAGAAAACCCCTTTTTTCTTCTTCTTCTTTCCTGCGCATCAACACAGACTGTCAAATATTTTTTTCATGAATGGGAATTTGTTTTCCGCTGCTCGGATGCAAACGGACGTGTGAAGTTGATCAACTTACCAGAAAGTAGTCGATTCAGCCTGCAGACAGGTAAGATCCTGAATCTTGGAGGTACTCGTGAAGTAAATACATCTGTAATGTGATTTGTAGGGGCATACAACAAGCATAGCATTGTAACTTCATCGTGTACATTTGCATGCACAGTGCGGAGTTTATCCACATGTTGCTTTCACACTGATCGCACATACGCAGAGTTATTCGGGTCGAGAGGTGTCCTGAAGATCTCTTACTTCCTGTGGTGAAGAAACTGCATCGTGCAGCTTCAGACATGACTGTGTCGCGACATGTCGGCTAATGACACTGAAAGATGACGGTATTCTGCGTTCAACACTTCTGGAAACAGCTGTTGCTGAGTTTGTAACACTGGCTCCCAGAAACGTGCATATTCATGTCAACAAGAGGTAGAACTTCTCTTTTTAACCATTAATTCCCAACATTCCACTGACTTGTTTGTCAAAGCAGCCGTTGCATTAAGTGTGTTTGCCACAGGAAGAAAAAAAAAACGCCCATTGAAGCTGCTGTTTATTGAAGACGATGATCTGTTCAGCGGCGGATCTAAATACTATTTGAGACCCGCACTTGTGCATGTGAGCAATAAGAAACCAAATGCAGCCCAGAAGCGTCTCGTTATTAAATCTGGATCCACTGCTGGATCTGGATCCACTGCTGGATCTGGATCCACTGCTGTTTCGAAGTATGAATTATAAAAGCATGTCAACATCATATATTGAAAGTCATATCACAATACATGATAACAATATAACATTTTACATGTTTAAATATTGTTGTGCAGTTCTAACTAGTGCTAGGTTAGACATTATTATCTCCTTTTGTATTTAGTAAACTAATGAACAGCATCATGAGTATCTTCGGTGGTGACAAACAAGAACAGCTGATTCACGCAGTGTAATATTTACTTCAGTCTTTTACAATGAGTGACATAATACTTCTTGTACTGTTCTTTATGTTCAAATAGCTTTCACATTGAAGTTTCATTTACAACTACCTTATTAAGTAATAAACATCATTTAGAACCAAGGAAAGTTAGGAGGCGGGAACACATGAGGTGTCTACCATGAAGGCTTTGTTGGCAGATATTTCCCACAGTCTAAAACAAGATGCTCCTGCAAAATTAAATAGCTTAAAAGTTGCATTAACTGGGATGTTTTTGCCTCGGGGATTTTTTATTTTAGTGTGGCAAAGCTGAAGAAGCGTTCAACTGGAAATGAAGAGGGCTCATGAAACCACAGCAGAGCATAACTGCTGCCCTGTAATGTGTTTTGCATGGCTGCACCAGCGGAGCAAGTTTGCACAGCACCGCAGCAAGGAAGTATTCGTCTGCACTGCAGCTTCCACTTATATGGTGTTCTCCGTTATGTTTATTCAGTGAAATCAACTCTCCCTACAGTCTGATAAGTGTGAAGAGGTTCAGTGTGTTGTTTGAACTTTGGATGGTAGTAAAATGCAAAGTTCACTGAGATGGCTGGGAGCCAAAAAACAGGGGATTGCCCCAGACTTACATTCATTGATTTTTTTTTACACTTCCTTCTTCTGTGAACAAAACTTTGTCTCACAGTGTAAAGTTTTGTGTTTATTTAATACAGGCAGGATGCTATTTCAGCCGTAAAGTCAGTAATTTGTTTCCATATCTGTGTTACAGACACAGGAATGCACACCAGGCATTAGAACGGTACAGCAGTGACTTGTTTTTCGAGGCCAAAACGCTGGATTCCTACTTCCTCTTTTAGACAGTTGTTTCACTGAGACATGCTACTGCACCAGAGTCCAGCTGTTGCCCCAGAGGCTGAGTTGATTTCTTTCTTTGGAGATGCCATCTGCAGGCTACTGGGTGAATTGTTGGTTTGTTCTCGCTCTCTTTCTGTTCAGTTCTCACCGGTCAGTGGTTCAGTTTGTGTACCTGCCAGATAGAAGCTCCGTTTCCTCCTCTCTTCACTGGTCCTGCTTGCCTCCCTGCTCCTGTAACAGTGATGATAACAGGGCAGCAGCATCAAAGCAGCAGCACAGCGTCCCAAGGCTGGACATTCAGAATGAGAGGATGATCTTCCTGCACACGAATAAGGGATAGGAGCCCTACAGATACTTGGGTGGAAGTGCCAGAACAATAATGAACAAACAGTCCAAAAACGTCACGTAGAGCCTCCTAACTCTCCCTTCAAACCTATTTCACTTTGAAGGATGGTTTGTTTTCATATTAATTAACAAAGTCTGGTACAATGATGTTTCTTTTTCCCATTAAGGTTGCAGATCTGTCTGCCTGACGTCCTCCTACAGACTAAGTTCAACATATTTTACTTCGTGATTTGTCTGAAGTTGGATGAGGGAGTGGCAGATTCAAACAAGGTCAAAGAAGATATTTCTACATTCCTGTCCCGTCTTGCTTTGTGCTGTCAGGCTGCGGCTCATTTCTGCCATTCAGACCCCGACCGACTTGCACCAGACAAGAGTCGGTGTTGATCAACAGGTATAATTTGAACAATAGAGAGATTATCTTAAATATAGCTATTAGCTCATTCTTACATTTCTACTCATGTATCGTGATCTTTTATGGTCTTTGTTCACATCGATTTTGTCAGTGAGTTTTTTGACTTCCTGTTGCTTTCATGAGTTTATGCAATTCTCTCCCAATCAGATGTACTCATAGTTGTCTTAGCTAGAGTGAAGATGGTCATCGGTGTCTCTGTGTAAATATTTGATTGGTACCTAGTAGATTGCATCACAGCGGTAAGGGCAAGTTACTTCTGCAGCATTTGAAGATATGAGAAACAAGTCATACTTTCTGACACGGTGATAAAAAACTGCTTTCAGTGAAGCTGCTCACAAGACAGCTTGATGATGATGATGGATTCCTCAATGACTAGAGGGGTCAGAAGAGACTTGACTGACTCACAATGACAGCCTTGTGCACTTTCTGAGTAGATCAAGCTTTGGTTCCATGTCAAGCTCTCTGAGAACGGCAGTGTGACTCTGCGACAGACTGAGTTCTGTTGCATTCACTCAGCTGCTGCTCTCCCCTGCTGCTGCAGTGCATTCAGTGCCCCAGACCAGATGAATTAAAAACTGGCAGCCACTGCCGAGCTGATTCTCATTTGGTGAGATCCTCCATCCAAGTGCAGACCAATTCTGTTTGTTTTATTGATCCAAGAACCTTATGAGCTCTATCTCCTGCCAAATGGGAGAACTCATCCTCATACTGCTCTTATGTGTTTGCAGCAGCAATAGATTTACTATTTTTCATATTTAGATTTTGTCCACAAATTCACATTGTTTGATGCAGGCGCACAAATATGTTTTGCACCAAAGGAACTACAACAATAGGAGCAAAAATGTGTGCCTGTCAGTATTTTAATCTGTGACTTTTAAAATAGGGTTTGTACACTGGTAATTAAGAATTTGTGAATGTGTAAGCGAAGTGATTTGTTTGTGGAGAGAGAGAAAAACCTGAAAGAACACAACTCAGAGGGGTGTCCTAAAATTTACTGATACACATACAAATCACTGTACAACTACACAATCCACTGTTACAGGTTCTCAACCCCTTTTCACCAGTAATACCTTCACAAAAGCACAAACCACTACACTTCCACCCGAACTGAGAATTCATCTGACACTGAAAGAGTCAAAACAAAATGATAATTTTTGATATTTTGTGAAAAATCTCCTCTATAAAATGAATAAATTAAATGGTTGTCCAGTATCAAAATATATTTACTTCTATTCATTTTGATGTGTACTTTGCTTGCTTATTGGTGTTATGGTTGAGACTGTTGCCTCACTTCAAGAGTATTTTTGGTTGGATTACAGGGTTGAGGACGTTTCTGTGTGTGCATGCTTCCCTTCTCAACTTAGATTTGCCTCCGCAGTCCAAAAACATGTGTGGGTGACTAATTGGTGACTCTAAAATGCCCATAGGTTCGAAAAGTGAGTGTGTGTGGTTGACTGTCTCTCCGTGCTTACCCTGTAATGGACTGGCGACCAGCTTCTCCAGGACCATAAGTTAGACATTGTGTATAAGAGTTTTTTTCTCTCACCCACTGCATCTTCTGTATTCATTTATCCAACTTACTGTCACAGGGTGCTGGTCGTGGTCTCTACTGCTCATGTGCATATGTGCGAAGGTCCCAGTTTATCACAGGGTAATGTTTAATGCTGACATGTCTGTGATTGTTAAAGCATTAGACGGAGTAGCGTGTTTTCCTCTTGTTGACATTAAGTGACCATAGTGTTTACCAAGGTGGTTAAAGATTACTAGATTGAGCCATAGCTTGTGTACAAACAGGGTATTTTTTTCATATGTGTGTTACTAGATGGTCACAAGACTTCCACACCTCAATAAGTAATGTGAGAAGACTGAGTAACTGTGATTGACCCACTCATGATTAATAAGCATTTTAAATCCATTACAGAGTCTGTAAGTGAATATCTGGAACAGTTCTTTTAACCCTCTTTATGGCTAACGTGACTGAAACATTGTGAAATGCCAAAGTATAACATAGAGGAGGTGCCTCGATGCCGAGATGAGCGGTGTGGGGCTGTTCTTGTGGGGTTGAAGGGTGTGGGAAATGTGTCCAGATGGTTTTGTCCCTCGACGGAGAAGACAGCTGCAGAGCTCCATAGGGGACCACATCTGTCACACCCCCTTCATTTGGAGTGAAGACAGTCCTGCCTGGGACACATGCAATTTTTGAGTCTCACATTTGTTGTGTGAGGAATGGCTGGTTATTTATTTACAGTGTGGCATAGTGAAAAATTCCAGATTATGTTTTTGATGGATGAGACGTGCTTGAATAGAAGAGAAGAGCACATGTGCTGTCTTTCATGTTCCACACCAGTCGGCGGGGATGTGGCTGTGTTCTAAAGCTGTCGCACAGGAAGATGACCGCACTGTACTGAACATGTCAAAGGATATGACCTCATGTAAAGTGACGGGTTAACAGAGCCAGGATTTTCCCTGAGCCCTGACCGCTGCCACCTCTCCCTGGGAAATGATGAAGGAAGTGAGGGTTTTTGGGAGAAGCGTGGGGGATTGCTGAATCCACAGGTCATCACTTCGCTGTGACGTCTGCACTCCGATTTGTTGTGAACGTATCATGGAAACCCGAGTCCCAGAGTGACTCAGGCCTGGGGTTACTGGTGGCTGCCTTAGTGACATGAAGAAACGTTGGGCTGCGTGAGTCCCTCGGGTCTGGTCAGATCTCACCACAAGTTTGCATTCCACAAACTGAAGAGAGACTTCGGTTCCTCCAGGGCCCATTTGCTGGGCCTTTGATGGAGAACCAGATCGTGCTTTAGTTAAAAATTTGCTGGGCTTTCATTAGTAAAATAAAGTACAATGCAGACCAAGGCTTTCCCCACTTTTATTCATCAGAATTTTCCCAAATCATTGTTAAAGCTCAAATAGAACTTTGTAATCTGCATTATCGGTTCTTCAGCAGCCTGAAAGCTTCTCTTTACTGTTGTCTTACGTCACGGAAACATTCTGCACTACTTGTGAAAGTGTGTTTAAAAAAAGAAGAGTTGTTATTTCTGCTTTCTGTATGACTGAGTTATTTTTAAAGGCACAGACTGAGTGGTTTTTGACCGTGCCTGACGTGCTTGCCGAGAATTTCCCTGTGCCATTGCAAAGAAAAACTGCCCACTCATTGATTTCTGGCAGAGTTTGCATGAGGGTCATCTCTTTCAGCAACAAAAGTAGCAAAAGTCCACAATATACTTTATTTTAAGTACACATGCAAAAACTCCCACGTACAAACAAGAAACTTAAGTTAAAGTAAAAAAAAAAAAAAAAGACCTCAGTAATTGTAGTTATCTGCTTTCCACACTTTGCAATAATTCAAACTACACACACCGCAAGGCCCAGGGCCATTCTCACCATGAGGCCACTGTGCCTTCGATCGGTGCTTCCGAACATTCAAGAGGGACCCACATTCCTACCATAGTGAACCTCGGTGACACCCACAACACACCCTGCACAATTTACAAAAAAAAAGTGGAAGGAACCTCATAACACACTACAAGTGAAATACAGTTTGTTTGTCATATTCTGTAACAATGACTTCAGTTTTTTTCTGAGGATAAACTCTGGGTTTACACACCGTCTCGGGAGGGGTTTGGTTTACTGGTGTCTGCAATTTAAAACGTTCACTGCAAAATATGCTTTCAGCTCTAATTTTGTCCATTGGTTCAATGAAGCCATATTCTATATGTTAACTCTCATGGAATACAGTTTGTTTGTTTTTTTTGTTGTTTTTTTACTGATTTCTCTTTCTCTTTAGCCTGACGCTTCTAGGGTTATTGTTTTGTTAGCTCCAGTTACAGCAGCCATCTCATGGCATTTTACATTAAGTAGAAATGTAGAAGAAAAACCTACAATTTCAAAAGAGGAAGTGTTCGTGACATTGGTCAGGAAAAACTCCCTTCTCGCAGGCAGAAACCTTCTGCACATCCAGATGCAGAGCTTTCTGCTTTCTGCCGTACTGGTTGCAGCTTTAGAGGACAGTCGGAGAGAAGATAAGAGAGGGCACAATCATTTCCAGTTCTACAGCCAGAGATCTTGCAGGAATAAACAGGCAGGAGAGAGACATTCAGTTACTGACATAAAATAATGGCATGTGAACATAAGTGAAGTGAAGAAAGGATAGACAACCACTGCATTAAAGAAGGTGTCTCATCCTTTTCCGCCCACCTTTACCTCATCTGTACCTGAAGACTTGTCATGTTTTTATGTTGCTTGTTTTGTTTTCATAAAATTTCTAAATGAATCAAATATTGTATAAGAAAAAAGAAAAAGGTGTCTCAGCGGTCTAAACAATGGTAAAATCTGTTGTGTTGTTGCAAAGGCAACAAATGGAATTGTTAATTCCTCTGATGAAGCATATTACAGAATTATGGGATTATCTTATTGATAAGTGCTACAAAGAATTTGTATTATTGTGGGATGAAAATAATTAAATAATTAAAATAATTTCTTAAAGTGTTAATACAGACAGTGTGCCAAAGCACTCTTCTCTCATCCCAAACTTCCCATTCTCAACTTACAGTACACCCTGGGACCAACTACTGAGGTTTAATCCACATCAAAAGTCTTTGGTGTCAAAGATCTATGACCAGCTCATGTCCTGTAATGATTCTTCCAGCATCAAAACAAAAACTACCTGGGAACACGAACTGGGACTTCAGTTGTCAGACAAGTGGTGGAATAGTGCAATTGAAAATATGAATACATTATTATTATTATTATTATTATTATTATTATTATTATTATTATTATCATCATCATCATCATCATCATCATCATCATCATCATCATCATCATCATCATCATCATCATCATCATCATCATCATCATCATATTTTATTAAGTTTTATTTTTAGTGGGTGGGTCACTTGCTTCCCTCAAGGTGCAAGTGGAATTCATGGATTGGGGGAAATATATAAAGTAGTTTCTGAAGTTCCTGCAATAATGTGCATTATGCTTAATGGTGTCTGTATGTATACGTCTTGTTTAAATCTTCTGTTACCTTTCAATTGCTATGATAAAAATTATTTTGAGCAAAAGGGCAGCAAAAAAAGCTAAAGCTGTGCACCTAATCTATAGCACAACTGTTTGATTTTTGTTTGAAGAAAATGTGAAAAGTTACCAAATACGGTCACTTGTCCAAAAAAACAATCCCCCCCCCCAAAAAAAAGTGTTAATACTTTAAACATCTGATCACTGCCTTTTTCTCTTCATAGGTATTGTGTGTATGTGTGTGTGTGTGTTCAACAGCTCTCATGGTAGCAGCTAGAGGACCTCACCTGTGAGAGGATCGAACCACCTCACCATGACAGAGGTCCAGGTACGAGCTGTGACGACTCTTCAAACTCAGACATACAACATTTCTTCATCTGCCCTCAACTAAACTGCTGTCTGTCTACGATGCTGCAGATTCCATGGCCGCAGGGCACTGAGTGTGTAGCCAGGTACACCTTTAAAGGCACGTCGGAGCAGGATCTGCCCTTCAACAAAGGAGATGTGTTGACTATCATCGTTGTCACAAAGGTCAAATTTGTGCGGTTATTTTCCCGTGAAGTCTATTTATTGTTTGAGTGCTCATTACCCTGGACATTGTCTTTAGATTTAGATTCATTTAGATTTCTTTATTCATTTCAACAGTTACTTATATTTTGTTTCAGGATTCAAATTGGTACAAAGCTAAAAATGCTGCAGGCCGCGAGGGAACAATTCCCGCGAACTACGTTCAGAAAAGGGAAGGTGTGAAATCTGGAGGCAAGCTGAGTTTAATGCCGTAAGTATACCGATTATTATGCTTTATTGAGTTCTGAGCAAAGCGGGTAAATGTAAACATATCGGCTGTGTTGTGGCGGCTTTGTGTCACGTCTGTCAGCAGTGGCTAAAATAACGCGACTTCGCCCTCTTCGTACGGCTGTGTGGTTGCAGAAGGCCGCTGGCCTATTTGTTGTAACAGTGATGCCGTAGTTGTGTTAATGGAGACCACAGTTTTGGTCGGGGTGTGTTGTAATTGCAGTGCACTTGTGTCTGCCTCCACCTCAAGTTTGCATGATCTCAGTACAGTTTCCTGTTGTTTCTATTCTATTTCAGACAAACGTCATTTCAAAAACGTCATTGTTCTATTGGGGGACTTCAATGCCCACGTGGGCAACGACAGTGTGACCTGGAAAGGGGTGATTGGGAGGAACGGCCTCCCTCATCTGAACCCGAGCGGTGTTCTGTTATTGGACTTCTGTGCTAGTCACAGTTTGGCCATAACGAACACCATGTTTGAGCACAGGGGTGTCCATAAGTGCACTTGGCACCAGGACACCCTAGGCTGGAGGTCGATGATAGACTTTGTGGTCGTGTCATCTGACCTCCGGCCACGTGTCTTGGACACTCGGGTAAAGAGAGGGGCAGAGCTGTCAACTGATCACCACCAGGTGGTGAGTTGGATGCGCTGGACGGGGAGAAGGCCGGACAGACTCGGCAGGCCCAAACGTGTCACGAGGGTCTGTTGGGAACGCCTGGCCGAGCCCTCTGTCCGCGCAGTCTTCAACTCCCGCCTCCGGGAGAGCTTCTCACGGATTTCCGGGGGAGGTTGGAGACATTGAGTCCGAGTGGACTATGTTCTCCACCTCCATTGTTGAAGCTGCTACTTGGAGCTGTGGTCGCAGGGTCTCTGGTGCCTGTCGTGGCGGCAACCCCCGAACCCGGTGGTGGACACCGGAAGTAAGGGATGTCGTCAAGCTGAAGAAGGAGTCCTATCGGGCGCTGTTAGCTCATAGGACTCCTGAGGCAGCTGACGGGTACCGGCAGGCCAGGCGGGCCGCAGCCCGGGCCGTGGTGGAGGCAAAAACTCGGGCCTGGGAGGAGTTCGGGGAGGCCATGGAGGAGGACTATCGGTTGGCCCCGAGGAAATTCTGGCAAACCGTCCGGCGCCTCAGGAGGGGGAAGCAGTTTTTCACCAACACCGTTTACAGTGGAGGTGGGGAGCTGTTGACCTCAACTGGAGATGTCGTCGGGCGGTGGAAGGAATACTTCGAGGACCTCCTCAATCCCACCATCACGTCTTCCGCTGAGGAAGCAGAGGCTGGGTTCTCAGAGGTAGACTCGTCCATTACCCGGGCTGAAGTCACCGAGGTAGTTGCTAAGCTCCTCGGTGGCAAGGCACCGGGAGTGGATGAGATTCGCCCTGAGTTCCTTAAGTCTCTGGATGTGCAGGGACTGTCGTGGCTGACACGTCTCTGCAACATTGCGTGGCGGTCGGGGACAGTGCCTCTGGAGTGGCAGACCGGGGTGGTGGTCCCTCTTTTTAAGAAGGGGGATCGGAGGGTGTGTTCCAACTACAGGGGGATCACACTCCTCAGCCTCCCTGGGAAAGTTTATTCCAGGGTACTGGAGAGGAGGATCCGGCCGTTAGTCGAACCTCGGATCCAAGAGGAACAATGCGGTTTTCGTCCAGGTCGTGGAACACTGGACCAGCTCTATACCCTCCACCGGCTACTCGAGGGTTCATGGGAGTTCGCCCAATCAGTCCACATGTGTTTTGTGGACCTGGAGAAGGCGTTCGACTGTGTCCCTCGGGACGTCCTGTGGGGGGTGCTCCGGGAGTATGGAGTCCGGGAACCTTTGCTAAGGGCTGTCCGGTCCCTGTACGCCCAGAGCAGGAGTTTGGTTCGCATTGCCGGCAGTAAGTCGGACCTGTTCCCAGTGCACGTTGGCCTCCGGCAGGGCTGTCCTTTGTCACCGGTTCTGTTCATAACTTTTATGGACAGAATTTCTAGGCACAGCCAGGGACCGGAGGGGGTCTGGTTTGGGGACCACAGGATCTCGTCTCTGCTTTTTGCAGACGATGTGGTCCTGGTGGCTTCATCAAACCTGGACCTTCAGCGTGCACTGGCGCGGTTCGCAGCCGAGTGTGACGCAACTGGGATGAGGATCAGCACCTCTAAATCCGAGGCCATGGTTCTCGACCGGAAAAAGGTGGCTTGCCCCCTTCAGGTCGGTGGAGAGCCCTTGTCCCAAGTGGAGGAGTTCAAGTATCTCGGGGTCTTGTTCACGAGTGGGGGGAAGATGGAGTGTGAGATCGACAGGCGGATCGGTGCAGCGTCTGCAGTTATGCGGTCGCTGTATCGGTCCGTCGTGGTGAAGAAGGAGCTAAGCCAAAAGGCGAGGCTCTCAATTTACCAGTCGATCTTCGTTCCTACCCTCACCTATGGTCATGAGCTTTGGGTCATGACCGAAAGAACGAGATCCCGGATACAAGCGGCTGAAATGAGTTTCCTCCGTAGAGTGGCTGGGCGCACCCTTAGAGATAGGGTGAGGAGCTCAGTCACCAGGGAGGAGCTCGGAGTAGAGCCGCTGCTCCTCCGCATCGAGAGGAGCCAGCTGAGGTGGCTCGGGCATCTGTTTCGGATGCCCCATGGACGCCTCCCTCGGGAGGTGTTCTGGGCATGTCCCTCCGGTAGGAGGCCTCGGGGCAGACCTAGGACACGCTGGAGAGACTATGTCTTTCGGCTGGCCTGGGAACGCCTCGGGGTCCCACCGGAGGAGCTGGAGGACGTGTCTGGGGCGAGGGAAGTCTGGGCTTCCTTGCTTAGACTGCTGCCCCCGCGACCCGGCCCCGGATAAGCGGAAGAAAATGGATGGATGGATGGATGGATTTCAAAAATGAATGAATGTCAGGTTTATCCATAGTTGTAAGACACCTCCTACTGACCAAACTTTTATGGGAAAATGGCCTTTCCATTTCTTGAAGATTTGAAGTTGTTTCATTTTCACCCAAGTTGTTTTTGCTGTTCAGCTGACATAAAGCTAGAATAATCATAACAACAGATTAAAAAAAATAAACCACAGATCTATATTTAACACACGCTAACTGAAGTGAGCTCTACTCATGCTGTCATGTTGGGGAATTAATCTTGCAACGCCACTAAAATAAGCATTTTAATCAGATAATCACTTAAACAGATAATCCTAACTTTTTTGTATATATTATTGTCTCCTTGTCCATGGAAAAGCATGCGACTCTGTATAATTTCTCTGCCATTGGTGGAACGCGGCGAACACCGCCACCTTGTATGTGAACACACACAGATGTAGATTAGAAAAGGCCTTGGTTTGTTTACTGAGTGGATAACTGGCTTCAGAGCTTATCTGGATACTTCATGTCTGGGTTAAAAAAAAGAAGAATGAAATGAATGAATGATGAATTATTTTATGAATGAAAGAAAAACTCATCTATAAACAACCACAGTCTTAACACCCACCTCAACCAATATGTTAATTTACACATGCTGAATGAAAAAAGTGAGCTTCTTTCACTTGTATGACACCACTTTGCCAAAATCATAATATTTAAAGGATCAGATAGAAGTGTAATAAAGTCAACAGAAGTCATCATTTAACATGCGTCTACAAATATAAACATAAGGGATCTTTGTGGTTGGTAGATAATTTCCTTGTTGTAACTGTTTGACATTGGCAGAGAAGATTGGGTTTATTTTTCATGGCGGGCAACCTTCATACTCAGCTCTGCTGCTTATCCCACAAATGCATGTTTGTGCAAAAATAGAAATAAACTCTGAATTTCCAATAGTATAAGATGTATGGTATTGTTTTTTTACAACACTGGCGTAATCTACCGAACACTCGTGGCATCACTTTATGTGCTTCATTAAATACCACTGGGAATGATTTTGATACCAGAATGCTGATGGGCATGCAGGGTCTCAGAGAGGACGGCGTCATGATGTCTGTAAAGGTCTGTCCCAGCCCCAGTGCCAGCTTTCCAACAAGCTTTTCTGTATAATATTTAAATGCTTCTTTCTCATGGAAACTGATGCAAATTGCTTGAGTCTATTTCCTCAAAGCTGCATTTAAACATGGGACTATTTCAGTAAAAAAAAAATGGTTGTATGTAAATCACTAAAATCTGCAGTGTATATCTGGATGCTGGAAAGAATCGTATTTGCCTATTTTAAGAATCATGATAAGGTCAAAAGGTGAAAGAAAGAAAGAAAGCTGGCTGATTACGACTGACTACGATTCTAAAATAAAAAACAAAATGTCTTAAATTCAGTCAGTGCTCACACCATTTAAATAAAGCACCATATATGAATATTCCACTTCTCAGAATTACAAAAATAGAGAAAAAGAATCCACCAAACTTAATGTAAATCTTTAACCATCTTGATAAGGATAATTATATGCAAAAATAAAATGTGACAAAGTTGTGAAATGAGCCTGAAATAAAACTTAAGCAGGCTGCGTGACAGTGTCGAACAAGCCAAGGCCAATTTATTCACACGGCACCAGTCAGACACAAGGCAATTCACAGTGCTTTACAAAGAAATAAGAGAAATACATTAAAGCAGGGCAATTAAGAACAGCATCCAAAGGAGAATACATTTATATATACATTTTTTAAGATCAAAATAATGAAATTAATCAAATCTATTGTCTAATGGAAAGCCTGAGCAAATAATAATGCTTTAAGGCCTGATTTAAAAGAAATGAGAGTGTCAGCAGTTTTCAGGTGTTGGGGGAGTTTGTTCCACAGGCTCGGAGGCTCGGAACTAAAAGCCCCTTCACCTTGTTTCTTCTGCCTCTGAGGAAACTTAATAAGGTTTCATATTCTTAGGATGTTAAATATTCAACAAGTAATTCTGAGAAGTAGGTAGACCCGAGACCATTCAAAGATTTATAGACAAGAAGCACGATTTTGAAGTGGATCCTCTGACACACAGGCTGCTAGAGAATAAAGCTCCGGTGTAATGTGCTCCATCGTCTTTGTGTTGGTGAGGACTCCTGCTGCAGCCCTCTGGATGAGCTGCAGCTGCCTGATAGATTATTTTTACTGAGATCGTCACAATAATCCAGCCTACTGAAAATAAATTCATGAACAAGTAAAATCAAATATATATCAGTAATATGCTTTTCCTTTCTTGTGGCATCTAAAGTTTAATTTCGGTTGTATGTATTGTCAAATACTTTATTTTCAGTTTTATGTTTTAATGTAATTTTTCATTATGAACATCACATGTTCCACAGCGAATGATTCTGACGTGATGAAGTGCGCAGGATGAGGATTTTTGACTGACAAAAGGTTCAGTGTAGTGGACAACAGGATGGTTTATATACACACTGCATGAGTACACCAGTACTTCCTATGTGTCAGGGTAGTTTTATGACTGCTGGCCTGACCTCCTGCTGGCTCGTCTCTTTCCAGATGGTTCCATGGGAAGATAACTCGAGATCAAGCCGAGCATTTGCTCAACCCTCCTGAGACGGGCCTGTTCTTGGTTCGAGAGAGCACCCACTTCCCGGGTGACTACACTCTGTGTGTGAGCTGCGACGGAAAGGTGGAGCACTACCGCATCATCTACCACAACGGCAAGCTCAGCATTGACGAGGAGGGCTATTTTGAGAACCTCATGCAGCTTGTGGAGGTAGAGGATCAAGATAATTCTTTGGCTGATAAATTAACAAAGAGTGTGTCGCTTGTGTGTACTCTGTCACCTTACTGAGTATCTACTAGCATGTATGGGAGGCCCCGCGTTAACTTCAGAGACATGCAGTTCCTGGAACATGTCATGAACAGGAAGCGTCAAAGAGGAAGCGAACACTATGCTGAGGGTAGCAGCTCTAACCTCAAAGAGACCGTGCAAGCTTCACTGTCAGATTGACTCCATTTCACGTGTCGGAAGCTCATTTTCAGCTGGTGATGCTAAAAAATCCTGCAGACGGAAGTACTGTAGGTACATGGTTGAACATAGAGTGACCCACTCAAGCTATTTATTCAGCCATTAGATATTGAACTCATGTGACCAGACGGCCCTCTGCTGGGCATTACGATGCATTGCTCTCTGAGTTTTACTCCTTTTGAACTGTAATACTGATACAGATTTATCACCGTGTTTACTTATTTTGTCATAAACCAAAGGTGAAGACAGTAAACCGCCAGCTGTATAATGCTTGCACTTCAGACAGTGTCTTTAACAGATGACTGATAAGAAGAGAAGGTTGATATGATCTTTGGTATAATCTTTAAAAATAAAATCAATGAGGCGCAGCTGAATTTTGAACAAAATCTCCATGAAGGAGCAGCAGAGAAAACCTGATGTTGTCCTGAGGAGGTAGTTTTGGCCCCTGATGCTCTGATTGGTACTCCAGTGGGGTCTGGTCTGGTTTCTGTTGCGCTTCACTAAAATTGAAACTTCTCAATCTTCTACTTTTATGTTATTTGACTTAAAATTTCATGGACTGAAACCCATTTGCTAACATTATGTGTAGATTAGATTACACCATCAACACATCCACCATCTATCTCAAAGCTGAGACACACAGCCCAACAACTAATGATGTGTTTGGATTGTCAGAAGAAGCCTGAATACAAAGGAAAAATCACACAGACACAAGTGAAGCAAGTCAACTCTTTACACGAGGCCTAAACTCAGAATTAAACACAGATTGTCTTGTGGTGAGGCAACAGCTCTAACCACTATACCACCGCACTGCACAGTCTACGATCTATCAATCTGAATTAGAGCTCCTAATTAGAGTCTTGAATATTATTTTGACAGGTTATAATAATAAGTTTGTTAATAAAATGATGCATGAATCATTTATATTGAGTCATTTTCACACAAAAGCCTGTCGTGATCTCCTGGTGGGCAACTCTCAGTCGTGATGCACTGCCCCAAAAGTTTGCAAAAACTTTGTGATCTGTTGGCTCATTGTCGGCGACTGTTGTTCCTTGTGTCTAGCACTACACCAAAGATGCAGACGGCCTGTGCACCAGACTCATCAAGCCAAAGGTGGAGGAAGGGACAGTGGCCGCTCAGGACGAGTTTTCCAGGAGTGAGTTTTTAATCATTTCTGCAATTTCTGTTTTTAAGCTTTTTAGTTTGGGGAATTATATGTGCATGATGTGTCTTTAACTGGAATGATTTCCTCATTGAATGACCAACAGGTGGCTGGTCGCTGAACACAAAGGATCTCAAGCTGCACCAAGTTATTGGAAAAGGAGAGTTTGGAGGCAAGTTGTCTCCGGTTTATGTGCAGTTTGGCAAACTTTACACTGTATTGTTAATGTGACCACAATCTCTTTTGTTAACAGCATGTGACGATCACGTTCATCAATATTTTAGGAACAAATTAAACGCTTCAAGTTGTCAGTCATTTTAAAGTTTTCAATTAGTTCAGGAAGTTAGTGTCAGGAAGTGCTTAAAAATAGAGGCCCTATTTATACCATTTTCACGATGAAACTGAACCATTAGACTGCGACGCATCGCCATTGAACAAATCTCACTCGATCCAGGTTAAACTCTCAAAAGATACAAAGTCTTCTCGTTTTCTTTTCCCCTCTTCATATCGGTTTACTGTGAATACGCCCAGACGGATATTTCATCATTTGTGATTGTTTCAGATGTCATGGTGGGAGACTACAGAGGGACTAAAGTAGCTGTGAAGTGCATAAAAAATGATGCTACGGCACAGGCTTTTATTGCAGAGGCTTCTGTCATGACGTAAGACGATTAACTACATTGCTGATGTTTCTTTATTAGGAAACACGAACACAAAGTCTTATGCGTTCATGTTTTCTCCCCTGGAACAGGCAACTACGGCACGATAACCTTGTTCAGCTGCTGGGAGTGATCGTAGAGGAGAACGGGAGCCTGTATATAGTTACTGAGTATATGGCAAAGGTAGGAGTGGAACAGTCTGATGATGTGTCTACGTCCAAGGTACCAATGCAAATAATGTATGATATGTTTGTTTGTTTGTTTGTTTGTTTGTTTGTTTGTTTGTTTTCAGGGCTGTTTGGTTGACTACTTACGTTCCAGAGGGCGGACAGTGCTCAATGGAGACGCTCTCCTGCATTTTGCATTGTACGTACTTCTCAGTGATCAATGATAAGAACCTGCCAGCTTTTTAGTGACGACGCTGTGGATCAGTGTGTTTCTAAACAGATCAATGGTTATATCTGTGGCAATATTTAAACAAAACACAAAAGATGAGGGAAGAAGCCATCAGCAAATAAACACACAAAACAGACTGCAAGAAATCACACTTGAACCTCTGAGCACATTACCAACAGACATTCCCAGCTTCTTTGAGTGTTTTTCATCCAGCCTCGGTCCTTATATATAGTTTGAATTTATTATATCCAAACTCACAAGTGTATTTTATCTTGTTTTTCTATTGCCTGTCACAGAGATGTCTGTGAAGCTATGGCATACCTGGAGGCCAATAACTTTGTGCACCGAGACTTAGCTGCGCGAAACGTTCTGGTGTCAGAGGACAACATCGCCAAAGTCAGTGACTTCGGTTTGACCAAGGAGGCTTCATCCACTGAAGACTCTGCTAAACTGCCTGTGAAGTGGACCTCACCAGAGGCCCTCAGAGAAAAGGTCTGTTGTAATCTGATTTGGCTTGCAAACCCATCACACAATGAGGCAAAGTTCTGACTTGATTTTTTTTTCCTTTGCTAATCAACAGAAATTTTCCACCAAATCAGACGTTTGGAGCTACGGCATTTTGCTGTGGGAGATTTACTCTTTTGGCCGAGTCCCTTATCCAAGAATTGTAAGCATCAATATCTTTTTGGATGTAGACGTTTGCATGCAGCTCTCAAAGAGTATCAGATGAAAGATGATCTCATTTAAAAGAGAGACTCATAAGAGCGACACTCACATTTACTAATACAGATTAGACTCATTTGAATTTAATATTACAATGAGATGAGATGAATTATCCAACTTTTGTGAGGTGGATCAACTGACTCCGGATAAAGGCAGGATATACCCTGGACAGGTCACCAGTCCATAAAAATCAAATACAGCGATATAGACAGTTACACACGCACTCAAATTCACACTTATGGGCAATTCATAGTCTCCTGTTGCCCTCAAATGCACATCTTTGTACTGCGGGAGGAAGAGTACCCTGAGAAAATGCATGTACCAAGAACAAACTCTACACAGACTGGATCCAAACCAACAAAGTTTTGAAGTATCAAAAGTATTTTAAGGTCATCTGAGGTTCCAAATTGCCAGACACATAGTTTATGTGTTAGTTCTCTGTCATCTGTTTATAAAAAATGTTTCAGCAAAAAAAAAAACGTTTTTCTTTTTCCCTGCAGCCATTAAAAGACGTGGTGCCTCGGGTGGAGAACGGGTACAAGATGGGCTGTCCAGACGGCTGTCCTGAAGTCGTGTATAACATGATGAAGCAGTGCTGGAACCTTGATCCTGCTGCTCGACCAAGCTTTCAAATGCTGAAGGAGTGGTTACAGCATATCAGCCAAGAGGTGGCAAAAAGACAATGAGAGATCTGACACTTGAACAGTAACCTGAGACTGTATAATCCACCATAATTCAGTAAAGTGTCAAAGTGTACTTGTCTTAATAACAAGCTTCACACCAGGTTGTTTAAACTGTAAAATGTCTTTCTGGCAAAGTTGAGTCAGAACTTCAAGGTTCATTATGTCTTCCTACAGATCAACATGATCATATCATCAAAACACAGCGCTGCCTCAGAGCCATAGTGCCTTGACTCTTTCCTTTACATTCATATCGATCGTCATGTTGGTGTGTTCATTCATATTGTTCCCAAACAGTAACACCATTAAACTCACTTGACTGAATCTGTTCAAGGAAAAAATGTGTTTTGAAAACAAAAATACAATTTTGATACATGAGTACAAGCTGTCAATATTTTTTTTCCAGGTACACAGTCTTGCATGAATGTGGGATTATATTGTTTGATTAAATTAAAGATACAACAGTTGATTGTGCAGGTTTTAATCTTTATTGTGTAGAGTTGAATGTGTCATGCCTACTTTTTGATCTCTCAGCAAAATGGGAGCTCAAGTACCGATAAAGGTTTTATTAAGCAAATCTTTTGGATTTCAATAAAAGGTCTGACTTTTCTATGTAAGGGAATGACAGAATGTTAATAAGTGTCCTGTTCTGCCTTTTTCATGAATAAAACAATTATTTTGAAAGTGATTTGTAAAAGAAACATCTTTATTGATCATTAACACAATCCAAGTTATTATACTGGATATTCCAAATGTGATAATGAGTTGAAGCTATAAGTATTTACTGAAGTCACCATATCTAAATCCCATACTGGAATTGTTGCTATACAAAACAAAAAACAAAAAAGACTTTAAGAAGTGGGGCAGCCATGTAGTGGAGGGGTGTCAAACATACAACAGCACTGTGCCATAAACAGTTTCTGACAGAATTCCTTCTGGCGCATGAAGGGACTTTACAAAGTATATTTGAAAAAAATACAGTAAAGAAAGTTGATTTATAGAGCAAATGGTAGTGTTTTAAAGCCTGATTTAAAAGGAGCATGTGAGCAGTCTTCACACTTTAAGAAAGTGTGTTCCACTAAAAGCTGCTTCACCTTGTTTGCTTCTGACTCTGGGAACACCTAGTAAACATCTTTGCAAAGACCTCAAGGTTCTGCATATTGTAGAAATTAATCTGATATGAGGCCCAAGACCAATCAACGTTTTATTGAAAAATTGTAAGACTTGGCAGTCAATCCTTTGACACACAGGCAGTGCAGTGACTGAAGTTCAGGTGTAATGTGCTCCTCCCTCTTTATGACTCTGTGGCTGCAACATTGTGGATGAGCGCCAACACATTTTTTACAAAGCCATGAAAGTAAAAAAAAAAATGCAGAAAAAAAATGAATTAACAAGTTTCTCTGAATCATGAGGAAGTGATTTTGTGTTGAGTTGTTGTTATTGTTTTTGGTTGTCTTAATTTTGTTGTAGAAATTCACATCCGAGTCCAGAAGTACCCTGAGAGGTTTCGCTTGATTTGTTGTCTTAAGTGACATAGAGTCAGGAAAAGCACTAAGTTCTAACGTTTCTCCTTTTTAGGGCCAAAACAATTACCTAGTCTTTTCAGAAGCTCAATGAAAAGATGCCTTTAGGATGAAGCCGATTTAGGAACTCTACAAGTGAATTTCATACACTCAAACTCAAAATATCTTACAAGTAAGATTTAAACCCATTTAATACCGTGCCAGAAACTCCTAACCATTTCTCAAATCCGTCAAACAGTGTGTTATGGAAAACTGTATTGAATTCAGCACCACGATGAAATAACATTAAAACTGACCTAAAATCAAGACTAAAAATCATTAAAGTAATAGATTTGTACCATGAAAGCATTAAGATATAAAAATATTTGTGCAAGGCTGCATGGTAGTGCTTAACACTATTGCATCACAGCAAGAAGGATTTGAGTTAAATTACTGGTTGGGTCTTTCTGTTTGGAGTTTGCATGTTCTCCGTGTGTACATGGATTTTCTCCAGGTATGCTGGTCGTCCCCCCCAGACAAAAAACATACATGTGAGGTTAATCTGTGACCCTAAATTGCCCCGAGGTTTGAATGTGAGAGTGTGGTTGTCTGTCTCTGTGCTGTGAATCTGGAGACTTGCAGCAGTGGTGTATTGTTGAAAAAATACATTTGAAGGAGCGGCGGCTAGGATTTAGTTTAAAGGAAGCATTGGAAAGTGCACTCTTCTCTGCACTAAAACAAAGGCGCGACTTTTTCTTTCTTTTGTAGTAATTGTTTTATCTGACTTACTTTTGCGCGACACAAAAAAGCGGAACTTTAAGCGAGGCACCTTGGGCGGTCGAGGGACTGGTGTTTTTGTTGCACTTGGTGGTGCTACGGGAAAATACATCCTGAAAACAAAAGCAGGTTAAAGGCAGAAAACACATCGTCCGTCTCGGGATCATTATCGTTTTAAGATGGACAACGAGACTGTCTTTTATCGCGAGCTGCCAAAAGTGGTGAGTCCAGACTAAAACTATAACAATATATAATAGTGTTACCCGGAAAAGTGATTTTGAGAGGGATTGTTAAGAAAAAGTTGATGTTTGTGCTCGCCGAATGCTAACGTCAGCGTTTTGCCTGTGACAGGAGCTTCATGCTCACCTGAACGGCTCAGTCAGCTCTCAAACCATCGAGAAACTCATCGGCAGAAAACCGCATCTCAACATTGAACACAGCATGACAGCCATCGGAAAGGGCCAGCTGAGGACACTGGATGAGTGTGTTTTTATACCTGTCGTTCAAATCTCGTCATAAAATCAAAATCCAACAGCTGTCGGTCATTATATTGATTTATATGATTTCTCATTGATGGATACGTATATGTTGTACCTGCCTCAATTGATTGAACAGATTAACATTAACTGATCATGTTCACAGGTGCTTTGAGGTCTTCAAGGTCATTCACAAGCTGGTGGACACCGAGGAGGACATCCTGATGGTGAGGACGAGTGTTGCCCTCTTTAACCCTGCTCTCTTCTCAGTGTCAGTAACAGTTGTTGATTTTTCTTCTCAGGTCGCCACAGATGTAATAAAAGAGTTTGCAGCTGATGGTGTCAAATATTTGGAGCTGAGAAGTACACCAAGGGAGGAGAAAGACACAGGTAAGGATGTCGGTGTGGAACATGAATGCCTTGATTGTTTCAGCTGGTGGTTACATGTGTTTTGTTCTGTAGGGTTGACAAAGAGGAGCTATATTGAAACTGTCATAAACGCAATCCAACAGTGTAAAAGTGAGGGAGTGGACATTGACGTCAGGTAAAGAGATTTCCTGTTCCTGCAACTATATCAAATATAGAAATTTTACTTTTTTTGAAATGAAGCCACAGTTGTACATATCTATAAAATAAAAAACATGTTTGCACAGATATTTTGAGCAAAGCAGGTCGTAAGTTTTATTTTTAAAGGTGTTTTGTGTGTGGAGATTATAATAATTTTTTCTATTTTGAAGGTTTCTGGTGGCGATTGACCGCAGGAATGGGACTGAGGTTGCCATGGAGACAGTGAAATTGGCTGAAGATTTCATGCTGTCATCTGATGGTTTGGTGGTGGGACTCGACCTCAGCGGAGATCCAACGGTTTGTCAGCTTTGGGGCAGATTTGGAAAATCCAAATATAACATGTGACATGTCAGCCTGGTGGCACTTTGAATCAATTTTTTATTTTATTTTATTTTATTTTCCGGGCTGGAGGGGGGGGGGGGGGGGGGGGGGGTTTACAGCCTTTTCAGTAAAGCATTGTTTTCTTTTTATGTTATGGGAATTCAAAGGCTTTTGGAACATTTCATTATTAATGGTCAGCTACCACTCATCTAAGAACGTCTTTTGGGCTTGCCTGTTCATAATAATGTAGTTTTTCTTTCCTTGGGCTGTCTTATTTGCATATGCTGTTAGTTATTAAATCTGCCTTTTAATCATTTAGGGATGTGCACAACTCAGGAATTTAACAACCTCAACCTCTTGAAATGAGATGGAAATGTATTTGAGTTCGTATACCATGTTTATTTAGTTGGTTTTTTTCCCCCATTCCTTTTAAGGTGGGCCATGGGAAAGACCTACTTCCTGCCCTCCAGAGAGCCAAAAATTCTGGACTGAAGTTGTCATTGCATCTCTCAGAAGTATGAATGTAACAGCTGTATTTGTGTTAATTAGATTCTGTCACATTGTGAGTGCTGTCATTAAAAAGAAAATTGCCACAGGTTCCATCTCAGCTAGAGGAAACAGATCTGCTGTTAAATCTTCCACCTGACAGAATCGGTCACGGCACCTTCCTACATCCTGCAGTTGGTGGATCTCAGAGTCTGGTTGACAAAGTGGTGAAGAACAACATACCGCTGGGTAACGCTCTGGCCACATCACACACATTTTCATTATGGTGAAAAGAATCTTAATAGATTACATGAATGTCTTGTTTTCTAGAGCTCTGCCTGACATCCAATGTCAAAGGGAGCACTGTGGCACGTTACTCCGATCATCACTTCAAATATTGGTACCAGCTAGGACACCCAAGTGTCATTTGTGTAAGTTTCATCTCTCACAGCATGTAAACTTTTCAAAAAGAAAGTTATCTGAATATTTGTCTTTTTTTGTGTGTTTTGTAAAATGTATGCAAGCTAATATAACGACCAGCATATTGAGGGCAAAGTTATACACCTGATTTAAACAAATGCTGAATGGACAGGTACACTGAAAAGAATTAGAGTTCAGTTTGAAAGTTTAATCCAAACCCAGAAACTTCCAAACAGTTTTTGTATTATTCTTTATTATTTTAGCTTATAGATCACGAGTCGTGTTAGAATGCGAAGTATATCTTTTAAAAGAATTATCACAATTAGTTTTCTATAAATTGCTTGTGAAATTAAATGAATTTTTCTTTCAAATTGTCAATTCACATTCACTGTGAGCTCTGCAATAAAATGTTTTTGACTGAATTCAATATATATCTCACCTGATTTGAGGTTTTTCAAACATTTATTTTTTATAATCAGTACTTATAGGAATACGTACAGACTCACTTCTCATTATGGATGTATGAAGTAGAACACTTCAAGCTGATATGTTTTTGGATTGATGCCTGTCCCAAAATATTTAGATTTATACTGTCCACAGTAAATTTTAGAAGGACACTTGATGAACGTCCTGCAGTTATAACGGTTAACAGCACTAGGGTAATGATACACGTGTGAAAATAAAAGCACCTCCTGAGGTTCCTTTCATCCACTTCTCAGTATATAATAGAGCGTCTTTTTTATCTCAATGGGATGTGAACTAACCGTTCCTATTTGTACGTGTATGAATGCATCGTAACCGTTTTGATGACTCAAGCCGTTAAAGCATTTTTGTTAGCATTGTCAACGAGTATGTGTTATCAAATACAAAATCTACAGCTTTTATATGTTACGACTCAAACTGTAACAGTTTCCATTATTTATATCCTTTAACAAAACATCTGAGTTCTGTGATTGATCGACTTGTGCCTCTTGTTTCCTCACAGACTGACGATAAAGGCGTCTTTTGCACAGACTTGTCTCAGGAGTACCATCTGGCGGCGTCCACCTTCGGCCTGAGCCGTGCCGACATGTGGAAGCTCTCCCAGCAGGCCATAGACTGTATCTTTGCACCAGAGGCTGTGAAGCAGCAGCTCAAACAGAAGTGGAACGATTTACACCCTCAGGTGTTCAAGTGACCAGTTCAGTGAAGCCCGACACAATCATATACCTCAGGTTTTCAGTTTTTATAGGAATCACCCCAGTTTAATTCTTTTAGTGAATACATCTAATGTGTGTTATTTTATACTGCTTTATAATGTTTGTGCAGTGTTGCATACACTTGTTACAGGGAAAGCAATGGACCGGGAAATCCCGCCAGTGTGTTTTGTGATGAGTTAAAAAGAATATATTTGAATAAAAAAAAAGGAGGCATACAGTTATCTGGATGCATTTCAGTGTCTGTATGTCAGTCCAAAATATTCACATATCTCTGAGAAACATGCATCGTCATTAATGTAGTTTCTTTCCAAATTTTCCTCGTTTGTCCTTGTTCTTGAATTTTCCATGCTGCTTGTCCTTCTTGTTTAGTTTCCCGTGTTGCGGTGCCCCGTTGCTCGCTACAGCATTTCCTCCCTCCCATTTCCTCTTCTTTTCACTGTGGGCAATACGACATCGTGAGAAACACATTTCAACACCATTATTTTCTACTGCAAAAGATCCTGGATACTATTGTACCTTTTGATGCTGACAACGGCCGTGTTCCCGCCTTTTTTCAAGGCCTGGTCCCACTCCTCATCGTCTCCACGAATCCTGTACCTGAATAAACAAAGAAAACCACTGAGGCTACACTGGTTCCAAAAAAAAACTAATATGGAAGAAGGCCCCACTTCTCGCTTCCACACTCACTCATCCAGATCCATTTCTTTTACTTTCTCTACATCCTGTTTGTGCCTCTCCTCGAACTCCTTCGCCGCTTCACTCTGAAATTATTACATTTTTACTATCAAACAGATAAGTAGCTTTACAATTAAAAGTGTCAAACAAACCATTAGATTACCAAAATTTCATTAATATACAAGAGATGTTGACTCTAAAATCATGAAAAAAAAAAAAAAAAGCCTCCAATTAAAATATGACTGCACAAAAGTTTACGTCTTTCATACTAACAGTACTTCAGAAGCTCATGAAACAGAACATTAACATTAATAAACAATTTTTTTCTTCAGATTTATCAATACTACTTGAGATATTTGTCATTATCGCTTATAAACTATGAAAATATAACGGTACAGAATTGAAAGATTTCATAATTCTGCCGCAAAAAAACAATTTTCTACTTTTTTCAAATTAACTTTTATTAGTTTTTGTAGTTTATATGTTATGAGTATAAAATAACTTAAGCGTTACCCATTTCAGTGTCATTAAAAACAACAAACCCTGACAGAGATCATATTAGCTGACCATTGGTTCAAGCATGAATGGGGCATCATATATAATCTGAGGTGTGTACCAGATCTTCTTGAAGGCTACCAATGGTCGGCTCCATGGTCACTTCTTTGGTGGTGACCATCTGTGCTTCGATGGCTTTCTCCTGGATGCTTGTGTAAACCTGATCGATTGTGGATGAAAACAACAGAAAGCATGAGCGTCACTGTCGCCGATCCTTCTGCTGCGTCACACTGGTGATGTTGACTCACCTGCACAAATTTGCGGATGAGGCGGTTGAACAGGCCCATGAGCTGTGAGCTCGGGAGCTCGATCTCCTTCTCGAGCTGGTCCACAGATTTATGCTGTAGTCCGATTCCCAGCAGCAAAGCCTGGAGAACAACAGGGCCCATCAACATCTACTGAAGCAGCCGTGAACACACATCTAATCCGGTATGTTGTTGGGCCAAACGTACACACTGTGCTGCAGAGAGGGAGACGTCCCCGAGCTGCTTTAGGAAGAACATGCGTGCCACAGCCGGGATCAGGTCCATGATGAGGTGGTAGTCCACCATGCTTCTCGAGTACAACTCCAGACGTTTGAGGTCGTACGGGCTGAAATGGGCTGCCAACTCAGAGCTACTGAGAACTGTCGAGACAAGCGAGGGTCAAATCAGGTTTGGTAATTATTTTAAACTCTATCCAGTTCAATATTCTATATTTGGAGTCTTTATCAATAGTGACTTGGTGATTGTACTGGGGGGATGAGAAACCAGCTAAAGGTGCTAAAAGGCTTTAGGATGTTTCATCTGATGCACTACCGGGGAAGAAGGGAGAAGCAGAGCAAAACCAAATGGGCTGAGGACACTGGAGAACGTATGTAATCAGGAGTGATCATGTATTTTTCAAATTTATTGTTTATAAACCTATTCCTAGTATGAGTCTTGTAAAGAAAAAAGGTGTAGATTTTAACCACCGTCAAATCATTTTATTCTATTGTTTCAGCCATGCAATGGCCTCCACATCTCAGTTTATTCAGCTGTGTTTGCGTGTATACACACATAAACAGTATGTGCAGATGAATGCAATGTTCCTGCGTTTAGTTTCACAATTAATCAGCTGGAAATCATTTTCAGCAAAAGTCTGGAACATGTTTAATGAGATAATGTGTAGTGGCTTACTGCTCATCCCCTCCTTGGATTTCTTATTCTGCAAAATGTTGAGAGCCAGGCTCGGATGGAAGCTGCTGAACTGGTAGGAAAGCAGAGACAGGAAGCGCCGGCGGAAATCTAGAGGGAAATAATAAAGACTATTCAGAAGGAATGTGGTGAGATTACTCACGAGAGCTCAGCTGCACAAGTATAAACAAGCTCACCTTTCCAGAAGGCAGACAGCCATTGACCCTGCTCCGAGCCTTCCTCTGTATTCAGCTCCTTCAGCATCACACAGGAGTGCTCCCCTGTCAGGTCGTTCTAGATAGAACCACACGCCAAGAGTTACAGCGAGAGTGCAGCACAGTACAAACCAGAAACACAAATATACACACTTACAGGAGTTTGTCTCAAGTAGACGGGAGTGTATCCGGCTTTCTTCCAGAACCTGGTGAGTTGTAAACCATTTTTAATATTTGACCCTTCAGAGAGATTTGAAACCAATTCCACATTCGTCTTTATATTCAACTGACTTGAGTAGTTGTGAAGTGAGGCCATAGGAGACTCCTAAATAGTCCAGCCTCTCTGCTCTCCTCTCACTCAGCTTCAGCAGCAGAGGAGGGAGCTCTTTGCGAGGAGTGATCACCTCCTCGAGTAGAATGACGGCCTGCACAGAAAAAAGTTCTGTTTGTGTCACAGATGTGTCTGTTTGATTCATCTGCAGGGAGTCCTATTTTGAGCGCTCAAGTGAGGAAATAATGTGAATCAGATGTAAAATCCTGTGACGTCTTACCTCACTGCTGACAGAGGTGATTTCCTTGTGGTTTGAGCGTGCGCTCTCATCCATGGTGGGAAACTTGCCCTCATAGTACATCTGCAGCAGTTGGAGCGCTCGGGAGCCGTAACCCATCTGTGAGATGCATTACGGGTCAAGTCTCACCAAAGAGCTACTCAGTGACAGGCTACGTATCAAGTGTGGAAATATCTCAGTCAAAGCCTGTGGAAGACTATGATAAATAGCCAGCGAATGTATCTGAAGCACAACAGTTTTAAAATTGTATGTGTTTGCAGCAGCAGGATGTTAACTAAGTATTGGTGCCTGAGAGAATTGAAGAGGAAAACTTTGTCTACATGTACCCGTCTGATGTTACCACAATGCTGAGACTGCTGGATGTCTATCATTCATCATATATCTGTGTTGTTGCCTTCAAAGATAGTTGGGCAAACCTGTCTGTCACCACCGTGTTTGTGGGGAAAACACCCCCCTAATAAAAACCTGAAATAGCTTCCTTTGGGGCGACTAATTCACATATTCAGCCATTGATTAAAGCATATATGGTTTATGTACTCCATGGTAGGGCATGCACTGACTGCACTGTACGTACGTTGAAATGAACAAAAAGAAAAACCCATTATAATTTGTTGACGCAGTCAAGTTACACTCAAATAATTGTACAGTATTTGTGCACACAAAAAAAGGTATAACCTACAGCTCGGCAGTGAACCAAACAGCTGCAGGCAAATCAAAATCAGGCCATGACAGACAACAGAAGCACTTTGACCTTGCAGCTTATTGTGATTGAACTGAATTACTGAGAAGATTCCCACTGCTGCTATGACTCCTTTATATATTTAACAGGTTGTTAGTGAGTTCTCAGCTGATAAAAATCCCACGATAATAAACCATCATGCAGTGCGTTACATTTAGTGCAACTATTGTTGTGGAAGTTAGGCTACAGGATCAACATCACAGCAAAACGTGTTTTGATTATGTCTCTTGTCGATGTTAAAAAGAGGCAGTGTGACAGCAACGCAAAATGAAGCCAACTGTGGATGTTTGGTTAAAACCAGGGAACTACGTGTGAACGCAGACTAAAACTTAATTTAGACGGACAGAAGCCCTCTGTTGCGGGGGAAGGACCCTCCAGACAACTAAGAAACGGATGGAAAGCCTCCTGTTCTTACCCCCTGGTAGTCCGGATTGACAGCGATTCGCACCACTCTGCCTCCAGAAAGGCCGCCGAACTCCGGGTCTTGAAACTGTGAAGAGAGCAAAATTCATCACCACCAAGTAAAGCATGAAGAGCTGTGGCAGTTCTGTTCAGGCCTGTGTGAGCGTTAAATACCTGTTCTGACACGGTCCAGGGAATCAGATCACCTGAGGCCTTCTTCCCTCTGGACAGACTGTTAAGGATGGATTGTCTCGATATTTCACCTTCAAGGCACACCTGAGAACACGTACAATATATAAATACAATCTACTGGCTGTAATAAAAGTTATATAAAATGCTAAACTCCTCAGAGATGGAGTACAAGTAAATTTTTTTTCAAATAAAATTACAAATATATACACTGCTGATTTACTTGAAGAAGAGTGTTTGAGCTCTACAATGACAAACATTACCTGCACCACGGCGAGGACCTCGGGCAGTGAGTTCTGTGTGGGCGGAACCGGCGGCAGGAGGCAGAAGAGGTGATGGGCGGGAGCGTCAGACAGCATCTGCAGGTCGTTGGGGGAATTCTGGAGCCAGAAACAACAGAAAAACACGGAGTCAGCAAATGGAGCAAAGAGAATGGAAGGTGATGCAACCCCAAGTGTTGTATGTGAATGAAAAAGATGAATCTCACCTTGTAGTGCGACGCCACATAGAGAGCCATGAGACGCTGCAGGAAAGCCTCCGAAGCTTTGTGGTAACAGAACAGTGTGTCTCTGTTCACGTAATATCTGGATGGTGCCAGTTAAAGACAACACGTCCATGTTCACCATCAAGGAAACACATTTAACACAACACACACCCGGACATTTAAAGCTTTAATTGTTAGGTTGTGTTAAGTTACACAGTTTTTATGCTACATGTCCTCCCTTTCACAATTGGGATTGAAACCGGGGTCCCTCACTCTCAAGTCAAGACTGAAGCTGAGGCATCTATTTTCCTTCCTCCTCTTGTTGATTGATGGTTTTTACTGTAGGTCTCCACTACCTGAGGAACTTCAGATTTACAGATGAACTAAATATCTAAATAAATCCCTGACAGATGAATCAATATAAATCTGCATTAGACAGTTTTTACAGTAAACACTACCAAGAAAAGAGACATTACAATAACAAGCTTATCTTGAAGTCTGTTGTTTCTCAGTCAAAACGGAGGCACTGGCCCCGAGAGCGTCATTCGCCTTGAGTCAACTATTGTGAATCAAATGAAGGATACAGGTCACATGTCTGTGGAAGTGGGCAGCCAGAAATGAGTCTGGGAATGTTGAGACAGTCGAGACAGAGCAGCTCATTCAGCCACTTCTCCACCGCGTCTCCCGGAGCGTACCGAATGGACTCGTGCAGAGAAACCTCATGGAGGGAGCGAGCTGAGGGAGGAGGGACAAGCCAACAGCGATCACTCAGACTGCAGAGACACACTGAACAAGCGTACCTATGCATGCTCGCAGTGAAGGAGGTGTTACTCACCTGCTGCGAGCCTGGCTGTGTTGATGGTCCTGTTCTCTGCTGACATGCTCTGCTGACTGTCTGCACTCTGCTGCCTCAGCTGCTGGATCAGTTTGAGAGACAGCGAGCGTCCAGTTCCTTCATACCTGCAGAGAAGAGGAAAAGCAAAGAAGAATACAACTGAATGTAAATTACATATTCCATATAACCAGTGTTTGAGTATGTTTGCTGCTCTACTCAGTTCTGTTTCATTTCAGCTGATCTTCCAGATCTAAAATTCCAGGGCCCAGAAAGTATACACCTCTCTCCACAACCTGGTGTTTGTTTCTTTAGAAGTCACAGTGGGGAGCACTCTCGCCTCATAGTAAGAATATCTCCCATTCAAATGTGGGTTGGGGCCATGATGTCTTTCTGAGTGGAGTTTGCATGTTCTTGTGCATGTGTGGGTTTTATCCAGGTACTCTGCTTTACTCCCTCATGAATCTAACTTGTCTGTATACGTAAATATGTGTGTGTGCTTGTTTCTCTCGGTATCTGTCGTGGGATGGACTTGTCCAGGGTGTACCCATACTCCACTGGGATCAGCTCCAGCTCTCCTAATTTACAAAACGATATAGAAGATGAACAGTTCTTTGCACGATTCACACCAAGCCATCATTCCAAAGTACTAATGACAGACAACGAACCAACTCTCACAAAACAGAGCATGTTAATTGATGTTTAATGTAGGCACTATCAGTTCTTACTAATCTTCAGTCATCACATCTGTCTCCGACAACCGCTCATGTTGTTAATGTGTCTAAAACTGTTAATTACAATAGATGCGGCATCAAATCAAACAACCAACACTGTCTTGTGACTGACCCGTTGATGGTGGATGCCATAAAAACCAGGTAAGGCCCCAGCAGGTTCTTCACTAGTGGCAGAGGAATGGCTGCAGCCTCATCGATCACCAGCAGTTCAGCCTGTCCCAGCTTGACTGCATCACCTGGGTGGATGTACTGCCGGTCACAGTCACAGGGAGGTCAGACGTACACATTTCATCATTTCATCGATGCACCGGAAATGACGAGGAATTAAACAGAAAACTTTTTTTTTTTTTTTTTACCTGAATTGTCTGCCGATGCTCTTTGAAGATGTTCACCCGCACCACAGCTTTGTTGAACTCTGGATTCAAAGACTGGATGATCTCGTAGTCCAGATGCTCCTGTGAGTACAAACAGGACAGGAGGATGAAGTGGTATATGTGGTATATGCGCACCGAGCATAAACAATGATGTGGGCAGGAGACCTGACACAGCGTACCTGATACTCCAGGCCATCAAAGCCTTTGAAGATGAATTCAAACATGGTTTGAAGGTTGTCTGGACTCGGCGAGGTTACAAAGATGTTGGAGTAACTGTACAACACATCAGACCCTGGTTTGCAAAACAACTGATGGCAGCAGAACAGGCTTAAATGACATAATTGATGATGTCTAAAACTACCCTTTACCCAAAAGCCACAGCTCCAGCAACGGCCAGGCCAAGAGCAGCAGACTTTCCTCGACCGCGGGCGGCAGTCAGAGCAACGGTGCTCCTCAGAGTCTTCTCTGAAATCGCTTCAATGAACTTCAACACGCCCTTTGCCTGCAGGACAACAGGTGAGTTTAAGACAAGAAACAACACTGGTGAGCAAAGATAGTTTATGACTTGTACAGATATGAGTGTGTGAGTATTATATGAAAGACCCAGACCTGATCCATGGTCCTGCAGGCATCCACCAACACACCCACGGGCTGAGTGTCCTGGAGGGACTCCTTCAAATCCTTCAGCTCCTGCTCACGAGGAGATAACCCGTCCTCCTGGAGGGAGAGAGAGACGGCTGCTTAGGGAAAGAAGCAAGTGAGCAGGACAGCTGAGCTCATGTACCCACCACCATTTAAAACACACTTGGAAAAAACTAAACAAAAAAACATCATGAATATCTAAATTCATTCCTCAAGAGAATTCACCTGATAGCAAATACTTTGTTAAAAGAGGCCAGTCATAGTTTGTGCAATTTTTGCATTCATAGAAGAAAAAGTTAATGAAGGAAAAAGAAACCTCTGTGATCTAAACTTCATGATTTGTGTGTATACAGGTGCCACTCAAAAAAATTATAGAAAAGTGTTACTAGTGTTTTCTTTAACATAACATATAAAATTCAAACATTCAATCATTGGAATAAATACAACTTCTGAAAAAAAAAAGTCTTATGAAATATTACAACCTGTTCAGATAAAGTTGTTTTTTTTTCATGACTTAAGAGTTGAAATTTTGATTAAAAAAATAAATAAATAAACTTACACTGGTGTACAATGCATTTCAAATATTTGGGAATTCAAAGTACAAAAAGTGAAAAAATCCCTATAAACTTTTTCTCAGAACGCAAAACATTTTTCCCCAGAATGGTCTGAAAAACAGAAAACCTCTTTAAGTAGATGTTGTTGACTTTGCCTGACATTTAATGCAAACTATTACTCAATCACCAAACTGAGCGTTGAATCAACTCAGACATGTGTCTCCAGTTTAAAGCAGGTTACCTGAGTCTTGGGGGGCACTGGCTTGATATTTGCTATGTTGCTGGAGAGTGGCAGGATGTTCAGCTGGTCGTCAATGACCACACAGTTTTTGCAGGACGAAAGCGACAGAATGAACCTACAAACAAATTAATGCATAGATAAGAGAGAAAAAACCCCACTTAATTTTCATTCCATTGGTGAAATTTGCTCATGAAAGCCTGCGACGCCTCACCTCTCATTAAACCGTCCAACCACATCCTGATGAGCCTCAGTCCTGTAACGAGAGTGCACGTCCTGGAAGAAAACCGGTCAAAGGTCACTTCACTGACAGACTGAGCCTGACATGGGGATTTACAATGGAAAAAGAAAAACACCTCACCATGGTCATGGTGTACAGCTGCTTCAGAGAGTTCATAGTTCTCAGCAGGATGACCACAATACCTCCTCCTTCCACTGTTTCAACGGTTCTTGCCAAAAGGTTTGGAGTGAGAGCTTCAAAATCCTGCGCAACACATCAAACAACAGAAACAAAAGCTTGAAAACATCCCCTAATGACAAAATCCCCAGTAAGTATTTATCAGACTGAATATCATTTCTGTTGAGGCGAGGCGTGTTTAAACTTATTGTAGTTCCGCTGCTCCAAAGTTTGAGCTCAACTGGGCAAGATCAGTATGCAAGTACCACAATGTCTTATAAATACAGACAACTGAAAATGTTACCTTTGTTTTAGTGCAATGGGACAATTTTCTGTTTTTACATCTAATGTAAATAAAACTTATGATGGAGTTTAGTAAAAGCGATCACTTCTTAGGTTGTAAGATCTCTGCAATATGCATGTTGTCAAGCTCTGCATCACACTATGGATTTGATGACAATTTAATTTCGCAGCTAAAATTCAATAAGTTGTTCATTAAAGCATGTTGCTGAAATCTACTATTCAGTCCTCGGTCGATAAATTAGGAACAGTTGTAATTTTGACGAGCACCTTGGTCATAAACTTGTGACTGAACACATTTATCTTTCATCCTGCTCAGATGCTGACCACTGGCAGGGGTGTGTCAAAACACGCCATGACGTCTTACCCAACAACTTGACATGAAGATCATGCCTAGTCAGTGCTTCATGGCCGGGGCAGAAAGACTCACCTGTAAGACGCACATGCCGAACGTGTTACCCAGGATCTTGTGCGTCTCATTGTAGTAACAGTAGCGGATGTTAGTTGCTGCCACGAAAAGCTCGAACGGGTCGTCCTGATTCAGATTTAGAGTTCCCGTCTTGATCTTCTTCTGGAGCTGCTTCATGCGCTTCTTTCGATTACTGTTTCAAACACATTTGACAGGTGGTAAGCACTAAAGTACATTGTTATTACTATTACTCTTAAGCATTGTTCTAGAGATTTTGTAGTCTCCTACAAACTGCTTAATTCACCTTACTTTCAACACAAGTATCTGCATTTTGAGAACACTTTAATTACATAGTTGTGCATCTAAATATAGAAGCTTTGCTCAAGTGAAACAGTTAATAACACACTGGACAATATTATCAGTACACGCGCGTTCATATGAAGACAGCTATATTATTAGAAATATAGCAAGATTAAGAAATAAAAAATATAATCTGAAAAGCTGCCTGAGAATAAATATGCCATTGTAATGTAAAGCCTAATAAATGGAAACTCGTAGTGAGAGTTTACAGTGAACTCAGTCCCACCCAACACCTGAAACTTTAAATCACTGGACACTTTGAAATCCCATTTTTAAACTAAATATTTATAAACAAACAATATTCATGTTAAACAACGTTGGTGTACTGTAAATTCTGAATGTGTTGCAATATTTTGTTTTTTACATGCTATTTTAACATGTGCGCGGTTTATAGTGATCTAGGTTGTCCTGGAAGGTGCTGATAAATAAAATGTACGATTATTAATCTTAATAATAATATCACATTTCTTATTAATCAGATTAGCAGAATTCGTCAAAGTGCTTACTTGAGAGATATGTCTATGTTAACTAAAAAAAACTGAAACGTCAGAGAGAAAAAATATCTACTTATACTGTAACTTACAGCACAAGTAGTTTTGTGTTTGATTTACAGCTTGTAAGTACATTTTCCAAGCTGTGGTTATAAACGGCCTGGACGTGTGGAATGTTTGCACCTCACCTGCTGAAGCCCAGTTCCTTCTTGTAGCACCACAGGACGGAGGGTCTCGCCCTCACAGCGGCTTTGGACAGCATGTGATGCAGGATGACCACCTGGACCACACACAGGGTGGGATGTTTGAATGCAGGGACAATACAACACTAATCAACAACACGGACTGACAGATTACCTGGTCTCTCCCGCGATCTCCCACCACCACAAACATAGAGCGATGCTGCAGAGCGACGCCATTCTCGATCTGGACTCGAATCCGGTTGTCTACTTTCTTACGTACGGTTGCCATCGTTTTCCGTTATAAATTCCACAAGTTCCGGGGGTTTTGTTTGAAGGGTTCAGCAAAAAACTAACCAACTCAGCTCAGACGAGTTTACACCGCAGCCATCACGCTGTTGATACACTCACGTGGAGACTGCTGTTCATGGAGGACCCCACCGTGACGTCACCACTACGCGACACGTCTGAAAAGTTAATAAAAAACAAAAACAATTTCATAAATTGAAGAAGGATATGATTACGGCTAGAATTGATATAACTCATTGCAATAATCAGGTGGTAAAAATGCAGTGTTTCAGAAAAGTGATAACATTTGAAATAAGTAAAACGTGGCTACATCTTTGTCGCCTATTTCCACGTAGTTCAACTGATTGAACACGAGATGGTGCTGTTTCACATTCAGACAACATACACGTGGTTTTCTGGCTGCACTTAGTTTTGTCATCTTGCACTGCCTTATCTTAGGTTTGAGAAATGTCTGAAAGTCCTTGTGAAGCTCATGCTCAACTTGCCATTCCCTATCAATTTGGAGTTCCCACAGCACAGTGTCACATACTTATATTTGTATCATACATGTAATGTACACATGACTAAAAAGAGTCATCTTCTTGTTATGACATTCATCATGAAGCTCTCGGCCTTTCTGTGTGCTGTTTGTGTGTTGTGTATGCTTAGCTGTTTTTTTCTCCAGGTAACTCAGTCACCACCCACTGGCCAAAGACCTGCTGGTGAGGTTAATTGGTAAAGCTAAATTAGTATAGTGTCTCAGTCCATCTCACCTAACAATGGAATCAAGTCCAGCGCCACACAACTGTGAACTGTTTAAAGTAGTATAGTAGACAGGTGGATGGATAATTGCATATATTCTGAGAAATCATGAAACATCCACATAGATGTGTGGGAAAATACCATGAAAAACACAAAAGTGAAATGCTCTACTCCAGCTCAGATATTAATGAAATGTTCATTATAAGGGTCCGAGCCCAAGCAGAGCTGGGATAGACCCGATTAGAATGCAAGAGATTATTATCATTACACTTTATTCTGGTACTGTGGGAAAGGCTGCATTTCTGACGGCCTAAATGTGCTCAAACCGTTGTGAAAATTTGTTTAACGATGTTAAAATGCCTCCATAGTGTCCCCTACATTGTTTTCACATTTGTAACATCTACTCCAGGCAACGATGATGTGTAACTCTTCAGAAAGAGAGCCAGGGCCAAACAAGAGCTGCAGCAGAAAGACTTAGAAGTGTTTCTTTTCAACTTTATTTTTATTACAAGTTTTTCATGATCACACAAAGACAACAAGGACAATGGAGTTTGCTGGGGTTATTTAAATTTTCTAGGGAGGCGGAGTCTAGTGTAAAACGCTTTTAAAGAAACTTCAAAAAATATTTGCAAAATAAAATGTCGGGACCAGCTCAATGGACCGAAATGTCAGGAAAAGTCCTTGTGAAACTTCAGAAGGAGACAAAGTTCAGAGTTATCAGACCAAGAGCAAAAGAGAAGATCACAAACCATTTAATGAACAGAAAAAAAAAGTCGCTAACACGGCCTCTTGGAGCTGTGCTGGAGTTGTCCAAAGATTTCTCCTGTGCATCCTGGATTAAAATGAGTGACAGTAACTAGTTTAATCTGGATGCAGACAGGGAATAGTTGTAATGGGAACCTCAATTCAAACAAAGTCGTAAAACTTGTACTCCCCCCCAACCTCCGCCCCAACAGGAGGGTCAGTCAGGACAATAAAATATTCAGTTTCACTTCAGGGCACTGTCTTCAAACAATAGCCACCATCGCCGGGGGCTGTTTGAGCCGGGACAAAACGGGGCGAGACGAGTTTTTGTGCAGCCCCACTGACAAAAGTTGTGGATGGTACATATCTGAACCAAAATAAAGGTGAATACAATAAATGCATGAATATAATATATACAAAGACGCATACAAAATAAATACAAAATATAATTTGACTTCAGGGGCCACAAACAGTCCACTTTCATCTTGAGCTATAGCAATAATAATCTTTGAATTTACACTTGAAAGTCCTGCTTTTATGTGGCGCAAAGTGTCCGTGACGTAAATGTCTATAATTTCGCAAGAGCGAACAATTTGTACTGAAAATGACTACAATTCAACATAAAGTCAATTTTAATGAAACTTTCTGGTGCAAAACACCGTGAAATATAAAAAAAACCCTCCTATAAATCCTATATAACCACCTTGCTTGGTGGTTTGCGAGACTGGATTATATAATATTGTATACAATAATATATTGTACAATATATATATTGTATAGGGACAGAAAAGGAAGCAGTACAAACTATTTTTGTTCAATTTGGACAATGTGGGGGTCTGCATGACGTCATCATCTCATAATAAACTTGTTATATCTTTAAACCCTCAGAATCACTTTATTAATCCCTGGGGAAATGATTTAGCAACGCAGCACAAACAGAGTTTAACGTGGAGTAGGAGGCAGCTTCACGGAGGTGTGAATCACCTGCTACAGCGGAGGAGCTGCTGTTAATTGTTTTGATGCCGCGGTCAGTGCCATTCTCCTCGGCGAGCAGGCGTTTTAAAATAGTGACACCTGCCTGCAGAGCGGCCGCCTCGCTGTACTACGGCTTTGCAAACATTGCACGTTGCTGTGTTGCTTTGCCGTGTTCTGAGCGTAAAATACATCCAAACAGCGGACATATTGTCATGAAAAGTTGGGTTGCCACAGTGCTGCTACGCTGGCCTGCAAGCTGGCGACAAACTGTGGAATGGATTTCCTGACTCATTACTCCGCGTCTCATTGAGACCCGCCTCCTTTCAGGAACTCCATCCCCCATTTTGCAGCCAGCGAGCAGCGCAGCCTGGAGGGAATCACCTTAAGGTCAGACTTGGCTCAATGGGAAATCCCCATAGGTTGGATCAGAAATGTCTGTTCCGTGAATTACGTTGGTATCGGAACCTGATACCAATACTGGATGGGATCGGCCACATCCCTATTCGCCCCGAACCCCCCCATCAACACAACTCAAACACGCACTTTGACTTTATACTTGTACAACCCCATGGCCCACAAAAATAACTTGTACAACTTTAGTAACAATTTCACTTCAGAGAGAGATGAACCTTCAGAAACTTTGCACAACAGGTCAGTCAGGATAAATGTTCTGCCTACCTGATGAACGTGGCGACAAACTTGCTGGAATTCCCCCCTCCATTGTCCCAAGTTTTTCAACTGGAATTCCCCGCTCCATTGTGCCAAGATGTCAGCTGTAACAGTCATGTGGGGGTAATCAATTTGCACATGGGAGAATGTTCAGGTGAGAATAGTTCAATATGGGTATTTAAAATAAAGTTGCAACTGACTTGTGACTTTTCAGTCAAATTTCTCCTTTCAAGTGGTAAATTAGAGGAGACGCAGCAGTTTTTAATCTCATAGAAACGCTAGAACAAACCAGAATTGACTTTAACCAATCACTGAGCTTGGGGAGATTCCAAAGTCCCCAAGTTTCGGACATCAAATAGTGAGACGCTACTAAACCCCGCCTCCTCGGGGCGGCTTTCAGGTCGCCCCAGGCTGTTCACGTACACAAACTACTATAGAGAAATCCAGAAATACTGTTTTATTGAAAATGATCTATTAGAAATTAATCAAATACAGTTCAGGGCCCATCGTTAGTTTGTTGGTATAAACATATTTCAACAGTATCAAAGTTTATTAATATAGTTTATTAAAAAAACAAAACACAAATCTGGCGCCCTCTAGTGGCCAGCCGCCATTAGGGCCAACTGATCAGAGCCTATAAAAGTGGCTGTCCCCAGTCCAGCAGTCACACTTCACCAGACAGCAGCGATCACCACAGGAGTTGGCCAACATCTTGTCAGCGTTGCCCACTTTTTGTTCAAGGATGGAGAACGAGAAGCAACGTGAGGCTGAGCTGGAAAGCGCCGAGGACCTCCGAGGGAGAGATTCTCCAAGAGTCAAGTTCCTACTTGAGAAGCTACGGCATTATCGTGATCTCAGCACGCAGCAAAATGCAAAGATCGTCGATTTAACCGAGCGACTCGCCAATGTGGAGCAGGAGAAGGAGAGCCAGGTAAGAACTTTCAGCTGAGGCAGAATGACTTGAAATTAGAAGTGGTTTATCATGATCATGGAGCAGACAAAGACAACAAGAACCATAGAGTTTGCTTGTATTATTTACACTTTCTAGAGAGTGGCAGTCTAGTATAGGATTAAGTATGGAGCCATGGAGTGGCCATGATTAAGAAAAAAATATACAATCTATAAAAAAATATGCATGGACCAGTCGTTCCCTCAACTTAATAAAGCGAGGGAACAAGATCATTTAATCCGTGGCCACGAGACAGTAACCATTCCCTCGCCTCTTGAGGTAACTACTTCTTACTACACACTTCTATGGCCACTCCGGGGCTCCATAAGAAAGACTTGAAATTAGAAGGGTTTTTTCCAACTTTATTTTTATTCGGATTTACAAGTTTTCATGATCACGTAGCAGACAAACGCATGCATGTACATATAGATACAAGGACAATTGAGTTTGCTGGGATTATTCAAATTTTCTAGAATAATTTTCAAGATTAATATGTTTCTATTTATTTTCTTGAAGGTGAGGAAAAACGACCAGCTCAAGACTCTCGGCGAGAAAATGTGTGCAGACAGCAACGAGCACTGGGAGGTTCACTGGAACATGAGAGAGAAGAGCATGGCTGCAAAGGAGGAGGCTCTGCACAAGAAGTACCAGCAGCAAGTCGCCCAGCTGAGAGAAGAGAACGAGGCTCTCTGCAGACGCCATGGCAACTCTAACCCTTCCCACTACGACATGTACCCCATCTCCCCGGACAACTCTCCCTCACCCCCTCCCACTCGGAACACAACCCAGAGAACGCCTGCCCTCCAGAAACCAACCCGCCACCCGAACACCCATAGGAAGAACCAGGACTGGAACCTGAAGGTCAAACATGCATGTCTGATGCTCGGGGACTCCAACCTGTCTCACATTCCGGCCCACGGCCACAAAGACGTGCAGATTGACAGCTACCCGGGGGCCAAGTTCTCACATGTAACACATCTGCTGGAGAAGACCGGGCGGAACAGAAACGTGGATACGGTCATTCTCTCCTTCGGTATCAACAACAGAGACAAACCAAAAGAGACGACTTTGAAACAAATCCAGCAGGCTAAGAGGGCAGCCACACAGACCTTTCCAGAGGCCACGATCTATGTCCCCTGTGTCAACTACTCACAAGCATTACCGACATACCAACGCAGAAACCTGGACGAGCTCAACTACTACATCCGAAGGGACAAGAACCACATCCCATCACTCCCAGATGGTCACTTCCAGACCACGGCAGACCAGATACACTGGACCAGCGGCACGGCAGCCAAGATGCTGGAACACTGGCTGAACTATTTAAACTAAAACCCCCAGCAGGCCCGCTAAAGGATGGGAGCAAGAACATTATTCTTCTGGCCGAACACTTCTAGATAACAGACTGGACAAATGCGGAGGGGGCGGGGGAGCGGTCTGCAGTCTTGTCTCACAGAAAAGTGTGGAGATTCTGGCATTTCTGTGTGGAGTGTGCGTGTTCTCCCTGTGCGTCCCCCCCCCCCAGTCAGACATGGACCTCAGCTTCACCTTCCTCCTCCTAATTTCATCTTCATGTATTATTCCAAACGTGTAAATAAATTCACCAGAATGAATCTCACAGGCTCTTTGCATCAATGGGGACTTCAGTATGAAATGAGTCCTTTAAACAGATGGACCGCTTACAGACATGGCAACGTCTACATATCTTTATGCACTCATGTATTTATAGGATATGATTTATACGGACAAGAGTGAAGCCACTGTTGCTTTACCTGCTGATCAGTGGTCCCGGGGTGGTTACGGTGTCTTCCTGCACGATCTGGTTAAAGGTTAAATGTAGTTTGAGGCTCTTTAGTTCATAGAGGGTTAGTAAATGTGTAGTAAAAACAACAAGGCTGAAGCACAGGTATGCAACACAACTTTACTGAAACTTTCGAAGCAACATCAATTTACAAACAAGAGAACGGGAGCTTCGTGAACCTAAAACGATTGTTTGAACCAAAATGACAGAAAAGAACTGAGAAAGGGGGTAAAACTCCCAAGGATTGGACCAGCAGTGGCAGGTGCATTTTTTTTAATACAAAAAATAACTTATGAAATCTTTCAAGTTTACAAGAGTTTTGAAACACCTTGCTCCCTGTAAATCAATGATTGGATTTACAGCTTTGCTCGTGTTTTAACCTTTTAATGTTTTAACATTTCCAAATATCAAAGCGGGCATTACTTTGATCAGGAAAAGTACCACTGATGAGGAAACAAACAGAAGAGGACATGACTGAGCTGGGGAAAATGCATTTGAGTTTGAGTTTTTGAGTTTTCAGTGTGGTGCAAGTTGAATCAGTCACAGTCATCATGAAAGGCCTTCTCAGGATCGCATCGCTTGAGTGCTGCCTCTTGAAACTCCTCTCGGTCCCTGACCGGCTCCACGCTTGTAGTTCTGTTGGTAACCATCCTTCAGAGACAGAAGTATATATATCAGACAAACACGCTGCCAACGCTTAATAAACAAAGGCAAAGGACAAAGTTTCTCTCTTACCCTCTGATAATTCCCGTTGGAGTAATCCCGAGGTGTGCTGAACTGAGTCTGTCCATATCCAGAGTTTGGAGTGTTGGCAAAGGGGGGACGATAGCCATCATAGCCACCTAGAGATAATGAGGACGCAATTATTTTCACTCAACACTTGTACAAACATACAACTCAGGATGTACCACACTACTGCTATATAAACTAAACCACTGCTTATCAAACTCCATTGTGCATCGAGCAGGTCCTATTTCTTTTTTATTACATCTTTGAAGTTACTATTTCTATGATGGTACATTTGTGCTGCGTCATTTGGCTATAGTGTCACACTGTAGTGCAGATATAATTTGACATCTTGACACAAGAAGCCTCACGACATCTCCCATGATGGTAATTTGAAATAATTCAAGACTGATGCTCCGAAAGGGAGGTACTATTACCACATAGAAACTCTGGGGCAATTTGTAAACTGCATTAAGTCCTCTTTTTATGCAGGAGAAAGTCTGGTAAACTTAAACTTAAACATGCTGTTTATGTTGTGGTAAAGACTCATTGGTAGATTTTAAAGGTGTAAATGAACTTTTCAACTACAGTTTAGTGAGAAGGGAGACAGAAACCCAAATATGAATAAAAAAAAACCCCACCAGTTAAAGAAAACATCATATAGTGACATTTTAATGGCTATTCAATCAAGACAGCATGTTTGGTGTCACTACTACACTCTGTTAGAAGACACTGTACTCGTTTCAAAACACTTTAGTTGTTCTTCACCCATTTTAACATTAACCTGCCACAAAAATACACTTTAGTGGTAGTGAAGTCACAAGCTAATGGTTGGTGACAACAGTGAATCAGTAACTCGCGCTGTCCCGAGAGAAAAAATTACAGTGTTTGTCAGTGAAGTAAGAAATGAGAACAGAGCAAGTGACTGCTGAAAGCTGTGAAAGCTGTCGGCAAAAACAACAAAAACAAAACTGGAGATCCAGTAGAGAGCAGACATTTCATGTCATTGTACCAGATGTTTAATATTAAACATTTCAACTTCTAGTTAAAACTTCAGAAAAACATGAATCCATCATCATGTACCTCTGAATCCGTTTGACGAGCCTCTGTAGCCGTTCATGATCCCTCTGGCGTTGCGGGGTCCGCCTCGAGACATGCCTCTGCTGTTGTAGAAGGACTGAGCTTGCCTGCCGAAGCCCGGGCCCTGCTGAGGGGGCTGCTGATGGCCTCCTGACTGCTCTTGCGAATGGAAGGCACCGACTACTAAAAGACACCCAAAAACAAACTCAGGCCAATTTCCAGGCACAATCAAACATGAGGCCTTAAAATAACTGAACATCGATGGAAGCAGGAAGGAAAAATATGCCCACCAGACTGCAGCTGTTCTGACTGCATCTCTGTCTGCTCCACAGGATGCTGCGATTGGCTGCCGAAGGCCTGGTTGTAGCTGTTTTGGTACTGGCTGGCCTGGTTCAAAGCCTCGGCCTCATTAGCCGGTGGGACGGGGGCATTAAGGTTGAACACCTGAGGGACAGACAAAGGCCACATTGTGGTGAAGCTAAAACTAGAGGAAAGGTCACAGGCTCGTTAGGCAACGTCTTTCACCCACTCTTCTCTGGATTCTTCCACCACATACCCATATAAATGCCATCTGAAGCCAGAGCACTTATGGTCTAAACAAGAAACTCCTAATCAAAGTCCATCGAGTTTGGACTCTGGCGGAAGAGTTGGTTTCCTCTGCACGACAGGCCTGACACTCCAATTTGGAGTAAACACAGGCTTTGATCACACTCCAGGATGAACATCTGCAGAGCTGCATGACAACCGAGAATGCTACGGCACTGAAAGCCAATACATGCAAACATGTACCACACTCGCACGCAAGAAAACACAACAGCATCAAGTATGGCAGATTTTTACGAGTCGTGTTTAGCTGAAAAATATGACTTAGAGAAATCATTGTATGTAATTACCAAGCAAAGGAGATACACAAAAAAACATTTGGCTTATTCTTTAAACAAACATTTAGTGCAGGAAGCCTGCGACGTTTTATGCAGCAACTGAAGCAAAACCACAAAATAAGATAAAAGCCATTCAATGTTATTAATGAATAAATATGTTAGTCTTGTTTGCACTCTGGTATTGGTCTGACACGCGTATTGGAGAATAAGATTTAGTTCTTAAAGTTAAATTAGGGAACGAGGGAGTGAGAGTTGCTCACTATCATCTGGATCCCATGCGGGGACACTTAAATGTTTGTTTTTTTACATATAACAGACACTGAATGGGCCGATGCAACAAAGATGAGCCTGACATGCAAACATCAGAGGTTCAGGCATTTCATTGTATTTGATGCTCACAAAGTTGCAGTGTGAAGGTGAACAAAAAGGCACAAACGATGATCATCAGTCATTATGTAAACAAACAACAGCCTGCCAACATTTGTGCCTGGAAATACTTCAAAATATTAAATGTTGAGTTTGCAAATGGTTAGAATCACATTGTTATATGCAAAAGTCAACACTGGATGTAAACTTGGTAGTGTATTGGGCATTTTCTTTTCTGAAGGTACTTTGAGACAAGCACATCTCCAAGAATTACATGTGCTTTTGAACAGGATTACCTGCTTTAAATAGTAACAGTTAAAGAAAGCATTTCTTAAAAAGCTTAAATAAAAAATCGAAAGAATCCATTTTCAGTAAAAAGTGTTATTGTCAGCCAGCAGTTTGTAGCCATCCACTGATTCATAGCATTATTATTATTTTTTTTTTTAAATCAGAAAACATGCTCTTGTTTCCAAACACATTTCATGGAAGTGAGTGATGACTGATTTCGTAACACGTGAAGGCATTTAGTGTCATCACAGCCTTACTGTCTGCATCGACTGGAATGGTGCTGCGTTGACATTGATGCCGCTGCTGTGAGGGGATTTGGAAACGGGCTGGAAAACCTGCGTCTGGGAGGCGGGAGTGAGCGCTGCCGAAGGTGGAGACTGCTCCGTTGATAAGGACATCGACGTCTGCCATAGAGGGGGAGGGGAATGCAATTTAAGCTGCACTTTGCCAGACTAACACATACTGTGTTTAGTAAACATTTTGTGTACGGGCATGCACTTAACAGCAGGCAGTAAAAACTCATTTTTGCTTTGTACTGACATATGAAAACGTTTTTGCAGGAAGCTAAACGTTTTGAATCAAAGCTGTTGTTTTATTAAACTGCAGGATGGTTTACCTGGATGGGATCGATGGATTCTGTCGAGGGTCGGGGGTCTGGTGTGTGCGAAGTCTGATACATAGGGGGAGGTGTTGGGGAGACAATGGGGACCTGCAAACGGACACGAGCAATAATTAAACATGGCGACATGCACAGCTTGAATTACGCTTGTCCAGATCTTTCACTCACTTGCGTGGGCTCAGGTTGGACAGGAACAGAGTTGGGTTGTGATAGCCGGGATTCAGGGTGAACTGAAACAGTTTCAGTAATGTAATTCAGTTAACCACGATGTGAACGGAAAGACTTGCACGTCACAGTGCACTTTTCATGAAACATACCTGGAGGACACACCATCTGTGGGACGTCCATGCTCTGAGCAGGTTTCATGGGCTGTGCGGACACGATGGCTGGATCAATGGGCTGTCCATCATACTCCAACATGGAGTCCTGAAAACAGCAGCAATCATTACGATGCGACAACATCCGAAGCAAATAGCAGTGCTTGGGGCATTAACGCCTCACCTGCATAAAATTATACGTTCCCTGCATCTGTGCCATCAAGTCCTGCACCACCTGCTTCCTGACCAGGGGGTCAGTGGGCGATGCGGGAGATGCTAAGTTCATGGGGTGAGTCTCCAAGGCAACAGGGGGAGCTGCAGGCTGGACAGGCTGCTGCTGCAAGGCGCCGACTACCTGAGTGTGGAAAGAGAACACAGCAATGAAAAACCTGCAACAATCAAACCAGTGCCATTTTCCCACTTATTCTTTATTTTGATTTCATGTCACGTTGTTTGTAATGAAACGCCACAGTCCAAGTTGCCTTCCATTGTAGAACTACCTTTCTTGTTGCCATGCAGACTAATTGTTAGCCCATGCTCTACAATGCAAATCCCAAGCTGTACTCCACCGATAAGAGATCGTATCAGAGCGGTGGTCAGAAATCCGCCTGGCAGCACTTACTGGATAACAAGCCTTTGTATGGACAAAGACACCTGTTACAAATCCTCACCTGTCCTTAAAAGATTGTTTTTATTGTTTAAGTGATTTCAACAACAAAATTGTATATTTTTTAAACCTTTAAACAAACAGAACCGCAAATACTATGACATTTATTTTAAACAAATGAGTTACCACCTTCAATGTGAACACAAAGAAATGTAAGAGAACCATCTAGAAGTTGCTGGGGACGTGTCGTTCCCATGACGGCTTGCTGATGATGTGACCGCTCCGATCACAACTACATGACTTGTGTCAAAACGATCAGTAAGACTCAACTCAGGGATGGTCTGTAAGCATTTCTATCGTCAAAAAAACAGGAAAAGACCACATCTGTTGTCACATCAGCTAACTGGATACCACACAACTGGTTTGCATGTCTTTGAGGAGATGCTGGTACCAGATAACAGAAACTTACATTAACTCTTTCTTGTGTCCACAGAAGCAAAAACACAGAATATTCTACTGTTCATGTGTGCTTGTATAACACAACCAAGTTTGAAACAAATTTATGAGCCACCCACCATTATGCAAATTAAGGCTGGAATGTTTCATCTATATTTTCGTATCAAATGTTTGTATGGAAACTTTCACTGATAGAACTTGATCACGCTGTAGCTTACATAAAAGCTACGACAACTGGGAGATTCTTTGTTAGGTTTGTTTGGACACAGTTGTTATTCTTTCATATAGACGTAGGTCATAATGATGGTCAGCTCAGATCAGTAAAGATTTACAATGTGCTGTCAAACCTACTGATGTAGCCAAGTTCATGAAAAGCCCCGACGCACAGTAGAGCATGTAATAAACTTAAACGAGTTCCAAAACCGCATGTTGTAAGAGCCTTTAAAAGGAGACTATTACCAGAGGGACTGATTCTAAAGATGCTTAGTGCTTCACCACATTCCTATAATATAAGTAATCACAACAGTGAATTCAGCGTATATATTCATTATTGAGTATTGTGTGCTTCAAAATGGTCCTGACTTACTATTTGTTAGCTTAAAAAACAAAAACAAAAAAAAACCTCCCCTAAAATGACATTCACATTCACATTCCTGTCATTCTCCAAATGAAATGTCCTTGTTAAATCCAACTGTTTACAGCGTTCGGGATGTAAGACACGTTCACATCAAAGGACTTTGGAAAGAGGAACAGTTGATGTGAACTTGAACATCACTACAGTTTACCTCTGTTTCCCTGGTCCAATCATCTCCCTGCTCCTTCTCACTGCCGCTGTACGTGCTGTCTGGAATGAACTGTCTGTTTACAAACTGCAAGGGAGAAAATGAAAAAACGGGCTCAAACTTGTATAATCAACAAATATAATCAGACTGGGATTTTGCCGTTACTCTCACCTCTGTTGTTTCCACTGAAATGGGCTCTGGGAACTCCTCAATTATTTCAGCTTCTGCAAGGAGACAAATTTTGTCCCGTTTCCTCAACTGATTACATTAGCATTTTAATATAAGGGTAATGCAGCGTGAGTAAAGACAACAACCTGAACCTGGATCAACGGTCTGCTCTTCTGCTTCTGACGATTCAGTCATTACTGCTGCCGCGATCGGCTCCTCCTCTTCCTCATCCTCACACACTCCGTTCTGGTGAGATGGAATCCGGTCAAAGTATCCACTCAGCAGAACCTGGTCCAAAGTCTCTCTCAGCACCTTGTCTAGCAGAAGGAGACCATAGTCAGCATTTTATTCAACAGTCAAGCAAATGAAGCACACAATTAACTTTCAACAATCAGTTATGAAAACAACTCTGAGACACCAAGCAAAGATTTCACTAAATAATGTGCAAGAAGGGAGCACCTTGAAGAATTAATAACACAATTGCACTTGACATAAAAAAAAATAAAAAAAATAAATCAATTGAGTTTGAGGAGGATGGTGATTATTGTGATGCTCATTATTTAACTAATATCTATGAAGGGGCCATAGTGACTTGGTGCAGGCTCTTTAAAGTGAAGGTTATGTGCACTCTCTGCTGTAATCACATACAAAGAATGATTTTTTTTGCTTTTAAACTATACATTACACATGTGACAAGAGTTTAAATCTCCATTCTAATATCTTAAAATAGTATGTAACCAGCTCAATCAATGAAGATTTTTTTTTAAGAATTTCTTCACAACACAAGGGAAAAGTGTGTCATCACATTTTGATGTTAAAACACAATAAATGACATTTGAGAGTAAACAAAACAAGTTAGGAATCAGTCAGGAAGAATAATTAGGATTTCTGCTTTATCATAACACACCCAAAGCAAGTCCTCTAAAATCCAAGCCAATGACTAAAGCTTCTGTACATCACTCATTTGAAACTTTCTAGCATGACAACCATGATAGGCAATAAAGAGATCGTCATCAAGTCATCTCCCGCAGTTAAAATTTTCACTTTCCAATGCGGGCATGTCACTTATTTCCTTCAATGTCTTGTGCCTCAAAACAAGCCGTCTGTGATATGACTACTGAGGTGATTAGGTTGACTCATGGCACAACTGTAAACTGGGTCAACAGTAGTCATGTGCGGATTGTATTAAATAGTATTAAATATAGTATTAAATAAAACAAAGCAATACGGAATTGTGTAAAAAGGAAAAAAAATAAGTAGTGGATGTTTTTTAAGGGTTTTCCCTTCTGAATTTCAGTTACTTCAATTAGTTTCACTTGTATAGAAGTATTTCTAATTTACTGTAGAGTGATTTAGTGTATTTTATTTTGTGATATTCAGTTCACTGTCTGTATCATTTCACCAGTTATGAAAATAAATAAAAAGATGGACCAGTTTGTGACACTGGGAACAACCTATGAAGAATCTGTGAGCGCGTGGGGTTTTTAGTTTTTTTTCTTTTTTTGTGTGTGTCGTTGGATGAGTATAAGAACTTGTGCTTGAATAGCGACGACGTTTCTGCAGAACTTGAGTGATTTCACTGGAAGGCTGATTATCTTGATTTGAGTAAAGCACCCATGCTGTGTTAATGCATCTAGATGAATGAAGCCCTCCTTCAAGGATGAGCACTAGTGCCATACCATCCCTTTTTTATTTATTTTTTTTATTTTGTTTTCCTTCATGTGTAACAGCCACATCTTCCCCAAGTCTCCTATGTCACTAACAGACAGCTCCTTCTAAGATGTACTAATTATACACAAGGAGATCAGAGTGGGACGATGTGTCTGATCTACCAAAGGTTGTGGGAAATGCCAGAAAATCTCCCAAATGAACCTTCAGTTTCACCATGTGGCAACTGACTTTAGAAAGCTGACTGCATCTAACACTGCGATGTGCACCATGTCAGCCTCATGCATCAGTTTCTGAATGAAAACAAAACATAATATCATAAATTAAAAAGCAAACAACTTTCTAAAGAACTTTGTTAAAATAAAATAGAGATTCAAAACACAATTTCTAGAGGACAATATATTAGGAGACTGTTGTTATGCTCTGAACCTTTATTTCACCGCTGGGTTTCTGTTCACTGCTTTTTATCGTTGGCTAAACGAGGATCTTTTATCTTTTGCCGGATGGTGAACATTTGAATTTACACAGAGGTTTGCTGTCTGACGTTCTTTCACAGGTAAGACTCGACCGCCGACACCGGACGGCATCAGTCAGGTGACCACTGGATGATCTGAAAACGGGTAAGACTGAACCAACTCTCGTCACCAGTATCTGAATATGGCTCCAGAGATCTGACCAGTGGAACCCCAGGCGACATGGCCGCTGGCACCCTGCCTGGCTGCTGAGTCAGGATAAGCCCACAGCTCCCAGCCCCCGAGCAGAATGCAGCAGTGCGAAGCTTGAGGCCAGACCGCTGAGAATGCAGTAAGCCAATATACCCGAGCCCTGATTATTCACTTCACAGCACTGCACACATGCTGCATTAACAAAACACAGTGCACATGCAACATTAACATAAGACTGGCTAATGGCGACTATAACTCTTGACAAGGAGGTGCGGTTTGGAGCTTTTGCCATCTCGTAATATCTTACATCGGGCATACTTGAACGTATGTGACAGGTTACTTATGGCCTGCCTCAACGTGACAGGAAGCTTCCTGATGACAACAGCCATCTGAGAAAATGTTCTGCCAACAATTTTCACCACCAGCTGGGCTTTTAAATAAAGCCAGTTTGTCTTGAATAATGAAAGCATTAACTAGATGTGTTTACAACTGACTTTTTTTTTTTTTAAGCCAATCAATCAAATTCTTAAATTTTAAGATAACCGTTTTATGATGGGCATCTAAAGTGGCAGTCAACAGCAAGAAGAGAAAAACAATATTACAATATGAATAGTTCAAGTTCATATGGTCAAGGCAGCTGATTTAGCACGTCAGCAAATGTCTCACTTTTTTGGTGCAAGAGTGCTAGATTTATCAAGCGTGTACAGAGGATATTACACCAAAGTTTTAAATATTATTCAGGCATTTCTGTGACATGAAATAGTTAAGACATTAAATTTGACTTACATGTGGTTCCAACAACCGCCTTGTCTTTTCCTTCTAACAGGTCCCAGAGGTGCACAGATGCCTCCTCATACTGGTCAGCCAACCTGAAAATGGAAGGATATAACTTTGAGACTCTTCATTAATAAATAATCTCTTGTATTGTTTAGCCACCAAGACATCGTCAACATCGGTGTGATTTATGCTTTAGTGTTGAATCGCCAAACACCTTGACCAGTGCAACATGTTGTGAATAATTTACTTTTTGCACGAAAGACACAGATGGAGACGATACGTGTCATAATGGACACTACGGTAGTAGATGTAATTTAACTGAATTCACAACAAACCATTAAAAAAGGGATTGAAAGCAGAGAAAGTGGGGAAAAAAACCTGCTACAGTAAAAAAGACCAAAGCTATGGCTCAGTTAGAGCAAATTGTCTCTCAATCTGTAGGTTGCAGGCTTGTTCACCCATCAGTCCACATGTTGAAGTGTCTTTGAGCAAAACACTGAACCCCAAATTGCTCCCAATGGATGGATTTGAGCATGGCAGCTGCAAAATTTGAATATGACTAGCACGGTCATTGGCGCACTGTGCTACTAAGTGGAAAAGCACTATATAACTACTACTATCTTAGAATAAATGTAAAGGATTTGAGTTTTTAGGGTGTTCACCCTCTGACAAAAAGTTACAAATAGAAAGGTATGATCGGTAGCAAATCTATGCTGGAGTCAAAAGCATAAACTTAATGATAATTGTGTTTAATACAGGCATTCAAGCTACCTGATGTTTTGGTCGCGGTCTGGCCCAACTAACTTGTAGAACTCATCAAAAGCAACAAGATCTTGATCTGTTAGCAGTGGCGAGCCACTGACTCCTTGCTTCAGGTCTTGCCGCACAGTGTCCTCTCCCAGCCGGTCCAGCAGGAATTGCAGTTCCAGAACCGTCTTCAGCCTCCGCTGCTCTGCCTCCTCCCGCTGCAGCTGCTCCCGCCGTGCAGACTTCTTTACCACCTTCTGAATCTAAAGAAAAAGTGAAGTTACTGGTAAGCATTACTGACACAACTCTGAAAGCTCATGGGGTGGGGTAGCCTTACATCTTGTCCCAATGCAATGAAAGTCTTCTGCAACTCTCGCGCAAATTCCAAGTTATTCATGATTTCCTGGAATTTTGCGAGGGCTTCCTAAAAAGATGGTTAAAAATTTTTTTTTTAATTATTCACATAGTACTATATTATGACACTGTAAGAATTTTGACGGCTTGTATACACCCACCAGCTGATCCTGATTCAGACCCTCTCCTTTGTCCTTTCTCACTTGATAATCATCCAGTTTGCTCTGTAATAAAGGAACATCCAAAAATGAAGGACAAGTCTCAGGTTTTATGACACCAAGCAAAGTAATCCATGTTATCAGGGTGTCTGATTAGTCTCTTCAGCGATAAACTGTTTAAAACTCAAACTAAGAAATGTTAGAAATTGTGGAACAACTTCCTGCAAGAAAACTTCACCTTTTTCTTTTCCATGTTGCGAACTTTCTTGTCGATGACACACAGCACTTGTTTTAAGACATCAGACTGTCCACCTAGTGCAAAATTGCCCATTAACCCTGGAGCGGATCCCACATCTGGGCTGGAAGATTGCACTGTCATGTTTGCATTCATTGCTGAGGGCATCTGAAAATAAAATTGTGAAGATATAACTATTTTGCAGACAGTAAATGGACGTTTGCATTAATAAAACGTATTCATAATCAGACAACGAACAAAACATTACTCATCGGAATATGTACAGACCTGTCATAACCATTGAAGAAATTTGACTCAAAGCAAATTATAGCTGCATTATGACAACTGACCTCACTGTTAGGGATTATGAATTCAGCTGTTGGTTGATGATTGCCCCCAGAATTATTCGAATTAAATCTTTGAAATAGAATGTGTGGAATAACACATGGCATAGTTTGTCTAATTATCGGTGCAGATGAATGTTTAACAATAGCAGCATTGTACGCAATAGTAATTCATCCTCGGTGGCCCTGACTCAGCTCTTATCAACACACAATCCCTGATCTCGTATTACAGGTTACTGAAGCTATTCCGGTAAATCATAGACTGCAAAAAGGATAGATTTTACATTCAAAATTGAGCGAGCTTGACTAAGAAACACTAACTTGTAGTAGTTTCAGCTCAAGTCAGACTTGAGTCTGGGCAGTTCGAGATAACACCACACCGAATAAACGTATGGGCTCAGATCAACTTTTAGTAGAAGGGATGGGCTAATCTAGGGTCATGTGGTGCTATGATATGAAAACAGTAAACACATTGGGGTAAAGGAGTATCATCAGTTCCAACGCAAATATGTGGACTATCTACTGAGGTTAGATCCAGTTATAGTATAAGCAACACAATACAGGCAAATGTCAAGCCAATTGTGTTATTCATCTAAATGGAAAGCAAAAATAAAACTTAGTAAATAATATAATTGCTATTGGACTGTAGTACAACAGACGTGCTTGTCAAGAAGCCCTTAGCAGCTGCTAACTTTCGTTTCAACTGACTGAACTGGAGGGAAGATGTTTGGTGGCGCTCCATGCTTTAATCGACAATATAATCAATGCCTAACCCAAGCTATATCTGTATCGCCTGCACCCAGGTCTGTGGCCGGGTACTGCCCTAACGGGATGGTCGGCTGTCCGGTGTAACCTCGGAGCATCTGGCACCGGCCGCACAACCATTAGCACGCATCTCTGACTTAGCATCTCCAAGCTACACCAACGCGTGCTAGCCAGTCGCCGGCCGGCTGAGCCGTTACCTTGACATTACGAGCCCACATTCACCCACCTTGATGCTATAAATCCACAGGGGAGCTGGCTAGCGAAATATAGCAAAGGTGAAGTTGTTATTTTGGTTGTGTTGCTTTAATTTCTCTTTTTCTCTAGTGTGGGATCCGCCCCGCCGGCCTCACCGACAACTGAGACTGTTCGAAAGACGGAGGAACTCTTTATAAAGGCGAAGATCCATTTTTAGCCACCTCAGCTCTGCCTGAATAAATAAACTACAGAAATTTATTTTTTAAATATATTTTTTCTTTTAAGCCACATTAAACACAATAAAACCTAATATATTTGTATTTTTATATACATTTGGTGTACATAAATTTATTAAAATTTGTGTAAGTTGTTATTTATACTCAGGCACTATTATAAACAGCCTCGTCTCAGAAAATCTGCACAATCATTAGCTTTGATTAGGCTGCTATATAACGGACCTCAAGTGGATGTATCAGCCGCCATATTGGATAAGGACTTGCGTTTCCTCCAGTGTCTTCATTGGAGGAAGTCTTAACACAAGTAAAGAGAAATCAAACAAACAATATGTGGACCTTTAAGAGTTTGTGAAAAACTGACACATTAAGTGATAAATCATGGTTCATAGATCTCAAACTTCAACGTGCTCCCAAACTTAAAATCCTTGATATTAGCCTCCAGCCACATTCATGTTCCAATATTTTTTTAAATGATGGTTTACCCAGCTTTTTGCAATGACAAATCTTGCCTAGTCTTGTCTAATATAGCGCCTGGCTATGTTAGTATTCACATTTCAACTAATGTTAATATACAAAATAAATAAAATACAATGTTATAAATGACCACATACAAGCAAAATTGTTCAATCTTACATGCCAAATTAAATTATATGTAATACTGTGAGATCTGATTTAAATTAGGTGACTGTTATTACTATTGTCATTGTAGATTGCAGTAACCACAGACTTTATTTATGAGCTCTGGACCACATTATTTCTGCCAGCATAAATTAGGGATGACTAACACAAATTATATCAACTTCATCCACAAGAAGCAATCCAGAAATACCCTATAGAACTGGTGTACAATACACCTCACAGAAAACCTGAAACTACTTAAGGGAATGTGACTGAATTTATAATGTATCAAGTACTGAAAGGCAATATTTAGCATGTGATAAGTATCTAACACTCAGGATTGAATAATAGAACAAGAACATTGAATACTCGATAAAACATGAGGTCAACAACGTATGAACAAGAAATTAGCTGAAATATCATCTCAGAAGTGATTTACAGTTACTCAAGAAGACACAACACCAATTCCAAGACACATTGGGCTCTGTTACAACCATACCGCAACTTCAGCTGACTGATTGGCCCTGTTGCTAATAACAGTGATGGTAACACTATGCTCGGAGGTACATCTTTAACTATCATGGTTATATCTTGGGGGACGCCATAGCTCATGATTATTGGACCGAGCTACTATGCTGAAATGGCTGATATTTGCTCAGTGACAAAGGTGGAATCCATCTGAAGACAGCAGTGACATTAACTAATCTGTTAGAGCTTCATCTTCATCTGGGGATAGGCACACTTTTTCAGACAAATGTCTACTAGAAACAAGCAACCACACATCTTCACCTTCAGTGCTGTCACCATTACATGGGGTTGTAAAGTGTATAATACAAAACAATGACTGCATGTTGTGGCATAGAGGGTAACCTGCAAATCATATGTATCAGCAGACTTGTCTCCAATCAGTTTTGCAACAAAATCCTAAGCAGGTGTGAGCCCTCTGGGAGAAGGCAAACCTGGTGATGCATGCCTTTGACGTCCCTAGTGATAGCAGTGGTAGCAATTCCAACAAGACAGTGGCATGTGAAGGTCCTACTAACAGGAATATTTTCAGATTGAGACCTTGACACTAATGAGAATGGTTAAACAAGATTTGACTGTCATTGTAATGACTACCTATTTGGTGCAGGATGAACCATGATTTACCTTCCTGTTTGAAGGCTTCTTGGTGTAGTCTTTAAAGAGCTTGGATTAGCTTCTTGATCTCTGCACGGTAGGCTGCAGCATATTGTGGGTATTTTTATGAGGCACCACTCAGTATAATGCATTAAACAATATGTGAGGCATGACTGACTACTGAAAGCTTAGAAAATAGTCATGTCCTTCTTCTGTAGAAGGGATGTTGCATAATTGTTGGTCCAATCTCCCTCCATGCTTGTTGTTTAACTTTCCTGCAGGTTGCTGGGAGAAGATGACAGTTTCTTCACCTCTGTGTGGGAGGGTGTAAACTTGCCAAAGAACCAGGAGATGATGGTAATGCAATTTTATGGGTGCAAACTGCCATTAAACTCAGAAGAAGAAGAAGAAGAAGAAGAAGAAGAAAGCCTCTCCACATGTTTCAGTAGTTCGGCATCCTGAGGGCCAAATGATATAAACACTGTTTGGGTTGAACAAATAGATTATTTTTTATTATTTGAGGATTTGGTTTGGACTCCACTTGCTCCATCTGGGTTGTAAACCATAGTGACTCAAGAGATGTTGTGGGATGAGGATGGTTGGCAACTATGCATTTTAAATCCTGCACATTTTTGTAGGAGCACAAGGGAAGGCCAGAGAGGTGACTGTTCTGGTCCATAGACATACATATACATTACGCAACAGTCATCCACTGGCAACAACTGGGTACCAAACAATGTGCATAATTTGCTACCCTAACTATGCATGCACAATTAAATGTACAAAGGGCAAAGTTGCAGCACAGTAATCGTTGTAACACCACACCAACAAGTACTACTACTACTACAACTACTGTTTATGACTCTCTTTGACAGCTATAAAGCTACAGCTAAAGACTTACCATTTGTTGCTCATGTAACGCCCTTATAAGCAACATATGTCTCATAATATAACAGCTTAACATATACTGTATCCTAGAAAGAAGTGAACATAACATTCATGTCATAGTCTCCTGATGTCTTTCATTACATGCATTAGAAACAGATAAGCCAGATTAGACAAACACAAGTGAAGATGAGGTTGGGGGTCAGTCCAGATGTATACAGGTGGAGTTAAAGTGAAACTATTAGAAAGTATTAGAATTCAATTATCAGCAGAGGGGGCCTGTTTCCAGTTTACTGTTCTTTCCCTCCCCAGAGACTCTGGGTTGCTGAAATTTAAGATAGTAATGGCTTTAGACTTCTGAAGACCTGTGCCCATATTCACCAAGCTTCTCCGTTCCTCTCAAAGAACTCCGAACTTAGTCTAAAAATTCCTAGCCAGGAATCTTAGCTTAAAAGTGATTCAGGAAGTTTCTAAGAGCAACTCTGAGCAAGGAGTTGACAGAAACTTATATCTTAGGTGTGGTTGACCCCGTTGCTATGTATGAGGCAGTCTTCTAAAAGCTGTGATTGGTTGTTAAAGGAAGGAAGAAAGAAAAAAGGTGCTCTGTGCTCCTAGTGAATAGAGAGTAAAATTAACCCATCAAATATCTTGCGTTGTATTAAAAATGTGTAATCATTAAAATTAATTTGTCATGATGATGAAACTCAGAAACATTTTATTAATTTGTACACAGCTTTAAAATGATTGAACTTACCTCGTTCACATGCTGATTATTATATTAATTTGCTTATTGTTATCTTTTCTGTCCACGCTGGTTATTTTTACCACTTAATGTATTTGATATTAATGGTGGACGTGGACGCAGCTGTCACCAATTCCTGTGATTGGTGGAGCTCCTATAAAAACTGATGTGATTTGGCAGAATGATGAAAACAACAAATGGAATGGATACCAAAAAAACTAGAAAGCCCAACTGGACAGAAGAACAGTGCCTGCTGTAAGCTCATCCCTGATGAGGTCGACCATAAAAATTATTCCTGCATGATCGAGTTGGTAGCGTGTCATTAAATCGTTATTGCTAAATATACGGAGAACATCTTTCTTTTCTATTTGTCTTTCCACCATCTTGTCTGTTTAAGAGACTCTTAGGCTTCTTAAAAGTCCTTCTCCCTCCTTTTAATGGTTTTACACCTTAGGAGCTCTCTTAGGGCTTAAGATGCTTTGTGAATTACTTTTATCGTAGTAAGGAAAAATTCTGAGAAAAATCTTAAAATTCGAATAATTCTATTCTATTTTTTTAGCGTGACATCACTAAGACATACTTTTAGCTTTAGATGCTCTGTGAATATGGGCACTGGCATATATATGGCTCCTCCCACAGTGGCCACCACAGTGTAAACTGTGATTAGGTTTCAAAACATTGCTTTCCGGAAGTCTGTCCCTTTCTTTGGGTGTAGCTTACACTGCAATTAGGATACATGGTATCCACATATAAGTTCTGCTTGATTTTTTTAACCCAGATTTTTAGGCAGACGGACTAAAAAAAAAAAGGCCGCTGTCTTCCCTATATAAATGGCTTCCATAACCCTGGCAGTCCTGTTCAGAGCAATTTGATGTGCTGGACCAAGTTTCCTGTTTAGAACCCTCATTGTGTCAGAGTAAGGAGTGGCGTTAAACAATGAAAGTATAAATCAGCAACAAGTCTGGCTTCCTCCCACCTGAGGTGGTCAACTAAGATTTCACATTTAAACGGCTGTTCATGGTTGAATGAAGGGTTTCTTGTGAGTTGACCAGTTGCCTGTCACTAAGATGCTTGATTTTATAAAGGACCTGCACTGGTGGATTCCCAGTAATGGCTGAAACTGGTGTTTTAAGGCAACAATGTGGTCTGACAATTTCTACCTTGGCCCTTCACTTTTTGATGGCCAGATAACAGCTTTTCAGCCTGTTCAGCACAAATTCAGAAACTATGGAGTGCTCACTCCGGTCATCTGTTCAGGGCCACAAATCAGTCAGGTCAGGCGTAATCTCTATGTTGCTCCAGCACCACAAGTGGAGGAGATGGTTTGATTTCACTTGCAGAGGTGGTTTAGTTCCATTTGATGGGCCATCATCCATTGAATTAAGTTCATTTAATTAAGCATGCATGTTTTGTTGTGATGCCTGAAGCTCAGCTCTCCCCCCGTGAAGCTCTCTGATTGAGACAGGCATGCTGACGCGAGGAGTCTAACTGGCTCTCTGTATTGAGTGAATGGTATAGACATGGCACATGGCTTTTCTGCATTCTATTGTTATTTGTTTTCTCATCAAACAAATCTCCTCCACACTAAAAGCATCAGATATTCTGATAAGATTGAAGACATCTTGTCAAGAGCCAGGTGAAAAGCCAAGCAAATTGCTGGGATGGCAAATAATCAGAAAGAGTCATTACTATTCTTAGGAAGAAATTCGAATGAGAAAAAAACATTATTAACCTTGGGATTGAACAGGGAGAACTAACTACAGATCAATTGAAAATTATTTAAGACTCCATACAGCACAAACAATGCTCATCAAGTCGTTGCCCAACTCTTCTGATAAAACCTGCACATTAAATTCTTTACCGTAGCGGCTAAAATATCATAGTGCAGTAGAACTGACAGTGCATCAGTTGAACAAGGGCAGTGTCAATTAACCTTTTAATGCACTGAGTGACAACTCAAGCCTAAACAGCAGAAAGTGTAATGATAAAACTGATAAAGAAGATAAAGAAGTTAAAAACTTTTTTTTTTGATACAGCATGTTCACGGGTTAAAATTAAGTGTGTGGACCAGTAAACATCGCTGGATACAAGGCCGAAAATAGAATAAAACTCATAATTTATTTCATTTATTTATTTAATCAAATACAATTTTTGAGAACCAGTACTTCTTTATATAATGATAACAACAACAACAATAATAATAATAATAATAATAATGATGATGACAATGACAATGATAATGACATAATTGTTTAATGAAATATTATATAATAGATTGTTTTCTTGTTACAAGATATTCAAACACATATCGTGGTCTCCGGAATCTTCGTTTTCTCAGTTTTATATTGGTCAACCAGTGTAATCTGATGGGCACGGTGCATATCTTTCTGAATCAATATACCAAGTTGAGTAATATATAGCTGTAGCGAGGTGGTAAGCTCTCCTGTGTCAATCAGTAACCGTAAATGTATCTCAGAAAATGAAAAAAGGGAGCATCCTAAAACAGATACACGCATGTAATCCGCTACAGTTGTTTTCATGGAAACTGAAATGCACGCTTATTAAAGGAGCTCATGACAAAGCTGCTGTCAGCTTCAGTCCAGAACTGCTTGTTTTTTTTTGTGTAACCAGTAGGTGGCAGTAAAGCTCAGCAATATGATCAACAGCAAAACATTGACGGTGCAATTGTCTAGATGAAGGTCATGCTATAACATGCTACCGATTTGAAGTATGTGGACCTGAATAGTATTTTCTTTCCTCAAGAAAATCTAATAATTGTTCAAGTTATTCCTTCTTCACTCCAAGCAGCAGAAATGCATACCAAATCAGGAGACATTTATCTGTATCATTTATCGTCAAAACTATTCTGAACTCGACAAAGTGCCCAGGTATGTCCCTCTCTTTGTACCTAACATGATCTACAGTTTTTTTTAAGGGGGACTGGGAGACCAGAGCAGTAGAAAGAATGTGCCACCAGCACTCTTTTGTTTTGCCAAATACAGGAAGCAGTTAACATGGCTGCACAGCCTTTTGATTGCACTGTTCCACTGAAAGTGTTTTCTTTTAGGGATAATACTGATTATGGGAGGTTCCTAGGGGTGAATGAAGCTCCCTTTCAACGAGTGACTCATTTCCGCAGCCTGCTGTATTTCAATCAAGCAACAGCCGAGCAGCCGTTTTCCAGAACCACAGCAGGGTGTGCGCTCACCTGACCTCTGATCTCTAGAGCAAAACCTTTTCTGGGTTAAAAGCACTACTTCCTCAGTTTTCTGCCTTTGTTGACAACAACATCTCGGTAGGTTTACTTGAGGCTCTGGAAATTGCAATAGCAAGTGAATAGCCTCCATTTCATTTAAGATTGTGCAGAAAGTGGTTGAATTGTGCCCTTGCTGGTCCATAGTCAGCGTTATCTGAATGTCAACATTATGCTGGACTTCAGGAAATAGCTCTGCCAGCATATTCCTACATTGATCACGACGTTAAGACAATCCATTTCTTTTTGTTTCAGTCATCTTTGTTAGTCTCAGTTTGACTCTCATACTCGTTCCATATGCAAGGCAACCTTTCAATATTCTGTGGAAGAGATGGTAATAAGTCAACAACTGCTTCTGGATCTTTCGGTTAACTTTACTGATTGCTTGAGTGCTGACAATATTTCCAGCTGGCCTTAAAATCCACTTTGTTTTCAACTCCACAATGCTCTCAGAACTTAGCAGGCAAAACAGGAAGTTGGACATGAGTGACACCACTTCCCTGAAGTTTGTCTCCATTCTTAACCGTTTGCTACCCGAAGGGTCCTGCAGAGCGGAATAAGAGCAAAAACGGATCAAAGTGTATCAAATTTACAAAGAGGAGAAGTTAAAGACACAACGCTTGAAAATACTTCATCTGCGTGTTTCTACTGTAACAAGAATGTGACACATACATCTACAGGAAGCGCATCTCATTTTGATATCGACAGGGCTTTAAAACACAGATAAGAGTTTTACAGGCTGATGGTGACATCTTGTTAGAGTTTTGAAGTTTCTTCTTTGGTGTCAAACCATCTGGAGTCGCTGATCTATCTGGGGAAACCGTGTGAGAGGTGCCATCATGTGAGGGGGGGTAGGAAGTGAATTCAATGTGCACCCCATGACCCCCACCCCCGAGGACATTATTTCTGCATGCCAGTTGCACATCCTCTGGGCTTTTTCAGTTGACTCCACAGGAAGGAGTGGACGACTTTTTGTCATCTCTCTCTCTCTCTCTCTCACACACACACACACACACACACACACACACACACACACACACACACACACACACACACACACACACACACACACACACACACACACACACACACACACACACACACACACACACACACTTCATTTTACGTTTTCTCTTTTGTATGAGTCGCATAATTTTTACTCAGATTTTCTTATTTTAGCTTCACTTTTGTTTTCTTCTCCTGATGTGTTTGATTTGTATTGGGCTTAGTCAGTAAAACCACTCTGTAAACTGAGACACTGGATAAACTTGAAATGAAACATAAACAGAGGCTTTGGGATCAATGCTTAAGGTCTTTAAAGCCGCAAAAACAATTTGTTTGAGCCATCGTTAAAGAAACTACAAACATTCAGAACTTTTTTTTTATTGGTATTCCTGTTTTGGTTCTAAAACCAAACATGCAAGTTTTATGAGCAATGTCAGACTGCATTTCTGAGATAAGGGTGATAGTTCGAATAAATATTCATTGTCTATGAAAAAAACCCCATGAAATCAGAAATGTATAACTGATATAGCAAAGAGTCATTGGCCTTAAGACTTTTCTGCTTTGTATGTAAGAGGTCCCATCAAAGCTGGGTGATTGTGAAAGGTGATATTCTGTTTGTATGGACATTACATGGGAAGAACATACTTCAAACATTTTATTTCAAAGACATTTTTTTCAACCATTTATCTGTGAGATTTTAGCGTGATATAAGTGTGGTATTTTTATTTACTTAAGACTAACAGAGGTCCTTGGGCCCCCTGTACTGTGTGTTATATAAAAACAGTAGTTAAAATCCCATTGTTGAAATGCTGTTCATGTGAAGGATTTGTAGTTTGAGCTTTATCTTTGTCAAGCTGCACTGCCTTCTTTGTAGCTGGCACACAGCAGTGCCACGCTCACCTTGCTCCTGGGCTTTCTCAGCTTGGTATTCATCCAGTGGGCCTACCGAGTCCAACAACTGTGTGTAGCCCAGGGACGCTTACAGGCTCCATCTAGAGTTTCTATGCGATCTCTCCACTACATCTGGCTGAGGAGCCAGCTCCGGCTGTTGGAGTTGAGGTGCTTTATCTCTCTGCCCAGTCCAACTGCTGCCTGTGTCACTCCCTCCTGCAGGCAGCCTCACAGAACTGGCAGTAGATAAGAGAAGGGCCCACAGCAGCTCTGCTTTGAAAGAGAAATACACTGAACTATGTGAAAATATCACTGCATTAATTCCTCAAAGAGACAGTCTTCAAAACATCCTATTTGGAGACCTCTCTTAGTACAGTCGAGTGTTCAGTCAGTGGATCAATCTTGTGATCTGAAATCATGTGATCCATGTAGTAATGTCTCTCTCTAATTTTAACAACACATTTATCTGAAAATAAAAAGGACTACAATTTGTCTTTAAAAAAACCCATAAAAACCCCCAACATAATCTAACTTCAACATGCAATTTTCTATCTAAATATTTTATCAATAAATTCAAGAAATGCTTCTTTTACATGATAACAAAAAAATGTATAGTTTAGAGAAATTGTGCAAGTCTGTATGGGCCTAATCAACCATGAAATGGAAGAAAGTAAATGAAGAGCCCACAAAACAATGATTCAACAGAAAATTCAAGCGAATCAACCTTATCAATGATGATAAAAGTTTTGAAAGGCCAAAAAACACAATATTTAACTAAATACTCCTATCTTCCATTGCTAAGATTATCTTCCCCAAATAAGATTTCACACATGTGACAATTCTCAATGTATGACTTAAGTTGCATATAACCAGGCATTACTGCAAATACTGTCACAACTATATTGAAAAAGAATTTTGGGTATTTGCAGTATTTAGTCATACACAATATTCAATCTACTTTGCCAGTATCAAATCATAATATTGGTTTATTCTTATGTTTGGAATCTCAATTTGTTAACCATAATGTAACTTGTATGCACTTTGTCATTTGTAAGATAAATGTACTTTAAACGTAGATATATATATATAGAGGCATTTAACTAGATAGTTTCAGAGAAGAGTATACTCTTGCTTGTAATTGAGTACAGTTCAATCTGTTGTAGTTAGTTGTATAAGCAGTAATTGTTCATGCTCTTCCCATCTCGTTCATGAAATTGAGACTCAAGCACTTAGTTGCCACAACACAATTCATACATGTCTTTTTCCTACTTGGTGGCTATGGTCTAATTATCAGAAGAAGAAGAAAAAAAAAAACCCCACACACAGGGTCTGTCTGTCCTAATAATACCCTGCCAGTCTTTATCTATTGTCCCATCAGCACTGTGGCGAAACAAAGCGTATAATGAACTCATTAGTCTCAGTCACGACCTGCAGCTCCGCGCCTGGCAGGGCAGCATGTGCTGTGTTAAGCTGTCGCTTTAAGACCGATTTCCCCCCATTGTTGAACAGTCGTGAGCAGGAAGAGGGAAACGAAAGCAGAGACCGAGGGGGGCCCGTCGTACTTAAACACGATGCTGCTGCTGGTGCTGCTGCTGCCGTCGCCGCCGCACAATAACTGCAGCCGCGGCTTCATGTGGAGGAGCGCGCCTGCAGAAAGACGCACTTCAGAAAGACGCACAGGCGCGTGACCTTCTGATCGCATCGGAGCTGTTTGATAACGCCCTCAAAGCTTAATGAGAGAGAGAGAGAGAGAGAGAGAGAGAGAGAGAGAGAGAGAGAGAGAGAGAGAGAGAGAGAGAGAGGACTTGAAATACATGAAGTGTCACCGCGCGTTATTGCCTCAGGAAATGATGACAGTGTCCTCCATCATCGCTCAGCTTAACATTTCGTGCCTTTCGGCCATTTCGACTGGACTCGGTAGAATTTGTGGGAGCAGGTGCAGAGCGCTTCACAGGTAGAGCTGCTGGCTGTGGACCCTCATCTGCCTCCAGCTGGACGCCGCGTTTCAAGAATGACATCCACCATCGAGAGGAAGACACTGGAGGCCAACGAGTAAGTAGATTTGAAATACGCCAAAATGTTTTGGAAGTGCCTGTCAGACATTCCCGCGCGTAAAATAGATATTGGAGTTATCTGAGATTCCAAGTGTTCTCCTGCAAGTTGGAAATTATTCAAACACAAAGTTGACTGTAAAAGGGACGTGAAACGAGCTTGTGTCACACGAAAGTCCCAGTCAAGAGCAGACAGAGATAACATCGTTTAAGTCACTTCACTGTCCGTGGCTACTTTTGTTGGTTTCACATCAAATGTCTGTCAACACTGGTCTTGAGGGGATCGCTGCTCTGCGTGTTTTATGTGTCGCTCTGCTCAATCATGGAGATAAATACAGCTTCAGCATAACTTCATAACAACACTCACAAGTAAACCGGGTGTGTTGAGGTGTGTGTGGGTGGGGGGTGGGGGGGTCTAGCAGGATTCACTATTACAATTAATTACACCTTTCTCTGAAACTAAGGGTTTTCTTTGCACAGCCTACATCTGATAGCTCCCTCAGGTGGACAAGAAAAAATTGCAATTAAAAAAGTAAGAGATCAAAGAAGATACATGCCGTGGGGGACAAATCTGCAAGAGTGCTTTAAAAAAATGGATGTGTTGAGTTCATATTTTTAATCACTCAGTGTAAATTCCATAATGAATCCACAGGCCAGAAATCAGTATTTGGTTGTGACCACCCTTTGTCTTAAAAAGCAGCATCAGTTCTCCTCAGCACACTGGCGTACAGATTTTAAATGAACTGATGTTTGTTATTTTGTTATTTGTCGTCTCTTCACGGAAACACACACTTATTGATGTTAAGATCACAGTTAAGTAGTGGTCACACCATTACTTCAAAGAGCCCTTATTCTTTGAAACACTAAAAGTAGTTCATAATAAACACTGGCCCATTGTTTGGATCTGTTTTCTTCTGCTGCAGAAGGAATTTGCAACAATCGGATCCCTTTGCCCTGATATTATGTGGTGGATCGGTCGCGTCGTCTTAGTCTCGCCTGAATCCTTTGTACGTTACTGTAACAATGCTAAACTCTGGAAACAAAATCTATGTAAGATGCTTCAGAATGCATTTAAGTGTATAAAATGAAATGATATTATTCATTAATTGCTATTTTATTTTATTTGGAAAGTACTCAAACGGGAATGCACAATCGTTTAGATAATATGGACATTTTCAGTCATAGGGTGAGCCCTTCATTCTGGATGAAACGAGCACTAATGATGCCTCCTTAGACATTTAATACTAAAGTATGGATCGAACACCTGAGGAAATCTTTGCTTAAATCATTGTTGAAGAAAAAAAAACCTGTTGGTTTAAACGTAACAGGTTTGACTTTCTAACGAGCCGTCTCCTCCCTAGGGAGCCGGTGGATGAGGTCCTCCAGATGCCACCATCTCTGCTGACGTGTGGCGGGTGTCAGCAGAGCATCGGGGACAGATTTTTCCTGAAGGCCATTGAGCAGTACTGGCATGAGGACTGCCTGAGCTGCGACCTGTGCGGGTGCCGGCTGGGCGAGGTGGGCCGTCGCCTCTACTACAAGCTAGGAAGAAAATTATGTCGGAGAGATTATCTCAGGTTGGTCGCTTGACGTTACGTCCCGGCACTGTGCTCCTCAGTCTGAGTGCAGCTCTCACCTCAATTCATTTTTTTGATTGTATTTTAGATTTTTTTTTTGGGCACTTGTCACAATATAGCCATAATACTTAATTACATAATCATTAAAATATAGAGGAAAAATACAACAATTCCACGTTAGCAAGTAAAGGCGACAGAGGAAAGGAACATCTTCATTTGAAGGAAACCGACAGCAAAATTAGACGCAGAGGTGGAGATTTCGTCTTTGTTTGGATTTGGGATAGGGATAGTTGGAGAGAAGAAGATAGAAAGCAAACAAAAAAAAGAAATTGACATCAGACTCTAATCCACACGCTGCAGATGTGGCGGGGGCAGGATGCACAGATCACAAACTTCCAATTCCACAATCTTAAATCCCTGCAAGGAGGTAAAGAGAGCACAGATTACTCGAAGAGCAGAGAGAAACTCAGCTCCCTAAAGAAGGTCTGTCGAAACAGCAGCTTAACTTGAGGATGGCCCGAATCACTTGAGGCAGTCCTAAATATGACCTCTATCCGAGGCTGTATGAGTATCGCAGGCTATGGTTATCATGCTGGAAGGCCATGAAATAGTTCATGTTGGAGGATCTGAAAGAAAAATCCTAAAATTCTCAGTCGTGCTTGAAATCTGTGGCCGTCTGCAGCGAACAACAGCCTTCAACAAACACTTTACTCAGCAGGCTAACTCATCATGGGTGATATCTCCTTATTTATTATCAATTTTTATAAACTACACAAAAACAGATTTATATTTGGGCATGCATGCAGGATTTGAATTTTTTTTATTTATTTAATAGCCAGACTGTGTCGACAGTGATGGGTGCACTGAGAAGAGGTTGGGCATTTCTTAATTAAGTTATTTAGCTTAAGTCCACTACTACTGTCACTAGTACAACTGCAATTATTCTGTAAATACTGTGTTATTAAAAGCATTTTATGGCAAAAACATATATATATATATAAAACATAATAATGTGTGCTCAACCACAACTATCCAGGTCCTCCTACATATTGATTCGAAAAGTTAAACTACAGATTCATTTATTTATTTTGATTACATTAGATCTTAAATTCTTATATATCCAATATTAGAAATGCTCCGTTACAATTGGACCATCTGGCTATGAGGATTTTAAATATACGGCCCTCACAATAAATGAAGTTGCTCAACCGTATAATGTAGTCACATTTTTAAGTTATGTATAAATACCACGAGCTGAAACATATAAGCTTTAGAGTCAGCTGATAATATTACAGGATTTGTAAAAAGCCTTATTCAGTGTGTGACCGGAGCATATTTACCCTTTGCCAAGGTACAGGTTTACGGCACTTTCAGAATTATGTTGATGACTGCTTTTATAGCTTCATGGATGTTTTCTTTTTCTCTTCTGTAAGACGTTGTTATTCCCTCTTCCACTCAGGCTGTTTGGTCAGGATGGTCTCTGCGCCTCCTGTGAGAAGAGGATCCGGGCATTCGAGATGACGATGCGTGTGCGGGACAAAGTTTACCATCTGGAGTGCTTCAAGTGCGCTGCTTGCCAGAAGCATTTCTGTGTGGGTGATCGCTACCTTCTCATCAACTCCGACATTGTGTGTGAGCAGGACATCTTTGAATGGACCAAGCTCAATAACAACACTATAGTGTAAAACAATCTCTTTTTGTCCGATGTAATGAAGCCCCCCCCCCCTGCGACTGTAAAGAGAGTGCAGCATTGATAAACAATGTGTCGCACATGCAGGCTTTATCATGAAACTGACATTCTTATGGAATCGTTTTAATACGAAAAGGAAAGTTGCATCTCTGCGATTCTTTCGTCTGGAGACAAGTGAAGACTGCACCAGCAATATCATTACTCTCTTAGGCCACTTCATTGAAAGCAAAAAAACAACATGCAATATTACTCATTTCTTATACACTGGAATTTTACATTTTCAGGATTGAACAAATATGGATCGTTTGTTTGTTGTCAAACACTGTTGCAGCACCTCAGTCTGCTCTGAGATATTAACTTGATCTGTGATTTATTTTTATAGATATGTACTCACTTAATACTTTCCTAATCGTGTTGAAAGTGGCACCCTTGTTAAAGGGACTGTTTCATTGAAATTTAAGTTATAAATCAGTTTTTATTTATTCACGGCTGGAAACATTTCCTTTAATATGCAAAAGTTTGTTTGCAAGAATGTCATTTTACAATGCTGGGTTGATGTGCTGCACTCATAGTTACTAGGAGTTACTTAGAATGTCTCATTGCACTGTATGGTTATCCCCTAACAAATCTGGAGAAAATCATTCCAGACATTTGAATGAAGTGTATGAGGTTTTCATGAGTGGGAAACAACATCCTTTTGAAAAGTCAGGATCAGACTGATTTCTCTGTATTGGCAGGTGGCAGAGAGGAGCCGTGCAATAATTAGACCACAGACGTTTTAGAAGTTTTAAGCATCTCTTTTGTAATTTGTAACAAACTTCCTGGACATGCACCCAAAAGTTTTGGATATTTCCTGGTCAGCTTATTTAATAAACAACATGTTTTGAAACATTCTGTGATGTCTTTTTGTTGTTCCCAAAGAATCATTTATATTTTCTCTTCAAAATAAATAGTCACAAGGCATGTTTTTCTTTTTTTAAACGATCAGATTCATGACGTTTGAATGTAACAGATTACAAGTCATAATTCAGTTTTCCTTTTTTCTTCATTGTGTGTTTTACAAAGATTACACAGAGTGCTTAAAAGAGCCCCGATCATGACTCTGTTCTCTTATAAACTTCCACTGACATGAAGGTGAGAGTTTTAAAAGATTAGTATCACAGTTTATGACCCAAGAACGACTATTGAAGTAGAGATTTAACCGACAGTACAGCAGTATTTGTCCCAACATTAGAATTTGGTTTTTAGCCACAAGAGGTCACCAAAGGATCTATATGTTCTATTTTTGAAAGCAAGACGTCCCTTTGAAGAAGCTTCTTTTGTTGTCTAAAGAAGGTGAGCTGTTGAATGAAGCAGTGATTTGTTCATCTGTTATGAGATATAGACTCTCACAAAAAATTCAATTGACATGAATGAAAGACAAGAAATAGAGGCTCCTAATGAAGTCATGATGTTTCAGGGCTTAAACTTACATGGTTTTTCCTTGTTCGTGACTGTCTTTAGAGACGTTCTCTCTGTTCTCTTCTTCTTGACTTCCAGCTGTCAGCTCACTCTGAACTAGCCACATGTTGTGCGCGTCCAGTGGACATCCAGCAGCGTCCTGCCAGCCCCGGGGAACTTCTTCAGCTTCAATGTGAATAACTGAGCCCAAGAGCTGCTCGTGAGTGTTTGGCCAGGAATGAGGAAGCCCGACCACTTTATATTAGCAAACAATTTACAATCAGCACCTATTCGAACACAGAAGCTGCAGATTGATTGGCTGAGATTATCTTCCTGCTCAAACAGATACTTGTGGTAACTTACAGGTTTTCCCACAATGCAGAAAGGAGTACACAGAGTAAGAACACAGAGGGACGTTGGGCCTTTCCGCATTTGGAGTTCTGTAGAATTGTCAGTGTGGCATTAAGAATTAATATGGGAGAGTAGATGAGCGACATGGCAAATATATGAATAATTAACAGTTTACTAGCAGATAAGAAAGTGATTTAGTGCAATCACAAGACAGTTAAATGATGAGCTGGTTATTTCACAAATGTGTATAATACTAACATTTGCAAATGTAAGGACACCATTTCTTCTTTTAACCTGCAGAAGTGCAGTGCTTATTGACGATGACCAGATGTGCTGCATGCACTATGAACCCCCTAGATGGCGATCATACGGCCTGCAGGACAAAACCAGCCCACCAGGGGGTCCAATCCAGTTCCCTCAGTGACATTACAAAGTATAAACATTCGTAGAAGTTACAGACATTTGAGAAGATTAGTATGCAGAGAATCACTGCGGCCAAGAGAAATTTAGATCACAATTTAAAAAAAAAAAAAAAAAGAAGAAATTTGGGGATTTTTTAAATGCTTAAAATGTGAACATCTTTAGAATGTACTTCTAGTTCTTTGCACCAAAAGACTGTTAACATACTTGTTATTTGCTGGTCTGGTCTAATGGAGATCAATTGGGGCTGTGTGTGGCCCCTAAATTAAAATGACCTTGACACACTTGCTCTAAAGGAATATTAAATAGTAACATATAGCTAATATATATACAGTGCAGTTCAAGCTTTTTTTTTTTTTAATCTGTTGTTGATTAGAGATACTAGTTACTATGTTTCTGTACAAATTAGTGAAACTAAATGAACTCCTGGGGTACTTTTATATATCCCTTTTATTAAGAATTCTCAGCTGAAGTCATTTCATTTAGTTGGGAGTCAATTGAAGCACATGTACATTATTTCAGTTTGGTTAAGGTAATCAATGATTAGTCCAGTATTTCTAACTGCGCCATGATGGAGAGTCAAGTTCTGGCATGCTATAATGGAGACATCAGCATAGTAAGTGAAAGAAACAAATTCATAACTTTATGACTATGAGGAAAAAGTGGAAAATAAACAGGTGAGATAAACAATCAACATGCAGACAGGTATTGATAGGATAATTAAACATTTAAGGCCTCAATCAAAGGAACTGTGGAGGTTAGCTAATGCTAAACTGAACTGGTGGCTGAGAAAGCAGCTTGACAACTTACATGTAATTCAAAAACATCCTGAAAGAGATTATTACATGTGTTTGAATTTCCTGGGGCTGATTAGGAGCATTCATATACGTATATGGTCGGAGACAATGTAGTAGCTGACAAAATAAAATCAGAGATGCAGTATTGCTCTCAAAATACCAAAGTGATGCTTTTCAGAAAAACTGAGGAAAAATCACATAATCTATTCATTGAAATATAGATATTTTTTGCTTGTTTTTATAGACAAAGAAAGTATAGGTTAAAATTATGGGGGCATCTTTGTTTAAGCAGCAAGTATATCAAGGTCAGGCCAACAGTTGTTTATGGAAAACGTAATATAATGTCATCATATAAAGCATCAGTCTAACACTGTCCCTACATGAGACATTACATAGTGATTTAATGTTGATTTTTCTTTGTCAGAATGTCATTCATAGAGAAAGGTGTGGCTGACAATAGTGGGATGTAATACTTTGGAGGTTGATCTCTAGGTTGATGGTCATGGCTGCTTTAAAGTGAGCCGTTTCTCTATTTTCCTTGTGTGTGTGTGTGCGTGCCCTCTGTTGGTTAGTTTACACCCTAAACGGAGCTGAGAGGGGTTTTGATATTCTCATTAATTTTTTCTGTCAAATAGCTATCAAATCATGACCTAAATTATAAATTAACACCTCTTCTCCAACTTTATTCTTCAAGCCTTTTAAGCTGAACTCTTCAATATCAGACACCCTCAAAAGCAGAAATACAACCATATCTAGATGATCAAACAGTACATTCATTTAAGGAGTATTTTAAACTTCTATAACACTTTGATTGAGAGACCAGGGGGCGTAAAAACAGAACACCAAGTTAGAAACTGTGTTGTATTCGTAATGTGCTTGAAAGAGTTCACAGGGTTTAATAAGAGTGGACCTGAGCAGCAGGCAGGTCTCATCATCACAGCCTTCACACACAGCACACTGGCCTACAGAGACGCTCGGCATCGGCCAGGCAGCCTGCGTTCCATCGGCCCCCTCTCCGCTGTTGCCCTACAGGCTGAGCTTTGCCAGAGCACTGCGCTGACTTGCACAGCAGCCTCAGCAGGACTCAATAAAGCCCTGTACCTCTTGTGTCATCTTTACCAGCTGTACACAAGGCCGGGAGTGTAGTGCTGTGTTTGTGTGCCGAGGGAGGCCTGTTTCATCTCCAGTGCCCATGTCACAGCAGTCCTGTATGGGCAAACCTAAAAACATCCAGCTGTGCGCGCATGAAAACCAAGGAGACTTTCTGAGGATAAAACCGCAGTGGCTTGCAGCTTGTTTTTATCAAACAGCTCACCCCACTGAAACAACCACCACACAGAGACTTCACTTCAGTGCAGTGTGCACCATGGACAGCAGATGGCAGTTCTCGCCCAGGTACATGTATTTTGGGCACTGCATGAAAAAAAAAAAACAACAGCAAAAAAAATTCTGTGTGAGTGTGTTTGTGTGAAATAACTGACAGGCAGATTAGTAGAAAGCTGGTTTTCATATGGCTGCCAGTTCACGAGGAGATTAATTAGAAGTGAACTGAAAGTGAAGAGTCATACTGAAAGCACCACAGACGTGACTGAGGGTTAAGCGACACCTACAAAGGAAGATGTGGTTGGACAATTATCTGCAGCACTGTGGTGATTAATCACAGTGCGGCCTGTCAATGTCAAACCCATCTGAAAAAAATGAGTCAAGTGCTATTGATCATGCCCGCCTTGGGTTTCACTTGCACTCACACTTTATCAGATGGAGCTAATTGGGAACATATTCAGACTGAGGTCCTGAGAGATGCGTCTGTCAGGAGTCACATTCCTGTTCCGATTTTCTGATAGCCTGTAGCGCCTGCAGTCTGGATGGAGGCAGGCAGTGGGAGTAGAGTTTTGGGGTGGGGGTTTTTCGGTATGGCAGCACATTCAGATCTGGATAGGTGAGTAATAAGCGTGCATCCTTTAACTCTCAGTGGGCTTGTCCCTCTGACTGGATTAAATATGTGCTGAGGATTTATTGGGTAGAAAACCTCTGGGGTCCCCAAAACAACTCCACAACGGAGCTGCCTCCGCTTTGACTTCTCTCCCACCTTATATTTTCTCTTTTTACCTCACACAATCTCCTTCACTTATTTTCATCTCCCTTCACATCCATTTTTACTCTGTAGTTTTTTTTTAAAGGCTTTCAAGCTTTCCTCCCTTTCATTGTTCTCTCAGCCAGCCATGTGTACAGATGTGTGACGTGACAGACTCTGTGATTATTATGATGCTTACTGCTTTGACTTGCCAAGAGGGAATGCTTAGAGATTATAACGCAGGGGTGCAATGAGCATTCAGATCAAGTTATTCAACAACAGTCATGTTACTCCAGAGGAATCCATGTTTGAGCAGCATTTTATTTTTGCTAATCAAATGGTTAAATAACCCCCCCCCCCCCCCCCAAAAAAAAAAACAACAACAAAATATGTAGTATGTGAAGGATTTAAAATCTGACTTTCTCAAGTGGAACGCTCACCCTCTTCCCTGTACTCTAGTAGTACTGCAGAGGCTATAGGAAATAAAGTAAAATAAAACTTTTATTAAATTAAAGAACATAAAATAAGATAGTTGTGATATATGAGAACATGCATTGATTAATATTTCTGAGAAATTTGAAGAATATTATTAATTTCAATCTGTAACGTAAAAAACAAACAAACAAAAAACCCCACTACTATATATTCAATTGTAAACTGGAATCATGTTAAAAGACAACCTTCTCTGTACTAGTGAATTCTGGACCTTTTCTTTTTTTTTTTTACTTTTTGGGGATAGTCCAAAGATGTAAAGATGGAAAGCACAATGACTGATGTTTTTTTATGCAACATATTTGTTGTTTGCATAAATTAATCTCCAGTCAATAGCAAGTTAAAACATCTACTACAACCTTTGTGTTAACCTGCTAAGTATGTGTCTTAAGTCCACAAACAGATCCTTCCAAACAGAACAACTCAGTCTCCTTTATTCTTTTTTAATTTTCACAAAAAGTTAAATAAATTTAATTTCGAGTGAGAGCAAAGATTTGCCAGTTAAGCCTGACACTGCAGTCAAAGCTTCAAACCAGTTTATTTAAATGTGAACAGAAACAACCAGAATCCAGAGATTATTTTGCTGCATGGGACAAAATCACCGCGATCCTCCACTCTACTGTTCTCACACCATGTCCAGAAATTACTGTACATTTTAGTGTGTGGGGGTAATGTTTAATTACCACACCTAAATCAGTTGACATCCAAAGCTCCACTTTCATCTTTGGTTCCTGCTTTATTAGATACAAATATTAGAGTTCTATAAATCTATGGTAGCAGCTTTGAAAAAAATGTATGATGACATATTCATAATACATGTTAAAAAGGTTAAGAATCAATTGTTTAATTTGTTAAATTATATTGCAGTGGTTTACAAAAAAAAAAAAAAAAAAGAGAAGACCTAGCTTAATATTAGTGAAATAATACAATAAAAATAATTACAAAAATACACTTACAATTTATGCATATATACAATTTTAAGATATTGTTAAATGTGTTCAGTTTCATTCTTCACAATGTTACTTATCATTTGCTTTAGTTAGGCTTAAAAGTATTTAAGCTTAACTAAACCAAATGAAATTTGGAAAAACTAGTTTATCTGACCTCCTCAATCCCTCTATAATCAATAATCCTCATCTTATGTCACTTTTTAGAAAATACTGTATAAATGACCATCTCTTTAAAGTTAGTTGCCTTCCTCCTTTTCCTTCATATGCTAATGATATAATGTTTTGTTAGTAGTCACTACTCCGAGTTCTCCTGCTGCTAAAATGAGCAATATAGAAAAAGATATTACAAAGCTCCGTTCCTCAGTATGTAAACATTTTCTTAATGTATGCCATTTTACTCATCATCAATTATGATACCAACAGTTTCTCAGTGTTGCACACAATCTGTGCATCGTATTTTCAGATTAGTCATTTCTGTGATACATCACCTTTCAGCAATGACAGATACATATTTACCATCACACGCACATAAAGACGTTATCCTATTCCTGTTTGTAAACCTCATTATTTGTATTGATGTGACCGAGTCTTCCCACATAGCCATTTTGAAGTTTATCCTAAATTCTTTTCATCTGGAAAAACATGTGATTGAAGGATAGTCAATCTGATTGCAGCCAACCTGCTGTATGTTTTTTTTTTTTTTGCGTACATTTCTTCGATCCCCACATGCTGAGCAGGGTTTCTGGCTTCTGATAAACCAGCTATACGTTCCACAAGAGGCTCATTCAAAGACTTGCATTGAAACATGCTGCGAGAAAATGCAGCACTGCTGGAAGGAGCAAGCGGCAAAATTATGGAGCAATAAATGTAGCTGCAGGTTGAGACCGCATAATGTGGATTACAATGCACAGCCACAAGAATTAGGTGCTTTATAACTGCAAAACCACGGAGTCGTTTTCATGGATGAATGGTTGAGAAATTGAAGAAACATGACAGATGAAAACATTCTTGAGGGTTCAGTATGACCATGAGTGAGTAGACACGGTGTTACAGGTCAAAGGTGAACTTTGGTCTGAGGTGCAAGCAGAGAGAGGGGATCATTATGAATAGTGAACCCGTCGAGTAAAGCAGAAAAATCTCTTTCATAACTACGAATCTCTATAACTTTGGTGATTTATTGTTCTCTACATACGAATACCCCAGAACTCCCAGTTATTAACATTTAAGTGATTGATCGGTGTTATTTTTTTCATGTGGTCAGCTACCCTCGTTTTCTCATTAAACACAACACCTTTCTGCATGTATCTTATTCACACACAATTCCAGTCGATGACCTGTTGCGCCACACATCGCGGGGACCTCATAAGTTTAGATTTGCAAGCATTAAAATGGAGTTCCTGGTATAAATCTAAATCTGACATGCACCACTTCCTCCTCCTCCTCATTCTCATCAAACTTCAGTGAAAAGTCAGACTGTTACCGGGAAGCAGACCGTGTCAATGCATTCCTCCTTCAAGTAATCAAGCAATGGAAACTCCAATTAAGGTGGTGGAAAAAGGTGGCTACTGCTTCAACAAAAAAAAAAAAAAATCAATGCAGATGTGCAGGTAAGTGACCGTGCTGCAAACCTTTGCTATACTGCACAGGCCTCTGTACAATTTCCGTCTCTAATAGGACTTACCATGCGATGCCTGCTTCCAATCACTACAAACAGGCAGACACGGGCAGGATGGTGCACCATGGGCGGAGAAATTATGAAGAACAGTGACTGTGTATGATTTCTACATTGTACATTGTAAGATTTTGTATTGCCAATGGCGAAAGAATAATTATATTAAATGCAAACCGCAACTGACGCCAAGATTTGTGTCAGTTTTATATCGTTGCTGGTTGGCTTACAGACATTTCTGGTACTATCCAAAACAATTTCCAATAGGTAGTTGATGAGAGAAACATTCTTTACTCTCACCAAAAAAGCACCTAAAAACAATTTTTTACTAGAGCGATGTTCCTGTTAAAAGCTAACAAATAAATTCTATAAATTATTGGGAAAAAAAAAAAAAAACTGATTTGCTCTGTGTTCCACAAACTCACTCAATTCAGCTCATTGAGCGAGCATTTTAAAACACACCTCTGTTGTGCAATATGACATCTGCATGTATTAACTTTCTTTCTAACACATATTACTGGTACAGAGAAAACAGAGGAATTACAGTCCTTCTTCATCCAATTAAATGTGAAATTGAAAATTTGATTTTGGTAGGTTGGGCTGCAAGGTCACTGCATGACACCAAATCAGTTCAAAGCAGAAATATATTAAAATGTCTCACAAAGCAATCTTTGTCTTGTTCACACTTTATCCATATAAGTTCATTATATTATCGGATCAATTATATTTTGTCTTTCAGCTGCTCTGTTCTTAGGTCACACAGTGGATCATGTGAACTTCATGTTTTATTTCTCTTTTGCAACTCTTCCTGACAGAGCCTTTGACATTTATCTGGGGTTTGGGACCGGCACCAGAAGAACACAGAAAATGCCCGTCCAAAGTGTGGTTACATACGAGTGCGCTGCTGAAGTACAGTCTACAGGGAGCAGCTGAGGGTTGAGGACCTTGTTCAGTCACTGACAGTCGCGACTTGTCAGCAAACTTCCCGTTACATGCTTGTTTCCCTAACCTCTAGGCCTCCACTGCTCCCCCTCTCCACAACCGTCAATACTTATTCTAAATATCCAGATGATAAATCCTGAAAAAGGTTAACTGTTTGCATTTTTAAAATGTGAATACGGACTGCTTTTTTGAAAAATAATGACAAAGTCTTACAGATGTGGTATATAGGCAGACTAAATAATACGATTAATATGTGATCACCCCCCGAACATCCTGTTTTTAAGGCTGTGGTTTGAATGGCTAGCCTCAATGATGAATAACCTTCTAGCTTCAGCTTCTAGGTTAATAATATACAAATAAATCATATAATATACACACCCATATCATTGTGAAAACATTTGAGAAAAAATTTAAATCACAGAATTTCCTGAGCAGATGTACAATGTAAAATAAAACAAAAACCAAGCAAGTAATATGAAATTTTCTGAAATCTACAGTTGAATAAATGGCCACACATACTCTCCTTTGCTGGCATTCATTTGTGAACATATATTTAATTATAAGAGCACTTTCAAAAACGGCTGGAGTGTCTCATGCTGATCCCACCCACCTTAAGAGGATGTTTGATCCTCATTGATTCTCTGCACCTGCTGTTCCACATCTTGTCCTAATGCTTGAATACCGGCATGACCATCCCTGGTTAAAAATCCTCGGTCTTCCATTGGATTACACTGTCGGAGCCGCTTCACCTGGAACCAATCTGTAACACAATCAAAGTGTCCTAACATGAAAGCTCAGTTACTTTCTTTTCTAGTCACTTTCTCTCCACACTTGTTCCTCTCTCGTTTCTCTTGTAGCGCCAACAGCCAATTCTGCGGGGTGGAAACCCGGCTCAAAATAAAGAATAAGTCATGAAAGATTATGCAAATTTCCATGAAACTAATTAACAGTGCTCTGCTTATTGCAGACAAGTGAGTGGTGGCTTTGTCTAAAAATAAGCTGGCTGTAATGAAAACTAATGGTCTCGCTTGTTGAGAAATTGAGAGCGCTGATGGGAAAATTGAAGAGATACAATTAAATAAATGGAGAAATAACTTGTGCTCACTATTCAAGTGTAATTCACAAGTACCGTATAAGCTAATTGTCTTACAAACCAATAGTTCCAACACAGAAACGTGCGCATTTTTAATGAAATGGAAGTATTAGATGTTAAAGTTTCACTTTTCTGGGGCAGTGTCTGTTTCTTCATTATTTGATTACATTTTTCTATTTAAAGAGTTGATTGCAGCTTCTGACTGAGCTGATGCTCACAGCTTGTATGCTGCCTGCTCATCAGTCATCTCTCTCAGCTTCAGTGTGTCCAGGATCGCAGGGTGATTAAACTCTAATAGCAGCCTTTTGAGAAGTCCAGGGGGATTTACTCCTGAGTCAACATGCCAGACCCCATTTCCTCCTCACTCACTGCTAACTCTCAACACTCCACCAGCTCCAGACCCGTGGATCTCCACATGGAACTTGTATAGATTGCGAAAACCTTGGAAGTGACCCCACATAATGCCTTAAATACACACGCAGAAGCGTGCCAATAATTGCCTAATTTCAGCCAAATTAAGTCATCAAATTCTTTGTCATTACAACTGAAAATGGAATGATTACAATGTTTTTAACAATAATTTAGCAATAGCTTTATTGTAGATGCGTTTCTTTTTTTAATATCTAAAATATGAAGTAAAACACTTTAAAGAGAAATTTCTTAATACCAGTACTTAACTGATTATGAGTGAGCTGATGAATACGTACTTTACACAGTAACACAGTAGTTAAGCGCAGTAACAATGAACTAACTGGTTTAATTTGGAATAATTTGTGGTCTGTCTAACTTCTAATTGAAGCACATAGATTTACATTCATATTTGTGTTTACGAGTTGCTGATTGAGTCATGGATGTAGTGAAGGGAGGCATGGAGCTGGTAAGAGTAGAGGAGGCAGGAGGAAGAAGCTGATTGATACTTTCCTTTTTTTTATATGGTCTGTTCAGTATATTGTCATTGTCTCATGTAATCTTGTATGACAGCTTATTTTGTCATGTCACCATATCCTATTTCAGTTATGTATCCTTTTGTATCGTGTCATATTGTATTATATTGCATCGTGTTGTCTCATTGCTTCGTCTCATGCCATCTTGTATCCAGTTGTCTTGCATTGTAGCCTATTGTGCCTTATCCTGTGTTGTATTATTCGATTATGAAGTATCTGGTTGTATTATAAAATATCATTGTCATTGCATCTTTGGTCGTGTTGTATCGTATTGTCTCATATTGTAACTTGTCATGTGCTGTTGTATTGTGCCATCTTAGTCTTAGTAAATTATCATGTTGTATCGTATCTTGGAATGTTGTATCTTTGTTGTATCATATTTCCAAACATGTACAAAACATTAAAAAGGAAACAAGAGAAACAAACAGAATGAAGTAAAAAGAAAAAAGAAAAATAGAGACACTCATCCCCTTTACGTCTTTATCGTTGCAAATCACACAATAGATTCATTTATGTATTTTAATTTTAATTTTTCCTAATTTACATACATGTTATTCTATCCTACACCCAAATAACAAAAAACAATGACAATTTATACAGACAGATTGAAGCTCCAAATCATTGTTGTACTTTATTTTGTCATATACTATCACATAATTTATCTTGTCATATTGTGTCATTCTGTATATTGTCATGGCATATTATGTCTAATTGCATCTTTCGCATCATGTCTTCAGTTCTATAGTGTTGTTTGTTTCCATGTGGTAGACTTGTGACCTGTCCAGGATGTATCCTGCTCTAAACAAAATGTACTTTGTGTTTAGTATTGAAAGTGAGTATATTTGCCAGCTGTGCTTATTGGTTTCAAGATAGACAGACGAAGCTCTCTGAGAAAAAGGAGGATTTTGAAAAAAATTGAAACTGATAGTCTGTCATCATCGATCATGTCACCTTTTTTTTTTTCCACATAACATCTGTCAGAAAATGAAGGTAAGTGTAAATTCCCTGAATGTTGCGTTCGTCACCAACGCGTTCTTGCTCCCATAAAAATATTTATGAAATATTTGTGAGAACAGCATGAAGAAAAATAATATAGATTGGAGATGGTGCTTTCCCAAGATAGAGTTTCAAGAGTGAGGCGCCTGTTATGGTGCTAACATTTCAGACATCTTGTTTTCAAACTTCCCACGAACAACAACACAGCGCCCGTTATCAGCCATTCTGTGGCTCGGCTCAGACAATATGTGCTGGTCCTCCATGTGACTTTAATTGAGTGATTAGATGTAATTCAATAAGCAATCGAAGGGCAGCGCGCGTGAGTTTGAGGCGTAAAGCAAAAGAGCACTGGTGAGTGGCTCCTTTGTCCCAAAAACCTCCATCATTGCTGCTACCTTTCAGGCTAAATCACGCGGCCTGATCGGCCTCTGGCCATCACCCCTGGGAGGACCAGTCCAGTTGTCTCGGCCACCAATTTCAGGAACTACGCAGTTCACAGGTTTTGAGCTTGCCATGTGTCTTGTGTTTGCCACGTGAGTCATAATTTTTAGATGAACAATCGCACAGTAATAGCCCACAATATTGTCTAAGCACACAATTATCACCAAATACCTTTGCTGTGACACATCAGGAATGTTTGCCATCATGTAACTATTGAACACCAGGCATAGGCAAAGAGTTAGTCCAAGAGTACAACACTGAGCGCATCAATGTGAGGCTTTTCAACAAGTGAAACAAGAAAACCTCCAACTTAGAAAGCTTCAAGAAATTGTGAAATGATTGAATTGTGACTCAACTTTTGAGAAATATTACCATGCATGTGGACCCATTCATCCAGCATTCTCACAGCTGTTTACTGTCAATCTGTCCCTGCTCATGCAAATTTGGCAGAAAATGGCTGGCATTATAATAGAGAAAATGAAAATGACCCATTCCAAAGCTTTACTCTGATGCAGTGAAAACATTCCATAAATTATCTCAAGTCTGCTAATTCTCAAAGTAAATCAAAGTCCTCAGAGAGGCTGAAGTCTGTAAAATATAGCCTGCTGCTAAACCAAAGGGACACGCGCCCTCAGTGGGATTAGGAAGTCAAGACTGGTTATAAAATATAAAACAAAATCTTAACTTTAAATCCAGGATTGTAGAGATGTCAGAAAACTCGAGCCACCGTTTAAAAAATAAACTTGTGGAAGCAATCTTGGCAACCGGTTGTGTGTGGACAAGTGTATTATCCAACATATGTCTTTAATGCATAATCATTCTACATGCCAACTGTCATATTGTTAAAGATCGACTGCACCCTCTTGAATTGTGCCCAGAAGGCCCTTAGATTTACCGGAATGTTCTGCTGCAGAAAGCAGGGGTCTGCAAGGGAGCCAAAGGTCTAATTCTCATGTTATATGGAGTAAAACTTTGTTACAATAATTGTGAGAGACTCCTGAATGCATTGATGACTACTCCAGCTGCCTCGGACCATATCTAAAGCCCATGTGCATAACGGGATTGATGGCACTCAGATATTGGTATATTCACATGCCTTCCTTAAATAGATAGATAGATAGATAGATAGATAGATAGATATCCAATCTATCTATCTATCTATCTATCTATCTATCTATATATATACATATAGTATAGCCATCTATTATCATGTCAAATAATTTATACAACTGAAATTGTAAGTAAAAATTCACGTATTGGTTTAAAAAAGACAGAAAACAAGACTGACCAAAGAATGATCATTTTGTATAATTCAGAAAATTTACAATACATCCATGTTCTCAACCTAATTCATTAGACTGGTGGTCATCACCAGTTCCAAATACGGCTAAAGAGACAGACAAACACAACACAGTAAACAAATTAGCTAACAATGCGATGTACCTAAAAAAAACCCAAAAAACTCCAATCATGCACTGGGAGAACATGCAAATTTCACACAGGAAGGCCTCATCAACTAGCAGCTTCAGGCCATGAACACTCTTTCTGGGAGGCAACAGTGCTAACCACTTATCACCATGCAAGGGAAAAATTATGGTGAATATATAAAATAAAAATAGGACGCAATATATAATTCTATGAGATATTCTCAGTTCTTCAACCCATGAGAACGAAGCATAATCCACAGCAGTACAATAGAATAGAGTGAGGTGTTGTTAAGACTAACTGAACGGATGTGGCATTACTGAAATGGTGACACAGGCCAGACTGTGAACTAATATTTTCTTGTGGCGATTCAGTGGAGGCGAGCAAGACTCCACGTTTCTGCAGCTGCTTGAAAGAGGACAAGGCAGTTGTTTAACAAGTGTCCTCCCAAACTGAGTGGAAAGAGCATGACTCTGATTAGATGCCATGTGAAAGAGCCTCTTTCTTGTCCAAATGAGAACATTCCTGACAATTAGGAGGATGAGTACAGCTCTGTTTGTCTCTCGAAGGCCGACCTTGTCCGTTGGGTCAGTGACTACCTGAGAGTCTGAAATGCAAAGCAACCATGTGCCGCATCTGGAGGCAGATTTGCAGTTGAAAAATCAACAAGGTGACGAGGCGATGAACCAGATTAATAATCAACAATACAGTATTCACTAAAAGTTTATTTCCATCTCCCAAGGTAGAGACCACACAGTCGCACAATGGTTAGGGCTCTCGCCTTTCTGACTGTAGATTGCATGATTTCCTTGTGTGTGCGTGTTTTCTCTCAGCACTCTAGTTTCCTCCCACTCTCAAAAAAAAGTGATTGTTACTGGTGACCTCAAATTGCCCACAGGTATGAATATGAGTGTGCAGTTGTCTGTGTCTCTGTTCACTCTGTGATGGACTGGCAGCCTGACCAGGGTGTACCTGCCTTCACCAAAAGATAGCTGGGATCCAGCGCCACATGACCCCGAACGGGATGAATTGGTACAGAAGATGGATGACTGACAGGCACTCAGATGGCTAGAATATTATGGTCAGCCGCAAGACCATCCAGAGCATCAACCGGGACATCACTCTGTCAGAATATTTCATGATTTCACCATAAAGTCGGTTATTTCTCACTGGAATGCAGCTCAAGCTAAAATGTGGCCCAATATCAGAGAGGCAATATGAGTAATGGAGTAAGGAAAATATCAAACATCACAGATAATAGAGGCATAAGTGTAAAGAAATACAGTTTCTTTAGGAATGAAAAGGGTAAAGGTATATGGACCCTAATTAGGATTATGGTTATGTCAGTGTGTTCTGTTTTTAGGACTAGGTGAAACAATCCCGATTAAACAACACACTGACATAATGTTAGGGATGGGAAAGTTGATCCATCTATCCCTTTGATTCAAACAACAATGTATTAACTACTACTGGAAGGATCGCCGATATTCTGCATTGATATTATTTGTGGTTTTTATTTGGGGGTTTTCAGTTTCACATAATATTTCCAAAAAACAAATTTCTGTAATCTTCTGGATGAGTTGTTATATGTCTTGTTATTAAGCATCATCTGACAATGAGCTGTATTTCATTGAACCAACTTTGTTATTGCCTGTGCAAATGCTTTTAATTTACCAAGAAGTGTTAAATATTGTGGGTGTGAATATTGGCTTTTCAAAAACCTGCTTTGAGTCGATATAGGTCGTGGCTCACAAAGCTGTACTTTTTTTTAGCATAGTTTATCGATAACGATAATGATCGGGTCACTGGTCTTTAAGTCTCCCCCTGAACAAAAGTAGGAGAGGGTGGGATTTCTACCCCACTCACCCACATTGTCTTTCTGTTCAACTCCCTTTAAAGAGAGCTTTCTATTGGATTAATATTGGCCTGAGGGGGAGAGTGGGCAGAGGTAACCTGAACAGAGGCGAAAGGGGGGTCAGCCAACTGTTTCAAGTGAAAGTGGAATTTCGGGCATCTGTGTTTGTTTGTAATTGGGTATGTTTGGGGCTGAGTGTAACATCCTGAAAAGCCTTAGGGGTAGGGCAGAGGTTAGTCATCATAGCCGCATTGTGCCCTCTGCTCAGGGTAGAAAACCCCACGTTGACTTCTGCTGTTGCTGAACTTTGAGCATCTTTAGATTTTTACGACATTAACAACTGGTTTGAGTCTGAAAGGTGCTTTTCTTTTTTTTTGTTCTGTGAACCTGCACCTCTACTCCTCGAACCCTTTGAATGAGTCGAGGCCTGATGGGTGTGAAGATGTCAGCACAGCGTCACTGACAGAGATAAAAGGAGCAAACAGGTTTCTGATGACAGCTTCTTTCCTCACCTCCTCACACAGATTCGATTTTCTGGAGTTATTATGCATGTTGCTGAGCCCTGCCAAGCAGAACTTGGACATCATGCTGTCTCCACAATATGGTAAAATCACATGACTGTGATTTGAAATTAGATACATCAGATTTTTTTGGTGCCAATATCAAACTCTCAAACTGTGTTTTGAAGCAAAACAGAGAAAGCAGATCACACGAGTTGCTGATATATTAGTGGACTCTAAACACTGACACAGGATAGCATGGCACACCAGGAACAAACTCCTGCGGTCCAGCTCTGAACCTTCTTGGGTGAAAGGTTATAGCTGTGACAGTGCCGGCTCATCTGAGGGTCTCTCTTTACCCCAAAAGCAAAACACCCGAGGGTAGAATGGTGGGCTTGTCTGGCCACCCCAGCCCGACTCCCCAGGATCCTGGCAGGGAGTCAGAGAACCCAGGATCAGGGCTCCCCCCTGCACAAATACAGACGGGGTCGTGGGTCATCTGGGGAGCTCACACAAGGCTTTCATCCCATAGAAGCTCATTTCAGGGGAATGTGGCTCTTTTTCCATCTAGATAGGAGTCCTCCTTGAGCTCTGTGTGGCTGTGCTGAACCCTGGATCGACAGATCCCTCAGACCCATTTGTTTTGTTTAGGTCCGACGTCTCTGTGCACATCTATTTGCCTGATCCAGACACTGCTGTGGGAAGATCAGGCTGGGTCAGCACACACGCGGTGTTCTGTTACAATCCAAATACCTACGAGAACTGTATCGAACAGGCGGACAGAAAAAGCCTGGGTGTAAAAATAATGATGCCATATTTTTAGCTGTTACCTTGCATGATCTTGAGATGACGCTACGAGCTGAGTGTAAGGTCACAGATGAAGACAAAAACAACTAACAAAAACCATAAAAACAATCTAGTGCAAAGATGATGAGCAAGTAAAACCGCGAAGAGGAAGACTGCACCTCAAAGAGGAGCATAATCTCCTGTCTATTTGTGTTGAATGAGTTACTTCAACATGTGGCACAATTTTGATAAGAGAATCGTGCTGCTTTGCATCAGGTCCTTTTACAGTGTCCTTTACATTATCTGATTATGATGATTCCAAATGAAATGTTTTAACACAGCGAGGATGGTGGGGTGTGTATGAACTCTGTATACTGGGAAAATAAAGCTGAATGTTCCTGTGTGTATGTTAGTGTTTGTGTGTTCCGTGAACCACACGTGTAGGCCTGAGCGTGGGTTGTTGGACAAAACAAAGTGGAAGATGGAGGAAATGTTCATGTCTAGTTATGTTTATGTCAACGTGTGTGTGTGTGTGTGTGTGTGTGTGTGTGTGTGTGTGTGTGTTGGATCAGGGTAATGGTGCTGGGTTACAGGGACGGTCGGTAGTCAGCATGCAGCCATGTGTCTGTGTGAAGCATAACTAACATCACTAAGATGGCGCCGAATGACGGTGACACGCTCCAAGCTTTGCTGGTGCTGTTCTTAGTTTTGCTTCAAGCTACTTGGCAACCCTTGGTTTGAGTCTCTCTCCTCGCCCCTTGAAAACAGCTGTTCCTTCAGAAAGCGCAACACAGACTATAGTTTTTGAGTTTTGTCTTAAGGAATATTGCATGCAAACAAACAACAAATATCTCCTCAACTTCCACGAGTCCACGATGAGAAATAAACCTTCTTGCTGAATGCATACTGACCTGGTTTGTCAGATCATATGACCATACAGTCCTGATGAGGACAGTGAAAACAGCATCATTGGATTGCCACTGTCACTTCTACATTACACATGTATTGCTCTCTGCAGTACGAAGGTACCCTGCATTTTGAAGAACAGAAGTATACTCCCGCAGGAAAGAGGGTGCTGCGTGATGAGCAAGATTCCCAGTACTGCCTGGGGGGAAGTGGCTTTTCCGGCTAATTTCTTTCGCAGTAGAAGGGGCATTGTGTGGGTGACCAAGTCCGGGCCTGGCTCCACAGAGAGAGACGAAGAGCCAGATGATTCCCGCGGTTGCAGTGTTCATGGAACTCCTTCTGATGGGTAGTCACATAAGGAGATGTGATGCATAGAATAGAATAGAATAGAATAGAGATGTCAAGTTAAAATGTCAATATGACAGGATAATGTTAAATAAGTAATATTGAGTAAGTACTATTTTGCATGATGAGCAAAAGTTCTGAAACAGCCCAAGGTAATGGTGTCCTGGAAAAAGGTCTACAAATCTTGCAAACAGATCTCAGATCTTGTAATTGCTGATTTTGCTGACCAGCATCATGGTGTTGCTAAGAGATCAGATTCTTGTGAGAGGGACCGGTCACTACCAACACGGCAACAACTGATGATCTGCTAACTTGACCTGAAAATGGTCTTGTAGATGTCAAATATGATGACAATTAATGTGAAACAGTGATGATTCTTCTCTCAGAATGCATGACTGTTATGTGGATGTAATCCATGTTGCAGCTGTCCATAGCTTTTCAACATGGTTATCTGAAGTTTTTATATGTCTAATGTCTGAACAATCAACAAGATGCTTTATTTTCAACATCATTAGAATGAAGATACTCCATCACTGCACGAGTAATTAAGATATTCTCCATTAAAACTTCCTAATATAAAAGGATTTGTTCCCTTGGTAACATGGTACTGCTTTAATACAAAATGATCATATATGTATCACTAAAACAATGGCTCCCAAGCTTTTCTCTTAAAAGCAAAAAAAAAAAAAGAAGAAAAAAGTCCAAGAGCAATTTCCCAGGTCTGCTCGTAGGAATATTCCTTACCACCGGTCCGCATAAAATATGGACTCATCATACTCATTCTCACTATTATACTTAAGGTATTAGGAGCCCTTTGAAGTCTTCAGTCGCTATCTTCAACAAACATATCGGATTTTAAATGCTGAACCACAAGCAACTTTGCTCTGGAAGTTAAAGTTTTGCAAATGTTTGAGTTGAATTGCACATTGCCTCACCATATTCAACTTCCAATAAAAAAAATTAGACAAATTACATTATCTGAACTTTAAAAGCGTTGACGCTGCTTATGAATGTGTGAGGACATACGATAGTAGCTGAATTGTTATTTGATCACGTATGAATGAGTTCAGATGTGGCTCAGAGTTGACAGAGAGGTGAGAGTTGTTTTTTGGACTGGGGTGAAGGTTTTCTGTCATATGAGAAGTAGAGAAGGTGGTCACATGGAAGAATGGAACAATATTGTGGCTCCAAAACATCAAAAAACTATTCCACAGATATCAAAAGTATTCCAAAAATGGAAAACAATCCAGTGGACTGCGGAGTACAGAAAATGATAACACAACCATTTTTGACAACGCAGCAAGCCAGAACTTCTCTCCAGAACACAGATATACTGTATGCGTTTTCTTTCCACTGATCAAAATGAGACCTGAAAATTATAACCCCAAAGTATTTAACATGTTTGACAAGTGTGACGAAGGAACAGAAGCAGCAGGAACAAAATATTTGTGTATTTACCCAAATGAATTAAATCTCCCCCCGATGAGATTTTGCCCTGCAGCAGGACAAAGGTCCACAACATAAGGCTAAAACAACAGTACAGTTTTCCAGGGTAAAAAGGTGAAACATCCTTCAAGCTGATTGAGTGGGATTGCATCTATTGAAAGACCAGATTGGAGGCACAGATAATAAAGCAAGAGCACAAGTGACATTCGCAGTGGAGAGCAGAGTCACATTTATCTGTACTATTACTTCTGAACACAAAATCTGACCTCAACCTGTGAATGTTTATTTTCTCACACTTGTAATAGATATAATGGAACAGTTAATCAGGGTTATTTGACTGTATAATTCATATAAATGTGGTGCTTCTATCCTTAAAAAACAAACTAATAAACAGCAATCAGTCCAATAATGATTAAAATGATTAAAACTGATACTATATCAATTCATCAACAAATAAAACTTAAGAAATGCAGTGAAAGAATATTTACACAATTGTTTAGCGCGTGCGTTTAAACTGTAACTAACTGTTTTAACTGTAACTAAATCAAGCAGACAAATAACAGATCGATAAATACTATAGAAATAACAGTCATTAAGCCTCTCAATTAATTTTTCCACCAATAAAACTAATATCCTGAAGATCATTGTGATTTCATTAAAGGGCCTGATACCAATTGTACAGCCCAGAAATGTAAGCAGGAACCAAAGCCTTTCATTTTCCATATCCTTTTTTATTTTTTTTTAACAGATAATTTAAACCCTAAATCATTTTTCACAAGCATTAATCATTTTTGCCATTCAAATAAATCATCAGTCCATAACTTATGTTCAGTTACATTTATGAGACAAAGAAATATTTCCACTATGCAAGTTTCTTTAAATTTTCTTTATTCTCAAATACAAAAAAAACATGCCTATGATTTAAGGCTACAATCAAAAATGTATTTTATCACTGAATTAAGAATAATCTTCCTCAATTTTGTCTTTTTTTTTTAATCTTAAAAATAGCTGAGATGATTACACCAGTTTCACTGACAAAACCTTGAATTATTCCCTGTATTGTTTCTCAGAAAATTCAAAGAATAAAAGAAGTCATCTGGTGTACTTTAAATTCTCCAGACAATGCATGAATAACGAACAGTTGCCTTGAATGACAAATCACTTCATACCCTAAATGTTTCACACCTACTCATTCATCAGCTACAGTAATTGTTTCTGTAGGTTAGAAAGCCCAGATCAAAAATACATTATTCTAGAGGCCTTGTCCCGCTGTGTGTATCTACGGGTATCATGTGTTGAGGGCTGCAGTGATGATGGATGGAAGTTTACTCCTCTCATGGGTTAACTATTCATGGCTACATCCAGATATAGAGCTGAGAGATGAAGGCAGCACAGCATCCCCTCTGTCTGCCCCAACTTGGTCCTGTTTATTGAATTAAACATCAGTACAACCGCTGCCTCTTTTTTCCTCTCCCCTCATCACTGCTTAATTTGATCAGAGAATCTGCTGATGCAGTGTGTGCCTGGTTCATGTGAAACCAATTTTCAAAAATCTGGTGTCCTTTTTTTTTTTTTTTTTACACACGCACACACACATACACAAAAGTAAAAATATATGTCCAAACCGTATAGTGACTCCCAGTTGTTAGACATAGAGAGAGCACGTTAAAGTATTAATCTGAATCTGAGCAGGGAACAGCAGCCTCGTGTGCAGGTGAAAATGTGCACTCGCAAAATCCCCTCGCGTAGCCCATGGCGCTTACACGATACGTGTCATTTCAAAGAGTGTGTATGTGTTCCACATGCAGATAAATATTGTGGTAATATGACCAGGCCTTATATTACCCTGGGATCAGATTACATTCATATAAGTATTTCTTTGAGTACAAAAACATAATTGCACTTTATATTAACATTTTTAAAGCGAAATATTCAACAATCCCCCACGAGAAAGCTTAGGCAACGGGAAACTGGGGGAGGATCAGAAGGTCTGCCTTAACCGGTTGGAGTTAGGAAATAGAAGAGCAGACAGGACAGAAGACGCAAATCAACAAACAACTTAAACGTTGCAGAAGCAGAAAGCAAAGATTGGAAACTTTAAGCTCCACAACCAGAGATACATGCAGGAAGGTAGAGAAGAGAGCGCAGACATAGAGTGAGAGACACACACCAAGTTAGACATGCAATAGAGCCTCAGAGAACTGAATAAGGTCTCCCAGAAATCCAAACAATGGCAGTGCAACAGTGCATTTATGCAGCAGGGAATTTGTAAAGTTTCCAGTTGGGGAAGTCCCGTTTCCTTGTGGGGAATATTCACATGATAAGAAGTGACCATCAAGTTTGCCCCATGAAAATCTGGAGATAGCAAATAACAGTAGGCCTATAACAGCAGCCAAAACATGGATGAAATATTGCTGGTAACACACGTTGCTTCGACAATTATGAACGTACAACTGCTTTTGGGGAGTCTGAGTGTTTTCACTTTAACAGTCATAAAGTTTGTTTATCATAGAGTGGATCATTAAGAAATGTTGCTTCTCATGTAGATACACAAAGCCATTGTATCGGGTGACATCATATTTGCTTCTGGGAGCTCCTGGAAACGTCCCACGTTCCCAGTTCAACAGGATTCTGATGTCATTTTCCCATTGGGAAGTTGGACATTTCAATGTCCTATTTATGCATATGGACACAGCATAAGAAAAAGGTTAATGTTCACTAGATCCAGCCAGCCCCACCAATAAGCTTTATTTAATAGAAAATTACATTAACAATTTTGTAGATTGCAAAATCTCCTCACAGATCAGGTCCGACAATAGAGCAGGGTAAAGCACAACAACTCATCAGTACAAGAATGAAACTCTTTTTGTGATATTTTCATTGCAATCTACCTATGAAGTTCAACAAACAAACTAAACATTTTTCACTTGTAAGAAACGGTCCCCCCAGTAGCCATTGTGTGTTATAGGTGGTTAAGACATAAATGACATTTGTTAAGATGTTAAAGCACTTGCAGTGAATTTCACCATAATTTCTGGAAAGTAAAGTTCTTCTGAAAGAAAAAAAAAATCAATGACCATTTTCTGAGTTAGACTAAGATGAAATCCCACACACCAGGTATACACATGTTGTGTGCAGAAAACGGAGAAAATCTGAATATGTTAAATAATTACAAAATAAATAACTGTATGGGAACTATTGTGATTAAAAACAATTTTAGAACTCAATTTATTAAGTGTGACAGAGAAAACCCCTAATGGTAAGGGCTATGGTGGATGCAGACTAGGTATAAAGACAAGCCAAATATTTCTCATTAAAAACATTTAGTACAAGATGGGTTGTGCTTTATATTCTTTTTGCTTATTGATCCCACAGACATTGCAATATGAAATAATATTACAGAGCCGCAAAAGCTGTGAGTGGAAGGACTCAGCCTCCACACTCCCTGTTTCTTACCATAATTACTTGTCACAATTAATATGCGACAAACACCTGAAAAGAACTTGATGTATCTTGATTATCTAGATTATTTTATTAATATTTTTGTTTTTCTTTTACTTAGAATGAGCAAAAATGAATTATATTTACAGTTTATTTTACTTATTTGTATATGTAACATTAAAACTCTTAGATGGACATAAAATAGAGGACAGTGTTGCTGCAATGTTTACTGCGGCTTAGAGGAGACGTGGCCTCTTAAAATAGACTTACAGAAAAAAGATTGACATAGGGAGATTTAGCCAGCAGCAGTCCTGAGATTCAGCTGGTTTATGAATTCATAACATTCCTTCAGACACTAAAAAGATCTGGGACTCACAGCAAAGACATTTAAGAAAAGCTCAAATGTCACAACTCTCTCAGCTGAGTTATTCTCTCACTGACATGTACCTGCTAAATGAACCAGTGAGTCATCCGCAAGACAAAATTAAAATGACAGTCATTGCTCCACAACTTCTCAGTGCTTCTTAAAGTGTTCCCATGCGGCACAACAACAGTATGGAAGTTTCATAGGCTACATATTTCCCATCACTCATGCATGACTTTCCCACATCCAAACTTAACATGGCAGAGACATGGTATGGTAACCTAAAGCAACTTCTCCAGCCCCAGACTGGCTCACCACGCCTCTCACCCTAATATCCAAAGGAGCTTTCAGGGACCCTGCTGCTGAGACACATGAAGCCTGGGCCAACATAAACCCCAGAGGCTCTGAGTGGCTGCAGTGCAGAGCCCTCGGCGGTGAATACCTGGACATGGTTCCCCCTGGAACCCAAACAGACAATTCACCATTTAGTTGAAACCTTTCAGAGAGAATATGGTGCACGGACGATGCATATCTGTGACAACTGAGCCTTTAGCCCGTGGCAGTGGAGTGGTTTATATTAAGGAAGCCTTGCATATACATTGTATTAAAGGAGCCATTTGGTTTCAGATTTCAATGGCAACATATCGGTCTGATTAAATTAATTTTGATTTGTTTCTAAGTTTTGCAGTGACATTTCGTGTTGAAAGAAACATAATTGGAGTTTTCGGTTTTAAAATATCATCTTTATTTCTTTCTTGCAAAAAAAAGGTTTATTTACTCACCCTGAATGTGCCTTGCAGACATCCTCAACACAATATTCAGCAAAAATATCTTTGCCTTCTCAAAAGGAGAAAATTTCCCATTATACCTTGATTTTTCCATAAAAATACTAAAATCCACCCCCCCCTTGTTTTTGTAAAATGATTGAGACTGACTGCAGCATCTGACATGTTTTCATCACGATAATAATATTTATACATGGCAGATTATAAAGTCCAGGAAGCTTTGTTTTTCTCATGCATCTGCAGGATGCAGGTTCCACTTGGTGTAAACTCACAAAAGACTCCAAATATGAAACCAGAGAAGGTTAATTTGTTTAATTTCACGGCATGAAAATAACTAAATAAATGACTGGACAAAAAGCTGGAGTCGGTGGCGTTACGCAGCCAACTAATTACGTTATGATGGAAAAAAAACTGTTTAACCGGAGACATTAAATACAAAATACAGTTGAAAGCCTCGTTACCAAATACCTGCAACTAAATCGAGTGAGACTAAAAGTCTGTCGGGCCCAGGCAAGTCGTTTTTGCGGCAAAATAACAGAATCTTTAATTCACAAAAGATGACACTTTTTAGATGCACAATGATCGTTGGTCCTGAAAAGGCCTATGAACGAGTCAAAGTCGAGAAAAGGGTGGAAACATTAGTGATATAAAGTTTCTGATCTCCATTGTTTATGAATTTCCTTTTTTCTTAATGACTAAATCCTCCCGAATGACTGGGTTTTGGTGGAATCAGCGAACACACATGTTGCATAAACAAAGCACGAGCTGCGTCTCGAGCCATATATAATGCGCCAATTATAGTTTACAAGAAATAAAGACAAAAATTTCAGCGCAACATAGAACATAAGAACAGCGCCGTGCGGAGATAATAATGAGATATGAGAAAAAAAAATGTACTGCCATTCTGTAACAACGAGAAAAACTATTGCAAAAATGGATAACAAAACATATATGACTAGCGCAAATCAGATTCAGTAATAATAATGAAATAAGAGACTTAAAATGAATAATAGAATAACTAGAAAATCTGTTGCGTAAAATGCATTTTTTTTCTCATTAGCTCTACAATCACCCCCACATCTGGATAATATGCTACAATTGAAGAATAGGAGTTGACTGCAGCCAGTCAAAAGGCCGATCATGTTTCCCTTTGACCGCTTAAATCTGCGTTTTATTGCCAAGATACAACGCAAACTGCCGGCGGCGCGTCATTTTTTTTTTTTTTTTTTTTGACCAAACTAATAGCGCACCAAACCAAGCGTTTGAACGGCCCTAATAGTTTGTAATTAATTCAATATTAGGAAGTACCCAATTTTCTCATGGCATGAATGAGGGCCGTTTCAGAGGATGAGACTCTAATTCTCACTCATGTACGCAAATGCAAACTCAAAACTCTGACATCAGGATATGGTAAAAGGTTCAAATGCTATTTAATACAATAGGCGACAGGCCCTTAAAACAAATAGCAAAAGAAAACATGTATGAAATAAGGTTAATATTAGGAGAGTTTATGCACTGTTTTTGCTCCTGATTCCTGCTCTAATCTTTATATTTAGGCAACAATATATTTTAAATCCTTTACAAGGATCACAAATTAGATTTTTTATTTTTTTGCTCATGAAACCGCGTGGCACATCTGGCAACAGAGGAGGAAGGCTTTAAAAGTTTGATGATAAAGAATTTCTCTTTTTTCTCTCTCTTTAAAGTCAGATGTTAGGCCAAGCACCAGCAGGAATCAAAGCAATTATATTCAACCTCTAATTGCATTAATGTCATGTGTTGTGTCTCCCGCGTGTTTACCAAAAAAGCTGTCCCCCCTCTGAGCTTGACCTCCCTCTCTACATCTCTGCAGGCTGCATATAGCGCTGCGGCTCGGTGCGGGCCCGCTTCAGACGCTGCGTGTGCGTGTGCCAGAGACACTGCAGGCTACTGAGCAAGGCATTTCTCTTTTACCCCGACAAACCTTCAGGGGGCTTTTAGCATTTGTTCAGTCTGCAGTCTCTGGAAAACATCTGATTCATTTTGTAACCAGTCCCAGATGCGGCTGCGTGAGAGTGTGTGTGCATGAGCGCAGGCAGCAGTTTTTGTCAGTGCATGAGAATTTGGGGAGAATATCTGGGAAGGGGAGGGAAAGAAGAAGCGTGTGGATTTTTTTATGATAACTTTTTAGGTATGAACGCAGATACGTGCGTCTCATACTGCGATATGACATCGATGGATTCATATTATAGCACATCCACTGCGCAGGGTAGAGATCACCAGGCGAACCCTTTCAGGACTTTCGCAACCACCGAGGCGAAGTACAGCCCCACGTTCATCCCGGGCAAAGGGCAGGCTTACGGAGAGAAGTCCCGGAGTCCTTTCCAGCCGGAGTGCCAGTCATTGGATGGCGCCGAGGAGGGCACCTTCAACAAATACCAGATCTTCATGCAGCGACCGACCTGCAAAACTCCGCCCGAAGGCAGCAAGCTGCACCCGGACAGCGGACACAACGGGACGCTCATCTCTTGCTACGGTGAGTGCGCGTAAAAGGCGCAACAGTTGATCCACATCGCGGCGCGAAGCATAGGGCAAGAGGGAGCGTTTGGAAGAAGTAAGACCCATTTACGAAGTTGGGTAAAGTATGTGTGAGCGAAGAAACACTTCAGGACAAACTCCACTGCACTATTTCCAGTTTTCTTTTATGTAACAGCGCAGCCCGATGAGAGAACCTAGAGATATGACGTCCGAAAATACAGTGTGACATTATTGTCATTTCTTTCAACAGACCACTTTACAAACTCTGATTATGAGTAATATATATATATAGAGTGAACGCCTCAGCGCTTATAACGATGTAATAAATGCATTACACTCATTTTATTTTCTACTTTAAGGTTGCAGCACAATATGATTTCAGTGTATTCAGGTATTTTTCAGCTTTTAAAATATTTGTTTGACCTCCTGTGTTTATTGGCCTCATGAATTTTAACTGCGTGACATTTTTTTTTCTATTTTCTGTCACAACATCATTAAAGTTGATTGATACATTGCTGGTAAATACCACAGCTTTTTCTGGCCTACAAATGTATCCTTGCGTTTACTCTAAATTCTCCTTAATAATGACCAACGCAGACGTGCCAGGTATTCAATCACCACAAGGAACCGCATCTCTTATAGGCATCATGTAGCAGATTTACGAATAAAGACAAATGTCAAACAAACTATCTCCAATAAATCCAGGATTTTATCTTATTTATTCTAATATTAATTAGTTTTTTGGCATTAGTTAGGTCTGCAAGCTTAAAAATGTTTCTGATCTGGGATGTTAAGAAGGGCAGGGTCTGGGTATTACTGGGATGGGAGCTTGGTCTGCAAGGCTTACCAGGAGAACCGTGACCAATTCATCGTTCAGGTGAATGGAGGGAATACGCAGGAAACGACAGAGAGGAGATTCAGGGGCCTGAACAGTGAAATGCATGAGCCGTCAGAGAGTCAGCTATGGTCAAAAAAACAGGAAACCAAATAGAAAATGTCTTAATGTGGTGTGACAACCTGAATCCCTTTTTTTGTTTTACACAATATTAGACTAATTGAATCATTTCATGTCTTGGAAATGTAACTTGAGGTCCAGTTGAAATAAAATGAATAATCACTTATTTTATTAGATGCTGTGGTTTATAATAAAATCAGATATACTTATCATCAAGCAGATAAACTCAATTTATTATACACTAATTGGTTTAAAGGCTAAAATAGGTGTTAAAAATAAAATCAGAGAAGATGATCGGCTCCATAAAAAAATCCTTTAGGTATAAAATTTTCCAAAGTGCTTTAGAAATTAGATATTTGATCAAGCTATGGACCACTTGACGCCCGCAGTCAAATGCCAGATGTTTATCATGCTGCTTGAGAAGAAAACATCTGTTGTGATCAGAGCTGAACTTTGATGCATGTTAATCAAGTTGTCAGAGATCTGGGTCAGAATAGCAGAAAACCAAACCGTGACACATTCATTGAGTGCAAAGTCACCCGTTATCCAGAGAAACAACTGGAGTGCCTCATTATTTGAATCTGTCACTTTTTATCCCTCCAACCTGTCCAGCACTCCTGCATTGAAGTGGATCGATTTGGCAAGTGCAATGACAGGATCATTTAAACACCGTCATTAAATACAACATGCCTCCCTCGAGGAGAGCTGTGCAATGTTATCGTTGAAAATGTTGCAGCCAGATGAAGGCATCTTGGCTCTGGGGAGGATACTTTGGGGTCTTGCCAAACCCTCAGGCGTCAACAGGGTTGTGTTGTTATGTGTGGTCCTCAATGGGAGATATATTGCTCAATGCTTTTGCTTTATCTCCATCATGATGACAAAAGTGTCCTCATACCCATGGGGAATTTTGTATGTGGCAACTTCTGCTACGAGTCTAATGCTGTTCACATAGCAACTCAACATTTTGTACGGGAGTAGTCACTCTAAGGGCGATACATGAAAAACACTGAATTTAACACACAGACGAGGGTGATAATTGTACCAGCATAAAAAAAGTAGTTTACATGCAAAAACTGCACTTAAAAAAAACATAGGATATAATATTAGTTTATACTTAAGAAAAAGCATTACCTGTGAATAAATATACATTATTGTACATTCACATATTGAAATAAGATAAAGCAATCAATATGCATATTATAAAAACATATTGTATGATATATGACAGTTAAATATTTTTAGCAGATGCTTGATATTCACACGTGCTTGACAAGATTACTTAAAGTTAGAGTTATTCCCTGTAATCCTGGCAATATATTGAAACAGTGCCAATACAAATACTATCTTAGACATTTTACAATTACTTCCCAATAAGATTGTTTTAATCAATTTATTTACAATATTATATTTGAAATATACATCAACATAAACAAGAACAATTATGGTTCAGGTTGTTTGGCTCATTTTTATAAATTTGTGTGATTCAGTGTGACTCTCCTATACCCGATTGGAGCAGTCTACCTGCACTCACAACGATGAATGAAATAAAACCCCCGGAGGTGATCGAGCGCTGAGGAATGCAGGTCAGCACTGCAGGAGAGGTCGGCATTAATGTGAGGCAGATGTGCATTACCAGCTCCTATAGTTATTATTCATACTCCCCAAACATCAGATCCCCAAAGCTACAGAGTCTCTAAGATGACAAAGTGGGGCTGGTTTACATAACCTTGCCTCAACAATACCTTGTACAAATAAGCAGAGAGTCAGAAATGGACATCCAGATTGGGTAATGATTTGAGAGGCTCAGGAGAAATTAGAGAGTTTCTGGGAATGCCGCACATGTGTGGGAATGACTGTTTACATGCATGTACTTAACTGAACTCAGTGCTGGATTTTAGTGAACATTCAGACTTTATGTTTGAATAGATTGATCGCTTTAAAAAGTTTCAAAACTATTTGCACGGTTCATTTATGAAATTAACTATAACTGCGGGGTAAAATAAACAAAAACCAAAAAACTAGAAATGCAACCGTATAGCAGTACTACTGCACTGAATGTGAATGACATCATATCCACCCGTTCCCAGAAACAACCAAACTGTATTCTATGTTTATGAAATACACCCCCCCCCCCACACAGACACACACACACACACACACACACACACACACACACACACACACACACACACACACACACACACACACACACACACACACACACACACACACACACACACACACACACACACACACACACACACACACACACACACACACCACCCCGACCCCCATTCTGAGCATCCTGTGATATGCAAAACATTTTCTCAGCATGCAAAAACCATAACCAAGCCCCTAAAAGTACTGGCAATGCTTAAAAAGCATCCTGTCAAAATACAGTCTTCTAAATACACATTAAAAGGCTTTGGGGAAGTGATGTCACAGGACGAGCATGCACTGAAGACCAACACATTGTGTTAATTTGGATAAAATGCAAGAGCCACACCTGCGATCATGCCAGTGTGTGTATGTGAACCAGAATAAATTAGAATATATAATGAGTAAATGTGTGAGAAGGTGAATTCCTGACTTGTTAGAGAATATGAGAAAATGTGTGACTCAGGAGCAATTTGCCCACTTTTAAAAGAAAAAAATACGTTTCTACAACTTTGAGAGTCGAGACCTTGTCTTGTCAGCTGTTGGGTTTCGGAATGTAAAGTTTTGGATTTGAATGAAATGTCTTTGATTATCACCAACACTTTCTGCACTCTCCCTATGTTCCCCGTGCGACGTTCGGCCTTTTACTTGCTGGCTTCAAGGTGACCCTCTCCCGGCCTACCTGACGTCTGCACATGCCAGGATATAAAAAACTGACACAGATATAGCTCGTTGGACATTTTGCTGTTGAAGCTGTAGCTGTTGCTCTACATATACATTTACTGGTTTTATGTATGTGTATAAGTACATCATAGCTATTAGTAGTATGTACACCTCAGCAGGTTATAAACTCTTCATCCCCTCTGAATTGCCTCTTTGGGGATATTCTGACATGATCCTTTACTTTTTTTTAAATCTTTTTTTAGCTATAATCAGTTTAAAAGCAGTACAACCGTCGCCACAGTATTTCTTAAAGCTTGTCTATGACTGAAAAAAAAGCAACATTGTGATCACCGAAGAATTCATATTGCATGAGGGTGATATTTGGCGGCTTCTGAAAAACAGGACGAGCTGTTCAAGAGTGTGCTACTTATCAACTTTAAATCCTTAGGATTTTAATCAAATGTAATTTCTGTGCATCTGCAGTATTGATACTATAAATTACAGTCATATTAATAAGCAAAGCAAAAAGGTTATTGCTTTGAATATGTTAGGTCCCTCTGCATTGATTGATGGCTGTTGAGTCCAAATGCTCTTCAGTTTTCTTTCCTTAAATAGAAAGCTTCTGATTTCCTCCACTATTCACAACTTGCCTCCCCTCAAAATCCCATTAACCAAAACTATTTCTGTGCTCTTTGATATTAGGGATTGACAACTACTGCCCAAGGTACAATAAAAGTTAGAAGGTCATGATCGTGTCAATTTCTCAGGAGATGAGGCTGAACAGAGAGATTTTTCTCTTTCCCAGGGAATCTGCATTCTTGCATGAGCCGCTGGCATAGATCTCTCCTCAGGAACATCTGGGCGCCTCCCTTCCACTGAGGCAACAACAGTCAACATCAGCTCTTAGACTGAAAAAAAGACAGGGAAAAAAAAAAAAAACAGCCCAAAGAAAAGGCTGTCCGCAAACCAACAATGGTTGAAAATAAATAAATACCGTAGTCACCTGTAAGAGAATATTCAACTTTTTATAGTTCATGGAGAGAAAGTGATAAGCTAAATGCCATTGTGGCATAATGCAGCCAAATTTGAGTGCTTTTGGGGGAGCATTTCAGAGCACTCTGTTTAAAAGCATTCCCTTCCCTATTTAGTGTTTAGTCATTAACCCTTCCCCAGGTTACTAATTTATAGTGTTTCTTTTATTTGGCTTCACTTGACCCTTCCTGTCCCATTCCATAAAAACTGAGAGGGTTCCCTGTTGCTTTACAAGCAGTTAAATTACACTTTGATGTTTTCTCTCTGTTTTCAACGGTGATTAAATTGCTGACCCTAGTAAATATCTGACCTTGGCTAACTGAAAAGGTCTGCAACTTGTCAAAGAGAAACTGGCAAATTGTGCGATCGGTCGGCACATATTCGGAGCATTCGCGTATACATTGTAAAATGCTGAAAGGGGAACAACGGTCAAAAAACACATTCCTGCCAATGCCCAGAAAATTCTGAGCAGTGGAATCTTGGCTCCCGAAAGAAAGCAGTGTGTGACGGCTGTGTTCTCCAGATCAGCGTGCGTACGAGACAGCTCAGCATGCGGGAGAACTGGAAGATGTTTGTGGCCACAGATTCAGTGCGGTTAGCGTGACAGAGAGAGGAGAGATGAGTTTGGACTAACAGACATGTTGATTAATGCAGATTCCAGAGCCAAATGTGGCGAGAAATGTTGAGTAAAACTGGGCACTCGGGTGGAAATTCTTTTTCTTATTAGCTGTTTTATGAAGATAGAATAGAAAAATTGCTACCATGCTCATGCGTGTGGGCCACAGCCAGGGGCTAGTTAGCACAAAGACTGGTAACATGATGAACAGAGTCACTGACATTATCAATGGAAAAGATTTATACACATAAACACACTGCTAAAGTTTGCTGTGTATTGTTAGATTAGGCCTTGAATAAAACATGTGGCCCATAATAGAGTTTAACTCAGCCTTCAGGATGACCTTGCAAAGTGTGATAATAACAGATGACATTAACTGCAATTTTTCAATAAAATTAACTGCTGCTCCTAATTTGTCTCCTGAGGACTCCACTGTTTTAGTAAGAGAAGAGGGGGAAAAAAAGGCAATGCTGAGACCCCAAAACAAACAGTAGATGGCAACTTGCTTGTAGCCAGATCAGAGATGCAGCAGTGAAAGCTCGTCAAATAGAAGGAGCTTCAAAGACATAAAATGAGGAAATCATGTGTTCTGAGAACCCATGTTAGTCTAAAGGGAAACACCATGGCAGTTAAGATTTCAGATTGATAGAAAGAAAAAAAAAAGAGTTAAAGTCATTCATAAAAGACTTTATGAAATGCTTTTGAGCTAAAATCAAGGGAAAATCTGGACTTGGGGTTTTGTGATTGGGGGATCGTGATATATTTTTACTGGTCCAACCGAATCAAAATTAATATTGGCTTCATGTGGCTAATGAAGTACATCGAGTTTGACTTGGTTTGAAACAACTTTAAGTCCAAAAATGGAATTGTGCACCATGTATAGTAAGTGTAAAAAAAAAAAAAGTTATGCGCTTTGTGTTTCTTTATATGTGTCTGTAGGTTTGTTTTGTCACATTTGGAGGCAGCCTTCCTTGTTGTTTCCATCTGTTTATGTTAGCTTTCACTGCATAGACGTATTGGTACTCGTCATTCGAACAACAAACTACAGTCAGAAAACAAATCAGGGTGTTTCCCAACATGGCTCATATATAGATGCCTTGTTGTCTAGATGTCAGTGATGAGATCAAGAAACTGAAACACTTCCACGAACCCTCTCCACATCCCCTCATCTGTGTGCCCAGCTTCAACCTAACAGGATATGTGCCTTGCTCAAGGGCATACTTGCATTTTCTCTCAGAAATGCAAATAGCAGGCAGGAACCTGGAGTTCACTTGCTGTACTGCTCCGACATTGCAGTCGTGCTCCTGCCTGGGGGCAGAGTGAAATTACTGCACAGTACTAGAGCATAAGAGGCCAGCGAAGGGACTGGTGATGTCAGAACATCTGCCTGTATGGAGACTATAAAAAGGTCTGACAGGTAGGCCACGGCGATATGAGGTCGTGAACTCCATCTGGCCACGCTGTGTTGTTCCATTAGTGTCTCGGTCAGGGCAGTCATGACCCAGAGAGCTGGGGAGGGCTGCTGCATCTTTGAGCCAATGACTATTGACATCTCATCGTGGGACATGCTCGCCAAAGGCGTAGTAATCCAAAAAAACAAACATGCATGTTGCAGACAGCCGCCGCCTAACTTCATCACTCTGAAACTATTCAGTCATACTGAAAAACTTGGCTGTGGGACATTAGAGTGCCACAAGGTATGACGTTCCTTTTCAGCCTTCCGAGAATGACAGAGGAGACCATTAGTTTTATTTCTCAGTGCAAAAACACCAAGTGACAAAGTCAAATGCTTGCACACAAGCAAATAACTATTAGATTAATCATCCGAAACTAGCAGACGCAGAGAAAAATGCTGAGGGACTTAAGTAATGCCAGTGTTGCTTAAGACACAAGTCTGTTTATATGGAGAAAAACCATTATGTGCTGGTTTCAGACCATTACAGTGAGGAGAGGGAGCTCTCCGTGCCCATTTGCAGGAAAGCCAAACAGAGGCTGACCGAGCACAGTGTTCTCAGTGGCCCACAACCAGAGCCCTTCAGCTTATTTATTCACACGGCTGTTTGTTTATTGAAGGAAAAGGGACAGCTTTCTTCATCTCCTAAAAGGAAACAAAAAAGCCAACGTGCACTGACAGAAACAGAGTAGGGTCTGTCACAAAATGGACGCTCTCAAAATTAAAGGTGACAAACACAATGTTGTTTACATGCGAGTCGGGTAAGGATGTGGGGGCGAGCCTACTCGCCCCCCGTCCACAAGGCTCACCATACATCGCTCGAGATGGAGCAGATTTTGCGCGGCTCGGGTTTCAGGTGGCGTGATTGAGAGATGTGAGGGAGCGGGCCTCGAAAGTTGTGTCACGGGTCACACCAATGCATAGTGACATTCCTTTCAAACAAACAAAAAAAAAAAAAAACGTCTCTGCTCTGTGACATTTAAACCACAGAGAAGGCCTTTGAACTTAAAAATAAAGCATCACAGAGATGATGTAAGTTCAAAGTAAATGTCGCATTTGTGGTGATGCTGTAATGTGATGATGAGCAGATACAATTGCTGGATTTAACGAGATGCATTGCGGTTTCATTCAGCCACATTTCAAAGAAAGTATTGCTCCGCCAAAAATTCCAATTAGACAGCAGTGACTATGATTATAGGTCTACTACTGACAACATATGGCACTTTTTATTCAACTTTTAAATGGTCAGGAAGTTGGTTGTAGTTGCTTGTTTGCAAATCATATTATTACAGTGATAATTTGAATTGTACTGCATGTAAAGCCACAGTTAATTAAAATGTTACGGTACTGGTTTTGTATTTTCATAAGCATGGCACAACCACAACATGATCTAAGTTTACTGAGATGCTTTTCATGATAAACAATTTAGTGTGAAAATCTCTTGTGCGTTCAATGAGGTTTCTAGGCAGTGCCACCAATTCAAATCACAGATTTAATGCGTACTTTATAAATATGGGGAACTAATGTTAAAGTTATGGTAAAATTGCCAATTCAGCATCAACTAAAATATCCCTGTAAGTTTTTTTATTCAAGGGTACATACTGAAACTCTGGATTCTGCATTTCCGTGTTCCTTTTCAATCACCTTACACAAGAAAACATTCTCAGTTTGTTTTCCAGGCTCAAAAAGTATAATGTGCCATATTTTGTGGTTGTTTTAAATCAGTATAGCCAAAATTAATGAGAAAAAAAGAACTCATTGACAGTGCTAAACAATATATTGCTGATGTATCTTTATCACAAATATACGTATTGCGGAAGACTGGCTTGTACTGCAATACTAAATGACAGAGAAAGACAGTCTGATAATTGTGATAAAAAATTTTAATGTGGCAATTCCCTGATTAAATTTTGTATTCAATTTACTAAGCTACACTTATTTCAAACCTTGTATCCACAGTCAGAACCATGAGAAATCAAGAAAAAACAACAAAGAAAACACAAAACCAAGTCAACAAATTGGCAAGTTCGTTCTAAACAAAACTGTGAAAACTAACATTTTGCATCACCTGCAATCTTTCTTTGTCTTGTCAAAACAGGAAAAGACAACAGCGGCCTGCCTGAGTCTGAGATGCCGCCGAGCGTAGACCCTCCAGGGATGGAAGGCAGTTACCTGAACCTGAAGGAAAGCGGTGTGAAGGGACAGAGCGAACGCCCGGGTTCAGATCTTTCAAGCCCTCTGGACAAAAGTGAGGCAGAGAGCAACAAAGGCAAGAAGAGACGCAATCGCACCACGTTCACCAGCTACCAGCTGGAGGAGCTAGAAAAGGTTTTCCAGAAGACGCACTACCCCGACGTGTATGCCCGCGAGCAGCTGGCACTGAGGACAGACCTGACGGAGGCTCGGGTACAGGTGAGGGGAAGATCTTGCGACACATGAAAAACTCTATCTCTATTTAGACGAGCCAATACGCACCCTGGTTTAGGTGATAAGATGAATCATTGTCACCTCAGACAACACTGACATCTTTAACAGCAGGATTTGTCTACACGTTACTTCAAATCAGTGTAACATCATAATGCTCTCTCGCTTTGTCAAGGTTCACGCAGCTTCAACATCATTGGAGGTAAAGATCCCCCATTCTAAAGCAATTTTCATCCAATCTCTTAGTTCTGGTTTGAGCTATCATTAATTTTAATTCTGGGTTTCATTTTGGATTACCAGTTGAGCTCTGCCTAACAGTATCTCATTGTTTCTTTAATGATCTTGAATAAATATTCTACTGCATTTAAGATTCTGAAACGATGACGCTCGTGGTTTCAACCCCCAAAGAGAACAGCTGTCCTGTGTGAATCGTGTCCCGAGTCCCATCCACTGAACAGTGTTATCATTTGAAAGTAACCCAGTTGTGTTTTGATGCACTTGCTGACAAGGCTGATGTTGCCGTTTCTTCTTGGGAGGACAATTTCCATGTGCTGTGTTGCATGAGCACAGTTGTTCATGTTTGGAGGCTAATGATCATCCAGGGAGCTGGAGAGAGCTGGGAGAGTTGAGACTGGCATGCTGACAAAGATTGTTCTAAAATGCAGACAGCGGGGCCTATTGTTCTCCATCTCTCTTTCTGCCTGCCAGTTTTAGATCAGAGTGGGATGGGTCGGACTGAGGGAATACTCTGCTCTTAGCACTTACATGGTGCAGACTCTGCTGGAGGGTCAGAGGCCAAGGGTTTCTGCACAGCACTACCATGTTCAAACTCCTTCGCTGCTACACTCTTGAGGTAGGGGGAGAAAACGCATGGAAAACCATCAAAGCTATTTGGCATGGATATAAAAAAACACTCTGAGATGCCAGCTTCAATTTCCATGCATAGTCCGAGACATAGTCAGGGGCAGAGAACCTGGTCTGGTCCTTGTGGTGGTACAGTAAAATAAGTGCATTCATGTTGCGTTCACACAGACCCATCTATTCCCCAGATGAATATAATTAACTTTTTTCATCTGACAGGCACACAGCAGACTCTGTTGAGTCACTGTGAGGTTTGACCCAAACTTCTAAAATCAGACCCTAAATATGCACGCAATCAAGACTAAACCCCACAATTTTAACTGAAGGTCCATCCAGACAAAGTCCAGGGATGTGCAATTGTTGAATACCACGGGGCACTCGAAGCCTGGCAAACGACAGAGAATCTTTTTCATCTCCCAAACAACAGCAGTTGAAATCCAAAGTACAGATGTTTTCTGCCAAAATACCGATGTCAAGGTCCAAAAGATTCATCCTCGGTTTGATGGTAAATGTCTTCATAAAGGCAGCCTGCAGTTTTCCATAATCATGTCTGTGAGTTCTGCTGCCTCTAGTTTATTTAGTACAATTAGCTCTCAACCTCAGACTTGAACTTCACCACACTGCCTACTTTTTGTAGAGAAGGAGGAGGAGGGTTGTGTGTGAGTGACTGCTGAGGCAGTCCATCAATTCCAATGGTCTTGGATGACAGAGATGAGGTGAGACGGCTGGACTTCAAAGTTGCTTTTGGAGTTGTGCAGCCTGCCCTCCCTCTCTCCCTCTCCCTCTCTCTCTCTCTCTTCGCCTGCTGGCTCTGGAGCATAAATAAAGCTTTTTAATGGCTCTGTAAGCTGCATTTTGCTGTCAGCGTCTTTAGCAATTACTGTATCACCGCCAAGCACTTTGAGCTCCAAGAGCTATGAGCCACCTTCTTCGCAGATGTCTGCTAAATAAAACAAACACAAGTGAGTGTTTACAGTTGGTACAACCATTCTTTTGGGCATCACACACACAGAATGAGCTACCATAGTTCATTATGATAAAATACTTTGGTAGGATTCATGCAAATTGGAAATCTGCTCGTGCAAAGACAACGTTGACCTCTCTTTCTAAAAAATGCAGTTGGGGAATAAGAGACTCGGAGCAACAAAGGACACATCTGACTTCATAATGTTCCCCGAATTATCTCCCTGCCAAACTATTTGGCTTGGGTCTCATTCTTACTGCCGTTCAAAGAAAAGCTACGGAGAGCGAACCCTCTGTGAAGCATTACACACGCAGGATCCAGAAACCAAGACAGGAGGGGGAATGTCTACCAAGACGTGTGTTGTCTGCTTGTAAATAAGAAAGAAAGTTCCAATAAGTGTTGAGAGAATCCAGGTCAAAGTGATTTTGTTGGAGAGAAGTTTTGAAATCTGTATTTAACACGGCATGTACACGCATGTGTGTTGTCTGTGCGTTTCCTGTGCGCGTATGTGGACGCCTGGTCCGCTGCTCTCGTCTGCACGCCTCCCAAAGGTCAGAGGGGTTAGCTGCGGAAAGCCGAGGGCTTAGGCGTCAGGAAATTAAACATGAAATGAAAACAAGCTCCAGTTTGAACATTCTCCCATCTCACTTTCCAATATCCCCACTTCCCCTCACCAACTTGAAAGGGAGGAGGGAGGAGTGAAATATGGAGAGAGGGGCTGGTGTTGGGGGTGGGGGAGATGAGAGGCAGAGGAAGATGAGGAGTCGGAGTACGCCCATGAGATTAGGATGATGAGGAGGAAAGTTATCTGAAGTTATCGCGATCCTTCACAATTAAGATGATAAACTTTAGATTTTAAGAAGAATATGCAGCTTCGGAGAACTTCTGATTTTGGCCTAAACCTCAGACTTCTACTGCCGTTATACGTTTACGGATGTAGTAATAATGAATGTTACTTAAATAGTACAGTGTCTATCCAACGGCTTCCTTTTTCAGGGGTCACCACAGCAAGTCACTGCAATGTGGACTGTACACTTGGCAGGTTTTTACATTGTTTCCTGCCTCAACAGGGATTTGAACCCCCACCACCACCTGATGCATGTTTTAAACCATTCAAAAGGAATATTGATCACTGTCAAATGAATTGAAGCTGAACCAGCCACATGAGGCAGTAATTCATAACAGCTTACATCTTTTTTTCTGCCCAAAGAAAAAGAAACCTAACTTAGTCGAATAAATAGGTGAAAACTTTCATCACAGGAGACACACAATGTTTCATCCATATGGCTAGAGGAATTTTTAAAACATTTGAAATTCTTCCAGAATGTTAGCACACGCGAAAATGACTTTGTGGGATTTTAAAAGGAATCCAGTATAAGCATCTTTTCTTTTTTCTTTTTTTTAAGGATTTGTGTCCTCAGTTTGAGGAACTTAAAGTTAATATATGAGAGGGACCAGCAGGAGCTTCTTTAACCTCCAACAAACAATAATAGTCCCACAACTCATTACAAACCAGAGCTGTAATGGCAAGCAAGACTCACATCTAACAGTGTCTTTTGTTTTGGAGACTATATTTAGAAATCTGCAATGTTATGAGTGTATGTAATCAAAGAGCCACTGAAATTAAGACACAGCATATCTTAAGCAATAATAGACTCCAAATCCTCAAGAGGGGTATAACATAGACTCATGGCCCTCCTAAAAACATATGATATAATTCAAAGGGCAACCACCCTTCACCTTGACATTGGGGTCAAGCAACAACCTCAGATATCAGCTTACTTCTTAGCAAGGCAGAGTCGTCCTTTAATCCTTCCAGCTGACCTGAGGAATGTTGGAGTCAGACGACATGTCTTTACGTCACCTTCTCACCAAAAATACAACAGCTATATGTACCGCATATGGTCTTCTCTTTCATGATGAAGCTGGTAGTTCAAGCATCTTGAATGATGACAAATTTGTGTGCGTTTTGAATTACTCATAGCTGATCCTATTTCATTTGATAAAAATCCACTCCTGATTCATCAGAAAAACCAGATGAAAATCAGGATGGAGGTAGTATAAACCGCAAACCCAATAATGTCACATCTTTGTACAACACAGCTCAGTTTTGTCACACAACCACAATGTGTTTATCTCGACTAAGAGGGAGGGTGAGAGTGAGAGACAAAAGGAGGGATTTGAAGAGGATGACTGAGGGGAAATTGCATGTCAGGGACTGTGAAACCCACAAGCTGATTGGGCTGGGAATCAAGCAACAATCCAAGTTCAAACCCCTGTGTCAAAAGTGGGAGCGCTTTCTTTCTCTCTTTGAAGAACTTTCTCTCTTGGGAGGATAAGATTCAAACAACCAACAAATAGACACAGATAAATAACTGTAGACTCCCAGTGTGCTCCTCTGCTTGTCTATTCTCTTACAGGGATGATGTGAGAAAATCCTCTGGAAAATACTAAAGCATATCAAGGAAGAGCAGGAAGCCAAAACTGAAGAATTAAATGGGAAAGCTCCGACTAAATTTCATGCAGTTGGACATGGCTTAGTAGTACATGTCAATGTAAATATGCTGGATTTAGCACTAATGCCTTTTGCTAAATCCAGCATATTTACCTTGTGAAGGGATGGCTTGTTCATTAATATGCACTGTCCCATCCAAATAAAGAAATACATTAAAATGTATTCACTAATTACTGTAATATTGTGGTGGACTGGAAACCTGTCCAGGTGGCTTTTTTCTCAGTTTCAACCGGTAGCTTATAGATCCTGAGAGTATGAACAAGAATTCTCAATACTTTCATTATAATGATCAGACAGATGGAAAAAAAAAAATAGGTCTTTCATTTAAAAAAAAAAAAAAAAAAGCCTTGTTGAGTTCTCGCTGGCTGCAACCATTTTAACTCAGTGCCCACTTTCTTTCATATTCCTTTTCTACTCTTCAGTCTTGTTTTTCCCTATTGCCTGCCATAGTTGAGGAGGAGTGGGCTAAGTAGCCTGCACTTGGTCTGTCAGCAGGTTACTGCAAACACACCCATTCTCTTCAGCAGTATGTCTCTCAATCTCAGGAAGAGAACGCACCCAGAAAAACCTACTTTCACGTGCCACAATCAATACTTAATAAACGGAAAGACGCAGGCAAGCATATCTAAACTTGGTCAAACGTTCTGCATTCATTTCATGGATTATACAGAGGGATTCCCCATTGTATCCCACTGTGCTGACATGTGGGAGAGAGCACACCTTTCTCAGAGTGATTTATGAAAGGTTACAGGCCCAGATGTGGATCTGTCGACGCTGGCAGCCTGAAAGGAGGCAGACGTCTGTGTATCAAAGGGAGGAGCTGAAACATGTAGCACCAGGGGAGACTCACCATTTTCACATCAATAGCTCAGTGTGGACGGCACTTTAAAGGCACGTCAACTCTTAAAACTGGGGCATTTACTTTCATGTGCACCAGAATTTATTTGCTCCTGTATCTACAGTTTATGTGGTACCGCTTCTTACCCTGTCTTGCTAAGCAGAAGGATGGATCCATTTTCTGCCTGGGGGTGGGTGGGTGGTGGGTGTGGGGGTTGGGGGGGGGTGGAGGGTTGCACACAATGTGAGAGTTTTGATCGCCGCGTTTGAAAACGATATTCACGTTTCGTTTGAGAGTGGCTGGTCTGCATTATGAAGCACTCTCCTGATGGACTGCTTTCTTTGCAGGTGTGGTTCCAGAACCGCCGAGCCAAGTGGAGGAAGAGAGAGCGATTTGGCCAGATGCAGCAGGTCCGCACGCACTTCTCGACTGCTTACGAGCTGCCTTTACTCACTCGGCCTGAGAACTATGCACAGGTAAAAAAAAAAGAAAAGAATGAAAAAATGCACAGGGCCAGCCTACTCACTGAACACTATGGGTAACCATGCTCTGAATCATAAAGTCTTTGCAGTGCAGTCAAAAAACGAGGTTTAGAAATCAACATTAGCAGAAATGTGTGGAGAACACAACCTTCTCATATCACCTCTAAAGTTGAAAGCGCTCACTGAGAAGCAAACTGCTCATGCCTGGCCACTTGATGGCAAACTTTCCCTTACTCAGCTCTGTTTATTCATTCAACTCTTCTGGAGCGAAAACAATTGGCTCTTTGATAGATAAAGTCATCATAATCTAAATTTATCTTTGACCGTGCCTACCTGCCATTTGGTGGTGAGAAAATAGTGTAGACTTGGTCTTTAAGGGCAGAGCTTTTCCTCTAAAACCACATAACAATATGATTGGTAAAGTTCAATATTAGAGAAGTGCCAATGACCCTTTGCGGTAACAATACAGCATAGAGAGTTGATCCTTGCCATTCAGGTCTGTTAAGGCAACAGTAGTTGTGTAGAGTCAAAACATCTGCCCTTTTTCTCCAGATCCAGAACCCTTCATGGATCGGGAGCAGCAGTGGAGCATCTCCGGTGCCTGGTTGCGTCGTGCCTTGTGACTCTGTTCCCTCGTGCATGCCCCCTCACCCTCATGGTCCTGGAGGCGTCTCCGACTTCCTGGGCGTGCCTAGTCCAGGAAGTAGCCACATGGGACAGACGCATATGGGCAGCCTGTTTGGGGGTGCCGGGATGGGCGGGGGAATCAACGGCTATGATCTCAATGTTGATCCAGACCGCAAGTCATCCAGCATAGCTGCACTGCGTATGAAGGCCAAAGAACACAGTGCAGCCATCTCCTGGGCTACATGATGTCCCAACCCAGTCTCACCCACCTCCATATGGCCTCTTCTCTGGAGCAGCCATCAGCAAGCACTACAGGGGAGGAGTTTCTTTTTTTTTTTTCCTGACAGCACTAATGATAACACAGGTCAAATGAACAGGGAGAGACGGCAGAGATAACAGAGGCCATTACAGCGGCCAACACAACCAAGATAACAGTGACTTTGACAATCAGCAGGAGCTGAAAATGAGAACTCCAGAGGTGTGACTTGGATGCTGTTTTTATCCTTGATCTCTCAGGTTTCATAGAAATATGGGTTTCACACCCCAACGAACTGGGTGATATTCATATGCAAAATAAAGCAAAAAAACCAAAACAGTATAGCAATAGTGGTTTACAAAGTATCCTCACCAAATGTATAAAGTGCCAAATCCAGCTTCATGATCTTAATTCTAAATAAACGGAGCTTGATTCCTTCATTACACAACCCATCCTGCCATAAGCTGTTTGTTCTATTTTTTTTAAGACTGACACTTTACACTCATCTCTTAGACTGTACAAAACATGTTTGAGTACATTTTTGATGAAGTGAATTTCCATTTAGCAGGCTACATGTTTTTTTTTTTTCCCCCTCTTTAACTTTAGATCACATCAGGCAAAGTTAAATCACAAAATGAGTACATAAAATCCCCGCCTGTCTTGGGTAGTTCATGTCTCTGTGAAGGAGGACAGACATTTAAAACAATAAATCAACAATGTCTAATTGAGCGAGAGCAGATATGGCTTGCCAATTTAGTCTGGGTGGAGGGCAGGGATTGGATTGGCAATCATTTCAAACCAACTTGTCATTTCCTCTCCCAGGGCAGCCTCCGCAGGTTCCCCCACGAGGCCGAGGCCTCAGGTTACAGGAAACAGTGTCGCCAATGGCAGACGAGGCACTGCAATGCACAGCAGCAGCCTTCAACACCAACTTATCACGCCAGCTTCAATCAGCAACCGACAGGGATAGACGCACTTAATTAGCATCAAAGTGAGCCGCGCAGCCCTGTGAACACCACAGTGCATTGAAATGTTCACAGTGAGAACACACTGCACACATGCCGAAGTAATCACTTCACCGCTACGCAAGGCTTCGGGAGACACGATTCTTGGTTTCATAGCTTTCTTAAAGAACCCGTCACATGCCAGAGACTGCAGGCCAAACCAGTGCCCCTCCACCCCCCACCCCCGCCCCCAAGGAGCTTTTTCTAATGTTTGTGTAATGTGATGACATTAGACCTGGACTAAAGGAATGTGGTGAACATGTCCAGTGATTGCAGGGGTATCTGTGTGTGAAGGCTACCCTGATGGAATATGCTCGTCACCAGAGCTGGGCTCAAGGCTCCGTTCCAAAGAAAAGGCTTCATTCCTCTTTTGGTTGATCCCTTTCTGATGGATGCTGGACCACGTATCAGCTTTCTTGCCTCTGTATGGATGAGGGCAAGAAAAGCGCAGTATGACATTTACAAATGTCTTATTCAAGTTATTGTGACGTAAGACCAAAAAAACCCTTAAGTTAAGCTGTGTAGTGGGTAATTTTGCTTGAGAAATATACCAAAAACTACTTTTGACTATAATTGTGGATTTATTGTTGGAGATCTGTTTGAGAATTCTGCATTGTTAAAATGATCTATTATTTAAGCTGCAGCACAAAAAATTCTTAAAGTTTTTGGTGTAAAGGCCAAGACCATTTAAATAACTAATTTAATTAACATTCAAAGCGTCTTCATTGGGAACATTTCATGTTTTAATAAAGGCAGGTTCCATTAACTATTTACTTTCACGTTCGTGCATTTCATACAGATATATCCTTCACGTAGGGTTTATTGAACATATTTAACCCAAACTTAGTATTGGAAAAAAGACCAAGGCCTTTGATTTCACTAATTTGCAAAAGCATAACCTTTAAAAATGTTGAGACAAAACAGAATGTGACCAGAATGAAATCTTAACGTGTGGCTGGATTCCTACTTTGAGTTGACTGTGTGTCTGTGGTCCTCCTTCAGTGCTCCACTGCTCTGCAGCTCCGTCCATGTTGATACTACTGAAATAAAGCAATTGAGATTCATTGTTAAATTTTCATGTTGTGTGAATGTGAACAATATAAGGCATATTGTTCTCTCTTGCTTGTACATTTGTTTTGCTAATTTGTCAAATAAAGGACCTCCAGAGTTGAACAAATGAAGTATTACAGTAATATTGCCAAGAAACATAAAATTATGTTCTGTGTATTATTCTCTAAAGTAACTCTGGACTTCTAAATTTGTTTTCTAATTTTTTATGGCTTCAAGCAACTTTTTCTTTGTATATTAATCAAACATTTTTTTCTCCTGATTGTGCCAATTCAATAAGTTATTGCACTTAAGGTGTTGAGGAAGTGTTTTATTTTTTATTTTATTTTTTTGTTTCTATTATTTGTGACTCTACGAGGACTTCAGTCTCTTTCGGAGGAGAGAAGACAGAGGCGTTTGTGTCCCAGCAGTCAAAAACTGTCCCTGAAGCTTGTTGATATTTACCACCATTAACAGCATCACTCAAGGTCGCTCAGGGTGCCGGACATTTGTTTGTACAGAGAAACTTTTCTGTTGCGGTTTTTCTTGATGATGGTTTTGAAGTGAATTTGAAATAAATTGATCTCCAATGGCTGAATGGGTACGGACAGTTCTTTTGTCAGTGAGACCAGCAAAACTATTTCATCAATCATTTCAGAACTTAAGCTGACTTCTAATGTTAGAAGTTAACTAATAAACATAATAGTGCTTATATTTTTTTATGATCAATGGTACTAAAAATGGAATGATTTTGTAATAACTGCACTGTGAATCATGATCAACAGTTAATCCAACCATATGCTGATTTCGAGGTGTTTTCATTGTTTCGGAGAGAAAGTAATGGAGGTTCAATCCCCTTTCTGTTGAACTCAAACCATTTCAGGGACCCATAACTACAGCTTTGCTACGGTCTTAGCTGTGTGTGTGTGTGTGTGTGTGTGTGAAGGTAATTGTTCTTTGAACATCTGCAGGCGGCTGCGGCTCAGTGGTCATTTCCCAATCGTAAGGTTGCAGGTTTGATTCCAAATATCCCTGGATCCACATGTGGAAGTGTCCTTGATCTGACTGATCCCATTGGATGGAAAGAGTGCATTGCATGGCAGCCACAGCCATTGGATTTAAGAATTTCCCTTTGGGATTAATAAAGTATTTTTATTCATAGTCAGAGTTTGGGCAAGAGAGTAACTTCACTCCGTCACATGCGTATTGTTATTGGCTTAATGTTATGACTGACAGAAAGCTAGAAAAGCAGCACAAGCCATCCTAGATAATATTTTTGTGAAACAAACTATACTTCAAAATCAGACAATGAATAATGGAAGACAGAGATTATGCAGGTTTTTAGATGTCCGTGTCAATGTGGATTAGAAGCAGACATGAGTCAGTATGCAATGGACACCACTGAATTTGTTTACGGACTTTAAAAAAAATCATATTGACACATTGCTTCCAAAATAACACTGTACACAGAAAGTGCTTTCAGACACTGTCTGGGAAAGTTACTGTTTCTGGTCAACAAACAGTCTGGCACCCAAGCCAATGTAAAAACCAAAGTGTTTAATTTTTACAGATTGGAACAAAGAATATACACTGTGTTGATCAGGGAGCTTCAAGAGTTCCTGGTAGCCTGGATTTGTAGAAGGTTAGTCTCTTACGGCAAAGCCAAGCATAAATTGATAGTTATTAGTTTTATTCAAATTAGTGCAAGCAGGTGGTAAAACAGTTTATTCCACCCTGTTCTGACAGGTTAAAAAGCTACTTTTGTGATATTTTCCTGGTAGAATTGCTTTACTTGGACTTGATTTTGCACCATTTTGCAAAAGCAGGACAGATGATGTCATAGGTGAGCTAAATTAGGGATAATCCTATGTTAGTTGAAACTTATTCGGGACAATACAGTCAAATGTTTGTTTGAAGAAGTTTTATACACATGTGGAAAGCCAAATTTCGTCTTGTTATTGTGGGTACAAGACCAGATGGTCGTAAGCTACAGCCCACGTGTTGGTCCTTATTAGTTGTGAACCAGTATAGAGCAGTTTTGTTATTATTGTCTTTCACATGGACGAGAGCAGATGTTAAGAGGCAGTAAAATGATTGTACTCTATTTCTAAGTCCTTTCAGCACTAACACTGTCATATTTTTCATTATTTGAATATATTTTGGTGCTTTTCATGCACGTGCTTCATCAACCTTTTAGCATATGCCTATTTTTGTATCACATTGTATAATAGTGCATATTATTCCACATATTCAATTACTAAATGTGAAAAAATCTTATCAAAAGCAGTTCATAAGAAGTTAATTGAAGTGTTGACTCACAATTAACGTGTATGAGCATGCAGAGTTGAAAGTGGTTGACATGTGATCCCATTCTTGTCCTCGCATCAGCAGCTTCCAGATGGGATGCTCTGCCAAGACCATTAGGTCCAAAAGTTAAGGCTAATAGTTTGAATGGCCCCTAAATACGTTCAGGTGTTCTTACACTAACAGTCTCGCTTCAGTCGAGACAAGAGAAAGCTGAGATGTAATAAATTAAACAACGACCTTTCACACAGATGTCCATTGTTTTTGCAATACAATCGCCACCATGCTACAAAACAGTCCCTGGAAAAACATTTTTATAAGCACTTCAAAATGTCTTTCCTGCACAACAAAAATCTATGTCTGCAATCAATCCACCGTTCATTTTGAACAACTTCCACAGAAGGAATAAGCACTTTGGGAAACTTTCATGTAAAGACAAAGGGAAAGCGTAGCCAGAAAAAAAAGAAAGAAAGAAGAAAGCCTGCATCCTTTCACATTATGCCATCACATGTGGTCTTTTTGCCCTGCAAAAAATGTTGGTGCTCGCCCATCTCTCTTTGCTCCTAGCAACATTTGCTGACTTTTCCACAGTTGCATAAGAGTTTAACTGGAGCACTTTGATTGCATGAGAATAGCGAAACTCAACAAAAGCCTGCTGTCGCCTACTAAAGACATCAGATCTAGTGGAAGTACTTGAGATCATTAAAAGGGCTGCAATGGATGGAAGAAGAGGTGCTGCCTCACAGCAGTATAAATACTTGTACAGGCTTTTCGTAATAAAAAATAAAGAGGCCTTACAATTACACTGTTTAAAGAGCAAAGCACAGTTTAAAGAGTTCTCATGGTGTACTGGAAAGCTGGACGACACAAGCAATAGTGTCTGTTTTTTAATAAATCATGTTAAAAGTAGAAGAGGCTTTTTGTATTTATTCGGATTTTGTACCAAAAAAAACAAAAAAAAACCGTGCAGACTTTTCAGATACGATTCAGTGCGATACAATATAAGCTAAATTCCTTATGCCTCATTTGAAAGAAATGACAAAAGAAAGTCGGTGGACAATGATATTCATTTCATCTTTGCACACATTCTTTAAGATGAAAGTAATCTTAGTATAATGCAGGCAACATACAATTATAAAACAAACTGAAGTGAAAAATTAGAAGGCCTGCAACAAGTATAACAGGTGCAGGCCTATAGACTTACCAACCTAACAAGTAAAAGCTTCTGATTTTGATAATGCATTTCATTGCCAAAGGATCACAAGAAAACTTAACATCGAAATCATAGAATTTGAAACTCCTTACAAATTCTATCATCAACCAAAATTTGTTACTCGGCCTGAGACAAAGCGCTTGTGACCTTAAAACCGCGAGTTTCACTCTTGGTGCGTGAGAGTTGCAAATTGCACCCTGATGCTATGACAAACTCACCGGTGTTGCTTTTTGACTTTCCATACATACATTTTCATGTCAGACATGCAGTGCAAATAAAAAAGGTTTTACTCTTAAATCAAGACCCCATTGAGTCCATCTTACTGATGCAGACGGACAACAGCTATCAACAACAGCAATTTAAAGAGATATTCCTGCCGTCATTATACTGTGTTCCCTTTAAAACACAGCTCGATGAGATAAATAAACAATTACAGAGAGGAAGAAGAGCAGTCCACTGTGCCCTGAGCAGCACTCATTAAACCTAATAGGTCACGCTGCTCCAGCCAGGCTCCACTGACAGCCCTAATAGAAGTCTACATGGTTAAGGGACCATGAAGACCATTAGGGCACTTCAAAGTTCACACCACAACATTAGGGTCCTGCTAATACAGCAAAAAGGGGACAGATCCAATTCCTCATCCACGTCTTTAATTTTCCATCACTTGACCTGTCAGTCAGTCTGCTCTATAAACAAGTAGATGCTTGAGTCGCTCATTAAGGGCCATCGTTAGCAAGGCCAAGGCTGTAAATCAGCACTTATATCGGCTTTCAACAAAAACTTGGTATGGGTCATATTTTAGAGCTGGTATTTTGGCCTTATGCTGTTAAAATGATCTTTTTGGTTCAAGAGGAAAGCTGCTGCTTGCTCTGTAAATCAAATTTCCCCGCAGTTTTAATGGACAGACTTCGATGAACTGAAGTGTGAAAGACTGAAATCAAGTCAAAATGACAAGTATACTGACCAGTAAAAAAAGGTCCTTATACAATCTGACAAACTGGATTCATAGAGGCTATGTTTGCTTCAATGAAACCCAAATCTAACCCACTCAAATGACCTCGACTGACATCATAAATCAAATCAGAGCCAGCACATGTTTGATTTATTGATCTTATCCTAAACGACATGCAAGAAGGAGCAGTTGTCTGTCACGGCCATAAGTCAGCATGGCTGTGTGGGGAGGAGAGGGCAGCTGAAGAGGAAGGAACACATCATACATCATTTTGCCTTGTAAAAAGTCCCTCATTACAAGCTGAAAATGCCAGTAAACAGCTCACATTTAGTGAACATTGTGACACACATAAGAAAGCAATCCCAAAGATTGCACGAATAGTGAATGATCTAAATGTAGTAACATCTGTTTTCAGCAAAGGAACTGCAAAATAAAGAGGGAAGACTGAAAAACCGAGTGTAGAAACGGCTGATACTAAATGTTGTTTTCCAGAGCCAGTTCGGAAAAAAAAAGTTAGTAATTGAGTCAGAAAAACAGAAATCAATGGAACCCACAATTCACCTACATCATGCTTGTGCACAAGATGAGAGGCAGGCCATTGTGTCTGTGGTGGGAGGTACAAGGAGAGGGGTACATGGCTAAGGGTTGAGGTCACTTTACTTGGAGAAGAACTTGACTACCTCTCTTCCTTACGTTCCTTCTAATGGTGTCTCTGGATCGGAGCCAGCTTCTGCTGTTATCTTATCTTCAACTCAACTATCAATGAGATCAGTTTCATCCCATTTAAAGTACAAACAGTAGAGGAGATCCACGCAGTTGTAGATTCACATATACAGTGGCGATACCTGATCATGAATGTACAGGGTTCTTATGAGCTGGATTGTGTGCAAACAAGAGATAGTGTGGAACTTTCCATAAAAGCTTGTTCACTGAGTATTTATCGCCTCACTTTTATTCAGGTATGCTTCAGGCAGACTAATCCTCAACTAGTAGGAAACATGTATTCCCAGTCCACTAGGTAGTTTACTGGTAACAGATAAATACTAACACCATTGCTATTACTGTTGTAATCCTTACTGAAATACAATTTACACATTTTGCTCAACTTTGCTATTTTTGAAAGCATAAGGTGATACTGATGCACCGTCAAATTTTTAAATAATCTGTGGTTAGACCTGCACTTTTGTAGTTTATTCTTTTGGTAGTAAAGCCCTGCTTTATATCTACATTGATTTTCAGTGAAGCGTTGCTGTTGCCCCCCTCCAGGGTCGCCACAGATGAATGGCCTTCTTCACAAAGCCTGTATTGGGGTTAAGTGCCTTGCTCATGGACTCACAGTGGTAGCAAAGGATGGACCCACAGTGGTTGAGTATTCTTTTTTTAATCATCTTTGTCACTTTGTGCTGTTTTCTGCTGCTATAGAATTCACTTATAGAATTTTGCCAATCAGGATGAATCTGCTACATCTTCATATCCACAAACGGGTCAATTTATTGAGTACTTATTGAGTACTTGGTAATTTGTATACTATGTATTGGTGACTGAGAAATATGCTTCAGTTGTAAGCACTTCTAAATCGAATCAAGTCATCAATAACACAATTAAATTTGGTTAAAAGTAATATGTTGCGTACATTTTGAAAGAGGTATCTCAGATTTTTATCCAAGCATTTTTCAAACGGCAGCACTTTTACATGTAATCGAGTCAAATTTAAGCAAAGTAATGCTCATATTTGATTACTAAGTATTAAAAAAGTACTGTTTAGTCATATTTCTCATAACAGTCTGTCTTCACTTCATAGATGTTTAGTTAATATTTCTGAAACCAATGGATGGATTTAGGGTGACCAAACAAAGTCTTTGCCACATTTGACAGTCAAAGCTCAAATCAAAGTCTTACATTGAGGTCTAGGTGAGTCCAGAGGATGCATTGCTTTGTTAATCTTCAATTAGTCCTTTCAAATTCCCATCAGTTGACAAAGTTAACAAAACAGCTATTGGCATGCCAGCTGCCTGACAGGCATCTCTGTGGTCTGTAACCAAGAAGACAGCCCCACGACGACTCACATCATTCACTGACTCCCACTAATAAAACTCAAGTTTATTACAGTGTGGAAATGTCTCGTGTGGCTTTCTGACATGCTAACATAAACAGAGAGGGAAAGGATTTAAAGTGGTGCTGGCACATGGGCGGAGGTTTGAATGGCCTTTGAGAGGTGAACAGCTCGGACGTCACCTCTGGGTTAGTGGGTTAAATCACCACTTGTGTACTGTTTTAGAGGCGCAGCTTTGTTAAAGTAATAGAGAAATATGAGTGCTTATTTACAGAAGGATTATGTATTAAGACCAGACTGGTTACGCGTCTCTGACTGGACACGTGGCAGAATGTAAATAATAGAAAACGACTGATAGAAACGTGCTCCAGTTGTGAGCTGGCACACTGTAGCAACTCAGGTGATCCAATTGTGTGCAAACCGTGGAGTCAAGAAACTGAGAGTCGATGTGCTGATTTCATCCCAACACCCTTTAGGGTTGCTATGAGCCTGTGTTCTTAACCCCTAAACCTCTTTCCTCCAGAGCAGCAGTCCGTCTCTCCTACTGGCAATATGCTTCCAATTATGAATCCTGTGAATATGGGGATGGTGAAGCGCCCGTCTGATTTATTGCACACTCAAATCCAGTCTTGTTCAGTGCATTTGCACAAGAAGCCCTCCTGCTGCAGAGCTCAAAGGTCAGACACACACAACAGTTGACCTCTTGCGGACTCATGCGCACCGTATCGCCGTGGAACGGATTGACAAGCAGTGACGGCGGCTCAACAGCGAGGGCCACAGGGTGAGAAAATTTAATGTGCAACAAGGAGCGAAGCGCTGCATTAGCCTCCAGCTGTGTGGAAACTCTGGGACACAGGAAAAAGGGGGTGAACAGAGGACGTTCACAAAAACACCAACAACAAAGCAACAGATCAAGGGGATAAATAAAGTTGCCTCAAACAGTTACTATCACTTGGATCATAGCTGGCTGTTTGACATCACGCTCTTCCTTCGCCGCCATAGAGCACTTTTGTGGTGTTTTCACGTGGGATAGCTTGGAACATCTATTTGTAGTCATCAGCTAAATCCAAGTTCGACATACTGAAAACACATGCTGCACAAGTGAGTCACAGGGCACAAGAGAGCTCTCAAGACAGCGGTGATGCTTGGCCTGAGAAAAAACACATCCCCACAGACCAACATCCTGGCTCTTACAGCTCACTTCCTGTTACGCTTTGGGTCATGGGCACCACACTGTGCATCACAAAGGCTGCCCAGTCTGGCCCAAGCAATGAGTCTGCAGACGATTTAGAGCTTCTTCCACCACAAAAAGGCTGTTACAGCAAGATGCTGCAATCGTTGCCTTATTGTTTTAATCGAACTACGGTACTGAGTGTGTCCTGCAGATTCTCACTTTTTCTCAGAGGGGTTTAGGGGTCTCGCTGCAACAGATGCAAGTCATCTGCACTCGGTTCAGTTTTCTGCAGAACGATCCACAGGGACTTCTCCGGCACGTCAACTCCCCACCGGACATAACACCTTTAGCAGTGGATAAACGCAACACAAAGGAGAAACCCAAGTTTTATTTTGGATGGTGGTTTATTACATGCAGGAAAAGGACTCTCTGATTCCTCCGGGAGGCTAACCACCCATAAATCATCAAGCAATGAAAGTTTCTTCTCCAAACAGAGGCCTAAAACAAACTCTACATGGGAGCCCCTAACCCAGCCCTCCTCCCCCCATCCCAAACGCCATCTCTTTCTTCTTTCTTGCCTTGGAGGAATTTTTATGAGGAAAGAAGAGATGTTGTGGTGCGAGATTACGCCAGAGTAATGATGTAAATACTGAAACTTCAAACTTTTACAACGACTTTTTAGCAAACACAATAATACATCTAAAAAAAATACAACCATTATCTTAAGACAGTTTTAACTAGTTTCTCTAGTAAAAAGTACATGTTAAAAGTAGATTTGAGTGATTTTGCCGTCAATCAGATTGTGTGATCAATCACCAATACCAGACATAACTTCAAATGAAAATGACTGGAGACATGACGCTGTTTGTGAGTGAACCTCCTTCCAGGGTCGATCGCCTCCGCACACCTCAACTTGATAATAAATAGACTTGTCGGAGCACTGGAGCACTTCTGGGACGCCTCTAAAACGAGGCTGCACTTTTGTCGGAAGCGCCAGCATTGTCTAAGATGACGGTGCCTGGTGTCAATTAGAGGTTAACTGCATATTTGCCACAAGCTCTGGTAGTGTCTCCAAGTAAGAAAATCTTCATCCATGCCTTCAATCGCCACTATATAATGGGCTCGCCAATCGGCACAAGCCAAGTGGAAAGACTACAAGTCCCAACCCTGGTAACTCATAACATATTGAGAACAAAGAAGTATTCTCAAAAGCATTTTCCCCCTGTGTTTGCTCTTCTGTTAAGACTTGTTACTATAGAGAGAATCCAAAAGCTTTTGTATAGCCCATCCTGGCAACAACAATTAAGATGGAAAAAAAAAATCAAAGACGTGCTGAAAGGAGCTTCACCACAAAATGTCAATTCATATCAGATATTCAAAGCACAATAAATGGTTTCTTTTGGGATTTTTCCCCTAAAAGAAAGCACTCTTTATTGTGTTTAATATTTGTGTCAGGCTGATTTTTGCCAGATTCTGAATTTCAGCTGCTTTTACTTTAATTTCATGGGTTAAAATGTGAATCAAGCTCTGTCATCCCAGAGGCAAAATGGCAGCAGTATGACAAAACAATACTCGGTACATCATCTAAGCAGATACCACTTGGAGCATTGCACTCAGAGCTGTGGTAACAAGTTCTGATGTGACCCCAACATGCTGGAGAGAGGAAAACCAGAGTTAGAAACTGCTCACACTGACTACCTGTAACACTTCACAGCTGTTTGTTCTGAACCAATGTGAACACATGAAATGAGAGGGAAGTATAGGAAGGGGCACCAGGACACACAGACAGCTACTGGTGCTTACTTTGCGACCAGAAGGTCAAGCACATATTGTGTTTAAATGGCGGTGTTGTTTTTATTTGTGGGTTTCGGTTAAGTCAAACCTGCTTGCGCCGCATTGTGAGAATAAAAACGAATGGATGCTGAGATTTTCTGCATTAGAGCTGATGTTGACAGTCATGAAGACTGTTACGTTATATTTCAGAGGCAGAAGGCGGCATTAGTTAAAACAAAACTACAAATTGAAAGTTTCATTTCTAATAGCAAAAACAAGAAGAAAAAACACATTCCAGATATACTCTATGAAGAACTACAAATACTTGTTGAGGTCCTCTCGTCCATCACTCAAGGTTTTAGTACAAAAGACCCTTCTTGTTGATGCATAAATGAAAAACGTTGCTTTACATTGAGTGAAGGATGAGTAGGAATGCTACTGCCCCCAAGTGGTGGATCCAGTGATAACACGCTGTCAAATTCGTTTCTCCTTGTAAACTTTAGAAATTACTCCATCATCCATCCATCTTCTACACTGCTTCGTGCAACTCAGTCTCTTGGTGCCAATCCCAGCTTCATGTGGGTGAAAGTCACACTCTCATTCACACCCGCGGGTAATTCATAGACAACAATTTAGCTCAAGTTCTTGAGCTGTGGGAGAGAACAGACATAAACCCAGTAAATCACAGGAAGAATATGCAAATTTCACACAGGAATACCCCCTCCAGAACTGAAATGTCGATCTTCTATCAGTGTGACAAGAGTGGTGCCTACGAACACCAGAGTGCCTCAACTACATCATTTGCCTTTTAAATGTTAAACAACTTGAGCAATTCTTTTTAATACAGTTTCACCAATAAATATTTCATTAATAACATTAATAACTAAGGCGCTTCGGTGGGCGCCATGGCAAAGACAGTTATAAAAGGGTCTGTTAGGTTTTAAATTAAACAATATTTCTGTAAATCGAGTATCTTGGCAATACATAATTGCTCTGACTGGAGTATTTAAGGTTCACTTAATACCACGGGTTCTAGTTTTGGCAGCCAACTTGGATGTCTTTGGCAAGATATAGCCCGAGAAACAAAGCTGCACTTCTCTAGTTTATTCGACTGTAATGAGCTTCACCCTGTGTGCATGCATGTGTGTGTACACGAATCACACACACCAACCACAAGTGCGTGAATGCCAGTTCAACTTGAACTTAACAAGTGCCGATTAAATATTGCCCAAGTGCAAAAGTATATTTCTTAAATAGCCTATTAGGGGAAAAAAGTGATTGCATTTGCTGTCAAGAGCTTCACATTTGTGTTAAAAGGATTCATTATAATATACAAAGAATGTACAAACAAATAGATATAGTCACTGGGAAATTCAATGTAAATAATTAACAGTAGATAGAGTTTACAAATATCAATATGCGATCATATAGTGGCAAAACAAACATTGGTCACTATGAAGAAAAGTAATTTTTAACAATATTAATAGGCAAATACCAAAAGAAAATATGTTATTGTAATTATATGTAAATCTTGTATTGAATTAGCCGGCAGCAGCAGAGCCATTTGAAATGACAAAAAATATTCAGAGCACTATTTGTTATGCTGCAGTTTTAAAAAAAGTGTTCTGTGTAGAGCTAAAAAAGGTCCTAAAGTTTGCTCTTAGACTGGAGAATGGTGGGTCTTGTCTTTCATTTGAGAGGCATCCTAATTAACTTGAACCAAGCCAAACAGGAAGAACCTCAGTCCAGCTCACTGCTGAACTCCTGACACTTTAATCACTGTAAACTGATCATAAAGAGGATCTTTAAAAGTTTTACTGAACATAAACCAGTCAGCTTACACAAGCTCTCCAAGAAATATTCAATGTATTCTTTAGCCTGATGAGGGCAGTCTTTTACAAAAGAAATAAGAATAAAATTGATTAAAGCAGTGGTTCCTAACGTTATTTTCTCAGGATCAGCCTCCGCACAAAGGCTGCAGAGAATCCCTACAATCTCTGATTCGCAAAGACAAATAATTGTCAACACATCCACTCTCACCAACATAAAAAAGTGGGAACTTTCAAGATTAAAGAAATGTGGAGTTTTTCCCGTCTGCTATAGCTTTTAGAAATCTATTTGAAAACCTCAGAGCAGGCATAACCTTGGACCCACCACTCTGATCTCACCCGAGTCTGGGAATTGCTGCCCTCACACATTTGTTTTTAGTATATTTTATTTTGTAGATATAATTCAACTGAAGTACCCAGAGAATCTGACCTTATTAAAAACAATTGGGAACTAAAATCATATAATTATTCAAAGAACACACAAAAAGACAAACCTAGACAAGATGAACTAAGGATAAAAAAAAAAAAAAAGAACATAAATAAAAGAACAGAGGAGTAACTGAAAGAATAAACTAAAATAAAATGGGAGAGTATATTAAAATGGAAAAACTTTCATCTACAGGCTGAATGCAAAAATGGATAACATTAAAGCCAGATGCCAATAAGTTAGAACCATGACAGCTTTTGTTATTTGTTTTATATCATTGTTTACATTAAAACAGCAGACCTGAAAATCCCCATCAATGAAATACTGAAATCGATTGACCTTTTTATTTTACTCATTAAAATACTTCCGAGAACATCAGTGGATTCGTGATCAAACTACATTATGCACAAGCATGAACACGTCACGAATGACTGGGCACAAAAGTGACATAAGCTCACAAGAACAAAACAATGCCGTCAACTGCATATTGTTCTGATGTTGTACATCATTTTATATCCCCTAAAGGTTGTTATGGCCTGAATTTAGGTAATGTGTGTTTCACTTGTGTTCTTCAATATATCGGTAAAATCATCATGTGGCAAACACTTGGTTCTTTTGCATCTATGCTCATGTTTTGCCACATTTCTTTGGTTTCCTTTTGACTTTTTATGGCAGTCTCTCACACCAACCACTAATGAGTCTCCCATGCGACGGTTTGCATTGCATGCTTTTAATTTGGTAGCTTTGCATCTCTCAGCTGTCATTGTAAACCCCACTGCAGTCTATTGGTTTGGCTGCTTTGTGTTGCTATTAGTGAGATAAGACGAAGGGGCCTGATCCCAGCCTGAATGCTTGGGCACCAAGGCATGTGTGAAGTATGTCCATTAAGCTATTAGTGAAACATGTATATTAAATAAAAAATTATACCAAATGACTGGCAATGATGTTTGGTAACCTCCAGTGAGTCAAAACATTGACAATCATTATCAATCTACTCCTGGAAACATGATGTTAAATGGCCGTATTAAATCATAAAACTATGAGGATAATAATTAGTGGTCGTCATCGTCGTCCATCAGCAATGGAGCACTGTTACTACGCAACCACTGAACACCTGCTACTTGTGTGATCTCAACTTTCTCTTCCTTAAGTTTAAATCCCAGGATGAAGCACAGGGAAAATCGACTGTCACAATCACATGAATTTAACACGAAGCAAACAGACAAGATGAACCAAAACTGAGCCACAGTGAGTGAACACTGAGCTTACCATTATCAGGTGGACACAACAGGTGCGTCGCTCCAAACACACGCAGGTAAACGCTGTGCGGGTGAGCGTGCCAGCCCCTGACCTCATTGGCTTCAGTGACGCTAAAACTGTTGTATGAAGACCACCAATGATACGCCAGCGCTCTCTACTGGTAGGAGGAGGAATGCCAAAAATATTCTATCATAAACTGTCATATTAATAAAACAGTATAAAACTTAGAATAGAATTATCTTAAAACTGGACATGCATATTTAATTTACCTTGCCTTAATTGTTTATTGAAATATCAGTCCGCTATGTCTACTTTGTGTATTTATACATGATTAGGTATGTGTTAAACTGTATGTGAGATGATAAACACCAGTTTAATTGTTTTTTATAATGCACATTAAGATGAAACATGTCTATTTTGTGATTGTCTCATAGTTGATCTGGTAAGCCTTTATTACCGTGAGTTCAGGTTGATCTTAGTGATGGAACGTGATGGTTCAACATTTTTTTGGGGTGGTCCAAACTGTAAAAAGTTCAAGAACCATAATTATAACTCAAACGTTTGAGTTATATTAGCGTCTACGGGGCCACCATAGTGTCGGCTCACCACCTGCAGGAAGGTTCCTAATCGGTGCGATGTGATCTGGGTGACAGTGCTCAGACTGTCACCCCCGCGACCCGGAAACGGATAAGCGGAATACAATGGATGGATGGATGGAAGGGCCACCATCGTGCATGCTCGTGAGATGGTGTTTTGGTGCTGGAATGCCGACAGTGGCTGGATATGAGAACATGTTGTGCACCTAACTTCACCATGTTAGTTCACCAGCTAAACAGCACCATGCAGGTACATAGTAGTTTTGCAGCAGGGTTGAATTAGATTGAAAGTTCTTTATTTATAAACGGCCAGTGCTTTTTAATGAACATTCTCTGAAACCAACCATCAATCTACTGACAGCTGCTAATCCTGTGCTACAAACCTGATTAAGTTTGCACCAATAGGATGTTACAAGAATGACTGAGGAATATGTGTAAAAAAACAAAAAAAACAACAACTTACATTTTCTTCTTCCCCCACACAACAAACGGGTCATGTGAGTGCTAACACAGGAAAATCCTTAAATGGTGATGTTAATCACTTATCTGTTAGAAATGTGTCTTCCATTCATGTACTTCCTTTGTGTTCTACACTGATTGACAACTTTGTGAATTTGAGTTCATTTCCTTTCAGCGGTTTCACTGCTGAAAACTGTTGCTTTGAATTGTTCTTATTTATTTCCCTTTCCATTTGTTTACCTTTGATGTTGTAAACTATCTGCTGAAGCAGCAGCAATGGATCAATTCTACATGACTTTTGAAACCATATTATATTTTGTCATTGTCACTGTGTGTTCACATTTATCTTTTCCCTCCAGAAAAGGAGAAATCAATACACTAAGGCTCTTTGGAGAGATTGATTTCTTTAACAACAATAACACCATATATGGATGCCTGTGGCATTTTGTTATGCTTTGGCTCATCAGTAGATGAAACCAACACCACCCATCTTTCTTTGTTCAATTCTTCAACTGTTGGAATGCAAAGAATGATTATATGTAGTGGAGAAATGCATTAATCATCTAGGTAGAATGTGTACTTAATGTATTTTATCTTGTGCAACCTAGAAAAACACGAGTCTTAGTTCAGAGATGTGTAAAGAAAACCATACAAAACCTTGCTGCTGTCATGTATTATACAGTATATCAATTTGTGATTAAAACATATGACAGGGTGCAAACAACTTGAAAAAATACACAAGATAATCATTTAAAATGCCATTTATGTCACTGACTTTTCAAGAATCTAATACAAATGCATACACATACATTTCACCACCTAAAACAACATTGAACCACTAATGCATTGAACACCACCATACAAACAGAAAAAGGAAGTAAAGTCGTTGGCTTTCAAGCTTGGGAGGGTTCAGGGGGAGACACACACTCACATGCTCTCAAACTAGTTCACACACATTCATAAAGACCATCCAGTTTGTGTGTCTGTGTGTGTAAACACACACACACACACTCGCACAGACACACACTCAGTCTCACAGAGCTTATATGATACAGCATTGAAGAAGTGTGTCTGTAAAAAAAGTGAAGGGAGTTTTGTTACAGTATGTCGTATACAGTATGGAGAGGGAAACAACCAGAGTGTACATGAAACACAGTTTGTACAGTTAAGCCAACTTTACATAATATAAATATTCTTCATCCAAAAGTCAGTGCAGAGCCTTCTGCTCAGGCGTCGCATGGTCCTCGATCTCGGTCCACGTTACACCCAGTCTGTGTTAGACCTGGTCCACAAATTACTTGGTTCCACTTTACACACAAATCTTACATCAGCTTTGCCTGATTTGATCTCTCACTCGCTCAACAGTTTGTGCGTGTGTCTACGTGTTGTGTTTTCTTTCTTTTTTTTTTTTTGTTGCCACCCAGTACCTCAAAAGTCCAGCTGTGAAGTACAAGAGTTTGTTTTTTCTAACAGTTAGCCAATAGAAAAAAGAGATCCACAAATCTACAAATGTCCTTTTTTTTTTTTTCTTTTCTCCTGAATTCCCTTTTTTTCTTTGTTTAAAAAAAAAAAAAAAAAAGTTCACAGAGGGAACAGCTCTACTGGATCCCTCTGAAGAGACACATCGCAAAAACCATGGCAAAAAGCTGAAAAATGGGAATAAGAAACAGAAGAGAAAAGGGAAAACAATTATTGCACAGAAATAGACAGATCAATCAAAATTGTTACAAATAACAAAAGGTGGTAAGCAACACCATCCATAAGGATTTGACTTGTGTACTTCATATAACTATAACTCCTTGTAATCAAGAAAACTGAAAACTATGAGAAAGTGGAGAAATAGAATTTTGCGTCCATATCGTCACTAAGATAGCTCCCAGGTTTTCTGCAGTACAACTCTCACATTACAATCAAGATTGAAACAAATGGGGGACACACTAGTTATACACTTCTCAGTACTGTCAAAAACACACAGTAATACTGAATACCTGCCAGATATTGAAAGTTCACGTTATTTTGGGAAAAAGGGCAGAGGCAACTCTTTTTTAAATTGACAATTCTACAGCTATTATATCAAAATGAATCCAGTCTATCTCATGGTGAACGGGTTGAACAAAGCTGCACACAATGTACCCACCCAGTGAATTTAAATATTCTAAAGTCTAAGTTTAGATTTTTTTTTCCCCCACAAAAGTGCCTGCATTAAGATTTATTCTTCTGGCAAGACGAGGCACTGGGGTATTTCCATAACTTTTGCATAAATGCAGGAGACACGTTTTTCTTTTTTCTTATGTGTTTTGTAACGTGTAATCTTATAGTAGGCATATTGTCTAAGTATAAATACACTGTATTGAAGTGTAGTCTATTTCAAGCGCAGGTATGGACATTAGGCAGTTGAAGTACAGAATTACAAGTACTCACATTAGTGGAATTACATAGTATTTTTGGGTACTTGCACTTTCACGAGTTTATACCCCCACAGTAAGAAATAAAAGTCAAACCTTTAAAACTGCATTTTGATGTACAATTACTTCATTGTTTTACTGGATGAACTTTTGAAAAATAAAAATAATTCTATTGCAAATATTTATTTGCAAAACAAATTGACAATAAGGTATTTTCACACACTTCACTGTTTTCCATGAGAAATGAGGTGAGCATAGGTATTTGTAAAGGTAAATTGAAAATTGCAACTGGATTCCAACTACTGACGTCATAATTGTAAAGAAATAATGTAAAGAAACAAAAAAGGAACCGAATACAGTATATTTTCAGGAGTCATAAAATACTTTAACAACAGTACTTTAAGTAAATTAGTATAACTTAATCAATGAAACTGTAGTTGTAATGCGTAAAAAGGTTTCTCTTTCCAACACTACAAAAAAAATTGTATTTCTGTAAAAAAGGAGAGAAGCAGTAAACGGCGTAGACGTAGAGCGCCATCTTTTACCACTAGATGGCGATCTTGTGATACAAATAAGGAAATGTAATGCAGGCAAATGTAATGCAGAATTGCACATTTCTGAAATGAATATTCACACCAAAAGAGCAGGAACCCCCCCCCCCCCCCCCCCCGCATATTTTAAAATCTTACCTCAATGGTTAGCACCACGATGGCCAGAGCTCCAGCCACATAGATGTACAGTTCGAAGTAGTCCACCACAGCAGAGTAACATCCCTGTCGACACACAAAGACTTGACGCTCAACAGACAATCAATTGGCTATAAACATGTAGAATTACTGAGACAATTAAAGTAACATCGCGGCTTTAATTGAGTGCGGCTGTGAACAAAGGCCCGGCTGACTGAGTGGGAAGCAGGGCCTCCAGCCTCACTGCTTTTTAATGAGAGTTCTTTGTGTGAATGAACAGAAAGAGGTACACACACATGCTGTGGATATCTCTTATTGTTCCAGAGGCATGAAAAACAACAGGTGGAGAGTGCAGTAAAAACCTCTTCCTATCAGCTTTCACTGTAATTACACTGAAGACTTGTTTTGTGGGTGTGCATGTATGCAACTGTGAAGCACATCTAATTTTCCCATATTCATACACTTATTATCCTCTATTTTTGCACACAGTAAGCCCCACTAAAATTGCAATTTAACCATGAACACACACTTTCACACACACACACACACACACACTCACACACACAGATGAATATATACGCCAGCGTCCTCATGCCATGCCACATATTAAGATGGTCTCCAATGACACCCAAAACGCAGAAGAGCACTAATCAGCCATGGAGGAGGCAGCTAGTCCCTGGACGTCACACCTCAACTGTCTTCTGCTCTAATTATGCCTGGAGGTGCTTTCGAAGGAGGGACTCATAGAGAAGGAGAGAGAGGTTGATATGGTGGATGTCAGGAGTTACCTTGTTATTGCGGAACATCATATTGCCTGATAAGCACTGCTCCTGGCTGATATAGGCCAGCTCCCCGGTCTGACTGGCAGGCTGGCAGCAGGCTTCTGGCACCACATGATTCTGGTTGATCAGCCTGAACAGGCTGTCCTTAAAATCCTCTGGGCTGTTCACCCCACAGCAGTCAAACTGAAGGGAAGAGAGGAGAGAATGGAGGAAGAAGCTGAGTGCCTTTTTGTGCACTGGCCTGTGGTCCACTGTGTGCATGCACCAATCCAGCATGAATATTGACCTAAATGTCTTAGATTTATCTATAAAATATAGTCCCTTGACGTTCAGGCGTTAAACCTCGGCGCTTCCATAGACTGTTGGTGAAAGGGATGAGTTGGTAAAAGCTCCAAAGTGCAAGTTCTCTGCAATGTGTGCTGTGGCCTTACTGTAGTCATGATGGCGTTCCATGTCGAGGTGAAGACATCACTGTTGTTGTAGCCCTGGTAGTGCCTTTTCAGCTCCTTTGTGAAGTACTCTCTGGTCAGCTAAAGCAACAGCCAATGAGAGCACAGGTTAGTGTAACCACAGAGATTATATCCATCAGATAACAACACTGAAAAATGGGTTAAATGGGACTCTAACAGTTTTACACATCAAAGTCTGTTTACACATCCTTGATAGTACTACTGCATGTGAGAAAAATGCATAAATATTTTTGAGGCACCAAAGGAAAACACAAAAGGAAGTCTTGTGAACCCCCTTGAGTGGTGTAACTTCAGGCAAGATTGGGATTAAAGAAGAAATTGATTTGTAAAAAAAAAAAATGGACTGTAGAGTTTGAGATATGGCGTTCAACACCAGCCTTCTATAAATAGTATCTCCACTTTAGGCATGTAGGGCAAAATCAACTGCTCAATATGGAAGCAAATTGTTGATCGTCACAATGCATTGTGGGTAATGTGGATGACTTTTCAACAAAGAAAAGTGATATCTACTATATCAGATTTGATCCTTGAGAATATAAAAAATTAAAAACTTAAATAATGCAGGAATAAAATGTTGCCAAAATCAACATAAGCATCATTTTAGACAACGAGCATATTCAGAAATGTTTTGAGAAGAGTCGAGGTATAGGTGAAGTTTTGACACCCAGCTATACTGGACATCTCTGATGAAAGCTTGAGTGAAGACTGAAGGAAACTTACATGCTCCCGGAAGATAAAAGCCAGGATGGCAGCAGCCAGTTCTGCTAAGAAGATGAGGAGGATGAGCATGAAGAACTGCAGTAAGACAAAAGCAAAAAAAAAAGAAGGGGGGGGGGGGGGGGGTAAAGTGTAAGACCGGGCACGACAAGGTGGAAAAGTGTCTTAAAAAAAATGGTATGTCCGTCTTTAAGAATCACATTTGGGTTGTGCTCGCTTCACTCAGCATCAAATATGCATGAGGCTTGAGGCACATAGAGGGACGTTTTGCTCCTTTGGCTTTCTGTTTCAAACACAGCAGTCCAAAATCCAACACACATCATAATCGACACACATACTCAAACAAGAGCCGTAACAGGGCTACGTCTCAAATTTGCCGGTTGACTCACAAAAAGGAGCAGACACTTGTTTTCACGGATGGCTCCACAGCAGCCCAGGAAGCCCAGGAGGAAGAGCATTCCTCCCATCCCCAAAATGATGTAGACACCGGTGAACAGCAAGGGGTTGGCCGCTACAATTTCCCTGAACCCTGTAGGGTCCACCAGCACCCACACTCCCACTCCCAGGAGGAAAGAGCCCCCCAGCTGGTAGAGGAAGGAAAAAGAGCATGAAAGTTAGACAAAACAGAAACCCACTGCTGTTATAAACATAAATCAGAACACAGGAGATAGCGTGGCAGACAGAAAACCTTCAATAGGAGGTCATAGAGAAGTCTATTGTTTCTTTCCACTGGCAACATGCTGCTAATGCAGATTTTTAAAGGGTTTACAGTGAAGGTAGAGGGTGACATAAAAAGTGGCTATTTACAGTGCAACAATGCTTTAGTAGAGGTGTGGGCTGAGATAGCTACACTACATCAACCCACCCCCAACCTGCTAAAGAAATGTACACCGCAGCAGCTTCCATCCCATCCTCCCTTTCACTAAAACCCTATCTGCAGCCACCGTGAGGTGACTCATGTGATTAAGAAGAAATGGCACCGAGGTAGGGGGAAGATATCCGAGCCTCCAACAATTCATACCACAATCCCCTTCTTCCTGTCACGAGGTTGAGGACCTTGGCTTGTGCAAATGAACACCACTTCAGCTAAGAGAGGTTGTACCATGACGAGAGGAAGCAGCCATTTCAAAAGCTCTGGGGTTTAAGAATGCTGTTTGAGTTACGTGAGTGTGAAATGGCCAGAGACACACACACACACACACAGACATACACAAAAGCTGTAGAAAAAGAGAGGCCGTTAGTGAGAGATGCTAACAGCCAAGTTCACTCTGTGCTCCGTCGGTTTTGCATTATTACCCCGGCCTTGAACAACCTCAACGAGAGTAGAGTCTCTAAATGGTTTGGTTGCGCTTAATAAAGCAGGAAAAGAGATAAACCTTATTATGACCCTCCCCCTCTTTACGAGTTCAGACTAACAGGATTACTCTTGATTGTCTGATCAAGACTGATAAACTAAGGTGCCAGTCACCAGCTCCACATGGCACTGTGTGCCTCAGATGTGTGTCAGCAGACTAAAATTTAATCAAAAGAGAATTTGATAGAATCAAGATTGCCTCATCTAATGAAATGCAAATGTGGATCCATTAGCCAGTCCGGCAGGGAGTAGGCAGAAGCCCATCTTAAATCACTAGATTGAAAGTAACTTCAGAGATGGCCAGATTAAGTTTCTTTGAGCTTGAGATGAAAAATACTTACAAAGATGAGGAAATTGAAGACAAACATGAGGTACTTGATGCAGCTGAGACAATCCCCCTCCATGGTTGTCCCTCGCGCTGAAGCCTCTCCCTGCCCCTGAAAGACAACAACAGAAAACACTTGATGAATCCTTCCAACTGTTCTCAGTATTCCCATTTTCGGCATCCAGGATCAACATGAAGTGTAAACTGCCAAAAACATTATATTCTGCCAAAATCTGCACAGATTTTAATGAGTTCTGCCACATACATACACACAGAGCTGTCAGTTGATTTGGTAAAATTCCAGATGTAGATCCTTGTATTATCCCTTTCGGCAGACTTAAGTTCCACAGCAATCCCCGAGTAACTAAAAGTTTGGGTGTCAACCAAACATTTATTATACACTCCATAACCACGTGATCTAATTTTAAAAATGTGCTTTCACTGTCAGATGGCCAGAATCCCCTTAAGCATCACTTCATGTCTTTGGATAAATGCTGTCCCTGAGTTCAGTGGTTGTCTATCCCAGAACATTTTAAGGATATGAGACCTGACAGTGGCTCCTCGTGCATTGACCGACAAGAGGTGCCCTTTACTGTGGGAGCTTCTCTTTCTTCTTAATGTAATGAGAGGCATGAGCCCTGTGCTATCTCCAGCCAACCTCATGTCTTACATAAACACACTTTCCCTGATGAAGGTCTGTCCTAGAGGCACTCCTGGTTAATGAATAACACCTCTCTTGCATTAGGACACAATACTGGTGCCTCAGTATCTGTACCCTTGTGCATCTATATATAAATGCGATGCAACACAAAGCCTGCGTTGAAGCAAATGTTTAACCTTTTAAACTGCAAATGAACACGAATTTCCCCTCAGGGAGGACAAGAACTGTCATCTCGACATGGTCTGCAAAAAAGTGAAGTGGAAACAATCTTTGGGGCAGCCATAATTGCAGTCTGAGTCTCTCTCAGTGAAAGGAGAAAATTAATTATTTGGCAGAAACGAGCCGCCACTCTTTGCTTTGTACTTGTGATTAATAATTTGCTCTACCAGTGATAGCCAGGATTGAGGCAGGCTAACAAGCGGATTAAAAAATGATTTCTCGAAGGAGTTGTAAATACGTTTGAACAATGACACACTGCCACCTCTAAATTGAAAAGAAGAGAAAAAGGTAAAAAAAAAAAGAAAAAAAAAAAAGAATTCCCTTTACCTCTTTTGTCTGTACTTCTGTCTGCGGCACGTTTGCCAGACATAATCTCATAATCTGCAGGCAGTCTTACCGTGGACTTCTTAGACTGATCTCTCTTCTTCTCTGAGACAGTAATGAAGTTGGGGTTATGATCGATGACAGGTTTGATTCCTGTCCGTCTTTGAAGGGGCTTTGCTGTCACTCAAATGTAATTCTACCTTGACCCTTTTGCCCCCATCCAGCACAGGATCGACTCACTGATTTCCATTTTCATGTGAGATACACCACACCTCCCCAGAAACCTCTTCTGGACACACGCACAGTTAAACTGCTGCAATTATTTTACACAGAAGTATAGCGATTGTGTGAAAAATTAAGTTCAGAAACCCAGATCTTTTTCGATTTTCCTTTTATAATAGCATGCTTGAACTGGTTTGTTTTTCGTTCTGCTCCTAATTTTAACATGCCGTGAGCTGCGGAGAAAGAACGCTTTTTTCATCTCATTGTAGGCTTGCTTAAGTTGCCGTGACAATAAAATTGAACAATACTAAAGATATGAGGGCAGTCTTTGTCTGCTGTGGGGGTGAGTTAACATGAAATGAGAACTTTTCCGTTCCTCACTAACCGGAGGGCTTATTATATTTTCCTTTCCTCCCTTCCTCCCTAGACCCAGGAAATTGATTTAAAGCTATAGTTAAACACTTTCTGTAAATCATAATGATATGGTTAGGTATTGATTATCCTCCGAGTGGTACACCGAGAACACCCAACAGCCTCATAACCTGAGCTGGGTTTTAATTAACCCCTCCCTTTCCTAAGCCCCATCGAAGGGCCTAATGAGGCCACAGGAGGTCTTAATTGAGATTTGCATACATTACAGACTCCCAGAAAAAGCCCCAGAAATGGCCTGTTCTCATCCCTCCCGCTCGCCACTGTCAATCCCAGGCCCCTATGAAGTGTGCAAACTGTATTTAATGGCGCAGGGGATGAGGAAGAGGAATGAAGAGGGGGAGGAAGGGTAGGCTGGAAAAACTCTCAGGGCACAGCTCGCTTCTTATTCTCCAAACAAAATGTCTGATTCCTTTTCCAGCTTCACCCATTTACTCTTTGCTCTCAACTCGGGGTCAAACTAACTGTCAGATCTGGAGCCAATTTTCTTTAATGCATTAAAATGCATTGAACGCTTAAGAATAAAATGGGCTTTACTGTGCAGTCCTAGCCAGGCTCCAAAATAACAAGCCTATGGTGCAAACCGGCACAGTATAAATCAAACTGCCACTGAGACCCCGGAGAAAGTGCAGAGTAAACAAACTGGTCTTTCCCATAACTCCCATGGGATTGCACATTCTCATCGATCACAGTCCAGCTGTAGAGATCACACCACTAATACTCTGCAGTAAGTATTATGTAGACAAGGTCCACACTCCAAGAGGTACAGGCTCACAACAACTTTGAAAAATAGTTATTAGAATAAACGCAGGTCCTCGTCAGGTGTGTTCCATTGCTAAGCAAGCGCAGTGTTAAAATAAGCAGTTGTAGGGTGTTGTGTTTGTACAGAAAAAGCACCCATTATAAACAAACATGACACATTCACAATGTGCCTTTCAGACAATGTGTTGGCTTGCTGAAGAATTGCATGTCCCCAATGTGACAATCTAAGTGGCAGTCTTTGCCCCGAGGTATCCAGTAAATGCCAAATCTGTCTAAGTCTACCAAGTCTTTTGTTTCCGACATAGTAAGATGGCAAATGGCACAGAAATTCCATTGTTTACTTGTGGTTAAGAAGACTCAGCTGCGAAGCTCAGCATGGTTGAGTTGGACGGTGTAAAAATGAGAAGTGATCCTAAATAAACTGTACAGTATCAACAGAAGTCAGAGCCCTGTAATGAGGACAAACCACATTCTTCTCAGTATGACTGTGAAGAATACTGAGACACAGCTACAGGCATTTTTTCATGCTTAACTCTTGAAACCAGAGGTGTGTTTGGTCGACATCTACACAATCAACCATTACGGTTGTGTCAACTCACTGTAATTAAAAGATAAGGAAGACAGAGACCCACAATGAAATGGCCTCATAATATAAATAGTACACCCTTGGGTGGGTCTCCTTGAAGATGTCACGTTTCAGAACGATTAATAAAGTGAGGCCATATTCCCTGTAGCTCCGCTAGCCACCGCCCTGGATAAATGGCATCAGAATGACAAGGACACTGTCTGCTTCTTGCCACATTGTCGCCATCCGCATAACCAGCCAGTTCACTTCATCTTGAGCATGAGCCTGCATAACAAATATTCATTAATGATGAAACCCTCTTGAGAATAAAAGGAGTGAAGCTTGACCCCTCTAAATGCCATTGACCCTCTAAATGATCTCCTGTAATCGAACCCTGGGGATGGCACATTTGTCCTGAGACTCTGCCACGCAGCTGGAGCAGGTGTGTCTCACCGGTTCCTGGAAGCCGCTCTGTGAATGCACTAATACTCTGACAATGACACTAAGGGACCACACACATGCCACATCACCTTTTATCTCAATTAAAAAAACATTTTCATATTTCTCCGTGACTTCCTAAATCAGCCACAGCAAGTAAACACCACAGAATCCAAATATAAGACACTCTCCTCTGGCAGGATTCCCTGGAGGCCCACCATGTCCCTTAATGAACCTCCAATTAGAAGAAAATGAGCCCTGGGCTCTGCTGTCACACGGAGTGGCTTTGAAGTGTACTGAATGCTAAGCAGCTATAGCACTGTATGCTACTTTGGATCGCACATATCTTGCAGACAACAGGGAACAACCAGAGAGAGAAAGTGTACAAATGTAGCTCAAAGGCAACATGGCGCACAGTGTGTGTGGGTGTAGCTCCCACTGAGAGCGCAGGAACTCAGCCTGGTTAGGAAGTTTGGCAAAAACTGTTGAGCTCTAGCGAAGGTCTTATTGCTGGCGAGATGTTCAGGTCCATGCTTATAAATAGTTTACCCCCAGGAAAGTCCAGCTTAATGAGTTTTCAGAGTACCCATAGTTAATGTATGATTGGTGAACATTATCAGTTTCCACACATTATGAGCAATTCTATAGTTTGCAACCAAAAGCAGAGGGGTCTCTGAAGAATAACTCCATCTCGGAAGCCATTTATCATATTATTCCACTGTTCCCATACGTGCAGTGAATGGAAAACAGTTCCTATCTGAGCCTGTGTGTGGTGCTCTTCTGCCCCATGCATTTTGGGATGATACTACGTGAATCCCAGATGGCAGAAGTCCTCTGACCAGGCAGCTGACACACTCCTGAACAACAGGCTGATTAACTCGAGAAGACTCCTAGAGTGAACAAATGCACAGTCAGAAACATACTGACCATGTGTTGTCAACATCACTGCAGGCCACATTCCTGACATCCCAACTGGGAACACATCCAGCTTTCTGTTCAGTACCAACAGTTGCACATACTCCTACAGTGAAATCAATTCTGCAGCTCCCCAGATTAGAAAGGTCGGACGGGGGAAGGGCACTGATAACTTCCTCAGAGTTAACTTGTGCAGGAGACATGTGATTGAGATGAGCAAATTTTGGCTCTCATTGAACAAGTGTGTGTGTGTGTGTGTGTGTGTGTGTGTGTGTGTGTGTGTGTGTGTGTGTGTGTGTGTGTGTGTGTGTGTGTGTGTGTGTGTGTGTGTGTGCGTGTGTGTTTGAACCTCCCCCTCTTCCAGCAAAGACTCCCACTTAATTCTTTCGGCACTTCTATCTGTGTGAGTGAAGATACAAACTGGCTACGTGGAAACAGATCAATAGCAGACCCAGGCGCATGGTCAATGATGCATTGATCCCCGGGAGTTCCAACTCTAAGAGCACTGGTTTTCAGGGAGTAAGGGCATGTGGTAGCAGCACACATTGAACACATAAACACTTCTACACCGCCGCCTGTTAGGACTCAGAACGGGCTTTTCCCATGCAGTGCTTTGGAGGATAACACATTGCCTTCAGGGGCTTTCCACGAAAACGACTTATAACTTAATTCTTCACAATTACTTGAACAAAAGAAAGGGAATTATTTCCTCCGCAGTTCTGCGTCAGACATTTTGCCCTATTTTTTTCCATACGGTGTTGTTCTAAAAGTTACTTTAATATTAAACTTTTACAAAATAAGTATCAGTTACAGGAAGTAGAATCACGAGAAGTTTGAAAAATCCAATCAATGATCCCACAAATAATTTTAACCAACAATTGACCCTCAGGCAACAGACATTTAAAATGTTGCTACTGTTTGCATTGGAGCGGGATTTGGATATAGCTAAAGTCAAGGTTGTCATTATGCCACAGATGGCATCTGCAAAAAAAAAAAAAACACTTGCGAAGCGAACAAAACTTTTAGCCTTTAGGGCAAACTGAACAAGGTCACTTTGGAGCAAAAACATACACAGAGGGACAAAGACTGGAAGGCACAAGTGTATTAAATTAAGACAAATTACAAAAGTTTTGAATAATATTTGTTTAATGACTCCAACACATTATTTTGTCGAATCTGTTTTTAGCGTATGCTGAAATCGTTCCAGCCCTTCAAAAAGCACGGGTCTGGGGTGAGAGCGGCTTTTGTCTGCAGGAGGAGTGTTTGGCATCTCCACTTTGCACTAGTTCCTGTTAGAAAACAAAGGGGAGCAGAGCCTTGCACTTTACGATTTTGGGGGGGGGGGGGGCACCTTGGCCATTTGTCTAATGAGCAGTCAGTCACATGCTGTTGCAAGGCCATATGTTCGTTAGAATGCAGCTGGTCCCCCTGTGTCAAAAGCCTAAAAGCTGCTCTGTTTTCTTCTTTTTGCGTCCATGTAGATCACATGCACGCACACGCGCACGCACACACACACACACACACACTTCACGAAATGAAAAAAAAAAATAAGAAGCAAACACAACAGAGTAACCTACTTTGAGTTACAGGCTCGGGTATCAAGCACGATGCAAAGATCAAAACAAAGCCTGGAGGATAAAGCGTGTCGTGTGAATGTTTGTGTTTTTTGTGGGAGCAACGGATGAAAGACAAAACCACATATATCTAGGCCCCCACTGCAAATAGGATTTTCATCGAAGTACGCCAAAAGTGTGTTAATGTCTCTGCATGTGCAACACAGTAGTGAAATCATGATCTTTTATTGAGCCCTGCGATTTACTGAAACAGAAGCACCAGAAACCGTATGTGACTGTTATTGTAACGATCTGATAATAAGATGATGTCATTCCTAAGTGCTTGAGACAGACCATGAGTATTTTAATTCAAAAGTTTGTTGAAAATGTCAGAGTTTTGCCATTTAACAAAAGTGAAAACATTTCAAGTGTTATGTAGAATTTAATCACACAGTGCAATCTTACTGACAAGTGAAGTTTACCCAACTGCGACTGTGAATGTAAACACGTCTGTTTGCTGATGCTGATGAGATTATTTACAAAACAGCTGTGGGCTTTGAGGTGGAGCGGTCAGACAGGAGAACAGTGGGTTTTCAGATTAGGGGAGGATACACAGCCTGAACTCCCTCAAATTCAAATTGAACCTCTTATTTAAACTAGCATGTCTCTGTAATCGCTCTGTAATTTCTTTCCACTTTTCATTCCACTGTCAGTGATAATGTCATTGCTACTTGCTTTTATTGTATTTATTGGTTTTCCCCCTTAAAACACAAGCTTTTGTAACTGCATTTGGGTAGAATTAGAAGAAAAGGCACTAAAAAGCTGAGAAAAATAAAAAGAATTGTAGTAAAACAAATCCACTATCCACTATTGTTGCATTGAGAAGAATAATTGGCTTGTATTTTATATTGGAAAACTGGGAATTGTCAGCATAAAAACATTGCTGTTCTTTCAAAACAGTGGGAGTCAAAAGTGAAAAAACTCCTTTAAAATGTATTTTAGGTCTGTGGTTATTCTTTCATTTTATTGGAGCATGCATTTGCTGATTTGATTTGACTCTTGACATTTCATATAGTTTTTTTTGGTTTCATATAAGCCAAACCAATACTGAAAAGTACTGGACTGGTTTTGATGCTGGTGGAGAAAGATTGGAAAATCCATTTTGGAAGCCGACATGAATAAGAACTGTATAAACACTGTCTCTCAAGGGGAACCTGGTTATTAAAAGCTCAGGAACAGTTCGCAGGTGTACCCTGTGGTTGTAAGAAAACTGCTGCGAAGGTCAAATCCTGTACTACATTCAAAAGGTAAGCACATGAATTAGGACCAGATTGGCGTCAAACTGCTAACTCACACATCATACTGAAAAATGGCTCAAAACTCTGAACGTAATCCTCAATGTCAGTTGCGTATGAAGCACATTTGTTTGTCTGGTTGGCTGCCTTTATGGTTATGTGCTATGACTGATTACAGTTGATGTGTCTGGGTTTAAACTCCCCTTTAACCTTTTAATCTATAAATGTCTGCTGTGAGGCCGTGCCTGGAATACTAATGTTGCAAAATGCCAATGCAAATCAGAGGCTAACAAAGACCAGTGCCGGCCTGCTGTGATGGTGACGGGACAAAAGCACTTGTCTGCCTGTTTGCAGGGCCGGCTTCTCTCGCCGGCGCTCGCTCTAGCACCGAGCCTCCCAATGAAAGTAACAATGGCTTTGCGCCTGTGCTGTCAGCATCTTACTGAAAAGAGTCTGTCAACAAGCTCTTTTTGTCGCCGATTTTCCATATGTGTGCTGAAGTGGAATCACTGCTGTATTTGCCGGAAATCCTTCCAGACAAAAAAAACCCCCAAATGGCAGAAACATGCAAAAGTGAATAAACTGAAACACAAACCCAAACAACTTCATGTTTTAGTCAAAATGTATGTGGAAAAAAATATAATGATGTGGTAAAAATGTAATAATTGCTATACTCACCACAGCATGAATTCACTTGGTATAAAACACAGTGTGCAACTTAAGACTGAGTTTAGAGTTTCGCTTTCAATGCATGAGAGCCGACAGCTCTGCTTCATTTAGATCACCTACATTTATCTGATGTGTTTGAAAGCAGCTTTAATCATTGCGACGTGGAGATAGAATGCTTTTTCAAGATTGTGTGGAATTCATTTGCTGATAAAGTGCAGCCATACCATGAGTAACCGTGTGTTCTTTGTCTTTGTTCAGGTGAAGCTGATGACTTCTCTGGCTTTCCTCTCCTCTCCCGTTTTCATGGGCTGTTGGACAGAAGCACAGGAGAAGAAAGCACAGGTCAAGATGGAGCTAATGAGATGAATAAACTGTGAAGCTGCAGCAAGGAGGGGGGGAAACTGGCACATTTGTCTTGGTGTGCAGAATTCATTGGAGCAGAATGAGGCTGGGAGCTTGAAAAACACAGAAAATAAAATTCTAGGACACTTAAAATGACCGAGTTTGCATTCATTATTTATGACGAGCTCGCTCTCAGCAGCGCGCTAATCTCAGACTGTAACAGTGTTTTATCTGTGTGAATATTTCACTTCTCAGCTGTGAGGCAACATCAACAAGGACACAACAACAGCAAAAACTGCACTGCCTTGAAGAGCAGACGTCCAGGACAGTGTTGGTGCGCAGGTGAAATTTGAATATTTGCCTTGAGGGAGTGGAGTATTTGTACCTTCTCACTTGGTTAATTATCCTTCATTAGAAAATCACACCACAGTTTCCTCATAGAGATCCTGACATGACCTTGATGAGCATCTGAACTCATGCATTATTCAAAGAAAGTACAATACCTAGCTTTTTTAAGCACACACTGGTGGCTTTAACCGTCTATGTAAGAAATGTCTCCAACCAACTGTGCCTAATGAGCATAAATGCTTTAAACTTTTTCCCTGTATTCTAAACTGCTTCACCACAACTGTTTTCCGGCTGAAAGTAACGATACAGCAATGAGAGCCAATTAAACTGCTGGTATTCCAGCATCGAAGTGCAAAAATAGTAAGCAGTGCGGTTTTGACTGACAATACTTTGGAGCCTGTTTGAAAGCACGGGCAATGACAACTACAGCATCAAATATGGCGAGAGCAGCGGACGTAGACACGAACAGCATGCAGCACTTGCCACATTCGATGGTGAAATACAGGCAGGGCACTCTCGTTCTGACAGCGGCCGGGGACGGAGAATTTCCCAGGAGTATTCTGCCTGATGGAGCCAGCCACATCATCCTGCCGACACACCATATTGCCAGAAGACATCAGATTCACCGGGACACAAAAACTAACCGACAGTGGCAGCCACTCGCACCCTCCCCCAAACAGAATACGGGGCTCCGATTACATCTGGAAAAGGCAATCAAAGTCACCATGAGGAAAATAGACAAATCTGAGCAGTGAGCAGATGCACCGGAATGATGCACCCCCTTATCGCCAAGCTTTGAACTCAGACGCTGCAAAGCACATGCTGGGGGAATCACAAGCATCTCCACAGTGGCTACACATGCTTGGAGAGGCAGTGGATATGCAGCTTGCTAAAAGGGTTATTTACAAAATTTTCAGCATATGGCTCAGCCAGCATATCTGTAGGCCCTGAAGCACTGTAATCGCTTCTCATCTTGTTTCACTATATTACAACAGCGACAGATAGCGAAGTAATTGTCGTCACTGTGGACTGTAATCTTGTACTGAGCAGCAGAGTGGTCAGATTTCATCCAAAAGCCTGTTGCAGAGGTACTCTCTTTTGAACCCCTGTTTAGAGGGCTATTAGCTGGTGGAGAGCAACAGTGTTGAGGGTCTGCATTATTTTTGGTTTCCATGGAAACCTTTTCATGGAAAAGTGGAGCACCAATAGAATTGCAGAGCCTCATTGAATCAGTTATGGGGGTGCAAGGAGAGATCAGCACAGACGGCTGAGAAAGCACAACAATAAGATGAACCCTCAAGGGGGACAAGAAAGGCCAGGCCACTGAGGGTCCAACAATGGGGGGGGGGGGGGGGGGGGGCACTAGAGAAAAGGTTTCATCTACATCCACTGAATAGCAGCCCTTTTAAATAGATCTCTCTTGCCAATTTGATATTGACATTTAAGCTCACCAGCATGGAGGGCAATTTAAACATCAAGGCAACAGCTAATTGATTAGCCTCTCCTGATATTTCTGGGTCTGACAATATTATTGCATCATCAACATCTCTCTTCTTCTGTGCATGACAGAGGCACATTATAAATTACGTGCTTCTACAACCAATATCTACTGTAGTGATCTCCCCCCAATTCAATTCGTGGGGATAACAGAGGAAGCCAGTCAACATGAAGCAATATGAGTACACACTCCAGTAGAAGTACCTCTTACAAATTGCCTTCACCTTTCCTAGTTTGTTTGAAATGTTTATTTGGAATATCAAGGCACAAAACAAACAAACAAAAAGGAGGAATTTCCGTAACACTTGAGACTGTCAATCGAATATCTATGGCCACTTCACACAGGTGGGCACACATGATGAGATAGGAATCAATGAGATTTTATTGATACTAAAGCCATTAAGAAGTGTACTTATCGTTTATCAATCTCTAACATATTTTCTCTAAAAGAAGAAGCAGGTCTACATAAGCGTTCAGCATGTTTTAGTATTTTATTCTGAACAAGATATTTCAATTTAGAAAATGTCTATTGGCGTACACTTGCTGGGTGCGAGCAGCAATCTCAGAATGCCATCTAATATTAGGGCTGAAGCACACAACTGATGCGTGTTTGCAATTTGAGTCTAGAGGGGACTGCCTGCTGTGTTTAAAATTCCACATCATCATCCTTTTTTCATGCATTAAAACTATTTGGATCATTTCCTACTCTTTGCTTTGTTTTTGTTTTTACAAGTTTTCAACAAAACACAACAGGGAAAAAGTTTGACAGGCAAAGAAAGAATTGACATAAAGATTACTCTGGCTTTTGACTCCCCTCCCAACACATGTAGTTGCTAGAATTTAGAAATCTATGACACATTCTTGTACAATGTACCTACAACTCAAATTACAACCAATACACTCTAATTTTACTTTCTATGAGTTTCAAATTCTCAACAAGCATGGTCACACTGATTAAATATAGCAAAATGTGACAGAGCAGAGGATGTGCATATTTCAGAAAAACTCCTATTTTTAAGAGTTTATGCTTCTGCTATAGTATGTAAACACAACTACAAATGTTTGACAAAAAAGTGTTCAAAAGCCTATTTGTATAGAATTGTGTGTCCCTTTCCACATATATAGAGGCAGGCTTTTCACCTCTCATTCAGTGTGGCTATAAAATCCTTCGGCGTCACATGTTGTTCAACAACATGCCGAATAGATTTTTGGCATATTCTAGTTTAATTGATATACTGGCACTGACTTTCATTTGTGTTCTCTCGGTTTTCAGAAGTTACCTCATCAAGTCAAGTAGACAGGAAACCTTGACTGAAATGCCAGAGGCCAGAGAACAGCAAGGATCAACAATGCATTCTCTGGGGACAGGAAGTGGATAAAAAAAAAAAAAAACTGTGTAAGAAGTGACAGTTCTTCCATCCGCACTGCACAGCTCCAAATTTACAGATTATGACCTTTGGTGCTTTTAAACCCAGAGTCCTGAATAACAACAAAACTGTTAGGACACTATTTCTCTCATGTAATCACCAGCCAACTTCTGACAGAGTCCATATACATCATGCTTGAATATTAGACAAAACGAGCAAAGAGCACAGTTGTCGGCACTCATAGATCTTGTGAAAGTCTGCTTTAATGAGGGCAGTGCTGAGGCAGAATTATTGCCTTACCCCATCTAGATTTATCGATCGAACAGTGTGAGTCAACCAGTAGAGATAAAGATAAACCACCTCGATGGAGAAACAATCCCCACTCTGATCAGAGGGCATCACAAAGCTAATCACTCACCCTTCCCTCACTGGCTCGAGCAAACCGACAGTTTTCTTTGTTCTCCGCACTAAACTAGATGCTCTGGGAGGTTGCACACTAAGGGACGAGGGTATTCACACATTCGGAGTACACAATTATTCCAGCTAAAAGATGCAGATTGAACTCGTTTAGCAGTCCCCTGTTTTCCCATCGTTAATCGTTTTGGGCTGAATGGAAACCCGATGAGAACACAGCCGGTGTATAATGTGCTCGGAGTGTGCCGTTTTGAAGCTGATGAAAGATGACACTGCGTCCACCTCTGTGGTAAGCCGGTGGCAAACATTAGCCAGGCCTCTTCTCTGTGTAGCAGGTCTGTCAGGCTGCTGCTCGTATCTCTCACCTCCACAAAGATGCCCTCATCAAAGCACAGAGTCAATCATCCTACACTGGGCCTTCCTAACATGTGCAACCTGCTACTATAATTACACGACACCAACCTCTCTATGGTGACAACATGATGAGGAACAGCAGCCGAACTACTTGTTGTTATTTTCTTTATCCCCTGCCTGTCTCACTTAACGTACTGCATCATACACATTCACATGTTCACCCTCCTTCTCAGGCTCCCAAGGCTAGCCCCCGGTCTCCGAGGAGTCAGGGGCCTGGGGGGCATCACAATACGGCTTTGAAGTGAAGCGATTAAAGAGGAAAGACCTATCGAATTGGGATGATGGGGCTGAGGTTGGGAGAGGGGGAGGATCAGTACGAGGGACAGGAAAGGCTGTGCATACTGAGCGCTTGGGACCCGTGGGACACAATTAAGAGCAAAGCTTTTTTAGTGAGGGTTACAAAAACACAGCAAGGATACCAGCAGCGCAGTCTTCTGAGCCAAGGTAGGAGTTCATTACTATATCCAGGGAGGGGGACGCTGTTAAACTCAGTTTGTCCACAAACTCCTCCACCGTGGAACAGAGCTGTTCTACAGCCACATGATAACCGTTTCCATCCCAGTTAAGCCCTGAAACCAGTAAAGCTCGACAAGAGAGCAGCACACAGTTCAGGGAGCTTCCAGCTTGGAGAGGAATTGGAAAGAAGTTCCAGACTGCTTGCACAAAGAGGAAGTTTGCATAGTGTTCCCTCAGGATGTTTTTCTCGCCTAAAACATTTCAACTGCACAAAAGACAGAACCACAGATCTGCAGTCGGTTCAAACTAGTAGGCTGACAGAAAAGTGAAATAATTCTCTAAAATAAATTCTCCTGCACAAAGTAAATCTTTCACCAAATACTGTAGATTATCTAAGTATTACTTGCCGCAAGCAAAACACATTCATAAGAAACTATACCTCACAATGAAACAACTGAAAATGTGTTGGATTTCAGGGAAGTCTAAAAACAAGTGCCACGACAAGCGAACTGTTAAGATTGAGACATCCTAAATTAGGCAGTAACACATATTAGCTAAATTTTTCAATATTCTACTTGAATTTGTGCCAGTTACAAACTGACTTAACACAGAACTGGTCAATTTAAACACATCCATGAACACATTACAATGAGTTGACTGTTTGTTTTGTCTGATTGAGTAAAATCTAAATACTTAGAATGTCTCAAGTTGATTTAAACTAAATAGCAGATTAAGACATTTCAATAGTGTCTGTTTTTACTGGAGGTTCCGAGGTTTTCTAAAAGTAGAATGGGAGGCAGAGCTCCTCTTATGTAGAACCAGCTCCCAGTTTCAGTTAGCAAAGCCCCCCCCCCCCCAAATCTATTTGTCTGCCTATCCTATCCTTTCCTCTTCTCTATCCCCTCACCCCAAACGGTCAGCAGAAAAGCCACCACCTCTGAGTCTGATTTCCTTAAAGATTTCTTCCTGTTAGAAGGAGTTTTTCCTTTCCACTGTCGCAAAAAAAAATCTGCTTGCTCATGTGGATTTGTTGGGTTTTTCTCTGTTAAAAGCACCTAGAAATGACTGTGTTGTATTTGGTGCTATATAAATAAAGTTGGATTGAAATGGGTTTTTTTCTATTTGTCACTCACAGCTCCAGTCATGGAAAGTCTCATTTAACATTAGAAGTGAACCCTGTCCAAACCTTATGTCAATTAATTCTAAATATAAATATTGCAGTTCGGATGCTCATATAACCTTCAATACACTTGCAGTGTATTTTTGAAGAAAAAAAAATTGTGCCACTGAAATATATAGGAAATAAACTATTATTTTAGTACAACATATCATTTCTTGTAGAAATATGGGGCCAATATTGTCCACCAGGTCAAACTGGTTGGTTAAACACATGTTAGCGACACATGTGGTAAGAATTTCTAAGCAATCGTTTCAACCTGCTAAAACGCTATGCAGCTGTGGATTTTCTGAATCTTTGTTGGAGCGAGGTTCCATCACAAAGAGTACTGTAGCAATGATGGTCCTTAGAAGATTTAGAGTAAAAACTCACTTTTGCCAGTGAGATCAGCTCTGATTTGGTTATATACCCTCACCTTGACCCTTCTTGTTATCATAAGGCTCATGAGGCTGTTTAATGGGCAGATAAACAATGTGGTAAGCATCACAATGCAGAAGATACACAAGAAGTGGAAACAGATTATTTGTGCAACGGCCCCAGATGCAACCATTTGTTTTATAATTGAAACCAGACTGAGTTTGATCTCTTCACAAGCAAAACTTAAATCTAGATGTGTTCAATAGCTATGCCAACAAGGTTTGTCTTTTATTTTAACGTTTGCTAATCTGAACTTGCTCCATATCCACTTGGTAATAGTCTGCACATCACATTGCAGTATGAATGAAAACAAAAACTTTGGCACAGCTTAGATTGGCAGAAAATATAAATCCCTACAAAGAGGGACACTTGGACAACTGCCTGGTGGTTACAACATCAGTTCCGCCCCAAATCTGAGGCCTCAGTCTGGTTCCAATTGCAAATGGTTTTCACTGCATGCCGTACTGAGCACAACCGGAGAAGCTCACTACTAGATTCACACGTCACTCTGAAATCAGATGATGGTAAAAATCCGGTGTGGTCACATTTTTAAGTTAGCATATTTTACACACAGAATTATTGTTTTTGGCCAGTTTTTTAGCAAAGTAAAGCAATATCACAAACAAACACTGTCCTATGACGACAGTTTATATATGTAATAGGACTACCTCCAGAGAGGCAAGTACAGGAGCAAGAACAAAAACTTTCCCTACACTTTTTGTTTCTTTTATCATGGATCATGCACCCCATCTCTATTGCCGTTCATATAATCGATTATAGCACAGCATGCGTTTGTGTATATGTATAAGTGCATATATCACGCTGCTAGGGAGATTATTATTCATGTTAAAACTATTTTGACTTTTTTAGGCTAAGAAGACAGTCTCATTTGTTATTCTGAAATATGTGTCAAATAATGATTTAGGGCATTTACTCAGATTAAATAGGTAATTAGCATTAACATTTTCCCATTACACCTACAACACTGTGAACAGCCTGAAGAGATTTAGAGAGAGAGAGAGAGAGAGAGAGAGAGAGAGAGAGAGAGAGAGATAGGGAAAATACAATTTCAATGGAAGTCAGATCAAGGTGTTATTTTGTTCAGTAATGCTATGTTGCTGATCATCATCAGGCTGCATTTACTCATCCAGTCAGCTTTGCCAAATATTAAACACATCTCAGGTGAAAGAAACATCTAGTTTTGTGCTACACATCAATGGTGCCCATCCGGTGGTCCAGGACAATTTGAAGTGCCAATTATATATGAAAACATTATTCAAAACAAACAAACAAACAAACAAACAAACAAACAAACAACTTTTTAGAGTTTAGATAAGACCTGGGGAACTGCACATTACTTTAACCTTTTAGGGTTAATGATCTTGTATGTCTGAGAGAATGGGAATGTCAGACAAGTTTGGCTTCAACAGCCAATCAGAAGCCAGAGAGAGAGTCCATATGCATTCCTGGTGAAGCTCCAGGGAATAGGTTGGTTGCCATTGCTAAGGTGTTCTGGACTGTTGCATTCGAAATAATACAACAATTCCGTCTCATTGAAAACCCCAAACCAGAGACGCATCACCAGAACAAAAGCACTGCATAGAAAATCAATATGCAACAGCATGTTAGAACAACATTCCTCTTCACACAGAGATGGTAGTCTTTGTCTTTGTGAATTTTGCACGGGAGCAGTGGGGCAGGTGTCCCACTGGGTTATGAGAGCCAGAAGCTTTGCATCTGGATCATTTCCTCAGCACAGAGGCTCCTCGCTGGGACTTCCTCATAAAGCAGCACATATGCCAAAGAACCCCAAATCCCTCAGAATCTGCCATCCATGTCAGCCTGTATGCGGTGGCTGTAGTAACAAGCAGCAGGTAACCAGCTGTGACCAACTCACAACAACACAGAGAGAAGCGGCATTGAAAAGGAGTCGTGCTTTTTGTCTCTCACACGGTCAAATATGCCTGCACTAATGGCCAAATAGCCTGAAAATGTGTTTCAGCATGAGGGGCAACAAAATGGTTTTATCACTTGTGTTTCTCTGGGTGTGACTGATGGAAGGAGGATTACGGAGAAGCGGAAAAGTGATGAAACCAGGATAAAGCCACACCATGTGAGTAGGACTACTGCCCACTCAAAATCCTTAAGATAGAAACCCTTTCCACATCAGTTCACTCTAAGCTCGATAGTCCCTGGACGAAAAGTTGAAAGATATCCTTTGAAGAGATATCCTGCTTCGGAGTGCTTCCCAGGAGGACGACGGGGAAGGGACTGAAATGTGGAAAAAGGCAGGGACGGGAGCTGGACATTTTCCATCCTTCAATCTTGTGAAAATGCAGAAGTGTTTTAAAAAACATTCCTTTAACTGGCTGAGGGAGCCACGAGCGAGGAGACGTCAGGAGAAATCATGCTTGGCTCAACACAAAAAGCACTTAGAGAAATGAGATTTAATCTGCTGAGCTTAGAGTGAATTAGCCAAATGTAAACAGACCGTAGCAGTTGTGAGAAAGTTCACTTCCACAGCACTGCTCCTTAAAAAAAAACAATGCATTAAACATCAAACGCAGCCAGAGAAAGAAGGTCTGCAAACACAGATATTTAAGGGGCAAAATAAAACAAGCCTGGGATGTCACATTTGTGGGAATTGGGGAGTTAAGGTTAACTGGCCTCGCTGAAGCGTTTTCTCTCTGAGAATACTCCCGAGCTGTGGGAAAGGGAGTTCATACAATTACATCACATTGATTTATGTGAGACAGAGGAAAGATGGTGAGAGGATGGAAACCGAGCTGCTTGGAGAAGGTCCAAGATTAAGTCCCTGAAGAAGCACAAATCAATAGATTTACACCACAAAACATGATGGATTGGAGACAATTGTATTGGGATGGATGTGGTCACAGAAACACGGTGAGGTCAGAACGATCTGAAACGACTGGTTTTGATTTAAGATTCAAAACACACGGAAGTATGAAAACAGCCATCATTGTCATGCAGAGGCCTCTCTGTGAACCTGCTCATGAAGCGCACACAGACACCAAGTTCAGAATAGCAATAACAGCACTGCAGATTTACTTTCAACGCTCTCAACTCAGCTGAACAGTGCTGGGGAACTGATGACACTTGTCTTGCTTGAGCAGATGCTGCCGATGCCGCCTTGAGTATTAATTGGGGGTAGTGATGAAACTGTGAGTAATGTGCGCAAACAAGCGGTGCACTGCGGACCTAGAGGGGTAGCACATCTCCCTGAACCTGCCATAGCCTTATGGTTAGAAAATAAACATCTCGTTTAGAGTTGGTGTCAGGGGACCACAGGGGTGACCGCAGCTGGGGTATTTATGGTGATACGCATGGTGGCTTGTTTCTTTATTCAAAAGATGAAGCTTTTTACAACAAACATTGCCAACTTGTCTCGGAGATTTTTTTATTACTCATCATTTTATCCCTCATACAATCGCAGTGTTCCGTTCTACTGTTCCGTTCTTCCCTGGGGGTTACCAGAGAGAAAAATTATGGAATCAAGGACACCTTTTTCTGTTTTCATTTTTAATTTCATTCTAATTTTAATAAGAAATCATGATGAAAAGGGAAAAATAAAATGGAGTGTAAAACTACTACTCATTTCATTAAAAAAAATATGTTTATAACATGTTTCAAGTGTCATGGAGACAAATTAAAATTGTAATGATGCTTCATTGCTAAACTGTATTTTTGTAGTTATCACACAAGAACATTTTATGACCTATAGATTCCAAAAGCGGTCCACAATATTATCTCTTAATGTCAGAAATAGTAGGAAATTTGGTATTTGTTCAAAAACTACAGCATTGCGTGAGACAAAGTACGTGTAATGAGACTTGGAATAATTGTGCTTCAAGCTCAGGAAGATAGAATGCTCATCCTCCAGCACGTTGAAAAGACCAATTTTATTCAATCTTGATTGATTAGAACAGAAAACCGCCATTCACCAAATTCTCACATTAAATACAAGAGAACTGCTGCACAGTCTTCAGAAGAAAATCCACACCATACAAGCCGACACAACAAAGAAAAATCTATCTCAATAATTCCCAAGGTTTGAGACTTGTTGTTGATACCAACCAGCAAATAGTGAAGATTTGAACAAAGCAGAGGGGGAGTACAGAGAAGATACACAGTATAATGAGCTGCGGCATTGCAGTAGGAGATATTAAATGTTTTTTTTTTTTTTTTTTTACTTTTCCAAATCTCCAGCTGTCTGCAGAATCTCAAGCTTCTTGGAAGCACAGCAGACCTTTGGTTCAGGCCAAAAGCAACAGAATAAATGTACAGACACGGAGGAGCTGGCCAAATGTTTGAAGGTGGGGTTGCAAGCTCTCAGTGTAGACAGCATGGTTGCTTTAGATATGGTAAATGTATGGATGCTGTTATATTCTCAGTCAGGAGAGGATAGACATCTGTTCCTCATTAAATAAAGAACAAAGGTTTTTTTTTTTTTTCATTTTCAAACTGCCTGCAGATATGAATAAAAGTTGTTTTGATAATTGCTCAAAACATTGGACGTCTCTTCCGCCATTGTTTCTTTTGGGCATCATTTAAATGTGGTCATATCAAATGAGATCATGTCGGGTTACTGACTGAGACTCAACCTTATGTATAATAGCGAATCAGGAAATTGTTTCTATCCCTGTTAAATCTTGTTTTATAGCAGCAGATCAGACTCAACCGCTTTGCCAGTGAAGGAAATATGTGGCTTTTTTTCTTTTTTTTTTTCTTTTTCAGTCTTCATAGATAAAACTCAAAAATCCTCAACACATCCAGGAGTTTACAGAGACACCTACAAAATTACTTGGCTTCAACACCGTTTTATTTTCACTTGGGGTCTGCCGCTTGCCAAGCATTATCGGGAAGGATGATGTGGGCTCATTTCTCCAGGGTGTGCACTCGGCTGTCTGTTTTGCCCTCAAACAATTTACACATTTGAGCGCCACGACCAGGTGGTCAATATCGTGTTGGACGACTTTTGCTATTGGCTTGTCGTACGAAGGTGGGACAGGTGACAAATCAATGGGAATTCGGCCAAGATCGCCTGATGTTCCCCTGAAAAGAGACATCTGTGATGCTTTTTTAAGACTTAAATCAATGACAACTACAGCCAATTTAATTTCACATACTGGAGACACCTGCCGTGCAACTGCTATCTCTGACAAACACATGTGAAGGAGAACTGTGGATTCCACTGTGAGAAACGTTGGACTGAAAAACATTTTCAAGAAAATATCAAACTCCTTTAATATACTTCAAATAGAGAAACAGTAGCTCGCTTTCCTTTCTACTGGATTTTCTTTTTTCTCCTAAGCTTCAAAAAAAAAGACGATGCTGCGAGTTGTGGATTAAGGAAAAATTTATTATGCTTCACGGTTTGCCTGTGTTTACCCTAATAAATATTACCTTTTATATCTCATGAAGAAAATGACTCAAATGTATTAGGATTGCGATATTTTTGGTCTTTTCCCACAAGTAAACCGTTTTTGTTTTTTTTTCCCCAGAATTCTTTTTGGACGATGACGTTTATTAAGAGCAGCATATTCTCTCCAAACTAACAGCGTGGTTTGCTTGTGGCCATAACACATGAGCTGGAACTGACCGACTTGTTTGCCCAAAGGACAGAGGCCGTGTTTTAGTGTAGTGACCCATGAATTCTGTCTCGAGGACTGCGCTTTTAAAGTGGCACTAGGTTAAAAATTTCATAAAGCGCCATCAAAAAATCATGAGGCAGTGGGGCGCTCCGGCTTCGCTGTCTAATTGTTTTTCCTTTGAAGAGTAAAAATAACTGTCTACACCATGTATATTCGATCGGCTGTTTAAAGGAAGAGGTTATTACTCAGGCAGACATGAAACGACTTCTCTGGGAAATAAATTCATCCAGAGAGGAGCGTACAGTGTTACTGTTCAAAAGCCATCAATTCAATCTTCACACGACTGCTTTGTCACTTCAACAACCTCAGTTGGCTTTTTATGGTCAGACTGTGACAGTTCAGCACCCGTTTGAGCACCAGCTTTCAACCACAGGTGGTCTAATGGCGCGATTGCGGGCAATAAGGATGACTGAACAAAGACTGCAAAAAGCACACTCACTTTTAAAAATGTGCGTCAACCCAAGGTGAGATGACATATTCAAAGAGAGCGATGCAAATCACAAAAGAGGCTTTAAATGTAAACAGAAAACCTAAAAACAGATGGCCCTTGCCCTAAAGTGCTACCAGTTTATAAGCAATTCCTGCTTTTTAACAAGCTGAGGTGAAAACACACAAATGTCTATCTCAGGGGCTTGTGATCCTGGCAGGAGAGGGATCATTAGCCAGCCCTTCCCCCACAGTTCCTCAGGTACACCTTGTAACCTACTGTAGGTATTTTTTTAATCAAACACTGATCTGTTCCCCTGATGCTGTGGAGGTTGACAAGCAGCCCATATGTCTAATAGACCCGTGGTGAGTCTCACCCGGTAGGAGGGACTATAACCTTGCTGTTATTCCTCGGGTGCTGCGGAGAGCAGTGGCGTGGACAAGGTGTGTGGGCTTCAAAGGCAGCAAAATGCAACCAGTCCGAGGAAGAAGAAAGAAAGAAACATGGGCCTTTTCGAATGTACTTGCTATTGTATTGGACTTGCATGCGGATGCAAGAAGAGAATCCCATTAGCCCAATTATGTCCACTGAATTCTACAACGTTCGACTCCAAGTCAATTAAACAAATCTTTGCTGAGCTAAGCTTTATTCGTGCATTGTTTACAAGGTAAATGCAAAACATCCGGCAGCCTAGATTCAAGTAGATATGAGATCCATATGCAAAAAATTAAATACAACTCTGTTTCCTGTTGAGTTTAACCAGAAGTGGCCAGAGGGCTTTAGCTACATTTGTATTTACTCAATTAAGGTTCAATTATCAGTGATTGGAACGTGTTATAAACAAACTGGGATACAAACCTGAATGATTCTAAAAAAAATATAATAATCTGTTCGAAGGTGTACTGTAATTCACACCCTCTGGAAAAGACGAGACAGCAAAAAATAATGATATAACCCACTATCTTCCCGTGTCGATAAATTGGATATAGAGTAATACTTTTACCCTTATATAATGACATCCGACCATGGTCTAAATGTTAGGGAAAGAGACATAATGAGTTACCATCCAGCTGCAACATGCATTTAATTTGTGTGCAGTGATAATGACCCAATTATGGGGGTCATCATTAAGAACCTACTGTCCATCCCTACAATAAATTGGTCACTTTAAATAAGTGAATCAATTTATGATGAGACAACATGTTTGTATTTGTGTGCAACAATTATGATATCACATTACACTGTGTAGCTTGTCATCAGTGATTAAAAATAAACAGGATATTTACACAGGCCCTGAGCCCCTGTAGGCAGAGAAAATAAAGACACAGCAATGAATATGTAATGAAATAGACTGCAATATAACAGTATCCGATGACTAATAAGGATTCACTCATAACGCTATGTACTTTTTATTTTAGAAACCTAGGAAGAGCCGGAGAATTTGCTTTGGGAAGAGAGAGAGAAAAGAGGAAGGGAGCTGAAACACAGTTGTGGCTGAGGCAACAGAAAAAGAGAAAGACCAGAAGCTCGGAGAGAGTCCCATTTAATCAGAAAAATGCCTGAGTCAGGATTCAAGAGTACCATTAGACCCAATGAATCACATAGAGAGGCTGTAAAAACAAATCTCAATTGAGCTCAGCTGGTAGTACCATTCTCAAAAAAATCGCCAAATTGCAGTGGATCAGTCGTTGTGAATGAAGTGGGAACGTTTTTACGCCCAGTAGTGTGTCTCCTTATCAGTGTATCTGTGAAAGTTGCAGGATGATCGATCCTAACAAGATGTTTTTGCTGTTGTTGTTAGTATGCGCCCGTACGACTCAATGAATCCCTTAATTGTTTTGCCAATAAAATGTTAGAGAACAAGGAAGAATACTGATCTTGGTTTCCTAAAGCCATAAGGCGTAAGCATTTGTTTGTCTGACATATATTACCTAACACAAATGCATCCATTCCTCCATCGCAGTGTCAAAATTGGAAAGCAAAGAAGTCAAGAAATCACTTTCCCCCCTAAACTTCCTTGGGGAACCTAAAGCCCCTCAAAGCTTAACTGAGAGTGGTTTACTCACGGGTTTAGGCCCAATTGGCCATGACCAGGACACCTGACTGGGGGTATCCTATCAGATGCCAAAACCAGCTCATCCACAATGTTGAGTGGTGGTGGCTCCACTTTGAGCCTCCCCTGGATGATTGAGCTCCCCAACACGCTGCTCAGAAATCTAATTTCAGTCGCTTGTATCTCATTCTTTTGTCATGAGCTACAGTGCACAAGTGTAGGTTCGTATATGACCGACAGGTAAAGAGAGAGCTTGGCTTTACAACTCAGCTCCATCCTCACCACAACGGTAATTTATTACCATGACTGCATTACTGCAGTCATTTGCCTGAACCTTCACCAGATCTTAGAATCCCTCCTCTCATCATTTGTGAATAACATCGCAAGATACTTACACATTGAATTTAACAAGTGGATGGGAAAGAACAAATACTCGCACAGAGAACCTGTATGTTGGTTATACTGTATAGCTGTGCTTCACAAAATTTAATCAATTCAGAACGAAACATCTCAAACCTGACAAGTGTGAAAGCAAACAAACAATGAAAGCTGTTTGGAACTCAGTTGAAGTGGACACTTGTGACACCTGTCCACATTTTGAGAATAATGAAGCACAGTCCAGTCTGAAGCTGGAGTATATTCCAGGAATTATTTTTTCCTGAATATCACAGACATTTGTCTCATTATTTGTGCAGCACATGTCTCCTCTTCTTGTCAATTCATAAGCACTGTACAATCCTCCATTTGTACTTACAAATGAATCGTGTGAACTCAGAAGCTTTATCACAAATCCCCGACAGGAACCGGGGAATTTATGCGGAAAACAAAACGAGAAGCAAATCTAAAAGGAGCCTCAAATATTATCTATATTAAAAAGCTACCGTGTTGGGCTGCAAGCACTGAAAACAATCACACAGGCATAAAATGAGATTTTCCTCTTCTGTGCTTCATGATTAGCACCCAGCTTCCTGCGGCCCACAGAGCCAACAGTGGGACAGTCAGTTCAATTCAACACTACGGCATGAGAGGTAAACCAAGGAGCGGGTTGTTCGTCCTGTAAACATAAAACAAGTGCCCCTTTTAATAAAGCAAAAAGACGTGTGCCACCCTCCTCCCCACAATGTACACTGCTCGTTCAAGCAGAGAAGTGTTTCAACTTCAGGATGATTCAGTGAATCAGAGCTGTGCTCCACTTTCTCTGAAGTCAGGCAGGTAATCTCCCCACACGTTAGCCCCTGTGTCACACACCTAGACTTGTGGCCAGCCTAAGCTTCTATCTGAGCTTCAGCTGCATCTGGAGGATAAAAAGAGCACTGGGTGATGAAGAAACCTGCTGGCAAACGCATGGGGATTTACCAGGCGTGCTTACTGAGTGTAATGACCAGCGGGCTCTCACCAGTAGCCTTTAATGGACACCTGAGCAAAATGGTTTATTAGTTCAGAAGAACATTATGCAGAGAGTGAGCGAGAGAGAGAGAGAGAGAGAGAGAGAGAGAGAGAGAGAGAGAGAGAGGGAGGGATGGCTGTGGGGGATTTGGAGATAGATTCAAACATGCAGAGATGGGGTTGAGTGTACCCTCAACTAAGAGCCCATCAAGCCATAAGCCCATTGGAGAGCCCGCTATCTCCCAAGCCCAGCTTGTCAAATACATACCTTTTACCTCATTACCTGTTCAGCACAGCCATTATTGAGGGAAATAGGGTGAACGCAAGATAAGCACAAAGAAACCCTGGGTTGAGCACAAACAGCCGTCCTGCTTCCTCCTGATAAAAAAGGAAGAGGCCCCTCAGCTTCCTGCTCTCAGTGAACTCGGGACTGCCAGCTGCCCTGCGTTTAGGTCACTCCCGACATCCTGGCCCGTATAGAGGCACGCAACGGACAAAGGAATGTGTGAATGTGTGACTCATGTTTGATCAAGCAGAAACACAAATAAAAGTTAGTCCAAAACAGACAAGAGCATTTACATTATCATCGCTTCAGCAGTCACGACTGTTTCACAAGCATCTAGAAAACCCTTTTAAAAGACATTAAAAAGCTGCAGAACTTTTCCGGTTAGTTGTGTTTCTTAATGTGCCGTCCAATAACTTATCACCTGTGAAGCATGCAGACCTGGCCAGCTGTTTAAACTGATAAAGGAAAATATACAGTAACATATCTGTAATCATGAAATAAAGTCTTCAAAAGAGATGATAAAAATGCTACATTAGAAAAACACTCCAATGTGGGTTGACATGCTTTAACTCGGTTGTAGCACTAAATGCAGGTTACTGATGTGATTAGGTCACAACATGCATTTTAATGTGTTACTCCTCTTGTAGAATAGGAATGACTACACCTCAATCAAATGGAAAAAGACTTTAAGGTTACATGCTGAAGATTCTAGTGGTTTGCAGAGTCTCCCTGTGTGAGCCTGAGTTTTCTTTTTTCCTCTGGATGCTCTGATTTCTTCCCCTGGTTACAAAAAAGATGCACTTGAATCTAATTGTTTACTCTAAAATGCCCGTAGATGTAAAAATGTGTGTGGTTTTTTGATGTTTCTGTGTTTGAACTGTGATGGACTGGTGACCCAAGCAGGGTGTTACCCGCCTTCACCAATGCCAGTTGGGATCAGCTCCGTTTCGCCGTGGCACCTTCTTTAGATAAAATATAGGAGATGGCTGAATAGATGCATATCTTAATAGCCGCTCTAAACAGTGTTCATTCTCAGTGGAAATTTGCGATAATTACAGACGTGATATTTCTTCCTTTCACATTTTTCATCTCAACATCACGCCCTCAAGTTATTTGCTTTATTTCTCTCTATCTTGAGCTGATTCCCACAGTATTTCCTTTTTCATTGATATATTTCCTTGAACACAACTTATTCCATTTCAGCCAAATCTTGATTTTAATACCTAAAAGCTCATGTGTGGTTCATGTGAGCTGAAGTGTAAATCTATTTTATGACAGTTACCAAACCAGCCAGTTTCACTCAACATCAGGACTTTGTTATGACCCAACTTCAAGAAAAAAATAAATCCTTTAGCAAATCAAATTGAAATACACGGACCAGGTCCATGTCCAGGTGAAAACACAGTGCAGGCATACAGAACATGATAACACACACCTTCACAGCTTTTAAACAGCTGATGAAAAACACACCTTTCAGAGAGTAAATTATTTCTGCTGGCTGAAAGGCAAATTTCATTTTCTCATGTCTCCTGACAACAAAGATGCTGAACCCATTACAGGCTGAGGCCTCTGCATCACACACATTAAATGAAGACTCCTCCAGCAATCGAAAAAAGCAATTTTCTCATTGAGCCAATAGATACTCCATTTAGTTCCAGGCTCTCTACGGACCACTGATGCCGTAGTGGGGCTGATACAGGGGAAAGCGAGCGTAGAGTGATGACCCAGCCTCGTTTTCCCTGTGCCTTTGCCGCTCTGAACCCATCGATATGGATACATACGTGCACTGCAGGTTGGATCAGGGAGGGACGAAGAAAGGAAGGATAGGAAAAGATGGGGACAAGGAAGGGGGGGTGTAATAGATGAAAAGATGGTTGAAAGAAAGAGAAAGTGCTGTCCACTCTTGTAGTGAGGCTGAATGAATACGAGATGTAAACTCTGGGTTGAAGATCAAATGACTGGCCAAAAGAGGCAGCAGACTCATTTGCAAGCACATCAGTTGATATTAGGAAAGAGAGAAAGAGTGAAAGTGTGAAAGTGATAGGGAAAAAAAAAAAGAGGGGAGGGCAGAAATCAGAGGCACCCAACCATGTGGAACCACAGACTGATTAATTTCAGGCCTTTAATGAGCGATGCTCTGCCAGGCCAGGCGGCATCAAGTCAGTCACCTCGTCTCCCTCAGCGGGAGCTGCCATACACTACAATTCAACACGAACCCCATCTTTGCCAGAGCCGGAGAGAGATGACACAGGAGTAATGAACTTACCACACTTTCTCTCTCTTTTATATTTTGTTAATTTTTAATGTGTTTTTGCTGTTCATTTCATTGCTGGCACCGTGGATGTGTGATTAAGAGCAACACATTATCAGAGGCACTATTAAAATGAGTGCTCTGATCACCAGTGGCAAGTCTCACACCAGGTGTTCTGTATCTGTAGGTGGAATAAATACCAGCTTGGCTCGGAGTAGATTTGAATCCACTCAAACATGCTCCCATTTAATTGCTATTCTCTGTGGTCCACCGAAGAAACCAAGCACACTGTTGCTGCTGCTAACCTTTATTCCTCATATAAATTACAATGTAGGTACACGAACCCTGTTGTTGCCATTTGTACTCATCCTTATCATTGCCAAGACAAAAAGCTATTTCTATTTCCCAACGCTCATGTGAATTAAGCTGAACACAGAAAGGCTTCAGGCAGAGTTTAGTCATCCATGTTGGCAGCTGCTCCAAAAGCATCAATACTACGGTTTCTCTCTCTTTTCTTTTCTTTTTTTCATTTGACAAGGCAAATGTTCACCCACAACATGGGGAACAAACACATTTCTGTTTCTAGTTTGTGTGCGTCTCTCTCACCCAACTCCCATTCATTTGGTTTGGGGGTGAATAATGATAATAAAGGAAATACAGAGCGTGGAACTCACCGCAGACTGAGAGGGAAATGGCACAGTCTTTACATGATGCAGCAGTAACAGCAGCTCGGCTCATCAGTCAGGACGGGAGATTTTTCAGTCTGTACAAACTGTTTGGGAGTGATATGATTGTACCAAATGCGGGTATACAGAGAGCTGGTTGTGTCTTTAACGTGAGGCAAGACAGTCCAGCAGAGCACACTTGGCTGGATAGGATGGTGCGTAAATAGGTCCCTCAGAGCCAGACTAGTTGGCCAGTTTCTGATAATCCCCTGGCTTCCAGCTGTAACTAACCAGACAAGTGGAACAGTTCAGCATGTGAGAGTAAAAACTTTCTTTGCTCCCTATTTGTACTTTTTCAGCTCATGAAAATGCTCATTCTGAGCAGCAAAAACACTGATAAGGATTTCATTGTGGGACACACATTCATAAAAGCTATTTGGTATTGCCACTGCTTGTGGCACGTTGGAAATATATTTGCACTAGGTATTTTATCTCAGCTCTTTCGTTGCTGTTCATTGACCTTGCCATTCATTTATTAATCGATTTCTTTCCAGAATAAGTGCTACACCATGTTCTGCATGACTTCAAAACAACCATTTGACTTCTAACTGACTGAAATTTTGCTGAATTTAATACGTGAATCAGTCATCAGATGGACCCACACATGCAGTGTTGACACCACAGCTAATGCAAGGGTGACAAATATATGGCCTATGGACCAAAACCAACCCACCAGAAGGTCTGTTCTGGTCCATGGAGTAAAAAGAACACATAACCGTTTGTTTTTCCAATGAAAGTCACTACTGTTTCTGATTTATTCACTGAGGTTTACTAACAGATCAGTGACGCAGCACTGAAAGCAAACTTATAGCTAATATCGTAGCACTAGCATCAACACCATATGGTGGGTGTCATTTTGTCAAAACATGCATGTTGAAGGTTGCAAACGGCCACAATTAGAGCACACGGTTAAGTGTATTTTACACCAGGTAACATCATTGAAAATGGCTCCATGTTGAGTGTCTTTAAAATGTCACACTTATTCAAGTTCTCTGGAATTGTGGACTTTTTTCAAGTTATACAAAGGCACTAAAGAAGGAGGGAATTTGTGTTATCACAACATGTTTATAACGGTTATTATGGTCATTCTACTGGTCTGGCACATTCGAGATGAAATCTGGCTGTATGTGGCCCCTGAGTGCACAATATCAACACAACCCTGAATAAGAGAGACAACTAAAGCAATTGATTTTCATTATATTAGTATACCTAGAGTAATCCATTTTCAAAAACTTGCAGAACAGTTAAATACAAAAAGTTGGTGGCTATCAGAAGTTATACGGGGCCACTAAATGCACAATTTTCCTCATCAGGGGAGATGAGACAGAATGAGGCTGGGCTGAGGTGGTTTGGGATGATGCATCTCTTTGATTAATCCAACCTGACAGAGGACTTCTGCCCTACAGCAAAACGCCGTCAGAGACCCCCATCTGCTGACCCCCAGCATCTCCGCAGACAAGCGTCCTCGGTCTGGGCTCGACCCCCGTGGGAAGGGGGCCAGCTTGGAGGCTAACACACATCGCTCCAGAATATCCCTGCTGTCACATTTCTCATATCACTCACACTTAGACCAAAAAAAAAAAAAGAAATGCGCACATTAAAGTACTTGCGTCACTGGCGCGTATTGGTGCGCGTGACTATGGTTTTATTCCTAAAGGGGTAAAAAAAAAAAACCCCGTGTGAATTGAGGATAACACAAGTGCATACAATGGAGCCAGAAATCAATTTGTGCTTCTAATCCGAGGTGAAGCTGCAAGTTGCTGCAACAAAGTCGCTCCAGCAGAAATCAAACACTGCGCACAACAACATCCCCCATCAGTACATCAGACACGCTGCTAAATCAAGAGTCCCTTCAGCGGAAACCTCCCGTTTCATTCAAGTTGGAGACACTTTTTCTTTACAAATAATTTCTTACCTTAGAGCAGCTCAGTGCGGAAACCTCTGGATGTGACAAGCTGGGTCTCCCTGGAGAAAAAAAAAGGGACTAAAACAGCCACAGCTTCTACTGTGAAACAAACAAACAAACAAACAAACAAACAAACAGCAATACAGCTGGGATGTCCACCGGAGTGAAGAGTGCCCGACGGGGTCCAACTATTAAAATCCACCGATCCGAGATCTGCGATCCCAGTTTAGACAAGCATGCAGTGCTGAGGGGAGATTGGTATGCAAACAGTTTAGTGAACTCACTGAAAGCTGAGCGGCTCATCCAGCAGCCTGCTCCGCTCCGGAGGGCGGAGACTCCCACCATGCTCACGCCCCCCCGGTTCTCCCTCCCCTGGTCTCACTTCTGGATTACACTGAGGGGGGCAAACACAACTTCTATAATCAGAAATGATGTGTGGACCACCGAAGCCTATAGAAAGCATGGGGTGATCTATTGCTGAGCATTTCACAGACAGCATAACTTCACTCTCGATTGAGGTATAGATTTCCTTTGCAAGGGAAACCTGGAGAAAATAACAGCCAGTACAAAACTACAATTACAAAGTGTCTCATGACAGTCTAAACACACCTCACGTTCTATTCGTGGGTGAACAGCCCAATCTCTGGTGAATTCTGCAACACAATGACTGAAGGATCTGATATTGAAGGATCAAGAAGTGACATAGAGATGAAACCGGAGCCAGTTTTCCCTGAGGCAACTTCTCTGAAACCTCCTGCTTCATACCCTGTCCTGTATCCTGCCTTTGCCTATAGTCAGCTGGGATCAGCGCCAGTGCTCCTAGATCACAACCTGGATAAAGCGGAATGGGAAATGTGTGATTGAAGACGAAGTTGAACTCAGAACATATGTGCAGTACAATGAACAGTACAGTGAGATACAACTATATGTAAGGAATACAAGACAGAATATGAGGACTAATCCAAATGTCTCAAAGTATGTACTTAATTTAGGTTTTGGTGCCATTTGTTAGTTTCCAAATTAGAAATCTTGATGTGCAAAGATCTATATAAATAGCTGAAGCATGAAATTATTTGAAGATTGTTTTTTGGGAACCTTGGGTTGAAAATGATTTGTTACTAGATTATCTTATGCAGTGATTATTGTTTGACAACCAGTATAGGGTCTTGTTTATTTACACATATTGCAGGAATGCAATTCTCTGATTTACATCAGCAGAAAAAGACATGTGGCCGTAAAAGTGTTGATTAGTTAAAAACAAGAAAATTCAATAAATAAAAGTAAAAAGGGTAAAGCCAGCTTCTGATGTCCTTTCTTAATGGGCTGAGGCTCAAGGCTGTCAGGATTACCTGTTAGAGGTCCATAAAGTACACAACTACTACCTATTTAATAAAACAAATCTCTCATTCATAGATACCCAATAATTCTACTTCAAGATCAGAGAGGACGAGAGAGTAAAAAAAGTAGAAGGTATATTAGGAAATAAAACTATATGTGTAAGAGCGTGTGTTGCTCAGGTGATGCAGCGGTTTGTCCTCCAATCTCCCGATGGACAGTTCAGTCTTAGACTACCTGTCCACGAGTTGAATCGTCCTTCTGTAAGACTATGAACTCGAAGATGCTTCCAGGGATGCGCAGGAACCTTGATTGGCCGCCGTCAAATGTGCTGTGAGAGTGTTTGTTAATGGGTGAACTTCACGAACAGTGTGAAGCACTTTGAAACTGCTGGTGACAGGGTGCTACAGAAATGGAGCCCATTTATTTATATATTGTATTGTACATGTGTATCAGGGATAGGCAATGTTGACCATGGTGAGGACGCCAAACGTTTCCTCCTGTTGTAACAGAATACTCACCAATGAATGAGGAATGCAGAAACTAATTTAACGTGAAAAATCAACTGAATGGCTGTAAATTAAACTTGTGTCAGAATGCATTGATGCGATCATTTTCACCATAAAAATCGTTTACTATTCCTAAAGAAGACAGACAGGGGACTGTCTGTGTGTGAAATTATAAAATTATTTTTGTTGCTGCCCCAAAAAAATCTCTTCTGTTTTGCAATTCAACATTCGATTCGACATTCCATTGGACATTCGCCAGTCGATATCCTAAGATCTACAGTAAGCTTATTTTCAGAGGGGTGGTAAATGTTTCTTGCTTGACAAACCCTGTTGATTCCAGCAACAGATAGCACAACAACTCTCAGATAGACAGCTGATAGTTATTGTTTGTCCCCTGTTAATTATTCATGCTGTGAGCCGCTCTCACCAGCCAGAAAACAAGAGGAGTGCTTTTGTTGCAGGTTTGGAGGGGGTTGGAGGAGAGGGTGCTTGAAGTGTTTTCTATCCCTCTGTGCTCCTCTGTGCTCGTGTCACAAAATCTACTACAGATGGAGTGCAAGATAAGCGCTCCAGAGACTGATCTTTTCGCCTGCTTCCCTAAGGTCGTGACACTGACATTCCCACTAGCATACGTGATACTTCCAACCCCCGGTTTTCTTGTGTTTTCTGCTGATCCCTCTCAAACTGGTGGGCAGAACCCCGGTACAAATTAAAGTGCATTTCTGCAGTCATAAAAAAATACAACGAGAGGGTGAAAGCAAAGTTTAACACGGGACGGAGATAAGCTCATAGAAAGGTTGGGCCAAAAAGCTGGTCGGGGTTCAGGAGTAGGGCCTCTGCCCGAGTAAAGAAAAGTAACACAGGAATGGCTTGACTGCACACAGAACAGCTGTGAGATATTTTCTTTTTGGCTCCTTGGGTATTTTCAGAGAGCTTGGAGAGTAAAGAAAGACTGAGGTGAATCAATAGCCTCCTCCCCTCTGAGTGCTCACATGGCTCCCTGGTGCTGGGGGACGTCCTCTCCACAGATCTGCCGTTGTTTACTTCAGAGATTGGATGTTCTTCTATTTTAATCTCATCAGTGATTGATCAACTAATGTAGTGATCTGTGATCATCAGCGTGTACCAAAAATGTTAGTACACATCTTCAAACTCATTTTACATAGAAATTTTTTTTTACAATATTATATTGCTTCTTTTAAATTTTATATTCAGTATTTTTTTATTTTAAACATGTACAAAATCAAATAAACATGTCACGCCAATCAACCAAACGAGATCTCTCCAAGCAAACAGTGAATAAATAACAGCAGAACAATACAAAAGGAGTGGGAAGAAGAATTAAATCCCCACTCCTTCTACGTAAATATGATTTTTTAAAATCTTCCACTTATTTAGTAATCAGTTCATTTTATAATAGTACATTTTATTTCTAATGCACTTTTCATTTTAAAATCTCAAAGTGCTAACATGCTAGAACTATTATAGCAATACAAATTATCTCTTGAAAAGATTCAATAAATTACATTACATTCAATTGTGGTTAGTCAGAAAACAATATGAACTTGACGACAGAAGCTGTCCTGGTTCTTTAGAGTACCAATCGAAATGTTACATTACATTTCCAACAGGCAGCACTATAGCAGAACTGCATACTAATGCTTTTTTAATTGTCTCAGTGTGTGTAACTCCAAACCTTTTCTGGTTTTGTGAAGAGAAAAAGAAAAACAGACTGTATTGGACTGTATTTCAACTGTGAACTCAGGTCAGATTCAAGGACCCTGAGTTCTGTTTTCAAGATGGCTGCACCTTGGGAATTAATATTTTAAGAGGCTCAGATGAAGTGATGGAGGATTTTTTGCAGCAAGGAACCTGCACAACTGGTTAATTTTTGTTTTTATTCGCCAATGTTTCCAGCTAAGTCATGCGCATGTGAAACCGCATGAATGTTTGGAGGGCACAAAGGGTTCATTACGCACAAAAGTCATTTGAAAGCAATTTTTTTTTCCCCCGGCATGATTCGATACGGACAATCCCACTTGTTTCTCCTTCATCTAAGCTGCATCCAATAAAATTTACTCCATGTGACCATGTTAATCACGTAAGATACACGAACACACTCGCAGATGGACACGCTAACTTACAGGCTCTTCGGTCACGTGTGCATTCTTATCACACACAAAACCTTTTAATTCAATTTACGCTGCCAGTGCTTCAATTTCACACACATAGCGCAACACAACACCCTATCTCATTAGACAGGCCATGGCCATGCTTCACAAGTTCTCACAAAATAGGCCTTATTGTTGCACAGACACTCAGACACACATGCCCACGCACACACGAGATGTAGACTTTAAGAATATCCCATGCAACACAATACCAATAATTTAATAAGTTGCAGTTAGTAGTCATACGACACTGAATTATTTTGTTGCTAAATCTTTTTTATGACGCAACTATTGGATTCTTGCAAAGACAGGAGGACATTTTATCTCTTTGTTTTTATTGCACAGAGATTTAACTTTCTAATTACTAAATTGAAACAGCACTAAGAGCTACAAAAACAACAACAACGATAACTACTTGTTGAAGAAAAACTATTGAAATGAAACCAAAGAATTTGTGTATTTTATACTAGGAAATTGATAAAACATAGATTATTAAGTTATCCTGCTTATATCTTAACTTTATACCCTGATTTATTGCTCAATGACTAATTTTACTAATATTATCATTAGTATTATTATTATTTTCATTATTATAAGTGTGAGACTGACACTCTTTAAGATGTTGACTCCTTTACATGTCTTGATATACAAAAAATAAAGTCTAACTGATTTCACTCAGTTATTACTTGATTGCAATTACTAGTTGCTTCATTTTAAAAGTTATTTTCTAGTTCCTGCAACGTAGGGCAACAACTAGTCAATCTGTAAAGTAACTTGTGAGTTAAGTTTAACTCCCATCATGATGTCTTATTGTAAAATAGCTGCAATCTTTTTGATGTGACCCACCAGCTGAGCTGTTTACGCTGTGAAGTTCAGTCTATAATAGATTGACCATATTTTGAGTCCCCCACAAAATAGTTAGATTGCCCAATTGCCAGATACTTAAAGAATGCCTGAATGCTCTATAATTCCATTATAGTCCTGACATTTGTTTTCTCTGTTGAAAGAGCTAGAAGATTCAGCCAATATAAACATAATAATAGGTCTTTCAAAGTCTTACTAGACAAACAAATGAATCAAGCATGTGAAACAAAGTTGAAAATACGCGTTTTAGACAATCAAGCTTTAGCAAAACATCTTAATAGTTTCAAATGTATCAAGTAACTTAATCACTTAAAATCAGTAAATGGAGATTTTTTTTCTTTAGATCCACTGAAAAGCAGCACTTTGGAATCTTGTGGATAATACATTCTCTCCAGCTTTGTGAGCGCATTAGAACAATGTGAAAGACTGTCTCTCAGGACCACATGTCCTTCAAAAACAATGAAAACCAACTAATTTCATTCATTGTAATTTACATAAGTCAAATGTTCGAGACACACACATTACTTGGGTCTGTTTGAGTTGATCAGACATTAAGTTCGATATTTTGTACATGCACATGCTTTTGCATTGGGGAGTACACGGTTTTGCAGTCTTTCAAAACTCATAACATTGCTTGTCAAAAGAAAAAAGAATTATAAAGGAATGACAGCAACAATAAGAAGACGTAGCAGCAGCAGCAGCAGCAACAACAAAGCAGCAGAGATATTCCAATATAGAGACATCAGCTGACAGGTCTTACGAAAATAAACTTCTATTTTTTCTTTTTACAGCCGCAACTACATCCCAGCTAATGCCAAAACGTTTAGAGCCAGCAGAGGGAGGAGGACCCGAAGAGACAGCAGCTTTTCCACGGTTTTCATGGAGGACAAACGTAACTCGCTGACCATCAATGTAATAGTTGTAACAGCATTCTCAGTTCTACACCTAATAGTAATAGTTAGTGCTTCACTGCCACTGAGTAATACTGTAACTTATCAATCCGGCACCTGATGAAAACAGAGAGCAGTGGGAAACCGCTACTGGATCTCCAATGGAGTTTACTCACTGAGCTATTCCCCGGGAATAAGCCACTGTGACTTGGCTCCATTGGGAAAAGGGTGAGACTCAAGAAAGTTTTGTGCAATTGTTTGTGACATAGTAAGAACTTGCTCTTGCATTTTTATGTCAGACTATTGACTTTTAAATGCAAATTTGTTGTGGGGATCAGAAACGATGTCACGATGGCGGATTGTAAACTGTGCACGTCAGGCTTCTTTGAACAAAAAGGCAATTAAAAAGTGATTTGGCAAAGCTGAAAAAAATTAATCGAGCAGAAATCACAGTAGGACAACCAGTTACAAAACCTGGATGATTTAGATTTCATGACTAATTTATTTCTTTAATTTATCTGACTTGGTTGGACAAACAAGCGGAGCTTTTGTGGACTCATGTTCAACTGTGTGGTTTTCTTTCTATTAATCTGATAGATGTAAAACTGCACATGGATTCCTACATAAACAAGGATGCACACGCGGAGAATGTCAACACATCCTTGCAGCCTCAATCTGTCAGAGGGCATCAGCCAGTGCACAGGGGAAACGTGCCATGCGTCACGGCCCTCTGCACCCTCTAAAACCCCAGCACCGGGATCAAACTGTGAGACGGGGTGGAGACGGGCGAGACTCATCTCCTGGATGCCCTACAGGGCTGTAACTCACAGTCAGACTTATCGTTGCTGAGGAAGCTCACTGTCTCGTTTTCCATTTCATTGTCTGAGTCATAATTTGGTTCACTAATTCAACTTCAGACTTGCATTTGTCTTCAGGGGGAAAGTTTGGAAAAATCTATTTCTCTCCTTTATTTCTTCTCTTTTTGGTATATCCGTCGTTTGGGGCAAGTGGCAAACAAGTTCCCTCAAGTCTTTGTGTAAGACAGCATTTAAAATCAGTGTGCTTTCACATGAAATCATGTGTGAATTCATCCATCTGCCTTGGTGAGCCTGTCTGCATCTGCCACATTAACCAAGCTGATGAGGACGGGTTAGAGGCAGGCGACAGTAGATTTGACAGTCTCACTCACCCAGAAGCTCAAAAAAATCATCTTTATTTGGAAACACCTTCATCTTCTGTGGTAACTGTGTTTCTGTGTGTGTGTGCATGTGTGTTTGTGTGTTACCTGGTGGTAACCTAGCAACAAGCCCCCAGTGCTGTTTGGAGGAATAATTGGACAAATCCGCAGTAAGAGGCATAAAGAAGAAAATCAGTGCATTAACAGGCTATATGTGGGAATTAGAAAGCTTTTAGAGGTGTCTAATGCTTTCTTTATAGCATTTGCTTCAGACTGTGTTGCTTCAGCGTCTTTGTTTGTGTGTGTGCGCATTCCTTCACATTGCAAAACACCTGTAGGCACTCTAGCATGCGATTTCCCTTCACCTTAATAATTACGGATGTCTACCTGCAGTAGCTCAGACAGTGACAGGAGCCTGAGGACATGACAGCGAGCGAAGGAGGAAGAGTTGGGGGGGCTGAGTGCAGGGATGTATGTCAATCTATTCAGATATTTTATACACCTCTCGTTTTAGGAATTCACACAGCAGTAACATCTGCCGGGCCTGAACTTAGCCACACAGGAAAAAGAAACTCTCCAGAGGCAGCAGGCTGAGAGGAAATGGAGAGTGTAAAGATGGAAACAAGGCACGACTGGACTGTTTTTACCCAAGCTCCCTCTTTGCGTGGAATAAGTGCCCTGACTTTCCACCCATCCGCTCTCCCTGTCAGAGTGCAGCCATTTCTTTGCCGTCTTGCGGTGACAGGCCAAGCGTGGCTGCACTCCCTCCGTACACTGTACCTCCAGTGTTCCCATGAGGACGAACTGGCTGATGAATGTAGGAAAGTAGGCCAGGCCAGCCATCGCTGCATCCCCTTCCTCCTCCTCAAGAAATCTGATTCACTGGGAGGGAACCATCCATTTGTCTGCCACTCTGAATTTCTCTCCTCCACCGTTTCACATGAGATTTTGTTTATCCAGAATAAAGCACACATTTTTTTAACACTGTAGATTTATTTCTTATATTCACTCCAGTCCTCTGGGAATGTGCTACACAGTGTGCGTGTGCTTTAACAAACTTCATTCAGAAAGGGTTACAGCCGAGTTGTTTCATCCGATGGAGCAGCGCGGTATGGAGCTCTGTGGTTATTTGTCCAGCCCAGACACATTTTTTACTGCTCTTGGAAGATGAAACGGTGGGATATAAAAGGTTTTTGAAAAATTAATTATGATGTGCAAATTGAGGCACTGTGGTCTGGTAGATTATATAATGCAGTCAGTTGGTTAAACCTAGGAGAAAAAAGTTCAGTGGACTTTCAGATTTCAATTTCAGTGAAATTGTGAAATGAGTTTTGCTCTTCAGTTCTTATGAAGGGATTGTTTACTTGGCATAAAAAAACCCTCATTGTTTTCCTTTACTCCAGTGGGCAGCTGTAGACCAATGTACCACAGCCTGTGTAAAAAAATATTATTTTGAGACTTACATCTGCAAAAGGACCCAATCATTTGTTTGGTGAAATATATTTCTCTTTTATAGCTCCTTTTGTTCCACCGCTTTTTAGCAATGTCAAAACTGTACACCCATGTCCACACACACCAATGTAGATGGCTGCCATGCAAGGTGGAGTTCAGCGTCTTTCCCACAGATGCATAAACAAGCAGTGACGGCGATTGAACCATCTATAGAAAAACTGGAGGACAGCCCACTTCCCCAACTGGCTAAGTTTTTAGTGGAAGTAAAATGTATCTTCCATTAACGGCATAGTCAATGTTGTTTTAAATAGTTTCTTTTCTCAGACAAGCTTTTCACAGAATTTCAACCATCAGTTGATCTTTGACCCTTGTTTGGTCATTGGGCCATATTTGGTAACTTGAAAATCAAACATTTCAGAAAATCAATAAAAACACTTCTGCTTTAGACTCTCAAAACCCCCACAAATGCTGGTGTTTTGGCCATTAGTTAACTTGCTCCCAGAAAGTACATCTGACTGATGCATTCAATATTAAAAAAAAATTCTTGATTTTATGCGCTGTAATCAAAAACAAAGTGCATGAGGCAGTTCTTTAATTTTTGTTTATTTTCAACTAGCCTGTCACATTTAGGAAACTTTTTGCTGTGACCATGTTAGACTAAAAGATAGTAGTAATCAGAAATGTACAAGATGTGGGGGCAACAAGAAAGCACAACATGTTGCAGAAACCCAATCAGACGAGAAATGCTTTCCATTTTTCTAAGCTGATTATTTAAATAATGTTGTGGCATTTGTGTTTCACTGTTTTATAAGTCACTAAAGCGAATTACAAATAGAACTCTGAAATATATTTCAATAAAATGAATGGGTCAATTGTATTTTAAGCAGTGCTCTGTAAATAATAATAAAAGTTAATCAAAAGACCACATTTTTAGAAAACCTTTGCAGTTTGAAGGCCACTGCCTTATTGAGATTGGGATGAACAGATGGTCAGACCATTGGAATATAAAGTGACTCTAGTTTATGGCTGCAGCTGATGAGAAGACCTGAAAGTAAGTTTATTCAACTAAATAGCTTTATGGTGATTTATACTGTGTGTGTGTGTGTGTGTGTGTGTGTGTGTGTGTGTGTGTGTGTGTGTGTGTGTGTGTGTGTGTGTGTGTGTGTATATACCTGGAGACAGCAGTGGTCTGGATGTCTGGTTGTGATTCGAGAACAGCAACCTGGTGTGAAAACAAAGCTGTCATGGTGGTCACTGCTTTTCCTACTCAGCCAGCTGTAGACCTTTTATGTGGATCAATGTGGAAACCTGTTAGTCCAAGGTCTTTCAGGACCATAACTTTTACCACTGTCCAACTCCACCACTACGGTCTTTTTTAAATGCCCAATGAGCCCATAATGACCTTCCCAGAGTTTAGTTTGGATGTGCAACACTTTAGAGAGCAGCCTTTTTGCAGCTGCCCAGGTAATTTTCTGCCGTCCCTTCAGAGAACAAGTATACATAAATGAAATATGGATACGGCTCGAAATCAACTCCAGCGGCATCCAATCTCCTGAATCAACTTTGGGGATGTTTCCCTGCCAACTCCTGCTTGGATACCAACACTTCCTTAGCAACTGCATGGCCAGCAGCTATGTATGTGCATTTAATGTTGACAGGCGCTGCAGGGCTCAGCTGTTGATGGAACACAGTTATCCTTTTTCTCATTACTGTCTGCTCTATGTGCGATTCACCAGGCCTGAGGGAACCCATCAGGGACCTGTGCATGTGTGTGCACAGTTTGGGCAAAAAGGAGAGCAGACCGACTCTTTGGAAACACCTGTCCAATACTCGATCAGAAATCTGAGCACACAAATAGAGGATTTTTCTTCCATCACACTCCAGATGTCATCCGGCATGGATGTAAACACAACTCCCTGAGAGAAATTGCTAAGAGGTATTCAATTTGCCAGAAATTGCATGCATAATTTTATTTGAGATCATAAAACACAAATCAGGCACTCCCCCTGTGACAACAGCGTTTGTTATCTCAGCGGGGAGAGCAGCCTTACTTCCACCTAGCACAAACCATGTCTGAAATTCACAGGCAAAAAAAAATAACCCACACTGTGCAAATGGACTTTGTTCCATTTGGTCTATTTTTCACAAACAAATACATAAACTCTCCATGTTGCAGAAAAGGCAATGTCATGTTTAATAGACATTTTTATGTTTTATGTGGGTATCAGACTCGCAAAGCTTGTTAAAGCCACTAACTACAAAAACTAAAAATGTCAGAGAAACCTGTAATGTCAGTGGTGATCTTTGAAGAGGAAGCATTATAAACACCATTATATATTTCTTGATATGCGCCCACAGATCTGCCTGTCTGTGATCTCTCGTAGCCCCTAACGGTCACATATGGTGAGCAGCACGGACCTTTATCTGCTGACAATTACTGCTGACCCAAACAGCTCATTTAAAAGCATCTCTCAATGCCTCCGGAGTCATAACGGTGTTGTGATGTAAACTAAAATGTAGAAAAACTGAAAGTAAATGGTTACTATGCATCAATTCTCAAATCACGGAAAGCTGAAGTCAAAACTAAAGAGGACGTCCGTCCTACACCAGTTTGTTGATACTGTTATGTAACTGGGTTAAAGTTTTACATTGTTAATTCAAAATGTCTATGCCTATTTTTTTAAAGGAGTTAAAACTCAAAATCATGAACAGCAGCCAACATAACACATATCAGACAGCTCCGTTCAGCAGGAACACTCTGTACAACACCTGTCCATCTACAATTTAGCTGCTAAAAAAAGGTTAAACAAAATGAAATGATTCCAATTAAGGTTCAGCAGTGACTGACACCATGATTAATGTACATATAACCAAGTAGCCAAGAACATGATGAGTCCAAATAAATCAAAGTTGTCTCTCTGGTCTGCTTGTTGTATAAAATTGAAAACTGCACTAAAGTATGCTTGTTCAGGCTAAACATTAGGAATATTACCGGTAGTTAAATGCCTTCATTTCCTTAAAGAAGTCAAATATTCACTTCAGAGAGGTGTACACTTGACATGCTTTTCTCTTCAGTGATTTGATTTAAGATAATAAGATATTGTGTTTAACATAGATCATATTGTGCTTTTACATATTTGTTGGATGTGCAATCTCGACTGAAGTTCATATCCCACAACCCAAAAGTGGACTGTGGAGGTCATTCAAGTAAAGTCAATGTTATGTTTAAAAAATTAGATGATTGGAGCTTTTTGATGTGGGATCGAAAAGCCATCCAAAGCTCATTGAGTGGTAAACATGGCCAGACATATGGATTTAGGCTGCAGCATTTGAATGACACGAACACAGGGGTTATTACCTCTGTCAATCGGACACCACCTGCACTCTAAACTGCACCAACACCAGCACCTTCATAGTGTTTACATCAAACTGTGACCCGTCCATCTCAACTTACCAGACACATCAGAGTCGGCTGTGTTTTTCTAACCCTCTATTGTCTGGCTTTGGAGGTCCATGGCAGTTGTAGCCTTACGCTTCCTGCTCATGGTTGACATGACATGTAAAGTAGTGTGTGGTGGTCTGCAGCTGCTTTAGCTCACCGCTAGTTTCTTGTAAATTCAGGTCTTGTCTTTTACATGTATTCATCGCAGTGACTTGTTATTTGAATTAACCATCTTGGTTCCTCATTCTATGTTGCAGGTCATTTTGACAGTGTCCACATGTGTAAAGTCAATGCAAAATAAGATTTCCTTTATCATTAAGTCATATAATTTTTTTTTATCAAATTGGCTGAACTAGATGTGAGGGTCCATCTGCAGCCCAGAAAAGGAAAATACTTGTATTGGTATTCTTAGTCCTAAAAGCCACCATGCATAGAAAGAAGCTGTTCTTCGGTGTAATGGCTTTGCTTTTGATGCTCCTGGACCCTCTTGCAGAAAGCGTCAGACTGAGCAGGTGGTTTTTCGTCATCTCCTCTGCCCTGCAGTGAAGTTGTTGCCATGCGATTGGCTGATCAGATATTTGAAATATGGAGCTCTTGAATAAGTGCATCTTTTTGTCATGGCACGATCAAATATTTACCAGTGAGATTGAAGTGGACTGAACTGAGCTGTTTATCATTTTCTCAGTGAGACATGTTAGCTGCTCGATGTTTGCCTTCATTGAGGTTAAATCCAGTTTCCTACTCTCAGCACTGCCCAGCTTTTAAATCTACTTAATACATTATACCATTTTTTATGGCCAGTCAGTTGTAAATCACAGAGAATTATCGATAATCATTTTAAGCCTGAAATTAATTAACTTACAACTCAGACTCCCGCTTTGGCTGAAAAGGTCCTGAAGCCAACAAGCCTGTCAGAGAATGTGAGGAGACGGACAGTAAACAGGCAGTTATTTGTGAGCCCGGTGATGAGACACATTTATTTACTGATTAATTTTCATTCTTATTATTTGATGATGTGATCGGCGTTGCAGAGATAATCCAGGTGATTGACTGCTGCAGTCTATCATGAGAGACTGAGCCTCGGCAGGCATCGGCAAGCAGAAGGAGCGCCTGATGGAACGTTTAACCTTGAGGTGCCATCAGCAGCAGTGATTCAAGGCTGGACTGGCGAGCTCCACGTATCAGCTGGGAAATGCTTTTGTATCAAAGTCCGACTTTGAGAGCCATCTGTTTCAGCATCAAGGAAGAAATGGCAAACATGTCACATGCAATATGAGGTGGTGGGCTTAATGAAAAAGGCAAGCAAAGAGGGAATATAAAAAAAAAGGAGAAAAAAATTCAAGCAACTCCAGTTAGTTTTCATTTCCTCTCCTTGTCAAAACTCAGCTGGTGGTTCCAGGGGAAACACCTGACTGCAGAGTCTCATTGAAGAGCTCATTTTAAAATCATAAATCCGTAAGTTCAAGTCTATCAGGGGAGAATTGATGCCTGTGTCAGCTGGCAGTGTACATATTCTTAATAAAAAGGATCCCATTCTTTGATGTGATATTTATATCCCCTCAGGATGAATGTCCAATTTGCTCTGACTCTGTGATACCACTCACTGGCTGACAGATACATGAAACTTTAATGTGAGATGTGGATTCAGGGAATGCAGTGTATATATGAAAACAGAATCCCCCCCATCAGTTTTCCCTGTTTAAGCTTTACAGGAAGGCTTGTCGTAAATCTGCTCCAGCTACTCCCCTCTTATCCAGAGCCTCCTTTGCAGGCACTTCCGTTTCTTTATTAAACTGTTATTCTGAAGGAAAGTGCCTTGTTAATTACTGCTAACAATATAGACGTTCGGCGCCGAAGGGCCTTGTTTAATAATAGATGTATTTTCTTCTCTCCTGGAGGGGATGTGACAAAGTGTACACTCCTGGTAAACTGGAACAAATTATACTCTTTTCTTGTAGGACAGCACTGGTTATAAATATGATTCATGCTTCAAATTCAAACTCAGAAAACATAATTGGTCAACAGTGCATCTAATGTTTTTGTTTTCTATTATTAGAGGCTGAGCAAGCAAAATAGAAGTCAATATGCATAAGCTAGAAGTTACATCATATTTGACCAAAATGGTGATAATAACCCAACAAATATAGACTTCTACAGTATGGAGGACAGTAGTGTTCCAGGTAAAACAACTGTCCTAGGTTTGATTGCTCTCAGTGGATAGAAAACATACTGAAAATGTCTTTGTGAGAACAAGCCACAAAAATGGACAGAAAATGTCAACTGTTGTTGCGTGGAGCCATCCGACATGAATGCTGCTGCTGACCTTCCACAAGACCACCGTTGATACCGTCCTCATTAACAGCATCATGGTCGGGTAGAGAAGCTGCACAGCGTCTGAGCAGAAGGACCCACGCCATGTGGTGAAGACTGCACAGCCTGTGGTTGGACTGGAGGATGTCCACATCAACCGTCTAAGAAAGAAGGCCAGCAGCATCATTCCAGAGACCTCTCAAACCGCTCATCCACTATTTACACGTTTGCCAGCAGGCAAACACTGCCTAACAATACAATCTCACACAAGCAGACTGAGAAACAACTTCTTACCCCAAGCGATCCATCCTCCATCACCATTCATTCAACTCATCCCTACCACCCACTCGTCACAATGACTGCCACAAAATACAAAAACAAAAAACAATCGGGACTAACATTGCACCTTAAACGATCAGTCACTCAGCAATGTTGACTCTTTTTATTTATTATTGTTATTCATGTAATTGGTTCATGGAAATTGGAGAGCTACAAATCTAGATTTTGTTTTATTTGTATAACAAGTCTATCTGATTCAATATGCTGTATTTGCGATCATCTGTTTGTTGGTCTGATAATGCAGTGTGGTCAGGAGCATTAAAGTTTATTTTTAGAGTCCCTAAAAAAATTCAGTTGACAACTAAGAAGAGCTGAAATAAATCAGGTGATATTTATTCAAGAAAAGACAGTAAAAACCTGGAGGCTAACAATCTGCACATGTCCTTTTTATAATGTGAAGACTGTTTTTTTTTATTTTCCCACATCTTCAAATTCTTCAGCACTCATGTCAAAGCAAACAAACAAGTGTTCCCATGCAGGACTGTCTGGTTGGAGTTATTTCTGTGCCTGCTGACCTGTGTCCGTGTACTCCAGCGTCCTCATATAATCCAAAGACATGCTTATGAGGTTCACTGTGATTTTAGATTGCCTGTGGATGTGAGTGACTACATTGTTGACCTTCTGTCTCTCTTTGTTAACTGTGTGATGGACTGGCGAGCTCTCCAGGATGTACTCTGCCCTTTGCCCACTGTCAGCTGGGACATGCTTCAGCCTTCACCATCCTAATCTGAACAAAGTGAGTGTAGAGGTTAGTGGATGGATGGACTGCAGGAACGTTGCTTCATTTCAAACATGAGGACAGTTCCACAATTAAGGAAAGGGGCGTTGTGGGCCTGGACTCTTCCTTGTAACAACAGATTATTGTCCTCCTCCGTATATTATTTGTGCACTACAGACATGTGACATGGAGCTTAAGCCTTGTATCCTGAGTGCCTGTTTCCTCTGCAGAAAAGCTTAATTATCTAGTCCTTGGAAAAGCCATTCATCCATAGATCCATCTTCTATATACCACTTCCTCAGGGTGGCAGAGCACTGGAGCTGATCCCATCTGATTATGGGAAAATCAGGGTACCTGGTTCTTCAATGTAAATATACCTGGTTTTTAAATGAGAATGAGATTGTATATTAAGATATGTTGGAAGCAAGCGCTGGTTTAATTACCGAGGGTTAAAAATAGAGATTAATTTCAGTACTTTTGAATCATAAGCTCATATTTCTTTTCTGAAACTGTAAAAGGTTGATGTGGGCACGCTTGAATGTACTTGAGCCATGAACTAAAGACTGTCCTACACTCAATGAGTCCAACTCTACCCATCACCTACAGCCACAGCTTTTTGCTCTGGATACACACACACACCAGAAGATACAGGGAAAACTTAGTAGCTCCCACCATCATATATGACAGATGTGTTGTCAAATCACCCTGGGAGTCCTGTTGTACTGTACGTGGACAAACAAAACAACAAAGGGTCTGTTATTGAACTTTAGTGATGTGTGTTGATTTCTATCACATTCAGGCTGCTATTTTTTTCTCATTCCAACCTTTATATTTGCTCCTTTATCTTGATATTTATTGCACGCGTTAGAGTGGTATTGATCTTCTCTGCACTCCACATAGGGAGTAGATTCCAAAATGCCAGGGTCTTGTTTATGTTAGTATGACAGAAAGGTTTATGTCTCAGAAAGGCATCACTGGAGAAAATGACTTTTTTGTTTGTTGGCACAAAAGATTCAATCAGAATCTATGGCTATGGCTATGGTTAGCGCTCTTGCATCACAGCAAGAAGGTCGTAGGTTCAAATACATGGCCTTTCTGCGTTGATTTTGCATGTTCTCCCCATGTGTTTGTGGGTTTCCTCCTGATACTCCAGTTTCCCCTACAGTCCAAAAAACATGCAAGACCCTCAGCTCTCCAGGACACACATGTAAAAGAAATTATTAATCCCAATGTGGCTCTCCTGGCTAAATAAAGAAGTTAATAATAAAGAAATTTCCTTGAAATTTTACATTAAGCTTTGTTTAGTGACTTCCTTTTTGTCATTTAATTAAAAAATGTAATCAATTTTAAGGTTTTGAAAAAGTGTAGTCTGTGTAAAGACATTGACAAGTTGTAAAAATATAACGTAAAATAAATATAATTAAATTAGAGTCAATTGAAAGGTGGAAACAAACTAACGCCCTTCCATTTTTTCATACCTGCTCTCACCATGTTATAGCCACAAGGCTGGTGCCCAGGCAAAAGGCAAATGGAAAAGGGCAACAAGAAACTGGTCAAAAGTCAACCCACAGAAAATTGGGGGGTGGGGGTGGGGGTGTGGGTGTGGGTGTGCGCAAATGAGGGGGGGTGCCCTGGCCACTGGCCTCCGGCCGGGCTCGCACTGGGCCCTGCGGGTCTTGGACTCTGCTGTCTGGCCGTTGGGTGGGGTGGGGGATCCCTGCCCGGGTCCACTTACGGCGCCTTGTCGGGGGGGGTGTGGCTCCCCGGGTCCTAGGCCGGCCGCTCGGGGGTGGGGTGGGGCAGCGCGGGGGGTCCAGCTGGGCCAAGGTCCTAGCGACGGGGGGACCCCCTCCCTCAGTACCCTCCCTGCCTTACCTCACCTTATATTACTCCACAATAGGGAACAGTGGGGCGGTGCCTAGGGTGGGGGGTCCGGGCTACTTAACTGCGGTCTGGGTCCTCCCCTGACTTTGCACCACTCACAATTTTAACCACACTTAGTTACGCAGGGTCTTGAGGGGGTAAGCCGCTTTCGGGGTTCTGCCGCTTGTCAGCGGTAGAACGCCTGGGCCCCGCTACCCCCCAATTTTAAACCGCACCATAGACACACACATTGCATCCACCTCTTCAAAACACAAAGACACACCCTTACATACATCCAACACACATACATCCATACATCCAACCCCGGCTCCCGGGGGTGCGCCGGGGTTGGGGGGGGCTCTCGGCCCGCTCGGCCCGCTCGGCCCGGGGGACCTGCTCCGGCCTTTTCTCGGCTTGGCGACTTGGGTCGGGGCCTAGGGCCCTGTGCCCTTTATCCTTCTCTTGTGGGCTCCTCTTGCCTGGGGGGGATTCCTCTCTGCATTCTCCGACGGGTGCTTTTTGGGCGGGGGCGTGGCTCTCTGGGGTGGTTCGCTGGGGTCTCCCCGGGCCTGGGGGGCTGCCGTCTGCCGGGGTGGCGGTGTCCGGGCCCGATGGCCTCGGACCCCGGGGTGTCGCTACGGGTCCCCCCACAACAGTTCCGGTCACACCCAGTGGACAAGCCACACACACACACACACACACACACACACACACACACACACACACACACACACACACACACACACACACACACACACACACACACACACACACACACACACACACACACACACACACACTTCCACTCCTCACGAAAGGTGCTTCTGAAGTTGCTTGTTCTCTGTCATCATTTGCTCAAACTTTAAAAATCATGTTCCTCTTTTGTTGTTGCCTCTTTGTTAATTCATGTTCCTGCTTCACGTTACTGTCTAGATAGAGCTGCTCAGGCTGGTTAATCTAAGAAATCATTTTACTGTCTAGATAGAGCAGCTCAGGCTGGTTTAATCCAAAAACAGTTGGAAAGTATTTGGATCAGTGTGATAACTGCAAATAATATATGTAGCACAACAAGGATATTGTATGTTATCCCCTTCCCCCCTCCCCCCTCCCCCCTCCCCCCTCCCCCCTCAACTTCTCTTCTCTCTCTCTGTGCGTTCCCCCCTGGTCGTGTACGGCAGCCATGCCAACTTCTGACGGAGGAGGCAACAGGAGGAGACTCCAGGTCTCTCCCTGTTGCAAGACCAAAAACTGTTCTGACTCCGAAGGCTCTCAATCACATCATATTGTTGGCCCAAGCTGCCGAACAGGACAAGGGCGAAAAAAAATAAAAATAAAAATGAACTACCAAGAGAAAAAAAACCCTTACATAGGCATTCTTGCTGTAAGGTAAAAGTACCACCCACTTGGCAAGCATGTTGAATTTGTTAGAACATCAAAAAAAGATCAGACTTGTAGCAGTTTTTGAATGAAATGCTTCATATAATAATCATAAATTTTAAAAAAGTTAGAAAGATTGACTAAGAGCTTCCCCTGTTTTTTGCAGCGTGAGGAGTGAACCGAAAACTCCGGCCATCCTCCCTTCTCCCCGTTCCCTGTGAAACCTCCTCTAATGGCTGTTTAATTCATAGTACTAACGGATTATCAGAGCCATTTAAATTAGTCATTATAGAGAGGATAGATTGTGAGACAGCCATGGGAGGTGGGTCATGTTAACCAAAAGGCCTGGAGGAAAGATGAGGAAAGCATGCAAATGAAATATAAAGAGGATGATTTTTCTTCCCTCCCAGTAGAATCCACGGGTTCTACTTATAATTTAATCTGCGATAAATCTGAGCCCACTGTGGGAGACTCTGTGCCATACTTTTAACAGGAATAATGTTGCAGATTCAAGAGGGAGGAAGGGGGAAACAAAGGAAGGATGTGTGTGTTGGAGAACAAAGCTGGAGAGAGAAATGGAGGAGCAAGGCGGCGGGTGCAAAATGCAGGCGGCACAGTAAAAGACAGCCAATAAAATATAGATCTCAGACATCACATTGAAGTGATGGGGGTGACCTTGTAGCCAGAGAATGCCTTTTATCAGGCGCTGAGAACAGGAAAAGGAAATGCAAATATAGGTAGGTTAGACTGCATTCATTAAATATGATCCCACAACTCTCATGGCCTGACATGCAGCGTAAAAAGTGACGTATTACTGTAATGGCACTACTTTTGACTGTAACATTATCATTAGGAAATTATTTATGAAGTTACCAGGGCACATTCAGTCTATATTCACACATGTTTGACTCAAAATTCATGTCACAGATGAGAAACATTTTAATGAACTCAATAAGGAACTTCCCGTGTGTCACATTGAAACATCATGATTGATTCATCTTTTTTTAAACAATCTTGAAGCAAAACAGGCTTTGGTAATAATGTCGAATAATAATAATTTGGTAATGATGTCTCACAATGGCTTAGTGGTTAGGACTCATGTTTTGTGTCGGAATTGTAATCACAGTATCTAAATAACATTCAATTGCCATTATATTATAAATTGTTGCTGCTTTTTCTCTTTGTAATTTGTCAAGTTTTTCTTTTCCTTCAAGAACATTTGTTAAGCCGAGTTCTGCATGACTGCTAATAACTGTATCCCCCTTGGGAGAGCTTGTGTAGTTGAAATTACTTCACTTTAATGAAGACTGATCAACTCAAACAGACCAAAAGCAGCATGTGTGCAGCACCATTTGACTTCCAAGTGATGCAGCTTCAGTTGATCTTAATGAGTGGATCAGTCAACAGAGTGACCCACGAAGACCCGACAGCTCAGCGAATGTGTCAAAACAACCCAGCGATATGCACATCATTAAAACATCCTAAATAAGAGAGACAATTAATTTTGGAAGGCAAATTCAATTTTCATTTTATTAATTGAGCAGCAAAATAACCACTTTTTAGAGAAGAAACTAACTTCCGTATTTGAGTGCGTACTTATTTTTGTTAAGTTGCACGCTTCTATGAATGCTTTCATGTCTTTGTGATAAAAGCCCTAATTTATAATAGTTTAAAATGTAATAAGTAAGAATAATTAACCAAAATCAATATGAAATGTTAGACCGAGATGTGGGTAACAAATTGAGACTCATATTTCTGCTGAGAGTCCGTCAATAAGAAGATTGATGCTCCTTGTGAGTGCAGAGTGGTATCGACTAGATCAGCCAAAGAAGCAAATTAAACACTTTCCCCGAGCCTTCGCTTGTTCCTTTATGTGTCAAACCAAACTGATTTCATTGACAAATAGACCCATCTTTTTTTCAAGTGATCATATTCTAGCCTCTATAGATACTCATTGTATGTGGCCTTTTACACATCCATGAATCGTACACTTGCTTACATGTTTAGACCACAAACTGGGAAATGTTTTTGTAATCATCCATTCGTTCATTCATTCATTCATTCATTCATTCATCTTGCTTTTGTTTTACCAAGTGAATTATTTGTCTCTGTAAAGAAGGTGGAACTGCCTTTCCATTTTTCCCCTGACAGTTTTAAATTGGACATGCCCCCTTGTTTACATTATTCTCTTCACCATCTGCTTCTTTAGTGCACTAATTGAAATCATTAACAGAATCCTAAGCAGCTTATGTTAGCATTGTCATTTATCACACTGTGGAACATTTATTAAAATTTTTACACTGAAAAAGAGACACAATTATCATAAAAAAAATAAATCAAGGACATGATGAGTGCAGCAAGCACTTTAGGCTTTAACGGTTTTCAAGCTGGAGTTTAATGTACTTTGTATGTTAAGATGACAGGTAGAAACTTAACATAGCGATATGAATCACTTTGGCATCTCAGTTTGGCCAAGCAGATTCAGCTTCATGTACCTTCCTCTGTGTGAGTGGTAGCATCACTCCTTTTCTCTTCAGGGTGTGAAATTTTGATGTTAACATGTAGAGGAGGAAAACGTGTGCTTTTCACTTCAGATATATTTGATCAGATACTTGTTAGTTTAGATTTACATTCACTAATCAGCTTCAATATTGTGACCGCCTGTTTTGTAATATATAGGGCCCCCATTTGGAGCCCTCGTCTGTTTGATCGGGCCAAACAGCCCAGACTTCATTCCCAATGTGCTTCAATAAGCTTCAGGCCACCCATGACCCTGTCACAGGTTCACAGCTTTTATTTATTTATTTATTTTTTCTCGGACCACTTTTAATAGCAACAGACCACGGCAGACTGGGGGCTCTCCACAAAAGCTGCAGTTTGGGAGATGCTGTCTGTTTGACAAGGACCAGTTACAACGACTATATCAAACAAATTTTCATTTATGCCCATTCTCATGCTTCGAACACATTAACCTTGATGATTAAATGTTAACTTGCTGTCTATAATCTCACCAACTGACAAACATGATGATAAAGATATAATGAGTATTATTCACTTCATCTGTCAGTGGTCCTATTGTTATTGTAGATCAGTGCATCTTTACTTAATGATGTAGAGGTACTTTACCAAAGTACTATTGGAGCCACACCATAGTAAATTGCATTACTCTGATATACTTCCCTTTTCCCATAACAAACACTCCTAGCAGTAACTTCAGTTTTAGGAAAGATTGTTGGAAGGAAGTGATTGTTGCAGAGAAATTGTGCATGAAGACAGCATCACTATTTAGTGAGCTCACACACTGAAAGGTCAACAACAACCTTGACAACGCAGCTCCGTTTGGCCTTGTCAGTCTTCGTTTTTTTTCTCTGCTTTCTTCAGAGGTCAAGTCAATCCATATGTCTCTATCTCACCCTATCGCCGACCTGCTCTACTGTTACCAGTGATCTCCAGGTCCTGCTTCACCACTTCAGGAATCTTCTCTGAGGTCTTCCTCGCCTCCTTTTGCCTGGAAGCCCCATCACCAATATCTGTTGTTCACTATATCCACTCTCTCTCTTCAGCACTTGTCAGAACAATCTCAACCTGGCCTCTCGAGCTCAATCTCTAAATTGCTCAGTCACAGCTGTCCCTCTGATATGTCCATCCAGTCTGTTCACTCTCAACATCAACGGCGCAGCCTGCTCTCTTTTAGACAATGTCACTGTCTTAAACCAAAAACCATAACAGGTCTCACTAAAATACAGCAAATCTTCCTTTCCACTCTCGCTGCTTTCCCGTCACACTTTAGTCATGACATGCGTCTCCACACAGTGGACGACTGATAGCACTTGAACTCATCCACCTTTATTACCGCCTCTGTCAACAGAGAAAAAAGATCACATTTCCACCTGACTGCAATCCAATAAATTATGTCCATTGTGTGTAATTTTAACATTGAAATTTTGAATTAGGCTTACGATTGAAAATGCTAAATGTTGCCCTCATTAAATAATTAAGTTAAGGAGTTATTAGTAATTTGATTAGATAATCCTAGTACCTCATCAGGTAATGCATTGGCATTTTATTTTATCTAAATACATGTCTTGGTTGCGCGCTTCCAATTGTATCAACAGAGAGAGCAGTGCAGCAACTCAATGTTTGCAACAAAGATTAATGATTTGAATTTGGAGCACCACTGGAGATGAAAGAGACTTTTAAGTGAACGTCGAGTACAATTACAGCCCAGTTTGCATATTGCATTCAAACCCATCGTTATTATTCCTATATAGTGTGCTGCTGAGAGATGCACTTGTGCGTCCACACATGAGCGCTCGGTCACAAATGTCTGACACAGACCACTTCATCAGCTCATGTCTACGCTCACCACAGGCCACCGGCTCTCCTCCACTGTGAAAATAGCTTCCAAACCACATAAATATTTATGTCCATTAATAGTAAAGAGGCAGCACGAGTAGATGCATAATGCTACGCGCTGGTCTTATTTTCGAAGGAGATGCACTGCCGGCTGCCACAACGTCTCTGTCACCATGACAACCGAGTTCAGTGTGTGCAAGGCGAGCGGGACTTGGCCCCGTCAGCCTGCTCAGACAAAAGTATGATTCTCCCAGAGAGGTGAAACAATGTGCACATCAAGCGAGCTCCAGAAGCGATGTTCACGTTATTGTGTGCTTGTATTGACTCTGTGTTGCAAAGACACACGTTTTAGAATTACAGTGTGTTCGCTGTGGGAATAGGCTACACCACAGATGTCACAATGTAGGTATGGATGTGATTAGATGATCTCAGGTCATTTCTAAACGCTGTTACAGAGTAGCACGAGCCTCGCAGAATACTTTGACCATATAAAGATGTGGACTCTTATGAGGAAAGCAGATGTGAGGAGTTACAAGCTATCACTATTACATTCCACAGACCAGTGTGTGCCTGAGTCCAAGTGCACGACACAATCTCAACAAGGAGCCGGGGATTTATTGTTGTCCCAAAGTTGGATTTGAACCAAAGAGAGGACTTTTGAAACCAACGCATCAGAGTGCATGCATGAACACACTCACCTATGCAAATCAAACATATATCCCCCTCTCCATCACTCCCTCTCACACATGTGCTGCTGCTGGCGCTCTGTGTTTTATCCTGTCAGAGCAACGAAGTTTCTGCAAACAAAGACATGATTTCTCTCCACCCTGACATTTCCTCTGGGAACAGCAGCAGTTTTGGGACAGAAGATGGATGGACACTGGAACAGAGACTCTCTCCAGCTACAGCCAGTGAATGAAACACAAATAAGAGCCAGGAAACACCAATAAAGCTGAAGCACGTGTCAGAAAAATGAGGCGGAGGGTATTACAGTGTGTGTTGGCAACGGCAGCTCCACAATAGATCAGGAAGACATGTAGCAAGTGGCTGGTGCTGCACACACAACAACTTACTGGCTTTTAAAGTAACAGTTTTTCCACTCCCTGACTTATATGCACATATTGGCTCAAAGGAAGCTTACATGTTGCATAGAGAAATGTTTTAGGAGAGATACATTCGTAGAACTGGAAAAGCATCAAAATAGAAAGTTAGTGAAATTAAATGAACATACCAGCAATTTTCCAGGATCAAGAGATCCTCTGTAAGGACAGGGGCCTGTCTATAAGGCTATCTTTCACTAACCAAATCAGAGATGACCGAAAGAACAAAACAGTCAGAGCAAATGTACTCAGTGAAGTAAATGTGTTGTTTTTTGTTTTTTTTAAGAATCAGAGAACAATTTGTTAAGTGACATTAAAGTTTAATTCTTTTACTTCAGTAGCAATGAAATAGTCCACATCCATTTAAAATACAACTATATAGTATATACCATACTGCTTCATCTAACTTCTTGGGGGCTCCAGAGCAAAATGAACAGGTCAGCAGTCCATCACAGGACAGACACACAAAGAAGGACATCCACTGAGACAGAAACCAATTGACCTAACAGACGTCTTCATTGTGAAGGAAGAAACTGGACTACCAGGAGAAATTATTACCCAGAGAGTATTTGACATGGCCTGAAACCCAGAGGTAAACTGGGGATATTCTCACTGTGATGCGAGACTGGTAACCCACTAAACTGAAGCCAGTGGAATGATTCAATAACCTGCAACACCACTTTTAAATCTGTTCTATGAACTACACTGGTAACACTTTGTTTAAAAAGAAAGAAAAAACTGTGATTACACCTAGATTTTTTTAAATAACTGTGTGCACTAAGATATAATCGAGCACACTTTGGTTTTTATGGTTCTTCTTCCAAAAATAATACTCCAGGGAATATGATGTACAATATGACAATGTCATGTTTGGTAAATCTGTCAATATCAATGCACACTCTTAGACATGTCTTTAGTTTATCTTTTAATAAAGGAAGTCAAACCAGCTCAGACGTATTCCTACATTGGTAAACCTGTACAGTGCTGACCACAAAACAGAGTCACTGAAGCAGTTAAGATATACAGCCTTTTCTCAAGAGCACCTCAATACAAGCAAAGTTCAATATATTCAACAGCCTTCAAATCAAACCAGTGACCTTCTAAACACAAGTGCTTGTCTTTCTCCTGCATAAAAGACTGCTGAGTAGCATGCTGGCATAGCCAGTAGAAATGATGGACAGGCATTTTATATAAGAACCAACATCTTTAATTCCATGAATATGTTGAATATGCATCTCAGCATGGTAAAACATGAAACCTGCTTATCTCCTTATTATTTGACCAGGAAATACACAAAATTGTCAATATATATCATAAAATTATCCGAATTATAAACCACATTAGAAAGCACATCGAATATCACACATATTATAATAGCATTTATTTTCAACACAATTTGTTTTTCCACTTTTCATGACGAGAGGTGCGGCTGACTGCACGTCCCTTAAGCTCCAGCCTCCATCAACCTGCTGACATTTTTCTTTTCACTGGGTCCCTTGCAGCCTTTTTCAGTGGAAAAATAAGACATTGTTTTTGAGATATAAATCAAAACACTTCTTTTTTTTTTACATTATGCCTGCAGGAAAACACGCCTGCCACTAAACCCGACTTTGTGTCTACCACCTTTTTGTAGAAGTGGTGTCTGTGAAGATTTCAGGCTCAACTCCCCCAAACTGCAGTCCGAGAAGATGACGTGTAGAGACAAGAGTGTGAACGACGGCCTACCCGTCTACAGTGATTGAAGAGTCCCTCACCCTCACACTGAAGGGTGGAGGACGGGATTCTCAGGGGAATAGATGGTGCCGGTGGGGGGTCTCAGCTGTGCCCGAGGACAGTGAGGCTGCAAAATCCAGGACAGTAACACACACCAACACACACACATCATTTACTATTATTAATACAGGTTGTCAATTAGACCTGACCCAGAAAGCCTGTCTGCACGAAGGCTGCATAACAAGCTGAAACAGACTGAGAGGCTCAAAATATTCCACAATCCCTCAGCTCACTGTCTGAAAGCCTGGATTAACTCACAAACATAAGTACACCCGTTCATTAAACAAAATACATGCAGACAGAAAATGCCACTTAAAAAAATGTCTCACCCCGAAACAGATGTACATACTGAAAGAAGGTACACGGATACAGGCGATGCACGATCACTGAATCAGTCAGCTAAAATATGACACTGAAACTGCAACGCTGTCAGCACAAGAAATAATTAGTTACAGGATGTCTGTAAATTGTTTCTGTGTCTGTGCAGGTACTGAACAGCAGAAATCGCTGGGAAACCATGTAAACAACATCAACCTGCAGTCGTTGACATGGATCCCCTCTCTATGCTCTTACTGTGCTTTTCATTCCTTCTTCTGGAGTATATAGAGACACTGTTGTCAGAGTCTTAGGGGCCATCTCAAGTGCATTAGCAGGGGAGGAGGGGGTGGCCGCTGAGGCAGAAAGATGTTCGGAAGGTGAGGAGGTTGAAAGTCGCCCTTCTGGAAAGGGTGTGCGCATTTAGTTAGCAGGCAAGGACGTGGCAGTCAGAGGCGGTTGTCTTTGGCTCCGTTCCCTGCATTCAGACCCTGAGCTTTCATTCACGGTCTCATCTTAAAAGCTTTTCCCTTCTTCATTGTTACACAAGGCATATCTAAAGGGTTTATGCCTGTGACTTGTGCTAAGCACTTTGGGTGACAGAGCCAAAGCTCATCACAAATCCTAAAACCTTTTGCAAAGGCCTTTTTTTCTGCTCCATCACTGTTCTCAGTCTTTATTATTGCCCCCCCCACACACACTCTTAACCCAGTCCCCTCCCTACTCTGTGCTCTCCTCATCTCTTAATGCCTCTATCTCCTCTCCACTCTCCCTGTGACCGTGCAGAGCAGACATGCTCTAATCTAAGCCAGATGCGCAACAAAAACACAAGCTTCCACTGCTGCTTGCTTTCCCCATTAACCAAGAGGCCCATCATTTCTCCCTCCAATCACAGAGCAGACTTTTGTGGTCTACCAACATGACTGCTTATGCACTAAAGCAGCCCAGCCCATAAAACTCCACTATGAGTGATTTATAATGACACTTGATGGCTACTGCCATGTCCTGTCTCCTCACCGCAAACTATTGTGGCTCCGAGCCAAACTCACGACACCTGTTGAGAAGACTGAACTGTCAAAAGCATTCTACAAGATGTTCCCCTCCTTATAGATGGATTTAGATTCACACATATTAATGATCCTGAAGGATTTTTTTTTTCCTATCACATGGGTGGGGTTTTGCATGCAAACGTGGCCGCTGAACAGAGTAAGTCTGGTCACCACCATCAGGGTTGAGCTGAGGCTCCATGATTAGTCTGGGCTGAGGCTTTCATTTAGGATTGGTTGACGCTCGCTCACCGCTGAGGCAAAAGGACATCGAGTCTCTCCAGGGACTGCTGCTGTCCTGCCCTGTCACTTTCACTTTGGTATCTACAGACTAGGAACCACGTGGCACAAGTCCCAACTGCAGCTCAGCACACACTTGCAGAAGAAGGAAAAATTACAAAACAGTTGGAAAAGTAACACACAATGCTACAAATTGAGTGACAGACATATATATATATATATATTTATATATATATTTTTTATTTTATTTTTTTTTCTTAGCACTTATCTGAGAAACAGATTAGTTTTTGTGAAATATGGTTTTCCACTTGCTGTTTGAAATGAGATGGAAAGACTGATACTTCTCACATGCCTGGATGCTCAATATGAAGCTGCTGCCAGCAGCGGCTCAGCTTAGGTCAGCATGAAGACTGGAAACAAGTTACAGACAAAAGTTTTTAAGAGCAACATAAATACAGAAGTTCTTCACTTTACCAGACTTGAGGCAAAATATAATGTGATGTAGATAAATAAAATCACCAAGCTACCATCTTTACTTCTGTAAGCATAGAAGACAAACGTCTTTGGATAATATTTCTGTTTTTGTTGTCTGAGTCAACCCCTTTGAGTATGTTCGGTCATAGATGGGAAATGTTTTGCTGGTCTGAGTCTATTTCATTATCAGTGTTATCAATTTTATGTTCAACCATTCTCTAGTAATACATCCATCACTTTCACTTGGTGTCTTTTCTGTGTGGTTACCCATTTAATCATGGTGCATGAGTTTGTCTCCCGACACAGTAATGCAATAAACACATGATGCACACAAAATAGTTTTTCCTTTTTAGACCATGTTTTTTGTAATTTATGAGTTTGCTGCCACTGAAATGTTTGTAGCTTATTCCCAAATGTTCCTCTTTGTTGAAATGTGCTTATTAAATCACTTTGTTTCGTAACATGCTAACATTAAGACTTTAGAGCATCTTCCTCTCTCTGATAGAAATTCAGCTGAATGTAATGAGTGAATCATCCATTAGAGTCACCCACACAGCACCAACAACTCAGCTCACGAGTCGTATTAATAATAGAATATTACAGTTGGGAGCATATTTTGAGATCCCTAATAAAAGTACAAAAGTGAGGCATGTTATTTTAATTGGCATTAATTTGCAAAAAACGTCACAAGCCTGTTTGTATATTAAAGGAATTAAAAGTCCAGTTCCGTAAATGTCGAGAGAATTACACAGCATTCATAAAATGACTCGATCATTTGCTTATTTTAGCAAGTGGAAACAAACAGTTCCAGCCCTACTTTTCCAGTGGTACCTAAATATTTGCCCTGAACTTGGAAAAGAAGGTAATAATCTTATTTTTGTGTCTTCAGCTCATCATCATGTCATGGCACTGCACACGTTTGGAGCTGCGCTCAAAACAGATGTTGAGGTTTTGACGGTTCAGTCGGCTGAGGAAATAATTCAGAACGCCGCCTTTTCAGCTGTGTTGCGTGAACACAGTTTGATCAGCCCGTGAGGAAGATGCAAGACGTTCAGTGGCAGCAGGGAAGGTAGAAGGTGGAAAAAGCTGGATGTCATATCTTTAGTCATATATTGTCAGCCTGTGCCATGTGCTGCAGGCAAAATGCAAACACTTTCCCTTCTCCTCACACTCTTCTTTTATTTACTCCTCTCATGTTTTCCTCAACGTCCTCCAACAATCACCTGACTTAAACGGTCAACCCTGTTGTGTAAAGACACAAAGAGTTCAGTCAGAAATTTAAGAAAAAAAACATTTTGGGAGTGAGAGAAAAGAAAAACTTTCCTTTGACAATTTATTATTTTCAAAGTGCCCCAGTGTGACGACTCATCTTCTACAGGGCACATCGAGGATGCTAAGTTAATAACACCAGGAGGGGAGCATGGTGTAGCAGGAGAGCAGAATTGCACAATAACACACTCAGCAGTGCGCCCCACATGAATCAAAATGACAAAGCCAATCTAGCAACAAATTCACTCTTGCCGGCTGTAAACGGCTCCGCTTTCCGGAAGGCTGAATACAGGAGGACAGGCTGGGGAAATTGCGAGTTAAATTTTAAAAAAGTGGAAGTCAGTTATGTGTGAAGCCTCCACAACCACACCTCCTATTCCCCGCAGTGGAGTTAATCACACAGTGGTTTACTGGACCAGCATTTTCCCCAGTAATAAAGGCATTGGCTTTATGCGAGACCACATGTGTATCATAAAGGGCCCGTCAGCAGAGACGAGGAAGGTTGGTAAAAGTCAAACGCTTTCACTTACACGGCACCTGCCCCATGACTTAAAACTAGCTAATAGCACCTCGAGAGGGCACAGATACTGGATCAGACTGAGCATTGCAGCCACCTGCTGTAGGTTGTGTAAATCCTCTGACAAACAGCTTTGACCTGTGCAGGTATGGACTTAAAAAGATCTGTGAACCTGTCCTGTGCTGTCAGCAGCGTTGGAAATAGTGAGGTAAAGTAAAGCTTTAACAGAAAAACTGATAACTTAGTTACTATTAAAAGTTCCTGTGAACTTGTTACTTTTGCTGTACAAACAGAAATTGTTGGAGGGGCGATCTCTCTCCTTCAGTTTGGCAGCTTTTAAGTTTAGCCGAAACTCTAGCACCAGAAGTTACGATTTCACCAAACTCCTGTTTATTGGTTAAGGACCACCTCATTACTACTGAACTAACAGGAAACATCTTCTTTCAACAGTACATGTGACCTCAAATAAAATTAATCTTGCCCTTATAGGAGCTGCTGATGCCTCTGTGGTTATATCAGCTACCATTTATTTATCATCCATTGCATTCAAATACCAGTGTTATGTCAAGTAACTGACTTCACTAAAAACACTACTACTGCTGGCTATTTATCATATTTGGTAACTTTCTTCCAAACCAACAATAAGCTAATAACAGTCATGGGACGCATGCCAATATATTTTAGGTGTGGTAAACATATGTCCAGTATGCCTGGGAAGTCAAATATAGGGTACCTTTATTTTCTTTTTAACCGAGAAAAAAAAAATAAAAAAACAGATGAGAAAGATTTTATTTTGATCAGTTTTACACTTTCCAACAAATGTTATTATATAGACATGGCATATGAGGGAGTTAATATCCTTACATTATTGTTTACATCTTTCAATAAGACCTACATTTGAAAGGTTCAGTTTCTAAGTATTTTAGCAAGTGTCCTATACTGGTTCAAAAATTAACAAGTACCTGATTACAGTAGCTGTAATAAGACCTCTGCAGGACATTTATTTATTTCAACTGTGTGGTGGAGCTAACTTGTTCTTCCAGCATGTTTTCACCTGAGTTGTTGGGAACATAAAGACCAAGCCAACACCTTGAACTTGTGTTTGTGAAACACTTTCTACAGCGCAGTGTTTGCTACGTGCTGGGAAACATTATCCTGCTGAATGAATGGGTGGACAGTGTCTGTCTGCTATAAAGTTTTGGCACATGTCAACATAACTCTTGTGGAAATGTTCGGAGTCTAGCAGCAGCACAATCAAATCGAAAGATAACTTATTTTGGGAGTTGTTTTGAAAATGCTCAGATTTAGTCATCACAGTTGATATCACTCAAATCTAATGCCTTCTTTTCAGATTCAAAAACATTAGGATAATTACCCAACAAACTTGGTGGAAGCAACCATTAGTGAGTGCATTTGAAAGGGAAACTTGAAAACAGTTGTAGAACCAAATTTTTGTGAATATAAGACACTGAATATTTATTCACAGCTATCTCTACCCTCTGCATGCTGTGCTGACTCTAAAAACATATACAGTATTTCTCTTGAGTGAATTCAGGTTTCCCTGTTCAAAGACACAAGGCCGATGGACAGATTATAACACAGTTTCAAGACATTCATTCCAGACAGTATACTAAAAAGAATACGAAGGATAAGGTCAGCTGCGATGAGGTGAAAAGGGGTTAAATTTCTTTCTCCAGCCTGAGCCCAGGTGCGGCATGCCTCACCCCGAGGCTGTGACAGGCCCCATGCCGAGAAGACCTTTAACAGCCTTGAGATGGAAGGACACTATCTCCAACCGCTCTTAAACGACAGTACGCCTCCATCTCATTCCTGCCGCCTGTCTGGTATGGTCTCATAAACCACTTAACTAGTCTCATATCAGCCCTCTGTCTACTCGTGCCATGATTGGTTGAACCCTCAGAAAGAAGCAACATGATCGGCCGTGTTCAGACAGTGAAGGACAATCATTCTCATCCTGTCCTGCTGCTCAATCTGAGGAAGGGCCACCTCCTCCTCCACGTCTGTGAGAGAAGATAACGGGCCCTGAACCACAGGCAATGGATAAGAAGTTTGTATTACATCGTTCTTCCTTTCAAGAAAAGTTTGTCTCAGAGTGAAAGTAGAAATTGAGGTATGTGAATAGTTGGGTTTACTGAACAGTCATCACTCATTGAAAACTACAGCAGAGTTGATTTGCATTCTTTCTCTGTTGTTTTCATAAGCACAACATTTATTTAGGTAATGTTTCACCTCGTGTTCTTTCTCTCCTCCAAATACTTGCAGCATGGACATCACAGGACAGATTGTAAATGAGTAATCTGGTAAATATGGCCTGCTGCACTGTGGCAAGGGAATAATTAATCACATTTGGTGCAAGTTACTAAATAGGAGTATCTGAATACTGTCTCTAGTTCTTATTTCATTATTTACTGAACCACAAACATAGCTGATTACTCTGAAAAATAACTACAATTCTCAAACAGTGTTTAACTGTCTTTCCCAGTTGAAGCTCATAATGAAGTGCACGCAGCAGAATTATCGTGGTGTTGCTGTGTCACATCAGCTGAACTGTCAGCGACGCGTGGGTCAGTGTCATAACTGAATTTCTTATTAGCGTCATCATTAATACAGCCTAGACTCAGCTTATTTTCCGCCATTAGGCCCAGTTCTTACCACATTTCAAGTGAAAATGCAAACATTTTCATTTCAGTAAAGTTTTGGGTTTACACAGCAACGTTCTGAAAATGATGTCCATTTACACGGCAATGGCAGAAACACTGAAAAGGATGACGTTTTCATATATGGCCACTAGTGGGTGCTCTTTGCCTTTGTAAGGAAACCACACGCATGTGGCACAGACAACAACATACTATAAACATTAACAATGTCTAGTACACGGATATTGGTAGGGACAGACAGCCAAGTTGGACTGCTCTTCCCAGAGACAATCAACTATACAAATATCAAGTCCCAGGAGAACATCAACTGGGAGTCAGGCCACTCTGGAGGCCACCATTGTTATTATTGTCCATCTACTTGTGCATGTAGAGAAAAACTGTTTACTACGGCCGTCGGCCGTGGTGCACATACGCAATAGCAGACACCCGAGTATATGAGGCCTTTTTTAAATGTTATTCTTGTGGTTTAGCGACTTTGTTTTTCCTGGGCTGGAAGAGTACATATGTAGCCCCCCTGGATCCACCACTGACCTGACCTCTGTTGACCTCTGCCTTTTTGTCACAACACTGAAGCCACTGCCACTCAGCTAACATCAACTAGGAAGTGTGTGACTTGAAAAAGGCCATTAGGACCTGTCTGACTTTTTTTTTTTTTTTTTTTTTTTTTTGCTATGCAACATGATCACACCCTTAAACACACACATACACAATTCTGCATGGGGCCACATGGTCTGGCTCCAAACTGCTGCACACAATCACAGTGTCAACTAGCTCCACACACACACACACACACACACACACACACACACACACACACACACACACACACACACACACACACACACACACACACACACACACACACACACACACACACACACACACACACACACACACACACTCTTCTCCAAACCCGAAGATATTCCAGCACATTTGTTTCCCTTTCTGTATTTGGCCAGTGTTTTACTCTTCTGTTTTTGTTTTCAAGTACTTATGTAAAAACAGTAATTGGGTCATGGCATTTTTTTTCTTAAAGAAAAGTACTTGAACAATAATTGCATCTATGGTTTTCCTTTTTTGAAAAAAAATAAAAATAAATTTTATACACACGTGGTGGAAGTGCCTGCAGTAAGGGTTTTTGTTCTGGGGTCAACACAGCTGAAAGCCTCAGATGTTCTTGCCATGAACTCATCCTTCAGCTTACTGAGCTAAAACATCTGGGTCTCTGACTTCAGCTATGAAATTTTCCACTGAGCCTAGAGATGGGTCCCACAGGATACAGCGGGTGGACAGCACACACACTTTGCACACAGACACACACCTGCACAGGACACATAGAGGGATTGAGTGACAGGATTGGAGAAGCTAAAAATTTTAAAAAAAAAAATCTCTACGTCGTTTGTCAGGACTTCTGTTAACGTGGCTCAGCTGCCTGCTCTTCACGTGGAAATGCCGTACTAAATCCAGATACTGTGTGTGTGTGTGTGTGTGTGTGTGTGTGCCTGCTCCTCCTGTTTAATGCCCTAGAGGAAGATGAGGCAGTTGGGCTGTCAGCAGCATGTGATGTTAAAGGTACGACTCCTCAGCTGTGATCATTACAGAATTTGGTGGAAAACAGTCAGATCCCCCACTGATTTAGTCCGGTGAAGACATGGCTCCCTCTGTGAGGAGGAGACGAGCAGCAGGGGAGAAACCAAGAAAAAGAGCAAAATATGAGGCGAGGAAGACGGCTGAGAGAAAGGGACGGCACAGACAGCCACAGCAGGGGGCATGCTGTTCTCTGTATTAGACTGTCAATGCATCTCATTAACATGGCTTCTCTAATCAGCAGCTGAGAATATTCGCTGAAGGCCATCCGCTCTGCTCCCCACCTCCTCCTCCTCTCATTTTCATTACTCCGATGCATGAATTTACCATTACTCCCCCCCCCCCCCCCCCCCCCCCCCCCTCTTATTTTTTTAATTTTCATTGAATTGGTCTCATTCAAACAGCAGAAAATTGCATCTGTTGTTCTCTGCCAGCATTATGTCCAGTGGGCTTTCTTTACATGTGAAACACAGCAGGCTGTCACGTTAAAGATCTCCACTCTGCCCTTGTCACATCTGGGGTAGCTTGTTTTCCATCATTTCAGCCCGGCTCAATAAGTAGCGGAAATAAATGAGCAGCCATGCTTAAAACGTGTCTTTTCCAAATGACAGCTTACAAGATAAATACAGTCAAATCACTTTCAGAAGTTTTGAACAAATGACGCTGGGAATGTGAAGTTTGTGAAGTCATTTGTTTAGGCTTCTCACACATCATTGATCAGTGTGTGGATATAAAGAAAGGCAGGATGTGTGTGTGGGTATCCAAAGTGCTGAGCAGGTTCACACCTCAGAAAGTCACAGGACAAAGGGTGTCAGTGACATATCAGTCACATTTTTCACACGATGGGGTCCAACAGGAAGCTGGCTGGTTGTTAAACAGGAAAGTGTGACCCCCACAAAGGGTTGTTCCTCTGTTTTTCCTTAATGCCAGCAGCTGGTATCCAACACAAACAAACTTGGGCTTTTGTCCAGAGACATTAACAGGGCATGCACCATTTCATTGTCCTTGGAGAAATTTGGCAATATGGATGGCATAAGATAAAACAACGAAGATCAGAGGTTGGAAGTGATGTGTCATGCCAATAACATTCCCAACACCACACATGCTCATTCTTTAATCATGATCAAGTCCTGCCAATACTTGGAAATCAAAATTCCAAAGGCTGTTCGGCATCAGATGAAACCGGCACAGCCTCCTCCAGCTCGCAAGCATCTGACAGAGTGACTAATGGGAGCTACGAAAGCTTCACTCCCCCAAAATCCCGACCCTAAACAGCCTCAACAATTTCATGTACTCCAAGTCTCTCGGTTTATGTCCTCTGAAGCAGCTCCGAACTTCACGTGATGCTCTTCTTCAGGTCCAGCGTAATTTACCGTCTGTAATCGAAGTCCTCTCCCTTTCTCGACTCTCTCCAGTGGCTTGAAGCAGCATTCCCCTCGTCCTTTGAGCTCTCGGGGCATGTTCCTGGCACTAAATGTGCAGATAGGATAACTAAATCAAACACAGGCCCTCCCGAGTGCAGAAAAACCCAGTGAAATGGGCTATAGGGGATAAAGAAGACATCTGGCACAGGACTTGGAGCTGTTGTGGGGAAGAGAAAATGACTTATAGGGAGACATTGACGACTGGAGCTCATCACGTCAGCTCATCAAATTTAATTTAGGCGTTCATTAAACAAACACTTGGTAAATTAAAGCGTGCCATATCATGCAAACATTGAGATTAGTTATTCTTCAGGATTTAATAGCCATTGCGGAGCCCACAGTGCCAACTGACCTGGGAAAGCTGCTTATTCAAAGAACTGGTAATGCATTTCATATGTAACTTTCTTCATATTTCAACGACAATCAACTAAACAAATCAAATAAATAAATAGATAAATGAATAAATGTGAAGGAGACGCTATTTAATATTAATTCTTTCCACTGTTTTTGCACCAAGATACTTAATTAGTCCCAGGAGGGAATTCTTGATAGACTTGCTTCACAAAGAGAATCACATTTAGAATAAGAAACTGAATAAAAATATTGAATAAGTAAAATATTAAATGAGTAAGTACAGGTTGTAATATTTACAAGGAATAGTTATAGAGTCTGATGCCCACAGGAAAGTGGTGCGACGGCATACCAGCCTGTCTCATCTCCCAACTCCCTCTTTAGTGTGTGACCTGAATTACTGACTACATATACAGTACTGATATACAGTAGCAACCAGAAACCCACTCCCACTTTGCTTCTTAACATATACAATTGCTTTTCTTCAAAGTAAGACCAAAACAAGGACATATAACTTTGGAGATCATAAATCAATTTCGAGTTTTTAATATTAGAGACTATTAGCAGTCATTTAGGGTGATTTTGTAACATGTGTATGAGACTGAAACTGTGTGACAATGTGCTCATCAACCTTATATTCTCGGTGTCGGACTCATCGCCACATGTACAGATGGTCCACGTACATGCCTTTAGCTGGAGTGTCTTTAGAGACATGCCCAAAGGGAAGGCGTGGGATTTTTTATAGTTACGCACTTTAGTGCTTACCAACCCCTACCTTTATGGGATAATAAAATTATAATTGAAACTCATGCAAACTTTCACTCCGAGCATTTCAAAACTTACACTAAATCTTTAAACCAAAGGTCTGCTACCTTCACTGCCAGAAGAGCCATTTTGGCCGCTGCTTAACATTCTCTAGAGAGTTTCTACAAATTGAATTAAACTCTCAATTTCCCTTTTAAACTTTTTGTGATTCATGCATCATGAGCTCACAGAGATGTGGGGTTGAAAACTCAACATTAATCATCAGCAGTGAAAGGCACTGAGAAAAAGACGTAGACTGTGAAAAGTAGTTTAGGTGGCAGATCTTGAAGCATCCTTCTATTTGAGTGTCACAAGTGGAACCTAAAAGTAAAAAAAAAAAAGAAGAAGACGAAGAAGCTGTTTCACTTTGAAAAAGCTACAGAGAGATGCTTCAAAGAGGGCGAGGAGCTGAAGGTTGTAAACTGCCTTAAAACAAGCAAAAAGCTTATTTTTATCATCACAAAAACATTTTTCAATACAAAACAATATCAATTATGAAATGCTCACATTTGGTTATGGTAATGAATAAAACAATGTAATCACGTCAAGTCATTTTGGTGGACTGTAACAACTTTAGATATTTCTTAGCAATCATTTTACATTTTTACACATTTCTTCATTTGTTGGGAGATTTGTTAGATTTATCAAATCATTAATAGGTAATGAGGTTCTAATCATGAAGCTTTTTAAGGATGCAATAAAAAAGAAATAACAACAAAACATTCGGAAAGATTTGGTCCAGTCCGATGCTGGTGTTAGTGCTGAAACAAACTGGAATTGTTTGATAATGTTTAATAATTAGAAGATAAAGCCACTGACCAGAAGGGAAGATCACATCTTTTCCAGCCAGCACACGAGTCAACACAAGTGGGCTTATGTTGTGTGAAAGCACACACTGTGGCACATTCTTGCCACATTTGTAGTCCATACACAACACAAGTTGTGAAAGCTGGAACAGTTGATCCCGTATCAAGCCTGGTCCCAGTGGGTTGGTGAACACAGATCTCATTAAATACGTGTAGCTGCTGCTGCATTCAGCAGAGGACGGGGAGCGCGGGGGTTGCACAAATGCACAAACCTCCATCTGCTGTGGTCAGCTTTGGCACGGAGTCAGCAAGACTCCCCAAACGGCAGAGCTTACTTTTTGCATATTAAAGCCCACGAGCACAGAATGGGCTGAGAAAGAGACACAAAGAGATGGATGGAACAAGACGGGAAGTCTGGCAAAAGGTAAGAAAAAAAAACCGCGAAGAAGAAGAAGCGGGAACAGCCATCCGCAACAAATGTGCTGAGAGGCTTTCGTATGGGGTGACAGGTGCATTATCATAGGTTAATGAGAAGCCTCGTGCTGCCTGTAGCTGCCATCAAGGGAGCGCTGCCTCCACAACCACCTCCATCAATCAGATCAGACATATACTCTCACTCCAGCACCCAGCGCACGTGCACAAACACACAGGTGTATACAGTTATAGCAACACTTACAGGCCTACAACACCCACAGCAATTCAATGCAGAGGTGGCCATATATAGATTGTGGTTCTGCACTGTGAGAGCAATATTATGGCAGCAAATTGATGCAGACGAGGACAGTGTGAATACGAGGTAATTCTGGACGCAACAACAGATAATTAGCACCTCGAGCACCGACCTGAAGTGTGATCATCAAAATATGTTAAGTACAGGTGGTGCTGCAGTCTACAATCTCTGTAAAGACAGTGGTGTCAGATTCTTAAGGCCGTGAAAACAACCCCCCCACCCCCACCCCCACCCTCCATTCAGAGTATTCTCATGACTTTCTGCATATTAAATGATAAAGGCAGCCAAAGAACTGCTTTTCACGTTACAGATTTCATCAGTTCTGGTTCTATCTGAGCTCTTTGTTCAGCTCTGTTGGAAGAAGCTGATGTCATGTTATTATGCACCAATCGAGATAGCCGATCCTGATGTTGCCACGGAGTCAACTCAGATCAGCTCACTCCCACACAGTTCAGATAAAGTGCAGCTGAAGAGGTTTTCTTTTTCTTCTAACTACAGTTTTAAATGGAACGTCTTAGTTTATGTCTGAGGAAAATTAGATTAAAATGTACTTTGACACATGTAGTCCTCAACCAGAAATAACAACTTTTGCCTCCATGTTAAAGATGTCTACGTTTTCTTCCCGAGATTGAATATTTATGATTAACATATACAGTAATTACTCTTACCTTTGTTTTGTGGGCATGGTTTAGTCATATTTACAGTGAAAATAATCCACAGAATGTCTGAGTCCAGCTTTCAATAATGCACTAGATAATAAATGGTTATAAGAAATCTCTAAATCAAAAATAATCAGAACTGTTATGATCATTGATAGAATAAAAATGCTTCTTCATGTATTCAATCACTTGATTGGAATCTAATTGCAAAACACAAAAAAGTTTTGAAGGCTTTTGAGAGATAATGAGCCTTGTCGATGTGATCACACACTTCAGAGCCTCACCCTCTGGCCAGTTCATTTAGAAATCACCATCATACGATACAAATCAAATCAAATACAAATCATATAAACTAGTAGTTTCAAAGCATGGGCCTGGGATCTCCTGGAGGGGCATTACCAAGCTTTAAAGGAGCAACAGACCTGGGGGTCAGGGGAAAGACTTTTCCCAACATGACGTTCAGGAGGACATTTTTATTATTTTGCTAATATACCATTTTAAAATGGTGTGGCAAACAGTGGAAAATTCAGGCTGTATACAAAGCCCACATTATTAAGGAGACCGCAGCAAAAAATAATGCAGTTATTTCATGAAAAAACATTAGGAAGTACAGCAATCATCCAGAAATTACTACTTGATATGAGACAAATGGTGTATTGTGGAGGAGCTGGAGGGACACAATCTGGTTCCTGCTTTGTGAGGTGTGCTCATCCTCCTGCACTGAAACCCCCACGTCTGAAGTAGTGTTACAAATATCTGACATTTTACTAAGATTTCATTAACTTGACATCTTTGTATGGCATTATAGGAAATTATTTGTTGATTTTAAAATAAATCCTTACACCTTGAAGCAAGGGGGGCAGGTATATGTGATCTCGGTTCTCCTCGGTACTCTTAACTTAAAATTTGCCTGATGCATGATATGCTTTATACTATGGTCCACCACAGTGAACTGGCTCTGTGCTGTAGTTTCACCATTCAGCTATGCTTTCTTGCTCTTCAACTCCACTCTGTGCCAAGAGAGTCTCCCACCTCGGTTTCTGAAGACAGCCTGGAGTGAAGGGTTGCTTTTCACAGGCTCTGCTCATGTTGCTGTTTGGCAAGGCACTAGAGTGTTTTCAGCAACCTTTACTCTCCTCAGGCCAGGGAGACTGCAGGAGGAGGAGATCTTGCCCCTATCACACTAGATGTGCTCACAAGGGGGAAGAGAGAGGTATGAAGGAGACAGGAGAGTGAAGGGAATGTGGCTTTTTCAGTGCAAGGATCATTCTGAATCCTACGAGCTGCTGGGCAAGAAATGAGGCAGAGGACACCCACTGACCTGCAGCTACCTGCACCTCTTAGCCTATCTTAGAAACAATTTAAACGGCTAATGGGAGGAGGATGATCCCTCTTTCCGTCTCATACAGGGACACTGTGACTCATGCTGCTCTTTTCTGATTAGAGCTCCATGGGCTTAAAGACTACTCTGCACCAGACAGGGGATAGACCCAGCTAGTTATGTTATTATACGCATCTATCAGGAGGAAATGTGCAGCAGACACAGAGCACTCGCTTTGTTTATTTATGATGTCTCTGAGAGATTAAACACAGGAAGGACAGTGCAGCAGGAAGGGACTGGGTCGGCGTGGTGGGGTGGGGTGGGGTGGGCGGTAGGTTTGCAGGTGGAGGTGGTGTCCAGAGTGGGGACCCTGAGGGGCAGAGAGGATGGGAGGGTGGGGGTAAGTGTGCTGCCCCAACATGTCCCTGAAATACTGTCAGCAGGATGCTGGGGACAAGAGCGTCACAGGGAGCGATGGCAGCTGCAGAGAGACCTCCAAAATCATGTGCTGGATGAGCTCCAGGACACAGATACACAGAACAGACCAGTAAAAATGCAACTTCTTTGCATGAATCCAGTGTGCTGGTGTGAATACATCCTCCACACTGACAAAGAGCAGCATTACACAAGTTTTAACTGCCTGTCAAAGATTGATGCATGTCTGAATCTGTGCTGGTTACACAATGTTTTACCCATAACATGAACTCGATATCTTCATTCTTCACCTTCTATTTTATTTGGTCTCAGAGGGGCCATCACTTGTCCCACTTCCTCTGCCCCCAACTCACTGACTGACAGTTATGTGGAAAAAAAACAGAGGCAGCTTCTTTCCCTCATGTTGTGTGTCGAATCCAGCTGCAGCACACTGTCCTGATGGATTGTTGGACAACTCGTCCACAAAACTGCAACCCTGGACAACTCGTCCACAGATGAGATTTTCCACAGCCTACATGCAAATTAAACAATCATAATAGACTATTGTACTGTTTTCCTAATCAACTGCTACTTCGTCCATCGTCATTCGTATAATCATTCTAAAAGAAAAGTCTCAATAGATCTACATCCAGATAAACAGAATTATATTGAGCATGAAAGAAAACTCACATATTGTTTCTCAATAAAAGATACGCTGTACTGTTCATCTGGGTAAAATTCACTAAACCGCTGTCTAATGGAAAAAAATGATTTTGTCAAGATGTCTTGAATGCATAACTTTCATATTGAAAGGTGGACGAGTTACGTTTGAGGGATTTCATGGCAGTGACATGGTCAACACTTTTAGTCTTCATTTAAGTCTCTCACTTAAATCCAGGCTCAGGGGTTCTGCTTCTCTCAGTGTTTTCCCTGTGATGGACTGCTGTCTAGGAAAGCATGTGGAGAACCTTCATTACTTATGTTAAATCTGATCTAACAGATATATCTATATTACATTTTTCCACTGACTGATGCAGTTTGATGAAACATTACACATCTCATAAGACTACTTGCTTCACCTCTTGTACATGAATCACACAGAGCTATGAAATAAAGTATCCCTGTTATTTATTGATTTTTATTGCAACAGAAACAGATCACCAAGGCTCCATTTGGGCCCCCGGGGCAGAAATGATAAGTAAGATGATAATTTTTTTCAGTAAAAGCAACTGAAACTTTACATTTCTGCGGTGGTGGTTATTGACCGGTCTGTTTGAGTAAGAGGGATCAACATAACACCCCACATAAAGATCACTGATATAGGTAGAGGAATGGCATTAGCATAATGGGGGAGTAAATCTGTGAACACATCCTGAAGACTGCAAAGATCATGTGACACAAGAAGTGAGAGACTTATGCCAACATTAATTTGATAAGGAGACACTGTGGATTCTGTGTTTGCATGTTCTCCATTTGAGTAGGTTTTTTTTTTTCTTCTTCTTCTCAAAGTTGTATGTTTTCTACGTAACTGTCCATAGTCAGATGTGATCAGTGACGATGCTTTAAAGCAACATGGATGGAGGGTCGATGGAAGGCTGTTGGGATCTTGAAAGCGAGATGTTATATTTCAAGGGGGTCATACTGGGGCGTAAGCCTTTTACGATCACAACAATACAGCTTTTGTTTGATTTGACAAAAAAACTAAGTAAAACAAAAACCTCTTCTTTCAGAAGAGTAACTATAAACATTTTCCAGAAAAAGCACTGGGTTGTACTCATGCTGAGGTTAAGTGCCTTCATAAACAGAGGATTAGAGCAGAAAGGTCGCTGCTGTGGTTGTGTTGTTTTGCTGAAGAGCAACAAAGTCGGTGTTGACGTATGAGCTTCTGGCATGACGTGACATCATAAGGCTCTCTTTCTTTGATAAAAGTCATCGCGCTTACATTTTACAAGAAAGAAACTCCTTTGTATTTGTTACTGGGGACAATTTCTCTTCCAGCAGTGAAATTTATGTATACGGAGCTCTTTGTTCTGAGGAGCCACGGGGCAGTCAGACTAAATTAACAGAAAACACAAAGACTAAATTAGAGAGTCATCAAAAAAAAAAGAAAAAAAGCTTGGAGGTGTAAAACTGTGAGAGTAGAAAGAGTACTAATTTCTACGGATCCTGGATAAAACCCAGAAATTAAACCTGCAGCAACTTTTAGAAGATAATTAGAGCAATAATGAAGTACTCCTCATTTTACACCGAGTAGACCAGAGCACACCAATGATGCTCATTTTTGTGCAGATATCTGCACGCCTGAACCATGTGAGTACACACTGCCATCTACTGGTAACTTTAGGCATATAACTTAAAAGAAATATGAAACGTCAGCGTTCCTCCTTACTACACACATTAGTTCATCTTCTCACATGATTTTTTCTTTTGTACTGTTGTGTTTTTAAAGTATGTAAGAACAATAGGTTTTCCATAGATAAAATAGGTCAAATGTCATTATCACGGCAATGACAGCTGCTGAGTATTTCTTTTATGCACAATAGCTGCTTAAAACTGTTTGTGCCAGTCCCCACTGTGAAGTTTTCTACTCTGCATGAGATGACTCTCCAGATTTTACCTCTCACCGAAGGTTTTCAATGGAATTTAGGTCAAAACCCATAGCTGGCTAGTTAACAGTCCAGCCTTTCCTTTGTGCTGGTGGATGTGAGCTTTGGCCCGCTGTCCTGCTCAAGGAGTCAATATTTCAACTTCAGCTTTATTTATCCGAATCTATCAAAAATATTTCTCCCCAGAAAGTTTTGGTAATCATCAAATGTATAATCATCTTTGACATGACAATTGTTCCAGTGCCAAAGGTCTAAATGTAGCCCCATAGTATGACAGAATCTAAAGCTCCTTTGTTTGGCTGCATCGCCACATTCTTATTGGCATAAACAAATTGATGCAAAGCAGGACAACTGAGCCCATTCATGTGTTTCAAGATATTCTTGCCTTTTTGTGTTGAACTCCAGTGTTGTCCTCTTCAGCTTCCATCTATGGTGCTCCATTTAAGCTGAATATGCAGTTTGTTGCACGCTGAAAGTGACACTCCAGATTGTTCCAGCTCGACATGAAGCCTTTTGTTAATGTCCTGCATGGTGTTTTTCATACCAAACCAAACAACAGACTTCTCCTCATTGCCTTCCTCATAACTCCATGTTCCGAAGCATTTTTTTTAGTAAATTTAGCAAACACATTTCTTTTTCTGATAAATCTCATGCGTCTCTTTTCTTCAATGTTGTAAAGGTCAAACAGGAACCAACTTCCTGCTTTGATGCACTAAAATCACAATTTATTGGTCAAAATGATGTCATGTGATCACCGAGCTTCAGCCACAGGTGAGTCTGATTTCTTATTTCACAAAAAAGAGAACATTTAGTTGTTGAGGTAAAAATGTTGGAAATCTGAATAAAAATTCTGATCATACAAATGTTTTATTAAAACAATCATGGATCCCAGGAATTTATCTAAACACTGTATATGTATGGTTTTTAAGAAAACAACAACATCAACAAATACTGGTGTGTTCGTGTTTATTAATTCTCAGTAATAAAGAAAAATAAACATTATCTAAACATTGCTTTTCTCTGTAACAAATTTTGTTTTTCCGACAAGTGTACAAAATACTTTAACAATAAAAAAAGCCTTCATTTTCATCAAGTTAATATCAATGTTTGAGTCAAAAAAAAAAAAGAAGCTGACTGCAGCTATTTATATGGTCAGTTTCTTTCCTTGTGTTAGACCACAGATGATGAAGATAATCTGAAGACTTGTGTGAAATGGCATGGAGAACTACAAGCCACACAAAAGTGCAATCTACTCCCTAAATTAACCTTAATTACAGCTACAATAGTGTGCTTGAAATGAAGTGGAAGGACTGAAAAGATTAGATGGCTGATAAATGGGACGAGAAAACTGGAAAGATTTCTGTCCAGCAGCTTGAAATAATAAGCAACATATCTCTCAGAGCTCGTCTCTGCTCTTGTTACCAATAAGATAAACAAGGAATAATGACTTCTCAGGAAACATTTGTGCAGACAGGGAAAATTACAATGTGGTCACACAGCTGCAGTTTTTGTATTACAGTTAAGAAAGTAATAACAATACAGGCCAATGTGAGGAGCTTAAATAAGGATGTTCAGAGCAGGAAGTCATACCATGTACAAGTCATAAAAACATGGCTTTATGTGATGATGGAGTCCCTCCAAGGGTTTCAATTTCTCTTACTCAAACCAAGACTGTGCTGACGAGCCGCTGTGGCAGCCATACGCTGCACACCATAAACAATAGAGAGGAAATAAAGAACAATAGGACTCCTAAAACAAGAGCATGTGAGTGAATGCTTTCCTACATAAAACACTGACCAAGCACTCAAGTGCTATAATCCCTTACCAAGTCATATATACAGTTGTTTAAAAAAAAGACATAAGAATATAAAAAAAAGACATAAAATATTAACTCAACGTATCCCACACACACACTTCATTACTTCATGCAAATCGGATCATTTTGAAGAACTACTGGTTACCAGTCATACACACCCAGGAGGAAGACGGAGATTTAGAGACGCTAGCAGATGATGGATAGCAGGCGGGCGGAGGAGGAGAAGGCAGTAACAGCGGGTGTCGGTGGAGACTAATATCAGGCCTCGCGGGTACAAGGAGCTCATGACAAGAAGCCAAAACCTCCACCACAGCAGCCCTGCCCTGGGCCTTTCCCCCATCCTCTGCACCAAAAAATACCAGCTGCAGGATCCCAGAGTGGCATTAATCCTTCAGAGGGTTTACCAACCACACACACACGCACGCACACACACCGTCCCGTTTCCCTCTCATCTCAATGACTGGAGGTCTCCCAATTTATCACTAAAGTGCTCTCTCTCTCTACCATTACATTAAGCGCTGGATTTGAGGTCAGCCACGAACAAAAAAAAAACAACATACAAATGAACATTTGCAAAATATCAAACCACAAAAGTTTTTTAACTTCAATCCCCAAAGAATTATTCTTGAAACACATAAATAAGACAAAAAGAGATGAGTTGTCAACTTGTGTTCAACAAGTGTGTCAAGCTTGACTGAAAGCTGAAAGGTGTTGCTGCTGTGTGTGTGTGTGTGTGGGGGGGGGGGGGCACAGCTGTGAACACACAGAAGCTTAAATAGTGAAGACAGCTCTCTTTGTGTGTGTGTGTGTGTGTGTGTGTGTGTGTGTGTGTGTGTGTGTGTGTGTGTGTGTGTGTGTGTGTGTGTGTGTGTGTGTGTGTGTGTGTGTGTGCGTACGTGTGCTGAAGAATTTGAGGAGAGCGAGAGATGGAGAGGGAGAGGGAGAGAGCGAAAGAGAGAGAGAGACAGAGAGAGAGAGAGAGAGAGAGAGAGAGCGAGAGAGAGAGAGAGAGAGAGAGAGTCCGTCCATCTGTGTGTGATGTGGAGCTGGTTTCTTCTTCTTAGTACTTGGGTACTTTGGTATAATCCTCCTGAACGACGTTCTTGCACAGACACATTGAGAGGATCATCCCGAGGAGCTGCAGAGAAATGAAGTCATCACTGTGAATAACTGACCGCTGCACCAAGCAGGTTTTGCAGCTAAAGATTTTCACAGCACAAAGAAATCACTGAATCACTGCACCACATGTTTCGAAACAAGTCGACCCTAAACACATGTGCTTTATGCATTAATAAAGAGGGGCTGTAACACAGGGTTGCATGTGGAACACTCCCATTCACAAACCTGGACAGGGTTTTTGTCACTGTGAGGTGACAGTGCTAACTGCTGCACAACTATTTGTCCTAGAAGAGCAACCTATTAACAATTAATATAAATACTGGTTCACCTGACTCTTGGTTGCTTCACTGTTTTCTTGAAATCAAACTTTCATGGTGTGAAATTGTTCCCATTTTTCCATAGCGTTCTTACCAGGTTTTAATATATGACAGATCCAACACTTGTCTATCATATTTACATTCACAATTGTATCTTGAGGACATGAAGCCTAGTCAATCAGAATTCAAACACCAGGGAGTAACAGAGACATTCACCAGAGCAGTAAAACTACTTTGTAGTGGGGGTGGGGATTCTGTGTATACAGTATGTACATATTTCTTTTATATGTTCCTTCTTCTGACTACTAGTTACCATTACATATTTCATACACACTACTCAGTGATCAACTGTACCTCACCGTTGTAGAAATTTCACCCAAAAGCTGAATATCCTTCTTTTTTTCTTTTTGAGTAGTGTATATATTTGCCCTTCAAATTTATTTCAGGTTCCTGATTAAGTTCAATCAATAATATGTTTGCAATGGAAAAGAACAACTTTTTAATGATGATTTAAAGCAAAAGAGCTTCTAGCGTTTAGAGAATGAGCTCTTTATGAATCAGTCAGAGAAACGATTCACAAAGCGTGACATGTGTACCACCGGTGGTACCCGAGTTCTCTCTAGTGGTACAGGATCCAAAGTCATATTTGAACAAAATATTATCTCTTTTGAAACGTATATTATCAAGCATGATGGTGTAGCGGTGAGGCATTTGCCGCATAATGACAAAAGGGAGATAGGGGTTCAAATTTAGAACGGGTCTATCTGTGGACTTTGCATGTTGTCCCTCCAGCATGTGTTTCCTCCCATGGTCCAAAAACATGCATGAGAGATTAACTGGTAAGCGTGTGTGACTCTGTCTGTCTGCCTGTCTGTCTGTTTCTGTTTTTCTGTCTGTCTCTCTTTCTGTCTCTGTTTGCTCAGGAGTGGACTGTGACGTGTCCTGTTCCTGTATTCTGCATTTGCTTAAGTTATCTAGGATTGACCCTGAGCTGGTTAAAATGGTATAGAAGATGGATAGATGTATATTTATATGATACTTAAAATAAGAAATACCTTTACTTTGATGAGAAACATCTAAAATATGGCTCACTGTATTTATAGGAGATTAAGCGGTGCAGCACTTATATTACTTCTTGTGCAATGAGGCTGTGTCAGGTGAAAATGGCCAGTGACAAATCCTCATATTAGGAGTAAATAGGTCTTCTATGTGAACTGTCCCCAGCTGCAGTTCTTGTCTGGTCAGGTTGGTTACAGTGGCGGTACTTGGGAGACATTTTCAACATTTTCTCAGCTTGGACACACTTGCTGAAAATAACAGAGAAAATGTCTTTTAAAGGACCACACTACTTTAATAATTTGAGAACTTTTACCAGGATCAGTAAATATTTCAGTTTTTATTCATCATTTTAATACGGGTGTCTGTCCTGCTTTAGAGGAGAACATGAGAGCTTTTGCCACCTTTGTCATGGAGGGTGACGATATACTCAGAGGAAGATTACAGCCTACTCAAAATATTTCTGTGCTGAACTGTTTGCAGACTTTCAGCCAATGTGATGATCTGACCTGACTTTCTTAACAACATCTTGTTGGCGTGTTTCACAGCTTGTGCTCCCAAGACATGCAGAGTAGTCATGACGTGTGCAATTATCAGCAAGTGCATTGGTGAACTTGTCAAAACTCAGAACAGATCGAGACAGATCACACAAAATACTGTACCTCTATGACTGCAACACCGACACAGATTCCCAGAATAACACCACAGTTGTCCAACAGCCATTTCTCCACACTGGTTATACAGCCCTACAGGAGAGAACAAGAGAGGAGGGACAAGGGAAGAATGAGGTTAAGACACACATGGAAAGGGAGGAGGGGCGGTTGCAGGCTGACATGCAGAGAGATGAATGACTACGTGATCCCAGCCGGACACGGACAGAGCCTTTTCAAAACACCACTGTTGGCTTTGGACCCAGTGAGAGTGGGGAAAGAATAACATGGCTTATCTGAGCTGAGGAAAATGTTGGGCGAGAGTGTAAAGTTTCTGAAACACGCAGACCAAACAGCAGAACAACAGAGCTTTCCTGGCGTTCAAACAAATCACGCAGCACAACTTGCCTCAGCCGTCACTAATAACCGAGCTGATTGAGTTCAAGCACAGTGCCACACTGAGCAGGCAGCCAGAGTTACACAATGCAAGTTGAATCCAGCTCTGCACTGATTAAAAGGTGTCTGTCAGAACAATGCAGGTGCATGGGAACGATAACTCAACACGGTCTGAACGTCAAGATAAAATGTTACCTCTTACGTAACAAACAATGCGAGTGGCTGGCATTTACTATGGAAAACAATGCAAATTGTGTTTCACAGTGGGGGAATGCAAGGGAAGAGAGCTTTTCTTAATTATAACGGTGAGGTATTTGTACACAACGTCATGTCACATAATTGTAATATATCTACAAAGCATCCCAGGGCAAATATCTAAAAAAAACACTCATAATTAAATTTTGACAATTCTCAAATGATCAATAAAAAAAATGTGATTACTGACGAGTGACGTAAAATCGTCATGGAGTTCGTAAAGCACAGAGCCCGCGACTACGACAACATTCAGAATTTAAAAAAATGTTGAATGAGTGAGTGCTTCTGTCCCCTTTACCCCAATGACTTTAACTTTCAACATTTGGATGTGTTTCCATGGTTACTGTAGGAAGGAACTTGCTGGCTGAGGGAGTCTTGCTCAAGCTGTGCTCAGTAAGATGAGGTCCTCTGACCTGTGATGAAGATATTGTGAGGAGGGCGAGGGAGCACTTTGAGTCTGTCCTGACCCCAACTGCCATAGCGCCCTCACAGGAAGCCAGGCTGGAGGCCTCTGGGGTGGCCACATATATTTCCTCCTTCATGGCAAGACCCCGGGGTGGATGAGATATGCTCATCCGTGTAAATGCTTAATGCTCTGGACATTGTGGGGCCAGTTAGGTTGACATGCCTCTGCAGTATTGAGTATACTACCACTGACCTGACAGACATAAAATAATACAAATCAATGACATGCTCTTGAATCTTTTCTGTTTTTGGACAAAAATCCTTTCGGTTACCATAATGACTATATGGACGCAAAACTATCTGTTTTCATGTAGCTCCAGGTATTTCTCATAAAGGAGGTATGAGAAGTATGTTATGTCAAATCCCGTTATAACAAAATATCTCCATTAATACTGTAAATAATGGCACAGTGATGATTGCCATTCTGATTTTGATAGTTGGGAATTTGATAAGACAAGGACGTAAATTTACAGCATCAAACCCATCTAGAAAGCGCACTGCAGATTGACCCCCGTGGCACATACCGTTTCATAGACAGGTGCTTCTGAAGACAGGTGCTCACAAAGGCCATATTCCCTTTTCTCTGTGCCAGGCAGGGAGTCGTTGCGACAGGAGCACGAGTAGATGGTCTGGGAATTGTTCTTGATCAAAAGGTTCTCGGACCAGTTGCCTGGGCCAGTCCATCCACAGCATTTCATCTGGTGACACGAGGCAAAGAGAAGGAAAGGATGTGGGTCAAAACATCAGGAGGCAAAGAGAAGAGCATCGGATGAAGACGAAGACCACATAAAAGAAAAGACAGTAATTGATGGGATGAAAAGATGAAGGCAAAAGCAAGCAAACCCATTGGCTCAGAGAATGAATATTTTCATTGTAGTGTATGAGAGCAATCTCTTCCTGGCTGCTGTTTTCCTGGAGGATCAGGGGGAGAAGGGAGGCTTGGCAAGAATTGATAGAAGCAGATAGGGGTGAAATGGGCTGATTAGTTTAATGAGTCAGTTCATCAGAAGTCCAGTGCGTTCAATCTTTCACTTCTCTTTCATTCATGTCTGATCATGCAGCTTCTGTATTGTGTTTCCCCTGCAATACTATGGAGGAGAAGGGAAGCTTTTCTGTGGATGATTAAGTTAAGAAATGTGAAATACCCAGAAGCAAAATGTTTCTCTTGAAGTAATATCTGTTAATCAGGAAAATGCACAGATGTCGAGGTCGGACATTTTCAAGGTAATTAGTTTCCTCTCCATGTTCTGTGGATCTTTCAAAGTAAGTGAATAACACAAGAAATGATCATCAGTACTCAGAATACAAGGAGTTAGACTCATTTAAGGGGTTTAGGTCGTGACAAAAAAAAATCTTCAAATGAGTTTAAGTAACAGGAAGTCCACTTTTAATTTAACTGAAGTGAATCTTAGAAAGTAACTTGTGAAAAAGCATGACGTCTACACTCAGGCCTCCTTTTCTAAAAATAACAGCACTCAACATCCTGTGAGAACTCATCTGAGTGTTTTTGTTCCAACTAATGCAAATGAACATTAACTCTCCACGAATCTTTGTATGAAGTGTGTTATGCAGGTCTAACATGTATTTGTTGTATTTTAAAAAACAAGCTCTTCTTGTCAGATTGCTCACAGTTCCTCAATTTTGAGTGTATCATGAAAGAACAAGGAGCAGCATAAAGAGGTGATGACAGACTGGACACCGTCTCAGGATTAATTGTCTCCTGCTACTGTCTGGGAAAGAACTTGGTTTGTGTTCGGTATGTGTTCAGATTGAGTTTGCTGTCTGCATGATAGACAAAAACAATGACTGACTGAATTACTTATTACTAGAAATATCTGTTTATATGCCTTCACTTTAAGTTGATCCACATACTTCTAATGTATTTCTGAGACAGTGGCAGCTCACGGATTGTTTGCAGTAGTCACCAGTGTCAATTAGAAATGTAGTCTTATGGGTTAGAAAACAGATCGTTCTCCTCCTACCAAAAAACCTTCACGATATAGAGTGGACTGTTTTCTTTTTTAAAACCATGGATAAGTAAACAGAATGATATATTTACTGACCGTCCTCTGAATGTAGTCCCAGGTGTGCTCTGTGGTCCTGTTCTGGCCGGTGTAGTTAACGATCATCCCCTTTATGATGTTGGACATCTCATGTTTCAACTGGAAAACAGATAAAAACACTTTTCGATCAGCACAGAATTAAAAAAGAAATATGTCAAAACAATGGAACTGTACTGTTGCACATATACATTTTTGTTCATGAAGGAGAGACACTCAACAACGGTACACCAGTTTATCTCATTTAAGTTCATACATTCAACAGAATTTGAAATTTCAACCTCTAAATATTTCAACATCATGCCAATTGTCATGAGGTACACTGAAAAAATAGAATAGTTGGACCAACTTAACTGAATTGTTTCAATTGGTAAAATCGAAATGAATTAAGTTCTTCAAACTTAATTAACTTAAGTTAATAAATTAGATTATTATTATTATTATTATTATTATTTTCTTTTTCAGTGTATCCTGGCCCAAAACTCTATAAAAGCATCATCGATCTTTCAAAGACAAGTGATGCTGCCATGAACTGAAAATTCTTCTTGGGCCTGTGAGCCATATGTTTGGCACCCCTGGTGTCCATCCTGGACAAGCCGTCACAGGGCAAACAAAGAGACACACACACAATCACCCACACACAAAGTATCACCAACGTCCAAATTAGAATCACTAAATAACCCAACATGTTGTTGGATTGTAGTAAAAAGCTGGAGGTTTTTGTCACGGGAGGAACATGCAAACTTCACATAGAAGGGCTCAGTGAACAGCAGGTGTAATCAAGGAAAATTCTTAGTGTGAAGCAAGTGCGAGCAACTCAAGCCACTCACGCAAAAATTAACAGAATTACACACGCCATTGTTTATTTCCCTAATGTACTTCCTGCAACTGAACTTCACAACTCAGGACATCACCGCATGTGCGCGGCTCTGTGAAGTTCCACGCTGCATGAAAACATCCCACATCTACAACTTGGCAAGAGAATGACTGTGTTTATGTGTGTAAGACCACATAGCAACGGCAGCTCTGCAGCGACGGCGCTCTTTAGGAGGTCAGAGCGAGCCTCACCCTTTTCTGGGAAAGAGCACCACCCTGCGCTGTGGTGAGTTTAAAACACAGGGAGTGTGTCTGAGGATACAGACGCACATGTGCCGCCACTAACATATATGTACACATAAAGACACACTTATAGACATGCTGGAGGGCGAACAGCTCGAACCGGCTCCTGCAGGGGGGAAGTTTATCCAGGGAAAAGCTTTTCATGTCCTGGGAGGGAATGTCCATGTTCAGAGTATGAAACCAGTTTGAGATGTGCACAGATTGGACACGCCCTCAAAACAAACACAAGCTCGTGTTATTTAAGGCTGGCTCTCTTCTTTTTTTTTTTACTGTAACTTCTTGATGTTTTTCCCTGTGTGCTCTCTGCTGACCTCATTTTGGTTTTGGTAGGGGGCTTATCATTAGCCTTCATTAGTCGAAACTTAAGAGTCTCTTGAGAGGTTGTAAGATTTTAAACTGATTTGCAAAAATAATGTAAGTTAGAAAGCCTCTATCTGTACTTTGGCAATATTTACTCACTTATCACTTATTAACTTGTCCTGAACTTGAGTATTAGCTAACAAAGGGTCATTTGTGTTTTTCAATCACATATTTAAGACAATTATATTTACTTTAGTAACTTTTCAGGAGCCTGGAAATTGTGTTATTAACTTTAAAAACGCAGTGCTATCAAACAACTAGAAGCAGCGGCCAGCTGTTTTGGGGGGGATGATTACTGTCTTCGTCTGGTGGACAAACCTATTTAATTTGTCAGCACATGACAGCAGCTTCAGCAACACTCATTCAGAAGGAATTCATGTGCCCTCCCTCCCACAAACACACACACAAAAAAAAAAACAGCCTGCGGGGGAAGTGAGACAACAATGGAAACATTTAATAAAAGCGGCTGTGAGCTGCTTCCTGTATAGCTGTCACATGTCTCCTTCAGTCCACCTGTTCGCCTCACTTTCTTTCAGCATCTGAAGTCACGTCAGTCACAAACTGACATCCTGTCACTTTCCAGTGAACAACAAAACTGTCTTTCATGCCAGGACGCAAAGGGGCTTCTAGACAGGTGGGGAAGACCTACAAGCTGCCAATCACAGCTGTGTCGGAGAGACAACCAGTACACTGTGAGCCCCAGCTACACATGTGGGAGGAAGGGCGCGTCAGTGAGAATGAATAAGAAGAAGTGGTCAAAGGGTGGAGGAAGGCCAAATAAGACCAGAAAGCAAAACAGAATAGTTAAAGAAAAAGGTCAAATTACAAATAAGTGAAAACAAGAAATAAGAGAAAAGCAGATATTGTCGATCACAGCCGGTGTCTTACCCGATCTCTCTGGAAGTAAATGAGAACACCAGCAGTGACCTGAGCGATGAGGATGAGCAGCAGGCAGGTGAAGTACTGCAGGGGGTAAAAAGGGAAATGTCACCGTCAAACATTTACAATAAATGCTTTTCAAACACCTGCAACACAAAGAACTATAACACCAGGGGGGGGAATTTGCAATTAGTGTTTTCACAACAGCCAGGCGTGGAGCTGTAATGACTGTGACTTTCACTGAGAGCAGTAATGCTAAATCCAATATAAGCACATGAAGAACAGAACATGACCCCCCTCAGAGACATTAACACTGATGAGCCAAAAAACAAAGGCCAGCTGTATTATAAAGGTTCCCACCCACCCTGGACACTTGTTCTCCCTGTTGCTCTCTAGAAGAAGAGAGATTTGTTGACTATAAGGTCAACAAATAGATTTTTTCTTAAAAACAGGCTCTAACAATAACAATAAATTATATTCTGATTTAGCTGCTAATAAGGTATTTCACATACAACATATGCACTTTAAGATTTAGGTGTTCGATTGAAGAAGCCTCGGGTTTTCCAGATCCCCAACAGTGCCATATAATACGGCAGAATTAGCACCATGTAACTTCGTTTAACTCACATGCTGCTTCAGCTCTGTCACTGACTTTGTAAATGTTGGAAAAACAGTCCTCTGTCATTCTTCTACACCTTCAACCAGCAATGAAATGACCAGATGGGGACATAAAACTAAATATGCTCTTTAAAGAATTGATGGTACACTTATAGTAACAGCCCAAACCAGACTTAACTGCCCAATCTGTTGCCCCCTCTCAGCTTGGATCGGTTTAGTAGAAAGTAACAGCTGCTTGGCCGATCAACCCTGATTCAGAAAATCAGTTCATTCTCATATTATAAGAGCTATTTTTGATCAAAATGTTTTAAAAACCCACAAACCTACTGACACCATGCAGTCAGCAACTCTGTCGATTCTTTTAGTGTAGGTCCAAAAAAATATATATACATATAAAAAAACACTTAAACAGACAGCGCTTACTTATTTTTTATTGTTCCTTTGTGTGTGTGTGTGTGTGTGTGTGTGTGTGTGTGTGTGTGTGTGTGTGTGTGTGTGTGTGTGTGTGTGTGTGCATGCGTGCGTGTGTGTGAAAGAGATATGGGGGCTCCTGATGCCAGCTGGTCACTGTCACTGTGGGGAAGTAGGTCAGGGCAGTTCTTCAGTTAACCCCGAGCAGGTTTAACATTGCAGAGGTCATGCCCCCCTCCCCACTCTTGTTGTACCCCCTACATTTCACTGGCTTTATCTCTGTCACCCCCTCCCCTCAGTAAATCCACACATGCTGTGAGCCCCCGCTCTAACACATTAGCAGAGGCGCTGAAGGGCTTTACTGTCAGCAGGAATCCGTCACGTGTTCTTAGCCGTGCTTTAGAGCGCCAGCAGGTGCATTAAGGTGAATGTTTCAGGCCCCTAAAAAAAGGCTTTGCTATGAATGTATTCACATTGAATGCAGAACATGTCGGCACAACAATATACAAATTAGAGTAGAAATCTTGACATGTATTTTATAGAGACCTACTATATACCTGGAAGAGAGACATGAGGGTTCTGTTGTTGTTTTACACTAATTAAATTACAAGCACTTGCCTAACGTTTCCTTCCATGGATAACCTTTTGATAAATACTGACAACTGCAGACCAGGGTCACCCTGGAAGAGCTGAGGTTTTGAAGATCCTCTGACTTAGGCATCCATTCATCACAATTAGGCCCTAAACAAATCAACTTTTTCCTTCTTCTAACGCATCAAATGTGTGGAGAAAAACCTGCAGCCTGATACATCCTATCCATTAACAGATGCTAAATAAATTCTCTGTGTCCTTCACTTTATTGTCAGTATCTCCCTAATTCAACATATGTATGTGTATTGCCATCAGAATAGCAATTTTGTTAAAACATTTCTATTACATACTGTGTTATTTATGTGTATGTTCAGTGCTTAAACTGAAGCGAAACTTTGAGTTTTATGGAAAGAGCTCCATTAATAAAATGTATTTTCATGTTGAAGGGTAGAATGAATCGCTCACCAGACCCAGCAGGCAGCGGATTTCATAGATTGCTCCTATGCAGCCGAAGAAGCCCATGGCCATCGACAGGGATCCCACTCCGATGAGTATGTATGAAGCCACCTTCACAGTGTCTGATGATTCCTCTGGAGAAAACATGAACACGAAGAGAAACACAAAGAGTTCAGCACACACAGAAACACTGAAAACTACACGCAAACTATACATCTGCTGCAACAGTTTTACATTATCTGTTAGTTCAATTTCCTAACCTACAGTTAAGCTTTTGTTTGTGCGCTCTTATTTCTGCAAAGCACAACTCCACTGACAATGTAATATCTGTTGTTCTTTAACCACAATGTGCTCTTGCCAACAAATGAAACAGTTAGGCAGTATTCAGTTGAAAAACTATTTTCTATACACAGATGGGTACAATCAGCCTGAAATGTTTCACAGAGCACTGAAATGCCCCCCTTTTCCCCACATGGATGATTATTTTGAAACAGAAGCCCTCCAGCAAACATTAGGCGAAGAAAGAATATGTGTGGCAAGATTAATTGGTTCTCCTCTTTTTCTTTTACATAATGTGAGAGCGATTCAGGGTGAGATAGAGGCGGGAACTGAAAATGAAAACTGGAGGTTGGAGATGAGATAAACTGGAGCCATTTTGTGACGGGTTGTTATCTGGGCTGGAGGAGCTCCAGAGACAGAGTCTGGTCTGCACATGAAGCCAGAATCTGAGCTTTGTGAAATGGTTCCAACTTTTATGGATTCCTGGGCCAACCAGACCAGTCAGATAACTCTTTCCCATCTATTTGATAAAAGGTCTAAAAGACGCAGCAGCTCCACCCTTGCTGCTCCGCTATGCATGAACACATTGTTGCTTTTTGCAGATTGCTCACAAAAGTTTTTATACAAAGCTTTTTTTTTTTTAGTTCTGATATCACCTTAGATGTTGAGGTAAATTAGATAAGGCATACTGAACATTCTTTTTTTTTTTTTTTTTCAAATGCTTTCACACTGGATTCAGGCCACTCCAGAGTTCTACTGCAGCTGCTCTGAGACCGGCTCTGCAGGCCGCTCTCAGAGCAGCTGCTTCAATGCAGACCAGAGTTTAGTTCTGCTGGTTCCGCAGCAGCTCAGCCGTACTGCTCTTACACCAAAAACCCAACTATAACAACCTAAATATTATATTGCTGGTGTGAAAGCACGTTTTAGACACGAACATTGCAAGCTACCAGCAGATTTTGGGTTCAAGATTCACCTGGCGTTTTTCGTGAATGTCACAAACGTAAGGCCACATTTACATAAAATTCATGACCATATGATTGCAACGTCTCTCTCCAGACCAGCAAATGTTCTGTCATCAGACATCAAGCAGTTCAAACAAGAAGTGCAGAAGCTGCTGGATGAAGACTGCAACTGGAACCAGGCTCACTTCTCACACTTTCTGGAACCTGAATTGGGAAGGGTTTGAGACATTCGCAAGGGCCACAATGCTATTTTGAGTGAAAGGGAAAGTTTTCCAAAACTTTATAACATGTTTGAAATTGATGCAACGAGGTTTCTGAGGCCCTGCAACTTATATGTGCTCATTTCAAATGTCTTACCTAGTTGTAGCCTTAATGCACCCTTAACAGTAATGTACATAACAGTTCATGCAAAGATGTTGTGCACTTCAACAACTTTGTGCGTGTACTCGCCTTAACTTTGCCCAAAGCGAGCACCAAGTCGTCACTAAATGGATGCACATCGCTGACTCTACATGAGTTACCACAGCAGAGCACAGCACTTGTGGCAGTTTGAGAATAATTGAAAGCTAAAAGTACTTGAGTCAACATATGCCGAGTATTTATGTGGCTACAGGGTAACATTTAAAGGGAGGCAGACAAGCATACTGTAGGTTCTATATCCAGCACTCTGCTGAAGCATGTTATTTCAGTTTCTCTGACATGCACACACGCACAGACGTACACACGTTTCTGCAAATGCAACAGATGTCCAAGGTTTCTTGAACACACTAATTACTTGGAGGATTTGGGGGCCTGCATGAAGTACTTTAAGTAGAGGTCTCAAACTGGTCACAGTTGGGACTGATCAGCAGTGAACATGCTGAGTGCTGCCAAACCAAAGCATGCAAAGGACAAAAGTTAGGACTACAGTAGATCGATATCGAGCATGGACACAGAGCGGAGAAAGCCACCATGCAAATGTTTCCTGGTCTGACACTGGAGGTAACTCTGGAGGACATTCATGTGCTGTCTGAGTGTAGAACGGAGCAGCAATGTAACAATTCTGCCTCTCAGAAAAATTTATCAATGTCATTCTAATACCGCTGGTACAGTACAGCAGAGCATAATTGATAAACTGACTGCTTTCGCTTCAATCGCTGAGCAGCTACAGATATTGTATTACAATATGCGATTGCTTAATAGAAAGTAGTTTCAGGAAGTTCTTCAACAACACAAAAGTGCTTCCTCTCTGCAGGCGCATGAAAGTTGCAGGGCACCAGACAACACACCTGACATGTTTCCTGCTGTGCAGCAAGGTTCTGTGTTTTTCTGCAGTAATTCTAAAACATGCAATTCTCCTGCAGTCAGCATGTGTTTGCCTTGGTGCTGTGCTGCTCCCTCGTGTACTATGGCAAGTTTCCATGTAGGTCCTTGCTAGCTATTCTAAAATAGGTCCTTTCGTGGGTTCCATGGAACTTTCCATCTAAAGAGGAAAGAATTATGGTCCCCTTGGAGAAAGCTGCTGACGGAGGAGGGAGCACTGTTTAGTATTGCAGGTCCAGGTTCTGTAAACACATCCGGAGCCACAGGTTCAGCTTGCATTCAGATGGTGAGAAGTCATAGTTGACATTATGTCCAGATTTGAAATGCAAACATGAGTAGATCAACTTCGTGCTGAACACTGGATTTGACTTTAAACAGTCCAAAGTAAATCCATTTACAAGCGCTCCTCTCAGTGAGACTTTGTAAAGGTTTCTGAATTAATAAGCGGCACATTTCCAAACTGTGCTCTGGCGCACTCTGTGGCCCACATACCTCATTTCCAAGGCTGTCTCTTGTTTAAACATGGGGGAAGCTATGTTTTTGCAAGCAACAGCAAGATAAACTCTGGCCATCAATTGACTGCAGTAAACTATTACCGTCACTGTTTTGATAAAGAGAGGGACACATTGAAGGAAGATGCTCTTTTAACTGAACAATAAAGGAGCCTGAGAGCAAAACTTTCTCAAATTCTCCCTGCCTGAAGTCATTGGGGCAGCTGCAGAGGCTTCTACTAATATAACTCATAAAGAATGGAAACTGAAAACACAGAAATCCTGTTTATAGCCGGGCAATGGTAGATCTTCTGAGGGGAACACACAGAGTCAATAAACAGAGCTTTTGTTCCTCTACAAAGTGGCAAGAGATTTCCAGTGAGGTTACAAATCTAGGGAGGAGCTCAGGTTGACCCGTCCTAGGTAGGGCCAAAACAAATGCATATAAGACAGCAGGTCATCAAGCCCCCGCATGGAAGGAATATCTTAAGTTCATCGATGAATCATTCTATTCCTGGAGAAACAGCTGGATTATCACAACAATAGGCCTGGGGCAGGCAGGGATGATGGATAGTGGACTGGCTTTTTTTCCCCCCTAAAGCCTGACTACAGATAAGCAAATTCAGCGGAATAACAATCTTGGAATGATGCTTCCCCTGTTAGAGACCTTCAGGACTGAAACAGGAAGATACCACTCAATGTGACTGGGACAGGACACAGGGTCAGTCATAGTCTCCATCAAAACTCTGACTTTGTCACAGGTCATCAATCAAATAACCTTGAATGTACTGAAAATTGCAGTGAGATGAGAGAGATAACCACTACTTCACCGCCCAGCCAATATATTTGACAAACTGTCATATTTGGAACTAAAAACCAAAATATGCAGAGAGGTCCAATCAGAGCTGAACTCATTAACACTCGAGGCTGTGCTTTATTATATGCATGAGCCCATTGAAATGTAGTATCATTTGAGAGAGCAACTATATATGGCTTCCAACATGTAGCCTGCTAAGTTGCCAGATAATAAATTGAAGTATTTTCTTTCTCTAAACTGAGAGAAAACAAAACTACAGCTCTTGGACGTTCTCTATGAGGGATGAATACAATGAAAGCATTTATAAAGAGATTTATGATGACTAAGAATTTCCATCCAGATATTTTTAGGGAAAGATTGGACCTGGGTTTCATTAAGCTCTTCCCAGTGTCGGAGTAGATAACCCAGCTTTCAATACATTGTTGTTTTCACAAAGCTGATAACTAAGCCTCTAACATAGTGTGGTTTTCAAGGCTCGGTGTGTTTCCGACTACGTCGATCTGTGACAACATATGTGAAAGGGGGATGGGGGGGGGGGGGGGGGGGGGTGTTCTATCTGTGCCATCTGTGGAGCAAGTTCAAAGTCCAACACTACGGAAGTTGTGTGGGAAATCTAACTGCCATTTTCCAACAAAAGATGAAACAACTTGACTTGTCTTGTTAATCTGGGACATGTCACCTTCCCTGACTAACAGTCTCTCTGCAGATGTGCCTGCCAGCATGTGTCTGTATGGCTCAAGGGCAGATTTTATGCAGCTGAGGAAGTCTTTCTGTTACCTTTGACTCATATTTCTGAATAAGTGTGAGCATCCCTTGGTTGGGAATGACTTCCATGAGAATGATCCAGAAAACTGTTGTAGGAATGTGATGCGTCTTCCAGTCTCTGCTTGAGTGTCCAAGTGTGTTCATAGCAGTCAGGTCACAAATGCCTGCAGTTTTCTTAAGAGTTTCTGACCACTGACGGATGTGTAAGTAAAACCAGTGGGTGTGCATGACTGTTGCAGCACTTACGGAGAACAGCAATGAAGCTTTGGTCATCAAAAAGGACCCACAGTCCAAAGCCCATGATCAATGCTCCAAAGATCTGTGGAGAGAGAAGAAAGTAATCAGTCTGAAACACAGAATATGTGCTAGTATGTCTTAAAACAGATTTTTCTTTTTTCTCTAAATGCCAGTCACATTTGGGATCAATCAGAATTCCGCTCAGTTTTTCTGTCTGTTTGCTTGTCTCTTTCTCCCACAGCAAAACTTAGATTGATAGAGGATGCGAGAAGAAGATCAAGAGAATAACTTATGGTGTTGCTTTCATCGCATGCTAAAAACACAGTGAACAGTTTTGATGAAAGCACTGTTCAAATCAAGAGTGAAAAGATTATTAGCCTCTAGAATGGAATACTATGCAACACTGGGATACGGGAGCTCCAAAAATGATCCATTTTACCTTATCTACCCTCATAAATGAGGTTATGCAGTTCAGAATGGTTGTGCAATCAAGCAGCCCTTGTTTAGAAGTTGTGAGGTACTGAAATGGGAGCAGAACCCTTAGATGAGCGGTTCTGTGGAGTCGTCAGCTTTCTTCTTGTAGTGTTGCCCCTCCCCTGCCCCACAACAATAATTAGAGCCTTGGTTAAGAGCTGTTCATTTAGGGAGACTGTGGAGCTCCCAGCAGCCATCATTAGCCCACCACTTCCTGGCTTCCCCGAGCCTCCCCGAATCTAATCTATCCACATGGACAAACATGGACTCACACACGCTTTCGATTAGACACCAGTCGAGTGTTCACATCAAAAGGTCTGCTTCAGGTTTACAGCCGCAGACTCATTGAAAAGGTCTGGACATCCTTGCAGAGTCAGGTTTAGGAGTCTGGGGGGGGTTTATCCACCCATGGACTTTATGTTATGACCAGTGGAAGAAAAGAGGAAGCAAACACAGACCATCTGCTGTTGTTTAGGTGACTGCCCTGTAAAGTCTCTTGCTCCAGGCAGAGTCATGGCAACATCTCTGTGTGTACCTTCACTAATCTTTGGTGATATATGAATAAAGATTAAAGCTGAAAAGGCAACAAGTGGCTTTCACCGCGTCTTGAGTGTCTGAAGCAGTGCATTGGGCAAGGAGAGCTGCTAACAAGTTGGAAGTTGGAAGTTGTGAAAGAGTGCAGGTATTGCAGGATGGTGGTAAAACAGTGATGAAGAAATATGATTTACTTACGAAGAAGAGGAGGTTGAAGAGGAACAGAAAGTACTTGGTGACTGTGATGCATCCTTTCCCCATTGTTGTCTTTCTGAAAGGTGGAGGAGAATTTATTAGCTTAATAAACATCAGAGGGTAATGTTGCAGTGTGGCGGGGGCATGAGATAAAAAAAAAAAAAACAGAGACTCAAAAGACACAACAGCAACAAAACATACTAAGCCTTCTCAAACTAGTGAAAGACCCAAAGAACAGGGTAACATTCAAGTCTGCACAGATGGATTCCTGATTAATCACAGCTTTAATCTTAAAAGCAACAACATCTGCCTAATTAATTTTCAACAATTCTCTCATCATAATAAATATCCCAACCTTCAGTAATCTCCACTTTTATGAGAAACTATCGTTGGTTTTATAGTTACATTGTCTGTTTTTGCCTGTAAGCTTGTAAACATAATGGCACAATAGGAACACAATAAAGATATAATCTCAGGTCCTACAAACAAAGAAACACAGCACAATAATGTGGAAAAATCCTGCAGTCAAGCCATTTTGAACATGTCAGAGTGATGTCTGTAACAGTTTTACAACCAGGTAAACCCGCAATCAGACATGATACTGACTCCTTCATATGACTCCTTCATATGACTGCATTCACTCAATTCTCTGTGAATAACATTTTCCTCTGACACCTGTAGGCTGGCCAGACCCACAGCTCATGCAGGACACATTGGGGGAAACTCTTGGCAGAATGAGTCAGCCTCAAAAGTAAAAAAAAAAAAAAAAATGAATCACTACCACCAGACCTTCTCTTTCACTGGGAGCACTGAAAATATACCCAGCCATTGTGGTTATTTGAGGAGTCTGAAAATACCCTGGGAAGACAACTCCTCATGTATCAGATGACACACTGTTCTCTTTTGTCTCTTCTTTTTACATGAAAACAGCAGGCTCGTCCTGAGTCTGCACCTTTAATGATGTGTGCTTTTGAAAAATGAGAACTTCACTTTTGGAAGCTAAAAGCAGCACCTGATGTTAAGTGTGTGTTAAAATCTATATATAGCAGTTTACCGTTTGAAATATGCCACTTTACACTATTTTTAGGTCATTATTATCTAGTGAGTATTTGGTAACATGAGATTTGGGGAGAAAAAAAAACATCCCTTTCAACAGGGCTGAAATAGTGTTCCTCACTATATATTGCAAATTACTTTTGAGGTACGCTCCTAAACAAAATTCAAATAATGCAACTTAAGCTTAGTGGCGTCATTCAGTTTCAGCAGCCTGGTTGACTTTCGTCTTCCTCTTTACTTGGTTTGTAGTGTGTTTGTGGGTAAAGTGAGGCAATGACGCGCTTGCTGCCCCGTCTTTAAAATCCAAGAACAGGAAATGACTTACAGCCCGATTTAAACGTGGAACAGGGTATTTAAAAAGAATAACAACCCTGGAAAAAAACGCCGTCATGCTGGGACAAATTCAGTGGCTGAAATGTTAGGGGAGCATAACGCATCGGTTAACATGTATTTTGTTGTGAAATCCCCAGTTCAGCTTCTGGTCAGGTCAGACTTTTACTGCATATCATTCCCCACTTTCTCCCCTCCCATTTCTTGTCTAGCTCCACTGTGAATTAAAAAAAAAAAAAAAAAAACAAAGGCAAAAAAAAACCAGTGTTGTGCTTCTCTCCAGTATTGGCAATATCTTCTTTATGACACAAGTGATAAAAAAATGACACAGATCGACCGGGAGGTAAGACTAATAAAGCATCAATGCCTCGGGTTGACCAAGTTCTGGGATTTTAGGGGCTGGGGACCAACACAGGAGCACAAATAACTCAACACAGAGAGCAAACATGCATAATCCATTTCCCTGCTTGTGGCTCAATATGTTTGGCTCAGTTTAAGCTTTATGTGGAGCACACTGTCTGGAGAGTGGCTCCATGAACAGACTGATGACATTAATGCTATTATTATGAACCATCTTTGAAATATATTTATAACCTAAATACAAGTAACATTCACTGTTAACAAAACAGAATACAATGTGAAACCCAAATCAGGCAGCAGATACTCCTCCAAAGTAGATAATCCTTAAAGGAGATTGGTGGTCTTTATGTCTAGTTGTTGAAAAGCTGAGCAGATTAAAATAGGGCTTAGTTATGACAACCTTTGTTTGCTGACTGAGCTCCAATCAGATGAAAACAGTTCATGGACAATACTTAAATGCGAACTAGCAATTTACTATGCCAGTGTAATTGTTCACTCGCTGATAGGGAACATGACTTAGAAGAATTAGACTGCCGTGAGTCAGGTTAGTTTTGCCCTCCTGATGATGTGTTCTTGCAATAGCGAGCAGATTGCATACACCTGTATTTATAAATGCAGACCAAAACATGTTGGTCTCCCCGGATTCAAATAACAAAATCTATTCCAAAGAAAAATGAAGACTGGAAAGTCAGATGGAAAATCAAAAGGAGCCAAGAAGCAATGCCAACAGTGTCATTATAACCTTGTATAACAACTAGGATATATACTACTGCTAAAAGGAAGACAAATACAGTAGACGGTGTTTATCTGAAATGAAACAGCTGCAAGAGAAGAGACGAGGCCGACACTGGTTAAACAAAACGTGCAAAACAGAAACGAATCGCTCCAAGTGAGTCGCCTGGACTTTCCAAACTCCATGACCTCACACAGACATTTTTTTTTTCTCTTTCTAGTCCTCATTTCTCTCTTTGTGCTTTGGCACAAGGTGTGAGGACCAGAATATGGTCCTTGTGGTGCAATGACAAAAAAACCAAAAACTGTTCAGCTTAAATCAGTCTTTGTTTCTAGTAGGAACAGTCTGCTCAGTCGCACAGCGTACTGAGATGATTACGAAGACAGTGCTGGTGGCAGATGGCAGCAACTGAGTCTGTAATGGACCCAGCATGGATCAACTACAGCGCTGTTGGACACAAAAAGTCAAGCTACATGCCAGCTTCCGTCTAACCATCTCCCCTCAACACATTCATATATGACCCACTTACACATCTGCGAGGCCATTGCGTTGGAATGAACCTGCCTCCACTGACCTGGTACCATTAAAGCGCTTAATGCCACTCCAGAATCCTGCTTTAACATCTGCAACAATGTTGTTTATCCTCCTGCACGGACAGGATGCAGCTTGTTGACTACTGGGGCAGTTTGGTGACAGGAAACAGCTTCACCATACATCCATTTCCACAAGCAGCTTTTGGTGTTTTTTTTTTTTTAACAAAATGTGGCTTTGAGTAATATTGCAGGTGCAAATAGGGACAATGTCTTGATTGTTCACATTTACAAAGATGTTTATTGATCTATGTCATGTGCTATCTGTAGCCTAGACAATGCACCAAGAGTCCTGCAGCCTTTCCAACTGATAAACAGCAAAGCATTTTGTGGGATGATGGCGATTTCCCATTAAGCATCTATTCAGCTCTATGAGTGAAATTGGTTAAATCCCTCGCCGCGGTTGGCTGCCAGCAACTACCCAGCATTCAGTGGAAATTATGATTTGGCCTCATTTCCATCATTTGATCCATGTGCAAAATAATACTTCAAGTTCCAGATGCAAACGGCTGTAAATAACCACCCAGCTACTGATGCTATGCTCAATAACAGTAAGATCTTTTAATGTAGTGTTGATTCAATAAGGTTTTTAAAAATGAAGCTTATCATTTTAAATGTTTCTTTTTGTCATGGACAAAGGTGATTGTGCTCTATTGAACTGTATCATTTGTTGTGTTTTTTTCTTCAACTGTATTACTATGTTTTAATTGATATATGTATATGGGTATTTTTTTTGTAATAACAAAAACATTGTTAGTTGAAATAAAGGGTGTTATTTTACAAATACAACATAATCTAAAGCACATTTAATAATATTCTTAATCACATATATTTCCAAATTAACTGAATCTGAATTATTTTACCAAACCGAACTCATTCAGAGCACAGTGGAGGACAGCAGACAGCAGAATAGGTAACATACACTTTACGGTCTCAATCACCTCGTGTCGCTGAAAAGTTTATCTACAAGAAGACTGCAGTAACTGGATGTTATCAAGACTGTGTGGTTGAGTCATTACTTCCTCTCAGTTTGCCTCATTGAACCTGACGACTGATGTTGTCATAGTGACATAAAACAATGCTGATATCTAAACTTTGTTGGAGATGAAACTCTTTCATTCCACTTCATTCTCCAGCACAGTAATATGAGGTGCCAATACACAACGTGAAAGTAATGTGGACAAGTGCTCTTACAGAGATAGCTGCTATTATAACGCTAAATTTGCCGGCAAATGAAGCGGCACAAAACTCAGCAAAGTGGCTGCATCATCGACATCTTATCATCATATTATTTGGGATGTTACACACGCGAGCTGGTTCATTAAGTGGCCACTCAAAGTAGTCCATCCAATTTAAATGCTTCTGGTAGTTTTCCATTTGTCGCTCCAGCTTCTATATCTAAATGATGCAGGTCAGGTTGCAAGTCTATTGCAGAGACAGACAATCAAACAAGCACATTCAGACCTATAAGCAGTGGCTTTCCTCGCAATGAGGACTAAAATACCAACCACCATCTATTTTATAAAGGAAAAAATTGTAAGTGTAATATGAGTGTAATACTATGTGTGTGTGTGTGTGTGTGTGTGTGTGTGTGTGTGTGTGTGTGTGTGTGTGTGTGTGTGTGTGTGTGTGTGTGTGTGTGTGTGTGTGTGTGTGTGTGTGTGGCTTTTGAGGTTTAACTGAGTGACAACAGACTAAATCAATATTGTTGTTGTGAAAATATAATTTGTTTAATTTATTCTTTATTATTATCTGTGGTATCATAATATTTCTGATACTGTGACACTCTTCTCAGTGCAGTGACCTGACAAACAGAGAAATTAAAGTATTCTTTACAAGTTATCCTTCAATCCACGACAGACCGATGTGTTTACACTTGAGGATTCGGGTTTTTATAGAAATGAGTCAGTTACCCCGGGAGGGGAGGGGGGAGCAAAAAGCCAAATGGGGACAAATATGTTGCGTCCGCTATATGTTTTAATGTTTAGCCCCAAAAAAGGTAATTTATAAAAGCATTACAGTTGAGAGAAGAGTATCGTATTTTTTTTAGTACATTATAAGTTCATCAGATGATCACGTGAACAGAACTCAACCCAGACTGTGGATACAGCACATCTTAAAGGCTTAAAAAGTCGTAAACAGAAAATACATAAAGCAAGTTGGTAACAAGTCTGTTTATCTTTGGACTGGCACCTAAACTCAGATATAAAAGTTAAAGAAAACTTGCTTTAAAAAGAAGTATGTGAGCGTTGAAACCTATAAATGCTCATTAAAGAGTGTAGTAATGAGTCTACGTGTAGTAAAGAGTACAGTAATGAGTTTTTACGCGCAGCTTTCACGCGTTAGTTCATCGGGAGTTTGATGAGAATTCGCCCCCGAAAAAAAGTCGCTATAACGCCAAACTTTCCCAAAGGCAGAGCAGACGGTGACTCACTCGCAAAGGCGTGTTTTCTTATTCATTGGAAGTTTTAAACTGTGATCGCTACCGACTGAAACGTGGTGTAAACTTACTGTGAGTTGGTCTTCAGACGTGCTGCTCAACACTTCGCTTCACTCCGGCTCGACACCGTGACTGGAAGAGGCTGAGAAACAGTGTGTGTGTCCGTGTCAGTCGCTGTTGTGCGCGTACGTGTGTGTGTGATCGTGTGTGTGTTCACGTACACACCCCCTCCGCGCGGGGGCAGACGTGGTTTCCCATACTTAACCCTCTCCTGTCCCAACAAGTCGCTCCAACCCTGCACCCAGCGCCCTGGACCTTCTTTGTGATAATAACGCCAGCATACCGTGTGATTATTTGTTTTCTTTCTTTCTTTCTTTCTTTCTTTCTTTCTTTCTTTCTTTCTTTCTTTCTTTCTTTCTTTCTTTCTTTCTTTCTTTCTTTCTTTCATTTATTTATTTATTATTAATGTTTTCAGTTAGGATACCCACTTACCCACCCATAAAAAGATCACAAAGTTTCTTCTTTCTAATCAGTCTGGTGAGACAAATAAACAACAACCTCTGCAAAACATTACTGTCTTATTGAGAATTAGAACTTGACTATCATTTTCAAACTAACTTCACTACTGTAACAACTAGTCTCCTGTGATTGCTGGCCAACTTGCAAAGTGCAGGAAATCAGCCACAAACTATCTGTAGAGACGTTTTGTTGAGCCCAGGGCCCATCCCGACAAGGATGTTCGAGAGACCTATAAATTATATCCAAACTCTGCCTGTCATCTCTCCACAAATAATCATTACTTTTAATACCAAGAGTAAACAAAGATAGTTTGGGTTTCAGTGCGATTATTCATTGTCATTTTTATATATAAGACAGCATCAACATTTGTATGTACCATATATGTAATATATTGGTTGCCGACGCATTTCTATTGGATATTTGGATTTTTTTTCCCAACCTGACCACTAGAAAGCTGATGACACTTCAGCATCATAATTAATAATTTGCCTCATGCAATAAATGTTATACAGCTTCTTACACACAGTCACATATGTAGTCCTCATGCAGCATATTTAGAGAAGAGATGATGAGTGTCACAGTTTGCACACATATCATCATCAGGGTTGGGATGGTATTTGTAGGCCTTTATCCATTGGAAAGTGAACATTTTAAAGGCTCTTAACTGGTATTATTCTGTTTTTATCAAGTTTGATTTTTCATATAATTTCATAATTATTTACTTGACTCAAGAAGGAAACTTAGCTTGAAGCAAACTTTCCCCAGAAACTTTGGCAGCTTTTAAAGGATCCATTGTACGGTTTACCAACGCATCCCGAGAAAAAAACCAGGACTCAAGATTTTAGGTGGAAAGTATGGCGAGAATGCACACACAGGGACACATAGGAGCTTTTAGCCAATAATCAGCCCCAACTACACACACATTTCCTGGGCCACACAATCCTCCTTTTCACTCTCAGCTCAAGAGAGAGAGAGAGAGAGAGTGTGTGTGTGTGTGTGTGTGTGTGTGTGTGTGTGTGTGTGTGTGTGTGTGTGTGTGTGTGTGTGTGTGTGTGTGTGTGTGTGTGTGTGTGTGTGTGTGTGTGTGTGTGTGTGTGTGTGTGTGTGTGTGTGTGTGTGTGTGTGTGTGTGTGTGTGTGTGTGTGTGTGTGTGTGTGTGTGTGTGTGTGTGTGTGTGTGCGCGTGTGCAAAGGAGAGCTCTGTGATAGGATGGGTAAAGTGAAGCCTGAGTGAGCAGTAGCAGTAGGCGACGCCATCATTTAAATTCACTGAGAGGATCACCTTGTTATGACATGTTCAACCCTACAAAACAGAAAACACCAAACAAAGAATCAGATTACATCAGAGGTGACCTAGGTTTTTTTTTAGAGAAACATGTTACGGCAAATATGTAGCATCAGTTTACTAAAGGCATGTACCAAGTTTAGCAGGAAATTTTTGCTGAAGGCTTTCACCAGATAAGATAATTTTAAGTGAGCATTAGTGTACAGTCAGTGTTGCTCTGGGCCCTTTATTATCTAATAAACAAGTTTCTACCTGTGTGTCTGGAAATCAGTCTTTTCCTTGCTGCTGTGCATCAGTTATGTCAGTAAAACTTTTTTTGGTAGGCTCGTGTCACAAAGAGCTTTGAGGTACGCGCTCGAGAGGAATGTTGTTCTCCAACTTGTCTTTACATAGCGTATAAATGTTTTTGTTATACATTTCAGTCAACCTGTGGTAAAAGTCATGGATTCAAACTATTTTGAGTTCATGCATCTGAGATGAAGGCCACGTGGTGGACTTTATCTCTGGTTTGATTCTTGTATCTTTTCCGTGTTGAGTTTGTTTGATTGCCTTGTGTGTGGAGGTTTTCTCCCACAGACCAAAGATATGTGCCTCAGTTAATGTTTCTCCAAGATTGGCCTGTATTTGGCTCCAACCATCTTCCCTTCAACTCTGACCAGCCTCCCTGTCCCTCCTGAAGAAAACCATCCCCACAGCATGATGCTGCCGCCACCATGTTTCACAGTGGGGATGGTGTGTTCAGGGTGATGTGCAGTGCTTGTTTTCCACCATGCATGGCGTTTTGCATTTAGACCAAAAAGTTCAGTTTTGGTCTCACTGGACCAAAGCACCTTCCTCCACATGTTTAGCTTGTGGCGAACTTCACATGGAATTTCTTTCAACATCGACTTTCCTCTTGCCACTCTTCCATTGAGGCTTGATTTGTGGAGTCTAGGATAGCTGTCATAGTTGTGCTGTGGACAGATTGTTCCACCTGAGCAGTGGATCTCTGCAGCTCCTGCAGAGTTACCATGGTTGCTCCTCTGATCAATGCTCTCTTTGTTGGCCTGTCAGTTTAGGTGGATGACAATGTCTTGTATGTTTATAGTTGTACCAGATTTCATTTTCAGATGATGGATTTCAAGGTGCTCCATGATATATATATATATATATTTTTTTTTTTTATAACTTAACCCTGCTTTAAACTTCTCCCCACTGTACCCTTGACCTCTCCGGTGGTTTCTTGTTCTTCATAATGCCGAATGTCTGAGGCCTTCACAGAACAGCTGGTTTTATACTGCGGCTTCTGAAGGCATTTGGTTGAACTGGATTATATTCCGGGGAATCAGAATAAATGTGTGCAGATACATTGAATACAAAAAAGTTTGAAAACCATGTATTATTTACCTTCTACATCACAATTATGTGACACTCTGTGTTGGTCTAACACATCCAATTCCAACATTTGTGGTTGTAATGTGACAAAATGTGGAAAAGTCTAAGGGGTAGGAATATTTTTGCAAGCCACTGTATATCAGATAATAAATAAATAGGTTGGGTTGTATCAGAATATGTAAATATAAGAAGAAAAAATAGTTCCTGTATTATACATTTCTAATAATGACAGAAAAGGCAATATTTAGCATAACGTGTCAGTCATGAGTCCCTTTAATGCACAACATTCTGATTTCTTTTCTGTCAAAAAAAAAAAAAAGTGTTTAGCTGTATTGTGAAGGACATGACACATAGTGGTGATCAGTACTCCAGTTTCCTCCCACTGTCCAAAAATGTGCATTAGAGGCTAAATAAAGACTCTAGAGTCTTTATCTGAATTGTCCATGGTGGACTGCCTTCACCTGTAGTCACCTGGGATCGGGTCCAGCACCATGTGATTTAAGTTGGATAAAGCAGCGTAACATATGTCGCTGGTTATGTCCTTCAAAGAGACACTGTACATCTTCATACTTGTAGTTAGAGTAAATCTCAGAGCCTGTTTCCTTCAAACCTTATTTAAGAACCTGAATCAGCACTTTACTTCTGTTCGTTTTCACATACTGTACATTGTTCCACCTCTAGTTTTGTCATTTATATTGTGATGATGCAAGCTTTTGAAACAGGATTTGAGTCTTTGTGCTCCAATATCGAACACATATATCAATCATTCAGTAAATAGTTATTTTGATCAGCAAGAACAATACATGACTTATTGTTAAATTTGTTTTCTAAATACATTCAGTCTTTATTTCTCACAAATGACTATAAACTGATTACTTTGGCCTTGTGAAGAGCTCAGCCAATTTTAATGAAAATATTCATTAAAAGCTCTATATGTTTGTTGGAAATGATAACAGCCAGCTTCAAGTCTTCAAAATAAACAATAGTGTTCTTTATTTCAAACTAAGTCATGAAAATCCATAACAATGCATTTCTGAGGTACAATATACCACATATATACATAACACAATGCTACAACTTTAAACAGCTTGAAAATGTTTGCTATCCACAACAGTAGGACATCAGAGGAAGAGAAGAACAGCTCAACTTATCAGTTCTTCTCACTGTCAAAGTTCAAAGACACGATATACTGAAGCAACATTTTGTCTTATGTACGTCAGAAGCAGGAGGATGAAAGAGCCGCTTCTGTGCTCCCTTTTTCAGCCAGCCACCTCTGAAATTACCCATTCCTATGAAAATATCCTGCTCTACAAACCTTTGAACGTTTCACAAGGCTGATGATTTGAAACCTCGAGTATTGACGGAAACGGACTGAATTTTTCTTAAGCTCAATAATTATCATGCTAGTCAGGACTGGAGCAGGATCGTAGGCTGAGGCACACAATGTCTCTGAGGAGAGCTGAGTCTAATTAAACACTAGCAAAAGGATAACTACCACTTTTCAGGGGGATGGGAGACCTCACCCATGTTTCACGTTCCCCATCTGAACCGAGAGCTTGCCCAAATAACAAGCACATCTGCCTTCGACGCTGGACTCGCCACTGCAAACCCACAATTACTCTGACCTCAGGACCACTCCCTTCTAAGGCAGGACTCAACGTGGTCATTTCCAACAATACGGACCACCTTTGGAGACGGCGTGTTCCTTGTTCGACCCAAAACTATGTTTCAAGTTAAATTCTGAAAGGCCGGGAGTGCAGAGTTTGAGCTGCAGAGGTCATAGTTGGCAAATTACTGGCAGAGCTCTAAAAGTGAGATGGGGCGCCTCGTACCTGAGGGCATGCCAAGTATCGGGAGGTAGAATACATAGAGAACTAACTTACTGGGCGAAAAAAGTCAAATATTAAAAGTCTTTCAAAGTACATTAAGTCTATCTTTTCCATTCAGTGTCTTTTTGTTTTTCTCCATTTTTGGTTATTGCATCCATCCACTGCCACTTTAATCATTATTGGTGCTTTCTAGTTGGTGGCAGCATGCTACAAACGTTGAGCGTTTACTTTTGGTGGACTACACTGCATGCATCAAAACACAAACATCGTTTAAATAGGTACAAAAGAAAACACGCCGAGTGAAGGATTAACTTTTGAAAATCATTGAACTAATACTGAACAAATTCCCTGTTTGGTACACAAGAACACCACAAAATAGTAAATACTTTTATTTACATTTATACAAGAAGTAGGATGCAGTGTTAATGACTGTTCTTTTATGGATTTTTAAGGCAAGACTAAAGATATGGTGTATATTTAAAAAAAACAAAAACCCTGCTACATGACTAAAGAAGAGCCAGCTCAGGATTATTTACCATGCACACTGACATGCTCGATTTGTCACACTGGCTTTGCGGTAAAGGTCAAAATCTTACTGAAGCTGTGCACACAGCGGTTAGTGGAGAGAACTACGCTGACTGCCTGTGATTACGTGTGTGAATTTCATCTCAGCTGTGAAAGTTGTCAGTATAAAACAAGTCACTTTGGTACGTCTTGACTGATACCTCAAGGAATGACAAAAATAGAAGCTTTGACCCTGTAAAATTTGAAGGTTGTGTGAATTTGATAAAAGGCCCTGACTGAGATTAAAACCTCAACTTTACCAGATTCCTCAGAGAGCCGCGAGTGAGATGGCTTACAGTGATCATTCAGCATTTAGCTTATCAGTGTTACAGCAAGGTTTGACGTTGTCTCCGTTTAGTGGGTCAGAACGCCTCCGTGAGCTCAGGTGCACTTCAGGTTAGTGTTGGCACACACACATACTGTACACACCGAGTCAACAGCGACCGAGGGGAAACAAACAACAGAAACTCTTGGTCCTTGAGCGCGATTAAGATAGATAAAACACTAAATACTCAGCTGTACATGAGCAAGTCAGGTGTTAGAAGTTACTTAATTCTGTACATACATAACCAGGTGACACAGAAACACGATACACTACCGACTGCTAACTCCTTTATAGCGACAGCACTCAAGAGCCGCACGAAGGAGGACTGTGTGTCACGACGGGTTCGACCTCACAGCCCAGTGAAAGAGTGGCTCACTTTCACCAAAACCTTTCTCGTTCGTGTCGTAGAGTCAGGAATGTGCTTGTCTGGTAAATACTGGGTGGGGAGGGTTAATGTTGGGCTTGGTCCCGTGGTTGTGGGCAGGGGGCACCGATGGGTCAAAAGTAAAGCTCCGAGCCCGAGTCAGATAAGAATCCAAACCTTCTGAAAATGTGTTTGTCATCTGAGCAGTACTGTCCCCTCCCTGCAGCGTCACACAGCTCAGATCTTCTTCGGCTTGCGGCCCAGGTGGTAGTAGTAGGCCATTGTGATCACCAGGAAAAGTATTCGACTGAGGAGCAGCAGCATGGCGGCGTAGGGAAGAGCACCCACCTCCATTAAGGTGATGGACGTCACTGAAACCAAAGAACAACATCGACTTAAGCAGATGACATGATTGATCCCTATTCAATATTTTCAACTTGTCTATATGAACATAAGATTTACTGATCACTGCTATTCTCAAACAGAGGGGATGGCTTGTTTTTTCTTTCTTTTGTTCTTTCATTCTTGTTGAGCTTGGGGAAATATTTGGGAAACAACATGCCAATTCTAACTGGAATAACCAAATAATCCCTGTGTGACAATTACTAAGGGACTCATGGTGATTTTGTATTATTTTGTATGAAAAGTTTAAACAGATATACACTTACAGCAGTTAAAAAGTCATGCAGATCTGCTTAATCTTATAAAATAAATATATATTAAGCATGTAACATATTAGAATCACAAGGCTGTAACCCCATATTTCAAACACAAGAGGGCACTATCTACACATTCATTTGAACACTGGTAAAAACAACACTGGGGAAGGGTTTGTCTAAGATAGTGACCATCACACTCAGATAGAGAGTGAGTCTTTGTGAAGGCACCGTGCAAAACATAAAACGAGGAAAGCAGAACTGTAAACTAGTGCACTGGAGAAGTTTGATCACCTAGAAACTGGACAGCAAAGTAGCAGGCTTCACTGAGCAGAGTCCACTGGATGATGACCTTCTCCACTGTGTAGAGACCGTTCCACATGATGAGGGCCAGGCCTGCAAAACAACGTGATCAAGAGGAAATTAATATGTTCAGGGGCATGAGAATCAAAATAGACAAAAGGAGCTTTGGAAAGGAGAAGCTGCGAGCTTTCCAAACAAAGGTGAAATGTTTTTTTTTTTTTTTTTTGAGAGCTTCCCACACATTTTAATCTTTCACACTATTAATGACAATGTATTGATTGAGCTAAATGCTCTAAAATATTGATCCTGATAAAAGCTGGAATCCAATCATTTCATTCCCTACCCTGCTTCCAGTTCATTTTCCCGTTTGACTCCCACCCACACAGACCAGCGAGGCTATGGTAACCAGGAGGGGGTGGGCAGAGAGCTGGGAGGGCTGATGGGACTGCATCCTCTCCCTGCCAGGTTCCATCTGTGTGGCAGATGAGAGCCCATCCTTCGGCCCCTATAATACACCTTATCCTGTGAGACATCATCCCCTTTCTTCACTAATCCCCAGAGCTCAGCTGACATTTATAATAAAGAAGCCAGTCTATTGACGGCTTTATGGAAAGTAAAACATGAACGTTCACATCTTCCTTAACTGTTCTGTGGGATTTAGATTTTATCCCTCGCCAAGCAACAATATACTGTCATATTAATGTGACGGGAATCAAAATAATGCTTCATTTTGACGTGTTAAAGCTTTCTTTTGTTGATGTAATGAAGATATCTATACACATGACGTTTTTCCAGATTATTCCCCTAAATGAAAATAAAGAGGATAGAAAACTATAAAAGGTTAGACGTTTTCTCGATTTAACGTCAAGGTATAGCCTTAAATTATGAAATTTCACAACTTTATGATTTTTGTTTTCAAGCTTGCCTTATTCTTAATATTGAGAAGAAATTATAAAAATGGAATTAGTGAAGTTGATATCACCCATAAATGAATTATCAAAACACATTTTTGATGTGAATGTAATCTAAATGCAATGTCGGGCAATTACAATTAGAAAATAAATGGTGGTTAAAAAAACACAAAGGTGTCAGGAGCTGTTGTAGAGCTTTATATAAAGATGTACCTGACTATATATAGTCAAAGCCTCCGGCAGGCTTCCTTTAGTGTTTCCTTTTCCTATTGTTCATGCACCCTCAGAGCTGTGAACAAAATCTCTTTTGGGGAAAATCACAGAAATACAAAAATTCCAACATGTAGCGGAAAAATATTCCACAACGTGAGGCTCGTGTGAATTAACTGGTTGCTTCTAACATTAACAAGGAGCAATACATTTTTGGCAGTACAATGACCAGATCCCTAACTTGTGGCATCATTCAAACAAAAGTTTAAATCTTAAGATCATGTCTATCACTCTTATTTGATTAGAGAATGGTTTAAAGATTTTACTTTTATTGTATTGCAAAATTTATGACAAATAATATAGATTTGGAGCCATTTATTTAATCTTTTATTATATGCAAATCATGTGACCAGCCCCATTTGGCCAGAATGCATGTAACATTAGTGGGATTAAGTTCAAAGGGGCCCTCTATCTTCAGAATCACTGTATAAGTTTAATGATTCCATTGAATCAAATGCTAAAAGTATTCAGATAAGCATTTCTTTACCTTTCACCAATGATAGTTAACCATCCTTATCTGCTACTATAACACTTCAAGAAACATTAAACGACGTTTCACAAAGCATGGTCATAAAATTTGATTAAACTTATCATCAAAATATTTATAATTATTTGCTAACTGAGCTGTTGGCCTAAGTGTTGTTCCCTTTTATTGCAACCTGGAGGCTCTCTGCCCCCTCATATAGCCATCATGAAACCTAAAATCACTTGAGCAGCAGTCGTGTCTAATGAAACCGATTACAATTATCGCTCTCTCATATCACATATAGTTTCAACGTAAGTGGGGCATGAAACAAACGGCACAATTGCATGTTTTTGCGCTCCATCCCGTTTGGATGACACAGCAAAATAAGAGCAAAAAAGTTAAATTTATTGCTCTTTATTGCAGCAAAATCCCTATATAAAGTGGTACATCTCCGCTCTGCGTTCCAGGCAAACACACATGCACACACTACATTCACTGTCCTGCCATCCCCCACTGTGTTCCCACCAGATCTAAAGCTGATATATGACGCCATTGAAGCAGAGGCGACCGACGCAGTCTTTGTACCTCTTGCATGCCCTCACAGTGAACTGTGGACACCAAGAGTTGAATTAAATTATACAACCTGCGTTTAGAGTCCAAAGGAACATATTTCAAGCAGAAAAGGAGCTCCTCACAGTTTCTGAATGTCTATGTGAACTGCGATGAATGCATTAGATGCCATGAGCATTAAAGACCACATGCCTTTCAGAGGTGTTTATTTTTCAGGAGGTATATAACAAAGTGTGAAAATATTTTGTGTCAACATCAGCAAATGCACTCAACTTATGCAGTATGTTCACAGTGCTGCGGATATTAACAAGAACATGAAGAATAGATTCATGAATCTATTATCTGGCTGTCATCTTGGGACTAGGACTTACTAAGCAGCGCTCCTCCATAAAGGCGGATAGAGAGGCTCGTCGTGGAGAGCTCCTCCTCAAAAACAAGCTCATATAGCTGGTTTGGAAACAGCAGCGCCTGTGTACAAAAAAAAAACAAAAAAAAACACAAAAGCACAATGCAGCTCTGTCATATCGTCACAGCAGCATTCTGTCTCTCCTTCTACTTCCTGTTTGAGAGTTAGAATCAGTGTTTAAGCCTTGAACACTGAGGATAATGAGACTTTGGATAATATGGCCGACAAAGACAGAGTTGTTTCTGCAGATGTCCCTCTCTGAACAGTTGTTAAAGCATCTACAGTAGCTTATTACTTGGTGGCTGCTTGTTTTTTTCAGTAGTTAAAATGCTTTTCATCCAATGAAACTATCAATTTGTATTGATAGAAACAGTTAAAACCTTCATATTTATGTATTAATGCACATTTACTTTGTACATAATTCAAACACCACTTACCATCAGAGCCATAGCTGTAAAGCCCACCGCTGAGATGAGTATCCACACCCTAGCAAGAGAAAATGACACACGGTATCCTTGTGACTACTCACACTGATTGTACAGTTGTTGTCTGTGATCTTAGCAGGATGTTGGACTTCACTGGAAGTGATACACAGATGATCTTAAACCATCTGTTGTGTTAACTGTGAGCTGTTCTGAGAATGAGTGAGTGAGCAGCTGAAGTCTCACCTCAGCCCGATCGGCTCTCGCACCGCAAACTTCAACTCATTTCCGAGCATCTGACTGATCTACATACAAACAAGAAAGAGAAAGAGAAATGAGCCACAAGAAGGTAAATGTAATCACAGTCATGTCACCTTAACAGATGTTCATTAAGAATGAGGTGTACTCTGAGGAGGTGTGTTTCACACAGCCATGGCGAAGGGGGAATGAATATGAAAGCAGTGGGGGGGAAAAAGAAAAGCTGACTGTCAGAAAAGAGGCTAATTAATATGTTAATAAGTCCTGCCCCCCCCCACCCATTTCATCCTGAGGACATGGTGCATGGATTTCTGCATGTATTAAAAACATTACCATATCTACAACAGAACAAAACCTTTATTCAACACAAATGACTTAATCTGCAAAACAACAGGACCACAAAGTACTCAATTTATAATCCTGAAAGCTCAAAGAAGCTGGTAAGAAAACAGTCTAACAAATTGAAAACTCCCCTTTAGTTAAATAGAAAGCAGGATAATAGCCAATATTTAATGAAACGCTGTTCAAAATTAATCATACACCATCATGGAAATGTCACAGGTTGACTTACGGTGTGTAATATCAGCTCAGATAAACATCTCTTATGACCGATGCTGGAATGCTAAAAGCATGATCAAATCCAGCTTTATCAGATCTCATATTTATCTTTGTTAAAGACAAATGGAGAAACTATCCATCCATCCAGGCATGAATAACATCCATCCTTCAAATCCACTCACCCACCTATCAATCTCAACTATCTGAACCAAACCACCCACCTATCCAGGTAACATCCATCAGTCCATACATCCATCTAAGCAGCCTTCCATCAACCCACCCAACCAGATATGATTCATCCATCCATCTGTGCACCCATCCTGACACAGGAAGAGCGGAGCTGGAGCTCTTTCAGGCAGTCACTGGTTTAAAGGAAGCATATACCCTGGACAGGTAGCAGTCTTTTGATGGGCGAACACAGAGAGGCCAACTACACCACCAATTAAGAGAATTTTGACTCATCAAGTAACCGAATAAGCTTGTTTTTGGATGGTGTGGAAACCCCCCGCCCCCCCCCCCAGACGTCCCTCAGTCAGGCACAGGAAGAACATGCAATCCCAATATGTAAACTGCTATAACCCTGAAACCAGCTGAAAATACATCAACAATACTTTTACGTGACCAGAATAAAATAATCTGACAATTCTCCTTGTCACAGATTGTATCTTTTTTTTCTTCTTCTTCTTTTACATTGGGGGACCATATTTTCATTTTCAAAAAGGTGGAGACTTCGCCCAGCATCAAGATATTTGATGATCCTCAAGTTTCATTCAAAAGATGCCTTATACGTTTGATATATTCAAAGTATACCCTTTCTATATTGATAGAAAAATCTGTTATTCAACAATACAAATTCTCACAAAGGTTTCTCAGACATTACTCAACGTGCTTTTTTATGCCGAAAATGATCCGTCCAATCAATGTTACTAAAATGACATAAAAACACGCCCTGGAGAGGACATGAAAATTGGATGTCAAAAGAAGACATTTGGTCACCACATTTAATGCAGGCCTTGTCGGATGCAGACTGCCTGAAAATCAATGAAATCTGTGAATAAAGCCAAAATAATTCAGTTAAAGTGCTGGTGACAAAAGCAATCTGAGATTTTTGACGTCCGCCAAAGGTTTCAGAGATTCAGAAAAAAAAAATCCAGATCCAGAATCCAGATCCGGCTCCAGATCCAGATCACCTCTAACTTTTAAGGGGGTTTTTGCTGGCCTAACGTCTATTAGTGGTGAAAATTTTGTGAAAATCTGTCATGAAGTTTTGACGTAATCCTTAAAAGCACATAAAATGAAATCCTGATCCAGAATCAGGATCCGGATCACCTCAAAAATCTGATGGAATCTTCCATGGCCTGATATCTATCTGTGGTTACAATTTCGACAAAATCCGTGCGGTAGTTTTGATGTAATCTTGCTAACAGACATACAAACTGATAAGTATAAACAATGATTTTATTATGTCCTTGGCGGACAAAATAAATCCGCTGCATTTAAAAGTTTATAGTCTTCAAACTTGTGTAGTACAGTAAAAACAAGTAAGATCCACTTTTTCGTATGTATATGTTTTACTTTATCAATTTATGGAGTTCTATTTGAAAATAAAAATGTCCAGAAAAAAAAAAAGTTACCACTGAAACCAAAAGGTAGAAGAAAAACAAAAGAGATGCTGCCACATTCAGATTAAACAGGGGGCAATGTTTACACGACAACGTTTCACGTGACAACACCTAATCCGCAAAAAAAAAAAAAGGAGTGCGTTTACACTGCAGCAGCGGACACAGAGACAACGATGTAGTTAGTATGCCGGGCCACTGCAGGGCGCTGTTGCTTGATTTTGGAATGAAACTACACAGACGTGTGCAGAGAACAAGACACTATAAACGTGAAGAAAATGGAGAGCACCCGACATCCACATGGACTGATGATGCATCGGATGCAATCAGGGGTGAGTCTCAACTATTAAACTACTGATATGAACGATAAAACTAGAATATGGACCGCGATTCATACCACCACGGGCCGCCATGTTTGTTTACAACTGAATGAGCAGGAGGGAGGGTGAGAGAAGCGCATGCGCAGTAACAGGCTCTGTAGCCTCCGGGCAGTCTCCGCAGGAGGGATTAGCGGCCGTGAAAGAATCTTTCCACCTTGGGAGCCGGATTTAAAACTTTGCGGACACAGTGCATCCGCACACTGGTGCCGTGTAAACAGACCCGCCAAAAGTAAACGGAGCCCAAGTCATCAGACTTCAGTGGGTGCTTTATCTGTTTTCTATCCATACATCGAGAAGGGCACAGAGGTAAGCAAACTGCCCAAGATAAGCCACAGAGGGGAAGAAAAAGAGAAGCGACGTTTTCTGCCTGGACACTCAGTGACCCTGTGAGAGGTCAGGATTGTTTGATGGCTGCTAAGTTGAATTCCTTCATCCTGAGCCTTCAGCCTCCCCGACATCAATGACTTGCCTTCATCATTAAATGTTTTTTCCCTCAGAAGGGGCTCTTGTGTTGGAGTCGGACACGGCATCACAGAGACTAAAAATACATCCAAGCATGAAAACCACTAAAGCTGGAAAGATCAATCATTTTCTGGCCAGCAACGTTTGCACGCAATCCACAACCAACTGAAGAATGGTACATACATACATACATACATACATACATACATACATACATACATACATACATACATACATACATACATACATACATACATACATACATACATACATACATACATACATACATACATACATACATACATACATACATATTATATATAAATAAAGCTGATTATTTTCTTGAGGGCACAAATTGAATTACATAATAGATTTACTGCTGCAGCTTCATAAATTTCAGTTGTTTTCATGGCATATTTCAAGCAATTAGCCAATAAAGACATAAAAAAATTCAAGTTGATGAAAGAAAACAAGAACAATAGTATATATGTCTCAGAAGGTGAGCCACAGAAATACCTTCACTATGGAGGTCTTGGGCCTTGGTGGGTTGTAGCTATACGTGATTTACATAAAAAGCACATTGAGAGCTCTACACACCACTTGTTTGATTGTCCTAACAAGATACAGAAGAAACTTAAGGAACAAACATTCAAGAAAACAAACATCAACACATGCACTGTTAAGTTTCTTTTCTAAGAACCTTCAGGCTTTTATGGTTTTTGAAATTTGAATGTGTCCAAAATTAAGAGGGAAAAAACCCCAAATCAGTTTCAGATTATTTTCAGACACTTGAATATTTGCTGATGGCCGCAACTATTGTTGATCTATAAAAAGTCTAAAATTATCCATGTGAGGAGTATTAAATCTCTCCCTGGTTTGCACTGGAGTTACAATCTCTGTACACTAACCCTTCGGTGGTCACGTGAGCAGGTGAATCAGCCCTCGTGTGCCGTGGTTTCAGGGGCTGTTTTTTGACAGGAACACATAAATATTCATGACTGGCATGAGAAATACCCAGAAGGGAACAGAGCGTCACCCGATGGCACCGAGCTGGCTTGGGGTAGATGAACGAGGAAGGGAGTTGGGGGGGGGGGGGGGGGGGGGTAGAGTAACGGGAAAGGAAAACAAACACACCATGATGTTTGTGCAGGGATACTTAAACCACAGCTGCTGTGGCCTGGCATTGTCATCAATCACTAAAGTCAGCCACACTCTGCACACTGATGCACTTTTCAGCCGAAGAGCATGAAACATATTCAGATAACGCCAGAAGCTATTGTGCTTCATCTGATGAATGTGAGTGCATGTCGGATGTATAGTAACACTAAGTGACACAAAATTTAAAGCAGACATTGTAGTATAACCAACTTATAAAGGCTTGCACTACTGTTGCCAAAAGACTGGTTGTTGCAGCTAAAGTGGGGCATTATGGAAGAAAGAAGCATCGGGAAACTGAACAGGCAAAAGTACCTTCTCCTTGTGTAGTTACACAGGTACAGATCCAAAGTCTCTTTTCTTGTTATAGGAACGGTAATCTTATCTCCAAGCAGTAATAGAGGCAGGAAGTGACAGGGGAGCACTTCCTTCCTTTGTTTACACTGAGCACAGGGATAACGTCGACTGTTTCCTCTCCTACACAGTTACCCTTACTTTTAGACCCCAAGGGCTCTCTTTCCGAAAAAATCTGTGGCAAGGATAGATTAAATAACATGAGTGGCAGAACAATTGAGCAGAACAAGAGGCCAATCGCAACATGAAGGCAACAATTTTACTCTAAATGGGAAATATTGTGCGGCATTAACCAAACTGTTGCTTTGCTTTGCAGTGACTCATGAAAGACCCTCAGTTGTTACAGTCAAAATTCAAAACTCTTGTCCAGATTATTGGCATAGAAATTGAGGCATAAATTGATTCTCTTCATGGGCCTGTGTTTCCGCCTCCATCGGGAGGCTCGGTGACAGGGATCTGAGTGGCAGATGTCTGGGTTAGACTCCGTGCTAAAACATGGAGAGAGAAAACAAACACTCGGGAGGGCTGAGAAAAGGGGGCCGACATCTCATCACACGCTATCAGCAGCCACCGTATGCCTGCTCCCTTCTGTTCTGTTCCCTTCTCCCACTTGCCTGATTAATATTTCAGCGGCGAACGATCGGCTATGTCGGTGCTCATGGTAATGCAATCTGATGAAAAAAATAATGACTTATTGAAATCCTGATATTTAACAGCACAAGCATCCATTGTTAACTTTCAACTTTCAGTGTTGTGTTGTGAGCCACTGTGTGTGCTGTTGTGCTTAGGCATCCTCTGACTATATGTACGAGGGAATACATAAGATGTAGGAGGCAGGTGGTCTCCCAAGAGAGCCAGTCACATCTCAGTGGAGCTGAAAGAGCTCAGTGGATTATGTGATCTAGATTCAGCGAGGCACAAGGAGCAAATGCACACAATGGGACAGTGATGAGCCAATTAGCAGACCCACTGCAGCTTTTAACAAAAATCCATAACTGTTCTTAGGGTTAACAAATGCTTCTGAAGTACCTATGGATTCCTGTGGATCCATGTAAAAGGTAGTCATTTAAGACAAGCACTTTCAGGTTATGGAGTCGCACAAATGCATAGGCCATTCAAGTATGTTCTCTCCATTATTGTCCATTCTGAATCAATTTAGAAGGGATGCGTTCATGTGAAGTGACTTGACCTTTGAGCGGTGCACTTCGCCATCGTCATCCTCACCACCGACCCCCAGGATCTTCCGGCTCTTCAGTCGGCTTATCAGGTCTGTCTGACTGTGCTTCTTCATTAGAGGCGGGTGAGGTTTAGATGCCATGGTGCACACCTGAAACAGAAGTACAATCAGACAAAACATGATTGTTTGGCGTAAACTGCAAGTTTGTCAAACAGATTTAAGTGAAAACATCAGTTGCATTTTTTTGATTGCTAAGTTTTGAACTATCTTTCTGAAGACAAGCAGGAAGAGGTACAGTACCTCCTAATCCACAAACAATTCCCTTTTAGACTTGCATTACACAACATTACATAATACCAGTCTATCGTGTACAGGTTAGGGATAAAGACTCCCTCTGAAGTGAGGCTCAAAGCAGGACCAGATGTTCTGCAAGTCTGCCGAGATTACTGCTCAGAGACAGCAGCAATCATGCTGGTGCACACCAAAGCACATCACTGTCATACTGATTCATATCGAGTTTCACTGACAACCTGTAACCCGGTAAATTGCAGATGGTTTCAATAACGGTCTGTATTGTCTACTCAGCAAAATTGCCCAAAGTCGAGATATGTACATATGGATCCATGGTTTGATTATCAATGACACACATCGACATTCAATTTTAAACTAAACTAGAGCAGGCACTCAGTAGAGTGCATACCTTCGCTAACGCCACGTTTGTCACCATGCCATGGAAATCAATGGTTTACAAGGTTATCTGATCCACCACACCACTGCTATTATTTGTCATTGTCCTTTGAATTGCTTTATTTTATCACTGTTTGACACAGATGTACACACATTTTACAATCGCTAACCAGGCTACTGACGTCACTGCATCATGTAGCATATCAGAGAATAGGACTTTGAAAAGTGACAAACTTTTTTCTCCCTGTTTGATTTATCATAGAAAATGAAACAGTAAATCTTGCTATTCATCCATTAATGGTGTTGCTTGTAATTGTCAATTGTGACAATAGCGGTCACCCTCAGCTGCTTCAATACGTTCGCTGTAACTTTGAAACATCCTCAGAGATGGAAAAAAAAATAAATACTGATCAGGTTTTGAAAAACATGTCAGGAGCAGAAATCAGATATTTCTCTTCAAATGTAAAAAGTGTTGTTCTATTACACATACTTGAAAAATCAACTTAAGTACAAATTCTCTATCACACGCCAGCTCTGATGACAATAGAAACTCTATCACCCTGCTAATGCACAGCCATGGTGGTTTCCTGCCATGTTGGCTGTGGATGGACTGCAGTGGTCCTATTGATCAGCATCAATGGATAATGCCTCTGGATTCAACGGGGACAAACCAGTCAAATAAAGGCCGATTATCATTGACTTAAAGTTACCTCTGCTGTCAGGAGGTAGAGTCACGCACCAACATGGGCAAGAACAGGTACAAAATCTAACCAGTTGTTTCAAAATCTATGGCTGTACAATAGGGCCGTTCTCTGGGGTGGTGGTGGTGGTGGTGGGGGGGTTATCTGTAAAGCAACAGTGTGTATTGATGTTCTCTCTGAGTGATGAGGCTAAGTATCTCTGTATCAAGGGAAGAAGCAGAGACACCATTGAGTGCAAACATGAAACAACTCAGAGTTCATGCATCACCATTTCAGTTAAGGCAGGTGAATAAAAACAATTTTTCTTTTTCTCCGGAAAGCATACAGCTGATGCACAGTATAAGGATCACCTGCACAAGGTAAAGCACTAAATCTGGAATCACTTTACTGATATAGAGCATGTTAGCGCATTAGCAGTCTTGACATGCTTCACATGATCTGTCGCACACCAATGATGACGACTGCCATCCAAGGTGCTCACACACATTCGGGAGAATCCGGCAGTTTATTGCTGTTCTCAAGGACACTAAATCGCAAAACAAATGGACATGGATAGATGAAGGATCGAGCCGGCCACAGCTGTCCTCAAACCCAATGGCCCACAAAAATAAAATGAATATATTTTTCATTTCTGTGATGACCTGTTCAGTGTAGAACTGATATAATTCTTATAATTACTGACAGTGACACGTGACCAGTAGACATATTGGAAATCTGTGTTTGAACTACTCGGTGTGAAGTCAAATGGTCATCTAGGTAATCAAAACTGTTCCGGCAGAAAAATCGATTGAGTCAATTACCTACTGAAGGTAGCAAGCACACGGTGGTCTGCCATTTGTGATGTAATGACCTGCTGTTCATGCCAGTTGTATTTTTGCAGCCACTCTTTGACTCTATTAATGAAATGTGTCTTATTGGATTTAATATAGTTTCAATTAGATGAGATAAAAAGATAATGCAACAAAGGCAAATGTGGCCATAACTGAATGCCATTTAATTCTCCAGTCCTTTCTAACCTGTTCTCTTGTCAACCCTATTTTTGATCACGTGGGTGGTGAAAACCACCGAACCCTGTCAGTAATCTGACAGCACAACTGTGCCAGACACATACACAAAGGCAGGACAGCATTCCCTGGGAATGGCATGCACATTTAGGATTGCAGAGGTGAGTGAAGGTTACACAGCATGTGCTCAGGCTTCTGTAGTCAAATACCCTCCTGAAGGTTTCCACAGTGAGCAAGAGGCACCAGACCTTTCCTTTTCCCTAATGATCAGCGTGAGGAGCAACACCAGGAGGAGAGGGGAAAGTCTGGTAACAGTGCAGGCAAACTTTTTCCTTACACTGAAGACAATATAATGAGCCAGCACAAATCTGGATAGATGGATTAAGCAATATAGGGAACTAAATAGGAATGCTTAATCAAATGATCATTGTTTAATAATCAATGTATATCAAGTTTCAACATTTCCCCAAATATGCAGGTTTTATCTTTTCACATAGGTGATAAAAACAGATAAAAAGCTTCTTCTCTACATCTTCTTCCTTCTCTTTTACATAGACATTTATAAAGCACTTGTACATTCTTAAGAGGTGCATCCTTCATGAAATTGCAATGAGGCATTTGCCTCATTAATTGCCAGATGAAATAAGCAATTAGATAAATCACCAAGAGAAAAAAAGGGAATCATTAGTACTACAAGCAGTAAATCAAGCGTGTGATGGCGGGCCCAGTGTGCCTTATTATAATGCTTTGCGATGTGATTATTGTGCATGTAACATTTTTAAATGAAGGTTAGAGTCACAAAATGATATATTCTTTATGCCATTCAGCTATGAAATCCTAGTGTTTATTTGAAAAACTGATCAATTGCTTTTTTCAGCCTTCCCATTTACAGTAATGAAAACATCTGCGTCCATCATCACATTCTTTTTTTCTGAGGTGCAAAATGAAAGGCATGGATTCAATATAATGAGACTGTCTACCAATGCACATGGCCCCTTGATTATTGATGTTTACCACCATCATGTCCTCCTCCCATCGGTGCTAAAACAGCAAATAAGGAGCATCTCACTGCATGCATTGGTAACCCTCTCTTATGCTGAAATGTCGTCATATGCCTCTCCATTTAAATCCCCCCACCAGTGCTCTTTGACTTGGGAGAATAATGCCGATGCAGTTGCCTAGCAACTGCCAATGGACCAATCATTTCTTGATTACGGAAAGCACCTTCCATGATTGAAACCACCTTTGTTGACAATGCCGTAGTTGACAGCCATGAGTGACGCTGATGTCACTCTTAATGCCGTTTCAGGTGACATTTCCGGAAAAATGAGGCGACTGCGATCTCTCTTCGGTCAAATGGAGTTAAGACGAGGTTTCCTAACAAGTGGCTTCCAATGAAATTTAAGAGGGTTTTGCCTTACTCTGGGAGTCTACCATGTAGACGTGTTTGATAAACAGTTTTCATGATAATTACAATATTACAATCTAATGTTACACAATTCTCATTTGATCTCAGGAGAAACATATGAATGGGCACAATTCAGTCTTTCGCTTAATGACGGAACTAACACAGGAAGGCAGTTAAAAACTATGAGTCACAGAAAATGATGAATTATTAAGTGAGCAATAAATAATGAAGAACCGAGTCTGAGAGTAGATATCCTGAAGCAGAAGTTCATTTTTCAAAAACCTCGGCTGAAAAGGTCTTTGTTCATAAAAGAGAATATGAGCAGAACAAAAGAAGAAAAACAAAAGAAAAAGGGAAAGGTGGAAACTACCAGAAGATCTCATTTGTGACTCAAACGATGTTCTGCAAATTAGCTGTATCATAGGAACAAAGTTATGTGTGGGTGTGGAAGAGCAACTGTGAACAAATGTGCTACTCAAAATAGGAAAGCAGATTCGACAGTCTGCTTCTTCTCTCTTCCATAAATAACACGAGACACGGTTGCTCAGCGGCCTCTTTACCATGTTTGGGACATTGAGCTGCACCAGATTAATGCTAAGACAAGATGGCACACAAGGAGAGTCAGCAATAATGCTTTGGGATGAAGAATGAAGCTCGAGTCCAGTGTAACCTGAGGTGAGAACAGCAGGACAAAGTCTTTGGTGTCCTGCTGAATTTTGAAGCATTCTTGACCCTTATTGGATAGCAGATGTCAAATCAAGAGAGAAAAGATGGTTGTTTGTCTCGAGATGGGTGCAGCAAACCAGTAAGTGGAATCAGGCGACTTTATGTGCAGCTTCATTCCCGGGTTGGTGAGGTTGGTGCTTCGCCGCTTGAAATGACCCACATTGGAAACTTATGTCTTGATAACTATTACATTAGATTTTTTTGAACAATTTAATAATTGTATAATTTGCTATTTTGCATGTATGTTCCATTGGCAGCACCGACGATGCAGATATGAAGACAAATGAAGATAAACAAACTGTCATTCTCCAGAGATCATGATTATCATACCGTTTTGTAATTTCTTTAGCCACAAACCCAGTAATCCGGGTGAAATGTATCAAGAGCTTGATGGATTGTTGTACACAATAGGTGTCTGAAGATTTAAGGACACTTCAAAGTTCTTATAGTTTCACTATGTCTTACAAGAATCTATAAGGCGTCTGGTTGAGCTTGAAAAGAAATCAGCCTGTTTGTAGTTGTAGCAAAGCAATCAGAGAGAAGCCAGCTGTCAGGGGAAGATCAATGCAATATCACCTTATTGAAACGAGGCAAGCTGTTATGTTTCGAGGGCACGTTTTCCCATTTTTTTTTCTCCAATTGGTATTTTCTCCCTGTTATTTTTCTTAATCCAGTTATTATACATTAAGCGGTTTGAGCCTATTCTGTTTGGCGAGTCCATTTAGTTTTCTGTAGTATTTTCTTATTTAAAAGCTCTCGCTCTGCCTATAAATAGGCCGGGTCTCGTTCAGTGACTCGCTCGCTCCATCTCTGCCTCCCGGGATGCGCCTCGTCTCCATGCGCGTTCCCGCGGTCAGCTTTGCCACTTCGCTCTGTTTTGACTTCCCGGGAGCCGTTGGGCTTCTTTGTTAGCAGTAGTTTTGGCTTGGCTGGACCGGCTGTCCTATTATTGGCATTCATTTTGTTCTGGATTTTTTTTATTTTTTATTTTCCATCAGCCCGGTGTCAGTACTGGCTCCTATCGCTCTGTATAGGGTTGGCCCGGTACTGCACCTGTTACTGTTCTGTTTGGCCGGCCTCTCATGCTCATCTTTCAGTTCCTACTTCAATTTTTCTTGTTTTTTTTGGGGGCACAGGTGGACAAGGGTTTTTTGTGTGTACTCCTCCAGTGTACACTCTTCAACACAACAGCACAAGAAGAAGAAACAACCCAGGAGAAACCTAATAATAAATCTAACTTTAAAAACAATCCTCTTGTCTGCCGTGTTCATGAATATGTTCACTCTTTCACTGAGTCATAACACAAGCCAATATTGCAAGGTGGTATCAAGAAAAAGTAGAAATAGAAAACAATTGTGAGGCATGTGTGACTGTAATGAGGTCCGAACGTTGTGTGGGAGGAAGATTTCACCTACACTGGACCTTTTACTCTTCTTTTCACAACCCTAAACTGCTTTACCTTTGGTCTTATCTTTTTATGTAAACACTGACTGCCACCATTACCAACAGATGATGCAATAAAAATGTATACGAGGTCCTTTAAAAAACATCTGGTACTTTCATACTGTACAACTACCCCTGTGTTATCACTACGCATTGAATAAATGCCATATTCACTGGGCTGATGTGTTTGTTGTTGGTGAAAGTAGATGGAAAATCACACCTATCACAGTTTGTAATTGTGTTCCCTCTTCATGGTGGCATTGATAATGTGTGACAGTCTCAAGTCACTGGGGAAGATGCGAGTTTGTATTTTGCTAAAGGCCGATCTGACTGTCCAGTCCCATGGAGCAACATGTTCACTGTAGAGGCTCGGTTTTTAGTCTGCAGGTGTTAAGCTTTTCAAGGACACCCACAAATGTGTGGTCTCCCCCAATATAGTATATAAGTGTTCGAGATGGACCAACTTTACACACATTTCAAAAAAAGGTTTTGCAAATTAAATTTTGTTTACTAAAGAAAAACTTATAGGAACATGAAATTTAATTAAATAGCTGTCAATAACAATTTGAATTCTTGTACCAGGACATAGACACATGAAGGGGTGTACACACAGACACACAGGTGTTTGTATGGCTGAACAGTGAAGCTTTTCCAAATTTATATGATTTCTCCTGGTAACTGAGTTTTATATACGCTCTTATCAGACTTTTCCTTGCACAGACTCCCACTCCTTAATTCGCTCCAGCTATCATTGCTCTCATGCTCCGGGTCTGCCTGCTCCTCCCACAACATGTCATCCTCATTGCCATCCAAGGTATTTTGGATTTAGCATTACAAATCTGTTTGATGGCAATTAAACAAGAACAACACCTGGAGCTGGCTTGCCATCCCTCTGGTATGATCATCAAGGTGCTGGACATTTGACTAGTCCAGTCATGTGTTGGCACATGAAATCCAGCATTATCCTCTTGTTTCTGAGACCTCCCATGTTGTTGTCATGCCGAACTCATCCAAACATTCACAGCTGACTATTAGACCCCAAATATAAGAGGACCCCTATTTTTTCAGCAAAAATATACAAAGAAAAGCATTTCGTATGGCTTGATAGATGCAGTGTTAAATAACCAAAATTTGGGATCAGAAGTTTGCAGTTTCATATCCCACTGCTGACAAGATACCACTGTGGGTCCCAGAGCAAGACCCTTGACCCAAACTGTTCCACGGGCACCACACCATGGCAGCCCACTGTTCCCTCATGAATAGGGAAGGCTTACGATAAATAGGATGGGCTAAATGCAGAGAAGGAATTTCCACAAGGGGATTAAGAAAGTATGCTTGGTTACTTTCTTTCTTTCACTACAGAGGTGGACACCTGTGGATTGGTGGCAGGGCGTCATGTTAGAGTGGAAGAAGTCAATACATTTGACTATACATGTACTAATGTATACATTCTCTATTTCATCCAGTGTACTTAACAGACCCCCCAGCCCCGCCCCACCCATTATTTGAGAACATTTATTGTATACCACTCAACAATGAAACAGGTTTTCTAAAGATGGAAAATGCACAGTTTATTTGTACCAGTCCTTAATGACACTCTCATCTGTATTTTTCTGCTCCATTGTCTTTGTAGGTGAGTAGAACCAAGTGCATTAGCGTCCAACAAACCTTGCATAAACTGTTGAGTCACAGCACCATTTTATGAATTCAGGCAGCACAAGAGTCACCGCCTGCACATGTTATACGTGATACCCTGCGTTTCTACACTTGTTGTTAGTGCTTAAACTTAAGCTGGTGGTGTAAATATGCAACACTATTAATGGCTTTGTTTCATCTGATAACAAGAGAGGCTTGGACTTAACTCATTACGTTAATGTGACAAACAGAAATAAAGCTCAGCTGCAGTGGAAGTGCTGGTGCTGGTGAAGGTGGTGGGACACCAACCGCAAAACTGGTAGAAAACCAATGCACTTAGCCTCGAAAATACAGAAGTTTTTCATTAATTTTGATGCAAATGTGTGCATGGTAGCTGTGGAAGTTCATTTTAGACCCATTAAGGCCATCATCATAAGGGGGTGATTGCTCAATGAGACTTCAGCACTAAATGTTGTCAACACAACTATAGACACATGGACAGGAAGAATGCTAAATGGTGCCTTCTCATCTTCCAGCAGTTACACCTTTACTCAGCTGTGACGTGAATTCAGCTACATCAAGTGCATGCACTCGACACAGATTGCAGTATTGTATTGTGTCAGCGAGGCGAATTGATCCTGTGGATGTATCCAGCTGTCCGGGGGTTGTAAGAGCTCAAGACTTCTTCAAATCACCGAAAGTAATGGATTCCCATGGCTAATAGGTGCCGCTTCAAACGTTGTGGGAAATTACAAACAGGGTTCAGATGCGGTGAAGGGGCAGAGAGAACAGATACACACCAACAGCAGCAATTCTGCCAGCTGGAGATAAACAAAGGGAAATGGTGAAGGCGGAGAATTCCAGTCATGAGTCAAAACAGGGCACAGATGCATGCCCGGGAAACTGTAGGATGTACGACACAGAGAGGAACTGTACATGCTGAGTCTGAAAAGAGAACTCATTCTCAGTTACTATCAATGGATTATTGTGCTGAGTCCACAAGATTAATGCCGCTGGATCATCTGGGGATGGTTAGCCTGCAGTGAACTGGCTCTAATGATTACTGGGATTTGGAATTTCCCTGCCTAATATTCACATATTACATCATCGACTGCCGCAAGGGAATTTACTCTTCTGTTGGTCGACTTCACTCCAACACAATTATGTAAGGATATTCCTAGAGTGGTTGGTAAAGACCTTTGGGGAGTCACGATAACACACAGAGCCAACTGTCCCTGCCGTCACAGTAATGAGATGTTACTACAACATCTGTTGCAAAACATGGCCTCAAAATTACTAGTATCACGCAAGCAGAGGCTTGGAGTTATCACACACAAATGTGCAACTGCAAACATTGCTAAGCACTGTCCCATGCACTCAGCTGCCAGGACTGCGGATAATGATGAAGTTAACAATGCAGTAGTCCAGCAGCGTCTATACTGACATCCTGTCAGTCTCCTGTTCCAGTCATGACAACCCTTCAACTTTATTTGGCATGAAAACCCATCAAGAAAGATGAAAAATAAAAAGACGTGAAATACATCATGAGAGCACTGCTCTGTTCTTCTATGCTCTTATTAAAATCAACGAGTCAAACAGCATATGTAGAATCTGAGTGAAATAGTAAATACTATGCGTTGTCAATCCAATAAAATATATTATAAATTTAATCACAATACATAGTTTAGCCCAGCACCAGTTCAATCTACAGCCTATAAAATGATTATTGCTCTGCTGACAGTATTTCCCTTGTGAAGGCCTTGTAAGGTTGCATTAGATTACATTAGATTGTACCAGTGTATGAAGTGAAGTGGTCCGTGAATGTATTCGCTGTTGGCCTGAATCTTTTTTTTCCCGAGAACGTTGCAATTTAAAACCCTCATTTCTCTCAGTTTGCAATGTATTTGGGTTAATTTTATGCACTTGTGTGTAGTGAATAACAGGAATAGACCAGAATTCAGAGCCACAGGGGGGGAAAAAATGCCATCACTTGCTTTGATAATAGCCAAAGCCCTTGTTTTATGTGGATTTTAATTATTGCTTTTGCTTGTATATGAAAGCAGTTCTACAGTGAATGACTTGGCACATTGCAAATACATGCCAAATGATGCTGCATGTGAGATAAGAACAAGAACTTCAGGCATTTCTGTACTGTAAACCTTACGGCAAACCAAAACTTAAGCATAAGGGAATGAAGGAATTCAAATACTAAAAGGGAATGTCTTCTACTCAGGTCAGTGTAGGGGTAGCCTGAGAGTCAAAAAACTAATAACAGGAGACAGTACTGACAATATGTTATTCCATTTCCCACGAAATTGGCTTGTAAGTGTGATAGGTAGTTTATTTTCACCTTCTGTTACACTGGGCCCATGTGGGGAATAGGATTGAAAGGGAGAGGCTCAACTAGTGTAGTTTGGTCTTCCTATCTCTCAAACCATCTCGATGCAGCGGGCTCTCTGCGAATCCAGTGCAGAAGCAGCTCGGATGTGGTGAGGTAAAGTGGGGCTGACACTTTGTGCACACGCTCAGCTGGGAGGCGAGTGATCTTCTCTTAGGAGCAAAGCCATCAGAGCTCAGCAGGAGGTGCCCGGTGCACATGGGGAATAGATTACATCAACCATCTCCCACCTTCGAATGTACACACCAAGAGAGGCAACACAAAACTACCCAGCTCCGTCAATGGAACAGTGTAAGACACTGCTGTGACTCAACCAGTAATTGAATACTTCTTATGTGTAATTATTATGTTAGTGAGGGACTCGCTCATCTCAGCAACCTTGTAAAACTACACTTGTTATTATCATTTGAATGTATGTGTTTGAGTGTGGTTTTTGTCTGGTGCAGTGGTGCCCCAAAATAAACAAACACACTCCTTGTTTGGTGCACAGTTAAATCAGAAGAACTGGAGGCTGTGGTGGTGCAGCGAAGCCACAGGTAGCCTGAAATACCAGATGTCAAATGCTGGTTGTCCAGGGTAACTCTTTGGCAAGACTAATTAAGCAATCTAATGAGGTAGGCTTTAATGGCGCACAACAAACGGTTATTAGTTGACAAACCTTTACACACCCAATTACTTTCCCCTTCGGACTGCAGGCACATTACACGCCAGTAGATTTTCTTCTTTGTATCTTAACTCCCTTCTAGTGAAAAGGATAATATTACTGCTCTTCGCAAGAAACTAAATAATTAAAAGAAAAAGCATGTTCTGAACAGAACAGGCACGTTTTAGCTTGTGGGTCAATTTACCACAATGCCTTAGAAACTATTGAAAAGTCAGTGAAATTTCACCAATGAAAAACAGAACAATGCTATATGCAATATGAAACTGTGTTATATCTGCCATTGCCTCTTGAGAAATACGAGTACCTGCACAGATAGGAGACCGTTTCTTCTCTGCCAAAAGGGGAAAAAGATCCTCTGTGTCATGAGCTCCAGAAACAGGAACCAACTGTTGTAAAATAAACAAGATTTTATTCTGCCATCATTTCTATTCCTGGACTTACAACACAAGCTGTCTCCTCTCTCGAGATAAAAAATATTGTTTTCCACTTTATTAAAAGAAACAGTGTCAAGACGGCCCTGTAAATAAATCCTCGGCTTACGGAGGTACGGTGATTCACGTCTGAGAATCTAATAAAACAATCTGGATGTCTGTGTCTGACGTACATTGATTCGGTTACTAAACGGCTGAAAGCAATACGTCTATTTTTGGATAAGGAAATCTCAGCTATTTTCTGACTTGCAGACAATCTCTTCTGACTTTTCTGATTGCATCTTTCAGCTCCTTGGACCATGCTGGCCAAGGCGCTGAATAACTAAAATGGGGTGAAATCATCTGTGCTTTTCAAAAGTGAAGCAGGAATTTTATTGTGATCCCAGAGAAAGCCAAAAGGTCAAAAACATTTTCTTTATCCATACACCCATAAGTGAGAACTTAAAACACTGAAGCATATCTTTTTTGCTTCCCAACTCTCAGAGCGCTCAGATTATATGGACCAACAGCTGTTTACACAGTCGTCTGCTACACAATCTATTTTACCGTAAGACGGAGGCGAGGCCTAATGCACATCCGATGGTTGTTTTTGTCTTTACCGCACTACCTTGAGACATTTTAGGCTTCTAGCCCCTCACTTTAATGGCTCTGCTGGGTGAAAGTTTGAGGTTGAATATTCTCAAATGTCCTTGTAGGATCTCCTTCCTATTCGCTCCCACTAAGATTTAGTCAGAATTTTCTCCTCTTTGTTCAACCTTTCTGACCTTTGCTGCAGGAATCTCTGGTTTAGCGTGACAAGTCCCTATCCTGAAGCTCATCGTTTCTTCTCCTATTCTTTTCTATAGCTATAGAAACTTGAAACTATGGAAAACCTTTTTCCCCTTGACAGGCTGAAATATTTCAAGCATTTTTTTTTTTAAACTTTATTCAGCTTATAGGACATGAAAATAAAATATAGTCTATTGAAATATTTGAATATCTTTTTATGTTGAGAGTATGAGCTGCCCGGTGGGTTAGTTGTTAGCACTTTCGCCTCACAGGGGAAAGTTTGAATCCCGGGTGCACTTTCTCTGTAGTTTTCATTTTGTACGTGCTGGCTTTTTGTTTTATGTGAAATTAATTTGTGTCCCTAAAATGTTGTAAGTGTGCAAACCTTTTAAGAGTGTTTAAATTTTTTGAGATGCAGTGGTTTGGTTTTACTGGAAGATTGTTCTTGTTGAGTAGTTTTGTTTCTTCACTGTTGATTACATTATCCAATGTTGTAATTCAGAAAAATTCCAACTTGGATGGTTGGCAGAGGAATCCAACCAATCTACCTATCACTCATACCCATTTTATTCCACTTTAAATCACAAGCAAAGGACGTCACTGGAGGTTCCAGCTGAAAATGAGTAAAATTCAGGAGAACTGTCCATCCAAGAAAGGGCCTACAAAGAAAAACGAGCACAATCAGACCCACAAATAATTACCAAATGCCACAAGAAAATGTATCTTTGTACTTTGGGAGGAAGCTGGCATATCAATTCAACCATGCAAAAGACGAGCATGCACACAGAACAACTCCACACAGGAGGACCCCTGCCGGAACACAAACCAGTTGTTTTTTTCTCATCAAAAACACAGCAAGACGTTTTTTTTTTAGAATCTTTGACGTTTCAGGCGGACAAAATGGATCTGAACAGAGAGTGCTGTGATTCGCGGGGCTAAATCAATTGTGGGTCTGATTAGAAACACATTGTAAAAGTCCCCAGTGATTTGTGGACCTATGGGCTTGTGAAACATTGGCAGAAACTGAGCAAGAGAATGGAAATATCTTCTTTTTGGCTGATTGTTTCAGTGTCCACTATGTTGTTTTCGCTCTGTTCCAAGTGTTTATTTTGCAGTCAACGAAACTATTTTAATTGCATCGAAGACTGATACCCGAGCTGCTGCATTATAACTATTTCAAGCCTGGGACTTGTTTCCTCCTCTCTTAGTTTGCCTACTGAAGCGCTACCTGGTTGCTAAGCAGCCCTGCTAGATGCTGGAGAGTACTCCTTTGAGGGCTCAACCTGCGTCACTGACAATCTCTTTGCGTGGAATTAATTTGTCAGAAAAGGTCAAAGAGAGCCCCTTAAAATAGCCACTGTGTTGTCATTATTTTGGCATCCTGAAACATGTGCTTAATTACATTAAATGTCTACATTATTATGCTTGGCAGTCTCATTTCCTCTCTTGAGCACGTACGCGAGCGCTCGCCCTCATACAAGTCCCGGTAGTGGTAATGGATGCGTACGCACAAATAAGAAGATGCAAATAGCAATGAACTCAATTCTACTTCTTATGAGGAGGGGACGGCTGAAATGACCAAGTGTATGTGCAGCTCATCTCCCTGCTTCAATACTGAGACATAAGCACCTTATATCAGGCACAACATGTTCCATGTTACTGTGTCACACTTGAGGCCTGGGTAGCAATGTGGAGTCCCTGATTAGACAATATGTGACCGTGAAGACATAATAAGGGATTTGTATGTGAAAAATTAAACTGTAGTTCACTTTCTCTCACTGATACCAGACACAGAAACACAAAACAAGTGAGAACACAGTAGCAGTGAATTTCCAAGCTCTAGAATACTCCCAATGCTGCTTCTAATAATACATTTTTATGATTTCGCAAACTGCTGTATTGACGGGATTAATATATGTGTAGGTCAAAACTAACAAGGAAAAATGACATTGACATTTCATTTATCTGCTGTCCAGAGTGACAAATTACCTTGGTCAACATTTGACACTACAATACCAGCAAAGAAAAGGAAATACGACGTCAATCACAGCTGTCTATGTATTTTCTTCATTCAGTCTTCAAACCAAATTTCTACACTGGGACTGAAAAAGCTGAATCTCTAAATTCACATGATTTGGCCTCAGCTTTACTGGCTTTAGAGAGAAAATAAACGGAGCAACAACAGCGAAACTGAGAGGCTGCCTGTTATTTTGTGCCATGTGTGGCGCATTGCTCCTCTTCTGATGTGTTATCTTGTGTTTGCTGTAGTTGTAATGCCAGCACAAGGATTCTGTTCAACACAATGTGATAAGTTGTATTGCTGAAAGCAAGAAGACAATACAGTGATCTTGTTAAAAACAAAAGAAGTGCCTATTTCCGTCTCCCTCAAGAATCCAACACCAATAAAATGAACAGTACCACATTTTGTGCAACTCCAACAAGGGATACAAACAGCCTATACGCACCGACAGAAGACCTTGTTCAAATAAAGAAGTATGTACTTATTTGGATGCCAGTTGACAGTGTTGTAATATATTCTTAATAATTTCTTCCATAGAAGAAATGAGGTTCTTTTCACACCAACTGCTTTTAGGCTTACCTAGTGGGCGTAGGTCTAGTAGGGGGGATGTGAGCACGCCACACTGGTGTGGACCACAACAACTCCACCGCCACAGGCCTCAGGAGGCGCTCCAGTCACACAAACTGAAAAGTTTAGCCAACATTTCCGTCGTGCAGCACGCTATGTTTTAAATGTTTAAGGAAAATGCCAACAACTGGATCTACACTGGAGGAAAACCAAAATTCACTGCCTCAATTATATTATCTGGTGACATTGATGTATATATGGTGTGTTTGTAAAGATCTCATAGAAAGTCGCTCCAATCATTCTGTGAAAAAGCTCCAGTTGGAGCCTTGTGAACATGACGCTTTACATGTCATCATGCTCAGTATTTATGGAAACGTGAAGCTCTATTCGGTGGTTTGGCCTCCACACCAGAGAGATGAAATTATTTGTGCACACCACAATGCATTAAATGTGGGTCCTTGGTGTCTTCAGTATAGACATAATATGAATTTATACATTCACATACAGTACTGATGCTTATGAACACATTGAGATTTGAAATCTACTAAACTCAAAAATTGTAGTTGACTAAATGAATGGATGAAAATGAATGGTCACGCTGTACTTAGCAAAATACCGTGTCGAATTCTGCTTTCATGAGCTTTCTTATAACACAGTGCATGTGTTACTCAGAAAAATGCACCGTATGAAACCTACAAGACTCTCATGAGATGCTCCTCTAAGCACATAACAGCCCTCCAGTCTAACATAAAACCAATTTCAGCATTTCATCAGACTGTCATTGTTTCTAAAGTCACCATCTCAGATGCAATGACAGAAATCCTTGAATCAATCCACCCTATCAGTAAACAAAGCACCCTTCTCAAGCAAAGTGCAATTCATACAGCCGCATCGGTGCCAACACACTTGCGCACCAATCTTGTTACTATTCAGAGTGTGTGATTGGTTTGTCCATCATGCTCCCACACTGCAGACAGAGTGCAAATAATAAAGGTTCTCTGTGACAGAAAATCAATACCTGTAACAATGCATACTACACCCTGCCCCAAACCTCAACCTTTCTCTTCAGTGTCTGCAGAAAATACAAGTGATTCACAAATTAAATGCACATGTTAACAAGATGGGGTTTAACATCAGCTTGCTTTAATAGCAACAAATGAATCAAATAAAAGTCATCTTTGCTGGTGATGAATTAGACAAAATCATCCGGTGCAGGCAGATCTTCAATCTTTGCATGTGTGTTGTGAAGAGAATGGGACTGTTCCAACTTTTCACAACACTCTGAGCTCAACTGATGAAATCACCTTTTTGCACCAATACGTACAAACTTTATTCAAATGCAAGCCAAGAAAAGCCAAAGCTTTGCTGCACAATCCAGTGCAACAATCAGGAAAGATAAGTAGCTAATACTTTTCTCTTCCACATTGGGAAAAACAATAACCAGTTAAAGCCGTAATTAAAGCTGTCAATAGAAAACACATTTGTCTTCATGCCGTTTGATGCTTCCTCTTACAATTTCCATCAGTACATGATTTATATAAGCCATTTTGTCAATGGTCAAGATTAGTGACACTCAAGGAAGCAAACATGACGTTTGTCCTCAATACTGGAATCACAATATTTAGCTGCTGTTCTCTTCATTACAAGCTGGTTCATTCTTGCTTGTCAGGTTCAGTGTGACTGCAGTTCATTTGTGACCATTTGAACGGAGACTAAAGTCTCATTCCACTCCGAAATTTCGAGAAAGATATGTCAGTCATTAAATATGTCTGGAACTCTGATATTTCAGTGGATGTTTTTACTGGTTAGGATGATATTCAAATAGAAACAAGCTCTTCATACTAAGTGAATTCACCACCAAAACAATCTCAAATTATTGGAATGCAAACTTTAATCATTCAGTTATCTGCACTCTACAAAGATCATCCATTATTGCCACTGACAGGTGAAGTGAATAACAGAGTGCTGGCAAAACCTGTGGGTGTTACATGGACATGTAGCACTTACATAAAAGTCGCTGCAGACCATGTATACACTTCCATTAAAAGCATTAAAAGAGTGCTCCCTGATGGCAGTGGCCTCGCTCAGCAAGGTTATGCAACTAAGTTATTTGAGCTGTTGACATCACAGATTTAACCTCACAACTTAAAGAATCTGCCGCTAATATCCTCGATGGGTCAAAAGGAGGACTGATGCAACATGAGGCAGGTCGTCCTGCTGTTACGGCTGGTGCATGCACATCACAAAAGCCTATTGCCATTTGGGGTCTGGAAGAGAGTTAGACCACAAGAAGTGTAAGCACAGCCATAGAGTCACATGATGAAGTCATGATGAGTCCAGTGAGTACTGCAGGTTAGAAAAAAGCCAAATCAGCAGAGAAGAAGTTGTAACTGCAGGGTAGAAAGAAAAGTGGCGCTGAGGTCTGGATCTATTCATTAACTTCGTGTCAATGACGTGAGGAGAGAAACGTGTCTGCACCGGAGCAGCATAGGAGACTATGAAATTAAGGTCGGTGACATTTTGGTGCCTTAGATTAGCTATATGAAAATATGCAGGATATGAGCAAATACTAAATGTTAAAATGCAGATTCAATAAGTCCCATCAGTAACATGTTTGTTTTATTTTAAACGCTGAGCCAGACAGGCTTGATTCTACACTTGGAAAGTATGAGTAAAGATGTCTGACTGTGGAGGATTGTGCTGCAGAAACCTGGCTGAGGGATGTTCATACAACCAGTGTGCAGCAGGGTAGCACTGTATGAGCAATAAACATTGCACTCAAGCTCTTTTTGTATGTGTGTGGTTACATCACACTGTGCAGTCATATGTCAAATATGCAGGTGAATAGGGCTACTTAGTGTGACAGCATACTAGTCCTTTGAAACTGATTATTCCAGCATTGGATCCACACGTTTTTCCCATTTCTTTAACGAAAGGAAGGGTTTTTAGACGGCCACAGTTATCCTCCATTTATCTCTGGTCACGTCCTATATAAGTCTTTTTCTTGCATGCCAGAGTCACTTCTTGGTAAACGCACATACACCCACGGAGCTCGCTAATCAGGTTTTTAGTGAGCACCACAAATGCCATGTGGGCTCAGCTGAGTTTACACAGAAACAAATGAGGGAATCAACCTTCGCCGGTGGCAAATCAATGCCTGCACAGGATAGTTGATGATCAAGCTCTATGAAGTATATATCTAATCAGGAGAAAGGTTGTATTTGTTTCCCTGACCCAGTTCACTACACTTTGTTCCTTTGGCAAAAGACTGTGGTTGTGATTGCATTATCGCAATCTATTTAGGAGAACATTAAACTTTGCAAAAGCAGAAACGGGCTCAGTTTTCTGCCCAATTAATGTCTGAAACCAAGTCAAAGTCAACAAAGAAAACACATTATTAGAGCTGGGCAATGTCATAGTGAAATTATTGTGTCAGGAGAAATGTCCAGCTGAAAGATAGGGTTACTAACCGTTTTAAATTACAGTTTTAATAGAAATCAATTTAAGGACTATCTTTCACAAGATATTCAATGCAAGAAATGTCCCATCTGAAAGACGACTGGCACTGACCTCGACCTAAAGACATGGTAACTACACACCGTCTGCCGCCGCTGCCAGAAAACTGTTAAATAACTGGCATCAGTTACAGTAGGAAGACATGTATACAGCAGAAAATACAACATGAGTATTGTAGTCTATGCGGTGGGACATTTCTGAGGAACGGTTTCCCCTCAGGGTATAGAGCAGTAAGAAGAGAGGACAGGCTTGAGCCTGCAGCAGTGAGCTCTTTCACACATTCACAACTGATTGCAACAATCTGCCTCTACCTGCCCCAATTTGTAAATGCTTCAAAAAAAAAAAAAAAGGTTTCCCATGACACCTTGACAGGTGTGCCCTATTAATTTCCAACAAGAAAAGTGCAAAATAATGAATCATCCGCAGAGTTAAATCAGATCGATAAGACAGAGGTTTGGGAGTTTTATTCATTTTTGAATATAAAACAAATGGGGCAGCTGTGGCTCAGGTGGGAGAGTGGGTCATCCTTTAATCATAGAGCCGGCGGTCTGCTCTCCACCTCTGCCCAGCCACGCAACTTCCACCAAACATTGAATCCCCAGTAGCTCCTGACAGCTGGCGAGCACCCGCCATGTCAATCTTGTCACCGTGCAAATGTGACTAAAATAGTCAAGAGATATTACACGCTACGGTGAAGGAAGAAGAAAAAAAAAAAAAAAAAAAACACAACAAATTTGCAGTTCAGTCATCGTAATCTGGAATAGTTCTTTTCTTTTTTCTCACCTTATAATTGAGAGTGAAACACACACTGAGCACACATTCTAGCGAAAAAATATAATCAGAGCTCTCTGATTGACACAGTGAGAAACACACACAAGTAGTTTGTGTGTGTGTGTGTGTGTGTGTGTGTGTGTGTGTGTGTGTGTGTGTGTGTGTGTGTGTGTGTGTGTGTGTGTGTGTGTGTGTGTGTCTGTACTCCAGTTTGTCATAATTTACACATAGTAAAGATCTTCCCTGCCTCGCCTGTAACCTTAGACTTTATATCACCTAACATGTGAAGCTGACATGTTGAGAAATCCAAAGTGAATTGAATGTCCTAAATCTTGATTCTATATACAATCCAAACAGATGAAGACCACTAAGTATCTAATCCTCTTCTTTAAAGTCAACTGCGTGCACTGCTCCTATTACATTTTTATTATTTATATTTTGTATGTAGCTGATTACGTTGTTGGTTATGGCAATAACAATATGATTTAAGATACATCATATCAGATCAACAATGGATGTACTTTGCTTTGTTCTGTCTCTTGCCATTCATTTACACCCGTTGTGACTGGACTGTCAAGTTGTTCTTCTTCATTGGTTTTTAGCAATATGTCCACGTTGAAGTTGCGTCAACAATAGATTTGCAATAAATTGTCCACTCTTAGTTGTATGGATGATGATGTAAGTGTGGTATCATACAGAAATTTACATTGAGGGATGTCTTGTAGGGATACAACTGATGCAACTGCATTTGCCAGTATACAATGCTTGTACCTACTGAAACCTCTAACCTTTAGCTATTCTGCACAGCAACCTCTTCTCATCGGTAAAGCTACAAAGCAATACATTTCTATTTTCAGTTAATACCCCTCAAAATAGCAGCCAGCCCAATCCAGCTGAGCTCATGTTACTAGAAGAGAAAACATCTCCTTGCTGATTAAATATGTGACTTTTACTCTGTAAAGCTTCTTATATTTCAAGAAAATACAATAAAGGCTTCCCACAGAAATGTGTATCAATTAATCAATCAGTGGAGGGAGTCAGGGTTATGTAAGGCCGGAGTTACACACGGCAGTGACCAGCCTTCCCAGTCATGTTGGCAATACTCCTCTTTGGGGGAGTTTAGTGCCTATTTATGCCAACGTAAGTCAGAAGAAAACAATCTGAAAAGTATGTCATCACATTGACCTTCCAATCCTTGTCTGAACCATCACAGCAGGAAAAGTCACTCGTTGCTACACAAAAGGTCAAACGGGGACATTCACAATGCTGACAAGCAGCTGCTCCCAAACAGGGAAACATCACTTCAACATTGGTTCGACTACAAATGTAAACTTGGGTTTTTTTCTATGTCAGGATTGTTTTACTTAGTCTGAAAATGGTGACTACTATTGTGCTAATTAGACGTGTGTACATTGACGTTGGGCAATCTTGACCTATATCAGATCCCCCAATCTGCAATGTGTAGGAAGGAGGGGACAAGTGAGGTCATGAGGGTTAAATTAAGGGTACTTTACAGCAGGAGCTGTTTTGTTCTGTCAATCATGGCAATAGTTCTCCCGGCAGTGTTTCAGAGGTTGACTGGGTATTTGCTTTGTTATGTTTCTTTAATCTTTGCCATTTTGTGGCTCTGAATTCTGGCCTGTTGCAACTTTGTAGGATGTTATATTGAAATGATGGAGTGAATTCTGAGCTCTCGTCAACACAACATGTTTTATTTTACAAAACGACCAGATTCATCTTGCCTTTTGAGTGGGAACCTGCTGTCTGCCTCAATCTCCTCTGCAGATTCATTCCGTTTTTGTCACAAATAAACTTGTCTTTTATTTCCCACGGAGAGCCGGACCGTTTCTGGTATGCGGTGGTTATGTGCCGCAGGTGTGATGGTGTAAATTAAAGGTTAGAAAAGCATTTGACCCAAACTCTGTTAGCAACGTCAAGGGAAAATAAACACTGGTGGTGAAGGTTGATATGTGTTCTGTGTTGCAGACAAGGTTGAGTTGAAAAGCAGGCCTCTCAAGAAATGGTAAAAGAGATGAGAATACCTCAAAATCCATGAAAGTAAAAAATACACTAATGAACACAATTAAACACAAATTGGTAATTTCATACATACAGCTGATACTATCAGTGCAGATTATCACACAAACGATTGCGATAAATGATTATCCTCCATTCTTTAAAGACAATATTATTTTATAGTCTGCTGTATAACAAATCACCTCAAACTGGCCACAATCCTGCTGTGCTGTTCAGCCTTGAGTCTAAATGACGTTAATGCCAATAAAGGCTCATTGAAATGCAGCCAGTCGGTCATTTTTGCTGTTTTAGTCTTGTGTCTATTGGATAACCGAGCATTTACAACTGGATCTGTGCCAAATAAATGTCAAACATATATTATTGGAGCGCTTTCAGATTAAGTTCCACTATAGTTCTCACCCTGTGGAACGGTGACAGTCTGTCAGATGTCTGAGGACTGAATCTAGTCAGTCTCTTTCCTCTGCACCGACATCAGCACTGACTTTGGACATAAACAAATCTGGACCACAAATCCCCTACCTGGAAGAATTTTTACTGGAAATACATAAATATGCAAAAGTCAGGCATCAAAACGGACATGGTTTTACGCATTTTTAAAACAAGGCAAGAAAGTAACAGTTTCTCAGAGAAAACAGCGGGGACAACTTTTTGCTTGCTGCATCCAGATGCAAAAACAAATGTTGGTAACATATTTGCAACAAAACAGGTTTTTCAAAAGTTATTATCTAAGGCCCTGTCCACGCGACAGTGCCGCTTCATGTAACCTCATTGTTATTGGCGGACCATCCACACGGCACAGTGTTTTAGGAGCCCGAAAACGGGTTGAGGAGTGGAGAAATTTGACGTGAAGAACAAAGATTGTTTTGGTTTGTGTGGACAGTGCCTAATACTAAGATGTTCTGAAGCGGTGGATTTCCCAGATGGGGCCAACAGAAAGTTTCACGAGAAGCAGGAACAAGAACTGTGCAGTGGATCAGAGGGATGTCTTTTTTTTTTTTCTTCCAACAATGTCTTCTATCATTTCTGTCTGTAAAAAGACATCACAATTAAGAGAAAAACAGTAAAACTATTACCTATAAGATACTAAATACAAATTAAACACACATCAGATATTTCAAAAGAAAGTAATCTAATTCACCTTATGGGGTTAAGCTTTTTACTTCAGTAGCATCAGAAAATGATCATAAAGAGGTTCTTACAAGTGCCCTCAAGTTATCTATTTCCCATTCGTTTAAGAAGGAAACTATTTAAGAGAAGCAACCTCTCTCTGAACCCAGGACATTATCTGCTCCATAATGCCGCTCACTATTTTTATGATTATATAATTATTAAGAGTTTGACTTTCGTGGGACCTGAATGTTCAGCTGGTGAGGCCCACCGTTTTAAAACAGCCGCTAATAAATGAGAAAGAGAGAAGAACTGATGGTTAGGGATTACGGAGCCTGCACAAAGAAAGCTTTAAGGTATAACAGGCTGAACCTACAGAGAGATGAAACTGCTGCTTCAGTTCTTAACATTCTGACGCAGAGAAATTTTCCATTTTTGCCTCCGAATTGTTCAAATCCCCCCAGAAAAAAAAGAAGGTTGCAAGAGGTCAGCTACCCGGATATACGAACGAGGCAAGTGGTGAAAATGTTAGCCGAGACGTACGAGCGCTGATGGGGAGAAGTGAAAGGTGACTTTGTCCAAATGGCAAGGGGAGAAATGTGAAACCGGGCAAAAAAAGAGGGAGAAAAAAAAAAGAAAAAAGTAATGCAGGGACAAAAACACACACATGCACACATACTCACAGAGGAACAGCCAAAACAAGCACAATGTTCCTCTGTGCACACAGAAACATACATACTTGAACAGCCAGCGAACACAGCAGAGCTCACCCAACAGCTGACCACCACAGCCCGACATAAACCTCCCTGTGAGTGACTGCAGGCCTTGTAACACACGTACGCTAAGCACTAAACAATTCTGAATCAGTCACATATTAACAGTGGAGTTCAGGCGTTCTCCACTTAACATCAATGTCACTGCTCCCATTTGTTTGTTCTTGCCGGTTGTACTCCAACTCAGAATTCAGTTAATTTATCAAGGTAAGCAGCATCGTTGTGAAGGCCGATACTTACGGGGATAACAGAGCACAGAAAAGTATTTACTGAGACAACAACACAAAGTGGTGTCCAACATTTACCACGAGGGGTTAAGAGGTTATCAAAGAAAATAAATCCCGGATTAGATTTCCATGGGTTTATGTTGACAGCTGGAACTGCCTAAGGGTAACGACTTGCCAAATATACACAGAAAATTGTCAGCAGCGTTTTGCAACCATTCAACAATGGAATTGCTTTTCTGTCGTCCCCACATGTAATCAATGAGCTTGACGGTCTATGAGCGCAATAAAAACAGCCCCGTCTGAACCGCAACATATGCTATTGGCCTGCCTAATCTTGTCCACTGGAAATAAACTGTAGCACATCTGCTGGAGGGTCATTATTAAAGCCCAAGGCTGACTCGATGTCACAGCAGGCGGTAGGAAATTAAAAGCCAAGACCCCAGGAAGAGCCCCATCCTCCACATTGGCATAATAATATTGCTACTTGACCTTCGAAATAGACCAAAAGTCAGCCCAGATACATGAAACTAAATATAGCTAACCACCATCTCACTGAAGGAAATCACAATTGCTGCTATTTGAAGAACACGTCGAAGCAGACAATTACTAAGAGAGCTGCACAAGCAAGAGAGAGCACATCGAGAGCTGTGAATTTATTTCGATGGAATGTTTTGTCTATTTTTTTTTAATGAAAAATTAGAAGAGAGACGAAAACAAGTGTCAAAGTAAAGCTTGTTGCACTGAGGAAATCCTCATTTTGTGCCACCCAGTCTGATTCATCAGGGACAGGCACCTAATTCAACATTAATCTTAATCTCATTCTTTGCAAATGTATGCCTCTGCAGCTGATCCAAAAATAACTATTCAAATGGCGATGCATAGCAGTGCTTTGTGTCGTTGATGGACAGAGAAAAAGGAAGAAAAAAAAAAAAAAGGGGTGGGGGTTACCATCTGCTTTACCAAGACTATGTGAAGGACCTGTGGGAGCGCCTGGAGCTGTACTCCGTGCTGCTGCTGCTGCCTGCCTCAGTGGCTCCCAACAAAAAGTACAGAGCGACACATCTACATATGCTGCCGCTTAACTCTCCAAGGATCATTTCAGCATCACGGCACAGCTCCACTGAGACCGGCTTCACAATGCAATGGAGGGACAAACTGGAAATGGGCCGCAGTGAATCTGAACCTCTCAAGAGGGGAAACTCCACCATAATGTAATATTCCCTTCCATTGGTCAGATATTAAGCAGAGCTGTATGACGATGTGTAACACTTCTACGCGAAGCAGTGAGCCGTGATGCTGTTCCGCGTGAGAGCCATTAGTGAGGGGAGCTCGCAACAAAAGCTGCAAGAGTCTTGGAGGGTTGGCTGAGGTGACACTGTCCTGCAGTCACAAGCATTCACGGGAAAACAAAGTAGTCTAAAAGGTCATCGCCAAACCAGACCTGACCCATTTGCCAGAGCCACTTCTGATTTCAGAACTTAGAGTGCCCGCTGCGAGAGCCAACCTAACGGTTTGATTATGGTTGCACGAGTTCAAAAGGACAGGGATTTTATTGAACATTTAACCTCAATCGGAAAAAAGGCTAATGGCTACATCATAACACTCAGAGTATCACTCACACACATATCCACACCAGCCCACTCGACAGTTTTTAATATGTCTTCATAAAAGCTGAAAACTTTGTAACCAGAAGCATTAAGAACAGTGAAGGAAGCCCCGTTTCATCTTTTCTACCTCCTCAGACAATTAGAAACCCCCGCCCACCCACAGCGCAGAGGTGAGATGCAAATTCTTCACTGCAAAACTATTAGAGGAAAGCAGTATGACTGCTGCCATGGGAATAAGCATTAAATCATGAAAAAAAAAAAAAAAAACACTAACCAAATAACAACCCAAAAGGCTTCATGCTGTGAAGTAAAATCCTTCAGTTGACATAATCTTTTTAACTAATGAGCCTTTTTTGTTTTTCATTTCGAGTTATTACATTTAGTTTCATGAAGCCATTGTGGTGCTGCCCTCATGTCATTATCAAACTTGTGATTGACCCCGATCAACATTGTCAGGTCAGGATTTGTTGTGTGTTGGATTGCCTGCAGCACTGCAAATGTAGGCAAGTCAATGCAAGAGCATGCACCCAGCATGGTGTAACTTTGAGGGGAAAAACACAAGCGGTTGTCAATCCTTCTCCAAACTGAAAGAATGGACATACACGGTTTGGAAGTTTGGAGAAAGTGGACATTTTCCTTTCCAAATAATCATTCGAATGTAAAATGGCATAGGTTGCTTTGTTGGGATTGCTGCAATATATGAATAAACTGAATTGACGAGGAGTGAAAGTTTCACCCTGCAGGCTGCTAAATACAGAGAGCATGACTGGTCTGTTTGCTGCAGTGCCACTGAACTCGGGACAAGTCTTGACACAACAAACAATAATGTCAAGTGTGGGTGTGGAGCAGACTCAGACTGAAGAATGAACGGCAGCCATCCAACACAGTGCACAAACTCTGCAGCCAGTTTTGGTGGATTATTTTGCTTAGTCGCACTTAAAATGACAAAAGAAAGCTTGTGAAATGTGACCCGTGTAGACACATGAACTCATTCTCATGTTTGCGTAGACGTTACACCACTCTGAGGTATGTTAATCTACCTTCTTCCTGTTGATAAACACAGCTGCTACAGTGGCATTTCCGGCTTAAATGCCTTCAATTGCAATTATAACTGGCCTAAATGATGTTTCTGATAAGAGAGGAGGTGTCCTGGGGCGCACAACAGTACAAAACTGGTGAGCAGAGCCATTTCCACTGAGTTCACCCATTTATAAAACCATTAAAACCGTTAATTAGAAACGCTTATTGTACATAATTAAAAAGCACGTTAGTTGAATTGGGTTATAAAGTAATTAGTTACTCATAAACATTACAATAACTTCGCAGAGACCAGGTGGGATGACGCAGCCGATAATACTATTATAAAAGGTACCTACTAGAAATAAAAACAAATAAAGAGGATAAGAGAAAAAGACCAGCGCTCACATTGGCTGTGCGTGAATATCATGAACTTAAAACTGTTTTTAATTTCCAAAAGAGTGCGCCATGCTCAGTTTAAAGAAAAAAAAAAATCTCATTAAGTACTTTACCGGACGAAACAAAAGCCCCTTTCACAAAGAAAAAACAGGATTATAATCTAGATGAATTGTTAACTCTTCAGGAGCGTGTGAAAGTAAACCCGCAGAAGTGAAATAAAGCGGCTTCAGACTTACAGCGGGGAGCGGAGCGGCGTCCAGAGTTTACCCGCAGAGAGAGGCGTCCTCGCTGGGTACGGCGGCAGAGCTGAGCGGCTAGTGTGTGGAGAGGAGAGGCATCGCTCACTATCCAGGGGGCTGAACGGTACCGTAAGACCCCGGACCTCCCCGCTGCACGCACACCGCACTCGCTCTACCGTAATCCTCAGAGTAGTCATCTCTGCGCCTTCACGTTACACACAAGATGATAAAAACACACACACACACACACACACACACACACACACACACACACACACACACACACACACACACACACACACACACACACACACACACACACACACACACACACACATCTTTCTGGATGTAAAGTTTGAAAGTTTTCCTTGTGACTGCATCGGTTTCCTTCTACAGTACAAAAACATGTGTTTGTGATTAACCAGTGACTCTAAGAATGAATTTGAGTGTGTAACTGTTTGCCTATCCAAACCGGAGACCTGTCCAGGTTGTACCCTGCCTTTGACACATAGTCAAATGGAACTGGTTCCACGCACACTGTACCCCTAAGTTAGATAAAGCAGTTTTAATGATTGATCGATAGATACTGAAGGCTGTTGGGACCCATATGTATTAAAATAAATACATATATATTCTTGTGATTGTTTTTATATCTTGTGAATCCTCTGCAACTGTTGCACCTGTTGTCTTAGTGTTTTTGCCCTAAACCGTATTTTATACTTTCAATTCATCTGCATGTGGCTGAAATCACTATTAAATTTGCCCTGGGCATGGGAAAAGGGCTAATAGTGTATTCATGACTAAGTAGGAAGTGAGAAAGTTCTTACAATGCCTATCTTGAAACTCCCAGTGGGACATTTTACAGTGCACTGACAAGTAAAGATGGCGTTTCTCACCATGACAGCATCTATGCATCTATATGAGAAGTAATGTTTTTTATTGCTGTACTGAGCAATAACTTAACCTTACCACAATTAAAGTGAACATTGCAACATCCTTAGTTTAATGTATGTGCCATGTTACCATCAAATATCACTGACTGAACTATTGGTTTTTTTGTTGTCACACAAATACTTCCATCTCAGAAGTGGAAACTTTCCTATTCGTTCCTCTCCGTGTTTAAATTAATCTCTCTACCACTCTTTGTGAGAGATATGTATATTTCAACAGAAGGAACCAACTCAAGCACTCCCTCAGAGGGATTGATTCTTTTTCAGGAGAAGACCGTACAAAATGCATCATATAAAAGTATCTTATACCCTGAGTTCTCCATATTGGGGACGTTCAAAAGTTGAAATGAAATGTAGTCTGAAAGGTGTATTATGAACAGGGATCCATTGGTGTTGATCCATGCAGCTTGTCAAAATGTCTAACGTACAGAGGAAAACTAATCTATGGTAATTTCATTCATAAATGTTGGCTGCTCTAGTCTTTAACAACCCGTGGGACGCCATGTACCTCCACAAAGTTTAATCAAAAACCCTCTGGAAGATAAAGCTGTGTAGGATATGATTCAGCCTCACATTACACACATGAAGATGTAAGTGTCGGATTGAATGATCCACATTTCTCATTTAACTTTACATGTACAGGCGTACAGTGAATTATTTTTCACATTCATATCGGCATTGGTTTTCAGAAAGTCTTTTGTCCGGCAATAATCTAGTTTTTGTGAATTGTAACTCCTTTTGAAGCACAAGGAAAAGTTATTGTACTTGCCCTGCAGAGGCTTTTTCATAAACTCTGCAAGGAGCTCCTTGTCTTGTCATTCTGTCCTGGGGCGCTTTGTCCTCAAATTTTTTTTTTTAATAATTTCCAATTTTATTCCAATGAATGAACCATGTGTTGTATAAGAAAATGATCGGTTGTGCCTCAAGAAGATGTTTTAAACAGGAGCTGAAGTGCGAATTCAAGTGAAGAATGAACTAGTGTTCAGTTTGGTTTTCCTGGCAGTAACATTGTTGGCTTGTATGTCGGGTACAAAGTGTGACTGGTGTTTGAAATCATTTGACAGGAATATAGGAATCCATCGATAGAGAGGGGAAGTAAAACCTCATGTTGCTTCCAGGAGAACACACCCTGCTTATATTCTGTGTCATGCTCCTACTTGTAGTCCATTATTATAACAAACACACTGACAAACACAAGATCTTTTTTTCTGATTTCTGCATGTTTTTAGCCCACAGAAGATGTGTAAATGTATTGTTTTTCTCACCTCAGGTTTCATCGCACAAAAAGCTTAGGTTTTATCCTGTCATGTAAAATATTTTTCTGAAGGGTTTCCAATTAAATGACAAGCATCACGCTGCACATCTAAAATTAAAACAACAAACAAACAAACATATCAGTCAGATAGGGCACTGAGAATGAAATGTGAAGATGATACGTTTTCAAAGGTCATACAGATGGACAGATTCTTTTCCTGTCACCCTTGTAGCTCTCTGCAATATCATCATATTTCCACACAAAATAATGCAGAACAATTTCTGTCTGTGTGCCATTTCCATTATCTGCGTCTTCCAGCTTGAATGGAATAATGAGGAAGGGCTGTCTCCAGTCCTTTGTCTTTGTCATAGCATCTCCAGTATTCATCCAGGTGTTAATAAAACTGTCTCCACAGCTTTGAGCAGCGGTGCAAAGTTTGTGTTGGAGGAAATACCTCTGAGGTTTCACTGGACACAGGAGCAGCATGTACTTAATAAAGCTGCTGTGAGCCAACATACGCACACTTCAATCACCTCAGAATTGCATCTACATTTATATGGCAGACCGATGAATCAAAATTTTCTGAGCATGTAAAATGCATCTATTTTGTCACCAGGACTGGAAGTAAAGAAAAAAGCTTTTAGTCTTTCATGATAGTCTAGAGCGTGTCCTTCGGAGAGAAATGACTTCACCATAATCCTGATTTGTTCAAAAACAGAAATTCACATGATGAACATATAGCAGGTGCCTGAAAGGAGGAACAGTCTGTTTTTTATGCAACTGATAACTTGCTTTAAGCCAAGAAAAAACAAATGACTTATGTATGTAAAAGTCTGAAAAAAACATGACAGAGATAGATCTGCTAGGGGAAAAAACCAACAAGCAATTCTTCATTATCAAATAACATCTGGAGGCTTTTATTTTCTATTTAAAAATAAATCTCATGACAACGCTTTACTGAAACATATTGGATAACATTTAAAATCATGTTGTAGTAGCATGTCTGCCCACCTGCTTGATAACAACATCCACCCTCAGTGGCTTACCAGGATATTGACCACTCAGGGGAATCAGTGGCATTTGAGTGGGAGCACTGATGGGAGTTGGTGGATGTCACAGGTGGCTGGCAGGTGGGTCCGTTCTGAAGCGATAAGGACTGGAGATGGTTTGACGCTGCATATGGCTGAATGCGCTGGTGTATGTGAAGGAAAGGGACAGGCGAATGCTGAGCGAGAGGAGTCAGTTTTGGGTGAAAAGGCACGTGGGCTTAATCGAGGAATGCTTCCGTCTTTCTTCCTACACATTGGAAAATATTTCAATACGTGCTGCTTTTAGCCCTCAGACACAGGAAGGTGCACATGTGCAGTTTGAGCAATGAACGAGAAAATATGGGCTCTGAGGAGCGGGGCTGCATGGGGGAGGTGAGTGCTTTGTCTTCACCCACACTCAAACCTGTCAAACAAACAACACTCTTCTTTCCACCCCCACCATCCAGGGACCAATCAGGTTCTGGGATCACAAAACTCAATGTCTTCTCTCCTGCCCAGTATTTTTTCCCAAGTGGGATTGTCTGGAACAAGGTGTTTGATGGTTGTGGATGGGGAGTGGGGGGGGTTAAAACGCATCTTGTGTCCTCCCACTAATGTGTTATCTCGTATGTCAACTGAGCAAAGCAATAACAAACAGCAACACAAAGTGCAGCAATGCCAACATTTTGAAACTTGTTTATTGTATCATCTTTATTTATGACCTTTCTTGTAATCAACAAAAAATGTAATACTTCAGAGCAAACAATTATATTCTCCATTATCTTGTTATAGTTGCTCTTTTTCATGAGAAGAACAAAAATATTACAATGGTGTAACATACTTGACCATGATCATTTCGAGGTAGTATCACATCATATGCTCTGTATACCAACCGTTTGAGAGGTGCTTGGTGACACCCAGGTTTCATTATCTGCTTCCTTCCAGGCTTTCTACTTCTAATCACATTAAACAGCCTTGCAGGCATTAGTTTTTAAACTCCGCTGCTGTGTGCTTCATCTCACTACATGTTCAATGATTCCAGGATTTTCAAAGCATGAGATATCTTCTGGAAATGGTAATCATATGGCCTTAGAAATGTATTAAACATGTTCAAAGGAAAAAAAAAACCCTTATCCTCTTAATCCTTCCTTGCTTCAAGACAGCGTTAGGAACAAGCGTGTGATATTTGTTCCACTTTGAGGGAAACAGCCGAGCTCCAGTTGTCAGGAAGATCAATGGAAACAGCAGTTTCCTGAAAGAGGACAAGTTTCAACCGATACTGTCCACAGTCGATGATGCAGTGCCAGGTGAGAAAATATGATGAAGCAGATACCGTGAAAGAGGAGGCGGCAAGTTGCTTTTTTAACCTAGGAGCAATTGAACAGGAGATTATTGACTCTAAATCCATGGTTTTCGAAGTGTAGGGTGGGCCACCCACACAGGGGCACTGGAATGCAGATTTTTTTTATTAAGAAAAATCTTAATGAGAAAAGAATAAGCAGAAAACAAAATGATTAGCAATTTAAAAAATGACAATAAAACAAAATCAGAACTGTGAGTGCATTGTCTGGAAACTTCTGAGGGCAGGATACATGACCAAGAGGTTAATAGTTTATAAAGTATAAAGTATAAAAGCAGTTCTGGTGGTTGTCTCACACGGACACACAAAAACAAGTGAGGTGAAAATGGGTTAACACGTAGCGGTCTGCTGCACCTCTGGTTTGGTGGTTAACAGTGGGAATTTCCACAAGGTTCAGCTTCAAGTGGGAAAAAAGGTGATATCCATCAGATTTCTCCCCCCTTCTCTCTGTCTAAATGCAAACTTACTGACCTGGCTTGGATGCATGCGCTGCCAGTTAATCATTTCCCTGGCTCATACTTCACTCTCACATTAATCATTATTTTTTCAAACTGATCCTGCTGAGATTTAGGGAAACCTCTAATCTAATAAGAATCAGGACTTGAGCTGAATTACCTTTCCAGTGAATAGCTGCCACAAAAAGTGAGTGAAAAGAAATGAGTGCAAAGGCGCAAAAGCAATTATGTTCAGTCAAGGTGTTTGAAAAGCACAAATATCTGCATCCAACAAAAATACATGCAGATATACTAATCAGGATAATTAAAAAAGATTAAACGAAAACAAATAATCATTTAATATGATCGAGCCTTCAGAGGTTTGGACACATTGTGTTGATTTGTTTGATGTGGCTAAATATCAAGTACCTAAGCTTCAATTCTTTTGGAAACAATGTTGACATTGCTTTCAAGTAGAATTAAATTTCTTTTTTGTTCCTGACAGAAACAATAATAAAATAAAAAAAAAGGTTCATATTTTCGCCAACACAGATTAAATTCAAAATTCGGCATTCTACTCCAAATTACTGACTCAAAAGGTATGACACCAGATTCCACGTGATCTCTGAAACAGCTTCACAACCTAAACAATCTCCCAGAGGAAATTAAGGCTTGTAAGTGCTTTAATTAAAGACGCCAGTATGTTTCAGTAACAAGAAATGCCAATCACTTAATCAAAAACAGATTAATTCTAATTAATTCTGGTTTGAAATGAGGTGTTGACTGTGACATAAGATGAATGGATGGACAAACAAGGCTGTGTTTGAACCCTGTAAACCAATATAAGAAGAATTGTAATTGATTAAAGCGATGAGTCATACACCCACATCTGTGTGAGTATAAATCCCAGATCTGGTGCAGTACTTCTGTGTCTGGATCAGCAACACCTCGCCCTCAGAAATAAAGATATGACTTCCTACACATGGCTGCATGTTCTATTTACATGATATTTCATCATTAAAGTAGAATACTGCGTGGTGTAGAAAGTGAATCATTATATAGCTGACGCAGACACTGTTCGCCCCTCCTTCAGAAATCACTGACGATACACAAGTGAACCCCTGCAGCATGCGGAGAAACAGAGCACTGCTTAAATATTTTATTAGGATGGCTGTGTTACTCTGGGTTTAAACTCGACTCAGAGTGTTTAATGACACACTACTCTGGTGAGACAACAGCAAAATACCTCAAAAAACTATTTGATGGATGGTTTGGAAATCTCACACAAACAAACAACCCCTTCCGCTTGGTGATCTCTATAATGGTATTATGAAGTTGATTGTTTAGTTTGTATCACAGGATGTCAACCAGCTATTAGAGGGGTTGTCATCTGATTTCACAGATATCCACTCTGCTCCCTGGATGAATGAATCAATTCTATTGTGGCTTGTGTCAAAACATACTAAATCAGGCCCAGGTACAGTATGTATATAATAACTGACAACACAGGGTCTCTCACAGGATTAAATCTATCCTGCAGAATGACCTTGCATGGTGTAAAAACAAGGCAAATTATCAATAATAGTAAAGGTTGTTTCAAATACAATCAACTGTAGTGAGAACAGTTTATTCACGGCCGTCTGTCGTGCATGTTGGAGTGAAAGCTACCTTGTAGTGTCTATTCAGTTTCTTCCTTTTAGCAGTCGTCACAGCAAGTCGTTGCAACTTACACCCTACTTTTGTAGTTTTAATACCCTTTGCTCTTCCTCCAAGACATCTGGCCGTCTAGGTCCCCCACACTCAAGGTCAAGACTCAATCCACCACCACACTGGGATGGATGGAGGCCAGTTATCTTGGTTTAATTACATGAAATCAGACTATATGCCTTGAGGGTAGGCTTTTGAAAACACGCGTGAAGAAGCCTGCAGAGACTGTGCAACCTGACAAGACAACAGATGATTTCTGATATTAAGCGAAACACTGAAGATGTACACTGTATACATTTTCATTTGATGGGACTAAAACAAAGTGAACAATGGCAGTTATTGTTCTACAGTTGATTAGCAGTATAGCTAGTATACTAAATCAACACGTGTACAGTATGTGGTGACCAGTAGAAAGTTAACTACATGATGCATTTGTGATATTTCAGCATTATTACTGAGATTTTAAAGAGCTTCTGCTATTAGTTACATCTAAGAACCATTGAGGCTTGATGTACGTATGTCTTCACAAGCCCACTTGCTTTGACAGACACTATCACGCACACGCAAATCCACAACCTGGATGCATCATATCAACATCAAACAACTATTATCTGCTAGGAGGTTGACCTGTCAACAAGCAAAATAGCTTTTCAAAGAAGGAAGTAAAGGCTTTGCCTCTGCCTCTAATATGCAACAGAGATCATAGGTTCATTATGTTGCACTGTCAACATCACGTTTATTAGGACATTTAGCATTTCCCAGACTAAAATGAAACAATCTAGACAATAATTTATACACTGACACCCAGCATGAGGTTCTATCTAAAGCCTCCAGCAAAATGTGAGAAATGCCTTAAAGACTGAATGTTTAGCAGGCGCCGAGCTCCAAGCCGAGGGAGTGAGTGGGTGACCAGGGTGGTCTTTGTCAGGGTGCACGCCTCACAAAACACCACGCGGCTCATAGTTCACTTTTTATTGCACAACTGAGAAGCTGGCATTTTAACTGAATCCATAGCTATCTACTCATTGTCCCTGTCCATTACACCTCTGAATGAGAGGAATCGGTATCGAAGATGTAGATCCGTAAAAGCTCAAAAGCTCTCCATTTCCTAAACACTTTGGTCGGTCAAGCTAAAAGTCTCCATCGGACGGCTCTCACTCCTGGAGGTCTCCGAGAGCGTCGTTCAGACCACCTCCACCCCTCAAAGATGTTCTGGTGTAAAGGTACACATCGATTGGGGCTATATCCTGCTGACGCGTATCGATGAGGATATGGAGGACTGACAGTACTGTATCCTTCTCTCGTCTATCAGGAGGCGAAATGAGACCCACGCTGACTCTCTTGAGGCCTCTGAGCTGCTTTATGAAAATCTGACAGCTCTCCAAGGATAAAGAGGAGCCGCCGACTTCACTTATACATCCTCCTGGTCTCGTATAGATACTTCTTTATAGCACGGTAAATGTTATGGGCTAAGTCAGTGTGATTGTTAGTCTATAAATTTGAGGATGGGGTGTTTAATAAAACCTGACCAACATCACGCCATGTTTAGAATAATTGTATCCCTGAATAAGCATTTCTCAGTTGTCATTCATTCTTTTCCACACCAGTATTTCAAGTTGCGTTGTGAGCACTTCTTTGAGAGACATAAAGTTTAAACTTTTGTAGAAAATGTGTAGTGAGTCGTACTCTCATTGTTGGAGAAATCAGACTTCTTTACAAATTACAAAGAAACTCGATACACTAATGTTTACCTTAAATGAATGACTGACTTTCTGAAAGAAGAATTTCTACTCCTTGACTCCTTTGTTTGGATCCATCCATCCATCCATCCATCCATCCATCCATCCATCCATCCATCCATCCATCCATCCATCCATCCATCCATCCATCCATCCATCCATCCATCCATTTCATATGTTTCCACCTCTATGTTTTGAGCCAGTAATTAAATGTTTCTACATTATTGGAATGAACCAACACTCGTAACAATTCTCACAGTTTAACTACAAAGTTCTCACCACAAGTTTTTCTTAGCTAACAGACATAATCATTTCATTTCAGCTTCACTCAGCCTCATAAAACACTGGTTTGGTGTTTACAGACACTTTAAGTCAAAATGACAAAATTCTATATTGTTGCTACTTAAAATGCCATTTTTTCCGAAGTGATGAAGCAAACTCCATATCAATAAGCAGAAATGTATCTGCCTGCACTGAACTGTAATTTTAAGCACCTCCACTGAAATAACTTTTCCGTTTCACAGCTCTGCTTCATGACTTCCCTTTTTGAGCGCTGTTTGAAGAGTGCTTTGTGAAGTATAGTTTTCTTTTTTACATAAAAGATCCTGGATGATGCATTGTTAAAGTACTTCATAAGCTTCACCCTTTTTTTTTTTGGCAAACAACACCTCCACACTTGTAACAAAGTAAATCAAAAGAGAAACTGTTAAATATGAGTTTTCAGATTATAAAGTTGAACATGATTACTCAGGGTCTACCTAACAGACTGTAAAGTGCCAGTTGAAGTCATTTTTAGTTATTTCCAAGCAGGTGGGGATGGACGAACGTTGGCTCCAAATATATTCAGCTGTGATCAGCCAGCTGCTCCAGAGACGTTATTCACATTTCACCACGAGACTAAATTTGAGACGTGAATAAACCACTCAAGTCAGCAAAAAGCTCAGAGGCGATAAATGACAGAGCATGAGAGGAAGATGGAGAAAGTGAATGGTGAGTATGTATAATGAACCGAAAGATGGTTCAATTGAAGGGAAGATGGCCACAAAGAGAGAGCGTGCGCTTGTGTTTTAATGAGCGTACTCCTTTTGGGAGATTTGGGGAATGGGAAAATAACACAAAACATGTCAAGAGTCTTACAGAAGCACTCGTGATCCATTTAATAGCTTCCTCATTGGTAAAACAATGAAGCACACCTCACAGTCATGAGTGACATTTAGACTGAAGATGCCCTGTCTGCAATATGGTATTATTGGTGTTCATAAAAACTGCACTAACATCACGATTCATAGCGAGCCTTTCCTGGCTCACACGGTTTCACACCAATTACCAGGGAAACTGCACGGCGCTCGTCTGGGCCAGTCATAGGAAAACATTGCAGACAGCTTAAAGTGAACTCTGGAGGAAAGAAAGGTGAGATGAAAATGTTGTGTGATTGCACTGAAGATGTATTACTTTCAACCCCCCCCCCCCAAAAAAAAGTCCAGTTGATTGAGCCGGGTGAGACTGATGATCTCACACAGATCTGATTGCTTCATCTCACGTTCACAATGTAGTGAAGTGTCAAACGTTACCTTGTTCAGAGCAGGCGCGCATCAGCTTCGAGTCAGGAGCTCTCCAGGCTGACATTTCGATGGTGTAGGTGTGAGATGAATCTGATGACACATCTCCCAGCTTCATCATCAGGATTGATGGTGTCATGTCATAAACAAGTGTATTGATTTGTTTCATTTACAGTAATTGATTTAGTACTAACAATAAAGTAATCATAGCTAATACCGCTGCACATTGCTCCCCGAGGTCCTGTGAAATGTTATTAAACCTCATTCAAAAATAACTTGAGGTTGGCCGGGGATGTTATTACCTTGAGAGACTGACAGACCAAGCATTTCTGTCTTTTAATGGTCTTTCTATTCAGCTGTAACACCTTCTGAAAGGACATTATCAGTGGGATGCTCATTCTTCTTCATGCTGAGGGTTAATGAGATTGGGATGGAAATAGCTGTGCGTTAAACCTGTAGTGGGAGAAATTAATATTGAGTAAGGTTTGAGTTGGATTATTTGGTTCGCATATAAGTAAATGTGCTTCAAGGCTGCAATCCTGTACTGTATTATCCCCATAATAATGTAAAACTCCTGCTTGACGTTGCAGCAGAAGTTGAATTAAACTTTTTGCTTATTTGTGTGATACTGCCCAGTGGGCCAGGCTGTTATTTAGTCAGATGCTTTGTCGTCTTGCTTTGTCAACACATTTTCATGAATTAATGCAGGATTTGATTCACTTGAAAAATCAATACGAGTCTCATTTATTCAGTACACATAAAGGTACAGCCAGACTGCAAGTGTCTCAAAAGAAGTTTGTCCCATTTTTTGATGGAACAGGTGTGGCACAATTTCTTCCATTCATCTGGATTTGCAGCGACTTCAGTTGTGAAAGTGCCACAAGGTGTTACATAACTGCACCTTGTACAACAAAGGGCAGCACTCCAAATGCCTTCAAGGAGAAACTGTCTGAAGATATATCATGCTTACATCTAAACAGAAGAGGTTTTCCTCCCTGTTTCCATGACAGATTTAGTTAACTTTGAACGGAGCCAGGCCCGTTTTTTCTCTTGGTTACGGTCTTGATAGTGTAAACAGACAGCAATTTCTTGACAGGAAAGACTATTTCTGAAAATACAAGGTTTTTCCCTTCATGCAGTACTTGTCATATCATGATCAGCGCACAGGTGGAAAGGATATTGAACATATTCACACACATACAACATTTGTTACACTGTCTAAATAGTACTCAGTCACAGGTAATAGACAAGTGTTCGTAACATTTTAGACACATTTAACTGCATTTTCAGTAATGCAATTTAAATTTATCCATAATAGGTATACACTTTCACATGTAAAAATAAAGTATTTATGAATTATGCTTGTAAATTACTTCACAAACAAATGTAGGTATAAACATTTTTAGGTTTTGTTACTAATTCACTATACAGTAGGTGAAATATATGTAACGTTTGCATTACCGTGTTATTTGACATCCGAAAAGACTTTAAACATTAGTTTTAATGAATATAGACGTGGGCATTTATGTGTAATTGAATCCATTGTAAAGTGTAAATTATCACATATTCTCACAAATTATTTATTTAATATAAATTCTATATATACAATATACACTCAACATGCTACTTGATTTCACAGAAAAATGCTTATACTGAACATAATATAATGCCCTACTTGGTAAAAACTGGAGCACTTTAACCTTTTATAGCCCCCTCAAAAAATATGTGTCAATTGATAAGGTATTGGTGAAACATATTTCTGTACTTCAAGACTTTAAGGTTTGTATGAAGAGAAACCATTTGAGGATAATTAAGCCTCTATAATTGCTTAAAACTAACTAAAGTTACACATACTTCACCATTTCAGGTGAAAACATTCTCTTGGACTCATTAGCCAACGTTAAAAAAAAGTACACATTAATGATAAAAATAGGTAATAAAGACAGCAAAAATAATATATATCTCAATATTCAGGACCACTGCCTTTCCCGACATTGTTTATTTGTTTAAATTACCATTATTAGTTTAGAAACCAACATAAAAAGATGCACCAAATATGTAAACGTTTAAATAGGGTTTGTATTTGTTGGGGTTTAGGTGTATGTTTTTGTAGCTTTGTTTGCACAGTGCATTTGCTCAAGCACATATTTGAAAAAAAATTGTCTCTTTCAAAACTTCAGAAATTGTACAAGCTCATAATATATGTTTTACCCATAACCATTTAGGAGACAGGACGAAATACTGAAATGACCAAACGGGGGTCACTTGCCTGATGAAGGGTTCATTCATATTGTGGTTGTACTTAATGGTGAGTTCATATTTAATGGGCCCCAACATAAACTATATTGTGCTATTGTAATTAAGTATGAGTAAAATTACATGCTTGACAAGAATATTCCAAGAACATAATTAGAGTAATAAAAAAAAAAATGTAAATGTGACTCCTGTCCCAGATTATCAGACCACCGTGTGTGTTTATGGTCCACGTTATATAAGATGAGGGTCACAGGAGTCCAACAATTTTGTTGGAGATCATGAGTTCGACCATATTAACTCGGTCATTGATCCACGAGAGGCAGTGAGACGAGGGGGAGGCAGCTCGCCGTCACTGTGACCTCGGCTGCCATCGTGAAGGTTTATCAATACTTCTTCAGTGGTCATGTTTGTTTGCCTGTCCACGAGTGCCTAATGAAAAAACATCTGTGACCAACACTGCAGTGAAAATACGATATCAGAAATTGCACGGAAACTTTGTTTCTGTGGCGATGGCACAAACAACCTGCTGCTTTGTTCAAATAAAACGTGAGTTTTGAGATGAAAGCGAAAAGGTCAGAGCTGCAATATTCCAGCTGCAGGATGATTAGAGCAGAGACCTTCTTCAGTTCATCACTGCAAACATGGTTTCATTAAATCCTGCTGAGGTTATAACAGCAGACTGATAAAGGGAAGTTTCAAGTAAAAAATACATAAAAAATCTCTCATTATTGAGTAATGGTGCGGTGAAGTTAGATTCATCATACTGGAATAAAGGCTACATATGTAGCGCTCCAAAAACAAACAAGATTCTCGGACCGATATTTCAGCTGTTCGGCTTGAAGTTTTTTCAAAGGAAATGAAATGAGAAACAGTGACTGATGAAGTAAAAAAAAAAAAAAAACAGTAATCACAAAACAAAATTGAGTTGGTCCATCTAATTATGTGTTTCTATTATCCCAGCAGTAAAGGAGCATCTTAAACATGTCAAAGTGATATTTCAAGCACAGTGGAGGCTCTTTGGTTTTGCGGAATTCAATACTGTTACTCAACTTCAAAAGAGTGTTGGATTTGGAAGCTGTCACAAGCTTCCCTTTGGATAAGTCAGCCAACATTTTTAGCTTCGGTTGGCTTTTCTCATCATCAGTGACAAGATTAACTACCAAATACACCCCTTAATGGGAATCTAATATTTTTGGGGATGTAAGAATTAAAATGTGAATTAAAAAAAAAAAGACACCCATTCGAATAAACAAATAGGCGCCATTGGTCTATTTTTGGGTTGATTGTCACAAACAAGAGGATAAATTTCAGGATGGAACAGTTGCATTATGCGTTGAGAGGATTTCAGCTGTTTTGAACAACATGTTATCAAGTAACATATTATTGTAACAATCTTTTTTTAATAGCTTGTTAGAAAGTGGTTACGATGAAGGGATGGAGTTATAATGACAATGCTAAAGTAAGCCATAGTGGAAACACACAAGCAGAAAGCTGCAGAGCTGCCGTCTTTCTCTCAGTTCTGTTCACTTAATTAGAGTTTGCTCGAGCATCTTATCATTTCCAAAGTAAATCATTTATTTTGTTGCTGCTTCTTTTTCTGGTCTTAAATTCAACAATCAGACACATCCAGATTATTGAGTGTCTTCCCCCGACTAACTTGCGTCTTTCAGCTGCATGAGGGAATTGTCATTTGCTATACCCACACATCGCCGACAGCTCAGCTAATGTAGCTCAGCAACACTACAATATTACAGCACATGAAAAAAATAATGTACACCAATTAGCCAATTGTCTGGACTATAAGTCCCCCCTGAGTTTAAGTCACTTCTGTCTAAAAATGTGTCAGTTTTTTAATTAAATTATGCCATGTAGCTTCCTCTTTTTGGTGACATTTTTAGTCAAATATGGTAGAATTAGATTTTTTTTTGATGCTGCTACAATAGGAACAACTGCCCTGTAGGGTGCAGACTCCATCTGGACCAACCTGGGGTTCAGTGTCTTGTTCAAGAAAACTAATGAACCGTCAGCCTTTAATTTGGAAGAATATCCATTCTACCAGCTGGGCCACATTTGCCCTATCTAAACTATTGAAAGAGTCCATTTAAGAAGTTACTTTTAATTGCTAGGTTATGATTCCACTATTTTCTAAAGAAGTTGAATTGATTACTATTCAGTTACTTGAACACTAAAAGGGACTTTCACTTGAAATCTTACAGAACTCAGTAGACGAAGCCATGAATTAAAGTTACTCTACCAAAATACACACGGGAAAAATTTAAATATTTAAGACCCAGCATTAGTTGATGTACATCTCTAATACGTTGTCAGTATGTTTCTGAAGGAAATTCGTCATTACACTGAGATAAACATGTATTTCCAGCATTTATATTTCGAGAAAGACACCTGGGCTTGTTCACATTTAAGCATCACAGAAAAGCCCCGAAGATTCCTGAAGCAAGATCCTGTTTGTACACTCAATCTCATGAGACCTCGATTCGCACCGGAAAAAACAATGAAAGATCAGTATCACAACATTTAAGCCTATTCTTGTGGCTTCAATTCTCTTTCTTTGAGAAAGTCTGGCTTTTTTTTTCAGGCTGAATCGGTCAAACGTTGATATTTTCGCTGGAGCTGCCGCGACGCCATCTCTGATGTCCCAGAAACCCTTGCGGCAGGTTTCAGAAGATGACATCAGTTCGCAAAACAAAAATACAGTTTGATGGCCACGAATTCGGCTTTGCGTGTAAACATATCAACTTTGCTGTGATCGATTTAGGCAACTGCACTTTGGAAATGAGTGGTGACGGTCTTGTTATTTTGTACTGATTTATTTTCTGTGCAGAGGTGACACCTTTTATGGGAAGTTTATTTGAAAGATTTTCTTCTGGTCAAGCAACTGTCAGCGAGGCGGCATAGAAGACATTCTCCAAAGCAGAAGCTGCTGTTAGCAGAGTGTAACACGAGAAAACCATCAGCCATACAGTTTTTGCATCTCCTGAGATAACGCGTCCTTGGACAAGACACTGAATCCCAGTCACCTCCTGAGACTCGATCCGGTACTGACCCTTCACTCTGACCTTCCTTCAGAGGAGGCGATGAAAAGAGCAGCAGGACAAACATATAAATAAATAACACTAAATACACTGTTGATATTCTGAGTGATGACAGGGTGGGAAAATGAGACCGTGTGTGCGATGGAGGACATGGAGAGTCACCACAGCTGGCAACAGAGTGTGAAACAATAGCTGCTGCTACTTCCTGGTATTCTTCATGGATAAACATAGAAATTGTTGAAGGACAGTGAATAAAAAGCTGATTTAGCATCAAAATGTAATTATTTTTCATCCGGCGTCTAGATTTGCATGATGCTTTCTCTTTCTCTTCATAAAATAAATACCGAATATATGCTTTTACACACTACATGGTCACATAAAAAGAAAAAATCATAGCTACATGACCAGATCTTACAATTTTATCCTGGACGATGGGCGACTCACTGATGAATGTCAAGAAGAGAACAGTTGATAGTGAATTGATTTGGAAAGAATAAGTATGTCACGCCACAATAGGCCCTTCACTCCTCCTGTCTCAGATTCTCATGGACGCTGCCAAGTCGAGCAGGTGATGGGGTTAGACACGTGAGGCCGGCAGCTCACCTGAGCTCGCCAACTGTTGCCATGCCAACAGACAACAGGTCACACAGGTGTGAGCAGAACTTGTGCTAATCTCTATTCTATTGCAAGTCCAGCCATAGATTATTTACAATTTCATGTTATGCAGGCTACAATGTTCCATAGCTACACTTTATTCAACACAAACCAGATCATAATTGGGAATAAATTTTTCAGATGACAAAGTTCTTTGTGCAGAAATCAACAAACAATAATTCATCTCAATGCACAATGAATCAGCTCATGCATGTGTTGATTAAGCTACTTGGATAACAGGTTTTTCAATACATGGTGAATCAATCCAGTTTAACTGAAGGAAGTTGCATTGAGGAAAACTATTGTTGTTTGTTGAATTAAAAACCTTTGCTCTCTTCACCCCTCGAGATAGAATGATGTTCTTCAAGCAGTTACATTTTTCTTTTTTCCTCAAAACATATATTGCGAGGTCAAAACACTCAAACTACGCGTGCATTTAACCATCCTCGTATGAATGCTGTTAGTTGTGAATAAATGGTCTTGGTTCTCTCTACAAATAGCACACGTCAAACTTTACAGGCTTAAAAGTAAAATCATGCTGCTTTTTTTTCCTATTTTTAGTAGGAGTTTGTGGGGGGGAAACAATTAACAAACTCTATTTGGATTCCAAAAACAGGTACCGTATGTAAGTGTTTCTCCGTCTGCTTGCTTTTTTTTTTTTTTTTACTGGGATCATCACAATAATTTCATGCCATCCCACTTTCTTCCCTGGAAATGATGACGACTAAAAGCAGGCAATCTATGGGAGAGCTTTGACAAGGAAACCTCTGCAAATAAGACCTATTTTGACCCACTTGTGATACCAAAGTATGAACGGTTGGAGAAGAAAAGACATTTTCCTGCATGGGGGAAGAAAAGCATCTATCATTGCTTCTCAGAGAGTTGGTGTCTTTTAATTAAGCACGGGATATAAAAGGTAAAGCTCTGTTCGTCACCCAGCTGTCTTCTTACATCCGGTAGGTCAACCCGGTTTATTTTACCTTCTACGGGAAAGCAAAAGGACAATTTTAGCCAAGCGGTACTGGGGATAACGAGATAACTCACCCTCACGAATTTGCACAACACTGAGCGAACTGATTATTTTCCAAGGAGATTACGATCCTTCTAATCTAGTGCCATTTCAGCAGCAATACGAGGCTGAGGAATCTATCAGTGTGCAGGGAGAACGCCACAGAATCTGATTCTGCCCCCCCCTCCACTCTGAGACAGGAATACCTTTGAGCGTTTTGCCACAGAAGCCAGACGTGGGAGGGAGTGTCTTCATACATTTTGACAAGTAGACACTTTGGTTGTGCCGCTGAGGGTGTGGGAGACTTTTGGGAACACTAATGAAGACCTTGTCCCACGATTCAGCGACGCCTGATTAATAGACAAGGGAACTGTCTCGGCCTTTCAATATTTCCATGATGTGCATGTCATTTCTTAACCATCTGACACATTGGACCCGGCCGACACACTATAAGTCCTCATCTCTCATCTCATTTTATGCTAACGAGTCTGGAAAGGCTTTCAAGAGCAAGGCCGAGTTTGAGTGACCGATGTAGAGATGAGAATTTAATTATATTGACTGGTAAAGCTGCCTCCTCCTCGCTGCCTCTCAGAGATGCCTCGTATTGTCTGCCTTCATGTGCCCAGCTTTGGGGAAAGAGAGACAGAAAGAAATAAAAAAAACCCACAGAGGGTTTCTCATTACCTTTGGATCATGTGGCCCAGAGTGTGAAATTGTTGTCATGGCTGACAGGTGCACCTGTGAAGATTTCCCAGAGTATTTAAAATGAAAGAAAATCAAAACCTGCCAGCTGAGAAAAAGATCGAAGGAATACGTACAGAAATAATGAGGAAAAAAACAACCTGAAGGTGACGAGGAGTCTCACAAAGCTGATTTCGCCCCCAAGTGCCCTTTCACCAGCTCGACACAAATTTTAATTTGCTTTAGTTGTATTAATGTTTATTACCGTAACAAGTCCACCGTGATCCATGGACAGCTGGCATTGAACTACTGTTATTTTCTGCTTGGTGTAGAACTCATACAGAAAGACTGAACGTAAACACCACTTTGATCCCTCGCAATAACGTAAACCACATGCAGAGCTGCAGAGCTGCATTCAGAAAGAAGGAAAAAAAGGACAATTTAGCATCTGCTCAGATCTGTGATGTTACACAGAGTTTGTGCCAAAAGGCGGAATTTCGTTATTAGCAAAGCTGTGGGGGCAGTGAGATTTCAAAGTTAGCACACCAACCGTCACCTGTTGAGGGAAAACACACCGCCTACTCGCGCACCTGCGTTTTCTATTCAAGCGCAAACAGCAAGAATCATGGCGGGCAGCGACACAGGTCTGAACTGAGCTTCTGACACTCTGACATTTTATTTGTGGAGAAAGACAATGGGTCTCGATTGGAGCAAGCAGATGTCAAAGATGAGACATGGAGAACATTTGAGAACGTTTCTGCACAAAGCAATACAATCATTAACTGATCAGAGCTTTCATTAAATTTTTTTTTTTACATTTTGGTCCAGTGTTTGGAATGTAACATGTAAAGTCTATAGTGAGCAACATTTATAACTTGATACGTTTCCAGTATTATTAAAAGATATAAAAATCACATGTTGGGATTTTTTGCATTTGTCAAGCTATCATATAAATGAGCATAAACACGGAGCGTGACAGAACTGGTCCTGAGGGGATTTCATTGGCTCACTTATAAAAGAAAGAAAGAAGAAAAAAAAGCATTTATAAAAAGGCACTATGCTATAATATATTATGTAAATCAACAGCAGTGTTGCTTGAAGGTGGATTACGACTGAAAGAGATCACAGATTGCCAGCTGAGTTTTCGACACAGACATGGCTGGGTAAAGAGGGCCACTGAACCTCTGCTTGTAAGAATGCATTATAACCAGACTGCCCCCTGGTGCCACGTTGAAGAATGATAAGATTCCCTCTTCAAAGTCGAGGAACACTCCCACCCTGTGAAGCCCGTCGGCATTCAGGGGAATGGACACTTTGTTATGCAGAGCCTCCACTTTCTTCCTGTCGCAGGCCAGGCACCACGAGGAAGCGTTGAAGCCCAGGCGAGAGTTGTCCCTTTGGCCTTTCCTCTCCATCTCACCCTCACACAGCCCCACCTTCCAACGGCCGTCGTCTACGGACACGTCCACCTCCCAGTACCAGTGGCCCCCCTCCAGGGCACAGGTGGCCAGGACCTGTGGGAAGGAGCTGAAGCGAGCCTCGTGCTCCGCATAGGCCTGCTGGCTCTCGGTGTAGATCACCCTCCTGTTGTCATCAGAGAGCTGCAGCTTTGGGTGGGCTGTGTTCGCATCCAAATAGGGGATGATGCCATCTGTGAACAGTGAGGGACAGTGGAGAGGAGAAACTCAGATGAGACGGTCAAGACTGCCCGGCGGTTCCATAGATAGAACAGTTGGATGGTTACAATTGTGATTGAGTTTGATACAACTAAGAAATGAGTCGGGACAGGAAATACACTTACACAGCAGCCTGTAGAGATCTCTGTCTTTGCCCGGCATCGTGAGGACGACCGTGTCCAGTCGTTTCTCTGTCCACGTCTGCAGGCATTTCAGACGAGCCCGGTCCACGTCCTCTGGAGTTTTCAACTGCTCCACGCCGCTCTCCAGGCAACTTGTCCTGATGACAAGGAGAAAGATCAAGAGAAAGCATTGAGACAATGTGGAGTTTTCAACAGTTGTTTATTTTTTAGTAATACAAAACATAACTATTTCTACAAACGCATCCAATTGGTTCTCAATGGTCACTATAAAACAAGTATATACTAATCACTAGTGTATGTTTGGAAACAGTATTTCTGTTGGAATCCACAAAAAAACCAAAACAATGTCAAGAGTTTTCTAACTCTAATGATAAAGCAGTCATTCATCTATCCATCTTCAATACTGCACCTGCTAACAATACTATATGTCTTATGTCATTTGCTGGTAGCAATTTTGTGTTATAGAAACCTTACATTCAACAAAGCAGACCTTCAAACCAAAATCACTTACATTTGGGCAATCTTTGTGTATTCCTGCAACGTCAGAAGAAAAGAGAAGACAATTCATGGAGTAAATAAGCCAAATAGTCAATTGAGATCATTCATTTACAAACATTTTTAACGTCCAACTGACCACTATGAAAGCTTGGTCCTGAATGCGTCCGTCCCCCTTGGCCCCAGCCAGGCCGTCAAGCGTCTGGAGGCCTGTTTGGATGGACTCCAGGGAGCTCTGGAGGTGGCAGAGTTTCTCCTCCAATCCCCCAAGAACCCTTTTCTCCTCCTTGGTCACACACTGAACAGCTGATTGCTCCTCCTGGTCCAAGGCCTCTCTGATGGCTCCGTACTGCTGCTTCACCCCAGCCAGTGCCGCACTCAGTGTCTCCTGGACGCAAACATTATAAAGTGGTCTTGTGGAAAGAGCGTCTCTATAAAAAGGAAGCTTCTCTCGTTGGAAAGAGTGTGTGTGTGTGTGTGTGTGTGTGTGTGTGTGTGTGTGTGTGTGTGTGTGTGTGTGTGTGTGTGTGTGTGTGTGTATAGGATAGAGAGTGCTGACTGTCGTACTCTGGATGTCTCTTTCTTCTGTGTGAGTTCAGCCAACGAGTTCTTCACTCTCTGTTCAGCATCTTGAAGTTGTTTGATCTGGTCATTCAGGCTCCCCTGGAATAGAAAAGGTCCAAAATTAATACAAATCTAACAAAAATGAAACAACAGGTCACCATTTCCGTCGTTCCAAAGCCAGGCTGACAAACGCATTTCAGTTTAGGGGCCATGTGCAGCCCGGTACCTTCGGAATATATTAGAAATTAGCATTTTTTTATGTCTTTATTTTACAAAACCTATTGTGATGAACATGAAGAACACGAAGGCAGCATATCTGACATCCCTGAAGGACAGAAGAGTGAGTATATGTCTGAATACTCCAGTTTACGCTCACAGACCAACAAAGACATGCATTTGTGGATCATTTCTGACTCTAAATCGACTGTCGGGGTGAATGTGAGTGTGTGTAAGCTTATGATAGTGACCTGTAAAGGGAGTAACCTGCTTTTGAACCATTGGAGGCTTTGCAACCCTAAACTAGAAATTGTGGCATAGAAGATGATGGATGAATGTGTTTAATACAAAGACTAAACACTAGAAGGTTTAAATGCCTCACGAATAGTGAGCAGTGTGTGGGTTCTAAAAATAGTGGTCAGTAAAAACTAACCGATTTGTAAATGTGAGAATTATTTTCTAACAAAAGGTCAACATATTCATAATTTGTGAAATATAATGCCCCTGGTGTGTTGTTTTGTAAAAAAAATTCATGTTTTAATTATGAAACTAATTATGATGAACAGAAATCAGGCTACAAATTTAAATCCGTTACATATCATTAGTAATCATAATACTTTTGTCAACCTTTTGACATTGATTATCTATAGACCATGCAACTTTACCACTCGAGTGTGTAACAGATAACCTTTCACCTCACTCTATACCTCGGAAGTAGCTCTCAGTTGCTCTACCGTGTCCACTCACCCTGAGCTCTCTCTCGGCCTCCCTGATGCTGATGCAGGTGTGGTTGCGGTGCGAGCCTATGACCGTGCACACGGTGCAAACACACACTCCGCACTGCCGACAGTAGATGCGGTTTATCTCCTGGTGCTCCTGGCACCTCCAGAGTGAAATGTCCTCCACAGGAGGGACCAGGGTGTGGTTCTGGAAGACGGGGGAATCCAGGTGGGGGCGCAGATGCTCTTTGCACATCGAGGCCCCACACACCAGACAGGTCTTCACCGCACGCTGACACCCCGTTTTAGGACAATAATGGCAGGGGACAGGACTCCCGCCGAGACTCGGGGATCCTGAAGATGATGCAGGAGTTTTGGGAAATACATGCACCGGAGGCGGAGAAGCTGCTCTTCCTAGATTTGTGGCTCCAGCAGATTTGTCAGGCTTGGCAAGCGAGGCGGATTTCTTTGGTGAAACACAAGTTCCTGTGACTTGTGTGTCTTTCTTGGGGGTTGCGAGAAGAGGTGCGTCACAGATGTCTACTTCGTTGGAGCTGTCAGAGTCATCCAGTTGGATGGCGGTAGGTTCACCGTGCAGAGCCGAGATCTTTTCGGTGGCGTCACCACCGCTTGCGGGCTCCACCTTTCTGTCAGAGTTCTCAGCGGAGGGTGAGCCGTCACCATGTGGCCGCTCGGGATCACCTGACAGCGAAGTGCTGGGAGCCTCTGTGTGAGTGGGCTGCTCGGGGGGAGTCTCCGCAGCTGATCGCTTCGTGTCAGGTTGCTCTGCTGCAGGTGCATCAGCCTTCCTCTTCCCAAGGAGTCGAGTGAGAGATGGTCTCTTCAGCAGAGAGTCAACGGTACTTTGTTCATCATTGTTGGGTGTCCCTTAAAAAAAAAAGAAAGTAATATTAGGTTCGAAAAACTCCTCGGACGAAGGTTAACTAGTCGCTTTTACAGCAATACTGAATACAAACACCTGCAATCATTAACAGAAGAAGTAAATGTCCCCGATTGTCTGAACACTGTGATTCCTCTTACTGCCTGTAAGGACAATGAAAAATATTTGCACCTTGGAGGTTTTAGCTTTCAGTCCAGCTGTGTTCTGAAGGTAGAGTTGATGATGCTTTACAGAGATCAGCCATAACATTACGACCACTGACATGTAATGTGAATAACAATGGCTCTCCTCTTTTGTCCTCAGTTGCTGTGCAACAAGCAGGAAGAACGGACAAGCAAGGATTTGACCGGGTTCATCAACAACAACATAGTGATGGTTTGGCGACTGGATCAGAGCTTCTCCGAGACTGCAGCCGTTATGGAAAAAGCAGTGAGTCGGTGTCGCGGACGGTCAATGACTAAATTATCCGCTGCCAATATCGTGGTACCAAATACCGCAACAGTCCTTCAAGTCTGCCTCAGTGAATCACAGCTGGAAAACACAATATTAGGCTGGTGGTCATAATGTTATGGCTGATCGGTTTATTTTAATCAGGGGTCTTTAAAGAGGACAAAACTAATGAACACGTCATAAAAGCAGTTTCACTTCTGTCGATTATTTACTTGAGCCTAAAAACTTTGGCCTTAGCAGGACGGACTGAGACTCTGACCCCTAAAAGTGCAAACCAATGAACTACTACACTGTTATCAATAACCCAAAACACACTGGTGCAAAAACACTCATCATGCAGTGCTAAATCCCTGACAAGATCCACGCAAGGATGCTGCCTGCAGAGATTGTGAAAGTTCACATTTACATCATCCTTTTTTTCTTGTTACATCACAGTTCTGTCCTTCATGATGCAGAAACAGCTCGTCTTTTTTTTTCTTCTTTTCTTTCTGAAACAGCTCATCTAATAACAACACATGTTCCTTGGCAATACGATGAAATAAAGTAACTTCACTCTTTATCACCCACTGTGTTTCACTTAAGTGCTATAAGAAAAAGAGAAGTGTAAGTAACCCCTGAACTAGCTGAAAATAGCAGCTGGCTTTCAGCTGAAATCCTAATATATATATATATATATATATATAAGGTGGCACATGCTGTAGGTCCAAACAGGCCTTATGAGTGGCATGGACAACCTCATTAGTGAAAAGCAAAGTGGGCTACAAGAACACAAGAGTTACATAAATGAGAAGACAATGGAAAGTCATATAAAATGTAAACCAAAGTGGGTCCTACATGCTACGCCATTAAGTTGTCATTTGGCAAATTTAAACAACAAAATACATATTTGCAATTGGATGCACGATGTAACAACTTCATAAAAAAATAGATATCACGTAACGAGTTAAACTTTAAACATCTGCCTAACGACTTCAAAGGAAATAATACTACTTAATGGAAAATGAACGAGATATTATGTAAAACGTCAACAGTCAATGTTTTATCACCGACAGAAGGGAGTACTCAATGATTGCATTATGCTGATTATAGATAACTAACCCGAACTCTCCATCAAATAAACTTTAAATGAATCGCTTATTTGCACAAAAGTTATAAGCTAAAACCTTTTAAGACAAAAAAAGTGTTATTTCCCTGAGCGTTGACGGTGAAGAATTAGTGATGTTAGTTAGCATTATAAACTAGTAGTAACAGTAGGTTATTTAATTGAATCAACCTATTTACTAGGTTTGGTTTACCTGCAGTACCGCGGCGGGGCTGCGTCCAGCGGCCGGCGGCGGCCGGCTGTTTGAGGCGGCGGTCGAACGGTAGAGTCTGGTACACCGTCTTACACCTGAACTCCGGGCAGTGGTACGGCCCGGCCGGGGAGACGCTCCACAGGTCCCCGATACATCTCTGGCAGAAGCGGTGGTTACACTTGAGGGTGACCGGCTCCCGGGTCAGCTCGTTGCAGAGAGGACACAGAGCAGGGGTGTCCAGTGACGCCCCCATCTTGTTTTGGACACTGTTGTTTAGTTTCTGTTTCCGCAATGACAACGGAAGAGGGCGGAGTCAAAGTTTGAATGTCGCCCCGCCTCCCGAAGTCTTAAAGCTGCAGGACAATATTTCTTTATTTTTTCTTCTTTTTATTTTGGGGCATATCATATCTATCATTGTGGGGTAAGAAATTCTTATTACCTCCTCCAAGAAGGTTATAAACAAATGATCTGATCTTCATAAAAAGTGGGGCGCAGGTGCATTTTTGATCAAAAGAAGAAACCATTCAATTCTGGTGCTGAGCCAGATCAAAAGAATTGTTACAATAGAAAACCTTCATTTTGCATATTATATTGCCTTATCTTGGGTTCTTTCATATTATGAAATAAAATCACGTGATCACCAAACTAAATAAATGAATAAAGGCAGTTGATCTGGAATATGTTTCATTTCCATGTGTCCATGTACCCTTGGCTGACGTCGGAAATCTAAGATTGCTCTCGTTTACTTTCACTTTTTTGAGTGATTGCTGTCCTATCTTTCATCCATCCATCCATCCATCCATCCATCCATCCGAGGGCAGGTTACACTCTGGAAAGGTCCACCAGTCCGTCACATACAACTGCACACACTCAGAGGCAATTTAGCATCACCAGTTAACCTCACTATATGTTTCTATAGTGTGGAAGGAAACCGGAGTAAGTGAACCCAAGGAAAACACACAAACTATACACAGAAAGGTCCAGCCAGTAGTTGAACCCATGAACTTCCTGTTGTGAGGCGAGAAAGTTCACCACTTCACCACCGTGTGACATTTTTTTTCTTCTATTCTCTTCATTTACTTTTGTGAGACAAAATCTTACTGGATTTCATTTTATTATTTTAAATCAATTTGCATCATTTTGATTTTGAGTGTCTGATGTTGCATCTTTTTGTTTTGTCTTTCCATCCTGAACGCTAGTTTAATTTTTATTTAAGATTGTGCAGTGTCTTATCTTTCTTTAAGGATTAGAAAACATCTTAGTAATACTAATATCACACAAAATAGTCAATAACTCACGATCCACTGCTGAAAACAGAAATGATCAAATAACTGGAGAGCTTCAGTTTGTGGAGTTTTGAATTAATCCTCATCTCAATGAAAACCCATAAAACCACTGACCACCTCCCAAGATCGGTAGAAAGGTGGTTATTCTGTTGCAGTTTCTACATGAAACAACGATTCCCCACTTTTCTTTTGAACTTTCTTTGTGTCTTTTGAGGCATGTGACCTGCATAACGGTGCTATTGTTATTACTTGTGACTTGTGACTTGTGAGTGCTTAATCTTTTATAATCTCACTTCATTGCTTAAAGAAAACTGCTTTTTCTCACTTGTGTTGGCAGGAATTTTAAGTCGGGCTTAAAATATCGTATGACTTCTCAATCAAATGTTTTAAATTTAAGGAAAGTCAACCACATAATAAGGATCTTTTTTTGTTGTTGTAAAGACTTTTTGTGATGTTATAATTGATTACATTAAAACATTTTTTTTGAACTCTTTGAGCTCAACTCTTTAAAAGCTTTATATTGGTATACACATAGGCATGCATTAGACAAAGTTTGCTGTGTGACCTTGCACACCTCAACTTCAACAGCATAACAATATTCTCATACATCAACTAATTGTAAGTATAGCCATTAATTTTACATACATTATATTTATGTAATACAGAAAATGAGCTGTACAGTCATGTAGTGGTTATCACTCTCACCTCACATTGAGAATCTCCGTTCTGAATCTTTTCTGAAAGTTTGCATGCTCTCCCTGTCCTTGTTTTTTCCCCGATACTCTAATTTCCTCCCACATTCCAAAAATGTGTGAAAGTGATCAGCCACCTTAAAATGTCCATAAGGGAGTATGTCTGCCTATCTGTGTTTGGCCTGTGATGGACCGGCGACTGGTTTTGGGTGTACACTAACTTCTGGGAGCTGGGACCCGCTCCAATCCGTCTGAGTCCTGAGAATGTCAAATCAGTTGCAGTTTTTGATTGAAAATTTCTGACAAACAAGAAAATTGCAAGACATATTTGGACGCCAACCTTGAGTTAGGACTTGTGAAATGATGAACGAACTCCACAATAATAATTTCTTAGAATGACGAGAGAGCACATAGTCCTAAACATTACTTAAGAGTTACTCAAAAAAGTATATTGATGTTCTGTCTATCCAATCCATCTTCTTTGTCACTTCATCCAACTCAGATTGCAGGATGCTGGAGTTGATTCCAGCCGATATGGTAGTGTTGACTGGACAGATCAACAGTCCATCACAGGACAAAGGCACAATCAGTCAATTTTAAAGTCTCTAATAAACATCACATGCAAGTAAAGGGAGATCTTGGATATTCTCCCTGTCAGGCTAATCTATTTGAACCATTTATGTAATATTAATAACAACAGTGATAATCCCGTTTATAATTTGGCCCTAATAATTGAATGAAAAGACAAACAGATTTTTACAGTGAAAACCTTTATTAAGTGTTCATATATTCTTAAATGAATCTCTTTAAATGATGTTAGTTTACCACCTTGTCCATATTTTCTAATTAATATCTACAGAATATCTATTTACACAGAACATATCCACAGGTGAGGCTGGGACAGGCCTTACTTAGTCATCGTCACGTGTGTTCAGTGCACAGGCACTCCTCACGCCATCCTCACACTCTGTCGCGTTACCCTGTACGTCCCAACTAACGAAAGAGAGAAATGTCATTAAAGAGAGAGAGAAACCGAAGGAGATGAAGACAGAGACACAGATTAAGCTACACAACAGGACAATTGTGTGTGAGGCTGGCATATTGATTCACTCAGTCTCTCGCAAACATTCACAAATTTGCATGCACTCTTCCAGATCCACGCACGCACACACACACGCACACACGCACACACACGCACACACACGCACACACGCAGTGGCTAAGAGTTCTGCAGCAGTCAGTCCTAATAGCCACTATCACAGTGTAGATGCACAAACTATAAAACATTAGATTTCTTCCCAAACTGAAACACTGTGCAAAGTTAGCTAGCAGGGCATTGAATAGATTTTGTTAAAAGTCCTAAAACATCTTAAATATTCACTGTACAGACTTTGTAATACAAGTAGTGTCTCTTTTGGATGATAATATTTTATAAAACAGTCTAAAATATTTTTCTTTCTAGTAACTGAAGAGGAACAAAGAGGCATTTAAGCAGAGAAGAAAAACATAACCCAAACCTTTCTTTTTTTTTGTTTGAACATAAACACAATAGATTTACATCAATGCAACATTAAATGAGCAGCTTCTTTTTCCCACAAATAAAACATGGTACGCATTCTGACGGTGACACACAAAGCTAAGTGTTAACATAGAGTAATACTTATAATTACAGAATTTGTATATGTTCTCTTTCAATGTACAGATGTTTATGTGTGAGCCGACGTGTATGCATGTGTACGTTTCGTGTTTTTGTCTGTGCTCACACCGCAAATGTAAAACCCTGTGTCTTCTCAGGTAGGTAGTGGGTAGTCCATTTACGTCACATCAGGATAACAGTCTCTGCCCCCCCCCCCCCCTGCCATGGTCTATGCGATGTTGTGCAAGGGTTAGCCGTGTGGACACATTTAAGTGCTGGGGGTAACATGGGGTGAACGGGATGGAGAGACTCCAAATGTGGGCTATGTGGATTTTTGGCAGGTAGATAAAGGCAGGCTGGCTGGTTGTTTTCCTCTCCCCCACAGACCTGGACTGCCTCCCTCCTTTAAGTAGATGTTGAGAATATTTCATGGAAACAGACACAAGGAAATTCAGGAATCTGTAAGAGAGAAAAACAGCACGTCTGTCCTAGATTCGGTGTTGGAAAAGAAGCACATTAGTTTGGAAAATAACATTATACTGGCGCGCGGTTCCTTGTTGTATTTGATGAAATGGTTCAACAAAGTCTCAAACTAGTCTCAGTCAGTCTCATTAGGATTTATGCTCCTGGCTGAAAGCTGTTTGTTTTGTCTGTCTATTCGCTAACATAAAGAAATATGAGCAAAAAGGATTTAGTGACAGTACTGTTGATTTGTGCTTCAGAGTGTTGGCTTTGGTCATTGTGTTAATGCATCGGTGCCGGTACACTCGCTATATATCAGGGATTTTCAGAGTGTGGGAAGATGCCCAAATTCTGTACCAGAGACCCCCGATTATCTACATTTTGGTGGAATGCCCGGCTTCTGAATGATATTGTTGTTCGCAGATGTTGCCATTTATAAACTCTCTTATCCAGTACTAGTTAGACATTTTTAAATCCAAAACACATTTTGAATCCTTACAAATAGTTTGCAACTGTTGTAACTGTACCCCCCCCCCCCCCCCCCCCCCCCAAACATCTCTATTCCCCTGTGATGCACATAACTGAATTATCATTGGTTTCCTTATATTTATTTTGCAGGCCTTTGCAGTTCCTTCCACCACTGCAGGATTGTAAGTCATCTCTCACTTCCCTACATGAGGTCTGTCACTTTCATCTCTTTATTTATTGACTGATGTTAGTTCGCAGTGCTTGATTTAGCCTGATGTTTTTTATATGTGTATACTTAGAAATTGTAATTGTTTAAGTCTTAGGGCTCATTTCTTTCAGACCCCAAATATGCCCACTGAAGGTCGTCCTCAAAATGTCTACAAATACAAGATTTGTGTTGGCAATATTCATGTACTTTTTTGTAATTCAATGCCTTATCCTGTAATGTTGAGCAATTTTAATACTTCATCTTGAATACTTGTATATTTTAAGAAGAAATGTAAATAGATAACATATGTATATCTGTGATTGTTTTCAGCTTAGTTTTATTGTTATATGACTCTCTTGAGCTTTTGTTTGCTTCTACTCACCTGAAGATTTGGTTAGGCATTCCCTCCTTCTGAAAAAAAAAAAGAAAACAGAAAAATAAAGGAAAATATGCAATATGGCAAAATCAACATATTAAATTGTTTACTCCACTCAAAAGGCACTACATGTAATAAATGTACTATCGACACAGTTTGGGTGTAATACACATGCACACCACTAGATGACACTCGGGACAAGTTGTACTTTGAAAGACAGATTGAGCTATGGTGAATTATTCATCAATGGAAGATTGAGCAAAGCCTTAAACTAAGGAGTGGTACATCATCAGGGCTGGCAAAGAGGCTATTTATTGACTGATGAATATGCTGATAGTTAATTTAGTTTTTTTCCCCTTTTGATGACTTTGACTGGACATAAATAGTTAAAACACAGTAATTGTTGCCATTAATGTCCTCCAGAGGTTCACAATTAAAAGTTGAATCAGAAGAATGCATTATTAGGACATTATGATTTTATAAGTTGCTTTTACAGTCGATTAAAGATTATAGCCCATAGTGTATTTCTTTCATATTTAAAACAAATCAAATGTGGCCTACATAACATAATACAAAGCATGGCTTCAGGTCATTTTACACATTACTGTGCAGAGCTTTGAAAGTTATGCAGATTAACATATAGTGTGCATTGGTGAATCAGTAATGGCCAGCCAAGTCGTCACTTGAACCACTTATCAATTTAAAACAATTTAATGTGAGCAGTTTACTGCAAACACATGCTTTTGGACTGTTGGAGGACAGTATTTAGAGAAAACAATAAGCGTACACAGGGTGATGTAAACTCCACAGAAAGACATCTAAAAGGTCTCAAAGCTGGAATATTCCCACTGTAAGGCAAGAGCATGAACCGGTTCACCAAAGATCAACTATGTAGTTGTAACATAAAATGTAGTGTTAAATGTCTGGTTTGAATTCATTCATTTGGTGAGAGAAACGAGCGACAAGCCAGTAGAAGTCAAAATGAACTGTATGAAGTAATCCATCCATCCATCCATCCATCCATCCATCCATCCATCCATCCATCCATCCATCTCTTCTTTATATTATATTTTAATGACTTAGTTAACATATTAATCTTATATCTCTACATCTTATAATGTGGAAAATATAGAGTTTTACTGGTTATTTTCTACAGATGTATAAATATTGAGTTCAAGTTATTGAAATTGAAAAAGTTTAAATTAGTCAATTAACCAAAATGTAAGTCATCGCAATCATTTATAGTAATTTATTTTGATGATACATATTTACTTGTTGAATAATTTTATTTTTTTCATTTTATGTTTTATGGTTCAAATACTCATATAATGAGATCAAGAAGGGTCTATTTTGTTGGATGGAAATCATTTTATTGTGTTCATCCAAAGAGCTATTTCTTTCAGTGCAGTTGCTTTGTCATGGTTTTTTATTTTTCAGACTAATTATTCCCACAAAGACTGAAAGGTTTCCTTTCATCATGCTGTTATACAGCTCAAGATTTTTTTTTTAAATTTAGCTTGGCTACTTTTAGACGATGCATCACAAAGTTCATTACTTCAAAACTTGCCCGAAACACAAGCTGAATGTAATTTACGGAGTCAGCTCATCTAATGTATTTGGTAGATCAGAACACGCTCCATCGCATTTCTAATGAGTATGCACTTTTCTATTTGCAACATTCTGAGAGTCAGGGTAAAATGATTGTGCTTCTGAAGCAAATGATGAACTATTCTTATTTGCTGGAAACACTTGGGGGGGGGGGGGTTGGGAATCAATCACCCATTTATGACATCAACTTAAAAAAACCAGTTGAGTATTTCATAAAACTAGAACTTTTAGATGGTTGTACCGTCACAGCAGAAAGCTTGTGAAGTTTTCTGGCACTGGTTGCATTTATGTGGAGTTTGCTAATGTTCCCTTTGTGTACACGGGTTTTACCCATGCAAACATTCTCCCTTGATTCAGAGTTGATGACTGCTCCAGCTTACTTCAGTATGCAAGCAAACAACAAAGATTCTGTAAGTCATCTATGCACACCATGGGTGGCTTCAGAAAATAAATGGAGCTCGCAGAAAAGAGCTGTAGTTTTTTGTAATGTTTCTGTGCAGGGTAAGATGTTAGCATGAGAATGAATTTAGATTTAAATTTGCAAACTATTTTTCTGTTGTCAAGTCGTCACCATATCATTTTCTGCCACATTTCTATTGGTTGTTAGTAACTGTAGCAGCGGCCATGCTGGGTGGTGTCGTTAGACAGCGATCATGAAAATTCTGTCACCGTCCTAAATCAATTTCCCTCTGTCCCACTCTATGACATAAATCCACAGAATTTATATATTTCTAGCATTTTTTTACCCATAAATTCCAAAGACTTGCATAACAGGTCATTTAATGATTGTGAGCTGCCCGTTGGTTTCTTTGTGTAAGCCAGCGATCGAGTGGTGACCAATCCAGAAATGAACCTGTCGTTTTCTTCTTTTGAGGAACAGCTCCGGCTTCCTCCTACTCAGATGAAACGCACATACAGTATAACACATAAAGATTCATGGATAAATATTTAGGAAAATCAATGACCAGATTTGATATATTTTGACTTGCTGTGGTAGATAAACATTGATTAGGGTCTCTTGTTTTGTTTTTCACAAGCTGCTAAGTATCCATGCGGTTGCTACTTTCAAAGGTTTTGTCCTGACTAGTGATACACGGACACTGAGTGAGTTCTCCAAATAACAAAAGTCACATTAAAATCTGATTGTATAATGCATCCTCACCCTTGCTTTCAGCCAACAACTCCTCTGTCATGAGCCCATCCTGACGGTTTCCCAGGACGAAGGCCAGGAAAGAGAGGATGAGTGCGTCCAGGATGCCCATGATGGCCAGTATGTAAGCCCAGCGCACCGAGCAGGCCCCCAGGCTGTATTTATCCGTCTGCTCTCCACACATCCGCCGAACCTCATCGCTGTCCCAGCCATCAGGGTAGATCATACAGCCCAGCACAAGACAGACACCTGGAAGGAGAAGAAATGAGGTGGCAAATGGGTAAGAAATGGTGGCAACATCAGGGACGAAGTGAGCAAGTACAGGAAAGTTGTAAATGAGTTCATAGAGAAAAATGTACTCATAATCAATAACATCTTGTGAGAAAAAGTGATAATAAAAACAGAGAAATGATGATCATTTGAAAGTGCTTCACAATCTCGAGCATTGTGTTCTTCCCTTGGTCGATTTTGATGTGTTTATTGCATTTATGGTATTGATTTTCATTCCCTCGGCTGTGTCTAGACAATGTGTGGCCGTAGAGGAGCCATAAAACCAACAGTAAACAACTACAGCAGCAGTGGCAGATTTAGAGAGGGGTAAATTCTCTCAAACCATAAAATGTTCTCAAAAACTGCCCGGGATTTTCTTGCTGTCACATAAATTACTTGAATTTCAAAACAACTTCATGGACTTCCCAGCCATCACTCCTTCTTGGAAGTTTAAAGTAGAGATGATGTTAGACTTTAACTTGCACCTCTTCAACCTCAACCTCAGCCCGATGGGTTAAAAAAAAAAAACCCCACTCATCTTCCATTTGGTTTCCTCTCATCTTCCATTTAGAAGAGGTTCTTCTCGAAGGTAATACTGCGGCAGAACAGTGCAAGAAAACTGAGAGCCCTTGTGCGTCTTGGTTTTTGCCCAGAAGGGTTAAAAAAAAAAAAAAGAATTCTCTCATCTTCAATTTCAATGAGCTTCTCTGAGGTGGTGCTGCAGTGGAAGACCAGGAAAAATAAGCTGACTGCAAAATTATCCAGAGCGCAACGTACATTAATAATAAACTAAGACTTCCTACTCTTTCCCCCAAACACTTGGTTGCTTTCAATGTTTTGTCACTGATTTCTGTTTCTTTGTGTATTATCGTTTCATGTCTTCAACACTATTCAAGTGTGTAACTCATGTTTTATGAATTTCTGCAGGCCTTCACATCACTTATTTATATAATCACTTCTTAAGGAAGTGTGTGGGTCGCTGTGCTTACTTGTAGCTCCTCACAGTCAAACTAATCAAAGTGAAAACAATCTGTTCTCTTGCATTACAGCGCATACAGACAATAGACAAGCCAAGTATCTATCAGAGCACTGAGTAAAACCCCTAGATACATACACCCTGTTAGGTAGAGCCGAGGGTCAGAGCACACACTAAACACATTCAAATCTGTAGTAGACCCAGGAAAATCCAGGGCACAACACTTAGACACTTCTTCAAAATCTACAACCAGCAGTAGTGCAGAAACCTTTAGATATTTTTTATTCTATTGCATGGGTGGACTTAAAAGCTAAGCCAGAAGGAGTTCATTATTAAGCAACAGAAAATCTTTATATTCTAGCAGCTATGTCAGGGTTGAAGTGCATTCTTGGATTTATGAATGAATGAGTATGTGCCTTTTGATGGCTCGGGGCATCACCTCCAATGACAAGCTCGTTTCACACAAGATAGTCTTAAGTTAGCCCGTGACATGCCGTGATAGTGTCCTGTGCCACTCTTCCCACATATGTTTTAGCATTGCTGTCTGTCAAACATACCTCTAGAGTCTGATTCCAGTCAGATATTGTCACTGAGGCTGTCATGTACATTATGACATTATGACCATTGAGGGGACTATTATGGAAGAAGCAGAGTCTTCATTGAAAAGCAATTCCAGCCTAGATTATATTTAAACCTCCACAATTTGTCTGACTTGCTGTCTTTCCTTTAGGGAATCATCATTGTCAGACCACTACCAAACAGTAAATGACAATAGAAATTGATGTAGCGGCTTCAACGATGAAGCTGGGGAGCTAAATCTGAGTTGATAATAACGTTTATTATTTTGATGTATTTGTATAAAAAAATTTTAAGCACATGAAAAAGGACTCTGAGGAGGTGGAGTTTGTCATCGTGTCCACTTGGACATGAACTAAAAAGCCACTGAATCAGTCAAGAAAACATGTTCTGTCCTGTCAATATGTGGTTATCCACTGATGGCCATTAGGAGCTGAGAGAAGATGCTTAAATAAAAGTGAGTTAGTTTTCAGAAAAGGTTGGCTTGCTAGGAAGAAAGCAAATTACAGTTTTTGTATTAATTTTTAATTTAAATGGAAATGAAAAAGGAATAACTTCATGATCATGGAGCTGGTTTTAATATCCATATGAAGATGGAACTATTGCATGATTAAGCATTTGCTGCAGTGTTCACATTTTTTTGAAGTAAAACAATTCTGTATAACCTGAAATATGTGATACCAATGCACAATGTTTTTGTATTATACTGTAAGAATACATTGTAAACAGTTGTCGGGATCCATAGTTTTTCATTTCAAATACCTGCTAAGTTGTGATATATAGTCTGTAAATGTTGGCACAGTTCCATTCAACGTTTTACATTAAAACTAATTTCATAATTTTAGTTAATCTTTATACCGAGAATAAATTCTGTTCTTCTTTTTTGGTGATTTCATCTCCCAAATTTAAAGGAAGATAATGTCTTGGGGAAAAGAAGTCCCCTGAGCCACTGCTGCAACTCCTGAAGCTCTCTAACAGCCTTCCACCGCCCCCACCAGAAGAAGCCTGCCGCACACTTACATAACAAAAACTTTTTCCCTTGGAAAAACATCTATCTGTAACCAATCTGCAACATTAGCAACTGTCACTATATGAATGCACATGATGGGGAGTTTCTGCATAATGCACATTAAATAGATGGGGTGCAATGACAGACAAGTAATGTTTTTGTGGTGGTACTGCTCTCCCTCCCACCTGACACATTTACCACAAAGGCGGCACAAGATTTTCCAGATGCTGCTCGGGGTTTTGTGCTAGCTTTTGGTTTATTCCAATGCAATCATGAATATAAAAGTGAGACTCATGAGGCGAGGAAAAAAGACTCCGAGACGCTCTGGAGCTAGTAAGACAAAAAAGAGAAAGAGAATGAGGATACTGAAAAAAAAAAAAGACAAATGCTTATGGCGTCAGGGAGAGGAGACAAAGAAAAAACAAAAGCCACACAAGCAGTGAATTTTTTTTGTCACAGTTGCGACTGAACACAATCTATTCCAAAGCCTGCCTCTGCAGATAATCATCTCGGAGGGACGCACGGGCCAAGATTATACCAACAGAGGGTGCCACATATGCCACTCTTGTTTCCAGAACCAGCTTGTGGTAAAGAGGAGGAGCAGTTGTCCCCACTGCACGTTGTAACAGAAAGCCTGGAGTCAACTAATCCATAACTACACACCACAACAGCAGAGCAAAAGCATCCAGCACTGCATCACTTACATAACAGCACTTTTAAACTCTTTATTTATTTTTTTCTACACTCGGATTTTTATTCACAAACACGGAACAATCTCAATTGAATCTTTAACAATTTGAGAGGTAATGGTGCTTGAAATCAAGTTTCATTCCAAATCTACTGAGTCAGAGAGAATGTACTAACACACACTGAAAATCTAACCTTTTTTTTTTTTTTTAACAGCCCTCACTTAAATTGGGTTCATAAACGACATCACCTGAACAGTGTGTGCTGATCCCTCAGTATTCCATTTCCATTTTGAAACTCAACATTTGTACTGAAACAAAAAGAGCAAAAGAGGCTCAGAGATTAAAATATAAATAGCTAGTAGTGATGCATTGATACAGTTCACTTGTTGCCGATAGAGTAAATCCGACTTTGGAATACTCAGAAAACAGTTTGCATAGAAATGTCAAAAAATCTTCTGCTTTTTGTCCCGTAATGTAATGTTTTGACAAATTGTGCAAACAAAGTTTTATCTTCTTAATAGCAGAATGGTGCTGTTTTCTATAGATAATTGTATATTTATTTTATGGAGAGTTTATGGCACAAAACAAGAAAATGAACAAGTATGTGAGCAGAAGCTAATTTTCATCTGGGACGTCTTTTGCTCTTTGTAGACTGAGTAATGATTACGTTCCTTTGCAGCTTAAACTAGATTACAGCCGTACTGAAGAGTGTGAAATACCATTTATTGAATTGAGGTACATGAAGTGTTACCCAAACAAACATGTCATTACCCCGTATATCTGCTTGTTTCTCCCACTTGTACTGCACTGAGGCAGAACTTCATACTGCAGTAATAGACGTGCTCCCAATCCAGAGCCTAAGAAAACAGCAGGATCACACCTGACAGAGAGCAGCTGTCAGTTGGAGCCGAGACCACCACATTAACTGACAGCATTATCCTACTGCTTCGGGCTTTGCCCTTCTCCCAATCTTTCCCCTGCTCCCTTGGGAGAGCAGAAGAGGGTGCAGCAGACAGGCACAGAGGCATGGGGATACAGATTATATGGCAGGGCGAGGCTCAGAATTACAGTATGGGGGAGAATGGAAGTGATGGCGGGAGCCTGAGCCTGTGCTATGCTTCATTCCCATGTGTGGCCGCTTGCAGGCACCCAGCACCATGTGAACGTCACATGCACTGGATGCTATATGCTGGAACTCTCTCAGCTCAGCTATTCTCAGCATTTATTTTCTGCCTTTTCCAGACAAACAGACAAGTTCTTGTATTCATTCAGTTTGTTCTTGCTTCCCAGGAACACCTTGATGACACAAATGCAAAAACTGGACTGAGAAATGCATGTTGGCTAACAGCAGCTTACATAAGAGACTGTAGGTAGAGCAGATTAGGTGCAAACTGGGCTACAGGAAAGTCAGCAGGCAGACCGGCAGATGGTGCAGAACGGTATGGCAGTAGATTTGTCAGGAGCTTATTGGCCCATTTTCCCTAAGAGACGAGCAAATCCCATCGATACAGAACCCCATTGCCTCTGATAATCTCCGTGTGTCATTTTGAAGGTGGTGAAGATGGGTGGTGGTCCAATGTGAACTCCAAAGAAGTGACTTGATTGGATTTGTATATATCGGGTTTGCAAACAAAGAAGGAAAAACTGTAATCTGTTTTGGTGTTGTGTGGAGCTGTAGGTATGAGTGTGCTTGGAAATAAACTATGGAGTGCTTCACTAACACATCTGCGACAGAACTAAGAAGCCATGAAAAGGAATCTGTACTTTTCCAAACTCCCTCTGTCCTTTGTGAATTGCAATTCCTCCTCATTTATTATGGCAAACTTAATTATGCATACACGCATCTAAATCGGTGTCGTCTTGGACAGCATTATGATGTAGATCCTCTACACGAACACATAGTCACACATGTGCACAGATATATTGCCATGTGCATCCCGCTAAACATGCCCAAACATTCAGTGCTGAGGATCATTTGTCTTTTCTCATTGTGATACATCTTGGGGCCGATGAATAAAATAACGTGTTTACTGAACTGACAGTCTCCCTTCTGGCTTGTGAGGCAGTAATTTGAGGTCAGCAGAAAAAGAAAAATCGGATCAAACGTTCTGGCCGAGTGTTTATCCCAGCAGGGCTTCTAATGAATATGCATCGATAAGTTTGCTTTGATGTAATTGAAGTTGCACTCGCACGGGTGAAATGGTGACCCGAGTGAGAGCAAAGTCTTTTATTTAAAATGAAATGGTTCGTTTTGTTGTCTTCTTAATGCTCAGGAAAGACAATTGACGAAGAAGCTATAATTTAGATTTAAAAAGCAATATTACTCAGGTCCAAAGAGACGAAAGCTATAGCTGTTGATAGCTCTTCTGTGAGTAATGTGATCCACTGGCCGTTAAGATGTGGTTTATCCCTGATGCTTGTTATCGTGGCAGTTCTCAACATTAAGCTCCAGGCAGAGCGAGTCTCCCGCCAATGCTGAGGCCCAATGTGGCAGAGTCATCCGAGCAATCAGCATTCAGATGACTCAGACCGGAGACAAGCGTCCCAGAGTCTTTGTGCCACATTGTGAGAGACAGGTTTGAGCAGCAGTCCGAGCCTAAAGTTTTAGGAACTGCAAGTTTTATGGTTTAGCTTTGTCTGTGCTCTGGTGGACTTTCTCCGTCAAAAGAAGATTAACGGTTTGAGTTTTGTGTACACGCTTTACTGCACCAACAAATACAAGTCATCGCAACACCTTGCCACTTCCAGCTGCCGTCATCTCCAATCTCACTGAGGTGCAACTCGTAATTTTCACTTGGAATCACAATGAATAGACACTTTGCCCATGTTACATGAATGCTGCAAAGTTTTCGCCCGACATTCGAAAAATCCATCCATCCATCTTCTGCAGAACTTTATCCAGTGTATCAAAGTCCAAACAAAGACACAGTGAACACACACTGACAGACAGGCAATTTGGATACACCAATATTCTCATGTTTGTTGGCCTGCTGGAGGTAGTCAGAGCATCTGTAGAAACTCGAGGTATGCGCAGTGAGAATAGACCTGGACCCGAGCCATGGATCCTCTTCCTCTGAGATAAAAGTGCCAAGCCATCAGATAAACTGACAGTTAATTGAAATTACAACGGTCTTGAAATGGATCCAAAAATCATATCAGAAGACAGTAAATGACCAACAAGATTGTAAACAACTGTAACAAAATTCTAAAGACCACAGGTCAACATGATCAAATTTAATTTTTCAGAACATTCTGATAAGTTTTTCAGATCGGATTGAGAGCTCTGTGAACACTGTGAAACCATTTTGAAGAAAACTAAAAAAGTTCTACAAATGTCTTGAGCATTTTCATAATTCAAGCTTTGTGAGGCGCTGCTGTGCAATTTCTCCACAGAGAAAAATTGTTATGCATTGATCCAGGAAAAAAGAAAAGAAAAGCAAACCTCAACATTAACTGTGGCTCATCCCGTTTGACTTTTCTGAGGCTGATATCTATGTGATGGTGATGGATGACCTGATTGGTCGCAATTCAAACCTAACCAGAAGAGCTTTTACTCACGCCACAGTGTCCCACTCTGTGTGCTCTCCAGTCACATTATGAGAATGTACAATGGGACTGATTAATCCAATCTTTCCTTTGATGGTCCATCCTCTAATGAAGTATGGGCAGCATCAATGCCTCCTCTTCGCACCAGACAATGAAGACTTCTCTCTGGTTTCAAAGATGAGCACCGAAGAAAGATGGCATAAATCCATGACAATGATATACCATAATTACGTCTAGATAAATGGGGCAATTAAGAGTGAATGATCCACATAGTGGGGGCAAATGGAGTGTAAATGTGTGACCACATTAGTTTGCTTCATGGTCCAGGTTTATTAGAAAGAGAACAAAGAAAAGAGGCTATAAATAGAGTGAAAGTCCTTATAGAGACACTTTGTTACATTACAAGATTGATCAGAGGATTAAAAAAAAGGAGGCTTTCTAGTAGCATTAACATGAGGTAAGGATTGACAGCTGGGTAGACATGAATCAAAGACCTTCCTTTAAAAAACATATTCCAAAGCGTTTAAAATGCAGTGGAAACTTGCATGAAGAGAAACTTTTGAAACGGACTCTGACAAGCTCTCCTGACCGATGAGGAAAATATTTCCTGAGATGGACTGTCTGCATTCCAAATCTATTTCTGCTTCAGTTGCTGGCAAGACTCGACGGTTGCTAGAGGGAAGCAACTCGCTCCAAGGCATCCTCTGAATTCCAGTCTGTCAACATCTTCAGCAATTTTCTGCACAATGAGCACATAGTGCCCAGAGCTTACCTATCAGTTCAATTCAAAGGGTTAGGAAGAGCAAGATATGGCTTATTTCATCACATCATCTTTATTCTTTGCCTGGACAGACCTCTGCAGAAATGTTCTATGTTGTCACTTTCAAAAGGCAAACTCACAGGAGTGCATGTTACAATCAACCAATAGAGTGTAAGTGTTCCGATTTTCATCCATTTCAGTGTATCCATGCATCCATTTTCTATAACAATGTGAGCAACTCAAGGTTGTGGGAGGCTGGAGCTGATCACAGGATAGACAAATGCCAGAGTACCTGGACAGGTCTCCAGTCCGTCACGGGGAAAGCACAAAAAGACAGAAAGTCTCACACACACATTCATACACTGATAAGGGAAGATTAGGGACACCGATTCATTTAAAATATGTGTTTTTGAAGAGTACAAGACCAGAAAACCAATGCACACACAAGGAGAACATGCAAACGTACACAGATAGGTCCCCAGGCCAGAAATCATACAACGGACTACAGGATAATCTTACTGTGATTCATGAGTGATAACCACTACAGCATCAATTGGTGCCTGGTTAAAAAAAAAAAAAAAAGCGAGGCATCTCTATCTAACAGCAGAGGAAGGAGAAGATGTAATGCTTTGGCATCCTGTATCCAAAGACATGTATTATCCTGTCTTGTCTGATGAAAGACTGTCTATTCAAAGAGCGTGTTCTCTCACTCTAAATAGATCATCTGGTCCCCGCCTCATTATTACACCCCGATTGAAGTTGGTCTTAGAAAGAAGAGCGCACTGCAAACGCCTCACAGAAAGCTGACCATGAATGTCTGAATCTCTGAAAGTATCCGGTGACTAAGTAACCAAAAGAGTGACACAGGAGTGGTATAGATGCTGCTGCAATAAATCAAATATCACCTTATAGGGGAAAGCAAAGGTGGGTATGCAGAGCTGGAGGGTGCAGGCAGAGAGGGGAGGAGGGATCAAGGGAGGAGCGTAGCGTTAACCGCAGTGAGAAGCAGGAGGGGGGTGGGCAGGGGTGGAGGGCTTATGTAACAGGTCCAGATGCGGTCTGTACCTCCACAGAGGATAAAGATTGGCAAGGGCAACAAGGATCAAAAGAGACTTTTGAGTTCACAATGAAAATACTGAGGGGCCACCAGCTCAGGGAGGATGGAGGCAAACAGCCAGGACTGCTCTTACAGTCAACAGTGAGCATTCGGCTGAACATAGTCGGTGGACAAACTGAGCAGCTGAGGCTCAGCACCACCCAGTACTGATGCGGTTACTGCTGGGGTTTTTTTTGTTCTTTTTTCCCATTTATCTTTTAAACATGAAATTCACATTAAATATGCACACTTTCCCAAATTCTCCCTTAAGCTAGCCCCTTCATACATAATAGTGCTTTAGGGTGGAATCACTTGAATGTAGGCTGCTGGAGATGACACACACACACACACACACACACACACACACACACACACACACACACACACACACACACACACACACACACACACACACACACACACACACACACACACACACACGCGCGCGCGCGCGCGCACACACACACACATACACATACACACACACACACACACACACACACACACACACACACACACACACACACACACACACACACACACACACACACACACACACACACACACACACAGAGTAATTTATTGTGTAGCCCCTGGAAAAGGTTTTTCCAATCATTTGCTTGAATACAGCCGGTGTACTTACTTTAAAATTATAGTAAAACTGATATATGTTATATTCACTCATTATTATGTGACTGTTAAAATGTAATATTGCAACTGAATAAAATGACGAGAAACTTGTGGTTTTTATGTGTAATACAAGTAGCTTATTATTACATTTAAGAACAGTCCACGCATGAATATATCCGTCTCACCACTATGCAATTATAGTGATTAAGTGTTATGCCTTTAAAAACATCAACACAGTTTGAAGATAGGTATTTCAATCTTGAAAGTATATCATCTTATGTGCTTTTATGTAACAGGCCTAGGCATATTCATATACATCAGCATTGGTGTGTGTGTGTATGTGTGTGCGTGCGTGCGTGCGTGCGTGCGTGCGTGCGTGCGTGCGTGCGTGCGTGCGTGCGTGCGTGCGTGCGTGCGTGCGTGCGTGCGTACGTGTGTGTGTGTATGAATGGGTGAATGTGACCTTAAGTAAAGCACTTTGAGAGTGCTGAAGCAATAAAACTGCCACTTCATGAGTGAAATCCATTTTCAATGTATGGCATGTTTATTTGAAAGAATTATAAGTGATGACTAAGTTCAACTCCAATATCAAGTCTCAAGAAGAAATTATAATTCATTAAACAATAAAACATAACATCTTCAACTGAAATAAAGCCTTTCTTGAAGTTTACTCACATTTTTAAGACTCCGATTGAACTTAATGGAAGCACTCTGATCATGTTGATAGTGTACCTATGCATCTCTACATACAGCAGGGAAAGTTTTTAAACATGGGTCACATTGTCCTTGCAGTCCCATCTCATCTCTATCACTGTGGAATAAATAAACATCCTCACCCCACCCCCAACAACGACAGAGCTGTGGCCTGCGTCAGGGCACTTTTGACATCACCTGGATTAACTCTGGCAAATCTATACTCCGCACCCCGCAGGGCAACAGGGACACCACACACAGGGCGAGTCATGACAATGACTTGGCTGGCATTAAGAGTTAGTATTCAACACGGTGCTATGTACAAGCTCACCAAGTGTGGGATAATTCATCAGCATTGATCAGTTTTGTTTGATGTGCCAAAGCATGATCTTGGGATTTCTTACAATAAATCGACGGCCCCGCGTTAAATCAATGGAAAGTCTTTTTAGAGAGATTTGTGTCTCTGTGTCCCTCATGATCAATCATTGAAAGGAGCACATTACATGCATACAAATCATTTGTCTCTGCAATGTGTATGATAGTGTATGGAGCCATGTTTCATCCTTCTTCAGTCCAGCATCAGCAAGACTGTGAGCTGCATCGATGATAGTTTGCCTGTTGCCTCCTGCTGGCTGTAATTAGATGGTTCAACTGTCTGTGTGTGTTTCCTAATTACAAAAATTGGGGGATGGAACAGTGATAATGATGAGGTGATTTGAACGTAAATTACCTTAAGTAGACATGAGAAAACATGATGACAGCCACAAGTATGTTTCTCATCGATATGTGTATGTTACGGGAAAGACAATCTCACAAAGAAACCCAGTGAGGGAACATGACAGAGTTGTACATCCAGGTTATCTAATTGAGTAAGAAAGGTTTGGGGGTCAGTACATTCAGTTTTAGGAAGCTGTGAAAAGTTTCCTGGCCCACTTGTCATCGCTTCCCTTTACCGCCTGACCGACTGTCAACGAGCCCACACAGCCAGAGTGTATTTCAGCCAAAGATATCTGAGGCTTATTCTAACTGAAGAAGAGGTTTTTTTTTTTTTTTCTCTTTTAACTCATCGTGAGCCCGGTTTTTCACTTTGTGGACCGAGAGAGAGAGAGAAATCATTATTTTCCCTTCTCGGGTTTCATGTCTAAAGGCTTTGGAGTAACAGTAGAAAGTCGCCTCATATGTTGTGCTTCACTGTTTGGCTTGAAAATTGAATGCATATCTTATATATAATGCTATGTAGAAACAACACTCCCTGTCTTGTTTTTATAAAATGTACATTGGATTGCGGTTGAAAACTGAATTAACCAGTTTTTTTCCTTCACAGAATACCAGCAAGCTCCGAACTGCCACAAGCCACCGACTCAATGGAGCAAATCCTCATACTGCAGGTTATAATCAGAAACTGTTGAAACATCATGTTGGATTAATACACTGCATCAAGACAACAAATAACAAGATATTCTTTTGTTATCAATGTAGTGGCACATCACAGAGCATGCAGGTGTGTTGCAGTAAAGGCTCATCTAAAAAAACTGTAATAGAATCTTCAATTCGTCTCTATACAGTATTTCGGACTCATCACACAAATACTGAAATATTTCAAACCTTTTCTTGTTTTATTCTTTGTAATTTTAGCTTCTAAGTCATAAACATAAAAAATACAATACTTAATTTTTTTTTTTTTTATTATTTCATAAGATCAAATGTCTTTCCTGTGTTTTATGCCGCAAGTTTCACAATAATGTGTAATGGAAAAAATGGTTAGGCTATAGCTCTATGTTATAAGTTTAAAATAATTCACTTTTCATATATTGTTTTATTAAAGTAGTGAAACTTAATGTGCAATACATTAAAAAGATGCAAAAAGGTTTACTCTTTCTTTACTATTCTGGAATCAAGGGTATTATGAAGGAAACATGGCTCCATGTTATTAAATTAAAAACAGCAATTTTATTCGCGTTGACTTAAAAAAACTGTTATTCATATGCAAATCTTTGCTTTAGGATTTTTTTTTTTTTGTATTAACAAGTGAAGGAAGTGTTTTTTTATTTAGGAAAAATCCCATGTGGCCAAAAACAAGCCAAGCCCTTGGTAAGGATGGGCACCTGTTAATATGGATAAAACAAATGATGCACATCCAAAACATCTACAGAGGGAATAGCATGGTGTTATGTGAGGCAGGCGGAAATGTTCATACAAGCAGGCAGGAATCAAAGCGAGCAGCCCGACGATGAGAATCTGTCTTTCCTTCAGTCGCACACTAATCTGCTTTAATAAAATGCCTGATAGGTATCTAGACAAATGTGCTCATTTGCAGCATTAACTCTGGAGGGCTGGAGCTGATCTGCTGCTGCTGCTGCTGCTGCTGCTGCTGCTGCTGCTGCTGCTGCTGCTGCTGCTGCTGCTGCTGCTGCACTGGAAAGCTGTGACTGTTCCTCTCATGCCAAGATAAACCACTTTCTACTTCAACTTTCAACGATCAAGTATAGAATGATTATCCCTTGCGGGACAAACTTTGCAATACAAGTAATAGACCAGTGGAGAAAAATGCAGAGAGAGAGAGAGAGAGAGAGAGAGAGAGAGAGAGAGAGAGAGAGAGAGAGAGAGAGAGAGAGAGAGATAATAGATCAGTATGTCTTTTTTGACCTCTGTTATCTGGTTTGTTTTCTGTCTGCTGTCTGTCCTTGCCTTGCATTTTGTTTACCTGCAGACCCTTTGCTGCTTATTTCTTTATGCTGCTTACTCCCATCTTTCCCCTTTATCTACTTGTCGTCCTTTCTCACTGCTCTCCCTCTGCGAAGGTTGAAGGTTTTGATGATATTATCCTGCTCGTTTGATCTTCATCCACCTTTTTATCTTAAGCCCATTTTAGCTGATTTTCTGACAGCTCTATTTTTCCGCTGCGGCACACTGCTGCACATAGTGACATAAAAAGAATATATAGTGGGGGTTTTTTCAACCCCCCCCTCAATAGAATTGCAGATAGCTATTCTTCAGTCACTCTTCTGCCTGAAGTTTAGTTTGAATGTATATTGTTTCATTCCCAGCATTGCACACGGTATTATATTTTATTATATCTCTAAAACAGATTGCCCAAACTGCTTCTGACTGCCTGGTTCGGTTTGTACTTGGGTTCTTCTACCTGCTGTCATCATATAAAAAGACTTGTTATTTTGCACTGAATCTCATTGTAAAACTTTACAATCTCGTTATAAAAATGAAATGAGTAATACTTTTAAATGATAAAGAATAAAACTGTGCTGGGAAAAAGCATTCCCCAGAAACTTAGGGGGTGGCATAAAAGTCCCAAACATGCTCATGTATGTAGTATTATTAATTCTACTTATCATATCTGGTATTAATCTAATCATCTTTTGCTTTGAGCTCTGGGACAAGGGATGTGACGTTTTTACTTTTACAAACTATTGTAGGCAGATAGGTTGAGCAGGAGATGGAGTATTTTGTCCATGTAACAAAAACAATGATTAATTCCTGAATAAATACGTCCCCACGTCTTCCCCAAATGTCTAGACAAAGCAGAGAATGTGTAGTAAATGTCTCTTTGAACTACACAAAGAAATAAAACGCGAAACACAAGTAGCTTTCTATATAGAAAGAGTTCGGCTTGCGATGTTTCCAGGATTTATGTTGGTATGAAAACAACTCTCTCACAGCATTCTAAACCTCTCAAGAAATATATAAGAATCTACAAATGTTACAGTCTTGTGTGAATATGTGTGAAAAAGATGCACATAAAGTTTATTCTCTCTCCTTGAGAGAATCACCAGGGAAAAGGATGCCAATGCTGCAGACAGTCCAGGGCTGTGCAGAGTCTCCACTGCAGAATAACTAATACTTCCATTATCAACTACCAAACACATCAAAGAAAAAGCAGAGGATGCTCCTCAGGCCAGTTTAGTCCTTTTTGCTTGCCTATGAATTCTACAGCAAATCTTTTCTTTTAAATTTTTTTGAGGATGTTTGCACAACCGAATAAGCAAATAGCTAAATAAACAAAAAAGAAACCTGACCTTTTTTTTTTTTTTTTTTGCAGTGTTTTGAAAACAGCCCAGTCTTTCCGAATAGGCCACCGTGTGTCTGCACATTTGTACTGCTGATTTTACAAAGCTCACACCTTGCTTAGTCACACACACACATGACTCATATCTGTTTTTTAAGAAGAGACATTATCACCCTGTGTAGAAACAAAGCTGGCAGCTGGTGTGGCAAACTACACAGAGAGTACATAAAACACAGAGGTAATTATGACTGAACTCACTGTATTCCCAGTTAATTGGTGTACAGACCCCTAAAGAACTGCAGTTACAGGACAGAGAGTGAGAGAGAGAGAGAGAGAGAGAGAGAGAGAGAGAGAGAGAGAGAGAGAGAGAGAGAGAGAGAGAGAGAGAGAGAGAGAGAGAGATGCACACATTGTACAGCTATCCATGAAAGAACGTGGTGAACAGACTTGAGCAGATAAAAAGGGATGAGATGCAAAGAAGGGCGAAAATGAGCAGCAATGGTGGAAGAAACCAGAAGAATGGGCGTCATGGAGTATTGTACTGTGTTCAGCTCAGCAGAAATAAGGAACACACACACACACACACACACACACACACACACACACACACACACACACACACACACACACACACACACACACACACACACACACACACACACACACACACACACACACACACACACACACACACACACACACACACACACTTCTTACATCTGCATGCAATGAACTTCAGCAGATGTCCAGACAGAAATAGCTCTGTTGAGGAAAGCAAAAGAAGGATGCGGGTCCATCTAGGACAGGATGGATGCCGTGGAACACTTTCTGCACTCAGCTCTGTTTGGCCGTGCTTCAGATTTCTAATGGGTCCTAGTGGTTTGCTTTTCTCATCAAACATTCAGTCTTTGTACCTGGAGTTTCACAAAAAAGTTCTCCTGGCGACGGCCGGTGATGTGTGCGTGCTCTCACTCACTTGTGCGCTGGGAGAGGCGCTCGCTGCAGCAGCGTGAATTGTATGTAAAGTGTTTATTCACAACCTTCTGACCTCGGTCCAAGGGGAGTTATGAAAGCAGCTACAAAAGTGGCATGCAGCGTATCCGTTAAATTACGTATACTTGGCTGACACATTGTATGACCTTGATATTCAGATAGTGTGTCTGAACAGCTCTTTTATTCAATGAGGCATGCTACTGTTATATGCTGTGTTTTCATACTCACTGTACCGCCAAGTACCTAAGATAAATCTACATAAAAAACGAAAGCAAAATAAAAACGATGTTATAAAAAAAAATTGCCATGTGGGGAAAAAGGTTGATAATGACGCATGCTGAAGCAGACAGAAAGATTGGTGCTCTGAATACAGACTGTCATTTACGTCCTTGGACCTGCAGCAACAGCAGGAGTGGATGACAACAAGTTATCTCTGGAGACATTAAATATACTTTGTCGCAAAAATGTTTACTGGTGCAAATTAATCATTAGGGGAAAGAGAGCGATAAAGATACGCCAATGTTTCCTCTCTTTATGTGCACGTATTCCATTTATCACTGTTACGGCGGAACATCAGATGACAGTGAGGTGACGCTGGCGGGCCGCCTGTCATCTGTTCGCAGGGCTAGTAAGTGAAGACAACGCCTTCAGCTAAGTTTAATAAAGTGTGACAGAGCTAAGCAGACCTGCTCATTAGCCATCCCTGAACCAGCTTTCCGTGGTCAGGGTCTCTCTTCATGGCTTCTTCTTTCATCTCTGAGCTGCGGAAGCACAAAGCCCAGCGGTCTCCTCATTAGAGGGGCTTATTGCGTTGATTCAACCCAGCATTACACACAGCGCGGGACCTGTTTCAAATAACTCCCCTTCTTTTGCTTGTATGCAGGAAGGTGGCAGTTTTGCCCAGCAAGGCAGCTGAGCCGTTTGATGTTTGGCACTACTTTGGATGCTTCCAATGATGGAGGTCGACACTCACACTGGTCACCACAGCTACAGTGACGAAATGGTGCCAGCAGCAGCTGAACCACTGACGGCGACAATTTCTAATCATCTACTCAGTGACACACAGAAGCACACATACACATTCTTCTGACTGGGGACAATAACTAATCAGCGTGAAGAAAGTTGACATTTCACATGAAGATTTCAGAGGAAATGAACTGCAACACGTGTAAGGAATTAATATTAACAAAATAACACATACGTGTTTCATCAAAGTTTCTGCAAATGTTGGCAACAACAGAAAGTATGTAAAAGTAGTAACCATCATGTGAAACAATCAGTTTTTAATTTATGTGTCTCTTCACATTATATCTGCTAAAAAAAAACATGCCTACATTTGCCATTTTTAGGAGCTAAGAATGCTAAATCAGCATTACACAATCACAACAGTTCAAGCTGATATTCAAAATCAGAACAAGGCAAAGGCAAAACTCTCTTATTATTTCTATTGAATGACAAATTAGAAAACGCCCTTGAAAGCAGGATGAGTCATCAGACAGTTGACACTGTTTTACAGGGAAAGAAAGGAGATAATTTCACACAAGTAACACTTCACTAATAATCCTTTTAACAAATATTTGGCACAAACAGAGGGATAGAGGAACAGGTCGACACAAATGGAAAACCAAGATGGTGTAATTTTCATTTCACAAGGTCTTTAAGTGGACTCCCTGCATCATGTCTTTTAATCATGCTGAACTGTAGTTTTCAACGTAAATGAAATACAGTTGGACTTCACACTCATACACAGGCAGTATTGTTTTTGTTTTTTTAATTTCTATTTCAGTGGATTAGATTCCCATCCGCAATGATGATGCAGGTGTGTTTTACGAGCACAATGCATATTGTTTACTCACCAAAGGCCTAAGTAACATGTGCATGTTAATGTACTGCCGGGCTTTTTATTTCTTTGCTCATTGGAGCTGTCTGCTATATGGCTGATACTGCTATGTATTTTTGTTATGGCTCCACTGGTGTTTTGCATGCTTCTGCTTTTTGTTTTTCTCCTTTGGCTAGAGTTATCAGACTTATCATTTTTTTCACTCATGATTTTCAAAGAATTTTTAATTGCACAGAATGACTTGTCAGTTTTGACAACTGCGGATGCTCTGGAGGTGATAAACAGGTGGTATGACAATAAATCAAAGCCGCCAAAATTAATAAGCCTGATTTGCATCCAAATCTGGTGGAAACAGACAAGTTATGTTAGATACAATCAAGTACAAGCTGGAAATTAAATCAGCACTATTAATGCCTTAGGACATATGCCTTTCCCCAGCATTCTGTTAGCTAATAGTTTTTAATAGTTTGGCTAAATAGTTACGAGTTTCTGTTTAAAAAACTAAGTGGAGGTAAAAGTGACAATAATTATATTAAAAAACATTTTTGTGAATTTATTTTATGCATAATAAAGGCAAATTAATTATATGAAATAAGCTTTAGTATATAACCATAACTGCAATAGATCTGAGTTGCAGTCTCCATAATAGATCACTCAATTTGACTACATCTAACCACCACAATAAATGTATTTATGGCCAAAGGATCCCAAAAGCAGTTAAAAAAAATATCTTGAATGTCTTAGCGTAAAAAACAATAGGAAACCAACAAAAACCTCAACCATACAAGATACAGAGAGTTCTGTGGGTTTGTAGATGTAGGATGAGGTTCACTCAACCAAAGGAGGGTAAAACCCATGCCCTGGGGTTCTCAGTATTGATCACATGTGTATTCTAAAATATGTTAAATGGACACATATTCAATAGCAAGGTATCTTCACCTGTAGCATACAGGTGATGGATGGGGCCTGTGAATACAGTGCTGTCTATCCTCTCTTCAGGACCACGGACAGCACCATGGCTGACAGCTCCAGTAGAGTTCCTGATCTTTCTCCACCTTATCTGTTGCGAGTTAATCAATCTCACCAACTCATTCAATGTAACGCAGACGCTTTGATTTGTGAGGTTTTGGAAACTTAACATGAGAAGAAAACAATGTTCGATATGTTCAAATGCAGATTATTTGAGGATAACCCTGCGAGCGCAGACAGTGAAGCCACTAACCTGAGGCTGCTTGCATCCAGCCACAGATCTTGTACACGGTGGATGTGCTGAGCAGGAAGAAGAGACTGAAGCAGCCGATGCAGGTGACCACCAGCATCATAGACATCCCAATGAAGAAGGAGGCGGCCTTGAACGCACTGGAGGGGATCGCGGCGAACTCCGTGAAGCTACCCTGGCAGGCCAGCTCTCTGGAGATTCCGTCCCCAATGCAATAGTGGAAGAGGCCGAAGTAGCCGACCTGCGGCGTGTCCATCCCATCCCCAATCCAATAGGGCTGTGAGAATATGGTCACGTTCACGATGCCGAACAGGATCGTGAAGATGGCCCATAAAAGTCCGATGACACGCGAGTTGCGGACGTAATTGGTCTGGTACAATTTCGCAGCTTCTGCAGACGGTAGCATTGATGCGGCAGATCCAGGTATCATCTTATGCAATCCCGAATACTAAACGAGTGTTGCGATCTGTTCGAGCACAGCACGACGCCTTAACATTTAGCACATCGACGGAGCTTCTCTCACAATCACAGAATCGAGAGGAATCATCGGAGGAGCGACGCGACTGCAACACGGCAACAACATCTGTCAGCGCGCGATCAACTCATGACGTCGCATCCGAAAAGCAGGCAACGAACCAAGTGAGCGTCTGAAGCAGACTGCCTGAGCCCTGGAGATGAAGACGAACCACCGCACTGCGAGGCGCGCTCGACCCGCTCACTGAAGCCGCGTCCGGCCGTCAGACTTGCGCATCGCTGCTCCGCGATGCCCTTGGAAAACCTTCCGGCCGACGGGGAGCTGTGTTATTGACGTCGATCTACAGCCCCACAAACATGTGACGCGCAACGTATGAACCTGAGCAGAACCAGAAAGCGCCTATAATAATGAGCACTCCCCCGAATGGTCGCGCCCAAAAAACGCACAGGCCCCGCGTTATTGCAAATCAACGCAACCTGCCGCAATTATACCATTGAGGGAAAAAAAATAAAAGAACGACAGCCCCCCTCGGGATCGTCAGACGGGGATTTATTTTTTATGACAGCATCGCGGGGTTGTCAGGGATGCTGGGAGTCAGAGAGAGGAGGGGAGGGAGGAAGGGAGGGTACAGATGGCAGACGCAGAGGCAGCCCGTGATGCGCGTTTGTTCGTGCAAACGGTGACACACACCTTCTGTGCGTGATAACGCTGCGTCAACATCCAATCAACTGACGGAAGACCAGCGCAACTTTTAATGTTCATACAAACCAGGAGCACTGAGCAACACCCATTTTCACATCTTCAGTGTGTGTGTGTGTGTGTGTGTGTGTGTGTGTGTGTGTGTGTGTGTGTGTGTGTGTGTGTGTGTGTGTGTGTGTGTGTGTGTGTGTGTGTGTGTGTGTGTGTGTGTGTGTGTGTGTGTGTGTGTGTGTGTGTGTGTGTGTAACATCTCCTTGTCCCTGTACTACCTGCTGTGCAGGAAGGGCAGCCAAGACTGCTGGGCTTCATGCTGCTGTGCTGTCAGGAGGTTATGTAACACTTCATAAAGCATCAAATGATGCCCTGAAAAAACACTAGGATAATTATTACAGCTAGTCCTTTCCGTTGAATTATTGTAAGACAAATATTAGGTTAGCCATTAATTAAATGGAGAAATGACACCCCCTTCATAGAGCTTCAACAACATGGGCTTCCCACGCCCACTCAAATCTCACACCAAATTGACGTTTTTGGTTGAATGCTTCCTATAGCTTTTTTTTGTTTGTTTGTTTGGTTTTGTTTTGTTTACCTTTTTTGCATTATGATATATTAATTTCAGGGTGATTTAAGGTGGTGGAGGTAGAAAAGCAAGCTTGTGTTCAAATCCCACTGTCGAGGCTGGTCAATATTTAGGGTCAAGACCCTCAGCAGGTATCGGCAGCACACTGTGGCAACCCACAGCTTCATGTATGTATAGGTATGGTTGTCCCATGAATAGAATGGATTGACTTCAGATAAGTAATATTTTCAAGTGGATCAATGTTGCATGCGTTGTGTAATATTAACACTTGTTTGAATCCATGTGCAACAATGAGCATTACCTAATAGTTAGATGACTTTGATTAGAAAGTAGTGATGTGCAATACCACTAATCTCCCTTCAGATCCAAGTAAAAACAAGACTGGTGTCACAAACACAGATACTTTGTTGAAAATATTGAAGTTAAGAGCATCACCAAAAACCAGAAAGGAGACAAAGGCATTGTCAAATTAAAGCTATTGAATAGACACCCAAGGCAAACTATATTATCTCGAACATCAATGTACCATCTCATAAAAATGCACCAAAAACTATGTTTTATTATTGTAGAATAATTAGCTTGTGCTGAAACAAATACAAACAATTCGGCAAACATCGGTGCTCATAGGCCTTCATGTAAGTTAGATACCTATAGCATAGGTTAGCAATAATAAATTGATGCACCAGATGCCAAATACACAGTACTGGAAGAAGGTCGACGTTCTAAGCTTTATCAATAACATAAATGTATTATGGAGGCATCCTCCTGCTTCCAGGTTGATTCCTGTTGTTGCCACCCTCTTAGGCTCTCTGGTGCCCTTCAGAAGAAGCCCATGCCAAACCGCTGGCTCAGCACATTGGCAGAGATTTGGATTTCAAAGCTATTTTGCACCTTGTACTCATATCTCATAACACAAATAACAGAGCACACGCAGCTTTCCCATTTTCAAGTTAGTCTTATTCACTAATGCATGTGCATGTGTGAGACTGTCTGTCTCTCTGTGACTGTCTGTCTCTCTGTGTTCAACATGTGATGGACTGGTTACCTGTGCCTTCAACTATAGTCATCTGGGATCGGCTTCAGTGCAACACAGCACTGGATTGGTATGGAGAATGGATGGAGGAAATGACATAGGATAGAAACAGTTCACATAAATAGTACCACCATTGCAGTGAACCTGCTCACAGACAGGAAAACATTTTGGTTTGCTCCTGCACAAAGTAACTTGATGTGATTCTACTTGGGTCACAAACACTCAGCATTAATGCATTATTAACTTGTGGAGCCAGAATTTTACACTTCTTAGTATGAATATGGGTACATTAATAATAGACACATTAGATTCATTCGCAGTGTTGCCATGGTAACCACAACTCCTCCCCAGTGCAAGATACCTACCACAAGGTTATAAATAATTCTACTATAAGTGCTGATGTTTGCATTAAACACACAATCATTATTTATTTATCACCTTGGTGACCACGTGATGCATAATGTCAGAGGATATTCCTTTTATTCGGGTTTGAATAAGATGATGACTCATGACATCAGTTTCTCTAAATTAAATTGTTTTTCTGCAAACATGAAAAAATGTCAAATGTATGACGAAGAATGACATTTATTAATCATTCTGATTCTATGTATTAATGTCCATCCATCCATCCATCCATCCATCCATCCATCCATCCATCCATCCATCCATCCATCCATCCATCCATATACTGTATATATAATAATCTTGTTGATCTGTAGTAAAGCAGAGCACCAGTTTATTGAAGCGGAGCACCCTCTACTGTTTAACAGTTATTCATGTCCAGGAAATTCTCACGACAGAGTTTGAAATCGCATTGAAATAATGATGAAACATTTCAAAGAGACACTTAATCACTAGTCATCACTGATCATTATCGAGGACTTCCTATCATTTAAAAATAAATGGACGACATGAGCGAAACGACACATCCGTTTGTTGACATATTTACGTTTTTACTTTTATCCCATTTCATTTATTTTTTGTCACTGGAAAAAAAAAGAAGCTCAAAACCATCCTAAAGTTGCGAAAAGTAGTCCATATTTTTGTGAATTTTATTTTAACACAAATGTGGTCAAAACAGATGCTATGGTGCGGAAACTCGCCCGATCTGGCAACACTGAAAGCACGTACTGTGGATGATGTCACACGCAGCACGCGGCAGGCAATTAATAATAATTAATGCCAATTCTGAGCAAAATATGTTCAGCAGCTGTTTTAGATATATTATATTAGTCTTTCAGAGCCCTGTCAGCTTCCTTTCTACAAGGAAAAAACACAACATCAGGTAAGTGTTTCAATACTACAGCTTAAACTCCAGCTGGAACCGTAGGAACTTAATTATCTTCACTACTTATTCGATAGTTTGGTATAGAATTCATGCTTGTGGGGAAAATGTGCTTCTAGCGTCCCCATAATGTTAATAGAAACGAATCAGGAGGCCGATAGATACAAAGACAGAAACCATCTTGCCAAGTAACTCCTGCCAAACGTCAATGTCAATAAATTGTCCCACAATAAGGTGTTGGTTGGCAAGACAATTGAGCACGAATTGAATTTACAATCGATAATGGACTGTTTTCGAGTATGGACCAATATCCAGATGTGGTTTGGAGATACCTGGTTGTGTCTGTCATTGGTTTAGGCTCAAGTGACCTTCTAAATAGCTTCTAGAAGAAATATTCCAATTCCTTTTCTTCAAGTAGCAGCTTGTTAATGTTCACAAGGAGACATAAACTAACAACAAAAAAAAAACTTTCCAACTTGTTGCAACATGGAAGTGTGACATTTAAGTTGATAACCTGGTGTTATTAACCTTAATTAACTTTAACTGGCACACCTGTATTTTTTGTACCATATATCATCCTAAAGATATTGGTAAATAAGTCATTCCTAAATGGTTAAGTGTGAATAAAAACAGTCTGCAACGATTTGCGAATCTCGTGAATCCAAAGTTGTCAGTTCAAATTGAATTGCATTTTTTTAATCCACACTCTTTTATTTAGACAGATGTGTTTTAATAGCGATAAAGAAGGTTTTAAACTCAATAAACTTTTAAGTTTAGTGTTTTTTAGAGGGCCAGTAGTGGCCAATGGGTTGTATGATTAACGCAAAAATCACATTATGTTGTGGGATGGCAGAGCTTTATAACTTGTACAAGAAATATGTGTGTAGTTTTGGTCAGATTTACTCTTTAAACATTTTGTGTAGATTCAAATTTCATATAAATGTGTTGAAGTCTTGAAGCATATTTCTCTGTAAATACGGTCTCCTCATTTCCCAGACATTTTAATAAGACTGATCAAATGTTCCATCATTGTGTCGTAAGTTTGTAATATAGTATAGGTGAATAATATAAAGTATATGTAAGCAGAATAGAGGCCGGTCTGTTCTGACTCCATGTAACATCAAGTTCTTATTCTATGGTGTGACCAGTGGAACTAGTAGAACTGAGAAGTGAAAACCACAAGTGATGCTAATAATTTTAATGTAACCTTCTGGTGTGACAACCTACTGACCTTCCTATATGCACAGAATCACGACCGAACTCATAGTAGAGGTTGATGAAACACCTGATTTTTCCATATTATTTCCTGGGGATTTTGCTGATTTAGAAAGAGCAGCAGACAGAACACAAGCCTGACATCGGTGATGCAGCAGTGAATGCTAGAGACCTTCTTGGAAGTATCAGATGTAGCATCAAAGACATACACATCAGAAGAGGAAGGCTTTTGTCAACAAGAAACAGAAGAGAAACACTGACAAAGATCCTTTGATACATTTGGAAAGCAAAATGAAATTAACATTCTTGTCATTCGATGCATCCTTGATACATTTTTGGATGCAAGATTTTTTTTAAAATCACACAAGAAACAAAAGATAATTTTATATAGGATTTGTGAAAAGATTTTTAATTAGCAATGTACTTACTCTAAGGCATTGCAAAAAAAAAAAAAAGTGCTCTAAGACAAACCTGTGGTGTTGTAATATGTAACATGTTCTCATTTAACAGGTCCGACCCACTCAAGATCCAATAGGGCAGATGAAGGCAGCCCAAGAAATAAATGACTTTGACTCCCTTGATCTACAGCATTCATGGTAAGCACAACGATATAGCTTGTAATACTCCATCTGACCACTAAGGTTCAGTATAACATAACAGTTGACAGCCGCACACATGGTGGAGAGAAAAACTCAACAATTTTTATGAATATGTTGCAACAAAATAAACATTGGCTTATCACAGAGTAATTATTCAGTCTATCTTAGCTCCACTGTTTCTTAAAGAGCTTTCTGATGTCCTGGAAGTCTCGAGTGCTCCGGTAGATGATTTATGACGTCACTAATCTCTTGTAATCTATGACTGATCCCAGTGAGAGTCATGGCCCAGATATAAAAGCCATGCCTTTCATACTCTGTGCCCTTTGGACTCTCATTAGGCCTCGTGTTATGCAGAATGATGTCTGACACACGCACGCACCCACACACACACACACACCCTGCTCAAGAGTTAATGTTATTCCTTCAGTTTGTTTATGTACTACTTCGCTGTTAAAGAAAAGCATAATCAGATTTGTTCTGTTATCGAGAAAAGAGTTGGTTGTAACATGTCCAGGAGGCCACAGGTGTCACTTTTCACTTTTCCTGACCACAGCATTAGGAGTCGATAAGAGATTAAAAATATCTCATGGAAACTAGTGGATATGATGCAAACAATCCGGCAGTTTAGCTTTTATTTTGAAGGTGCCGGTCCTATGGTTTATGTAGTTCATCTTTTAAATTTGATCACCATTGTCTTGACAGCACAAGGTAAGAAGTACATAATATGGCAGATACTGAGCAGTAAGAGTAAGTTTGAGCATACTGTTTATTAAAATAAGATATTTTGCGATTGAGCAAAATTGAGTAGAACTCAGCCCTCCACAGTAGTCTTTAGTTTTTTATGTGGGTCCCTCACCAAACTGCCCATCCCTGATCTAGAACATACTGTATCTGGGAAATGATTTTGTTTTCAATGCTCTGACGTGTGTATTTTAAAGGGAGTGCATGTATCTGCCAGTGTTTGTCTTTGCTGCAATGTTCTGATGAATTAGTGATCACGGAGGGGGATGCAACCTCTCTCAGAAGCAATCTTGGGGGCTCAAAGGAAAGAAAATCTAGAACTACTGCTCTCAACTGTAACCTATGAAACCTGTGGCATTGGATGACTGCCATGTCAGTCCTGCCTGCTTTGGCTGATGAGTAAATTATTGCCACGGTTAATCAGAGCTTTCTCAAATGAACTAGATTCTTTCAGAAGAACAAAAACCACTGGACTGAGACAAGGCTAGAGAAGGAGGAGGATGCAGAGTCCACTGTGACAATGAGTTGGTCAGTGTTGGCCTGAAAAATGAGGAGATTGTCGCTACGTGGCTGGGACAGAGCAGGGAACAGTGCCTGTGATAGATGAAGAGAAGGAATTGTTGGTGGAGGATGAGAGAGATTTTCCTCCCTGAGTTTTGGGATGAAAGATTGGCGTGTGTGTGTGTGTGTGTGTGTGTGTGTGTGTGTGTGTGTGTGTGTGTGTGTGTGTGTGTGTGTGTGTGTGTGTGTGTGTGTGTGTGTGTGTGTGTGTGTGTGTGTGTTTGAGTGTGTGTTTGAGAGAGAGTGAGTGAATGCCAAAAAGAGAGAGCCTGTGTGTGTTGAGATAAGCCTGGGTCGTTGGGAGGCTGTTGTTGTTTTCAGGGCACATTGTATGCATATGCCTGTATGTGTGTGTGTTTGTGCACTTCTGTAGATGGTTGTATTTATTTGTGCACATGATGGTTGTGAGTAGTTGTTGAGTAGCGATGTGAGATTGCAAACGGTAGTTTCTAAAATGTTGACCCCCACAATGGCGCCATTCTCGATAATCGTCTCCCCTCCTTTCTCGTCATCAGCTCGTTCTCCATTTCCCAGCAGTTAGTGCTCCTCTAAGGACAGAGATATCACATGTTTCACAATTCCTGAACTTGTTTACTGCTTATTATTTCTTTAAAATGCAGCTGTTTCTTGTCATGGCTGTGCTGAGAATATTGGCTGATCCCTTGAGTGTATTCTGTGCAGAGGCCCACTCTGTTGCATGTTTTAAACTCTGTCATGGTGGATGGCTCAACTTTGTGGTTGTCCTCCTTTTTTGCAGGACTCAGGAGTAAAGATAATAGAGGACACGTCAAACTTTATACAGCTCTCAAATTTCATAGACTTCGTTGTATCGATACTGGTTGATTAAAGTGGAAACAGCTGAATCAGTGACATTTAATCAAACATTCTTCATCTCAGGGCAGGGATCTAATCTTTGCATTGTGTGTCAATTTTGTGATACATTTTGTGGTTCTAATTTACTATGAAATCTTGTCACTGACTGAGAGATTTAGATATTCCGTTATGTTTGTGATAAACACATTAAGATGTGATTATCTTTTTGGGGGTTTTGTCCTTTTGTGATCAAATCACTGCTTTTATCTGCTGTGTGATTAAAACTGTTAATGGAGAGGCTTTAGCAAACCCCTGTCCTGTGTTTTGAATTTCTTTCCACCCCCTCAGTATCCAAATTGTCTCATCGTGTTGGTGATGCAAAATTACCCAAATCCTGCTGATTGCAGACTCATGGCCTCAGCAGCTGAAAGGCATTCAGAGGAAGTTTCCAGACTTTATTATTTCCCAATTGAAACTGAAGCCTGTCTATTGTAGAGGTGACCCCCACTGTGTCACACAAACACTCCCTTGCAGGCTGTTTACCATAACAATGCTGACACTGGCACTTTCCCTCGCTGTCAGGAGGACTCATATTTATGTATTTTCATTGTAATTACATGGCACTGTTTTCATATTTCCGAAATGCCCTTGTTTTCCCCCACTGGTGCTTTTCATCCACGACCGCAGATCAAACTGAACTACTGCCAACACTTTGCTTCCCCGAGCCGCTGAGAATAAAACCCCACCAGTAAACAAAAGATAAAACATCCAAATGAAAGCTGGAGAGGGAGCAAAATCAACACAATGAGAGGGGTTGTTGAGTAGTGCTGACGGGAGGGGTGCGTGTTGTCTTATGCTGGCTGCTGTTGGAATTTGTTGATTATCTGAGAGGAATGTGTTCAAGTGTGCGTGTTGGTGTGTCTCAGTGTTCATAAGTGTTGAAACCCTGTGCAGTTCCCTTGATTTATTTACCTGAATCAGTCAGGTGATCTTGGTTAAATCTTTTGGACAGAAGTTGTTTTAATTGAGCATTAGCCCTTCTGTATTTGAATCTCTCTCTCTCTCTCTCACTCTCTCTCTCTCTCTCTCTCTCTCTCTCTCTCTCTCTCTCTCTCTCTCTCTCTCTCTCTCTCTCTCTCTCTGACTAATTGAATTTATTATAACCATAATGGAGATGATTTAAAATGATGAGTCCTAAACCAGAAGTGTGATATTACATATAAAGACTTAACTTTCATTGAACTTTCATGAGGATAAGTTATGTCTTTGTATTCTAACAGTAGTTAATCTTATGATGTGAACAATAACATGAAGTCTAGTATTCAACAATAATTATCAATTGGCATGAAACAAAGCACATACAGGGACTTTGGTTTACATAGTGTTCCTACCATAACGTGTATTAGCAAAGTGTTGAAGGGTGTTCAGTAGTTGTGGCTGGTTTCTGTTATGTTGTCTTTGGTAGGAAAGGGAGTTTTCTTCCAGGGAGCTTCTCTGTCTTCCTCAGATGAAAATGTTTACACTGCTCTCATTAGACTGATAACACCTTACACTATACTATTGAGTCATGGAGCGCCTCTGAGTGTACACTTTGTTTTTACGTGAGCAGAAAACAAATCTTCTTATCACACACAATTAAGCTGCATTTAAATTACTTGAACCACATTAGAAAGTGTTATTAAAATGATTCTTTCTTGCCATTTTCTGACTGATTCGTGTTGACTTAGGACAAAATCCACCTATTATGGGGCGAGACCTTGGAAGTGACACTGGAAATATACACAATGGTGGAACCGATCCTATATGAATTTCCCTTCCAGGAATTAACTTGTTCATCTTCATGTCCATCTGCATCTGCCTTCCATCCATAGCTGGCTGGGATAGAGTCCCGCACCTGCTAAGTTGGAAAAAGTATGGATGGTTGTGAAATACTACAAGTATGTTTTGTAACGTACCACTAGATGGCATCCTGAGAGAAGCCTTGGTCACACCAGCAACCCTGACATATTGGCACAGAGACTTTGTATCGCTCATCTCTAAAGGCATGTATTTTATTTGCTCTCAAACCCGGTTGATGCTCCGCGGGCTGTTTTGTGTCGGTTTAATGCATGAGTTTAATATTGCTTTCTGTTATGTTGCCTCTTGCGCTGCTTTTCTGTCTGTCAATGCCAAAAGTGGGGAAGTATTTGTTTGCTACCTTCATGCAAACAACGTGGTTTAAGAATGTGATTTTGCTAAGAGTTTTTGTGGATCAAATTAAATGAATGAAAGGTTGGAAGAATTAGCATTACTCACTATTTCTTTCATTAAAAAACACTAATGATTCGTATACTTTTAATTGAATGCTATTTTGTGTGATCAAGTGTCTTTTCACATTGTTGATTTCCTGTGAAACAAGTTTTTGTCAGTCTACATGTTGTAACTGAGTGTCTGCATCCTCGGTGCGATCCAAGAAGTCTTTCACAATAGCTGCGTTGAAATCTCAGGAATGTTAAACCTGATTAGTTCACTAGTTTAACATTTTTCTGTGACAAATAGGCTCTTGAGCAGGAAATGTTTTAAAGTGACAAATATACTCTGAGTGTGTGTGTTTGCAGGCATGAGTCTATTGAATGTTTGGCATTGTGGGACAGAGGCTGCGTTTGCTGTGCGTGACTGAATAAGAGGCGAGCATCAGGAGCAGCCAGCTGTGCATATCTATGGACAAAAGCTGCATGTGGAAGAAAAAAAGTTTAGCCCCTTCCGGGTCAAATAACCCTCTCCCCACTCATACACTGGTCCTTCCTCTCCGTTACTATCGAAATCACAGGTTCTTCCGCTAAAATCTCAATCAATCTACTTGATTTCTCCCGTTTTCATCCAAACCTCATCCCCACCACACAGCTTCTCACCGCCTCTCTCGTTCCCCTCAGCTCAATCACACCACACTGGTTCTCTTTTCTTAGCAAACCTTTCTCTCATCCATTATTGAGACTTGTTTTTTTTCCTTGAGCCTTAGAATAAAGAAGGGGAACGGATCTTTTGAATTTTTAATGTCTTACATAAAAAATGTATCATCAGTCATTTCTCTATGAAACAAACTGGTAAACTTTTAGCAGGACACAACAAGCCAAGTCACGAGATGACGTTGGAGGCATGGAGGCGAGAGCGTCTCAAAATGTATGTTGAAAGGGAAACTGTCAGTGATCTTACACCATCTTTTTTTTACCGTTTTGAGTCTCTAATGGCATTTTTCTCCCTGCAGTGAGTAAATCCATAAAAATAAAAAAAAAAAAGGCAGGAAAATATTGTTTAAATAGAAATGTTACATGCTGTCTTCCTTGATGTTTTTTGTGGCTGGTTAGCTTGTGAGATCTTTGGGAGATTCCCATTTTGATTGTGTTGTTGCATGGACAGATGTATTCACAAGAAAAATCTGAAACATCTGTTGCTTATGCTCAGTGTACAAAACCTGTATTTAAGCCTTGCTGTTTAAGATGTAGTCTTTGGTGTGGTTCATATAGTTACTTTATGAAAAGGTGTCACATAAATGCCATTTTAAAAATGATAAGAACAGGTTATGATAGTCAGACTTAGTGGAGTATAGATCCATCAAAACACCTGTGTTTTCCTGCAAAGGCCACCAGTGTTCACTAGTCTTGGCCAACTGGTTTTGAAAAGGTAATCCACAGAAACACCCAATCATCCAACAGTAAGTTCATTTGCTCATTTCATTGAGAGCCCCATTAGCTCCTGACTTATTGCAGGAGCTATTCTGCCTGGGGTTTCCTTCTTTTTCATTACAAATTTTATTTACAATATTACACAGTCACACACACATACACAAGCACAATCACCCAGGACAAACCGTGAAGCTCACTATGAAACCAAATAAAACATACATGTCAAAAGAACACATAAAAACCAAAAACACATAATACCTATAATAACTGTAAATGTGACTGAAATCAACAAAAATTGCTTTTCTGTGTGTTTGTGGGTTTTCTATAGGTATTCCTCTCACACTCCTATGACATGCCTAGTAGGTTAATTGGTGACACTGAACTGCCTGTAATTGTGGGCATGTGCATGTGTTTGTTGTTTGTCCTGTGATGAACTGGAGACATGTCAAGGGTGTCATCTTCCTTTCCACCCAATATAAACTGAATCTGCCCCCACCCCTTGCAACACTAACTGATAACGCGAATGTAAACGATGGATGGATGTAGTATTGGTGAGTGTATAGTTACTGAGTGACAGTGATGAAAGGGATCCTGAGAGCTATATGCAGAGAAACCCACTTCTCCTGCCCACAATTTCCTCCAGCTTGTAACAGAAATGTGAGCTCGGCCATCAACGAGACTCTGTTACATCTCGGGCCACTCTGGGGATCTTTTCCCACTTTCTACACGTTCGTCCAGTCAAACGCAAATGCTCATTATGAGCCCAAATCACCTCAACTGATGAGTCTTCTCAGTAGAGAGGCATAGTAGCTCTAATTCTCACCCAATATTTCCCAAAAAGCAGTAGAAATAGTAAACATGAGATGCATTTTATCCACAGACGAACTATGATATTTAATAAATAGAATTATTTGAGTTTTAAAGATTTTGATGCATGACACTGGATCATTTACAGTGCCCTGGGATTTTGTTTCATACCCAAAGAATGTCTCAGAACCTGATGCTTCATCTCTCCCTCCAGTCATCTAACCCAGCAGTCATTCCCAACTCCCCTCTTAGCTGATATTCAGACAAGACACCACATCTCTTCGAGTTGCAAGCAAGTCAAGGTCAGCTCTGTGAAATGCTAAGAACCTTTTGTAAAGAGACACTCACTTCCATCCCCCAGTCCTGGTCCACACATCCCCATATACAATACGATTTACTGGGGATCCAGCAGTAAGACGTGAACTGTGACAGGAGACAGACAAAGCCAGGTGGAGCGTGTTTATCATGTGTAAGAAAAGCTATAGAAATGCTTACAGGCATACATATATTTCTCCACTCGTCTCCCATTAAATATGTTTTTTTTTTGTTTTGCTTTTTTTACTAAATGATTTATGGCCTTTAAAACATACAAAAAAGATTCTGACCATATTTTGACACTGACTGCATATCATGCATCTCTGAGCTCAGTCACCACTGTTTGGCAGCACAGAAACAGGCAACATGAGGCAAGGAAATAGTATGGCAGGTAATGTTTTTTTTCCTGTTTTTTCTCGGAAATACACCACAGCACTATGGGTGCGACAGGCAGATCCGCTCTTATCCACATCATAAATTTGACCCCCTGAAGAAAGCATTAAAGTCTCATCCTTTACTTTTTTTTATACGTATATCGTTGCATTCAAGGTGGGGGAAGAAGCCGAGAAGGACCTATGGTCCCAAGGGATCGTATATTCTTGCCGTAAGCCTGCAGTATGTCATCTATATTTATGTTCTCATTTAGTTGTTTGTATCTGCAGATTGGCCACAGCTTGTTGCAGGTTCTAAATACACCATGGGCATTTTGATGTAATGTATAGCACCCCAATGCCCCTGCTTCACAACCTTGTATCTCAAATGGGAGGTTAATGCTTACATGACGGTGCTGGGTGATATATCAGTACTGATACTACACTTGATATTGTCTTTGATTTTGGCTATTGTGATGTCATGATATGATGTAGGTAAGGTTTTTTTTCTGTGGTTTTGGAGGCTGCAGTACATTGTTGTAATCACTGCTATTGTAAAAGCCTTTTTAGTCATTTTTTGTCACTATTCTGAGAAAGAACAAATTATCATCACTATAATACTGAATAAATATTGTTTGATTTTGACAGTTGACTATATCTATATCACCTGTTCTAAAGTCGGATGATCCATTGAGTTGGGCTGAACACTGTAAAATGTTTGTCCTTTTCTGATAATAACTGTTTAAAGCAACACTATTTTCAAAGACTCTGTATACATCTGTGTTGAAGTAATGATGTATGACAAATAACTACATTCATTTTGATATTTCACCTACAGCACAATGGTGACACTCACATACCATTAGGTCACACATTGGTTTTACTTGATGTGTCACATACTGTTTTTACTGGGCTCTCTCTTGTGTTGGCTGCTTTTTACTACATGTTTGCAGTCTCTTGTTGCCTTGGCCAGCTTATTGCTGACTGCCAGCTATCTATCAGTGGGAGAAAGGTAGTTTAGAGGACAGGGACAAGGAGGGGCCTTGCTGCTCCAGATTCAGAAACTTCTGCCACAGGCCTTGGCTGGCTATGACAGTCAGGAGGATCCATTAAGGAACCAGACCTCATCCATATCAGTGTCTTTCTGTGAACCCCAATCAGCTAGAGGTGCAAACCAACACTGAAGGACACTGAGAATGTAGGTTGTATTATGGTTTACAAGCCACCAGGGTGGACAAACGATGATCAATCAAGAGAGCAAAGTAGTCCAGCAATCATGGGTGTCTCTCACTGAGAGCAGTGGGTCACTTTCTCCTCTCAATTATTTAGCAAGCCAGGGAAGAGATTTCTTCTCACCATAGACAAGGAAGTACCTCATCGGCTGCTGTGGTGAAGCCTTCTTGCTGACTGTAAAGCAGGTGTTTCAAATGTATCTCTACATGGACAATATGTAGAATGTATAGCCTGCAGCAATGGACAGAAATAGAACCAACAGCCTGGCAATGGAGTGTCAAGAGACAGGGGGCAAGAGGTTCAAATGAGGAGGAGGAGCAGTACAGGCCCAACTAATGAAAGAAGGACTGAACTACTGAAATATCTTGATACCAACAGGAGGGAAACCAGAGAGCATCCATAATCATATCTGACAAAGGTGAATGTCCTCTGTTTTCATCTGAATGCCATTTCATCCCTCCTCCGATGGTGATGAAGTTCTAATGAGGAATTGATTTTTTTTCGTGAGAAGGAGCACAGTTAAAAGAATGACCTTCTGACCGTATAGCTCATTGTAGGTGTGGCAAGAGACGGTACTCATCCCTGAGAATCGATGCAGCATACCTCATAACCATCTTCTACCGATTTCAGAGGCGCAAATGTGTCATCAATGTGTCATTTACCATACATTTATGCCAGAAGCTACATGGACTGTCCCTACCTGCCCCCCCTCTGTCGGACGAGAGGGTGGAAAGTGGCATTTTTTCCAATTCTGTGAAATGGTGCAGAAAACAGGAAAAGGTTCACACCCCTAGTTGTGTCTATCAATCCTGAGTCTGAAGAGCTGACCTTCTGTGAAACTTCATCCAGATGCCCTCATCTATCTGTCAGTGAATAGGAAAGGAGGTGAAGGAGGGAGTGGGGGTGGGGGGTGGGGGGGGGGGGGGGTATCGGAGCCAGCAGCCAATCTCCCCTCCTTCCTCAGATGCATAATTCAGTGTTTCTCTCACAACAGCCTGAGCTTCGAAGGGCTCAGCTCCCCCAGCCATGCGGCCAGCAGTCTGCTAAAATGAAAGAAGCTCAGAACCAGCTCTGTTGTTCCTTCAGGCTTTCTGGCTGTACACACTCTCAGTCATACTCCTATGATTTATTCAGCTTGTTCATCCATGGCGTGAGTCTCAGACCCCAGTGGACAAGTTGGGAAACGTTTTTGTCCTTGGCAGAGGAAGTGTGTCGACATCACTGTGGGTTGTCAGAGTGACACTAGAGTAGCTTAACCTCCTGCTGGTGGTTAGTTTTACTTTGCTTTCTGAGCGGCCTGCTGCTGAGCCAGTTTACAACAACCCATGCTTTGGCCTCAATAAGCAATCAAGGAAGCAGAGAAGACAAATACTCAGAGTGACGCTTCCTGTTCCAGGGAATCTGCTTCACTTGTTTCAACTTTACCAGAATAAGTACCTAAATAAAATTAAAACTTTCTACTTGTGTTACTATAGATACTACACTGTATCCATAGGTGTTTTACAGGTGCAGTAACAGAGTTGTAGGTTTCTGGCAAAAGATTTGTGAGAAAATCCTTGACTGAGGTGGTTTGTCTTCAGAAAAATGTAGCTTTATTTTTATTTTTTTTACTGCGAGACCCCTGGGGCTCTCCGGGTATCAAGTTGGATGAGACCCAAAATTCCACATTGAGAGCCTTCACACTGAGCCTTCACTACTTACTATCTCCCTGAGGGGCCAAAATTATTGTAGCCTGGCATGTCCACAACCGTGAAACGGAAACGGTAGATTTTGTAGGTTTGTCTGATATCACAGAGAAGACAAGTCTTCTTTTTCAATTAGCTAATTACGAAACCCCAAATGAGCCCTTTTTCATAAAGAAGAAAAGACAACGTTCAACAGTTTTACTGATCTTGTTGCATATAAGTCTCATTCTTTTCTGTCATTGGTGGTGGCCGTCATAATTATTTGTGACATCATCACTAGATTTTAAATGCTTTTCACAAAAATATTGTCCTCATATAATTTCAGTGCATGGCCAGATGTGGTCTGCGAGCAGCAATTCTTCTCTTCAAGGGTGTGGACTGACCTTCAGCCTTCATTATGTGCTTGCTTCCCCTGTGTATTTAAGGTTTTATTTTTAGTTCTGCAGGGCCTTGTTGATGATTATGCAAACATATTTTTTTGTTCCTTATCTCTGCCGGAACTAAATACTCTCTTCACTTGAGTTTAACCGTTGTCTACATTTTTATTGGGAGCCAGAAGGTGAGGGTGCTTTTTAAATTTATTTCCCAGACCTTACTGTCCACATGCTGTTTCAGGTTAAAAATACTGCTGTGAAGTCAAACGTGATGACACACAATAACGGCGCGCTAAATAGCAATGTCATAAACAATGGTGAGCCAGGAGTTGAGTTAATTGAGCCCATGCTGGCCCTGTGACAGTACCAATACCAGTCATGACCATAATCCATCGGTTTCTAAGATCTCCTTTGTGTAATCTATGTTTAGAATTGCCATTTAATTGCATGGAAAGTTTCCACTCTGGTCCAAGCAAATGGATTTGATCTCACTCACAGTATTTCATATCTCTCTGTCTCTGGTGTTCTCTTGATCCTCTCTCTAATAGGGAAGAGTGTAGCTTGGGGAGCAGGTTAATTATAGAGGGGCACATTACTCATGTTTAATTATTGTAACTCGATTTTAAGCTGATCAAAATGTTTTTTTGACTTTTCATTGTCTAGAATGGAAACACTCGTTTAATGTTTTACAACATAAGTCATTGATTTTGTTTCAGTAAAATATAATTATTTTGAGTAAACTGAAAACATACAAAGCATGTCATGTCAATAATTAATTCAGGAAAAATCATCAGAAAGAAATTCTGAAAATAGTGACGCTCTGCAGATGTCAGTAAAGATAAACTCCTATGACACAGTCTAGGTTAAACAAAGGCTTCGCTCTGCATTTGCTGTCACTGAGCTGCCAGGGTATAACTTGGTCATTAGCTGGCAGTCATTAGCAACTTGTTTAATTGAACTCATTTACAGGCTGTGCTAATCTGCTGAGGTGACCTTGATTCTGCGTCTGTGTAATGTTTATGCCAGTGAAGCAGAGGGTGTCTCTGTCTGTGTGCCATTACGATCACAAAATGAAGTTAGGCCCATGTTTGGTCATAAAAGCCTGCACTTCATTAGTCATAATTACCTTTGCTGTTGCCCAGAGAGGTGATGAGTTTTTTTGCTCGCACTAGACTAATGCCAGGAGAGCAAAACTCATCAGGAAAGGTGCTGAGGGAATGAAGTGCTAAAATCTCAGCCCTCATCTCTGTCTCTTTTTCTTTTCTATCTGCCTTCCACTGTTCACTGTATATCAGACGAAAGCCCTGCCCGTGAGCAGAGGGGCTGTAAATCTGGGGCACTCGTGCAGGACAAATAGCAAGTGCACAGTGGAGGAGAGATGTGAGGGTGTTAGGGGGAGCTTGCTGGAGTGATAGATTAATGAGCCATGGCCTTGTCTGTGTGGGGTGACTAGGTATCTGTCTGTATTCAAGGGGGATATATTTGTATGCTCATGTGCCCTTCCTGTGTCACCCATAGCTCCCTTTCCCACTGGTTCTCTGGTCGGTTCATCCATTATTTAGATTTTTCCTATGAGCTTTTGACTTTATTCTTATTACGAAATTAAGAAAGTTCATGAAAGCAAAGGTTAAAAAAACTACTTGAGCGTGGAGTAATTTACATCTGCTACAAAGCTCCCATTAGTTGACACAGTGACACAGTAACACAGTGACTGCCACACACCCCGGCTAGTAAGTAGAAACAAACACAGAGCTGCGATACAGAGGAAGGAATAGATTTTTCTCCAGGTCCAGTGAGTTGAAAGAGAAAGCTTGCCTCAGGGCAAGAGCAAGAGACTTAACATGCGATAGGGAGAGAGAATAAAGAAAGAATAAAGTAGAGAGTAGGAGAGAGCCTAACTGTTGAAGAGCGTAGGAGAGAAATGTTGAAGAGAGGGCAATCATTGAGAAAAGGGCAACCACACAGAAAATAGAGTAGCAGGGAAACTGCATGAGCAACACTTGGAAGACTTTGGGATGCCTGGCGTTTAGTGTAAATTAACTGAAGGTAGATAACAGAAAAATAATAATAGCACAATGTTTATTTTATGATATAAAAGTAGATCCTGCAGTTTGTGTTTCTGTTGAAGTGGTCAGAACAGAGTGAATATACAAAGAGCATAAGCCTGTGATTGGCAGACACGTTTGTGATGGGGACAGACAATGAACGAAAGCTCTGTGAGCACAGTCAATAGCCATTTAGGGTAGACGAAGTGAGAGATGACAGCTGAGCAGAAGGGTGTGAAGAGAGGAGGATAAATGAATGAGGGGAAATGCTGGGAGGATGGGGAGAAGTGAGTGGGGGAGGTCCTCTTATATATTGTGGTTGGATGGGACTGTCTTGTGACCTCTGACCTGTAATTGGATCAATGAGTGTATGGAGCACTGCGCTGAAGGACCTACAGTGAAGGATTCATTTTTATTTTGTGTGTGTGTGTGTGTGTGTTTGCATGTGTTCACTGTAATGTGTATCTACAACTCCCTGTTAATTACAGCCTCTAGCCATGGTGGTGATGACGGTGGAGCAGGTGTGCAAGAGGAATCGTTCTCTTTGTCATTGGTACATTGTAGCGCAAAAGCTATTGTCCTTGCTTGTTATGATTGAACTTGTGAGTGCACCTCATTTTCAGGCTGGATATGGAGTCAGGAAAAAAAAGGAAAAATGTATATTTCATAGTCGTGCCCTGTTGTTCTTTTTCTATTTTTTTTGTCTTAGCTGATGAATTGCTCTTAAGGAGGGAAATGCAAGTATACAAGGTTATGTGTGTTTGCATTTTTGTTGTTTTGTTGTTTCTTGAGAGGGCTTCATCAATGATTGACTCCCTTAAAATCAACTTGCTGTCTATGTGTGTGTGTGTGCGTTTGTTTGACTTGTTGATCCCCTCAACGTGGGACCACCATCTACTGGTTTGCTGACCCATATAATTAAGGCCAGAGGCGTCCCTCCGTCTGTTCATAGCCACAAAGATGAAGGTCACATTATCATCTGCATCATCTGGGCCACGTAGGACTCCTCACCTCCTCATGCATACCGCTTATTACGCTTGTTTTTTGGTGGATGATGGTTAGTTTGGATGTTTTGCTGTGTTTTAAAGATCATATTTGCCTTGATCCTTTGGGTTTATTGAGCTCACTGCAGGATGTTCATCCATCTGTGTGGGGTTTACTTGCCAAAACCACCGTGATCTGTTGTGTTTCTCCAGGGTCCTCACCCACAGATTCTCATGCCCATAGCTACTACTTATCTCTGCTTGCTTGTACGTTGCTGCACAATATGGATTTGATGACACCTCGGCTTGAATAAAATAAGGTTTTCTGAGTTTTTCCTGTGGAGCTGCAGCAGGCTAAATCTAGGTGGTAAATGAGAAGGTTGTGTGCTGAGTGTAGTCCTCACTCTAGAATTTATAAGTTCCCATGACAGCTTTACCTTTCCCTAATTGGCATCATCCTACCTGCCACAAAGTCCAACATAATAAACTGTGAAATGTGCTGTGAGCCAGTACTTTTTCTTTTTTAAACAGGACATTTTTAAATAGGAGATTCGTATAAACACATGCAATGGTCTCACAACCCTTCCCCCTCTAGAGGTTGATTGTCAGGTGCCAGATTCTGGTGTGGTTGTCTACTGCCAGAAATCGTCCTGGGGAGAAACGGAAAACAGTCAATATAGCTCTCCTCATCCATGTCTCTGGAGCCCACGATAGGTGGGTTGGATGAAGAGATGGATGCTGGGCAACCTGTCTTTATGCTTCTCCAGAATGAAACCTTGATCTGGGATATGGGAAGGAGGAGGAAAAGGAGGAGAGCTGGGAGGAGGAGGAGGAGGAGGTGTGGGCTACAAGAGGGGGTGTGAAGCTGCTGGTTTAAAATGAGATTTTCACTTATTTATTTATTTAGCTGAGCTCATAGCTCAAGGCTGTCTGCTTGCTTTTTGTTGTATGTTGTATGGCCTCAGTGCCCCCTTCCCCCTCCTCCATCCTTTCTCCGTTTCTAATATGAGTGTATCTGCAAGTGTAAATAAGTGTGCATTTGTGTGTGTGTGCATGTACATTTACGCCTCTACTACTACTGGAGGTTTTTCTTTCCCAAATGTGTTAGTACCATGAGTGAAGAGTTTGTGTGTATTGCAACAGTGTTTGTCACTGCTACCAGCACATGTGTGTTTAAGCAGCCTCCTTGTAAGAAGTGAGAGCCTGAGCTGGTGTCTTGGGATGAATGGTATCTTTTGGGATAGATCTGTTTTATTATGTGTGTGCCAGACACGCTGTGCATCTATTGCACACACAAGAAAAGCATCCTCTCCTAGGCTGTTGATGAGCACAATGCCTGAAAACAGCTCAGATTATGCAGCGGAGGGAGAACAAGGGCTGTCTTGTCTTACTTTTTTCCCAAGTTCACGTTGACATTTGCACTAACCACGCTAAAATCAATATTGTATCTATTAGAATATAAGCGTTTATATGATTACAGAATTTGTTTCTGTGCATGTTGTATTTCAGAAGATTTCTCTATTATTTATCAAATTGATTTTCCTCCATGCTCATAGCTTCACTTCCTCTTGGAGGCTACGATCAGAAAACCTAATGTCAGTAGGTCAGCTCATTGATCTCTTGTGCACAGAGAATGAGCTCTGGGTCAGCTACAGCTAGAAAAACAATACTTCAGAGCCTAAAACTGCACATGTGGCTCTAAACAAAACTACCTCTTTCCAGTAATCACAATTTCTGGACTCTGCTGTGTCCCACATAACTTCCACCTGCTGTCCTTCTTAATTGCTTGCATGCTGAATGTTAAAATGGGGAAATTGCTGTCTGTGGTGTCAAACCACTCTGCTCACTCCGTCTGTCTCTGTCACAATGTGGCCATGTGTCTGTCATCTCCTATGTCTCATATTCCTCAGCTTGTTCTTTCACAGCTCCGTTACCATGACTGCAGGATAGGAGGGGAGGTGCTGCGATGACAGTGAACTCAGAGCTGGACTGAAAACAAGGAGTTTGGAGAACAGATTCCGTGTCTAACAAATGCTCAAGAAGTACGAGGTTAACTGTCTGTAGATCGAGGCTGCCCTGAGCGGCGCACTTTGCCACACTCACAACTCAACAAGAACTATGACTCACAGCTATTGAAAAATGTATCACTCTTAAATGGTGCCAAGCCATGTGCCTCCACCATCTACGCTCAGACATATGAAGACAGAAATTCAAATCCACTGCAGAGATGTTCGGTGCGATGCCAGTATTTAACTTTGTATTTTCCTCAAGTGAAATCAACCTTGTTGCATAAAATGTGCAGTAGGGAGAGTTTATAGTTCATTGTGCACCTGCATGTGACCTGCTGGCAGTGAATCCCTAAAACTTCTTTGCTGCATCATTCGGCTCTGCAGTTTGAAATTCTGCTGCTTGAATTCACTCTCATATCTTAGTTGTTAGCTCATATCATAGCTAACAACTAAGAATCACCATGAAACATGACACTGACACATTTAGTGACTACTTTTGAGTGTTCAGCTACTAAATTGGTATAGACAAGTGTTGTGACAAAAATTGTGGCATTAACTTTTTTGTGTTGTTATTTTCGGTTTAACGTGTTTAAAAAAAAAAAAACAATTCAACGTGACGGCCCGCCTCCTTTCAAACTTCTGCTTTCTCTGGCTAATGCTCCCGCTGTGTACATAATAGCGAGCAATCCAAAAAACTAAAGGAAAAGTAACATACTCATTTCAACCATCACCAAGTAATTCTTCATTAATGCTTCACCTGAGAGCAAAGCACCCTGGTGTTGTGAGTGCAGTTAATATGTTTGTGATTGGACCAAATCAATTGAAAAGCTATTTAACATGAACGATAGAAACAAAGCCACAACCTTTTTTTTTTCCCCTTTGTTTTTGGTTTCACACTGATGTGCACACAAGCTTTTCCTTTGAGGCTCCACAGAGGGAGATGAAAACAGGCACAAGAGGAAGAACTTGTGTGCACATTTGTGTAAAACAGAAAAAAAAAAAATAGAATAACGTTCTGAGGTCAGAGCTGATATTTGTTCGTTGTCTAATTCAGTCTAGTTTTATCCTGTTTTAAGATGTTTTTTGTGAAAGTAGTATGAATGCAGAGAGGGATTGAAGGAGATCTGAAGAAACTACAATTTGGTTTCAACCCATTTTTTATTACACTCAAACCAACTCAAGGTCGTGGGGACAAGATTTGAGCTGACAATGACAGGTCGCCAGTCCATCACAGGGCAAACACAGAGACAGACAACCACTCACACATTCACACATACGGGAAATTTTGAGTCATCGATTAAGCTCAAACAGATGTCTTTGAATTGAATAAGTAAGTCAGAGTAACTGGAGAAAAGTCAACGCACGCACAGGGAAAACAATGAAACTGTTAAAAATCTTGAAGCTCAGATTTGATTTGAGATTTTCTCATGTTAGTGTGAGAGTGCTGCCTTAGAAGTCATTGAGCAAAATGTAATTAAGTACCAGCAGGTTATAATTTTTGGAAGACATACTGTATAGAGCTAGTGAACAACATGTGTTAATGCTACCACCACAATTCAAGAGGCTGGTTAACATTTGTCACTTCAACTGACGCCAAATGAGCAAATCAAACAAGCTGACACTTTTTAGACCCTTGGCTAAGAAGGTTGTTGTGTTTCTTTATGTTCTGAGAAATACATTGAGCCACTCCTTTCTGTAACCCGCAACAAAAGGTGGGGGATTTCAGTTCTTCACTGCTGCTTGACGACTGTTTGTGCATTTGAAAGCCGATGATAAGGTTAATTTGAATTTTTTTGGTGGATCGGATGAATAAAGACATTTTATATATTTATATAGGGGTCTTGCTCAGGTTTTTGGGACTATGGGAAGAAACCAGAGTACCCAGAGAAAATCCCCCCACACACAGGGAGAACATGCAAACTCCACACAGAAAGGCCCCAGGCCACATTTGAACCTTACAACCTTCTTGCTGGGAGGTGAGGGCACTAACCACTGCGCCAACATGCAGACATATTTCTACTTTGAACAATAAGCCAGACACTTATTTTCCATGGCGTTCACAAACCTGCTTTATAATGCTGTGTGATGGCACCCCAATCTGGACTCACCACTGCAGTGAAAATAACATTCCTCTACATGTTCAGGTTCTCCTGCATTTGTTGCAGTCACTAGTGCAACTTGGCCTCATGATCGTGGGCCTAATAAACACGTATTTCCTCACTATGTGTTCTTCGTTTATATGCATAGGGAACTTTATTAAGAAAAACCCAACTACCAATTATGAAACAGCATGATTTTAACATTGAAGAACATTTTTTATTATTGTTATTTTCTCATATGTTTCCAAAAGTAACCATAAAGCTGAACTGCAGTATTGGAACCAGAGGTTGTAAAGTTCAGTGTTTGACGTCTGATTGGACATGACACGTGTTCACACAAAATATTGGGCAGCAACAGGCTGAAAACTGTGTTGGATTCATATCTATCACACAGTCCATTTTTCTTTGCTTCAAAGCTGTAACTGTGTGTTTGTCATGCAAAGAGAAGATAAATGCTTTATGCCAAAAGATTGGCTTGAGAGTGCATTTTACTGTAAAAACATAGTCGGCCTCATGACATTGGACGTTTCCTCGTAGGGAAAACACTGAAATAGTGGTGTTCGTTGTAAAGACAAAATCTTGACTATATTTTCATTTTTCTGATTTTCGATAGTGAGACAGCACTTGGGACCTCTAATTATTTGAAAATGATGACATACTTATCTAAGTCATCAGTCCTAATACTACACATTAGCTGGCCTTTGGTGATTTTCAGGCAATGCGCTTAACCTCAGGTTGCTCCTGATGTGCATGGCAACTGTCACCACTGAGATGAGCGAATGGGTGGATAAGAATGATCATGTAAAGTGTGTTCATACTGCTGTAGCTTTAAAACTAGCAAATGTGCTCCATACATTCTAAATAATGCCTTCTCAATTTGTTCAGTGTAACCACACCTAAAAGTGGCAATGCCAATTTTGCAGCAGGTTTGTTAATCAATAATTTTGTCATTCATATAAACATCAGTGGAGCTACTGTCTCTTTTTCTGTCCAGTTCCCTGCAGCAGCTGTTAGCCTCCACACTGCCAGACATGTATTTTCAGCTCTTAAATAAACATAAATCTACCTTGATAAGAGCTCTCTGCTGCTGTCTTCATGTTTGTGTTTTATCAGAGATGTTTTCTGGCTTCGTCCTTCTTGTTGTCATTCATTAATTATCTCTGAACAGTTCATGCCAAATTGCATCTTGCACAAGCGCTTGGAGTGAAACACATTTATAAATGCTGCATGGTAATATAACAATGTACAAACTAAAGTGTGTGCACCACCATTGTGCTTTACGTCCAACTAACTGATGTAACACAAGATGAGTTTAGTGAGTCAATCAGTCATCGGACTGACTCACGTCATGCTTAATGCACAGCGAATGTGTCACAGCAGCAACAGAGCCAAATGAATGAGGCAGTTGAAAGTAACACACAGTTCACTTTCAAAAATTACCAGTCATTTTAGTTTTAGGTAATCAGCGAAAAGTACCTTCACTACTTTTTAATGTAACTTCTAAACGTATTCAATGACTAATTGAGATTAGATAAAATGTCAGTGGTGTCTTACTTATGTATCATTTCTTAGGACTTTACTGCAGGTGCTTTCATATTGGCCATATTTAGGTTGATCTAGTTAAGTTCGTGTGGTGCAGCTTCACAGGTGTGAAAGTAGAGCGAGTCTGAGGCCACCTTTACACGTACCTGGCTTTTTACAAAAACGGACATTTCCCCCTCTACTTTAAAAAAAATAAAATAAAGATTTCTGTTTACACAGACCCGCATATACACCTGGTTCAGAGCTACTATGAGCAAACCTGTAGGGGGCAGTGTAGCAAGAAGCATGAAGCCATGATAGCCATTCAGAATCCTGGAAAAAAACACCATGTCACGAATTTTGAAGTACATATCCACCTACCCCCCTTTAGATGCAACCGGAGATACAGATTTTATCTAGCTCTCCACTGTGGCCGGCGTTTTCAGGAATCATCGTTTGTAGTGAGTCGAAACTGAATTTATGCGTAAATGCGCGGTCCAAACCCAGAGAAATATCACAGTTTTTTCAAATACATGGGTCTGTGTAAACGTGGTCTGAGGTCCTCTTTACATGATTTTCAGAGTAAAAGTGTTTTGTTCCCACGTATGACTCAAGTTTGAGCTGAAAAGGCTCCTGTAGTTAGATGAGCAATATAGAGGACTTTATAAATGCATACTTAGCTATCCACAACACACTGATGTGTTTAATGTGTTCAATAAATAGCTCATGGAGAGAGCTTTATTTTCTCTATATAACAATGTCACATAAAGGCAAAAAAAAAATCTTGTTTGAAACCACATGACTGTCGTTGTATTATCCAGTAGTCATGGAAACATGATGCTCCACCCCAAAGAAAAGAGTCAATGTGAAAGCAGCTGCACAGAATTACTGCGGGTCATTAAAATTTTGGTGCCCACAAATTTTCTACCAGTGTGGAAGTGCTCTGAGAGGCACTGTTGGTTATTTCTACATCTTCCTGCTGGTATGCGGTAGATTCAAATTACTGTAAGGAGTAGCAAGCACTGAAGCAAATGAGTCACCCCATCCTCCGTCAAGATCTGTTTGACACTGAATTCTCAGCCTCACAGTCACTATAATTCCAGATATAATGGATTATTAATTGTGTCTGCTAAGTTTCTCCTCAGCTACTTACATCCAGACAGTGCATATGTCTTCATCCAAACAACAGTTTTGAGTCTGGGTATCTGTTGTTTATGGGTGAGGAGATACGCAGAAAGTGGGGAATGTAGAGCCTGTTGTTGTTCTCACATGATCCTGCACTTGATCTACAGGACGGTTTCATTTGTCAAGGGGTTAGTGAAGACTTGTCCGAAATACATTACCTAATAAAGGAGTAGAGAAAACAAAGCAGGACATTTTAGCTATAAATACAGAAAAAGTTGAAGGTGTTTTGTATAAGATTTGACATCTGATGGGCTGCCTCCTGGATGAATGTAATGATCAATACAGCATTTTATGTTTATTTCAAACAGTGTCATTCAATTAAAGCCAGTTGGATTAATCATTTCAACTGCAAGCCCAAACTTTAATCCATTAAGTATTACATCAAGTAGTCATTCTGTAGAGAGAGAGAATAGGAGCAAAACTTGTTTCCGTGTCACAAGTTTTGGAATTGTTTTTTTTATTGAATCTAGATATTTTCTTCATAATGCACTCAAAGTCTTTGCACTCAAGCAAAGGTAAACATTTGGAGATGCAGCTGTTTACTGGTGCAGCCCACTCCACTCCGGACTGCGGAGCAAACGTCGGGGCAAACGTAAAGGAATGTAGGCGGAGTAAAACTTTTGCTGCATTTACGATCCGGAGAGTGAAACTGAGAAAGACTAATTTAACTTATTTAGGCCCCTGCATACTCCCATAAGAACCCATAAGAACAAGAAGAAATGTTGGGCTGTGATGTCAGCCAGCTGCCGAAAAAAAGCTTTTTCAGCAGGAGAGTTCATAATCCATGAAGAAGCTGTCAAACTTGTAGGCCACGCCCCCTCACAGCAGGCACACACCTGTGAAGCAGGATTTTAACTTTTCAACGGTACAGCTTATTTCTCGCTTCAAATGTTTTCAGAAATACATTTCTCTGAACTGTTTCAGCAATAAAAGAGAAAGTTTGTGTCTGAGCCACCATGTTGGTCCTGTTTTAACTGCAGGAGCGAAGTGATGCGTTCAGGTGCGTCATGTAAGTCCGCCCTCTGACACGCTAACGAGCTGCAGGGCTCATACAGTAGTGACGCTACATGCTAAACATGATTAAAATATGACTGATACAGTCATTAGCAAGCTGGAACATGCATGCGCAGCACATGGCAGTGTGGCACAGACATACTTCGGCCCGGATGGTTGGCACAGTCTAAACAAATTTCTTCAGCCAGAGGGATCTGACGTCATTTTGTTCTGCCAGACCGTAGAGTGCCGAACTTTCTTCTTGTTCTTATGGAGTATGAATCGGCCTTAATGCCACACACTGCCCAAGCACGTCTCCAACAAACCAAACCCACGTCAACGTTGACTCCGCCCACATTGGGGCACGTTGAGCTCATCAACAGCGCAGCCAGGAGCTTCTCCACTCCAGGACCTTGTTTGTGGACTAAACGGGGTCCTTGAATCAATCTGACTCTCCTAGTTGATGTTTTTGAATCAGTCACATTTCTTGTTGTGCTGTCTTCACACGAACCTGGTGCAGGGACTCAACAATCCACAAAGTTGTTGCTTGCCGAATGGCCCAGCAAATAAGTTTTCGAGGTGATTGTGGCTGGATCTATTTACACACTGAGCAACTCACCCCTACTTTTCTTTTCGGGGTGGGGGGGACATGCTTTTCAAAGGACTAATTGGAGTGTGCAAGCCATCACAGCTGAAGTGTTCCCGCAGGGACTCTTTCTTTTTTCTCTTTTCTTGCCTTCTCCCCTCCTCCAACACCCAGGCTTTTATTATCATTTGCCATATCAAGTAAACAACCTGTTAGTGTAAATTAGGGTCCAGTGAGTGATGAAGCGACACATCCAGCCCCTCCTGCTTCCCTTGTCGCTGCATTCCATTTTCTCCCTTTCCGTCATACTCTCTCCATCCCTTTAAGCTCTTTCCTCTTTTGTGTCCCCCTCTGTTCTGCCTTGTTTGGCACGCAGCCTCTTTTCAAAGACAGTGGTAGTGATGGTGGTGCTGTGTGTACATGTGGGTGGGGGGGCTGAAATGAAGATTGAAGCAGACAAAAAAGCCCTGGTTCAACCTTGAGGTGGAAATTAATAATGATAAAAATAATTACTGCCCCACTCCACTCGCCCACTCCTCCCCGACCTAGTTTTCATAATGGAGAACGATAGCCCCCAGTCGCACGCTGTGTGTGTATAAAAGTGTATTAGTATCTCTGTGAGCGTGTGTGCAAAGGGAAAGGGGCTGCAGAATGGACACTGTGTAAAATGGACTGATGCAAGACTGAGACAGGTCTTAAATGGAGAAAACACTGGTCTCTGATATTGGGTTGTTTTTTTCTTTTCCTTTTTGTCATCATAATATTAATGAAGACTGCTACAGGTGAAAGACTTGGCTCTGCTGTCACATTCTCCCTACTCTTTCCCTCCCGCCCTGTCTCTCTTTTCATTTCGTAAACATACGGGTGTCTGTGCCTCTTAGAGCTGCAGTGGTGATTGTTTTGCACTGTGAGTATGTGTCATGAGCAAGAGTTTGCGGAACCAACAGTCAACACTGTGCTGTGTGGAACTCTCGTCAAAGATGACCACAAAAACTCACACTCAAGCAAAGAAACACACACAGGCCACTTCCGTAGATACACTTTTAAGTACATTGTTTGACTTTGCCAGTTTTGTTGAGATGTATTGCATTATTTTTAAAGGTCTATGCCATGCTCTGCTCCTTTGATGTACATTCATGGTGGTTTTTGCTCTGTTGGTAGTTGAGTTCCAGTCAAGACCTTGCTCGTTCAATGCCACCAACTACTACCAGTCCAGCTCTCAATATATCAAAGTGTACTTGGGCAAGACACTGAACCCCAAATACACTGTGAGCACGTTGAGCAACTTGCATGGCAGCCGTTGCCATTAATGCGAGCGTATGGGTGAATGGGTCAGTGTAACACAAATACACACTAACATATTACAAATTATGTCCATTTAAAGTACAAAAATAGCCTCTCAATATCAGTGCTGTGAAAAGTTGTAAAAAAACAGATACTTTGCTTGAAATCTGCTTTGGTAAAAGTGAAAGTCACCTATGAAATAACTATATGTCCAAAAACACAAAACAGCCAGAATTTTTTTTTTTCTCTCACAAGCTACTCGCACAAGTTGCACATTTCTGCTATAAATGACTGATCTTGTGGCTTCTTACAAGCCATATATATATATACATATGTATAAAAAAAAATATATATATTTTCTTAACGTAAAATTGCTGTCGATTTCCATGCCTTCTACTTTTGTATAGCCCTGAGGTCTCAACTCATTGGTAACAAGCTGGAGGGGAACAGGAACGACACTGGTAGTTGCAGTTTATTCCTTATTTGGATACACAAAGACGATACATTTTAAACACCAGTCAAAGCGCAAACACACACCTGCAGCATCGCACTGGGAGCGCAGAGAACTACACAAACTACACTTCCAAAACTAACCAGACATGTTACTCCTCCATTTCCCACAATGCATTATTTATCATTTATTATTATTTAAGGCGACAGGCCAAGCCTGTCCGGTTAATCCAAACAGGACAAAACAATTATATACAATTATGTTCACATTTTATTTTGTGGCGAGTAACGATGGTTTCGAGCACAAATGTAGCGGAGTGAAAGTATTTTTTTTTTTCTTCTTAACGTAACGAAGTAAAAGTGAAATTCGTAATAAATGTAAAAACTCAAGTAAAGTACAGATACTCCCAAAAAGTATGTAAGTACTGTAACAAAGTATTTTTACTTTGTTTCTTTACACCACTGCTCAATATATTGCAACTGCCAATGACAACCTTAAAAAGTAAATAATCTATTTTATTCAAACTACTGAATTGATCCCCTTGGGGCAGTTATGACCAAATGACCCATTGATATCAGCCACACTGGAGCACTGGAACCCATGCACACACGGGGAGAATATGCAAACTGCACACAGAAAGGACCAGCTGGATTTGAACCAGGAGCATCTTACTGTGAGGCGAGAGCACAAACCATTGCACCACCGTGCGGCACTGAAAAGGTAGCTACTGTTGTTCTGGATCAACTCAGTTAAGAGTCTAGTGGGTATTCTCTGTGTCTCTGTGAGGCCTTCACATTGAAAAATGAACCATTGTTTTGGTGCAATTCTTCTGTCCTTTTTTTCCACTACAGAATCAAACTTCTTAGTTTTAGGCTTTTAGTTCGAGGACAGTTCTGTTGGTGGTGCTGATGTGGGGACGAGGAATCCTTGATGTCAGCATGATCAGGTTCAGGATCTCGTCAAACTTGAAATGTCTTTGGATGAAGATATACAGGGATGAAGAGTATTCTGCCTCACACAGTACATGACCTGAGTATATTCAGTTGGTCATTGTTATTCTGTGTACTGAGAAATAAGGTCAGTTTCTATCTTGACAACCGTGATATTTTTTGTTGGGTCCTTTGTGTTATCAAATCCATTTTGACAGTGGAGTAGTAGCAGTGATGAATGAAAGGCTTTGACACAGTGCTTTTGTTTAAATGAGTGGAGCTAATTTAAAAAAATTAAAAATAAGTTGCGTGGGCTTTTTGTGTACCCTTGTTACAAACTGTCCTGTAGCAAGAGTGACTATCTACTTCGGTTTGTGTGTTGTACTGGCAATTCAGTGTCTGAGAACGGATTTGTATAAAACAATAATTGGTCACACATCAAAAATTGTGTTGTTCGATATTCATGAAGCTTTCCTAACTAAAACCATCTAGCTATGCTGATTCATTTATGATCCACAACATTCTCTCTGAGGCATCCAAGACTCATAATCCTGCCTTCCCAGAGCTCTCATGACATTTCAGATGTTCAGTCTACTTTTCCATTTCATAAAAATTTCAGCAATTTCCTTTCAATACTGGACTGGAGAGATGGGATGACATTCTTAATATCCAATTGAAACAGTTTTCTTATTTTCATTCAAAACAGAAGTTTATAACCTCACATTACAGTCTTAGTTGAAACTTGGAAGCAGTGCATTTTATCCAGTGTGGTCAAGTCTGTAACTCCATTTTGGCCACATTCAGAGTGGAACGCTATCGAAGCTGCACACAAGGACTTAAGCCCATAAAGAAATCTCACCCTTGAGTTAATGCATTTAGATTAATTAAAAGTGTTAATTAAGCCAAGAAGGAGCTGCAGGGTAAATGTGGACTGGTTAAGAGGAACAGCAGAGGAGCACTATGATAACCTCTGACCCTCTCCACAGTCTCAGCAGGCCGGTCCTCTAAGCTGGCCTCATAAAACAACTGACGAGGGCTCACACTGTTTCTGAAAAGTTGTTTCCTTCATTTTAGTCTGACACTTGTACTTTCTTTCATTACGTCAGCGTGCATACCAGACTAAAACCCACACTGCAGCAAATCGGTTCCTGGTAAAGCATTCTGTGTCACCTTTATGAATATTACCTTGTGTTGACTTATGGGCAAGTCCTTGTTTAGCCTTAAAAATTAAATTTCTTAAAGCAAACATGATGACTCAGTGTGTAGGGAAGTTTTTCTTAATATTTTACATGATTCACTCACGTTTGTTCTATTTTTGTTGAACTGGGTGAACTGGGTGAACTAGGTGAATGAGCACCCTCTAGGTGGGTGACGGTGCCACAATATGGCCTTAAGAACCCTGGTGGTGGAGCCTGGGGGGGGGAGTACAGTGCATCTGTGTTTGAAGCTGTGAGCAGGCCTCAGTGTGCAGTCTGGGCCTCTGAAACCTTCGGAAAGCATTTCCAAAAAAATAAAGAGATGTCAAAGTAAACCAAAAACATGTTGGTGCTTTGGGAGACATTATCTGCTGAAACAAAACAAAAAACAACACAAAAACAAAATAATTGAGATAAACATTTTCTCTGCAAACCTAACGTACTTAAATACATTTTAACTCTTCAAACTTTGGACCTCTCCCCCAGTATGATTAAATCCTAAATTCTCCTGATCTTAAATGCACTATCTGACAGTCAGTTTTTGTTTAGCTTTTTGGGGGCTTTGTTTTGTGAGTGACTGGCCACTAAGCTTCCCTTGATAGTTACAAGATAATTGCCTTTTTGTCCAGTCTTCTTGGAAATGTGGACTTCTGTGTGGATAAACATGCTGACTGGAGCTGGTCTACAAACAGCAGCTGCCTGGCAGGTGAATCACTTCACTTGAGCCAAATATAATCTTTCCTAATCCTGATAGAAAGCAGAAATTGATAGAGCATCCGCGCTTGGTGTGTGTGTGTGTGTGTGTGTGTGTGTGTGTGTGTGTGTGTGTGTGTGTGTGTGTGTGTGTGTGTGTGTGTGTGTGTGTGCGTGCACGCATGTGCGCGCATGTGCATGTTTGTGTGTATTAATTTGTAAGTATGAGTGCACATGCAGTTTGCTCGGGCTTGCAACTGCATGCTTTCTCTGTGAATGGGCATATGGACGTGGATACGTGTTTGTTTGAAGCGGGGTTTAGGCTGTGCGAGCATCTGCCCATGCAGGCCTGGTTGTGTGCTCCTGCTGTGGGTCAGTTGGGCTGTTTGGACATAAAGCGGCTGTGTGTTTGTGTGTGTGTGTGCGTGTGTGCGTGCGTGCGTGCGTGCGTGCGTGCGTGCGTGCGTGTGTGTTGTAGCTTGCTGGCTTGGGACTGTTTATGTCTGTCATAGGTCTTTAACTACACAAACCCAGCAGGCAGCTAAAAAGAGGAGATGCTCAGTAGCATTAACATTAAGTTCTTTAAGTTTCCTGACTTCATAGTGGTAACTGATTTTATGTGTGTTTTCTCTTTCGTCTTGAACCTTGGAAGAAATGTTATAGCCATCAAGAGCATTTGTGTGTTTGTAATACACATGGAAAATCTTTTTGTTTTCATAAGGTCTGCATAGCGAACATTTATTGGGGGTGTGGGGGATGTAGTGTATCACTTACACAGAGCACGAGATGGATGAGCAGAGAAAGAGAGCTGCATGGCTGAAAAGATTGAGGGCTCCAGATTCATGTTGTTAGTGTAAATTCACAGATGAAGCAGAAAAGAGCAAAATAGGCACACAAATAACCTACATATCTATCATTTGTTGAGCTTGTTGAGGAGCGTACACGGCATTTTGGCTCCTGTCTACACTGTAGTGGTCGGTTAATGCAGAACAGAGTTGTGGCGCGTGTTGCTTTCACAAGGGGAAAAAAAGTTGGACAATCTTGTGGAAAAGGAGATTCTGAGGGAAAACCCATGAAAAAATGCAAGAAGGAAGAGGAGGAAAAACAAATCTGAGCACTACTGAGGATGAGAGGAGGGAGACGGGGAGAGGTACGGGTTTGGAAAAACAGGAAAATCGAAAGACGGGAGGGGGACCCAGCAGCCGAGAGAGAGAAAGGGAAGGAGAGGAAAGTGAAGAGAGCTTAAGAGGGAGGGAGAAAGGAGGTGTGATAGTGGGTGGGAGAGGAGGAGACAGTCTGGCGGATGGGCAAAAAGACAAAGGAGAGAGAAGAGAGTGAAAGGGATCTGTCAGAGGACTGGTTAGGGATGAAGAAACTAACAGATGCATAGAGATAAGACAGGCAAAGTCTCAGGAGAGAGATACAAGAGTGCAATGTGGAGTAACACAGTGGTTTACTGAGAAGTAAAGAGAAGGAGATAAGAGAGGGTAGAGCCAGATTAAGGAAAAAGGCAGAGTGATAGACTGGCAGGGAAGAGGGAGGAGAGAAGAGCCGGATGAGAGAGAGAGGAGGGAGGCCGTCTTGTAGAGCGCACATAGCGCGTGTGGAGCTGGTGTTCGAGCGAAAGAGAGACAGAGAGAGAAAGGGAGGGAGGGTGGGAGGAGAGAGGGAAACAGAGGGAGGGGTGAGGTATTTAAACGCTGGAGCAGGACAGCACAGGCGAAGCTCTGAACTCCCTGAGAGTGGAGGTAGGACAGGGAGAGGAGGCAGAGTAACAGTTCTCTTGACAGCCAAGCCCACACCCGCACACACACACACACACACACATTGCACACAGAGAAACACACACTTTCATGCACGCACTTTGGGACTTTTGACTGATCTGTGGACTTCACAGCCTGCCCTCTGGAGTTCTACCTGTGCCTGCCTCGCTCCCACTCATCACTCTCTTCACCTCTTTCCCCACCTCCACTCAGCCCCTCGCCTGTTGAGGGCAGATGGCCATGGCGCGGGCCTCTCTCGGGGGTGCTTTCGGCTGTGCCCTGCTTGCCCTGGTGCTGGGGAGCAGCAACGTGGATTTCGGGGCTCCACCTGCGAGTTTCTACCCCCGTTTCAACCCATTCTTCTTCCTGTGCACCCATCACGGAGAATTGGAGGGAGCCGGGGTGACAGAAGGTGGGGGAGAGGTGCTACTCACCCTCCAGATTACGGGCAACCCCACTACCTACACCCCTGGACAGGAGTACCAAGGTGAGCACACTTTTATTGGTGTCCTCTTCTTATTTTTTGTACATAAATGAACATTTTTGTTGCATGAAAAAAACACAATGGGAGTAAATTTATCAACTTAACTATTGATCTTTGAAAAAAGCAAATGTTTTCAAATGGTTTTATTGTGAATTAATTTTAAAGTGATTTTGTATCATTTTCAAAGTAATTCTTCTTGTGTAAATAAACTCACTGTTTTGTTTAAGATGCGTTAAAGTTTTAACATTTTACATTATGATATGAAAACAGACTCATAAATGGGAGCTATTCGATTTAAGCGCGACGAACTCTACACGTTTATTCAGGTGTTTCACTTCGCACACTATTTACTGCTGCGGCGTGTGCACATGGGACTGTGCAGCTTAAATGGGCTGTTGATGGAAACCAGAATTTATGTAACTGTAATAAGTAGTGATGCTGAGTGGGACTCTTCTGATCCTGATGCTCCATGTGTAGGTGGCTTCTCCACAGGACTAACAGCGCGATCCCTTCAACTGAATGAGAGGTAGAAAGGGAGAGAGAGAGAGAGAGAGAGAGAGAGAGAGAGAGAGAGAGAGTGAAAGAGAGAGAGAGATGGACAAACAGCACACCGTAGAAAGAAACACTAACTGATAGAAATGAAGGTTAAGCAAAAGCTAAACTGTGTTCAGACATAAGAGTTCCCTTTCCCACACTGATGTGCTGGCACCTGGGTCCTGGAGACGTGATCCCCCTCTGACCTCCCAGACTCTGCTTACTCACTCTCACTGCTCAAACACTGTAACACTGAGGACAGTGACCCAAACAGGCCATTGCGGACCGACTAAGGTCATATTCCCATGCTGCTGTACTCTTCAAAATATATATTTACTATGTTTCAGCCATTCTATCTCTCTCCCTAAATATACATTATCTATATTCTTTACTTATCCTGTTGTTGTTATTCCCTGAATGTGATACAGAAAGCAGTGGATTTATTACCCTGCGTTTAATTTCATATGGCAAATAAACAGTTGGATTTCAGAAAGCATACTTATAGCATAGTTTCAGTAATTATATCCAGGATAAGAGACTCCTGAGAAAACAGTGGAGGAAAGGATCACCATTATCCTCTGTTTGAAAATAACAGCCCGGATCAACCCTTCAGTCAAGCACCTTTTAACTGGGGCCGGGCTTGTAGAGAGAGCGGGTGGGGAGAGATTTGAATAACTAGCTGGTGGATGGGAGGGATAGAGTGCATAGAGAGGTTTAAATAATTAGCATTAGAAATGTGGTGGACGAGGAGGAGGGAGAGATTTAAATAGGGCCACGGCTGGGATCGGATGGAGTAGGGGGAGATTTAAATGACGATGAGAGGATTGAGCAGATAAGATACCAGCAGCGGAGCTTGCACACAAAAAAAAAAAATGACAGGGTTCCAAGCTGCTCACTTTCTTCTTTCCATGTTTTGGCATAAGACGACAGGTCATTGTTAGATTTCTGGGATTTTGATTGACTGTGCACAGTATTGGAAGGATACACGGCATGTGAGCAAGTGAACTGCTGCTCGCCGCATGTACTTAGTTGTGCAATGAAGAGCAATTCTTGTCCCTTTTCCACCTCTCTCATCCTGCCAGACGATGGTTACATCCTTTCTTACATGTGCTTACCACAGCCATGGCCAGCCTCCTTGTGGTGGCAGGAATTATGTTGTAAGATGGCCACATATCCAGAAGTTGGACTGAGGGTCGGCATTCATGTGTCTGCGCTGCTGACAGCAGAATGACAGGAAATTTTAGATGAAAGAAAATAAATTATATGTTCTGGTGGTTGTGATGGAATAGGCAGTGTTCTCGCAATTGTATTCATCCTTTACCTTTTTTGTTTTTTTGCTTCATCCCAATTGTTTTTTTTTTCCCCTCAGTGCTTTTTATGTTCTCTCTGAGTCTTAGTTTTGGATTACATTTGGTTTAATCTTCTAAAAGCAAATGTGTGATATAACCACTGAAAGAGCGGTCGATGGAAATGGGGGTGGAGAGCATTCGAGATTCTGGTTGTATGGTTGTTGAAAGGCTATAGAAAAGAAATCTGAAGAAAGACTGTGAAGGAGAAATGTTGTTAGCGGAGAGGGGGAAAGTTCGAAAAAAAAGGACGGATGACCTCTCATAAAAGAGACAGGAGGAGAGAGTCTCAAATATCCACCTCACGAGTTTGGTGGAGAGCGAGAAGGTTCTGTGTGGACGGAGAGTAATTGGGTTTCTGACCTGACCTCCCTGCCTCTTGCTTCTCTGTTGCTTTTGAGTGATAAGACCATGTGTGGGCTGTGTACGCCGTACTTGTGTGTGTTGTCGACAAGATTACTGCATTTAGCTATCAAAAAGAAATGACCAAGAGAGGCCACGTTGCTCGCTGTGAGATGTTTGTGAGGGCGGATATGTTGGCAGAGTCGGAGTGGACATAATCAAATCTGTAAAGACGGTCTGAACCGCCGGGGAAAAGAAGAGGGAGAAATGAAAAGATCTGTGGAGATTTGTGTGCTTGCCTTCAGACTGAAGGGTCAGTTCTTATACCAGACGAATGGAAACCAAGTGTCATTCACACACACATACTGCCCACATAGAGCCTTATCTTTCAGAGGAAAGACAGAAGCAAAAGGAGGTAAGGTCACTCTGGGATTTGAGTCTGTCCTCTAAATAATCAAACGACCCTTTTGAACCACTTTTGCTACACTCAGGAGAAGCTCTTTATTTCAGTAATGTTAAAGCACTTTTTCATTTTGTGTCTTGCCTCTTTAACACTGCTGGGGGAATGTGAGATGTTCTCCATAAAGCAACCACATGTTTATAAGAGGCAACGTCGGAATACAAAATCCAGATCCGAGTGTCTAAACACAGTTATTCGTGCGGTGCATTTTTCCTTTTCTGTTCTTTCTTGTCCACTTGCTTTGAAAAATGGAAAAAAAAAGAAATGACAAAGCAGTAGGAAGGCATGGAAGAGAACAAAACTGTGTTTTAGTATCAGAAATCATGGCCTTTGCAGTAAAACATCAGATTAAAATCAATACGAGTGGGGACATCATTTCACTGTACTGAGCAGTCTGAAATTCTTTATTAGAAAGAGCAATGAGATAGATGAGTGAGGGAGTTGTTAGCAGAGCAGTGTCCTCTAAACGTCAGTGCTGAATAGTCACAAAAAATGAGACTTGAGGTTTTGAGCAGAAATGAGGCCGTGAGATTGTTTGTTTTTTCTGTTTTCTGTCGATGTTCATTCTTTATCATGCTTTTGTACTTTTAGAATGCGTGTGTGTTGATATAAGCATTTGGTTTGTTTCTATCAGTTTTATGATTAAAACAACTACGTGTATTCTCCAAAATATATAATGGTATTATGTGTATTTTTGCGAATGTTTCCATATGGAGGGTTACTGAACTACATTTGAATTCCCTCTTTCCAGTTACGGTTACAGTTACAGCTGTATGGCTCTCTTGAAATATATTTTGGGTTCACCTTTATATTCCTGTAATTGCTGACAAGATGTTGCATGTGTGCAATTCATAAACATAACATTTTAGGATATTTTGAACATTCAAAAACAACCAAAAAGCAGATATAATCAGTCATTACTGAAAACTGTCTAATGTACAATAACAGATCAAATTCAACAGAGTCCCAGTTATGTCACAAACACACGGTACTATTCAAAGGTCAGATATGCAAAGGTACAAGTAAAAAAAAATAATTTAACAATCCCATGAAGTAAGTCATAAGAGGGTTAAATCCGTAAAGATCAGTTACACAAGTTAATAAAAACACTGTCAAATTATATGTTTTGCATGGATTTTATAATTACATTGCTAGTAGACGAATTAAGACCAGACAGATTGTGTCATTGCAACATGGATGAACATTTTTATATTGAAATTTTAAAAGTACTATAAATTGCGCTGTGTAATCAAGATTATCTCACTGAATGTCACAAATTTTAATTGACATAAGCTCTAAAGATAATTTCTTCCTTCACTCCTATACTGGAAAACATTTGCAGATCCTCTCATGCTTCACCCGCAGCACCATATTCAAGGTTTTTACTAGTGTTGTCAAACCATGAACAGTTTTAGACGGGTTAATCACAGAGTTGCAGAGGATTAGTTTAAATTAATGGCGATTAAATATAATAAATTTCTAATTAAATCGTGTTTTATTCATGAGCAAACAGACTCAAGAAAGAAAGAAATACGTATGCCCTTAGTGTGTTCTTTCAACACCTTTAACGCTTCATTTTAATAAACTACTTCGCTCATCTTCAAAACTAAAATGTATCAAAATGTATGCAACTGAGAACAGTCAGCTGACTAACATGTGCTTCGAGTTCATGTTGTATTATAAGTTGAAAGTGCTTCGGTGAAAAGAAAACTCCATCCTGCAGAGTGTGCATAATACTTTATGTCAGTCAACTGTTCCGTCGTGGGTTTTTTGTACTCAGATTTCCCATTGAGCGGGCCAACGTGTTTGTTTACCGTCTTCCATATCCAGTTTGCTCTGTCACTACTGGCTCATGTGCCCATTTGCACTTGTGCAGCGTTCGCAGTGGCAAGTCTACTTGGACACAATGCTTGAAATGCATTGCCGGAAATGTTTTAGGTATTTTGAATCATTCTGCACTACAGATGTGTTAATTGCGTTAAAATCTTTTAATCAGATTAAGCAGACAAATGGATTAAGCCACGTTAACGCATCACTTTTGACAACCCTAATTTTTTACATATCATGGAGAACCAAAACAGTTTAGTGAGATTCAGTGTAGTATACTTGCTAGAGTCCACCAATAGCAGACACAGCAGCAGTACGTAGGGCACATCAATCATTTAAAAGGGGAAACTGAAATGCCCATTGCCAATCTGTTAATATTTTGTACGGCAGTGACTGAACCATGGACCTTTTCACGTGCAAAAGATTGAGGGGGGCCGGGGAAACAACCAACATTTCAAGGAGATTTGGATGTTGCTATTAAATAACACTCTTAATGGGAACTTGGAGATAAATCTATCCCAACAAAATACCATCAGCTCATCCTGTGATAACCTATCAGATTAGTGTAGTGAATTACTCCAGCAGCAGAAACCAGAAACAACTTAGTGTGCCTTGCAAAGTGAAAGAGGCCATTATCTATTTGCTAAGTTGATTATTTGTCATAGTTGGGGGAGTGTGTGCCGTTGACTGATGTCTGTAGAACCACTAGCCAGTCTCGTTGTAGTGAAGGTCACACACACACGGCTGCATGAAAGCAGGTAATATGGGACCATTCACCAGATTGTGATAAAATGAAGCTCAATTTATGTGTACCTAAATGGTCACCTGCTGCCTGTACATTGAATGCCAAAATGGCATCAATCTGCTGTGACTTCAGCAGCCATTCGGATGTCACCATCACCTTCTGGAGCACTTAACCTCCAACTGAACAGCTGAGCGTGACCTCTGACCACTTTGTGTCACTGCTGCATTGTTTAGAGGTCTGTTTCTCAACAGATTAGATTTGGTTGCTCTACCTACATTTTACGTCTACCTTAGGCTTTCTAGCCACCATTGTAGCATTTTATATTTATCTATTCAAAAGATCAGAAAAAGCTGAAGTGTTTCTTACGCTGCAGTAGGCATTGGTCAGTGAACCGTCAAAAAGGCTGCCCTACTTTTACTGCAAGACAACCAGTTTAGGGGAGCAAGGCCACTGAAAATGTAGTCAAGACTGAGGGGAGACTTTAGGGGCTAGGGGCTAATGGTTTAATCGGGCTCTCCTGTGACTATAAGAAAAGCAACATACAGACAACACAAGCACTTTCAAGTGGTTCGAACCCGTGCATTCATTAGCTTCCCAGCCCCTCAGCCTCTCTGCCTCCTGCTGCTTTGTCTGAATGGGTCACTTCACTGAGTGGGGAGAAGTGTGTCAAATGTATTACTGTTTGTATGGACTTGCTGGGTGTGTTTGGGTGTTCCATCTCTGTGGACACTGAATGATGAACCATTTAACAACCATTGTATTCTCCTGGATATGCCTGTTTCCTTTATATCAAGGAGCAGATGGGCGAGAAATGAGAATGGATATTCATTGGGAATCTTTCCTTTGTCACACATGCACACTTGGCCATGTGCAGAGCACTCAGCTCTTAGTGGGTGATCCATCATGACATAGAGACAGGTCAGATGTTCCGCTGGCTAAACACAAATGTCCCGATCGGCGAGCTATTGCAACTCTTTGTATTGACGTTACAACAGCATATGACATGATAACTCGAACAGAAGTTTAGTTTTTATTTCCTTTCAGGTGCTGAATGGCAGTGTCAGGGTGCTTCCACATCAGCAAGCTTGAGCCTATATTACAAACTGTACAACCCTATGACACTGTGATGATGCATTAACAAGCTTGCTGTGGCAGACACGCTTCTCTGTCTGTGCTTCTGTATGTTCTCATAAAGTGGCCGCGGATCAGCAGCAGCAGTGGAATTCAGCCCCTGAAAGCAGAGACGGCTCAGATGCCATCTATATGCTACATTTCTGGAAAATTGATTTACTGCATGAGAGCACGGTGAATCTTCCTAGATAACGGTTGTTGTTAGCCTTTGCCCGGATGGTGCCAGAATGATGCCAGCATGGTGCCAGGTGTGGTAGAAAGACTTCCAAATGAAGCCAGTAAGTGGAGCCCCGCCAGGCAGGTGTGTGTGTGTGTGTGTGTGTGTGTGTGTGTGTGTGTGTGTGTGTGTGTGTGTGTGTGTGTGTGTGTGTGTGTGTGTGTGTGTGTGTGTGTGTGTGTGTGTGTGTGCGCGCGCGCGCGCGCGCCAGTCTTATCTGGAGAAAGCGGCACAGAGCTGCTCTACTTTTTATTTTCAATTTCTTCAGTGGGTTCATTTTCTAGCCAAAACAAGAAAGCTCTCAACAAGCAAATGTGAGTTGTGTTTTCAGTAACTTTCATGAGTGGGCAGATGAGTGGCTGTGAGTATTTTCAGGATGTTAGAGTGTGCGCTTGTCTGTTGGGGGTTTGCCTGATTTGGAGTGCCTCTCCGTTGATAATACAAACTGTGTTGTGCCGAAGCTGGGCTCCCACAGTGTGTGCTGGCTTGCTGCTTTTCCCTGGTGTCCCTGTCTGATGTGTGGAGGTTTACATTTATACAACACAGGCAAAAATTATTCTGCTCCTGGCAATGTATGAACCTCCTCCAATATATTCTTTTTAATGTGTGTGAAGCACAGAGCATTTGGTAGCATTCTTATTTTTTCTTTGAAAACCATGCAAATGTTAACTAAATATTTTCATATTTTGTACCTACAATTACAAAAAATGAATACATTTTATTTACATATGAACAACATTTAAAGAAGTTAACGTTCATAAAGTATCTAAATAATCATATTTTATGTCATATTAGGAAGGCACTGCTTAGTTATTTTGAAATAAATGTAAGAAATGATGCCCTTCAGGACATGAACATGAATTAATAGAATTTTAAGTGTGTTGGCTTTAGTGGAGCCCTGAGGAAATAAACACCACGGCCTCATGTGGTTCTTTAGTTTGCCCTGGACCGGCCTGGATGAAGCAGGCAAGAAGTAATAAATATAATTAATATTAGTACACTTGATACATTTTCCTTGCTTTTATTCCAAAGGTGTCACTTTTATTTGTTCAACTTGTGGGTGTGTCTTAATTTTCTGTGTGTTAGTTAGTAGACCTAGAATTCATCACCTGGCCAAACTGTTTGCTCATAGTAAAGAAAAGTGAAGACACTGATGCCAGAAGGTAGTTCTTAATGAAACGTGTGCCGCATTTACTTTAACAACAACTGAAATCAAATACAGAGACGTGTCTACTTTGTATAGTATAGATCACTCAGGGAAGTAAAACTGTGTGACTGATGTGGTGTAGGCCCAGAAGCTTGGAAACATGTAATGTACTGCTATTTAAAAAATACACATAGTAATACTGTGCAAAATTTAAAAAAAAGAAAAAAAAAGAAGCAACTGGTCTGGAAAACATATGTTTAGAAAAAAGGCAAAGAAATATTTACATATAGAGCAGTAGAGTTTTATGAGAAACTTGGCCATAAATTCAGCAAACATGAATTTGATAGTTGGTCGTTCATATGGAGAATGTGGACGAACAGAACAGTCTGTATGTGAGCTATTTATTGACTGAACCATGAACTCTGAAGTGTACAGAGGACTTTAGGAGACAAACCTAAATAAACCAGCCAAGAAGTCAATCTTTGTGCTGGATAATACCATGTCGCTTTGGAAAAATATTCTGCCCAGAGGAAAAATATATTTCTCTGTTGATGCTCAAGAAGTAATGAACTGAGAGTTGAAACGTAGGTGAAACATGGAGGAAAGTTTCACAGCTGTAACCAAACTGGTTAACGCATGCAGATTAATAAATTACAATTGCAATAAATGCTTAATCGCTGTCAGTGTCTTCGGTGAAGCCTCCACTGGGAAGCTAAACCATTTTTATTTCTCCTCATGCATGTTTTTGTGCAATATTCTTTAGGATAAAAACACTGCAATTTGCTTTGACAGTCAGCCCAATTCTGATCATGGATTTCTAACTAAGGCTTAATATTACAGATACTTTTCTCGGGAAATCACATGTGATGGTAACCCCCGTAAAACACTGAGAAATGGAGCTGCAGCACAGAGAGCCCACACACAACACCGTCTGAACCCTAAGGGTGGGAAGATGAATATCAACTGCGCAGTACTTACTGCTTCAGGTTTTTAAATTAAAAACCCAGGGGATGCTCCCTCCTACAATATATCTAAATAATTATTCATTGCTACATTACGGTTTTTCTCTGTTGTCTGCCTCTTTGATGTTTACTTTGCAGTTACAAACAAGTTAAAATGTAATTTGGTAGTTTTTGTTCTTAGAGAGTTCTGATAACTGGTTTGAACTTGACATTAAGAGCTTGCTGTCTCTATGCAAACTCATGCTAATGTTCTCAAACCAGTCTGCCATATAACAATGGAGTAGTGTTTATTTTCCTTAAGGAGCACCAAGTGGCTCCCAGCCAGCCTTTGACAACTGATGGTTCCCTCTGTTGTTCTCTGGGGTGGGTTTCTAACCATGGTTGATTGGCATGTCAGTTTTGCTGATGGTCCCTTCCTCTCAGAGAATGGAGCTCCTGTTGGAGGATTGTATACATCCTCCTCCCTTTTCCCCTCCTCTTGCTCTAGATCCTCCTCCTGGCAGCTTCCTTGAGAGAACCGTAATCCCTGCTTGGGGGGCAGTGTGTCGTCTGTGCTGATAGCATTCAGAGGGACTTGTAGCGCTCCAATGGACCCACTACAGAGGAGGCAGCATGGTGCAACTGGCTGGGTGCTGGGCACGCAGCGCGTGGCACAGGCGGATTAGCCCCCTCCCCAATTCAGCACCAGCCCCCTTCAAACAGCCAGGCCCACTCTGCCCAGAAAGACACAGCGGGCTGGCAGAGGCAGATTACACATTGATGCTCATGCACAGGCTCACACATATTTCTCCCCTGAAAATACTTCACTCCCCATGCTGTTGCCCACATGTCAGACCTCCGGCCCCCACAGGTCCATGTGTCATCAGTGACCTTTGACTCAGGATTAAAACCTGCACTGAGATTCTCTCTGTAAACCACAAATACGGTCAGCTGCCTACCTCTCTGTTGTTTTTGTTGGTCTATAATTGTTGATATTATAAATTGTTGTGGTATACTTCCACATCCATCCATCCTTCCATCTTCTATCCAGCTTTATCTATCTCATGTTTGTGGGACACTGGAACCAACCCCAGTCACTATGTGGAAGAGGCAGGGCACGATCACCAGTCCATCACAAGGTCAATAGAGAGACAGTCCAAGTCACCAATTAGTTCTAAGTGCATATTTTTGAACAGTGAGGAACAGAAAGCCCAACCTTCCTGCTTTGAGTTGAGAGTGCTAACAGTATGTCACATTCCACTCTTTAATATACCGCCAGGTATCTCTACTATTTTGCCAAGTATCATTGTGATAAAAACAAGATCTCTCTCTCTCTCTCTCTCTCTCTCTCTCTCTCTCTCTCTCTCTCTCTCTCTCTCTCTCTCTCTCTCTCTCTCTCTCTCATGTGTTACACCTCAGTAGATCAGGTGTTTGATTGTGCCTGACTTCAGCAGGGAGACTGAAATTCAGAATGAGAGCGCTCCAGAGTAAAGAATAAGTGAGATTTCACCTTCCTTCTTCTCAGTACTCGAGGGACATTGTCAGTGTCCATTATGGACAACAGTGCTTTCTTTCTGTCCAGTGGTTCTCTGCTGTTGCCTCATATGTTTTCTTTTAAATGAATGTGGTGGTGTCTTAATATCAACACACAGAAGCTCACCAAAAATGTTATGCCATGCTTATTTAATGCTGCCCTCACAAAACTCTTAATTAAAAGCACTTGTATATGGGGTTATTTTTGAATTTCTTTACATTTATGTGAGTCAGATAAACGTACTTGGCAGTTGCAGTGTTCGCAGACATGATCAAAGCCACCGAAGTGTAAACAAGTTATCATCGAAGTAGAAAAATTCTGCAATATTTTAGGGATTGAAACAGATTTGCAGAAGTGCAAATGCTGATTAAACCTGGACGTAGGCTTTTGGTTGGAAACACCCCAGATCCATCTACAGTTGGTGCAGTCGACACCCAATTGTCTCAACATAGACTTGACAGTGTTCTCGTCAATGACACAACACATCTGCTTATCTGCTGTATGTCACGACAGCAAAGGATACAGTGATAGAGTAATTGAACCATCCCTGCTATCGAGTGAGAGCAGAGGTCTGAGGTAGAGGTTAAGACCTAAAAGAGGCGGGGATGTATGAGGGGAGATGGAGAGAGCGTGACAGTGTTAATTACAGCAATGAGTGCATTCTTACCAAGCTGTGCTTGTGTGATTAAGACTAGATGTCAAGGGAAGCGATCCCCATTGATCCACTGCCAGTAGAGACCATCTAGTCTTTCATTACGGCAACCAGCTTGTTAATTAAAAATCAATCTTTCCCCTTTGCTCCATGCAGGCCCCCTCCCTATCACCGTGTCACTCTGCCTCCACCAAATATTCATACCCAAAGCTACGAAGGCGTGTCAGACTTTGACTGATGTCAGTACTTTTTTTCACTTTGCTGGCCATAATCTGTAACTTTCACGCCAAGAAAAGAGCAGGGAGCGGAGAGCAAAACAGGCAGGCGCTTCCTTCCAGCTCCCAGGATGCCTTTCAGTCCTTTCACGGGTTTGCCAAACAGAGTTCAAATTTATTGCTCAATAACAGTTATCATGTTGTCTTTCAACTTTGTGTGTGTATTTTTTCTTGGTGAGCTTCAAAGCTGCGGCTTTTTCCAGTGGAAAACGACATGTTTCCAAATCACCTGCACGCTCCATGATTCTTTATTGAGGTTGATTTTATGAGACCCGTTTCATTTGCATCAGCTGAATTGGTTACAGTTCTCTTTGATCCACAACAAATTATTTGTAAAACCACACATGCTAGACATGGCTCCACAGTGTAATGCACTATTCACCTGGCTTCCTGACTATAAACACAGTCAAAGAAGCCAAGATCAATTCATCTCTATGTACTATGCACATAGAAATAGTTGTTTCTTTGCTGATTAGTACAGTAAGTTAAGAAGCTTTAGAAGAAATGAATAATAAAACCTATTGATGAAGCACTTTTATTAAAAAATGTTTATTTAGCAAACTTTAAATTCTACCTTAAATGCTACTTTGAGACAGTAAAAAGATGCTGATACTCATTCTTATTGTTGAGTTTTGATAAGTTTTTTCGGCTCAGTAATAAAACTTTTGGATTGAAAGTGAGCATTTCTATTATTCATATTTCTGACATTATATCTGTGAATATGGTGGGACTGCTGTCATCTTCCGCCTGCTTGGGTGTATGCAGGAGTACGAGGTGGCAGGCTTAGCAGCTGTCTGGTTTTGTCTGGGTCCAGAGGTTCATGTTCAGTAAGCATTAAAAACTAGGTTACTATATTACAATTACATGGACACATTGTGGTCAGAATTAAAACATGCGCATTTTCTTCTCTTTTTCGACTGAGAGCAATAAAAAAAAAACAAGCTGATTCCAGAATCCTATCACTTTCTGCCAAATGTTGCTGTTGAATCATATATAAAATCAATTTTTCTGTATGCTCATGTACTGTATGAGAGAAATGCAGAGCTGTTTTTGCAGTGGTGCTCACTACTGTCGGCCAACAAGAAGTCAGCATCACATCTTTCACTGTTCACGAGGCTCAAACGGTTAAAAAGTCGAGGCTGAATCTCTGATAAAAACTGCAGTTTGAAGTGTCAGTCCATGAGGATGGTTAAGAGGAGGGCAGGTGCACCTGGTGCTAACTTACTCATTCTCTTTCATCTCTAAAGCCTGAGTGAGTTGAGAATATGCAATGTTGGAAATACAGGCGTGAAAATTCAGCAAAAGACCAAACGGCAGGCTTGTTTTTGAAAAAGTGGTATTTTTGATATACAGTATGAAATAAAGGTATATTTCTTCTCATTTGGAAGTGTCTATTTGTGTCACTGTTACAAAAAGGGAGCAAGTCGCTCCAAGACACATACTTTTCTTCACTTTCAGTATATTTGTGTCTCAGAAAAATGTGACAAGTCTGTGTTGTGTCTCTTTCACCTGGCTAAAGTCGTGATTGACTGAACTTCTTGTCTATATCTGGACAGTGTAACTTGAGGCATATGTAACTGTATTCTCAGGGTTTTAATGAGTCTTTCAGCCCAGTAGTAGAAAAGACATAACCAAGCTTGAGAAGCATTCCTTTCAACGTTCAATGTGCCCTGATTTGCTCCCATTAAAATAATCAATACAGTCAGTTTTGTTGTTGCTATGAAGGTGTACATATTGGTTTCAGAAATGTTGCTTTGCCAGGTCAGAGTGTGAAAAACTCGCCTGCATTAGCAGTTCTCTCTTCCTACCTTGGACCTATTACATTACCTCTTTTATTGGGCTATTAGCATGCACACTGGGTGGAGGTGAGTCACTTTCATAACAGATATTGGATATGCTGGCCTCCAGGACAAATTTTCACCACATCGGTGCAGACTTTGGGTGTCCTGAATACTTGAAACATAATGACCAAGTCACTGCTGGCACTGAAGAGTGTCTGCTCTGCAGTTGTTTTAACATGAACAAGCATGCCTTGGTTATGACGTTAAAGTTTCTGTCTTCCCTTGATCCGAGACTGAAGGCAGGACAGTGAAACATTAATAAAAATGAATTGCATTGTCTGCTGAGTTTGTGTTTAGTAGATACATATGCAACTGTATGAAGATATATTCAGTTCAAGTAGCCGTGTTGCAAATCATGATAACAGATTTTTTCACAATCTTTTGACATTTCTTAAAAAAAACAAGAGTTTGTTGAGCAGACAGAAAAGGAGTGACTTTTTTTGGTAGGACCAACTGGATGTCCTTGCTTCTTATTTGTCTAAGGTCCGAAGGTTTTGCTTTAATAAATGTACAGTATTTGTCCATGCTTTCTGCTGTTGGGGGAAGTCCAGTCTTGGAAGAAGATGGTCACTGAGACTGCAGCCTGTTGTTATCTAGTGTGAGACACTGAAATCTGTAGTAAAACAGTTTTTCCTTCATCTCTTTCCAATCACTTTCTATTACGTCATTTCGCAGTGGAGCAGATGATATGGGGCGAGAGATGTGCACATCTAATTGAATTTTACATTTGTCTTTTCAAAGCAGCTAAATTTTTGGACCCTCTGTGTTATGCTCGTGGCAGTGCTACTAACTTCACATGGGGATTGACGTGGCTACTATTTTTGAATTTGCCAGATTTTCACAAATATAATGCAGTCCATGGTTACGAGTATCAATGTGCGTCTCTGTGGTTTGGATTTTACCCCGGGGCTGACTGAGCCTTCACTGTTTTCCTACATTCCTTGGATTGTCTTTCAGGAAGGAGAAGACAGTGGCAGCTTTCCTCTGGAATTTCATGAAGCTGATAATATTTTAATCTCATTTTAAATAGTTTTTATTTCAAGCCCATTGGCACCAGAAAGCATGTTAACATGTTGCATATTGCTTTGATAAGACACGGACAATTCTACACTTGTCAGTGCTGAATGGCGGAAACCTTGTCTCTGTCTGCAGAACACATGGTGTTAATCATGAGGACAGCTCAGTCTCCAGTGCTGGCAGCCAGCAAGTGACAGAGGGAAAGAATCATGGTGTTCCTGAACCCTGTTACAATGTAACCCTTCACAATAACCACCAACTATACATCTTAGCCTGGACAGTATTCCCTTCATGGTGCTTGTTTTGTAATGTATTTAAGATTCTTTTGTTTGGTAATCTTGCAGGAAATTAGTATTTGATGCATGAGGTTGCTCATGCTAGGATGTCCATGCTTCTGTACTGACAGTAGTTTCTTTTTTTCAATCTCCTTTTCTCCTCTCATTGCATCAACATTTTCTTAGTATTGGTTACAGGACTCATGCAGCCATAGGCACCAAGACGGAATCTGTGCAGTTAGAGGCCTCTGTGCAATGAGTCAATGAATAATGTTAAAAGTAAAGAGAGGTGATTTGTATCAAACCCAATCTTAGGTAAAGAGAACATCCTTTGAGCTGTCACTACAACATGTGCATCCTCTGAACTTGCAATGTTCAGTGAGAGGACATGAAGAAACGTTCTGTCAAAACTGATTTTGCTTTGTTGATTAGTGTACACGCTTTCCCAGAGGAATTCGGATTTTCTTTCAAGTCCAATTTCAATCTGTATGCAACATGGTTGAACTGCAAAACTAAAATAAACTGCTAAACTAACTTGCGGATTACTTGCATATAGCCAGTGACACTTCCTAAAAAACAAAGCTAGCACAAAAAGAGAGTCCCAGGAGTCTAAAAACTTGGATTCTCAAAACTTTGGAATATCTGGAAAATATTTACTCAAGAGTATTATTGTGGAGAGAAACTTAGACTCCTGCACTTACTTATATCCAAGCATTCTGCATTGTTTGCATCAAAGGGGAGCAGCACATTTAAGTGTGATTGTGAAGCAGATTATGTGTGAGGAACAGGATGCCTGTGACAGAACTGCCTCTTCGCTCCTGTTCTTCTCCACGGCTGTTGCAGGGGTGAAGCCAAGTTAGGCAGGCAGTGAGGCTCAGCCTCCTTCTCTTTGGTAAACAGAGTGGACCCTCAATAGACCAAATTGGATCGTGAACAGAAATCGACAGTAATCTCTGGCAGTGATCATTAAAAGGCCTGTAAACTGTCCCCAAGAGATAACCTGCTTTCTTTCAGGCTTTTGAAAAAAAAAAAAAAAAAAGGTGTAGTAAATGTTTTAGTTAAGCAGACCTGTAGAAACTCAGTGGCTGATAGGTTGCCTGCGATCTAGCATTTCACAGCAGCAGATGGCAGTGCCAGCAGGCCAGGATGGTGCCAGAAGGTTACGCAATGGAATGATGCCTCTAAGACCTGACTCGAACACCACATGACACATATATGTGCAGAAACACACTTCCCACACAATCTTCTGAAGCTGTGGAGAAACGTCCAGACCTCAATAATTCAGATGGTGTGTATATCTTCATACACTGTTTTCTTTCCTGCCCCTTTTATGACTGTAAATAGCGGCCATATCCTTCTTGGTGTCACTGTCAGGTGACTGACAGTTTGAACCTTTTCAGGAAGCTCGGGGTGATGTGGCACCCCGACACTGGCACGGCCCTGGAAACAGATGGAACTATAGCTTCCCTATGGCCTGGCCTTCATTTCCTGATCCTCTCTGGGGCACGTGTGTGTCTGCTAGTGGGATATGGGTCAGATGGTCAGCTATCGTTATTCAAATCATTGCCAGGAAAACCTCCATCCATTTGGAAATGAAAAGGGCATCCTGCTGGTTCAATTGGAAAAAAAAGGGATTTCATTGATAACATTTTGTGGTACACTTTTTCCTTTGTCATTCATTACATGAATTCCTTTTCTAACTGTCCATCTCGTGCTAGCATACTGTATTTTTAGTTCATGGTGTAAATGTAAATCAACTTCTGTTACAAGCTCCTTTTGTAAACATGTGTTTCCAGCCTTAGGTTTTCTCTTAATGTTTTCCTGAACCTTATAAAGTTAAAGTTATGAATGTGGGTGTGGTGAAGACTGAAGGGAGTGTTTGTACACAAAGCAGTGAAGTGAGCTGTTCAAGCCATGCCAACCACACTGAAACTTCAATGGAAGTGGATAAGTTTATGCTGTAAATCAGGCTTTCTCTCAGAACTCTGACAGGTCATGCCAAGATCTCTTCTACTCCCTTGCCATGGTTTCTTGCAGAATGAGCTCATGCCGTCAAGCATTGCCAACCACAGTATGGACCGCGCTTTGCTGCACCATAGGGAGGCATTACCGTTGCTTTTATGACACCACTGGGACCAATTTTTCTGGAGCCTATAATGATTTGTTGACCTAGCATACACTAAGAAGTTTCATTATCGTACGTAGAGCTTCCAGTATGAGCATTTGGTGTTTCAAACTACTTAATAGACCCTTATTTGTTTGCTGAAGGACTTGGTTAAAGCCACCTGTCATTGAGAGGTGTTGCACACTGTTGGCACTACAAAAAAAGAGAACAAACCCACTAAGCTAGTTGTCCAGTACAGGTGCACTCCTTTCTAACAGTAACAGCTCTTCCTCTTTGGGACGACTATAAAACCATAATGTAGTACCTTGTAAAAATGTAAACACCTATTCACAGTCTCCCCTCAGAATTGTGTTATTCCCCTGTAGAATATGTTTTTACAGGACTCAGAATATCAAGAAATATTGCAGTCTGTTGTTCTCAATAGTCAGGTGGCTACACAAGGTCAGGGGTAAAACTAAATGAAATATTAATCCAACAAATGAGCCAAAAGTTGATTTGACAAAACAGGCACATGAATAAATTGTGGGGAATGTTTTTTGGAATAGTGAATACTTGTAATCTTGTTTTTGAGGAATTAATTGTTGTAGATACGAATTTCTCCATTGTGTGTGCGTGTGTGCGTGTGTGTGTGCCCTTGTCTGCTTGAATACCAAGAGACTTGTCGACAAAGCCGATATTGTGTTTGTGAGAGCGTATTTTGTTGCCTTGTGTGGTGTGATCCTGCTCCGTGCCCTAACATTACTCCTGGTGGATCTTGAGAAGTGAAGAAAGCCCCAGGCCCATCAATAGTTGAGTAGTAGCACGGTTGTGTGTGTCTATAATGAGGCATACCACATCGCATCATCAATATTACATGCTGGCTTAGGGCCAAGAGATGTGCTCTGTGGTGTGTTCAAGTATAAAGCTGGAGCATCCGTATGGGGGTGTGAGTGCTATGCATATAGTGTAATGAGGGTTTTTGCCAGACCACTGTTTGGACAACTCGCAGGCAGTGTGGTTTTTGAAGTCGGATACATGAAGGCTTGCTTCCACGTGTGGTTCGTTCTTGTTCATTTGCATACTGATCTGCTGAACCCTGACCTCATCGCTGTTTTCTCAAAGCGCCTTCCTATAGACATTCACAACATAAAAGCAACTAAAACTAAGCACATATGGTGCCGCACTGACATATACATGAAAAAGCATGTTCAGCTTTTTTTCCTCCCATTCGGCTGCTGTGACGATGCAGACATTAATTGTTGCTGGTGGAACTTTTGTTGTCATCAATCAATCTAGGTTCAGGTGCAAACCTAGTACCAAACCTGATATAGTTAGTGCACGCATCATTTAAAATATTTTTCTTGTTCTTTTATTGAGTGTACTGTTGATTTGTAAAATCCGAGGTGAAGTCTGTTGACAAGGTAAAGCCAAACATTTAGACTGAGCAGCGCTGGACAGACACTTGCTTTTTTTGGCCACAAAAAGAACGCCGGTATGAGATTTATCCCCGTGCAAACACATGCCCACTAACACAGAACTTTCAATGTGTAGAATGAGACTGGTAGTGATAGATTTCGCTCTCATTCCTGCCTTGTGGCTCCTCATCGACCTCAACCAAATGAACAGTGCTCAAAAATGAAGTATGGACGAGAATGTTAAAGGCTACCATCAAAGGCCTTCCTTTAAGTGCGTGTGTGTGTGTGTGTGTGTGTGTGTGTGTGTGTGTGTGTGTGTGTGTGTGTGTGTGTGTGTGTGTGTGTGTGTGTGTGTGTGTGTGTGTGTGTGTGTGTGTGTGTGTGTGTGTGTGTGTGTGTGTGTAGCATCACCCCACAGGTGATTGGATTTGATCTGATCTCCTCTATTCTGATTGGCTCATCTGTCTGATGCGAGGGGTGTTGGAGCCCTGTCTAAATAATTTAGATCTTGAATTTGTATTGATCAGGTAACACTGCTCCAATGTGGGCTACTGTGCTACCACGCTTCTCTCCATCCTCCTCCTTTCCTGTTCTTGGTTTATGACTGTAACGCGCCCTCTAGTTTTGCATACCCCGGACTTGTACTCCACCCTACCTCAACTTCAAACAAAAGGTGGGTGTGACGCTACGAACGACAAAACCATGTTTTCTCACATAGGAATGAAGTACAAAGAAATATGTCAGCGATGGCTCGAGAGAAACGGGCTGGTGGAGACAGACAGAAAAAAACAGCTTTTGCTCATAATGGTGTAGCATGTATGAACGTGCCTATGGAAAGTAATGTAGTGTGTGTAACTTTGCTGATATAATTCAGGGGAAGAGTAGAAATTATTTGTCTTCGTAAATAAAGGCTGGTAAAGCCCATTCCAGCTGAGTGCATTAAACTCAGTCCATTACTCCATTAAATACAGCATCATGCCACGGCCTTGGATCAATACAACATAATGTAAACACTGATATAATGTCTCACCACACCGTGCAATGGCTTTGTTGAATAGGCAATGTATTCTGGGGAGCAAAAGTAGCACATGTATGCACAGTAAGAACATGGAAATTGCATGGTTGAATGAGACCCATTTCACTGCTTTCTGTGGATTTTGCAGTGTTAGACATGCACCTAGCAACATGGATTGAATACGGTATTGCATCTGTTGCCAAGCAAATTATCTTTCTTTCTCACAATACAGCTTTTTGTGCATGCTGTACATACTAATAGAATCTGACAGTGCTCACAGCTGACACAATAAAGAAAGACGTCATTCATATTTTTAATGTTGTTTTTTTAACCAATGCAGATTTTTTGATGATTTAGTTTTGTGCATGTCTGTATGGCTCTCTCACTCATTGATTGGCTAATATTTAGAAATAGCGCTGCATTTTCACATATTTAGGGATGTCCTGACTGGCTTTGTAGTACTGGTTCGTCATGATTTTAGCTTTTTTTTTTATTTATTTTTTTTTTATTGATTATCTATCAGCAAATTGGAGAAATCAGTTCAGCCTTTTTGTATGTTTTTTTTAATGACATCTGCTATAAACTGATCGCCACTTGCGACGTTCCATTAACAGCCATATAAAAACACCACTGTTGCAGCTTCAGCAACACGGTGACTAAAATGGCAGCAGTGTGGAAATATTTCAAAGTAGAAAGCGAAAACAGTTCAGTGGCCGCTTACAATGCCTGCAATACCAGTGTTTCACGAGGTGGAAGCCTCCGAGGTTTGTTCAATACAACAAATTTGATAAGACATAAAATAGTAAACAAGCAAGCAGAGTTCGTTTACAATCTGTTCAGACATGCTATATTTAGCGTACAAAATGCCATGGGTAAACCACAAATTTGAGCCAATAAGGCTCCCGTAGTTCCGTGAGCTATGCAAATGACTTCATAAAAGCACAGAAATCTACAAGAGTAGTGATGCTCATCCTGTGTTCAGTAACCACTTCATGGAGAGAAGCTTTAAATGCTCTGTATAGCACTGCATATCTGGAATCACGTGACTGTGAAGTTTTTACGTTTTCTGTCTCAACATTATTTTTCAGACAACACATTTACTACCTAACAAAGTACGTGAAAACATACGTATTATTTAAAACAAGAAGTGACCTTTATTAGTTTTACTGCAGACATCAGGAGGTCCAATGTTCCATGTCACTGCTTAGCGCCTCTGTGCACTCAATTGATTTTGCTACTTTTCAGCCAGTTTCGCAGATCTTCAGCAGAGCCTATGAAAGAGAAAATCCAGGAGAGGAGGAACAATTGTGGAAAAAAAAAAGAAAAATATTTGTTATATTATAAAATCAGTTGCAGGTCAGTATACAAAGAAGTTTTTGTGCCGGATTAACAGTATCGGGATCAGCCGACACTCAATTGCAAAACGTTGTGGTTGGGACATCCCTTGCTCAATTATTCTTTGACTAATGTGTATGTCCATCTATCCATTGACTGGATGACAGGAAAAAAACCCAACTAAAAAATCTAAGAAAAGTTGAACTACATAAAGCAGACTGCATGCCAAATACAGCATTTGGTTGTGACACCGGGACGGACGCAGACATGTCTGGATACAAAGAGTTGTGGGATGAATTATTGAGGCTTTAATAAGCAGGAGTGACGGAGAGGGAATAAATGGACTGAAGTGTGCCCTGAAGTCAGGGGTGTAGCATGTCCAATACAGACAAACACATGGACATGGACACAAACACACACACATTCAGATACCAAGTACCTTGTGTAAGGACATGTTACTGGAGCCACATAGTCAGACAGGCAGACAAGGCCACACAGGAGTCTCCTCTGCCTGGATTCCACTAATAAAACATACCATGTCGAGCAGACTGAATGCCCCAAATCAACCCAAACTGACATGATGCTATTCTTATCAACACACAGCTACCTTCTGGGTATCTTCTTCTATTCATGTTCTTTCCCCCCATATAGGAAGGGGATACTCCAGGGTCGGGATGTAACAATGGATTGTATTCCTCAATGTACAAAACTGCTTTTTGGGGAAAGTGTGTTCTGCTTTGGGCCACAGACGAATCCCCTGTGCTCCGATATGTCTGGCTGGAAGCAGTCCAGGGTCTGAGCTCTTTTCCTCCAGTGATGCCGCCGACTCTGTGGTCCCATCACTCAGAGCTGTTGTTTACTGGGTGGATCAATATTCAACTTGCTGCTGGATACTTTCAGCTGTATGTTCAGCAGGATATTACCCTTTGGCAGGTTTGAGATCTGCGGCTGCTGCTCACAGTGACCTTAGATGAGGAAAAGCTTTGCAAAGCTCTCTGGGTTACATCCAATTAGCTCATCAGTCTCTCCTAATATGGTTGTCAATAGGGACAGACTTTGATTAAAGCAGTTTGATTTGTTGAGGATGAGGTAGATTACGTTCTGGCACTGCTGCCTGTGAAACATTTGGCAAGGTGATGACATTTTACTCTTCTTATTTAACAAGTTCAGAAGGGTCTTGAGCCCCCATTTTGCCTGCATGAGCTATACTGCTGTGTTTGTGTATTCAGACATGCGTTTGATATCTGAGGTTTTACACACTTGTGCACTTTTCTCACTCTTAACTGGCATCCCAGGTAGTGGGCCCTTTACATTTTAATTTCTTAACACCTGAGTGCCCTGCTCATAAGATAAGCTAAGATATCCCTTTATTTATCTCGCATGTGGAGAAATTTGCAGTGGTACAACAGGATAGTACAGAGAAAGAAGCACACATAGGAACTAAAAAAAAGCAGATAAAAATACAATATAATAGAAAAATATGCACACGGTGCCTATAAGTGTGGACATGTACAGAATATGGGGGTGGATGAATTCTACATAGTAAATACGTTCTTATAGATTATTATAGTTATAGCACCACTTATTGCCCAGTTGGAGTGGAGTGATATTGTCCGGTGGTGGTGTGCAGTGGTCTTGTAACCCTGAAAACATGTTTGGCTCGCCATCTCCAGGGCAGTGGGTTAGGCTTGTTACAGTTAATTTGTGTTCTTGTTACATTTTACACTCTTCCATGCTAAATATATCACTAAAACACAAAATAAAGAAATATCTGACTGACTAATTAATGAAATATGTAAGGAACAACATACATTCATACCAAAAATTATAAATAAAGTTAAGCAAATGCAAATTGTTATAGCTATACAGAAATCTCATGTTACATTCTCATTCGCAGCAGAAAGTTGCAGTAAGCTTTAGCGTATGCACACTTCTACACATCCTACCCAAAATGTGGTCAAATTTGCAAATCAGGTGTTAACTTTCACTTTCAAAGTCTCCAGTAACCATTGTACCTGTTACTATCTGACCGTTTGGTGTCTGGTGGATTAAAGAAATTACTTAGCTCATTAGTGTACAAAAAGTGCAAATATGTCTTTTCATGCTTTTTGGTGTACTACGACAATAAACATCTTATTTATTATGCATTTCGTTGAGGTATTTTTTGCAATAACATAGCTTTAAAGTATCACCAATAATTGACATTTCCCTCTCCCTCTGTCTTCAGTAACCATCTCCACCAGTGTTTCTTTTGACGGTCTGCTGGTGACTGGCCTCTACACCTCCACACCAGTTCAGTCGGCTCCAATCCCCGCTCCAGCTGCCTTTGGTTTTGGTAAGTATTATTCCTTTTTCAAGAGAAGCAACTCATTGCTTGTGCACTACCAATCCCCGGCACAGTCCAAACAATATCTTAGTGCTGGGACTGGGGTGTATCACAACTCAGCTCAGTGAACTACATCCGCTTTCAAAGTGAGAAAAAAAGACCACTTCAATTCTCTTATTGTGACAGGGCATGATGGACGAGGCATGTGATCATGGATTTGGCCAGCTGAGTTTTGGGGAGAGAAGGGAAATGAAAAAAAAATGAAAAAATATAGATGATCTTGATGAGAATACACTGGAAAGCAGAGAAGTTGAGATCCTGACAGACACAAGTCAGCTTCAGCCAACAGTCATCATGTTGCACTCAAGCTCTGGACTCCGTTGCGATTGGATCTGACTTTTGTTTCACGTGGAAACATAATATGTTGCAGTTTTGCATATAAGGCTTGTTTTGTTACTTACTTGTTAGTTTGCAAAAACGTTTGTCCATCATTGGCTTTCTCTTGATAAAGTTAAAGCCTTTCAGTTTTGTATTTCATAACTTAAATAAATTGATGCAAAAACTAATTCTTAGGCAGGTGCCATCACTGAAAAGGCCAATGAATTACTTTGGTGAAACTCATTAGTAGACACATCGAGAGGTTTTAGAATCAAATGAAATGCGTGTCTATGGAGCTCATGTGCATGGGTGGAGGGTCTCTTGTGGTGATGGACTGGCCATAAAGAACTCCTTGGAGAACAGAGCCGCTGCCCAGTGGGTTCACTTTCCCTGACTAACTCTACTGTTCCTCAGACGCTGGCTCCACCCAGGCCAGGGCCGCTGTTCACTTTTGGCAGCTTGGTATACTGGGAAGTCATCCAAGCAACAATTGCATCACTCTAATTATTTGAAATGTTTCAAGACTGTCGCTACGTACTCTGTTAGTCATCGGCTATGTGTTTAAATAGGTCTGCAAAGCCTTGTGTACTCTGGTGAGCAGCGATGCTGTCCAGGATTCACAGTACCTTTGAGGTTGTTGGCCCTTAGCAGAAGAGCCGTGTGCATTTAGTCCATCTGCTGTAATTCTCCTGCTTCACGTCCCAACATGGGCTTCAGTACACAAGCTACAAGCAGAATCAGTGCTGTCATAAACTAGGAGGTGATTCATAACAGCTATAAAACATTACGTGGGATTTCTTTCTCAATTACAGTTTTATTTCTCTGTCATTTTTCATTAGTCTGTACAATTATTAAATAGAGGAGATTTTTAGGAGACATTTACAACATCCTATTCACATCTGTATGATGAGTTTTCACACATCTGGGGATTGAAGTCTCTTCAGCCTTGGGAGGGCTGAGCAAGGATGCTCCCACAGAGAATATGCTTCATCACTGAGCTTATGGGAACCTGGTGACATTACTCTGCATGAAAGGCGCAGTGTTTGAGGAAAATCCTTTCAAGATAATGTAGTGAAACAGTAATCGAGTGCAACGCTGCTTGATGTACGTTGTTGTGACAAACATAAAGAAACTTGCGAGGACAAGAGAGTCACAAGACTCCATCTGGGAATTTTATTTGCAGTTTTCTGTGTAGACCACCAGAGATAAAGCGTGTATCTAATCTTCCTGGATGGAGGCATGTAGAGGACACAGATAGATATGGACAGGACTATGCACACACACATGCAGGAGTGTAAAGTTATTGAAGTGGTGGCAAGCTGGGGGAACATGTGGCTGACAGATGTATCAGTGGAGTAACTAACATGAACTCTAGTGGTGGATGTGTGAAACATCACTGCACTCACAGTGAGGGGACTATTCGTAGATTAAGATTGGTGAAAGTTTTAGAGGACTGAGATCACAGCGTTAGGCTATGCATGTTACTGTACGGTCGCTGGATGATGCCAGTTCAAGTTCAGTTACTGTTTGTGGAAAGAATATGTAAGGCAGGGAGCATAAAAGCAAACAGAAAGTACGGCTGCATGTTGGCCTCCAAAAAGGTTCATCTTAGCCATTTCTTTCAATATTCATTGTTTTTATATGCATAAAAGGAGTGTGCAGGGCACAAACCCACAACACACAAATACACACTCCATCTCCAACTTCCTTTTGTTATGTTTCTCCTTCCTCTTTTTTCTCTCTGGCAAAGACCTCACACAAAGTCACACACAAACACCATCGGACAGTGACAGAAGTGAGCATTTAATTTTAGTTTGTTTGACCCATTCCCTCTTTACTTTATATTTGTAATTAAAATGTTTTGCTTTGTGGGCCTAACTTGCTTTATTGACTTGTTAAAGCACAGCACCCACTCACTGTTGAATTAGCGATTTCCTTTGAAACAATGAGGATTATTTGATTTAGTCTCAGGAATGCCGTGTGTTCGGCTTCTGGGTTGAGCTCTGGCTCCACATGCTCATGTCTCTCTCTGCTGCCACAAGGCAAGAGATGCCCACACTCACTGTCTGGGGGTGAACCACAGACCTTTATGATTCTGCAACTACTCCACCGTGATTGTGCAGATTCAAACTGGATCTTAAAACAGTGTTCTGTTTAGGAGTTATGCCCACCCAAAGACAGAACAACGGAGTTTAAATTGACTGTGGTTTTCACAAATTCACCCTAAAAGGGGCTTATAAACTTGTCTGGCTGAAACAGTCTGCAACAACAATTTTATTTCATGGTACCACAGCTTAACCATCCCATCACTAGGATGCCTGGATTTATATAGATTGTGTAGCTGTCCCATTAAAAAATGCCAATGAATGAGTGTTTTTATTCCTCAGATAATTTTAACTTTAAATGTCTGGTAGTTCTTCAATATTACTGTGTGTTTTGACACTTCTGAGAAGCTCATATTACAAATGTGTGTCTGTGATTGGACTGTGGAAGTTGTGAGGGCCACTGTAATTTTCTAGTTTATGGGCACAAAGGTCTATTTCTCTGATTTATGGTCGTTTTGAATTTTTCGTTCAATCATAAATGCTCTTTGAGTTACAGCTCATAGAAGTAGGAAGGCCAAAACCTGTCAGCAGTGATAGGATGGCAATAAGAAGGTTAACAGGAAAGAATCAACAATTCCTTCCAATGCCTCTATGCCTGTTACAGTTGTAGGTTTGAAACACAGTCTGCAGACACATGATGTACAAACATACAAAGACACGTTTGTACTTGTATCCATCTCATTCTCATTTACAAGGTAATTCCTCCGGGATATTCTTCAAACTTGGCACTCATGTTCACCCCAACAGAAAGATGAACTCATTAGTTTTTGTTTGCTAAAGGTCATGGTTCGTGTGACCTCATGTGTCCCATTTTGGGATTGCAATATCTCAAGAAACCCTTGTGGGAATCCCTTGATTTTTGCCACATTGACGGTATAAGGTGAACAGCTTAGTTTTTGGTCGGCCGTGTTTATAGTCACTGTGATTTAATGCTCTATTTCATTTATGTGACCGTAATAACTCAGGATATCCCGCAGTTAATCGCTTCCAATGCATACTGTATCTTACTAAATATTGACTCTTAAAAGGCAACAAAGTTAACCACACATTCCCAGGTTTGGAAGCACAACCTCAGTCCATTATATTTTTAGTTAGCACTATGTGGCCACAACATGCAATGAATAAGTAGTCCATGTTGTGTGTTTTGTTTTAGTCGATTGTGTTTCATAAGTCTGACAGCTCAATCACTCACTGGAAACCATTGCAACATGGTTCAGAGTAGAACTGTTATGCATTATATTGTAACATGCTCATAATTGATGCCTGTACACACTGCCAGAAAAGCTACACTAGTCCAAACTGACTCAACTGCTGGATATTTCCTACTACTTCATGTTTTTCCCCCTGTCGACTTTTATTCCACTAAGAGTGTTTTTTTTCCATTGCAGTCTTTCAGTTTTCTGATGGCAACTCACAGCTCACAATCTGGCATCTGTAAAGATTTTATAACAAAAACAATGACTTATCTACATCCATTTTGATTCATTTGGTTTAGATGTCAATACAACATTTTGCCATTATATGCTGCATAGCAACAGGGATTTGATGTATTGCTACCCAAAGGCCAAACACATTTCACTTGTAGCCTGATTTGTGTTGGTCCCCTAATAAGAAATGTTTTCCATGAAAATAATCATCAATTCAAATACAAAGACAGAGCAAGTATTCATTCTAAATGTCTCCCACTAACTTATAATTACTATGATTAGCAGACACTTGAAGAGAGAAGAGAGCTCTGAAAATTGATGGGGAGGAATGGATGGGCAAAAATGCCAACATGGAGCTCACAAAATGTGTGAGATTAAAGGAATCAGTGTGTATGCAGAGTGAGATGGAAAACCTGGAGAAAACATGCATGAAAAATGGCAAATAGGGACAGATTAAAAGAAGACAGTATGTGAATGATATAAGAAGGAGAGAGAATAAAAGAGCAGAGCATGGCGTTCCATCACTCCCTCTGACGGAGTGGCTGATTGCTGTTGCTTTGCCAATGCTGAGCTGCTGGGAAACTGGTCATTGATGGATGGCTCGTTTGCTGGGTGATGTTTATTTTGTCATTAATTTGCATATTTGTATGTATTTGTGGGGCGGTTGGCTTCTTCTAGCAAGGACCAGTCCCCATCTCAATATGATGGATCTGGCTGTCTGACAGAATGGACAGCTTAGTGACGGGGACATCCAGCCGACACTCCGTTTCCATGACGGATGGTCTCATGCTAACACACAACTCGACAGGAGATGAAATCCTGCTGCACCTTGACCTGTGGGGGAGGGGCTAGAGAGGGCCTGCAACCATGAGTACAATCATCCTTTACACACATTGAGGTCTCCATAACGTATGCTAAGTCATGGGACACTGCATTTAGCAGAAAGCAATTGTTGTTTTTTAATTAATTCAGCTCTCAAGTCCATTTTATTCCTCGATAAAATGGACTTGGAATCACGTGCGAATACATTTTAAGATATTTCAGTGACCGAACACCATGATTTCTTTCAATAAAGTTATGCTGAGTCAAACTCGTGCTGTATTCTGAAAAATTAACTACTCTACTTGAAGTGTTTTACAACTCAACTCCCAAAAACTATAAAGCAAAAGTAAAGCAGAGGTAGGTGGTGTTTTGGGGACTATTGTTGTTAAAAGGTTAAAAGGGCTAAAGGCAGGATGTGATTTGTCGGTTTGGGCTATACCAGGGATCGGCAACCAGCAACTCCGGAGCCGCAAGTGGCTCTTTTGTCCCTCTGCTGCAGCTCCTTGTGTTGAGCTATATGGGGGTTTGACACTGATGAAGGTCCTTCACTTTTTCACATTCACTGCCAGAGACAGTGGCAATTATTCACTTAACAATGAATAAAAAGTATCTACACAACAACTTAATTATATTTAATGCCACACCAGTCACGCTCATGGTACTAGAAACCCTGGACTCCCACATAAAGGCGCTGAAGCTCCTGGGTCAGAAAGAAGCCAACGCCCCATCGCTCTTTCTCTCCCTCCCCACTTATGTACTGTTTTTCGTCGAGGGAAAATTTAATTTTGGCCAAAACTTTTATTGAAAAGATTGAACTGAGTGACACAGTGACAAATGTCTTGTAGTAAGCTGTTTCACATATGAGGCCACCGTAGTCGAGTGGTTTGAGTCTTACCTGCTGTTCAGGGAGAAGAGGGTTTGAGTCCTGACCCTTGCATGTATTCATTTAGAAATGTTTAGTTCATTTTAAAGATGCGGTTTTCTTTATTCTGATTCTTGAACCGCTATTCCCCAGTTTTCTATGCGTAGCACAGAAGTTAAAATCAATATATGCAGTGTTACCTTCATTTGGATGTCCAAAGGGTTTTGTGGCTCCCAGTGTGTTGTGTTCAATGGGAAATGAGTCCAAATGGGTCTTTGAGTGTTGAAGGTTGCCGACCCCTGGGCTATACCCTCATCTGGTCCAAGTATCCTTGCTTCTGCTTCTGTTGATTTACCATCATTGAATGGAAGAGGAAAAGTAATCAAAGGAGATGGGACAAAACATGCCAAATAAATGTACTATATTGAAAAGTAAGTAAGAGCTGTCACCTTTCTCACAATGACAGGAAAACTTGCAGATTTATTATGAACTTAAACCAAACGCTCTTTGTCAAACTGCAGACATCGGTTGAATGCCAAACTTTATGTGATTTCACTTTAAAATAATTCTTCTGAGCAGATCCACAGGACATAAATGGTATTTCCTGCCTAGTTACAACAACTTTTCAAAATGAACATGCACCAGAGGCAACTGATGATGAGGGAATTAGTTTTCGTGTCAATCATAAATCAAGTCATTTGAAGACAGAACTGGAGCATGAAAATGACAAATGATGGAACCTCATATATCACCCTCAAAAGTTTCAACCCTACTTTCATAAATGCAACAGTAGAATGTTCCTACTTGGGAAACCAGAGGCTCTCGGACATGCACGCTTGGGAAATGCAAACAATCAGCTGCTTTGGCCTCAGTGAGATACAGGAAAAAAAGATGCTACAACTCTAAAACATTATTGGACCTTGTTTAAACCACATGTGTTCATCCATGTACAGTCATGTAGACCTTTTATTTGACTACCTACATTCCAATGGTCTTGAGGTTGTACTCCTCACATTCTTAAAACTGGCTCGGTACTACTTTCATTCGTGACGGATTGAGGTTTACAGTGAAAGACCGTCCCTGCCTCAGCCAAAATTGTGTATTAATAAAGATAATTGTTTATCTTTAGTACTCTATATTTCAGAAAGTGAGTACTTGTAGCACTCCTAGCAGAAACGAAAACATATTGAAATTTCACACCTTGTCCCTTTATACCATGCACAATTATGCATTCAAATCCCGATGTCCACAGAGTCATCCATCTTAAAGCTGAAGGTCAGCCGTCCACAACCTCTTGCCACCACCTAGATTGAATATCAGCCTGAATGTCAGACTAGGAGAGATGGCACCTCATCATGTCAGTATTTATAGAAACGCACTCACAGGTGTTTTTCTCCAGTACAAAGTCTTGTTTTGAAACCTCTGTGTTTTCTAAAACCGCACAAACAGTCCCAGGAGAGCACAGGCGTTACTTCCTCTAACCCTCCCTCCCAATCAGTGTGACAAGAGAAAAAAAAAAAAACTGAGAGGGAGATACCGTGTATGTAAAGATGGAGGATAAAGAGAACGGGTGGTGTAGAGAGCAGGGAAGGGGTGAGAGTAGGGGTTCCCATGGGGAGAAAAGCTGTCAGTCCCTGGGAGACATCAAACGCAGTGCAGCCCTGTGATCAGCCTGCTCCCCGGCTCTCTGCTGACAGCTCCCTGACTGTGCCGTTTAAACTCCTTCATACACACACATATACACTTGCTTGCCATCATAAAAGCTCTCACACTTCCTAACTTACCCATTCATACACCAACACATTCAAATTCTATTGACATACATACATTGATGCTTATTCTTGTAAATTGTATGCACATTTGTGACATATTTGCTGTGATATCTTTCCTCATAATAACCTTGAATACTGTCACAGTTTCACTGTTGCAACTCTGTCAAGGATACCGCACACTTCCAAACTGTTGCTCCTAAACTATGGGCAAAACGGAGGCAAGGTGGTGCTGGCAGCAGTGATGTTGCTGATAATGATAATGATGACTTATCTAAGCCATTACTCCTTCTCTGCTCAGTGCTGATACACCAAAGGCAGATTCCTCCTGATGATGAATTCATTAGTGCAGAAGATGGAATGAGTTGTCATGTGCAGGGTTATGTATGGGAGGTGATTTGTGTTCTCTGCAGCACAGTGTCAGATCAGACTCAAGATCAGCAGGATCGGCTAGCTGTAAATCTCTCTGCTCTGCTGGCACAGGACCCGTCCCTCTTGCCCAGGCTGATCCTCCGTCCTGTCCCTCCCGTTGTTTAACATGATCTCCCCCACCAAACTACAATGGCTGGAGACTGCTAACAGGTGGCTAAAGATTTGCATGCTCTGAGAGTCTAGAGAAATGCTCTGGTGATTATTCACCCAACGTCAGAGGTAGCTTCTCTCCATGTGTAGAGCCTCTATAGAAAAGTCTTTGAAGAATTCAAACCGTAAACAATAAAACATCATTCATTATTCATTTAAAGTAGACCACCATACTTCCTGACCTCATAGGTCCTGTCTCTCAGGTGGTGCTGCTGCTGCTGCTGTGAATTTACTGGTTCACTTCATGTACTCCAGCTCTCTTGGAGAGCGCAGTCCCTTCTTTGAACTCCCATGGCTTCACTAGGTGTGCTAGCACGTGTGTGTGTGTGTGTGTGTGTGTGTGTGTGTGTGTGTGTGTGTGTGTGTGTGTGTGTGTGTGTGTGTGTGTGTGTGTGTGTGTGTGTGTGTGTGTGTGTGTGTGTGTGTGTGTGTGTGTGTGTGTGTGTGTGTGTGTGTTGTTCGCTTCATGTGCTGGTGTCCATGTGTGTGTGTCTTCTTGTGTCCAAGTGTGTGCTTCATGGTTGACTTTGTGTACTCGCCTTTGCTTTGTGTGAGAGTGAACACATATTTATTCACATGCTGGGTATTTTCCTTGCCTTGCTATATTTTCTGCATCTGAATGTATGGTTAAAAAAAAAAAAAGCATAGGGTGACTAAGAGAGAAAAAAATAGGGAAAAGGAGCTGGACTCACTGTGATAGAGATTTCAAAGTGGTGTGTGTGAGCTGTTGGGCAGTTTTATTTTATTTTTTTTATCTATTTATTCTATCCTGCAGGAGAGAGCAGCAGGCGTAGGCTGTTGCTCCCATGTGTGGTCTCTCTTGAGCAGAGCAATGTTATTTTTTGCCATGCAGAGAGGGATGGTTACATGCCAAAGAGAATGAGAAAGAAATAAAGATAGCATAAAGACAGAAAGCTCTGAGTCAAAGACCGCTCAGATTGACACATTTCTGTGAGCGCTAGTGGGTTTGCATCATTTCAGCACAGAGGCATCTGACTTTGAAATTCATCTTTGTTGTGTTGTGATATAAAACTCCTTATGCTTCTCTATACTTCCACATGCACCTTGAAAGTGGGTGGGTATCTGTGTGCAAACTGAGAGCCAGTGAATGTACAGAAGTCTTCCTATTCTTCTCCTTTTTTCGCTTTTACAAAGTGCATGCCAGACAAACTGCACTCTCCGGTCTATTCATTTTTAAAGTTGGTTGCAGATTGTATTAGAAACAGTGGAAGCGCTCGCTCTGACTCCGAGCTTAGTGGTTCTACTGGGCTCTCCCTTAAGGGCCTGGCTGGATCTGGCCCTCCAGCCTCTAAAAGCCTCCAAGTCGAACAGGAATGCTCCACTGCTTGGCCCACTTTTTAAAAAAAGTTTTATTTAATTTAATTTATTTATTTTTTTTTTTTTTGCATCATGTGCGAGTTATCTATGAACTGCTCACCCAGATCCACTCTGACCCATATTTTGGCAGTGAAAATAATTTCTGACCTTCTCTTTGTTGTGCCCTCCTTATGAGAACCAGTCTGTTGCCGTGATTAGTTCACTGCCTCCCAGCACTCCTCTGTCAGACCAGGCTCGGCTCCAATCGCCTTCATAAAAAAACACACACACACACACACACACACACACACACACACACACACACACACACACACACACACACACACACACACACACACACACACACACACACACACACACACACACACACACACACACACACACACACACACACACACACACACACACACACACTTTATTTATATACACACATGCATATGCAGCACAGGCACCATTCCACGCACTCTCAAGGCTTTCCACTGGCTCCTCACCTGTCGCCTCAGGTCTCCATCCCTCATACTCAACATGTGTGTCAGGACAGGGCCTGCGAGACCATAGCCTCACCACTTTGTTTGTTTGCGGCGATGATGAGTGGAGAGCAGGGACGTGGGTGCAAGAAATTAGCACGAGTCAAATCAGATTAATTAATCCCCAGCTCAAACTGTTAGCTGAGGAGTCGTGTTGAATTAAAAATCAAATTAGCCGTGGCGCCTGCCGGTAAAGCTGTGGTGTGTTCCTGCCAAGCTCCAGTGACACACACACCCACAGAAGGCAGCTGCTCATAGGTTCTGCTGATGGATGGATGGACAGATGAATTGATGGATGCATGGATGGATAGATGGAGGTTTAAATTAGGAAATTGGAGCTCAAGGACTAGAAGGATGGGGGAGGAGAACTTTGCCACCCAGTGTGGTAAACCTCTCGAGGGGCACAAAACTGGCTGTCCTCTGCTGGATGCTCCTCCACATGCCTCACACCACCAGCACTCTGCAGGCTATGCGATGCCACTATTATGCCTTTTAGCAACCATGTTGTGATGGTTTATGTAATACATGTCCAGATCTTGAAGACTAAACTCAGGTCCAACCAGGTCACTGTTTCTCATCTTGACTTTTCAAATTCATCGGAGGACGCAAGAGGGGGAAGTCCTTGTTTATTAACTTGAATCTCAATATGATGGATTTGGCCTTCCAGCATTGTGCTCTCCAGCCTGACAAGAAAACATAAAAAGATTTTTCAAAGGAAACCCTTAGTAGATTCTTTTGGAAGAGAAAACCAATCTGCCTTGATCATATTATCTGACGTGATAGTACTCTCAGTTGTTTGTCTTTGCAATCTCTCTTTAATTTGCATTTAATTTTGGCGTGAAACTTCCTCATTTTGCTGTGGCTGTAACATCTGCAATTGAAAATAATGTCAGAATTTAGGAGTGTGAGCTTTGGCTGGGTTGGGGGTGGACGAATACAGAGACAGGCCACATCACTTGTATTCTCACCTGCAGGCAACGTAGCATCACAAATGAACCTCAAGCACATGTTTTTAGACTAGGAAACTGGAGAACTTAAAGACCCACAAACACACAGGGAATACAGGCAAAATCCTCACAGGAGGGCCTTCAAGCCAAAACTCGAACTGTGGATATTGTCATTTTGAGGTGACAGTGCTGATGATGCCATGAGGCCCAGTCTAATCTCTATTACAGTAATCTCGTTTGAGGTAACACACCTCACTATGTAACTTGTTTCCTGCTCTGATTGTGCCTGTTTGAGACTTCAGTGCTTAGAATGTTTATCAAATTGGTGGCCGTATTTGCTGAATCAAATTTGAGCTGTACGGCACTTTCAATGCACAGTCGTATAGTTGAAAGTGCCTCACAGAATATTTGATTCAATATTTACAAGACACGACAAAGACGGACAAGGGAACAGTAAATACAAGACAAGAATGAATAATAAAGACATTTAAAAGATAAGTCAAATTGAAAGAAAGAGAAGAGATGAAAAACATTTAAGACTACAGCTAAACAAGATGAAATATGGTTAAAAACTGATCAAAAAGGAGATAAAACCAAATGTAAAACATTAAATATTAGGATAAAATATAAATATAATAAAGAAAGAAAATTAGACATTGAAAACTAAATACAAGCAAGAATGAACAACTAAAAGTAGTGAGACAATGATAAAAAAGCAACATAAGAGGAAAAAGAACAGGTTAAATTAACAAATGTAAATAAATATAACTATCTAAAAGTCCAGCTTGTTTCTAACTTTGTAAAATTGTTTCAGGGCAGGGCAGTGTAACCTGGATTTATTGTTTCACTTTAGTTCAGGATTAACTGTCCATCTACTCGTCCTTGTGCTTCACCAAATTCAGGGCAATAGTATATGACACAAAGGGAGTCAAAAACACTCACATTTACACTTAAAGGCAACCGAAAACCACCAGTTTGCCTTAAATAAATGTTTTGTGAGGGTTTTTTTGTGGGGGACTGTGGGGGGGAAACTTGAGAAAACCCATACTGAAGAGAACATATAAACGCCCCATAGCCCGACTGTTATGGGAATTAATACCAAAGCCATGAAAAGAATACCCTGTGTCCAACAAAACCTACAACAGTATTCTCAGTAAAATATACAGTATGAGCATATCTGTGTGTTTGTTGGTTTGCCTTCAAAAGGTGGGGCTACAAAACATACACTTGATTCAGAACTGCATTCATTTCAATTATGACACATTAGTTCAGGAGGGTGTAATATGCTCCACGAGTGTTCCTGAACTTCATTTATCATTCATGCTTGCATGGCTTGTAGCTCCTGATCACACAGACAACGGACTAAATGTGCATTTTCTCTGTCATTTGGACAGATACAACATGTGGAGAATATTGCACAAGTGTTAACAGATATTAAATTAGTAAAATGTGTGGTTTAAATAATTGTTCATGTATGAGCATATGTTCTTGTGTAAAATAGTCTCTCTCAGTTGGTTAGAGCTGTACTGGCAGCTCCTACACTACGCTCTAGATTGTGTTTTTGTGGGTGTGTGTGTGGGTGGGTGTGTGTGCGGCCTCGCCATCAGGAGTTTATGGATGATGGATGTTGGATGCTGTGAGATACAATGAAAGCCCAAATGAAAGAGGAACTGTTCTGCAAATGTATGCATGCAGATAGCAAAGTGTCAGGTGCTTAGAGTTTGAGTACACTGCCTTTTCCAGAAGCTTTCTGTTGGATGTACCGTGGAAACATTGATGTCATTGTAAACATGTACTTGTGCATCATCCTTGACACTCATTAGGAGACCTCCAGGTATACTTTAATGCCAGTATTTCCATTCATGTGGCCAACCTCTTCCCCTCTTTCCCAGAGTCTCTCACTCTCATTCCCCCTTTGGCCACTGGCATCTTTCACCACCCATATTAACACACAGCTTCCCTCCTGGCAACACTGTGGTGGACCCCTGCCATCCCCAGAAACGCTGCCAACCCGTCTCCATGGAAGTATGATTGGCAGGTGCTGAGATGGATGCCCTTTTTAGCCAATAGTGGATCAGACTCCGTTTGTCATGCGCCGTGAGACCCTGCAGTGGTCTGCCCGACTCTCTGAGGATGGTACTAAAAAGAAGGGGTGAAAGAAGCACAACCCAGGCACACAAACTCACTCGTTGCGTGGGATCATTCAGAAACACAAAGCATATGAGGTCCCTGATCTGGCTGTCAGTACTGTTGTGATGTATCATTTATGTAGGCATTGTGTGGTTTTCTCTTGAAACATGTTGACAGGAGCATTATTCTGGCTTTTGACAGATTCCCATACATTCACAGGCTTTTAATAACGCATGTTAATGCTCCAGTAGGTTTATGACAGGTGCTAAGAATTGCTGCTTGAAAAATGACCATTTAATGACTTTGAAACCCAGTGTACACCACCCTAAATGATTTGGAGAGCAATGTCTGCGCCAGTGGGAGAATTTAAGGCTATTATCTATGTGAGAGTACAAATACACACTCATTACAAATATGCACGCAGCAGGCCTGGAGGACAAAAGATGTGCATCGTAAACATTAATCTCTGCTTTTTAAATGAGACCCACTGTTCTCTGCTAAATCAAATATTATATAGCGAGCAGCGACAAACATAAATTCCCTCGACTAAAATCTCATAATCTAATTCCCTTACAGCACATTAAGCTACTTTGTGGGGTTTTCATTAATGCTGCAGAATCCATGTTATTAATACCCATGCATTTTAACTGCACTTGCTTTTGAATGTGTTTATGTGGGCATCAGAAGACCATGTGTGAATTTATGGCAGCATTAAAGACTTGGATGAATTTATTAACAATTGCTCCAGTGAAGTGAATGATGGACAAGTTTATTGTTTTTACTGAAGGTGGAAAGAAAGCAATAAGAAATTATTTAAATTGCTTCACTACACTAGTGCAGTTTTCCAATGAAATTCTGTCTGCCAGAAGTATAAAGGGAAGAAAAAAATTTGATTGAGTTTAAATCATTTTAAACACATTAACAGTGAAGGATACACTCAGACCAAACACAGATGGATCATACAAGCTGATGATTTCCTGTTACTCCTCAAGCAGACATAACTGCTTGCCAGCTGTGGAATAAGTGCAAAATACAGTAGCTGTTCGCAACTGACCAGATGTCAAATGGTTTGTGCCGATTTTGGTAAATGTGCACAAAAATTTGAATAGTGCCATTTGAGTCCTCACAGCCCTGCCACAAAGCCAAACTATCAGCTCTAATGCCAGTTCGACTCGGTCTCCTGCTGGTCCCACAGTGTTAAGTTGCTGCCAGGCTGAGCCACCGATTGCCCATCTGCTCCATCAGGGAAAATTCTCACTCCATCTATTTGACTTGTTTTGAGCTTGGCTGTGGAAAGCTCATTAGCTTTGCAAAATGAGTTATAGAGAGATTTAAAGAGGACACAGACAGATGTGAATACAAGTGTTTTCACATTAGGAAACAAAGAAAGAGCGGCCAGAATGTGCAAAAGCCATTTTAGTGGGGACAGACATGAACACACTGCATATGAATAAATATAAGGCAGTCGACTTCCTATTTGTTTTTATAAGGGTTTTTTTTTGGGGGGGGGGGGGGGGGGGGGGGGGGGGGGGTTATTCACTACAATTACCAGCAAAGATTGATGTGACAGTGACACTTTTACAACCAGTATATGACCCTTAAAATCCAGACACACCCATTTCCTGTGTTTCTGTCTATCTGTTTGACTGTGTGTGTGGGGGCATGTCCAGGAGTGCATGTATAAGCAGTTGTGAGTGTGTGTGTGTGTGTGTGTGTGGGGGCTCATATCTTTGAAACAAGCTTTGCCCAGTCATACCGTGGGAGTTCGCAGGTCATCCTTCCTTGCCATTAATCACTGCCGACAGCTCATAAGTGCCCAATCTGCATGTGAAAGAACTGCATGTGTTTGTACGTGTGAGCGTGCATGTATTTGCATGTGTGTATTTGAGTGTGGCTGTGTCGTCGAGAAGGTCCTCCAAGATCCCCCCGTGGCTGCTTATTGAATTAGAAGTGGCCTCTGCTGGTGCTTATCTAACATGCAGTTTGAAAGCATCACTGGTGGCATTTGCGCTGCAGTTACAGCTTCGGTCATTGTCGGCTCATTAGGTGACTTCTGTAAGCAGCTGATGGTGTGATAACAAGTCCAATAAGGATCGCAAACTACCACAGTTGATGAAGCATAACATGTTCTGACAGTAGTACTGACATGTTTTTGATACATTATTTTTAAAAGGATGTGAAACATCAAATTGTAGAAATTATTTCTTGCAAAAATCACCTAATAACATGGTTTTTGGTGCATATAGTTGAATACACACAGATTAGATGCACCACAGTTTTATTTCACAGATCAAGCACTTTTTTTTGTGTGACTTCCAATTGTAATTGAAGATGTGTTAATACTTGTGTTGCAGTTTCGTCATTCAAACTTGAAAAGTGGAGAAATGTTTGCACTTTGATTTGATCTTCATCCTCTCACTGCCATTTGCAAACATCAAATCAGAGGATGTAAACACATCTGTTTAGATGTTTATCCTGTGGCAAAACAATGCTATGTGCTGTGCTAAATGTATGTAAATGATCGTTGGATTGTTGTGATTGATTTTTACCTGCAAAGAACTCGCCAGCAGCCTCTAGTTCATTTAAAATCAGTAAGAATTCCTGTTGTGCTCATCAGTTTCGATACACACAATACACAGTAGCAGCTAAACCATATTTCATCTGGTATAGTTAAACCTTGCAGTTGTTTTGCATGTTGAACCCTGTGATATGATCAGATGTGAGGGATCAACGGCAATCCATTTCACTTCTACCTTTGGTTCATATAATTGCATTAAAATTCTGCAGGGAAAGAACTCAAGAACGGGCGAAAAGAAGTATGTGACAGACAATAACACCACGAACGAAGAACTCAGGGGTCAGCAGAGTAAAGAGTAAAATGGTGAACAGTTCCTGCAGTTAGTGTGACCCAAGCATACAAGGACACAGGGAGGCCTTTGTTACATATTTTGATTTCACAGTGACGGAGGAGCCTGCTTTTCTATTCCTCTGCTCTCTCCCTGGACAGAACAGGGCACGTCAGAGCTTTTTCTCTGTCCACGTTCACTAACGCTTGTTGCTTCACCGGAACATTTGGGATTTGGATCCCAATGAATCATAGTGATTTTTCTCTCTTTCCGCACCCAGACATGAAAGGAATAAGGAATCGTTATTTGCATTTTTATGCCTGAGTGTATTTTTCAAGTGGGAATAGAAATTCTATGAGCGGTGTCAGGTCCCAGTGCTGCTGTGTCCTGGAGTGCATCAGTCTGCCTTTTCATCTTCACCCCAGCCAAACTGCTCTCTGCTTTTCATTAGCCTTACCTTTAGCTGTAACGCGCTCTACTTTTCTGTTTGATGCATTTGCTTCATTTTCTCAGGAGTCATGCACACTTTAAAAAAAAAAAAAAAAAGTATAAATCTGTGAAACACACTGTTTATTTTAACTTCATTAAAATTGAATGATGTCCTTATTTACAGTCGTGAAGTGTAAACACTCTTTTAGGTACTATACGCTGTATATGTAAATACCATTTGTTCAGATTGGTGATCTGAAAGACTGAATGTTTGTGTCATTCACTCCACACTGGTATGAAACATTTTCTTCTCTGCACTCTCTTTCTGTTTGTCTATGCAGTTTCCAGATAGTGTTTCCATTGCCACGGGACTTAAACTTGTATTATGCACATCTGCAGGCATTCTCCGATTGCACCACAGCAATGTGGTGAGAAGTATTCACAAAGGTTCTTATTTGCTTCTGCCACAAAATTGGACAATTAGCGACTGAGCCGTTGCCCTGACCGCCATGGCTGCGACAGTAAATAAGTGGCTCGTATCAGCTAAGAAATTGTTGTGCAAGTGCTGGTCTTTTGTGTCAGAGGGGATTAAAGGACGATGGTGTGTGGGTATGTGACTGTCATGCAAGGCCATCACAGAGGTGATTTCTGCTGCTCTATATGTCATCAATAAGGCAACTGAGGGGATCCTGCTCTGAAAAAAAAAAATGAAATTGCAGTAATTCCAGACAATAATGTGTGTTTCCTTGTGTTTATGTGCTGGAATTGGAGTAAATTGTGGCCATTACACAGAGAAGTTGTAGGCGAGGTGATTGGGTAACAGCAGAGCTATTAGTGGGTGATTACGTCTCGTTCTGTTATTACACACCCGCAGCTCCTTCGCGCGGTTCAGGGCTGCTTTGCTCGACACCTCATAAATCTGACACATTAGGACCACACGCTGTACATACCCACACATAATGGCACAATATGTTGTCATGTCAAAAACACTGTAAATAACACAACTTTGATAATTATTAACCTTTATTCAGGCTGAATGATTTGACGTTTGTCTACGTTATCAGAAGATTTACAGCTGCTGCATTGAAAAGTCCTGTGCAGGAACAAATCAATGCACAGCGCTCGCTAGAATAACAAGCATAATCTGAAGGAAATAATAGCTAACTTTGTTTGGCACATACATAGCACAAAGGCATAAATTACTAGCAGCAATCCAAATGAACACAGACACACACACACACACACGCACGTACGCATGCACGCACGCACGCACACACAGACACACACACACACACACACACACACACACACACACACACACACACACACACACACACACACACACACACGGACCGCCGAGTCAAACAGAAACATTTTATGGTGCTGTCAACAGTGAGTGTATTTATGGATACAATCTGTGAGGTCAAATTTATTACTGTCAGAAATGGGCGGAATTATTTCTCTTTAAATAATTAGTTTTGCACCACACACACACATTAACACACACAGAGAAACACACACGCTCTTTGCATATTGATTTGCACATTGATTCTAGGATATTAAAGCCTGTGTTATTAATCATCACTGATTATATTTTCAGTGTTATGAATGAGGGGAGGAGGGGAGGAGGCTATGAGAGACTGATCACGTTTGCAGCTACAAAAAGCCACCAAAGAACTTTTTCACAAACAGATGGGACATCACATACATTTTTAAACTGTCCAAATGTGTTTTGATTGTGTGCGGTGGACGACACATGTTTCGTCTTACTGTTATGCAATTACAACAAGTGCTTATCTGTCAAGAAATGCACTCCCAAGTTCACGTTTGTGTGTTTGCTCTTCGCTGACACTGCAAAGTTATTTTTGTAGAGTAAATTATTAAACTGTTCTGAATGTCTGTCACGGTGATTGATGAGCCGGGCGGTGTTCTGTCCTTGCCCTCCGTGATATAAAGGAAAGATTGTGTGACATGATGTCATTCCAACGATGCAATCATAGCCGGACACCAACGCTCATTAATAAAAGCACTGCTGTGGAGTGTCAGCTCGCAGGGAGGGAATCCAGAAGGAGAGGTTTAAGAGAAATAAATGCTCCAAAGTAGAAAGGATAGGAGTCAAACAATGAAGGAAAAAGGGAAGCGATACTTGTGAGGTGAAAAAAAATACTAAGATGGCATAAGATCAAATGAGATGAAAAGAAATGGAAGTAGTGAGGATGGGGGAAGTTGACTGTGTATGTGCCAAATGTAACACACTGGTGAATCCGCTCCCTTGTTTTCACTATCAATAGCCCCTTATATTTCACAATTCCTATTGGCACTGCCACAGTGTTTATCGTTATAAATGAATTTACTAGTCATTTTACACATTTTCGGATATATTTTGCCTTCCCTGAAGGACGATTCACTTTCAATGTTGCATGTTGTTCTTTTAATGTGCTCTGTCTCATTGAACTTTACTGCAGCATTTTAATTTCATACAAGTGGTTTAGTTTGTCCGTGGTATAGCTCAGCCTGCCTCAGGCCCCATATTTGATATGATATTTCTACTGGCTTACTCTCTTTTTGCTCAGCAGAATTGTTCAGGATTTGTCTGACTGTTTTCAGATGTTTCATTTTGGTAAAAGTAATTTTGTGAGGTACCTCAGTGTGGATTCATTTTCGGAGGGGAAAGTGTTTGCTACCAACAGAGTGCAATTTGCCTGGGGAGATGAGGCCATTCCCTCCTGCTTCAGATTATTTCACATCAGGGACAAAAGCTCTCCTGACCTCGCAGTCATTATTGCAACATAAAATACACGAATATATATGAAGATTCTGTCACCACGAAATGAGGTCTCAAAAAACATGTATGACGTTAGATGAATCAAATTAATGTATTTAAAAATATAAGTAGTCACATCTGTCACCTCTCATGCGTTAAGAGTAAAAGTGGTATTAACTTTACGATCACACATGCCTCATATAATCTCACACTAAGTACCAATTTTTAGTTGTCCCAAGGAATTTTACTTTAAAAGATATACCCTAGGAGGAGACTCCAGGTCTCTCCCTGTTGCAAGACCAAAATCTGTTCTGACTCCGAAGGCTCTCAATCACATCATATTGTTGGCCCAAGCTGCCGAACAGGACAAGGGAAAAAAGAAGAAGAAAAAAAAAAAAAAAAAGATATACCCTATTTGGGTGCCTGCTACCGCCTGATATGTGTCAATACAACCTTTTTGATCATTTTCATTTGGCTTCATTACATTTGAAATACATTCATTTCTAAAAATGTTTTGAACTCCACTTGTTAATTTCTCATCCTGATTTCTTGTTTAAAAAGTTGAAGATATAATCGTTGATTTGACTACAAAAGAGATGTTTTCAGTGCAGATGTTTATGAATCAAATGCCTTCATTGTAGTTTGGATTACTTGAGGAGGAACACAAAGGAATCTGATCATAAAAAGGAAAATCAACCAACTGATATAATTTTGTGAAATTGTGGAAATATATGAAATACAATTAGTCTGTGAAATAAGAAGACTTTCAGATATGTGAAGACATGTCAGTCAGTATTTCCAACAAAACAAAAGCAAAGTTCATTTTAACTTTCATTTCCTTCTCAGCTGTCCTTTCCTTTTTTTGACCATGTGCCTGTCCGGCTCTCTCTGTTGCAGGCGTGATGCCCGATCGTCAGTTTGGTGGAACCCAGTTTGTCTGCAGCGTGGTGGCTTCCCACGTCAGCCACCAGCCCTCCTCCAGCTTCAGCTTTGTCTGGATCGCACCACCACCCGGGACTGGCTGCGTCAATTTCCTGTAAGTCGTCTGTGTGGACATCTCATGCGAGAGAATAGGCTGGAGAATTTGCAGATGTATGGCCTTGTGATCCCGACTTGGACCTTTACAGCTGCCACACGTCCAACCCTGACACTGCAGTCGTAAACTGTAACAATAATATGTGCTCACATTGTATGGCCCTACATCGACCCAGTAAGCTGCGGATAGGCTTATTGGATGACATATCTCTGTCTGCACCACAGAAAGGATGTTAAAAGGCCATCCTGTCAGAGAAATCATGCATAATAGCTGGAAAGAGGTTAAACAGGGGACAGGGAAGTCAGCGTGCATGTTTATGTCCTAATTGCCTTGCCCGGTGTGGCCTTTTTCTGTGTGTGTGTGTGTGTGTGTGTGTGTGTGTGTGTGTGTGTGTGTGTGTGTGTGTGTGTGTGTGTGTGTGTGTGTGTGTGTGTGTGTGTGTGTGTGTGTGTTTACTCTGCTGAGAATTAACTATAATATCTCCATCACCTCATTGAGAGCTTCCCTTCTTTTATTGAAAAATGTGCGAGTGGCTCATCAAATCTGCCTTTCCCTCCATGGATGTGAAAAAAGATTCCATCTCACCCTTTTTGCCAATTGATCACATGATGCTTTTGCTGTATGAGATTATACAAGAACAAATCACACTTTAGGGTCGTGCTGGAATTTAAAGCATTGATCAACAGTGTTCAGTAGCTGAACAGCATTTGACAGATCATTTTGCTTTGTATTCCTGCATGTATGTACAGCGTTATTCCACATTAAATGCAGCACTGATTTTAGGAAGATCTAATATAATGCTACTTATCCATCATGTAATACTAGCAGGAAGGTATCTGATTGAATTCAAATATTTTATTCAGCAAAGGAAAGCAAACCTAAACACAGAGCCTGTGTTCATTAATAACTACCACTCAAGAAGAACCAGGGGTGCTGGAAGTGACGGTTTGGTCTCTGTGGGGACCACACCGTCACTTCCAAGACTTTCCGGCTTAATATAATCAAGCCTGTGTGGGTTTACATGAAGTGACAGAAGGATCTGAACCAGATTACTCCCACTTCCACCAAGATCTCTGGTGAGTTTCACAAAAATGTTTTAAGATGACGTCTGTCTGTGCAAGTTCCTTCAAAAGCTTTGTGCAATCATGCTGAGAAGAATTGATATTGAAGAGTGTTCACACCAAATACCTGCTCTAAATGATACCAAATTAAACTATTAACACCTAATGTTTGACAGCAAGCTTGCAGCTTCCTCCTACACACCAGCCTAAAAGTTCTGCACACTACTGTGCTGTGTGATTGGCATGAGTGGAAAACAAATCTCACTTAATATATTTAGAGACTGCATTAGTCTCTCATTTTGTCTTGCTTTTGAAAAGTTTCTCAATCTCTGTAAAAGAATAACCTCTAACATAGTCTTCCTCTGGTTCCCCCGGCTGGTGATTTACAGCTTCATGCTGATAGTCAGTCAAAATGCAATTAGCAGCTGTTATTGCAGAAACCTAGAGGAACAGGGAGCATTTCAATAGCTCTGCAAAGTCAGAGCAGCACATTAAAAATCTTTGAGGCATTACCTCTAAAATACGTTAGTATTTATAACTGTGAGTACGCTAATGTTCACACTTTTACACGAAGCAGAGCAGTGTTTTTTAGATCGCAATCTTAACTGCAAAATTACCATCATAATTTTATTGGCTTGAAAGTCTTACTAAACTGCAAACTAATCGCTAATCTTCTGTAATTTTACCAGTCATCCTATTTCAGAGCTTGAAAGATTCTGCAAATTGCACATCAGTGTTTCATTAACACCACAACTAAATAAAAAATTTTGGCAGAACTCACAAAAATGCCTCAATGAATTCCTGGAGGGACCCGATAGCCTGTCAGACAGAGACTTTTATGGACAGGCTGACAGAAAAAGCTTCAGCTTGGGAATTTGCTGAAGTGGAGCAGCCATTTAGACAATATCCACTGAGCCAAACAGATTTACTGGCTTTTTTGTCTGCCAGCAAACACATTTGCTGTGGAGTGTGTCAGCTTACAAGGATTGTGTTTTTCTTCAGTATTTGTGTGCATGCCCATGAGGGTGCTGTGTGTTTGCTTAAAGCATGGAGCAGCAGTGTGCCAGTGCTCGTGACAGTGGCTCTGGCAGGGGGCCACGACTGTATGACAATAGGGGCCCCTGCGGCTGACCTTATCAAAGTCAGGCAGTCACACTCCAGCTGGCTGGAGACTGTTTCTCACACACAAACACTGGCTGCACCCTGTTCCAGTTCGTAGCGCACATCTTCATCAGAGGATCCTCATCGCCCTGCTTTTAGTCTGGGATTCAACAAGCAGGGACTCCGCTGTGGCCACCTTGGGTGCCACATGAAATAGTCCTGAACCGAATGTTTTCATTGTTTTAGATTGTGCCAAAAAAGTGTACCTGTCACTGTCCAATTGTGTTCATGCATCTTGCTTAATATGAAAACTCACTTTAATAACAGACAATGGGCATCGCATAAACCACATGCATCTTGATGGAAAACAATGTAAATACGTCAAACTCTTGCCCTTGCTCATATCATGCCTGCCCTGATTGATACAAGGACTATTTCACACAAGTGTTGTCCATGAGTGTTTAAATTAAAGTCACAGACATCCAATGTCCTTCAGCAGGCTGGAGCTGCTCCTCTGCTACATTAATATGGGCCCTGCGAGCAGTTTTATGGGCAATATTGTGGGAGTGTTCCTGGTAACAGATCACTAGCAGGAGTGTGATAGAGTGCAGTGACGTGGGCATCCTGGAGAATTCATTTTCTGGGTGGCTGTAAATTGCTACCTAAAGAGTAGGATAGGCCTTGGAGGAGAAGAGTAGAAGAGAAGAAAGGAGAATACATTTGTACACATATGTGACCAGAATTTTTGGTGTCCTCACACTCCATAGACTTGCTTTGTTTCTCCCACGGAGTGTTGAGATTTATGGTTTGCCACTAAATTACATTAAAAAAAGTTGATAATTTAGACATATTTTATACAAAAAATGTTGTTTTGGAATGCTGATAAATTATGGAACCTTTTTGATTTGAATCATCATTATGAGGTCAAATACATAAAGTATGTAGAGCATAGCTTTTAACAGCATTTAACAGAATACTCTTTTCATAGAGACATATTCAGAATAAGCAAAAGAGCTGGAGAACTTAAGACATGACCTTCCATAGTAGTCTGATATTTTCATATGTCCTCAATGGGAAACTGTATTGCCCAAGCATTACATCATTGGCACCAGGTGAACCCAATATACATGGTAGCCCAATTAGACTAAAACCAGCCTCTGTGGCTTTTAAAGTAAAAGATACCCCATTGACAAAAAAAATTGAAGAGGTTTTTAGTTCTCGTTTTGTGCTTGTGATAAATGGTGTTTTCAATTAAATCAGAGCAAAACATACTAACAGAGAGAAGATCAGATATCAGCTTGCAACTATGATGGTGCAGCTATAGTGTAAACCACGAGCAGACCTTTACATACACACAAAATGCCAGCTAAGTCACACTCTAATGACTCCATAGCATAAAACAGAGTTGTGCCCCACTTTTTATTGTTCCTGCACAGACATAACAGTCCACACCACTACATAATGTACTGAATGCTTTGCTGCACTTAGCAGAGGTGAGAATGGTTAATAGCTTCCTCTGGTAAAAGCAAAGATGCTCTTGTGTGTCGCTCCTTTTCTTTCCCTTTATTCTGCTTCACAAACTGCCTCAAGCTGGTCTGTGCAATGTGTGCCTGTGCGTGCATGCATGCAGTCTGTTGTATGCATCTACATGTGTATTAATAAATGTGAAATGTCATCTAGTTTCAAATGGTTTTCATTTACCAACAACCTGAGCAATGTATGCGGCCCTTGGTTTGATGATTTGTATTAGTGTAGATATTTTATGTATGCATGTTCACATGCAGTCCTACGTGAACGTGTGTCTGTGTACAGTGTTTTTGAGCTGCAGTGTTTTGTACTGTCTCCCTGTGGGACCCAGACAGCTGCTGTGTTGGAGATTGTTTTAATTACTGCATGTGAGCCCCATTTCCAAAGTGTTCCCCCGAGGAGACGGACGTCTACAGATCTAATGGCGCACTGTTTCTCTCTGTCATGGCATGCTGTTCTGGTTTATACGCATGTGTGTCTATTTGCAAACATTTATGTCTGCGTTTTGTACCCTTCTTCTACCTGTTGATCCTTTGTGGAGTTATAGACAAACGATAATCACTTTTAGGAGCAATTAGGTAGAGAAATGAAAGGAGGGAAGATAAAAAAGCGTGGGTTTGCACTCTGGTCTTGTTTTGTGTAATTGTAAAAGAACGATTTCTGTGCTGTAATTATGCCGGGTGTTGCCTGTGTTGTTGATACTGCCATCTGTTCAGAGAAAGCAGGTCTGTGTGAATATAAACTTTGTGGAGCGTACGCGACTGCACTGCATAAAGCACATGGTTGATACGGCTTACTACATGTGAAGACAGCATGCTTTGCTTACTTTCCTAAGTAAAACATCACTCTCTGCAAATTTCATTGCAGAGAGCACCTTTATAATAAAAGCTGTGGCAGGCATTTGAAAGTGAGCTGCAGACGTACAACCACTTTTAGGCCTGACGGTAAGACGGTAAGACATGCAAGCTCTTCTCAGAAAAGCGTCTTGTACGTTTGTGCTTTTTGGAAACTCCCCATTTGATCGTAATATGAAACCTCGCTGATCATAAGATGACAACCACTCATTTTATGGAAAAGGTTTTGCAGACCAAATATTGGGTTCATAAAGACATTCATTTTATTTTCAAAGATATGACCATGCTGGCAACCTTTTTTGAATGCAGATAACCTCACACAGACAAACACTCAGTCACTTTGTCAAATCAGTGTTCACACACCTCAATGACCAGCATCTTCTTTCTAGTTCAGGAGCTCTCATGTTGCTGTCATGAATCGTTCAGCCTGACACAAGGAGCTGAACATTAGACCCCAAACATAAGACGATACGACTGTTTCAGACATATTTACAGGAAAGCAGCCCATCTTATAATCGCCCCAATAGGGTAATTAAAAATGTTGCGTTTAAACAATAATGTGTCAATGCATGGAGCTCATCACAAAATGATCGGCAGCTTCTTGCTTTTGGGGTCAAAGGTCACAGTTCAGACCTCAAGCTGACAGATGCCTTATCCCCCCCAGCTTTTAATCTTTCCTGATATTAGTCTTCTCTATTGATTTGGGATTATCCAAGTCAATTTTTGAGTCTCTTTCAACTTTAAACAGTTGGTTAATGAGCTTTCTCATTATTTAAGCACCACATTAAGCTGTGGCCTGTGGCTGTGTGAATCAGAATAAACACCGGTCCAGAGAGCATGAGTAATTGCTACAAGGTGATCACACTTTGACACCGTAGATGTAAAATATGGTCTGGAAATGTTAAGATGACAGAGCACATAAATCCCATTGCATTTCTGTGTCTCTGCCCATCACCTTGTGTTGCAAATCTGACACAGTCCGTCCATACGTTGCCAAATTTTTATCCTTCAGACATTTAGATAAAAGAGAGGATCCACTATATCTCACATATTTATGTTCTTCGCCTTAGACGAACTGTTTAAATGTGTCTTTTTTTAAATTCAACAGCAAATCATTGATTATTAGCAGCAAACTCCTCCCTGTGCTTCTCCAAATCATACAGTGCAGATTCCTGTCGCCGTTAATGTGTCTCTTATTGATATTGTCTTATTTCCCCAGAGATGGTTCATGACCCTTGTAATTATGTACACACTCCTGTGCACACAAGACACACACACACACACACACATATATAAGCATGGTGCACATGAATGCTGTGATCAATACAGCCACATATTGTCCATATCACATCTGCTACATCACAATTTCATTATCAGGAGGTTACACCGTCCCACCTGCTGGGACATTAGCAGTTCTAGATGAAATAGAGCATGAAGAATGAAAAATGAAGAACACTTGATTTTAGATGCTGCATGATGAACCATCGCTCAGGGACAGCCGAGTTTGCCCCAGACGTATTTTGTGTCAAATTATTCGTTCACATGCTGCATTTTGACTGACAAGATAAATAGCCAACATGACGGGAAGCAGAGATCCATCTCTCGGAGTAAATACAGCCGATTCTTACCTCTCTCTACTGCTCTTGTCCTAGTCTGACCCTCAGCGAGAAAGTGAACAGAGGACACCAAGCAATAATGCGGCTGTTCTTTTAAACTTTAGTAGAAATCACCTCCACAATCTGACTGCAAATCAAAAGGTTTAGACGCAGTGTCGTTTTTAATGCTCCTCACATATTTACTCCTAAGTACTGTTGTTTTCCTAATCTCCCTAATTATTACTCACTAACGGTAGTCAAGGTCAATTGCTCTTCTCTAAAAGCTGTAGACTGTGCAATAGCTGTGCTTCTTCTGGCTGTGTTCGGAGCCATAACTCTCAATGACCCTGTGCTAACAAGCAGGTAATTTGCCAAACAACTCCCAAATCCCTCCTCAGTGGGGCTTCATTAAATTTGCATGTTCTCCAAGAGCCTTTTTCCATTAATTAATTTGGTAGCAAAAGGAGGGGCACTTAGTAATGTGATTTTACAAAGCCACTGACACTGTCACAGTTGAGAATGAGAGAGAGAGAAAAAAAAGTTGCTTTACATTTTGTCAGAGCTCCTGATTCGCCAGAGGCAGCAGAATGCCGATTTACTCTTTCATTACCCTGCTTACTGCTCCATCTCTGTGCCTTTCCATTGTCTGTGATTGTAGTGCCATAACCACAGCTGGTCCTCAACACAGAAGATAAATCAACCAATTATGGTGTATTATTTTAAGAGCTAGATCCAAACTCACCAAATCAGTGCTCGCGACTGGAACTGCACCCCACTGAAAAACCTCGTATTAATCATGATTACCAAACAGGCCTAGTGAGCTGGGAGAGAAAATGAGCTTTTAATTGGGAGCTGAGGCGAGAGTATTGTCTAACGAGGAAAGAACAGCAAGGCGACGTGTGTGTTTTCTGCCTTCTGATGTTTTTGTTTGTGTGAAGACAGAAGATCTTTATTTCAAAATCCCTGTGTAACAGAAGTTTGGCTCAGTGGTGAAAATCTGGTGGATTTTATCGTTTTTAAGAGGGTAGGAGCTGCATTTGATATGTACGTATGTAGATGCAGCACAAGTCAGCCATGCTCCCCACTTTATGTGTATATAAATATATATGTATGCATGTGGGTGTGTATGTGTGCGGTTAGCAGGGAGCTGTCAAGCTGGCTCCTCGGGGATGCTTATGGCCGACAGCAACATGTAATCTAACATGGAAGACATGCTTGGTAATTACCCACTCCGGGCCCTTTTGGGAGCTCCGTGAGTGACAGGCTGTCCATCTGCATTCATGTTAAAGTTCATATTTGGCTCAGAGAGAGAGAGAGAGAGAGAGAGAGAGAGAGAGCGAGAGAGAGAGAGTGTGTGTGTGTGTGTGTGTGTGTGTGTGTGTGTGTGTGTGTGTGTGTGTGTGTGTGTGTGTGTGTGTGTGTGTGTGTGTGTGTGTGTGTGTGTGTGTGTGTGTGTGTGTGTGTGTGTGTGTGTGTGTGTGTGTGTGTGTGTGTGTGTTCTCCTCGCTATTTGACAGTAGATCATGGACTTTGAAAGACAAGGCCATCTAACCCCCATCTCTATCTCCTATGACCAAAATCCCTCCACCCTCCCCCTCTTACTCTCACATTTATCCATCTTTCTCTCATCCTCATTTTTTTTTCTGTATATCTTCCTCAATCCCTCTCTTTTTCCCATCTCAGATTTTTTTCCTTCAGACTAATGAGAGAGGCAAGGATGACACTTATTTTCAGAAGATGAATGATCCTGACTTTGAATCCAAGGATGGAGAGAGCAGGGGAAAAAAAAACAGAAACATATTAGGTCCTTTAATTGCCCCACGCACAGGACCCCAAATTTACATTTAGATTTTCACTAAGTGTGCTGCCTGTAACTTTGCATTCCCGTGTGTGTGCGTGTGCGTGTGTGGGTGTGTTGGGCAGTAATGAGCGACGCGCTGAGGAACCACTGGATTGTGACGGCAGGACAGACGCCGGCGTCGCGCTGTGCTGATCACACACTCTTAAGCTCAGACCAAATGCCCTCTTCTGGCTACTGTTTTAATGATATACTTGTTATTAAGGCACTCGGGCCTCTTCGTTGGGAAGAGTCTTTTGGCATAAAATATCTCCTCTGACCTTTGTTTTCTTCTATTTACTTTAGTGCAGCTTTTGTTAAAACCTACCTGCACAGTTGCATTTAAAAAAGACTTGTTTTATTGCTACTTTAAATTTAAAGCAAAATGAAGTTCTAAGCTAACATTTCTTCATAAATTCATTAGGATTTTTTAAACATATATGATAGTTGTATTTTGTTGGCTGGTTGCATTGTAGCGTTTCCTCAAAAATGATGACTTTGTCCAATGCAAGCAATTTTAATAAGAGACCTTAATAAACTCATTAATACAGCACTTAATTGTTTTTCGATTGACAGCAATAATGAAGTCAACAACAACAGCACCAATCAGAATGCAGGAAACAGAGCTTTCCACACATATATTAAAAGTTACCCTTATAAACCAGGCTCCAAAACACTCAGTATTAATGAATAACTCCCTGATCTGAAATGATAAATCTATATTTTAAAAAAAGTTGTCACCTTAAAATAAGAGCACAAATCTAGAGCACTCTAAAATAACTGCAGCAAAGCCAAAGTGCTTTACATAGATAAAGAAGAATCTTTTTTTTTATTTCAGGCATGTCACATTTCAAACATTTTGTGCAATTACATACATAAACAATATCCTTATATACACACATACATATCCAAACATATATACACCATTTGATGATAATAAATAATTAAATTATAGCTTATGAAAATATATTCATAGAAAATATATTATCTTTTTAAGAATACCCACACATACTTATCAACATACATATGCACACACACACACCTCATATATCTGATTAACATGCCTGAAAAGAGGAAGGAAGAAGTAAACTTATCTAGTCCTACCCCTTCTCCATAATTTAATAGTTATATTTTATAATGATCTTTCTGTATTAAGAATAGTTAGTATTATATATTCAAAGATAACAGTAAGAATGTTATCTAATATAAAAGACTTCTATACACACACACACACACACACACACACACACACACACACACACACACACACGCACACAAATCGAGCCCCTGCTTATGTCTTAGCAGACTTTCATGGTTTTATATATATATATATATATATATATATATATATATATATATATATATATATATATATATATATATATATGCACACACTCACATATAATCTGAAAACGTAACGAGTATACCATAAAACAGTAAAATACAATTAAAGCAATACAAATGGGAACAATAGAAACAGGTGTAGAGTCTCAAACATGGTTAAAAGCCAAAGAATAAAAGTGAGTCTTGAGATTGGTTTTAAAAGTGGACAGTAAAAGGGATTGTCTGACGAGCAGTAGTGCAATAAACACTTTCTCATTGCAACTTCTTTGGACTAATTTTCTATCTGAAAAGGAAAATGTATCCAGTTGCAGATGCAATGTCTAATATATATTTTAATTCTATTTTTCCATGGCAGCGGGACTTGTTCTTTTTTCACTGCTGACAGATTTGATTGTCATCCTGCTTCTAAAAGGTTCCCGTTATGCAGTCGATGCATATGCCTTCAGTTTGTATACAAGATGTTTTTTTCCATGACAGAAGCCCTCTCCCGGTCTCCTCTGGCACCTAACAGAATCTCTCTGGTAAACTTGAGCTGAGACTGTTTAGTAAATATTTAAGGGCCTTGTTCCGACAACCCCACCCGCTGTTCGTTACGCATCATCTTTTATTCATAAATACCAAACTCAAATGAGTTTTTACCCGATTCTGAAATATGACTGTAATTAAGTATGTTTTCTCCCAACTCTGCTTAAGCACAAGAGGTCTTTATTAATTATAGAGGGAGCCCTTTCATTATTCAGGTGCCCAGATGAACGTGTAAAATGCCTTGGCACCCGTAAAAAGCCTGAATATGCAGGGGTGGGCGAAGTTTGGGAGAGAGAGAGAGAGAGAGAGAGAGAGAGAGAGGAGGGAGAGAGAGAGAGGAGAGAGAGAGAGGAGAGAGAGAGAGAGAGAGAGAGAGAGAGAGAGAGAGAGAGAGAGAGAGAGAGAGAGAGAGAGAGAGAGAGAGTAGAGAGAGAGAGAGAGAGAGAGAGAGAGAGAGAGAGAGAGAGAGGATGAGAGAGAGAGAGAGAGAGAGAGAGAGAGCCCCACTCCTTTCCTCCAGTCTTTTCTTCCATTACGACTGGGTGTGGCTCAACTCACAGTGAATTTGAAATCTTACTGAGGTTACTCACAGTTTTACTTTGCTGATGTCACCTAAATAATTAAAATGTTACGTAATGTCTGCAGATCCTGGGAATACCCTGAGCACAAAGACAACAGTGTGGGGAACACAAAAGACCTTACATGGGTCTCCTAAAGACACGTTCTCACTGTATATGCTGGCACATGTTTTATTTCAGGAGGAGTTTGTTCAAATTTTCAGAACACGGATTCTGATTTTTAAAATAATCAATAGCAAAATCTAATTACAACATTTCATAATCTTTATGTGTTTGCCAGATGAATCAACAGCTCTGCTCTCCTTAATGAACAAGCACAGAGCAATCAGTAAAAATGACTTCACGGCTGTAATATTTCCCTGTTTTATGATTTTGACCTTAGTCCCACTGCAGTTCTTTTCTGTGTATCACTATACAGCTAACTGGAATGAGCTGCAAAGGACTATCAAATTTATGTTTTTTTTCCAATAATTCACTTCAAGGTCTTGCTGAAAAATGCAACTTCTTTCAATCCCAGTGGTCTGATCCCCTCTGTGACTGGTTTATGGGCTAATATTGTTCTCTCTGTATTATATTGGCAATATTCTCTCCGTTTTTGAGAGACAACATCTTATTAATGTGTACCTCAGGTTTTGGAAAGTTAGTAGTATTAATACTTGACTACATTTAAAAAAGTAGTGGAATAATTCTACGATATAATTGGAAAAGTAACTAATGTTTCTTATTTAGGATGTACTATTAGTATGACACATTAAGTTAAGGTATTCACTCATTCACTTCATTTTGTTCTGTTTGATCAGTCAGTCATTATAAAAGACTGACATTTTCAAGAACGTGTGTGAGCAGACAGTGTTCAAAGAGGAAATATAGAATTAAGGTGTATGTGAGTTGCACGAGGAAGAGGTTATTGAAGGAGTCATTTTCTAGAGAGCGATGGTAAAGTTAAGTGCAGTTTATGATGTTTTAATGTAAAAAGACGATAGTAAATGCAACAAGAACAACTTAAATGTTAAGAAATGCAGTGACAGCAGTAGTATGTTGGCTGGTTTATCACTGGGATGGACGTCACTCTGTTGTTGTGGACGATAGCGGATCTCTACTGTAGAGCAGAGCATGTCTCAGTATCTGTGTAAAAGATCCCACTGCACTTGGAACCATTTCAGGCTCTTAGATTTTTAAAGATCTTTCCATTTTCAGATGAATAATGCATTTCATGTCCACCGGAAGGAAATTCATATTATATTCTGTACATTTAGCACGCAACATACAGTTAGATTTACACTGGCATGGAGGAGCACTGTGTGGCCGTGCGGGGAATGATGAGACTGAGGATATGCGATATCCCTTGCTCTGTTTTATACTTTGAGGAAAAAATAAAGGTTTATGTCAGGAATACAAGACAGTGAGCAATGCCAAACGTTTATCATTCAAAATCTAATTAATGTCAGCCACCACATTTAAATATTACATTGCATATTGCATTTATGTAAATTTAGTCATAGAGAGGCTTGTTAGGTTCCTTGCATTTACTTCAAAGTCACATCTTAATGAACAACAGCAAACGTCTCTGTTATGTGGCGTATTTGAACACATTTTGGTTGAGTGAGAAATGATACCATCTGTGCAACATTGGTCTTCATATATTAAGGACAACAAGTTAACTTTCTCCTGGGTGTTGTTGGTTTTTAATGATGTTTCTCTCCTTCTCTTCCTCTCTTGACTTTTCTGTTTTTGTCTTTCTCAGAGCCACAGCAACACATCGAGGACAGATCATTTTCAAGGATGCGCTGGCCCACCAGCTCTGTGAGCAAGGAGGTAAGAAACCGACACGGCTCACACGTACACTGTTACTCCGCCCCACGAAATGACACATAACGAACGCATATCATGCTCTCACATGTAGATATGTTCGTACATGCACAGATGCACATATGTTGACGTGCACATGCACAGCAGCACTCCCCTTTCACCTGATCTTACAGTCGTACTGAATGCATACATTTTGAGAGTATGGATTTCTCAAAGCAATTGATACACCACTTCCTCATGACTGTGTGCTTGTGCAGAGCTTCCTGACTTCTCTCTGCCTAATGATGCAGCCGGAGCCAGAGATATTTGAATGTCCTATATTGCCAGCTTAATTTCAGCTTATGCTAAACTCAGCTTTTTTTTTTTTTTTTTTACCCCCATCTCTCTGCCAGAGATTTACACATTATGGGCAACACTTCTTACATCCACTTTCTGTGACAGCTTTAAGTAGCTATTGACAGACAGTGCAGCCCCCACTCGGCACACTGAGTGTGTATAATTGCTTGTTTACAAGAAAGAAGACTCCCTCCTCCTCACCCATGACCGCCTCCTTGTACATCAAACTTTGAGTTTAATGCTGAAAGCAGAGATGTTACACTAACTGAAGTACACTGCAAAAACTAAAAATAAGCGCAATATTAGAGTATTTGATGTTCAAATGTTCAAACAAAAGTTATGATAATTAACTTTCATATTATATGATATTTCATCAATTTTACTCTTGAATCTGAGCAAAAACACAATAAAATAAAATAAGATCTGAACCAATGACCATGACATGATCTTTTTTCCTTTCATGTGTTCTCTTTTTTCCTTTTACTTTACATTTATTGGACAGCACATAAAGCAAATCCCTTTCTGCAAAAACATCCCATCCAAGCAACATTAAATAAAATCATTATTATTATTATCAAATCAAAACACGCAACAAACCAGATTATTTTTATTTAAGTCCACTTTAATTTAGTGGACCACATGTGCATGAGATTTCAATCCAAATATTTTTCAAACAATGAGCCACAATTAATCCCAATGTCAATAGCTTACAGCATTTTGAAACAAATGTTTATAGGATCTGCATCATGAAAAGGCAACATGGGAATTTTTTTAGTCAAAAATAAAAAAGGCAAAAGTTGAAGTATGGATATTCTTAATTTCATTACTTTTGAACTCTGAGTGCAGCAATGATGTTTGTGAGTTCTTTTGGGAGGAAATGATGCAAATGGAGCTTTAAATACAAATTCTTTGTCGAGCAGTGTGAGGAATGAGGAAAGAAAATACATGTCTGTCTCAAGGGGCTTTTATTATAAGTGCATCCCCAAGGAGGTCATTGGAGACACTACCAATGAGCATAACACATGTCAAACAGAGAGCGCTCAGATTCATGCCTTTACGCCACTTGGAAGCGATGGGGCACAGAGCCCAGTCGGCCCAGTCAGGCCTGGAAGAATGACAGAGAGTGACCAGGCTTCTCTCCTTTTGTCTCCTTGCCCGAGAGCTCATCCTCTCACCACCACTGACACACTGCCCCAGTCTTTTCCCTCCATACATGAAATATCAGCAGCCAACATTAGTCACTTAGTTATTTTGTGCCAGGGCCCCCGCAGTACCTCACTAACACATAGCTGCTCGCAGCAGACAAGCTGAAAAGCAGAGATTTCGACCTTACAAGGCCTTGGAGGAGAGGAGTTATAAATGGGAAGCGACAGGAAAACCAGCAGTCCAGTAATGCAGGAAATACAATCTGCAGAGGAAATGTGCAGGTATGATGGGTGGAGAGGTGGGGAGATGGGATGGAGAGTGGTGACAGTGATAAGGAATACATGGGGAAGATATTGATGAAGTCAGAGCTATAAATTACAGGTGCCATTAATGACAGTTTCACTGTATTGTTTGGTGAAGGAGAAAAGAAGGACAAGGATGGCTCGATGAAGAGATAGTGTTGATGAGAAAGCTTGAAGGTCATAAATTAAATGTGACGTGTAAGGAAGTTGAAATATGTTGTTCAACAAAAATGGGAAAGAGTGGATGGTGGTGAGTATAATCAGTGCTGTATACTCTAGGCATATTACAAATGTGAAAGGCACTTGCGATGAGCAGCTAAATGCAGAAAGAGATCAGTGAGGTTTTTTGGGGGGTTTTTTAGAGATAAAGAAGATAAAGAGATATGAAAATGGCTCTTCTTTGGTTTTCTTTGGGAATATCTTATTAGACACAAGCGTCATTATTTTTTTCTACTCCCCTGAGCTGGTGATAGTCAGCTCCGTCACCCTATGCAAACCAAAACCTCAAACTTCAAAAGAGCTGTTCAGATTAAAAAAACATGAAACCGAATGTGCTCCTGACATAAAAACGAAACTGGAGATCGACTTCGACACAACTCAAACTGTGCAGCAGTGCAACCAAAGCCGTGTGCCGAAATGTGATAATGCAGAACAAGCTCATTCAAAAGTCATATTTTGTGTCTCAATTCCATCCACAAAGTCAAACGTAGCTGCAAGTGAGAGTTGGGCCTGTGCATTCCTCTTTTCCGGTGGGATCAAATAGGCTACCTTCACAAAGTCGGCCCCAGTGTGGCAGAGAGAGTGCATGCTGCTCTGAGCAAAGTTACCTCACATTTAGGTATTAACATTCAAAGTGAAATAAAAGATATCAGGCCAGCTCAAGCCACTTCAGAAGTTCATATACTTAGGACGGGGGCTTTGAAGAGATGGAGAATGAAAGCTATCTAAAGCAGGGTTACAATCCGTGAAGAGGGAGAGGGAGAGGGAAGGTGATGAGAAAAGGAAGGATTGGAGGAGAGAAGCGAAGGGCAGACAATCAAGGCCGATCAGCCTGGGTTAAGGCTTTCAGAACACATGGAGCGATTAGCCGAGGGGCTGGAAAAAGAGGGTTGAAGTGTGAATTTGATTTTATAGTGATACCGAGATGACAAGCAACATAGATCATTCAAATAAATTCTAATGTAAATACCCTATTTAAGTATAATCGAAGGAAGGAGGGAGAGATAAGCCTTTAACTCGCAGTCAAACGTCTGACATGCAACACTTTGCTCCTCAAGCCCATGAAAGCCTGCTAAGACATAAGCAGGGGCTCGATTTGTGTGTGTGTGTGTGTGTGTGTGTGTGTGTGTGTGTGGTGTGTGTGTGTGTGTGTGTGTGTGTGTGTGTGTGTGTGTGTGTGTGTGTGTGTGTGTGTGTGTGTGTGTGTGTGTGTGTGTGTGCGTGTGCGTGTGCGTGCGTGTGTAAAATAATCTGCCTCGGTGTTGGGGTGGGGTGGGGTGTGTGTGTGGTGGTGGTGGTGATGGGGGTCTAGACACACTGCACCCCCCTGTGCTCACAGCTCTTTCTGCTGTGCCAGCACACTTCTGCACCCCGACCCTTCAATCTGCCTCCAATTCATTCCCCCAAACCCCCCAAACCCCCCAAACCCCCGCCCCCCCCAGTTTGCTTTGATCTACACCCCATTACTTTACCCAACAACCTGCTTGGATTTTTTTTTTATGTGTGCATCCAGAGGCCCCTGTACCAGGAATCTGACAAATAGTGTTGTAACTAAATGAAACACACAGCATAACTTTGTGACACAAATCAGCACAGATATTCAGAGATGCTTTAAACATGACATGACAAAATGTTTAAACTAAGTGGAAATGTGTATACTAACAAGCAGAGGTGAAAAAGTGGCAAGTTTCTGCTTCAACTGAGTAACCATAAAAAGTCTTATTAATCTAAGATGAGAAGTGCCAAGGTGGGAGATGAGAAAAGGTAGGGGTGAGCTGGGGAAGGGTGCTTTCTGCTAAAGGGTGGAGTCATTGAGGGTGTTGAATGGCGCTGTAGGCCGTCCATCAGTTCTATCTCCTGACAGCAGGGACAGCAGTGCCTGCTTTCTGCCCAGCGTCCCGGGTCCTCTCATTTCCAGCAAGAGAATAAATCAGATCTTTATGGGCCTGGCCAAGTGCACTGCAGCCCAGATGGATTATTAAAGGGACATATAACTCAGAGAGGCCACTGCTCCCTGAGGGATGCCTGATCACAGCGCAACAGAGGAGGGACGGGTGGCCTACCCTCTCCCACCTTCGCACCACCCACCCAGTCTGCCAGCCAGCCTGCTTGCCTGGCTGCATGCCAGCTCTCCTGCCATCCCTTGTTGCTCACTAGCAGGAAACCTTGAGACCTCATTTGCTTGTTTGTCTTTCCCTCCTGGGTATCATCCGCCCATTTTCTGTACTTTCCCACCATTCTTCTCCACGCTCCTTGCCTGTTCTTCTGCACTCATACACCATTTTGTTCATGTACTTTTTTTGATAACCCAACATCGGCAAGCAAGGAGCAACATTATGTGGAAGAATACATATTGTAGTTCTTTCCATTTTTTCCGAAGAGATTACCACAAACAGCCAAAGATTATGCGCTAAGTAAGCCTGAGATGAGACTACCTATTGTGAAGTGAAAAATGTGGCTCAACTTTGGATTCCATCTTTGTTTGAAGACATTGCAGAAAATGCTCATATGTAAATTACATAATAGTGGTGAATCTTACTTCTTTGTTGTCTTCCATTCACTTGTGATTGTTATAATCGTGCCAATTAAAGCTCACACGAAGCGCCTTCTGCTGAGTAGAGTGAAGTAAGTGTGAGCTCAAGAACTTTGAGGAACTATCTTTTTTTCAGTCATTGTAGAAGAAATAACAACAGCATCCTGCATCCTGGTGAGTCAGTAATTGCAACCACCAGCGAGACACGACCAACCGAACTTCAAATACGGTTCACGTCTTCAAGGATATGAGTCAGACGGAGGGAAAACAAGCAAACGCGAAGAGAACAAGGGATGTTAGAAAACTGGGTACAGTTTACAGGGCGGGGAGAAAAGACGAGCGAGAGGAGATTAGAGCTGGAAGACGAGAAAGAGAGGGGGAGAAGATTTAAAATGACTTGTGCCCTGCACTCTTTGTGCCGAGATGTCTGAGTCTGCCAAAGCTTATGCTTGCAGAGTCTCCCCTCGCAGCTCCCCAACCCTGGAGTAGTTTACTCAAAAGTCCTACCTCTTTATTGGTGTGCACATGTGTGCATGTGCAAAAAAAAATCTGTCGCTGGTTGGGTCAAACATAGAATCCAAAGTTGTTTGTGTGTGTGCATGTGTATGTGTGTGTGTGTGTGTGTCTCCCTCTGCATCCTTCTGTGTTTAAGCCCTGGCCAGGAAGATACAGGCATTAGCAGAGATGAGCTCCTAATAGAGGAGGCAGTAATTGAAGTCTTTAAGAAAGTGAGAGGGGATTAATCCAAGTGAAATGAGTACCAATGTCTGCTCTCGATGCACAGAGGGTGAGGCAGAGGAGCGGATGGAGGACTGAGCGGAAGACTGAGAGATTTTGATAGAAGGAAAGGGAGAGAGTAGGAGAGTGTGATGAAGCATGGAGAAAGAAAACCCTAAATGAGGCCTTTTTGGAAGCTTGGGGGGATTATCCACCCAAGAAAATCTTCTGGGCCTTTCTTCAGCCAAATGGCCCCACGAGAAAGACTGAAAGCGATTTAGATGGGTTTGTTTAAAAGTGTGGGAGAGACTGGAAAAGACTATAGAGAGCAGAATTATCACCCAACCAAGTATTTATGATGGTATGCCATTTTGACTGGGTGGATTTCCAGGCATTGAGTTTGAGAACATGGTCTCCCCGGGCTAAATATTTAAATGAGCATGTGCTTATAGAAGAGGCAAGTATGTGCCTCATTTTTTATCACCGCTTCCCAATTATGTTTATTGGACACAACAAAACACAGCTGGGACTATTGGCTCATCCAAACATATTCTGAATCAGCAGAAATTGGAGGATTTGAGAATTAGAGGAAGTGAGACAGAAATGTCTGTACCAGGCCCTTTGATCTGCTTGCAATGGACTCCGTCGCCGAGCTTGAGTGCCAGACTCATAGCTGAGCATCAGTGGCCACGAGAGCAGCAGCAGAACCAGCCAGCTCTGTCTGTCAGGCCACTATAACTCCAACTTCTATAGTCAGCATGAAACTTTTCCACCACTGTGTGAACTGTAAATCCATTTTTGAAAGCCCAGCAATTGGAATCAGTCGCAAGAAATGAGGGCAACTAATGAAAGCAAAGCCTGAGCTTAAAGTTAAGACCGGAGCCATTAAGATAGCATGAAACCTCCTGAATAATCCTTAATAAGTTTCAGCTTCAAGTTGTTTATAAAGGGCTTTAGGTTGGAGTCCTCATTTTTTTAATGGGATTCTCAAGTACCTGAGAGTTTAACTTTTGAACAAGTTCTTGCGTTTTTATCTCAGTGCATCTTATCAGGTGGGCAGGCTTATCCTGGATGGAGAATACTGTCCTAGATTAGTTCTTCAGTTTGGAGTAAGGATGTCTTAACCCAGTTACGAAGGTAATGATCAGAGAGGTCAAGAGTTATTAATCTTCTCTTTTCTGAACGTTATTGTCAGGGCTTGCCACAGGAGATCTTCTTCTTCCCTAACCTGTATTCTCCTTCCTCACACCAATGCACCATCACTGTATTCATGGACCTATTCACTGGCCTTCCTCTTGTCCTCCTGCCTGCCAGCTCTATCCTCACCACCCTGGACCCTACATAGCTATCATTCTGCTACATGTGTGCCCCTCCAATGTAATTCCTCTTAAATCTCTCAATTCTGTTTTCCTCAGCTCTGCCACTTTCAGTTCATTGTCCTGTGTTTTGGAACATCCCCCTGTATTTTGAACCAGAGGGTATCATTTAAAAGTTGCTTCATGTTGGGGTCATAGTAATTTTCCATAGTAATGTTTGGTTTTGAGAAAGTGTACGCATTTATTGTTAAATATATTTGCGCCACAGCAACAAACTAAATAGAAGTTTACATTTAAATTAAATTTATTACCTAATGCTACTGTTTTACCAATCTGGTTCACTCTATATGTCCACTCTATACGTTGAACTAAAGTGGGTTTGACACCCCTGATGGGTATAAAAACATTTTATGTCTTGAAAATAGATGAGTCTGCATTTCATAAATATTTGTGGGTGACCAAGGTTTACAATGGTAAATAGTTGGATCCCTCAAGAAACAGGTTTGGAAACACTGCCGTACGCCTTCACTTCTCATGCTAAAAAACCCCCAAAACAAATATGATCTGGTTAAAATCTACTAATATTAAATAAAAGTTGAATTTCCTAAGATGTCTCACATAAATTCTGGAAAATTCCTTCACATAAAAACTAAACTAAATAGTCTTTAAAGTTCGTCATTATTACTTTTTTTTTTTTTTAAATGCGTGTGAATTTAGGAAACAACATCCTTCAGAAAGTGTTGTTTGCTCTTTTTTGTGTGTGTGTACATCAAGAAAAATTGTTTCCACCAATGTAATATGTCAAATAATCCTCAACTTGATTGAGTTTTCAATCTCCCTTTACTCTGCACACACAGGTCACGCCCCCAGCTTTCAACTTTCTGATATTTTGCCTAAATCTTAATGTAGATTGTATCTTAAGTATTCGTGTTATTTGAGTTGTGGCATGTTTTTTCTGTTTTAAAGCCCTTGTTGAATAATTAAGGCCTAACAGTCACAGCCACCTTCTATTCACCTCCTGCCTCTTCTCAAAGCCATGTTTCCCGGGAGAGATTGATGGCAGAGAGCGTTCGCTAGGCAGTGCCCGCAGATTACAGCACACAGGCCCCTCTGGGGAAAATGGCAGTTAATTGCCATTGAACCATTAATCATAGCAGCTCGGCCTTTCATTACTGAAAAGAATTACCATCAGGAGCCAGGAGACTGCGGCCATCGCCGGCCAGGACATAGAGAAACTTTGTTTCACTCAGAGATGATGTAAGATTGGTCCTATTTCTTCACTCATGCCAACAAAATTACACACTTCAGCCCTGTTATTCATATTTCAAAACTTCCGACTGTGGAGTCTGTATATTTACTTTTGATTCAGATGTTCTCTGTGAAGGTGTGTATACTCACTTTTTCAGTTGTCCGTCTGTTAAAAAGTGAAACCATCTGCTTGTTCGGCCCAGTAATGACATCAAACTACTTCTGAAATGCAGGATGTTGCCCTACTTGCCTCACAAACTTCTCTGTCTGTTTCAGCTCCAACTGAGTCCCCACTGAGACCAAGTCTGAGTGAGTCAGCCTTTCATTTCTTCCTCTTTTTTTCCCCTATAATGCTGTAATCACTTTGGCAATTACCCCATGAATAGACCAGGTATCATTCAGAGTACGTGTGTGTGTGTGTGTGTGTGTGTGTGTGTGTGTGTGTGTGTGTGTGTGTGTGTGTGTGTGTGTGTGTGTGTGTGTGTGTGTGTGTGTGTGTGTGTGTGTGTGTGTGTGTGTAGTGGAGCTCCATGGGAAGCATGCTGTACTGCGTGATGACTTCGACTCCAACCTCCAAGGAGAGCTGGACCCCAGCATCTGGTAGGTGAAAAGGTTGTGACTCAACTTGTAATCTCAAGGTTCTGTCACAGTCATTACATCTGTAGCAGATCCCCGTTATATGCATTATATATCGTGACTGAGTTCTCTTCTCTTCTCTTCTCTTCTCTTCTCTTCTCTTCTCTTCTCTTCTCTTCTCTTCTCTTCTCTTCTCTTCTCTTCTCTTCTCTTCTCTTCTCTTCTCTTCTCTTCTCTTCTCTTCTCTTCTCTTCTCTTCTCTGTCCACAGGTCTGAGTGCAGTAACTGTGAGGTGGGAGAGCAGTGTGGCGTACTGATGCATGGCAGAGCAGTCACGTTCTGCGAGCCCTTAGGAGAGAGAGAGCTGGTAACCACCATGTCTGACCACACCGCAACCACTGTACATTTTTCAGTCCATTGACCCTCCGTCAGAAACAAGCACTCTGTGGCCACAAACACACTGACTCTAAATCTCTACAGACTGGTTCGTAACCACAAATGAGTGTCAGGATTGAACACGTCTGTGCCACGACACTAAAAGTCACTTTTTGACCTTCGACAGGAGATATTTCAGTTACTGTTTTGGGAATATTGTCATCAGTTCATTACAAGCTCAGATTAGGCTTTTTACCTGTTGCATGTTTCAGCATGTTTTTGTAAAGTTCTTCTGCCTGAAGTAAGATCATAAAAAAAAAAAAAAAAAGCCAATTTCTCAACCTGAATGTTGTTACGGTGTTTCAATCTGGTGGAGTAAACTCCTTATGTCACAAATGTTAAAGACCAGCATGCATCCTGTTCTGTTTACTGTCACTGTAAACATAAAACCAGATCAACAAACCTGGGATACAGATTATAGTATATTATTTCACGGTGAACGCCTCAAGTGTGACACAAGCTCACACACTCTAAAATACATATCAGACCCCTTCATGTCTCTTCATATCTTTTTAAAAGTTGATTTTAAACTGTTTATCTAACTATGAGATAAAAGCGCAGAAGTGTTTAAAGCCTCATGATTCTATTTACTTCCCTGATAAGCGTTCGCTTCGCCTGTCACTGTTCCAAATGTTTGATGCCGCTGGCGGCTCTTCTGTCATGTGCAACAAGCAAAACAGGGAAACACTGACACAAATACTAACAAATGCATCAACATCAGCACTGAAAACATGCATTCATGCACAGAAAAGCCATCAGTCTGTTTGCTTTGTTTGTGGATGCATACATGAAATAACGTTGCTATGATCTGCATTTTATTACCAAATCCAAATGTTGTTTTACACACTTCCAGTGGATGGACTTTCCAGGAACTCCTTTAAACATCCTGAAAACATCTGACATCACTGTTTAAACTGCTGCCTTAAAGAAACATCTCACACACTTGCCCCCTACTGTATTAAGATTTATGGGTGATTTTCTAAGCCGCCTTGTGTATCCTCCCCAGACCACTGTACCTCTCAACACCAGCACAGCCTCAGTCCTCCAGTTTGCTCTGGGTGAGTAATACAACTCCACAGACATGTCAGTGAGTACAAAAAGACAGTTTTTTGTCAAAGAAGTTTATATGTGAGACGTTTTATACATCCCAGGACAGCCGGTCCTCTTGTCATCCTCAGGAAAGATGTGTTTCCTGTCCTCTGTCATGTCAGTAAGACAGCTGGTGCACACTATGTTTCAGTTTGTCTGCTTTCTCCCTCTCCCCCTGTCACAATAATGAATGATTTACAGTATTCTGGAAAGACACCCTAAATCCATGGCAGAGATTTTAGAGGTGTTGTATTTTTCATGTCCATTACATGCATTCACTGGTCCCATGTGAGCACAGCAGGGTTAAAATCAGAGTACATAATGTAGAGCAGCCCCCCTCAATCTTTCTCCCCTATTTCGCCTCTTCTATTCTCTCACTCTCTGTCTGTTTTCTCGTCATTAAATTGAGCTTCCGTCACGTCACAGTGTTGTTATGTATGAAACAGTTCAGTAAAGTGTTCAGTGAAGTGGTCATTGCACTGCTGCATCCAGTGTGGATGGAGCAAAGTGGACAACACACAACGATGTGGGAGGACGTTGAGCAGATGGGTGTGAGGATGGAAGGTGGAGATGTTGGGGATTTCTACTCGTTTCATACATTTGCAGGCTTTTTACACCATCAACATCCAAGTCACCACACAGCATCACATTTCAAACAGCCTGATTCCTTTAGTTATTATCTTATTATGAATTGAAAATGGCCAAAAGCATGGAAAGCTGCATTATTCAGACAGTTATAATTTAGAAAAACATCCACCCATCCAGATCCACTGGTTCCTGAAAGACTAGCTGCTGACATCGATAACACAAAGGTCGAAAATAATGAAGGAAATGTAGTTTGTGTCTACTTGGTTATATTTTTCAGATATCTGTACTTTGAGAACACATATTTCTGACTTCTTTCGAACACAAAAATCTCTTTATTCTACTTCTTATTTATTCTACTCCTTCAATTCCTAATAATGTGTGTTATGTCTTTAAATCTTTTCAGATGCAGAGTTAAGTCACAGCAGCTGATAATAGCAGTAGTATTTGTAATTACCAATACTGAAGGTGCAGAATTCAGGATTTCCTGTTTCTGTTTCAAAAATAAGCCATTCTAACGTAAAAGTTTCAAACAGAATTCAGTATTTTGAATTAACCCAGGTTATTACGTCTTTTTTGTTTCTTATTTTTTTAAACAAAACAAGATATTGGAATATTTTGTTATTTATGGGTTATGGTGCTAATATCCTTTTACGAGAACGAGGATGAAGTTACCCATCATTATTTTGTTCTCACAACCAGAGCAGTCTAAGTTATAATAAATATCTGATTTCTGTGTGTGTTATTTTCCAGGCTCAGGCTCCTGCCGGTACAGTTACTCGGACCCGAGCATCACTGTGTCGTACAGTCTGAGTGGCAACGCCAACACCTCAGATGACTGGATCACACTGGAGAAGATCAGGTCTCTCTCTCTCTCTCTCTCTCTCTCTCTCTCTCTCTCTCTCTCTCATCCATCCCACAGTCCTTCCATCTGTTATGAACACCCGCCCTCTCTTCTCCCTTATTCACACCTCCCCCTCTTAATTTCTCATTCCTCCCGTTGGTCTCGATCATCCACCTGTTTTTTTAATCCCTCACTCCATGACTCTCTCTGTGTTGTCAGCTTTCAATGTAGATTTGATGCACTGTCACTGTTTTATAACTACAATATTTTGCTGCAGTAAGTGGATGTTATACTTCTCCGTAAACACACCTGCTCATAGGGAATCCTGGTTGTCTTTTTAGATATAGTTAGGCCTTGCTATCCATTATCTCTTTAAGTTTGGCTATTTCAGCCATATTGTAATGATTATGGATGAGTATTTAATGCATAAACATCTGACAGTAGATTACATAAGCACTGCTACCACATGGAAATTTAGTCAGACTATCATTTTTGCATTTCTCTCCCTCTAAAAGAGCCCCGACCAACAGCAGCACCGTCGTCCACCTGCTTCCTCTTCCACATTCCTCCAGAGCTGAGGGCATTCGTCTCCGCTGGTCCCAAGAAGCCCCCGCGGGACCTGAGGGCTATGAGTCGTGTTGGGGACTGGACAACGTGCTGCTGGTCAATGCTGCCCACAAAGTCCCCCTGTTGGAGGACAACTTAGATCCTCCAGACACTGCCAACTGGCTCTTCTTCCCCGGAGCTACTGTCAAGGTACTCCAAAAAAGCAATTTGGTCAGAAATGTGGTAGAGACAAGGAAACCACTACATATTGGAACCATGTGGCACTTTCAAAGTTAGGAGAAGACAAATGTACTTCTGCATTTGTTAGGAATGTATATATTCAAATTGTTGTTCAGCTGATAATTGCCCCTCCCTTGTGCTTCTGTTGTCCAGCATGCTTGTCAGTCTGAGGGCAATGCCTTGTATTTCCACGGTGGGGAGGGAGCTGGACACAGCTTTACCACCACCAGAGACATCGACCTGCACCGGGAGGAGGGAAGAAGCTACTGGGAAGAAGACTTTGAGAGCGCACCCTCAAAGTAACGCAAATCTCCATCTCTCAGCCTCACTTTATGCCAAGTACACTTTCTTTTCTATTCGACCATTCAAAAGCAGAGGGGCAAAGTGCTGTGCAAGCAAAGGAAGACAATGATAGGATCAATCTAAAACAAATGACTCTCCATGGTGAAAGTGATAGCAACAACAATGCAATGTGGTAGTAGTTTGTTTAAAATGCAGTCTATAAAAATCCAAGACTGAGAATGTTAAAAGCTTTTTCACATGTGGTGCTGGTTCAGCTGACCTGATACTGAGGTGGCGTGTTCATTCTACAGTAATGAAATAAATATAAAAAACTACTTTCTTGCCAGATAGTCTTTTAAGATATTAAAGGATTAAAGAGAAATGATGAAGCCAAACTATAAAGGACTAAAGCACATCTTAAACTGAAATGTAAATGTACATTCTTCTTCTAGAATGTGAAGCTTATTCTGCTTGTTAAATTGATTCCAGCATCAGATTTTGAATAAGTTTGGAAGTGTAACTTCACGGAAATGAATTACTGAGATATTACTTTGTGTGGGTATCATTGATGTGCGGTTAGGGGAAAATTGAAGAAAAAAATATCGTTATATATGAAATGAAATAAACCATCCTCAGATTCATCTATGTAATTATTGTATCAACTTTTATTGAATCACCTCATTTCCAAAGACTAGGTCATGTGTTTTATTTAGGTCAATAAGACATTGAATCAAATCCACAAAGAAAAAGCAAGAGTTTGTCGCATTTACAAGTAAAGATAAGACCTAGTGCTTACTGCTGTTGATAATGCGGGACCACCACCCATCAGAAAATATCCACACCGCTCCAAGAGTCTCTTTTTATGAACAGATGCAGCACAATACTACTTGTAACCGAGCTTTCTGCATGAGCAACTGGAGTAGCCTCAAACTGTGAAGCGCAAAGGGTCCAAGATGAGTTAGTGGGGTGAGAAAGGACACCCATCAAACACTTTACAGCCAGTGTTAAGATGTGAATCTGTGGATCTGATTAACTCAAAAAACCCAAATAAGATTAACTTTGGAATAACTGCATCCAACTCAGTTAATACTTACTACTTACTTTTTTCAATAACTTGTGAGGAATTCCTTTATTACTTTACGTGGTTACTATACTTAAGTGTGTAAAAACAAAATACTAGTAAAGTAATTCTTCTACTGGAATATTTATAAGTAGTAACTAAAATTATAATGAAACACTGATGTTCAGTTACTGTTAAAGTACTATTGGGGAACTGTAACTGTAGTTTTAATTTTTCAGGGACTCATTCAGCATCAGCAGCAAGTGTGGCAATGTTTTGGTCTTTGCTTTATGGCAGACAGTCCTCATAATTTCCTTTTGCTTAGGGCCTCAGTTTGTATGCACAAAGAAATGTTTAGAAAAAAAAATTGCCTTAGAATTTACCCTATAGTTCCCGAATTACTCTTCCTATATCATAAGAAATGTCTTGAACACAAAAAACAGGTTTTATTCTTAGTTAGTTCATATTCTCACTGAATATACATATTATTTCTCTGATAATAGAAAACACTACATTTAAACTGTACATATTTAGAATTTTTTTTTTTAACTTGGAAGTGGCTTTGTTAATGAATGAAAATCATACATATTTAATGACCACTGTATAAAAAATCAGAGTGTTTCTTGTATCGCATTTCGTACTGCATGCGTTCATGTATGCAGGGAATTCTGACCAAAATCGATGTGATATAAGCAGTTGGCTGGTATTTAAAAACCTCTGTTTCTTATGTGAATATAACTCTGAGCGAACCTCACTGCGCATCACAGCCACGTATGTATGCAAATTCCTTGATGCTTGTCGTTTATCATATGTCATGATGAGACATGCAGTGTGTCGCACAAGTTGAAGTTGAGCTTGGGGCCTGAAGCAGGTGAGCGCTTCCCCTCTGACGGCTGCAGACACGGCAGTCCATCTGTTCGGAGTGAGACACACACACACTCAGTGGACAGCAGAAAACAAGGGAGCGCTGTCTGAGCACTGCAAGAGGTAGAGAGATAAAAAGGGATGATAGATAGTGTTACTGCCAGAGAGTAATTAACAGGCTTCATGCACCACGTCTGTCAGGAGGATTTTTTCTTTTCCATTTATGAGAAGCACTGCAAACAGGAGTGTGTTTCTATAACCGCACCGCATCCTCACACCTCAGCTTCGCACGCCAACATGGTGAACTGCATGCTACCTCTCGCCCATCGGGCACCATGGGGTGATACATGTGTGAGGAAGACAGGCATATTTTTTTGGGGAGGTAATGGTATACTCCACTAAGTGTCATTTAACCCAGCGCTCGCTGTGACAGAGATGCAGAAAATAGAGAGGAACAGTGGGGAAGGGAAGGGGGAGACAAACAGAAACTGGGAGAGGAGGGAGATGAGCACGGGGAGAGGGCTGACACACCGAGTTAACTTCTGTCAGGACTAATGAGAATCCTCTGTCCACTGTGCAGAAATATGTGCCTGCATGTGTGCGAAAGTCCTCTTCCAGGTGATTTATGCCGTATTCTTGGCATTGTGTGGTTGTTTACCAGCAAGACATGAATTATAACTACTGTTTCCTGAGTTCAGTATTACTCCACTGGGGGAAGAGTTCATTTAGAAACAACAATTTCCTTCCTGTAATTTCTGTGCCTGGCAATGTCCTGTTTTGTCGGTAAAATCTCACTTGGGATATTGAATTGGCTTCTTTAATAATATTTGAATTGACAGTACTTGCAGCTTATAGTTCAGTCATCCAGTTATTGTATTTAATTAGATTTTGTATCAATAATTTGTTGTTTTGTTTTGTTTTTAACTTTTATTCTGTGGATAAAACTAGTAATGATTTTTAGAGATAAATATCATGTGGAAGGACGACATGAATGTCTTGTTTTGTTTTAGAGTGTTGTATGTAGGTGACTTCATAAAATCTATGCCCCACTTATGAGCCCAGCTAAATCTTGGTGAGAATATTTATTTTCCTTCAAAATCCAACCTTTCTTGTTTCTGTTTTTTTCTTTCTTTCTCCTTTTGTTTAAACTCAGCTGGGACATAGAAGGAGCTGTGTATGGGACGCAGTGTGGAGAGATTGAGTCGGGCTCGGCACTTGTGTTTGAAAAGGAGGGCAGGAGGAGAGTGTGCACCCCTTACCTCGACACCACGTCTTATGGAAACCTCCGCTTCTACTTCACCATGGGTATGGAAACCTTCCGGCCTTCATGCTCACTTCGTATTTAATTAATCATACCTCATACCGATATTTATTGATGTGAAACAACAGGAACTTTCTTTAATGCCTCACTGTGTGATGTTCTATAAACAACATTTCTACGTACATGTGTATGAGCATGGTGTGCCGTATTTTTGTGTAGGTGGAAGAGGCTGTGACCCCGGGGAGTCCCGTGAGAACGACGTGATCCTGTTTGGAAGGTCCGAAGGTCGAAGAGAGCGCGTGGTGCTCGACACTCTGCCTTACTCCTCCTACAGGGTGAGATACAGCACATAACCCAGAAGGTTACTCAATTAACCTCAAATGTAGAATATACAGTTTACAGGCACATTTCCATAGAAACATGTGAATAAAGGGCTTCATTTTTTGACTTTTCCAGTTTCTTGTGGAGAAATGCTTTAATGATGAAGGAATGCTTGCTGATTTTAATGTGATCATATAACAGTTTCATTATTTGATAATGACATTAGCAACTGGTAGCTGCTTTAATAATTAAATAAAGGCATTAGTCTTTTATCAAGCTTACATGCTGTTCACTTCCTTCAGTTTTCTCTCCAATATCAAAGTTGACATGAACGTATAGTCAGTCACATGCCCAACTCAGGTGGGTGCAGGTAAAACAGAATTCATTGCAAATGGTTCAAGGTTCGTTAAATGGAATAGAAGTTGAACAAAATGAACGACACGTTCCCAAAGTAATACACATTTTACATAAAGTTGAAGACATTAGATTAGAAAGCAAAAAGTCTAGGATTAAACAATTCAGGAATTTCACACTTTCACACACCAAGACAAAGGCACACCTAACAAAACTATTGATTGATTAAAATATATTTCACTTGTTTTAGTCAGACATAAAAACATGAAGCAATTAAAAATCTTCATGGTTTAGACAGAAAAACGCATTCAACAGATCAAATTGTTACTATTCCTAATAGAAAGGACAGATGAGACAACACTTATTGATAAATCTCAGATTCAGACCAGTTTTGCACAGTCAGTAAAACAATTCAAGCAATAATATGATTAATCTCTATTTCACATCATTCAAGAATTTTTTTGTTTTCTTTTTTTTCTAATATTTCCTTACAATTTGCAGACCAAACTATTGATAAAGCGATTGCCTGAATGCCTATATACTTACATAATCTGTCATAAATATTAATCAAATGAACAGCTTTAGTTAAACATTTCCTTTTCTCCTGCTGGGTTCATTGAGTGGTCTGTTTTTTTTTTCCCTCCGTCAGACTCCTGCAGTGGTATCCGTGGCACTGCCAACTGAGCTGCAAACACCAGTCACCCAGTTCTGCCTGGAGCAGCGGTCACATGGAGGTGCCAACCGTCACGTGTGGGCCGTGGACTTCATGCAGCTGCTCCCCGTGCTGCCTGGCACCCACACACATGTTGCTCAGTTCTCCATCAACCTCGGCTGTGGCTCCTACCAGCCCGCCAACAGGTGTGGTTTGTTTGGAACTGGGTTAGACAGCCCTGCTTTTATGTGAAAAATACATCCACTTCTCTTGGCAAATTCGTGAAATTGGGCAGCAACAAAGGAGACTCCCACACACCATGTCAGACACCCTGCAGTCACTCAGTTATTTAGGTGGGAAAACTGGTAACTGCTGCACACAGAAAAACCTGAGGGCAAAATGCTGTAATGCTTTGTAACAGCAGCTTCTGTCGACAGCTGACCTCTAAGACTAAAAACTGCAGTTCGAGGCAATTGTTAAAGTGTTCAAATCAAATCTCTGCTTTCCTTTGACCACCAGATGCTGGAAATTGCAGCAATTTTTAGTTTGAGTTTACGGTTGAGTTTCTGGAACCAGAGGTAACTCATTTTTAGCTTATATAGATTCAGATCAATCCTCTGCTTTAGGTTGAGAGTGAAGTTGAAATTCATTTGATGACGTAAACTAATATATGGTTGTGTAGTGATGAGCCCTGCCACAAATTCTAGGCCTTTCAGTGCAAACTTGGTGTTAGTTTTAAAGTAATATGTGTTACTGATCATTTTAACTCGGTATAACTTGGTGTATATCTTAGTGAAATGAACATTCCTAAAACCAAACACAATTTAAATTTTATTAAACATAAACTTTGGAATGCATGTTTTCCCACATGTGCATATGTGAGTTTTCTTCTCCCACAGTCGGTAATCGATGGCTCTCAATTAGTCATTTTTGTGTGATCATCTGCCTCCCTGTGGTTGGTTAGCGACCTGACTCAGATGTACCCAGCCTCCCCGCCATTACTGTACTCTCTACAAGTTTGTGAACGGATACTTTGGGATAACCTGCGACCTGTTTCTTTCTTTTAGTGTCAGTCTGGAGTTTTCTTCTAACCAGGGTCGTTCCTGGTCTCTGCTCCACACTGAGTGTCTGCCAGAGCTCTGTGCTGGACCCCATCTGCCTCACAGCACCATCTACTCGTCTGACAACTACAGCGGGTATAAATCTGCCTCTACGTTTGTATCTTTGTTTTTGTGAATTTGCCCCTTCATTTGTTTTAATTATCTGTATTTTGGCTGCTCAGTTGGACCAGAATCTCCATTCCTCTGCCCAACGCCGCTCTCACTGAAACTACTCGCTTTCGTTGGAAGCAGTCCGGCACTGGGGTGGGCAACATGTGGGCCATAGATAATGGTAAGAACCACACAGGGTCCCAGTTATCTTCATTTTCATCAATCATGTTCTGGAAAGTTAATATTGAATTCCAGGCTTATTTAGACTTGTCAATAAAAATACAAGATGACATTTAACAGTGCAACACTGTAAGTAAATTGACATTTTTTTAATACTTGAAATACGTGGACAGAATGGTCAAGAATATATGTATTAATTAATATATGGAAATTCTGTACAAGTGGAGTTTAAAAATCACTTATTTAAGCATCTTAGCCTAGATTAAATTTGATCCAAAAAATCTTTCCCATTTTCCTTTGAATCTTTATCTCAAGCAGCTAATTACATAAAACCATATTTCTATTTGTTTCCTACTTTCCAGTGTATATTGGTCCAGCTTGTCTTCGCTTCTGCTCTGGAAGAGGACATTGTTCCCGCACAGGCTGCAAGTATGTGCCTCCTTTATTATTAAACCAGATAAATCTACGGAGTCTCTCATGCCTCACAGCACCAATCAGCATGCAGGAGTTAATCAAACTGTGTTATGTTTATGATTTATTAACGTGAGTTCATTATCTCTGTCTGATTTTAGTCATTCACATTTTTCACTCTGGCTGCACTGTGGTGTAGGGGTTGGCACCCCCGCCTCATAGGGACAATTTGGGGAAGGTTTCTGTGTTGGGTTTCCATGTTGGGGTTTTTCCAGGCATCCAGGTTTAATTTCATGTTAATTGGTGGCTCTGAATTGATGTGCAGGGGTGTAACCTGCCTTCACCTATGGTTAGCTGGGTTTGGTTCCAGCGTTCTGTAAACCAAAGTCTTGTAAAATGGATGACAAGGATGATTAGATGAATTAGCTTTCACTCGTTCTATTAATTCTACTCCTCTGCTCTCCTCTATCACTAAAAACCCTCCCAGATGTGACCCGGGCTTCAGTGGTCCAGCTTGTGAACTGGCCTCACAGACCTTCCCAGCCTTCCTGTCCGAGGGGTTTTCCAGCCCGCGCCTCTCCTCCTACCACAGCTTCTCCTCTCTGCGCGGGGCTGAAGTCAGCTTCGGCTGCGGGGTGCTCGCGAGCGGCAAGGCTCTGGTTTTCAACAGGGACAGCAGGAGACACCTGGTCACCGCACCGCTGGACAGTTCTCAGGCCAGGTAATGTTAGAACAGGACAAGAATGTAAAAACAGCAGCAAACATGGAGATACAGTACATTCAGATGTCAGAGGGCATCCATGTTTACATTTACTACGCAAATATTTCAACCTGTTTTGGTTTGAAAAATGTGAAGCATCAGTTTTATCTTTATTGTTTAAGTGGATGCCAAATTCATCAGAAACAACATTTTGAGTGAAGAAGTATCTGACAAAACAAATTACATTTCACTGATGTTCTGAAGGCAGATTTTAATTGTTGTGATTCTGCCTTGACGATTTCTCTGTCATTGGGATGTGTTTATACCAGTGATTAATAGTACAAAGGTTCAATACATCTATCATTTCTCTCTCTGATTGTGTCCACCTCTCATTCTCTCATCTGCTGTTTTTATCCTTGGAGATGGATGGTGTCCACAGGGATGTTTGCAGATGAGAAAAGAGGTGAAAGGAAAGGATGAAGATGTGAAAGAAAAAGATCGAGAGGGAGCGATGAAGTTAGCTGTGGCATCTGTGTTAGATTGATTATGCCTGTTGCCTCTGTGTGCCACCTGATGGCCATATTTAATGCCAGTTTGCTGGCTGATAGAGTGAACAGCTGCCCGAAAGAGGAAACTGCACCGCTAATGAAACTACAGCTCAACCAAGGACAGAGAGAGTTGTGGGGTGACAGGCAGCTTGCGACAGATGATGGAAATTATAATAAATATTGCATTAGCGTGGATGATATGTCCACCGAAATATGGATGAACATGAAAAGACAGGAGCTCATGCTGCTCTCTGACTTACATTCAGCCCCCCCCCCCCCCCCCCCCCCCAACCGTTTTTAATTCCTCATCTGGTTTTGTACTAATTTAATCATCTCATCCATCATCCGTCTCCCTCCCATTTCTTCACTCTGCATGAATGTCTGTTTGTCTACCCTTTTAACCCTTCGCTCTTTCTCTTCTCTCTTCTCTGAGCACACCTGTGTTCACCTTACTTTTCCTTTCATTCATCAAACTGCCCTTTCTTCTACCTTTCATTTACTTTTTTTTTTTTTTTTCTCCATTCCACTGATCCTCCTGTTTCTCTTAAATTATTCTTGCTTTAATCGTTTTTTCCATTTCCTCACAGGTACCTACAATTCACACTTCGGCTTGGCAGTCGCAGCATCCTGAGTTCATGCCCAGCTCCAGACCAGCCAGGAGAGGGTGTCCTGCTGCATTACTCCTCAGACAACGGCATCACCTGGACCCTCCTGCAGCACTACGCATACCAAGGCTTCCATGAGCCAAGGTGCCTTGTCTCTTTAGTGTGTGTGAGCATGCAATGTGTGTGCATGTCAGTGCACAGCCTAGTTACAATTCCATAGAGACACCACAAGTCTATTAACATGCACATTTGTGCCACTAATGGTGTGCTGAAGGTGTAACCTGCTGGGACCCATTGACTCAGTTCGCGGTGTCTATGTGTGTAATGAAGACGAATTGGGCTGCATTCCAGCTGCCCAGTCTCTGTCCCAGAGCTTGTGAGCAGCTCAAGAAAGGTCATGCTGGGGCAGAGAGTCAGACAGAACTACCTAAGTGCTTGACCTCACAGTAACAACATGCATGTTCGTACAAAAACATCTTGATACAGGAGTCATTGTTGACAAAGTGGTACAGGAGATTACAGTGCCCTCAGCTTCTGGATCTATACATCCTGGTCCATTCATTGTGTCGGAAATGGGTCTGTTATTTGTTTAGAAAGAGCAGACTGTGATTATTTTATTTTAGATCCAAATCAGAACATGAGTCAGAACTGGCTGTTTATGACAAACTTTCGAACTAATTATTTTTTTAACAAGACGTCAGTTTCCATGCTGAGCAGGGTTTTAGTGTTAGATCGTCTAAAAATGTCTGCCGAGTTTCTGATTCCCAGAAGGTTAATTTTAATCTGTTTAATCAGGATCGTATCTGTTGAACTTCCATCTGGTGCGCGGAAGTTTGGCGTGCAGTTCCGCTGGTGGCAGCCATACCACTCAGGGCGTGGACACGACGTGTGGGCTCTGGATGAAATCAGCATGACCTCTGTGCTATTCAACACCATAAGTCTTGACTTCAGCAATGTGTTGGACGTCACCCAGAGCCTTGGCTTCTACCTTGGCCATGTTCAGCCCTACTGCCAGCACGACTGGACCCTCAGGTATGTGATAATGTACATTCCACTGTTACGATAGCTGAAATATGACCACATTGCTAAATACTAAAACATTTGATTGTATTTGTTTACTATTCACATCGGCCCTTTACAGCTTTGAGTGTTTATATTGCATCTGAGAGCTGCCGAACACTATCTTCAACTCTCCTTCAACAGCGAAAATGAATTTTTCCTCTCTTTCCTTTAATTCAGTTCTTTTCTCTAAACTCTGCACAACCTGATTCAAGCACATTTTTACCACAATTTCCTCAAAAAAACTGTGATAAAAGCTATTTGGTTTTCCATCGAGATTCTTTGCACAGCATCTGGCTTACAGTCTAAAATGTGTTGTTGTTTTTTTTTTCCCACATTGTTGTCTAGTTTCTCTGGTGAGCCCAGCCCTGGCTCTAGTATTCGTTATGTTGAGACTCAGTCGATGCAGATTGGAGCCTCGTACAGTCTGCAGTTCTCTCTGGTGATGGGCTGTGGTCAAGAGCCATCACCTCATATCGACACACAGGTCCATCTGGAGTTTTCCACCAACCATGGCCTCACCTGGCACCTTGTCAAAGAGGTAAGTGGACGGAAACACACCCACATCTGTTTCTCATTTTTACACCCATTTTTCATCTAAAAGCCTTTAGTTTCTTCGCTGCTGGGTGTACACCTTTGATCATGATGAAAACTTGTTAAAGTCACTCTGGAGAGACTCCAGAAAGTGTATAATTTATTCATGATCATGAATATTGATTTGCTCGTCGCAGCCTTGGTAATAATATGTAAATAATGACTTTAAATGTGACACTTTTCTTTCAGATGAGAAATTACCACAATTACTTTTAATCATCTCACTATCGGCAAATACATGACAATACTTGAATCAGCAAGCAGATTATCTTCCCATGATTCAACAAAGATTCTGTGTGATCGTAACTGGCTCATAAATATGCATGAAACACCAAAGTATCTGCCAAGAGTTTTATTGCTTTTGGAATTGAATAGAGCATAATGAGTCCTCCATCAGTGAATTTTCTCTAATTCTCCCATGAGCATGAAAATGCAGTCATCTGGCAAATGTAGAATGTAACTCTGTGGTGTTAATCCTCGCTTGTCTTCCAGTGTTCAAGGTCAGAGATACAGTAATCCTGCATTAGTCTTTAATATGCATATATTGTGTGGCTGATAAACCCTGCAGTGTGTGTCTGGAATATGCTGCCTCTGAAAAAACACAGCCTACCATTAAAAATGTATTAAATCCACGCTAACTGTCCTATTTCTTTTGCTCAGGCCTGTTTACCTGGCATGCCAAGCTGCTCTGAGTTTACCGCCCCCAGTGTGTACCACCCATCAGAGTTCAAAGACTGGAGACGCATCACTCTGTCTTTGCCTCAGAAAACATGGTGAGTAGAAAAGGTACAATGAACATGAGATGGAGGAGAAGCAGTGAACAAATTGCTCTTCCGTGTAATCGGTTGTCTGATCTGAGTCCGATGCAGTTTTGGGAGTGTTGGGGTTTATGGTTGGTTATTAGCATATAATTACTGTAAGTTATAGATTACTAAAAGTAATAAATCACTGGAAGTAATTTATGAAAAATTGAAATTATTAATGGACGTAAACGGTCATTTACTCATTAACAACTCCTAAAGTAATTGAATAATTACTTTAAAAACAAAAAAATGAAAAATTATCGAAAATAATTTTTAATAAAATTTTTTATTAATTTGCATAAATTTCTTATTTATGTATTAATAATAAATCGGGGCACCACCAGATAAACTGGAAATAGCTAATACCAAAATATCAGTCTCGTTTGTAAAAAGTTTATTTAAGTTAGTTAATATTTCTGCATAAAATATAACCATCTTAAATAGATTGGAAGGTGTGAGATCCGAGCACAGACTGTTACAAACCAGTGAATTGTCAACAATAAATACACAATAATCACCAAGAAGCGTACAATTCAGCTAACAGGCGTTTTTTAATAAAAATGTATTAATTCATAAATAATTCGGAAATCATCTCATAAATCAACACATTCAAATAGCAAACGACATCTAACACGGAGATCTAATCTATTAAACAGCAAACACTATGTACAAAGAGTGTGTGTGTGTGTGTGTGTGTGTGTGTGTGTGTGTGTGTGTGTGTGTGTGTGTGTGTGTGTGTGTGTGTGTGTGTGTGTGTGTGTGTGTGTGTGTGTGTGTGTGTGTGTGTGTGTGTGTGTGTGCGTGCGTGCGTGCGTGTGTGCGGGTGTGATGACCTCGAACGTCCACCAGGTGGAGGCAGATGTCGGCGGGTCAATGCGGTGACTGTGACGACCACTAGGGGCGTGCGGCGGCGCGCAGAGGGAGAGCGCAATAACCTGATGTGTCCACCCGGTGGATGTCGAGAGGGATTGCGATGACCCAATCGACCACTAGGGGCGTTTGACTCGCTCTTTCTGGGGACGCGGCGGTGGCTTAGCGGCCAGATAAACAAGACGTCCGTCGAGCGCGCGAGGGCGGTCTCGGAGCGAGTTAGTCTACCGAGGGCGTAACGAACGGGCGGTTCCGTTGGCCCGGTTCTGATCACCAGAGTCCTAAGGGGAGGTCGGGTCCTGCAGTTAGAACTCCTGTGATCAAAACAGATCTGCTCTGCAGCAGCTGACATGTAGGTGTTACATGCAGCAGTGTGTGTGAGCTTATCTTGATCAGATAAGCGGGGAGCAGGGCTGCGAGGAGATCCGGGTTAATGAAAGAGAGGGAGAGATGAGAGAGGATGAAGACCAGAGAAAAACAGAGAGTTCTGTGAGGCTCAGTTCTGAACCCTGGTTCCTCCACACAGAGCTCCCAGTGGGCCTGGAGCTCACTTGGACCTCTGGTTCTGAGGTGGAAAACCAGAGTTCTGGACTTGGTTGGTGCGCGTGAACACGCCTACACAAACATATGAGATACTGCGGCCTTCTGAGCGGCACAGGGAAACATACTGCATTTTCAACAGAACATCATTCTAACTATTCTCTGCCCAGACAAAAGCGCTCACCCTCCGGTTCTGGACAGCACCGTCCGTGGTGCTGTTGGTTCTGGGAGGCGGTGGTAACTGGTTGTTACCGGGTCTTAATTTCAGCGTCCTGAAATTAAGAGGCCTGGCTCCAGCTGCAGGAGTGCAACTGAGAGGATGATCTTGGGAGGAGACGACACTGGCTCTGGTCTCCAGAATCTCCCAAAAACAGGAAAAATAGCGGAAAACAGAAGATGTAGTCCAAACTGGGTCCTGCTCGTCCAGCGGGCTGGCGTTGGTTCTGTCTCTTTGTTTCTGCTTGGTGCTCTCTTTACCATCCTGAGGCAAGCAGAGACATGTGTCTCCGCCGATGGTCAGTTGAGAATAGCCCAGAGATTTGATGGAACGTGAGTCTCCCCAACTTGGGTTTGGACCCCTGTGGTGTGTTCGGGTCGGATTCAAGCATCCTCATTGGCCACTTCCGGGGTCTGGCTCGCTCCCCTGCTGTTTTATGGCCTATCCATTGTTCCTGGTGTTTTCCTTTCGGGGGAGCAAGCCTTTGGAGGAGTTCATGGAGCTCTGGCCCCAACAGGAGTTAACAAGTATAATGTACCTCAGATAGAGCCAGGTACAAAAGCAGACAAAGAGTAACGAAAATTAGCTGACTCAACTTTTACTATTGATGACAGTACTTCAGTGTTTCACATTGTGAGAGCAGAAGATGGGTTTCTATTTTACACCATGGTGAATATCCAACAGTTTGATTCGGGGCTTTGGATGTGCATGACTTCAGGTACTCTGGTTTCCTCACACAGTCCAAACTAAGACATCCATGTCTCTAAATTGATCATAGCTGTGAATGTGAAGCTGTCTGTGATGGCCTGACAGGGTTTTAACTGCCTTTCATCATTTATAACCTGGCGTTGACTCCAGCTTAATTCCAAGTTGCAGAAAGCTATATAGACCATGGATGAATGGAAATTAGCAATACAAAATAAACCTTTAACTTACTTAGAAAATTAAAAACCAAAAAAAGAACAAGGTTTTCTCCAAGCTGACTGTAAACCTACAAAATAAAAGGATCAACCACATTGTCCTTACTATGGGAAAGTACCCATGTGTACCCATTGTCATAAAAAAAAGTTTTGTACAGGCAATTAAGTTTCACTTTGAAATATATTTCAATACAATAGTTTCTTTAGAATTTATTTGATTTAACTATGTCAAGTCACATTTTCACATGGCCCTTTTTTATTTAGGAAGACTTTCTTCACATACCCTTACAAGAAATTTTACATGAATATTTACTTGGTTTAGTGGATGTGCATTTTAACAATTTCCCACACTGAGCCAGTCATTCAGTCTCAAGCATGAGGAATAAATGTACTTTTATAGCCTACACACACATATATCAGCTCAAATAATCACATAAACCTTCCACCCTGAGCACAGTGACCTCCACCTCCATTTCATTTCGTTTGTCAGCCCCTAAATAAAGGCGGTCTAATCTCCTACTGCGTGATAAGAGGCCAAAGGGTCATGGCAGTAAATGATAATAAAACATTTGCGGTCAGGTCTGGGTGATCGCAATGTGGTCTGAGTTGATATGGGTCAAACAAGCAGCAGACACAGAAACCTCTGGTATATAACTGGAGATACACCTGACTATCTGCTCAAATCTCTTTTGCCATTTGTAATAGCTGTATATACATCAAACTACAGGTGCCAATACGAACAGAACATGTGCACACATTTACATCATGCTAATAACACAGATAACGTTGACACTGCCTTATCATTGACATCACGTCACACAGCTGCAGAGCAACCATACAAAAACCCTAGAAATAAACATAAATTATACACATGTGATAAGGTAAACTCTCATCAGGCAGAACGTTAAATCTACAAATCTCTGTCTCTTTCACATAAATTAATGCCGTAACATGTAGATATTGTCTGTGATTTTCTGCCATCATGCATTTTAATGCTAATTGATTTTAGCAGTCAATTTTACCTGAGCAGCCATTAAAAGAAGTTTATTTGTCAGTGAATGTATGAATAGTTTTATAAAACACAAATGATTACTTTTTGATCTTTCATAATTGTTGTGGGTGTGCAGATATTTTGTGCAGGCATCTTTATGTACTGGTGAAGATCTGAATTTGATTACAAACCATCCCATGGATACTCATGTCACTGTGGAGGTCCCTTTAGTTGCTTGTGAGTCAGGATATGGTTAGTTTGAATTAAGGGTACATGTTTGGCAAGTACCATTCAAAGAGTTAAATTAGGGTAAATTAGCAAGAAGTTAATGAACACCGATGTAATGTCTATTTAGCAGGGGTGTCCAGACCTTTGTCCTGGAGGGCTGCTGTCCTACATGCTTTAGGACTCTTCCAGTTGCAACACAGCCGATTACAATGAGGGGAGCCTTATCAGAATTAGATTCTGGTGTGTTGAATCAGGGGGGCATCTATGACCTGCGGCCCTCCAGGACCAGGATGGGACAGTATTTCGTTAAGGTATACAAAACCTAACTTTAGTGTGTGTGTGTGCTTCCGTTCAGGTCAAGTGCAACGCGGTTCCGCTGGATCCAGAGCTACTATGGAGAGCAAGATGAATGGGCACTTGATGACATCTACATCGGCCAACAGTGTCCTAACATGTGTCATGGACATGGCTGGTGTGACCACGGGCACTGCAGGTCAGTCTTTATTTTCTGTTTCACTCAGCTAAGCCTGAAGACCTGCAACTCTCTGCTAAGAGGTCTTGGAGGTGCAATCTGAAACTTCAGCCACTGTTCTCTCTTGTAGGTGTGATGACGGCTTCTCTGGAGCGGACTGCCAGCCCTCCTCCCCTCTCTCCTCAAGCATACTTTCTTACTTTGAGTCTCAGGATGCACTGCTGGCCACGTGGCAGGAGGTGATAGGTGGCGAGGTGGTCACCCCTGACATGGGTTGTGGGGTGGTCTCATCTGGTTCCTCATTGTACTTCAGCAAGGTAGAGCACCTCTAAAAATACATCCCTCAGCATCAAAGTTGTTTTGTTTCATTAACTGATCATATGATAATCTTAGGAATCAACACAATGAGGGAAGAAGTTGAATCTAAATCCAGTTACAGTTAAACTGAAGGAACAGTTTGCGTTGGGGCTTCCTTGTGTTTTGGTTCAAATCCACATGCAAATTAAAATGATGTTAATAAGTGTGCTATTAAGACAATCAAGGACTGTACAAACTTGGCAGGAATGTTCATTGTGTGATTAGTCACCATTCTGTATAGCCAAAAACTTCTAAATGATAGTCAGTCAAACCACAGATAGAATACATGGTTCTGATTTGATGGAGGTTGTAAACAAGTTTCAGGCAGCTGCACATCTCTGGTCACATGTGTCAGCAAGTCCCTAAATGAACATACAAAGCTGCAAAATTACTGGTTAGAGAATGAAGTTTCCTATTATTCTAACATTGCATTCACAGTGGGTTTTTTTTTATTACAAATGAATGATATAATTTGATTTTGACTTTAAAACATAGAGACCATGACATCTAAGTTGACCATCAATGTACTCTACAGAATATTATACAGTATCTCAGGGTTCTAAGTTTAAGAAGTCATTTGGATTTCATGCTTCACATTCAAACAAAATGTATAGAGAATGAAAAACAGTAGTTGACTCTTCTGTTCTTGCCATGCTTGAATGTGTTGTTATCAGGCTGGATTGCGACAGCTTGTGAGCTGGGACCTGGACACTGAATGGGCGGAGTTTGTGCAGTTCTACCTGCGGGTGGGCGGAGACTGGGCGGAGTGCAACCAGGCCGACAGCAGGGAAGAAGGAGTCCTGCTGCAGTACAGCAATGACGGAGGCATCAGCTGGGGCCTCATCGCTGAGATGTACTTCACAGACTTCACCAAGCCCCGGTGAGACGTCTACAAATAAAACCAGGGAAAATTAATAGTTTCTTCGATAATTCTCTTACCTGTCACCTCTGTTGCAGCTTTGTACATTACGAGCTTCCACTGGCCTCTAAAACACCCTGCACAAGGTTTCGGTGGTGGCAGCCACTTCACTCTGGGGAAGGCTATGACCAATGGGCAATCGATGATGTTATAATTTTATCAGAGAGGGAGAAACACATCATCCCCATGGCCAATCCTACTTTACCACAGGTCAGTTTGAGGTTTTTTCTTTCCTGCAACTTGTGATTTGTGCTCTGACCTCGTGCAGCCGCTCCAGTTCATACTTTAGGCAATATTTCCTTGTCTATAATAGAATGTGTCTGCTAAACTGAGATAGAGCAGCTATAAAATCTTGAAGGTATTAAAATCCCATCAGAAGTGTGTCCGTTTATCTTGTGAGGGATCTGTTCTGCTGCGGACACCGATAAATAGTAACACAAAACAATATAGTAGAGCTCTGCTGTGTGTCTCCACAGAACTTTTACGAGAAGCCAGCCTTCGACTACCCGTTGAACCAGATGAGTGTCTGGCTCATGCTGGGCAATGAAGGAATGGAGAGGGAAAACAACAACAGCTTCTGCGCTCCAACTCCCTCTGCCATGGTGTTCGGGCGCTCTGACGGGGACAGGGTGGCTGTCACAAGGGATCTGGCATTACGCCCTAGATACACCCTCCAGTTTAAGGTAGGCGGAAACTGAAGGAGATGAAAATGATGAAGATAGGCTTGATTATTTATTGAGATACCTATAGACAGACAGCATTATTAACATTTAAAGATCTATATCATTTATTTACATTTTGTTTTAAACAAGGTCATTGCCTAACTTTGTCATCTTACCATCCTCTCTGTGTATTTTTACTGCCAGTTGAACATAGGCTGTGAATCAGAGTTCAGTGCGTCTGCGCCAGTCCTGCTGCAGTACTCCCATGATGCTGGTCGTACCTGGACGCTGGTGCGAGAGGGCTGTTACCCAGGAAGCCCAGGAGCAGGGATTTGTGAGGGCAGCGGCCGGGAGCTTCGAGAACCCACCGTCTACAACACTGGAGACTATGAACAGTGGACCCGGGTCACTGTGGTCATCCCACGCAGTGTTGCTGCCAGGTAGACGTGATAACAGACATGCAATTGTATCTGCTGGGCTTAGTATCGTGCAGTACAGTGTAGATTACTCTCACTGCCTGCTGATATACTCAAGTTACAAGCTTCTGTTTCCTCAATATCCATCCTCTCTTTTTCAGTAAAACTAGGTTTCGCTGGTTCCAGGAGAGCAGCATTTACAGAGACGCCCCACCGTTTGCTTTGGATGGGGTCTATATCTCTGAACCTTGTCCAAACCACTGTGGGGGACATGGTGATTGCATCTCTGGGGTCTGTTTTTGTGACATGGGATACACAGGTAGGAGTGACAGCATTCTGCTTCTAAAAATATCCAATGAAAGGAAAAGTACACAATTACTTCGATCTCTTTACTCTTTCCCCACCATCTTTTAAATTGAACCAAACAATATAAACAAAACACGTGCCAAACAGCTGATGCAACCAATATTCTGAGAAGTAACTTCCACAACAATAGTATGTGCTGAATGGAACATAATCCATGTTTGTTTGTTTGTTTGTTTGTTTGATTGATTGGTTGGTTGGTTGGTTGGTTGGTTGGTTGTTTGGTTGGTTGTTGTGTGGCGATTCTTACTTGCTAGGAACTCACCAACTACTCCTAAAATGTGTAAATGAGTTAACAGTGGCAGAAATTCCACTGTTATTCACATCTCTTATAATGAATTAAGAATACAGCGCCTCTAAACTAAGTCATATCCTATTTTTGGCCGGCTTATTGCTTTTTGAGTTATGCTGCCTTCAGATGTCTCAATCTGACTGGCACCAAAAATTGTTTTCCTGTGTACCACAGTTTGCTTTTCAAGCGGATTTGGTCAACTTGTGCCCACTAATATGTCAATAGCAGTGCTCACACTTTCACAAATAGATCATGGCTATCATATTAGGTCTTTTTGGGTTTGTTTGTTTGTTGTTTTTTCAAAACCTGGCAGAGAAGAAACAAGACAAAGAAATAAAAATAAGCAATTTGACAGTTTATGCTTAACTTCTTTTTTTTGTATAGTGGAGCAGGACAGTTGTGTCCCCTCTGTAGCCAGCCCCACAGAGCTGACTGAGGGCTTTGAGGGGAAGTTGAGCCCCCTCTGGCAGAGCCTGAGTGGGGGACAAATCGGAGGCGGATGTGGCATCATTGGTGAGGGGAAGGCCCTTTACTTCAGTAGTCCTGGGAGGAGAGAAGCACGCACAGTGCCTCTAGACACCACCAACACACGGTGAGGGAAATCCTCCCATCAATCTCTTCTGTTTAGCCTCTGAACAAGACTTAAATGTGTGTAATATAAAACTTATTGTTCGTCATGTTTGCCTTCAGGTTGGTCCAGTTTTATATTCGAATTGGCAGCAAGAGTTTGGGACCCACCTGCACCAGGCCTCGGTCCCGCAATGAAGGTTTGTAGACCATAGCAGTAGTATTTCAAATGTTCACGTACTGCACTGAGGCCCTCTGCTGGATTAATGTGGCTGTTCCTTTCATATCATCTGTAATGGAAAGTCCACGTCTGATCCAGTCTTCCTCCTCACTTTGTCTCCCAAAGCTGTGCAACTCCAGATCTCATATTTATTGTCTGATCTGTTCTAATCATCACACAGCACATTGTGGATTTTTAGCCTTCAGCACTGCTCAAAGTACAATCTACTCGTTTCTGCAGTGTCAGAATAAAGTTGCTGCCTTCTGTTCCAGTTTGTAATAATGAGAAGTAGAATTTATAAAATTTTTCTTTCATTGCTTTTTTTTTTTTTTTTACATCTCAAAGAATTTCCCACTTGTTGTTGTTTTAGGTGTGATAGTTCAATTTTCTACAAACAACGGTATCCAGTGGCAGTTCCTGAGGGAGCTGGACTTTAGTTCCTTTCTCGAGCCCCAAGTAGTCACCATTGAGCTGCCGCCTCCGGCCAAAACCCCCTACACAGTATTTAGGTGGTGGCAGCCACAGCAAGGTCAGTGCTCTGACTGGAAAAAATACACTTAACACATTTTATTTTGTGGCGGAAAAAAGCTTTATTTTCTATTTGCTTCTATCTCCTTATTCTTGTAGGGAAGCATTCAGCCCAGTGGGCGCTGGACGATGTTCTCATTGGCATGAACGACAGCTCCAGAACAGGTTTCCACGACAAGTTTGATGGCACGACCCCGTTGAGGCACAACTGGTACCGCATTCAGGGTGGAGAGGTGACCGTGGACTGTTTGTCTCTGGACACAGCGCTTACCTTCAACTCTGAGGCCATTGACAGTGAGTCTCATTTGCACACACTGGGATGAGAGCGAGAGAGAGAGAGAGAGAGAGAGAGAGAGAGAGAGAGAGAGAGCCTGCCTGCCTGCCTGCCTGCGTGCGTGCGTGCGTGTTTGATTTTGTGATCTTAACATTCAGTGTCTTGCAGAAAGCACTGAAAAGTGGAAATCCAGCCATAAAACTATTGAACTTTAGTGTTTCCACAGGTACAAATGTGAAGGCGCATGTGGGTAGAGTACGTGCTTATTCATGCACACAGATTCACTAAAAAAGCTGCAGTGCCTGCAGAGAGATGTTGTAGTATTAGACAACAGGCTGTAACTGTGGCGCGTTGGTATTGCATTATTAATGACGGCAAACCTGATTGAACATCCTACCTGTTATTTATGCTCATATCAAGCTGTGATCTAATTTATTTTCTGCAAATAGTGTATAACGACGAGGCCATTCATTAGGGAGGGGCGCAGCACGAGAAATTTGGCATCACATTTATAAACAGAGCGACATGTATGCTCCTGTGAACACATGGAACACTGATTATTTGGCGGGGTGAAAAATGAACTCACATGACAGACAACTGAACACTTCTTTATCTTCATAGCACTGATGAAATTTGCTTTACTGAGTGCTCATTGGAAATGCATCAATATGCAATTTAGTGGCATTTATTTGACAGTCAAATGCAATCTATTAATATGATATAAATTATTTTGTTCTGTAATTTAAACTAAGAAATTGAATTTCATTCTAAAAAAATATTTAATATTGTGATTTTTTTATTGAAGTACAACAAATATTGTTTCCAAAAATTTGAATATTGGCAGAGAGGTGCAAGAGTAAACTGACACAGTTCAACTTACATTCATCAATAAGTTTTTTGATTGATACAGCTGTACATCTGTTTTGATTCAGCTCATTTCTTCACTGTAAAAAATGGCACAAGATAAACTAAAACACTGGATCTTAGCAAGTAAAGTTGGCTAAACTGGAATATGAGTATAGTTATGTGATGTTGTTCTTCCTCTGTTTTTTCAGAGAAGCCTCGGTATGCAGAGAGTTGGGATTTTGAGGTGTCAGGTTCATCATTCCTGCAGTTTGAATTAAGTATGGGCTGTAGTAAGTCCACTTCCTTCTCCCACGGTGTGCGACTGGAGTACTCTACGGACTGTGGCCGTCACTGGTCACTCATTACCCCAGAGTGTGTGCCCCCAGCTATCGGATGTGCTGGATACACTCAGAGCTCCGTCTACACATCCACCCAGTATAAACACTGGAGGCGGATCACCGTCTACCTGCCCAGTGCTGCTAAGTATGCACCTCTATTTATGGCTGTGTTATTGTATTCACTCGGAATGTATATATATTTATTCATTTATTTATTTATTTATTTTTTATTAATTATTTCTATCATGTTGTTAAATCCTTCAGCTCCCCAAGGACTCGATTCCGATGGATCCAGACTCACTTTACCCCAGGAGCAGAAGGATGGGCCCTAGATAATGTGTTACTTGCTCCTGGTTGTCCCTGGATGTGCTCTGGACATGGCTTGTGTGACAACGGACGCTGCATGTATGCAAAACTTTACACAGATGAATTACCTTAGGACTTAGGAAGATTTTCCCTGATTTTGTTCCCTAAAAGTAAATGTCGCCTACTTTTCCCTCACAAAGGTGTGATAAGGGTTATGGTGGGGCACACTGTGTGCCTTTAACTCCACTGCCATCCGTACTGAGAGAGGACTTTAATGAGAACTTGCAGCAGGAGACCTGGCCTGAGGTGTACGGAGCTGAGAAGGGCACTCTCAGCGGAGAGCCTCTGAAATCTGGCACAGCACTTATTTTTAAAGGGGTAGGTTGTCATGCAGAAGACACAGAGCAATATTATTACAACTGAATCACATCATTGCATCTTCAAATGTATATATCACTGTTTGTACCTAACATATTAACCAACTTATTCTTTTTATATGCAGGACGGTCTGCGAATGATAGTATCACGGGATCTGGACTGTACAAACACTCTCTACATCCAGTTCTCCTTCAAATTTATCACTAAGGGTAATAAACACTGTTTGTGTGGCACCGTTGCATTTTCATTGCATAAAACTCATTTTGCATAATTTATTTCATGTAATGGCTGGAAAGTTGTCAAAAAACCACAACAAGGGAGTGCTTCTGTGCCTTTTTTTTAAGATATCCACAGCTTTCAATAATTTGGGTCACAAATATGTGAGAAACTGTTGAATCTTTGATGAGATGATCCTACTGCTAAAGATCTGAGGACTGTTGTAATGACTAGTATATGGCCACAAAGCTTTAAATTTTTAGATATAAACAGTTTACAGGTTTTGAGAAACATGCACATCAAAACCATGACAGCATTTTGAAATAGGAAGGGGAATAGTTGTTTTTCCTGAAACCTTGGTGCAATAGGTGATTACGTGTCCCTCTCTAGGTGTCCCGGAGCGCTCCCATTCAGTGCTGCTGCAGTATTCTGTGAATGGAGGAATCAGCTGGCTCCTGCTGGATGAGTTTTACTTCCCAGCCTCCACCGACACTCTGTTCCTCCACTTGCCGCTGCCAGCCAGCGCTCAAACCAACGCCACCCGCTTCAGACTCTGGCAGCCGTACAACAGTGGTGAATGAACACACTTTGTTGATGTGTGATAAAACTCTTTCACTGTTTATTTTCTGCTTTTTTTACTCAATCTTTATTTAGCCCTTCTCTTGTTGTCCACTTCTCCAGAAACACCAGTATGAGTTCAGATTTTTTTTCCCATGTACTGCCGTCTTTGAACAAAATTAAATAGCTCCTTATTAATAATCATAATTGTGTACCCTTTAGGTAAGAAGGAGGAGGTGTGGGTGATAGATGATCTCATCATCGATGGCAGCTCCTTACATAACCTACCGGTGGTGATAGACAGTTTCGAAGAGGGCCCCAATGAGTCCAACTGGCTGTTCTCTCCCGGAGGAAATACGGGTCTTTATTGCCCCTACCAGAAGACTGGCCTGTAAGAAAAACTGAACTAATAATAATAATGTCTTTAGTGTTTCTGTTCCATAAAAGCTTGTAAAAATATGTTCTTGACTAATCTTTGTATTTGTGTGTGTGAATATGCTGCAGAGAGGAGGATGAGTCAGCTATGGTGTTTGTCTCCAGTGAGCTTGGCGAGCACTCCATCACTACCAGAGACATTGACGTAAATGAGAACACCATCATCCAGTTTGAGGTGCACAAACACAGACTTCTGTTTCCAAACCTTGTGGACATAAATCATACTCAACGCATGAAACGCTTGTCGTGTCCACTCATCTCATTTTAACTTATCCCTACAGATCAATGTGGGCTGCACAGCTGAAAGTTCCTCTGCCCACCCAGTGCGTCTTGAGTTCTCTCGGGACTTTGGTGCCACGTGGCACCTTTTGGTCCCTCTGTGTGCCGGGGGACCCCAGCCCTCCTCACTTTGCTCCACAGAACTTCACCCTGCCAGTATCTATTTCCCCGGGACCACTCAAGGTTGGAGGAGGGAGGTCATCCACTTTGGCAAACTTCGTCTCTGTGGGTAAGAGACAAAGGCAAAACAATAGTAGAAACCAGACTTACAGCATCAAGTATTATTTTTCTATCTGGTTGTGCCTCTGAATATCTCACAATTTCTTCACTATGATGCAGATCAGTGAGGTTCCGCTGGTATCAAGGCTTCTTCTCCTCTGGTTCTGCTCCTCCAACATGGGCCCTGGACAACATCTACATTGGCCCCCAGTGTCAGGACATGTGTAATGGTCACGGTGCTTGTGTCGGTGGCACCCACTGTGTGTGTGATCCTGGTTACTCTGGATCTGACTGCTCAGTGCCTGATGCACCCAATCCTGACTTCCTCAAGGAGGACTTTGAAGGTACACCAACACAAGTGCAGAAATCGCTGTGTATGGCTTGTCATTTGTAACGTTATGCATCTATAAGCCTTTTATTGATGTTGTCATAAATCCTGTTTGTGTGACTTAAGACTAAAACTGATTGGGTCATGGTACTTTTATGGCTTTCAATTTTTTCAGTGTGATGTCAGTTTATTCTTGCAAATTTCTCATTTACTTTCTTTTGTGTATCTACAGACTACAGGTAACATATTTTTAGTCAGATGTAAAATAATTAGAACTCTGCTAACTTGTTTTTTTTACCTATTTAGTTTATAATTGCAAGTTCCTTGTGTTTTTAGGTGGAGCTGTGGATGCTGAACGTTTCAGACTGCTGAGTGGTGGTAAACCATCTAGGAAGTGTGGCATCATGTCAAGTGGGAATCATCTATTCTTTAGTGAGGATGGTTTACGCATGTTGGTGACCAATGACATGGATCTGTCAAATGCCAGGTATACCAATAAAAGCATGCTTTACCGAAGTGCATCTTGAAATAATGGGTATAATAGAGCATACAGTTTCATGAATATCCCCATAAGCTTTTGCCTGTACCCTGTAGGTTTGTTCAGTTCTTCCTGCGGCTCGGCTGTGGTAAAGCGGCTCCGGACCCTCGCTCTCAGCCCGTTTTGCTGCAGTTTTCTGTAGATGGAGGTCTCACTTGGGGACTCCTGCAGGAATTTCTTTTCAGCAATAGCAGTAATCAGGCTCGTCTAGTGGCTTTGGAAATCCCACTGCGTGCTCGCACACCTTCCACTCGCCTGCGCTGGTGGCAGCCTTCTGAAAGTGGACACTTTTACAGCCCATGGGTCATTGACCAGGTACAGTAAATGATCCACCCATCAGTACATTTCCCAGTCATTTTCAATTATGTGCCGGAACTTTATGATGATGATTCATCCTTTTTTTTTATCCCTTCATCAGCTGTTATGGCAATTTACTTTCCACTTCATCTGCCTACTCTGCAAACACTTACCTTTTTGATTCATAGGTGGTTGTAGGTGGCAGCGCCAGTGGCTGGGGACCTCTAGAAGATGATTTTTCCTCTATCGATGGACGCTCATGGCTCTTGCATCCTGGAGGCACCCGGATGCCGGTCTGCGGCTCTGACGGTCCTGCTTTCGCATTCATAGAAAAGTCCAACACTCGCTATGCCGTCACCACCGACATCAGTTTGGGTCAAGACGCCTTCATCCAGTTTGACTTTTCTGCCTCCTGCTCGGTCACCAACTCCTGCTATTGTAAGAAAAATTCATTATGAAGGAAAATTTGCAAACCAGTTAAAAAAACATGAGTGATATACAGTATAATAATAGAGCAGATTTTAATAATCATTCTGTTGTAGTTTTATGTTATCTATCATTAAATACAATCAATACAAACAGTGTTATAATTAAAAATATGTTTGTGTGTTTATTCTCTGCAGCTGTGGACCTGGAGTATTCTCTGGATCTGGGATTATCCTGGCAGCCTGTGGTTAGAGACTGTCTCCCTACAAGCCCTGACTGCTCTTCTTACACTCTGCAGCGGCTTCTGGTGTCTGACACCTTTAACAAGTGGGGTCGCATTACCCTGCCCATCCCATCATATGCCAGGTCAGGTGGTTTTCAATACACATAAAATGTACAGTATTTTTGATGCTGTGCAATTTATATTCTTCTTTTGTTATTTATTTCGAATTAAGCCTGTATGCAATATATTGACTTGCTTTGTTTGTCTTCAGGTCTCCAGCCACTCGGTTCCGTTGGTTCCAGCAGGCTCCTTTTGACAAACAGCAGACGTGGGCCCTGGATAACCTCTATATTGGAGACGGCTGTCCTGACATGTGCTCTGGACATGGACGTTGCCAGCAGAGCTCCTGTTTGTGAGTTAAAACACCATCATGTATGCTTCTTGTCGATATAAAGAAAAAAGATAATTCACTGAGAGTATTGTTCTCCGTGGTAATAGTGGGTAGCACTATATCAGTTCAACTTGTGGCTTGTGGTCGTTCTGTGTACAGTTTGTATATTCTCCCTGTGCAAGCGTTTGTTTTTTTGTCAGGAACATAATCCAAAAACGTGCTTTTGAGTCTAATTGATGACTCTGCTTTGCCTATTGGTGTGTTTGTGATTGTTTCTCTGTTCAGCCTGTGATGTACCCTGCTATTGTCAAGTTTCAGCCATGATCAGGTCCAGCAATCCGAGGTTGGATAAAGCAGGATGGATGGATAGATGGATGGAAGGAAAGGAAAGATAAGGAAAGGAAAGGAAAGGTCAAGGGGACTGTATTAGTACCTGTAGGTAGATTCTTTGTGCAGCAGGAGAAGGCATCTGTCAATACATACTTATAGAATTTTTCTTTTAAAGTCTTGTGTGTTCATGCGATTAAACAGTTGCATTCATAACCAGAGTATGTATGTATTTTATGTTTTTGTTGCATGACTTATATGAATCAACTAAGTATCACTTACTTGCTGGTTTATCTTTAAGATGGGCTCTTTACATTCTCTTTTTCCCAGGTGTGACGCAGAGTGGGGTGGCGAGTACTGTGATGAGCCTGTGGTTCCTTTACCCTCCCAGCTGAAGGACAGCTTCAGTCGAGCTCCGTCACTCAGTCACTGGCACATACTCACTGGTGGAAAACTCAGCTCTGTGTGTGGAGCTGTGGCATCTGGAGCTGCTCTCCACTTCAGTGGTGTAAGTCTACTGTGTTGTTTGAGCCGTTCTCCTTCTGCTAACTGATATAACAAGGATAAATCCTAAGTTTTCCATCTTTTTCTGAGCTCTTCCACGGGTTATGTATACTGCACTGATAAAAATGCAAATATAGTTTTGCTTCACAATTTTCTGTTTTGTTTATTCTCATTTTATCATCAATAGAAGAAAGTTACACATTGATCAACCTTCTCTCAAAGCTATAAAGGCACTGAAACAACAAACTTCAACAGAAACTACAGAAAATTAGCTGATTCAATGCAGCAGCAGGGGACTCAGACATAATGTAGAATGAGATAGCCCTTTAACAGTATCTGAAAAATGCAGCCTCATGTATCAGACTGTTGGGGAAATGACCACAAAGTAAGTAGCTGCTAGTTTTTATGAGCGGTTTAAGATTCTCCGGGGCATTTAATTCAGTGCTGGAGTGGATATTTATTGACATGTTAATTAAATGTGGAATGGTTCTCTGCCAGAGTGAAGTCCAGAGAATTGCTGTTTGCATTGAGTGGTAGAATAAAAAGTTCCCAATTGCTTTGGCTGTGTGAGGGCATAAAATTGGGTTTCTGAATTGAAGACATTTCTCTTTGTGTGTGCAGAGCTGCAGCCGTCAGCTCGTGTCTGTGGACCTGAACCTCACCAACGCTGAGTTCATCCAGTTCTACTTCATGTACGGTTGCATGATCCCACCAAGTAACCGCAACCAGGGAGTCCTTCTGGAGTACAGTTTGAATGGAGGCATTAATTGGCATCTACTAACAGAGATTTTCTATGATCTGTACACTAAGCCTGGGTACATACACTATCAGTTTACGTACAACAAGTTAGTCACAAACAAGTGGAGGGAAGCAGGGTATCTTATTTAGTATTTTTGTCTTCAGGTTTGTCAATGTGCTGCTGCCCCCTGCTGCCCGCCAGGAGGGAGTGCGTGTGCGCTGGTGGCAACCACAACATGATGGGGCTGACCACAGTGATTGGGCTCTGGATAACGTCCTCATTGCTGGCTCAGATCCCCGGGCACAGATCTCTGACACATTCGGAGGTGTGGCGTTGCCAAACCATGAGCGAGCACCAGCGGATGAGACTTCAGGAAGAATAGATCAACTGAGTGAGCAGGAAGAAACACCCATCGGTATTTTCTCTTAAAAGAAAATCGGTTTTACATTTTTGGGTTTTCAAAGCATTTCACATGTGCCTGTTCTGCTTTCTTCTTTGTCAGTGAGTGAGCACTGGTTGTTCTCGGAGGACTGCTCAGTGCAGCGCTTCTGCAGCTCTCCTGATGGAGTGATGGTTTGTGGAAACGCTGATGGGAGAGAGGTGTACGCTGTTACCCATGACATCATTCCTGACAAGGGCTGGGTCATGCAGTTCAAGGTAACTAATTACATGGGCTATTGTTGACTTGTGGGAAGTTTAAAACATCTTTAGTTTCTGGAACACATGTTTCCGTAATGTATTGTGTTTGCAAAATGTAAGTTTGAGGGACAAGTTTGTGACAATAATATTAACCATATCTGTATCTGTGTTTATATAGATGGCTGTAGGCTGCAGTGTGCCAGAACGGCACGCCGACCGGCAAGTTCATGTTCAGTATTCAGTCGACTTTGGAGTGACCTGGAAGTATCTGGTTCCTCAGTGCCTGCCAGCTGATCCACGCTGCGGTGGTCAGGTCTCCCAGCCTTCAGTCTTCTTCAATGCGGACGGCTGGAAGAGGGCAGTCTATCCTTTGCCTGACAGCCTGGCTGACACGTAAGTAATTCATCTGCCATCACATACGTTTGACCACAAACATAACTGTGCAGTAATTTTATGTTTTAAGGTTAGGTTAAGAGGACAGGCGTAGATCAGATCAGTGTTCACGGACAAGGTCAGAAGGAGATGCGAAGCGTCTTTGTGGTTTTAGGAGAGCATCAAATAGGGCGCTAAGACAAGAGGATATTGGATAACAGGTATGGGAAAAGTCTGTCAGACAGCAGATTTGTTAGCAGTGTGATTGAGGCTTTCAAAGTGGAGATGGGATTACACCAAGGATCAACATTGAGTTGTTTCTTGTTTGCAATAGTGATAGACAGGCCAACAGATGGAGTTAGGATACAGAAGTCTCTATGGGCTACAGATGATACAGTGATTTGTAGCGTAGAAGAAAAAGTTTCCATTAGAGAGGAGAGGAATGGAGGTGAGCAGCAGTGTTTGAATGGGAAGGATGCAAGGAGTGGAGGCAGCAAAAAGACAGCAGTTTAAGTATTTTAGGTCCCTGCATGCCTATAGGCAAGGCATTGTGTCAGGAAAGAAGATACAGATAAACAGTATTAAGAAGATTATAATTCATATGGAAGTAATTGAACATTTGATTACTGTTGTAACGTTATATCAATTGCCTGTTGCTCATCTAATCTTGTGTCTTTTCCTCAGTGCGGTCAGGTTCAGGTTTTACCAGCAGCACTCTGACATTCAGTGGGGTGTGGAGAACTTCTACATCGGACCAGCATGTGAGAGCCACTGTGGAGGACATGGAGACTGTCTGAATCAGCGCTGCCTCTGTGATCCAGGCTTCACCGGACCAAACTGCTATGCCAGCACTGCTCTTAAGGTCAGCTGTTTGACCTACATCAAATTACCAACACTCGTTCACTACAGAAGAAATACTAGTATTTATTCTTATGGACCAGGATTTAGTTCTGTTTTGGTTTTGTTCTCCTGCAGGCCTCTCTGAAGGAGCGGTTTGACTGGGAGGGGGCAGCAGGCCCTCAGTGGCAGGTGCTGGAGGGTGGTAAGCCCTGCACGGACTGCGGCGTGCTGGTGGAGGGAACAGCTCTGTATTTTGGTGGGGCCGATGCCCGGCAGGCTGTGACTGCCGATATGGACCTCCGTGGGGCCAAGTCAGTACTCAGTTTCTCTCCATGACAGCAAGAACATTTTTGTTCATATTTCAATACCTACTTAACTATATTATGACCTGGACAGGTGCATCTATTATTTTAATGTTTTTTTTACTCTCATCAGCTAAAATTTCTGAAGCATATTAAAGTTTATTTGAGTCATTTATGACCGAAAAATACTCAAATATTTTGAAGTCATCTGTTTTTTTATTACAAATAAGCTAAAATTATAATATAACAAAAATGCTTGTAACACTTTTTCTGTCAATGTATCAAATGAATTTGGAAAGGAATTACTTTTTCCATTGTATTGTAATCTAACCTGTATGTTTACATCGATAGGTTTGTGGAATATTGGGCTAGGATTGGGAGTGAGGATAACATGACCTTGTGCCATCGCCCTACATGTCGTAAGGAGGGAGTGCTGCTGGACTATTCTACTGATGGCGGTAGATACAATATTTCAATTTGATTTATAGTATTAATCATATTTCTTTGTGGATCCTTTGTAATTCCAACACTTGCTCCTCAGGTGTGTCGTGGACTCTGCTACATGAAATGGACTATTTGAAGTATGTGTCTGTGAGAAGAGACTATATTGCTCTACCAGAAGGAGCTCTTACCAATGCTACTCGCCTGCGCTGGTGGCAGCCTTTCACCATTTCTTCCGGCCTGGCCACCCCAAGCCTAGAAAGAGCCCAGTGGGCTATAGACAACATCCTGGTTGGAGGGTCAGACATCAACCCATCCACGCTGCTCGACACCTTTGATGATGGTGCGCTCACGTGTTGGTCTCGTCCAAGCTGGAACACTTTACAGTTATGGGGAATCACCAGTGTTTCTCAATTGCTTTCTTTGCCTCTCATTAGAGGGTGTTTCACATGAAGAAAGTTGGAGTTTCTACCCGAACGCTGTGCGTACAGCTGGCTTCTGTGGAAATCCCTCATTTCACCTGTACTGGCCAAACAAGAACCAGGACAGGACACACAACATCCTGGCCACTCGAGAACTTATTGTGCAGCCTGGATACATTTTACAGTTCAAGGTATGGTTTGGTCTCACTGCTATGGTTGCTTCTGTATTTTGTGCACATTTGATTTCAGTCTTTTTCATCCTCTCTCACATTCTTGCAGATTGTTGTCGGCTGCGAGGCAGACATCTGTGAAGACCATCATTCTGTCCTGCTGCAGTACAGGAAGGATGCAAGGTAGAAATGAACAGAAAAAGAAGGATGCAAACAAGCTAGAGCCAGACATCAAGAGGTTTTGGAGTCCAGCTGTGGCAGCAACATCTCAACAGGCAGTTTCACCTCTTCCACTCTCCCTTCAGGTCCGACTCATGGCAGCTGGTGCAGTCAGAGTGCCTCCCCTCCTCAGTCAACAACGTGGGCTGCTCTCCCTTTCAGTTCCACGAATCCACAATTTACAGTCCAGTCAACAGCTCAACGTGGACTCGGGTCACTGTCCAGCTGCCCGACCATGTCTCTTCAGGGTAGGACCACACACTGTGTTTTAGTTGGCAGTTTCCCCACAAATCTTAATGTTGTAGCACAGTTACTTTTGTGTATTTTGTTGCAGGGCTACACAGTTCCGCTGGATTCAAAAGGAGGGGACAGGAGAGCGTCAGAGCTGGGGCGTGGACCATGTTTACATTGGCGAGGCCTGCCCGGGGCTTTGCAGTGGCCACGGCTATTGCACAAGTGGAGTGATCTGCATCTGTGATGAGGGACATCATGGTGGGCCACAAACAGCTCATCATATTCAACCTGTTACACACATGTTGCTTTTTTATCTTCATGTTTATTTCAGATAGAGGAGACTTTAATATGTGGAACCTGATCTCATCAAGATGGTCTCTTGAAGAAACTGCTTCTTTCTGTTTATACCATGATATATTTTTCCATATTCGTGACTTCTTCTAGGTGACGACTGCTCCCTCTCCAACACTGACTTGCCCAGCTCCATCAAGGACAACTTTGAGTCTGGCAGCGTGTCTCAGGAGAGCTGGCAGCTTATCCAGGGTGGTGGAGTGGGCAGTGGCTGTGGGCAGCTATCGCCACACGCCCACGGAGACTCGCTCTACTTTAATGGCTGTAAGATGAGGCAGGCAGTTACCAAACCGCTGGACCTTACTCGAGCCAGGTACAGGTACTACCAAAACATAAGTAAGCTCAGTACTGACTAATATAGTTATTGACATCCTAGCTCAGGGGTCGGCAACCTTCATCACTCAATGAGCCATTTGGACCCGTTTCCCACTGAACAGAACACACTGGGAGCCGCTTTCTGCTCACTGATTTTTTTGTTGACTGGGTTTATTGAAATATGGGCGCTCCACAGCACCGTGGTCTTCCAACAAGGTTCAGACGCTCCTCTACTCAACAGGAGAGGAGGAGATCCAGCGGGAGCTGGACGCTGCTGTTCAGAAGGAGAAAGGTTTCCAAGCTGTGTCACAGAGAATAGAGGCTCACGGCTTTGGACGCCGCGGCGTTGCTGCTGAAACTTCTGCATTTTTCCCGCCACTATTGTTGCGTAATAGCGTCGCATGCCCGCGTTGTTACGTGGCGTTCACAACCCTGTCTACATTTTACCGCACTCTCTGTAGTGGGACCGCGCAACACAGTTGGGTCTGGGTGTCACTTTGCCTTCCCATACTGTCCCGGCCCAGCCCACTAGTAGAGCCGAGGCTCAAGGAGCCACAGCAGAGGGACGAACGAGCTGCATGTGCCTCCGGAGCCGCGGGTTTCCGACCCCTGTCCTAGCTACATCAGATTAGTTTGATCCATAAAGGATTTATATCATCCACGTGGGATAGTTGACATCTCGTATCCTCTTGTGTTTTCTTCCCTGCAGTAAGATCATGTTTGTGCTGCAGATTGGCAGTGTGGCACAGACAGACAGCTGTAACATAGCTCTGGATCAAGCTGACACAGTTGACCGGGCTGTGCTGCTACAGTACAGCGTCAACAACGGGGTCAGCTGGCACGTAATCGCCCAGCATCAGCCAAAAGACTTCATAAAGGCCCAGAGAGTTTCCTACAACATCCCACTGTGAGTGACGCATAAAGACACACAAAGACTTGTCAGGATCTACCCAATTTAAATGTTGTCTGCTTTGTTATGGTAGGACTCTAGGAGTTGGAACTGACATCTTTTATGTAATACGGTTTCTCTCTTTTAAATCAACGTTTTACAGCAGTTAACGTGTCTAAGTCATCCACTTCTGAAAAAACATTTATAATTGTAATTACTAACAAAAAAAATCACAAAATGATTTTTCTTGAAGAAGACACACACTTTTAATTGACTTGCTCCTAACTTGAAATGTAAAAGTTTCACAAAGTTCTTTTTAACAGTTATTATGTTCAAAATAGTTTATCAATCAACAAATTACGTTACAGCAGCGTGAACTCACACTCCATACTGGATAAAAAAGATCAAACCTTTATAAAAAAGAAAAAAAACCATCAGTCATTATTGCTAAAAACACATAATATTTGTAATAAAATATAGACATAAAAGGTACTCTGTGAGCTTGTCACTGTTTATACTCTTCTTAAAAACATGTGAATCAGGTGCTTTCTTATTCATTCATGGATTGGTTGGAAATAGATCACATATATTATCGTCACACACTTATTGACCCCGACTGACCAATCAATGTTCCCATCATCTCTCCAGTGAGGCGAGGGTTAAAGGAGTGATGCTGCGGTGGTGGCAGCCACGACACGATGGTGCAGGACATGACCAGTGGGCATTGGACCATGTGGAAGTAGTTCTGTGAGTACTCAATTCCCGGCCGGTCCCCGGCCTCCCCAGACTGGTCCCCAACAAAGGCCCCGATCTGAATCCCGTCTCTACCTGTGCCTCAGCCTCACCTGTGCAAATGGTTCCCTCTGCTCCACACTGACACATGGATACAGCTAGAAATACATCGACATTTGTGCTGTTCGCCACCTCCAACAAACGTCTGAGAAATCGCTTGTTTTAAATGCAAATCTGATGTGAGGCAAGCAGAGAAAAGAAATCAACGCGCACTGTGTTGTTATGGAAGGTGTTGTTGTAGATGGACACTTTGTTTACAACAGATCAACTCCTGCTGTCTGGTCATCATACTCTCAGTGTTTGTAAGTCCCATGAGTCTTCCAGTTGAAGAACTTGTCATGTCTTCGAATAGATCTCCTCTTTTCCCACATGATTTTAAAAAGTGTTAGCTGTTACACGACGAAGGTCATAAATTAAATAAATCATTGCACTTGTAGCATTCATGAGACATAAACCACGCTCGCGCTCATTTGTTTACAACATTCACTCATTCACTCATTGCAAGGCATGACCGGAATAATAGAAAAGTTCATTTTAAGGACCTTGCAGACACTTATTCTCTTATTCTTTGCGGTGCTTTCAATTTGCCTCTGTGCTTTGAAATTCCAGTTCTGAAACCGAAAGTGTTCAGTTTCCTCCCATTTGGAATAACACTCCAGAGGACCAGTAAACTCTCTCCAAGTGGGAGACCATCCCAGCTTTTCAAACAGAGCTCAAAAGTTACATAAGTGGAGATTCTGCAGGGCACTGAAGATATCATGAACTGTGTCTATCCTCTACTGGTCTGTGGCATATTCATACCATGGCAACATCATAAAGCATTTCGAATGCATTTGCTCTGGACATTAGAGCAAGAGTCCTGCTGGTGTTTGTGCAGACTTTTCATTGAGACCTTCCTTCAAAGCATTTCAAATGCTGCAAACAACAGCCATGTCATGAACAGATTATCCAAAGTTGCAGATAGACACACACACACAGACACACATACTCACACACACACATACTCACACAAACACTCAGTCACACACACACACACACACACACACACACACACACACACACACACACACACACACACACACACACACACACACACACACACACACACACACACCTACCTAACCCGAGCTGTCCTTGGTCTACATGGTCGTGGCCTGTCGCACTCCCTCCCTTGCACTCGCTCAGTTTTCAACAGTGTCTGCTGAAAAGAGTGACCGTGATCCTCACACTTTGCTCTGTTGTTTATTTCTCTCTGTTCACCGCTCCTTCACACATTCCTCCTCCCACTCCTCCTGCTCAATATTTTGTTTTTGCTCCCTGTGCCGTCCCTCCCTGCCGCCCAATGTCACCGGTGACTTTGATTCTGTGGTCATGCCCACTCCTCCGCTTGTGCTGCAACTTTTCCTGCCTTACCCCGTCCTCCTCCTCCTTCTCCTCTTCCTCCTCCTCCTCTCTCCCTTCTCCTTTCTTTCCTCCAAACGTCCCCTTTGCCTCTTTATCTTATCATTCTGGCAAACAACCAATGGATTACTGCTGTACACTTTGCTCTCTTTCTTCACCTCTGTCTTGTTTCTTTTATTTTCTCTTCTTCTTTGTTATATTTCTTGACTTTCTCCTCACTTGATCTACACCATTTTCTTCTGCTCTGCATTTCTCTTTTGTATTATTTCTTCTCCTGACTCTCACCCCTTACTTGAACTTCTACTATCTTTCTTGCCTTCTACCTCTTTCTTCCTTCTTTTTGGCCCCGCCTCCCCAGGCCGGGGCTCCTCCCCCCGCAGACCTTTCTGCGAGACAGCAGTCCCCTCCTCCTGCCTCCCCCCTCTCGCGCTCTAATCTCTGCTCTTTTCTGTATTCTGCTCCCTCTGGCATGGCTGTAGTGCCAGGTAAGTTCTCCGCCTCTTCCTGAATGCAGCCCCTCCCCTCACCCTCACCCCCCCCCCCCCCCCCCCCCAACCCCTTTCTTTCTTCCGTTTACACTGCAGAAACCCTCCCTCAGTTTCACTTGCACACTCAGCCCTCTTCATTTATCACCATGATCATCTCCATGCCCTCACTCAAACTCAAGTCCCAGGCAGGTCAAAAGGCAGGCCAGCGGCTCACTAACAAAATGACAGATGTGAAAAGACAGCTCTGAACACAGAATAATTCTGACAGCAAAGTGGAAAGTGGGACAGAAGTGTTTTTGCAACAGTTGTGGCAAATGGTCGATGCTTGAGAAACGACACGCTTTCTTCTAAATAGTTCAATAAAACCTCAAAACTCAAACTCCCCAATAAACACTTTTCATTTTAATATGGCATATGCACATTTGCCGAGGCATTTTTAATGTTATATTGTACATACACAAATGTCAATGGTATGATGTGTGTGTGTTTATATGTGTGATGTAATCCATCACTATGCCTGTATCTGTTTGTTTCATTCTTGCTATTACCTCTACTTCAGAGTTTTGCAGTTTTTTTTTTAACCCAGCTGCTAAATTACAAGCCAAACTTTCAGTCCAGCAACCCTGCATGAAAAGAAACTAAACTTTTTTGACACTCATGCCAAAAGATTGAAATTCCCCATTTATACATCAGCTTCATCAGCTTGTGATGGGAGGCATCTCACGCCATTTTGTTCAAATGAACTCAATTCAACCAGAGTTTCATTTGACTTATTTCAACCTTCTCCCACCTTGCATGGCTTTATGGATCGACTGTGGCGACAGCTCTCCATCCAATATTGCCTCATGGCTGTCTGTCTGTCTGAGGACAACAACAACATGACTGAGCCAGGAGCTTCCTTCTCACGTCTCTCTATCACACACACACACACACACACACACACACACACACACACACACACACACACACACACACACACACACACACACACACACACACACACACACACATTTTACTAGCCATTCCTCATGTCCGCCTCCACGACATCAACCATAACGCACACACACACACCACCTCCCCTCCCCCTCCCCGAGCCCTCCTGCCCTCCCCCGTGCTTCGCAGAGGCCCCTGCCTGCCCTGGCTGTACTCCTGGCTCACTGGCACCGCCCTGCTGGATGGAAGAGGCAATGAACAGGCTAAGCAACAGTGATCTTCTGCAGCTTTTCTCTGTGACTTAGTTCAATAACCACCCCTTTCCTGCTCCCCACCCTGCACTTTTATGACCTTCTTTTTTCAGTTATTATTTTTTCTTTACTCTGACCTCAAACACTCAGTGTCAGAGGTTCGCCCTTGTCACCATGTTAGTCTCTGTGTCTCTAGACTTCCTGTGTCCCACGTTTTGTTCTGTGACAGTTGGTCCATCATTAAATACATGTAGTTAGTTCTATTGTCATGTTTACCATGTAGCTGCCTCTCATTTGTGCAGAGTGTAAATAAATCCAGGTGTGTGAAGTAATGCCACTCATTCTCTGAGTCATGAGATCCATGCAGCTGTTGAGTGTTTGAGGTTATGGTTGAAACTGGACTAAAAAAAAATGCTTGCATGAACTTGAATGTGTGAGAGTGTGGAAGCTGCATTCAACCATTTGTGCGTTTGTGTGCATGGACCAAAGTGCGTGCATGGGAAGGCGTGAATTTTTAGCATCCGGCCACTTGGTGACTGACGTTCACACTCCTCCTCTGCCCCTCCCTCTTTCACTGTCTTTGTATCCCTGCAGCACACGTAAACAAAACTACATGATGAACTTTGCCAGACAGACCGGCATGCGTCACTACTACAGCCGCAAGAGGCGGGCACTGCAGCAGCGTGCCTGAGCCAACTGAGCGGGGATTCGTCCTCTGACCTGCCAATCACACATCGACCCACCACACGCATCCCTGTTCTCCTGACGACATATAGCCCTGTCGAGACCATCAGCCAGTGGATCATATCAGCCTTAACCTTTCCTCACTCATCTCCTCTCCACTGCCACAAACACTGGCCATCCGATCAGTTTCAATCCAGCCATCGAAGGCCTTCCCATCCACACGGGTTGGCAGGAATGAAACTCAGAAGGAAGGAGTGAAGCGGCCATTTTGTTTACTTCCCCGTCATGGATGGTCGGACTGTCTAATTGTTTTGTTGTTGTTGCTGTGGTTTCTCTGATTCCTGTTCCCACCTGCAATATCCTTCCCTTTGGCCTCCACCCTCTCACCCTCCTTATCCCACCACACTGTGAAATTGAGAGATAATATATCACTGCTGAACTGACCAGCCAATTGGAGAGCAGCCTCCCAGTTCCACTGAGCCACCAGGGAGGAGGACCACTCCGCTGCCGCCAACCAGTACGCCAGGAGAAAGACCATAAAGATGATACTGACCATGAAGAGGAATAATGGCGAAGATTAAAAAAAGAAAAGAAAAAAAAAAAAAGAGTACTGTGTTCTTGCTGTTCTGTGTGTCTGTGGGTTCTTTTGTGATGAGTTGACTGTGGTGTTCTGTTTGTTTGTTTGTTTGTTTGTTTGTTTGTTTTATACTAATTCATATGCTTTTAAGTGGGTGGGTGGGGGGGGTTTCCGCGTCCTTTTCCTTGTTTATTTTGGATCAGGTGTTGGCGCGGCGTCAAAAACGCTCAACTTCAAGGGAACGAAAGAATGATTTGCACGACGACGGAAAGGAGAAAATAAGAAAAAAATTAAAGACTGAACACTAAGTTTTGTTTGTTTTTTTTATCATTTTTTTTTTATATATATATGTTGGTTCCCGGAAATACAGATATTTATGGTAAATGGTTCCTCACGTAACCTATTTAAGATGCACTGTGCGTGAAATCTGTATGTTATTTTCTAGTGTTAAGTTATTAGGCAGTCAAGTCAGGCTCTCAGACTGCGTCATCTCCCCTTCACTTCCTGTGCTGCCCCCCCCCCCCCCCCCCCCCGCTAATTTCTAATACCTGGAGGTGAGGCTCTATTCGTGTTGTTTTTTGCAGTCTGTGTACTATGGACCCTCTGCCCTCAGTGTAACTCCAGTATAGCAATCTCCTGTATATATATGTATATCCACTATGGGGAGACCCAGCAGCCTTATTAAAGGGAAATAAAGAACTGTCCAAACCTCATACTGTACACTTTGCTTCAGCTGCTCTTTTACTCTCCAAAAAATAAAGCCTGGCATTTGTTGACTGTCGACTTTTCTTACTGTCAATAAAATTCCACAGTGAATTTAGTCTGTTTCAATTTCTTTTGCGCTGAGCCTGTTAGATTAAAACATTTTATCATTAACAATTCCAAATAATTCTAGAGTTCCAGACTCGGTCTCGTGCATTTTGAAATTCTGATTGTGACGATTGTGAATTTCTATTTGAAAATAGTCATTTTGATATGTTTCGAGATACCGTCCTTTCAATTTCACAAGACAAGCTCAGAATATAAACTAAACAAAAAAGCTTGAAACATGTACAAATTCAACAATTTACTTTTGCACTGTATCCTAAATTCTAATATATTTGTGAATATGTAAGTCTATATGATGATCCAAAATGTAAGCAGATCATACTGGATTTGTTTTCGAATATATTTGGAGTTTTAAAAATATAAAGCTTCATATTCAGTCAACAGAGTTTAAGAAAAGTCACATGGATTTACAACTGAATACTTCGTCAATGCAGATGTGAGATCACAAAATGTACATGATGGTTCTAATCCCACATAGGCGGCTGTAAATCATGGTTTGATCTTGTTTACCATTGGCCTCCTCTCCGGGCATTTTATTTTGTCTGATTTGAAATCAGTGGGATTTTGCAGTCACCTGTCTGTAAAGCGTCCTCTTGGCGTTTGAACCAGTGTCATTTTGGTTGATTCCTTTTAGAGTCATTATCGCAGCGACAGAAGACTTGCCTCGAATTTTATGCCAGATTCCCTTTTAACAACAATTGGGTTTTAAACCAGCGCCCCCAACACTCAAGGTCAAGACTTAACCTGATGTGCCACCAAGGCCCTGAGCACAGTACTTTGATTCAATACTAACACTTAATGTTGAAGTTTGTGAGTTACATGGTACAGAGGAAAGACTTGAATCATCTATAGTCGAAGGGGAATCTTTTGACAGTAAGAAAAATACACACTGACCAGAGTTTGGTGATGTTTATGACAGAAACATGTTTGAAAGCATTTAAAAGAGCATACATTATATTTTATTATTCAAATAGATATACAGTTTAAAAGAATAACCAACATCTAAATCCTGGTACATAATAAGCAGGTGTGTTATGAATAAAAACCTTCCTGCCATGCAGTGAACACCTCAGTGTCTTCGGACTGGGTGTTCACAGATTTCTGCAGGCCGTCAGCCCTACAATGGGTTGAGGCTGCAGAGAGGCCTTTGGCTCCCCTCTGGCTTGAATTCCTCGTGGCGCCGTTACACATCGTCATTCTTTTCTCACAAGCTGCCAACCATCACAGCTGCAGCCACAAGTGCACCGATGATGTGGAGTTTGCCTGCGATGCCCGAGCACGAGTTACAGTATTCCCAGTCACAGCAGGAGTAGTTCATGGTGTAGGACACCCCCCTGAAGTAGATTGTGTCGTTTCGGGCGTCCTCCGCCATGCAGCCTCTCTTTGACAGGGCCCGGTGTTTGCCGTAGTGGCCCTTCGCCTGGCAGCACCTCTCGTTTGGAAGACACTCCGTTACAGTCGACTCAGGAGGGTTTTCCTTCCCTATGATGTGGATGGGCTTGAAGTAGCAGAGCAAGTTTTCACCGAGCAGTGGAGGAAGGAGGACGTACAAACACAAGATGCCAAACCTGCCAGAGAATCACATTTAGATAAGAGTTTGGTTACTAATCAGTCAACATTTACGTCAATGGCACCCTTCAGACAGTTGAAATCAATTTCTACAAAAAGGTAAAATTGCATTTCAAAATTTTACATAAATTATAAATATTGATATGTAAAACCATAGTAGGAATAAAACATAAAAGCGAGTTCTGTATTTCACCCAATGTAAAGGTTAGAAATTAATGAACTAAAATTAGGATGTGAAATACACCTATAATTTAAGTCACATTAAAAGGTGGACTATAAATTAATTTCCTTAGCTTAACATTAAAGCCACATTAAAGGGGTGAAAAACTTAAAACACAAAGGACTACTATAGTTTTGTCCTTCAGTTCAGACTTTGAGCAAGATTTAAAGACGATCGACAAAACAATGGTTCAGTCCTTCATTTCTCTGCTTGTCGGCTTACAGTGTCTACTTCTGCTAAACATTTATTTTTAAACAAAAATGATTTCATATATGTAGGTCTAGACAAAAGTAATCCCGATACCAAAGTGATGAGAAATCCTGAAGCACTCCCTGTGACTAATCTCCATTGTCTTTGGCATATAAAGCCAGGGAATCAACTTTCATCACTCTGGAATTTCATGTTTGTTTGTGAATCCTCTTAATGTGACAGTCAAGCTGAAGACAGTCTCAGCTTCTCTCAGCCTGCTGCACACACGTGAATGATTTGCACTAATTTTCACATCCAAAGTGCTCAAGTTTGGAAAGAAGAAAGTGATGCCACCAAAAGTTACAGTGCACAACTGGTTCAATTTACCCACCATGTCATGTTGAACTCCAGCGTAAACTTTTTGCAGCTTCTCCAGATTCAAATCTTGCCACAACACTGACTCCGGTGGGTCCTCCTTATAGACCACGCCCTTCAGCACACCTGCTCTGATGCATGCACACACACACACACACACACACACACACACACACACACACACACACACACACACACACACACACACACACACACACACACACACACACACACACACACACACACACACACACACACACACACACACACACACACACACACACACACACACACACACACACACACACACACACACACACACACACACACACACACACACACACACACCAACGAGACCAAGGCAGTCTGAATCAATCTGATTTTATTTGGCAAAAATAGGATCCATTGTTAACTCCAGCATGTCAGGAGGATGGTTAACCAGCCCATCTTCTTCTTCTCTGGAGAATAAGAATTATGACACAAACACCATGAGATGCTTTTATGTAACATTTAAAAAAAATAAAAAATACAAGCATGCAAACATTTGACTGAATGCCAGCTTCCTCTTGACTCAGGTGAGTGCCTCTGGCTGACAGGCCTCCCCTCAGTCTTTAACACTTTAAGATTTAGAAGCAGTTTTCGTTGATGTCGTATCGGTTGAACATGACTCCTTGAGATGATTAGTGACTCTCTCCCCCATTTTCCCAGTGATGCCCAGCAACTTCTTCAGGCTGGTGTCTGGTTTTGGGGGAGTGTTACATTTGTCTTTGCAGCAGCAGCTGTGTGTGACATTATATTTGACTCCCCGATAAGCGACAAGTTCATGGGAGTCGCAGAAATGACTGCTCACACATCCCTGAGCGGACAGGATGTGAACAGAGCCGTAGAGGCCCCTGGAGCTGGAGCAGCTTTGGTCTGGCAGGCACTCGCTGGTGATTTGTTCACAAGACTTCTCTTTTTGGTGCAGTGGACAGAAGAGGCATAAAAGTGGGTCCAGAGCGAGCGCAGGCGGGACCAGAGCCACGACGAGCAGGATGGAGGTCAGGAAGCAGCGTGTGTGCATGTCCACGCTGATGTAAATCACACAGAGTTAAAGTAATACAGTTTCATTCTTTAGATTAAGAATTGCGAGTTTCCAACGGTTTATGTCATTCACCTGCTCTTTCTTTGTGATCCCATCTCCTGTATGTGAAGCCCCACCAAGCATGTGGAGGAGAACTTCAGACTGCAGACAGCCAGACCTCTGATTGCCAAGAAGAAACAGGTGTGTCCACAAAGCCATTTTATTCATAATTGGACCAACAAGCACATGCACACTCACAAATTAAAAATTTTAAATTGGATTTTATTTCCCAGTCGTCACAAGTTGACGTTTTCTTTTATACGACATAAAAGAAAAGAAAACAAAAAGATGGCGAGTCTTGTGATGGCTTATTATGGGAAGAGACGGGATTGTAGTGCCATCTGGTGTCACAAAGAGAGAACGTCATGCAAAGTTGTCCTCAGTGCAGGTGGAGCCTGGAAACCTCAGTCTGTTTATTCAGTAAGATTGGTGGTGGTGGGGGGTGGGGCACTTTTTTTTTTCCAAATTGCATTCTCTCTACTTTATCTACTCTTCTGTCCCATAACCTGAAGTGAAGAGTAGCTTTGCTTCCTTGTACAGAGGCTCCTGTGAAGAGAAATACATTCAGTAAGTTGAGTGAACATGATCACACGTGTGTACAATACAAATGCTCCTGAACTGTCTTCAGGAGTTTAATCAGGTTCATTTCCAGCTTTGGTTCTCAAAGTGGGCTTCCAGAAAGGTGAGGGGCGGGGGGTGTCCCCAACATAATTTTATTTTCCCTTTTCATGTTTGAGGAGAAATATACTGATTATTTAAAAAAAAAAAAAAAAAAAGTTTTAATCCAGTGAATTTATTGTAAATTTGATACAGATTACAATGATAGAATAAGCTTTAAGGTAAAACCATGAGTGTAGCGTTTGGTTGCAGACTGTGTAAAGATTTAAAAGTATCTGACATGAAAGCGATTATGACTTTTATTACCTCAACAGCCAATAACAATACTATCTTAAGACTTAAAAAAAACATTACGATTTCTGGTATTAATCCAAATCTTACCACGTGGTGCGAGACAAAGCATGTGTGATTTAATAGTCGGGGTTCTGGGTGGAGGCAGCTCCTACATTTGTGTATTAATACTTACATTTACATAAACATGCGTACATGTCATCACTTCTTACATCTTAAAAGCGGTTTGTTGCTTAAATTAAAATTGTGGATTGTCTTTAAGAAGACTTTGTTCATCGTGTACTTTTGCCTCAATAATGATCTTAACGTAGACGATGAATACATCACGTGGAAAAGGATCAATTTATGTGTTCAGTTCTGCTTTTCATTAACACAACTGTGAGCAGAAAAGCAAGGCAGCAGATAACTTGACCGTAGAGAAAGATCACTTTTTAAAAAGTGATCTCAACCAGCAGACACGTGGCTCAACATGAATCAGAAAAATGAGCAGGAACACATTTCCAGTCCATTACCACATTCACAGAATACCACCAAAGTGGTTTGGTCTTTCAACTGAAAAGACTCGAAAGTGTTTCTTTGTTTTTATACTTGGAACACATTTCAGACTCTGAAACTCGTCACTAATTTCTTTTACTTGAGAAAAGACATTGATTGCAATATGTAAATGGTTGTAAATAAGATATTTCTACATATAAACCTGTTATTGATAATAAACTGTATGTTCTGTTGTCATAACTGCAGATAAAAATGAATGTTGCTTTAAACTGAATAAGATTATAAACATAGACAAAGTGGATGAAAAGAGTTTAAATAATGTTCTTACAATCAGCTCCTCATCTTCATCCTTTATGTCAGTATCACCCCAGTCTTCGTCTTCCTCTGCAGGGTCATAGGTATAGAGAGGAATCAGCCTGTGCCGCAGCTCATCCAATCTGGAAGGAAGCAAATCAAAAGATGCCAGATTTTGACCAAACATAAACAATGAAAAGTTCCTCTTTTAAATGTGGGAAACCTAACTTACGTTGCTCTCCTCCTGATGTAGAAAACCTAAAGAGAGGCAGACACTTAGGACCCTGAATATGACTATGTACAGGACACGCAGAATGACGAGTACATAAGATTCTTACCACTGCCACCGCACTTCCGACCAGTATGAGTAGGACAAAAGGTATGAGTGCATAGTAGCCAGGAAATTCAGGTTTTAGTTGTGGGGGTGAAATGTGGGGCGTCGTGTGGTTCAAATCCATTCCAGAAGAGCCCCCTGCTCAGTGGACCTCAGCTCACGCCTGTGTGCAACATTCAGTGGAGGGCCGTCGCTCTCATTCCCACTGAAGGTTTGTGATGGACTTTCTCAGGAAGCCTCATAATCGACACGGTGAAGAGTCCAACAAAACCGGTTTACCACAAGACGTGTAGTCCAAGAAACAGCTGGTCAGGGTGCTGCCGGGGTTTTACTGATCCTACCAGTAAAAAAAAAAAAAAAAAAAGTATTCAATCTGAGCTCCTATATCATCTCTGGAGTGTCAGGAAACATTTGTTTCCTGTTCCGCTTATTTCACATCACCCGAGCCACGCGAACATTAAGGCAGCACTGAAATGAGCTGAACCTGCTCAAGGACATTCCTGAGCGAGGAGTGCATTGGATGTTTTGTTGTCATGGTTGAACTGCGCTGACGTGCAGAGGATATCGTAGGACTTCAGAGGTGTATGACACACGCAGTCAGACACGAAAAGCAAAGCGAAGATGTGGTGATCATTCATCTGTCAGACTAATTGAAGGTGCAAAAGAAAAGATCCGAGCACTGCCATAATTAACTAGATTTTTATTCAAACTTCTAACTCAGGAATGTGATATCTAAAGGAAGTGGAATGAGTTTCTCTCCACGTTCACACCATGCACAAGTGTTATGTGAAGTTTTCTCCAGCAGAGGGAAAGATTTGGTTGTTGTGGGCTGCAGGAGGAGGAGGAGGAGGAGCAGGAGGCAGACAAGGAGGGACAGTGGGAGGGTTGAGGGAACATGAAAAGTCCTGTACAGGTTTAACTTGCTGAGCATGGCTTCCTGTAAGATTTCCCCAAAGCGCAGGATGGGTCGCTGCTTTACTGAGCTTTCAAGGTAAGCTGCCAAATAAGAAGTGACATTTCATTTGAAATTGAAGGTCTACTTTGTAAAGAAGATTTTGCGTTTAGAACTACATGTCAGATACTTTGTCTCTGAAAAGCTGGTTTGATTTAGTCTTTTTACTTTTGCCCATGAACAGCCAGAGTGTGGTCCAACTGAAGTAGGTGTTAAATCTTAGTGATATGATAGTTTGAATTATCTGTCAGTTTTCTTTTCTACGAGTGAAACCTTTTGTGGCACGCTCTGGTAGAGTTCCTGGTAGGATTTGAAAGCTGGTTAATGATCAGCCCAACGTAAACCTTCAGCTTCAGTCTCAGTCTTGTCATTCAACTGCTTCTTTGTCCAGAAACCACACTGGCAAATGATAATGATTAATAGTTCTGACTTTATTTGTTCTGTAGCGCCACGGAACAAATAGCTCTTCCGTCCCGCTCTGAAGAGAAAGTGTGCAGAGAGTGAGGATCTAAACAGGACTGCTGGTACAAATGGAGAGGCCAAACCATGTAAACCAGGAGGCAGATGCCTCTGACCTCCCAATGCCTCTCAGACATAATCCAGGGCCAACGAACCTCCATGAGAGCCTTGGAGACTGTCCTGCTTATGATGAAAACCATTTGTATCAATCCACCTTGGCTGGGCTCATCGACCCACCCGCACTCCCCCCCAGCCCGCCGGCAGTGGCCGGAGGCTCCAACACTGCCAACGGTCAGCGCCAAGGCCCCCCACCCGTTCCACCCAGACGCAGGCTTCACAGTGCAAGCAGGCTCCCCACAAAAGGCCAGCCACCACCGGTGCCCCCTCGCAACAGGATGAGGCAGACTTCCTGTGACCTTCCTGAACCTGGTGTTAGACTGACTCGCTCAAGCACAGAAGTCAGAAATCATGTGAGTATCTTTAGAAAACTTCATTTCACCTCATTTAATCAAAGGGGCAAAATGAAAAATTGGCTCAATGTTGCTGTTGTTTTTTCTCCCCTCACATCAGGATCCTTGGTCCATCACACTAATAGATTCTCCAGAGGGCAGCACAACGAGTCTTGCTTCTTTTTGTGCCACAACTTCCAGGTAAAAAAAAAAAAAAAAAAAAAAAAAATATATATATATATATATATATATATAGAGAGAGGGAGAGATTTGATGTCAAAGAAGTACAGACAAACGGATGGTAGAATGGTCTGATGGTTAACATCAGCATCAAAGTTCCATGGAAACCTTTCTGTGTGGAGATTGCATGTTCTCTCTGCTGATAATTAATTAATTATTAATAATATCAATACTAGTCGAATCAAATACATTCAAGAAACACCAGCTTATCCATATCGAATTTTATTTATTCTACTTGAAAACCTGTTTTTAATGAAAGATTGTGTTATGAGTCTTGTTTACAATATTCCCAGTATTTAAAAAAAACAAAACACAAGGTAACATATCTGGATACATTTCAAAGTTCCTTGAAAAAAACATAGCCAGATTTATCTCAATGAATGCGTCTCAAAACTACAAAACTTTACTTAATGTTGCATCAGGGTTAAATACTCAAAACACACTCTTTTTTTTTTTTTTTAGTAAAGTAAATTTATGTGCACTCAACTAATGCCAACCGATAAACTCATACACAAGGACAGAGAATAGAAAAAACGATAACAAATAGGACACAGAGAGTGAGATAGACCTAGAGACTGTATTTTCTTTTTTTAATTTACGTGAAACAACAAAATGAACAAAAGTAAATGAACAGAAGGAAGATCTTTATTTGGTGACTGTTTACATTCCCTCTTGGTATTCCTGGGGGAAAAAAGACGTTTTGCGTCTTTAGTAGGAAAAGAGAACATTTGAATTGACAGAGTAAGTTACGTTTAGGGACACTAGTAAGTTGATACGTGAACATTTTGTTCAAAAGAAATATATCAGTCAAGACAGATGCTTGTTGTGTACGTGTCGTCTTTCACATCATGTCATTGTGAGTTTTTCTGGAATGAGAAAGATGGTTAGAGCACAATTTACAATAGTTCAATGGATGTATATGAGGGAAGTAAATAGCCCAAATAGCAAGTACTGTAAATACAAGACAGGCAAACATTTCCCAAAAGTGAAATACACGTAATTAACTGTAATAAATTAATAATCCTATTCAATGTAGTGTCTTTACTCAGACTAAAACCTGAATCTTCAGTGTTATTAATCATTATTATTATTATTATTATTATTATTATTATTATTAGATTTATTTATGAACTCATTTAAACACAAACTATTCAAACTTAAATAAGATAAACACACATGTTCTATTACTGCCATTACCAGCTTAGAATCAGATGAGCCACAGGACTGCTCGAGTTGGCTATTACCATGACTGCCATCTTGGAGTCCTTGCTCCAAATCCAGTTCATTCACTTCTATTAAGGTCAAAAAGATAAAAAATTTTTATTGTACAAAAGCATCCGATCCTAACTCTGCATGTCTGTAGCGTCTTGTAAAGAACCAAACCGCTTGAAAAAAATTGGGAGTTTTGGTTATGCTGATCCTTTTTACGGTAAAAGCGAACGCACTGCAGGCGATGCAGTCCCTCATCCAAGATGGTGGGGTTGTGGACGGAACCTCAAAGTGTAAACTGCTCATTTCATTTTTACTGCTAAGATCAGGAGGAATTGGTCTCGGGAGCAAAGGGAAGCCCAAAATAAGCAACGATTTCTCATAAGCAGACTCGGCAACACTGTTCAATCCGTTACTCTGCAGTCACATTTTTAAAAAACTATAAACCATGTACAGTTGTTAAAAACAGTTTGACGTTTGTATAAAGTCTGTTTTCACCTTTATTGTCATTTATATAATGGAGGTTGTTTTGTCATCAACGGAACAGACCGTATTTGTTACTGTTGTTTTCACAGCATTCCGTGCGCCTGCTCTATGTGACTCTTTCCCAATCACAGCTTGTGTACCTCTGCCTTGCAGGTTGAAGTCTCGCTACAAACACACAAACACGGTTCACAACTCCGGCGTGGTGTGGGGTCAAGTGCGGCACATCCACCCTGCCCTGCTGCAGGATGTGGAGGTGACGATCAGTGTGGCCACCGATTGGCACGCTGACCCACTCCCGTTCCCCGCCCCAGGTAAGAAACCTGCCCCCTCATTTAGGGAGAGTGTTAACATTTCCTGCAATCTCAGGATTAAAAAAAAACAAAACAACATCAATGTTTCTGACAGTAAGCCGACAGCCTTTCTAAACAGAACATGTATAAGCACATGTGTTTGTAGCAGCGATGATGCAAGCTGCTCCGGCCCTCAAGCAAAACTCCACCGAGTGGAGTAGCTTGTGGCTCAGAGTGTCTGTTGAAATACCGAGCAGTACAGCTTAGTTGTTACTTTAATGAATGTAGTGTGCAGTACCTCTCCGCCTGTGTATGAAGTGTGTGAACTCTGAACTCTGATCTTTTGCGCAGTGGACAGGACAGTGAAGAGTCTGATCGACAAAACCTTTCAGCTGCTGGACCAACCTCCCGACATGAACGAGAGTTATGTTTTCAAGATAAGCGTCTCTGAGGAGTATCTCCGGAAGTAAGTTTGTCACAATTTGAGAGTAGTTTCAAAGAATTTGATAGTTTATGTGATTCAACTTCATGACGCTCACTGATAAGTGTCGTTTAATGTTTTATTTCTCTCTCTCTCTCTCTCTCCCTCTCTCTCTCTCTCTCTCTCTCTCTCTCTCTCTCTCTCTCTCTCTCTCTCTCCAGTGAAGAGAAACTGGGTATGCATGAGACAGTGCAGTTCTACTCTAAGTTCAAACAAGTCATCCCCCTCCGATTGGTAAAGACAAGCAGCCTCCCACATCGTCTTGCCCGAAACGTGAGTCGGTTCAAATTCCTTTTCCGTTCCCTTCTCTAAGCATTGATAGTTTACTGGAAGGATCAGCCCTTGCTCTCGAATTGCTGCTTTCATAAATACTTGTGCTGAACCTGTTATCAGAAGAGCTATCGTAGCTGTAAAACCGCCCTCATGTCTTGTCTGTTGCCTGTAATGCCACACCTTGTTGTTTCTTTACACATATGTAATGACATGTGGAGCGATTCTGTAGGTAGACTGGACCTTTCTTTGTTGAGCTTCATGATGACGTAATAGAAAGACCTTAATGATAAACAAGCAACTGGTATTTGAGTCTTATCACTCTTCTCCCAGGCTGAGGACGACAGGAGTCTGTTCCAGCTGTACGAGCTCCTTCGGCCCATCCGCATCTCCAACACGTCCAAGTAAGATCCCACTTGAGCTGTGTGAGATTGTTTTGATCGTAAGAGTGAGCCAGCATCTGTTTGTAGGAACTCCACCACCACCACCACCACCCTCTCATGTGTGCCTGTTTACCTTTCCTCCATTTTCAGGTTCCTCCTGCAGGATCTGCTTAATTCCTACAACCAAGAAGTGACAGTGCTCTTGAGCAATCAGGTCAGTAGAAATAGTGTCTGTGTTTTATATGCGTCTGCCCACAATGCCCTGAGATCCAATTCTAAAAAGGCTGGGACGGCGAGGGTATTTAAAGTGAGATGCAATGATTTGCAATCAGCATGAAACCATTTTCTTAATCACAATCGAACCCGAACAACATGTCGGATGGGTTTTACCATTTTACCATTGAAATAAAAAAAAAATTACCTCTTTAAATTAAACTAAAATGTTTCAAGCCTTTAAAAAATCGGATTTGACCAAATTATAATGAATTTAACGAACACATCTTTACACATGTGTAGTAAATGTAAAGGTGCACGAGTAATTTAATCCATTCATATAGTTTGTGATGACGAGCTCCTATCAAAGTTCAGTTATCGTCCATTAAAGGGTAAAAAGTCTTACATTCAACATCTGTTGTGTTTTTGTTTGTTTCTGTTCTATATTGAATAAAACTTGATGTCTCATAGTGTTGCTGTTTTGGTTGATTGAAATACTTTGATCGTGTCGTCTCCACCTTCTCCTAACTTGACTTTTCTCTGATGTCTACAGTCGGGGGTTAACGTTTACATGCTTGTGAGCTGCATTCGCAGAATCAGCAACCGTTTGTGTGGCTTCTCATGCCTCGAGCTGGAGGACGCCGTTGGCATCATCAACAGGATCAGTCCCGTTCTGGTGGGAGATCACACATCTTCGTGAAACAATTGTTAAAGTAATGAAAGCCAGTCGTCAGCATGAGCATACCATGATGTACCCCGTTAGTCTGGCTTTTCTAAAATGTTCATTAGATGAAACTCTGATGCACTCATGAAACGATGTAGAAAAATGTGGTTGATCCCTAATCGAGTTCCCCTCTGTCTTACAGGGTCCCGATGAAATGTTTGAGTTTCAAGCTGGTGAGTATGATTGAGTGTGTAAATCTTATATATAGGTAAATATTAAGGTCTGACAATATGAATCTCAACTACTAATATGTTCCACCACCACCACGCTGAAAGTTTAAAATCAGAAGTTAGGTACCAGCCGTCAGTGTTTAAGTGTTTAAAAGCCATAGTCTAGAATCTAGACTCTAGATTGTTGGACACTGTTTTGTGCATATTTTACATTTAGTTTGAAAGATTAGTAGACTCTCTTCTCTTCTAGGATCTGCATAATGCCTAGATTTCTATTCTGATCGATAAAGAGTTGGTGGCAGTAAAAGAACAACACAGTTTTAGACGGTGAAATTTATTTTAAACTGAGAGAAGAAAGGAGGGCAGGTTGGGGCCTTTTCCTAGTAAGATTTATTTTCTCTTTAATTTTTCATGAAGTCATAATTGAGGACTAAAAGTATGAGTTGTTTGATAAAAGATAAAGTTAAGTGAAATAGAAATACAGTATGCCTCGTGTCAAACCGTATAGGTGCCAGTGGATCCCAACAGCTGCTTGCTCTCAGCAAAAAATGAGTACTTGGCTTTAAACTGCAGTACGGACGTATTCTTTATTTAAATTCAACACACTTCCTGCTCTGTCTTTTCTAAAATGTTCTTTCTTATGTGAACACCAGCCCTGACAATGCTGCACGGCGCGCTGCTCAAAGTGCTGCAGATATACTTCGACAACTTCCAGACCGACTTCAGGAGCCAGAATGTGATCGGCAGACCTCGAATCTGCGACGTGGACAACAACCAAGACATCCTGCGATTCAATGTTGCCGCTATCTTTAAACTTCAACCCACATGGAAGTCGGAGTATGTTTTAATACGAATGGATGTGGAGGCACTAATGGAAAAGTCCACAGAATTAACCACATTCTTTGTCTTTTCTCTCGTTCTTTCTTTTCAGTTATGATTACTTTTCTATAACCTGCCAGTTGACGTATGGAGGAACACAGATCTGCAACATTAGCGTGGCTGAAAACATCAGCACCACCTTGACGCTTGGAAACACGATCCAATGTAACCGCATGTAAGGCCAAGACAATGTCTCCCATTGTGAAAACAGTTTTGTCACAATGAACTCGTTTCCTTGTTTAGCTCAGGAATGACCATTGTGTCACTGAAGCGACAGTAAATATGTCCTTATTGCATAATTTATTGCTGTCGTCAGGTTGCTTTTCTGTTCCTACCCTTATATCAAGTAGCTCAAATGCAGTTCAGCAGAGAATATTTTGGACGAATAAACACACAACAAATACAAAAAAACAAATGTAAATTTAGGGATAACATCACGGTACGAATAGCTGGAAGAGGGTAAGAGGTTCTTGTGTGCTTTTCTTTTTCAGGATTGTTTTCCCTGTCCCGGTGAATAAGCTGCCGTACGAATCCATGCTGACAATTCACCTGAAGGGAGCCAAAAGAATCAAAAACCCTGAGCTACTGTGCTGGTCTGTTCTCCCTCTGTACGACGACAGGTAAGTTTGTTCCCACATCTCACACCTCTTTACTGACATTTTACATGTGTTTTGGTAAAATGATTTAAGTGCCTTTCCAAACTACCAAAATGCACGATGTACAAGTATTGTTGGATGCTTCATAAACAAGTCAAGTTGGTGCCAAATAGAGAAGAGTAAAATATCCCGATTCTATTCTCTCTATTTGTTGAAGTTTATTATGAAAAACCCTTTCCCCCCCTTTTTCCCACATTTGACTACTATAAATCTCTCAGCAATGTTTATTTCTTGTCACATAATCAATATAGTTCATGTTGAAAGGCTTATTTTCATTGAGCTGAGTATAGTTGTAATTAAAAACAGAACGTTTAATCTGTATACTCTCTTTGTTTAGGAGTCTTGTAACCGGTAGCATCCTGCTCAATATGTCCACCCTGCCTGAGCTACCACTTCCTCCTTCCCCTGCCCTGACTGACACTCTCAGACAGGCCCAGGGGGTCATACTGCAGGTCAGAAAACACCAGACGGCTCGGCCCCCTGGTAACCAAACACACAAACAACATCTCGTGGCCCGCTGCCCTCCTTTTGACCCTCCTTTCTGTGCGTAGCTGGACTTTCAGGATCAGTTTCAGTGGGAGTATCAGAGGCCCATCGCACTCCCGGGGTCAATGCTGTTCTCGCAGCCTTGTGGAGAACTGCAAAGGAAAATGGTGGAAGTGTCCAAGAGGCATTGTGTCTGCTTGTGAGTTGATCTGTGAAACCATACATTACGATGGCAAGAAAGTAAATGGATCTTCTCAGAAAAAAAACACCGGAGGGCCTTGTTTTACTAGCTGCTCGTCTTGTTTGATGCGTCCCTGACAGTACGTCTGTTTCACCAGTCTGACAGAAAATGAGAAGGCTCTTATTTGGAGCAAACGCTACAGTTGTGACAAAGGCAGCACCTGTCTCCACCTTGTGCTGGGTAGCGCCCCCCGGTGGCACCCTGAAGACTTGACAGAAATCTACACTATTGTGGACAGCTGGCTCATCTACCTACCTGAGGAGGCGCTTTTCCTGCTTAGCCACAGGTGTGTTTGACAATGAAACAGACATTGGGATTGTTCCAAACCTCCTACTGCTGCTGGTCTTATTGTTTGCACCTCTGAAAATGTTTGTCAATGTTTCACAGCAGTCACAAATAACTTTGATCAAAATGCTTACTATGACGTGGAACTCAGGCACTAATGTATGAATTATTATGGGACGGCAGTTGTTGTCAGAACTGAATAACCCAGACCTGCTTTTGTGATCACACACATAAATCATATTTCTATTTGTCTTATTGAGTGACTTCAACCATCTCTTCCAGTTTTCATGACAGGACTGTTCGGGAAGCTGCCGTTCATTACTTTGAGCAGATCCCAGATTCAGAACTTGAGGTGTTTCTTCCACAGCTGGTTCAGGTAAGCAACTGAACTACTCAAACAGTAAAGCAATTTCAGCCATTGCATTGTAACAATGCTTCTTAGCAATAAATGTTACTTTTTCGGGAAGTTTATTACTCACACAGAGTGTGTAAAATACAGTTCATATGACCTTGCTCTGTACGGTTTTATAAGTGATTTTTCCAACTCATGAGCTGATGTTTCCTGGTTCAAGCTGTAAGATTTGAGATCATGTGTCAAATGTTCCACACGCGATTATCCCTTCCTGTCCTCCAGGCTCTGAAGAGTGAGTGGACCCTGGAGGGACCCCTGGTGATGCTTCTGTTGGAGAGATCACTGAAGAACATTCGCATTGCCCAGCAGCTATACTGGTGGGTCACACATGTCACTGCTATTTACTCTGTGCACTCACTAAACTCTGGTTTAATTTGCTTAAAATGTTAATCCTCACATTAACTTCCACCTTGGTCCAACTTTACCGCAGGGATATTTATGTGATCAATGCCTCGCTTAATCATCATTCCCACTCCCATAACCATTCCCAGAAGAAACTTTTATGTTTCTCAGAGTTTATGGTGGAATCAAAACCAGATAAGATATTATCAATTGAGAAAATACTTCTTCTCTATTCTATACAGACATGTGGCGCTTTCTCATTCATTTTTAACCCTGTCATAAAATCTCAATAATCCAGGTGTCTGATTCCTGTCTGTAGAAATTGTCAGTAATTATTAAATGACTGAGGGCTTGTGCCTCTTTTCCCAGGATAACTTCAACTTTAATTATCTGGCAGTTCTTCAAAATTAGTGTCCATTTGTGATGGTGCTGAGAAGCTCATGTTATAAATGCGACACAAATCTTGGTAAATCTTGTCTGGTTGGATGGTTGAAGTGCAGGAGGTGTTTGGAGCCACTGTAATAATTCAGAAATGAGAAAAAAGCATTTTTGGGGGTCTTTCTGATTGTTTTTCAAGATATCATAACATACATATGGTATGAGAAGTGTGTGTACGCGTGCATGTATCTGGATGTGTATTGTTGCATATGAACTTGATTGCAGCCGTTTCCTGAAATGTTTGAATGCACTGGCAGGTTGCTGGAGGATGCTTTCACGGACCCGTACTACCAGAGTTGGTTCAGTAAAGTTCAGGCTGCCCTGCGTCACTGCTGTGGCCAAGCACTGAGGCAGGAGCTCGAGCACGAAACCCGGCTGGTGCAGGTGCTCATGCAGGTGGCGGACAGTGTTCGCACCGCCGACAAGGCTCAGCGGAAGGTGTGTCGATAGGTCGTTCAGTCTCATTCTTGTCATCACTCCTGGGTTCACATTTCACTGATTCTGTGGCGTTTGATCGTGATGAGATGCGTTTAATTGCAGAATGTTTTGAAAAAGGAAAAATGGAAGATCAACAATTTCTTCAAAGACGGGATCAGCTGCTGTTTGCCGCTAGATCCTGCAGTTCATGTCAAGGCTGTGAACTTGGATGTAAGAAAAATGCACAGCAAGATAGGCTTATATTGATATCTATGTAGTGCCGCATTTTAAATTTATGTTTTGAATATTTCATGCGTCCTTTCCAGACCTGTACGTTCTACAATTCCAATGCTGCTCCTCTTGGAATTTCCTTCGTCTGCACTGACCCCCTGGCCACCAACATCAGTGTCATTTGTAAGGTGTGAACACTTTGATTCATTTTGTGTTTTCACTAAGTCAAATTCGAATAATTTCTCGACTTGAGTTCTCAGTGAAATGTATTTTTCAGACCGGCGATAACCTGCGTCAGGACATGCTGGTGCTCCAGATAGTTCGCGTGATGGATCTAGTGTGGCTCCAGGAGGGCCTGGACTTGCAAATGATCACCTACAGGTGTCTTTCAACGGGCAAAGATCAAGGTCAGGACCTTGTTTTCGAATTCAATTCACTTCATTAGCATCAACCATGAATCCATCTCATGGAACCTCGACAGAAAATACCCACATGAGAAAGCATAGCCAAGAGAGGAGCTGAAAAGCTCGGCCAAATCGGCAGAACCAGACTCGGAGGTAGTGACTTTCCACGACACTGGTTGGATGTTTTAGGATAGAAAAAGTGCAAAGGACGGAGAGCAACAGACAAGATGATATCAGATAACAACTCAATCGATTCATTACAGGGGGCAAAGATCGAAAACTACCAGCTCCACAGTCAGTCAGAGCACAAGAGTAGAGAGATGCATAAAAACAATGCTGACGTAGCTCATGAGGATATGAAGAGGCCTGGTTGTTAAGAGCTTCATATCAAGGTCAAGGTCAACTTTATTACCACAATACACACACTCCCAAAGCGATTTACAGTTGTTGAAGAGACTGACGTCAGTTGGAATTGAAACAGTGGATGGCTCCAGTCGGGCAGAGTTCAAGGTTCTCGTCCTTTATAAATCTAGCAGCTAAAACAGTCTTATAAGGTACTGATCGACTCCTTTGACCAAACCGGAAATAATCTTCATTCCGGTTTGGTTTTCTTCCTTGTCGGTTTGTGTACCGAGACCAAATGATCTGCAAACTTCAGTCATTCATCAAAGTTTGGTAGAAAAGGTTAGAGTAAAATGATAAATGAGTAAAAAGCCAGTCTGACCACTGGGCTCTGCACACTGCTGCTGTTGTCGCTGCTGGCTGTCATAATTTAAGCGCCAACCTATAGAACTTTTATGCATTAAAATAATAATTAAAAAAATTATAAATTTCAGGTTCTACAATGGTTCATGTTTTTTTCCTCCTATTATGTTCATATGGTTTTTGGTTTGTCAGGCTTGGTTGAAATGGTACCTGAAGCGGTGACACTGGGCAAGATACAACAAGAGTGGGGTCTTGGTGGGACCCTTCGAGAAGACACACTGGAGAAGTGGTTCCACATGAGGAACAAAACTAAAGAGGACTATGAGAAGGTCAAAGCCAAAACAAACAATATATCCTAAGCATGGCCCTCTATGGCTAACATGTTACTTTTCCTGGTGTTGCACTGTGTAATAGTCGCTGTCTGCATATGCAGGCTGTGACGAACTTCCTCCTCTCATGTGCAGGGTGGTGCGTTGCCACCTTCATCCTGGGAATCTGTGATCGCCACAATGACAACATCATGCTCAAACACAGTGGACACATGTTTCACATCGACTTTGGCAAGATTATGGGCAACGCACAGAAAATTGGAGCTTTTAAAAGGCAGGCCGTTTTACTTATATACATATATATATATATGGTAAATTATTAAACATATCGTACTATTTAGAATGGTATTAATACGAATTCTCTGTCTCACAATAACAGGGACCGAGCACCCTTCATCTTCACGTCTGAGATGCAGCACCTCATCACCGGCGGCGGAGAGAAGGCTCAGCGTCTGCATCGCTTTGTGGAGCTCTGCTGTGAAGCTTACAACATAATCAGAAAGCGATCTGCACTAATACTCAGTTTGTTGGAACTTGTAAGACATTCCAAAATAATGGTCCTCACAATAATCCTCTGGTCATATCTGACAGCGGTGGAATATTCGATAAACTGCTCGTTTGTTTTTTGTGTAACTTTCAAGATGCTGCATGCCGGGATGCCAGAACTGAAGGACATTATTGACCTGCAGTACGTCCAGAGCAAATTGCATCCCGAAGACACAGACCTAGAAGCCACCTCCTTCTTCACAGCGTAACTTAATCAGACTTTTACAAAGGCCTTGCATTTTAATTCTGTTTTTGTGTTTATCTGGTATTTGACATTCTTCTCTTCTTCTCCTGATGTAGGAAGATCAAGGAGAGCATTACCTGTGTTTCAGTCAAGATTAACTTCCTGGCACACGCCATGGCTCAAGGGAAGAAGCAAGCGTCACAAGCCCAGGGCGGGACCATCTCGGCTTCCAGCACCAACATCCAGGAAGCCTTCATTGAGGGATACTCTCTCGGAGGCAAAGAGGCGGTGAGGCTGCATGTTGCTCTCTGTGCTGTGGTAATCCAGAAAATGCTGGTCTCTCTGTGTGCGTTTTTTTGCAGCACGTCATTTCGTGTTAGATCCAAACAATAAAGGGAGCTGATAAAGCGCCTGGGACTGACAGCAGCTTCACGCAATTTTGGTCTGTGAGGAATAACCCCGGGGTATTCTGTCACATATGGCCCCCTCAGCATCGGTGATGTGTTCAGAAAGTCTTTTCCCAAAATGGAGCGAAAAGTGTTTGTTGGCATTTCGCTGCTCTTTGATCAGAGCAGGATTCCTGATGTGCGGTTTAACTGTTTGGAGGCCGAATCGAACAACTTATCTTTCAAATCACAAGTGGAGCCGTTTGCCAGTTACTCAGCTTAGCTGTTTCCATAAAAGCAGCAATTTGAACTGCAACCGCGTCAATAGTTAATACTTACTCATACTGTTTGTGATCCACGACACAGTTCAGATGCTCTTTATTTAATCACCCTGCAACCAAATGGAATTGTTGTCTTGCGGACTTGCAGGTCTACAAACTGCGGATTAAAATTCATGACGGCTTTTTGACCAGCGAGAAGACATACTCCGAGTTTGAGAAGATCCACAAACAACTGAAGAAGCATTTCATTGAAAGCACTCTACCACCGTGAGTGAAGAAACAACAATCAGGTTATTGTTGGATTGCTGCTTTTCTCACAATCATCTGACACATAATCTTCACTTCCTATTACAGCTTTCCATCTCGGTCTATTGTATCATTCACAGCAGAGAGGAAGATGCAACAACTGAACAAATATCTGCAACAGCTATTTAAGGGACAGAGCAAAGGAGTGAGTGTCTCTTCTACTCTGTCTGAGTGATTTCTGGAGGTGATCTGCCTGTAACTTGAAATTAATCTGCTGCTTGCAGAATGAGTTTGTGTGCAGTCTGTTTCTGGATGGTCCCAGCTCAGTCCAGAGTAGTGTGGCTACAGGTAAGAGGGGGAAAACCTGAGGACAGTGGAATGAATGTGAAGACTGACATGAGTTCATACTGATGTTAAAAAGACATGTTGTGATTTATTTGAACTCGTGTGTTGATCCATTACAGAAGACTCCCCTCAGGTACAGCTTTGCATTTCGACCTCAGACTCAAAGATATCCGTCTTGGTGAAACACCTGAAAAACATTGTGAGTTTTCCCCACTCTTATTGTATTATTCAGCATTGAAGTTAAAGGTGCTCTCAGTCATGATCCCAGCAAGTTGACCATGTTAACTTCTTTTAACAGACGCTGGCAAACGGCTCAAACCCTGATGCCTATGTGGTCACGCGCCTGAGACCAGACCCTCAGCAGCGCTCCAAGAGGAAGACGAAAATCGTCCGCAACAACGCCAATCCCACCTTCAATGAACTGGTACGACGTCCATCCTCTCTCCCAAAGAGCATAATGAAGAATAAAATACTTGAATATAGTGAAAGGAGCTACAATGTTATACAGGAAATCCAACAACCTTTAGGGTAGACAAAAATATTTGCATCCATGTTCAGAACTTTAGGTTCATAAAACTTTAGATCAATAAATATGTATGCCTGAGAAGTCTAAAGTTGTAATTTTTGAAAAAAATATTGGTATTAAAAGGTTGTTTTTTTTCTCATTTTAACAATAATACAGAGTCACAAAACTTTTATCGACAAAGCACCGTAGAACCATGGTTTCGAATAAGGAATCATTCAAATATTTCCTGATGTTCACAGTTGGAGTACAGTAATGTCCTACTGCTAAATGGGATGGTGCTGGAAGTGACAGTGAAGAGCAGGAAATCTTTTCTGGCTGGAACCAACATCAAACTGGAGGATGAGCTGCTTGCCAAGGAGATCTGGTTTCCCCTCCAGAACAGTGCAGCCTGACTTCAGCGGGCTGCACTGCAGAACTTCTGCCAGCAGGGGGTGCAACCCCACTGTGGGACCATGTGCATCCATTTTTTTTTTTATATATATATATTTTTTAAAGGGGTTCAATTCACCTGTGAAGAAAACAAGCACTGTGCACTGGACAGTTGGGTGTCATTTATACCACCTTCATTGAGTGGACCTAAACCTCACCCTGGAGCCACATCCACTGGAGGCAGGAGGGACATTTTATGAAGTTACAAATCTGCATAAAAGACACGGGAGACTTTTCTATGGGAAGCGTAATGATTAATCAGCCATTTTTTTAACTATTGATTTTACAATGGTTACTTTGGTGACAGATGAAGGAAAATTTGTATAACTTATATCATTAAACAGACACTCTCATTTGTACTTTTGTGAAGTTTTGTTGCACTGCCAGTCGTAACCAACCTACATGCTAAACTGAGGAAGAACAAGATGAAGTGATGCCACGAGTTACCTGTCCAGACACTGAGTTCGTCTCTCTTGATTGTGTCAGCTGAATGTGCTTGGCCAGACGAATAGTGGGTTGCAACTCCGCCCCTCTCCCCTGAGGAGTGAAATCTAATCTGAATCCCCATATCCCATGGCACACACACACGCACACACAAGTACCCTGGCACTCTTCGGTTTACGGCAGGTCTTCATCTTATCCTAATGCCATCCTCCTGACAGACCTGCTGACCTCTACTTTCCTCTGCCTCATTCTGAGGATTTTGTGACAATCTGGGATAGAAATAGACCTTCCTTGCACTAGATTTGGTTCAATAATGGATACCCTTGTGATTACTATTTATATTACTCCCTGCTGGTTCACTCACAGGAAGGAAAGATTGGAAGTAAATGTTGGCTGCTACCCAAATGCAAAGGAAAAAAGGAATGTATTGTGGGTCCTACTCATAAAAGTATTCCATGTGGCCCTTTTTTGTTTATTTTTATCATTGAAGATCTACTGTATAGTGTTATTGGAATTCACAAAGCATACAAGATTAGTATTATAGAACTGTTAAAGGGATCTTGCGTGTCGTGTGAAGGCACAGGATTCACATAAAAATGCACAAGCTTTGATCCATGTGTCCATCTTTAATGCCGCTAGGATGTGGGAACCCTGCAGCCGAACCCAGCTGCCTATTTGTAAATCCACCACAGGACAGACACACTTAGGTTCACACCTATGGGCAATTTAGACTCACCAATTAGTCACAATTGCATGTTTTTGAATTTGGATTAAAAACCCATGTATGCACAGGGAGAACATAACATGAAAATGCCCCCAAGTCCAACCTGAGTCAAACCAGAGACCTTGTTAATATGAAGCGAGCGTGCTCACCACCATGCGGCATGCAAACTCATACTTTTACCATTAACTTGTTCTTGAGCTGTGGTCTAGTCTATGGGAGCTTATCATTTAGAATATGCTGTCTTTTGGATCTCCACCATTTCTTGTATGACTGATCACATAACAGTAATTAGATAAATTACATATGACAAATATCCAGTAAGTCACTCCAGGGATCACTTTAGAGATGTGAACAGAAATTTATTGTTCAAATGGCAAATGTCTCATCAGCCCAGCAAAACCCTTAACACAACACAGGCAAAGGAGGAAAAGCACAACTATTTCCGGACAATGAAACTGGTATTTATATCTGAGTAAATACTTTTAAAATGTATTGTATTGTTGCTGCTGCTGCATCAGCCACGCTTCTCTGTCGGCAAAGTGGAAGCGTGTGCAAGCGCCTGATACGCAGAGCAGTTTAGTACCAGACATGGACATAGAGGGAAGCTGGATCCAAGCTGCACCCGTCTCGATTCCGCAGCGGTACCCAGCGGTAGCCTGGAGGCATGAGAAACGAGGGGGACGTGAAAAGAAACGTATGGATGGCCGCAGAATACATAAGTGTGAGATGAGATCCTTTTCATAAAAACACAACCAGACGGTGACCTTCAGTAATGCTGACACTGTAAATGTTAAAGAAATACAATGAAGGCCCACAATGTCACCTGGTGTAATTTAGCTCTTCACGTGACACCTTCCCAACCCCCTCCACATCTTTTTGTTCTGTGGCTCACCTTTCTTCAGGCTGGTGAAGGGCAAAGTGTACTGGGCCACAAACTCGCTGATGAGGCCTATCTGATTGCGCACACAGAAGCGGAGGAGGCAGAGCTCAGGCGCTTTTATGGTGAAGTTCATGTCGGCAGCCCAGTGAGGATTCAGAACTGGAATGATAACAACCAGTTAGAATAACTGACCAACCCTGGCTTTAGTTAAGGAGGCTGTTATTTTGAAACAAAACAGTAACAGTGCTACGGTTAAACTCAATTACACATTGCAGTGCCCGAGGGAGTCACTTCAGGTTAGGGGGCCTTGCTCAGGGGCCAGAAGTGGTCATCTGTCAACAGTGGTTATCAAACTTGCCAACCTCTGAACACATGACTGCTTCTCTAACCTCTGCAAGCCACCACTGGGGGCAGTGGTGGCTTGCAGAGGTTCCAGTCTCCGCCTTCAGAGGTCCTGACTCTGTTACTCTTTCATATTGTTTACCGTCGCCACAAAACGGGTTACATTTACCAAAGGCCACTAATGTATCACACTGTAAGCATGTGAATGTCATTTAGAGTCGCCAGTCTTTCTTGTTGCTAGCAGGAGCACTGATTTAGTTCAGGATTAACTTGGACGTCATCCAGTAAACATGAGTTTGGTGAAGTAGTAACAGAGCGGCTACTCGAAAGTAACTGCCACTTTGGATAATGCAATTGCTAGTTCATTGGCTGTGTAACTAATAATAATGTAGGTGGTAAGTAGTTACTGTGAGTCCCCTTACCATCGGTGATTCACTCTACTGCTGAGATAACCTTGTTTTGCACCTGCTGGGCTGTAATCATGACAGCCTCACTGCCAATCACCATATTTTGCTATATCCTTACTAAGAACTCAAGTTGCATAAGTTGTTGCTCTCGTGTATACTATTCAGACTCTTTGCAGGTCTTTGTTTCATACGTTTGTCATGCTATGTCTATCATCCAATCGTTGCATTCTTCATAACTACTTACTCCACTAGATGGCGTAGGAATCATAATTTCTTGAGATCTCACTCTCCCGTTACAGGATGGGCCAGATGGAAGTGACAGCGGCCATTTAAATAGACTGACTGACAGTATTTGAATGAACTGGCTCTACAGCATTTGACACAACAAATCTTTGATCAAATAAACCATCATAAACAAGAACACTTTGTATCTGATAAGTCCACCTCTAATATATGTTCATTTCAAATGTAGGAAGCTGAAAAAAAACTTTGTGTTACTGTCAGTCATAAGCTCATTCCCCCTGAATACGTTGTCCCAACATTCTAAAAATCAAATATGATAATCCACAGTTAAGCCCATCACCCTGTATCATGTCTTACCAAGACTACCACACATTTTGCATTACAGTACTTACAGTTGTTTTTGATAGTTTTAGTGGAATTCTTGGTGGAGTCAGCTGGAATCCCACAAATGTCAACTCTGACGAAGGCTTCCTGTGCTTTATTCTTTGGGGCAGGAAGGTTGACCCCACCAATCACCTGCAGACACACACACACACACACACACACACATGCAGACGATATATAATTTTTATTGGATTGATGAACAATTGTTAGAGGGCGACACGGAGAAATCGGCATCAGTAGCAAGAGTGGAGGGGAAGAGAGGCGAGGGGGTTGTAATTACACGTCTGGAGAAAGGCAGGGTGGGATATCTGCAGTCTGCTCACACTGAACAGGGCTGAGGAAGGGGAGGCTCAAAGACAACCTGCATGTACTTAAAACGACACACCCTGTTTAGCACTAATGGAGCTTTACATTGTCCAGACTTAATCTGAAATCCTTTCCTCTCTTTATGTCACGCTCCACAACACCCTGCATGCAGTAGCATTGATCTTCTATATGTATGTGATCACACAGATGGCAGTTTAGTAAATGTTTGTTACAGGAAGAAAACTGATCATTTCTATCAGATGACAGTTTGGTGCGAAACAGACTTATGAATGCTCAAGGGGGAATATTGTTTTCCTGAAGAGATGAATAATTTAACGTTAAGAGATTGAAAATACGACCCTGCCGAAGTTACATCACTGAAACTGCTCATGAGTCTAATTCGCTGAGTCGAGAGCTGAGTCAAGATTGCAGGATTTACCCTGAAGTGATCAAATAATACAGAGAGATGATGTGAATAAATAAAAGTAGGGCTTTTTCTCTTGGTACACAAACAACAGAGCATGCCACATTTATATTTCATGCTGTGCGTGCGTGCCTGCATGATCTCTACAAAGGTTCAGATATAATACTGATCCACTTATAAGGAAATCTTTGTTGAAGAGGTAATGTGACTACTGACCTTATGGGCTCATCAAAAACTAAAAATCGAGTTCTCAATGACTTCTTACTCTGTTTGCCGTGTAGCTTGGACACTATACATTACAACACGGCTCCCACCATCAGCCCACACTGCCTAAAATACTGATATAGGGATGATTTATTAATTGGCCCTTGGGATTAATTGCATTAGATCAGCTTTGTCTCCAGTTTCACTTTCTGAGGGAGATAATCTAATTAAGCAGACACTAGCTGGGAGTTTTACATCATTGTTAGTTCACAGCATCAAACAGGGAATGTATTTATCTGGAGGCTAAGAGACAGAGTCAGGTCTGCCATACAATGCCCCAGATTGTGCAGCACAGACACACATTTAGCTGCATAAAAAGAACACACACTAACAGACAGTCCTGTAACATTACACCTCTATCCATAAATCCCCCATGAGTGGATTACTCAGAGATTTTGGCCTCACAACCGCACCTTGAGATGCAGGTATATTGGTTTGAGGCTGCTGTGGCTGCAACCAGGATCAAAGGCCCGACTGGACATGAGTATTGCTGGCTTCAGTGTGTATCCGCACCCCCCGTTGTCCTGGAAACGGCCGTCATTAAGGTCCATAGGTGTGCCAGTTGACTGGAAATTTAGCGCCACTGAAAAACATCATGGGACAGTTTCGGAACAATGAAAACATTGGTCCACAAAGCAGTGGCAGGAAGAAAAAAAAAAAACACATAACAGGAACAAATTGCAAGTGCCTCGAGCTTGTTGGAATAAAAGAAGCAGCATGAGATGATCCCTGCATACCTTTTGTTTTCTGAAGCACTTTTTCATTCAGCAAGAGAGAGTCAAATTATACAATGTCTTGAAATATTTCTGCAACAAAGGGGTACGTTGCATCAGGGACGCATTCAAAATCACCAACTGTGCAGTGGGTTTCGTCTGCAGTGCAAAGCTCTGTGTTGGCATATGCGGCGCATACATCATGACTATATGTGTCAGACATTTAAAAAGATAAAAGGCATAAGAAGATGTACTCCTGCCAGTAGGTTTGAAATGAGCCTGTGTGAAGGGACTGAAATCACTGCTGATCCTGAATAGCACACATTAATAATGTAAAGAAATATTTCATTTTCTTCTTGCTACACTGCGGCATCCTTTCCTGTTCTCTCTCGCTGTGTGTCACAGAGGACCAGATGTTCTGCTCATCTAACTGCAATTGATCCATTGATGCTGCTGCTGCTTTGTTGTGCAGTCTCCTGCAACTGTGAAAAGTGCAGATCACCATCTGCACAGCTGCCACCACAGCGTGCCGACAGTCTGCTCAGCAATCGGCAGGGCTCGGTGTCGGAGGCAGTTGCTGATTGACTGATGGAGACGGATGAAGAGGATGTGTCAAGACAGACAAAAGTGACAGCACCACGGCTGCACACGGTGTCGTCAGTCAGGTTAGGGCTGGGACATCAACCTTCTGGGGTAAATCAGGAAATACAGTGAGACTGTGGTCAATAAGGTTACTAAGTCATTCTAATTAAGGGTAGTTGCTCGAGGAAACTCGAAGCTTATATGTGACCATCTCAAACCCAGACAGTGTTGTAGTTTCAAGAAAGAAGAGAAGGATGATGCAAATCAGTTTAGAAAAGGTGTGATAAGGATTGGAAGAGGAGTTGCTCTGAGAGGAGGCAGATGAGGTGGTCAGCCTGTGGACTGGAAGGAAATGTTCTTTTCACTGTTAATCAATGGGACGTCTGGCTGGGCTGTTCCCTTTGAAGTTCGACAATCTCATTTCTGGACTGCTATTTCGCTCTGTTTCAATGGTTGTAATGGATTGCAGGTTTTTTTTTCTGTGTGACAGGTAACTTTCCAGTCCTGTTGACAGGGCTCACAAAGCATTCTGAATTTTCAGTTTTAGGGTTTCACACGTTTGAAAAATTAAAAATTCAGATCTGACCCAGCACATTTGACAACGGAGCTTTAAACGTTTCATTGTAATCATCATCCCTTTTAATGTTGCCGCAGCTATTAAAAATTAATATATGCTGGCCATTATTTATAGCGCAACTGTATTATCCATTTATCTACTTAAGCTTCAATGGAAAAGCTTCATGATTAGATAAATCACTGATTGACTGTTGTAGATTTAGTCATTACATGCTTTTGTGTTTAACATTGGTCCTTTTAATAAAGTTTTATAATTGTGTAATACTCCATTGGGTAACCATCCATCCATCCATCCATCCATCCATCTATACTACTTTATCCTGTGAAGGGTCACAGGGCGATGGAGCCAGTCCCAGCTAACTATGGGCGAGGGCAGGGTACACCTTGGACTGATCGCCAGTCCATCACAGCCATTTGGTAACAATGCATGTGATTGTTATTCTTATAAGGTTTTACACATAAATAGGATGAAAAGTTGCATTTCAATTGTATTATAACAGTGACGTATTCATTCACTTAGCTGCATAAAAGGGTTTACTGCATGTAAACATGCAGCTGTTTTACAAGATGTGCCATTTTTGCGTTGTCTACACTGGTGTGCATTGATGAGTAAACTCTGTGTCCCTCTGACTCACCTAACTGTGCGCCCACATTCCAAAACTCCTGAGGGTTGTAGTTGGAGGAAACGATTCTGGCGCCACGTGGGTAAATTCTGCTGATGAACTTCTGGTTGTGCTTGACAAAATCTGCACCTGAGAGCCGGAGAAAGACGGCACACAGTACACCGAAGGTCATGCATATGTCATAGACACAGCAAACAAAATATCTACAGATTTTACAAATGTGAATACGTGTGTTCCGGTACAATTTATTCGGTCTGATTTAGTTACGGTGGCCCTACTGTTCAAACATGTTTTCAGTCCCTTTAACTACTTAATTGTGCTGCTTCTTAGAAATTTGATGTAATTGCACATTGTTAGATTTTTTTTGTTGTGGAATTGCAGCGAATGCACAAAAGTGAAAAATTCACAAGATCAGTTCACAGTGTTTCCTAATTTTTTTAACCTTAAATACACAACCGGGTTACCATTACTAAAGAACAAATTCAAAAAAGCCTTTCACAAAAACGAAGCATTCAAACCGAAGTCCAAACTAATAAACAACAACAACAACCAGCTTAAAAAGACAATAAACCTATAGAAGAAATTCAGGGCGTGGTGAAAATGAACCAATAACTCACTAGCCTGGAAAAGACACATATATACAGAGAAACCAGGCACAGCTCAGGGTCTTTAGGGGAGGAGAGGGGGCACTCAAGAGGACACCAGTTCAGGGAACACGAAACCAAATATGGACTGACAACCAGAATCTAAAACCAGAACAACATGGAGAAATACGAAACATTTCAACTCAATCCTTCAGGGTTTAAATATCTGGGTATAAATGTGACCCGTTCACTATCTAGCCTTTTCTCAGCTAATTTCACTCCCCTTATCTCAAAGATCACATCTGATATTCAGAGATGGGGTAACCTCCCCCTCTCATTAATCGGCAAGATTAATGTGGTGAAGATGAATATTTTGCCGAAATTGTTATTTTTGTTTCAGTCAATTCCTCTTTTTCTGCCAATACATTTTTTTAATTCACTGGATAAGATAGTTAGTTCTTTTATTTGGGGTGGGAAACCACCTAGGGTTCGTAGAACTTTACTGCAGAGATGTAGACTAAGTGGAGGACTGGCACTACCTAATTTTCTGGCCTATTATTGGGCTTCTCATATCTCTAAACTTTGCCACTGGTTAAAATCTCCCGGTCTCTCCTGGTGTAATTTGGAACTATCTTCCTGTAGGGGTTCTTCTATTCCCGCTTTAATTTATTCCTCGCTTCCTATAAAACCCTCTCTATACACTGATAACCAAGTGGTTCTTAATACATTAAAGATCTGGTATCAATTTAGGCGGCACTTTAAATTTATAGCTACATCTTCCTCTGGTCCACTAAAAAACAATCACTTATTCCCTCCTTCGCTTTCAGATCCGACATTTACAGTGTGGCATGATAAGGGTATTACACAGTTAAAACATTTGTATGTTGATGGGATTTTTGATAGTTTTGTCAATCTTTCATCTCGCTACTCCCTACCTAATATTCATCTGTTTCGCTATTTTCAAGCCCGCAATTTTGTTTCTAAATGTTTTTCTGATTTCCCCTCTTTACCTCCGGATCACCAGTGGGAAACCATGCTTTCATTTGTTCCTAATCAAAGAGGAATTATTTCAAAGTTGTACAGTATTATTTTGGATTTGAACAACCATTCTACTGACAAACTTAAAGGTACATGGGAAAAAGAGTTAGGAATACAAATACAGGAGGAATCCTGGCAACAGGCAATAGAGAGGATACGATCTTCCACCTCTTGTGCTCGGCTTGGACTTATCCAATTTAAGGTGCTACACAGGGTGCATTTCTCCAAGTCTAAAATATCTGAAATGTATTCAGAAGTGGAAGACAAGTGTGATAAATGCCATGGCTCTCCTTGTCACCTCAGTCACATGTTTTTTCTTTGTCCTGACCTAAGGGCTTTCTGGGCAGGTTATTTTTCTATTTTGTCTGCTGTGCTTGGGTTAAATCTCCAACCTTGTCCGCTGATTGCTGTGTTCGGGATTCCTGACCCTTCACTTACACTTAATTCAATGCAAAAAGGCATAATAGCTTTTACATCTTTACTGGCAAGACGTTCCTTATTGTTGCACTGGAAATCTGCTAAGTATCCTTCCGTCTCCCAGTGGCTCAAGGATGTTATGTTTTTTTTAAAGCTTGAAAAAATAAAATATACATTGGGTGGGAGTACGGGGAAATTTTTCCAAAAATGGCAACCATTTATCTCCTATTTCACAGACTTACAAGTATTGCCCAGCTGATACCCAAACTGTATGTGCCTGTTATAGCTTTCCGTTATTGTGTAAATAGGTAAAATATTCAATAGGAGGTGTGTTGTTGAGCCAAGGTGGGGGGGGGGGTGGGGGGGGGGGGGGGGGGTGGGTGGGTGGGGGTGTTCATTGTTTGCACAGAAATCTGTAATCTAATATCATTTATTTGTTTTACTGTTTATATGACTGTTCGTGTGCACTCATGTTGTTGAAAAAGCAAAAAAAATCATTGAATTGTATTTTGTGATTAAAAATTGGTATTTTTCAATAAAAAATAATAAAAAAAAAAAGAAATACGAAACATAAAACAAAACTACCTGTACCATAAGTGCAAAACTTGATGCCGTAACTCTCATTCTAGAATTGTCTTTATATTATAAGATGTAAACAAAACTCAGAAACTCTGCAACTTAACTTCCACACAAAAAAAATTAAACACAAAAAATACTGTGCAGGAGTAAAAAAAATGGAAATGCGAGAGATTGCTGTAATGCTTATCTAATGAAACAAGACCTGACCAACAGCTTTGGAAATGTATTGCAGAGTCAAAACCCCAGCAGGATTCTCTCCATTGTGCACATCAATTAAGACGGGCTGCAGTGAGGCAGTACTTCTGAAGCAGGCCGCAGTCTATGTTTGGCCTGTTGGAGCTCTTTGGTGTGTGCTGTGTTCAGACTTCAATGGAACTTCAATTGGATCACACCAAAGTTTGTTTTGCAGACAACGACTTGCTTTTCAAACGGCCTCAGTCCTCTTCTTTTTTTTGTTTCACACCAGAGTTTGCGTGGCGGCATTCGTGGATCACACTAATCGCACCAAAGCTTCTTTTAATCAGGCCAAATGTGGCAAGTGTGAACAGACCTTTAGGCTATAAGAAACCCACAAAACCCCTTCACTCACTGCATTAGCCTCATTTCTCTGACAGCCTCAGCTAAACAAGCAATCGTGACGTCTGTTTTTCAAAAGATGGATCAGCCTTTCTAACATGGCAGCTATGTTTAATTCTCTTATACATTATTTTGATTTGCATTATTTATAAACTTAACAGGGGCAAAATATATAGCGAGCCAAAAGGAAAGAAAGAATCAATTCAAAATGTCTACATTAATTTCCCAGCATTTGTGATGCATCTACCTGTATAATGATCATCCATTCATCTTTCTAACATACAGGTCAACAGTCCATCACAGGACAAACACACAGAGATGGACAACCACACACACTCACGTTCACTATGTGCAGTTTAATAAAACCAATAAGCGTCAAATGCATGTCTTTGGACTGTGGAAGAAAACCACATTAGCCCAAGAAAACCAACGTGTCCACAGGAAAACATGCAAAACTCTGTGCAGGAAGCCCCCCGGCCTCAATCTGGACTCAGACTCATTAGAGAAAAATAATGGAGCGACTTAATACTCACTGAAGGAATATTTATTCACTTATTAACTTTGTCTTGTACACTTTAAATGAATTAACACAAGTTTGTAAAGATCTGTTTTCACTAAAGAGGGTTTTTTTTCCCCCCAAGTTATTGCCCAAAAAAAAAGCCTAATTATATTGACCATGGTTTGATATATTAAAGCAACAAAACAGTTTAACACCAAAGGGATGTTATAGGCATGTATCTGCTATAATCTGCTGGTTTTTTTTAGGACTCATGATAACTCAAGAGCAACTTGTACTGTATTTGTTGATTATCACTCTGTTATGTCATGAATTCAGAACAATAAATGACTTGTTACCTGAGTTCTTGGCTAGTTTGTGAGCTTTCTTCTCTGCCATAGATGTGTTCTCAAAGTAGCTCTGATTTCCCTTGGAATGGCTGAAGCTGATGAACTTGACGGACCTTGTGTACACCACAAGGTCAGACAACATTTGGGCCACCTTCACCTTCACCTTCTTCTACACGTTACATTCGGTGCAAAGACAATGCATCAAACAAAGAATTCGACATCCAAAACACACTGAAAAATTCTCATTTCTTTCTATCTTCAGAATGACTTTTGTTTACTCACCTAGTTGATATTGTTTTTAAAATCTCATGTCTTATATTTGACTGAAAGTCCCTGACTTACGCTTTTCTTTATTTTTTTCAGAGGCCGAAACTTTCGTTTGGGGCCATGGGCTTCCTTCCCCTTTGCCTCTTCTTCCTCCTCCACCAACTCCATCTTGTCCTTGTCCTTGTCTTCGTCCTCGTCCTCCTCATCCTCATCCTCCTCATCCTCATCCTCCTCATCTTCATCCTCCTCATCCTCATCCTCATCTTTACTCTCTGATGTTCCTGCTTCATCCTCTCCCTCTTTGCGGGGTTTCAGCTTTTTATTCTTGATGAGGATCTTATACTGCAGCATCTGGCATTCCCACAACATACAGTGGGAAGTCACATGTGAAAGGAATGCAATCACGCTGCTAATTATGGGCATGGAAAATTCATGCTGCACCATCCATCACACATTTGCAGCAGTCAGTGTTCTCACATCCTGAAACTTGGGACATCAGACATCAAAAACATTTCTTTTGCACAAATCGCCCCCGAGTTATTCTTTACCGAGTCCTACCCACATCAGTGTGTACGTACACACACCCAGCCGAGTTTGAAAGATTAAAAGATAAGAAACAGCAGGTGTATCAAAACACTGAATTACACAAGTGCTGCTGCATTTGTCTGTCCTGACTCCAAATGTGTAAATCCCCTACATGGCTCTCTTTATGCTCAAAGTGAAAAGTACTTTATGGTCTGTAGGAAGCGCTATGGGAGAGGAATCCAATCCTGGTCCTGGAGAGCCACTGTCCTGGATGTTTTAGAGCTGTCCCAGTTCCAACATAGCTGGTTGAAATGAGAGGCTTCCTATCGGGCTTATTTACAAGCTTGATGATCGTCAGATTCGGGCGTGTTGAAGCAAGCAGACACCTAAAGCATGCATGATACTGTTCGGTGAGCAAAAAGGAAAGCTTTGCTCATATTGAGGACGTTCTACATCAGAGCTTTACAGAGTGTAGGATGAAGCGCCCCCCCCTCTCGCAGAGTTTGAGCCACACTGTCATCTTCCACCAATGCTCACACATTTTAAATCAATCCACGTTTATACCCTGCACAAATACTTTAGATGTGTTTCCTTCATGCTGGCAAAAACCATGCTCCCAAACCGGTGGCTCTCAACACCCTCTGACACCCCCTGAGGAGGATTGCCCCTTACTTTGAGAATTGCACAGCAAGAGGAGAAATCTGGGGTGTCCTGATGAATAAATACATTTTTAAAAACTGTGAGAAGTGACACAACTATTTATCAAGACATGCATTTCTAGTAGTGAATTTGCTGCGAGATTTAATGAGCTCGAGATTTCAAATGAAACGATTCTAATTAGCACTAACGCTGCTATGGGGTTTAATGCCCATGTATCCCAACAGCTGGAAACTATAATATCTTGCAAAATTTAGCAGTCACCCATAATTTACTACTTGACGTAGGACAAAATGTGCTCTGCAACAGCTTGTAGGCGGCAGTACAGTTTAGGCTTTGAATATGGGGGGGGGGGGGATTCACCCAGTAGTGTAGTAGAAAGTAAAATAACATATGTTAATTCATACAATAACTTTGGTTGAATGAAAACAATTGGAACCAGGAAAACTGTGGGGTTTTTTTGGGGAGGGGGTTGTCTTTGAGAACCAGACAGCTTCCAAACCTTTGGTTTAACTGTCTTGACTACAGCACAATGTAACGAGCAAATCTGAACATCATGAACCGGTTGCACTCAGCTTGGTTGTGGAGCAGCGTAAATTTGAAAATTGTTGTTGGAGGGGTTAATAGTCTAGATGAATCCATTTGCGCTGAGGCAGCTGCTTCAACACCCCCACTTCCAAAGTCATAAAGATAAAAAACTATGAAAGGAATATGCACATTGAGTACAAAACAATTGTTCTTTCTGCAGGATGTTCTGAAGTTGTGAAAGTCAGGAGGTAGCAAAGACAGCACACATTAATCCGCATTCAGAGAATATACCCTTCATCACCCCCATCATACTGCATGACTGGGGTGACTGTGTCAGTGTCTTCCAGGCCAGTCATTTCATAATGAGAGGAGACGGAGACGTTCAAAGGAGACGTCAGAGCCCAGACCGGGTGTTAAAAAGGAGCCGTCAGCTCAAGAGCCTCAGCATGCTTCAAGTGGTGGACACTTTTTTTTTAGCTCAACCACATAACATTGGATTCTTTGGCTCTCTTCTGAGATTAAAGAAGCTTGCAAATGTCGATGTCCATTCACCCCAATGAACTACTGGAAGGAGAGAGACACTGAGGTTCAGAAAGAGACTAATGAGGCCCTCCGTGACAGCAAAGACATCCAATAGTTCCCTTGTTTTTCTTCTTCACTGTGACGGACGATAAGAATTTACGAATGCAAATGCTGTCGTTCCTCTGCCTAATGCCCAACCAGCACCAACATGACACACAAGATTTCTCTCCTCGTTTACCACTTTGCTCGCAATGTCTCTCACTACTTTTAAGCCTTACATTTGGGCTCGGGAGCTCTTCAGCAGTCATATGATCCAAGGGAGCTGTCAGCAGCTTGTCCCCCAGAATAGAGATGAGGTACTGGGCCATGACCTCCTGTTGCTCCTGGCAGCAGTGGTTTTCCAGGGAGAGGATGACTGGGTAGGCAGACACCTGACAGGAAATGATAATGACAAAAAAACATCATTAAATTAGCCTTTTTATTTTTACCAATTCGTTTCAGCTTGGATGCACATCACAGCTCTCTGTGACTTGAAACACAACACAGACGATGGCCTGAATTGGGAAATCAGACAGTTTGCCAGCAAGACATTTGTGCGAGAGAGGTTATTACTTAGAGCAAATGCGGCTCAGCCGGGACTCGTGGCATCAACAGGGGCTTGAGCTGGTTCGCTGCCTCGGGCACCACTGAGAAACATGAAAACCATAGCATGTCTGTGTGCTGGTATACCTCAAAGGCATGCTTCTCAATAGTGGCGATGACGTCCTTGAAGAGTATCTTGCTTGTGAGGGTGTAGCCATGGTACACGATAGGCTCCAGATCAGATCCATCCCAGCAGTCAATCTCCAGACAGCGGCAGCCTTTCCTCAGAGCACTGCCATACACACACACACACACACGTAGAGATACAAGCAGGGGCTGAGCTGTCAGATGCATACAATGTGCCGTGTGATAAACTATAGGAGGTGATATAGAAACTCTCTAAAGTCCATCCATCATAACATCTATCAAGCCTGAGACCAATTATACAGTATCAATAGATGATTCCAATCTGTCCCCCATTTCTGAATAGATCAGTCTTCCTTCCACACGGAGCCAAGAAATGGTGAGTCTCGTAATAACAGTTTAAATTATTGTAATCTATATTATCAATACAGATTGTATATGTTTTCACACAATATGAATTTACTTTGGAGGTGGATGAAAATGTTCTTTCACAGTATAGGTGAAGCAAATAATCACTAATGATGGTCTTGCAAACCCTGATTCAAAGTCTTGTTTACCTTCATGTGCAGATATTTTAACTGTGTGTGGAATGATTCCACATCCCTGTCAGTTTATTGCCATTTTAAATGTAAATGTTGGCAGCAGCCAGGCTGCCTGAGTCCTTCTGTGTCTGTTGTAAAAATGGAAATGATGCGAGTTGCACCTGTCTGCTCTAACAGTTGGAACTGAAGCAAACAAGTGTGTTTCACAAAATTTGGGACACGTTCTTTAAAATGTGAAAAATAGCATAATAGTTTTGTGTCAATGTGAGATATTGAGGGGATGGGGTTTGGGGTGGTCCAGTTGAAGCTCTACAGAGGAAGGAATTACTTCATGTTGTAATTCACAGCTACTGGACTTGTATATGGTGGAATAGCAGCCACATGAATTTGTTCTGATTACATTTGTACAAGGAATATGTTCAGTTTCTTCTTTACAGTTAACTAAAATAAAATGCAAATTCATTATTATAATGCTGCTATTGCATCGTTTCCAAACCAGACCTAATGTGTGAATTTGTCAGAATTAGTCAGGATGCAGATTTTAAGCCATTAAAGTATCTTTTTTATGGTCATTTAGATGTCTTCTTTTAAAAGTAGATAGATTGCAACTCCAACAAATGGAATCTAATAAGCATGTATACATTATGTCAGTCTCTGAAGGAACTGTTGTTGATCCCTGTCTTATGGTCTAAGGCTTTTCAAAGAGTGGGAGGATGAACCACCCCCCTCACAGAGCTTGAAGCACATTTATGTATTAGTACTTTGATTTCCTTCACCCCTCCCACCTGTAAACCATTTGGATCACTAAAAGCCACGTCCTGCCAATTTGTTTCCCTTTCAAGATCCCAGTTTCATCATCTAAGTAAAACCAGAGCTCCCAGACTCGCAGGTCAGAGGGTTGTACTCCACCAGTCGGCTGGATTGCTCAGCAATTTCGCCGGAACCGTAAATACTGCACTTCTGCTACTATCAGCCTCTTTTGTGATGGCCTCCATTGTCCCATAAAGGGACCGCAGCAATTCCACAGTCTGCCTCAACACATGAGTAGTCGATGAAATGAAAGGCAAAGAGAAAATCCAGACAACAAACGTGTTGATCTGAAGTGGAACCATCATCTCGCAGTGAAGGGCACCTCAGATTTGTGTTTCAGCCAAATACGTTTTAGATTCAGAAGATAACAGATAAATGCTCCGTAGACAATATCACAGAATGGATGCTATTGGGTAGTTTATGACGATAACTTTAGAAATACTTTGGTACTTGCAGTTATATTTACATCCCACACATAATAATTAAGAATCTTTTGTTCATGAATAAATTCTCCAGTAGAATAATTAGCCTGATGACTAACCTACAACCCAAATTGAATAGATGGAAATATTACTGACACATTGTGTGTTATTGTTTGCAAAACATTCCTCCATTGCCCAGATGATACAGACATGTGCAGCTGCTAAAATGTACTATACTACATCATCACTTTCAAAGGAATAGACTGAAAAGAATATTTGTTCCTCAAAACCTCTGCACTGTACTTTCTCACTGTTCCTTACCTCACATAGGCATCCAGGTCACTCTTCCCTACCAGCTGATCTCCAGTCAGATAGGTGTTGTGTGACGAGGAGATGAAGTAGTTGTTGAGAGGCTGGTCCATGTCGTGGTACACTGCGGAGTGGGTGAGATCAAACACACTGCAGTCTTTGGACTCCATATATCTGAAGAAGCCCTCAAACGTCATGGACTGGCTTTCTTTGGCTGCGAGAAGTCAAGAGAAATGAAGTCAACATCTGTCACTGGCGTGTCAAAAAGAAACAAACATTCAGATTCTTCTGTCACCTTTAAAGTTTAGAACCCGGGTTACATCGCCGGCTCAAGGTGTCAAGGAATTCCTGCCTCTGAAGTTTAATTAACTGTCTAATTTATTTGCAACAAAAAAATGTGAAACGGGGTCTTGTGAAGGATCAGTCCATTAGAAACAGCACAGAGAACAGGTAATCTGTCAGCCAAGTGACCCTCACCTGTTGTTAATAGTGTGAAGCTTGCTAGTGGTCATTACCAATGCTGTGTGAGTGTGTGTGAATTCATGTCTTATGACTATATATTGAATATATATTGTGACTCCCTGCTGGACCTCACACATCTGGTGTACGAGACCACTGACGAGCCAACTTATTCACATCTAATTATATCCGCAAAGCAACAATGCTGCTGATCAGCCTAAACATGCAGCTGCATTATAACTGCATCTTTCGTGGACAGTTTTACAAACGCCAATGTTTTTTCGGGTACTCCTGTTTAGTACACAGGTCAGTTTTACTATTTTATTATTGTTCTTTATTTGAGCAGCATATCCACAAAACACCAGCCACAAAAGAAATGAAAAGGAATACATAGTTGATACTCAGTTGAAATAGTTATCTGTCAATGTAAGACATTTTCTTTTTACTTTATACTTAGTTTTCCTTTTTCTTTAGTTGAGAGTGTCAACTTCTGACATTTTATTCCAATTTGATTCTTGTCAGTTTTTGCTTCTCACTGTAACATTATTTTGAGGGCTTCTGTGAGATTTTTTATTTTTTTTCTATGGTTCTTTCACAACTGGGCGAACACTTTTAGATTATTAAATTTGACTCTTTCATGTGGCAAAATATAGACGCCATTGCAAGATTTAAACTGCAACCAGCTCTGTGATATGCAATACATTGGAAAATACGCTGACCATCTTGGAAATTGCTTCTGATTTGAAATTGCAGCATGTTGTTTTTAAGTATATACCCAAAAATCAATTCAAATGTGGCCCTTGTATCATAATTCAAACTATTTTTCTACCCATTATCAGCAGCAATATGTGATGAGGCCTGAGCTCTTAGATAATGAGGTCGATTCGATTTTGACACACAATATAACGTTCGGCAAGCAGTTGGACATGGCACACAGCCCTCTCACGTCATTCACCCGTCTCGTTAATCTCAAATTTGTAGATCAGGCTCACTGCCGTCTCCACATCCGCTGTGAGCTCCATCTGCTCCTTGTGGAGGAACTTCAGGAGGCCATGGGCCGGCAGGGTGGTGAGACCTGAGGAGTGCGATTGGTAGATGTCCTCAATGTCAGCTCTCCTGTTATAGGTGTCCTTGCTTCTCTTCATCTTGCCCTGCACACAAATAGTCCAGCCTATCAGTGTGTGTGTGTGTGTGTGTGTGTGTGTGTGTGTGTGTGTGTGTGTGTGTGTGTGTGTGTGTGTGTGTGTGTGTGTGTGTGTGTGTGTGTGTGTGTGTGTGTGTGTGTGTGTGTGTGTGTGTGTGTGTGTGTTGAGCTGATGCCCGTTTATGGCCTAATGCTTAAGAGTATTTTACACTTTTTGTTTCAAAGGTCCAACACATCACTCGCATTCTAAGAATATACGAGAAATACTGACTAGAAATGTCACCTCTGAGATGGATCTCAGGCTATACCTGAGTTCACTGTTAAAATAATACTCAAAGTCAGCATGAGAGAGAATGAAAGAGCAGCCGGGGTACCCTGCCTGTCTAACCACCATCAAAAGGCTACTTCAGTATAACTTTCTCATGTCGGTCCGTTTCCTTTTCCTTGTCATTCCGCTCAGTCACAGAGACTAAAGTGGCTGCGAAGACTTTTCTGCCTGGCTTTTCTGGCTGTCTCTCCCCCCCCCCAGACCTTTTCATCTCACGGTGCTGCAGCCCTTCACAGTTCAGACGGTTGAGATCGTCTGAACCGGCGCTGCTCGCCGAGAACCCTGCGGTGACCTGCTTCTCCCTGCGCATCTGTCACCAAGCAAACTTCCACCGCCCGATTCATTAACCTTTTAGAAGCTTGTCATAACTTTCTCAAGCAACAGACCCCTGTGATTAATAATAAGTAGCCGGGAAAGACCATCAACTCTTGAAGCCAGTTAAAGGCCGGAGGAAAACCTAACTGACGAACGTTTCCTGTCATTCTGGATCATGGACTCGCTCACTTGGATGACACGAGAGTGTTTAGAATTATAGTGTAGCTGTAACTTGGATGAAACAAGAGTGGGTTTCCAGAAAAAAGAAAGAAATACAGGACAACAACTTACCTCAAAAACAGTGAAAACAGCGCTGTAGATCTGGTGGTAAGATTTGTCAGAAATCAACTGGAATGAGTGTAACTGAAATCAGTTAGGTTTTGAGACGGGATTGAAAATTGTTGCCATGGTGACAATACGTCGCGAGTTTAATGGTGCGTTCATGAAACTGGGAGAAATCCTATTTACTTATGGAAAAAAAAAATTTTAATTTCAAAATAATTAATGCGATGAACAGAATATGAATGAAAAGAACTCTGACAAATAGACAAACACAGTGATAACTCGCCACTGCCACCCAATGCACAAACATGGCATGATTCTAAAAAAAAAAAAAAAAAAGTACGGGTTGCACCTTTAAGGAACATTACTTGTTCAAACGTACTTAAAATTGTATTTATCTCACCACTAAATCCGCTTTAAAACTGCAGGTCGCTGTTGCTTCTAATCACTTGTTTTGCATGAAAACCAGGGTATGCACAACATGAACAAGTAGCAGGTCCACTACAGGATATAAAAGGAGACACAATGATCCACATGCACCTATGGACAATTTTGATTCTACAAATAACCTAAAAAGGATGCTTTGGATTGTGGGAGGTGTGCATCCACTCTTTCAGTTCACATCTGACTTAGCTGTTTAAGTGCCTTGTTCCATTAAGTGCAGACATACATTTGTTGTCATTACTTTAAATTCATGTAACTGAATATGAGCTGATTGTGTTGGACTTTTAGCTCATAAATATTAAACGAGTTCAACTTTTAGTGGAGTGACTGCAAAACAGTCAAAGCAGAGTGGCTGAGGCTGTAGGAGAAACAAGCTGTTAGAGGAAATGCACTACAGTCAGTTTTTCTCTCTGTTTTGCTGTGACATGTTATTACATTTATACGGAGGTGCACGCCATAATATGTAGGCTACACACCCACACTTACCTACACCATCATAGCTTACAGCATGAATCATGAATTCATACAAACCAGGCTTAACAGTAACATTTGTCTCAATGCTCAAAAGCTGTTAGATACAGTCTCCATTTTGAATCTTCTCTTTATTCATTTATCTTTTCTTATGTATGATTGATGTAAACTGCTGTTAATACCCTCTGCACAGTAATTGTTACCGAATTTTGATTCAAGCTGCACACTTTACATAGAGTCATCCTTCAAACGTGGGTTGTTTTCCACTTCCAAACAATGCCGTAATGGTGGAATTGTGAGACTTTGGGAAACATGCTTTCTTCGTCATTGTGCGTTTGGGTCCAAGAGACTTTTTGCTCACGATTTCCCACAACAATGTGTTAAATTGACGCTCTGGCAATGCTGGGCTGTGCTACAAGTGCTACAGGGTGCAGTGAGCCACTGTGTGAATAGATCATGTTAATACATGCCGATAGTGTAGTGCAGCGCCAGAGACTGAGTTCAGCAGGATTGATTTTGTGGAACAAAGTCCACATCTTCAAAAACGCCAAAGCTGCTGGGGATAAAAGTGTGAATACACCATAAAAAGCATTGTCGGCATGTTGGTCAAGCTTTGTGAGAATTTCCACAGATTCGGCGTTGGTTCTTGACCAAGTTTGACGAGAGCTCCCTTCCTGGTTCTCTGTAGATCTGAACACTGCTGGTATAGTGTGAATCACTGGTGCACAACAATAGTCATCGCCTAGTCATAGTCCAGCAGAGTCATTTCTGTCTACAGCAGCCTTTAATGGTTTAGCCCTGGGCTTGTCAGAACCATTGGGCGTGCAAGTTTGATGTGATAATTCCCAGGCAGTGAATGTGAAGCCCTGTGTATGGCCCCTGTCTCTGCATGGCTGCACCTCTCTCTCTCTCCACAGTCTGTTCGCCGCACTCATTTGGGAGCAGCATGTGCTTGTGTGTGTGTGGGTGTGTGTGTTGCTGTCAGGTTTCACTTCTCTACTTGTGTGCATCTGTGCATTTTGCGGGGTCGATGATGAATACAAGGGCATCCGTCCGTATGCGTGCGTGCGTGCGTTTGTGCGTCTGGGGGAATGCACCATTTCACATGTCGGAGCTCAGAAGCACCAGCATGCTGCTGCACTGCCTGTGTTCTCATTGTGTGAAATCAGAGCGCCCTGCTCGATACGCTGTGATGTGCACAGATCACGGCTTTATCTGAGCTCAAGTTTAGCGCCTTCACATTACATGGCTTAAACCGCACCTGCACAAACGCTTAAGATGAGAGTAACTGGGATTGGTTCACCTTTTTGAAATGTGACTCCAAAGTTGAACGGCGAGTGAGGGGCACACCATGTTTCCCCTTTGACAATGTATTCCCAGCTGGATTATCCACAGGCTCATTGAGTATTCACTGGCCCATTGAGGCTCCGAGTCAGACGACACAATGCTCGTGGTAATGCCTGATGTCAGGGGGATAACTGGCGAGCTGAAGAGCTGTGAGCGTGTGAAACAAGCAAAGCTCCAACATACAGTATGTGAATGTGTGGCATACAGTCCTGACTGTAAATATTTGCACAGCAACACATTTTTTATTTCCAGCTCTGTGCTTTGGAAAAGAATGACATTTCATTAAAGCTTTAATTTAAGTGGGCTTATGTCAATAGTGGATGGATTTTGTGGGACTGGCAGAGTACTTTAATATAGTGCACAACAACCTTTAGTAGTAATTGGACATTTAGCTCCTACATTTGTCTTGTAGCTGTGTGCTGTTTTAACTCGACTAACAGCAGCCACTGAAGGGGAGTTGTGTATCAATACAAAGCATACCGACATAACCAAACATTTAAGTGATGGAGGAAGACAATCTATAATAGTGATTTTTAAAGTGTGAGGCACTCCTCTTACTGTAAAGGTGATGCAGCATTTCTGGGAGAAAACATCATAATGAATGAACTATATGTGTTACTAAAACACAATTATGCACGAAAATGCATTCACAACAGCAAGTGTAATGGAGGCAAACAAATGAACCAACAAACTATAGTGCACAACCACAAGTGTTACAGGTGTGCTGTAACTGTTGTGCCAGATGTGGGAAACTGGCCAGTTTTTTGAAAGTTCCTGCTTTTGTACTTTCAAAAGGATGGGTGTGTCTGCCAGATTTAGTCTTCTCTCTTTCACTAGGGCATATTGTAAATTGGATGTTGAGAGAGGTGGTCCACATATTTTCCAATTTGGAACAGCTCCAGTGAACAAAACAAACAAACATTGTAAACAAGTAATGTAGGAAACACCTTAAGCAAGACCAGCAAAACGTAACAAAGAAATGTACAACAATTGAGTCCAAGTCTAAATATTTACAGTAAGAATGTCCAAAGGTTGTGAGACCTACTGTTACCAGAAATTGTATAAAAATTCATAACTGCTCTGTATTCATGTATTTCATTGCAGAGATACCGCCGTAGCCCTGAGCAAATGGCCGTCTGTTGGAGAAAATCAGCATCCAGCAGCATGCGTGTAGTCGAGGCATCAAAACTTTCACTTTCTGATGTGTGTGCTGAACGATACAGGCGGATGGTTATCAGGACCAATCAGTGAGTCGAAGCAGCAGCAGGCAGCTGAGACGTTTGCTTGTTATTCAGCCCTGGATGGAGACAATGAAACACAGAGGGACTTATCTTAAGGAATGTGTAATGCTGATGATGCACAGGAGACAAGCCAACATGTTGCGACAGGTCTGCCGCACTGAGCTCATGCCTGCAAAGACAAGTAGGGTTTGCACAGTCAGTCCGACACTCATAGATGGGCTGTAGAGTATTATTACTGCAGAGTTCATAAAATGCTACAAGACTCTCTTTGATGTCTCTTTTTATCAGATTAAAATCTGAAAAACGCCTGACATGGCTAACTATCTGATGAGCTATCATGCTTTTGCCCCATCATATTATTACTAATTTGTTAAAAAAAAAAAAGAAGTCTCAAGCCACTTAAAGTGAACTAAATATAATTGGGCAACATTTTACATGCTCTATGAAGACGAGTATCGCTATAATTAGCAAGTGGTACTATGAAGAGTGGTAATTTAATTATGGCTGTTACAAATGATAGCATAATTGTCAAACTTTTGCTGACTGCTGTTGTAATTATAGTTGGTTCCAGCCGATGTGCAGTGATCTCAGTAAATTACACACCCTCTGTCTGTCTCGGAGTGCTCTCCCCATCCATTTTCTGTGTCATCCTGCCCCATAACAGCCACGGGAGATTAATTGGTGTCTTTTAGCCCCACTGACACCCAGGAGTGATGTAGGAGAGAAGATGCTCACATGACAGGGAAAATTGGACCATTTAGCTTCCTATCACGGTTCATAGCTTTTCTATCCTTGCAACTAATTACAGCAGCCTTATTAACCTAAATAGAGCTATGCATGGATATATGACTTCTTCTACCCTCTTGATTGTACAACATGGGATAAGTGATAATGTTTCGAGTTAGTAAATGAAACATCTGAGCATCTGTCTGTGTGTGTTTGTGTGTGGCCCACTGCCCCATGGACTCAGGCCATTTCTGGCAAAGAAACTTGCAGCTCTGTGGTGTACAGCAGGAGAGGAGTCCTCAGCCAACCAACCGTGAGAGATGAAGAGCGCTCTGTTCTGCTCACAGCAAACTAGTAAATCTTGCTTACATATCAATTTCTAATGTCCAATTCAAGCAATATCTTTTAAGGTAACTGTAGCTTTGCTGTGGATTAATTTATGGCTGCACACACACTATTGCGATGATCAGTAGGTTTTTAACCTTCTTTTTTAAGGCAGGATGTTGTATGCCTTTAAGAAGTGATTGAGAACTATGACATATGTCCTTTATGGCAGATTTTGCATTTACTTGGTGAATATATGTTCTCTGAAGAAAGCGGGAGAGATGTAACTGTATGGGGCTAGTGGCCCACCACTTGTACCGCTACTGTTATGATCCACATATTTTAGTCAACACACAGCACAGTACAGGGCCTGCTTATTTTTTGTGGTCCTCTTATCTTTAAATCAAGCAGGGACACATGCAGATATGTGTGTGAGGTTGTGAGAAATTGCTGCTCAGCCTATTTTACGAAATAATCTTTTGACAGGAGTAAAAATCCAACAAAAACATATTAGGGTTGAAGCAAACATATGTATTGGATATTCAAATGACAGCCACAATGCTGGGAAATCATCCAGGCTACAAGCTACAAACGCATTGATAATGTGAATATATCAACTTGTATGATCAGTTCTCATGCCATTGATTGACCATTGACTGACATAAAGATTGATTAATTATTGTCGTATTTCTGTTTACAGATACTGTGCCCTGCTGATTTACAAAAAAGAGGCTCGCCATGTTTTCCCTGAATTAAAACATGCTGACACCAAAATTCTGCTCATTGTTCTGATCTGATCTGACCTTTGTCTTTGACGAAGCGATTAAGTAGCTTGTCAAAGGAGCATACAGAGAGGTAAATTGTTCTCCTTATGTTCCTTATGAACCTTATGTTCAAATGTAGTTTTCGTAGCTAATCTCTATCTTTGATGCTCTATGAGTTGCTTTGAACCCTTCTGTCACTATTTTCTGATTTGGTTTCATGAAACAAATGCAACAAGAGTTCTATAAGATTAAGTAGCCTGACAAATACCTTTGACACTGTCTTCTAAAGAGAGTTTTGAGCATTTGTTTTTAATGTCTTTAGGATGAAGTTCTAAAAACATGTTGCAAAATGTATTTTCTCTTGAATTTTTCAAGCATGTCTCTCTTACCCTGTCGTCAGAGCCCTAGTGTCATGAAGGAACAGCTCCTCCTTATTTGTGTGCAGTGATTGGCTTAGTGTTCATGGTTTTCACCACGAAACTGTTTCTTTAATTACATAATTGAATAAGTGAAGAGATCCTTCAGTGTGTAACCACAGGAGTCTACATGTTCAGGTTTGACAGTGTTCGAAAGCTTGTGCACTCTGGAGTGAGAAAGGACCACCGTAATGTGAGCGTGAAATTAATGCCTGTTAAAGAGGATGGGAGGTACGAGACTGTTACATGGATCCTAACAGTGTCATTTTCTGTGTGAAACATCCAGCAATGACTAAACTTTTTCAGTGCACAGTAAACTCGGATTCATTTTGAATCCCTTTTGGAAGGGAGAGTTTTTAAATGACAATGATCATATAATATAAATGCAACAAGGACACATTTAAACCAATAAATGTGTATATATTTATATATTTAAACCTGTAAAAGAGCTGCAAACCTATATAAGGGCTGACCATGAGTGCAGTAAGTATGACGATTGTAGGTAACAAATATAAAATGACTAACACTTAGAGGGAATAAAAGCATCTGTATATACAGCCAGAGATATTCAACTGTTTTGCTTCAGGATCGTCAGTAATGGTGGAATCATAATTTATTGAGAAAGAAAAGAAGTTCCACACCGAGCTAAAACCTGCAGCTGTATGATAGAAAAGGTGTGTGAGTTGCTTGAGCAAGTTTAGAATCAACGTATTACTTTGCATGACATTTGAGGAACCAGGAAGCCACTGCAACTCTTATAAAATGACTGGCAAAGGGATTAACACAGATTTTTTTGATTTTTTTTTTTTTACATTTGGGAAAAATGATCCAGCTAATTCCTTGTGTGTATAGTCTTAATGCTATGCTAACCTCATAATCAGTTCAACGTACCTCTGTTGGCAAGAGACAGACGTGAAAATTATGCTCATCTTCTTTCTGGACTTTCTGCAATGAAGCAAGCCAGACGTGTTTCCCAAATCTCCTTACATTTTTATCAGATGGATCTAAAATGTGAGAGATGTAGTTTCTTGGACTACTGAGACGGAAATGAGCTTGCAGGTTCTGGCTGTGCTGGTGTACACTCAGGAGCTTTACTAATTAATCAGTTGCTCTGTAACATCTGGCAGGGACATGATTTATGGCAAATAGTCTAAACACTTGTTAAAGGGAGACAGGACAAGGAGGTAAGTGGAGTCATTGTGTAGCTTGTCAGACCCTTAGTTTAAATACCTGGCAGCGAGATTTGACTTGAGCTTTTACATATTTAGACCTCTGCGTCTCTGGGTAGGAGCATATAATTGGGTTTGTATTGTCAGTGAAGATAACAGCCAGAAGGATGTTTTGAATGAAATCTTATTTACGGTTTGTTTTTTTCCCCTCTCCTGCATTGCTTCATCATATCATGCAACACATGCCAGTTGTGGTTGGATGAAAAGCATGCAGAGCACTCCTCTTAGCACAGCTAAGATAAACTAAGGCTTTGTGGCTTTACAAATGTTTTCCTCACATCCTCATTATTAACACACATCATATTCAAACAAAGCTTAACTACAAAGCAAAGATTTCCAGAGGGTGCCTCCAATTATTATCAAGTCCCTTCCTGTTGTTTCCTTAAATCCTTAAGAAGCTTGCTCGTACCTGCAGGGACATGGCAGTCACCCAGAGATCCTTGTTGTCTCACATTTTTCAGACTGTTTCCCTGGTATCTCTCTATTTGCAAGAAAAGAAAGATAGAGTGTGCCCTTTGCTTGACACTCTGCTTGACTCCCTGCAAACAATGGGTTCTTCACCTGCTATTTTGACACAGACGTTGCCTCAAAAAGACCTCCGCCTGAAACTGTCAGGTCATCCCCGTTCTGCTTCGTAGTTCTATATTTAACTTTGTGTGCATTAAGAGTGAATTAGCGCACATTGTTCTTTTTTAAGGGGCTGCGTCTAAATTTACAATTCTTTGAACTTTTACTTTCCTGTTCTTATTTTACCTCGTCAAAGTGAGAATTACTTCATTTTCTTAGAAGAACCGTTGTATAGCCTGGATAAAGCACACGCTGCAGTCTGCCCCAGCAAGCTCTCAGGAAATCGTCCATCACTGTTCACTAAATAAATCAGGAATCCATTAATTGCATTTTACAGCAGTCATGATCTGCAAATGAGGAATCAAGGATCTTATTTAGTGTACAATTCAGTAATTGCATAGCACTGTAGTCACAAACAGCTCATCTAGTACTTTCTGCGTTGAGTCTGGCTTTCTTTTTTTTGTTGCTTTTTCTGTAGATTTACAGGTGTTTTAACATATAGTAAGGTCTATTGCTTATGCTCATCTTCTTCTATTGCTAAAGAAGTTTTTTTTTTTAAATTACTCTGAAATAGTGCAATTTGTAAAACCAGCCAAACGTATGTGTATGCCTCTAATGTCCAGGACTGGGTATAAATTGTACCCCACCTCCATCCTGGGAGATGAGGTGGAGGTGGTGGAGGGCTACTAAAACCTGGGTGTTCACCTTGACAACAGTCTAGACTGGGAATGTAACACTGAGTCTGTCTGCAGGAGGGGCCGGAGCAGACAAGACTTCTTAAGGAAGCTTAGGCCCTTTAATGTGTGGAGCAAGATGTTGCATGTCTTCTCAGTGTGCTGTTGTGAAGCAGTATATAATGAATCCTTGCTGAGCGAGCCAGGAGAGGCTTTTGCTGCAAGCAGCAATGCGCAGTCTACATTTATTCTGCAGAGCTGCAGCTTTATATCACATTCTATCTATCTATCTATCTATCTATCTATCTATCTATCTATCTATCTATCTATCTATCTATCTATCTATCTATCTATCTATCTATCTATCTATCTATCTATCTATCTATCTATCTATCTATCTATCTATCTATCTAAATTGTGGCACAGTGCAAGATATACAACAGTTACAGACTATTTATCAAGAACTACCAGACATTGTACATGTAAAGAATCGAGCAGGCAAAGCAGGCTTTTTATTTCTGCAGTAAGTGATAATATGTTATGATGTGAAGTCCATCATTCAAACAACAATTCTACTTTTGTGCGACTAAGCATGTACACTGTGTGAGCGGTAGGGCGCAGCTCTCTGAGGGGAGCTCATGCTTGCACACTGAAAAACCCCTAGAGATTGATTTGATTCGTATAATTGTGACAGGAAAAAAGGAAGAGGGGAAATGTATGTAAATGTTTAATATTCACTGCACAAAGGCACTCAGGGACTCAGGGACCTTTCCACAGTAACACTCCAACAGCTGCCTGTGCACAGGAAAATCTCCTGTCATTGAGCTCTTGATCTATAAGCTGTGGAGCATTTGCATTTTTCTATGTGCTTCTGAGGCACTCTGCCTATTTTAAAGTTTATTATACTAGCATCATATGCTTAGATAATGCTAACGACAAGATGTGCATGCGTGTGGCATTAACTCTTTCTATTAAACACAGCAAATAAAACTAAGGATATCGTCTAAGGTCACCAATGCCATTAATACATCAATCCATCCATCCATCTGTCTGTGTGACTGTCAGTTTAGATGCTTTATTTATTTTACTGTTTTGCTGAGCACTGCAGCTGCGGTGAATGAGAGCCATCCTGCCAACAAAGCGCTGATTAATTGTCTGCCTGCAACAAGAGTGGGGGGGGGGTTGCAGTGGGGAAACGAGGGCTCAGAGGTCGGTGTTAAAGAGCATAGCTGTTGGATAACTGTCCATGCAAGCTTCGACAAATACAACCTGGTGGATAAATAGTTTTCTGTTTAAAGAACCGCATGCCTTCTGTTTTCTGCACATGCACCTATCGTCTGTTTATATCTGTCATCCTGTTACTTGTGAGTGTCCTCAACACTACAGGTATGCAGGTGTTTAGGCTTGTATGAATGCATGTTGTGTTCCACAGCACAGCGCTTGCATTGCTGACGTCCACTCTGTCCGTGGAGGTCAGATGTGTGACATCTCATCTGCTAGGCTGTTTCTGAGATAAGTGAAGAATCAATACCTATTGATTGAGGGGAAGCTGCCACAAGAAACGGTTCTCTTTGAGAGCTTTGCCTTAGCATCCTGTTATAGGAGGCAGATGGGCCTTACCTAATGGCTCTCAGCATACAGGACATGTGTAGTGGCCCAGGAACAACCTCTCCACAGGACTCAGCTGTGTCCAACTGCCTCTCCAATACACTGACTGTTTGAGATTCTCATGCAGACATACACATGCGGTGACGCGCTTTCATAGAAAGCAGTGTCAGGAATTTTGTTGTGAGTTGCGAATTGTGCCTATTTAACTAAAATGTTTTCCATGTGAAGATTGTTGCTTATTTCATCAGGTTGAGTGAGTACAGACTGATTCTTTACATCTTTGTGCAATGTGCAGTGAGTGCCTCTATGTTGATGCACTACCCTTATGCTTATTGGACCTTGACAAGGGAGGAAATGAGCTCAGATGTCCCACAACTCAACACTCCCACTCATCGATTCAGAGCTGTCCCAGCTCTTTTATTGTTGCTGACACTGGTCATCCTGCCAGAGAGCTCCTCCATCTGTATTTATGTTTCCATTTTGGTGTGTGGTGCAGATGGTAGTCCTATATTTAACTTTCCAGAGGAGACATGGAAATCCCTACACCTGAACAGGTGTACAGTAGGAGGCTGACTCACCAGAATTAGCAATCTGACACTGCAGTTGAACCAGGTATTATGTGCACTAAGATCAGAGACACCCCGAAAGCTTTTTTGCTGTGTTATTTTGAGTTACAATTTTTCTCAGGCTGAGCAGTGATGTCATGGTGCGTCACAACTCTATTGTCCGTCTTTAAAATGTAGTAACTCGCCCTGAAAATTACCACCACGCTTCAAATTTAAATCATTGTGACAGCAGATTGGAAAAGGACACAGTGGTGTAGTTGTTAGCGCTCCCACCTCATAGTCAGAATATCATGTTCAAAACCGTTTGGTGGCTTCTTTTCGATGTGAAGTCTGCATATTGTCCAGTGTTCGTGTGGATTTTTGTTGGGGTGTCACTTTCCTCCCTCTGTCCTAAAACATGCATTTGAGGTTAAGTGGTGACTGTCAAAGTGCTTTAGGTCTAAGACCCTGTTTACACGACAATGTTTCACGTGACAACACCTGTAGGGTTAAAACAGGCCCTAAACTGGATGTTACTGAGTAGTTTCTGGTTGGTGCTTGTTCTGTGATAGATGTCCAGCTGGGATCAGCTTACCCTAAGTTTAATAAAGTAATATGAACGATGGATGGGTGGATGAGCAAACAAGATTGGGTACTATTTCTGTTTGATTGTCATTTAGTGGATTTGTTTTAATGTGATATGTGACATTTTTTTCAAGAAAAAAGCTGAGCAATTAATCAAATTTTCACTGCATGAGACAAGAGCACAGTTTATTTGAAAGAAAGAAACATTTAAACACGAACAGCAAGCTGATTACAAACATGTAATCTCTAACATGTAGTCACTGAAAAACAGACCCAAAGCTTGAGTGATAAGAAGAAATCCACGACTAATTATCTTGTTACAATAAGTAAATTGAAATTTGCGTCATATGTGTTATTGAGGGAGACATCAGGGGCAGTTTGACAGAGGCGGTTCCTGTGCTCATACTCTGAGCTTGGATAAAACCCCAGCAGATGAAAAGGATATATCTTCCTGTGGTTGTCACACGCTGTACTGACTCTAATTTTGAGATTTCCCATCTGATCTGAGCCCCTTATTTGTGTTTATTTTTGTTTTCCCGTAAATTACTGCATTGTCTGGGAGTTTCACTTGTGACTTGTGACGCGGCCTGACTGCGGGTCCCTGTTTTGCCTCAGCAGTTTCATGAATGCGCTGTAAACTGCCAGCTTCATAAGGCCTCTGGCGACAGATAGTTTGAGGTGGAACATTAAATGCTTGTGCCGGCTGTCAACATGGTGTGATGACTTGCGTACAGTCGGGTGGTTTCTGGCTGCATAGCTCATCAATCACAGATCGCAGACCTACGCTTTCAGGAAGTTACTACAACGTGTGGAATCATTCTTTAATCAAATAAATACAGCATAGTACCTCTCGCTTATATCTCTCTCTGTTTCAGTACAGAGCTCATTTACCCATTGCCAAAGGATGTAGGTCGAGTTGTGAGCAGAAAAACATCTAATTAAGAAAAAGACAAAAGCCCCAAAAATACTTTTGTCATTCTCACAGTTTTTCTTTGGAAGGTTTGGACTCACACGTTTGGTTTTATGAATGCACACAGTCCTGTGTGATTAAACACGTACACAGAGGCAACACGGGGGAGCTTTTTATGCAGAAAAAAGGAGTCACAGATTTTGTAACAACTTCCCATATGTGAGAAAATGATGACATTTACCAGAAAGGCAAAACTATGATTTCCAATGAAACGACTTTCCTTGTAAAACAAAGAAGGAAGTCACTGGAGTCCTTACAATACTTTAATCATGAGAACGCCGGCACAGCTCATTCACATTTTCTGTGACCTTGACTTAAAAATAGCACAGCAGATGTTCATACATAAATATGTGCACCTCAATGTCAAAGACTTCCTCATTTGTTTTTCCCTATTTTGGTTTACTGTGACTTTTTACTTTATAAAGTACATTGGAGGTGACACTATCTCAACTGAAAAGCCAAATATATATTCCTTTGTTTCCATTTTTTTTCCAGGCCATAAGCTGACAGATAAGTACAAATTCTCTGAACCATGAATCCTAATTAATATTTTATGCTTCTGCATTGCAAAATTTTTGTATTTTCTTTTTTTATCTCTTTTTTAAGACCAAGACAGTGGGTACAGAGGCGAGCTTTTACCTTGTCCTCATTGCATTTATGATATTAGAATTTATTCAAAACTTTAGGTTGAGTTCTGAAACAAATAAACGATCATTTTACCCCTCTCTTGTTAATATTTAAAAAAAATACCTGAGAACTATGATACATATAAGATGAAGACTGTATAATTTCCAAGGATTGAGCATTAAACTAGTAACTTCATGGTGACAAAGCTTTACAAGAATGTACGGTAGCTTGGTCTTTTAACCAACCAGATGTACAAGACAAGGTTGCAGCTGCTCATAACCTCCCTGACTAAACTTTTTTCTTCAATACCCAATGGCAGGGTTCGCAGTCATTTAATTCTATGGCATACTTTTTTTTTTTCTTCAAAAGTTAGTTGTTGTTTGGTCATGCTCACATTTAATTTTCATCCATCTTATAAACACCTGGATAAAGAGCTAGTCAATCACTGAACAAACAGAGAGACAGGCAACGACGTACATTCACATTCACATTTACAGACAATTCAGAGTCCGTTAAGAGCTGCAATCTCTCTTTGAAAAACCTCCAAACACAGTCATTACTTGGTAAATTTCTTGTTGTGAAGCCAGCGTTAACAACCACTTTACAACTTACAGCATTCACATTTCCTTATATTGCAGAGGATTGACTGAATACACTCATGATTGGGTAGAAATAAATGCAGTAGCTATCCTATCTTCTGTACAGCTGCAGCCGGTTCAGGGTCGCAGCGGCCCAAAACAAAAAGTCGACTTTATTGTCTCATCTTTTGAGAATACGTCGTTGTCCTTGGGGAGTTTTTACCATCTACTTCTAAGAAATATTCCTGGCCCGCTGCCTTCCTCACTGTCGCTCACATGACCCTTGCTGCCCTGAGAAGATGTGCATGACCTGTTTGCTGCACTGCTCCGCTTTCCCATCAGACACAGGATATGTGTGTCACCAGGGGACGACTGCACGCTGAGACATGTTAGATATTGTAAAACCCAGCAGATGTTGTGTTTGCATTGTCATACAGTACGTGTCACCAGCTTCTGGATAAAAACTAATAGAAAGTTGTCTTTTTAAGCTGGTTTTCATAATTTGAGTCTTAATTAACTCTGTACATGACCTCAGACGTTAAGATGTATACAGTAGAATGGAGTCTTCTCCATTTCCACGGGTATACCTTTTAACACTCACATTATACCAGCATTTGGCCTGAAGTAGTTCTTCATGAACTGATCTATAATCTGCTACTTAAGCATAAATACACCGCAGGGCGACGGCAGGCACTCATGGAGATGAAACTGTGAGGTGGTGCACATCAAGATTTGTCATGTCAGCACATGGGATGAGTTTTAATGAAGCACAGTGTGTTGGGGGGGGAATCACACTCATGTGAGGTTATTTATGCATTACAGCAGAGCAGAGAGCACATCCCTGATCAATGTTAAGTAGCACTTCATCTTAATTAATAATCTGTTCCCATTACTTAAATGACACCGTGGGGTCTTTTGAGTAACGATGCCATCTACAATCAATACAGATCCCACTCTTGAATGTGAGGATGATTTAACATCCATTGTGTTTACAGTAGCTTTTTTTTTTTTTTTTGCAGGACTAACTAAGAGCAGTCAGCAATTAATAAAAAAGTTTATGATGCACAGAGAGCTGGGGAGAGCAAGGCTAATTTCATTATCTAAACACAAAAGGTCCTTCTGTAAACAAATAATGACTAAACACTACACATCGAAATGATTATAGGGATTTATTAGGCAGGCATGCTTCTTGGGAGATGGAGCTGTAGACTACTCTTACAGACGTGGAATATATGCTTGATTCTGCTGCTGGTGTCCCTCAGGGGTGCCTGAAATGAATGAATTTAAAAAATACAAAAATCAACACAATTCTGCTAACATGAGTTCAAAACAGGAATAATAAGTGCATTATGGAGTTAATAACTTTACCTTGGGCCTTGATTGGTCATGGGGCTAGACTTTTGAAATGTCAGGTGTCGACAATGTCAAAATTGTTTTAAGTGCCAAAAATATGCTTTGTAAGTTAACTCCATTTACTATTTTTGTTCCTCCGGTTTGCCCTACAGGGGCTGGGGCTGGAAAATCCACATTATTCACCAGCGGGGAAAGATAACAAGCAAGTGACTTTCTAAAACACATTTTTCATCTCAAGCTGCATGTTAAGAGTCTATTTGATTGTTGTGCAACAAAATAAAAGTAAAAAATGTATTGTTTACAAGTAATTTTGAGAAGGGTACAAGGAGTAAGTCCACAGGCACTGAAAAGCCACATGCAGCTCGTGAGCCACGAATTGGACGTCATGACTCCAACTGCTTAAGGGTCTGCACTTAAGCATAAAGTACCTCAGTCAACCTTCCCTGTTTTTTTACTTTATATAGCAAAACAAAATGCCGTAGGTAGGGGAAAAGAATAACTTGGCTACAATTTCTTTTTTCCTCTTCCTTTTGGCACTAATGAATGGCAAATAATTTCTTCCCCCAACCATTTCAGTCACAATTGACTCAGGCCACATGCAGCATCCTCTAATTACAAAATAGCGTATCCACTCATTCAGTCTTAAAGGAGACATATCATGCTTTTAAATCCTTCCTTTTTACATATAAATCATACAGTTGTGGTCTATACAACGCGAAACTGCAATGCTTGGGTCTAAATTCCTCATTATTATAGCTCCACAGGCCCCTTTTCTACCCCTTTTCTGATGCGCTTCTGAGAGCAACTCGTTTTGGGGCGGTCTCTTCAAATGCAAATGAAACACTTCATACCCCGCCTCCTCTCCAGGTTGCAGAGGTCACACTCGGTTCAACGTCACCGTGTTCGGCCATCTTTGTAGTTTGATAGAACAGATACAATTATCTAGCGGCGCAGAAACTTTATATTCACACATTATTTACAAAATGTCAACAACGGAAGATTTGTCCATCCAGCCATACATGTTGGAGCCAGAGTCGGACCCGGCGGAGCGAGATGAAAATGACGATGATGCACCTACAGAACAACGTCTTCATATGGATGTAACGCAATGGTGTGTTACTATATTTACACTAACTTCTCCATCCATGCCCACTACTACAATACTGCCTGTATTACAACGACTATTTAACACAGAAGTTACATTATAATCTAAAACGAGCACACAGCGCTAACATATGAAGACGGTGCAACTGCTAATGCTAACAAAACAATGACAGGGACGTCTTATCATCACACTTTTTAGCGTTATATACAGCTTACCGAAGTGCTCTGTTCGTCGTCTCCATAGATAGAAGGAACTGACCGCTCAATCAGACGAAGTCTTTCGGCAAATCCTTCTTTATACTGGCGGAGGTTGTTGAAGCAGTCGTCCTTAAAGTGATTCGCGCACACAAAAATGACCTTACCCACAGATGTGGGTACATTTCTGTGAAAAATAAAACTCAACCAGGCACTTCGAAAAGGTTCTGATGCTGGGAGACGGTGTAACGAAGCTTGTGGGTTACTACATCCAACAACCGAACATTTCGACTTATCCTCTCGTAACTTCGGTTGGACTACAAAATCGCAGCGAGAAACAAAAATGGCGGATTGCTCGAAATGTCGATGTCCTAATTTGGCAGTTCCGCTGAGAATACTGTGACGTCATTGTTCAAAAAACGTAATAGAGAATAGAAAAATCGAAACCGATCGCAAAATATGACCAAAACAGAATATAAAGATATCAACGGAGCACCTGAGGAGACTACTTTGAACTTTTCTGTACTTCTAAACACTCTAAATATACAACAAAATGCATTTAAGGGCTAAAAAAGTGGATTTAGCATGATATGTCCCCTTTAATGACACATATCACCAGTGGAAATCTCATAAAACTGGGAAAGAAAAGCATTTGGACTGCACCCAAGAAATGCAATGGATCTGGTGAGGTCATCACTGAGGCAAACAGAGTTATTTGTGGGTTGGGTTGGTTTCAGGCGGTGAATCAGAAAGGCGTGTTTAATGATTCAGAGGTGAGTTGTGAGAGTTGCACCTCCTCTTGGGTTCCCCCCCCCACAATCTTTCAAAGCCTGGAGTTCCATTTCTACAATTCATATTTCTGCATTTTTCCAAAGTTGTCCTTTAACCTTGTTTGCTAAACTTTACTGGCCCTCATAGCTTTTGGTCTGTGGGTTATGATTTCCAACGATACTATGTTTTGAAATCAGGGAAAATCAGAAGACATTTCCGCAGTCTTGGTTAAGGGGTGAACCCAAAACTGCAATACATTGGAAAGTATTAATAAACAGAATGTATACTTGCATGTCAGTTACAGTTTCTTGTTACTCCTTGAGCTTATTTCAGGCACTTTAAGATTAAAAAAAAATATTTCCAACTAAACCTTTGCCATAATGACCAGTCATTGGAGCTCTAGTAGCACAGGCCTGTGAAAGGTCCCAACAGATGCTGAGGGGCTTCAGCCTAAAGAGGAGACTCTTCCCTTTTACCTAGCATAGACGGACACTTGGTTACTGCGGAGCTGGCACCAGAACAAAGCCCTCCAACAGCTGCTTGATAATATGCAACCATTAATTACCTTATGATGCCTCAAGTCTGGCCTGTGTGGAGAGCCTCTGCCTTGCTGAGCGTCAAGTAAAACCAGACACGACACGCAGGTATGACTTAATGATTTTCTTTCGCACTGTTATTCATCAAAATCTTGGTTTAATTTCAACATAACTGTGTTGTTCTTTATTCTGTCTAAAACAATAAAATACCTTTTATATATCATATTATATATCATGTATTTCTACTATTCGTTTCCAGTGTTTGTTCTTCACAATGAACTTAGTAGCTTCAGATCTGTTTGACTTGTTATCCTTTTTTTTTTTTTTCATTCTCTATTACTCAACTTGAAGATTTGTACAACCAGAGCTGGTGCTACGACTTGCAGACAGACAAACATAGCTTTCCACTCTCATTCAGACTCGCACTTTCACTAAATGGTATTGGGTTGTTGGGTGTGGGTGATAAGCTGCAGCTCAGTGGAGCATCGTTCACCCTGGCAACATTAGGTCACAGTGGAGAAATGTCTGCTCCTACCAAAAGAGGAATTTTATGACCTGCAGTGTTGAACGCAGGTCAATACTGTCAGACCTTGGAAATATAGTCCTCTCTGCAAACTTTCATATTGACTTCAGGAGCTGTGAAGTTTTAACCCAGAATAATATGTGATAAAAAGCCAGTTTAATTATTAGTTTTAAAAGAAATTATGTTTTTCTACAAATACAGTCCTACTAGCATTATGTTCATCTGTCTGCAATGTGATAGGTGCAAAATATCAGACTAATAAATGATAGAAAACTACTGTCAAAAAGGTACTTCTACTTTGGACTTCTTTAGATAAAATCAAATCATGGGTCGAGGAGGGCACTGGATAGATTTTGAGATGATTGTTGGCAAAGTGCCAAGAGAAAAGTTGAACTCATCACTCTAATCCATTGATTCCACCCTAATAGAACCTAAAAATTCTGAAAAGTATTCAACTATGACTGAGAAACAGTAGCGCTGTGGAAAAGTCAGATTTTTAAACCTATCTATCAAACAGTCAGGGTAAGGTGTTGAATTTCACTGTGCTTCATGAAATACAGCCTGTGTGCTCCCACACATATCGTTACGAGGTTAATGAGAAGGACGGGCGAAGTAGAGCATTTTGAAACACTACTCTGTCTACCTGTGGCCTAATGGCCTTCTACAAACAGTTCTTTTATATGTTGCATTACCATAAAGATGGGATATTCTGTCAACGATAAGTAGAAGACAAGGACCTCAGTGTTTTTACAATTGACCAGGCTGAGCATTGCAGCCTAACTGCTACCACCTTCCTTCAGCGCGGGCCAACTGGCTGTTAACAGATACGCCCACTTCCCATCAAATGTACCACATGTTCACTAAAAAACAAGAGGCCTGCCATGTGTCCAGAAAACAATGCAGCATCGTGCAACAACAATCCAGGGAACAGTGGTGTTGAATGTCGGGGTTTTGTACGGCGTGAAAGGCTGACGCTGCAGTTCTGCTGCACAATGACAGAAGGCGGAGACCGAGAACCGAAAGGTGGAGTTGAAAGTGAGGGCGTGCTCAAAGATCGTCTGTTCAACTCGTCAAAGCTTCGAACATCAAAGTAGAAAGCTCCAGGGTTCCCAGAAGCACTCCGAGCTTACTGTGCATCATCTGGTCAGCGCACATTTAATTGATCATTTGTTGTGAAATATGTCCTCCTGCAGCATCACACCAGCTGACACAGTGAGAGCCTCAAGGCGGCTCCTGTTAATACCTTCCCGAGGGGCATGGCTGACTGTTACAGTCACAGTTGGATGCAAAGCGCACTTTTTAACAGGTCAGGGATACATTACAATCGTTCATAACACTGTTAATAACGTTGTGAATTGAGTAATCACATAGCGTTCATTTGTTTACTTACTGTTACTGTTTCCTGAAGCATAAAGCCACAAATGTAGGGAATAAATGTAAATTCCCATTGAGGGTATAGACTTCACTTTCAATATGTTGAACAAAAGGTCACAAAAATCGTCTACTAACTAAAGCATGCTACTTTGCAGGTAACTGAGCTTAATTAAAAAAATTTTTTATCACATTTTGTGCAAAGTTTCCAGCAAATTAATTGATTTATTCCCCCAAAACATTATTAAATGACTATATTTTGTGCATGTAATTTTCTCAAGAAGGATTTCACTGATACATAAGCACATCAAAAGTGCAATGTAATATTTTGTTCTGGCAATTAAACTTTTAGAAGCGTTGCTTTGCTTGTATTTATTCAGTGTTGTTATATTGAGTGCCACTCAAAGCAGAGGGTTAAAACAGATACAAAATAAAAAGCAGGGGACTTAAAAAAAAAATACATGTGAGATTTGAAATCTCAAACAGTCATCACTTAATAGCTCGTGCAAAAACATGAAGATAGAGATTAAATTTGAGAATATTGAAATGACATATAAGATAATATGATAATAAAGCTGGTAGTGAAAATGGAAACAACACATATAATAAGAATAAATCAATAGTGCAAATCAAATTTGAGGGTTTGGGGTGTATTGCACATAGATAGAGGGTTCAGCTGCTTCAGGGTTGGAACTGTTTTCAGTTTATTTGTAAAGGTTTTTTTTCAGTCTGTATCTCCTTCCAAAGCTCAGCAGGAGAACAGGTGATGGTCAGAGTGGGTGGGGTCTTTTTAAAAAAAATAGTAAATCAAGAGCTGCATTCACCAGTTTTGCTCAAAACAGTATTTGTAAAGCGTTGAACATTATCCTGCACACTGCTCAGCCAGGGAGACTTAATTGGGACAATGTTCACGTGAATGTATTCAGAATGAAGATTGGCATAAAACACCTGCCTGGATTAGAAGGATCAAACTTTTCAGATAGATGTTTACATTAAAGTTTTTTCATTCTGATCAGGCTTTCTGTCCTATCATGTGAGAATCACTGATGTAACCCAGCCTGTTTGAATGTATATTGCACTCAGCGAAGCAATAACAATAATATGAATAATAACAACATAATAACAACAAATAACAAATGACAACCATTTATTTTATGTATGTAACTAAAACACCAGTCGAGCTGTCCAGGGTGTAACCTGTCATCAGGATAAAAAACAGATGGATAGAGTAAAAAAAATGTAATGATCCAAAACTTTGAGTTCAGTCTAAATAACCGTGTGTGACGAGGTTGGACAAATGTCCAATAGTTTCAATTTGTCCTGGAGTTTTGTAGTAGAAAAATCCATGTCTTTGCCCCCCATGTTTGAGGTGTCTTTGTTCATAACAAAATACATTGCAGCCAAAAGACACAACGAAACGAAAAAGTTTAAAAGCTTTTAATTGCAAATGTGTGCAGAACCCTGACACTAGCTGATCTCTGTTACCCCTGGATGGGCTGCACCCCCCCCCCCCCCCCCCCCCCCCCCCGGGGGCTCCCGCCTGCCCCCCCCCCCGGGGATCCTGCTCTCTCCTCGCGACCACAAGCCGTTGCCAAGGTTTCCGTGTACGCGCTGCCCGCGAGAGCGGAGCCGCGCGCTTGTCACAGCACTGCCAGACATGGCGGCGGATCTACAGCTCGAGTGGATCTCTTGTCTCCCGTCTTCCTGGAGTTACGGGGTTACCCGGGATGGACGCGTCTTCTTTGTCAAGTAAATATCCCTGCGGAGAAAACGCCTCGAGTCATTGTGTGGGTTTTCTGAGCGGAGCGCCAGCCCCCCGCTGAATAACGAATGCATTTCCACCCTCTCTCCAACAGCGAAGAAGCCAAGAGTACAACCTGGCTGCATCCAGTGAGCAGCGAGGCAGTTATAACCGGGCACCGGAAAACTCCAGGTGAGCACGTCCCTCGGCGGCGGGGCAAGTTTCGGGCTTTTCCCGAACCCGCCGTCATGTGTTGTTGTGTTGACTCTTTCCATCACGCGGAGTGTGTGTGTGTGTGTGTGGCCGCTCTGACATCCGTGCGGTGTGAGTGGGCTTCACGCTGCTCGCGCTCACCTATGACCGAGTCGGTGGAGGGACACCTCCAGGCTCGTGCCGCCTCAGAACTTGTTGAAAAACACAACCCTCTGATTTACAAACAACCAGCGTGTGGCTTCGTTTCGGGAGTGATGTTGCTTCCCGATAACACCTTAGCCGTCTATGTGAGTGTTTTATTTGATTAAAGAGCGGAAAGAGTCCGCAGCCCAGAGAGCTCGTGAGACAGCAGGTACACAGCGCCTGTCTGTAGGCGAGGCTCTCAGTCCTCTACCTGAGAATTACCTCCGTGACACATCCCCTTCCAACAGCTCCTCCAGTCTATAACACGGTGTGTTACACGGTAAAATTAGCTCCTGACGTTACCATGAGACTATATCCAGCAGCAGCAGCAGCTGCAGCAGCAGCTCTTTAACTTCAAACATCCACATTATTGACTGGCTGCAGCTGCAACTCAAGCAGAGCTGCAACAAATGAACACCAACGTCGTTCAGGCTACTTTGAAAAAAATAAAAAATGTCCTGCAATATAGCGAAACTAAAAAGTGAACACTACTACACCATGACCTGGCAACAATTGTACTAATCTTTAATGGAATGATTAAACATTTCTCATTCATTCTTAATTGTGGAAGTATTAAACGTTTATTTACATGTTCTCAAATGTGTGTGTGTGTGTGTGTGTGTGTGTGTGTGTGTGTGTGTGTGTGTGTGTGTGTGTGATATTGATTTGATCAAGGATGTCAAACACATTTGTTTTGAAGGGCCACATAAAGCCCAATTCCTTTTTGAGTGGGCCAGATTCATAACATAACATAACATAACATAACATAACATAACATAACATAACATAACATAACATAACATAAATAAAAATGTTTAACTTTAAAGTTTTGTTGTTGTTGTGACGCAGTGTATATGTGATATATATATATAAATATTTGCACAACCCCCCCCCCCCAAAAAAAAAGTCACCCTGACAGCATGACTTTGAGGCTAATGCTAGTAAGGAGGTAGCAATCTTCAGGGGCATCATCAGCAATTTATCAGTTTTTCTTAAGGAATTTGTAAAAAAGAAACCAAACTCGATATTTTCTTTGAAATTGTTGCCATTTACTTGGTAGTGACAGGCTAGATTGGAGCCTCTCGCGTGCCCATGGACCTTGTGTTTGACACCCCACCGCTTTAAATTCAAAAACTTTAATCAAAGTACATTTTCACATAAGTTAAGTAGTCTTTATAACTGCATTTCGTTGATAATGGGAGAGTTGTAATTGAGTCAAGCAATACGTTAAAATGCAAAGGAAGGACAATTCTTTAAATTGATCTTAAAATGAGGGGAATGAAAGAAGTCAAATCTATGGGGATGGTCAAGCAGATGCCTTTTCCAAGCATTTTTAGTTTTGTGTTGACTTTTGCAAAGAGATCATTATAAAACACAGTAACACTTAAAAACTTCTCTATTATAGAATATTTAATTAAACAATACTTACAATGACATTTGTCTGAACTGGAAACAATATCATTTAACATGATAAAATAAGCGTTAGTAAAAACTCCCCAGATTTTTATTCTTTGTTTGTACTTTTTATTACTTGTGGATCATTTTTTGTTTTTATTTAAAAAATTCTTCTATTGTATCTTTATGATGATCGTCAGTTTATTAATTAAGTCTAATTCTTTTTTTTTCTATTTACTGAATTTAATTTGGTCTCTCATATTGTTTTTTTTTTTGGTGATCCGACTTTGTTATGGCATTTTGTAAACATAAATAAATAAAGTTACAATGATGATTATGACGAAGGCTTGAGTGATGGACCGCTGAAGAACCTGTCAGTTTAGGCTTAATCTGATTTATATTTTCACATTTACTTTTTGTGTAGATAGTTGAACCAGCCACTAATGGACTTGTTGATACTATTGATATTTGTGCTGAAAACTACAAATCAGTCGGTAAGCCTTTCCTCCTTCTGTTTGTGCTTGCATGTCTGGACCACCTTTCCTTCTCACACAGACCTACCCACAGGATGGGAGGAGGGATACACCTTCGAAGGAGCTCGATGCTTTATCAAGTGAGTTTACCGCCTTTCCTCTACAAGACGCACGGAGTTCTCCTGAAAACCCGCTGTTTGGTCAAAGTAAACGCTGGACGGTTGTAAAATGGAAACCTTTACACCCTCACCCTGCACTGTAGAAACATATCGCAGAAGTTAATGATTACACAGGAACACTGTGCAAACACCGCGCAGACACGGTGACAGTGTCGTCGCTGTCTCCTTGCAAGCTGTTTGTATTTATCCAGGCCCAGCTCGCGAAAAGCTGAGCCGACTTGGAGAGTTCAGCCAAAGTATAATGTGCTCTCCTTTTCTGACAGTTATCCTCACCGTTTGGGTTTACTATGTGGTCTGCCTCACACTTGAAAATGACACTTGTCTTAAGTGGCTACTGGAAACTATTTCTGAGGCCCACGCCAGTCCACTGCATCGCAGGAGTCGGAAAAGGCTTAAAGATTTGAAGTTTCCTTTCATCGATTTTGTTTTCACCTCATATCCACAGCGCGCTCATTTGTTACGGCCGTGTTCAGGAAAATATGTGACATATGCTCCATTTCCACTTTGTTCAGTTTGGCTTTGTGGTTTACATTTCCTCCCCACTCTTCTCATGTGCATGCAGCAAATCAAAGGAGATTGCAAGTTCTGTCTATCGGTTGGCAGGGATTCATCATTTGTCCTCTAAATCCCAAAATATGAGTTGAAACATTTGGTTTTCTCACCGAAATACTCTCCTCGTACAGCAGGTATAGATTTTAATTTTTTTGTAGGGGAACTTCTTTGCCAAGATACAAGAATGCTTCTGTATAATGTATTGGAATAAGCCTCTTGCAAATTTCTGATATTATGCCTTATTATCCTCACTGAATCCATTCTTCCTGTTTCATTTCCTCATGAATATGAGGTGCTTCATCTGGCAGGTTTCCAAGCACTCTGACTGAAAGGCAGTAATTTTATACTCCAGCATTTTATCGGCTTCTTAGTGCAAAGCGTACCCGGAGATTATATTCATTAGTTGATCACTATAATTCTGGCACTGTCCCATGACATGGTAATTTTTCTTGTAAAAAGAAAACCTACTATCACATGAAGGGGTTGGCCAGCAGCTTGACGGCAGTAATATTCTTCATCATAAGGTGAACTAACCACTACCATCCAACAAGATGGTATAAGGGTGCTTTCACACCAGCACTGATTAGTCCGGACCAGAGTTCGTTTTAGGGATAGTCTGCTTCACAGTTTGAGCTGCTCTCAAAAGTAAAGTGTGAAAGCAAACCAAACCAATTGAACCGAGTCCTGGTGTGAAAGCACCCTGACATAGCTATAGTAAACAAAGGTTTCCACAATAGAGACCATTCAAGTAAGTGAGAGGAGCAATGGTCCTGTTTACCCCTGGCATTAACATGCGTTTCGGCCGATCAGATCAAACGTGGCAAGTCCTGAATCAGACTGGTTACACTTGTTTGTATCATGCGTTTCGGGCTAACCACTTGAGTTTGGATTGTATTGCTACTTCTCTGTCCCTTCTGCTAAAAGTTAAAAGGGCCTTGCACGCAGTTATGACCTCAGTCTGTCCCCAGACGAAGGTTAGGACGGTATCCATTGCCCAGGCCGCTATAAGGCACCCTGTCTCTGCGGACCTTTAGGCTCGGACATCCATACTCTTTTTCATAGTTTCTTTGGAACGATGGAAAGACTGAACCTCAGACTGCCACATTCTCTCACGAACTCATGGCCTGCACCGATCATACTTACGTATTACGTATGCCGTATTATCCTGCTCATCCACTGTCCCGAAGCGCATTCGTGGCGCATGACTGTTCACACTAGAAGCCCAATGTGGTCAGATGTGCCCCAGACCACCTCAGGAAGTGATTTGAGTGAAAGTGCTTTGGCGGGTGTGTACACACTTGTCCTTAAGACTCGCCGCATGTGATCTGATCACCCAAATATGATGTAAATTAGCCAAATCAGCTTGGTGTTAAAACATTGTTTAGATAAATGCAATGAGACAGATTTCTCCTTTAATTTCACCAGTGCAGCCTGCTGTTAATTTGGCAGGCACCCACCCTAAAAATCATGAGTGCAGCTCAATAGATTTACCTTCCATTCTTCTCCATTATGTTGTCTCTCACTGCTCTCCCACATCTCTTTACCACTGTGTTTTCACTTCTCCCTTCACCCTTCAGTAATGCATGTCACTTCCCAATAATGGCTGGTATTTAGTTGTGAATCATGCTGAAAATGAACTCGGTGAAAGCTGAAGTTTGAGCTCCGAATTTGCAATGTGAATTCATGTCATCTTGTCGGTAATTTAATTTGATGTGGAGTTTCTTTGGGGGCCTTAGGAAAGTACTATTAGGCATAAGCCACTCTGCCTTCCTATTTAGATTTAATGCTGGGGCATATTTGTGGGTGAAATGCACATAATTACTCTACATGTGACTGAATCTGAATCTGTTTTTCCACATTTTATCAGCCTGTCTGCTGAGCCTGGCTGGATTCGTTTTCCAATTCTAATCATGTGGTCACAACTGCTGGTGTTATAAAGATGGCTGCATGCACTGATACACGTGTGCGGTTGATTCAATGCATAAAATCAGTGTGTCTCTCTGCTGTAAAGACAAGACATTATGGATGTTCTTGAGCTTTCAGTAATTAGGCTGCCTAAAGCCATGCATGAGACCTAAGCGTGACTCATTGTGTTGACATATAGATTTGTTGACAGTTTGATGTGATCACCGACTTGGGCAGTCCTTGGGACATTTTGAGGGTTCATGTGAGGCTGCCAATATGAGCCTCCGAAAGTGCTCCAGACCTATTAGTTTAGCCTGCTGACAGCTGGATAAGTCTTCACCTCACATCTTCCAGTGTGCTGCTATTACTTTGTCAGTAGTTTTGGGTTGTTAAATATTAAACATTTGTAGCTTTATTTATGTACATTTATTTATGTAAACTTGATTTAAACACCCCCCCCCTGAAAAAAAAATAAAAGAGTCAACACACTTCTTAATGGAGCCCAGACAGATTCACTGCTTTCTTCTGTGGCTCCCTCTGCTTAAAAGCCTCCGTTTTAAAGGATCTGGCTGATTCACATGCTGGCTGTGTTGCCTGGCTGCTACCATCGGGTTACACAGTGTGAGCATCAAGGAGCAGATTGTGCTGACGCAGTCTGTGCTCTGATGCGATGTGCTCGAAAGGATGAGTTGCGGGTTGTTGGTGTGATAGCGGGAACTTGAGGAATGGTTCATGCCACCATTTGATTATTTAATGGTAGTGTGATTTTTGAATGGGAGAAGGTCAGTGGAGAGAGTAATTGAATCAGTCACGGCTTGGTCCCCCCTCCCCCCAGACAGTCACCTCTCTTTTCTTATTTAATTTTTTTTATTGTAGGTTGTCTGTCAGTGGTCCAATGCAAACGGGATGTTGCAGAGCTTGAAATTATGAAGGGAAATTGCTCTGTGTTTGTTAGTTATCTTCACAAAATGTTGCCAATTTGTTTTCAAGTATAAAAACAGCTCTGAAGTCTGAAAAGATGCTTAGCCTTTGTTGAGATGCCACAATAAAAAAAAAACAGTCTGATTTAATGCTCCCTGAGAGTCTTGGCACCACGAAGCTTATTACCATCACCATGCTGTTTTGTGTGTCTAATTAAGGAGAGAGCAAAGGGTCAGTAGCTCCCACCCAAGTTTCTGAGCTTACACCTTTTGGCCGCTGTCACAACTGCTGAATTTGGCCATAAATCAGAGAAGCCTGAATGAACTCGATCCAGCCAGAATGCTGCTTTTGTCCTTTTAGACCTGCAACAATAATCCACACATCAGAACACTTTCTCCTTCAGGTTGGCTTCTCTGTTACTTTTTCCTCCATGTTGTTAGCAGAGAATGAACACTCCTGCTTCTTCTTCAGTTATGAAAGCATATTATCATTATACCGTAGTATTTGTAGTCTTATTGTAGGATGCTTCCTACAGAGTCAAGCACTCCCATGTATATTTTCCATACATTTCCGCAGTATGTGTTTTCCCTTATTTAGTAAATGCAAGATCCACCCCCTGTACAGTACTTGTGTGGCTTCTTTTGTGACCTCCGCTTGGATGAAACTGTTGGGAGGTGGGAAAAAGTCCCACATCCTATTGGGAGAAACAGGTGGTCAGACTTCCCACTGGGGAAAAGAGGTTTCAGAAACAAATCGGTTGTTACTCAACACGACAAACGTTTTTCTCAGACTTAGTGAATGTGTTTGTACAAAAGGTTATTTCCTATATCTTTTTTTTGCCCCTACAAACCGTCACACGATATGCCCAGTGCTGGTTGCTATCTCAGTGAACTAGACTGGCTGTTTGTAACTACAAACCCTTTTAACAAAAGAGTATATATAAACAGCAGAAAACAACCTCACAGCAATACAGAAAATGTGCATAGAAATGTATTGTAATGTAATTTATTTATCTGTGGTACACAGTGTATTGGGTGTCACAAGGTAATTGAACTCTATACAGTATGAGGAAACTTTTCTTCGTTGGGTCAGACCATCAAGTGCTTTGGGCCGCCGAAGTGAGGTACACGTGAAAGTTTGTTAGATTAAAGCGTGACTTTACTGGAAACAGTTTGGATGTTAATTAAAGGAGAAAGATATTCAGTTACATATGATTACTCAGACTTTTCATTCATTCGACCCACCAACAGTCAGCACATCAATTAAGTTTCCGGGTGTAGCCTCTCAGTGGCTTAAAGCATTGGCTTGGCTTCTACAGTGCAAGTTGTGTGAATATAAATGGCCACTCCTGAGCTTCATTTTATCCTCATTTACAGCATAAGAGATGGCCATGTTGCTCGCTATTCATCTATTACCATATAAGCCTACATCTACTTGCTGTTGCCTCATTTTTATGAAGTGTGCACAATTTAATCTCCGGATTATTTAAGACTATGTAGGATTCTCGACCTGTGCATAGCTGTTGTGAATTCAGGGTGAATTAAATCGTTGGGATTTATTTGTGCTTTACATACTGTCAATTGCACCATTTAGTTTGTGGGCACATACATGCAGGAAGTGAGTCAGCAGTCATGTTGATGAATAGATAGGTGCAGATTGCTGACACTCCCTGTGTTTGCTGTTTTTGTCTCATCAAGTCTGTCTGTGAGAGTAAGGGGAAAATCCAAAGTGCCAGTCAGGGCTAATTGCTCTCGGTGATGCAACGAGATGGCTATTATCTTGTTTTGGAGACTAATGAGGTATAACCACAGCTGACCCTCACTGTGCTTCTGCCCTAAAGTGGAGTTTGATTACTGCCCAGATATTAATGTTTCGTCTGATTACATGTTTTCGGTGTCCTTTGAGGGCAATTTGCTGTTTCCGAGCACCCATCACTACAAAGTGCACCGTAGAACATAAATATTGTACTAGTGCGTTCTACAACCACCACTATCGTTGGTCCATTCACTCCTGCTGCTGCATCATTTATCACTCCAAACAGAGGAAAGCATGTCAATTGAACTTTAGGTAATTAGGAGAAGAAAAAAAATCTCTCCAGTGCGTCTCTGTTCAGAGACAGATGCACTCGCTGGCTCCTTTTCTGCTGTAAAAGCCCACACACTCACTAATTCAGTTATGCTCATTATCACTCCGTGATAAATAATAAAAATGTATAGCTTATTCAAGTATCTAGTTCAAAATGCTTCCATTGACTAATATTAATCATAATGACTTGTAAAAGCCTTTTATTGAATAAACACATACTTTTGACCCCAGGATGATTCTACGACTGATATTACGTCAAATCTATACACAAAACAATACATTAAATTGATCATTCTGACCAGGTTATGTCTTATCAATGAGATTCTAACAACTCAACTTCAAGATTTATGTAGTTCAAAAAAGCATAATTTATACCACAGCACAAGAGCTCAGGATAGTATTTTTCTCGTGGTTTTAGAGCGTTTTCTTTTGGTGAAATGTAGAACAAGGGATGATGAATCTTTTGGGGGCTGGATCTGCTCTTATCAATTTTGCCTGCTGCTTCTTTAACCCTGCATTCAACGCAGAAACAAACCCAGACCGAGTGTCTGGAAGGATGTCGGCTTGAGGAGACGATAGCATCAGTGTGCTTACATATTATCATTTTGAAAGCTCACATGCCAAACCAGTGTCCTCTTTAAACATTGAACAGATACATGGAGATACTAACATCCATCTCGAGCTGTTTCTCTCTCACAACTGTTGGTCCAGTATGTGTTCTCCTTCTCCGACTCCTGAGAGGATTATGTGGTTCTTTGAGCTGTTAAATGTTCCACACCAGGTTTACACCACTGAGCTGAAAGCTGCTGGCTCTTTCAGCTGACCATGACACTCTGGGAATCACAAGAAGAGCCAAAAGAGCACTATTTAGTTTGTTTTGTGTCTGTAGTTTGGTCTGCAGAAGCTGACACCTCAGGCTACAATAAAATGAACCGTCTCATCAAAATTCTGAAGAAATGATTATTATGTGGCAGCTTTTTCAAATTTGCGACTTGCTTACATGTTCATGACTGCCAGGTGACAGAATCGCAGTGCAGAATGAGCTCATGTTGAAGGAGCTGAACCTTGTTCCTGTCTGCAGCTATGGTTCTACGTAGGATCTAGTAAAGCTTGAGATATGAGGTTTTTAATTCATCTGTGCAGAAACGAAGGGAATCCACGTGAACCCGGAGTCTTAAGTGTGAGAGAGACATGTATGGCAGACATTTAAAGGCTCTTCCCTTCTGTCAAGGGAATAATCCAAGCTCCTGTCTGTGAGCGAAGCTTTATATCAGACCTGGTTACGTAACAGAGAGAACACGGTCACACAGTGGGGAGAGTGGGAATTAATTTAAATGCAAGATAGTGTTTTTAGGGAGTTTAATAATAGAAAATATAATTTTAGCCTCCGCCTTCAATTTGTTTAACCTCGTGATTAGCATAAAGATTGCTGTTGCCATTCGCAAAGTTTCTGTTTCAATCACGCCGTGAATAATTACTGTCTGCTCCCAGAGCAGGACTTCAAATACAACCATTACACCAGTGTAATAAAACACTACTGTTTTCTTTTTGACATGAGGATAAATTGTTTCATTGCTCGGGCCAATAAACACAACTATTTGTAATGAGTTGGTATGAGTGAAATGATACATTTGGACAAACAATCATTCATTTCAACTGTGCAGCATTCAACCCATCAGGAGCAACAGGCTTTGAATAATGAACCCAAAAACGGTGTCAGATTCTTCAGTGACTCCATCAGTAAAACCTGCTCAACTCGCTGCAGTGTACTCAGTACATTAGGATCTCTTTCAGAAACCCGGCCAAAATTGTGTCAGAAAGATAAGAGAATGTTTGGTATTGGTTCAGTTAAAGTCCTACGTTGTAACTGAACACAAACGGCAGATATCTTTCAGGCTCACGGTGATACCAGCTAACTATTAGTGGCAAGGCAAACCAATTCGCACAATTTAATTCTCGTGTAATGTGGGGACTGTTCTCACGAATGTTCCTCTTTTTCCTTCATGTATACGAGCAGCAGTGGTCCACTGTCGCACGCAAGCCTCTGCCTTCCTTGCTCGCTGTCCTGGCAGGAAGCACCTTGAAGTACATCAAGAGATTTACTGTGAAGGGAAGAAGTAAAGCCGGTTTCTTTCATTGGTATTGCAGAAGCCACAGCGTGTTCCAGCACACGCTGAATAAGGGGAAGAGTGCACACTGAAGGGCTTTGCCAGACTATATAACACAAAGACAGCCGACCACATACACAGCTACCAGACAATTCATTCTCATTTCTCCTTACTCTCACATCTTGTATGTCATAGGGAACTTGAAACTACACACATTACACCGAAACTTTAGAATGGCCTGCATCCTGATATCCACATTAAACCCATTCCAGCAAAGAAGTTTCGGAAATGTACAACATGTAGGCTCAGCAGGAGCAATGCTTTTACGTGTTCATGTATAGATCCATTTTATTGACGTCTGCTCACACGGGGAAGATTTACATTGACATGCATGTTGATGTTCATTCTACCAGCTGAGCCGCAGCCATCGGTGGACACCAAACACAGTGCATATAGGCTGGTGTTTGAAGTCTTGTGGGGAAAATAGTCTCTTTATAACTATAGTCTAACATTCTGATGTTTTCTTAGAAGGAGATTAATAAACGTGTGGTGAAATAGTGTTTTGTTTTGACGACAGGGGTGTCGCGGATCATAATCATTGCTACTACTGGTATGATTCGGAATCATGCCCTGCCCTGTGCTTGTTGCTTGGTCCTGATCCGGTAACCCACTTTGTATTGTGCCAACTCATATTACCAAACTATTGTCATGGGTAAAACACTGTACATTTTTATGATATCATATTGTGACCATACTGCTTAATAATTTACCTATTTCATCCACACTTTCAAATGTTATATTCAGTGAAATGTACAAAATTCCCATGCACAAGGCCAACATGAATGAGTTTCCTTCTGGGAAAACGTCTAATTCAAACTGTGAAGCACTTTGAGCGTGTTTACTCATCCCCTTGGCAGGGGGAGGCTGTGGTGGCTGTGTGCTGATTCAGAGCTCCTGCTGCTCAATCTCCTTTGTTATCGTGATTTAAGAGGGAAACCAGTAGATCTGGATCTGCTGTACATCATCCCCATCCCGGATCCATACCTCTCCGGTGTGAGGCTGCGTGCTGACTTGGAGACAGATAGTCAGCGAAGGAGGCGTGTTCGTCTGCTCTGTTTGAGACTCTGTGGGGTCTTCACCATCTGGTCGGCACGAGAAGAAAAGCATGTGTGTGTGTGTGTGTGTGTGTGTGTGTGTGTGTGTGTGTGTGTGTGTGTGTGTGTGTGTGTGTGTGTGTCTGTGTGTCTGTGTGTTCCGATGCTCTGTGTGAACATATGTGTAAACGATCCTCTGATGTCAGTAGTTGCCTCAGGTGCTGATTAAGACGGTTCTCTATAAAAAATCCTCATCAGACCACGTTGGCATTAGTGTCTGACATATGTGTTTCTTTTGTTTCAGATGCATCTGTGTTTATTTTATGCAAAATAGTCGCCTTTAAAGACTTTCTTTAGGAGAATTAGTATTTTTTTTTCTTCTTCCAAAAACAACCCCCCAAAAAACAATCAGAAAGTAGAAATAGTTTTCTTATTTTTCCCTGGTGCAGTGCAATTGTTGTGCAGCATGTCTCAGATTTAGAAAAATGTTGTTCTGGAAATTTAATGAAACACTGCTCTCTGATGAGGTTGTTACATTTGCAAACACATGAGAGAAACTGACTTGTGCTTGTGCCGGAACTACAAGAAAGTTACAGATGCAACTTTGTAGAACTCCATGACACAAGCCCTTACTATAGGGGGAAAAGCCAACAACTAGTCCTGACCCTGCAAAGTCATACTCATTTTAGTTCAAAATGTCTACATTCAGTGTACTTTGTACAGAATCGATGACAAGTAACCTGAAATGTTCTCAATCCTATCTCTGGGGGCGAAAAAACACGGACACTGGATTCTGCAGCTTTTAGTAAGTGTGTTTTCACAAACAATGTAGCTATCTTTCACTCCTGCATCACTGATCTTGTAGATATGAGCAAGCTGCCATCTGCTGTTCAGTTCTTGGTCTCCCTGTTGCAATTGTAAACCCTACTTTTAATTGTATAGCAATGAAATTAACTTATTGAACAAAGTGCTATATTTTCAAGGCACGCCTTTTTTTTCGTTGTTATGCTGGTCGTGTGAGTTATTTTAAGAGAATATATTATAATATACTGGTACATACTATCTGGGACCTCTGGATTGCCCTTTTTGGCCAAGGAAGGCTGTTACAGTACCACCAAAAAACCTCCATTACTGCTGCACGAGCAAAATGTCGCAAAAACAAACAAACCCGCGCCGCAGAATTTACATGGAAAATTATGAAATATTTGGCAGAAAATGGAGAAACAAGCAGGAAAACTGTTCAAATTCAATCAGATGAAAAATAAATGGAGTACATCTTATACACTAGTACAACATGTATGTTTATTTTCCTCTTCATGGCGCATTTCTTGACTGATACGACTTAGTCTGGATAATATGGCAGAAGCAGTGACTATTCTGGAAAGAAATTCAGATTATTTTCGGCAGGCCAAAGAAAAGCCTCTTGTGGTACGGTTTGGAACCACAGGCCACATGTTTGCCCGAACCCACAGTGACTGTCATCTACCTTGTGCTGTGGATACATCTTGCCGTTCTTAAAAATCACACTGGTTCTGATACACAGTATCCAATGAGCTGCTGCTGGGAATCTAATCGGTTGATGTTATCCCATGCCAGTCAGTGATATACAGTACAGATGGTTTGTTCCATCACTTGCCAAGTAAATTTTCAAAGCACCTGCCACTTTTTCAACCAGATATCAAGTACGCTCACGCAGTCCTGCTTTAACAAACCATCTGGTATATCAGGTTAGCGGTGATGTGTGGTATTAAAGTACATTGATTTAATCCCTTCTGGTTGAATATACCAAGTGATTGCCAGCCTACCTCTAGGATTTAGTAGAGAAACACACAGACTGATGTAGTTCTTTGGTGTTTAAGCCTCTTAGTTGTATGGTGTCTTTGATTTAATGCTGAAAGAGCTGTTGAACTTGTTTAAGCCCTGTATTAATCTGCAACGAGCCATCCTTTGGTGGCGTTTTGCTGGGCTGGATCTTAGCACAGATGTCTGCGTAGGGGTCATGCCGCTGGTCGCTATTCTCCTCCACATTATCAGGTCTGCATACAAAATGTGAGTGCAGTCTTTCAGGGTACAAATTCAACACATCATCGTTTGTTTATTCTATGTTGCCTGCTGCATTCTCCTTGATACTGACCATTCAGCCTTTATATTTTACCCATAACATGTGAAATAATCAACATAACTTACAGCTACTGGGTCGCTTGAGAAGTCAAGCTCACAAGAAAAATAAGTAAATGTTCGGAAAGTAACTTTCCATTGCAGGTGGAGACTTTTGTTGGGTCCATCTTATGTTGATGTTATGTTGATGATGGACATCTGCTAAAATGTTGCAGCTACCATGTCATGGCCTACAAAGTGCAGTACTTTTTTTGTTTGTCTTTATCTTCCTCTTGCTGCTTCGCTTGTTTGTCTACCTCAGTCCAGCGGTCCGTGCACGGCCCAGTTGTTTTCCAGATGGTCTGTGTTGATTAGGGAGTTTTTGGAAGCCATCACTCCGCTCAAATGCTCTACAGCTGTGAGTTCATTGAGCACCGTGTTGAAATGTCCACACAGGATTTCTAAATGTTTTCAGAGTGCAAGAAATTCTGCTCTCAATTTGTCTTTTCCACATCCAAAGAAGCAGCTGCTTTTTTCTTTGTGATACAAGTCCTGTCAAAAAAAAAGAAAAAGGGATCAAATCTTTTATTTTAGTCACATCTTCAACCGCTTAAATACAACAGCATGTTTTTTTGCTCTCTAGAGCAGATGTGTGAAACATACAGGCTGTGGGCCAAATGCGTTCTGTCAGACACACTAATCGGGCTGGCGAGATGACCTACCTTCTGAAGTATAGTGAAGAGAAAGAGGATATCACCTTAAAACTTTCATTAGGATTGGCTCATCTTCTTCATTTGTCTTAATAACGGGGATGGAGTACTGAGCAGCAAATATCAAAGAAGCCAGTGAAGAAGTGGTGAAAGCTCCACCTTGATGCTGGCTCAGTAGCGTTGGCATCAAGGTCAAATGACCAAAGGACTTTGAATTAGGAAGCATCTTTATAAAATGTTGAAAATGCACATACATTTTTGAGTTAATTCTCTGGTTTTTAAAAAAGATTGTTTATCAAATATAGGCTTTGGTTATGCAAAATGTACGATGGTATCGTTTTACTAGTTTGGCCCTTTTTGAACTTCAACTTTGGCTGCATGTTGCCCCGGAACTGAAATGAGCGCGACAGCCCTGCTTAAGGGATAAGAGGGCACTATATTGTTCTAATTTTTATTTTATCAGCGTCACTAAAAGGCTTATAACATGCATCATACTCTCCTGGCTCTATAGGTTACCTTTATCCCTCACTCCTGACACCGTCATCTCCACAGTAGTTTTTCCAGGCAATTCTTTTGCGAGCTGGGCATTACATTTACTATCAGCAGGATATTGTTTCTCTCCCGCTCATAATTTTCACATGTGTCTGGAACTCAGCGACAGCACTAATGCTTTTGGCTCTTCGCTATGAGTCTTTGATGTTCCCCTGCTCCAAACTCTTCTGCCGAGTGCTATTAATTGGGATAAAGGGGCTGGCTGCCCAACTTGTAGATAACCCTTACTTTATCTCTAATGGTCTATTCACTTTAGTGAGAGATTAGATGCAGTGGCTTTTCTCTTTGGTCTCTCTCCACAGCTGGCACTCACTGATCTATAAAGTCCTCATGTACTATCACCGCCCCCGCGAAGGGCTTCCGTATTTTTCCCAATAAATATCCACATGAAGTGAAACTGCTTTTTACAGGCCCATCTTTGTGCATGTGTTTTAGGACTATCCTGACTTGAGTGCTATGCTGGTAGATGGGTCACTGCACGGATATAAATAGCGCCAGTTCAGCATGACTGTTCAAACAGTACCTCGTTCTTTGAGTATCGGCACATCTGAGCCATCAGAGTAGATGGAGAGTGCATACATTTAAACCCTGCCAAAAATAAAACAACTTCATGTCGTAGTAACTGGGTAAGAAGCACAGTGACTCGCTTTCCAGGGATTTTTTTTTCTTTCCTTTCCACTGAAAAAAAAAAAGATGCATTGAATGCATCGACTGGTTATATTGCCTCTATTGCTCAACTTTGGGGAAGTGACTCTTCTACTGTCAGCGTCCTCACTCCCACATTCTGTCCTCAGCTGCCTCTGCCTGAACAAATATTTGAACCTCCATTGACGAATGTGTACTTGCTGTGATTGATATTGCACATTTGTCACAGGCTGAAAGACATCGGCAGGTTTCCGTACAAGGAATGCAACACTTTGTGATAAAACATACATAAAAAGAAACAGATAAAAATTGCCTGCCCTCTTCGCGAAGCTCTGGAGGAAGCAAACAGCTCTATACCTCTATTGATCTGCACTGGTGTCTTTAATGCATTGTGTGCTTACTGCATCCTGCAGTTGTGGTTGTCGGTTTAAGGTCAGGTGGTTCACAGACCTTAAACCGTCTCTCACTTTCAAGTGTGTTTTAATGACAGGTCCACTGACCATCGTATTGTTCGCTTTAACCCTTTAAAAACTGAAGCAACATTTACTTGTAGTGTGACGTTTTGTGTGTGTGTGCGTGTGTGTGTCACTTCAAAGTTCATTAATAAAGGGTTTAACCTTCCACTCCATGAACGTGTGCAGATCACAATGCATCACATTGGCCTTTAAGATAACTTCATATAAAACAATGGTTCCCAGTCTAGGGGACACCTTTGTGGGGTAGCCAGAGACCCCAGGCTTCATTGTAATGTTTTGAAAAATCTGAAATTATCTGTGGTTTTCAGCCTTCATTAAATTATATTGGAAAACAATTTCTTTGAATACATTAATGTTGTCTCTAAAGGGAGAATTGCCTACATGTTGCTTCAGCTCTTATTGAGTTAATTATCAAAGATAAAAGACAATTGAGGTTTTATTATTTACCATAGCGCATCACACGACATAGCCTGTTTCAAACTGACTTGTTTTTCGTCTTTTTATGAATTAGTATCACTGCCAACTGTTTATCGCATTCATCAGGGTGTAGAAATGTGCTTCCCGTCTGCTCTTTCCTCATGAAAACTCGTGAAACAGACAATATCAAGGCCCTTTAATTCATCATCAGCCTATATTGTCACCAGTGGTTAAAAATGCCCATCTGTTACCTTTAAAAGAAAAAGAGCGAGAAGGAAATAGCAGGTGCAATGGAATGAGACTTTCCCTCCTTTCAGAGTGCATATCAGCCCTGCACAGCCTGCTTTCAGTTTCACTTAGAGGCCGAGTGAGAGATGAGGCCATAGTGGAGTGGGCTGACAGGGGCTTCATAACTGCCGTAATGGTTGCACCTCATGGCCGTCTATCAGTCTAATCAGCTGTCAGCTCTCTGCAATGTTTTTGCTGCAGGAGGAACGGATGTCTCTGGAAGTCAAGAGTCTGACTTAAATATCTGCACCACTTGCTCAAGTTTAAATGCAGCCTTCTCACCTCCATGCTGCAATTCATAAACTGGTGTGTGCCGACGGCCCCCCACCCTCCCTGAAGCAGAGCAGACCTGCTTCTGTTCCCGGTAAGACCTCTGCTGGTTGTTCAGATAAAGACACTCTCAGCTTTCACTGTGATGTTTTGATGGCTGTGTTGGTGTGAGATTTAGCGATTGTTGTGCCGGGGACTTCTTAAAATGGTTTCAAGATACCGACCTCTCTGACAACTTCATTGCTGCCTTCAGCGTGCAGGTGGATGATACACCATTTGTGTGTGTTGACTGTGGTGTGAAACACATTTGTATGTATGTCACATTGGTGGGGAGACAGGCCATTATATGATTTTAACAATACTGTTAGGAATACACCCTGGCAGGCGGATGCAGACAACAATGCTAGTCAGACCTACTGTCACCTGTTTACTGTATTCAGCAGTGTGCAGAAATGTTTAGCAGTATTTGTATGATCTTGCTCCTCTAATGTCATCTTTAGAATATATATCCTGAGGATTGTTTGTACAAAGCAAACGTGGAAAATAGGTAAGGCATATTTAAAAAAAAATGTAAGTTAATGTAAGGTAGTCTTTGGGTTGAATTTACTGTCGGACATAAAGAAACTATACATTTTCTACAATCTACAATCACAGTGAATCGGTCACAGTCAGCAAATGAAGCTTATTTAGAAGTAACCAAGTGTTTTCTGCTTGTGTGCTCTGGACTGTCTCCTGAATCCTGAGCTTTCGCCAAATCGACAGCATATTTCAGTGAAGTGATGTGAAGCTTGCAGTGAGTGGACCATAAGACCTTCTGAGCCGTTACAATCGGCTATTTGTTTTTGTTGTTTATTTATGGAGGAGGGGAGCTCATTAGTTATTCAGTGTGACAAGAGTAAATGTGTGCACAAGAAGTTTTCTCTTTGCCAAGAACTAAAGCAAACGGGTTCACTGCCAACCTTAAACCAGGCTCTGCCCTACCTACAGTCAAAATGCTGCTATTCTCAAAAACACGTTTACTCACACGGAGCCCAACTGATATGGCTTTGGCCTCACAACACTAACCGGCATGATGATCAATGGCATGAAAGAAATCAAAACGTCCATATTTGTAGTTAAAGGTAAAAGCTGAGGTTCAGCAGCAGGTCTTTATTTATGGTGTGCCTATTAGTCTTGATATTGTTCCATAGTTGTAGCTGCAACACTCTGGGGTTTGACTGGATTTAAAACAAAGTCTTATGGTCAGCACAAAACATGAATAACAATGTTGTAAAATGTCTGACTGAAAGATAACCTGAGGCTAAAGGTGGCCTACTGCTTGAAACTTGAACTTCATATGTTGATGGGAGACTGTAAATCGTTAATCCAGCTTCAACTCGATTCCTTGCGTTAATGCTGTTGGGAGTTGCTTAACTCTGTTTTCACAATGGCTATGATGGAGTCACTTATGTATTTCATCAAAGCAGATATTAACTAGAGTAATAATTGGTGTATTTGATTTACCTAACAGAATTCTAACTGTGGGAACGAAATCCACCGTCATTGTTTCAACCTTGACTAAAGTACTTTGGTTATTTGGGCTGCAAAGTATTAGTTTGACTCGACAAGAAGCCGAGCCAGTTTTGCTGCTTGAATGCTGTGCTTCTGACTTTTGGTTTGTTGCCTCCTGACAATTCAATGTTGAAATAACGAAGGTAAATTCCTGTTGTGAGCACAGTCCAGAGCACTCCATATATGTTGATATGTGAAGCATTGTGACATAATATATTGGAGTTCAGATACGTATATATTGTCATTGCTGATATCACCATGGTGATAAATTTGCGATACGTTGTGCAGTTCTAATCCACATGTTCAGAGCCGTTCAAATTTCAGGTGTTTCATGAGCCGAGCACCACAGGAATTTCCCTTTTGTACTTTCCTTTTGTCTTTCTGGTTACCTTGCTGAAATTTCAATGCGTTGGATATTCTGCACCAATGCAAACAGAGCCGTTCTGGTGATGAGGGACTGATGGACTCATAGGGTAGGATAAGAGAGGCGTGTGTAAATCAGGGCAGCTTTTTTATTCATATACTCCCACATGTCATTGCAACACAGCACACAATTGAATAAACAGACAAAATGGATCATTGTGCAGTGCGTTTTGCTCAGCCTGAGCTGCTATTGTTACCTGTGTCTTAGTTATTGTTGTTGGTGTGAAATGTAGACGCATTTGAAGACAGAACATAAAGAATCCTGTAAAACCCTGCGGGGAAATTCAACTCTACACAATGAATGAATGCAGTGACTTCATGTTGCCTGACGTGACCTCAGTGAATAAAGTGGATAAGGCTTGGTCAGAAAGAGTCACGAGGGATTGTATTATAAGTTGACATCAGACATTCACAGACTTCACACACGAGGTCTTCTCAAGACTATTTCTTTCTGTGGTTTTGATGTGCCGCTAATCACTTAACAAGCACCACCCAAATCAAAGCTGCATTTTGCACCTTTGATATGTGACTGTAGTGCGGTTCAGGTATGTGATATCACCGGATATTGCTCAAGATGAGTGTGCCAATTCAAACATGACTTCAGTGATGCAGCTAATATCACAGTTCTCGTTGTAATGTAGGAATCCCATTAGTTTCCTTTGCTCTCATAGATTGCAGTGTGGTGCAGTCGTGCTCTGCATGTCTGCCACGTTTAAACATCTTATAAGATATTTATTAGTTTTATATTCTATACTTTGTGTAAAACAGATTTTTATTAACTATATAAAGGATTTTCTTTCTGTTCTTCTGATGCACCCAAACAAGGTATGACATTCCTTTTTATTGCAACTGACTTGAGGAGGCATTTTAGGAACAATATAGGCCAGCAAGCTGCTTGGTAATGTTGATTTGTTTTCACAAAAGATTTTCATAAGAACGTGAATAATTTTTTTTCCTAGGGAGTGGTTCTCATTTACTATCTTGTTTTACTTGTACGCCTTTTGATAAAGCACCGCAGATCATATAAAGTCTACTGGGAACGGAAGTTATATGTTATCTAAACTCAGTCTTACATCAACCGTATACTGTCAAACTATCGCACCTTGCCCTATTCTTTCTTGTAGTACCTGTGCCATAGTTCACGAAGCAATGAGTGTTTGAGGAAAGGCTTTCTCTTTCCTCTACAGTTTATTGTTTAATCATATTGAAACGTGTTTCAAATTGTGTGTTATAGAAATATGGAGCATGACACAATGCTTTCTTGAAAGCATTGTGTATGTTACTGTACCTGACTCTGAATTTGAAACCAATCATTTGGTGTGAAAGTGTTAAAAAAAAAAAAAAAAGGTGCTAGACTAGATCAGACAGATTGTCAACCGAAAGAGAAGTCGACAGTCCTGATATCGACATGCGTCGCACTGTATATCGCTGTGGTATTATATGAGAATGTCTGTAGAGCGGCAGCAGTGACTCACTGTGTCTCTTTGTTGCAAAGTTATTGTGGCTTTATTTGACTTTGGTTTGATTTGTTTTCACCCGGAGGACCTGTTCTCAGTCTAAAGTCCAGTGCCTGGACTGAGGGTTAAGTTGGTGTTTTTTGTTTTGTGTGGGACTGTAAGAAGGAATGCAGAATTGTGTTTGCTGATGATATAAGAAAATAAACACTTTGAAGAAGAAGGAGGCTTTCAATCTTTGGGAGCACGAGGAACACATTGCCTTACTTGAATGCATTGACTTCCTCATTTTTTTCATATTGTAAGATACTATTGTTTTGGCTGTTGGAAGCAATAAACATACCATCACTCCTCTTCTGCCTGTGTCATACATTCTGTTTGATATATTTACTTATTAAACACTTAAACTCATTTTCTGCCGTTTAATTACACTCATTTATACTTCTGAAAGAATTCTGTCCCTAGTGAGTGAGACGGACTGTCTGGTGTCCTGCTGCAGCAGGAAGAACCTGGAGCTTAACGCTCTGAAAACAGTGGAGATGGTCATAGACTTCAGAAGGTCATCCTCTGTGACACACCGGTGACCTCTGTTGAGTCCTTCTGCTTCCTGGGCACAAACCATCACCCAGGAGCTCAAGTGGGAGCAGAACATCAGCCGGACACAAACCCTTTCAGCCCCTCCCCTCTGGCAAAAGGCTCCGGTGCATCAAGACCAGGACCTCACGCCACCAGAACAGCTTCGCTTCTACCCTGGTGCCGTCAGACTTTTGAACAGCGGCCCAACACCCCCCTGTTGACACCCCTCCACCCACCAACATATAATATTATCAGTAACTTTTCTTTTTGAGTGCATATATTTAATGCTCTTTCTTTTGTGTTTTGTACCTCACACCAGAAGAAATTCCTCGTACTGTGGAAATGGACATTTTTATAGTATTTGGCAATAAAGCCTTTGTTTTGATAAAACAATTCATGACGTTCTCTATCTATCTGGCTCCCCCCCCTCAGAAGCCCTGGACCACACTTTAAAAACCATTGCTTTTAAGCACTAAATCAGTCACCTTAACTGTCTTCACTAAAATTATTTCAAAAATGGGGGCAGCCAAAAATAGCACACATCCATCGTTATGGACTAGTTGAGTCGCTCAGTGACCCGCAGTTAAGCAGCTGATTCACTCTGTCTTGAATTTGAGGCCCGTGAAAAGGAAAAGGATGACTGGTACAGATGACTTCTGACTCAGAGGATAAGCTACGTATCCAAACTGACCTGGGGGCACGTGGGGATCCTACAAAAGCCGCTTAAAAGGACTTGCTGGTAAAAATACTGATCCCTGAAAGTAGTGATTTTATTTGCCAGTCCCTTAAAAAGCATTTTCCGACAATGCTGGGGTTGTGTGTGTGTGTGTGTGTGTGTGTGGATGTGTATAACTTTGATTGTGTTGGCGACATGTGCCTGTTTGATTTTGCCCCTGAGCGTCGCTATGAGCAGAATGAGCTGCATTTCTGTGTGCGGAGTAAAGAGATGAAAGTCTCTTTGATCTGAATTATTTTGAGGTTTCCTGTTTTGATTGAAGTTATTTCCCCAAAATTAAGCAAATCTGTTCTTTGATTTAAGGTTTAGTTTCTGGCATTGTCTGATCGAGTCTTAAACATTTGCCTATACTTTGATCTAAACAATTTCTTTGGCCCTGTGAAAGACAAGAATGCAGCTTTACTATTTAAAGGCATCCACGGAAGTAATGCTTAAAAAGAATGACAAAAATTTCTTTCATGAATTTGCTTGTTTTTTTTGCAAAAAGGTAATGTTACAACTTCTGCATGTAAAAGATCGGATATAATAGCTGTTTGATCTGGCTGTAGGGTCGTCTTTGTTTTGCACAAAATAACCATGTAATGCCTTGCCTTCTGCATTACTGGAAAGACTGTCATGACTTGAAGTAGGTGAAAAGGAGTCAATGATATTTGCAATAAAGTCGCATGCAGAGGAACAGCTCCTTTCGATTTTGTTTCAGTCTATTTGTGCACTTTCTCCGCCGAACCCAGATGAATCCGAACCGTCAAGCAGCTGTGCTCACAGATCTTCCCTCTTGGTGACCTCTTCGATGAATATGAATAGATTTAGCAGGATCATCGCGGCTCCCTGTCACGTCGGGTTGATTGTTTATGCCTGCATGTGTTCCTTTGCTCTTCTTCAGAGGGTGATTTTCTTTAGCATCCTTCTCCAGCTGCACTAACAGCCGGCTGTGCTGCTGAAAGTGAGGGAGAAGCTTTGAGACTGAGACGGAGACTGAGAACAGATGTCAGCCTTCATTCTATGAGGGGGTTTCTTGAAGTGTAGTTGCTAGATGGATCCAGCAGAGGTCGGTAGAACAGCATAACGTTGTACAGTGTTTTATGAATTAGACAACTTTATTGATGAGGAAAGGTGCATCGTCAAGATGTTTATTGGATGCAGCTGCGAATCTGAAAACATTTTGATTTGAACACATTGATTTTTCCAATGGGCAACTTGGCAGATTTGTTGGGTGCACTTTGGAATAGTGGTTATCACTCTCACCTCAAAGCAAAATATCTCTGGTTTGATTCTGGGCTGCAGAGCCTTTCCGTGTAGAGTTTGCATGTTCTCACTGGGCATGGATTTCCTCTGGGTATCCTACCACAGTCCAAAAACCTCCATTGGAGGTTCATTGATGACTTTATAATTGTGGTATAAAATTGTATGCGCCGGTGCGAAACTGCTTCTCTGTGTTTGCCGTACGATAGACTATTCAGGGTGTACCCTGCTAAATAATCATCTAGGATCAGCACCACTGCCCTGCTACCCTAAGTTGGGGGTGGGCGGGTGTAAAAGTTATATTTATGTTTGAATACATGTAGAATTTTGCCAAGTTTCATTCATTCGTTGTATTTTGTGTAACACCTTGTTGTCACCATTTGAGGGCAGTGTTGTATTTATTCACAATCTTTTTCACCATTACATTGCAGTCATTAATACAAGTTGAATTTCCTGCATTAAAACTCAACTCTGATGCAAAATGTGTCGCAAGTAGCAGCTTTTGTGTGTGTGAGTGGGCCGGCTGCTCTGCATTAATACTAACAACACACTTTCCGTTTTCCTTCCTGTCTCCCACCTTGCTCCCACGCTCTGCGCTTCTTGCATCATCAACCCAGGTAAGTGGCACTTAAGAATATGTTTTATTCTAGAAAATAAAAAGCTATACTATACCAAGAGTAGGTGGATGAGTGGATACATTTTACCTTTGGCTGCTGACTCTGGACTGAGGTGTCCAACAGGGAGCGTTTCTTCTTCCCACTGTTGTTGAATTCTTATCGCCCAGAAGCTGAATCTGGTTTTATAGAAAATGTTTTGTACATGAGGCCCTTGCTACAGCACAGACCGTTTTTATTAAATTATTTTGCGAGGTGTGTGTATTCCCTCCTTCCCTTACCAGGAAACAGTGGGCCGTGTTTGTATTTTAGTCTCTAAATTGTTTTGAGGCCGCCATGGTGACCCGTTCACCCACTTTGCTTTCTGTCCTCTGCCTTTCCAAGTCATCTCCTCCCTTTTTGCCAAGACGTTGATGAATTGCCTCTGTGGCTCTTTACTACTCCACTCCTGACACTCACAGCTGTTGTTCAGAGGGGTTTGACTTGGAGGAAGTATTGTTGATATGAAACAATATCGTCCCTCTTCAGTTGTGGTGAAGAAACTGGACCTGGCTGCTTGCTTGTAGGCGTGCTGAGCTGTAAGTAACAGCATTTGAAACCTGACAGGAATAGCTTGTTATCCCTTTTCTCAAAGGATTTGAGTAATGCAGCTGCACCTAAAAAAGAAAACAGCAGCGGGTGACCTAAAAGGAGGCGCTCCCTGCAAAGCATGTAAAAATGTGTTTTCTCCTCCCTATTTGCCTGTTTCTCAGGAGCTATTACACCAACGGCAAATTCTTCATCCTCCTTTGGAGATGACAGACTTTGTGTGGATTTGAATGAGGAATATGATTGTAAGTGACACGAGTGAAGATCCACAAATGTGCCAAGCGCCTGCTGGATTGAGTCGCTCACTCAGTCGGCTGACCAGCACCGAGATCTGCCCTCAATTTGTCAGCTTTGGCTTCCTCTGCACGCACCCAGTTTTAGAGTTGCCATTGATTGTCCTAATTTCAGATATGGATTACCAGGGCGTGACAATAGAATGTGAAATGAGGATGTGGGGAAACTAAAATGAGGATTTGGCATGCTCTTATTGACTTTGTATTGGAAAAAAAAAAAGTTTCAGTACCGCAAACTCTGGACTTTGCACTGAAAAGTAGCTTGTCGGCACGAATGAGCTGAACAGGGGTGTCAAACATAATGTCAAACTCAGTGGAGTCTCATCCTGCAGAATAACCTCACGCAGTGTAACAATGATCAGAGATACATTGAATTCATTTTATTATTTTAGGCTTCTTTTCTGACGTATTTACTGGAGATTGCACTGCTCCACAAGAGAACAAGAAATAAATCAACAGTGAGATCCAGACAGAAAGATCTGTGATGCAATAGTGAAGTCTCGCTACCTTTTGGCCCATGAAGTAGCAATTTGTACAAATATGCACTTTGTACACACTGAGAAGTGACAGACTTCTGTCAATACCAATCTGCAGGGAAACATTGCGATAGATAGGAGTTGTCATGTTTTGACAAAATGACAATATTAGGCACAAAAATTAAGGATGAAGATCATTTGTTGTGCATGTTGAATGATGCAAATGAAAGCGCCTATATTTTGGACATTTCATTGTATGTTGCTCCAGAATGTTAAATGTGGCTCAATGTTAAAATCTTCCCTAAAAAACTAAGGAGAAAACAATTCAAGCTGTCATTTCTAAGTAAATATGCAGGTTGTTGTGTTTTTTTTAACCCAACATCATATTGGGTTGTGTGTGGCCTGTGAACTTGCTAAAAACATGTTGACACATCTGTGTTGAACAAGTTCTATGTTGACTGAAAAACTGAACACATGTGACTCCCCGTGACGGTCGAGTGTTCATGTTCTGACTGAGTACACACAGAAGCCTTAGTAAACATGAAAAAACAAGCGGTGTGTGCGTTGATCAGATTAAGCCTGCTGATGAGGCAGTTTGGAAGGTATAAATAATTTCCATTTCTTTGTTATTTTTTCATTTAATCTGTTATATAGTTTTGTCTTATGTCACAGTCTTGAGCAATGTCTTCACTGAGATTTACCTCATAAATGTTCATGTACATTCAAAGTCATCACAGATCTATGATTTTAGGGCTGTTACCCTTTGCTGTTTTTTTTTTTTTACCAGTGCCCTTGTACTTTGTGTCACTGTAACTAGGCAAGTGTACATGTAGAGTCTGTGCTCTTCACTGTGTTTGTTTAGTCCCCTGCTGTTTGCTTTACTGCATCCTCAAGTTGATAATATTTGACAATCTGCCTCACTTGATGACTGTCTTCTGTTGGATACCACTAATGTTGCACTAAATATTGCACGGGAGGAATCTTTGAGGTGCAAACAAATACAGTTTGCTTAAGTTACAAGTTTGTAAGTTTCCTTCTCTCTAATTCAAAGTGATTATTCTCTGAAGTTTCACTCCCGCATAGACGTGAACTTCCTCTAACTCCAGCACTCTCTGTCTCTGAGTATCTTAGTCTGTCACTCGTATGGCTGACCCACTTCTGCTGGTCATCTTTTCTTTAGTCAGTTGCACCAAAGTGAGTAAGGCACCGCTGCCCCGGCTCTCTTTGCCTGGGGAGGAGAGGAACTGGAGCTGAACAGATCCTGTATCGTGTTTCATTACGTTGTCTGTAAAAGGGTGCCATTCCCTCCATCTCTCTGTCGATCTGAAGGAAAATGTTTTTCCCTGGGCTGCAATTGTGGCTCTTCCCTCTACTGCAGCTTGTCCATCTTTTCCAGTTCATATTGTGGATGATAGACTGGAGCAATAATGCCCACCAGACAGGGTGGTATTATTTGTCTGTAGCTGTAGTTGATTATATTGGATTTTGCTGCTATAAAAAGGCCACACACATTCTACTCTTCATCATACATTGACATATACACAGTCTCTCTCTCTCTCTCTCTCTCTCTCTCTCTCTCTCTCTCTCTCTCTCTCTCTCTCTCTCGCTCTCTCTCTCTCTCACTCTCTCTCTGTCTCGCTCTCTCTCTGTCTCTCCCACTCTCTACATCAAACTTTCCATGACATTATTGGTTTTATCAGAAGTAGGCCAAAGCAGGAGTCTGGCCCTCTGGCAGGCCTACTGAGCATGCTCAGCACTGCTGAAGGCAAAACTGCATCAAAACCCTGTTTAGTGCTGCTACATTCTCTCTCTCTCTCTCTCTCTCTCTCTCTCTCTCTCTCTTTCTCTTAAGTGAAAAGCCACATTACACATACAATGATTTGCTCTTTGCCTTACTACATCAGAACATCATAGTCATCGTTTGCCGACAGTTTTCTTTCATTATTTCTGTTCTGTTTAACCAACGCTTAAAAAAACAGTCATTGGAATTGTGTGGCATTGACTGGATTTGCCAAATCACATGAAGAATAACAAATGTTTCCATAAACTACTCTGAGGCTGCAACCAACTATGCAGAAGATACGTTCTAGCATTTAAGTCCCTTGTTCTCATACAAACAGTTGGATTTTCAGTAAGCGAAAGTCATAAAACATTTTATTGTTGGGTTTTTGAGATTTTGGTGTTGTCGTTAAATAGTCTGTTTTCCCACGGTGGAGGAGAACACAAGATTGTTTGTGAGAGAGAAAAATGAGCCTTGGAGTCAGTAAACTGTCCTATTGGCTGTGATGAATGGGAAACTTGATCAAGACACATTAACAGAGAGTTATGAATCTATAAAGAGGTAATTTAATATAAAAACGTCACTTTTTATACAGTGATATGTGGGATCAAGTGTACATTTTTTTAGTCGCGTTAGATTTGGTTCGACTCAGTTGCTTCACCAGGCACAGCACATGTTTGCGTCCCAAAAGCGGCTTCTTAGCAGTTTTCCATGATCAATGTGAAACTGAAGTCGTAATCTCAGGAGGGAAATGAGCTGATGGAATAGACTATTACACATGCTGCGCCGTGCCTTGTTGTTGCTGTATAATCATCATTTTTATCGTTGGTTATGGAGGCTCCCTGTGTTTGTTGATGGGATTGTTGTTATTGGCTTTATCAAATCAGCACCAGGACTTGTAGTATAGGCTCCCTGCGGGGTCATTACACCTGAAAACACGAGTTAATGCAGCCATTAGGATCACCGTGAGCTGTGAGCAGCTGTCAGTGTGTCCACTGTGGAAATAAAAAACTGAGAGCGGTCAGGGTTATAACATCGTCTCAGCCAGCTTGTTCCTGGAGGACAGTAAAAAGGCTTGTCAGAGTGTTTTCACTGCTATTTATGATAATTACTGAGATTTCCTGTCTGACTCTTTAAAACAACAGTAGTAGTTTTTCATTGTTTTTTTTTTTTTTTTTAATGAGCAAATTGTATTTTAGTTCCTAATTTTTGAAGTCTCATAGCTCCAATCAGTCAGATCCAAATAATGAGGTAACTCCTTGGCAGTCTAACCATTCAAGTACACTGCAACTAGAGTAAAACACCTGCAGCGTTTCACCGTCGACCCAGTCTGTCTGGAAGCAATACATGTTAGCTGAACGGACCACAACAACTGATTTGTTTCTTATATTTGACCCAGTTACCTGAAATAGCATTCATCGGTCAATCTCTGGTCCATACTGTTCAAGGTGGTCAGGACGTTTGTTCCACAGGCCGGGAGAGTAGGAACTGAAAGCTGCTTCGCCTTGTTTCTTCTGACTCTGCGGACACTTAGTAAACCTCCTCCAGAGGACGTTAGCAGTCTGGATGCTTCATATTGTAAATCTGAGATGTATTTTGGCCCAATGCAAGGATCTCACAAATATCTGAAAATGTATACTGTATGGGCTCTTCAAGTGCGTCTCTAAATGTTCGGTGAGGTTGAGGTCAGGAGGCTGTGCTTTTTTTGGTCTTTATTTAGTTCTTTGAGAGGGTGAGGTGAATATGTGTGCTCCTGATCCTGCCGCTATATGTATTGTTTTCCACAAAGATTCAAACCAGAGTTACTACTTACTGTAGATGCTCAGCTCCAGAGCAGGAAACCCGACTAAATCAAAACAAATTGACGAGGGAAAGAAGGACATTGAGAAAAAAAGAGCACAGCTTTTCACATTTTGGCGGTGCCACTTCATCCGGTGCAGATTCGTGATTCAGTCGCAAGCCAATGGAAGTTGCATACATGCAACTGGATCATTCAGACAGCGGTCGCATTGAAAGACGTCAGACACATATCCCATTTGGTACCACAATAATTGGAAATGCAACGTTCACACTGTCAGAAAACAGATCGGGCGTGAATCACCTGTCGGCAGAAAATCAGAATTGGATCGCATTTGCCTGCCGTGTGAACATAGCCAAAGTTAACAGCCGGACCACCGGGACTTTTCAAACTATCTCTGATTTTGGGGATTTTGTGTCACAGATTGTGCGTCTGTGATGAAGTTTCTGTCCTGCCTCTCAGTGAGCAGAGCTCGATATATATAGATTTTTTGATGTGTGGTCACTGCTGTTCTTGGATACAATTGATCCACCAAATGTTTCAGAGGGCCCTTTAACACTTTTAGTCTACCGATGTATTGATGCTTGCGTTGCCCCTCTTTGCACTGAATAGTAACTTGACTCCTGGGACTTTGTTTTAAAACCACTTTTCACATTAAAGCAAAGATTCTCACAGCTTTTATAGAAACTTTTCAAACTTTTCTTTTGACAGTGGTACCCGTCAAAATAGTTGTAAGCCCATTTAGTGGCGTACATTAAGTTTGATCAGTAGTGTGTGATTCATTGTGTGATTCTTCTCTTTAATTCTTCATATGAGGACTTTCTGTGTTCTGAATTCTCAATCTTCACAAGTGCATACATAAAAGTGTCGCATTGCCACCAAAGGGCAAGTTGATGACAATGTAAAGAAGACCTCCAAACCCATTTGGTATCAGTAATAGAATTTAAATAAATGCACACATTTCCAGCTGTTGTAATAATTACGCAGGACCCAAAATGACTCATGATTCAGACTTACCAGATACAAAACAACTTCCTGTGTTTGCGAGGACACATTGAACAAACACTATCCAGACATGTAGGTCACTCATCCACTGATGTCATGCCCACTCAAAGGTTTCAGCATTTTCTTTAAATACTTGAATCATACGTTATTCATATCCAAATAATGATCCCTGTGCAGGATTTCTAAGGCATATTTTATAAAAGAAAGGCAGCCTTTCATTGGAGAGTGTCATGAATTGTCTGTGATGTCGCTGGAGTGAAAATTACCAATCTGTAGTTCGTGATGATGGTCCATTGAACAGCTTTAGTTTATCAAACCATCCATCCACATTTCTTAATCCTTTGCAGGGTCGCAGCGGTTTATCAAATCAATATCACAGTATTGTTTGGGATTCGTGTTTTTGGTAGTTTTTTTTGCATTTTGTTTGTTTTGTTTTACTTCTTCCCTATATGTGCTTTACCAGAGCGTATCTTAAAAAAAGATCCCTGCATGTTAAGCGTCCTCACATATTTGATCGGCATTCAGCACTTCTAGGTTGCGCCGATATACTGAAGTGAGCAGAGAAAGTAATGCTCCCCCATGCAGGCCTGCCTCGGTGCCAGGGTTATAAGGGGGCTGGACTTTGCACGGCTGGGTGTGGCCTCATGCTGAAGTGCATCACTATTGGTGTCTTGACTTGTAAAGTTTGGAATTTTGGACTGTCAGTGCTGCCAGTGCTCACAAAGCACCCTGAGCAGTGCAGCGGGTTTGTCCGACCCCTCTGCTCTCAAGCCGACCTTCTGTGATGTCAGTCACCACTGACCCATTGTACTTTGACAAACAGCGACGCGTCACTCATCTGCTGACCTCATTTCCCCCGCCACTCCTTTGCTTTGTCATTGTGCACATCTTAAGCATCTCGGTTTACTCCTTCCAACTACAGTATCTGGTCCCAGATAGCATTCCATATGTCATTAGGAGAGTGAGTTGTGGCTGGCTGGTGTAATTATGTCCAGTGGGGGGGTTGAAAAATCATTACAGTATTCCGCTTTCCAAAAACTTCCTGCCAGCCTGTGGGGCTGTGTGCTCCTCTTCCTGTTTGATTGATCCGGTTTGATAGCATGTGCAAAATTATCTTTAGACTTTTTTTTATGTTATAATTATGATAACATCATTAGTTTATGTTATCAACAAAACTATTTAAAAGGAGCTATTTAATAAATCTGTTGCTTATAATAAAGACTTTTTTTTTTTCACGGTTATAGTCTGTCACTCTTCAAAGAGACAAACAATATCAATCAATCCTTTGAAAACTGCCTTTTCATGCCTGACCTTTTCATAAAGTGACACAGACTAAGCACAGTCATTAGGTTCACTTGGGGGGGAAAAGGTCCGAACAGAAGGCTTTTTTCCTTATCTTCAAGGCAGATGATTAAACCATCTCTCGTGTTGTGATTTCTCTTGACTGGCATCTTTTTTTTTCTTTCTTATTGATAAAAATAGCTTGAGAAGTCGCTTTGTGGCTGTGTGACTCAAGAATTAAATTGGGTAGCGTCAGTAGTGGCTGGTGTCTCCCCTGGAGCATTTTATGCTTGTCATGAATTAAAACATATTCTTCGTTATGCGTCTTTTACCAGAATTTACTGTTCAAACAAAACTAACGTAAATCTGACACTTTCAATTGGTGCTGATGGGTCAAATTCAGGTTTCTTTGAGTCCGTGGGTGAAGGACAACGTCTGTTTTGTCAGCAAGAATTTGATTTGACTGTAGCAGAGGATCTGCCCAACCAGGGGTATTCAAATATGGATAGATGGAATTTACTCATTTGCCGGTCCAACAACAACAACAGCAACATCATCCTCAAGTTTGTGTTGTATTGCAATGAAGCTATGCGAGGTTGCAGCTAATTTAAACACGTTGAAACTGCATTTTCATTGTAGCACTATCACCGCTGTGAGATTCCCCTCAAATAAATAATAACGTCATTAGAGAATTAGACATGATGGGTACTCTTTAATACACAATTTCTCTTCTTTGTGCTCTAACCCCTTCATATTTTTCACTCATTGGCAAAATATTCAACTGTCACATCTTTTAGTTTTTAACGTTTTATCCCACGTGTGTCACTTTTTTTGTTGAAGTTTGGGTTCACGTTGATGTGCTCATGTAAAATAGTGTTTTTGGCACCTTTTTTTTTTTTTTTAAAGGCATCTGCAGATTTTCTTGTTTTGCTATATGATTGCCTGTTGAGTTTTTGTTTTGACTTCTCTCTCAGTGGCAATAATGTCCTTGTTGTAGCAGATCACAACAGCTTAATGAATACAAAACTGTTGCCGAACTGTTATTTGTAATCCACTGCTGATGCTGAGTGACTCGCTCTTGTCTGGATGCGATGTCTGAGACTCCCAGGAGTTGTTGCTTTTTCCAGCTCCATCTTAAACACACTGGTAATTACTAGAGCTTAAGATATCTCCGTCTCACATATGTACTACTGCATCACAAGGATGGTCACTTCAGCTGTCACGTCTTGGCTTTGTTTGTCTGGCTCGCTGAAGATAACGGAGGGATAGAGCAGTTTATGCACGCAGGTTTCTTTCGCCATCCCTCATTAGGAAACGAGGTGGTTGGCACTCGTCTTGGCCACTAACCACAAGCTGCTGCTACTTGCCGCTGCTTTACCTGCAGATGTTTAGAATGCCAGCAGGTATTAATCTGTGCTCCTGGTGACAAAGGAGACCGTGTGGGAGTGTAGGTGGGAGAGGAAAGAGGCAGAGATGAGAGCGAGTGGGCAGGTAGAAGAGGCTCCTCGGAGAGTGGGTAAACATGTGAACACTTAGTGATTCCCTTTCCGTTCCTGTCTCTCTCTCTCTCTCTCTCTCTCTCTCTCTCTCTCTCTTATTCTCTCTTTCTCTCTCTCTCTCTCTCTCTCTCTCTCTCTCTCTCTCTCTCTCTCTCTCTCTCTCTCTCTTAGACTGAGTGGGTTGTTAATGAGTCTGAAAGCTTCTCCTTGGCATCTGTCAGCTGAGATGAAGCCTCTTGTGGAAGTTGGAGCTGAAGAAAAACACTTGCTCATTGATAATTGGTACAATGCATAGACGTTTCCTCGTGCTGTTCTACTTTTCAGCCAAGTATGTATGTAGACGTGTACTACACTTAATGTGTACAGCCCACTGTTAGCCAGTGAAGAAAATGATGCTCTTCAAAGTACCAGGACGTTCAGATCATAATAGATAAATCCAATGTCTACTAGGATTGGATGGTTTACACTCATGTATGCTGCACTCTACCAGTTGTTTTCATTTTTAAAAAGTGCAAGACAAAATATGGGCTCTCATGGCCTGTCCAATGCAGTAGAAATACTAATCAAACACCATAAGCTTGTCAGGGATTGCACAGGTGCAGCAACTGCTCGTAGTCCCAGTTCCCTTCACACAGTCAATCGTTACTTTACAAGGCCTCCACCTTTCACAGCCAGACGTAAGCGGTGGAGCCAAACCACTCAACAGATCGGAGCTTGTCCACCTTCATAAAGCCTAATGCTGCACAGCCATAAAACGAGGGGAGCTGAGTATTGGTTTAACATGAAAGTGACTTTGTTTGGTCTTGGTTTGGTCGTGCCCCCATTTAAACATGCTCTTGGAACAGTCGCTCAGACTCCCACTCCCACTAAAAGTGTCTCACGAATGAGCTGCCTTTGAATTTTCCGTCAACTGTCTTATATTATTAAAAAGGAAAAAGGCAAATTACAGCTAATTCCATTTAGTTGGAGCTAAAGAAGAAAAAAATAAATCTCAGCTGGTGGTTTGTTGTGCTTTTGATGTCCCACAAAATACATTGTGAGGTCCCAAACTTTTAATGATCTTTCACAACCGAAGTCTCAGCATGTGAGATTTTAAAGGTTGAAATCCAGGAGACGCACAGACGGGGTAAAAATGACACACTCGGTTGTTGGTGGTGTCACTGGTGTCATTTACTTTTAATCTAACAGATGACCTAAGACCTGCTTATACTGTTTCCAAGAGAATGCCTTGATAAACGTGTTGCTGTTGAACACAACTTGTGTATTGTGAGGATTAGAACAGTGAGCTGATGCACCGAGCTGATATCTGGAACCCTCCTGTTAAAATTTCCTGACAATGTGAAGATCACCACGAGAAAACCACGCTTCTCTATCGCAGTGGATCGTTAAAACCATAACAAAACAGGCTCTCCAGCACAACACAGATGGCTGGACAGCTTGCACCGAGTTCCCCCTCTGACACCTACAGTATTTTTTGGTGGGCGTTGGAGCATCAAGCTCCACAAATTCATCTTCCACGGATCGGGTCACGCCATATCATATCAGATATCCTCTGGATTATTCCCTCGGCTTCCTCTCGGGATATGGTGTCTTTCCTGTGCCGCTGGTGGTGGTCATATCCCTTGGCTCCGAGCTCCAGCAGCATGGGAGGCCCTCCCAGGAGGACTGAGGATAGCTGAAGGTCTTTTGTGCACCCCTCACCCCTCTTTGTAATGGAAACGCGATACATTATTTATGTAGGCGAGCTGGTCAAGGTAGTTATTATGTGCACTGCTTCCTTGCCGCATTTCCAGCCCATAAAAATGCATTTACTATTTGTGGTAATGTTTGTTGTTGTGAAAACTCTTTCACTCAACAGCTGCAGCCTCAAAAGAAAAGTGTGTGGTATCATTAAAAAAGAGGAATGGGAGGGAAAGCAGACCGTCTCTGGGTGTCTTCCTGCACCATTGACTGCACCCAGCAGGTTGATGAGTGGAGGAGCTGCTTGGCTTCTTGAGGTCATTGTCCGGGCTTTCATGTCCTCAATAGCTGCTGGCTCCCTGCTGGACCTACTTGATATTCAGTCCTTTCTCTCAGTTCATCCTATTGAGAGTAATAAGCCCTAACTACATAGCACACTTGCAGTAACCGCGATTGGAAATCACAGCTAAGATACAGTATCGCACTGTTCTGACATGCGGTGAAGGTGATTTCAACACTTTTACCACTACTTTATTTAAGGGCCTTGCAAAAATATTTCGAGGATGAACGTTGGCCTAGTCGTGGCTCATTTTTTTTCAACGTTCCCCTTTGTCAGGACTTGCTGAAGAATGAGGAGGGAGGTGCTTCCTGCCAGCTCTCATATCTGAGGTATTAAGTGTCTGAAACAACATGAAAATAATAATCAATTTTTAGAATTCCCCGCGCACGCACGCACTCACACACGCACACGCACACGCACACGCACACACACACACACACACACACACACACACACACACACACACACACACACACACACACACACACACACACACACACACACACACACACACACGGGTGTTATGTTTAACGTTAATGAAAATCCCAGCACACACAGGAAGAATATGAAAGTTGAGATCAATATATTCACTAGAACATCAATCTTCTTGTGGCAGTATTTTTATGTAGCCTAAAGCCCCTTTTACACAATCTTTTCAAGTACAAAAGGAAAACTTTTGTTGCGTCTTGAGTGTCCGTTTACAGGACGATGGTGCTTGGAGCCACTGAAAATAAAGATTTTTTGAAAGTGGCTCCCAAGTTGGAACTTTTCGAAAAGGCTCCAATACACAACTTTTTTTTAAATGCTCTGTCTCTGTGTAGATGGTGGAAACGTTGCTCCTGTGCGTGTACACCGTAGGAGTAGTAAATAGTTGTTCTATAAATGCATAAGTAGAAGGACAATAACAAGTACAGCAACCTCCAGAGTGTCATGACTGCCCGTCCATATTCTCCTGGGACTTAAGGTTATGTAGATGAGAGTCACCGTAATAGAAATCCAACTTCATAGACTGTTCATACGAATGTCTGTGTACTCACCATTTTTAATGTTTATAGTGTATTGTTGTCTATGATTTCATTCCAAAAACAGCACCCACTAGTGGCCCAACATGAAAACTACACCGTTGCCATGTAAACATGAAACTTTTCTGAAACAAAAATGTGAAAAAGTGTTTTTTCACTTGAAACGTTTTTGTGTAAATGGGTTAAAACAATCACTCTTATTAACATTAGACTTTGTGCAAAATATCTATTTTTTTAAAAAAAATGCTCAGACTTATTTAATACAATTTTCTGATCATTTTTTGTTCTCGTAATTGACATATTTTTTCTCAGAAAAGTACTAGGGAAAAGCATCCCCCTGACCCCGAGGTTTTTCCAGCTCCCCCTCACTGCTGAAAATCATTTATGCAGTGCGGTGTGGACCTGCCTGGATACCCTCCTAAATAAACAGTGGGAGTGGAACATGTTTAAATCTGGGATGTGGCTCAGTTTCTCCATGTGGTTGCGGTATGAACGACCTCGGCTGGAACTGGGTTGGCCCATATTTTTCCGTGCCTTTTTTTTTCTTTCTTTCTTTCCTTCTTTCTTTTTTTCATATCTTCCACGCGTGGAGGAGTTTGAAAACGGCCCGTGAAGAATAGCTCCATGTCGGGATCTCCGTGCGCAGTGAGGGCGTGCGAGTTTTAAAGCGCCAGCGGCCACCTTGCCTGCTTCACATCCGGACCGTGACATCATCGCCTCTCGGGTTTCAGTGTGTCAGTACTACGGGCGCACGCCGCGCGGCAGTCAGCGCGAGTCCTCGTGCGCAGAGAGCACGTCCTCATCATCCACATCAGGACGGGGAGCAGCGCACCGTACGACAAACTGCTGGCGTTACATGTGACGCTTCTTCGTTTTGTTTTGGTTTTTTTTTTTTTTTTCTCCTCTCTTTTCTTCATTCTGCACGTTTCCCCCACCTGATCGACTTCACCGCGGCCATCCAGCAGCCTGGACGTTCACGGGATCGTTTTCTTTGTAAGTACGAACCTGCTGCGACGGTAACGCGCTCAGGATACGCGACGTTTAATCACAACGATTGCGATGGTTGCGGCGCTATAAGCAGGAATGTATTCGGATGCAGCCCCCGTGGCAGCCTGCCTACTGTATTGCGGTTCTTATCGGCTCTGGTGGGGCTCCCCATCGGCGTTCTGCCGCCTGCTTCTCTTTAATGCACATGCAGCGTTTTGCTCTGGACACGCGCCACTAGTTCGCCCTGTTTGCAATCGTCTTTTCTTTGACTTCACTGTAATTGCTGCAATTACTCCTCTGTGAGAACAGTTGTTTTTTATATATATATAAATATATTGAAGTGATCCTGATTTTGGATGTGAAAAACACTTTTGTATTCAGGATTTACAATTTCAAAGTGACGCGTTAAAAAAAAAAAGAAGAGTCCAACTCCTTTAGTTCTCTGTTTACACGTCGTTAAATAGAAACCCCTACTGGGGAAGTGTTTAAATAAATACTATCTGAGACTTTCTGTCTGGTTATTGTTAGTTCACCTGCAGTGTCGTCTCGATGCAAATCAAAGCTTTTTCTGTTGTGGATGCTTTAAACCTGTCATCTGCCAGTTTTAATAGACTCTTCAGAGCTATTGAACCCCCCCCCCCCCCCCCCCCCCCCATTTGCTTTCTTTCTGTTAGCATTCACTTAACTGCAGGCAGTCCTGCATCAACGCTGTTTTCCCCTCATGACTGTATTTCATACTTAGCAGCTTATGTTAATTTTGATTTCTTACAGTTCTGAACTGGACAGCTGGTCTGGTTCATCTGTTAAAGCTTTTGAACAACAGTTATGTCACACATATAAATTGCACAGGCTATGTATGTATATTCTCTCTGTGTTGATAATGCATCATTGAAAAACATGTATGATATTATCATTACTTATTTATCTTTTGGTGTTTGCTGTCATTCATAGATACAATCACACTAATAAGCGGTTGAACCTGCTCCTCTTGTTCCTGTTGGACTTGACTTTAGGCAGCATGCTGACAGTCTTGATTAGTTATTTTTTTCCTGTGCGAGTCGTGGATGATGGCCAGGCATCCTTCTCTCAAGAGAGCTTTTGATTTTGACCGCTCATAGTATTTCTGCAGGGGGCTTTAAGGTCTGATGGTGGTCTGACGGATTGATTGCTGGATATAGAGCATGAAGTGGGTGTTGGCACACAGCCATTAAACATCACACAAGTTGGCCTATACATAGCACACAGTGCTTCACCGCCATACAAACTCCCTCTGAACTCTGGAAGAAGGATGAGATTTGCTGTCCTTGTAGATACAGTCACTCACCATCGCAGTCAGAGTTGTTTGAGCCATTCCGTTTGGCAGACAAAATGTACTTCTGTGCTCTGCTTGGGAGTGGAGCGCTCATCGTTCAATGCTCGACTCCCCCGCAAAACTTTTCTGACCATTCATGAACAGCTAAGCTTGAAGAGTGCGGTGTAAACGGCAACATGCATATTCTTGTGGGCACTGCCGATTCTGTCGAGAAGGAGACACACAATCATTAAATGGTAGTCCTCAGTGATGGAGATAAACAGATGTCTTGGCTGTTGATTCAGCCCCAGCGCTCACTGAGCAGAACACATTAAGAGAACAGAAGGGTGGAGCCACATTTGGTTTTAATCTACAAGGCAGCCCTGTAGCCTGCTACCATACTGTCATTGTCAATTGTTAGCATTTGTCAGCCATATAGTGACACAGTGTGTGAGTTCTCCATAGCATTCTGTAGTGTCCTCTGTAGTATTTTCTTCTCTTCGTGCGAAGAAGTGCGTTTGCTTTGCGTGACAGCAGGAGAGTTGTTCATTCATTTTGCAGAAAGAATTCAGCAGTGGGTTATTACCCAGACTCGTAGCCCTTTGATAGCCCCCTCGGTGCTGCAGCATTTAAGGTGATGCTCAGTTAATTTGCTCCTGTATGCTATTGCTTTGGAAAAGACTAAACTTCTATCACTTACTGTGTCTTCGCACTCTTGAGTTCAGACTTTATGGTGCAAACACAAAAATTGCACAAGGTAATGTCGAACCTTTAATGCAGAATAAGTATATGTTGGCTTCATTATGTATTCACTATCCCACACTCTCTATCTCTGGGCTATTTCTTTAAGAACCTGACCCTGATTAGAAGTATAATTTTCGGTTCCACATTTCTGTTCATTTTCTCCAGTAGACCCATAAAGCTATTACAGCTAGAGTACATATGTGAATTGTGAACGCACACACAAACGTTTACATTTTCCTTTCCTGCTGCCGTGTTGAATGCGAGGCTCATGTCGTCTTTGACAAAGCTGGAAATCGACTGTGGAGGTGTCAACAAGGGGGGTTTACAGAGGCTGAAAGTGAAAATGGAAACTGTCTTTGTGTGACTAATTTGGAAAGTTCATTTCGTGGTCCGTCACTAAGCCTTTAAGGAACCATTTCTGTGGCGTCATGAATAACAGTTGTAGCTTGTGACTGGTGGGAAGACCACAGCAGGGCCTTATTGTGCGCATCTACATCGCATGTAAAGTTTCACTTCTTCCAATCAGTGTTCTGCTTTCCCAACAGCTTGTTTCCATGGCTCTGAAAGTCTTCTTGAAATCGACTGTTCTGCTGTGTCACCTTGACACACTTTGCACACAGCCACAGCTGCTTCAGTGGGGGCAGCTAATTTGATTATTTGTGTGAAAAAAAAAATAAAATCTGATTTGTTGCCCTGATGGAGCAGCTGGTTTCTGTGGTTAAGTATAGAGGTCTAAGGTGACAGTCAAAGCTTCACTATGCTGCAGCTGACGCTATGAGAGACGTCTATGCTGCAAATATTTTAGCTTGGTGTCAGTTTTTAAGCTTTTTTCCAAAATTAGGTATAGATACAGTAGATGCTCCTCATAGTTTCACTTTGCTCCATGTACTTGTGACATGTTATCTGTTATTTGGTTTACGGGGGCTGCAATGTCTTCTTTTTGTCTTTTTAAAAAAATTTTTTTTAAAGCTTTTCTCTTGTCCCCCAACACACACGCATGCACACTCATAAACCACCTAGTCTGCTTATTCAGCTCAACCTTTGTGAGCAGGGCTATTCATACCACCAGCCACTGTCCATGTGGTATTGAAGAGACCTGGTGCAGTCCAATTCCCTTTCATACTGGTGAGGACTACCTACCTGATAATGTGGACGCCCTAATTAGTGCTGCACTCCTCACATGTTATCTCAGAGTTTCCGTCTGCGTAATAGGATTAAATTTAGGAGCATTAGCAAGAGAATTAGTATTACTACAAGGCTGTGTTTAGTGAGTTTTAGTTGGATCTGCTGAATGAGGGACCAAGACACCTCTTTAAAAACTCCTGTAGAGTTTGTCTTAAATGTTGGGTTGCTTTATCTTTGTAGACAACGACAAGCTAGTTTTCAGATTCAATGTCTGGAAAAATGTCCTGACTCATGCTACGGTGAGGTGAGTGCTGTATATCATCAGATCGTACCCTCAGGAAATAAATTATTTTGTTGTTCTGACATGCCTAGGCAGTTTTCGAGAACAAGGATGGCCTGCCGGTCGAGGCCTTGAAGCAGTTAAAAGTTGTTCTATTGAACACAAGTAGGACGGTTTTGCTGGATATTGCCGGATTTGGAGACATCATAAGGTGACCGAAGAAGAAAGGGATTTCTTTGCTTCACATTTCTCAAAACTTAAAAGATAGTATAGCGGCTGGGAACATAGAGCTATGGATCCAGATTTTATAGAACGTTATAACATCAAGACATGTAGGTGATGGACTGCTGAGATGGAGGAACTTCTGCTTTTACCCAGCAGCTGCATGTCTCGTGTTATTAAAAGGTTATAAGTCATGAGTTTGTTCAGCGCTGAGCACCCTGTGTTTCACATAAACCTACTTATATTGATCCTTGGTTCATTTCAAAATATTACACAATGTTCTTTTGGATTAATACTATATATTAGCTAGTTCCCAACCTGGGGTCCAGAACCCCCTTGGGTGGGCCAGAGACATCAAGGGGAGGCTTTTCTGGCTCTGGGACTGTCAGAATTCAATCTGCACATGCCAAAAAAAGCTTGAATACTTTCTAGAATCTAAAGCAGACCTGGGAAATTGGCCATGGTTTTTTATCGTGAAGGCTTCTGCTCCTGTGTTTTGGTGTGACCGTGGGTGACCACCAGTGTTTTTCTTCAATAATTATATTTTCATTAGAGTTTAGAGTGGAGGCCTGCAGACTTCCTGAGAGATAATGTGAGGGTTCCATGAAAAAAAAAAAAAGGCTTGGGAACCAATGGCTTAATGAATGGTTTAATGAATGTGAATTCCTTGACTCAAGGTCACCATTATCAAGTACCATCAATCAAATGTCTTCCTCCCTCGCTCATTCAGCACAGAATAGACAATTATTTTGTGCGCCTGTTCATTGTCATTGTGTCACAGTGCCAAATGTGTATCTTTATCTGAATTCCTCATGTTCATATTTCAGACTCTTCCCAGAGACTCTGAATTGTTCCATTTTTAACACAACAGCCAGAGGAAATCCCCTTCAGCTTTAGACGTGCTCCCAACTAAGAAACATACCACCACAACTGTGTTTTACTTTCCATTTTTCTTTTGGCCTGTAGAAAATGAGCATGGGATAATATTAGTAAGCGTGTTCTGTCGCAGATATATTTTCTTAACTATTTTGTGTTCCCTGTAGAAAGATTTCACACAGAATTGGTTCAAGATCCCTGAACAGTCAAGCAAATGTTGTTCTGCTGAATGTGTCTAGTGGATAAACATCAAAGATACTTCATGAGGGTACAGTGGGGCCCCTAAGCTCCGGTGTTAAAATCCAGTGACATGTTGTGGAGCCCTTTCACCCTCTCCCTTCTGTCTGGATCGTTCTTGGAGCGTCTTAGTTGTTTGTTGTTAAACTGCAGTAGAGGGGAGCAGCGGATCAAAGACCCACCCAGAGTAATAAAAGCTTAGCCTTGTGGAGCGCCGGAGTGACCTCCAGACCTTAAGCTCTTCATTACCGCAGCTCACTGCTAATTATTGTGGACAGTAGAGTTGAGAAACCAGACCACTGCCCAAGTCTTTGCACTGCGGGGAGATCAGCTCTTACTACCTCTTCTCGTTCCCCACCGAGGTCCAAGTGAGATTGAGGGGAAAATTAACCTCTCAGCAACGCCCATCACATAAACCAGTATCTCTCTTTGGTACCTAAAGTAAAATTTGGCTCCTGCACAAAGAGCACATGATGTTTTGTTCTTATTGGGGTTAAAACAAACCCCAAAAAATTGCACATGCTCCACCTCCTGAAGAGAACCATGATATTGTGAAAACTTAAATGTGGACTCTATTGACCACAGACCACATCCCGGAGAATGTGTGACTATTTTGAATAGAGTTCTAAGCTAAGATTAGTGAAAATGTGTATTGTAGAAACATATTTACTCAGAAAGAGATTTTTCTTTGAGCTGTTTGCAATCTGTCCTATTTTGTGGTAACAATGGCTTTTGTTGTTGTCTTTGAAAACATTATTACCGAGTGATGCTTCGAGAGGACTCCCGAGTTTTGTAAGACAAGACAGTCAGCCCACATATTTCGTCAGTAATTGTTTCGCACTGGGATCCTCTCATGTTTGCTATCAGCTCCTGACACCATATGGACGCAGGAAATGGATTTTGAGCGGGATTCTCTCTTCGTTGTCAATGCTGCCACAGTTAAATGGTGAATGTCCAGCTTGTATAGCACAAATAGGATTTTAAAAAGCTGGAAGTGTAGATCTGAAAAACACTGTTGTTACCTTTTGTATGACGTCTAAGGTGATATTTTCCCCTGAAAACGTAACATAAGGAAAAAATGTGTTGCACCATCCTGCTTGATTTGACCCGTTCTGGCACAGTCGCATTGTTATTTCACAATCTGTCATGTGTTCATCTAAAATTCAATCACTCGATTGAACCTTTTAGAATTGTGAAGTGGGTCCATGTGCATTGATGAGCCTTGGATGCCCATGACTGCTTCACTGCTTTTTCTTCCTTGGACTACGTTTAATATATTATAAATGCTACAGTATGGGAAGCATCCCAGTTGTCGAATCATCACAATTTAGTCTACCTCCCTCAAAACTTTCCGCATCTCCATTCATAACACATAAAGTGTAAGGTCATAATGTTCACTCGCTGCCTGGAGAGTTTATCTGTTATAACATTTTCACATTGAAACTGATGCGTTCAGCTAATGTGGTTTTTAAATCTATGATGACCTGATTCAAAATAGTCGAGGATGTGACTTCGACCACAAAGGAGAGGCTACATGTCCAACGTGCTTCCTTGTGTTGCGCATGCCCTCATCACTTTGGTCACATCATCAAGGCAACAGATCCCCCTTCTCTGCAGCTTGTCACTGCAGTGCCATTTTGGCTGAATAATCAACACAATCTACTTCCATCTTTTCGTTGTTCCAATTGAAACACATTGTAGGCATCATACCGACTGGTTCATGCACCTGCTTTTCATAAGGCTGTTAATCAGACGATGATCCATTACCCACTCTGGAAGATGGACTGGTGAGATGACCTTGCTCCTCATGCTGATTAAACACGCCCACACTAACCCCACTCCCACCAAGCGGGCGGTGGACTGCCGGTTCAGTGTGAAAATGACTCTCACCTCAGATGTCAGTGTTCATGATGTCTTGGCTGATCCGTGCATATAATCTATTTTGTTTCTTGTGGGGTCTCTTCACAATTCCTGCCATAGGCATACGTTATCAGGTCTTTTTTCAGCTTTAACTTCTTGTGGCTGTTTTTTTAATCTATGTTTAATATTGGCTACTTAAAAGGCTAAAACTGAGCACAAAGTATATCATGTAGACGTCTCCTGAAGTCTCCTGGAGACTAAAGCACCAATCGAGCTGGGCCTGTCAAATTGCTCTATCCCAATCCGCTGGTTTGCTTTGTTTCTCCTGCTTCTCAGAAAAATGTTTGGGTGTCTTGTGGCTTGCTACAGTAGATATTTGACTTGTTGTCTTTGGCTGTTCTTACTTTGCCAGTTTCTTTGGGCATCTAATGTGCGACCGGCTTGTTTTAGCTTGTGTGCAGAACTAACTCACTGTACCATCACTCAGGACTGTTGGAATTCACTAGCCAAACTGCCAAACCATAACAATAGGCTGAAAGAAGCTGAAGACTGCAAATACTTCCAGACAGGATGCTGATTCCTAGTGGGTTTGGTACAGGTAGCTCCTCCTTTAATGTTTATCAGTCGGTTTTATCGCCCTTGTATTGCTGAAACGAACATTTATCAATAAGTTTGGAAATGTATTTAAAAAGTGGCAGCAGCTTAACATGTGAGGTTACACTATTATGTTGTGTTACATCCCATCCCACGGAAGGAAGCATGCTAATATCTTCTATGTATTGCAGTATTCATTATCATGATGGGTGGTGATGGGAGCTGCTTTGTTACGTATGTTTCTGAAAGCATCCAGTATGGACTCAAGCGCCGACTGAAGATGTCTGTAATCAAAAGGCATTCAAAGTCAATTAATAGTTATAAGTACATAATTTATAGACGTAGTTATACATGTTCACCTCTTTTGCTTCTACCCTTTCCCAGAGTACCACTTGAAAGCAGACTTGATGTGTATGCATTAAATCATGATTCCAAAAGAAAATTGAAGCCTGAAGATCTTTGCAAATCCCTTAGTGTCATTACTTCATCTTAAAGTTGTGCACGTAACCATATGCGCTGTATGTCTACAGTTCCTTTCTTCTTTTGAATGTGCAGCCAGCCTACATGCAGAGCAGCATAGGCTTGTGCAGAAGATACCAGAAAAATATGGTGCTGTTGGCCTGGCCCAAGACCGCACAGAGTTCTCTGCCAACAGTGCCTCCAGTAATTATAGACCAAAGCTGTGGAGACTGTTGCTCTTCAGGCTAAACTGAAACTAAACCCCCTATTTCATACTCGGTATTTGCTCTTTTCAGGACATGAGCAGCCCATGTTTAAAAAACGGTGTTATTTTTGGGCTGTAGTTTGACTCTCTTCTGTTTATAGATCTGCCTGAGTGAGTTGAAATATAACTGTCCAGCACATAAAGGCAGTCGTAACTTTGACATTGACTTTGTTGTTGACATCAACAGGGCCTCCTTTTTCCTCTTGTTACCTCTTGTCTTTGTTAATCTTCACTGTTGTCAATATATTTGAATAATACATGTACAGTATTTTCTTTTTTCTGACTGATGGTTTAATCAAACAACCATTGATTTTTCCACGTCGAAAGGAGCTGATGAATTGTCAGTGGATGTTGGATTTATTGTGCAGTTGTAGTCATAATTCTAATAACACAACCCAAGCACAAATCTAATGTACTGTTACCAGTATCATTGAGAAGCAGTGAAGCTTGTAATTCTTCCCGAGAAGTTCCACTAAGCCCTCTGCACCACTTGGGCCGTCCACTTCCTCGCGGCTTCGACCAGAGTTCTCTCCTCCAAAGACTGTGTGGTCTGTGTCCTGTTGTTCTAATTATGCCCGGGTGGAAGTGACTGTGGGTTGCTGTAATTGGCCAACTGGATGGGTGGGTGGCATCTTGTGTCCCTCTGTCATTAGCTGTTGGGTGTAGAATGGCAACGCAGCCCATTGGAAGCCTGTAGATTCTGTAAGTAGTCGTGAAACACAAAACTAAACCGTTCTAATCTAAGAATGAAAATGTTTTTGCTTTGGCTCTTTAACGACACAGCTCCTTCCCAGCATTGTTTTTGGCACACTTTTTGCCATACTGTGTCGTTTTTCATTGCATTGTATGTTCAGATACACCTGCATTTACGATTTGAATGATTGGTGTGATTGATTTTGGTTTTGGACTGTTTTTGTAATGTGTGTGTACTTTTCAGAAATTGTCTCTGTTTTTATCAATAGAAACTCTCCCTCAGGGCGCTCTTGGCGGATCTCTAAAGCATATTTACAGCAATAATCCGCGTCTCTGGAAGTTATTGTTCAAGAGGAATCGACTGTTATTTTTACTAACATGCATGCATTGCCTTCAGACATTAATCACTCCTCCTTTGTCCGCTCTCTCCCTATTTCCAATAGTCATAATGAGCGGAAGGTGACCTGCAAGCATCCCGTCTCAAGCTTACCCTCTCAAGACAACTGCATCTTTGTCATCAACGAACAGTAAGTCATTTGTTTTTGCCGTCAGAATGGCGCTGGGCAGCATTTTCAGCACTACAGTATGTCGTTGTAACTCCGGATGGGTAGACAACACTGCATAAGCCCATGCTTTGCATCATCTCTGGGCTGTTCCACTCGTTCAGTTGAAAAAGTCTACTATTCAATGCGCCCTCAGTTCTCTATCTTCATTCTAAGGAATGAGAACTGGCCTTCTGTATAGACTTTTCAGACACATGTTGGATGCTTTTATCACTTTAAAGATTTTGTTTACTGTAAGTGAGGCTTTTCTTGAAATGTCAAGGCATGATTATTGATCTTGAGCAACCTGATCCCATGTGGATGAAATCCAGAGGGACAGTACTTTGCATCCTTTCCTGTGTCCTGGTATAAACTATGATTCATGGGACTGTCTTCTTCATTCATGCAAGGTTGTGTCCTTCAACAGAGTTACATCCATGTGAAAATTGACCCTTCTCCCAGCATGGCAGTCATCACATGTTTGCTCACATGCTGGTTTCAGAAGCCAGTCATCGTGAGCTTTCACTCACAAGGGGAAGGACTCCACATACATGTCAGACTAAACTTAGTTTATGTCCACCTAAGGAATGATCCTTGTTGGCTCAACATATTTGCCCACAAAGGAAGTTTTCTTTAACCCCTCTCTGCCGTGACATTGGTAAGATGTCCAGCACAGTGCAGAAATGGTCAGAAACCACATGGAAATCGTCTCCGTCTTCACTGCTTCCCTTTGACCTAACCTGAAAGCTCACTAAGTAAACACATTTGACTGTCTCACATCACAACCCCGCACCCTGATGATAATGTCAGCTTTCATGGCTCCCGGTAGTCCTCTCAGCTTGGTGTTGTGCAACATGTATCAGCTCTACTTAGCTTTTCAATTACCTCAGAAATCCCTGTCATGGTGGATCTCCCACACTGCTAGATTGCTGCACTGAAGTTATGCTGTCACAACTTGCGTCACTTAGTTTAGCCGTGAACGCTAAAAATGTTCTTGTTCAATGGCACTGTGTTAAACGTTCTCAATCGTGGAGACAGATTTCCTAATAGATAAAAAAAAAACAATCTTTTTTGGGGGTGGAATATGCTATATTGAGCTGGTTTTGCCTCTGAATCCGCCCGAGCTGCATTTTGTGCAGACTGAGTCATTTGAACATGGCTGTGAAGAAGCTTGTTGCACCAGAACTGTCGCTCTGCACTCTCCTGACACATTCCTCTCTCCACTGTGTCGATCTCGCGTCTCTGCTGTTTTTCACGCTAAGAAGCACAGCATGCTCTTATAAGATGATTTCTCATTTAGTAATTTGTGAGCGAGATGCAAAATGAGTGTATAACAGAAAGAGGTCAGCTCGGGAGGACAACAGGAATAAAGAAAGACGAGTACTTCAGCCTTGAATTTGAGTTGACTGCTGTATGTTTGGCTGTGTTCTTACAAAAATAATAAGGGTGCAAATCTTCACCCCGGACAAGTGGGGAAAAGAAAAAAAAGAAGGCAAAGACGGATTTAAACTGCTGCGGGGATAAAGAGGCCCGGCTGAAAATCTCTGCCTAATCTGCTCTGCACTTTGGATGCATCCACAACACAAATCTTGCCTTTGGTTTGGTTTTATCATCAGACCAGTGTAATTCAAAGAAGAGACATGAACAGAATGACAGCATAAATGATGAAGACATAATTTAATTGGGGGGGAACCTGCAAGTTTAGAGCCAAGCTGTAGTTTTACCTTCGTCTTCAAACTAATCCCAACCATCCCCTGTGATGGCAACAGCAACAATACAGACACACTCAGGTGTTACTATGCCACGATGATTTTGACGTTTCTGTTGATGAAGGCTCTTAATCACATTCTAAATAATCTCTACTGACCATAAACACCGCCAGTATATTTCTACCTTTCTCACACCTCAAGGGTCAGTCTAGACTTGTGGAGTTTAACGCTTGTTTAAGTACTCTGCACGAACACACAAAGCATCGCTTCTGCTGTGTTCCAGAGAAACCAATTGGGGCTATTATTTGTGCATTAGCCTTCCTTAATCTGCTTTGATATTGCTCCTGGGATCTACAGTATATGGGCAATTTGACAAAAAGACCTGTCACTCATGCTTATACTCTCAACCTTGTTATGGTGTACGAGTAACTACTCAAGTCGTGGCTCAGTTATGTATGTGACATCTGGGTTCACACACCACTGTGAATGTCAGCCACATTACTGTATATATGTGCATGTCTCTATTTTTAGTGACCCACATGGACATGTGTAGGCAAACGGAGGCTATTTGTGTGGAGTATTTCACATGTTAAACCATGTTTAGCAAACTCACCACATGCTCGGAGCTCTTCGTGTAAACAACCTGTAACTGTGCAACATTAAGCTTTTTTGAAATACTCACTTTTTTTTTTTTTTTGTATTAGTCTGTGAAACAAATGGATTCTTCTTACAGAGCAACAGTATTACAGATGCACACTGGCAGAAATGACTGTGAAATAACAAGCTCCTCCATGATGATGGATTTCATCCACATTACCCATAGTGGGATGCAGCTGAATAATAAAAAGACAGTCGAGCAGGATAAGAGGCTAATCAGAGATAGAGGGTTAGGCTCCAGCTGATAAAATAGTGAAAAACCTTTTTTTTTATTTTTTATTTTATCTCATTTGTCTTGATACTTACTGTGGTGATTGATTGTAATCAGATTTGCAGAACTGTTCAACAGACAAATCTATAATAACATACATTTGTGTTTTCTTGTGATGATAAAAACAAGGCCTTTTAGTCAAGTCTGTGGTTTGGAATTGTGTTTTTATATAAATTGTCAATTTTCTGCTTTGAGAGAAACAGTTTCTTTATTAACTTGCACTGTTAAATTTTTTATGTTTCACTTTCATGCAAATAAGTAAACACTCTGCGTACATCTAAAGACTAGGAGTTTTCAAGTTCCTGCAGTGTGAACACACTAAATGCACTCGTAACTCAGATTTGTGTTTTCCCTGATGTAACCTTTCCCGACTCTCCAGCATACGGTCAAAGGTTCATATAACAGCTACTGCTATTGTTCCGCTGGCCTTCAAAACTGACTGAAATTCTCAACAGGTTTGTCTTTCCTCTATTTTGTAGTGTGAATTGTGGGAAATTGTGTCACCCGGCGTTTAGCAGGTAAATACACTTGCAGGTGCGCACCAATAAATGTGTGTTTTCCACTGTTGTCTTTTTGTATGTGAAACACTTGAACCGTGTTTGTCTGTTAATAGTCGTTCCTGTTGCACACTAACGGCAGACTGTGGCTGTGTTGAATGATGTTTTGTCTGATGGATTGTTATGTATTTGCACTGCAAAGTCCCGCAAGGTGCACTTTGCTGTCTGAACTACTGAACAGCCAGACGGGGGTAGACGCTTCGCTGGCTGATACTTAGCTATAGGTCAAACGGCACATCCTTTGTGAAAGCCGATCTGTAGAACAAATCTTTCAGAGCACAGTCATGGCTGGCAGTTTTATGGTTTCCCAGGAAATCAAAGAGAAATCTGCTTCCTTCACTTCTAACAAAAGAGTTGCTTCATCATTAGCTCAAAGACATAAAAACAGGGTTTGTTGAACACTGCCTGGTACACGCTTCGACTAACAGGTGATTTTCTTGGTCTGCCAATTATAACCGCGCAGGCTTCAATGCTGAGGATCCCGGTGTTGTTCCTGGGCGACTCTACAGTTGTGTGATGTTCTCATTTTGCATATTGGCGTCAGTTTATGTAAATATTGCGCAGCTCAACTTTCTCTTGCTGCTTGGTGTTAAATGACAAGTCCTAACAAACAGAAAAACCACATCACACACCCCAAACTATTAGCATCAAAAATTTAAATTAGATTAGTAGATGAGTGTGAATCTTTAGTTCATTAGCTACCTGAGTGGACTTGCAACACTAAATGTTCCCCTGGATGTGTGATCTGTGTCTGCCTGCTTCGTCTTCTGTGTGTTTTGTTCATTAAAAAAGATAAAAAAAAAAGTCCCGTTCAGCAACACACAAAGGTGCATTTCTGCAGGAATGCTGTGTGGTCAATTTAAAATGCACCCTCAGCCACTCAGTTCAGTGTCCCCCCCCCCCCCCCCCCCCCCCCCCCCAGTGTGCTTAGAGCGCCAAGCTTCAGTGGCAGCGTAAATCCCTCCCCGCTCTTTTCTGCACACACAGACCAACATGCTCACACAAGCTCACAAAATCCATGCGTGGCCCGGACAGCCAGGCTGACACTTTAACACACGTTGGTTCGTGCAACTGACACAGACTTTTAGAATTGTTTGTTTTTTGTCTTTGCAGAGTTTATTCTTGTTTAATACATTCAATTGATGTGACCAGGCTTTTACCACTTGACTGCAGGAAAAAGAAATTGAAAAATAAAATAAAGGACTTTGAAACATATTGCCAAGTGACAGTGAGCTGAACGAGCTCGGTGTTTTCTCCCAGGTGACAAGGCGACTGGACGTGTTTACGTGTTAGTTTTATAAATTGAAGCTGAGGACAGGCGATCACGTGGCCTTTTCAGCCGAGGTTCAGTGACTTGGCTGTTGACACAGAGCTGCTGTAAACACAAAGATGAGCATTGCTCCGGGTATCCTGCTACAGCTATTACTGTAGTCTTAAGTTACAATCTTTTCCACTGTGGGCTGGTGCTGTCGGACACAAAAATTCAACCTTAACCAGAAAACAGTCATCTAAAGCAGGCCTTCTTTCCAGACGCCACATTTGAAGATATGAATAGAAACATGATCCATGTGGGGTTTCTTGTGATCATTTCAGAGGCAGCCCTTTGGTGATTCGGTGGTCACGACTTATGTAAATTACTGATAAACAATGGAGGAGCTGAAATGAGCAATGCATAAAAAATAAGTTTTTCTTTGAAGTCGTATTCTGACGACTTTGGTTTCATAGGGCTTTTTCTTTTCTTTTTTGTTTAAGTGCTGACTCAGTTTTTTGTCAGTCAATCTGACAAAGAGTGAGTTTACAAGACCATAACAATATGATAATTGTGGGGTATTAAAATAATTGCAATCTGCTTCAAAAAAAGAGGCATTTAGATGCACTTCAGAAATGCAATATTCAAATAAATAAATGGATTTCAATTATATGGCGCTTTTCCACTGCTTGAGCCGTCCCCAAAGCACTTTAAATCGTTAGTCACATTCACCCATTCACATAAACATTCACACTCCAATGTCATGCAGGCGCCTAATCCCTCCATTGGGAGCAACTCGGGGTTCAGTGTCTTGCTCATGACTTGTGGACCGGTGGAGATGGGACTCGAACATGCAATCTTCCTATTGGGAGACGACTGCTCTACCAAGCGAACCAGTGTTCAAAAAACCAGAAGGATGCAGATGTTTTCTCAATCCTCCAACGTGCTGTTTATTTAGAGACGACGACAGATAGTCGATCAGGATCTTTTATCTGTTTCATGATATTTTTTGTTTATACACATGTACAAGTGTAAAGGGTCAGATATCAGAAGATTGGATTTTCAGTTTTTATTGGATAAGTAGTTATTTAAAAAAAAAAAAATGCTTAAAGTACCAGCATGTGGTAGATATATGGGTTAGTCATGTTTTTCTCTATTTGGTGTGATTGAATGTGATAGTGAACTCGATCAAAGCTTCATTTCATGTAGATCAAGTAAAGGTGTATTACTTTTCACCACTGACGCATGATTGCAGTTCTTTTACTCCTCGGTAGTGGTAAACTTATGGCTGTATGTTTTTAGTGGTGTATTATTGTAATACAGAGTACATTTTCATTTTCTATTTTCCCCATTTAATTAGCATAAACTCACAAGCCTGCACTTACACTCAAGCCACCAATTTCACACGCACGCACACACACACACACACACACACACACACACACACACACACACACACACACACACACACACACACACACACACACACACACACACACACACACACACACACACACAACTTTTCAGTTTCACCACACGCAGATTGATTATCGGATCCAAACTAATTATTTGCAGCTCAGACATGGTCTGGTGCCAAATAGAGCATCAAATAGAGCCATATCTCCCCTACGACAGAGTCAGTCCACTCTCCAACCCCTCCTCCAACTTCATGTTTTCATTTCAAGTGTCATATATTATAGTTGAGTTAGGATTTACTCACTGGAGGTGCCAAAAAAAATATTTTATGTTGCAAATTCATTGAAAATATGACAAAAGGGAGAATTCAGTGGGTCCTCGTCGCTAATAATGAGATATGTTTCTCATGTGTGAAGAACATTATTAGGGTGCTGCCGCTTCACACAGATTATGTAATTTATCATGTAAATCCAGGTAAGACAAAGTCATCTTTATTTTTTATTTTGTCTCGTCCTTGTTTGGAGGGGGTATGCGGGGAACCGTCTCGCCGTGCTGCACGGGAATGAACATCCTGTGTGTGTCCCTTGCCGATCTTGTTGGTGATGATCTCCATCCGTTATGCACTGTGACTATTAACAGCATGGAGCCTGGACTAACCCACACTTAGATCTGAGTGTGTTTGTGTTGAACGTGAACAGTTGTGTCTCGTGACTAACACGTGGTTGACCCAGGCGTTGTTAAAAAGTAACCTGCTATGAGCGAAGGCGAAACTGTGGAGTGGCTGAACAAGGTGTGAGAGATGAGACAACAGGGTTTCTGCATTACCATTTTTCTTTTCTTTTAATTATTTCATTATTTCCTTTAGCTGCTTCTCTTGATGAAAGCTAGTACACGTGGGCTGCTCCTTGCGGGGATGCCACAGTGGATCCACATGTTATTTGACATGTAGCCGGTGGGATTTGATCCAGGAAGAGTCCAGTTACAGGCTTTTGTCCCAAATCTCTTAGCAAATTGAGCTTTAAGCATACAATCAAAGTAGCCTGCTTGACGTTTTAAACAAGTCTTATCATTGATTTCTTTCACATGTCTAATTAAAATCTTGATAATCTCGGACACCAGTTGAGAACCACCACTTTTGAAAAGATTGTTCCCCTCCATGAAGAATATATGGCAATTCTGATGACCAGAGTTAACTAATTTCACAAGGCCTTATATCCTATAGCAGTTGTGTTAAACTTAATATGCTTTCATGTTATAAAGACCCTGCTTAGGCATCAGCCTCAGTTCAATGTGTCACGCTGCCTTTACAGACTGCAGATGTATCTACAGTGACATTGTGGGAGTAATTGGCTTGATTCATGAGTCTGTGTTGAAATCTCATTATAACAGAGTTTGAACTTCAGAGGGGAAATAAAGAGAGCAGATGACAGAGTCTGCATCCTCCCGTTTTCCTATCTTTGTTGAAGCCCTTGAACTTGTGACTGATGACTCACCGACGCGCTCTGTGTCTTTTGTTCAGATCTGCCTCCAAAGTGCCAGCGAATGAGAAGAAGGAGCAGCCACTGAGCACTATGAGCGAGGCCTCCAACTACGTGGGCAGCTCGGACTACGCTGCGAACCCCAGTAGTCCAGCAGGAAGAGTGAGTGACGAACTGAGACGGGGGGGGGATTAAATATGTGGTATTTATATGTGCAATGAGCTCACTTGCTTTCACACTGTGTGTTTTAGCCCTCAAGACCTTCTAAAAAAGTTCATAACTTTGGGAAACGGTCAAACTCCATCAGGAGGAACCCCAGCGCCCCTGTAATCAAGAGAAACTGGCTTTACAAACAGGTGAGGAAGAGTGAATGACAAGGAATATATCAATTGTACTCATTTGTGTTGAGAAGCTGAGTAGGTAATTCTATCTTTTTATAATTATTTATATTTGCAATGTAAAAGATCAGATAGATGTTGAGCATAAATTTCAACCGAAACAACTCTCAAGAGTTTATAATTAATATGATTCAGGCAGCAGGAGCCGTGTTTAAGATAGCTGTTGTCTTACTTAATTACTTAATTTATTTACTTGGTGTGAAAAGACGACGCTTGAAGCGGCTTTCAGTCAAACTGGACTCTCCAGCTTCCTCACTTGGAAGGCTCATTAAGTTGTGATTGCGAGCGCTCCGCACTGTTTTGTGAACACGTGACGGCTCCCTTTGGTGCAGCTGCCAGCTGCTTTTCCTTGAGAGACCTCAATCAGGGGGACGTAGATCAAGCAAACGACTCGCAAATCTGCTACTCCGAATAAAAGCTGGATTTGCACTTTTCTTTCCCTGCCTCATTGAAAAACCTGGAATCTATTGAAGTCCTTGGCTGAGGGAAAGCTGGAGCCCTTCAGTTGGGCCAGTGGGAGAACAAAATGCCACAGTGATTGATGCGACGGTGAAAGCCTCTACAGAGCGAGATCTGATGGAACGTTTGAAGTTTCTTCATGAACGCGTTATAAAATAAGTGGTTGAAACCTTGATTGAATGGAGGGAAGGTGGCAAATTAATTTCCACGAGATGATTCGATCTCGTCGCTGCATTGCTGAGCTGCCGCTTCTGTTAACGTCCGGAACAGCATTTGGTATTGTGGATCTGTGATACTAATGTGTTAAACATGCTGGATTGTGGAAGTGAATTTCCATTTTAAGCAAACTGCAGCCCACATGCCGTTTGACCATAATGACAGAGTTGTTGAGGTCCCTCCCCCTGCTTTTGTGCTCGGGGTGGAATCTACGATTAAGGACTCTGCTCAAGTTTTCCATTAAAACGAACGGGGGAGGTAATAGCCTTTACTTCACCCTCCATCCTTTTCAAACAGCAGCGTGAAAGGGGACTTTGATTTGACACTAAAGAAAACCTCGGCCCAGGAAGTTTAGTGGCGCTGTCTTCTGTGTACGCCATGGCAGAAATCGAGTCTCCTGACAAGCAAATTGCAGTCACTTCACGGAAACCCAAGAGATGTCTGAAATTTGTTCTGTCTTCTATTATGTTTTATGATCTGTGAGGTGTTGTGGACCGCATTTTCTTCGAAAAAAAAAAATAAATGCTAAAAACAGTAAAAGTGACACCTGCTTTGTGGTGGACATGCTTGTAAAACTGGACTTCAAACACAGCAGATTTTTTAGACATTTACCAACTTTTATTATTTAAGCAGCTTATTACAATGATTAATCATTGTACTGCAAAAAAAAAAAAAAAAAAAAAGATTTCCCATAGTTTATGGAATAAATGTACCATATCCTTGTGATTTCAGGACAGCACAGGGATGAAACTATGGAAAAAGAGGTGGTTTGTGCTGTCTGACCTGTGCCTCTTCTACTACAGAGGTGAGTGCTTTCCCTCCATGTTACATCATGTTTTTTTTTGACACCGCTAACAACAATAGTGGTTTTTCATTAGCAGTGAAAGTGCTGTTGTGACCTTCGGTGCCGCAAACTCTGCTCCTGCTGATGGTTAATATATCTGGATACAATTCCCTGTGTAAGCAGCCTGTCAGGGCCGGCTGAAAAGACATTGTAAGCAGTGCCAAGTCTTTCTTAATAAGGCTTAGATGCAACCCTACTGGTGGAGAGAGGTCATAGCAGGGATGATTTAATAATAATGCAACATTAGGGTAACCCAGTTCTTCATAAATTAAGCTCAATTAAGTACTTTTATTCTTACAAATCATCCCACACGATTGGAACCGGAATCTCATGGTCGCTGAAGGTGTGAGTATTTCTGAATTGAAATGAATGATCTGAATGATGATGAGTCTTTATTCCGAACATACAAACAGAAAAAGAAACAACAAAAACAAAATGTTTTCAGACTCGAGCAAGAAATACACCATTCACTCAGCCATAACTATAATTTCTCGATGGACGTTGTATTAGTCATGTTAATTTTTTTCACCCTGTATTTCCTCAAGGTTCCTTTTTGCTGTCATTGCAAAGTATTTGGCAGTGTTGTTTTTCAAAACCTGCGTTTCACCGAGCAGCCATTCACCAGGGATTTCACTTTTTCTCATGCAGCACTCGTGCTCCTATCAAATATTGACACAGCTGAGAATGTTTGAGAACTTTGAAAAGTGAAATCAACAAGCTAACTCCTGGTTAGATCTGCCGTGAGGCTGCAGCCACAGAGAAAAGATCAATCTCACCTGCTATAAGTCCACATATCCCAGCGCTGCAGCTTCATGCAGATATAGCTATCGTTTCTGCTGATCGGGCTGACACCGAGTCTGTGTTATTTCTAGCGTCTGCCACTCCTGTCGCCCTCTTTCCGCCCCCTGACTGACAAAAGCCACAGACAGCAGCCGACCCATAGGCTTTATCCAGATGGATATGTTGAGAAATTGTATCCATCAGCAGAGAGTGGGTAGAAAGGTCACGAACTGCGCTGCCTCAACTAAAGGCAGCTGCTCCCTGCTGTAGTTATCAGACTCCTTAATGTTCACCAGGATCGCCCACAATGTTGCAAATCCTCAGACTTCTCTGCACAAGCTTCCGTGTTGGAACTTTGTTTTGTTTTGTTTTTCTTTACAAGGCAGAAACACGGAGACTTATGAATAAATAAACAGTGGAGCGCAGGCTCAGCTAATGCTTTCAAATACATTAATCCAACAGTTCACGTCTGCTGCTCTTAACTCCTTAGGGGGCACTCCAGATCACAACACAGGTTTTGCCATGCTTGGAGGTTGATCGTAATTACATCTGGGTGTGGGGTTTGTCAGGGTGGCCGGTTTATCTCATAGGGTTGTTATGTTGTTCGGTCTGATGTGTCACTACAATGCGCTCATAGTGGCTGTGTCAATAGAAATACAGCCATAGGGTTCGGGTTAGCATTTTTCAAATGCCAACGCTTCAAAGAGTTTCATCTCCGAAGTCAGTGTGAAAATTAGAAACAGTCTTGGGGGCAGGTTTTTTTAGTACCCGCATGATCAACACAGCACATTACAACACTAGGTAATGCAGTTTTGCAAACCATACACGTACGTTATTTAAACAAAACCGATGTCTTTACAGATATTCAGCAGCTGTTTTCTTTCTAATGTTTGTTTTTCTGCAATGGTTTGGTGTCGTAAGTCAGTGTAATTTGCTAATATCAAATTGGGAAGCTAAGCTACTCGCTGCTTAAAACTTGGGATTCAATCTAATCCCCCCTGTGGCGAGTGCGCCGTTGTCAATGTGGAACCCTGTCTGTTCACTTAATGAGGATTAGAGCAGCCTAGCTACAAACGACATTGAGGCAGTGCACATCTTCTCCACTGATTTTACTCATCTGAGAAAAAGAAAAACCCTGTATTTTAGCTCCGCTCCCTCGTAGTCTGTGTGCTTTGCCTCTAAATTCCTGTTTACATAGTAATAGGCATAATCACAGTAACATTAACTGAATAAAATGGCCCCTTATATTTTGTGCTGTCGGTTTTTTTTCTCTGCAGATGAAAAGGAGGAGGGGATACTTGGCAGCATCCTCCTGCCAAGCTTTTACGTGTCCATGTTGTCTGTGGATGACCATGTTAATAGAAAATACGCCTTTAAGGTCAGTGCACGTTGTAGTTTCTTTGAAACGTAGTTTGACTGCACAGTGTTTGGTTTAGTGCTCATAAAACACAAAAATGGAAAAACAAATCAATATCCACATTAAAGAAAAAAGATGTAAAATGAAGGTTGGAGAGATAAATACATGAGTCTTCCTCAGCTAGTGTTTTTTTTTTGTTTGTTTTTTGCTGTGTTGACTCTTTCAATTCCACGGTGCTTCACGAGAAACAGTTTCTCCGTTTACTTTGTTACTTTAGAAAAACTGTTCATCGATTATAAGTTTATAAAACCTTAGTAGCAAGTTGCTTATGGAAAGAGACTGAAGCGCTTGTCATATGTCAAGGCAGCCGTCAGCGGTGCAGCATCAGAGCACTGCGATACTCATGCTGCTTCATAAAGCCTAAGTTACAAGACAACAGGCATACTTTATGGGATTTTGATTTGCACAGTATTTGACTGCGGGTTCTTCATAAACCCTGAGAGACAACAGCAGCAGGACAACAGCGTTGCCCTGCCAAGCACAGCCGAGCACAGACGCCCAGGAGTCTGCTCAAGGTCTCTGAAACCACACGGCCCACTTCTTTTCCAGCTTGCATTCAGACTGAAGCGAGACGAGAGAAACACAAGAGCAGGACAGAACCTCTTCAGTTTGAACGATTCACTTTGGACGGGAATGAATTTTGACTGCATATTGGTTTTTTTGGGTTTTTTTTTTTCTCTTTCTCTTGTTGTTGTGACCCAAACGACCATGTCATTAAAAGTTCTCAGATGCTCTCAGTTGTTGTGAGGCAATTGACGAAATGACATGGCTGGTTTTGTTGTTTACATTTTGGTAAACAGGATATTGAGGTCACTCACTAAACATTCTGTCCCTCTCTTTTTGTGTCTGGCTTTAAAAATACATCGGCTTGTGGGTCACGAGTGAGCAGACCTGCAGTGGAACAATGTGTTTTGTCGTACAGTACACACGGTAAGTCCCACTGTCCTACCACTACTGTGGACGATTTATCACCCCGATCTGGTGGTATGCATGAAATTGAGGTGACTCAAGGAGTTGATTTATCGATGAGGCACAGATGGCCTGGACTATTTACAACTCGCCGTTACTTGGAAAGAAAAATACATGAAGTCACACATTGTTACCGAGAAAAGACGTGTCTTTTGAGAAACATTATTTCACCTGAAAATAATGGTCATATAGTAATTTCAATTAAAAAAAAAAAAAAAAAAATGTATTGCAGCGTTATTTGGGAAGCAGGAAATATATTTTAACCAAATATTACTTTGCCCATATTGTGCATAATATTTTGGTAGTTTTAAAATATTATATTGGCTAATTTGTTTTGAAAGCAAGCCAGAAGAGTTTGCATAGGCCAAGGATAAATTTCCTGACCAAATATCACAAGATTTGATAATACTTCTAAATGACGGCAATTTTACAAAGACACTTGAACATGTCTGTATGTAGATCTTGGTTGTTTCTTCCTCATATTTAGTTGTCGGTACACCCTATGGTGTCCTCAGCCCATTCCTTGCACAGATCTCCTGCATTGCATGTTTCACTGCAGCTATCGTTTCTCTCATGGTCCGGATCCACCGGCTCCGCCCATAAACCTCCATCCACACTGGTCTTTTAAAAACATGATGAGAACAGCTTATGAACCACATCCAGCACCTGTAGCTGTCTTATCAATCCCCCGGTGTGACCGTGTCACGTTCTTCCTGTACACCTGGTGTCTAACTGGCTCAGTTGGGTCGACATGGACGTTTCTCCTGTTTTTAAAGCTCGCCTGCGGTTGATATGCAGAACTTGGCATAACATACAGGATGACCCTGATTTTTGTCAGACATGTTTCATGTTTTCAACGATATAAAGGCTGTTTTATAAAGCCCATTTCTTATTCTGGCCATATTTAGGGAGCGTATTGTGAGAGGAGTACTGTAAATGTCCTTCATCTTGCCTTTTTGTTTTTGTCTTCTCCTTTCAGGTAACGCTTCATGCCCTTGATCCTGTCCGTTTTCAAAACAGGCCACACATCCCAACATGCGGACGTACTATTTTTGCACTGACACAGCCAAAGAGATGGAGTCTTGGATGAAAGTAATGACGGATGCTGCACTTGTGCATTCAGAGCCAGTCAAAAGGTTTGTGAGAGCTTCACTAATGTGAACATTGCTGCCTCGTGGGTAATTTCACTCGTAAATGGAGGGAGGAAAAAAAAAACCCTCTGAGGACATTTTTTAACTCATGTGCTAATAACTCTGCCTCTGTGCTAGTAACTCTGTTACTCTGAGTTCTCTCCTTCTGCCAATGTACTGGAAGCGAGTGATTTTTAAAATGCCCCTTTTAATCCCGCTCATGTCTTTGACAAATACCTACTTTTGACATCTCTGGTCTCGGGGGGTTTCTTGAAGAAGCCACAATTTTCTATCTTTCACATTATACCATTTTTTTTGTTATATAAAAACTCCCAGAGTAATGGAGACAAGAATGCTGTGGTCCTGTCTGTTCTCCTGGTGCTGTGGGACGAGGAGGTGTTGTGCACAGCTGCACCGGCTGATCAGGATGACTGAGTCGTCAGGATTTAGTTTTCTTTTTCTTTTTTTAAACTGCGTTAAATGTCTGTCATTTGGCAGCCCGCCTTCTAATGCCCTTCTTTGACATGGGTGAGCAGAGGCGTAATGGTAAAGCACTGTGTAATTACACAGAGCAGTAGTGCTTGAAATCATCTAAATGGCCCTGTTAAATGGGACCGTTTGATGCCGCTATAAGGCTATTTAGTATCACCGCTCTGTATCTGTCAAGACCAAAAGGTGTCTTCATTTCAACCATCGTTATTCTTCTTTCGGCCATTTGTCCACTTTTGAGCACGGCTAAATGACCTTCCATCAGGCTTGATATTTGCTCTGAGGGAGTCACAGGAAGCTGGAGAAGACGTTACATGACCAGTGCAGCTATTTGGAAGTATACAAGTGGAAACTGTGAAGGAATGCCTTGTCTGCGGCTCTCTTGTTGGTAACCCAGTGAGCCACGCTACTGAGGGGAATTTGCCTAACTTTGAAGTTGTGACCTTGAGTCTGCCTTAGGTTAAGGGGTAGAGGTGTCCATTACCGCTGCATCCGTCCCTCGGGACCACTGAGTGTTAGACGGGTCTTTTCGGAAGGAGGGTACAAATGGATTACTGGGGGCTGCACGCCACCTTTCAGACGTGCCTCAACAAAGGCTGTGTTTTATTGGAAATATCTGATTTCCTTTTACATGCCTGGGTTTCTCTGGCAGCTGGAAATAACATTGTGCACTCCGCTCTATTATTTCACACTTTTTAGTTTTGTTTCAAAGCCGTCTCCAATATTGGAGCTCACAGGGGAAGTGCTTTAGGTCATCCAAAGTATTGATTCATTCACTGTGATTACGAACATTTAAGTATTTTTTTCCATCATATTCAGCACATGAAACTTGCAAAAAGTCTTGTGTGTAACATGTTTTGCGTTCAGCTTGGATCAATTGGAGATTGGATGGAATGCGGACTCCCCAAAAGCACAAAGTGAAATGTGACACCATGGCATTCAACATGTATCTGGAGGGAGTTTTCCAACATATTTAACAAAAAAATTTATAATTAAAACACGATTTGGAAAATGATCAGTTACAAAGCTGGGAGAAAAAGAAAACCCAAGAGGTTTCGAAAAGATTACAAGGGTACAAAACTGAAAATATCTTCCAAGTACAGATAAAAGTTGTAGGTGAGGAAATTCCTCCCTCCAAAATAACTGCAGCATCTTAAAGGCTGAGCCAATAAAAAACACAAAAGTTTCATCACGAGAGAGGTGATCCTCTGTTTTTGTTGTCTTGAGCTGATTTCTCAAATATTTTCTCAATGTCTTTCGTAGGTTGGACAAGTTAAAAGTGGAGCAATGCGGACCGCAAGAGATCAACCATGTGCCCAATAACAGGCTGCCGCTCACGCAGCCAGAAATCCAGAACAATGAGCGCAACCGTGAAGTCGACCGCGAGCGCGCTGCAGCAATCACTTCCGCCACGGACGAGGAGGAGAGGAAGCTGCGGGACGCTGAGCGCTACGGCTTCCAGAAGGATGGGGCAGAGCGTGAGCGCCCACTCACCAAAATCAACAGTCTGAAACTGCAGCCGGCTCAGGCTGCAGCCATCAAGGCCAACGTGACCTCGTCGCAGCCTGTGACAGAAACTGACGGCCCCCAGCTCAATGGATCCGGGGAGCAAGGTCTGTCTGATGGAACCGGGGGTCCTGCCCAGCAAAGTCCTGCCCACGAGCAGGACCGCAGTCTGAGCAGGACCAGCTCCATGCAGCAGCTGGAGCAGTGGGTTCGCACACAGAGAGGACGCAACCAGGATGATGACACCAGAAGGTTGGTTTGACGATGTTCTAGTAATATCGCTTCAATTATTAATCGTTATTATCTAGTGGTGGCTTAGAGGTTAGAGAAGTGGACTTTGGATCAGGACTTGGCAGGTCGAAGTCTCACAGATGACGGGTCACCACTGTGGCTCTCTGAGCAAGACCCTCGACCCCCCCCCCCCCCCCCCCCCCCCCATCAGCTCCCAAACTGTGGCAGCACCACCACTGCGAGCATGTACAGTGAAGGTTTACTATGAACAGGACGGATTGAATGCAGCGAAGGGATTTCCCCAAAGGGATTCATTTACTATGCTTTAAAAAACAGAAAGTATTATAAATTAAAAGAGGCCACAAATTCTGTGGGTTCTTCAGGCAGGTCTTTCCAAAGCTAAAAAGGCATTGAATGGAAAAAAACAAAAAACTTGGTCACCTTTAGTTTTCAAACTTCAACAACCTCAACTTCACCGTATATTTTACTAGTTTTGATGCCAGGATTCAAACCAACGCAGGTCCCCCACGATCAACTGTAAAGACGCAGTCATGTTGTATCCGTTTCAGTTGTGTGTTCGCTGCAAGAGAAAACATCAATTCTGACATCCTATTTTGGCAACAAGACATGCAGCTGAACTAAATTGAGTGAGATGTAGAAGTGCTGACTCGTCTTTTTTTGGGAAAGAGGGATTTTCCTGGAGTTTCGGAATGCTCATATTCAGTTTATATGCAAACTATGGTTTTCCAAACCTTCTTATTGGTGCTCCTCCTAGCTGCCGGTCACTGAACTTGATGGGAGAATCCAGTTTTTAATTGGTTCGGATTAAACAGGCTTGTTTATCTGTCTGGCCGTCAGATTCTCTCTTCGTCTGTTTATTTGTCCGTCACTTGATCCTCCCCAGCCTTGGATTCAGGTTTGACACCGCCATGGCTGCCTGCCTCTGCTCACTTCTTGATTAGGTTTATTTTGGGAGTTGGGTACGCACACCCAGTTTGTGCGAGACGTGAATATAAAAATATCATTGATAAGGCTTCTTTCATGTTGGTGTTCTGTCATAACGGCACGCATTCCTTCCTGTTTTTCTCTTTCAACACTCTCCTCCTGTCATTACGTGCATATCCGGCAGACTGATGTTTAGTTTCCACGCAGTCACATGCCTGTTTTGCGATGCGGCTGTACGAGGTTTGACAGACCCAGCGAATGTTCTAGCCCTGATGTGTCGGCGGCCTAATAAGAAGCTTCTCTTCATGCCGGCTGTACTGACTTTGAACCCACTGAGGAAGAGGAGTTTTTTTTGTTTTTTTTGTGTTTTTTTTAACTTTTTAGTGTCACTGAACTGAAGGCACACAAAAAAAAAAGCAGCAATACTCACCATGCTTTGGTAAATTTGTTTCAAGTTTTGTTTGGATGTAATCAGGGCTCCACACTCTGTAGTTGTAAAACCCTTCCAGCTGAGGAATAAGCAAAGTTAAATTTAGAATCACACAGGCAAATCAAAAGTTAAAACATGATGTAGCTTTGATACATAAATTGATCAAAATCAAGAATTAAGTGTTTATTTTCTTCCCTGTGAAATATTCCCTTCTTTTCTTGCAAACAACCCCTTCTATGATGTCAACCTGCCTTAAATGAACAGTTCCTTCATTATTGTTAGAAAATGAGTTGTTTCTTACTTTACAAACGATTTATTATCCATGAAGCAAAGTTTCACCCTTTTTTTTAATGTACAATTATTAAATTGTTGTACCTGCCAGATTAGAAATAATAATGAAATAAAACAGGATTTAAATAAATACATTTTTATATATTTCCTCCTACAGATTTTCTCGTCATTGTTTTATAATAAAGTTTGTATTTGTTTAAGGTATTTGGTCGCTTTGCTCCTTTTTCTGATTTTGTGTTGCCATCTTTTAATTTTACACTTCGTACCATTGTGAAACAGATCAAGAGAAGAATAGTTAATACTAATGTTAATTAAAACGATTTCAAACACCATGTAGTTCTTCGAGGATCAAATGAATAAAATCTCCTTCTCTCATCTACATTTTTCCCCCAGCATCACATCGTACCAGACGCTTCCCAGAAACATGCCAAGCCACCGGGTACCTTACATGCCTCACTATGGAGACGGCTACCGCAGCATGCCCAGGAATAGCATGGCGCAGAGGGACAGCATCTGCAGCATGTCGCCGTCTTTGTATGACCAGGCACTGGGTCCCGCGATGGCGGACAAGCGCCACTCCATGCGCGATGACACCATGTGGCAGCTGTACGAGTGGCAGCAGAGACAGGCCTACAGCAGGCACTCGGGCCTCTACAGCAATATGGCCAGTCCCAAAACCATGATCAATCTGTCGGAGCACGCTGCTCCAAGCCACTCCATCCCCCCCTCGCCCTCGCACGGCTCCCTCTCGATGTACGGCGGCTACTCGCCAATGCGATCTTACAACATTGGCAGCGCTCACTCTGAGGTGTCCTCCCCGGTTTACAGAAGAGACCTGAGCATCGACAGGCGGCACCGGCCACATGTCAACAAGGTCAGTTTGGACACTCAATAGTCTGCCCACCATGGAGACAATAGTTGTCATCGTCTGATCGCTTCATTGTTCATATCTTTAAAAAATGAGCATTAGATGTTATAATTTAATATCACGACATGCTGTCAAAATGGAATTTATCATTGTACTGTATGGGTACTTTTTTTTTTTTAAAGCTGGATATGGCCTGATTTCAACCTCTCTTCACAATACATTGCACTGGTCATAGGCCTTATGTCTAAACTCAAATTCATTCACTCTGCATACAGCTTGTAGGTACTGCAGGTACACATCTTTACAGATATTTATTGGTTGAAGAGCGATATTCCCATAAACGAGACAGTGGATCTTTGGATATTCCAATAAGGGTGCTCTTTAGCATAGGATTAATGTATGGCTTGTGATCTTACACTTTTAAGTGTTTTGTCTTTTCTGCTGATGAACGAGCCTTCATCGCTGTAAAAAGAATCTCCAATGAGAAGAACATATTTCATCCCTCCATTCTCTCCAGCAAGGTGCACCCCTTGGCACAATAGAAAAAAGAAAGAAAAAAAGATCCTCATGACTTTTTAAATTTCAACTTTAAATGATTTGAACAGCAGGGGGGGGGAAAGGCTAATGAAATCATTTCAAAACCAACCTTATCTTTTACCCACAATGAAAAAGTAATATCTCTTCAGCCACAAGGTCTATTTAATGAATTCTTTGTCAAAATGAAGTGGCATCGGTTGCTGAAATGACTACATTGGTTGTGGAATTTGTCCATTTTTGTGGTTGTGTTAAATCGGCCTTGTTATTCTTGTATATGAGATTCCTCTGTTTAATGAATGTATTTTTGCGATAATAGCATTATCTTAAGTTTTACGTTTCAATCGACCCTCCAGTAGGCGGAGCCTCATTTGATTCAGGTTAACAATTCAAGCGGTTGTGTGTATAAATGAATGATAAAGCTATGCTGTTGGTAGTGATGAATGATATCCTGTCTGTGTTTGACACGTACATTGTCCTGCAGTATGCCTACCCCCCTGATAGGAGGTCTATGCCTGCTGGGATCCCAGTCCAGACCATCAATGCCCAGTCTCTTCAAGGCAAAACAGTAAGTCCTCCTCATGTCCGTCCATCCTCCAACTGCTCAGATTCAAGTTACTATGAGATTGAAATGCTTGAGACGCCTTACAGTTGAGATCCAGACCGTTTGACTGGATTTCTTTGAAAGACCTAATTCATAATGCTACCTTTCCTCCCCATTTCTCCACTCCCCCGCTTTCGGTCCTTCCTTTCCTTCTAAGGCGTTATGACAGAACGTTTCGAGGCAGATTTAGGCAGACCTCTGATGTATGTTCCAGGCGGTAGGATTTAGGGTATGTGCACTTCAGGAGCTCCTTAGACTCGCTTCACATCTGTGGAGACTTAAAAAGCCTGTCACTCACAGCTCTCTAAGCCAGATCAGGAATTTCTGTCAGAGCCATACACGATCGTGGAGCTGGTGAAGTGAACTGGATGATTCCTGCACCAAACTGTGCTTCTGTTTTGCCTGGACCTAAAGAGTTTTTGCATGCCACTCACAGACTGCTCACCGGATAATCTCACGGTCCTAAACTGCATGAAAACCCAATACCAGGTTAATAACTGTTCACCTATTGGGAACCTGACACCTCTAAATCTCCTTTCCTGGTGTGCTCTCTCCTCTCCCCTCTCACTCCCCGTGCTGTGTGTCCCCGTCTCGCTGTGGCTGTGTGTCCCTCCCTCCCTTGCAGCCTGAGGAACTGACTTTGCTGCTGATAAAGCTGCGGCGGCAGCAGGCAGAGCTAAACAGTATCCGGGAGCACACTGTAGCACAGCTTATGCAACTAAACATGGATGTCGACAACCCAAAGGTCAGGCCCCCCCCCCGAGACATCTCTGCAGGCCTATATGTTAGCGTGTGGTGTGTATGCCATCTTTACCCACTTCCATCATCCATCTTGATCGGGAGGATTGGCTTGGTCTTCACACATGGCTGATTCAAGGGGGAAGCACTGCTCTGGGCATTTTGTTCATAAAGGACAGGATATTGGCTTCAAGTTGTCTTTTTATTGCATTTAAAAACAAACTACATGAATTGTTTGCTGGATGATATGTAATCGTACAGTCGGCGCTGGACCTCATTCTGTCCATCAGATTGTTACGTTAACGTCGATTTACTCGAGTTTGCAGCTGATTGAGTAATTTATATCCACAAAGTATCCAGACAGATGTTGGCCGGAAATGAAACTTAAAGCCATTGATGAGCTTAAAAAGTGACTGAGTAAAGAGGTTAAGGCCATTGGCATACATAAATGTTAATTTAGGAGTTTTGTAGTTAGTCTCTTTTAAGACGCCCAGCTTCAGATTTGATGATGTAGGTCAACCATCCCTAAGGTGGACAGTCTCACCCTGTTTTTACCCCCCGACTGCACCATTTATTTAAGGTGTCCTTTTCCCAGTAAAGCCTCTGATGGTTATTCTGATGGTTACGGATTCCCATTCCCTGCTGTGCGGTGGTTTTAGAGTATTCTCAGTATTGCGTGTTTTTCACCTGCATTTATTCAGGACATGCATGTGGCCATTATGGAGCTTAAATCTTTCATGAACTTCAGTGCATTTGCTCTGTTAATAGCACACCTTGGTACCCGACCCATTTCCTTCACCTTGACTCATCCTGCTTTTTCTTCTCTGGGCTTTTCTTTGGGTACAAGACATACCTTTGCCACTGCACAAGTATGAGAGTGAAACTTTCAGCTAAGAAAAAAAAAAAAAGAAGTCTTTTTTCCATTTGTCTCACTTTATTCTTGCTTTTTCTTTTTTCTTCTTCGCTGCTGCTGCCGCTAGAACGACATTCTCTCTCATCACCTCCAAAGGAACCTCTTGTATTTGGACAATCAGGTGGGGTAATGCATGAATGCATGCCCTGTCTCCTCATGAGCAGAGTCAATTTAATGCCTTGCTATTCCTGTGGTAATCAGTCTGCTGTTTTAGTGTTTTCACGTCTGATGAGTAGCTATTAAATCAAAGATTTATGTATTTCCAGAGAGGGACATATGGAAAGTATGAGCCAGTGTCATGTACAGCGAGCTAGACTGTAGTGCATTAACCCAATATCTGCTGATTGCTCTGTTTTCTATCGTTTCACTTGAACTTTGTCTACAAAGGGAAGCATGTATTATATCATTAAACTTTTACTTGCTTGGTAAGAAATTTGAACCTTCATTTCTAGATCTATTTTTTATTGCTCTGAAACCTTTGAGAGTTTAAGTAAGGGCGCTTAAGCACTGTACTACTGTGCACAATAACACCTTTCTGTTAAATATTACTGCAGAGCTCTCCTCGTATCCATGCAACCTTTAAAAAAAAAAATATATATATATATATATATCACTGTTTATCTGTACTCAAATGGTTGAATCTTTTAATGTTTACCAGCCAGGTCTATTTACTCCACATTTCTTGCTATATTTGCCCCACTGTGGCACAGCAAGTTTACGCAGTAGTAATAAGAAAGAAATGTTAGAGCCTTGAACAACAATGTCTTCCTGGTCCTGTTTGTCAGCGTCTCTTCTGCCTGTATCTCTCACTGTCCGTCCTGGATGCACATGTTTATGTCTGTCAGTGGCTCATGAAAGAAAGCGAGCGAGTACGGCGTAATCACATTGTGGCTGTTGTCTCAGAAGTGAAGCACTGCTGTAAACTTTCTGACACTTGCTATATTGCTCCTTTCCAAACTCGACTAGATGAAGGAAAATGATCCTTTAATCGTCATGACTCACTCTTTGATTGAGAACTCTGCCCCAAGGCCTCAACTTTACCAGCAAGTAAGGCCAGCCAAAGGTTTTGCCTCGCCTCATCCTCACCAGTTGCTGTTGTCCTTTTGGTCTGTTTTTGTTTGTTTGTTTGTTTGTTTTTTAATTGCAATGCTCTTTCCTTCGATGTCCAAGTCCCAATGGCATCTTGAGACTGGTATCCCTGTATCGTTTGTATTGCGAGCACCTTCTCATCCATCGCTTTTGACTGTTTCCTCCTATTATGAGAAGTCATGCTCACATGGCCATGACTTCAAAAGAGTAGTATGATGTTTGTATGCTCTCACTGTCAATTATCTCTCCCATTCAATCTTGTGTGATTTTTCACGAGACTGTGCAGAATGCATTTTCTCTCATTAGCTGAGCCACATGAAGTTGGCAAGTCGACTCTGATTAGTGCGAGTTGTCAGTAGAGTTCATTACAGAGAGATTTCTTTGAGGCCAGCGGGAGATTGTGGGAGAAATTCCTTAAACGGATGTTTATGTGCACCTTTAAATATTCCTGATGTTGTGTGTTGGTCCAAGAATATAACTTAATCTCCCACATAAGGCTTATGTCTGTTTTTTTATTGAGATACTTTGTCAGTCAGTCAAACAATGTTCAGATGCTAGGATTAAAGGACCTGACACACTTGAGAATCAGTCACTGAAATTCTTATCTGTCTAAAACAAGCAGAGAGGCACACAGATGAAGCTGAAACCAGTCATTTTCTGGGCAATCTCCCTCTTCCTGTTTACCTGTCTTCACTCTTTCCCCTCCACTTCCTCTTCTCATCCTGCTGATGGAGAGGATAATCGGTCCCGCTTGAGTGTGACGATCGCTTTGACATGACTTTGCCACTTTTGTGACGCCTCTGAAGGTGTAAAAGTGCCGCCGAAGACCGCCAACATTCACGCCTTCACCCATCCATTGGCATATCAGCTCGGCAACAGCTGCATTCCCACCTGTTCAGCTGTCAGAAGTCTGTCTCCCTCCTGCTCCTCCTCGTACTCTTCCTCCTCCCCCACGTTACTCGTAGCCCATACCACACAACCCCGCAGTGAAGCTGTGGCAGAGTCTGCATGCTCTGTGTGGAATGCTGTGTGGTTTTCCAGTCCCACCTGCTTTGACTGTACTAAGTGGTGAAAAAGGTGTAAAGAGAAGTGTGTGTGTCTGAACGAGTGCAGGGGTGAGAGTGCACTGTTGGATTGTGAGAAGTCTGAACGTATTCAAACAGTGACTCATTTTTTGTGCTGTTTTGTTAATGCAGATGTGAACATTGATTCAGGTCTATGAGGTTGAAGTGCCGACTCTTTGCTTCAAGGGCTAATTCGAGTGCAGGACGATCAACTTCAACATGCTTTTCAACTAACGCGAGCAAGGAAGGCCAAGCTGAAATGTTACCTGACACACGATAGGGCCATGTGCGTCACTTTTGTGAGGACCACACTGAAAGCTCTAAAAGCAAGTAGAAGTGGTGGCTCTGGTAGCGTCGTCAGGGAAGACGCATTGTGTTCTGGGCTTTAGGGGGTTCTCGCATGCGAGTAGGGGCCAGATTGCATTCAGTGCAGGCCAAAAGGTAGACTTCATTCATTGTAGTTTGTGTGGTTGACGTTCACATCTACTTTTGCCCACACCAACTGGTATAGTGTCGTGTTTCCATGACTACTGAGCATATCAACATGGGTGGGCCATCTCTACGTGGCTACCACCAAACGTAGGCACTAAGACAGGAGTGCGGCAGGCTTTAGTTGCACTGGTTACTCAATGTGAAATCTTTAAATGAATGCTTTGGTATGGAAAAAAACGTGATGCACTGCACACACCAGGTTATGGTATCATTCTGCATTAATCAATAGGAGACTTTAAGACGGATTTTAAGGGCTTCATCAGAGGTTGTTATTGATGTACGACTAACTGTTATATGCCATTTCACACTGATGCTACAATGCATGTGTGCATCATAGAACTTGTGTTCAATTAAATAAATGGACCTTAAACGCAACTTGTTGGAACTAAAACTGGCGTGTGGGAAAGCACCTTGAAGGATACACATGAGCCAACAAGTTTGCAGGGTTGGCACTTTCACTTCATAGCCACTGTATCAAATCACAATCAGGATGTCTACAAACAAAACACTACAGGAATATTTCACTGCTGTAAAAGATGTAGTCGGGGTTTATATTCTGTTTGATTTAGAAGCAAGACTGTAAACTGGAAACATGGGATCCAATGCAGCTGAAACAAGTTCCCCCCTAGAAGCATTGTGGTAGATGAGTGGTATGTATATCAGTGAAAGGAACATTGAGTTTTTTCTGAATTGTGTTGTTAAATCAAAAGTATGAATTAGCGAAGTGCCTGTCATACTGTACATCAGGAGAGTTTAAAAACAAAAAGTAGCAGTTATATGTATTTCCAGCATTACTACTTTAAATGAAGAGGATATCTGTGGCTGTTTTTTTTTTGTTTGTTTTTTTTAAATATATTTTCAAGGATGATTTGCTCCTAACACAGCACACACATAGACTTTGGTTTAATTAGCAGCAGTTCATGTGCTGGAGAAAACACCGGTATTGGACTTCTGCGCTGACTTGAGAGTTTAGTAAGAGAGATCGTTTCGCATGCCATCCCACTTGCGTTTCCAAAAAGACCACAGCATCGTGCTGATGGAGACAAACGACTGTAAATGATGAAACACTTGAGAATCATCCGCCGAGGCCTTGTTGAGACTGGCTAGTCTGCCGCTGCTGGTTTAGTGGCGTAGATCATCCGATTCAGTTAAATATGAGTTTATTCTCAAGGATAAACCTTTTGGCTCGGTGAGAGAGCTTCATTATGACACTGCATTAGATCTCCAGATTCTTGCCTGTATGTGCAGATCTGGTGTCTCTTGTCTGATGTTCTGTCTTTCTTGGCAGTTGAGTCCAGAAGACTACCGGGAAGCAGCCTACACATGTATGCCAGAGGAAGTGGACATTGATGTGAGTTTACCATTGACCGCTGGCTTTGCGGCGATGCTCTGTTGGACTGCGCACAACAGGGGTCACGACTCTTTTCTCATGTCTCTGCAGACTAAACTGAGCAGGCTGTGCGAGCAGGATAAACTGGTGAGGACGCAGGATGACAAACTTCAGCAACTGTACAGAGAAAAGGTGAGAAAAGGCAACACATTCGCCATCATTAAAGGCTGACTCAAAAGAGTCTGTTCAATGTTGATAAACACGTGGTGCCATGCAGAGAGTAAAGAATTGTAAATGTAACACGAGAAAACTTAAAGATGAGGAACATTTGAAATGGCTGTGATACGATACGACTTCTCTCTTTCGGACTATCTGCCGACCTTTTTGTAATAGTGGTTGTTGTGTAGTGATGTATGCACACTGAGAAAACTCAGTTAGCAACACCTTGCTGCAATTCTAATGCTTTGTGTTGGATGTACTTTATTGAAGTTATAATAAGTATGAACAGCTGAAAAAATGCTTTTTAAGAAGTAAAAATGAAACCATATCAAACTATTTTTCTGGTTAGTTGACAGGAAATTGTGGAGTGAATACTGAAATTGTTGCTGTATTGTTTATTACTGCAGATTAAATGCATATCATTCAAAATAAGTATTTTTATAGTATTCTATTGAGGCGCTTGATTTTGATCTTATTTTTGAGCTTTTATAGCTCACAAAATCACCCAATTGGGCCGGACACTGACATAAAACGGGTTAAATCAAGATTACCAGAGGCCAGGAATTTAGATATTCGAGTATGACTTTGTCAAAGTTAACTGATTTGTACTTTTATTTTACCAATTGACTTTCTGAGTGTGTCTTTGATATGTTGCGTGTTGGTTCAGCACACTCTGGAGACAGCACTTCTGTCAGCCAGCCAGGAGATTGAGATGGGCTCCGATAACCCGGCCGCCTTGCAGAGCGTCATCCAGCAGAGAGACTTGCTCCAGAGCGGCCTCCTCAGCACCTGCAGGGAGCTGTCCAGAGTCACCACTGTGAGTCACACAGAGATGTCACACTCACTCTTATCTCCTCAGGAGTACGAATGAGACGAGTTTCTGTTCTTGTCATTTACAAAGTGCGTCGTTCTCTGTCTCTCGCTCACACAGGAGATGGAGCGGTCGTTGAGGGAGTACGACAGGCTGGAGGGAGACGTGGCTCTGGCTAAGGGCAACCTGCTGGAGCAGCTGGAGGCACTTGGTAGCCCTCAGGTACAAAGACTTCCAGGCCTTCTGTTAATCGGGCAACACTTCCGCTGTCTAAGCCTGACATTGTGTGAGAGCTCTGCTTGTCATGGACTACATACACTGCAGAGCTTCAAAGAAAGCACCTTGTCAACCTTTTGTAGACACTTTTTGACTTTGAGGTGGGGGGAAAAACTCCCCAAGTTTTGTGCTCCGGTTCCCCGAGCTGAGTGTGGGTAGAGGCAAAAGAGAGATCAAAGCAGCACTGTGAGTGATTGATGACTGTAGTGATGATAGAGCGGGTCTTAATTAAGTTGTTTTATCTTGTCCTTCATCGGGGAGGAACTGTAGAGACGGAGGGAATCTGCCCTAACCGTTATTCCTGACTGAGTCAGTGTTAACTCAGAAGCGGGAAGTCTGAGGGCCAGCAGGGAGGCTGGCCATCCTCTTCTTCAGAACCTCTCTCACAAAGACGAACCTGTCATCAACTAGAGAAGATAATTACATGTCCACTTCTCTTGCTCCTCTACTCTCCCTTCAACCTGTCTTTGTTCACTTTAACTACAACCCTCCTCTCCGCTTTGCTGATCAGGCTCTGCCGCTTGTATTTCTCACAGACATTCGGAGCCTGAACACATCCAGGATGTGTGTGCCCCGACTGCACTCCTTGGCAAACACATAAATTATGCCTTTTTACTACTGCACACACCCATTTTGTTTCTGCGTCTTGCTCTCTTCTCTTGCGTGTCAAAGTTGGATGTTTGCACACGCATGTGTTTCTGTGTACGGCCCAGACGGAGCCTCCCAGCCCGCAACATGTCCACATCCAGAAGGAGCTGTGGAGGATTCAAGATGTGATGGAGGCCCTGAATAAACACAAAGCACAGAGAACTGCTGTGGATGGGATGGGCTTCTATGGGCCGAAGGCTAACTTCAGTCAGCACAACGAGGTAAGACACCAAGAAGAGGGATAAACCAAACAGCACACACTCTCATACAGTTTAAAAAGTGCTGGAACAATAGGTCTCACTGTGTTCAGGTTAAACCCTTCTTGTGTTGCATGTTGTTGACAAACTGCTGTGCCATGTTTTGGTCCTGGGTCCCATGTCACGAAACAGGTTTAGTGGAAAGAGTCCGGTAACCATGAAGTGAGAGAAACTCATTTCGGATCACATGCGTTTTTTTATAATGTTTTCTTTTTTTTTTTTTTACCAGTAACTGGAAATGCATTCAAATTCAATCTTGTGTTCGATATTTACTGAACCATCCTCATCCGTTCTGTGGATGCGGATGTGTCCTCCGGTGACGTGCTCAATTTCCTGCACCGTCTTCCTGCAGGAAATAATTAGTTTGAACGTTTCCATTAACTTTCTCCCTTTTAGTGTTGTGACTCATGTTATGAAAAGATAGGTTCAAAAGAAATGAACTTTGTCGAGTTGTTTTGTTGCTCGTTGCCATGATGCGTTGTTGTAGCGGGGCTCAGTTAATGTGAGGCTTTTAATAGAGTGAGCTCGCTCAGAGTTGAATAAAAGAGATTTATTCAAGTTTATTGACGCTGAAAACTCAAGATTTCAAAAACGGACTGAGTTTATTAAACATAATTTGTGAAACTGTCACACGCTCTGAGTTTTATTGTTTTGAGGCTGAATTGTTTGGACGAAGCCATGGATCAACGTGAACATGACAATTAGCGTATCATATTGTAATTGTCAAGATTGAAAGTTCAATATACATCCAAAACAAGATTTCTAGCTTTACACCACATTGTCCTCAATAGTGTTGAAGGTTAAATAGGCTTTATAGTTCGAGACAAATTTTCTGTGGTGGTAGCAGGGCAAAATGCAGAATCCCAAGAAATATGGCAATTTGAAGGTCGGATAACTGATTCCAGCAGAAGGAACTCTCACTTTGTTTAAAAAAAAAAAAAAAAAAAAGTTTCAGTGCCAGACCCTGCTGGTTTCATTGATATATCTGCATTGCAGAGCTTCTTTGACGTGACGTTTCTCCCTCACATCCTGTGTCTTGGTCATTTTGGTGACAATTTAAAGTAAAAACATAATACATATTGTGTCTTTAATACATTAATGAATTGATGGAAAATTAATTAGAAAAGTGTTGGTAACCGCTCACCTTTGTGAATCATTCATCAACCAATAAAGCTTCGATGAATTGGGCTTGTTGAATTTACAAAATGTTTTCATTTTTTTTTTTTTCCTATTAAAGTGTCTTAAATACATCGAAACAGTGATATATATAAATCTTGCCGGCTTTTACACCGGAACATAACATGCAGAAGCTAAAATCCATGTTTTCAAGATTTTCAGTAATAGATAAAAGTAATTACTCACTGCATTTCCTGCATTTGTGTCGAGGATGATTACCTCATTTCAGCAGCTCTGCTCAGAGACAGTTTGAGTGCTTGTTTCCGCAGGAATGTGTCGATCCAGCAGTAACCCCTCTTGGGGCAGTTTTTCTGGCTAATCAGCTGGTTGGGCCTGAACTACTCTGCCAAATGGCTGTCGCCCTGAGCCTGCATGGTGGCACCATGTGTCACATTGCTTCCTGTCCTGTCATACCCTGTATAATCCCCAGGAGGAGGACTCTGTACCCCCACGGCCACCCCTGCCCCAGTCCTATGAGCCCAACTCCCCTACCGTGCCCCCTATGCCCTCTCATGCCGGTGCGCGACCTTCATCACTCCACAGGCCAGAGGACAGGAAGGCCAATCACAGGAATAGCACGCACAGCGTAAGCTCGTTGACCCGTTGACCTCTCGGTTGACCCCGCCCTCAGCTGTGCCATCGCATGTTATCGCTCCATGTGATGAGTTCCACTTTGATTTTGAAAGACGATTCCCGTCTTTTGGACACTTTTTATTTGCTCCATATCCATTTATTTATTAGTTTCTCATACCTCATTGTTGTTTCTTTGCTGTTGGTTTTTCTCAGTTGGTTTTGCTGAAACCTGATTTATGTGTCTTTTCTATGTTTGGAATGAATTGGTTTCTGTTTCTTACCGAGTAGCACTTTTTTATCATTTTGTTGTTGTCTGTATATTGAACCATGTCATTTTTTATTTTTCTTTCGATTAAAACTGTTACATTTTAATGTGCATTTCATATTACATAATTTCACAGGAACCCCCCCCCCCCAAACAAAATGTATGTGTGTCTTTCAGTGTGTTGTCCTGTCAGAAAGAAATGACTTTATTTCTCAGTCAGTGTGTGAAAAGTTCACATGTTGACTTTACCCTTTATTTCTAAACAGCAGGGCCCGGACTACAGGCTGTATAAGAGCGAACCAGAACTCACCACAGTGGCAGAAGTGGACGAGAGCAATGGAGAGGATCGATCGGAGCACCCATCCGACAGAGACCACGCTGGAAACAAAGGTGCATGAGATTTGGTGAAGAAATGACCAAGTGATTTCATGTCACAGTTTCTGAAAATCACCCCTCCGGCACACGTTACTTTCGATGGTAATCGTGGGATTTTAGTCACGGTGGTTGGTGCTCCTTCCTCCGAAGCTTTAATCTGAATTAATGTATCATAAAGTAACTTGCATGGCAACCATCATTTGTACGGCTGTTGCCATGGATACACTTCCACCTGTTTTAATTCACAGTGCATAAATCCCAATAACACTCGCATGGTTGAAATGTGTGTCCGTGCTGAGATTACTTGCTAAGTTTCTTTCTAATCTTTAAAACGTTCAGACACGATTCCATCGGGGACAAGGAAATGTTACGTAATTTGTTGCAATAGTTTGTCTTATATGAGGACAAAAACAATTATATTAAATGACTGCATATTCTGAGAATTAAACCTCTTCCTTGCCTTTTCGTTCCATTTCTTGCAAGGGATGTCCTACCCAGTTGGTATTGTCCCGCCCAGAACCAAATCCCCAGTACCTGAATCCTCTTCCATAGCGTCATACGTCACCTTGAGGAAGGGCAAGAAGCTTGACCCCAGGACGGTAAGGCCACCGTAAATTCTTTCAACCATTTGTAGATTTAAAAACAAAATTCCTATTGCCCTACAACTCAATGTCTAATGTGTGAACTGGAAAGTCTTATTTTTCTTGAGCTGCTTCAGTTCCTCTCTTTACTGGTTGCTTTGCGTTTGAAGCTGCTGGTTGGCAGTAAACACACGACCAGGGTGTGACTCATGCTCTCAAACCAGCCACTTATAAAACAGATGCCAACCTTGGTTTAGACCGTTTCCAGTCTCAAACATTATCAACTTAAATATACCAACCGTGTCATTAGTGCACCACACTGTAGGGTGTGTCCTTTTTGGTAAGTCCACATGAGGAAAGATGGGCATACGACGAGAATGAAACCAAGGCAGAGTCATACTTCATAGTACATGATACTGTAGCAGTACATGCCACAGGCCTCTACATTTCATGTAAGGTCCTAAAATACCAGCTTCTTAACAAAATGGATGGCGAATACTTCTGCTTCCAGCTCTGGGGTCCACATCTGTTTGCCTGCCAGCATGGCACAAACCTGAAAATGAGCATCTTCTCATCAGTTCACTTCACATCATCCTCCTCTCCTGCTCAGACTTTATCCAGCCCCTGGCCTCTCTTGAGTGCACCCATGCCATCCAGCTGGAGCATGGGAGCATGCAGCAGAGAGTTTGTTTAGATTCTTTTTTTTTCTCATTAAAAAGGAATTTCACAATCATTACTGTGTGCATTGAGTCAAACTATGTTAATAGGGGCAACATGTTTTTGTTTTTTTTTTCTTTTTGTGCAGGAGTAGTACAGATTGTTTAGATTGCTTTCAATGGTATCAAGTTTTCACAGTAATTGCTGCATCATGACAGCGAGCTCCACCACTCTTGGTAATTCACCCCCAATGAGCAGCAGAAGTGAGGTTGTGCAAAGTGAAAGTAGCATTTATGTGGTGGCGATGAGTCTCTTGGCAACATCACTAAAGTATTATAAGATTATACAAATGCTGTGTGTTTGTTTGTGTCCATATTCATGGCTGTGTGGTGTTTTTTTTTTTTTTTTTTTTTTTGTGCCAATGGCGAGCAGGAGCGACCGCGCAGTGCGGTGGAGCAGCAGCTGTGTGCGCCAGAGAGCAGCCGGCCCCGGATGAGTGTGGAGGAGCAGCTGGAGAGGATCCGACGCCACCAGCAGGGTGCACTCAGGGAGAAGAAAAAAGGCCTCAGCATCCGAGGCGGCAGCCAGGAGAACACACCCTCTCGCAGTCACTCGTTCACTAAAGAAAACCATTTCCGCAACGTACAGGTATAAGATGACGGCCACAGGCGTGAGCGTGACGTTGGAGTGAAATGCTGGAGTCCTGTCATGTCTGATGTCTGTTTTGTTCTTGTGAACTCTTTAGTCTCAAATGAGGCGCAGAGATGATGTGATCAGCTTTGACATCCAGGAGCTGGAGGCTTCCCTTAGACAGCAGGAGGTGGTGAGGGAGCACGAGACCCCTGCAGAGGAGATTGCCCGTCTCAAGGAGACCTCACAGGCTGACCACTTCAATGTGGACCGCGAGGTGAGGAGCGGCAGGTGGCTGTCACTCATCGGTGCTGGAGGGGGGGGTTTATTGTTGGAGTCCATTTATTTTGAGATTTCTTTTCCTCTAGAGCAACAAGGATTGGAGATTCGTTGTGATGTAAAAACAAGTCAGTTTGAAAGATTTATCTGTGAAAAGTTAGAGTGAAACTGAAGCGATGCAGCTGTTGATGGTTCATAAAGATTCTCGTCAGCTCATTCAGCTATAAAATGAGAATATAGAGGGAAATCATATGGAGTGCTTCACATAATTTAATTGTGATAATCTTGTCTTCTTTAACATAACTCCTCAAGAAAAGTAGTGAACCAGCTGTTTTTGCTGATTGTAGTTCAATCGACGGCTTCGTTTTCATTCATTGATGCTGTATTCATTCCGCTAAAGACCCACTTTTCCTTTGTGGTCCATTCAGTTTTATAAACTGCACTATGTCGGTTATTTTCTGTTTGTGTCTCATCAGCTTTCTGTGCCTGACAAAGTGCTGATTCCAGAGCGTTACATTGAATCAGACCCCGAGGAGGCTCTGAGTCCTGAGCAGGAGGCTGATAAGCAGAGGAAAGTGGACCGCATCAAGGCCCTCATCGCCAAAAACAGGTAAACACGCAGCCAACTCAATGTTTTGATTCAGTTGTATTTATGAAGCACCAATAACAACAACAACACTAATAGAAATAGGGGGGGGGGGGGGGTTGTTCAGATGTTTTTTTTTTGTGTCGATCAGATGTTTTTGTTTGCATGAGTTGGGTTGAGGGTGAACTTGAAGCTCCACAACCAGAGATTATGGAATCTACAGCGAGGAGAGAGACACATAAAGTTCATGAACTATAAAGGTGACATATAAATGTAAGGCGAGCGCAACAAGACAAGGAGCTCAGTGCATTAAAATATGTCTCCCTGCAGTACAAACCTATAGCAGCTTAACTAGAGGATGGGTCAGGGGAACTGAGCCCTAACTATGAAATTTACTTAATAGGACCGGTTAAGGCCTGAGGACTGTGTTTAGCACCCTGGACTGAAACTGAGAGCCGTTTCCAAAAGAGAAGAGCCTGAAAGCTGAAAGCCAGCACGTCTTCTGATGGAATAATATGCTACTGATGGCTCTTAAAGACTTAATGAATATTTGAATCAAAGATTTTTAAATTGCATTCTAGTTTCCATAGAAATCCAATAAAGAGAAACCAATATGATAGTGATAAGATCGCTCCTGCTGGTTCCTGTCGGCACGCTCAGCGGTGACACGCTGATTACCGTCTTTATCAGTGACTATTAGCACGGACGGGTCTGCTCAGGCTTTTGATTATTAGAAAAGGATCACAGTGAAACTTCACCGTAAATGTCAGACATGAAGTTCATCCCAGAAGTGCGGCGCGGAATATCACCGTAAATGGCTTAAAATGGGCATCAATGTCTGCCTGCTTTTTCCGTGCAGATCAGTGCCTCCGAGATGCAGAGGAGCATGTTTCACATCCCTCAGTCTCTGTGACATTTACTTGTAAATGTCACTCTTTGAATTGATTGGAAAGCACGGGCTTGTTTTCGGCTACTTGCGTCAAAAACATTGCTTTTGATTAAAGTTGTGCAATGTGTCTTCCTGAAACTCTGTGTGTGTGTGTGTGTGTGTGTGTGTATGTGTATGTGTGTCTTTGCTCCCAGCATGCAGAATGTGCTTCCCAGTTTGGCTCTAAGCCCAGAGGAGGAGACCGAAGAGGAGGTTACCGTACAAGAGAAAGAGAAGATGATTAATATCTCCTACGAGCTGGCAGCGGAGGCCTCCAAACGCAGCAAGCTGGTTGCAGGTACATCTCTAAAAAGGGAAACGGAAATGCTGTGATCATCAAACTTGAAGTTACATTTGTTCCTACAAGATTTATAGCACCACTTTCAACTGAACACATAAAAAAAAAAATCTACTGGATGATTTATCAGCTTTATAATCTGCTGTGGTGAAGTTTTCTTTAAGGTGACCTGCTGATTATTAATAATGGTTTTAACACTAACCTCTTTATTGATAGAGCACACGTACAAGCAAAGGGATTTCACATAAAACAAAAGAAGCTTCAAAATTCAGTTTTTTTAATAAGTGAAGCATGTATGTACATAGTTCAATGAAAAATTGGAATGATCTGCCAGCAAGTCTCAGATGAAGGGCAACATTAGGTTCAATGTTACTGTACCATTAAATAAAAGCATCGACATGACCCAACACGCAATAGCGACAAATATCAGACAACTTGGTGTCCTCCAAAATACGAATATAATATAAATTCTAATAAACCCCTAGCTGCATCGACACTGACTACTTAACAGCAGAAAGATAATTTAACTCGATTATACAGCATAGTCACAAAGCTAAGCCAGCATAATGAGAGTCTGGCCCCTTTTCTTAAATCCGTAGTTCAGGATGACACCAAAAGGTCATGAAGTGGTTTTAGCCCTGCCATTAATCTCATTATCATGACTAAATTCCGCAATCTGTGGGTGGGAGCGGGGCTGTTTCTTGTCTGACCCGGGTTAGATTCTGACACCTCGGGCCTGTGCGTGAGGTAAAGGGGTTAATTGGCAGGTCCCGGGATCGTGAAAAGGTTTATTCATATCCACTGATATCTCAGAGTGGAATTTAAGGAGATTGTTGTCTGTGAAGGGAGGAGAGAGTGTTAAGTTCAATCCGAGAAATGCATGTGATAAAACTAAAGCCAGTTAATTGGAAGTGTGCATGCGTGTCTCGGTGCTTTCTTACAATGATGTATTGTGAAAAAAATAGGAGGAGGAACACTTTTTAGGAGTAAAGTTTAAAAAAAAAAAGTACTCCAAGTTGCAAGAAACAATCTTTTCGTCTAATATATTTTAATATGACCTTTAAAAAGAGAAAAATGCCAAATGAGAAAAGCACGGCTGCTGGTTTGAACATTTTCTTGGGGCTTGAGACACTCGTTCTCAGCTTTAGTGAACAAACTGTCTGAGCTCCCGGGACGCAGCTTTAATGTGGTCACTCACGTCTCCGCCCTCAATCTGAAATTACCAACAAGAATGCAATGAGCCAAAACTGCAGACGTCGGGCTGAGGACGGACTGGACGCCACAAATCAACCCAACAGTGTCATGACTGAACTCTCACTTTTAATAGATCAACATATATCCTCCTCCTATTTTTCTTTATTCAATTTTTTTTTTAGATGTAGATCTAATATGCTCTCGTAGTCTCTTCTTCATTTCACTGACTTGAGTATTTATTCCTGTTGTTACTTTGTCACTGTGCGTGTGCTCGTGTTGCTCACCATGTTGCCGTCTCGTTGCAGTGAAAAGCCTGTCATCCTCTTCCCCACCCCTTCCACAGTCTCCCACCACCACACCCCCTCAACTCACTGACGGCTCTCACTTCATGTGTGTGTAGTAACACCAGTAAGGGCTCTCATCAACCTGTTTCTCGCCATACTAAAGTGTCACTAAAGTATCGTCAGTCTTTTAATTTGAGTGTGTCTGTGGGTGAAACCAAGCATGGCCGAATGAAGGATGGATTTAATTCATTGGTGTGTAACAGCTATGATGAGTCTGCATGTCTTTTTGTCTGTTGATCCACATTTTGTTTCTCATGTTTTTGACATTTCTCATGATCTCTATATTCAGATGATCCAGTCTGGCGTACAGTAAAAAAAAAAAAGTACGCTTGTTAGTTTTTGTGTGATATAAGTACACAGATCAAAAACTATAATCCTGAATCACTGGGACTTCTTAGGTGTCGACAGTCCGCTTTGAATGTTAATGTGGTGGTTTTTAAAGTGTGGGGTGGATCAAAGAGCTGCTATGAGGGGCTAAGAGGGGATTTCGTTTTAAAAAAAGAAACACAATGTATTTTTAAGACTAATTAAAGTGATGACATAAGCATCAATGCCAAATCGTAAGTGTTTAAAGATTTACCGTTTATTTCACAATCAGAATCATCTGACGAGTAAGAGAAAAGTATTGGTCTATGGATTCCAACTGCTGTTATATAATACCTTATAATGTAACAAAAAACGTAAGGAAATCTGACATTTAACCGATTTTTATTAAATGGTGTAGCATGTGCAGCGTGAGAGTTATGGGGGGGGCGCTCTCCCCCCCACACTTTGAAAACCTCTGCGTTAAGAGTGTGTTTGGACTCCTGCCCTGACTGTCAACTCTTGTCTTGTCCTCCTTCAGCCCAGGCCTTGGCCTCAGTGAAAACCTACACATGAAGGAAACCGTGTGGGAGTCTGGGAGCAGCTGCTGAGGAGCTCCCCTCAAAGATCAGCACAAGGCCGCGGCCTACAGAGTGAAACTGCCCCCACACACACACACACACACACACACACACACACACACACACACACACACACACACACACACACACACACACACACACACACACACACACACACACACACACACACACACACACACACACACCCACACTTGCAGGGGTCTTGACCTCTGCCCTCTGTACGCTCACTGTGACATCTTCACCTCCTTTGCCACTAACAACACACTTTTGTGACACCTCGCTGTTATTGTTCACTTCGGGTTGCCCCACCTTGGGAGACAGTATGTGCCGTCACACTCGGTACGTTCGCAGTTTTATTTTCAGCTTGTAAAAGGAATTTATATTCATTTTTAATATTTTATTTGGATTTTAATGTCTGTGTGTACATAAAGGAGACTAACAGAGCCTGAGCTCTCTATGTGATCGAGTATTTTGGGCCATTTTTTTTCCATTAATGTTCAATCACTCTTCAAAACGATGTTTCCACCGACTTTTACTTCAGTTCAGAGAGTTGTATTTTTCAGACGATGGCCAATGAGCAGTTCATCATATTTATTCATTTATCGTAAAGAACTCATACCCAAACAGAAGACGAGTAGATAAGAGACTAATAACCCTCCACTATATGAAAGGAGAAGCCTCTTTATTGCTGCAGACTCAAGTTATTTGTCATTTTTCACATTTCTGGGTCATGTCATCTAAAAATGGGATCTGCAGTATACGGCGCTTTATTGCCAAAACATATGTGAATGTTCTGACTTGAGTCACTCTATACTGTCTTTTTTTTAACGCTGAGAGATATATTTAAACTGAGAGAAGGAAGAGAAAAAAAAAGTTTGATTATATTTTATGACATGCTGGTTTGAAGCCCTGGATCTAAAATAAGAAAAAGCATTAGCACGTGTAAAGAGCAATAAAAAAAAAAAAATTTAAAAAAGCCTTTTGTGAATCCCAACGAATAATTTTGTGCGTGTACAAAGTGTAATTATAAGAGGTTTACTGTGTATATAATGTACATGGTAAAGCTGGATGGGAGGATGTGTCCCATATATGGTTACATAATAGGTTTGATTTGCAAATGTTCATATCCCATCTGTTTTATATCATGTTAAATAAATGTTGCTGTTCTTAACATGTGGTTGTGTTCTTTGTCACCAGTGTGTCCACTTTGTGGGAAGAGATAACGTTGAGACACGTTCTTTGCGTCGATCAAGTCGCTATTAAGCAATTTTAACATATTATTCATTTCATGAGGAGGAAAATCACTTTAACCATGTTTGAACCAAATTTTACAAATTACACTGTGATTACTTCATTATTAAGTGCGTCGTCGGGTAAAAAACAAACCTAATCTGTTCAATAAACTCGGTCAAGTGTACTTAATGTGTGTATTCAAGAACAAATACAGTCACTTTAGTTGCACTCATTAAAAGTAAACTCAAAGTTATATTTTAACTGCATTGTCAATAGCAGTCATTCATTTAAATTCATTTCTATGAAATTTCTACATTCAAAGCACATTTCACACATACACGATAAAGTAGATTGTATAGATTATACAGGTTAGATTATTCACCTGTTCAGGCTGCGTAAACAAATATAGATTAAAAGCAGATTTATTGTCTTTAAAGTAAAAACTGGGGGAAAGGTATGACATTTTTGTTAGTTCTCCCCTGACATGGCCCTGTGGTAGTACCTATGACATTTGTGTGGCCCTCACACTGATTGGTTACCTGTCCCTGACTTCTACCATCAGTACAAGTCATCCTTCACTTCTTCTATAACCACTTCACACAACTTAAGTATTGTTAGGTCGAGTCTCTTCTCACTGACACCAGTCCGTAATAAAAGACAAGTCACACCTCTGGGCTATTACCTGACCATGAGATGTGATGAGAGCCACAACTGGGAAACCATGCAAACCCCACACAGGACGGCCCTGCTCGGTGGCAAACCCATGTCTTCTACACAAGTTTTCTCAGTATACAGCAATGTTCCCATTCCTGTTCCCAGGGGAGCCTCACCCTACATGTTCCAGATGTTTTCATGGTTTTTCTGCACACATGATTTTAGTGAAGTGGATCCTGCGAAACAGACCGATTCATTTGAATCAGGTGTTAAACCAGAGAGACGTATGAACCATGCCGTCAATGGCTCCCACAGGACTGAGGCTGTCAGATACTGAACGACAATATGAGGAGAAGCTTGGTTCAAATATCAATGTTAACTCAGGCCGGTGAACCAGAATGCCGAGGAGCAAGTGGGGATCTTGGTCATAAATTATTAACTCGCATTCACTTGGTAGCATTTCCTGAGCAGTGCAGACCACTTTAAATGTTGGACTGTAGCTCCACCTAGTGTTCACTCTGCTGCTGCAGCAGCCACAACACCCTCACCTCCATTTTTTTAGGGTCACAGGATACAACCCCAGCAAACTGGGCAATGGCAATGTCAATGGTCCTTCACAGGGAAACACAGAGGGACGGACAGTCAACCTCACCTGTATGTCTTTGGTCTGAGAAATCTACATTCTGGTTCTTTGATTTGTATTAGAATAAAATAATACGTGTCACTATAATTACCCCCAAGTGTCACATTTAGTTGATTTTACCCTGTTGCACATGAGTCTCACACTACCAATGACAGCATTAATGGCTTGAGCAGTACCAAGATATTTTATATTATCTATTATGAGCACCCTGTTAGACACACACACACACACACACACACACACACACACACAGCATGATGACATACAACACATGGACCACACAAAGGACACAAATAAGAAGAACATTATAAAAATTTTAATCTGTATTTAATCCTAACTTGACTCACAGTCTTCGACTGGCTACTTTAGATCAGACCAAGACCTGGTATTTTTAATTCACACCTGGATTATTACAAGAACAACAGCTGGATTGTAAATCTAAACCTGGATTGTTTAAGAAGAAAAAAAAAAAGACCTCGTCTCTATCTACTGGGCTTTAAAAAGTAGTCCCACATTCTTTAAACCAAATTTTGCACAGTTTGAAACATGAAGATTCACCAAACCACATCTGGATGATTATAAACAGGCCTAGATTTTTACTTCAGACTTGAACTCTTTGAACTGCACTGAGGTTTTCTTTTATACCAAACCTGAATTATTTACCAAGACACACTAAAATGAGCCTGAGTTACAGCCACAAACAAACGGTGGACACGTGAATCAGGAATCCGTGGTTAGCGCTCTCTCCTCACAGGGACCATGTCATAGGTTTAAATACTGGCCAGGTCTTTCTGTGTGAGGTTTGCGAGTGTGTTGCGTGAGTTTCCGTGGGGTACTTCAGTTTTCTCTCAAAAACATGCATGTGAGGTTGAATGTTGACCTTAAATTGACCCTGGGTGTGACAGAGCGTGTGTGGTTGTCGTGTCTGTGTGTTTGCCCTGTGATGCACTGGTGACCTGTCCGTGGTCTCGCCTGCCCCTCGTCCATAGTTAGTTAGGATTCCAGCGCCTTGAGACCCTAAAACAGTTTAGAGGATTGATGAGGAATGATGCATCAGACAAATATCCTTGTTCTTTTAAGTGCATGACTACTGACGTAATGTTTACATTTATTTAAATATAAATGCTGTAATAAAGCATTAAATCCTCTGTGAGCTTGCATCGGTAATTAGACAGACTTGTATTGTCTTACTAGTTGCTCTCTGGCTGCAGACTCATTGAAACGAAGTGATTTACAGAAACACATGGAAAGTTGGATGGACGTCGGCTTCTCCTCCTCGCGCCGCCTCCGACCAATCAGATAGCGGGCTGTGTGTTGGGCCCCGCCCTCCTCCTCACGGGGCATGACTGAGTTGTACGGCCAGGAGTGTCCTCACGTCGTCCGCCGTTGAAATGGCTGCTGAGGCCCCGCAAGAGACTCCAGCACCGAGCGTGGAGAGCGACGCGCCGCCGACGGAGGTAACCGAGGAGAAAGAACAGGGCCCCGCCGAGCAGGAAGCCCCGCAGGCGGGCTGCAGCGTAGAGCCGAAGACGGAAGAGGTGGAACCGAGTGCCGGCGAAGCGAAGCCCGCTGCAGCGGAGGACAAGGCCGCGGCCGAGGCGGTGACGGACGGTGCTGCCGCGGCAGCCCCGGAGGAGCCGGAGCTCAAACCGGAGCCCGACCAGAGTCCCGGGGAAGGCAGCAGCGACCCCGCCGGGGGTAATGCGGTGAAAGAAGCCAAGGAGGAGCCCGCGGAGGAGGGTCGGTGTGCGGCCATAGACGAGAAGAGCAAAAGTGAAGATGGAGAGAAGAGCAGCAGCGGAGGCGGCGAGCTGGGAGACAAGAGGCGGCCGAGTGTGGAGATCTCCTCCTCGGATGGTGAACCGCTGAGCCGCATGGACTCGGAGGACAGGTCGGTGGGAGAACAGCAGCTGGTTGATGAGCATGCAGCAGCTGCTGACAGGTGGCAGACATCCTGCCACATCTGTGATAGAGAACGCGATCAGAACTGCCAAATAAGCCCACAGTTAGTTCTAAATGAACGTTGCATGCATGCAGATTGATGATCCATATGCAAGCTCAGACGTGCTTGAATGGTCTTATAATTGTTTTCTCCTTTATTTGCATTCGGAAGCTTTAATTCGCTTCAGATCCCTGCAGTGCAATGCAGTGTCCAGTTTTAAATCTCTTCTCCCTACTGCAACACATCACATTTTGCCCTCAGCAAGCTTGTTGCAGAACTTCATTTTTGTTGTGGACAACACTGCATGATTGAAACCTGTATGAAGAGTTTCTGTCAAGAGACTGCCCTCCCCACACATTTCTGATTTGCATATTGGACCATGTTTGTCTTCCATGACAGTGGCTGCAATTCATTTAACTTGGAGCTGTGAGAAAGCCTGCAGGTCCCCGCTTCAAGCTAAATATGACCGAGAAGCCAAACCCTTCAGGACAACCTCAGAGTAGGTAAAGCCTGGACCCCAGGTTTGAGAACCAACGTTCCAAACTATTGAGTGTAGTTTGCAGCTTGTTGTGGAAAATGACTCCTTCTTTTCAAGGGAATTTAATCCCAATGGGAAGAAAATGTGAAAAAATCGCTGCTACATAAATCAATCAACACAAGCAGAGAACTAGATATAGACCGGGATCTTGACGGTGTTGTCCCAATAAGATCAGTGTTAGAATTGGTCTGATGCGAGTCAAAGTGGCAGGCGTGGAAAATCGGTTGCAGCCTGGAGGCTTACACGGTTTGTGACTATCTAATGTGGCAAGTAATATCTGCACCTGTTCTTTTTGTGACTGTGCTGAGCTGTGTTTAACGCCTGCGTTACTGCGTCCCCCTTCCCTCTGTCGTCCTCTTCCTTCTCCCCGCCTCAGTATCAGCAGCACCCTGATGGAGTTGGAGAGCACAGTGTCCAGCGGGCGCTCCACCCCGGCCATGATGAACGGACAGAGCAGCGCCAGCTCCTCTGGGACCAAGACACTGGCCTACCCCTGCTGCTGGGACCTCTGTCCACAGTGCTTCAACTCCAGTCCCGACCTGGCTGAGCACATCAGGGGGATTCATGTGGACAGGCAGAGAGGAGGGGTCAGTAGGCTTCCTCTTTGCTCAGTCTGACATGTGGCCTGGTCTTCTTGGGTCTCCTGGAGATGAAACTTCACGCTAAAGCTGCAACAAACAATATTTCTTGTTTGCATTTTTAATTATCGTTGTATTATAAGCTCAAAAGCCTGAGGTGACGACTGAGATGTAAAATTTGGTTGCCAATTAAACTAATAGAAATCCTCCTTGCCAAAATAGCTATAGATAATTGAACAAACTGGACAAAAAACATGTTTTTGAAGCTGGAAACACCTGAAAACCGTTTTGTCAAACTAGAAGCAAAAGTTGGCAACGCTTTCCCGCCCTCCTCTTTAATCAGTTCTGGTTGTTTAGTGAAAATGCAAAATGCTACATTTGCTCTTTTTAGTCGATCTTCTGGAATTTCAGTTTCTCAGAATATCGACTAAACACTTCATTGTTGCTGCTCTCTGTACGATGGCTCTGAAGTGCTGGCAGACATCCTGACCACTGTCATCTCAAAAAATGGATTATTTCTGGTGTTATAATTGCACATTGATGTTACTTTACAACAAATCGATTCATCTTCTATACAGCTTTATTTAACTGCAGGTTGAGGGGGGCAGGAGGTAATCCCAGCTCACACGGGGCATCTGCAAGTTCAGTCCATTACAGGACCAACGCAGACAAACCGAGACATTCATATGAACAACTCTATAGTTCCCCATTCATTTCATACATGTTTCAATATTCAAGAGTTGGTTCCACCTGATGTACAATTATGCATTAAAGTGTGCTAGTTTGGATATCTTAAAGGTGAAATGTATGATGACTAATGGGAAAAAGTCATCAAACACAATGCACCGCCATGGTGCTGGGTTATGTGACACAAGTCCAGTCTGACCTTCCTCCTCGGATTTCTGCCCTCTGTACCACCTGATGGTGTATTAATGGTTTACCTGCAGGTGCACAGTATTTTAGATTGACGAGGAAACCTAACAATGACAGCATTTGGCTCCATCAGGTTTAGTACTGCGCCCGATGAAAAGACTGCAGTGACTAACCACTGCCACCTATAAAGCAAATTTGCAGTTCGTTATGAATATTGTTGTACTTTTAAACTATTCAAAGCGGCAGCTCAGTCTCTGAATGGGTACATAATTGACCATTTGTGTTGAATTCCACAGATCGCCTGCTCCCCGGAGGCCTTTTAACTCCCCTTGTAAGCGGCAGTTTGCTTAAAAATATCAGTCAGCATTTTATCAGCCATTAGATGACAAAGCTAATAGAGACATTTATTAGAGGGACATATATCATTTATGGAAAAAACAGACGGACGGGTTTCCCATTCCAAATCCCTTTTTGACAAATGGATCACCTGTAAGGCCAATTCTTTAAGATTTCCCCTCTGAGCAGTTTGTGTGTCGTCTCCACATGACAGTAGAAGTCAGAATGAGTCACCGATGTAATTTGAAATATTTCGCTTTCTTGTCAAACCTTATTCAGTTTCTTAAAATTGCAGTATCCTTCTCAGAAGCACTGATATGATTTCTGGCTTTTGAATGTCATTTGTGTAGGAAGTTGTAAGATGTGAGGTCTTTGTTTTGTCATTTTGGCGGTCCATTCCTCCTCCTCGTGTCACCGTCTGGCACATCAAGATCACCTTATAAATTACATTGCTTGCATGACATCTTTGATTCTCATCAATAGTCTTCGATTTTATAATGATATTCTTTTTGAGGGACTGACTTACACTGCAGTCTGCACTCTTGTTTAACGATGCGTCTTATCTTTGCCAACTGTGCCCTCTGACATGATCATGTTCATGTCCGTCTTTACGTTCCTCAGGTGTTCGTTTGTCTGTGGAAAGGCTGTAAAGTGTACAACACACCGTCCACCAGTCAGAGTTGGCTCCAGAGACACATGCTGACCCACAGCGGAGACAAACCCTTCAAGGTCAAACCCACCGTGCCCCCTTTCTGCTCCTCGCTTCACGCTCTGCTCGTCCTCCGGGTCGTAATATGCACAAGTAGACCAATCGGTGTGTGTTTCTCTGCTGTAGTGTGTGGTCGGCGGCTGCAACGCCAGCTTTGCCTCCCAAGGAGGCCTGGCTCGCCATGTGCCGAGTCACTTCAGCCAGCAGAGCTCCTCCAAGATGTCCAGCCAGGCGAAACTCAAGGAGGAGTCGCCCTCCAAGGCTGGACTCAACAAGAGGAAGAAGCTCAAGAACAAACGCAGGTGCTCCCTACGTACGTACCTAACAGGCACACAAACTACTTGTACACTACAGTGTTTTCTTCTTCTGTCTGTAACCCAGGTTTCAGGGACCGTGTAGGTTGCTTCCTGTTGGCCGGTTTTTGCGTCACACAGCTGATTCTGAGATTCATTTTGTGGTGTTTAATTCTTGAGATAAGATAATGGCATCTGAGAAAAAGTGGATTTTTTTTTGTGTGTGAGAACATTTCCAACCATAGATCAGTGAAATCTTAGAACCTTAAAGAGGAAACCCGTCGCTCGTCGCTATTTGAATGAGCATAACTCTTTGTTCTTTGGTTTACATTGTATTTCAGTAAAAACCTAAATGTACTTTAAAAGGTTTAGAATGTGACTGAAGTACTGATTGGGTGAACTTATGTCATAGTTTGCCTCGACACGATGCGAGGAGCAAATGCAGAAGTCAAGCTTAAAGAAAACTTAACGTAAAACTTCTGTCATATTGTACTAAAATTTAGTAAAATGTTCTGCCGTTAACCAGTTCATCGGACAGTAGTACTTTGTGGAACCATGTCTCAGTTTAGGGCTTCTCTAAAATCCAATTGATGAAATTAGATTTCCGTTGTAACAGAGTTTAATATGTTGACATATCAAGACACAATTTCTTTCTTTTTTTTCATTGGCAAGTTCTAACATATGAGAATATGACTCACAATGAGAAATCTACTGAAAACAAAACCATTCTTAAAGTGATAAAAGCAGTTCAGTAGATCAGAGAATAACAGATTTGTATCTTCTGAACAAGTGTGATTTAAATGACAAGTGGCCAGTCAGTGATTAAGTTCCTCAGTTTGGTTGATATCAAAAATGTAACTTGAGTCTCTCTTTTTTTTGTTTAACTTTATATTTAAAGATAATTAGCATTTCCTCATATTAGTTCAGGAGCAACATCAGGCACTCTCTTTGACCAAGAAAAACCTATATTCACTTTTAATGAACTTATAAAAAATCTATAATGAACAACCTGATATTTGTTGCAAGTTGGACTCCTACTTGTTTATGATTTCTGCAGCCGTTCACATGCATATTTCCACAAACTCTTCCTCATGGTATGATGCATGAAAACTAATGTTACTTCACTACCAGCAAAGAAGGGAGCTTTCACTCCTCTTTTAGAAGCTCTAACGCCCTCTACTGTTCAGATCTGTGCATCAGCGTTGCCTCATGTACACTACTGTACGTGAAACAGTGCGACCCCCGGGGAGTCCTAATATTTGACTCTCTTGATCTAATAGGAATATTGCAGTGGTTATTGACGTGTATAACGACATCACATTGCCATTGTTGGTATTTGCTTGAGTCGTTCATCCTGCAGAAGCTCAAATAGAAACTAAATGTTGTCACATTCAACTGGAAACATTTAGATTTAGTAATGCAACATTTGTTTTCCATGTAAGATTTGTATTTTTCCATGATTAGATGATTCTGCTGCAGTCGTGGTTTGTTGCAGAAAGCCATGGTCTTATTTTTCTGATTCATGTATTTTTTTTGGGAGGGGGGGGGGGGGGGGGGTGTTTTCTCAGTAGGGTCTTTGATATTGAAATGTTTTTTCAACTTTTGCCTCTCTCCCCTCCAGCGAGGCCCCACGACTTCTTCGATGCCCAAACTATGGATGCTATCCGCCACAGGGCCATCTGTCTTAACCTCGCCACCCACATTGAGAGTGTGGGCAATGGCCACAGTGTTGTCTTTCACAGTACGGTATGTGCTTTACTTCTGCATGTCTGTCTGTCTGCTTCCACTTTAATGGCCTTAAACACAACAGGAGGGATTCCGACGGAAAGAATCAGACGCATTTTCAGTGCTTGGTGTTGACTTTGACCAAAAGATCCGCGTGTTTTGCTGTTCCAAATATGCATCGTGCTATGCAAAGAGAACCATCTTTTATGGATGATGGAGAATAAGAATTGTCCGTCGCTCATGCAGTCATTGTGCAAATTATCCTGAAGAAATAGTTGTATTATTCTGTGAAGCTGTCAAATCTGCGTCACCAGTCATCAGTAACGCACCTTTTTTCCGATTCAAACCGTCAATCAAACATGGAACAAAGCCTCTCGACTTCAAAGCATTTTTCGCTGTAAGTTCTACCCTCTCTATTATCACTTGGAGATGGTATCACACGTGAGCCGAAGAAACTGCAGACATACTGTAGCTGTCAGGACGCGTTTCTTAATACACTGCAAACAACTTCTAAACTTCACACAAGATCAGCCATGGAACAGATTTCCTTCATAGATGGGGAAGCTGTCTGGCTTCACTTGGCAAGAAAAACACAAATCTGTCAGACTTATTCTTCACTCTCATCTTAATCACAATCTATACCTCTCCGGGGAGATTAGAAATGCTCAGTTGTTGCCACATATGTGCACCACTTTTTTTGTTTAGTTTTCCTTCCAGACAACAGGGGGCATGGAAGAGTCACTCTTTGAACGGCTGCCTCCAATCATCTGAGCGGATTTTTTATTTTTTTTTCCCCCCCTTCCTGCTTTGCACTCGGATTGAACCTGTAGAAACGCCTCTGGGCCTGATGTTGTTTTTCTTTGAATCAGGCTTCACAGGAAAGACAATTGAATTGTTTTGATGTGATGCTGTGTGGTCCATTGTGAGCCCGACACATGATTCATTATAAATGAACTGTAAAGTGCCTTTGCACCTTCACATGGAAGACGCATCGGAGCACTCACAGGAAATCCTTTTTTTTTTTTTTTCCCAGGAAAAGATTTTCCTCTGTACTTTCTCATGACAATATTGTCAACATCCGAGTGGTGTGGATTAATTATTGAAGGTTTCTCACCATAAAGACACGTTGTGTGTGAATGGAAGATTTTTATTTTTATGAATCAATGCTGTTGATGTAGAGTTCCACCAGGGAGCAGTCTGTCCCTGTTTAAGACTCTCATATTAAATGAATGTTTTGGTTATTTGAGGTTTTTTTTTTTTGGGAAGCTGGGGAAAAAAAAAAACTTAAATTCATCTGCTGATTTCCGATCCTTTCCTATATTATTAGTTTTTCAACCATCTTGATCACTTCCATCGGAGCAAAGTCTTGCAATGCATTTCACAAAGCAGCCCCGTTTAGTGGCGTTCTTTACTTGAAAAATGCGCTCTGCGTTACCTGCAGCAAGCATGTCGTTGAGAACAAATTTCCCTTTCATGTTTTCCCTGCAGTGAGAAACCAAAGTCATAAATTATACATTTCATGAACTGTACTACTATGGCATGCTGCCACTGTCCAACCAAGCAGAAACAATAGATTCATCTACATAATTCAACCTCAAGATGAAAGCAAAACCTTCTTTTAGTGCTTGACATATGGATGAAGCCACGTTAACCACATTAGCATCTGAAAATACAATCATGCATATAACAGGATACTTTCCCGGGAAGAACATCCTCCGCACTGTACTGTACTTCTGCACGGTCTTCAGGGTCACGGGGGGCTGGAGCCAATGCCAGCTGACTAGATCACCCAGCGGACAGGTCACCAGTCCATCACAGAGAGACACAGTCCTATTTGAAGACGCTAATTCACTTAATGCACTTAGTATTGGTAGAACTGCACATAAATGAACAGAATCCCACAAGATGACAGCCCAGTACCGCAAGGTGTATGTACAACATAGTTAATTATTGTGACATTAATATGTGAGACTGTAGTGTCTCCTCTGAGCTGGATTACATTACATTAAGAGGTGTTATTCTTGCAGCTACCTCCTCCATGTACATGATATAATTATATTATTGAACACATCAAGTCTGTCAAAGAAAAGAGCAATGAGATAAAGAATAGCTATTGAAATCAATCTCACGGTCACACTCACCGTCAGCAAAGCAAGACATATAAAAAGTTTGTCCGTGATAGTGGCTTAAAAGCAGATGAAGGGTTCCTCGGGGAGGTTGTTCCCAAGTGGAGCGTAACAAACGCCTGTTAACGTCACGCTGAACCATCTCAAGCAAAGTTCAACATCATTACAAAATATACTGTATGTCACAGCTGCTTACTGGATCACACAAGTTTGTACAAGTGTGCGTAACAAAGTGGTCCGTGGGTGTACGTCACATTGCATATGCATCCTTCCTTCCATCTTCACTGCTGTGTCCAGTTTAGGGTTTCAGGGCCAGTTTCAGGGTCATTACACAAAAACAATTATTGTTCGATCTGGTCAGAACGATCCCACGGTGAATCTAAAAGTTTTGTTGTCAAGCAGCAAATCAAGGTCAAGTTTACCAATAAGGTTTAAGTGTGTAGATAATTTACAGCATGCGCAAAGGGTCGATCACATTTCCACAACTAAATGAGCGTTCTTGAAAATGTAGCATGCGGTTTAACACAGACTCACTGTTGCTTCTCTTCATGTTTAAGAGCAATTATAGTTTTGACGTCAGTGCGATCCTCACTGCAGTATTACTCTGTTAGAACAGCTCCATTCAGCGTTTTTCTGCTCCGCTTATACAAACCTCAGCTGCTCGGCGGCAGCCAGGAATTTGAAAACCAAAAAAAAAAAAGCAAGAGAGAAGACGAAGATAAAGCTTGGGAAGAGGTTAAGAGAGGTAACTGCATACTTGGACACAGACTGAGGAGGAGGAAGAGCCCAGTCAGAGGAGGGAGAGGAGAGAACAGGGAGGGAAGGGGTCACGTGAAGGTTAGGGTCATGGAATCGGAAGGAGATCTGGCCAGTTGGGCATGCGTTCTTGTTTTCCCTAATCTCTGGAGGATTGTGGTGGAGGACTGCGGTGCTGCTCCAGACCCTTAGCCCCCAGTGGACCCTCCCCGGCCCGGGGAGATGGAGCAGAGCTGTGGGGGTTCTGTGGAGCTTGGCCAGCGGGTCTGCTGACCCGCCAGAGGAACTCAGTCATGTTTATGATGGGATATTTTTGTTATTGCACCGATCTGCGTCATCCACAGCTTGACCCCCCCGACACCAGACAGGCACCCCCTTTTAGCAGGCTTCGTTCAAACTCTCACTCTCCTCCAACCCCTTTGTACCGCCCTCGCTTTCCTACATGGAGGATTAAGATCTGCCCCTTGAAGCACAAACCGCCATCATCAAACCACTCGCTTCGCAAATCACTTCATGCTGCTTAATCGCAAGCCGCTTTCTTTATCCTCTGCCTTTGCGTACGTAGCCATCGCCCTTTCAAGTGCTGCTCTGACTTGTGACTGTTCACCAGGTGCTTTGAGGAGCCCGAGGACCCGGGTTAACAGCTATGCATTTTTAATTAAATGGGCAGTAACGCGGCCGGCTGCTGTGCCGGGTTTCACCCCGAGGGTCTGAGTCTACTTGTGTGAAGGCCACTGCAGCCGGCACAGCCGAGCCTTTTGTTGTCTCCCAGTGAGAACGTGGCGTTTCTCCTTCGTGTGGACGAACTGAGTCAGCGAGCCAGCAGATAAAGGTGGAGCCAGATAAGCCAGAACAAAATGAGATACAATGGCAATTTATGAGGTGAGAGTCAAAGCTCTGGAAAGTTTTTTTTTTTTTTTTTTTTTCATTCGCTCATTCTCTAAAACAGTACTTTCCCTGTTTTTTTTTCTTTTCTTTTTTTTATCAGTTCCTTTGAAAATACTTCTCTGACCAAACCAACCAAAAGGTTCATTTTAAGTGACACACAAGTGCAGCTACCTTCAGATTGCCTCTAAAAGGATTGGGAGGACCAACAAACCCAACATACATAAGCAATAGCCTTCAAATTAAAAGCATTTTTCAGTTTCCCCGGCCTGCTCTAGATTGTAGTAAGTATGTTATCATGGTTTGTTTGATATATGCAAATCTTATGTCGAAAACCTCTGAATAGGAAAAGCCTTTGGCTCATTTTGGGAACGATATCTAAAGAATTGTCAAATTAATTACATTTTAAATGTTTTTTTTTTTTTATTAAGTTTAACTTTTGCTGAAGTTGACTTAATTTCTTGTGCTAAGCTTCTGTAAGGTTTTATAGTGATTAAAATCAAATGGCAAAAAATACAGTTCTTATATTGAATGCTGTCAATCAAACCTACAAAAGGAATGAATTGACTGATTCTAAACCAACTTTAAAAAGTATTACAGTTTCAAGTACAATCTGAACCACTTCAACACCGGTCCAAATGGGCAACCTGGAACCAGACTGTTTGTTTTTCAGTCTAGTTTTTGCAAGACTGCAGGGTAGGTGACATGATGTAAGCAGGTCTTGCCTGCATATTCACAAAGATCACATTGACCCTTTATTTGAGAAAGCGTGGACTTCATTGTTGGTCCAGTTTCCTGACTTTGGAAGTTGTTGTTTCTTTCTGACCTCAATAACTCATGTTGCTTTCCATTGGTCTTGTTTATTTCATCAGTAAGACTGCAGGCAGGTGTTTATGTGGCTTTTTCTTTTAGTTCGAAATTGGTTTTTGTTTGTTTGCCACGTCAAACATGTACGACACGTCTTGCCTCGACCTCACGAATTTGGGTAGAAAGAATTGAACATCCTGCACTTTAGTCAGTTTCATCATTCCTGCTCGTACAGCTGCTTTGCTCTCTCTTCTTGTTTTAATGCCTGAACACTTTATTACAGCCAAGAAGCAACATTTGCCAACTCGGCTGCGATTTGCAAAGACGCTTGCAGACAAATGTGAAGGATCTGATCCAGCAACAACACAAGTCATTTCTGCAAACCTCGCCTAAATATTCCTTAAACACAAAAAAAAAAAAAAAAAAGTTAATCAGTCTGAAACTCGACATGTTTGTGTCCCGTTGGCCTTTCTCTAAACTTCAGCCAGACAGCTAAAGAAAATAGACATTTTTTTCAGATGAGCGGCGTGTTGGATGAATGCAGCGACTCAGGCTCGTGAACATGCGAATGTGTGTTTTGCTGAAAGATGAAAAGTTGAGAGGCGCAGAGTGATTCTAGGTCTGCGTCTCTGTGAAGCCTCCTCCCGCCCGTCCTTAAACCAGTTTCCATCAGTCCCACAGCGAGTCCCCCGAGTCAAAGAAATTATTTCAGATATTGGTGTGCGTAAGAGAGAAGTTCTTCACACGTGAGCTCACTCACTCTCCTAAAAACAGACGCTCTCAGAAAAAAAGGGCCATTGACGCAAGAGGTTAGAGATGTGGCTATTTTTGACACTCCTGGTTATTTTTCTAGCTTTTCTTTTCCCCCATGGCAATATTTGTGAATTCCTGACCAGTTTTACTATAAACCAACACAGCATGTTGGGATGTAATGGTATGCATTAACAAAAAGTATTCAGGAAATGTGGTACCATCTCAGCTGTATTTTCTCAAGAAGTAAAGCCTTGGAAGTGTGTGTGGGCCATGTTGGGAGTTCACGATTTGAGTTATTCGAACAGGTAACAAAGGGAGAGTCGACGCGCTGTGGCAGGTTTACTGCGCAGACATCATGACGTCGGGGCAAGTCTCCTCTAAGAGCGTTGAGGTGTAAAGTGTGGAAGCATCTTTTTCTGACACGGCGTGCAGGAGGAGCAGCGGATTGTCGATAAAAGATATTGTCTCGTGTACCACGCGTGTCCTCCTGCCTCTCAAGAATCCAGCGTGCACATATTTACTGACACCATTCGCCATCGCACAGGAACGCTGCACAGGAACGTTCTAGACCTCACTGTGCCTTTGCTTGCATTATTAAGAGTGCTCACTTTGCTTGTTAGTGTAATGATCAGCTTCTATCGCTCAGTAAGATGTTTGAAGCATGTAGCCTCGTTATTCATCAGAGAAACGGGGCCAAGATGAGGACATGTCTTTGAAGCCGGTCTCCACAGACGAGAAAGGATGCTGCAACACGGGCTCAACCTGACACATTTGTGTGAATGTAGCACACCACAAATTGGCTCTAAAGTGGAAAATTACCCGTTAATGTATGCTTGTGTGAATGTCTCTGTACTTACCTTTCCGTGATTAAGCTGATCTGTGTTTTTGCCCGATGGTCTCCGTGCAGGTGCTCGCTAAACGGAAAGAAGGATCTGGAAAGGTGAAGGTTCTTCTCCACTGGACACCTGAGGACATGTTAGTAAAACTTTTCCTCCATTCTAATGTGAATTACAATTAACCATCTTATTTTCCTCTAACTAATAAGAGTAAGAGGAAAAACTGCATGTATGCCTATAAGTGATATTACTCATCAGCCTTAACATCATCGCTCATCTTATCGCTTTTTTTTTTAAATATCCTGCACATATTCAACCACGTAAAGCTTGAACCATTTGCACAAACATTTCCTTTTCGAGCCACGGGGTTGTGTCCATGCATGAGTGTACATCGACGTATGTGTATCTGTCTCTGATAGTTTTACGATTCTCCTCTTCATACAGTTATGCACGCAACATGGGGGCCCTCCTACACATCAGGGCTTCCCTATAAATCTCCCTCTCTTGGCTGATCTAGAATTTGTTGTGGAGAGCTTTTACTCTGTGGGGTTTGGGTGTCCTATAGCCCAGGTCTTCAAAGGAAGCTATCGGATATGTAATTCTGTGTTTCAGCACAGAAATGTCAATCATTGAAAAGGGTGGACGTCAAATGTTTATTTTCCTTTCTGGGTCTGGTGGTGGTTCTTGCCAGAATTCAAGTCAATCCATTTGTTATTTAGTGTGAATTTCACCATAAACAGCTCAAGGCATTTTACTGTCGAAAATGAATACGGAGGAAAGACTCAACAAAATAGTGAAAAGAGAAAAGAATGGTAAAGAGGGAAACAAATAAGTCATTGCAGACTTTATCCCACATCCTGGAGCGTGAGGAGAGAGAGCACAGACTACATTAGATGGAAGAGAACAACACTGTCTCAAAGCCATATAAACGTATAGCAGCTTTATTAGAAGAAGGTTCATCGTAACTTGAGAAAGTGTTAAACAAATGATTGGAACCTGTAAAGCGTGATCCAAGAAGTTAAAACCGTGAGACTCCCAAACTGAACCTGTGAGCTGGTTCCACATTAGAGAAGCCTGATATTCCAAAGCTCAGCCTCCTATTCTAGTTTAGAAACTATAAGAAGTTCTAATGAGTCAGAACTGTGAAAAGGTTTTTGTTTTTTTTTAAATGGAATTTCATGCTTTTAACGTTTTTTTCCCCCGCACATCAAAGTAAAGTTTGCATAATGCTTCCATCATGTTGAGGCGAGACGTCCAGGGTAATAAATGCACCATCATTCAATTTCTGTACCTTTTACACAACAAGATGTGTAAAATGGGCTGATGGAGAGAGCTGAAGACTCACAATGCTCTGTGACTCTCAGCAGTGCTTCTGCTAAAGGGGCAGCTCCAGCCACACTTCCAAGTCTCCCACACTCTCACTAAAAGGCTTGAGTGCACAGCTTCTGAAGATAATCAGAACAGAATGATGAAGAATGAGAGAGAGGGGGAAAGGGTGGAGGAGTTGAGAAATGAAGAACGAGGACGAGAACTGAGATGTATGAATGGCGAAGAGACAGTGGCGGAAAAAAAAAAAAGGTCAGACAAGGTGAAAAGAGTATTATAAAGTAGATGTAATTGATTTGGATAAAATGGCACCGGGGAAAGCAGCCTAGAGGATGCAGCACTCGAGTTGCACCTTTGAGCAACTTTTACCTTTCTCCTGTTGGGTTTGGGCCATTTTTTTTCCTAATCTTTCCTCCACCTCTTCCCCTCGAATCTCTCCGACGCGCCCCTCCAGTCTTTTCCTCACACAGCATGTGGGAGTTTAATCAGCTGCAGAGAGAAAGGAAATATGGGAGAGGCAGTCAAAGTTTGGTGATCAGGGAAGACGTCACAGATTAATTCCAATGCCAGAGACATAGATGGAGAATGATGCTGAGACTCTCGGAGAGATTTAGGCAGAATAGATGAGGAAGTGGTGGAGGAAGAGAGAAATGGAAGTGGGGACCAAATTGCATGTGGGTGTGAGAAATGTGAGGAAGAGGCTGGTTAATCAGTGATTATATGTGGATTCATCCTGAGGGCTCCAAAGCAGTCAGGTGTTCTGTCGACCCACACAGGAGAAAGTCGTTGCTTTACTGAATCGCACAGTTACTGTATGGCTTTTTCAGTTTTGACGCTTGAATTGTACAGAAAAATGTTAGGACGGAAATGTAACGCTTCGTTTTAATCTTCCATGGTGCTGTAGTTATCTTTCAAACAAAGTAAAGTTGACCAGAGAGGAAAGTGTCTGCACAACTATATATTATTAGTTATGGTTGAATTTTGAGGATTTGTAGCGATACAGGGGCTGTTTCATTAGACACCCTTACCTCAGAACGTTATTATCTGGTCATATCCAGCCAACCCTTTAAAGCAGATGGACAATAACACAAAGCAAAGCCGTATTTCATTTGCTGAAAAGACAACTGAGGGGAAGATGACCCAAGAACAAGCAAGAACTGAAGATTGCCACAGTCGAGGGGTGGTAGATCAATACCAGGGATGTCTGTGGCTTCAAGACTTCAGGTTGCCATTGACTGCAAAGGATTTGCAACAAAATATAAAAATTCCAGTTTGGTTTGTCATCTAATCGGTCTAGTTATATAGGGTGTCGGGTAGATATAACTTGTCATCATTTCTACACTCTTCCCCTGATTTGTATAATAATTGCACACATCTTTATTGTTTACACATCAGCTCCATTCTGTTGGCAGACGGAGGCAAATATTGATGGTCTTGACTGTAGTACAGGTTTATCCAGCGAATGAAATGAATTACTGTGGGTATGTCTCATTTTAAAAGAATAATTGTTGGAAATATTCTATTTGAGGTCCAGAAAGCAAAATACTTCTTTTTTTGTTGTTGTTTTTAATGATTCTAATCTGTTAGTTCCTCACTGACAGATTTTATCTACTGCAGCCAGTTAACTTGTTAAACTAAGATTGGCTCCACAGTCAGGAGCAGCATGTGTTCAAGTGCTTTCTAGGTTCCAGAGAGAAAACGGCTGTACAGTTACAGACAGAAAGTCGACATTGTTGTCACTTGAATACTCTGCAACGGAGCAGTAACTAGTTTTCCTCTGTATGCCAACTTCCAGTCTTTCACACAGTATTTAGCCGAGGCCGCCCGGTGTGAGAGGTTTATACAGCGAGGAGGTTTCCAGGCAGAAAGCATGACAGAGGTGTGATGTGGAAGTCATTAATGTTTATGGAAATGCTGGTGTGCTGGCTCACCTGTTCACACAGTCTCACCTCTGTTGTGCCGTTCACAAAAAAAACCTGATGTGAATGGAACTACAAAATGCAGCAGAGCTGGTGATTGCCTTCACCAACCAAAGTTATGTTTTTGTCCGCATGTATTTAGCAGTTTGTATGCATTTTACCAACTTTTTGCAAAAAGTGCTGCATGAAATCTTCAGGATGATTGGTCATCATCCGAGGACCAATCGATTTAAAAATTTGGGATCGATCAGCTCCTGGAGAGGTAAGATATTTCCTCCGTTGTGGACACACTGGAGGTCCGCGGTGCTCTGCCAGTCAGGGCTGCAGCAAGGAAGCCGCCATTAGCCGCCTGTTAGCACACTGCTAACTCTGTAGCTAATATCTTGGTTAGGAAAGTATTCTGAAACACCGTTGTGGGCGAATTAACTCGAGTAGTGGTTTATCTGTGTGCACCTGCTCAGTGTTTCACACAGTGATGTCGCTATCTGACAGGCTAGTGAGCAATGATGTGAGCCAACATGCTAGCGATGCTAACTCGGTTCCGCAAACGTATGTGGTGTTGGCGAAGGTTTGCGCTCTACCGAGAGCCCGTTCTAGTTTGCAGTTTATGGCTCAAACTTGGAGTATAATTTTTCATGGGGAAAAATGGTTGAGTAGGAAATACTAATTTGACTAATTTCAATCCCATGAAGCTTTGCACATCCACCTTCACCTAGAAGCCCACCAGTATTTACAATAGATTTCTTAGCTGGACTATTCAAAGTTGTGGTTCTATTAGAGTTTCTCTTGAAACTGTGAAATCAAAGAAATCCATTCTTCATTCAGAAAGCATTGGAATGCTTTGCATCCATTCACTCACTGCTGCTTACCTAGTTTTTTTTCTTCTTAAGTTAGTTTTAGTTCCAGTCATGCACGTATTGCGCTGGTAAAAACACAATAGATTCATCTTGTATATCTGTTATTGTCCCTTCAGTAACCCTGCACACAACATCTTCAAAATCTGTTTTCTTCATGACTGCAAATCTTCAGACGAGTAGAGATTTTAGTTCTAAACGACAGAACGGTACAATAGCAGTGGATTAGACCGGTTTTTTGTTCTAATCCTGGTAACCTACTTAACCTACTTTTCTTCAAGCATGTTTTCCCTTCAAATGTTGGAATAAAGCTTTTTTTTAAGCATGAAAAGTGAACGTTATTTGAGTGATTTCAACACTCCACTCGTTTCAGTTGCTGCAGTTCTTGAGCTGCAAACTCCGACATCCTCACCTGAGTGATGGACAGAAGCGCTGAGCTGAACTCTGACAGCAGTGAGACGAGGACTGGTTGTGTTCCTACTGCAGTCAGACCTGACTCCATGTTATCCTTCAGATGGCACATTACATGGTGATCATTGAGTCAGACATCAAGTGTCATGACTTTCAACACTGAGGTCAACTCTGTGTGTGTTTGTGTGTTGTGTGTGTGTGGGAAGTCATGTTTATTAAGGCTGGAGCCAACCATTCACATTCAGACTGACACTCATTAACTCCATTTGGATTAATGAGTAACTGATTAAATTGACCCATTCTGTACATGAATTACCCGCAGTTCACAGAGGAAGAGGAGGAGGGGGTGGGAAATGATGGGAGGGAACGATAATTGACATCTATCCTCTGATGGATGGTTGAATAGATTTCCGTGCATGCTGTTGATTGCTGTAGAATAATAAACAGTGGAATAAACTGACAATGAACATCCTGACCCATTTCACCCTCCTTGGCTAGCTGAACAAAATCCTCCACAACATGGGTTGAACCGATCAAACTTCAGACTTATCATTTCCATAAAATGCACCTTGTTTCTGCTCAGAAGGAAAAACAAATCATTAGTTACAAGCTGTCGACACCAATTCAGCTTTCGGAACTTGAGCTCAACAATCTTTTCGTCTGTGAATCATAAGCGGTGTCCATTCATGGTATAAAAATGTGTTTTCTTTTACATGTCTTTCCAATCAGTGATGAGCCATGGTCCACGGCTGAATGCATTTTGAGGAAATAGCTGGAGTAATGCTGTCTTAGCTCTATATATGGTCATTTTTTGTTTGTTTAATTGCATTCCTGTGGTGGGAATGCAAAAAAAACCAAAACAACATGGTGTTCGTCACTTTGTTCTGCACCATAAACATTTCCATAAGAAGTGAATCAAAGCAGAAGAAATGCATGAATGACACAAAAGCTGCTACGTTTTTTTTTAATTTTTTTTATTGTTATAAGTATTTTTTTTCTTATCACGATGTCACAGACAGCAATATTATTATCCCCAACCAACATTGAATGTTGCCTGGGGTGCAGTATGTAGAATATAAGAAATGCAGCTTTTGTCCAGTAGGCAGTATAGGTGAAGACTGTTGGACCTCGTTGGTCTTCAGTCCCAGTGAGTGATGACCAGGAGCTCCAGCCTCTGATGTGGTTTATCTTCGGTCTGTATTTTTTTTTCCCTCCGCCTGAGCTCAGTCTAGATAAAGGATGTCAAACATAAAGCCCGTGGGCCAAAACAAGGCCGCAAGAGGCGCCAATCCGGCCAAATCACCGAGCAAATTGTAAATATTTCAAAGAAAATGTGCTTGACACTTATCATAGATGCTGGATTTCCAAGGTTGGACAAGTTAGCAAGCGAATGACTGTACCAATAACTCCAACACAACACAGACATCAGCTTTTTATTTTAAAGCTTTATACTAAGAAATGTGCGTACTAGACTTTTCCTAGTTGTCGGCAGCTGCAGATATCCAGAAGGGAAAAAGCTGTTTCAATCGCATTAATCTCAGAAACTGTAAAACATGCGCATATATTAACTCATTCTTCATTTCTACCTGCGTCGTTCTTTCTCCTGATATGATTCATGATGAAGTTAAGGCAACTTCATGCTCCTCTTTCATGCATGCACCGTGAGAATTAGCATGTTGATTAACATATTATATCAAATGTTTGTAATAAGTCATCAGGCTTTTTTTGCAAGCAGGTACAGATTGCTGATGCTGTGATTATGCTTCAGCACTTTTTCGGCTACACTGAGTTTTCCAGCCTACGAACCAGCTCTCTGAGCTCTGCGCAGTCATGCAGTTTGTCACTGCAGCAGACATTCCTGCTGAGTTCCATATAAAGCCCTTTCATATTTTCTGTGACTTTAATATACACTTTGCTGCGCAGTAATAAACTTATTGCTCCCGTCATCACCGGGTGCTTCAAGGACTGAGGAAAGCCATCACTCAGAAGACACGCAGTCCTCCGGTGGCTTCCTCTGCGCAAGCTTCACTCACAATATACATTTACACTCATAAAGAGGCGAGCCAAGTAACAGTCTCCTCTGGAAAATAAAACAAATCCATTTGTCTTTATTTGGCTTGGTGTGACTGGAGGAGGGCTTTGGGTGGAGTCGTCTTTAGCTCTTTGAAAAAAAAAAAAAGTGTGTGAGGATGAGCAGTTTTTCAGTTCTGCCTTCCTGTTTTTCTCCCACTCATCAGAATATGATCACTCATCGGCAGCACATTTGGTTCGTTGTGTTCACGTATGCTAGAGCACACACACGCGCAAAACGCAAACCCTCTGCAAGTCCTCTTCTCTCATTTGAGGTTTGTTTTAGATGAGGACAGTAACTCATGACTAATCTAAACTTTAAAGTCCCTTCGAAAGAGGCTGTTTCTTGTCTTATACCTGCCTCTTCTCCGCTTCCTCTTTCCTTTCTTGCCTCCATTAAAGGGGATGGAGACACTTTTGGCAAGCGCCTCAGTAAAGAGCAGCAACTTAGATCACACTTGGTTTTTTTTTCCTTTTAACGAAACAAGAACAAAATGTTGCCTCAACCTATCCCTGAACTTTCACAAATTGAAATAATATTTATTTCCAAATTAAGATCACTTCCATGTGGGCATGGACAATTTAGTTTTATTATTTGCATGACTTCTGTGATTTCATAGTAGCTACATGTGTTTTAGTTCATCAATACAAAAGCATTTATTGTTCATTTGTGAATTCAAGTACATTGTGGTTGGATGCACTTTTAGGCAGACCAATACATGTCGACACAAATTTCTGCATCTGGGCTGAATTCACCATCACAATGGATTTGAAAGGAAACAACCAAGATGTGCTTCAGGTGCAAACCTTCAGTTTCGGTGTATTTTCTATGAAAGGTGTAGGAACTACAGTCCATCTTTCCACCTTTTAGCCAGTATTTTCCTGAAATCTAAACATTTTTAACATTTGCTTGATGTTCCTTTGCAGTAAGTGACAGTTTGAAGGCAGACGCTGGGTTTTCTCTTCGACAGCTGTCTTCACTTCCTACTTGGTCTTGGATCATTTTCCTTTTAGTTTTGTCTTCCGCAAAGGAAAAGCAGCGTAATTAGATTCAGGTCAGGTAATTTACTTGGCCATAGCAAACCATTTCCCCTCTTTGCCTTCAGAAACTTGGGTTGTTTTTGCTCTATATGCTTTGTGTAATTGTTGCTCTGCACTGCGAGGCTCCGTCCAACGATTTCTCAAGTATTTTGGCGGAATAGCGCATATAAGATGTGTGTTTCTACACTATTCACCTCATTTGGATTGAAATGCCTCAAATTAAAGTCTTCACTTAAAAAGCAGCATCTTGATTATTTGATTTCAAATCCAGTGTGGTGGTCTGTAGAGCCAAAACTTTAATATATATTTAATCACATTGAGGGGGTGGGAGGGGTGGGTCAAGGGAGGATGTCTGTTTTTAATACGTCAAGCAGTTTGTGCTACATTTTAAAGCATGGAAAGAGTTTTCTATGTAGGCCTGATTGTGATGGGTTATCAGATGTCACTCCACTAAAAAGGTAACTTGGCCATATGTAACAATGGTAACATATGATATTAACATAATTTTAATTCAACACCTCAAGTGTTTGGTTATAATAAACTACAGAGGCTTTAAGGACACTACAGTATTTACTGAATAGGCCTGTCGAGCAAGCGCCATCTTCCAGGCACTTAAGTATGCCATAAAAGGCTCCACGAGCGTGTTGCTTTACATTAGCATGGGTGCCTTTCCTCTTTCCGCTTCCTCTGTCTTTTCCTGACCTTCACTTTGCTGCTTCACGCCACTTTTGTTCTCTCCTGTACTTCACCTCCACCTTTAACTGTAATACATGTGCAGAAGTACCTGCACTGAATGGGCTGACTAGGCATGTGAATGAGTGATTTGGCTGGCCGGCTGCCTGCTTGCTTAACTGCCGCCTGCAGAGTGTGTGTGTGTGCGCGCCTGCAGAGTGTGTGTGTCCGCGTCTCTCGGGGCTCCTGCGATGACGCACATAGTGACGGGGGAATGCTGGGGGTGGAGACGGGGAGGTGGGAGCGGGAGAAAGGAGGGGAAGCGCAGCAGACTTGCTAAGCTCTTTGTTTCTTTCTTCTGCACCTCGACTCGCAGCAGAAACCGCTGTGGGTACAGTGCGGTGCCACCGAGCAGTACAGTACATTATGTGTGTGTCAATCTGAAGACATCAACCCCCTAAACCTTCACTTTGAAGGACCAGTCAAGTTACATGTGCACTGAATCTGATGTTTTAGGTATTATTTGTATGATGAGGATAGATATGGCAGCGTGAATAAAAACAAAGGAACAGCATCTTGCTCTTCAGAATTATTCGATTGCAGAAAAATAACTTATCAGCTAAATTTACTTACATTGAAGCAAAAAAAGGATTTGTGGATACAAAATCTTAAACGTTCACCTTTCCATTGTATAAGAATTTTCCTTGATCCGCCTACATGCACATTCACAATGTCACACCCAGACGATCTGTTCATTCTCAACAGAGGACAGTACATATTGTACATGCATGCCTGCATGTGTGTCGCTGCCAGCTTGTTGATCACGGCCATTATACTCTCGGAAATGTTCTCAGCATTAAGAGGATCTGTTAATGTGTGTGCCAGAGTTATTGAGCCTTCATCTCTCTCATTGAACTTCGCTCTCGCTCCATCCTCCATTTTCCTCTGCGTTGCTCTTGTTAAACCGTGATGGCCTGACCGTGATGTCCTCTCTTTTTCTGTCTCTCTCTGCACGTGTGCATTGTCTTGCAGACTACCTGATGTGTGGGTAAATGAAACCGAGCGATCTCAACTGAAGACTAAAGTGGTGCACTTATCGCAGTTACCACAGGACACAGCCATGCTGTTAGACCCAAACATCTATAGGTGAGTGTGCAGAGATGCTTCCAGCAGCTGTGCATTGACACACAGAGCCATACAGAGATATATACTGATGGATGAACAGCCTTATTGGTCAATAAATGTACAAGACCTTTTGTGGTTAGACTACAAATATGCTTTATTCTGATATTCAATACTTAATAATTTATTGATTGTGGATAAATACTCTTCATTGCACTCAGATGCATTGAATACAGTTCTATGATTTCACTTAAATATATGGAGGACGTTTTCCCCTCTGGTCTCCACATCTGTGTGAATGTACTGAATAAAAGTGGACCTGACAGACTGACTGCTTTTATGAGAAAAACAACTTTATACCAGCAGGTGGTGCCAAATTTGGATTCAAACATTAAATTCTGAAAGCAGAGAGCAGAAAAGACAAACATTTTGTGTGCACACTGTCTACTGTACCTACCTGGTAAAAGAGGTCAACTATTGGGCATCGTCAGACAAACCGCCTTTAATCTAAATCGCCTCTATTTGAACAAAGTTTGGGATGCAACAGAAGCCCAGTTTTTGTATACAGGGCAAACTGTTGCTTGTTGTCATGCAAATGCAACTCCTCAGCTTCTGTTTTTCTCGATCTTTAAGTGTGTCTAAACATGAGCTGAGGTACGATTTGAATCCTGCGCCGCCGTGCAAGGACAGTCATCACAGACATGAAAACAAGGTTAACTTTATGATACCCCATAAAGGGCTGAAAATGAATCCTGAAAGAAGAAGAACAACGTGCCTAAAATAACACCGTGGTCATCTTACCGGAGATATATGGCACACGAGTGTGCTAATCAGCACACAGGCTGAGTGATTTTAATTAGACCTGAAGGCTCAGTAACTGCAGGGGCTGCCTCTGGCCTCTGGTTTCATAGTTGAATATAACCGTCAGCACCCAGCCAATTTATGTCAAGGTTGTCCTATTGCATGAAATCCCCCAAACAAATGTGGTCGTCGATGCATGCGGCAGCGCGTATGGAAGCCTGAACGGACATGATGAGCGGAAACGGAGACATTTGCAGATTACTTTGTTCCATTTGTGTGGAAGTATCACTAACATTTTCCCCTTCTGTGTTTTCAGAGCACTTCCTCAAAAGCGGCTGAAACGCAGGTAAGCCGGGAAACACCCAGCAGCCATAATATTATGACCTTGACAAGTGAATTGTACTGATGATTTTTTTGCCACAGAATTTATTAGTGGGCGGGGTCTATTAGGCAAGATGTTTTTCTCAGCGTTGATGTTAAAAGTAGGAAAAATGGGCAAGGGGGTAATATGAAACGAGCAAGTTTGGCCAGCAGAGCTCAGGATCTATCAGGAGTGGGAAAACATGGAAAATCAGTGACGCAGGCGGGGAGAGAAAACTGGCCCACGTAGTCCAGTCCAACAGATGCTGATTCTGATAGAAAGATGTCAGAGTACAGTCTATCACAATTTGTTGTAAATGGATCAGCATAATAGCGCCAACTTGGATCAGATAGTTATAATGTTGAGATTTATCACTGTGAATTCAGAACTTGGTTCAGCAGATGCACAACTAATTAAAATCTTTTTGATTAAAACCACAAAATCAATGTGACCTATAAATCAGTCAAAAAAAGGTTAATTAGGGTATACTGTCTTACCTTTTAGCTTTTTTTGTCCCCAGTGGGAAAACTAATTTATTGTGTTAAAAGCATTTTCAATAAAGCGTTGGTGTTCACAAGGGTGGAGCAGTCGCAGAAAGCCTTGGGGGGATAAGGGAATGCCTTTTCCCAAGTCCCAATGTATAATATAACTACCAACTATATTTGTAAAAGACACATTTTTAGATCTGGATCTATTGTTTTTGAAATAGAAACAAATTAGGATATGATTAAGTGTCCCCACTTAAGAGCTGCTGGTAATATATGAGAATTGACCAGGTATTTCTAAGTGAAAGCGTCTAACTAGCGTAAGAACCGCTCAACTTTTTATTGCCTGTTGGTCTCAACAGCTGCTAACAATAAATGGGCGTCACAACGTGGTTCAAGCTCTGCAATTCATCCTTCCACAATTTTGAAAACCCTCGCATTGAAGGCAGTATTGCCATTTTCTCGTCGCAGCCATGGTACTTTAAAGATGTCTGAAGTATTTATGTTATAACTTCAGTGTCTTTAATCAGCACAGCTTTAGAAGTTCACGTCAGTGTTGATTCATGTGACACTGACTTCATTCCGGCGTCTTCGCTCTACTGTAAAGCTGGCGCTAGTACACTGTGGCTATCGCACATTCAGAATGTGCATTTTCTTTTGGCCGTGACTTCGATCCAATGATGCCGAGGCAGTGATGATATGGTAATGTTGGTGCATCCGCAGAATCACCCGTGGCTCTCAGACTCCCGTGCCGAAAAAAATCACTGCAGGGGATTACTTATCACCCTCGGTTTCATGGTGCCTGTGGAACACAAGCTGAGAAAAAAAAAAAAAAAGAAGACAAAGTCACGTTTAAGCCACGATTCTTGGCTTTTCTTCATGATTTTTGGACAGTGTTTGTTATTCCATTAATTGCCCTGAGTTCAGTCACAGCTCTGAGAGTGTGATGTGGATGTGAGAGGGAGCCAGCTCACTGTCTGAGCTGCCAGAATCAACCCATTTCTCATATTGTAATCGCCGTGACGACAAACTGAGAACAAATCCTTCTCTGTGTCTTTCTCTCCTGTTTTGTGCTCAGCCTGTAAGGAGTCGTCTGTGGACTTCATACTTGGGGGGGGGGGGGGGGGGATCCTTGTTCATAGGAGGTTTATCTGTATGGAATGAGAGGCACTTCGTCTGTCTCTGCCGAACCGGGGGATGACAGTGGCGCTAAAAGGAAGTGAAACTTGCTATGCTGCACTCCTTTTTTTTTTCCATCTCTTCAAAGTTGTCTCTTCAGAATGACTTTTGTAGCAAACTGTGGTGTAAAATGGGACTGCAAACTTCTTAAGTATTTATTTTATTTTTTTTAAACAAGCACCAAACTTAATTCCCAGTAATGTAAAAAAAAAAAAAAAAATGTTTTGTGTAAGCTTGACAGACAATACTCCATATTTTATAACTGTTTGGTGTAAAATATTTATCAAGATTTATAACTTATTTTTATACATCAATTCTTGTGTAATGTGGATTTTTGTGAAGGTTTTGAATGAAACCGTATTTACTGTGATAATATATGTTAACTGTTACCTGTAGGACTATTGGAGAAACCTCTGGTTGTAAATATGTGGTATTTGACATAATAATGATCCTATTTATACCTAATGAATGCAGTACTGTTAACTGTGTGTATGGCACAGGCCTGACCTGTATTTAATGCAAGTGTTACAGGAGCAATAACTCCACAGGTTCAGTGGGAGGACAGTGAACAAATGATCAAAAACACATACGATTGTATGATATGTATTTTCTGTTCAGATATCGAGGATGCAGGCAGAGTGTGGCTGTTGTCAGCTTTTCCTCCCCTCCGATTGCACAATCGCATTGAAACTGATTTTCCCCTTTCGGCCGAGCACATCTTCTGCTTTCTCACTGATTGGCACTGAATCACATTTTGTAGACACCTTCATGTCTTCACTTTCCAAAAACAATATCTCACTAAGGTTGTTAGTCTCGCTTAATTTGATGTAAAAGTGCAATGAAAATGCAATCTGCCTCACTGTAGGGGGCAGTGTTGTGTACAGGGGGGGGGGGGGGGGGGGGGGGGGGGGGGGGGTTAGATTAATTCTGTTTTTATGAAAATGTATAAGAAAGATAAGAGAGTTAAGATAACATAAATCTTTATTGTCATTGTACAAATCACTCGTCAGTGTGACAGCGCAACAAAATTTTCCCCTCATCCACAGCGGTGCTGGAAATAAAAAAAGGACATACAATGATAAGCGTACAGATTTCATTCCCGCATTACAATACGTTAAATCCACTGAATGGATCACTCTGCCAGACGTGCCAAATAAGCAACTGTCAAAAATTTACATTTGCATAATCATAAATACTATAAGAATAAATATGTGCATTGTAAAAACAATATATCAATAAATTCTATTGAGATAAATAATGTGCAGAATTAGAACATCATACTAAAATGAGCAGTTTTAAAATGAGCAGTAAAGTGACTCATTTGCAGCAACTTTTCTCGGTGTTTCTTGCCACGACCGGCTCCATTCGGCCTTCCTGCAACTTCCCCAAGCCTTTCTCGTATTCAAGTCTTTCCTCACAGGTGGAATGATGGGGTCGGCTTCGACCAACGGCATCTTTCAGTAGCAGCGGGTCAAACTTCACTGTATAGAAAGCGTCCTTGATTGTGGCCCGGGATCTTGAAAACATAGGTGGACTTAACTTTCTTAATGCTGACCAACAGCTTCCTTCATGCAGCTCTAAGAGCTGCTGCATATCCGTCCCTGAATGCGACATCACGGGTCCTCAGCAGGGATCGTACCTCTGCTTCGAGGAGCTTCTAGGTGATTGTCTTGTTACGAGCAGACGCTGCCTGGTGGCTCCTGCAGAGAGCCCTTCAAACATTTAGTAGATGCCTTTGATTGTGCTTGTGGACTTAGTTGACTGGTAAACCGATAGTTATCAGCCAGGCTCACATTCTCTATATGTTTGCAACCTAAAGTAAAAACTCACGGAGACCTAGAGGGTAGCACCAGGGAAATGCAAAGGAAACTGCAGTTGTTGATTCCACCCTTAGAGAAAGTAAGAAATGTCTGCCTTAGAAGTAAAAAAAAAAGAAGATAACGGACAAGTTGGAGTCGGACATTCACATCGTAGTGAAGCGGTGCAGAAATGTCCCAGTTTATGTTGCGAGACTTCAAACCAAAGAAGATCCTTTAGAACACTTCATCGGGACCTGCTGAGGTAGAACTCAGCAGAACCCGAGAGATGGGAGTTCTCATGGCATTGAAGAGCAAGACTCTCGTAATTTTGATGATTTCATGGGTCATCTTGGGTCGCAACCCAGAGCCCCAAATCCCTACAGTGTCCACTGTCGACTTGGCAAAAGTTTCTCCAGATTATGCTTCAGTGACAACTGCTAATTCCAATTCACTGAATGGAAGTAACCTACCTGATAAAAGTCGATTTGAATGTGGCTTACCTGACCAAGACCCTGTGGAACGTTTCATAACTATTGTCCACACAGAGAAAAATTCACCGTTTGTTATTGCAGACTTGTCTGGAGTCTGGAGTGCAAGATTATGTTCTTCAGCGCCATGGTTTAAGGATGCACATCAGTGTGCATCAGGAAAGGAGGGGAGGATGTAACCCTGGTTTGAATAAAACAATGGAAAGTCATTTTCTGAATAAGTTGGATACATATTTCGTTGTTTCATGACAATACTTAAAGGTTTACAACATATTACATTTTTTTTCTTGCAATCTGTGGCAATAAATAACCGATCTAGCAAGCCCTTTAAAAAAAAAAAATATTGAAGTGACACCGCCCCAATCTAAACTCCTATTCCGCTGCCATAACTCTGTGCCAAGGTGAGCGCAGCAGTAGAAACTCAGTGAGAAGCGGTTGAAAGTAACGTTATGAGGTGTTTGAAATGCATTTCCCAAAACTCTGATTGTATTTCCACTCTTCTCGAAAAGGAGAGTTTAATGGACGGTTTTGGTGAGTGGCATGTTTGGTTCTTTTTGTTTGTCAATTTGTATCATGAATGTAGATGTGTGCCGAGTGGAGGAAATGTAACAGCCATTTTACATTAACATCTGTCATTTCATTTTCATGATGGTTTACTTTAACATAGAAAGACAGGATGGACAGTTTTCGACAGATTCACCAACTTAACCTGCCTCCCACCACTTCTACTTCAGAATAACACGAGCTCTGTAAATTATAGTTATCACTGCTATTTAAACACTTAAGAGTTATTGTGGAAAATTGTGTTTTCTACTCATTGTTGTTGATTTTGGATATAAAATGTGTTTGTAATAAAATTGGGGAAATGACTGCTGTTGATGGGTTTGTTTGTACACATGAAGACGCAAGTTGGGGAATTACATAGAGATGTGATGCATACATTGTGGCACCAGTATCGCTCTTTATCTGTATGGTGGAGTAACCGGTGCGGGTATTTCGCGTCTGGCAGAGGAGCAGCTTTGGCAGAGTGCAGTGGAGCAGCTATTGACCGGGCCGGCAGGGCCGGAGCCCCAGCCTCATCTGCTGGTGAACATGTCTGCAGAGAAATCAGGGTTCAGGATGAGGTCTGCTACAGTAAGACAGTCCCAGTCTTCTCCATTGTATTCACTCGGATGCAAAACTCAGCATATCTAATCATACAATACTCACACATTGCTTGAGCAAAATACTTTTTTTTTTTTTAATGTGTTTGACTACTTCTTTTAAAAGTGCTTTCTTTCTCACAATCAAACAAATACCTTAAACTGACCATAAGTTCCTTTTTTGGGAGTTGTAATGAAAAAGCTGCTACTCACGTAATCACTCATGGTACTTTAAAACCAACGCTTTGAATATTCACTGAGCACTTTTGATTGACACACAGCACTTTATAAGATAATGCTAATTTTGGACATATAAAATAAATTGCATGCAGTTATTTTAAAAATATTTATTGAAGCCTCTGTCGCGTACTTGGAATTGAGAAACTGCGAAAAATTCTCCACTCACACACCACAATACATTCACCGTACACGCACCAACACCTAAAAGAATCAACTACTCTCCAATCACATATTGCACAATGCTCAGTTAACATGTCATGTTTTCTCCATAGAGAAGGTGGCGCCACCCAGCCGGACCTACGGCAACAACAGATTTTCAATAAATATAAATGAGCTGAAATGAGTTTCCTCCGTAGGGTGGCTGGGCGCACCCTTAGAGACAGGGTGAGGGGCTCGGAGTAGAGCCGCTGCTCCTCCACATCGAGAGGAGCCAGCTGACGTGGCTCGGGCGTCTGTCTCGGATGCCCCCCGGACGCCTCCCTAGGGAGGTGTTTCGGGCATGTCCCTCCGGTAGGAGGCCTCGGGGCAGACCTAGGACACGCCGGAGAGACTGTGTCTCTCGGCTGGTCTGGGCGTCCCTGATTAGACTGCTGCCGCCGCGACCCGGCCCCGTATAAGCGGAAGACGATGGATGGAAAAATGACAATTGTGTGCAATTGATTTTATACGTGCAAGTTAGTGTTATCTGAGTGGACAGCGTGAGTTTAAAGGCTACACCCAGAGCAGCTCCAATCACAACCACAAATCACAGATTTTAACACACATTCATTTAAATTGTAGGGAGAATAAAAGTAATACTGTACCTGAATAAAACCCACACAGACATTTTTAACAGTTCAGCAAACTATTTAACAGTCCCGTTGATTTAATGTAGCTCCCATAAGCCAATAAATGTTTCCTGTTTTTTTTCCTTCATGTGCTTGACCTTTGTATGGAAGTGTGTTACAGTAACATTAAAATGTAGCACAGTTTCTGTGAGGTAATGATATAAAGGAAATTGGGTTTTCTTTCCTAAATTAAGCTTGGTAGTCTGATGCCTCACAGTGGTTGCAGAATCTCCCGCTTCCTTTGAATTGCAAGCTGTTGCTGGTGTTCCAAGTTGACCTTCAACAGGGTAAGTGTTTTGTGTTTTCTCAATATTGTTTGCAAAAACCTGTTTATTCTGAACTACAGAGACAACCGTAGTTCAGATTTAAGGTTATGGGTTAATTTAGGGAATTATAATGCTTTGTTTTTGCAAGTGGGAACTGGTAAAGCAGTTGGGAAGGTTCCATTTCCCAGTTTACAGCAGTTTCATGACAAAAAAAGCCGCCTTCAGCAGTGCTGCTTTATTGCCTCTCAACAGAAACACCATACTTAAACCACGACGTTCAGCCTCAATGTAAGTACAACCCAATTCAGTCTCAATGGGCTGGACCAGTAAAATGGATTCACAGGGATTCTCAAGTTTCCCTTGAGAGGTATTATGGGGAAGTCACTCCTGAACATGCCATACCTGTCTGTATTTTCTTCTAGGTTGTCACAGAAATGTTAAAATCTTTGAGCTCATTCCAGCATATGTTTAGAAATGCCAAATTGTACTGGATGACAGATTTAAAGCCATTGATGATACTGATGAACACTGGCAAGCTGAATCCAGCCATCAGTTGACAGCCACTTGCAGAATATTTGGCAGTGACAAGGCTAAAAACGGGAAGTCGTGTTTGTTTTTCAGATCGATACTGCTCAGTCGGAGTTCTGCTCCTTTTTGCAGTTGTGTGCACTGTACCGTGACATCCTTATGCTTTTTGGTCCCCCCATCCCCCCCTTAAACCACTCATTTCTTCTTCTCCTCTTCTAAATATTTGGCACTTTCTTTTTCCACAGTTGTTGAGCTGCAGCAGGTAAAAAGGCTTTCGACGGCACCAAATAAAAGTTTTATTGAGCCCATGTGTTCTGATGTAGCTGGGAAAGCACGCTGGCTTCTTCTGAAATGACCAGGACGTGTTACTCTAACGTTCCTCCATTGTTAATCATTCTGTTAAGTTTCCTCAGAAAAACTCCCCCAAGCCATGGCCTTGACCAGGAAACGTTGGATTTGATAGTGTTATAAGTGACTTTATCTTAGTGTCAGTTTCAATGATATTCAACCTTGGAAACATTTCAAGGCCTAATAATCACTTTAGTTGGACTGAGCATCCTATTTTTTTCTTCTTTTATTTTTGTTTTGTTTTGGTGCCTTTATGTCTCCGATGCGTCGCATTTCCAGCGGTTCCCACGAGTGAGTCCGTGCAGGATGTTTTCAATGAAGTAAGGGAAGGTTGTTTCTAAGACCATGACTGCAGAGGCGACCTCAGTTGGGAGTGAACAGATTGATAGAAAGACTGGCAGGCAGATTTAGAGAGGCGACAGTAGCTCTGCCTTCAGACCCTAATCCTCCTGCCTCAGACGGCTGTGAAGGAAACGCTGGGCTGCTACCCTGAAGTGACATTTGTTCACTCAACCCTTGAGATGAGTTTGCCTCCACCCCTCCTCCCCTCCTCCTTCCTCTAAACTCCCAGTGTGAAGCCGATCCCTTTGCCTCAGTCCCCTTTGGAAAATCCCAGACTAACTTGTTTTTGTTTTAGATAAATCGCGGCGTGTTTGCAGATGTGGAGTTATTCGCTCTTCAACATCGCTCTCGTAGTAATGGAAGCTCTCCCTGTGCTCTGACATCTGAACCTCATTAGGCCCTTCCATTTGTCATGTGTCACACTATCCCTAAGTGTTGGTTCTGTTGTCCTGCAGCTTCAAGCTGGATGCTCTCCACCGTCTGCGGCTCTGCTTGCACCCGGGCCTGAATCATCCATCTGAGTTTCTCATTGTGCACGAAACCTCGCCTTCGCTTTGGCTGCATGCGCCACTGTCTCAGTGAAGAATGAAGGCATTACATCAAGAACAAAAGCGATGAGCTGCTGCTCTAAATCCCAGCCTGGAATTGTCCTTCCCCGAGCCTTAACAATATATAAAGAGGGGAAAGCAGAAAAATAAGTCTGGCTGGTCTACAAATAACACAATAAAACAGACTTTTGGTGGGCTGGTCCACGAAGGGGGTTTATCGGATGGTATTATTTCAAATTTGAAGAAGGTCATCAAACACGTGATCAAAGCTTTTTGATGTTAGTCGTTTGCAGTGTTGGAACAAAAAGTGAAACGTTGCTTGGTTGAACATGTGATTAAATAACATTTTGTAACACTTATGGTTACTGAAGTATGGATGGAATTGCTACTTGCTGCCTGTGTTACCTGAGTGGAAACCGTTCAAGCGTTGCATAGCTTCTGTCTCTGGCTCACTATCCGTCATCGCTAACATCAATGTCCAAATCTGTTCTCTGCCACGAAGAGCTGCTCCGTTACTATTTCAACAACGTTACTGTTTGCGGAACCAACTCAGTCCTCCTGACTGTAATAATGGCTTGTTGCTGTGATGGATCAGCATTAATAGTAGTTCACCTGTATGAGAATATCTGCTCCTGCACGCATGATGTTCATTTCTTCTCATTAGCTCCTGAAGTCGTTTTATTAAAAAAACAACAACAGGATTCAGGTGTCATAGCATCTTTCTCCAATGTGAACTGGACGTAATTAATGGATCAGCTGCCAATATGTCAAAGCGATACTTCTTCTCGCACGCACGCACACTCACTCCAGTCCTGTGTAAAGACAGAATTGGTTACTATATTCAAGGACAAATTTTCAGTGAATTACCTACCACTGTTAATGACATCTGGCTCTTGAGATGGTAAGAGAGTGACAGAAATAGTTCCACAGTTTTACCTACAGCAGTATTATAGCTCTTAAAGTACGGGGGATCTGTGTTGGGAGCTGGGGCAGTAATGTCGGAGTAATTCAGCTGGCAGACTATTTGTAAGCTGGCTTCCTTTGTTAATATCCTTTTTATTGGTTTTCCATCATGTTTCTGATCCTCATGCTACAGCAAGAAGCCCTAATGGTCTTTTTATTGAGTGGCCTCTCCGTCTCAGTGTTTTTCATTTAAGTCTTTGCGAGATGTTGGAAGTCTGTGTTATGACATAACTGTCCGTCCATAGCTTCGGCTCCTTGTATTATTCATTGTGATGGGTTATTCATTTATTTAAGCACTATGCACAAATATATTTTGACAGCTTCGGACCTTTCCATTAGAGCAGAGCATACAGCAGAAGCGGTCAATAAGCTGTCCTGAAACGGCCCTGACTGTTGACCCCTTTGGTTAGCATGAGGACCGGACTCTGTATAAACATCTTCCAGCTGAAGAAACCAGTCAATTCTCAGTGGTGGTCCTTTGGAAAACGTGTGTCAGTGTTCGTCCCATCAGGGCAGCCCGGATACATCAATGCGAGGATTTGTAAGGCAAACCTTCAGTGGACAATAGAAAACAGTCAGTACAATGAATTATTTCTCCTGTCTTAACACAAACACTATTTCCAATATATCTGTTATGAGCCGAGTGCCCACAAGGAGACTTTGTACATTTCCGGTTATGTTGATGTTGATACTCGGCTTATCAAATGGCCGCAGTGTGGACTGTGGAAGTTTAAACACCCAAGGTCACAATGAGTTGCAGAAGGTCCAAATATCTAGAAAGTGCTACCAAATACTAGCAGATGTGATCATTCAAAATGACAAAGCAACAAGTGTCACACATTACAGAAACTATTTGGTGTATATTATTTACTCAGCTAATGTTTCACGTGCTTTCACAAACAAAACATGTTTTAATTTTACTTTAACTATAATTCTATTAGTCAGAAAAGCCATATGAATAAAGTAAGTGTAACAGTGACAGTAGTGGCAAACTGTATATGAACACTTACCAATTATTTCACATTGTTGTTGTTGGCATCCATCAGTCTTGGAAGACTATGATAATTGTGCCAGGCATTAGTCCATGGAATAGTTGCTAGAGTTGCAACACCTGCTGTGATTGTACAGTCCAAACATGTAACTGCTGTCTCCAGTGTTGTTTTTGTCGCTGGGACAGTGACGCTGGAGTGACCTCTCTATGGGGATCCTGGTCTGCCCAGTCGTCAGAATCCCTCTCTCGGCCTTGCTGGCAGGATCTAACAGTAAGGACGAGTTGATACAGTTGGCGTGAGCGCAGCTGCAGGAGTAGCTGGAAGCTGTCACAGTGTTGGACCAACCGCCTTAGGGGCTCCACTCCGGATTTCCTGCCACGGTTTACTCCCTTAGCCTTTCCCAAACCAATGGTAAGCCACAAGGCAGTGGCAGTCGTATGCCTGAGTGGGGGGGACCCTACCTGGGTACTGACAGCCGGCGCCAGCCGGCGCCAGCCGAGCCCTGGTCTCACGTAGGCAGAGTCAACACTCCCTGAAGAAGCACCTCTCGACTACCCGCTACCTTAAATTTCACATTAAAATCAAATGACTAACCTTACCCTACTGTCATACTTGTCCTTATAAAGTGTCCTCCGTACAATCAGCAGGGTACAGTCAGTTGGCATGCAAATATCAGATTATGACCCTGAGAAATGAGGAAAGAGTGTAGAGATTACTACGTAAGTCTTCATTCCGGTTGACCTGCTGGCAATGGGAAGGTCTTCATTAATGAGTTAATGTCGAGCTTCTTCTTCATGCCCGTCTGAGACTCATCCACTGCGCCTGAACTGTGCACGATCCGCCTCAGTGTCGAATGGCCCCGTGGCCATTTACCCTGTGTCAGTCTCCCTCTCCACTCTGAGGCTCAACAATAGTAACAGCTTGTATTAATAGATGATAATATTCCATCGGCTCTGCAGAGTGTCACGGATGCAGGGATTGTTGAAGATGCAGTAATTACAAGTAAGGCATTCGTGTTTTTTTTTCTTTTTTTACAAGAAATAACCATACAGTATATTGTTTCATATTTCTATTCTGGTTCTGATTGGAATACTTGAAGGATCTGTTGGATTAGACTGTGGCATAATACTGTAGCACAGTGGTTGCAGTATGACAAGTAATTAAAAAATATAAGCATAACTCAATATTCCTCTAGTTCCAAACCAGCATTAAATAATTTTTCAGGCTTTTAATCATGATTAATGTGGCAGATATCTATTTATGAGTCAATAAGTCTTTGGTCAAAGTGTTTCCCTCCACAAGTAGTCAGAAGAGAACCTCCAATAAACAGTTTTGTGAATAATTTAGAGCTTCTTCTTGGAGTCTGTGTGGCTCCACTCCTGATATCTCACTACTGTCAGTGTGTTTGATGTCTGACAGCCGTTACATTGTCCCGGCTTTGACACCGTGTCTTAATCGCGTAAAGTTGACGGGCTGATTCATGATGGTCAAGGGCAGTGGGGGGATACTGATTGGAGAGCGCTGTGCTGTGGTGACGGAGGCAGAAGCGATTGGTGAGGGCTGTTTTCTGTGTTCTGAACTCAGGCCCCCGGGGAGAAACAATTAGTGAAGGCACATTAACCATGCCTAACGTCAGCTCCCCTTCTACCTCATGTGAAATACTGTAAGTCTCAGTCCTTGCAGGTATTGTGCCTTTGCATTTTTCCGATGCACACAGGATGGAGGTTATAAGTGACTGATGTTGCCACATGGGAATAATGGCATGCCTCTTTTCTGCTTTTAACCAATTCCCTCCTGTCAGACTGCTTGAGATCATCCTCAACCTCAGCCAGAATGAAGACTGCGCTCTCTTTATGACACACGTGATGCACGCAGGATAATGTCAAAAGAAATTATTCACAGGCCATCAAGTTATACAAAAACCGTTGCCAGAGCAGTTGAGCTCATCAGCATTATCTCCACATCAGCGGCATTTCCCCCATTGTCACGATAGGTATCAGTGGACCCGTTGGGGCTTACTGGTTGTATAGAGTTTCCTCTTCTCTCTGAGACGAACCCCCATTTCCTCTGGGGATTAAATACATTTGCCCTTGAAATATGATTGGCCTGCTACCTCTTCTCTTGCTGCCTCCCACTTTCCAGGCTTCAGTTATTTGTCAGGATCCCTGCCTAGTTTTCTGTGTGGTCTGTCTTTATTTCTTTCCCTCCTATCTCTCACCCTCCTCCCTTCATTATCTTCTTGTGATATCGAGCATTAGGCTCTGACAGCTACAACTCTATTTTTCTATTTCCTCCTCACATTAGGCAATATCCTAGAGGAAGATGAAAGTCCATCAATCCCATATGGCTTTAGCCAGCCTGCGAACAGGAAATGGAATATGATGTGTGATTTACCAAGTGTGTGTAAATCTATTTCGCTTTCTCACTATTTTTTTTTTTTTTTTTTAAATGCCCATCATGTTTCTTCGGTTACAGATCAGCATGATTCCATTTGCATAGTCAAAAAAGGTTAAAGCACATCCACTAAAGATGATCTGTCGGGTAATGTTCAAATTGTGCTTAAGTAATGCAGCGCTTGATGAGAGTGGTTGACGTGAAGTTGGACAGCTGTGCACTACTTTATATAATATGTAATCCAAGAAACACTTGGAGGCCCAATTCTGTGCTTTATCTTCCTTTATAGGCACAAGTCCTTATTTAGTGATTGAACAATCTGTCCATTGTACTACAGGTTCTTCATTTTAAAGGGCTACGAGTCGGTCCAGACATTCAAGTGCAGACCGGTGTCTCCAAACCTTTTTCCCTTGGAGCCCCCCGGATTGCCTCAAAAGAGGCTGCAGAACTCTTCTCGGATCTCTGATTTATCACATTACAGTGACGCCTGGCCACTATCGCCACGATACAAAAGCTTCACAGTTTCACAGGTTTCCTCCAGACTGTAGAAAGTGTCTCATTGCGGATTTCTTTGCTTCTCGTGTGCAAACAATGGCAACATAAGAACATCTGAGCAGCCCAAGATTGAGGCCTTCTTTTTGTCCTCTAGCATCTGAAAAATTGGTCCTGGGCGCCTGGTTGGATAGCAGTGGTCTAGACTTACTGTATCGATTAAACTTCACTTGTAGCATCCCTTTTGTGCAGGTCAGTGTGTCATAGTTGGTGTCACCATGTTTTTATTGTGCTAGTGAAATCCTAACCCCCTTAAAACAGTGAAAGAATTGAATTGTGGTTGTTCTCCAAATAAAATGGGTGTCGAGTGTGATTTGAGATCAGTGTGATTTTTAATGTTAGTGATTGGCTGTTTTCAGTTCACACAAACAAGCTGGGAAAGAAGGTTTTGCCCGTGCAGAAGTTTAAAAGTCGGATCTTTGAGCCGTGAACAAGGTGAAAGCAGCCCTGTTGCCAAGTACACTGCATCTTTCCAAGAATGGCCACGAGGGTTTTGTTCCTGTCAGAATTAGTGGTGTTTGCACACGCTAAGCAAACCATTAACCTTCTTTGTTGGAAGTGACCATTTGACATCCATGTCCTCCAGATAACATAAAAGAAAAACCCTCTGTGCTTCCCAGACTGACGATACTCCCTCGAAGTCAACTTAACAAGATATTTATTGTCTGATGACAAACGTATTGCACCTCCTCCAGCGGACGCAGAGTTTATAATGGATTCTTTCGACCGGCTGAATGTTGCTTTTCCTTCTTGAATCAGTTTTTCACAACTGTATATCATGTTGTTATTGGTCTCTCTCGGGCTGTAAATCACAGTTGAGATTCAACATGTGGACAGAAAAATGGAGGCTTGTAAACAATCCCATTCCCAGAAAGGTTGGGACAATGTGTAACATGTAAACTAAAACAGGATGTAATGACTCCCAAACTCTTATTTTACGCACTATGTAACATCAACAACATTTTGGATGTTGAATGGAAACATTTCATAAAACTGTATTTATCGTTTGGAATTTGATGAAAGCAATGCATCTTTCGAAAAAATGGGACTGGATTAACCAAAGGCTGGAAAAATAAGAAGTCCTAATATAAAAATTAAAAAACAGCTGGAGGAAGATTCAGGTTTTAGATTAAGTACAAAAAGTGTGTTATTGAGAATAAAGTATAAGAAAATTCTAAACCAGTGGAACAAATGAAAAAGTTATGAAGAGCTACTTTTAGAAAGATTTTGCAGATGTACAGAACATAAAATCTCATTTTATGTTCGTCGCTTTGGTCATTTTCTATTAAAACAGAATGCAATGATATGACATGAATCCATATTTTATTTCCTATAAAACATAAACATCTTACTGGATGTTGAAACTGATATAGTTCATTGACTTATCAATAATATTAACTAATTTAGAATTTTGAAACACATCAACATTTGTTTTATTTTTTTTATCTGCTACTACTTTGGAGGTTTTGTTAGATAAACATTGCCCCATTCTTTGTCTGATGCAAGATTGTAGCTGCTCGACAGTCTTCGGCCTTCCTCGCTTGATTGCTTTTCCCCAGGTCCACACCTCCTCGCCATCACACAACCTAACGTCACCCTCACGGTGAGAGGCATGACATCTGCACACGGCAGGAGTTGTCGAAGGCGCGATGACAAGCTGCCTCCTGTTTTCAGAGCGAGTGAAGGAGGACACTGGTAATAAGGGCTGAACACTGAGCGCTGCAGTTAGGAATGAGTCGTGGAGAGGGGCCTTTGCAGCCTCCTGCCTCTCAGGGCTCCTTTGGCCTGTGTATAATTGATGAGTAGAGTGAATAAGAGATGAGTTTGTGACTGTCAGCAAGCCTGATGGGGACTGACAGAGCTCAAGTTTGGCTCTCCTCATTTGGCTGATGATGACAATGATGGTGATGCTGATGATGATGCCCGTGCTTCCTGCATGGCTCTGTCCTGGGCTGTACCCGGGACGGCGCATCACCATTATCGTCACTGCTACCTCGTCTGGGCGGCAACGCAAAGACAGAGTCCTGTGCCAGAAAGGAGGAAGAGAAAGAGACGGATTGGGGGTGAACATAGGAGTGAATGAAAAGACTTGAGGATTGGAGAGGGGGATGGTACGACTGAAGCTGCGACAGAGTATAAAAAATAAAAAAAATTACCTCAAAGAAATGAAAGAATTCAGTCATTACTGTCAGAGAGCTTTCTATCGTGTATAAGCCTGCAATGATGTAAACTATTGCAACATGCTTCATATTCACCGTAGGACAATAAACGATTGAAAAAGCAACAGCAGCTTGAAAACTCGTCTCAATTATATATGTTAATTTATTGCCATGCCACCTTCAGCCTCTCCAAACTTCTGTCTGAGGAATTCGAGGCATCTTGCATCCGGAATTCTTCCATCAAGGCGATTTCAGCAGGAGTGGCCAGGATTTGGTTTGCCATAAGCCTTTAAAACCCAAGGTTTAATGGGATAGTTATTACTTTGGAAGATTCTGCCTGCATCCACGGATCACTGTTATTCCAGTGCACTGCAGGGGTCAGGACCTTTACTGTGCTTCTGCGCTCAGCCGATCGCTCCCGGAGACGGAGCTCGACGTGAGCACACATAGGTTAGGAGCAGGAACGGAGAAAATGTCAATATATGCCCCTGTCCCTATAGGGCCCAGCATGTGGAATTGACAAGGCAGAGATAGCTTTAGAAAACTGTGCTTCAGAAAAGGAAAGGGGCAGGAAGCTGAGGGGCCTACATTCACATAAGATTAGGAACAAACAATATTACCCGATACAATCTTGAAATGGAGCCTTTCACATCACAGTTTATGGTCTATTTTTAGCACACCAGACTCAAAATACCCTTGAGTAAGCCTCAATAGCTGTTGTATTTTTAACCGTAAATGTAAGGCTAATTCAGAGGTTTGCTTGGAAACACAATGCACATTTTAGAAAATGCTTGAATTATGACAAAAAAACTCTTCCTATATCAGAGAAAGACTTGATGTGTATTTTATGTGGCGCACAATGCCAAGCTGTGTCTGGGTTTGATTTTTAGAGGGACATCAACATCTTTTTGAATGCATTTGCTTTTACCATTTTTTCACCTATACACCTCAGCCGGCGTCCTCTGGTAGCAGGTTTATGACCCGATGTGGTGAGTGGAGGAGGCTCTGCCTCAACTCGGTTTAAATGGTCAAAGAATTCCGCTCACGGAGTTGGAAGGAGCTGTCCTTCTCCTTGTCAGAAGTCATTGTGGCACGAAAATGACTTTAAAGCTGTTAATGTGAAGGTAAGATTGTTGCATAATGTAGCTTTGATTCTGCTCTGATGAAAATGTGACGCGTGTGACAACATGTTCCATCGAAATGTTGGGGCAGCGCAGCGCTGCCACGGTATGAATACATTACTGAGGTCATCCCCGAATCACTTTCAATCTCTATCTCCTTTTCAATAAGCATCCTGCCACTCCGAGGCCACCATTTACATACCAATGTCTTTCTTCAGAGAGGGATTTGTTACAGATTTGATGGAAAGCGGCGACTGACAAATGGCTCTTACAGAAATGTATTTTCTCCCTCTCTGAAACACTGGTATTAAGCTGTCATGGTGGTGTCCGTCGCTAACTGGACACAAATAAGGAGCTCTGTTCAAAGCCGTCGGTCAGAGCTGTAAAAAAAAAAACCTCAGGATGAAAATGTGGGTGACATTGTACAATCTAATCCGTTTGTATTACTGAACATTTAAATATGTGTGATAACAGCATGTATAAAAGATTCTTTGTAGCTGAATTGTCAACATTTTCAAGGTCTGGATTCACGTAACGAGTGTCGGATTAGCCACTGTGAGACAAACTAATACTGTCAGGGAACAACAGTTCAAATAAGGTTTCATAAAGACAACAATGTGTTCACGCATGATAAAACAATCTGTTATAAAGTTTACGCAGATATTCTCCTTCCAACCTTGACCCACCCTCCAAACCTTGTTTTTCTACAGTCACATTTTTAACCTAAGAGGCAGCGACATTTTACACTGCACAATGTCAACGTCCACTGACTTGGAGGTGATGTCCATAGACACCGGGAGGCGCCGGCTGTGTCATGCATCGATACTCAAGGCAAACGTCGCCGTAGAGTCGTCGTTACAGTAGGAGATGGATGAAACATTGTGCATATGAAGCATCTGCTGCCGTGGCTGTACAAGATCGCCCTCTTTTTCAAAATTCCTCAAACTTTTTTGTGTTTGACCTTGTTTGCTTGCCTCGTTGATCACTGCGTCGTATTCCCCCGCATTTTGATTGCTTGGAGACCAGCTAGGTCGTAGCTGTGTGGTGTACCGAGGCCACGTTTACACGTACCCGGGCATTTGAAAAAACTGTTCAACTATATTTCTCTGCGTTTGGGACTTGCATTTACACATAAACGCAGCTACGACTCCACCGCAAAGAATGATTCCTGAAAACTGGAGATCTGGATAAAATCTGTGTCTCCAGTTTACATCTAAGGAGCGGTAGGCGGAGATTTACGTCACAATTCGTGATGTGGTGTTTTCCAGGATTGTGATTGGCTATCATGGCTATGCTTCCCGTTACACTGCCCCCTACAGGTCTGGTATGCTCACAGCAGCTCTGAGCCAGATGTATATGTGGGTCCGTGTCAATTAGGTTTTTTTAGTGAACGTAGAGTGGGACATTTCTGACACCATTAGATAACTATTGCAGACTGTTGGTGGTCATAAAACCGTGACGTTGGGTGTTCGCAAACTAATGTCACTGTCCACGGATTTCAAGACATAATGACAGATATCGTACGAGGGTTTACCATGGTCTGTCGGATACCGGTGAAATCTAGAGTCTAATGTGTTGAGTCCCATTTGAAAAAAATTACCTGCAAGTTTCACTTACCTTTATTGCAGACTTGGGCATTGTGTGGCCCTTTTGTCGTCAGTGACTCACCAACAGTTTCAGTGAATTAAAAAAATGATGAATCATATAAGCATTTGTGTTTTCATGCAATACAACTGAACTATCACTTACACTGCATAAACTTTGTGTTTGTGAATGAATTGACCCGTCACAGCCATTTTATCCAGGGTTGCCAGATCCTACCGAGAGGTTCCAGCCCAAAACTGACTCAAAGCACAACCCCTATAGAAGGTCATGTTAAAATTCTATGATTATGTGTAATAAAGAACACATTGTAAACACACAAAGCTTCACAACAGCATCAAATAACCTGAAAACATGGTTGCAGAAGGTTTTCCACAAAAAAGGGCAATCAACCAAATAGTCAACACAGTGTATCAGCAATCATAGCGTCACAACAAACACCACAAAATAAATCCACTAACAGTAAATGTAAGTCAGCACATGATATTTCACCGATGTATTTCCAAAAACTTGTAGAAGAGCTTTTTTTTTTTTTTTTTTTTTTTTATTATGATTAGCCAACTGTCATCCTTAAACCTGATTTTTTTTTTTCACACAAGCACAATTCCGTGGACATCTGCTCAACCTTGCAGGCTCATTGTAATAAAACAAAGTTAATGCATAATGTAGAGTTGTCACTTTAGAAAGTCAAAGCCGTGTGCTTAAACCGCTGTGTTCAAATTTGACTCAACCTTCCCAGACAAAACACGCGGGCTGCTGCGCTTTCGACGTGGCGCTTTGTTCCTTCGCGTCACTGAGCGCTGCGGCACGTCTGGTGCGTCGCTGCACTGAAAGGAACGTTAGAAGGTAAAGATAAAGAAAGGTGTCGTGTTGTAACGCCACCTTTCAGTCGGTCTGCCCTCGCTTCTGTCAACCACCTGTACCGTTGTTTTGTTGTCAGCTGTGCTTTGCTCATCGATTGTCGACGTGCAACGAGGCTGAGAAGAGACTGAGCACAGCTGACAACAGTCAAATGGTTTGGTTTTGTCACAGTGCCGCTCGAGGGAAAACTTTCGTCCATCTTCTTTTAATAAGCAGTGTTACCGATTTGAGGTTACGGTGGAAGATTCCTCTGTTGCCCTCAGCCTGCGGTGTTCATGCATATATCATCTATAGATATATCTGTCTGCTCCATCCACTGAGAGAGAAACGGAGGCATGTTATGGGAGTCCAATGGTTTGTAAAAAGCTGCGGTGGTGCAACCGAGAGAGAAAGCCTGCCCTTTACACAACCTCTGGGACTGGATAACTGACATTTCTGCTAATGCCAGCACATGAGCCGTGCCATTTCAGTGAAGACATGGACGGATGCCACCCAGCGCTCACACTGCTGTGACCACACAGGAAACTCCACGTCTCTCTGCGTTTCACAGCGAAAGCCTGTGGAGGTAAATTCTTGCAGCCATCTATGGAACCACGCTGCATCCTTTAAGGTGAAACGTTGGATTGTGAGCGAGGTCGACAGCATGAAGAAAATGTGGGCGAGTCCTGTAAATGGATGGCCACTGCATGGCCCGGGCCAAGCATCACACGGTGGAGCCTTTAAGTGCTTCAAATGAATGTCGTACATTGCAAGTTCCACGCCTGAATGTCATTTGCGGCAAAGGTTTTTCCAACGCGTTGACTTCAAAACCTCTCCCTTTCTTTATCAGTGCATGATCTACTTTTACAGCAGCCCTTGTAATCTGACGGAGGGAGAACTTACGGCGCTCAAGGACTCTCGGCTGCACTCCCCATTTTACTCTGTGTCTTTTGGGGGAAGGTGTTAGTTGGGTTTGAAGCAGCAGGCAGTAGCGTAGAGGGGAACCGAGAATTTCAGCTGAGTCCAGTGTTTTTCTCTCCCTGATGGTTCCCAGATGTTTTTTAAAGCAGACACTCGCTCTGCATTAAATGCGTGTGTCTCTTCATACCCCCTCTCCACCCCCTCTTTTTTTTTTTTTTTTATTCTCTCTATGCCCCCTCCGTCTCCGCCCGTCTTTTTCACATAGTGTCCTTCCCTGTATCCTTCCAATTTTCCTTTTCTTTAGGGATCGCACCCTTGACAAAAGTGCTTGCTTCACCTTGTCTGATCGTAATCACCCCTCGTCAAATAAACAGTCCTTCTCCACACTTGTTCTCTTTATTTCTCTTCTGCCTCCCCCTCCCCTGCTTTTCCTCGCTTTGCCTCCTTCACTGCTCCTCATCTTTCATCATTCATCATTCATCTGGTCCGATCTTGGCGCATGGCACAATGTTTCTACTATAACGTACCAGACCTTGTTATGCTTTTGCAGCGTTTAAACACAAAATTGACCGTCTTCACCATCCACGGCATTACTCATGTAGAAACCATGCGATTCTAAAGCACTTTCACGATTCACTTATGTGTTCATTCACAAAGAATCTAGAGCACAGTGAACAATGACTTCAGACATTTTCATTTCTCGCATATCCTTGATATAACATTTGCAATGTAATAATGTGAACACAAATCTACTAGTTTAACTAACATTTCGAGGGTAGATCAGTATCAATGCTGTCTGCTCCCTCGCTCAGTAAGCGGAACAAAGCAGTCAGAGTAAACCATGTGATTTTAAAGCACTTTATAGGTTTCTACTTCATGCATGGAACATATTGTGACAAGGAGCTCGCTATAGTAAGGCACAACACTGCTGGGCTTTTTTTTTTGTTTTTTAGTTGCACTTGACGTCTAACTACTTCGATTTTTGCACACTATTTTTGTAAATAAAAGCACCTCAACTCAGTCATTAGCTTTAGCCTTAGCCTGCCACAGTACCCATGGTGTCTGTGCAGGCTCTCAAAAAACATCAGTGAACTTCTATTCCAGCCATGTGACGCTTCTGCGGGTCATTATGACCTTTCCTTTAAAAACAGGTGCTGTGAAGAGTTTTGCATGACCGCTGGGCTATGGGCAGTGGAGTGCTTGACTAGACCAGGCTTTACTTGTAACTGATTAATAGACCAAAGTAACACATGTGTACCACTGTTACTGTAATGACATTCAGTCATCAGCCACAGGGCTAAAAGGACAGCTGATGTGTAACAACAATACAACTTTATCAGTTTTAAGAGAGACAATAACAGGAGAAACCTCAGTTTTTCTTATTCAATTCATTAGTCATTTAACGCGACACATCCAAGTGGATTCATCCGTCTATCGTCTTCACCAGCAGTTCTCAACTGGCCTGGCTTCAAGAGCCACCATTACCTCCTCAATGCCCCTCAATGACAAGCCATGACTCAAAACAAGAAAACAAAAAAGGTTTGAACCCTCAACTCCAGTTTGTCCTTCGATTTCTTTTTGCGTGTGTGGAGGAATTTAGAGAAAGAAATATTAACTTCATTTTCGACTGTAACTAAAACCAAAACTGTTCACTTCAGTAACTTTGTCCTTTTGTTTTAACACACTCAACTCATGCACATATATGAATTGTAATTGTTTCTTTGCTTGGATGCAATTTAGAAATCTTGGACCAAATGACACTTCAGTTCTGATGACAAATATTATTTTGCCCAGGAAAAGGCTTACAATCCTCTGAAAAATGGCTGGCGACCCCCCATTTGAGAATCACCGGTCAATACCATCCATCCATCCATCCATCCATCCATCCATTCATTCATTCATCCATCCATCTATCCATCCATCCATCCATCCGCTGAAGCCGATCCAAGCTAACTATGGTTGAAGACATCGTATACCCTGGACGGGTTGCCAGTCCACAAAAATTACATTCAAAAAAAAAATTTAAGAGTGCCCAGTTAACCTCAAACTCATAATTTTTGACCAGAGGAAAACATCTGCACACAGAAAGGTAGTCAACTGGACTCAAACCGGAGATATTCGTGCAGCTCGATGCTGCTCACTAACCACTGCACCACCGTGCAGCCCAAGGCTCATCCTCACTCTGTGAATGCAGGTTTTACCTGCTCCTCACTGATAGACATGAGATTTACTGTAAATACAGCAATCTGTTTTGATGATGCACAACCCAGCTGAGGTTCATTGGTACGGAGAGAAAAGTGAGGGCAGGAGCTGCTTCACCAGCAAACACAATCCTGCTGACCGAGTGAACTCCACCACATTGTGTTCACTGCAGGCGGATATGAATGAATGTTTACAACCCTAAAAGTTGTGCTCATACAGAAAGGTTGTGGTACACTCACGGTACGTACTCACTATTTTTCACACTGTAAAACAACCTTGCAGTCTTTGTTTCATTTATTTCAAACCTCCATTTTTTCCCCCCTCTGTTTACATGACCTTTAACCTCGAAACACATGCAGAAATGAATTGTGATTGAAGAAATCCGTAAGGATTTGTTTTCCGCCAAAGAACTCGGGCTTGAATGTGATTAGCACAAAGGAGATCCTATAAATAGCAGTGCTGGTGCACTTTCTCGCACAGTGATGAACCTGCTTTCAGATGTTTTGAATCACAATTATTTATTATAATACTCATTATCATTTGTTGAACTGTGGACTTACCTCTTCCTGTACTCGTCCCACTCTAATTATTTCTCCATCACTACAGCTATTCCCCCCCTTTCTTTCTTCTTTATCCACATATAACATTCAAAAAGATGTTTACACTGCTCTTTTTCTGTCCTCTCATTCTTTTTCCATCTCTCTCTCTCTCTTTCACTGATTACCACTCACTGGAAAGAAACCTTTCCATAATCTCCTCACTCCTCACCCTCCCTCCCCAGTCTTATTAAAATCTCTCCCACTCCAGCACTGTCGCCACTAAATGATCCGAGGCATCCTTCAGGCACTTCTACTCCTTTCCGTCCTTAACACCCCCCCGCCACCCCCACCCCGTCTGTCAGGAGTGACGCACAGCACTGCTGTTTGAGAGAGATAGCGGACCTGACTCTGGCAGTGACGTCATGAGGTTATTCCAAGCTGTGCTAATGCAGAACTTAGACCTGCCACGCACACACACACACACACGCACACACACGCACACACACACACACACACACACACACACACACACACACACACACACACACACACACACACACACACACACACACACACACACACACACACACACACTATCTTTGTTGGGCCTGGCCACTTCACGTAATGTATTTCCCAGCCGATTCCTCAGCGATTGCTCCAGGCCCAACCACCACAGCCAAGTGTCCCACCTTAATCCACACCCAAATCCTAACCTTAAGCCAACTGGGACCGTATCTCCACCGTCAAATATAGTGCATGTAACTCATGTGGGGCCCAGCATGTACTGACTCAAGTTAGGCTGGTGTACTCCCACTTCACTGGGCTCACAAAGAGAGAAATCTTACACACACACACACACACACACACACACACACACACACACACACACACACACACACACACACACACACACACACACACACACACACACACACACACCTATAATGCCTTTGCTTTGCACATACACTGATTTGTGCTCTCATGTTTGACACCTCCCCACTCATCAGTGCACATGTGTTTGTGCCACCTTCTTTGCTTGGCATGCATCTTCAGTGTAAACAATCTACATCCACACTTTAATTGCTCACTTCCATAGAAGGAAAGATTGATAATTTTCATGCATCTAGAACTGAAGGCAGCCACCTATGAATACATTTTGTTTTATATCGATTGTCTCATAATGAGGATATTCCCTAATTGCACCTGGTTCGAGTCCAGGGCATCTTTCTGTGTGTGAATTTTGTCCTGGTACACCGGTTACCTCACCCAGTCAAAACTGAAGCTAAACCGCGACTGTAAATTGTCCTTAGGTGTAAATGTGAGTATGAAATTTCAGATAAAAATCCTCAATAATCAATCTGTGTCAGAGTGAGACTGGGACTCAGTGGACCCGAACTAGCTTACACATGATGATTAGAATATGACAACAAATACACTTTCTCATCCGAGTTTTCTACGCAATATGTTAATTATCATAATTTGACAATCAAACATTAACTTCCATGATCCCACACTTTTATTCAGTTCAAACAAAAAAGCAATAATCGAGATAGTTTCTTAGCCTTTTATCTTTTCTTTTTTTTTTTTTATCTCAGAAACATAATCACACATAAACAATAAGACCATCATGAGCAAACTATTGAAGCCCTGCTCCAGAGACGGATAATGGAAAAATACCCCAGCTGTCCAGCCATTAGTGGGGTTAATTTGGAGCCGTGGCGCTCTATTGCTGCGCCATCTCCCTCAGTAATGAGAGGAGAGATGTGCTCTGCTGTGCTGTGTTTTCACAGGTGGTTACTGGACCCTGAGTACCCATGATGGATGGATAGTGCGGTAACTATCCCTGGACAGCTGTGTGATCAGTACTCCCAGCTTGTAATTTACCTCTTTGTGGAGTTGGCATTAATAAGCCCATAAATTCATAATTAATTCATCTCTTTTTTTGATTTGTGCGTTTCATTTTTCTCTTCTTTTTTGTTGGATTTGTCTTTTTTCCATACATTTCTTTTTCTATATTAGATTTTTCTTTCATTTTCTTTGTGACTATAACAGATTTGAACCCTGCAGGGGCGTGAAAAGTGCACCACCTCAACAGCAAGCTCCACAGAAAGAAAAAAAACCTCAGCTCAAATAAAATTTCCAAAGCCTGATTTCACAGTGTAACAGAGTGAAACCCCAAGTCTGAGTCCCCAACTGATTGGAACTATAAACAACCGAGGAGGATGAAGAGGGGCCGGGCCAGTCTTTGCATATTCCTTTGATGTTGAAAATCAGGCAGTAGTGAAGTTGGGCTGATTTGAGTGAGATTCACATGAATAAACCTGGACGGCCCACTTTTCTTCCATTCCATTGAATTCAGAGGATGTGATGCCAGCTCTCAGATGTGTCCCATATTAGGCATCGCCAGTGGAATCAGACACAGCTGTACGAAAAAAATAAAAAATAAAAAAATCCTCCCCCCTTAACTGCAGCAGGAAAACTCATCCAACTACAGTCTTGTTGCATTTTAATCATCCTATTCTTTAATATAATTCATGAATTCCTCTCTTTCATCATTAAACCTCATTGCTGCTCTTTTTGACGAGTAAAGCACGTTTGTATGTTTATTCCACTGCACGCCATTCTCCTCAGGATCCTCAGGGTTAAAATGAAGACCCATCCGTTTGCCTTCCTTGATAAAAAATGTACTGTGGAGATGGTGACTGCTGCAATTACAACACATCCAGTACAAACACAAAGTAACATATCAAACTGAAAGACAACGTGCACTCAGTAGGCCACATTCCGTTAGCATGGCTAGCATGTTAGTCGTTAGCTCATATCAATGCTAACGAGCCTGTCAGAAAGCAACGCCACTGTGCGAAACATTGAGCCCACAGATAAACCACTACCCGAGGCAATGTGCTCGCGCCGGTGTTTCTGGATACTTTCCAAACCGAGATCTTTGCTGAACACATTGTCTTACCAGACGGAAAGACAATGAGAGGACAGACTGTGAGTCCTGCCACTCTGGAGGCCGCTTTTGTCGCAATCGTCAATCTGCTCACGCACGTGCAGAAGAACTATTTACTTTAGCCGTGATACACATGTACAGTTGCGTTTTCCTATGTTCACGCGAAGACGGAGCGTTTTCAAAAAGTTGCATTTTCAGTGGCTCCCAGCGCCGTTGTAAACGGACACCCTAAACACAACTGAGATTTTCCTTTTTCACTTGAAAGTGTTGATGTGTAAACGGCACGATACCGTATGGATCCTGTTGTTCCTCTTCAGAAAACTGACACAACCTTTTTTTTGGGGAGTTATCAAAGAGAAAATTAAAGTTTCCGATGAATTTAGACAGATACCCTGGATATGTTGACGCCGTGTATTGTTGTGGTCTCCTGCTCCAAACTTCACATTAGGCAGCCTGTCCTGAAATTGGCCCGATTGGATCCATAGTTTTAGCAGCAGTGGGAAAAGTAGGCAGATGTTTGCAGTGTTGTTGGGCTGTGACCGCAGACGATATCTGAGGGGAAAATAAAAACAGCAGGACAGTACTGATGCCGTGTATGAGTGTACGATGTTTCCGCTTCGGTTTCACCCGTGTTTACCGGCTTACATCAGCCAACTATGATGCAATGCAGCAGGGAAGAAGAAGAGGAAGAAGAAGGTCAAAACAGATAGAGCGATGTTGCAGAACATCTTTGAACATGAACTTTGTGTGAGCGTGATGTGACATTTGCAGGCTGTCAGGAGAACTTGGACACTTTTCAAGGAGTTGCGTGGCGTTCGTGGTGCTCACTCTTTCAGGTCAATCACTTCCCGATCAACGTGGGTCACAAAGAAAGCAGTAGACTTCTATATATATGTAGATTTATTAACTAATCTACATTCGTGAAATCAGGTCGAATAGTAGTGTGCATCGATGGTCACATCTATGCGTCAGTTGTCGCCTTAAAAATCTTAATTAGCAGAAATATCAGGATTACTGGAGACTTTGCCTTCGCTGAGGTTGACTCTGCTGTGGGCGGGCTTTGTGGGTTTGAGCCTGTGAGGTCAAAATTGGGTCTGCAAAACAAAAGAAAACTACAATGAAACATCTGGTCAAGATGCATGGAGACAAAAAAAAGCAGTTTTATTGCACAGTCTCCAAACTTTTCCCATAAATCAAATAGTGTAAAGCGCAGCTTCAGGTTTACAGAGTGCGCCATACACAATGCATGCAAAATGCGCCAGCTGAGGAAAATTAGAAGGATCACTTCCAGAATAGTCATGACCAGTAAGTAATAGTGAGGATATCACATGTAAAGGATCAAGGGTTGAGTGAACGAAACCTACACGCACTAGACAAGGCAAACACACGTAAGTAAGCATTATGATGATTGAGTTCTCTTAATCTATTCATCAGATGCAAAGATGAAACACTCAGAATAGATTTATGAGCATTTATTAACAATATCACCCCGTCTTCTTTGTAATGATGATAAATCAACAGTCGTGCCTCACTTGATCCAATTCTGTCTGACTGGTATTCCCTCAAAATAAGATACCAATTTGTTGGGCGTTAAATGGTCATTTCAAAGGATTGATATCATCCAATTGTCCTGTCACATTTTATAACATGCGGTGTGTCTTGATATTATAGAAATATAATTTAGGATTTGCCCTTGAGTTGTGGGATACAGTCAAATCACATTTATTTTTCATAATGTACACATTCACACACGGCCCTGAATGTGTTACTGTCTGCTCCACTGAAAGGCAGTGATATTAACAGTGCAGAGGAATCAGTGCGAATGGGAATAGCTTCGGAGAGGCTTTCTTTTTCTTTTCTTTTTTTTACTTTTTTATTTGGCTTCTTCCTGAAGGCTCAGTGCACAGTGACACAGCATGAGGCTCTTGGCCCAGATGGATACAGTTGGCGCCCTGTGTCGATGACGTTTCTCTACTTTTGGGATCAAACTGCTTCAGGCATGACCGTGTGATTCATAACTCATCTGACTGTAAGTCAAGGCAAGGAGAGAGCGAGGAGTGACCATCTCCCTGGGCACTCGAACGGAGAGAAACAGGTGATCTAAGTCCCTACGTGGAGCTCCAGGCTGTTAACCTGGTGGAAGAAAGCTAGAGGGAAACACTTTTACCTCACAGTGAGAAGAGGCTTGCTGGGAATCGCTGACAGCGCCAGAACAGGCAAAACAACATTTTCCAGTATCAGAAGGATGTGCCTTGTGGAAATGAAGTGACTCTAAAGAGGGCAGGAGAGATATTAGTGAGGAGCTTAAAGTGGGAGACAAATAATCATGTTCACACTTTGCTTCGGGGAGATCCTTCAGTGGCGCATCCAGAGAAAACCAACAGTTCAATGAGCTAAAGAGTCGTTGATAATCGCCAATAAAAGAGGAGATTTCTTGATTGCTCACTCTCTAGTTGTGTGTGTGTGTGTGTGTGTGTGTGTGTGTGTGTGTGTGTGTGTGTGTGTGTGTGTGTGTGTGTGTGAGCAGCCTGGGGCGCTGCAGAAAGCTGCCCCGAGGAGGCGGGGCTTAGGAGTGGTCTCACCAATTATTGATTACCACCAGAAGGATTGACATAAAGTTGGATGTCAGAGACTTGGGGATTTTTAAATCGCCCCTAGCATGGTGATTGGCTTAAAGTCCGTTCTGGTTTGTTCTGGAGTGTTTCTATGAGATGTTGAGACGAAGACAACCAGTGGTGACTCTCTGGTTATTAACTCTGTTCCGTCTCTTCTGATTTACCATTTGAAAGAAGAAATTTGGCTGAAAAGCTGCAGGTTCAGGTTCAGCTTTCTCCATTATAGTTGAAATGTGTCCAGGTTTCTTTATCTTTATAAATGTTTAGATATGCTCATATTTATTAATGACTGAAAATCTAAGAGCTTTAAAAAAGCAGTTTACTTTGCAATTCTTTTTTTTTTTTTTTTTTGAGGTTTCTTTCAAAGCATTCTAAAATGTTTTGAAAGATAGATTGATGTGTTGTTTGAAGACATAACTGATATACCTTTTGTTTTCCCTAAAGTCAAACTGAACTGTCATTTCCAGTAAACCAGCCTCAAAACACATTCCTTTTCTAAAAGGGACTAATGAAGCATCTGCTTGTATTAGTTAATAAAAGAGTCATCTTAATAAGTTCTCTCTCTTCACCAGCTGTTTAAAAGTACAACATTGTTCATCACTTTCAATCTACAAAAGGCACGATTGTTTAGTTAACTGAAATCCAATACTAATGAAGAGCTCCACCTAAGAAATCTATCGCCAGCCGCCACTGTGCAATGTCATCTCCCAATCGGAAGGTTGCAGGTTCAACTCCCATCTCTGCCTGTCTACATGGCGAAGTGTCCTTGGGCAAGACACTGAACTGCAAACTGCTCCCATTGGAGTGACGGCGCCTTGCATGGCTGCAGCGGTGTGTAAATGTGTGTGTGTGAATGGGTGAACGCGATGAACTATGTAAAGCACTTGGGGGCTGCTCACGCAGCTGAAAGGCGCTCTATAAGTGAAGACCATTTACCAAGTTAGACAATAAAATGAGATGAAAACATAACAGGGCAATTAAATAGTATTTTCTCACTTTGCAGTGTAAATAATGAAGAGCAGTAGCAGTCTTCATTAAACCTTGGGGGGGGGGGGGGGGTCTCTGGCTCTGCCCTTGCTCATCAGCCACCTCCAGTGAGAGCAGCTCAGTGTCATAAGCTTACGAACGTTCACATAATTCACAGCTGTAACTCTCATTTATTACCAGAGCCGCTCAATGAGAGTTGTTGCCCAGTTCACTTCATGATGACGAATAGTTACTACAAATCCAAAGCATTTCCAAACTTCATGTTGTGATTACTTGCCAATGTTCCATGTTGTGTACTGAGCCGACTGAGAAAAAGATGACTGGACTCGCTATCTAATATGGAAATGTTTCTGTGGCTTTTCGAGCTACTTTCTGTGCGGCTAATAAGTTTGCTGTTGTCTTTTTTTTTTCTTTTTCTTTCTTTTTTTTCTTTTACTTTTGAAGGTTTTGTATAATAGCAAATATTTCTAATTGATTCATGAGATTATGGCACATCCAGAAACGTTGACGTTCTGAAGAAAAACTGTAAATATATGTGTCAAATGGTGACACTTACGGTCATGGAGGAAAGCCCGCCGGGGAAAGAATGGTTCGTACATCTCTTGATAGCTGTGGCTGGTGCTGAAGGTGAAATATTTGTGTGTGTCCATGTGAAACAGCACACTCAGAGAATAGAGTAAGTCACAGGGGCAAAGTCTCTGGGATGGCCCCTCCTGAGTCCCTGGGATTCAGGCCAGGGATTAGCGGGGTCATCCAAATTACACAAAACCAGAATAAAACACTTGCAAGAGGCAAGAAAATAGTCGTAGACCCTTATATCTTGTTAGAATTGGCATGTCTGCGATGCTTTGGCGAATCAGAGATCAAGGATGGACTCTCTAAGCTTTCTTCAAGCCCACTTTTTTTTTTTTCTTCCTTCCAAGAACAAAATTATAAGCTTGTATGAATATTTTTGGGGGTTTTGGTTTTCATTCACATTTACAGTTTTACATCCTGATTAACTCTGTCCGTAGTCGGTCATATCTATAGGTTTTGAAATAATTTATATTCAGGGGTACGGGACAATATAGTCTTATTTACTCTATAAAGAGCTTTCTAATCTGCCTCAGTTAAAAAGGAAAATATTAGAGCAAAGCATTAAGAAAATGTGAGGAAAAATAGACATTTTGCCTTTTTTTTTTCTCTTCTGTCTCCAGATTGTACACCTAAACGTCCAGAAGAGACCGAACATATGCTCCTTTTACTATCAGGAAACAGATGTGTACCATTTTGTCCCCTGCAAAGGTGTACTTAGTTACCTTGAGGTCCCCTAGGGCTTCATTACTGTAGATTGCACCCTGAGGGACAGAAATGAACATCAGCTGTACTCTTGGTTTTGGCACTGCAGTCTAATCTAATTCACTCACAGTCGTTTCCACCTTGAGCGATAAAACGGTGCTTCTTTTAAAAGGCGTGAGCCCTTTTTGATACTAGTAGACAGCGAACACCTGCTTGAGGCATAGGAAAAGCATTTAAGTGACATCTGAAAAGAAAATACAAAGGAGGAGTGTCATGTTGCTTCATACAACTTTTTTTTTTGTAATGTTCTGTATTTTCAAGCTTTTGGTTAGATGTAGTGTAAAAGTGGTTTGCAGGGTAATAGATAACATTTTTAGTTGTTCATGAGGGAATTGAAGTGATCACTGTTATTCATTGAACAGCGATGATTGTCTTTTCCATATTAAAACAGGCATTTACTTTGACTATGTCATAAAGCCATGCTATAAAACAAATTAAGATACCTGTTCAGAGGTTAGATTTGTGAAATACATTTTTTTTGTGTGTTTTTTAACGACCAAAGAAATAAAATAACAGAAAATAAGTTTGTGCATGAAAGTTTAGTCTTAACTCTGAATTTGGACTTCCAAATAATGTGAATGGGATATTTATGTTGGAATGTGAGTGTGGACCTTTTGTTGTATGGACCAAAATGTATTTACAAGCATTTTTTAAAATGATAAAGATGAAAATCGTGTGAAGACACGTTTTGAAATTGGGAATACGGTTATGAAGGCTTTTACTGAAATTTAAGGTTCATCTGCTGCAGTATAGTTTGGAGTGTATACATTTTTAAAGGTTTATTCTAAGGTCTGGGTGAGGTTATGAAATTTAGAGTTAGTCTGCAGCAAACAAATGCAATCTCCCTTGATGCATTTAAATATGACTATGTGTGTTTTTAAGATTTTGACAGAAACTAAATCAAGGTGTGACGATTAATCAGCCTATTAGACAACCCTTCATATGCAGTTTTAATCCTGACTTTTCTCCCAGGCAGCCACCCCTTGGCATACCCCAGCTTATCCAGTGATGGTGTACTTAATCTCCCGGTGTTGTAGGCTCGACAGTAGAAGGCCAAATCCAGGGATGGATGTGATAGATTATTGTGGTGCCCTCTGCACTGTTTATCAGACCTCTTCCTTTTTACTGCCTGCATCTATCAGGCTCACAGTAGTTAAATACTAAAGATAAAAGCATATAGTGCGGGGCCCACATAAAAACAGCCACTCGGCTGATTTATTAGGTTGTCCTCCACCAGAGATGTGTGATTCTCATGGCTACAGTGCAGTGACAACTGCCTTGCAACACGACGTGCTTTTAGAGTCGTGTTGTGTCCACTGACAGCTAAATCCAGTGTGCCTCCTGGTGATCCACTCTGAGCTCCTTTATGACTCTGTTTTTCTGTGGTTTGAAGCATTTTGCAATGTCAGCGCAACATGCAGCCGCTCAGATCATAGTGTTCTTCACATGTTGCTCTAAATGCCAGCCTGTAGCACACAGGCGCTCTCACAGTTTTCTGTGTCACAGGCGACCGTCGCACTGACGCTTGCTATTCATTTAAAAAGGTTTGTTAATTTGCTATAATGTAGGAAACACATCTTCTGTGTGTGTCCTGAGTGTTTATTCTGAAAACCGACACCATGATGGTCATTCCAAATGTGTCGCCTGCAGTTCTCCTCTCTCTTTGATTGATATTTAGAGATAACAGAGGCTGATGGAAAGCGCATGTTTGCTGAGGGCAGAGCAGCAGCAGGCAGGGGAAACCAGAAAGAAGAGGCGACAAAGAGAGTAAATGAAGAGATGGGAATCCTGAACAAGCCATGAGACCTCTTCTGATGACACGCTTTCCAATTCGGACTTATTTCACACAGCTCCTGCAGCATTTGCAGGCATTCTTCCTCGAAAGCAGATTTAAAAAAAAATAAAAAATAAAAAATCTGTGGATACAAATGGTAACTTTTGATTTTAATAGGATTGTACATCTCATTTTGATGTCTTTTTGTGTTACTCTTTCATTTCAGCCTGTACATGACCGTCCAAATACTTGCCACTAACCCTAATAGCCCCCCAAATTTATTCTAACTTTAAAAAATTAAAACAATATATCATTTTCATATCAGCATAATAATTTCTTTCCAAACATAAAGCCAAATTACCATTATTATCAAATGTAAACATTTTTAAATAGCAAAAGAAAATAACTGTTGATTTTGTTTTTAATGATACATTCTGATAGTTGTTAAGATGATACAATAGTAACTTGAAGTTACTATGTCCAAGAAGCTCACTATCAATTTCCCAGAGAAATTGCCCCAAAATAAAAATAACATTACTGATGCAATAAATGAATTAAAAATATGGAAGTGTCCGTTCTTAGACTTAAAACCATTCATCGATTAAACATCCTACCGTCTGAATTCTCTGTTGAATGGTGGTGAGGAGTGTTAATCTGCTGATTAAATCTCCGCTATCGATTACTTATGGCACTGATCTTCCATGTTATTCTTGTCAGAGGCCACATTTTTTAATGCTGAGGCTCCAGTTAGTGAATGGCCAGGGATGAAGATTATGTGAACTGAATAAAAGATTGAATCAAACCGAACATGTAAGAGAGCGATGTCACGTTTGACAACATCTGACATGCCAGGTCGAGCTCCTCAATTTATCTTACTTGTTGGCTCGACTCATGTTGTGGTCACGTGATCATGAGCCTTAATGTTCATATTTATGCGTGAGAGAAAAATTGCTTTGGGTGAATTTATTTTCACTATTCAACATTATTCAATACGAATCTGTTTTGATATTGAAATCCAAGTCAAACTTGCCACACACAAGGTATAACAAATGAAAAGAATGGAGAACTACAAAAGGCTTTATATGACTAATGGAGGCATATGCTGCAGACATAAATGTGTGCGTGCACATGAATTTGTGTTCATGCATACAGAATTCCGTCTCCGGGGATTCTCCACATTTCTTGTTTCATCTCTTACATGAGATCATGCAGGGATCCCTGTGACTGAGCCTATTGTTTGTGCCGTGTACATTTAACAGAGCGTAATTCTCGCATGCGTTTTTATTTCCATCTTGCTGCTCCTCTTACTCAAGAAATGTACCATACATGCTTTGAGCTGAGGTCCACACGGAGCCGGTACATGATTAGAATCCTCCAGCCCAACCACAGCCACCACTGCCGTCACCACCGCTGCCTCAGTCCTTCTAAGAAATAGATCACCTCCAAATATTGTGTTATGCAACCTTTAAACAACTGCAGATTTCTCTCTCTCTCTCTCTCTCTCTCTCTCTCTCTCTCTCTCTCTCTCTCTCTCTCTCTCTCTCCCTCTTCCTCTTCCTTCTTTCCTGAGAGACTTGGGACCACAAGCGTGCCTGAAGGCCAGATGCAGATGATGGTCTGTCAGTTTGCGGACCCACGGTCAGGCTATCATGATGACATTTACACTCCAAGAATGTCTGCAGCACTCATTCCCCACCATCTTTCCACCCTCAGCCTCAGCAATGTAGGCTAATTCTCCACTGCAGAATGTGGATTGTTTTGAGGGATTGCTTGTACAGTATGTTACTTAAACCACAGCCAGCTCACTCTTTGGGTATTCCTTCTTTTATTTGTGGCGCACGCATTTCATGATCTGCACAGTGACTCGGTGTAAGAAGAACTTTCTGGAATAGCCGAGTCTCTCATAAGATTCCCTGACAACAATTTCATTTCATTGTTCATGACCATTTGTGGTGAAGTGAGTCAACGTCTGAAATGATTTTGATACATACCCACTACTGACTAAACTGAATCATCAGGCTCGTTATCGACATGGAGAGCACTAAAGTAACAGGCACAAACCTTGTTTTGGCAAATAAACTATGCTTTCACTTTCACAGATTTCTTCTTTACCTCAGCCATAGGCTAACCGGAAAATGTCCAAGTAATTCTTGGGTGGGATGAGTAGAGACATAATCCAATAAGTTTTCTTTCCTGACACATGCATTACCTTGTGTATATTATTGGCACTCAGGGTCCACACCTTCATTGTCCATCTCTGTTGCTGCCTCAGAGCGTACACCGCTGTACAGGAACTCTCATGGCTCAAAGGTGAATAAAGGTTTTAGGGCGACGTCTATTCCCTTCCAGACGACATCTAGAGCACATGTCTCATCCACCTCAACAACACGGCTACAGAGTGAAAGAGTGGACATTTTCATTTGGCACACTGTAGGAAAAAAGGCCTGTTGCGCGGGTAAAGTTCAACATTAGACAACATTCCTCTCATAACTCCTGTGATCGGTTTGATGTTTACTGTTATTACAAGAAGAGGAGGCAACAGAGATAAACTTGGGCAAATATCTTCCATTCAAAGGTTGCTGATCGCTTCATTGAGTTATTTATAGTTTGCGCGCCGTGCCAGCACTTTAGGAATGAAGGTTATTCTTATTTCAAGCAACACAGTGAAACAACAGGGAGTGTAAGTGAGGACAGATTAAAATGCAGCAGGGAAGTCCCTCCGGTGTGGATCTGCTCTTAGCATGCAGGGCACAAAATACTTTAAGGGGTCATCCAAACTTTCACCAGCCCATCTCAACACCTGATATCTGTCTCTCTGGCTCCTCCTCCTTTTATCTTGTTGACCTTTTCTGTGATAGAAGCCTTGATATGATGAGGGCTATATATATTTAGACAGATCACAAGCCCAAGCCTCTTCTTTGAAGCCTACGATGGTGGTGATGAGAGCAGCTACTGGAGACACTAATTAGGCTGTGGAGACTGCACTTCTGATGCAACAGGGAAAGAACCCAGCTCTTGCCACCGCAGTCACATGGATAATATAAAGCCTTCGAAAGAAACGATTCCTATTATATTCAGATGCAATTGTCAAATCCCCCCAGAGAATAACCAGGAGAAGATGCAAGGTCTCTCTGAAAGTGAATGCTATTAGCGGGGCTGCAGGAAACGTCCTGGCTTGTCCCTCACGTTTGATGTTCGACCTACTCGACAGAAGTCTTCGCTACAAGTTCCATTTTGATAAAGTATCCAAGGCAGGGACGTGGAGCGTCAGTTTCCTGTACGGTGTCGTTCTCCACAGGGCCTGTATGAATTAAACATGGACCAGGGCCAATACAAATGACAGGTCAGAAAAGTAAAACAGGGCTGTTGGAAAAACAATGCGAACAGTCGAATCTATCATGTCTGCGAGTTCAGTGATACTCTGTGCGGGGAAGCCGTTGTGAGTGCAGTAAGACCACAGAAAACTGTCTTAATGTTGAAATTCAAACTGTGGAAAATGTGTTCTCAATATGAAAAGACCCACGTCTTGTTAATTCATGGAGAATTTTAGGATTTAGGTTCCCCAATATGTGAGAGGACCCACAGGTGCTGTGAAACTTAAAGGAGTGAGAGATCCTCTCTCCAGCCAGTGTTTGGTTTGTCCCTTCTGAGCTACTGTAGAGACATGGCCGCTTCTCAAAGGACTTCCTGGAAGAGGAGGAGCTCCCTGCATTGACAAGGAGAAGACTTCATCCTGAGGTAACCCAAACGCTGCGATTATCATTTAGGAAACACCTTGGTTGGGTTTAAAACGTCTAGTTAACCTTCAACTCATGACATTAGGTAATCGTGACGCTTCCACGAGTTACTAAAAGTGTTGCCAGTCGCAGAAAAGAAAAGAAAAGGAAATAGCTGTGCTACTTTCCCTAATTCCCTTAAATAAAAAGCAACTTCAGACGTGACTTACTCATTTCTAAACTTGTGACGTTACAGTCATCCACTACTCTTCATTGTTTTTCCACGTAATTGCCTGCATCAAATGCTTCTTTTGTTATTGTCATTATTTTTCAGATTACTGTCGTCATTTGGTCTGCACAATGTGAAATGAGTTTCATGTTGTTTCTTAGAAAAGCTAAACGTTTTGGGACTTCTTTGCTTAAAAAAATGTTAAGTTTCAAAGTTATTGGTGAATTTTTAACTCTGAAGTTGGATGTTTTTCATTTTTTTTTATTGTTTTTATGTCTTTTAAGATTAAATGATTCATTCAATCATCAATTTCACAAATCTGAACAAACCAAGGTGTCAAACTACTTTTACAACTGTCCATTTATGCTTTTCTGGGTCATGGGACACCAAACAGAATAGAAAGTCTATTAAAAGGCTAGATCCAGAATAACCTTGTGGTCCAGGAAGACAAATAAATTATGTAAAAATGACATTTACAACTCTAATTAGGAATTATTTGCAGAATATAACATCTTCTTCCAACAAAAAAAACTTTTTTTTTTTTTTTTTTTTAATCTTCAGTGATTTGTCTCCACACTGCTACAAGTGTGAAGAAGATGAATAAAATCTTTTCGGAGGATATTTCATAACGATCAGAGCTTCCAATCGGTGACCGTGTCCCATTAATCACCGTCTCCCAGCTGCTTTCATGTCCACTTGTGTCACTGTCGAGACACTGTGCTATTGTTTCTCCCAAAGCGGAGTAACTGCCAAGTCTCCGGTAACTCCATCCAAGTTTCACACTGGATAAAAACCAGACACGGTGTTTGTTTCATGTGCCTCGGTTTTGTAATCTGCACCAGGAAAAATCACTTTGATGGAGAGGCCTCTTAAAAGATGGCAGAAGTTGACCAAAACACATTTGTCTGTCACCTTGTGAAAATAAACTCAACATGTACAAATCGAATGTGCAGGGCAGGGACGATCCCGAGCAACACCGAGCATAAACACTGTCGGGTTTGTTTTGCTCCGAGACGCTAACGAATTAGGAGGGAAAGTCCTTTACGTGAGACCGCGTCATTTCTTGATGCTTTCACCCAATGTCGAAGGAGTGACTTGTAAAGAAGTATCACTGACAAGGTGTAGCTCTAAAAAGATTCATATGGAGCTTTTGTCAAACACAGAGACTTCATGGAGGGCTTTGGTGGGCAAGTTGAGGGTGGGCATTTAGACAAGGTGTGAATTACAGCCACATATTGAAAACAAGAAAGAAACAACAACTGTACACACGTCAGCCTTTTGATCCCATACTTCACCTCACTGTGGATTACAAATCTTACTCTGTTTAACCCAATCCAGAAAGCTATCTGCATAAAAGTTCAGTTTAATTCTCCTGAAATTAAACAGAGCGATACTTCTCGATCAAGATGGACTAAGTGTGCTTTATGGCTCGGGAAATTCTGAGTTTCTCACGCGTACCAGACCAAGATGAGGCGGTAGGTTCCTGCCCGAAACAGATAGTTGTATAAACAGTAGGATGAGCAAAGAGTTGTTAGATCTGAACCGGACAGATAGGAAGCTGAACAAGCGTCACACTTTTCTGAATCACTTCCAGGAGTTTACATTTTCAACGCATTTTATTAATGGACTGGTCTCCTCAGTGCGTCAGTGCTAAGTAGCTGAGTGCCGGTATTCTGTTTTAAATCAGCTTTGAAGCTTGGCCACGTAGCAGTGTATCGGTATGTCCTGGACGCGACGATCCGCGTTACAAACCGGAAAAATAGAGAATTACACACAGTTCAAGTCAATTTACAAGTTTTGTATTAATAAACAAAGGAAAATTGAAGAGAAATTGAAATTACCTGTTGGATTTGAAGTCACAAACTTCAGTAGGTGTGTGGTTGTTTGTCGAGTTGTTTGCCCCATTACGGACTGGTGACATGTCCAGGGTGAATCCTGCCCTGGCCCGCAGTCAGCTGATTGACCTTCGACCCTGTACAGGATTAAGCAGTATAGATTAAACAGATTCTACCTTTTTAAAAAAGCCTTCTTCCAATGGTTTTTTATGTGTTCCTTTTGAACCCTTCTTCTTCTTAGCAACATGAATTTTATGCCTAAGTTTCAATGTATACCAGATATTTATTAATTTTCTTAGTAGAGAAACAATCGTAGGTTGCCATGTTTTTTTTCTTTTGCCGTTAGAAAAACCAACTAGTAATCATCCTTTATGCTTTCTAGTATGTTAATTGCCAGGATTTGTCAACAATGAAATAAAATGCCTCAGTAATAAATACGTGAACTTCATGGTACGTCATACTGCGCAATACCCTAAATGCAACACCTTGCCTCCGGTTGGATTGTTTTAACTTGAATTCTTCTATGTCGTCTGCCATTTGAGGTTCACTGCTACAGAGACAAAAGCTTTGCATTCGACCATGTGTTTCCCTCCATGTTGGTTTCACTGATCCTCAAGGACAATAGGCGTTGTCATGTAAACAAGTACCCACTGCAGCCTGGCAAACAGAAGCCCGCCTCAAGGACAGGAGTCCATTATGATTGGCCGGAGTGGTCCAGGGTCATAGGGAGAGCCCGGAAAGGGAAGTCCGCCTCTCTGATTCAAGAGTCTGTGTTTGTGTAGAATCTTTCTCTGCCCTTCACCCTAAGTGTTGGGAGTGCATGGCCGTCCTGTGCAGCTGACCATGTGGTCAGAATGTCTTTGTTTAATAAATAATTGTGTTAATTCGTGACTATTTCAGATCTGTTGTCCTGAAGCCAGCCACAGTTTTAGGAACATGCAGAATCTAGAGAAAATAGATATGAAATCATCTCTAACACTCCACTCGTTGAAAGTATAAACATCAAACCTGCTTTGGTTCTTCTCTTTCAACCCTAACTGCACCACCGCCCTGAATTGATTCAAGCAAAAGATACAGTAGATAAATAAAATCATAAATCAATGTCAGGTTTCCATCCACTGTGCTTACCTAACTCCTTTCCCCAGCTTCCCCTTCCTTCATATTCCTTCTGTAAATGCAACACTAATCTTGGGTATTTTCATAATCAGCTTGCCAATATCCCAAGAGCAAATTAAACCAATTAAACTCAACATGTCCTTTGTTTTTGTTTTTGGATACGGTAACAGCTCATTGGCCCTGATCTCTGATCAGGGTTTAGTGTTACGTCAGAAGGTTCAGAGTTTGATCCCTAACACAAGAGCAGTGTAACTAATAAGTCCACCGATCAATAACTGCAATTAACCTTCTGCTCCAGAAAATGCAAACTAGTCAACATTCTGACGGTGAACACATGTTTTGAGTCTTTACTCCTGCGGGGTTCTGCTGTGTACGAGATGGGTGGTCTTCTCTTAGGTTACAAAACCACTGTTGACCAGATTATTCACAGAATTGAATTTCTGCTGATGGCTGTAGATTTTTAACAATTCGTGTCTTTCAGTACTTGCAGCTGGGGCTGAAAACTCTTCTATGCATGTGTTTGATTAATGACAAAAATCCTACTGAATCAAACCATTAAGTGTTTTTAGTGTTTCTATTTTTTCCCCCCATGTTTTGCCACTGACATGTCACATTATTAAGCCTGTAATTTCATCCTTTCTTGTGGCAGCTCTCTACAGCTGTGCTCCAATTGAAGAAAACTTCATGTGTGTGCGAGGATGCTCTTCTCTGTTTTGCACCATTACACAATGGATTTCTTTTGATTTTGGACTGATTGTTGCTTTGTTGTGAAACGAGTCAAATTAATAAATAACGTACGTTTGTTTCAAACATGCTGACATGTTTTTCTGTATGAGGGAAACCAGCTTTCTGCTCCAAATCACGAACCACTGGTGTGCCTTATTAGTGACACATTGCCACTTCAAATATTTACTCTTCACAAAACTGTTGAGTTATCTGCATGTATCTGCATGTAGTACTACTACTACTACTTGTTTGTGAAGATTCTCACTGACCCAAGACATTGCATATCCAATTCTTGTCTTGAATCCAAGCTTTCACTACTCTCCCAGGAATGGACCATTCCTGGTGAAGCCTTTCTGATGAGCGATAACACATCTTCAAACAATTATTCAAGTCCAGTGATCTTTACAACAAGGTTTTGAATATAGAACAGCTTCTTGGTTCTTCTTCTTATTTTTATTTCTTTTAGCTTGCATGCTCCTATGTGTCTGCTTCTTCTTAGCAAAGCTTCAACTTGAAATGTTGTGTGCATCAAACATCGGGGTCAGCCTTGTTGGGGTGTTTCAGAAGTTCCGAGTTGAACAAAGCTGTTAGTACAAAACAAGACAAAACCCAGCACAACTGTTGTGTATACATTTTATTTTGTATACATTTTACATTTTACAAAAACCCACACAAACTCTTTGTTTTGTTGATTACCAGTAAGACACACGAGACACTTAGAAGGTCAAAGTTGTAGATTTGGTCCTGAACAAATAAAATCAAGACACTGCTGGAGTCTCCAAAATCCCCACATCTCATGGTCAAATGATTTGGTTTATACTTCTGTATATGTTTGATCAGCTCCAGAGTGTCATCCATTCAGGAGTAACAGTGTTGAACTATAGTCAGGTCCATATAAAAAGGTACTATTGGCTTTATATTTGGGATTCCCACTCTGAAATTGCTTTTATTTTGCAGCCGTTGTGTCTACAATGTGAATCACACTGTGGGTGTCCTGCTGTGTTAGTAGGACTTTATCTTTGGCATTCTTCCTTGTCAGATGGACTATCGTCGAGTGTGGTCTGAAAGGTAAACAGGACCCGGGGGGGGGGGGGGGGGGGGGGTGGAGATCTGGGAGCTCCCGTCTGTATTCACTCCTCAGAGTCAGACTCGAGTGTTGGCGAATGGAGCCTGTCAAAAACCCTGTAGCCTAAAACCACCTGCCTTGAGAGGCCTTGCGTCTCAGTGTCAACTCACCACGGTAAAACCCACCAGCCCTGCAGCTCCACTCAATAGTGTGCTGTCACACTTGATTCATACACTAAGTGGAGAGGGATAAATGCGACAATTAATCTTAATTAAGCCTAGGTAATCCTTGCAGAGGCCTGTTAGCTGTGACTTATTTGACCTCTGAGATGGAATTGCTGCTGTGTTGACGTGGTCGATACAGTTAAGAAACCTGACAGAGTTTAGCTGCGAATTGTGAGTGTGCGTTTTCATTTACACGTTTCGGTTTTGAGTTTACCAACAAGGTAACTCATGTCTTTGAATCTAAAGTACACAAGCACGCACGCACGCGTGCATGCCCACATACGCACACACTTTAATTGGTGGATTAGCAGACAGTGTATGGATTCAGTGAATTATTAATCTGCGATTGTTCAACCCTTGACAAGCATTTAAACAAATGTTCCTTGGCACGGCCTGTTGTGAATACATAAAAACAACTTGCTGATATCACTTGCAAACCTTGGCACAGAGCAGCATCCTGCTGTCATCTTTGTAAGTCACTGTGTGCACCAAAACTGGGCAGTGTGGCCAGAACTGTTATCTGAAGAGTGATCTTGTTACTTTGAGGGAACACACAAAGTAGTACAAACATAATCCCAAAAGCCAACAGTTCATTCAAAGCCTAAGGAGTATTTTCTTATTGCTAACCCTTTCCTAAAGAAATTGCTTGTTTTTAAATCCATAATTAGAGATTCATCCCCCGTCCAATAAGTATTGCAAAAAGCTGAAGAAGATTTAAAAACAACACTTCCGTTCATTTAGGTTTCTTCGAAATTACAAATGCAAACTCCACACAGAATTGTTAGAGCGCTAACCATTCCACCGCTACGGGGCCTGACGTCAATTCAACTCCACACGAATCCAATGTAATTTTGATAGATTTGATAAAGTTGTTTTAGCGCCGTTATCAACTGATATCATTTGATCTTCTATACATCATCCCCAGAAAATTAACGTAACATGAAACACAGTAAAATGTCCAAAAAATTTGTTAAAAGATTTTGCAAATACAGAAGTACAATATGAACATAATAGCAAACAGTTACATGGCATGGACACCAATTGATCACAGTGGATAAGGACAGTGTAAATTCAGATGGCAACAAAATAAAAACATATTTGATATATATATAAATTACACTTCTTTAAGGTACTTGTCTTGTGTAATGTGTGTGTATAGTCCTTTTCCGCGTCCATGTCTGCTGCCATGCGAGACACTTGATCCATCCATTGTGAGCAACTGGGGTTCAGTGTATTGCTCATGGACAATCCGAAATATTGGCAACCTTCTTATTGAGAGACAATCTTTTCTACCAACTGAGGCGCTTCCAGACTTACACAGTGTATGGGGTTTTTTTTTTACACGTTGGTAGAAATGATATATTTGAAGTGGTTCAGCCTGCACGTGGAGACCCTGAACCTCCTGCCAGAAGGTAAATGCTGGTCATCCTCATGAAGGATGTAAGTGGGCTGCAAATATTTTCTTCTGCCAGACTCCCCCCTCCTCCGAAACATTTACACGAGTCTGGGGGTAAATGGTCAAAAATAAAAAAGAATTACAAAGGACTATATTAACCACTATCCTGCTTCAGCACTCTTTATGTGTTCTAGCCTGCGTCATCCCCATTTCATGACGTCAGTGCCTCCTGCAGAGCACGTCTGTCTTCGTGTAGTGGAAACTCCATCCAGCCCCTCTGCCAGTCATCAGAGATCAGCAACATATCAAGCCAAGGAAACGTGAAAATGCTGAGTTCTTCCCAGATGGTGTGCCTGCTGTTACAGCCCCACATGATGTGCGAGTGCCATGAGCTGTACGTCCAAACAAATATGAAATGCTCTCATACACATGCATATGTAGCTGTAAGCTCAGTTTGTCACGCACACTGAGCCGGGGTAACACGCTCACATATCCATCAGTGAGTATAAGATCCCTTGCTACACTTTATCTTTGGATTCCTGAGTGGTTAGTTAGTCTCGAGGCTTATCGGGCCTCTGAGGCCAAAGCCAGAGTGCTCGTGTAAAGGAAGGAGCACTTTCCTCATGCACTAGACTAATAACAAGCTCTGCTAGGTTTTCATGCCTGGTGCAGATTAGATCAGAGCCAAGGCCTGATGGTTGGTTTGTCTGAGAGCTCCAAGTCTTTTTGCTTTTACCACTTGGACTCAGTTGAGGCCCTCCCCTAAGGGAACGGTCCAGTCAGCGCAAAACAGCGCAGAGTGCAGGCAAAGTCCAAAACACACACTGGTATGAGCACCAGGAAGTCCAGACAGGAAAGGACCTGGGCCTTTTTGGAAGTCATTAAACTGTTAATCTGATGCTGGGGGAACAAAACATACTTCAGCAGCTCCCTGTGCCTCTCCTTTGGATGGTTTATTCAGTTTTTCCACTGAAATTGTCTGTAACCTTTGTTTTTATTTTCCACAAAGGAGAGCCTTTATTTGATTTGATTCCTGATGATAGCACTAACTGAATTATTGAAGAATTAAATGAGTGTGATGTTAAATATTTTAAAATCCCACATCCCATCCTAAAGTCAACATATTCACAAAAAGAGAACTATATAGGCCAAATAGAATTTTGAAAACAATAAAAACAAAATACATAAAAATTTTGATTTCTTTACCTTGTTGTGTTTCTTTTGTTCTGTGCATCATAAATGTTGTTTGGACCCTTTTAAGGCCTCCCTCTAACCCCCCCCCCCCCCCCCCGAACGTCGTGCTGGTAGGACACTGAGAAGAATAGTGCGGCGCCCGTCCGGCAAAGAGGGGGAGGGTGTTTAAATTTTTAAACATATGCCATTTTAGCACTTCAATTATTGAACACTCACAGTGAGCCGTGAATAAGTTGTGCATAATGCAGACCCAGAGAAATGTTTCAGCGCCATATATTCCAAAGTAAATTTGGCTCGGTACTGACGGCATTGCTCATTACAGGGTTCTGAAAGAGACAAAGGAAGCGCCGTTGGACTGTTTGTGTCACAGGACCTGAAATGAGATGAAGAACACGTAAATACATTTAGAGTGGAGATGGCCTTAACACCCGCTGATTTATTCATCAGATTTCCTGCAGCTGAGTGAATGTTGTCGTAGGTGGTTTGATACAGACGCAGGCAGGTTTACAGACCCACAAATTCAAGCAAAAAAAAACTTAAGGTGCGGGTTTCCGTATAGTACTACAAGATTATTTGTACGTATTAAACCAACCATGTACGGTATTGTATTCACTGTTCAATCATATTATCACGACTTTAGGTTAAACTTGTTTGGAAGTTTTGAATGATTCACTTAAAAAAAGGCATCTTTTAATTGCATTTTTCCAGCATAATTAAACAGAAATCACATATAAAGTACACTTTAGAATTTATTTCCAACTACCACAGGGAAAGTTCCACATATCATCTTACCGAGGTCAACAATACTTAACACTCGCAAACCTTGATGTAAAGATCAGAACGTAGATCAAATTTCAGTTCACACTATCATGCTTGAAATGAGCATAGCGCTATCGTTGTATACATCAAACTGGATAATCAGACCAATGCATCTTCACTTGCTAAACCATCATCATCTCAACAATACTGTGCATCTCTTCTGGCTTTGCCTTTAAAGGGTAACAGAGATGTGTGTTGGTACAGAGTGTCTGAACGTGTACCAGGGTCGTATAAACACTCCTGACACGGGGTAATGTTCAGTGTATCCTGGGGCACACATGCTCTCCGTAAGGAGAACCAAATCTCTTTAGCTCCAAACAAAAGCAGCGGCTCTGCAGCCGGCAACAGAGGAAGAGGATAGATGTTACACTGCTGTGTAATCAAGAATTATTATTTTTCGCTTCAAAATCAGTCAAATGGGGTTTTGTGGTCAATTAACCACACGTCCTGTGCAAACACTAAACCCCTGTTTAATCAGTCAGAGGAATTCTTATTAACTAGAAAGCAGTACATTTATAGAATTATCCAGTCAGATGCTTTAGCTGAACTGCAGCAAACTGATGACATTATATTTGGGTTCATTTCCATGGCAATCAAGTAAACACACTCTGGGTTTGAGTGAGCAGCTGAGGAAAAGTGAGTCTACACGTGAAAGTGAGGACATCAAATGTAGTAAAACATGCAGGGGGATGTCAAGTGTTCAACATGCTCGCTCCGTAAATGTCTACCGTTGTCCCGTCTAGCACTTTCTGTGTGGTCACCTTGGTACGTGCTTCGATTACAGGAAAATATGAATCACATGAATGCATCATCCAATGATGCAAGTTGCTGTTTTGGTTTTGGGGGAAGTGTGAGGTAAAACTACCAAGGCCATGTCTACTCCTTCAGACCAGCACTGCGACTCTGTCCCAGTTATTCATTCATGCTCTTTGGGTCAGAGTTTCACTCATCAGTGACAAGATGATCTAATGTTCCTCCATATGTCTGCTTGGACTGATGAGTCTGCAGCGGGATGTTGAGATACTACGGAATAAGAGCAACCTCATTCCTGTCTTATGAAGTACATAATTATCAGCCTTTCTGGTTGCTTAAATCTCAACGTGCAGCACACTCTGCCCTCGGCCGAAGCTCGTGTCAGTGAGGATCACGTACGATTTTTTTCCTGATGTTTACACTGCTTAGCTTTAACCAAATGACAACTGTGAACTATGAGCGAGGGTTCTCGATCTTGTCCGTTTACTCAAGAAAACCTTTCCTCCATTAAATGACGTCAAAGAGCAACTGTGAAGGCTAAGTAGGGCTTTTAAAATCTGTTGTCCGTCTACAAAGCTGCCCTCGCACAGTTGTTAATGGGAGATTTGAAATCCCTCCCACTCATCTTATGAAGGCAGAAGCTGCGACGACTGGAGATGCTTTATATTCTCAATTTACCGGCTAAAATCGTTGCCTTAAAAGTCTCTGTTTATGGTATCAGCGACAGTGGTGTTTCCCATAAAGTCTTATTGACAGAGGGGGGAACAAGAGGGCAGAGTGAGAGTTTGTAAATGGAGGTCTAAATCTGCCTGCTTCCTCTTGAGGGACCACACACTTTATGGATTACTTCCTCCTCCTCTCTGGTCCAAGGGCAGCATAGCGTGTGCCGGCGCCATGCTCTGTGATGGCAACCAGGATAAATGGTACAAACAGCGGGGGACACATGGCAGCTTAAAAGCCTCTGTCCCAAATAAAAGTTACAAAGAAACAGAAAGGGAGAGGGGCTTGTCAGATTGTAGAGATGAAGACCAGCCATGTGAGACGCGAGCCGATTGGACAAAGATGGGACGAGCTGGAGTCTGCAGCTTAGTCTGTGTTGGGGACAGGAAGTCTGCGCTGTCGCCACGTCTTCCCTCTGTCAGTTTAGGTGCCAGCTCTCCAGTCTGCTGCCTTTGTCGGCCTGTTATTGTTTGCGTGCCAACCCGGCGCAGGTCGGCCAACTTCAACCTGAAGGCTCCGTCGCTTTGTCACAGGGCAAAGTTGTGCTTCACAGTAAATGGCCTGACAAGTGATTGAGAGAAATGGAGTCGTGCGAAGGCCTGCTGAGGTTTGGAGGATTTGGCCTGAGGAGAGGAAAGTTGACTTGCATGGCTCACTGAGAGCCCGCAGCTGCTGGCTGATTCTGATTGGTGCCCTAAATTGTTCCGTAGGTTTTCATCCTTGATGATTGTTTGCGTCTGGCATTTGAAAGACCAATAGCATGCGCTTCAGACTCCTCTGTGTGTAGTCCTCCCTACGCAGCGAGAAACATTCTCCGATAGCATATTTACACTGCAGAAGAATAAAGTGGCTGGCCAGCCAAGGCAATGTCACTAAATTACAAAGGCTTGGCGGCGCTGACCTTCTCTCCTGATATGGATTCTGAACTAAACACAAAGTCACTGCTGCCATAGAGCACCACCGCTAACTGTTTCCCAAACTACAAATCTGTGGCTGATGTTTACAAATGAAACATGAGTCTGCGTCAGGGGATGCGCCAGTCCACTCGATCCAGCTCGATATCAGCTAAGAACCACATTTAGTGGAGTTTGATGCCTCTCCCTGGCCTCAGCTACAGTCTGTGAGGGCTATATGTTTGTTAGGACAATAACTCCTGACAACCTTGAAGTAAATTCAACAATCTTGGCACTGGTGTCCCCAATCATGTGAATGTTATAGTCAGTCTAAAAGTGTATAGTTGACTTTTGTGCCCACCGGGTAAGATCACTGTGACTTCAAATGCTCCCGTGTGAATAACGACTGTAAATAGCCCGCACAGCCCTTGAATGTCTCAACTTAATGGAGTTAGATAATTAGGACGTTGAGAGTATAAAAGCCTTGGTAGGACCCCGATCTCTGCCTGTGATGCTGCAGAAGTGTGTTTGTGGTTTGTTGGTCTCAGTAGTCTGAACATGTGCTTGATTGTGAACTTTTGAAGTTGTTGGTCACACTTAAGAGTGTAATCGCTCCATTTGAAGGGAGTTGTTTTCAGTTCAATAATTTTGTGGCTTTTTTTTTTTAACCCATAGAAATTTAATTATATCAAATCGTATGTGGCCTTTGAGTTTCTTGTCAACCCTAACAACCTAACCAGCGCCATTATGAAAATTTGCCTAGATCCGACGCTCATATTCACTCAAATGGAAGACAATTTGGTTGCCAAAATAATTTTTTTTTAATTATAAATTGTCAAGCTTTGTTGATCAAACGACCAGGCCATGTGGCCTCATGTTTGTAGCATTTTGTGTTTGTAATATCTGAGTGTACACTAGATAAACATTCCAGCTCTCCGCCATACTGTATATTATGAGTTTAAGCAAACAATATTGTCAGTTGCAACGGCTGTGTTTGGAGGAGGATTACCCTCGTGGGGCAGCAACTCTAATGTTGACACTGCAAAAGAGCAAGTGCTTTTCAAAATATCTTGTCACACTTCATATAACACAAAATCATCTAACAATCAGGAGTAAAACATTTTTGACAGTCTGTATCTTGAAGTAACACATTTGAAAAATGTTCACTGTATTACAGATGCATTTTAAAATGATATTGATGTGTATAAGTCCATACTGTATGTCTCAAAGAAATTATTACTGCAATATGTGTTCAATTTAATCTGATGAGCTATTTTGAAAAATTTTCAGTGTGTAGTTATCTGTCTTTGATTTCTTCGATCATATTTTTGATTAACTGGGAGTGTCTTAAGAATATGGTCATTTTCAGTTTGACAGTCCTGCATTTATTTATTTTATTTTTTTTGCTTCATCTAATTTGCCACGGAAAAAACTTTCATTCACGGTGTGTCATGGGATTTTGTCATCCCACTCAAGTCCTGGTGATCCTTCTGCAGAAAATCAACAAGGTCCCTGCTGGTCTCCCTCCTTCTCGGGGTTGTTCCAGGTATTTGCCCACATAAACATCAGGGACAAGGCACAAGTTTGCTACAGTCAATAGCAGTTTGTCTGTTTGATTATTAGTTGTGATTTTGCATTTGGAAAAGGCTCCCTTTTACTCTCATCATTTTTCCTGACTGGAAAGCCACCGTGGAACACTTTACCCATGACCCCCTGTTTCCCTGACAAGTCAAAAGAGCCTAAGGATCTGTTTTTGGGCCCCGACTCCAAACAGCATTCCCCGTGTTTCGGAAAACATGTAAACTGACGTTAAAAAAATAAAAGTGAACAGTCAGCTCTCTTGGCCTTTCTCGCATGGCCCAGATGCCCATATGAAAGCTGACTTTTGTGTGCCGGACAACTCTCACACAAGGTGGATGGCCTGTGTTTTTGCTGGCCTGTCTTGAACAAACACAGACGAATCACATTGCGCTGCCTGTTGTGCCGTGATCATGATCTGCAGTTTTATTTTGCATCGTTTAGGAGAGCTTAGGAAGTACTCCTCTGAACAAAAGAGACAAAGATATATAATACGGGTTCCTGCAGTTTCCCTGGGTTAGCATAAATCCCAGGCTCAAGCAGATATCTAGTGTCTAAGACATGCGCTGGGTCCTGCGCCAGCGAACTGCCACATGGTCTAAGCACGCCGTGGATGCAGGAGAGCTTTGAAAACTTTAATCTAAAATATTCAAAACTCATACATACAACTTTTCTAACTCCCCTGAATATATATGCAATAAAATGTGCGCCTTATTTCCCCCCCCCCTCAAACCTTGAAATTGCATTATTCATCTGAGGCAGTGTTTCAACTTCCTCCTTCTTTTGCCTGCAGCGCTCCCACCCACACCAGTGAATTAAGTACCCATCTTCTAATTCAATCACAATATTCTTCCCCATCAGTCTCCTCAAAGGGATTCCTGTTTGTGTGCATGCATTGTCTTTTATGCACAGAGGAGATACACAAAACTATTGTGTCTGTTTATGCTGCTGAATCTGGCCAGATGTTTGAAACGAATGGTAAAATACTGGAGAAGAAGTGTTCACATCACCGTTAGTGAAAAGTGGCAATAGTTAAAAAAAAAAAAAAAAAAAAGTACTTTGGAGCCATGAAAGAAATCAGTGGGCTCTGCAGTTTTTGCTTCGTTTAATTAATACATCACTGCATAAACTCTTTGCTTAACAACAAGCATGTTTCTAATGCTTCTTGATTCCTCATGTCCATGTCCTGCAGGCACTCGGGTAACCGTGTGTATATACACGGGCAGATAAATTGACTGTGTCAGGAAGTGTGTGCACGTGCATGTCGATATATATGATGGTGTGTGTGTGACTGTGTGTGTGTGTTGGTGAAATAACTGTCCAGGGGACCTCAGTGGAAAGTTGGCCTCGAGCCAACTGTTGCTCATGAGGATTGGTAAACACACAAGCGATGGATCACCTTCTCTGCACTCCAGTGCCAAACACAATGTAAACCTGTTTCCACTGCTTCATCCAGTTGCTCGTTTTTCTTTCTGCGTGTTTCCAAGTCATTCAGTGTTGATTCGTGTTTTATTTGAACTATGATATAAAATTGGGCATTCAAAGATCAAACATGGACTAGACACACATTTGCTCAGTATATATATAGTTAAATGAAACAGAATGCCTTGATTTGTAAAGATGCAGACATTGCATCAGATTGTTTTTATATTGAACAGCAGGACATCATGGGGAAGAGTTTTAATGGTAAACAACTGGCCTTTGGATGTTCATGCTCCCTGAGTATCCAGTCTGATCTGTCAGCAGCAGTCCCAGAGGTCAGCGCAGGTCTGAGTGAGGTCACATCAGACGACTGCCCCCCCTGTGCAACATCAAATCCAGATGTCTGATGAATTGTTCCTCATAAAAGATTCCCTGTTGACAATGGACCATAGCATTTCCAAATAGGGTAAGACGGTTACGTTTGTAGTCGTTCAAATTCCTCCGAGTAATTCAAGATGGCCCCCAGATACACTTGTAGAAACAATTGAATTACGTTTTTACAGTTGGCCTGCCCTGAAACGCTGATGGTGGTGGTGTATATGCTACAGCTTAGGCCTGTAATTCATTGCCCCCAGAACTATGTCTGAAATGGAAAGGGATGCTTTTCATTAAGAAAATATGGCAATTTATGAAGAGTTTATTTTTTTTCTGCCAATTGACAGTTTGATGGATGACACGAGTCACTTTTGGTTTTCAGTTTTTCAAACACAGGTGTTCCAGTTAGCTCACATCTGGCATGACTGTTCTTTCACGCTTTGGTTGCCAGCCAACAACTTCATCAAATTCATTTTATGTTCAATTACCACACACAAATATATTTTGGTATATATTTTTTTTCTCCTTGATTGGAGAAAGTGTGGCACTACGATGAAAACAACATTGTTACAAAGTGTGTGTGTGTGTGCGTGTGTGCGTGTGTAGGTGGGTGTGTGAGTGTGTGTGTATGCGTGCGTGTGTGTTTGTACCCGCTGCATAACCCCCTCGCCAAATCCCTGTTTTTCTGGCTGATTTCAACTTCTCTTTTTTTTTCTTGCTCTTATCTTTAGTTTGTGAAACGGGAAGGTTTCCTGTCACTCATGAAATAAACGGTCCAGATAAAGCAACATTGTTTCTACTCTCCCAGAGAAAAGTTACCTTTGGGTTCTGATAAGATGGGAAAACATAAAGTTGTTGCCTGGCTCTTGGTGCCATGAGTCATGAGTCATGAGATACGCTGCACTGAAAGGGCCATCTGGATCTTGGTGAGCATGTGCTGAGAGGTGATGGACAGGACTCAGCCTCCTCCTGCTCCTATCACTCCCTGTTAGCACTTCTTTTCCTCCCCTGACTTTCACTAATCATACCTGACAAGCGGATACACGGGCCTCTGTATGGATGGGAAGAGTCATGCTGGCCTCAGTTTGGTGGGATGAGCACAGGTAGGGGGAGGGGGCGGGGGTGGGGGGGGGGGGGGGGGGTTGTTAAGGTGGATGAAAAACAAGGAAGGCCACGGAGCTGTATATACAAAAACACATCTTGACAGACGACTTGTCTAAAAAGACATTCTGTTTTCATTTAGATGCTGTGATGAGATGCAAAATCCAGATGTGGAAAAGCTTTAGATATAAAAGTGCTTGCGTGTGAGTGGGAGACAAAAAAGAAGTGACTTACATGTTTGGCGGCTTCTTATTTTTCAAAGCAGCAAACAGGAGACGTGCTCTTTTCTGTGGATGTCTATTTGCATATGGCGTCTGTTCCCTCCTTTAGGTGAGAGGGTGTATATCCCATGAGAGCATTGCGTGGACATCTGAGGGAACACACATGTGCCTCCTGACCTGTAAACACATGTACTCATACAGTCAGGAGATCCGTTGTGCTGAAACATTGATGCAGACCCTCAGCTGTGACGCACCACATCGGTGACACTCAAAGTGGGGTGATGGGATAAATATTTCAATGACCTCGCAGAGTGGGGACATTCGGAGTCAAACTGGAGGGCAACCCAAGACTATTCTGGGAATTCTACTGCCAGGCAGTTTGCATGCAGAACTCCTGTTTCTCCCCCATCAGCATCTACACACCAAAGCACAATTAAAAATAAATTCATGTGAGGACAGTTTCAGCCCCAAACATTTAGCAATATTCCAGTAAACCACAAGTCAGAATGCCGCCATTGTAATGCAGCCATGGTCTGACATGGTTGCTTGCAAATATAAACTATTTATTACACACTGAAAGCAGCATATTAAAAATATAGGTCAACTTTACTTCAGACAAAGCAGATTTTTGTGATATTAAAACATAAAAAAACCGTTTCCTCCTGTATTATCAACAGAGAGTATTTTTGTTTTTAAAGAAAGGATAACAATATATAAACAGAAGTTCTATCGTGGGCACAAAGCCTGCTGGGATGGCTGAGAAGGATTTGGGGGGGTTTCACTGCTGCTGCATTGCCGTGCTTCATGTGTGGAGCAGGAACTCAGGGGTGTGAATGAGCTGAGACTCACGGCTGGTTGGAGAGCTAGTGACAAAACACAACGGATTTGCCCTCAAAACGGACACTCACTGCGTTCATCCTCGAAAGTATAAAGGGAGGCTCCGCCGTTTCTGGAGGAAACCGGGAAGTGGCCAACACATGGTTTGTGGCTGGATGTTCACAAAATGGGACTAATGTTTTGCAAAGACTGCCTCTGCTGTTACTGCTGCACGGACCGGGCCGTGCAAGCCGCAAAGAAAAGAGAATGACAACACAAGTCAAAGAGACGACGCGCCACAAAGGAGGGCAAAGCGGGACGTGCGTGCGCAGAGAAGAGGTGCCCTAGATCTGCACATCTAAGTTATTCTGTTATCCAGGCTCCTTTATATGTTGTTTTGGGCAGCGGTTCATCATCCCGCACCTGGTAAAACAAAGAGAATGCATGTACTGGCAGCACATCTCCGTGCGTAAATGGAGAGTCATATGTGCGTTTTCGCTGTACTTTTTCATTATGCGCACAATAAATGGTGTTTGTTTTGTCACTAACTCATGTCCTGTCCCATCACCACGCCGGTGTAGATGCTTTATAGACTTCCTCATACTTCATATCTGCCATGAGTGATGGCGATGCCCGCAGAAGCCTCCGGTACCGGTGCGCAGCAGAGTAGCACTCACGAAAGGAGCGTCAGCGCACCGGATCGCAATGGTTATGTGAAAACATGTGTCATTCCACTGTGCCGTGACCGGGACTATGAGTCGTGGGTGAGGCTAATGTTCACGAAAATATGGAGCTCCCGGAGACTAAGGAGTGCGGTGTGCGTGGGGTCGCTTTCGGTTTTTCTCGCTCTGCTGGTCAAATGTGCAGAGTGGAAAGCTGAATCCAGCAGCGGCAGCGGCAGCAGCAGCTGCGCTGACAGCAGACTCTGGCATTCATCGTCCCCCCTTCACTTCGTCTTGGGCTGCGCGGCGGAGCTGTTGCAAACTTGCTGGAGTGTGGTTTCGCCATTGTTCACCCTCGTATGTGCCTTCTTTTGGGTCGGTGTGTACTTGATCCGCTGCGGGGTGCTGATCCAGACCGCCCTCTCCCTCCTGACCTTGTGCCACCTGGGCGAAGTGGCGGCGTGGTGTCTTCTGGACGGGACCGATGAGCAGCTGTTTTCATTCACCACCGCGGCCGTGGTTGTGCTCATCTGCGTGGCCACCGGCGCACTCATGGTAGCGCGGCTGAACCAGGGCATTCCGGTGATAGTTTTCATCAGTGTGGTCAGGACTATCTCACTCTTCTCGCTGCACAGAGTGCGGGCCACTTGGAGACCGTACGTCGCGTACCTGGTTGGAGTGCTGGGCATCCTGCTGGCGAGGTATGCTGACAAGCTTCTTCCCAACCAAGGGAGACACGAGGAGGGCTGCAACCCCGTGACTGGAGCCAGGGAAGAGATCCCGGTATTTAAAAGGCGCAGGAGGTCCAGTTCGGTGATTGCCTCAGACATGGCACACAGTCAGTCCAACAGTAAGTCCCATCGCCGGACCTCGCTGCCATGCATCCAGAGGGACCAGGTAAGACGTCTCTGCCCCATTCTGCTCCTCTATTTCTGCTTTGTTTTTCTCTTCCCATCAACAATTTGGGGTTTATGGCCAAAGGGAGAATGGAATGAGGGGTGCATTAACAATACAAAAATACACTTTTCGTCTTTTTTTTCTTTTTTTTTAATAATCACTTTTATTACACGTTTTGGAATAATTTTTGTTGAATTTGTGGACACTGGAAATCACAAAATGCTGAACGTCCTAAATTGGAATATAAAGTCACATGTCAAGTGTAACACAACAACAGCCATACCACCGATATTCATATTAATAGATCTTACTTGTTATTATTATTATTATTATTATTATTATTATTATTATTATTATTATTATTCTAGACATGTTTGTTTTGATCTTCATATCTATCTGTTATCATCTGCATCTACATAGTTCCTCTTCAGCCTCATATCATATGCAGCCAATTGTTTCCACTTCCAGGAAAACATTTGGAATAATCTCAGTTCTGTTCCACTGCATTTTCACAGTCTTATTCTTCAGATAATGCTTTGGATTCATTTATATGATGATATGTTGTACAGAGAAATCCTCAATGATTCCCAGTATTGCAGACTTTCATCTGAAAGTGTTGCATACATTAGATCAAGGTGATGTTTTTGAAAGAGCTCGGTGGTTTAAATGTGCCATTTGGAATCAAAGTACCAAATTTGGAGAGATTTGTGTGCTAAAGGAATGCTATTTTTAAAAATGTGCTTTTAAGTGCTGATGAGAAAGGGAAGCTAAAGATACAACCTCAGTGATTGATCTCATCCCTAATTATTTATGCCAAATAGTTTTCCCAGATGATCTCTGAGCCTCTGCTACCCTGTCCAGGTCTTTAATGCAACTTGCTTGTAGTCACTTATCAGGCCTTGCAGTCTTTAAACCCCAGGAATGTAGTAGCACTGGCTTTTAAACTTCCTCTGCCAGTGATATACATGCATACCTGTGTTAAAAGGAGGAGGGGGGGGGGGGAGCTTCACTCAAACGTACTCGTATCAACTCCTCGGCCCATTTTACGTAAAATCAATGAGCACCCCGAGCATGTGAATGGGAAACAGACTTTCGGAGTGATCAAAGCTCTCGTTGTGACCTGCGAGTGTGGTGAGGTTTGGAGATGAGAGGCGGCACTGTCGGCTTGGCCACTTGAAAGATGCTCGCAGCTCTCAGGGCTAGTTAACGTTGTAGTGTGCTTATTTGTTTTGCTTTGTGGTCACACATTTGCACGTATTGGGTCTGAAAAGACTCTTAGATAGTTTACACTTTACACGTTTCTTTTCCCTCATTTTGGTTTGATGTTGCTTAGTTTGATTCGAGTGTCCATCTTCATTAAGCTGATTCGCAGTAGTTGCTTTGCTTCGGCAGAGGAGTGTGGATGTATCTTTGTTTTCAATGAGTGGTGAACTGGAAAATGGATGGCAATCTATTTTGCTCTGAATAGTTGCTGTATGGCTCGAAGCAAACATGAGCACAAATGGCACGTCACGCCTGACATAATAAACTATCGTAAGTGATGGAAACAGTCTGAAATATATTTATTCACTCCCTTATGAATAATTCAGTATGCACATTGTTTTTGTTGTTAAATGTAAGTTAAAACTTCATACACTTTCTTGAACAGACAGAATAATCTCTTCATTTCCCTCTTTACATCGCAGCTATAAAAGTAACACAGACATTAGACAACTAAACCGCCATCTCAGCAGTGTGGAGATATTTAATGTGTCGAAAACAAAACAAGATGAATACCATTACGTTTTGGATTCAGACTCCATTACTTTAAGACATTTAGAACGGACTTACTTAGAAAACAATAAAACGCAGCCCTAAACTCTAGACATTAGTCATAAACAGCTCACATTGATGCAGCAATGGCAATTAACACATTCTGGTCTGTTTCAGATTTGATACTTTTTTGTTTTGCATCAGTGTCCCAATAAAAAGTCAGAGTGGGTTTTGAGCCACCAGACATACAAAGTAGATGTTATCATGCAACAGTGCAGACCCGGGCTGGAGCCCTCGGTTGAAGGATGATCTCAATGACAATTGTTTTTGTTGCGCTTTTTAATGCTCGCAGTACTGTAATGCCTGTAGACCGTATTAAAGTTAAGCTGATATTAACATTCATGTGAGAAAACATGAGCAGTCTGTCGTTTCCTTTAATCTCTGATGGGGCTCCTGCGCAGTTGACCAGTCGTGGCCTGCCTGTAATTGAGACACACATGGTGTGCATATGCTGTCTTGTCTGTGTGGTCTGTAATGTGTAAACAAGCCCATGCTGATCCACACTAGTCATCGCCTCACTCACACTGGGCTCCAGCCTCCCCGCGGGGTGGGGGGGGTCGGACACAATTTTTGGGGGCTACAATGCAACTACCACATGGTGCTGGCGAGAGACAACAGAGCAGAGATGGACTTTGTCTGGGAGAAAACACATAGATTTACTGCACTGCAACAACAAGGCTATAATTTTGTCTGAACTATATTGTTACAAGAGCTAAAGAGGTGGGTTGATGTGTTAGAAGTTCACCTTTCTGCTGTGTTTGATAGAGTTACGATGTTTTAAAGTCGAAGCATAACAAGGGATAGATCTGTCCTCTGTTGACCCGGTGATGTTTACGTTGCTGCTGTGCATCTGAAGTGTTCAAAGAACAGTGTGAGGCTTGATGGAGGGTCGCATTTGATACTTAACATTGTTTTTCTCTGGGTGCTTCTCCCACAGAATTTAGAGTGTTATTAAAAATGGGCCCTTTAGCCTGATAGTTGCTGTGTAAAAAACTGTTTATTCAGAAAGTAAACAGAGCAAAGAGGGATCCCTCTATCTCCTCTCACTCATACGTCTGAAAGCTGCCATGTTGCCCTCCTCTGCCAAAGTCATGCTTCAAGGCTGCGCTTCAATTTGCACAACTGTAGATTTGATAAACAGTCATTTTCCCTTCTTCTCGTTACAAATAGGTTGCCAGCTTCTATCAGCTCACTAAAAAGGTATGTTTTGAAATGTGGTTGTCCCGCCTGTCATGGGCCCTGATCTGATGGTGGTTAGCGGGGGTGGGGGGCATATAGGATGGTTCGTCTTCTTGGCCTCATACACAACGACAAGCTGGTCCTCTGTATTTCAGCTAGGGATGTTGAACTAGAGGACGAGGTGTGGACTTGTGGTGTGGATCACTTTTCACAGCATGTGAGGAAATTTGAGTCCAAGGCTCTGCTGCTGCAGACATCAGCTCTATGGAGAGAAGTTTTCTCCTGACAAGCAGACAAAAGCAGACTGCCCTGATTCCAGCACTCATCAAATGTTTTAGACTAAGCCCATCAGAGCTGCAAAGTTTGGGCAGAGCTGATTAGACCGAGTGGGAGTGAGCCACTTGTCTTTATGAGCTGCTGGAAGCCACTCCCTCGTCGCTCAGGAACTCCGCCCCTTTCCACAGCACTCTGCTCTCTGTCCTCTCACTGACACCAACACAAATATTATCCCAACCAGAGGAGGAAATTCTTTCTTAACTTGGATGATAAAGATATTCTAGAAATCTATGATAATGACTTCCTGTGGAATGGGATCCAAACACAATTACTGTTGCTGTTATAAATGTTTCCTCTCGCTCTATGTTTGCTGCACCTTCCATAATTGAATTGTGTTTAGGATTGAGGAGGTTGTTGATAGCCTGTAGGGCTGTGATTTGCCACTTCATACTGTCGTCCTATACAGCTTGTTTGTATCCTCAACACATAGCCTCATGGGATATGAATTTTTATTTTTTTTCCCCTTTACCTTCTGGAACAGTTTGAAACACTCGTCGAAAGCCCCCCCCCCCCCCCCCCCCTTCCTGCAGTTGGATCGGAAGTAGATATCAGCGTGGGATTGTGCGTCTTGTGATTGGACGATCCACTTCAGACTTTCAATCCCTATTCAGGCCGAGTGTGTTAGCTGCGCTCGTATTGCGTGAGGAAGGAGGAGGCAAGGGGTGGAGGAATCGGGGTAGGAATGAAAGTAGGTCATTCGAGGTTTTGTTTAGTAGCCAGGCAAAACAGCAGTCTTACCCTTACCCCCCTGAACGGTGGAAGAGTCTTGCGTTTGACTGATGCGGTGTAGCAACTTCTAATATGCTCGTGCTCCAGATTTGTAAGCGATACCTCTGCTACGTTGGCGACTCAGCGTGAGTCCATATCACACTAGGTTTTGGTCTTTATTTTACAATGGCCAGTCACCGGGTGTGTGAAGGCTATCTCGGGACAATTGACTTTACTATAGTGATTAAGGTAAATCGCATCTTGCAGGCGACTGACTTAAACAATCTTTGGCACAATTGTGACAGTGGTGTCGTGTGGTGCAATCATCAAGGAGGGAGCAATAATATTTCAACACTGGTGCCAAACCAGTGAGCTGACCGGTCTCGGTTGACTTTTGATCAACTTCCAGGGCGCTTTGATAGAACCACATAAAAACCTTCAAAATCTTTCAATGCATATTTGTGGAGTTTCTAGTCATTTTATCTCAAAGCACCTCATCTAAGATAAAACACCTTTAAAATGAACTTCTATATTTTAGAAACTGGGAAAGTATACTCTGTAACCAAAACCAACATGCAAAATATTTTTACTGTGTTAACAAAAGCCGTCTAAACAGACACAGGATCAATTATCCACTTTGACTTCACAACAGATCTCCATTGGTGTGCGCAGTGAACGTTTGTCACTTGCTGAATGTCGTCTTATTACTGTATTAGCTCTTCAAGAGCTTTGTGAGATAGAACCAAAATTATTCCATAAGCGCTCTTCATCAAGCACACAGATTTATTTTGTGGAGGTTTTTAAAGGTCATGAATGCATCTGTATGGTCTGATTCTGATTATTTTGGGCTGTAAATTCACACCATTCTGGCCAAAAGGCAATCTTTTATTGTTTTTGTTCTTCCAGCACACAGTGCCACACGTTTGGAAACACACTAACATTATCTCAAAGGACAACTGTCCCCCCAAAAAAGTCAAATGTCTCTCAATATTTTGTTTACATTGGCAAAACTGTAATCAGATAGTAAAAACGTTTAGTTAAGCCACTAAGCGTCTGGTGAAAACCATGCTTCAATGCATCTCTTAATGCTCATAAAAAGATCTTCATTCTACAATAAAAATATGAAACATGCATGAGTTCAAAGTTCAACCAGAAGCTACTCTATAAACGGAGAAGTTTGGGTAGAAGCATTATCTTGCGTTCTCTTTGAACTCGCAAAATATTTGACACTGTTTATCATCCGTGGACTTTATTCAGTTTTATTGTATTGAAATGTGTATTCATTTTGCTAATTTAACTTGATTATGCTCTCTTTGACTAATCTGACCTGAACATTAGTGAGTTAGAGTTGATGTGCTTTATCATAATATCAAACTTTACATATTTGAAGTTATTGTATGTTTTTTTTCATTAGTATCTAGCTGACGGTTAAATTAGAACATTTATATTTCTCTTGTGTTTAAGTGGTAATTCTGAGGCTTATCTTGGTGCGCAAAGTTACCTAATACCTATGTTTAGTAAATCTTCCAAAGTGCAATGTGTTGATCACATTCAGAGCAGATTAGAGCTGATTGGCCAGGTTGGTGCATGAGGAGGACTCACTGTTTCTTTTGATTTCCAGTGACTGTGCTGACTTTGTCCATGTAATTCATGTTTGACCTACAGGCATGTGACGAGGGAAAATACAAAATTTGCCTAAATTCAGAACAGTGAAATAAATCATTACTCTGAACTTTTTCTTGCATTTTTTCGAATTGTTCTGCAGCTGATTTTGCAGAATTTGATCATCATTCACAGTCATTACACTGTGAGTAAACAAGCCCAATGACAACTAAGAAACTTCGATTGAACCTTTTTTTTTTTTTTTTTGCATTACATGGCTCAACCGCCTGTGTTCAATTACTACCTTCATTCACAGCAACAACAGCAGCTCACACATCGATTCTCTCTCTATATCTTTGATCACCTCAGCCAATCAAACTCCAGGTCCAAATTGAACTCTCCCTCTTTCTTCTCTCCCCTCCGAGCCCAGGCACGACCACTTTCTGCTTCCCTACTGATTACCATGGAAAGTGTGTGTGTGTGTGTGTGTGTGTGTGTGTGTGTGTGTGTGTGTGTGTGTGTGTGTGTGTGTGTGTGTGTGTGTGTGTGTGTGTGTGTGTGTGTGTGTGGGGTGCCAGCAGCTTGATGGCTGCCAGCTGCTGCCGGCTGAGAGGTTGACTCCGCTCTGGGAAACATGGAGGGCCTCTAACCACAGACACAACCCGACACAGCTGGAACTGCTAGACAGGCGCAGGCCTCCAGTCCTAACGCACATCACACATATTAACACCTCAGGTTCCTAATAACCGCCTTGCATTTGAACAGAATGCAGGCGAACGCTGCATTTTTTCGCGTGCGTCAAAGAGCAGATTTCTCTCTGTACTCTCTTCGGCTCTCCGTTCTAAACGAAGGCAATTATGTCACTCAAATGTTCTGTGTTACTATAAGAGATCGACTATTTCAGTAACGGAGGTGAACAGAATGTTCCTGGCACAAGTGTGTGTGTGAGTTGAGTACGTAGGCGTCTGAACTCGTGCAAAAGTGTGTTTGTGTCTGTGAGGCAAAGATGGAGTGAGAGTGAAGAAAGTGATGATGCACATACAGTAAGGTGAAGCTAGTGGTGGTAATCAGGGATGGGTTTGGTGGAAACCCCGCATAGCCGGTGCTCAGGTGTGAACAGCCATAACTGAGAGTGAGAGCTGACAGACCGTTGTTTGAATTTTGAGTAAACGAGGGTTGGAGTGAATGTGTGCCATGTAGTGTCAACTTTGTCAAACTTAACAGAGGTTCTAAGTGAACTCTGGAAACAGACAGTATTATAGCTCAAGCACTGCGTGTATTCCTGGATTAAATTGTGAGATTTTCATGGTTGGTCCGCCAGCAGACTGAATGGCCTTTTCAGACTTGCTCACCAGGAGTTTTACTTTGAGAAATATCACCATTGTTTTATATTGAGCCATTTTCATGAAGCAAACTAGGACAGACGTGTACTATCTGAATACCAGCAGTCCTCTGGGAAATATTGCTACATTACAGGCAAGGCGAGGCAAGGCAAATTTATTTATAGAGCACCATTCAAACGCGGGGTAATTCACAGTGGAAATAAAAGAAATAAAATAAATTTAAGAAATACAGAAAATCTTCACAAAAACACAAGAAATGCATTAATAAAAGAAATACATTAAAACCAATAATGAAGCATTACCATTAGCATGAACTAGCCTGAGGACTATCAAGAGGTAAACCTCCTGTGCTATGACCTTTACCCTTTCTGGGACTCCAGTCAAAACAGAAGACAGACGTCTCTGCTCCCATTCCTTCGTAGGGGTACAAGGAAAATAAAACCCCGTAATTAATACTTGGAATTTAGTTTCTTTCGCGAGGTACAAAGAGCAAAACCTGTGTTATAAATACGCGAAACCCAAATATTAATCTACCTTCTTATGGTAGATTAATCTAAATTACAATCGTCACTAAAGTAAATCTCCAGATCTTTGTGTTTCCCACAAGCAGCAGTTGGAAATGTGAGTCTCCAGTTATGAATATGAAAAAAAAGAAGTAATCCAATAATTTCATTTTTTTTTCCTTTTACAGACGGGCAGGTTTATGGGTGCCATTCCATATGTGGTGTAAGAGTTTGGCTAACTGATCACAGCTGCTCAAGTTTTCATCTGTATTTGTCCTCTGAAGGGTCTTTTCCATCACTCGGTGAGCGCACCTTTAGGACAGTAAACCCTTACATGAAGGGACATTCCTGCGCTCGCCCTGCTGCCGTACGAACAGGAATGTGCAGGTTGAGCAGAGCTTGAAGGACAGGCCTGTGGGCCCGTCGAGCCGACCCTCCCCTGCCTCTCCCTCACACACCGTGACCTGAGCCAACACCACCTTCCTGGGCTGTCACCAGGTGTGCAGCTGGCCTCTGCTGAATGAATAGACATTCACATTGCCCGGGGAAGTGTGTGCTTAAGTGTGTATGTGTGCAGGTTCGTGAGAGGGAGGTAAAAGTGCAGAGCAGGGGTGGGGGGGTGGGAAGTGTAGTATTGGATGTAAATAGTTGCAGTCTGTTAAATGTGTGAAAAACAAATGGAAGAAACAACAGTTAACCCCCCCCCCCCCCACTCAGAGTGTGCACATTGGGCAATGGAAAAAAAAAAAAAAAAAAAAGAAAGATCTCGTAGCCTTTCATCTGTGTCCGTGTTCAGGCAGGACGTTCAGCTAATCCCTCAAGTCCGGTGTGGCCATTGTGTCTGGCTGAGAAACCGAGCGGGCCACAGTTTCTGCTGCTGCTGCCATGATTCATTTAACAAGCAGGAACATTTTGAACCCCTCTGACGAGCACTGTCCAATAAATCCAAACATAGTCAGCGATTAATTGATTACATATTTCAAGAGCATGACAAGGGAGGCGATATCAGTGATGGACGACAGTGTTTAGTAATCCACTGTCTGGTTGGTTTCTGAACGGTTTCACCTTTACTGGCCATTGCAGATATTTTACTTAATTTAAATTGTACATGCAGCAAAGGATGTCCCTTAAACATTCCAGCCTCTCCATTCCACCACAGGATTGTTGTATATTATTACCAAAATACCCGTGGTTGAAAGAGGTATTCAGATCTCTTACGTATGTAAATATTTTTTCAACAACTTGTACGTAGAACTGTGGTGGAAAGAAACAAAGTACTTTTATTCAGGTTCAATGTGCACATCGTGTTGCTTTATGCTTGTTTTACATGCAAAACATATGGTTTTCACCCTTTTTTGTAACATATACTGTAGTGCCAATTTCAAGTGAAATCATTAGTTCATATTGAGTGATTGCCGTGTAGTCTGGGCTACAAATGAAACAATATCTCAATGAAATGCAGTATCGCTCGTATTATTGAAATTTGTAATGGAATGCATGTGTAGGGCATTGAAACTGCTGTGTCAGCACCAAGTAGCAGAAATAATGGAAATACGCATATACAGTACAGTACCAGATGCATTTTTTTGAGTATCAATCTGCATGTCACTACTTCATTTTCAGCTCTCATGTCACCACGAGCTTCAAAATGTCAGAAACATCAAAACATCAGCAGATGATTGCGCAAGACAAAGTTCACCTGCCTTTAGCGTGTCGCTATAAGCAGTGAGGAATGACTTAACGAGACCTTGGAGGAAGGTTTCCCAACGTTTTCAAAAAGTTTCGGTTGACTGTTTTTCGTTCTCTTTGAACATCTAAACGTTTTTTTTTTCTACACATCTAAAAACATACTTTCTAAAAGTTCAGGGGATTTTTGTTGTTATTAGTGCTTCTTATTAGTCTGCAACATATGAAAAGAAGAAATTGTAAGGATACACTAGTTTTGCATTCATCCATAACACGGACTATATATATGAAGAAGGGAAGAATGTAGACATATTCCTCTGAGATGTAGTTTTGTTTTACTTCAAACTTGATATTTCGACCCTATATCAAGTTGTACGCACTGTACCTGAGTCCAAATACTTTGAATAATCAGTAATAATTTATTTGCTATACCTAAAGTCACAGTTCTCTGATGTAACAGCCTTAAAACTTTGGATGTGTGTGTTCGGTGTGTGCTGCATGTTTCCCCCAGTCAGCGGCGCAGTGCGAGGAGATGTTGTTGTAACCTCTGCCTGGCGAGCCCTCCCTCTCTCCGTCCAGCCCGCTCGCCATGAGCCCGTCTGTCCCTGCAGCCAACAAGGGTTCTGCTGTTCCCTGCTCAATGCTGTGTTTTACTCTTTAAATACGTTAAAGAGCCAGAGAGTACGTCTGTCTGTCAGGCGGGTTATTTCACCTCTCACTGGGGCAAGAGTCTCACGGTTTTGGGTTAAGGGCTGTTTTTTCACAGTCACGTTCAATTAGTCGGCTGTAAAAAGTGCATCATACAGCTCAAGTAGTGTGCTGCATTTGCATGATGTTGTTCAGTGTCTATATGATTTCAGTGTATACGGACAAGCAGCAGTACCGCAACGCTACTCACAATTCAGGCCAATTCTGGATCCCTTTTGGTCACATTTTTGAATCCAGTCTACAAAACGGTCTCCTGGAAGTGGGTTTAAAAATAGGGCGAGGGGTTTTCATCAGTGAGCTTCACGTTTGTCTTCAGTTGTGAGCATCATTCCCTGTCGAAAGAGCTGACGTTTATGTACATTGGAAGTTTGTGCATTACTTATTAATGTGGGGTACCAGACAAAGTTTAGAAAAACTTTATTTTCCTCCAGTGTGCTAAGCCGGATAAATATTTAATTTATTTTGAAAGCGAAAGTTGTCTGAAGTTGACATTTGCTTGTTAGGTACATGGAGAGGACAAGACATCCAAAAGGCCCCAAGATATCCCCAAAGTTGCAAGAGTTTGACTTCTTGCTGTATTATTCAGTTTGAAAGTGCGAGTTACTGCTCAGATGTTGGAGAATAGTCGGGATGAAGGCAGCAGTCATGCCTCGTCCTCACTCTATTTTCCAGAAGCGCCGCTCAGGCCTTCTGCTTTGTGAGCGTGATGAAGTGGTGCTCCCTTCCGCTGCCACAGTGCTGCTTTCCTCTGCACTGTAACCTCAAACACCTGCACGCACACACACACACACACACACACACACTCACACTTGTGGTCCTGCAGACTGGCTTGGCAAGGTCTCGATTGATTTGTTGCTGCTGTACTCTGCATTGCCTGGAGACACTAAGTGATGTCAAGGCTGACGTCTTCCTATGTAGGTGACATCCGTTTATGCTCTGCCACAATCGATGGTTATGAACAGCAGGCTCTTCTTTCTGTGTGTGTGTGTGTGTGTGCGTGTGTGTGTGTGCGTGTGTGTGCAGTGCAGTGCAGTGCAGACAATCCTGTGTCTTGCAGATAGCGGCCTGGTGGTTCCAGGCACCCCTTCCTGCCCAAGATAGCCAAGCTCTGCAGCTAATTGCTTTAGGGAGCGCCAGCCAGCGTATATCCAGGGACTCTCTCTCAGGTCACATCTTTGCCTGGAAAACCACATGTCAGAAAATTAAAACATGCTTGACAACATGTGAGCCAAGATGATAAGACACATGGGATTGTTTCAGAAAACTCCAAATGAATTCCCGGCCACAGCTCCTCTTCTTCTGTGACGTAGGTCAGTGGTCCCCAACCTTTTTATCACCACGGACCGGTCAACGCTTGATAATTTTACCGCGGCCCGGGGGGGGGGGGGGGGGGGGTGCCAGTTTGAACCGTCAGCCGAACACTCGCTGACTCTGGTCGCTATGTTAACGTTTCCAAATCTGATACAGATACACCACAAAAACGAACATAGAGTGAAAGAAAATTTTAACTCACCATAACGCCAAATCAATGGGAGCCCTGAGCTTATTTTTCTGCGCTCAAGTGACTGAGACGTAACCGAGAGAATCCGGTCATTTTTCAAAATAAAAGATTGTTTAGACACAGATGATACGTAAAACGGAAGTACTTATTTATTTCTTGTGCGGCCCGGTACCAATTGATCCACGGACCGATACCGGTCCGCGGCCCGGGGGTTGGGGACCACTGACGTAGGTAACGGGTAGTCTACTGCTTTGTTTGTTCCTATGAAGTCTCTCAAAGTCTCCTGCAAAGACAGGAGGTGAAAATTGTTACCCCGATTAATGTAATTGGGATTAGAATAGGCATACTGGGCCTTTATTTTAATGGCTATGCGCCCGAGGCCACCTCAGATTTCTACTCTCTTCTACACCATAATGTTTTCCATTAGCTGCTGTTCCATTCATACTTTTTATGGTCGCTGCTTCGTCTCCTCCGGGCTGGACAGCAAGAATGAAATCTCCAAACCACCTTTAGCACATTCTTCTCTTCTCTTCTCTTCTCTTCTCTTCTCTTCTCTTCTCTTCTCTTCTCTTCTCTTCTCTTCTCTTCTCTTCTCTTCTCTTCCCTTCTTTCTCTTCCATCTCGGCTTCAATTGTTTCTCAGATTTTCTAGCTGATATCTCCACATTTTTCAAGATCTTTTTTTATCCTCCATGAAAATAATGGACCCTTCGCCATGTTTCCTGCCGTCATGGTCATACCTGCTAAAGGATTAGCGCTCAAGAATAGCGGTAGTTTTGGCCGGTGATCCATCAAGAAGTTAGGGTGACTGTTTCCATTGTAAGGATGAGGAAAGGCATGTGGTGGTTTTGGCAAAGCGCCACAAACCGGAGAGGCAGAAGGACTTTTGACGTCATCGGGAAACGTGACCCACTTCTCAAGAGGCAAGGAGCCTTGGGCTGGTGGAGCAGATGTTACGCAGATGAGCCTGCGCACACACACACACACACACACACACACACACACACACACACACACACACACACACACACACACACACACACACACACACACACACACACACACACACACACCAATCAACTACTCTTTGTGCACACTTTCTACGCTGCCTTTAGTTTCCATTAAAATGCCCACAGAAAATGAATAAATGGCGCAGGGACTTCTGCCGGGACTCATTTGGGTTTGTGGTTGTGCACAGGCGTGAACTGATGTGGTTGTCCGCCTGCACGCTGGTAGAGGAGGTAAAGCACGACATAACGGAGGGTGTTAGTGGGCCATTCAGGTCATATCTGGTGGCTTTTCTCTAAATGGGTCTCTGAGGGAGAGGAAGGAGCCCCGCAGCAGATTCTACAGTGTGTCTTTCAGCTACATTGCTCTTGTTATGTAAGGTGGACGTTCAGCTCTCCATCAACTCCATCAGTCATGTTCTCCTGCCTCTTTCTAGTTTATCAGCTTGCTAGATGTTACAATGCAGTGGGTCAACTTCGACCTCCAGACATTTGCACCTTTCATTGAAAATGCCAGAGGTGCTTTCTTTCCATCTCTTTTTTCTACAGAAACGGTTAACCACCTCAGCTTTTTCTTGATTCTGATCTTGTTTAGCCTATCCAGATATTTCTCTCATTTTAAACAGTATTCCTCCTTCTTTTTTTTTAATGCTTGCCGTAATTTGGCTTCACTGTAAATTAATTTTTTGTAAATCATACATTAAACAGTGGAACCACCTACCCTCTGTTTAAGCCAAATGTGGGGCTCTAAGTAAATCAAATTGGGAACCACTGATGTAAACAATCTGGCCTCATGGCTGCTTATAGGTGTCACAGAAGAACCTATATATGTTTATTCCCTGACTCTGCAGTTATTAAGTCAACAGAGCTCTTTAGCATATTTTAACGCATTGTTCAGGTTTTGTGGCCAGAATGATTACAGATTTAGTTTCCAGCAGCGGCAGGCAGCTGCTGTTAGTGAAACATCCTTTGAGCCTCCTCTATACTTGACATACATTGTGTAAAACAGAATAATAACTTTGAAATTCGATTTACAAGCTAAAGGACCAGTTTTTCTCTCCAGAAGCGGTGGAGATCAAAACGGAGCTAATAAAAGTCAGAATACTGCAACTGCTTCTCAGGTGGACCTAAACATGTGACTCTAAAACATAGTGATGTTGTTCTGTTTGTGATCAACGTGTACTGATTGTATACCTGCACCTACAGCACGTTTAAGACTGTTTAACAAACATTCTTTTGTCTGATTATCGTCTTTTTGTGTATGCCGCTGTGTGAGTCTGAACTCAGTTGCCTATGGGAGATAGTAATCGCTTGTCTAATATGATTTTCTAAACCGGATACCCTTTCTTCTATTTGTAGCATAATCAGTCTTTCATTTGCTAATTTCACAATTGGGATTTAATCGAATAAAGACCTTGGTACAATTTTTTTTTTCTCACAAGATTTACAGCGGCTCTGTGCACCAGATAATGGTCTCGCTTCTCTTTGTAAACTTCAGATTCGAGAGGATTTCAATGAAGTCTTTGCAACTATTTTGAACATCTTTGTTGCACATTTATGGATATCCCTGTTTTTAATGGGGGTCAGAGTGTTCCTTTATGAAACTGCACCGCTGCAAGTCAAGCCACTGCTGGAAGTCAATATCTGCTTTGTTCAATAAAAGGAAATCAGCACATTTTTAAAACATCAAGTAAAAATAATTGATATTATTGCCCGATTTTGGTTTGTTGTCAACATTTCATGTGGCTGATTAGAAAAAATAATAAACAAGGAACAAAATAGTTGTGTCAGGTGGTTTCCTGCATCACTCTGGTTAATTCTATGAAGTTCAGGCTTCTCTAAAAAATTTACGTTTTTGTTAAGCATTTCTTAATCACTTTGGTTTGTTGAATAATTGTCATGTTTAAAGGTTGAGTTTTCATCTGAAAAACAATTTTTATCGTCTCATCACCATTCACGACAAATTAATTTGGAGATCTCAGATAGGTTTGGCTTCCATCTACACAGGTTCACCCAGATGTACTTGGTGAGATTCTCTGGTGTCTTCTTTTCCTTTAACGCCACAATTTTCTCCACATGAAGAATTACTTTGCCTTTTCTCATTCTCTGTTTATCTTCACTCTTTGTACTTTTTGACAGAATGGGAATTTTTCCACAGAGGTCCTCACTAATATCTTTGACTTTAATTATAACCTGCAATCAACTAATAAATAACAATAAATGTAGTGAATCAATCTTTCCCAGTGTATTGATCAGAGGTGGGCACTCTGAAGGACTCAGCATGCATATTGACAGTAACCAACCATTTCATATAACTAACAAGTCCCAAAACTTCCAGAAATGAGAGATTTAGAGCATTGCATCAATCTACTATTTATCACTTTGCCCTCCGATACTCTGCTGTACAACAGTTGAATCATAAACACGCAGCAGATGTATAACATGACATTTTTAAAACTATCAAAAAGTTTGAATGACTTTCAGATTTTGAAAGCTGAAGTCATCATTAAAAATGTAAAATCCTATGTAAAAGCCATAAAATCAAAATACACTCATGTGTTTGAATAACGTGCAATATGGTAAAGCCCTTAACTTATGATAATTAGATCATATTTGATGTTTCATATAGTTGTTGATAATCTGGCTCAGTTTTTAGTAACTGTATATGTTCTGTTTTATTAGGGGAAAAACAATCTTTGCAGGCACATATTTGGCCGAGCTGTTTCCTCTGATTATTCACAATTCAGTCCAACAAACAAAATGGAGGTTCCTCGGGACGTTGCTCACACGGTCTGTGATGAGGTCATTATTTCTGACGTGACTCTGGTAATGAAGATTGGTCACCTTCTTCAAAGCAACTCAATTTATTCCCAATGAGGACTGGACGTTCCTCTTCGTTTCCGTCCTCTCGCGGTTGTGGCGAGACACTGAGCAGAGAACAAACCCAACATCATGACATGCCTTATAAAGATGATTCCTACGTCGCTTTACGCTCACTCGTGCACCCATGACACATGCACACACCTGCATTACGGGAGCTGGAGTGTCTGATGCCGCCTCAGATGTAATAAACACACATTCACTTGCACATTGGCAGAATGTTAGGGCTGATTCAGGGGCCGCTAGATGAAAAGGTCAGTGGGCTTGTTTTGAGTGAGTGTAAGATTTCCATCATCACACCGCACGCTCTAGAAGGCTCAGTCCAAACTACACAAACAGTGTCTCTGAAGCCCTTGACAGCCTTGATTCTGCCATTAAGTCAATAATCTGCCCTCGTTCTCTCCTCCTCCAGCCCCCACCCCTTCTACAACTGACCTGCTGTTAGTTTACGTACTTCCCTTTTTACTTACCCTCGACAACTGTTATCCAAACAGCAGCATAACTTTCCCCCCTTATGTGTTTCCCTTTTTCCCACCATGTCATTTTCCACAAGTCTGTTCGCTTTTTCTCCCTTACCACTTCTCACCCAGCATCTTTCATTGTTTCCAGACAGCGGTGAAACATATTTAGGGGAATGTGTGGAACGTCAGCGTCTGCACGGAGAAAAAGCAGGGACTCACACACACACACGCGCACACACACACATACTCGCACACACACAAACAGACGGACATCAGGAGCTCTTCCAGGAAAAGTGGCATCTGTGCAGCCCATTAGACAGGGATTCAGTGTACCTGTGCGGGCCTTTTACATATGGTGGTCAGCTGCTGGAACGGAACTGGAACCAGGGGTCACATCTGAGAGAAAACATCAGCAGAGATGACACACACACACACACACACACACACACACACACACACACACACACACACACACACACACACACACACACACACACACACACACACACACACACACACACACACACACAGGATGCTTTGTCCTCAGACTCCTATAGTGTCCTTCACCGCCGTCATCGCAGCAGCAGCGACGCGCCGGCCAAGTTGTTCAAATCTGCTGGGTTGCAGGTCAGCCAGCGATCCTGCAGGCTGCAAATAAACCCTCCCACTCTCTCAGACGTTTGGAGCCTCTACCTCTTTTTTGTCATTCCCTGAATCAAAAGCTCTCAAGAGTCAGCTTTCTATGGGAAGCGAGCAAACTGAAGAGTAATGAGTGGAAATGGTGTGGGAACAGGAGAATTCTCTTCAGTAGCAGCTCAGTTATTACTGCTGCTCAACCCTACACTGTAATAGCTCTCTGGGGCGAGGGTGTAGCCCTTTGACATCAGGAAGAAGAGGAGCAAGTGGATGTTTTTTTCAGATGTAAAGTAAGGAGTTGGCCTTTTCTTCAGACCTTGCAGCTTTGATTCATCAGTGTACAGAATATATGTGTTGCTGGGTCGGATTTTGAAGTAAGGAGCCGGCTCCATATCCTTTACCTTTTCCTTTTTTAATTTTTTTAATATGCAACACATTATTATTACAAGTAATTAAAGCGTCAATGTTAGGCGGATATTGTGTGTGCTTTACTTTATACCAGTTTAATCAACAACACAAATTCAGTGTCGTTGCTGCCATTTTCATATTTGATTACATTATGCAGAGGCTATGGCAAATATGTAGTTCATTCATCTGATCTTTGATAGTGACATCTTTCATTTACTACAGCAAACAATGTATTGTGAACAGATATGTTACAGTTTCTTCATTTGTAGTGTAGCATTGGGTTACTTTTAATGATCACACCATTAGTATCCCATCAGATGGATGTTATAAACTGGCGAGCCCCCACCGCCATATATGTATTCCACAAGAATACAGTTTTTATTTTCCAGCTAATTTACTCTTTTGAACATACGCAAGGCTCAAGCTTCTTTCCTCTAAGGTAAAAGTAAAAATGTTTGTTCTTTCTCTTTTTTCACTCAACTTCATATGTAGTTTTCAATTTGTTTCAATATCAATTTTCCATTTAGGCAACACAATCATACGCACTGCGTTTCAACGTTCATAAGTGGGTCTCTAATAAACTGCATTAAAAGTGAGTCAATCTACCTATAGTCAGTAATAGTTGCAGAGATTTTCCACTAAAAAAAACACCTAAACAAAAACCATCGGTAATATCATTAGTCTAAAGTTTGAAGGCAAAGCGTAGCTTCTGGGTGGTTTGTTGACGGCCACGGTGATATGACTGGAGGCACAGTCCTTAGGGAAGATCCTGCTCTCGTTGTTCGTAGATGTGTTGCATCAGAGCACCTGGTCGGAGCCTCGGGCAGCGGATATGGCTGTGCACGCTGCATGAATACAAGACTCATTAAGTTTACTGGCCTGCCAGGTGGACTGCAGCTCGTCTGAACACACCACGTGGTGTACATACGCTTGCGCCGAGATGTATACATCTGTGCATGCTAATAGGTGCACAAATAAGACACATTCGCATAGTTTCCATGCAGAGGGAGGGTGGGTTGGGGGGTTGGGGGGGAAGGTGAGGGGGGCTACAGGGCTTGTTCACCTCTAATCAGATCATCTCCAATATAGTATCATTGTAACCAAATTAAGGCTGATGCAGAGTATAGTATATCAGGTTTTGTCCAGAGCTCAGTCACATTTGTGGCGGAGAAGTGACATGGAGCACTTGTTGGAAATGCAATCACTGAACTTGCGTCACAGACATTAGAGGCAGTTAAAAACACAGATACTTTTGACAAAGCTAACTGATGTCTGACGAGGCTCGCTCACGCAATAACACGTTTGCGCACACGTGGGAACTCTTCAGTTCTGACTGAAGTCCCTCAGCGCTGAGCTACAATGAGTAGTTGTATACTGATTAGTATCAAGCTGTCTCGTGCAACACTGTGCAGCGCAAAGGTTTAAAAAGTGCAAAAAAATAATGTCCCAGTGAGAGGAATCCCTTTTTAGTGTTTAGCGTGCTTCTTTTCAAGGCACTGTGCCAGTTTTGTCTGTCCCAGATGAAAGATGAGCAGTCATGTCGATCTCTCTTGTGGTGGCCTAAAAAAGGTGCAGTGAGAAGGCCGTTGTCACGGTTTTGCCTCCAAAGACAACCTGAGATTATCTGATGACAGTGTCAGAAATTTCACAACCACCATGATGCTGAACCTCTTTACTGCAACCGAAGAAGTAAAGCCGAAAAATCAGGCAATGATGAAAGAGTTTGGAGACCTTTTTGGCGGCAGAATGCTGGGGTACGGCCACATCCTCAGTACACTTCTACATTCGGCTTCTCCCATGTACATAAATGCTTAATTGGCTTTTATTGATTATCTCCCAACCACAGCAGTGGCGTGATATACAGGATAATGTTGTTTGTGATGCTTAGTGATGTGTACTATAGCTGTTGTCACTTCCAATCTGGTGGAAGTTGACATTGTGCAATTAATCTGACTGTTGTTTGTGAAATCTATAATCAGGGTATCGATCCATGATCTGCACGTAGTTGTATTATTGCAGCGTTATTAAGTTCCGGTGACATTACATCAGTTAGGGTTGGTGTTGAATACTGTTGCACACGTGTTATTTTGGTCTGTTTGAGTTTCTCAGCCATTTAAAAATAAATTGATATCTTGACCGCTCGTGTTACTGCTCCTGCAATTGTTTTCAGCCATAAATCTAACCGGACATTTAAGGGCTGATTAAAACTTCAGGAGCATAAACAGACTGCGGTAGACAGCCATTTATCTTGTTAATAATTGCTGATAGAAATACATGGAACAATATTTACAAGGGATGTTTCTGGAAACTGATTTCAGTGTTGACTACGTGAAAACTTTAACTAAGACTCATCTTAACCATTTTAAAAGAGAGATACACGTAGAATACTGTAACAATTTAGGACAATTTATGTTAAGGGGTTTTAAACTTATTCCATTGAATATATGTGTTTATTAAGAGTTCTCTGTAACTTCTAATCAGAGCCTTGAAGCCTGAGACTGATGGCAAGGTTAACATTTAGCGCCCCAGTTTAGTGAATTCAAGATCAATGTAGCATCTTCCTGAAGCCTTTACCTTCAACTGAGTCATGTAGAAACGGTGGTCATTGTCGTGTTGAACTGCATCATCACCTCAGAATGGGTGGAATAAGAAGTTGAACAAAGTATCATCGCGAGCAGCTCTACTTCAGTCAAACCAAACTGCTTGTGGCCGTCTACACGACAACGTTTCAAGTGAAAACGCAGTTTATGCGCTTTCATTTACTTTTCTTGTAGGGTCACATGTGGTTGCTGTAATTTGCTTTTGTAGAGAACAATATGCTCTAAACATCGACAATGGTGAGTGCGTGGACGTTTGTATGGACAGACGAACAAGTTGGATTTTTATCACGGTGACTCTCAAACTATAAAACGAACGGGTTTCCTGGAGAAAATGGACTGGGAGTCATGACACTCCAAAATAAAACATTTAGTACACCAGCACAAAGGCCTGTTCTCAACACCGATTGGTTAGATTTCGACTGTCGATCATAATAGCAGCGGGCATCCATTCTCATTCAGGGTGGGACATTCCTGGAAGAAATAGTTGCACAGCTGTCGGGTAAGGAAATGCGTTTATGGTTATAATTACTAGGGCTTCAAATTAATTCAAATTTATGATATAATAAAAAACCATGACTGTACGTCAAATACTGAAAAGAATATGGTAACCATTACATTTTATGTTTGCATGGGGAGACATAAACACAAATGGGGCCATGTTATGTCAGTGTGGTTGTCGTGCCTCGGTTATGTTTTGGTTTGTTTACATCTTGGCCTTTTTTTTTTCTTTTTTTCTTTAACCCATCAGACGTCTGAATTAACGGCGGTTGCATTAAGTTAAAGGCCAGAACTGTGCTAGAATATGCTTCTCATTCACATTTTCAAATCATTAAGAGCACAAAATATATGAGCTACTTCCTTAGTAAGGCAGTCGTGGTAAACTCTCTCGAACAGAAATCACTCCACCTTAATCTTCATGCTGATTCAAAGATAGATGGCCTTATAAACAACAAAAGAAACCATGTCTTGTCAAATACAATATACTCTCAAGTTATCCCTTTTGGCATAATTCAAATTGTACAAAAGCAGGAAATTCATTAAACTGATTAACAAAAAGTATGCCCTATATACACAAATACTTATAAATATAACACTATAGACACTAAATATTTTGTTGAGACTATTTGTCTAGACTCAAACCTGTTGACAAACTTCATTTGGATAGTACAAATAGTAGCAGCATTTCTGTTTAATAATTTTCAAGTGTGAGATTTTGGCTTTCTGCTCAGACAAAACTATGAATAAATGCTCATGATGAAGTGTTCACACTTCATCATGATGAATGGATTAACTGATCCCTTGAAAGAGAAATGTTAATTTTCTGGTCCGGTTCACTGATGTTTCAAACATCAGACGACCAGAAACAAAACGCTTGCTGAAGAGCCGTTGTAACATATTTTTGGAGACGACTTCCACAGCTGTGTGCTGATTTAAATTCAACACAATGTGTTTGGGATTATTCTGGTGGATTTTTACCAGCTAAGAACTCAGCGGCAGCCCGTAAAGAATTCTCCATTATGCACATGAATTCCGATAATCTGAGGGATACAGCAGTTTCAAAAGTCCATCACGTCCATTTTGTTTCTGGTCTTACAGCGCTTTGCCGTGTTCACACTCCGAATGGACTTTATTTAAACTGTAGAGTACATTTTCGAGTGCATCTAGACCTTACGGTGCTTTCCAGGCAGTCTTGGACTGTTTGACTTGTTGCCCACCAGAGTGCAAATGGCAGCATTCACTCTTCGCATTGAGCACTAACTCCTGGAATTGTACATTTCTCCCAAATGTTTCCCCATACCAGCTCTTAGTTGTTTGACATTGTGTTAGTGTAATCTCCTTATGATATATTATCATAGCCCATCTGTCAGTCTCCTGTAAATTGTTTGAAACCAACGTTGAGCAAGCTCACCTTCTACTTTTAAAACTTCTGAAACAGAGAAATGACTGTCTCGTCTCATATTTGAAAGATCTGTGTGAAAGATTATAAAGAGCAGTGTAAACACTGAGTAATCTGAGATTTACATAGTGTCTGTTGTTCGGGTTTCACTTACATTATAGCCTGTCGTGTGTAGGAGTGTCAAAATAATTTTAATAAGGCTGCAGACTCTATGAATGATTCAATGTTATGAAGGCCTCATTAGAAGCAATGTTTTTGATTTCTGTATTTTTTTAAGTTATGGTAACACTCGCCATCTGTCTGGGCTCACCTAATGGTCTCTGTGGTGGGAATGTGCACGGTCCTCAGTAATGGAGTCTGGATCACATGTTTGTCTCCGCATAGTCGTCTCTGATAGGCCCTTTGTTCTTAATTACCACAGTGACTGTTTATCCACAATGTTTGCCTGGATCCTTATCAGCCCTAACAGTGTTTTAACTCCCAGAGGAGAATGTGTGGGAGATGGCGAGAGGAAGTGTGCATGCATGTGTGTGTGTGTGTGTGTGTGTGTGTGTGTGTGTGTGTGTGTGTGTGTGTGTGTGTGTGTGTGTGTGTGTGTGTGTGTGTGTGTGTGTGTGTGTGTGTGTGTGTGTGTGTGTGTGTGTGTGTGTGTGTGTGTGTGTGTGTGTGAGACGCACAATAGTGTACATATCAGCGTCCATGTTTGATGTACTCCGTCAGACATGGGTCAGAGTGTGGGGAATGCAAAACATGCAGATTCTACCAATGATATCCTGGTTGCCGTTGTGCTGAGGAGGTAGTATTCGTGCTCCTCCAGGTCGGGACGAAGGAGCGGACGCTTCCACTGCAGTCAGGTCAAAATTTCAGCCCTGAGTGATGAGTGTTCAGGTTGTTGCCTCATTCCTCAGCTCTGAGGTTATCAAACAAACAATGAGTTGTGTGTTTTCCACTCCAAATTGGGAGCCCTTGTAAAAGTGTGACAATTTTACTGTGTCTGGACTGTAAAAATGTTCATCATGAATCGGCTTTCTGCTCAAGACTGAGCTGCGAGACGGAGTTGGCACCGTGCGTGTGCATATGTGTGTGTCTATATGCTTTTGTTTGTCTTCTCCTGTGTGTGTGTGTGTGTGTGTGTGTGTGTGTGTGTGTGTGTGTGTGTGTGTGTGTGTGTGTGTGTGTGTGTGTGTGTGTGTGTGTGTGTGTGCAGACTGAAGCATGTGTGTAACCTGAGCTCTGGCCATCTCCCTGTGTGTGAGTAATGGTCCCTGTTTTATTGGCCCGCTCCTCAACAGACTCTATGAGTAATCACATAATGCGTGTTCTGACGTCAGAGCCGTTTCCATGGTAACACAGTGCTCCCCACTCCAGGGAGGTGCGTTCATTTTTTTCCTCTCCCCCCACATCTCGTCCTCGAGCCTTCAAAGCTCCGACTCGGGATGGAGACATTACTCCTCGAGCTGAAATCACCTCCCCCTCTAATCTGTAGTTTCACAATGTGCTTGTGTGATTAGCGTTGTGGACTTTGTTCTCTTTTGCCTTCTGCTTTTTCATCTTCTTTTTTCTTTTTTTTTTTCATTATTATTATTTCAGCCTCATCTCTCCATGTCCTCTCCACTTATTTCAGTCATCCTGTCTCCTCTTACCCCTCAGCTCCTTCCCTTTTTTGATTAGCCACCATTTCACTTCCTGCCCTCTCCTTTCTTTATTTTCCTCCAAACTTTCTCGTGCTGAAAAAAACCAGCTCTTCTGTTTCCGTGCCAGATGTATTCTCTTCTCTCCGCTGTGCAACCATGTTGAATGAGGGTGAAGCTTGCTCCCTTGTGTAACTGTTCACATATATACGATTAAAGCTAATGTAGGCATACATCACAAAAAAAAACTAAACAAAAAAACAACTTGTGTAATTTTATGGCTGCTAAAGTTTGCTAGTTTGTCTTTATGGTCATGTTAGTTAAATACTGTTAGTAGCATTACATATGTACCTCAAAAACTTTTCAAGCAAAACGGCCAAAATCTATCAAACCCAAATCCAAACTCTGACTTTTTCCAAGCCTGAAAACCATCAAAATGTCAATAATGGGGCCAGCCTTGATCTGTAGCTAGCAGCAGGCGCTCTGTCTGGCTAGCCAAACACTCACAGAGAAGCCGTTAATGGTTCTGTGTTGTGTCTGTTGTCGGTGCTCAGAGAGACCGGGGCTGAAAGCATTACACTGCCCATTTCCAACCCATTTCCTTCCCCGGCTGAAAGTGGTGTATTGCTGTCTGGACGAGGGGCATTGCCGTCTCCCTCATCGAGACGCGACTCGCCACCGCCTCCCTGTCAATGTCGACGCTCGAGTCTGTTGGAGCCTGTTTGGCTGCTGACACCGAAGACTGTGCTGTTGACACGTCCGGATTGAGAAGACAACCACTGTGACAGACTCTGTGTCTTCATATTCAACAAAGCTCGGCTCACTTGGGTGTCCATCTTTGCTTCTGCTCAGGTGCTCGTGTGACGTTTCTTTGTGGAAGTGTGAGAGAGAGAGAGAGAGAGAGAGAGGAGAACAAAAGAGAGGCAGACAGAGAAACCACAAGAAGTGGTTCCTGAGCGTGTGTGAGTCTGTGCTGTTTGCCAGAGAGGCTGCCCCACCAGATGACAACCATAAAAAAAAAAAAAGACAAGAAAGAAAGAAACCCTGCCTTATTGGTCAGCCTGGAGTCATGGCTGAGTTTCTGGCTGACTTGGCCTTGACTTTCAGAAACAGACTGAGCCATACCCATTAGTGTACTGTTGCATGTGAGTGGCGTTTTGACCCGAGACCCTGAAAGCGCTATCGAACCATAAACCAATGAGCCACAGTGGAGGGCATAATTGCCCGAGGCAAGGCCTGTTCTGCCAGTGTGGGTCCGCTGGTTGCCCACAGTTTAGCGTGGCATTGCCAGCTCAGCAGAAGAATCGAACGTTGTGAAGGACGGGGAGAAGGTGAGCCTCAGAGCCAGGTGGAGCTGATTTACTCACTGCGCAGAGGACGTTGTAACATCATGAGCAAAGAAAATGAATAAATAAATACAAGTTGGAAAGTAGAGGAAACATTTTTAAATGAATTGCTTAGAGGAAGCAGACTTCACATGAGATACCAGAGTATCTTCCAAAAAAATTTAATACCGCTCAAGAATCCCTCTCATCAGCAGTTTTGCGGTGTGCAGCCCATTATTGTTAATCTTATAGTTGGTATGAGAGGCTGTAATGGATTGTAATGAAATGTGACACACAGTAAATGTGCTCTTCTACTAAAACAATCTCCCCGTGCCCTGGCAGGTGCCATTTAGTGGCTGCTTTCCAACTCGTGACAGGTCATTATTGCTACTGTGATTAGTTTTGTAATCTTATAATCACGAACAGTGAACGTTTTGGTTGTAAATGCAAGCTGAAGGAAATTTGTTTGTGGGCGCTTGCTCAATTCTTGCTTTCAGAGATTTTACAGTTCGACGGTGGTGACTGACGGATCGGCTCTCTGTGTCCGCACCCCCACCCTTCCTATTTATCCCCCGGTGGTTATCGGCACCAGATCCGTTTGGTTTAGGCTACTGCTGCTGTACTAATCAGGTTATATGTGGAGAAGTAATTTATTTTGGGTCTGTTTTTCATTAGATTGGTGCACACATGCATATAACAAACATGCAAATTATTCAGATGGAGGGGAAAAAAAAAAGCTTGCTTGCCTAAATTTCTGCAGTTTTTATTGCAGGGTGGCCATTTGGTATTTACAAGTCCTACACAGAGCAGCCTTATCAACAGTGCCGTTGGAGCTGTTTATGACTCAGTTTTATGATACCTCTTTCCTCGTCTACCTTCTTAATTAATTGAACTACTTCCCATTATGGTGGCTTATCCTTTCCAATTGGGCATTATTTTATGCCAGGATTGTTTTTTTGTTTTTTTTTAACAATAGTCGTCATTTATTCAGAGTTGCAACAGACGTTGTTTCTTTCTGCTTTTACATGGTCCACGGAAAGTGCAATTAAAGCAATTACAGATGAGAAGACTCACTCGCTTCAGGCTACAGGCTGACTTTGCTGGACTTAAACTGACTGTGAACCCCTGCTGAACACGATCTTAAAACTCAAACTAATCTTTCATTTCATTGTGTGATGAATTATCCTGCCATCATTACTGATTGGCCAATTAAGACCATAACAAATGAACACTTGAACAATGCAATACAATGATTGAGCGAGGTTGAATGCAGACTCCGCGCATGTTTTCTCTGCTTCTTCCGACAGTAGCGCTGTGAGCCTGCTGTGCGGCGGTGTCGATGGAGGATGGCGTGGGGAGTAGAATGGGGACGTCAAAGGTCTCAGCAAACTGTTTCCTCAGCTGTGCCACAGAGTGCACCATCTATTTAGGATCGGCTAAGAATATTGGAAGCCCTCTTAAAGTTTTGTTATCTTGAACTTTCTCTGTTGTGAGAGTTTTTGTTGGTTTCAGCAAACCGGATGTAAAGTGTCGCCATTTTGTCCAGTAGGAAAAGTACAATCTTTTCCCCAACCAAAACAACACAGGGACATGTTTATTTTTTATTAACAAATTAATTGGAAATTAAGATTTCTCACAAATCACCGATATTGCAATGAGGTGCTACTTGGTTGTTACTACTAAGGAAACTTCATTACTGCCTAGAATATGTTCACATGCAGCTTTTTTTTCTTTCTGAGTAAGGGAGATCAAATCTATGGGCGGCTTGCAGTGTTTTGCTTTGTATGGGTAGAAGTTTTAATGGTTAGATTCTGCTATGTTTAGTAAATCCTAATATATTAGGGCCAACTTTATTTAATTCTGTTTTTCTTCTGTGAAAACCCCACTACACTTTAGTGCATAGGGTTGCATCAGACATCACAGGGGGGTCGGGGTAGTGCTTTGTCTGTTAAAGTTAAAATGGTGTACGTCAAAGAAAATCAATAAAATGTTTTCTTGAATGTGAAGCATTGCCGCACGATTCTGGAGCGATTACATTTCTCACCTCGTCGTGAAAATGTCCACCGTCTGATTTGAGGTCTTTCTCAGTGGAGTTTGCACGTCTCCCTGTGTGCATAGGTTTGCTGATGCTGAATTGCCAGTAGGTCTCCATGTGTTTGCTCTGTGATAGAATGGTGCTTCCTGCCTTCACCCATAGTCATCTTGGATTGGCTTCATGCCCAACAACAATAGGTTGGGGATCTCTCATGATTAAGATGGAGTTTATTTTATCCTCCTGCTTTTGTATGTTGAAGAGATTGAGTGTATTCACCAGTGTTTGATGTCACTGCAGAATTGAGAAAATTCTGATTATTGAGAGGTCCACAGCTTTTCCAAAAAGATTTCTAAGGAAAACTTTGTCTATTCCATTTAGGATATTAGCGGAAAAAACAAAATGTGATGTTAATAACAAGTTCACTAATATGTTTAGTGCCACATTAAATATATTTGTTTCTGTTAATGTTTCCATCCATCCATCCATCCATCCATCCATCCATCCATCCATCCATCCATCCATCCATCCATATTTGAAACCATTTTATGGTTATAGGTTTGCTGGATCAGATTTCAGCTTCCACTGGGTGAAGACAGAGAATCAATCGGACAGGTCGCCAGCCCATCACAGAGAAAAGTCAAAGACAGAATGAGAGATAGCAATAATTTTTAACTGTGTGCTGAAACTGAAGTGCCCGGCGATGAATCATGCATGCGCAGGGACAAGATGCAAACCACACAGAGAAATAGGAATCATTCGTGTTGTCCTGCAGTGGTTCAGTTGCTCTGGGTTGTCCTGTTGGCATGTCAGGTGTCTTTGGACAAACACGGAAACACAAGTTGTTCACAGAGGTATGTGTGTTGACATAGTCACCACTGGTGGGTGAATGTACAAATTATTAGATGTGCGAATTGGTGAAAAAGTGATTGATGTCGAAACACATTAAGTAGTAAAATCTGCAACACCCTGGAAATGAAGTTCATTCATCTGTAAATAAAGGAAGACGTCATACATTTTTGGGACCTGGGAAGCATGGTTGTTTTTCTTTTTAGGAAATACTTCCTCAAGACAAAAAAAAATTTGTCTTCTTTTTGCTATCTGCATTCACATGGGTGATGGGATTTATCTATTTCACCTTTATTTTACTTGGTAGGTTGATTGAGAACCAGTTCTCCTTTTACTATGATGACCTGGCCAAGAGGCAGCATGTGCTCTACACAAATGTGCTTTTGTTTATTTGAAGTCATGCTGAATCTTCCTGATGGCATAAACTTGTTCTCTGCCTCCGTTTCGTCATAGTTCATGTGCGTCTTGCTTGGTTAACTACTATTGTTTGCCACAAAAGATAAGTGGGCACTATCAAATCTTGTGTCGTTACTGTGACCAGCGTGGCTATCGTTTTCCCTTGTCAGTGAGTGGGAGGTCAGGAGTAGCTCCAAACACTCCAAAACGATCTCTCCAGTTGAAGGCATGTGGACTGAAAAAGTTGAGGTCTTACGGTTCTCAGAACTATAGGAAGGTTCCTACAATCCAAAAACATGGATCTCATCCTTACACACTTACACAATAACTAAAACAAATTTTAACATCATACATTTTCCCTCAACCTCAAAGGATTTAGTCATTTACCAGTCCATAAATACAAATATGACTTTGTTCTTAATGACTTAACAAGTTAATTAAAAAAAAGGTCTCCCTGAATTTACTGAATGATTAACCATTATCATAATTGACCTCATATAATCCTCAGTACCACTCTTGTTTTCTCTAAATCAGCAAAGGAAAACACAATAATTAAACTATAAGCTGCCAGCATAACTTGCAAAAGCACTGAACAAAACTCGGTGTGGCTAAAACCTGAAGTATTCATGCATATTTATGGAGTGAGTTGTTTGTTCCAAGTATCCATCTCTTGACAGCAGTTTTGCAATTATTTATGGTTTCTATGTTTTAAGTGGAACAGGAAGACTATTTCAAGCGATAGCTTTTCTCGAGTGCGCAACTGCTTATGAAAACAGACGGAAAACACGAAGTAGCGCTTATTTGTTTTATCATGAAAAGATAAATATAGCAAACGCGGGCTGGGTGAATGATTGCTGCTTTTATAACGTATGATCCCTGCTCCCTCTGTTCCACAGCGTATGAGACATTATCAGTGAGAACTGAGGCCGATGAATGTGAGGAATGCAGGCTGACGTCACTGGACGTACCGTAGCTTCTGTCACATGGCTAGGTAAACACACGTCGCCATTTGGCTCGGCATGTGGGTGGTGGCACCAGTAGCTCTAATCAGAGTCCGGAGCGAAGCATTCCTTCAAGAAAGTTTCTCTGTTGTTGAGTGTGGAAAAAAAGAAACAAATGCTTTGTGTATTTTTACAAGGATTCCTTCCATGTTTAAACAGCAGACTTACATAGTTTTTTTTTTTTCCTCTCCCTTTTTTTTTTTTTTTTTTTTTTTTTTTTTTTTTACAAACCAGTGTTTTCCTTGCTTGCGGTCCGTCTAAGTGTTGTTCCAGCTCCAGAGCAGCACACTGGGATACATGCACGTAATTACTCATGGAGAAGCATCCATGTACGACCCATAGCTATACTGCATGTTTACTGTATACATGGGTAGACTGACAGAAGGAAAGCTGTTGAACAAAATAGCAGAAAAACATGCAGTGTAAACAAAGAAGAACCAGTGTTCCTGTTATTAGGAGAAATATAACCAAACAAACAATTAAGCCGGTTGTGGAATCTCGCAATTGTCAGTCCATTCATTTTTCCATTTCTCCTGTTTTTTTGCTGGGTTATAATCCTTTTCCACAAGGACCTGAAACATAGCCGTTTTAACTACATTATGTTTGTCAACACCTATAGTTATTAGTCATCAAGGCCATAGATTCATATCTTTTCACCATTATTAAAACTTAAACCAGGCACAATATTGGAAAACTGTTGACAAATATACACTTTAATGAAATTCAGTAACCACAACCTAATAAATAGGCCAAATATAATACTGCTTTGACAACAAACCTGCCTGTAGTCCGCTGGGTTCAGCTTCAGTGCTTTGCATCCCTAAGTTGGATAGAAGATGAATGGAAGAATTTTTTTTTACCATTACAGTGAATACTGTGACCAAAAGCAGCTCTGATTTAAAATGCTAAGGTTTATGAGTGGATGCATGATGCTTTAAAACAGAGGTGAATTTCTCAGTGTATAAATACATTATTCTTTTCTAAATCTTTGGGATAAATTTGTTATGAATGATAGTGATGACTAGATATGTTAACAGCAAAGTCATGGCTGTACAGCCAATGTACATAAACGTCGTAAGAAAATAACTAATTGCAACCTCCTGAACTTCATTTCATCGCCCTCTTGGTTCATTAAAGTTATGAAAACTTTCTCTCTTTTTATTACTCGGACAGCAGCAATAAAGTTGCACTGCCGTAGGCAGCCATGCTGCTTGTTTATTGTTGTGTAAATGCCGTAAACTGGAAAATGGGACCTTTCCCAACTTATAACTATCCCAATTCTCAACTGCATGAATGCACATTGAGTCTCAATGATTGTGCAGTAAACTTTAAAAAAATCAAAACCAGGACTGAGGGATTTCTTTTGTTTTGGCCAAGAGCAGAAGCATGCTGGTGATATTGTGCTGTACAGAACTTTAAAGTCCCTCATAGAAATGAATGGCATTCGTCTGGTTGTTAACCCTTAGCGGCCACATTTAAATAAATGAGCCCTGTTCACTTTCTGCAGGACCAGTCAATGTTGTTCAAATAACCCACAGAGACAAAAATCAAAGATTATACTGTTCCACCTTTGTCAGCCCCATCAACCTGTATTTGAGACACATCAGCAAAAATCTCCCTGTAAATGATCAGTGGACAGCCAGCATCGGCAACAACCCCACGAAGCATTTAGAAACTAACGAGCCGAATAATTCACTCAGAAGGTGGTGGAGAACAAAATGGTGATAAAAGAAAGAATTTTTATTGGACTTCTGGAAAAAGCTGTGTTGTGTCTGCCCAGCATGGTCTTTTTCCCAGGACATCACATTTTACCGCTGATATCGCAGAGACATTCACAAGTAGAGGTGAGCTGAACAGGTTGCCAACAAACGGAGGTAGTACTATGCAAAAATTAAAGAAAAGTAAACATTTGTGGGAGTGGGAAAGGGTGGGATTTGGGGATCAAACCAAGGAGATCAGTGTGTGTGTGTCCATGCCAAGAAAAAAGTATGGATGAATGTTTGCAGATAAATGATTTAACCTATTTTAATTGATTTTAAATATGTACTTAAAAGGAACAGCACCAAATAAATACAACCAGAAAATATTATCAAATTGTTTTGTTTACATGTATGTTTGCAATCACATAGACAATAAAAAAAAGCAATCAAAATAGATTTGAACATATAAGGAAAATATGATAAAATATAGTAAAGCCTTAATTCTTTTTTTTTTTTTTTCCATACTCGCAAATTTAAAACTAAATATATAAAACTAAGTATTGAGAACAACTCAGAATAACTTAATTTAGTTGTTTTACCTTTATGATAATATCTATATTATTACTTGATCACAGTAATTATTTGTTTTGGATCTTATAACTATGTTGCTCCATGAAACATACTTAAGTCCCAATATAAGTTATATATGAAGGTATTTCACTGGTAATGTAGTAATATGTACAATCCCTATTTTAACACAAAGCCCTTTTCCTGTTTTGATCCTTATTGAATCCATGGAAAGATGGACATTTCTCCAAGACATCATCAATTTTCCACAAAGCTACTTTATAGCCTTTCTTAAGCATCTGTTCCCAAAGTGACCAAAGGATTATTACTCCTCTCTCGTGTAAAATCAGCTGTGAAGTACCTTTATCTATAAAAGAAAGCCTGTTAAACCTGTGTGAACATTCACATAGCTCACCTCATTCTCTCACAGCTTGTGGTGTGTGGTGAGACATTCCCACGCTGGCTAGATTAATTCACAGTGGGTTTGCTCCATGCCCAAACCATGCACTGAAATGGACTCCTACTGTTCGAGCCCTCTGCTGACTTGAATCTGGATAAAATTATTCAATGACGGAGCCACAACAGTAGCAAAGAGTGGGCGAAGCATAAAACATGGGCACATGTTGACAGTGTTTTTGTAATAACTGCCACTGGCAGAAGGGGGCAGCAAATGTTTCACACTGCTGGTCTTCAGAAGTACTTCTCTCACTGGTGACTTGTACACATACAGTCATGACATATTTAAAGCAGATATCCACTCGCAAACTGACCGGTCAAGTCCAAAATGCAGTAGTAAGCAGGTGGTCCAGCTCAGAGATCTGTTGACACTTTTCAGTTGAGCTGCACTAAAGTCGTATATCATGATATACCTTTGCCAAAGGCACAACTCTTTCAAGACACACTGACAGCACATTATTACCACACAATCTTTGGTTATAACCATGCCATATATCATTTAGGCAAGTGAGGCAGAGGGCTTTAAGATAGTGTGTATTGTTTATTACTTGCTAAGCCTCAGTGAGCTGCAGTCAGGGTGTGATCCAAGTAGATGGCTTTCTGTCACTTGTGGAGCCTGCACTTTATTTCCCAAGAGGATTGCCAGCATCTCCTCTATCTTATCCCCCTGTTTGCTTTTGCTCCTAGCCAGGTTTCCAGGATGCTATCGGCATGACGGCCCGTACCTAATGGCTCCGAGTTGTGTCTCGTAGACAGAGGAGCCCACCAGAGTACACCAGGAAAGGCTATCTCCTGTTGCACCAGCACAGTCCGCACAGAAGCCCGCTTTCTCCTCCCTGCGGGAATCCCTCTGACAAAGTTAGCGTTTTACGAGATAATGGCCCTGGGGTTGACCTGAACCTCTTGAAGGAGGAACTTGCTCAGCAATGTGAATCCCTCCACCTGCAAAAAAGAGGAAACAGAGATTTATGTCTCCACACAAACATGCCTGCTGTTTATCAGAGGCTTGCACACACACACACACACACACACACATGCTTTCAGTACATCAGTGAGTACATAGGTGCTGTCCTGACTGCACGTTCATGTTTACACATCAGTGATTTATGAAGAATATAGAGATGTGATTTAAAGGCATATGCTTGAGTGGGCAATTGCTGTCTGTTTACTGAAGTCCTGTGGGAATCTAGATTGGGCTGTGAATGCTGCTGTAGTGTGTGTGTGTGTGTGTGTGTGTGTGTGTGTGTGTGTGTGTGTGTGTGTGTGTGTGTGTGTGTGTGTGTGTGTGTGTGTGTGTGTGTGTGTGTGTGTGTGTGTGTGTGTGTGTGTGTGTGTGTGTGTGTGTGTGTGTGAGAGAGAGAGACTTCTCTCAGATGAGCACAGACAATAAACGCTTGCTGAATCGGGCAAGTGAATAAAAGATTAAATAATGTATGCATGCACAAATGCCCATGCTGCTTTCATAACATTATCTTTGACTGAACTCTATGTTCTCGGATTCTCGTTCCACGGCGTCCAAATTATCTTACAGTGAAAAGTCCTCAGACAGGATCAGTGCTCTCTCAAAGAGAATAGTTCCACATGTCATCATTTAGCCAAAATTAACACTGTTCAGAAGTTCAGATTGTTTTCCTTGGTTTTCATGTAAAGGTCAGCTCCAAATTGTTTTGTTATTCAACTATTCATTAACTTTGAAAATCCAGCTTGACGTACATTGCCTCTTCCAAAAGAAATATTACCGCCTGTCCCAGTCAGAGTTATGGCTTCATAAAAACATTTTACAGTGGAACTGTAAAATTCAGTCTTGTTGTTGTCTGAGACCTGCTGTGCACAAAACTACCACAAATCCGCCCATTTTCATAGGTTCAGTGACATTGCTGTGTCAGCAAATATGTAGATTAACCCCTTTCTTTACACATGAAACCATCCTATTGTATTATAATTCAGAGATGCTCCATACATACATCAATGGTACCATTCTCATTTTGTCATGAAAGAGTTGTCAGAGAAGGATTTGGAGGCAGGCTCAACAACTGAATTGCCAAGATGATGAATGATAGGAAAATATACACTTTATCACTATGCTGTCCACTTACGTTTTGGAGTCACACTAAATAAGACTAAGAACACATGAGAAGCACATCAGACCGAATTTGCCGTGGTCTTGACATTTAACTAGTTAACTGGCTCACAGGTGGATCGATCACTGTGTGACGGCACAGGCTCGGGTTTCTCTCTATTTTAGAGGAAGAACCGTTTGAGTGGGTTTTATTAAATAAATTACGGTGTCATAAATGATTTATTTTGACAAAGCAGTTCGTGGCGAGAGTGCTGTGGCTGTAGAGTGGCTGACACCTTTGACGTGCCGTACAGTGTTTGGGTCAGCTGGGAATTAAGTCTCACAAAACCCACTGGCACCTTGCAGACTGAACAGAGCAGAGGCTGGTAAAACAAACAAATAAGTGAGAGCTGCGCTCCCTCCTCGGCTCTCCAGGCCCCTGCAGTACTCCTGACTGTACCATTATACACTAATGGCTTTGGCATGCTGTTTTCAAATGGGTTGCCAGGTCTAAACCACCAGACCCCCCCCCCAATTTTTTTTTTTTAACCAGGCTGAACATGCTGAGCTGGGATTCATAGGCAAGGGGAAAATGTAAGCGTAAAAACACAATATAACAAAAACTAACAATGCTTTTTTTTATTTAGATATTTCAAACTGGTATTATCAGCTTTAAGGAGCAGAGCTTCCTTTTGTGGGTGACACATTTCATGCCGTTGTGTTTGATTTTTCAGTTTTTGAGGTCAGAATGTGGGGCGCTCCCAGTGAGGTTTTCTCCGGGCCACAGCATCCTTGTGGCCCCATGCTTTCACCCGCAGGGACTGACAGATCCCTCTCTGCTCAAGACTCATTCACTTGCATCCTTCTAGGATCAGGCTTAGTCTCCCCCAGGAAACGTAAGGACGATAAATCCCATTAGTCACACTTGAGAAATTAGAAGAGTCTGAGTAAGAATGTGTGAAGAGCAGCGGAGGGGGTAAATAACAGGCAGAGTGCAGAGGCAATGCTGCAGCGAGAAGTATGTCGTGGGATCATGTTTGCGCTTACCAGCTTTTTTTTTTTTTTAAAGCCCGAGCAAGTGTGATTTCGTTCATTAAGTGAGTGCGTTGCAGGATGGTGCATGAAACTGAGCGTCAGAGCGCGTGGTGGTGCGCTAAGGTGGACTTGTGCTAATCCTTGCATGCGCACAAGTGTGTTCCTCATTGCCTGCTCACAGCTGCCTCCCATGCCCTTGGCAGCCCACCTCAACAGTTCCCTTCCCTTCCCTACAGCGATGACGCAAATGACCCACGATGACTGACCCCCACGGTAAAACCTGTAAAACATTAGCCAGCATGAATAGGAATGACTCTCCGCACTCTCCCCTCAGCAGGCATGCCGGGAAGGATTTATAGGTGTCCTCCTCTGGCTGCTCCACTCAGGGTAGATGTGGCAGAGGAAAAGGTGAAGCATGCTCTTTTTTTTTTCTTCTTTTTTTTTTTTTGGAGTCACCTGGACAAGGAGCCACACAGTTTGGGTCTCAAACACTTCACAGTTTAATGGATCCTGTAAACACATCGGTTAATTCATTGAACTCACTTTTACAGCGGTTTTATTCATGTGTCCCAATAAATTCATGATAGTTCATGAATTTTCTTAGAGAAGGATGAGGTGAGGAATGAAGATGATTTCAAAAACACAAAGAGTATAAATACAGTTAGGATTTATGATGAAACGTGTGGAATTCTACCTTATTTCATACCGATTTTATAATACAAATGGCCTTACTTTCAACAGCCCAACTTTCTACATTTAGGAACAATAAAGACGACAGTTGGAAATAAAGTAACAGAAGTGATTTTCTGTGAAGGTGGCCTATATCTGCCCTCCAAAGCGAGTAATAGATTATGATGTGAGTACCAAGTAGAACAAAAGGATTTATGATCAAAGCAATCAAAGCTTAGGATGCAGGCTTATAAAGAGGTTCTATTTATGCTGTAATGGTTTCCTGTCATTGCTGCCATTTTTGCATCATTATATCATATATGACATGCAATAAAATATAGCACCTCTACGAAACTGTGTCAAACGTTAATGAAGAAACGGCGTTAAGAATGTCCCGAGAGAAACAACTACGTGGCAGTAGTCATGAAAATACCTCCATCTGCAGGTGCAAAGCAAGATTACATCTCGTGAAAGGCATGATAACATTCACTGTGGTTTTAACACTCTTGAATGTCGGCACACAGATCTTCGATTGTTGCCTTGACGGTGTCCTCACAACTAATCTGCTGTTACTTCCGAAGCCTTCGCGTGGCAAGGCTTGCAGGATTTGACCTACTTTCTTTAGTCGGCTGAAGTGAAACTGAGTGCAAGGGTGTCTGAGTCAAGCACTAGAGACATCACATTATCTTTGACAGAGAGAAGAACAAAAGAGGAAGAATATGTAGCAAACGGAAATTCTGAAACCTCGAGGCAGAGGGTGTGAGTTTGTAGGGTGACTCTCTGTCAGTGTGTGTACTTCAACGTAAGCAGGCGTTCGTGTGAATTCCTGACTTTGCAGACCTGACTGTAAGTGAGATCACACTGAGTTTAATTGGGCAGAGAAGTGGTTCATAAAAACCCTCGGGTCAAGCTCATTGGAAATCCTGCAGACTGATCTCCTTTCCCTTCGACACCGCGTTAATTAACCCAAGCATACTGAAAGATCAGCAAGCAACTCGTTTTCTCCTCCTGGAAAGACCGTGTCCTCAGCAGACACTGACTCTGCATCCTTCTAAATCCAATGCAGCAACAAACCAACACACAAATAGACACGCATCAACTTCATTCAAGTGAAGCCAGTAATGAGAGATGAAATAAGACGCGGTCGACAGAAAAAACTGGAGGGAAGTAGAGAGAAATTGGGCTGCTCATGGAGAAACCCTGCAAGCGAGTTATCTTGCACTGAGCTATATTAGGATATAGCAGTTTCCGGTTCTCATTGCCAGCAAATTCTGTCAAGTACTCCGTATTAAGTTAATGACAGTGGGCTGGGCTTCAGGCTAATCAGGTGTGAGCGTGAAGCCTCTGAGCCGTAGGTGTTGCTGCCTCCACCACTTCACAACCACAGAGAAGTGGTTTTCAGCTGGATATTGGCACGAGGTCGTCAAACAACAAGCCTGTTCCAGTAGTTTGTTTGTGCTGTGACACCATGGTGTTTACCCAGCACCTCAGAGGCACGGCAGCTCGCCATGGTGGTGAACAGGGCATGGCTGCGTGTTGGCATCCACACCGTTGCCCTCTTAGCACTCGAGCTGAGAGCAAGGCTGGGAGTTTACTTGGCTCGTGCTATTTTGAGTCATGAGAGTGCAGCTCGGCTATTAAAAGGGAGGCAGGCGTATTGTGGCTGGCTGCCTCCTTTGCATTTGTGACATGTCATCTATCACATGTATCCTGTCCCTTATTTACAGTTACACGTGTTTCACAACAAACTCTTGTTGAGGTGCATACATTGACAAAGAGCCATGCAGGACTGTGGACACCGACTCAGGAGCGGCTGGACTGAGGCACCTGTAAAAATCAGAAAGTGTAAACATCCTGCTGCTTCATAGGGGCTCCAGAGCAGTATGGTGGTACGAGACGGGTTCAGTGAGGATGCAGCAGAAAAATACTAAAGGTCAAGGGTTTTCCTTTCCCCAGCATGATTTTCGCTCCATTGAAATTTCGATAAGAAACCTTTTTTTATTTTTTTATTTTAGAAGTGTAATGAAAAAGTCGAGTAAACATCAGTATAAATTCATAAGAAGCAACAGTCACAGACTATATTATATGAAGCCTTATCAGATCTGGATGTTTCTCATTTAGCAATGAATACAAACCAAATATTAATAGAAAGCAACCTTCTTTACGTTTCCAATGGCAGAATCTTGGTGGACAAAATTATTCTTTTACGATGTGCAAACTACTATAATGGAATTATGTCACTCAATCATATTTAAAAACATAACAAAATTTGGATTCTGATCATCAAGTTTTAAAGTCGTCCCAGTTCATCAAAATGTAATTGTTGGTCCTTCAATTCTAAAGTTATTCTCTCTAACTGATGACAGTTGCATAGTGTGACACTGAATCAAGTCAGGAAAATCTTATCAGGATGATTTGCGTTATGTTGTTGGGAACAACACATTCTAAAGTAACTAATCCAACTTATTTTTGTTGTGACACGTTAGGGACTGATTATGTTTCTGTAATCAGTGTAATGACCGAGGTGAACTGCCGCCTCACGTAGCTGTTGCCTTGAATGTTACTATTACACTAAACTCCTGTCTACAACAGGAGAAGTGCCAGAATAATCATGAACTAACTCGCTCGTTTCAACAACAAGAAAGACGTCTGACTGTAAGTAACAGCTTGTCCCTTCGGTGCCTGTGAGGTCTTCTCGATGGTCACAATTACGCTAAGCTCTTGTTTTCTGGAGGAGCTGAACTAACTCAGTCCTCCAAACAGATTCGTGAAAGATCATCAATATTAACCTCTATTTAAATGATCTGCCTAAATAAACATGTGCTTACCTTCATAAGGGCTGCTGTCTGCATGTTGGTAGATTCATTAGTTCATAAATCAGTTTATTTCAATACATTATAGAGCGTCTTCATACAACTAAACGGCAAAATCAGTCATTAAACTGACCCACACGGTGGGGACAGCTAAGCGAAATGTGCTACAGCAACTCTACACTTATGATAATGCTACAAAAGAAATGTTATGTGCTCATTCAAAGAAAATCTAATTAATAGTGACAAAAGTAATGGAAGAGTTACTGTCCTAATTGTTACTTAGATAAATGATCTCGGCCGCTCTGATTGGTCATCCTGTAGTGAAAATAACAACAAAAAAAAAAAAAAACTGAGGCTCTCACTTTGTCCATACCAGAATAAACTTTTCTTTTATATTAAAATTACATTTTTTGGCATTGAATACCATTTTGTGAAAAGTATATCCAGCCCGACGCTTGTAAATACATGACGACTGGTGCAGATAGTGTGCGGTGGTTGTGTGATTTAACTGTCACTATCTTATTTTTTGGAAACATACTCAGTCTGACTGCATCTTCCATTAACATGCCGCTGAACTGAAGAGCGATCACTTTTCTTTTTTTCTTTTTTCCTGCGGTGTATTTCTGAAGTGCATCGCTCTGAATAACGAAGGCACAGTAAATCTCCACAATGCATTCACAATGGAGCAGAGTCTCATAAAAAATGCCTCGGAGCCTATTGAGTGTGTCATGTTGCTCCAGTAGCTATAACACTGATTGAAAATTGACATGCTTGTATTTTCAAAGACACAAAGGCCCCCCCCCCCCCCCCCCCCCCTTCTTTCTAGAACTGGCTTCAGTCATTAAAAATGATGAGCGTTGCTCCAAATGATTAAAAGCCACAACTGGGGTCGGCTACTTCTAAGTTCCTGTGCCATATAATGGATGTAGCAGAGGGTGAAACAAAGGGCATTACTTCTTCAAAGTTGTTATTTTACCCCAGTAGGTGCACTGAGGCCTTGCGCTGAAAAACAAATCCATTTGGAAGTTTTACTGCTTCAGTTATGTTGTGCAGCCTGGAAGACGTCCATGAAAAACCAGGAGATATCTAAGAAATCACTCACGAGTGGTTTTACCTCTTCAGACATAAAGCGGGCAGTGGCCTCCCATATAATCTCAGACTACTCTTCTCCATTAGCGGCACAAGGTTTAAAAAAAACCCAACATGTTTATGTTTTTCTGTCATTATTGTTTGTGGATGATTAACTGATTAGAAGATTAAAAACTTCTATATTTGTCCTACAGTGATGGACATATATTTCACCCTCTGTGAGATGTTTTCTCAATGTTATGATTGATATCAAAGCTTTTTTCTTCTTTGCCCTTTGCCTTTTTGTCTTGTGGTTTGGCATTTAAAAAGTTTCTGTGGTTTCCCATCACATCCACCATGCACTCATTGTTTAGGGAGTACACCATCCATGTGTATTTCTTCATCAATTTTTGGAGTCAGTCTGAGAGAAAATGAACCCCACTGCAGCCTGTGAAGGCACTCTGTGCGAGAGGCTATCTACACTGAATTTTGTACTCAGCTTTGATATTGTGCTTTTCATTTCATTTTCTTTTTTTTCTTTTTTGTTTTGGCACATGAAAGAACACATGTAGACTTCTGTGTTGTCTGGCTCTGTCTCTCAAAGCAGACAGATGAAAGGTTGGGTTACATAAGACCGTTAGGCCAAATGTCTGCGTGTGCGTGCGTGCGTGCGTGCGTGTGTGCGTGCCTGGAGAGCTTCACTCTAATGCTAGGACCTCCTAATGGAGCTGCAACTGCCGGCTCCTCTACTGTAAAATATAATCTTTGTCATCAGAGCAGTGAAGAGTGGAACAAGCAAAACCCCATTAACTATCTCCTCATTTGTGAAAGAAGCTTCTCGAAAGTTAATTTGGACAAAATTTGGGAAAGTAGGTGATCGCACACACATTTGTTATTGTTTGGCGATTGAACGGTTCTGGAGCGACGCATTTGTAGTGGACGTCCTGTTGGATCAACGACTGATGTAGTTGGGAGCTGTATTTAAAATAGTTTCCACATCTGAAGTTTGTGTTAGAATTATTTTTGTTGGCAACAAAGAAAGCAATAACACTGAATTAGATAAATGCAAAGTCACCCCCAATAAATCCATGGGAATAGAGACTCGGCTCGACCTATATCAGGAACAGATGACAGCGATACTTCCAATGGAATTCCCAACATTAAAAAAAACAACTTTGATTCTACAAAGAAAGAGCAGCGTGAGGTTCTCCCAAGCGAATGGCTTCCCATGAGGAGGATCTATCCTGCTCTTTTTTGCTGGTATGAAGTGGGCAGAGCTGAGTTGGAAAAAGAGATTACCAGGCTTTAGGAATAATTTTGCAATATTTGTCTTGAAATGTGATAACAGCTGGAGGGTTGTTTGTTTATGTTGGTCACTGTCAATCAAATTTAATTAAACCATGCCCACACGGTGCAGATGAAGCAAATTAGCCGAGATTTTTGAATGTCAAACAGTTCATAGACTTTTTCTTTTAAGCTTTAAGCTTGATAGTTGGTTGAACATTAAACTTTACACACTAATACTTCAAATTCAAATTGTTCTGAGATAAAATTGGAATGGCTTGATTTTGATCAGTGTTGCCATCAAGGAGTTTGCAAACATGGCACTAAATCAGTATTTATATGTTTTTGTAGTTAATCAAGTAAAATTCCAATTTTCCCTTTTAAACATTTTAAATCGGAACAACCTTTCACTAAGAAAATAGTCCATGGTATGTGCCTACAGCAAGGTCTGTGGATTATCTAAATCACACAGGATGCCATTTCTGCTAAGATACAGGGCTGCAGAATTTTTAATTAAAGCTTTAGTGCTGCGAGCAACAAAACTAAAGCTCTGTTGACCTCCAGTGAACTGTAGCATCATACGCCAGCATATAAAGCAAAACCCATGAAAACTGTATTTAGATAGCCTGAGAAGAAACAATACGTGAAACTATCCTGTGTTCCTATAGATATACAAATAAAGTAATGATTCTTCTGATGAGAATGTGCACGAGGAACTTTTTTGTTTAAAACAAAACATCTCTCTTACACCCTTCGAAAGCATCGGCCAGATACCCCACTGTTATCCCAGTGTTTCCACTCACGGCATAACACAAGTGAACGACCTCCACTGACATAGTGAATTACACCTGAATTATCAAATTGGCTCTTACGCTGAGCCGTGCGCCTCTCTGTGTGGAGCAGCAATTTGTCACAGCCACACACCGGCTTAGGCCGGGCTTCTGGGGCAGAGAAAACCCCCCAACAGAGGCAAGGGTGGTGCTGAGGTTAATGTTGACTTGGCTCTCCTGCAGCGCCTTCACCAAATATCAGCGACAGAGCTGCACTCTTGCATCTGATGACTCCAAAGAAGGTGGAAAACGGGTTTACAAGGCCTGTGGGAGGACACAGTGGCTGGTAATTAGACAGCACAAAAATCCTCAGCCTCCACAAGCCCCTCAGGCAGTGAATGGGAGCTAAAGTAAACTAAACTTGACTGTGAAATTGCATTAAATGTCTGCGTTTAATAGAAAGTGAAAAACAGACAAAACCCATTTTTTTTGCATTTCGGAGCGTTTTCATCCCTCTTCATACTTCCTTTACTTTTTTTTGCACCAGTCCTGCTCCCAATACTTTTCTTTTTTCTTCCGCTACACCACACTGCGTCTCCTCTGGAGCCGCCTCCGTCACAGGAAACTAACAGAAACACGATGTGCAGGACTGTGGTTTGAACATGTTTCTGTTTCTGTTTTCCGCAGATGCTTTCTCGCCCAGACTGGGACCACAAGAGAGGCTCCCGAGGATCACAGGTTAGCACTCCTCCCGAGAACGAGGGAAGAGCCACGAGTCAACAGGGTTGTGCAAGTTACTGAAAATTAGTGCTTGTTTACATTTACTAGTTAGTTTCTAATCACATTTCAGAAGTGGCTTTAAGTCCCTCAATTAGGATGAGCACATAGCTCTATTGACTTGGAAACATTATTTTTTTATTTAATATTGAAGATATATTGAGAAAAAATAAGAAGCCATAATGTGATGAGACAGGTCTGTCGTCTTGAAGTTACATCTTTATTGTGTTGCAGGAAAATATGAGTGTAACAGCTACAATGTGCCCGTAAATGATGAGACGAGTGGACGTTCTCAGCAGTTACTAGCTAAAAATGATCAATATTATAAGAGCCAAACTCGGCACTGTCACCTAATGGACATAAAGGGACATTACAAAAAGTGACTGCATCCGTTTTCCAAACAGAAAAAGCAGCATCCGGGCAGTTCACACAAACCGACACAAACTACCAAGCTAAGATGATATTTTGCAGTTACAACACTGATTATTAGAAGAAACAAAACGCATCCAGAACTATGAGCAGGACAAGAGAGGCAGCAGCTCCACGGCTATTCTTTTGCACCACAAAACTAACATGCAACAATCTCACAAAAACATCTGAGTTAATAACTTCATATTGTAATCAAATATCAGAGGATTGCTGTCAGAAGTGTTGGCATTACAGTTTTGATCGATTGTTTATTTTGTTGTCGTTAACTTCATCTCACTTCATGACAAAATATCTGCCGCTATATACAGTTCTTATTTACACATAAAATAATATGGTACAGTTTATACATGAAATACCAAAAGTAGTATCTTTTTTTGAGAAGCAACATGTTTTTTATCTTTATATTATACAGCGTTATAATACATGTCAATATTGTGCTATAAATAGATTTATATTACTCTTCACAAAAACTACTTAAAGTATTAGCTAATTTAAGAAAGATAATTGACTTTAAATTTAAAAAAAAACCACATTCATTTAAATTGTCGAATGCAGCCATTCAATTCAGTTTAAGTATTTTAAATGTCTCGGGGGGGGGGGGGGGGGGGGGGGGGGGGAGCATGTATAAAAGTACTTATACAACAATTTCACTACGGTAATCAAATATACCTGTCAGGCACAAACTTTAAAAAAAGATATTGTCTCCTAAAAGGATAATCAATAGCTTGGATATTTAATGAAATTGTGGGCCTACTCCACAGCAACCTATGATTTCAAAAGTAGATGACGTAAAATGTCCCTAAGTATGAGAAGTATTACGTACTTGAGAAGATACAAAATACAGGTCCCCAAAAGTACTACTTGACTACAGAGATGTATGTGGCTGTGCATGTTATTCTCCATACTGAGAGATACTGCAATAATGAATACCACCTGACAAGAAGACATACACGGGAAGCTGTCACTCGCCTACACACACCTTAGAAACGACGCAAGCAGCAAAACTGTTACCACTGACGGGCCTGTTCACCCACTCACTTTAGTTGTGGCTAAACAGCATGTCCGGAGGTGTCATTTCCTCCTGGAGTCTGCACTGTACTGTTTGTTTAAAGGACATGGGCATGCGAAGGGGTCCTGCACATACCACTGAAACCCTGAGAACGAATGCTTGAAAGTCTGCACACAGATGACAGCGTGTAGAGGTCAGACACAATGACACATCTTTTAGATTACTTTTCCCTTCTTCTCAGGAGGCGTGTGCGTGTGTGTGTGTGTGAGTGTGTGTGTGTGTGCGATAAGTGATGCATAGAACTGCTGCAGAGCCACAGGGAAGACGTCAGGAGTACATGAAGAACAAACAATGGCCTTGGCATCAGCACAGCCGCATACAGTATTGGTGTGTTCTGTACTTTGTGTCCTCGTATCAGGAGGATATCCTTTGCAGAATGAATAGATGCTGTGTCTGTGACAGTGTATGCTTGGGTAGCAATAAATGCAGCTATGGTCAGGGGGTATTAGGGGATTTTTCATAAGTAGAGAGAAAAATTGCAGAGCAGAGAATTGGGCTTGAAAACAAATTACACCCTGTATAATTTCCCTGAGATGCCCAGGCTCAGTGTAGTGGGTTCCTCCTCCCAAAATCAGCCTCCACGGGATTATGCTACTGCCTTCACAATGAGGAGACCCTCAAATAGCATGTTACCCTTTTGAAATACTGTCCAAGGCTCATATCACTTTGTTATGTGGGGTTAGTAGGCAAGCACATATTTTTTGATTGATGCATTTCCTAAGCTGCAGCTTAGACTAAGTGGTCAGCGCAGTCCGCATTTTTTAGTTTTTTGGACTGGTGCTGCGCATTCATCAGTGGAATCCCGTAATAGTCCAAAGACTTGACAAGATGTGTAAGAAGTCGAAGCTTGTGTTGGCATATCCCCCGCCGACTCGTGGCCATTTTCCCTTGGCTCTGCTGCTTTGGTCCAGGCTGCTGGTCGGAGGAGCTGGTCGCACTTCACTTTGTCATAGCACCTCATAGCATGTGTAAATCACTCAGAAAGACCAGAGCACTTGGTTGATCTCCGCTGTGTTGGAGTCGCCAACATGCACACATTAGCGGGCTCATTTTCCAAACCACAACTTTTTTTTTTTTCTTTTTTTTTTCCCTTTTCCCATCTAAAAAACTAGCAGTGGATGTTTTAGCTTCGGAACTAACGTTGAAGTTATGTATGGAAAGAGCTATTTAAATATTTGTATTCAACTTGGAAACACATTGGTTTTGGAATATTACCCGGGGACAATTTTGGAGAAAACAGTGTTTGTAAGGCTGGATTTTTGTGACTGTTATTGTAAACTACAGAGAGGTCTGGAGCAGCGGTCTGTGAGGCAGACAAACCGTGACATTGCAGTCGTGTTGAAGATTCCTCAAAATCACTGCGAGCGCTTTAAACACTGATCATTACTTGCGAAAATGCAAGTTTGGGAGTTGAATATGGTCTCTGAACATTTAATTCTTTTTGTGGTTGCTCCCATCATAACAGTCTCAATTGGAGTATTTTCTCATTTATTCGTAGCAAGACTAAAGTAGAGGCTGAGGAAGAACATCAACATTTGACTGTGCTCGGTCTGGGGAATGATTCAATTTGCCAAACATAATGCAACACAGAGGAATTACCCGTTTTCGAGCTACTGCTTTCTGTGATGTGCGCCTGAGCTCTCTCCATTTTTCTGAGAGACTTTTTAAACTTGGTTTTGTTTGAACTGTTTGACTGTTTGTTTTTTCCTTGCAAATTCCTCAAACATGTATGACTGTGCCCGCTGCAGTGCCGATGATAGATATATGTTTTTAACCACTTGTATGTCGTGGTAAATCATCACTCACTCGTCACCCCCCAGAGTAAGCCGTGCGATTTACCCCATGCATCTCTTTTGTTTACTCCTCCTGCCTGCTTTTCTCACTTCTGCCTCCCCCAGCCCCGTCTGCCTCTCTTGTTTTTCGATATCTCAGTCGGCTCCCTCGTTTGGAATCAAACGCGCTTGAATATGTGGAAGGAAATAAAATTTGGAGATGGTGGCATGTTTGGGATCATTTGGTTCGACCTTTCCCAGTAGATCTTTAATGAGGTAGTTATTTCTTTCTGTTTTGTTTTGAAGTCGCTCTACATCCCCCCCCAACAACCCTCCTTTTTTTTAATAAAATATATAATAGCGTGTAATTGTATCCTGGCTGCAGATGAGGGCCCGGCCAAACACCGCTTCAGTCTGATGGAGGGTTTGGGGGGGGGGTTGAGGTTTAGCCGGGAAGTGGGAAGTCAGCGCTGCTAGTTTTTGGCAGTAGGAGCTGAGACAAGGGGCTGGGAGGGTCTCGGTGGAGTTTTATGTTACCCTTCTGCTATGATTCACACCGTATCACTCCTCTGTTATTCCAAGTCGACTGGGTCACCATGTCTTCAGCTTCCCTTCAATTAATCCATCTGGACAGACGTAATTACGAACATTTTCACTGGCACTAACTCTAAAATAGAAAAATTGCCCGGTAATGATTTTTTTTTCGGACAAAAAGTGAAGTAGATTTTTTCTTATCTATTTCCCCCAGCTCCTTGCTCAGCACATTCTCACACTTCTGTTGTGTGTTTGTGGGAGGTTAATTTCAAAATAAGCAGGGCGATGTGTGTGTCTGCCTCTTGTGAAGAGCCAGAGTTGCTTACATTATTGAAAAGTGTTTACTGGGAGAATCAAATAGCTTTCTCTCTCCAGCAGGCCCCAGAGGCATTTATCCAGTCCCTCCAGCTCTCCTCTGGGATGCATTATATTCTCACCGTTGCACAATTTCAGAGGCCCACATATCACTGACGTTTTACTAGAAGACTGCATGTTTAGATGAGGGACCCGGGGGGTTTAAAGTGCACATAGTGGACTGTCTCAAAAATTACAAATATGTGACCTCGCTGCCTGTGCGTCCCATTAATAATTGTCATTAGACAGAAGGATTAGCAATTGTTTGCTGCACAGGATGTATTTGGACTCTCCTCTGCCGAGTATTGCAGGAACACCAACGATCATATTTTCCATTGCAACATCAGATGGGTTTGTTTTGTTCTGTTCCATCATGTGAGCGATATAAACTTTGTTGACAGTTTATGTCTACTCAATTCAAAAAATCTTGATACATGTATACACACATTTGAAGGATCTGTTGGTATTATTTCATGGATGGGTGTTGCGCTGTCTGTAAGTAGTTCAAGTCCTTTTGGTGCACCATTCTACTTCAATAATTGTTTGTAGATTTTATTTGTTGTATTTTTGGGCAATATATATATTTTTTCCAACTCAAAGCTGCATATAAAGCTGAGTGAGGCGTTCAGTCCAGAGGATCTGCGTGCACAAGCAGCTTCTCACTCCTCAGCAATGATTACTGATTTGTTTTCACTGGCGCTCACTTTTGTTTATGTGAGCTGCTGTGCAGGCGTTAATCTATGGCACGTCTATTGATGTACTCGTCCAAGCCGTGTTCACGCAGGCAATTAAGACCATTGATCATGCACACTCGTGTTATTCATGCTAATATGTCATAACAGAGCATTCACGCATGGCTTAGCATATGACTTTGCTTGTGCAGGAATCATAAAAGCTGTTTATTGACGCTGATGGTCACTTTTACCTAATGTAGCGTGTCGGCACAACCTGGAGCTTTGTGACCAGATCTGATACAGATTAGTGGTAATTACTTTTGGCTGGAGGAGCTGGCACAGGGGTAGAGCTGCAGCAGTGGTTCTATCAAGAAGTGATTAAAACAAATCAAACCTTTAATTAAATCTCACAACCTGTAGAGAGCTGAGGTTGGTCCACATCAAATACAACGTCGAGGATAGCACAATGTTACTTCATTTAGTGCTGGTAATAAGTTACAGAGTAATATATTAATGGAACCCGCACATTACTCTTCTAATAGATGAAATCAGGTGGAAACCTGCTCTCTCCCAGCACATGTCCTACACTTCTCTCTGTAGCGATGCCAACTGGCTGTTTTGCATCTGGACATTTGAATCCCATTGATAACAATGACCCTGTCCTTTCATTGGATGTTACCTTGATTGCCTAAAGCTTTTCTTTTTGGGTGTCGTTGGTCTTAGATTGTCAGTTCTGTGATGAATTGACTACTTGATGTTTGTATTAACCTAACAGCTTGTGCAGGACACCGTGGTCATGTGACACAAGAATATCCCGATGACAATACAACTTTAAACAAACTATTTGATGCTTAATTTATCCCCAAGATTTCTCAATTTACTGTATTTTTTGTGACTATGCTTCTTTTATAGACAAAGCCATATAATATTCATTTATACAATCTGGGGTATTCAAATTGGAGTCTGATGTATCAGAAACTGGCTGTAACTACTTTTCAGCAGCACTGGGCCTTACAACTTCTTTGTCATTAATCAAGAGTTATTCAAGTTATTCAACAGTAAACAATGTCTTTAATGACAGAATAAATAAATGGCTGTAACATTTGAATAAGTCAGCTGTAGATTTGGACGAAAGCCAGAATCTGGTGCTTTCACTGTTTGTGCCAAACCAACCCAGGAGAAATGAGTAATGCATCATTTTTGTCATCTTGCTTTTCCCAAAAAGACAAATTTCCCAAAAAAGGTCAGACCCCTGCTTTGACACCGTCTCACTTTTGTGGAGTCAGGAAAATAGTCGACAATCATTCTCGGCGTCCAAATGTGTTATTTTAATCCAGAATTTGTAATATTACATTATCTCCGCCTTTCCAAGTCAAACATCAATAGAGTGAATTCAATAGAGTGCCGAGCAGCTTGTTTCATGTGTATAAAAGTGAATATTTTAAAGGCTATTTTGCCTCAGCCTTGTGCTCTTCCAGATGTTTTCTTGACTGATGGTTATGTTTACATTGTATCTAATACAAAAAAAAAAAAATCATTAATCTCTTATAAACAATGAAATGATGGATCATTTTTAAAGTAAGAAAGCTGCTGTTTTAATAAACCAACTCCATTGTCTTTTTCTCGAAAGTAGTTACTGTCAAACTTCCTCCTCACAACTCTCTGAGGTACTGATGAATTCTGAAGGATGTATTTTTACAACAAATCCCCTACAGACAAGAGTTTCAGCCAGTGGCAGACACAGTTGTTGAGAGTTGTTACAGTGTGCGTGTTGCTCTGAAAGTTGTGCAAGTCAGCAGTAAAAAGCGATTATATATGCTCACTGTAGAGGACAAAGAAAATAAGCATGTGTGTAGGGTGGACCTGTGCATTTTATGGCCCGTGGGCCTCATGCAATTATTAATCAAAGGTAGCAACTCTAGTTCCATAGTCTGGGTCGTTACTGGGTTGGTAACGCTCAATATTATTAAACAAAACAAACATAATAAACAAACATAACAAACAAAAATAATGCTAGAATGGGTGCTTGATGGGAACAGTACCCGCTCTGAAAGGTTGATATATATGTTTTCATCGCAGAAATACTGTAAGTTAAATTCAAAACAAAAGGTTTACTGTCCAAAGTAGGAACGTCCACCTGAAAGTTGCAGTTAAATATCATGATTTTTTTTTTCCCCCCCTCCCAAGGGACTTTCAGTGCTTTTTCCCGGACAGGGTTCACACTGTGGTGCTCCATTCCCTCAGAAAGTGAAGCGGGCGGCTGCAGAGGTGGCTGATGAATGACACTAATCATCTAACCTGACAGGAAATGCTTATATAACCTAGTGAGATTATGCAACACACTCACAGTTTGATCCCTTTCAGGATGTCCATTGATGATTTTTTATTTTTTTTTTTAAGTTTAAAGTTGCAGATTGTTGAAAGATTAGGAACATCAGGACGTATCTTCCAGCCAAAACTTTTTTAGGGATACATAATAGCTCCAGCCAGAGATGGCCAGAACTTCACGTTCTTTATCTCTTCCTGCAGTCAAACTGAAGTTTTAACTCCTTGTCTTGCAAACATTGAGCAGAGCGGTTAGGAAGGACGGGTTTTTTTTTTTAAACAAAAACGGTTTGTGTATCGTAGCAGGCAAGTATACTCAATTTTTCAAAGACAGAATAGTACAAATCAAGTGAAAGAAAGACACCAGATTCCTGCTGCGTCTTAAAGATCATGTCCCAAATGCATCCGGTGTACCTGGAGTCTTTCACTGCAATTGATTTTTCATGTCAGTATCCGAGCATTACATTTCTTCTTGTCTGCCCACATTTAGTCCCGAAACATTTATCATTTCCTTCCCCTCACAGGGCCACTCAGGTTCATTTCAGCACAACTTTAACACAATAGTACTCATCCTCCTCACAAAGAGTTTTTATCTATGTCCACATGTGTGCTATGTCCATTCCCAAAAAAACATAGAAAAAAGTTGAGCATTTCAGTTGGCTGAACTTTGAATTCATTTATTTTTTCACTCGATTCTAATTTGTGCTTACTTGCACTTTCATGTTACAGTATATCAACTTGAAAGGCTTCCTCATGTCAACTTACAGCGATTTGCACTAACTTATAAATTTGTGTTGTATGGGCTTAAATACATCACAGCTTAAGTGGATAAAGGCTAATATTGATAATTGCCGGACTTCTTTCATGAGTGCCGTTGACCCATGCTAAAGTGAACAGTCAGCAGAGTAAATGATACCAAGTCAGAGAGACGCTCTCTCGCTGTTTTGAACACATGATCACCTTAACACTAATTGCATAATAATAAACATTTAATAGCCATCCACCATCAGAAGTAATACTGTTACATAACATGTTGTGTAAGATACCGCCTTTGTTTGTGTTTCAGAATCACCATACATGTGTGTAGAATTTTAAATACAAAGGCTTTCACTTTAAAGGTTTTCAGTGTGAAAATCTAATGTTAGAACTAGTTGCTTAATTGCAACATACTGTTTGTTTGTGAGTTAACACATGTCTGGAGATTCTTTTGTGTTGCTCTGTTGCCAGATTTACTGAGTGTTGTCATCAAATGTGCAATTAAACATGTGGAGGAACTGCCCAACACAAGGGGAACACGTACCCTTTTGTTGAATTTTTGCAGACCAATGGGGGAAAAAAAAAATATAAATACCCTGACTTATCTGATAAGATTCAAGACAAATAAAATGCAAAACCTACGCTGTTCCCACAAGTGGCTGTGAATGAAAGGTGTTCACACATGTGTTGTTCAGGTCAACCGCTCGCTACTTAGCCAGTGTAAACACAATAATTCTGGGTGCCTGGCAGCGGGTGTCAAAGTGAATGGGACATTGGGGAGGAAAAATCTGATAACATTCTTTGGAGGAAAAAGGAACTCTCAGGCTTATTAGATAAATTAGCTGGCAGCCAGGACTGACCTGTGTTTAGTTGTGGTTGTTCGAGTCCTGGAGGCACAGCAATTAAGAGCGGGTTGTGAACTTTTCACTCTACCACGTGAAAACAAGGCAGGCTCACACCGCGCCGTGGTCTTCAAAGTCACAAGGCAGACAGTCAGAAACAGATGATGGCTGTTGGCCATCTGAGGGGTCAGGAGAGAGGAAGTCAAAGGTCAGATACTAGCTGAGAAACAGCTAATGAATCCATTCATTAAGCATCAAGTAATACAACAGCTGCACCGAAGCCGCTTCAGCCTAATGTTGTTGTTCAGATGTTTAACAGGCCGCTCGTACGTCAACGTCCACTACTGTGAAGTACCACTCTCTGCTCCTCCTGATGTTTGTGCTTTCTCTAAGCTAGAAGGAGCCATATAAGGTATAAAATAAAGCCTTTGGTGTGTGAGTAAATGTAAGGCTGTGTCCTTGCAAATGCATAGGCCAGTGTGATAGCACGACTGTATAACACTCCACTGAAAATCTCAATCGCACATTATGGTTAGAAAATCTCAATTATAGTGGAGCAGTCGCTCTTTTATTTTTGGTTGTTGTCTGAGTGTATCTCATTTTTGGTACATGCAAAAGTGCCTTTTTAAAACATGATGGTTTCCATGTTTATTGTATTAATGTAACATTGTTTCTGTTAAGCTTGGATATAGCCTTTTCTGTATTATTATATAACATCTCAATTTTGGGATGTATTAGAATTCCTTACACGTTAAAACCATTACTTTATTAACATATTTAAAGGACAAGAGAGACTTTTAAGGGAGCTTAATTGTAGTTCAGTTTTGCTATTCATCTAACTTAGAGTTGCAGGGTGCATAATCCGATCCAAGCAGGCATCAGAATTCAAACCACACACATCGACACATCTATAGGCAATGTAGCGACACCAAATTAACAATACACATTTCATTTACTGTCAGTGCTTTAAGTGGCAAAAAATGAAGTGCTGGTACTCCCCTTAGTGACATGCATGTCAGTTTCTCATACAAATATGGGACAAAAAAATGAAATTCAGTGGCGTGCACAGACATTTTTGGCGGCGGGTGCTCAGTGTAAAATAAGGGCACCGTGTGCAGCTTATGGATCCACCGGCTGCCTTATTATAGTAGTGTGATAAAAAAAAACAAAAAAAACAACAGGAATGTGGTGTAGTTTGCTGAAAACAATTTGATTGGATTTTTTAGCAAATGTTCTGCCTGTACAGTAATATAAAGTGCGTGATTTAAGTGTGGAATTGAGAAAAATGTTGATGTCGATGATCACGTCAATATGGGCCAAATATGCAGTGAAAACTATTTTAAAAAGATGAGCATAAGCTGCTCCCACCAACTTTTAAAAGAAAATATACATTTGTACATATACAGTGTAGGCCACACAGGTGTCCACATTGTAACAGGGCATGAATTTCACTCTAGGATTGCGTTTTTTGGGTTTTTCTTTAAAGAAAAAACGAGTTTTGAACATGGCTTCCACGGTGGGGCGACAGACGGGAGGGAAAGAGAGGGAGAGGGAGAGAGGGCCAGTGAATTACTGCAAAAATACACAAACACTGTGGGTTTTAATCTCTGTTCATAAAGTATTTGCTTATTGTGATGCTGAGGAGAGGAGATTTTCCTCTGAGGAGGACAATTGGTGAGCCACGAAGTGCAGCCATGAAGCGCAGCAGGGCGGAGTTACATGATGCACCTGAACGCATCACCCATGTATTATTGGCATGAAGCTTGTTTACTTGTAAAAATCCACAAATTAGCCTCATTGTTTAAGCCGCTGGGTTCAAAGCATTCGAAAAAAGAAGCGGCTTGTAGTTCAGAAATTATGGAAAGTTTTGGTACGTGCCACACACTAGAAAAAAGTCCAGGTACGCTGAGGGGTAGAATTTAAAACTTAAAGCACTGCTTATTGTACATTGGAGACCACATTATTAAAAAACACCCATTCCTGCTCAAGAGAACATATGTACCAACTTCCTACAGAAAGGCCTCCGAGTGCAGACATAAACCTAGAAACTTCACACTTGTTCTCCATCTGAATTGTATAATTTTTCATTATATATACATTTGCAGTGAGCAGCAGGCGCAAATGTCACTACCAGGCTTAGCTGTACTTGCATAGCCTTGCTGGAAGTTTTTAGTTTACCTATAAACTGCAGACAGCAGAATTAATATATTGACAAGTAATGTGCTGTCTGTCATCTGCCGCAAGGTGTGGTTGGTGGTTCTGCAGAATTCTGCAGAATTATTCAGAATAAAACACTTACATCCTTTTCATTCTTAGTTTCTTTTAACGGCACACAACACTAACCGATCTGAAATTTGACCACACAACGCCGGGCTGTTGCTCTCTGGGTATTACTGCTGACATACTAATAGGAACCATTGTTCATGTGAGATGACGGATGAGTGAAACATTAAGTGAAAGGAAATCTAATATGCTTCTCGATTACTCACATCCCATGTGGATCTTTACATTGTTTGGTGTTCATATCAAACCGGGTCATATGAATGAGGTTAAATACATTTGAAAGGAAATCCTTTCGGGAGAACGCTCCGGCTTCAAACTGCTGCCAAGACTCAGTTTCGGGCAAGTTTGGATGAGTTCAGCACAGAGTTCATGATAATGTCATTCAGACTGAGCAGCAGCAACAATGCAATAAGGCTGGTGTCAAATTACAAACACTCAATGATGGCAGGGTCAGTATATAGTAAGGAGTGAGGTGTTAAGTAGGGCTTAAATAGAGCCGCTGCAAAATCATTTGTACAGGATGAATACATTTCTAATAGTACAAAATAATGAAAAGCGAGTTCTGTCTTTCTCAAGAATTTCAATAAAATCCTGAAAATTCCCATTGTAGGCTTTGTTTAGGTAGTGTTTGTAACTACTGAGTAAATATTCAGAGTTTATTGCTCTCATAGAGAGGATAAAGCTGTTGTAACCTAAAAATATCGTCCACTTCTGCATAGTTTGACTTCCACTTCTGTAGGATAAACACAAGTGATGCCAATGTCACAGTTAATCACATTATGTTGTCACAATGGAGCCGCTGACATACTTTACGCACCTGCTCTTCACGCCTGCCACCAAGAAGCTGCGCTCAGCCGCTATCAGACCGAGCCATTAATTAGCATCAACTCACATTAGTTTATATCCCGCTTCTCTCTCTCCTTGTCATCCCAACAGTCGTCAGGCACCACTGTCATGGTGGACATAGCCGTGATGGGAGAAGCGCACGGACTGATCACGGACCTGCTGGCTGACCCCTCCCTGCCCCCCAACACCTGCACGTCGCTGCGTGCCGTCAGCAACCTGCTCACCACCCAGCTTACCTTCCAGCCGCTGCACCGGCCCCGTCCGGCCCCCCTGCTTACCCCCAGTGATGCCTACACCTGCTCTGACTCTGAGGAGGGACCTGAGAAGGGCGAGAAGACATCCATCCACAAGGTAGAGAAAGAAGTCTCCTGATTTGTACTATTATATGACACTAAGATGTTTCATCCATTTATCTTCTATACCAACAGGAGGAAACCAAAGTAGCTGCTGCACATGCACAGTGGGAACATGCAAACTCCACACAGAAAGTCCCCCAAGCGCAGACTCAAACTGGGGGATATTCAAGCTGTGCCTTGAGAGTGCTAATCCCCACTGTGCAGCCCAAAAGTGAAACAGAGAACAATTTTATTTGGAAATGTAGTACACCTTGTTAAGGCCAAATGATTTATAAGCCACGTGGCACTCCCTACATATGTTAATCTTTTCTCCTGTGTTTCAACTAATGAGGGCTTCCTGCTCTCAGAGCTTTTAGCATCAAATGAAGGAGTGTATTTTCATAGAGTTGAGTGAAGAAAAATAGAGCGCGTCTACCGCTCTGAGCACTGTTCTCCCTTTCATAGCCACAGCTGTGTCAACATGACAGATGTGCAGGGCCAAGCTGTGTGTGTGTGTGTGTGTGTGTGTGTGTGTGTGTGTGTGTGTGTGTGTGTGTGTGTGTGTGTGTGTGTGTGTGTGTGTGTGTGTGTGTGTGTGTGTGTGTGTGTGTGTGTGTGTGTGTGGCTTGTGGAAGAGGAGGGGCAACATGAAGGTGAACGCTTTTCTCTAAAGGTAACCAAGAGGGACGAGTACGTGTCACATGAGCTGTTACCCCACATCACGATCTCACATACAGTTAGGTTCCTGAACAAAACATCCATTCTGAATGCTCACGTGTGCTTGATGGATTTCGTGTCATTTTGGCCAACTGCATGTCTGACAGGTGTATTTTTATATGACGTAAATGTTGTGAAAGCAGTGATGCCAAGCTGTACCTGTGGAGTGGTTAGCGAAGCTGCTTTCATTAAGACTTTACTCCCAGGAGAGTAAAGCCGCGCTCTCTCCACCGTCCAGCAGAAAGGCAGGAGGAGTGAAGGTGCCTCGTGGAGGAGAGGGATATCTGCCTCTCTTTTGTGCCTGCTGGCTGGTTTGATGTCCGTCATGGTGCAGATTGATGACTTTTCATGCACTTTTTCTCATGCAGTTTCAGTCCACCACAGGGCATGTCCATCAAAACAGCCGGTACATTCTTGTGCTGTACAAAGATCAAAAACCACAAATGTCATTTTTCATTTAAACAGATAGAAATCCATTTAGAAGACTGATTTAACTTCGACATTAGCAGACATGAGCTTTTCACCATGTGATGATGGCCTGATTTTGCCTTGCAACTGACAGAGGTACTGAAAGCATGTGTGTGTGTGTGTGTGTGTGTGTGTGTGTGTGTGTGTGTGTGTGTGTGTGTGTGTGTGTGTGTGTGTGTGTGTGTGTGTGTGTGTGTGTGTGTGTGTGTGTGTGTGTGTGTGTGTGTGTGTGTGTGTGTGTGTTCTGTGCTGCGTGTTCCTGTTTGTTGTTTGTGTCTGCAGGGCTTTCATTAAAGAGTGGAAGTATAAAGCTGCGGAATCATGTCACAGCGCCATTATTCCATTTCAAAATGGAAAGTAAAACATGAATATTTAATGTATACTGAACAAAACATGGTGGATACACACAGACGTTGTTTTGTTTGCGACAACTCTGGACTGTGGATCTGCATGTGTATGTGGTTTAGTGCGTATGGAAGTGTCAGTACTTGCCCGTGCATGTCCATACTTAATGATGAGCATGTAAATGCAAAGCAGAGGTTGTGTCAAGCCTCCAAAGTAAATGTAAGTCAGTGAAATGCCCCCTAAAGTGACGCAAACCAACACCCTGCGTGTGTGTGCTTTCACTCAGTGAGCCATGTTCTGAATGGGCTCATTCAGGATTCTGAGGCGAGCTTTACTAGGTCACCCTGCAGAGTACTGCGAGAGCACTGCAATGTCTAGTGCTGCTGTGCCAAACTACTGCATGGCACCAAATAGATGGAGACACCACAAGGGCACAGACCAGTGGGAATCCCAGCAAGAGAAAGAAAATCGATAAAGACCACGACTGAGGGACCGAGACAAAAGAGACTGAGGACGAGAAAGGCAAAGCTCCCAAGATGAAATGTATCTGTGCAATGCAAAAATGACACTTGATTCCACTAATCTACCACAAGGAACATTATGGGCACAGCTGTCTGCAAGCACCCTCCATTCAGCAAAGACTGTTGTTTCTTTTTATGTCAGTAAAGCAAAGAAATAGGGAAACTCTCCAGTCAAAAGAACTGTTCAAGTTATCACCTGCAGTTGTTTGACACCGGCCAAATACATAAAATCTCCCATATCAATCATTCATTTAAGTGGAGACAAAGTAAATGAATGCTAACCTCTTCTTACAAATGGGGAACCTACCTAAATACATAAACAATCAAAGTCATGTCATTCTCATTAGCTCCCTCTGTGGTTTAGATGTCACTATTTTATTTAAAAAAAATGAAGCCAGATATTCTGCTGGTGTTAACTCTGTGTGTGTGTGTGTGTGTGTGTGTGTTTAGCGTCTGAGGCGGAGTTTCCACCCTGGCCTCTTGCGGAGGATCTCCTCCACGTGGACGACCACCACCTCGGCTACAGGTCTGCCCACTATCGAGCCCGGGCCCGTCCGGAGGGACCGCAGCGCCAGCATTAAGCCCTACCATGAAACACTCACCTGCAGGTAGCCAAGACTCATCTTTCCTTTTTCTGTCTCATGCCAATCTATCCTTACATTCAAGCTGTTGGTCGAGGTGAAGCAAAACGTTTTGTTTTATTTTGCCACACAAGTTTTTTCACCTTGAAAAGTCAATGTTTTTTTTTTTTTATTAGTTAATCCTTCTGTGTATAATAGCAGCAGATATATACAGCTAATGGCTGTGGAACTATCAGGAGACCTTCTACAGTGACTATGACACATCATTGAGCATTTCAAAGTTTTCCCAGGAGTGGCTGTAGTTATACCAAAGACATCAGTGTAAACAGCAATGGCACAGCAGTTTTTGGGAAGGAAATATGTGCAGTGGGACCCGGAATAAAAATATGCCCCATAGGCAAATGCATTAACCTGAATAACTAAGACACACAGCAAACCGCTCAAGCACATTAGTGCTGCAGATATCAGACTCAGACTTCACGGATGTATCGTGGTTAAGAAGCGTTATATCATGAACACTGTGTGGTTCTGTCACCCTCTGAAGGTTTTTGTGTGATTTTGAAGAGAATTGTCTTGCAGGATGGAGGAGATTGTGCAAACGTAACTAACAGAGATGCAGTGACTTTGCACCAAACACAATAATGTTATTTTTTCCATAAATCACAATGATGCATTAAATCTTCAATAAACACAGGGTCATAATTTATTAGAGTATTTGGTGATTACCGAGTGAATTATTTAGGGACAATTTACTGTGATCAGCGCAGAGATTGCATTCCTTACAATTACTGTCTGATTACCAGGACATAATGTTTGGATTATCTCAGAGCAGCTTAGAAAAAACCCCAATGTTTTTCATGATTTTAAAGGATTATAAAACAGAGTTTCAGCTTGGAAATTCTCATCTGTGCAAGCTTGCGTGCACTTGAGTATGAGATATTCTGTTTTTGCAGATGTGATGCATGCTACAATAAAGGGTGCATGTACACAGATACATCATGACAAAAAAAAGCATCTTCTTGCGTTTCATGTACCTCGTTCAGTCTCACCCCTGCGGAGTTTGTCGCAGAGTCCACACACTTCTGACGGGTCAACTAATACACATGATTCTGGGTGTCTCCGTGCTGTAACGTAGCATCTCAGATACCTGCTGGGTGTCAAATGACAGGAGTGGATTTTACATAGTGCAGGTTTGAGTGTGTGATTTTCTGATGTTGCATAAGAGCATTTGTCTGCTCTCTGGATCCGAAAGTGTAGCTCAATTATTAATGTAAAGAAGACGTTCAGGCTGTCTGGCTCGAAAACATTCAAAAGTGCACACAGGCGACAAACAAGTGACATAAGAGAACAATATGTTCTAGAGCTGATACTAATCAGAGCTTCTACTGGTGTGTCCTATTCTTAACTGCCTGTTTTAACAGGCTTTGGTAACAGGGTTAGTTTTGTAACAGCAACATTGCTTATTTATATATGTTTTATTTAAATACCTTCATTTGTTCTTTTTTTCTATTTACTGTGCTGTAATGTTGTAGCTAGTACAATCCCATTTGGGCTTAAGTAGCTATCTGTGCGGAGTTTCCATGTTTTTACACAAGTTTTATCTTCGTGTGCATGTGCGTGTGCGTGTGCGCTTGCGTGTGCGTGTGCGTGTGCGTGTGCGTGTGTGTGTGTGTGTGTCAGATGCTGCAGATTCTGCTGCAGTCCTGATTGAAATCTTGGTCCAAGACTTAACTCCACCTGCAACCGTGACAAGAATCAATGACTCAAAATATAATACTTCAAAACAACTTCTGTAAACTTCCTCAAACATATTACCAATCCTTCAAATTAGATGTAGTACATCTAAAATGCTGCATGGTCTATTTTCTCAAATTATTTTAAAAACTGGAGTGGAGAGTTAAAAAAAGAAAGCTATTTCTCGAAGAATTTCCTTCTTTTTCAGTTTGGAAATTAGAAACCAAAACCAAAACAGGGCAACAGTGTCCAGTTAGGTGTGCACTGGTTGAGGTGAGTATAGTTGATATCCTCTGAATCCTCCATTTGAAGATTTCTTGAGATTATGTCTGTCCCAAATGCGTTAATCTGTGTTGTCGGTAGTGAAAGAAGCTCAACAGACTTTGGCTCTTCATTGTTTGTCACAAAACAGTTTGATTCATGGAGAATACGTTCGTACTGTAACATTAAATTATTGCCAAAAAATCTAGCTCCTGTATTTGTTTCGTTCATAGTAAACGAAGAAGCTTGCTGAATATCCAGTGAGACTGAGCCTTTTGTTTCTTGGAAGACAAACCTTCAGTATTTTCTCAGTTTGTGGCTTTCATGTGATCCTCCTGTGGTTTTAGATTTGAAAATATTAGCTGCAGCCGTATTTCCACGACTTTTTGCCTGCCTGGCGAGCGCACCCGTGTGCTGCTGATTCCATAAGGTCAGATCATGTGGCACATGAGCAAAAGCAATCTTAGCACCTGCACCGTGAATTCACCTTTGCCAAACTATTGTGGATGAAGAATGAATTGTATCTCCTGCAGAAATCTGACCTGTGAGAAGAACTTCTGTTCCATGTTTTATTATGGTGAGCAGCTCCTCTGTAAGGCCGCTCCTCGTGGCCCTGGCTGCTTTGTTCCAGTTAAGCTCAATAATGATTTCACAACCAATAATTTGCAGATTTTCTTAACCTTAACAGGTCTGAAGAGACCCCGAAAGCTTCATGGGATTGTTACAGCAGGAACAATTTGGGATCAGCGAAATGCCTTTTCCCCAACATGTCCTATTGATCTTTTAGAAGAAAAAAAAAGATTCCTAAATTATTAATGCTTTCCTCAAAACACAAATGTTCAGGAATTAATTTATTGTTAATATAATGGAGACAAATTAAAATTATAGAATAAGCCTCAGTGTCAAATAATAACTTTAACCGTTTTGACAGTTGCTGATGATATAAAAAGACAAATTATAAATATCTAACCAGCATGAGGAAAGTTGTGCTTTTTATTGCCTATTCAGCCGTTTATAATAATTTCTGATAATATAACTGAACTAAAAATGGGAGACTGAGCATGTGCGCTATGGGAGTTGTGTTGGTGGAAACAATGAAGTTCAAGCTATGTGAGGAGGGTTTTACCTTCCTACACCTTCAAAAACCCCGTGAAAGAGCTTCGTATTCATGTTTATACGGTTTGTTGTGGAATTATGATGGAGGCTGATACATGCGGCTGTTTCCATTTATAACTCATAACTATATGTTATCACGTCAGTGTAGTGACACACAATTTGAAAAACTAAATACAGTGTTTATGTGTTGAATTTATTTGCTGACAATATGAGACTCTAGCAATTACAGTTAACTCAAGAATGGTGATTTGCACAGAAATAAAGTCTGGCTGTTATGACTCGTCTCCGTATACGATGTCAAACACAAAGAGTCAGTAATAAATGAAGAGAACTCCCGAAAGAAGTGTTCAAAGAAACCAAACAACAGTTCAAAATTAGTCTCCAATGGAACCTCCACTGAAAGACATCAACGATGCAGTTTTTCAGTTTACATGTCAGAAATAAGTTTGATTAACGAGCATATTGAGTTTCTTGTTGTTAAATGGTTCATTCTAATACATGTTGTTCAGATATTATGAATAAATGGGATTCAATCTACTTTTTATGAATAGATGGAAATGTGTGACGTGATTAAATGACATTAACTCAACAAATTATTTTTGTGTTTGTGGAAATGACTGAGAATAATTTTTTTTCAGTGTACGGGGGCCATCAGCCTTCATCACTACTCTTCGCCCTGTTGTTTTATCATAACAGGTGTTGTTACGAACTAAATGTTTGCCTTTTTATCCTTAAGGGACAAAAGTTTTACACTTGAATTCATCATAAATATTCCATTCGATTTCACCCATACTGTACCAATCTGACATTATACACTAGAAATGTCCTCAACCTTCAGTACTGAATACAGCTCTTAAATGCACCACCTTCTGCACGGCTTTGCTTCGTGTCTCCAGTCGTCCAAAGAACCGTGTGGCCCTCGTCGGTCAGCCTGTTTGCACAAAGACAGTGTGATATTTGAAAATGTTCTGTAAATGTAAGCACACTGGAGCGGCTTCTGTACACAAAGCCCCGTCGCCCTGTGGTCCTGAGCATCCCCCCACCCCCCACCCCAGCAGCAGGCCCCAACAGCAGGCCCCAGCTCGGGCCACTTATGGTGGTGTGAGTGTAAACAAACACCTGGGCTTCTCCCCAGACACCAGAAACCCACAGTAACAGGCACGCACGCAGCTGCGTCTTCTGGCACAGGTTACACAGACAGTTTGAAGTGTGATGGGAATCTCTGGCTTTAGTTTACTGCTGCGGAGAAAGGTTTCTGCTGAGCAACACTTGAGTTCAATTTTGTTTCACACGTTTGCTCCTCGTCCAAATGCTCCAAAAAGAAGAGTGGCGAAAGACTCTCGCATACTGAAAACAACTCGGTGCTGCTGGGGTGAAACTTCTGATGGTCTCTTAGCAATCGGCACCCTGCCAACGTCTCATTTCTCGAGAGCGCCTCGACACCACAATCACACATTTCACGGCGTAGACAGGAGTGCTTTTTTTATTTATCGCCTATAATGTCGGTCTTGCCAAAGCTGCAGTGAATTATGCATTTCTTTACAAACAAAACATCAATAATCGTCGCTGATATTTAAAAAGACCCCATGAGATGTTTGGAGAGGAGAAGAGGGAGCGAGCACATGGAAGGGGAGGCAGGGAGAAAATGAACACATGGCTTCAATTGTCGACTGTGCTCCATCATCAAATCGGTACAATCTTAATTAGGACATTAGGCCGCTTTTTTTTTTTTTTTTCCTCCTCCCTCCTTTTTCCATCATGTCAGCCCTCGGTGACGTGCAGCGTCAAGGCGAAATAACACCGACTTCAAAGCTACAATATCAGCATTTTTATCGGACAGACCCGGTAAAAAGTGGCGCGGATGAATACCTTCCATTACCCTCCGCCCCAGCCACTGTGCCGTTATCTGCTTAGCGTCATCCGGCCGGAGAGTATGTAGATTACTGGAAGCAGAAATAATGGCTGCTGTGTTTATCGTGGATTGGACACTGTCCGTTTGGGCTCGGAACCACAAGTAATCTGTCACCCTGCTGTGAGATGTGGAGTATAACGTTTATGAGTAAACTGTAGAGGAGACGGTGGAGAGCAGAGGCCCGTCTGAGCTTACGGATGAAGAAACGTTGCCATGTATTGATGACTTTTGCAGGGTTATTGTCCCGATAAAGGTTCATAGCTGCAGTAAGAATAGGCGTCATTTTCTGTTTTAGAAAATTCTGGTTCAACTATCGTAGTTATATGATTAACCCTGTAAGAAGAGCGCACGCAACACTAACCAGACCTAGTGACTCTTGTTCGATGTTAATTTTCAATTTCAATTATATAACATTATATTCGCTCAAAAAAAATGTATATAAAATACAGTAATACATTGATATTCTTAATAAATGTCCCTTTTATCAGGAAAGCATTGCAACTTGCACTGTACACTTGGCTCATTCTTTTCCTGGATGCCTTGCCTGTTGAAACGAGATTAGAACCCGGGCGTCTTACTCTCAAACTTAAGATTTAATCTGAATCAATAATAAATGCCCTAAATGTCTGTGTGGCAATGTTTGCACAATGAAGATCAAACATTCAAACCCAAAAGTTTGGTCAAGCAGATTTTGAGATATTGTGTTTTGATTGTTTAATTTTCTAAAACTAAATGCATGTTTTGCTTCAGTTTTAAAGTTGAGGCATGTGAAAAGAGGAGTTTATAGTTCCATTATTAATGGAAACTTGTGATCTTTTCTCAAGCTTGACCATCCATCCATCCATCCAGCCTTGAATCGAAGGAAAACAGGAATGTGTGTTATGTCCACATATTGTATTTATATCTCACTATATAACCGTAACTACCCTGCTAACCAGTGGAACTACGCTGTTTGTGGTGATGAGTCACTTGATACTTGATTGACGGACTCCTTCAGTGAAAATGGCCGACCTCCTTATTTACATTCTGCGCTGAAAGGCTCAATGTCAGTAGCGGAGGTTATTCTGCTGCATTAGCAGAATAGGGAACGTGTCTGCCAGTTCTTCAACTTTCATTAAAAGTAAACCTTTTAAGCCAAGCTCCGCTGCCTGCTCAGACCCCCCTGACGATAATGTCGTAACTGTTCACCCGCCAAAGTATCAAGCTATTTTATATTCCACACCTGCTAGGCATTAGACACAGAGGTCCAACCTGGCCGTGCAAACACAACAGAACTGCCTTTGTTGAGGCTTCAGGACCATTATAGCCTGGGCGGGTAGAGGGTACGGCTCAAAAGTGTTCCAGAAACACTTTATCAGAAGGAGATAGACACACTACAGGCCTTTGTGCTCCCTGTGACACCATGCTCTAATGGCAGGCATTTCCTGCTCTGAGAAGGCAGGTTTTTACGACATTTAGGGAGAGGTATTTTAATTGGAACCACCTACAGTCTGACAGTGGTCTCAGAAAGGAAACATGGAAAAGCTGTTGAAAGCAGCTTGGGAGGCTCCCCACCGTGTCACATGGCCAACTGGCCGGCACGGGCCGGCTCTTTCCGTAAATTATAACATTTGCTGTTTGATTTATAAAGCAGTCAATAAACGTGACTATTTTCTCTATGATTGCGGCTGCTGGTAAATTGGTTCTGTGGCCGACGACGCTGTGTCGTAAATCTTAAAGAGGGTGGTCTCGGCTTCTAATGAGTCATTCATGACGACGCCAGTACAAGCAAATGTTTTGGATTTGTTTTTGTTGTTTATATTCTTGCATTGTGATAATGTGCGTCTCCATTAGGTTCATTAATGAGACTTTTCTCGGAGCATCTGTGCAGCGTCTGTTTCATGTGGGGACAGCACAGTAGGAAGCCTATTAAATGTTTTTCTCTCGACAACTTCTGTTGACTGCTGAGACATCAAAGACAGATGTATTGAATGGCGTTGTTCCCAAATCTTTGGCGCAGCTTCAGACAGTACAGTCTTGCATATTGTCTTTCTATATAAGGGAACACACACGTACACTTTGGATTTGTCCCTCCTCCTATTTATTTAAACATTTTTTGCGATTTGTGGGTTTGACTTAATTTTGACGTTTTACTTTGTCAAACAGAAACAACTATGTAGTTTATCACTATCGCCATAAACACTCATAATGCATAAAAAGATCAAAGTCTTTTATTATCAAACGATAAAATACAGTAATTGATTGAATCAGTGATGCTATGTTGTTTTAAATACACTCAAGGCTAAAGGTTTGAGAGCATAAGCTAAAATTAACCCTGGTAGTACATTCTTTACTATAAAATTTTACGATTTACGCTACGGGCACTTGCTTTTTATCCCCCACAAGGGAGGCAGCAGATCCCCGTGATGTATCCAGATTACCATATTTATGTCTGTTTGAATATGGCTGATACAGGAACACCCACACACATTAACAGAACAGTAATAAATCCACTCCCGAGTTAAATCATACATTAGATAATTGTGTTATTAGACACTCAAGAATTTAAAATGGAATGAAAATGTTAACAATAAAAAGAACTTGCAAACATTTTTTAATAGGAGTGCAATGACAATTAAGAAGGAGGCCTGTTTTGATCGTTTGTTGTTGTATTGTTTATTTCAGTTAGAGCCATGTTCAGCTGTGGACCGTACAATAATTGGTTGTCTCGTATAGCCGGTGGTATTTGCTGTTACCACTGAAAGATTAAGTCTGGAAAAAGGACATATTGTGGTCGGTTGGTTGACTCAGCAGCAACTCTGGCTCATTTGTAAGTCTGTGGTCTCTGAGCACCCGACGTAAAGCAGTTATTGTAGAGACTCACGTATCCCTGAATCCTGCATTCTCAATCAGCTTTCTTTATCTTCTCTTGAGGAAATTCAAAACTTAAACACTTTGAGTAGATTTAGCCAATGTAATATCTCACTAAACACCCTGAAATCCATTCGTGATGACTCGCTCAGCCAGTTGTTTGCTCGTCTGTTCAGATTCACACAGTTAATGCACAAAACAGAGACGCCGTTCCAGGATGTTACTCCAGGATTCAATCCTTCACTCTCCTGTCTGTTGGTGTGATTTCAGTAATCGTGTTCTAATGTGTGTCATTTAGTCAGAAACTTCTTATGTTGAAACGTAAACACGGTGTCTGATTTATATGAAACTTCCTCATTCATCTAGTAGTAATTTGTTCTTTTGTGCAGTTGTGGGAGACCATACATCAGACTGAGTCACGGGGAGGGCTCTATAGACAAGGGAGACCGGATACCACGATCAGGTGAGATTAAATCTTTGTGTAATTACTTTGATCCCAAGCAGCCTTGCCTAGCAATTGTACAAACAAATAAATATTTCTCTGAACAACTTTTTATGCATCTGGTCTCTGGTTAAAAAAAAAAAAATATCCGATAATATTTTACGTTACTGTAGTTTTTATTTTCTTGACTTATAAGTTAAAATGATAAAGAATAATCCAAAATGTACAAAAAAAAGTATGCAGGTGTAATTAGCCTAAAATGTGTTCAAAATAAGATGGGAGGATATCAACCTTTCCACTGTATTGTAGTAAACATACTCAAAACAAGAAAGTGTCTTATTTAGGTCCTATGAAAAATCTAGAAGTGTTTTATTTGTGAATTTCATATGTGAAATGTGTTTTATTTTGTTATTGATATGAAAATAATGTATAATCATTTTCAACCAAAGTTTAAGACAACATGAGCACATAGATGGGCACATACGTAGATGCAGCTTATTTGGGGGGAAAAACTCCCACACTCCCTGTAAAGCATCACTCCTGCAGACTCGCTACAAGACTTGTTTTCAGAGAAGGACGTGGCAGCAATCAGAGTGTTAACGACCACAACTCTGGGACTTTGATTCTGAGACTTGCAGAAAATAACCTATTAGAGCCAGGCAGGATTAAGAGAAGTGGATAAACCAGAGAAGTAAATCCAACACCCCAAGAAGCCTGATGATATGCATCAGTTTAAGGAGATTAACAGAGGATTTTCCCCTCATCTCTTTCTTTTTTCTTTTTTTTTGGAACCAGCGGAGGACCAAGTGGTTGTGTCATCTGACTATGACAGTACCCACGAAGCCAACCACAGTGACAGCAGTGATGTAGCACATACGGAGGAGGACACAGAGGAAGGAAAAAACCCCTCCCAAAATGTCATCCTCCGTGCACTAATACCTCCAGAAGTAAGGCGGGCAGAGTGACTGTGCCAGGCACATGCCTTCAGTCACATTTGTACTGACCTCTTACACATCACAACTTTGAAAACTAAGGCAGAAGTGCAGGACACATTATAAAACAGTCAATGTTTCCATCCTATTTGTATTATTGTGTTTGTAAACTCAGTCCCCTTGTGCCACTTGAATAGGACAAACCAATCCTGGCACCGGAGCCAATATTAATGGAGGACTTGGAGCCTATGATGAGTCAGCTAAACAATTGGAACTTCCCCATCTTCACCTTGATGGAGAAGACCAATGGGAAATGTGGACGCATTCTCAGTCAGGTGAGGAGCATCAGGGCTCAGGGCGCAGTAACACTGTTAGTACAGATATATGCTTTCAAATAAAGTATAGCAGAAGCTAAATGAAAACTGCTGATATATGCAGAAACCTATTGTTTGTTTTAATCACTCTCTACATTTCCTATCATTATGATTTAACTTCCAAAACTCAAAAAAATCTTTATTTCACAGTGGATAGTTGCAAGAAATCATTTTAATCACATTTTAACCTTGTTTTATCGTAACTACTCTGTAGTTATTGATTACTGATGCGTTTTAAAATGAAAATTCTCAAAATACTTGCATAATGTTTTGACTTAAGACACCATTTTTATTAAATTTATTTTTTATAAATATTCCTCTTAAGCAAAACATTATGAAATGATATACATAAAAAAAAACATAAACATAATGTAAACTGTTGCCTGTAAACCATTTTAATTACTATATGACTATATTTTTATGCTTTCTAACTAATGTCACTCGCCATATAGTCGTGCAATTTTCTAAAGTTTTTATAGAATGTATTATTTTTCAGCCTTAGGCTATTAGCCAATATAGGTCAGTTTCTCCACCAACTAAATGTCTTTTACAATATCCAGCCACTGTTTCTGTTTTGGGGCATTAAGCCAAGTCCTGGTGATGGTTGTCTTGCTGGCTGCAAGTAACATTTTGAACAAGTACAGGATGTGCCTTCTCTCATTCCCATTACAGGGATGGTGTTTGGAATTTCACATCCTAAAATAGTTGTTTTTTTTATAATAATGTTTACATTTTTCCAAAATAGTTTCACCTTTGTACACGTCCAATAAGACATGTGAATGGTGCATATCTTCGGTAGACATCATTTTAAATTAAATTAATTGCCATCATTTATTTTCATCTTAAATGTAGAAGTGCACGGCCATGATGTGGCCCTCTCATGGTGACGGTGAAAATCTTTGTAGTCCTCACAATATTGAATGTTGATCTCCCTGGTCTATGTCTCTTTTAAGACTTTACTGGTGGGAACAAAACCCAACCATTCCATATAAGCAAGCATGATCAGAAGGAAAATGTGTTCAGTGTTTCCTGTTTCTTCTATTTAATTAATCAGAAAATGGTTAATAAAGTTCCTGCTGTATCTGTGTTTTGAGACAGCAAAGAGAGAGAAGTACAGGACAGCCAAATATTGTTGTAGTACATCATATGGTACTTAAGACCACCGACTAGAAGGTTTTCATTCCACAGCCAGAGATACCGGTGACATAGAGAGTGAGCACAAACTATTAGAGTGTGATGTCAGATGGTGAGAAAGAGAGAAGAAGGCTGAGTGAATTTGTTAAGATATCTCAGCAGTTTACACCTAAGGCAGCTTAACTAAGAAAATGTTTTCATTGTGAGCCTGTTCAATACTGTATGTGCCAAGTGTATTTATCAGTTTGAAAAAATACCCCAGTAATATCAGTTCCTCTTCTCTTCCATGGACTCTCAACAAATCCAGTGAAGTTTGTTATTTATCTGAGGAGTTTATTTGTTGTTTCAGGTGTCCTACAGGCTCTTCGAAGACACTGGCCTCTTTGAGACCTTCAAGATCCCCGTAAAAGAATTCATGAACTACTTCCATGCCCTCGAGAATGGTTACAGAGACATACCATGTAAGCGTGATTGTCCTCTTGCTTGTGATGCTCTTGGTTTCTATGAATCTACAGCTGTAACAACGAACTCAGCCACTAGAGGGGAATACCACACAATCCTTCAGATTTACTCATATATATCTGTACAGGCTTTCCTTTGTCACCAAACACATAAGCAGCCCAACAGTGCGCCCTGGTGGTAAAGATTACACACTGTTACAAGAGTCTCTCATCTGACCTAGATCACAACAGGGTCCACGCCACAGATGTGCTTCATGCAGTCTGGTACCTCACCACACAGGCCGTGCCTGGTCTGCCCAGCCTCATTACCGACCACGGCTCTGCCAGTGATTCAGGTACGCCCACCTGTACCCTGCGTGTAGATTTTCACATGTCTTCGCATGCTTTTGTCTCATGTCAAGTGGAGTTTCCATGTTTGATTAACTCAACCAATTATCCCTTTCTGCTATTACATTTTATAAACAGTTGATCATATTTCATTCAGACTTCCTGATATCCCTTTCAGTCTCACTCTGAGCCAATTTAATAGTGCCAGAGAGCATCCAACCTGCAAGAATGTGTGTTCCTATCCTACTCAGAGTTTGTCTTATCTCACTCTAGCTTTTGGCATTGACGTTTACATGCCCAACTTCATTTGAAGTCTAGAATAGCATGAAATTGCAAACAGATTACTTACTCATATTTCCATAACCTCATTTGTATGCCTTAGTAGGGCCTTTCCTTTGATCTACATATAAGTACATTCAAATGTTAAAATGTGTGTGTGTGTGTGTGTGTGCGTGCGTGCGTGCGTGCATGCGTGCGCATGTGTATGGGGATGGGCACATAAAAATATGGTATGTGATTTGTGTGAATTCTTCAAACTTGCTCATCGGCCCCCTCACTTTGTCTGCTTCCCTGTGGCTAGACTCTGACAGTGGAATAACACACAGTCACATGGGCTTCCTGGTTTCAAAGACCTACACTGTGTCAGAGGATGGTTATGGCTGCCTGTCAGGCCTCATACCTGCTCTGGAGCTCATGGCTCTTTATGTGGCTGCTGCAATGCACGATTATGACCATCCAGGACGGACGAACGCTTTCCTCGTGGCCACCAGCGCCCCACAGGTACCCTCTGCTCTCCTACACTACCTTTCCATACAAGGCAAGGCAAGGCAAGGCAAAACGATTTACATAGCACCATTTAGACACAGTTCTTTCCAAGGAAATGAAGGAAATAAATTAAAACAAAGTGATGAAGAATCTTAATCTTCTGATTATGGAACAACAGCAAAAGAAACTCTCAAGTAACAAGAGGTAATACAGCTGTAGCTTCAACTAACGACAAACTGTTGAAACTCTGAGGAACATGACTCACTATTGCCACCCTCTGCGCAACATTGAAAATATTTCAATCTTAAATGTTGCAGTTTTAAAGTCTGGATTTATTTACTACTACAAATTCGATAAAAGGTTTTAATCGGTACAATAATGACATGTTGGGCATTTATCTCACCAATGTGTCTCTGTCACTGGAAAGGTTGATTCTGACATGACAATCATATAATCAATCGCCTGTTACAGCAATCTTGTTCAGCTTGTCAAACATTGTGAGGAATTGTCTGACTATTGTTTGGGTCTGTTGGATTGTGACATTTTTTTGCTTGTTCATGGAATCTGTCTGTGTTTCCAGGCAGTGCTCTACAATGACCGCTCAGTTCTGGAGAACCACCACGCTGCCTCAGCCTGGAACCTCTTCATGTCACACCCCGAGTACAACTTCCTGGTCAACTTGGACCATGTGGAGTTCAAACGTTTCCGTTTCCTGGTCATTGAAGCCATTCTGGCCACTGATCTAAAGAAGCACTTTGACTTCCTGGCCGAGTTCAACGCCAAGGTATTTTAAAAACTCAACTCTAGTTTCTAATGTTTAAACGATTATCTGTACAGATGTTGGAAATGTTGAGTTTATGTATGTGTATTTTTCTATTTAAATTGTCAACAATCACTTGGTGTTTTAAATCACCTCCAGTATTGGGTTGTCCATTTTCAAATTGAGAAGTTAAAAGGTCCACTTATTATTGATTCTTCTCATGTGTTGTCTTTGCACTAGATTGCTGAGTAATGTTGAACATTAAATGGTTCTAGTATGTTTTTTTTGGGGGGGGGGGACTAAAGGCAAGTTCCTCATACCTCAGCTCTTTAAATACGGAGTTTTACGAACTCCCTGTGGCTTCAGGGGAACATATTCGAGCAAAACATTGCAGCACTTTCAATAAGTTCTGCTCGAGTCAACAACACAAAGCGCCCTGCAGCTTTTCAAGAACTCATTTAAGTGCAGACAAAATGTTGGCTTTGGATCTCGGGATCTTGGGTTTTTCCATTGTGAGTATTAGTATAGTGGCGCTGTGCAATGGCCAGGGCCTGTCAGCTAGCGTTGAGTTCACTGGCCTGGCAGCAGATGTAACCACAGAGTCTCTCACAGCACTCTGCTCTGCTCTTCCTGGAAGCAAATTGGTTTTCTGTGAAGTACATCAAGTTTTGCACTTGATCTCCCAACTTCTTTTGCCCCTCCAGATCCGAAAGCTCATTAAGTAGCCAGATATAAGAAATTAGTGCAGAGAATTCCATTACATGCTTCAGTGGTGTCTTGTCTCTAGAAACAGGGTGAAAGTTATTCAAAGAACTCAACATTTTCATATCGAGAACATTTGATCAGAGTTGATAAGTGTTGCTGTAATCTTCAGAAAAATGTGAAAAGAGAATTTTTGATGAGCAGATCTTTGACATCGCATTTAAACATCATCGACATGTCAGACACTGTGTACTCCAACGTGTAACTGTGCTAAATGTCAACATGAAGATTTGTGCGTTTACTAGGTGGGTGACGATCCGACCGCAGGAATCGACTGGTCCAACGAGAACGACCGGCTGCTGGTCTGCCAGATGTGCATTAAGCTGGCTGACATCAATGGGCCTCTGAAGTGTAAGGATCTACATCTGCAGTGGACAGAGGGCATCGTCAACGAGTTCTATGAGCAGGTGCGTGAACGAAAGCCTCATTTGTATTTGTTAGGGATCAACGTCAAGCTTTTCTGCGCAGGGGACAATGCAGCGACACAGATACCTGCACTGTGGGTTTCCCTGCAATCCAGTGCAGCAGCTCTGCTACCTGTGAAAATGTTGACATGTCACCGGTATTGATTCTCTTTCATTCATAAGCATCGATTCATTGTTTTACTCCACTCACTCCACAGTATGGTATAGAGCAGGTATCCTAAAAACAAAAGGACTACTTCTGAGAGCATATCTATAAATTCTGCTCATTATATAATATTATATTATATATATTACCTTATATTATATTATATTGTATTATATTATATTATATTATATTATATTATATTATATTATATTATATTATATTAAAAATATATTATAATATATTATGTTATATTTCACATGTATTTGACTACAGTCCCTGAGGTTTTTCTCTACATGTTCTGTCAATTAATGCCACTTCAATTTGTGATCTTGAACACAGCAATCTGTTCTCCTCATACTGAGAGCAAATCTTCACCTTCAATCAATGTTTAATGTTCAATGTATTTTTTTTTTTTTTAATGAGTGCTGACATTTGCGGCCCTGCCGCCCTTCCCACACTGGGAAAGAAGCAGCATGCACTATTGGAAGAGGCTGCAATACCTTCTACAGCCAGTTGAAAATCACAGAACATGAAGGTTTTGCAGGAGCAAACCAAGCAGGCTCAGAGAGATCATGCAAACTTAGAAAGGCCCTGGTTGGCCGTGAGGACTGAACTTGGGACCTTTTTGTTTTCCTGTGAGTCAACAATGCTAACCACTGGAAACTGGGTGTTTACCTAAAATGACACGAAATCTCAGCTACAGGCTTAGCAGACTTTCTGGAGCTTGTTAACGTTGTCATTCATGAGTCTGCATTACGCAAACAATGGTACAACAGTACTGTTTACTGTTTTGCATTTTCAGAATGATTACATTTCTTTCTGATCCCCTTTTAAACTTTAAATCTTTGCTGATTAAATGAAATGGAGAAGTCAGAACAAACAAAGAGATTGAGTAATGCCTCTGGTTTCATTCCATCCCATTACTTGAACCATAATGTGGAATATTTCACCTTCATTTCATTTCAACTACATGCCTCCTGTGATCATAATGTACCTATTGGAGCAGAATTCTGAATATAAACCTCATTTATCACACTCAGCAATGTATTCCTCAGTAGTGAGAATATCATTATGTGCATTGTTTTATGTAATCACAATTTCTTCGTTTTTTTTCTTTCATATATTAGAGGATATGTTAATGATAGAAGAAGTTTCATTCTGCTCTGTCTTTACGTATGGCTCTCTACTCCTTGTTTGTCCTCAAACCTTCAGGACATCATCATGATTGATTTTGCACCCTCTATTTATTTTATTTATTTCTTCTTTCTGACAAGTCGAGACAGTAAAAGCCATGAGTTCTGTAAGAGAAGCTTTCATTAGTCCAGACCAGGGTTTATTTATCCATGCAGCTATCTACTCTACAGTTACATTATACATTTTCATCATAATTACATCTAAGCAAAACACAGTAGTGGCTGTTGCAATATCCTGTATTGTTTTCAGTATTAGAAAAATGAAATAACTGGTACAACCCATGTGCCCTTTAACATCTACATACTCCCTCTGCCTCAGAACATGGAACATTACAACATCTCCTATCATAATTATGCAGATGACACTCAGCTCTATATATCGGTGTCAATGAATGACCACGCCCACTATATACCTGCTGAGTAAGTGCATTGATGAAATGAATGAGTGGGTGTGTCAAATGTTTTTACAACTTAGCCCCAAAAAATTGAGGTAATTGTTTTTAGCACCAAAGAAGAAAGATTAAAGGTCAGCACTCATCTTGACTAAAATGTCACTCAGGGCAACAAATGAAGCCAGTAATCTGGTTGTATTTTATGGACTCAGACCTGAAATTCAACAACCACATCAAGACAATAACCTAATCAGCTTACTACCATTTGAAATATATTGAAAGAATGAAAGGATTTCTGACCAAACAAGAGTCAGAGAAACTTGTTCATGCATTTAAGATTTATTTGTAGAATATGAAACATCCAGATCCCTGAGGTCTTCAGGAAGACATTTAATAAGTGTTACCAGAGTCAGAAGAAAACAAAGTTAAGCAGCTTTTAGTTTCTATACTCCTCACCTGTGGAACAAACTTCCTGAACATCTGATGAATTTCTTAGTTTGGATTCTTTGAGTTCTTGGACTGGGTTCGAGTGGACCAACTTATCTGATTCACACTGTGTACGGCGGAACAGAGTTTCTCGTGCTGAGGTTGCTCCACGTATGAGTTTGCGGGAAACCAGTCTCAGAACATGTGAGCGGGATACAGCAGATCGACTCACACACTGAAACTCTCATTCTCTCTTTCACACGCAATAAAGATGTAGGGAGGGTCAAGATATTGAGATGGTTGTTTTGGTATATACAGGATGTAAACAATAGATTTTACTTATTACCTTTATCCTTATAAAGCTTTTACTTTATTTATACTCTTTTTATGCAGTTTTTAATCCCTTTGTTTTAATGTATTTCATAATCTTAATCGCTTAAGATTAACATTCTTAATTGCTTTTTTTTTTTTTTTAAATGTATTTAATTTATTTCTTTGTAAAGCACTCTAAGTTGCCTGGTTTCTGAATGGTGCTCTATTGATAAATTTACCTTGCCTTGCCTAAGTTCTTTGTTTTCTTGTCAGTGTTATAAAATCGTATTAAAGCATAGCGTCATTGTTATGTACAGCATCACAGAAGTAAATAGCCTTTATGCCTCCAGCCTAATGCCAACAAACATTTTTTACAGTGTGTCCTCTTGGCACGGAGTGCCTGCTAATCTCTGCTAAGTGCCCCTGGGTCAAACACAATATGCCCAGGCCCTTGTGTGCCCTGCTACTTCAACTAGGTGACACAGCCTGCTTGTTACAAGCCCCTGTGAGGTTTATGAAGGGGGGAGACGCCGAGTGCAGGAGCTCCAGAAGGGTACCGCTCTTCAGCGACAATAGCTTTACTGCTGCTAGACGTGGTGACGAAAGCAGGGTGCCCAGGCAACTGTTGATTCGGTCGAGCAGAAAATGATTACTTCACAGCCTGGAAAGTCCAACACGATATAAAAATACCCCCAAAAACCTAAACCTAAAATATGAGTACAGAGTTCAAATTGTTTCCTCATTTGATTAAATTCTGAAATGTGTGTTTGACAGTGTACATAGCCCACTATGGACCTGCATAAACTTGCATAGGCCCTCATGGAAATGTATCTGACCAACAACTATGCACAGTAGTGGTTTACAAATGTATCTATCATCATTAAATACAGTGACGTCACATTGAATCCAGATGAGGAAGTCAGTATGCCTTTGGTGGATCTGTAGGTATCTGCCACAGTAGTAATATTCAGTTGAATGTCTTGCTGTTCTGCAGAAACAGAGCTCCTCTATTGTACAGCGTAGATGATGATTTTTGGTCGCCAAGGCAACAAGGACCCCTCACTACAGTTAGTTGTTCATTCTCTTATACACAGACATTATAGACAGGACACTTGCTGTGCTTTTACTTTGCCTGTGTTTAGATTGCTTTGACACGATTCCAACTGTAGATGCATATCTCTTGTTAACAGTCCAATAACCGTTGGTCAAGTTTTACTTAATCGGTCACTGACGACATTTTGAGACGTGATTGTTAATTCCGTGGAGGTTTCTAAGACTCTGCAATCATGTGCTAAATATATAGTAAAAACCTATTTCTTACTAATTGATTCAAATAAGTATCCATCCTATCCTATTGAGTTGTGAATGAGTCAGTTCACAGCAATCAGCTGAGAAGGGAAAATAGAATGGCTGAAAGCAAGTATACAATTTCACCGTGAACAAAAGATTACATTTAACTAAGAACAATTATATGGTTCATAATATTAACTGAGTTATAAAGAAACATTGAATATGAAGAAATGAATCTGTAAATAACCATCAGCTGTCTTGGTGCATGGCACTCAGCTTCTGGCTTTTTAGCTTTGCCTTGAGGCTCAGATTGAAGGCAAGAACCATATTGTATATAGCTTAAGGCCCAGTATGGAAAAACTGCCTGTTCCTGCCTTTAATCTACCTTTTGTTGTTGCTCTTTTTGCATTGTGTGTTTAAAGGTGTTCATGTTTACACCGGGTTTCTGCAAATCTTCAATTTAGTTGATTTAGATTCATTATTATTATTATTATTATTATTATTATTATTATTATTATGATTATTATTATTATTATTATTATTATTATTATTATTATTATTATTATTATTATTATGATTGTTGTTGTTGTTGTTGTTATATTTAGTGTTATATACAGTAGACTTTGCATCAGCAATGCTTGCTCACTCTGGGCTCAAGGATTTATATTGTTTGCATGTGAAAGCATGCTCAGGAAGCACATGTCGCATACAGATGATGTAGGATTTTACTACTATTATATTCTATGCAAGTATACAATGGCAGTGACTATAGATGTCAACAATACTTCTTAATCTTTTGAGTGGCGTTGAAACATACTTGAGTTTAGCTTAGACATGCTGACACTGAGCTGTCGTATTTTCTAATGATTATTGGACACTATTGAATTTTAGCTCCATTTGACCTCATCCCATGTTATTAATTCTAATCTCATCCAACTTTATTTATAAAGTAGTACACAGATGGTTATGTTGTCGTACACAACATAAATAACACAATAAAATATTTGAAGACATGAAAAAAAATGCATTTAAAATACACATTTCACAAATTAACTGAGCATCTTACACAAGGTTGAAAGAGAAGGAGGTTTTACTACTTGATTTAAAGAGGTGGAGAGGAGCTCTGAACTGCATCTGCAGAGGCATGGTGGTCTTCTGAGCTTAAGCCTAGTTTTAGGCTTCGTCAGGAATACCTCATCAGCTGACTTGACAGAACGGTTGAGACTGTATAGGCATAGAAGCTCAGAGTGGATGTTTAGGCTTGAAAACAAACGCTAAGCCAGTGGCAGAGGCTGAAATAGTTCAAATGTGCTCATCTATCCATTTGAGAGTTAAATTACACATTGCCCTGAGTAGGCATGTCAAATGTATTCCAAGCTTCTATTTCTCATGCTATACCTCTCTGTATATGATATAATTTATAAAAAGTATCATCTATACCCACAATATGTAGAACTTGGCCATGGTAGCCTGGAGTCATTTCAAACTGGCATTATACAAAAGGTTTTAGGTGATTAGGTTACTAGTTGTTTTGCCTGTCTAGCAAGAACACCAAAAACATATTGAAACATGGATCACATACTGGGTCACAAAGGACATTTCATGTTAGAAGAATACGTTACTAATGATGGTCCTATTCTCCCCCGAGTTCAACCTTCCTCGGCCTTCAAGTCAAGTCCACAATTATCTCTGTGGTTTTTGCAGATGGACATTCTGTTTGTTAAGAAACTCTGGTAACAGATGGATGAGCTCAGTCCAAGTGTAATGAGGTTGTTAACCAGAATCTGTGAGATTATACCGTAGACGCAGGTGAAATCCAGGAAGTAGACAGACATAGAAGTCCCAGCCGTCCTGGTGGGTGAGGGCCGTGTGTACCACAGAAGAGGTGATATGTTGTGGCAGTGTGCATGCTTGAGTGGGCTTTAACAAACCTCTCAAAGCTCAGGAGTATAAAATAGTTCAGTCTGGTTACCATGGAGCGTTCGGGAATGAGGATGATGGTGGCCATCTCCAGGCAAGTTGGGACAGCAGCCCGTAACTGAAAGGTGTTGAAAATGTTAGTCCACACCTCAGAGAGCTGATACGCGTAGCATTTTGATGCCAACCCTGGGATATTATTGTCCAGTCCTGCAGCTTTGTGAGGATAGATCTTAATCTTGTGGCTGTCTATATTGTGCACAGGGTGATGAGGAGTCCAGTCTGGGCCTTCCTATCAGCCCCTTCATGGACCGAGCAGCACCGCAGCTGGCCAAACTCCAGGAATCATTCATCACGCACATCGTTGGCCCACTGTGCAACTCCTACGACTCAGCCTTCCTCATGCCTGGGAGGTGGGTTGAACCGGACCCCGAGGCCGAGGAGCCAGAAATGGTGGAGAATGAAGAGGACGAGGAGGAGGAGGACACGGCAGAGGAAGACACTTCCTCCTGTTCAGAAGAATCACGTAAGCAACATTATAAAAACGTCATAAGCATGAAGCTTGAAAGGTCGATGAAATGATGTTCAATCAGGGGTGTCAAACATACGGTCAAACTCAGGTCCAACATAGAGCCCAATCCAGTTGGAACATCATGAAGACATTTACTGTAATGTCTCTATGCTGTTGATAATTTATTCATTGGCAATTGCAGTGTTTGAATAAGAGATTATACAACACAGAAACATGAGCTTATGTATAAATGATGCAGCATTGAGTAGCATTAGCACCAATGCTATGCGGAGACAGTGAATTTGTGAATTTGTAAATGCTGCAAATTGCAAAATGAAAGAAAATTAGGACTTTTTGATGACTCATACTTTTTCGCACTAAGAGGCATCAATAAAAATGGCACAAAGTTTAAATCTATCCAATATTTCTTGAAAATGTTCAAACTTCTTCAGGGCTTGTGAAAAGATATTACATTAAATGACTATTTTGCATAATGTATTCATCCCTCTTTGCATGGAAGAAGAAAACACATTTTCAGTTGGTCAAAATTCTGGGCCAAAGTGATATAATGTTGTCATTTTACTGATTCCATATGAAGTACAAATACTGTATAACTGTACTTAAGTGGATTTTACATGTTGGCTATCTGTTAATAACGTCACTATTTTCTACAGATTACTGCATTGTCCACTCTTTACACTCACAAAACTGGCTTCCACACTCGTTTTAACCTCGACAATGATGACTTTTGATTCAAAGATTTCACAAGACAGAGAGTAAAAGTCACCTGCTGAGAGAAAGTGTAGAATCCAGCGAGTGCACAGGTTGTGACCTGTAGAGAAACACCAGCAGCTACATAAATTGATTTAAAGTGTGTGTGAAAATCTTGTGGTGTTCAAGGCAACCTTGCAAAGTAAAGTTAGATGATAAAATTTTACTGATGTACCGTAAAATTCTGAAATTTCTTTTGCTTTTGCCTAATGAGATGAGTTGAATCAGTACTTAAACTCTCTTTCACCCAAGTATCTGTATTCATGGAGAGAATGTAGGTACTTCTGCCTGGCCTTGTGTGATATAAACTTACACTTTTTATATAATTATTGAATGATTCGAATGTAATGCACATAATAACAGAAAAAAACACATGAAATAACTCTTAAATGAAGAAGTTTGTTGTTGATGGAAACATCTAAAACGTTACTTCTTCATTCATGCAGTTCCTCCTTGATGAGTAACTGCATTTTTAATTAACATGTAAACTTTTTAATCCGTAAATATTTTTTCTTCCAGAAAAAACTTCTCCTAAGAAGAGGAGGAAAGTCTTTTGCCAGATCACCCATCACCTGATGGAGAACCATGAGATGTGGAAGAAAGTGATTGCGGAGGAGACTCAGAAACAGGGCGGAGGGGCAGAGTCTGCCCTCTCAAACAATGTAGGTGAGCCCATTCTGGCTATTCACGAGGAGGAAGAGGAGTCGGGCAGCAGAGAGGAGCTGGTGGAAGGAGAGGATCCAGAGGAGGAGGTGGAAGAACCAGAGTGGCCTGTGTCTCTGGGGGAAGACTGTAAACCTCCAGGCGAGCGGGAGGAGGAGGAGAAGGAGAAGGAGGAGGAGGAGGAGGAGGAGGAGAAGGAGGAGGAGGAGGAGGAGGCGGAGGCGGAGGAGGTGAAGGAAGGGGACCCGCAGTGAACCAGCCCACTGGGGAGTACGGCATCAGTCAGGACCGGGACATGAAGAAGTATTACTTTTTTCTTATCCTATCGACTGACTCCTGTTTTTGCCAGCACATCACTTAGACACAACACTGTAGATGTTTGGGAAATGTGTGCCTATACAGAAAAATACAGGGTGGGAAAACTTGCTTTTACACACTTTACCTGCGGTTTCACCAAACATTGAAAGGAGCTTTCCTCATTGCAATACGCGATTAATCGTGAACTTTGGGATACAGACTCTTTTGCTACTGTCGAGAGAAGAAGAAGCCTGGTTGCACCAGCTTCAACCCAGCGTGTTGACACAGGACTGCAGAAATTTGCTGCCAATTTATACATAATTACTTCCTGAATGCAGTTATATTATGACGACACAGTTACTTGTATTTGTGTTCAATTTTAGCAATTTTTTTGAGGTCTCACCTGGGCCAAAATTTCTTTTCTTTTTTTTTTTCTATACTGGGATTATAAAGGGAGTTTTAAAAAAAATTACATATGTCAATGAAATTTTCTTCCTTTTAACTTTTGCCAAAATTTATCACACACTCATTGACAGTAGTACAAAAAATATTTACACCTATCATGTTTTACATTTGTTGCCAAATGGAGTACTTTATACCGTTTCTTGGAGCCATTTTTGTTAAACACAGAGACTTGTGGCACCTCACACACGTTTGTTTTTGTATGCTTGTGTTTAAATGAATGCGCTCACATGCACAACTCCACTGCAGAAGATATTTTTATTAAAAATTTGAAGATTGCCTGGTATTTGTAAATAAGGGTAAATGTGACATCCCAGACATTGAGCTCAAAATACCTGATTATAATAACAATAATAGAAATGTGCTGGGTACAGGATGATAAACAAATTGCCGGTGCAGAGAAGAAAAAATCTAAAATAAATGTAATCTAATCTAAATATCACATAAACCAAGAAACTGTATTCTATTAAATCAACATCTCTTAAATAAGATGCGCGGTATAGCGCTTCGGCCATATTAGTAATCCACACCATTTCCTTTGTCTTTCAAACGAGTTCATGAGTCTGCTGCCATATGTCGGGACTAGAAGACTGTGTTATACTCTCTCTTACGATCTTCATATTTCAATAACCTGCAAATGATGCTGACTTTTAACCCTCAGGAAGACTTTAACCATTGTCATTCAGGCCAATCATATATAATCTGTTAGAATAGTGAGAGGAAACCCCACAGAGATGATAAGCTCGTTCAGCCCGTGTCCATGAGAAGCTGCAGTTTCTCTCACAAACTCCCACTTTCTTCAGTAATCCTTGCCCAGTGAATCTGTCTGATTCCTCTCCTGGCACCTCAGGGAGACATTCATGTACTCCACAGGGCACCAACTGCATGAAGCTCAGCCAAACATAGATCACACCTGCCAGAATGCTGACACAAGAGCAAACTGTTTAGGAGTGTTCGAATATATACTTTTCACAGACAAAAATGTCACTTTAAACATAATGGAAGCAGATAAAGTGGATCCTATCAATCACTCATACCTCACTCAAACTCATAGGGCTGTTACTTTTACTACAGAGGTGATATGCAGTACAGTGAGTGACGATGGAAAAAAGTTCCCCTTGTCCAGATGACAGTAACGATGCTCAATCGTGTGAATTTTGCTTCGGGTTATCCCAGCAATACTGCTGTTTTTCGATACTGTATGAAAAAGCTATTTTCAAAGTGTGGCGTGGTCCTCCCGAGGGGGGCCATTGAACTTTTGGATTGGTTTTGGGAGGTCAGGGTGATGCCTTTTTCCCGACATTTTTTTCCCCCCGCTTAAAATGTTTGAGAAAAGATCGGAACAGTTTCAGACTATATAGAAACACTTTGCCGCTGTTTCAAATGAGATCAATCTAACTAGCAGAAGAAGAGTTGTGATTATCATTGCATATAGATGGGGGGGGGGGGGGGGGGGTTCAGGCTCTGTGGGTGGCGCTCATCATCCCACACTTTGAAAACATCTGCCTTTGTAGCAACATTGAAGCACTGTGAAAAGTAAAAAAAAACATTAAATTTGGTGGTGGTCCCAGCAAAGTGTGAACAAAGGAGCTGCTCAATGCTAAATGCAGCTGCACAGAGGATGCAATGAAAATCATAATTGTTTCTGATGTTCAACTACTTCTTTTGAAGTAGACGTTTGTTCTAAAAAAAAAAAAAAAAAAGTGATCTCCGAGTCAAAACTCTGACCAGAAGTGCAGTAAGGTCATATGTAAGAAATCACCCTGTGCTCACCTTGTGGAGTTCTGGTGACCTACATGTATGTGTGAGTCTCCTCTGGGCTGCTGCCTCCCGCCACACTGCAGCTCTCCTCCTTTGAAGTAAAAGGAGAACAGCACACTCATCAGTTCGTAATGGAGCAGTGGCAGACTGTCATTCGAGTTACATTGTAAAATGGAGGAGGGGAACAATATGTTCAGGTGCCCTTGCCAATCCCGCATTACCATACCCTGTCGCCACACAATGTTCCTGTCTGCGGCGAATAGGACACTACATCCGCAATGGCCCGTCTACTGCTGCCTCGCCTGTGATACAGACTGTTCTGGAGAGAGGGAGGAGACCACACACAAGCTCAATAATTGGTTGCCCTACTGATTAGTAAGACACAGATATTCTGTCTGAACCCTGAGACAGACCAGAATTGTTAGAAGCCACTGAGTCAGAACAGCACGCACCGTCTTTTTCTGTACATTGATGCATTTTATGCCTAATGAGGTATAGTCATCGTTACGTACACAATGAAGACATTTCATCCAGGTTTTGAGGGAAACGATGTGATCGTGCGATGTAGAAACAGAGACCCTCCAGGATAGGATGGTGAAACTTTTAGTTTTTGTCCAAACTCCCGCTTTGTGAATGTATAGACGAGTATACGGCGGCTGTGCGAGGGGAAGACAGTGTCTCTGTGTCTATTTGAATTCTTCCAACGACCTCTCGTGTGACTCTGTCCTGCTCTTGTACTGTCGGCGGAGAGAGGAGGGGCATGGCTTTTCCTCACAAGCAGGGACGAAGAAGTCCTGACAAATGGACGCAGCATGCAGTTCCTCAAACCTTCACGAATATTTTGATAAAGTTATTATCATCCACTGAGGTTCTTATCACATATTATTTCCTTGCGCTTCCTCTCTGCGTAGTGCTTAGCCTCATTGGCACACGCACACTATCTCTTGTCTTTAAAGGTAATGGGATCCTGTTCAATGTGTTCATTTATTGATGATCACAAAGTTTTGTCCCCCCTCCCTCCCAAGTGGACAGTGTGCATTTCCTTTTCCTGCAGTCACGTGTGTTTGAGCTGATACAGTATATCAGTTTTTAATGTTTTCATTTTGATTTTCTTGCTTATTCACACATGTAGAATAATTGTAACAATGGGAACCAAACAAGCTTTACAATTATGTAAACACAATGAAATGAGTATTTTTATATAGTTTGACACATGGTTAAATAAGTAATTGCTTTCTTCTCACTAGTACCTTGCACTTACCACATGTACTAAGGAAGAACATGTCCAAATACACAGTATTTGTGAATGCTAAATAATGATTTTCCTTGCAGGTTGATGCTCCATTTTGTACAATATACATATATGCTGTACAGTGATGAAATTTTAAAACTACAAAAACTCTTTTAGATATACATTATTTATTTTTAACATTTTGTAATTTAGACACTATACTGTAGCTTCAATCTTGCCAGACTTACTGGAAGTGCCTATATTGGTATTATGTATCATACAGTGAATATATTTGAAGATCATTAGACGTTGTCACAAACTGAACCATGTGGATGTTGTAATGTGAATACATTGAATTACAAGATTACATTTTCTGTGGTATTATTGTGTCGGGTGTCGTGTTTATTTATTTTTTTGCTACTTAAAATCTGCATTTAATTTAATCTTTGGACGTTGTAGAGCATCCTAAAAACTTCAAGTTGTGGTGCTTAAAGTTCAAGTTCATTGTCATATTTACAAGCAAAAACACGTTTCCTTACACAATTAAATTATTTCTCTGCTGTCCACAAAAAAATTCCAGTATTGAAATAGCATATGTAAAACAAGTAAAAGAACAAGGAGCATTAAAAAAAAAGTACAATGTGTAACCAAATAGTAGTGCAACATTATGTATAGACGTGTTTATGTACAAATATAACAGGAGTAGTCAGAGCAGCACCAATATGTACAATCACTTCTGTGTAGTATTTTATTTGTGAGGTCGTGTGTCTGTCAACAGTTCAGGAGTTGGGTGGCCGTCCTACTTTGCAATAAATTAACCTCTGGCCCTTTTGAGACCTCGTTGTGTGGAAAGTAATATAGGCAAATTATCAGTCTATTTTGAAATAAATATGACGTGCAGCCTCAAAGCTTAAAAAGAGAAACCAAAAAAAAGTTTTGTCTCTGAGTTTGTCCACATTAAATTTAAAATTTCAATTCTTCTTTAAGGCTTTTCTTTTTAAAGAGTTTCAGGTGGGCTGCTACTGGTGGGAAATCCTAATCTATTGATAAGAGTATGTGACAAAGTGGAAGCTGACTAAAATTTTAGTTGATGAAACCTGCAAATATCCTTCGGCTCAAGAGTCAGCACAGACTCCACGATAAAAGTCCTTCTGGAAGATTGTCAGCTGTGCAACAAAGAGAAAATTGAATTAACTGAACTGTCAATCCACATGTGATACAGAGAAAATTGCAGGGAGCCGCTCGAGGCTGAAGGGCCTCAGATCCCTGACCTTCGGTGATAAAAGGGTTTCGTTAACCAACCAGTCAGGCTTTAAGGAGTTGAAGGCTCATTCAGAGCGAGATGGTCGTCCCTATAGCAACCAAGAGGGATGAGCCACCTGCTGTGACAGAGAGCTCGACGGGGGAATTATGACCTTATCTAATGATGCATTTGTAAGAGAGGGGTGAGTAAAAGCAGTGAAGATACACGTGAATTTTTTTATCAACAATTTTTTTTTTTCCTTTACTCATTTTTAACAAGAATCATTTTGGTCAGATGAGAAAAAGCAAACCGAGGCTCACAAAATGTTATTTTTAACTACCATGACACTAAACTGCCCTTCCAATCGGCACTCCCTTTCCCTCACTCTATTCAGTTTAGGAAATTAATTTTCCCAGCAAAGAAATAATTAGAATTTTGTAATTTGAATGGATCTTTGTTTAATTTCTGATCCCATTTTTGGTGCCTTTGTCATAATCAGGTGAAAAATGTTGGTTGGAGAAAATTTCACAGTTAATTCCAACAGAAAGCTGACGTTCAGCATAACAGCACTTGAAAATGTTGTTAATGATTTCAATAACAGCTAACATACTGTAGCTTAAGACTAATGACACCAGCGTTGTTTTCTAATTACACAGAACATATCAATCCATCCACCTTCCATACTTTATCCAATTTAGGTACCCCAGGCACTGGAGCCAAACCCAGCTGACTATAGAACATAGGGTACTCCCGGTCAGGTTGCAAATCTCTCACAGGGCAAACAAAGAGAGACACTCACATTCATGCCAACGAGCTATTTAGAGTGAACCTCAACCACGTATCCCTGGAATATAGGGAGGAAATCGGAGTACCTGGAGAAAATCTACTGACATAAGATAGAAAGGTCTTAATAAGTGAACAAAGAAATAAATCCGAGCTAAGTGCTAAAGTCCTTTTGTCCAAAATGAGAGTTTAGGGAGGTTGGTGTGTGCCTACCTGTCCAGTAGTTCTCTTCATCGTAAAGCTTGTTTATACTTTTTATCAAGCATAAGATGCTTACTTAGTGGAAAGCGGGGCAAGCTCATATTAAAGCAAATTCACACTTAAGGTCATGCTGCAGTGTATATCAGGACAGCTGGAATTACTTTCGTCGAATTAAGTTCTCTGGCTTGATGAAAGCATAGGCATGGAAGAAGGTTTACCAATAACAGTCCTACCTGTAAAAAACTCTGGTTAAACATATACTTTTTACATTTATTACACTATTTATTTATCAACTGCACTTTTATTTGTGATGTAGAACGACTTGGTATTGGAGTATGAAATTATAAGTACACACATGACAATTAGGTATATAATATTTTATGAGTCTTGATTTATTTTTAAATACATTTAACGTATGCAACTTTACTTGTGTTTAAGGGCACTTTTCATGAATTTACTTCATCTTCTATTCAGCTGGAGCCAACCTCAACTGTCCCGAAGCAACACAAAGAGACAGACAAAAACTGACATCAATATAAAATTTAGAGCCACTAAATAATGGGGTGGGGGCAATGAGAGGAAACTAGAGTATCTGGAGAAAACCAAATTTTTGTGAGCAGATTCCCCATAGAGAGGCCCAAAACTGAACTTGAACTGGAGATCTTTTCACTGTGAGGTGAGAAATAGCACTACAGCATCACGCTACCAACAGCCACGTGGTGCATTTATATGCCTACAATGTGAATTATTATCCATCTTTACATGTTATTTACTGTTCTATCCAGTTTAGGGTCACAGATGGATAGGTAGTCCATCACAGACCTTAATTATATATATATACAAATTGAAACATGTACCTGCCACTGGAAATATATTTTTTGAAAGTAACTAAGCCCTTAAGTAGTTGTTAATAGTAATAATGAAAAAAAAAAAACCGCTTTGAGTAATTTTGAACATTATCTATTTAAAAGTGAATATCATTTCAGAAATGTATCAGCAGGTGCGCTTGAGAGCAAATCTTCAATCAGCACTCTCTCCACCTCTAAATATTTATCCTTTGAGCTCCGCATGAGGGACGGCTGCAGACTTTTAGGTCACACTACGCCCCATTAGTCATCCAACGCGGGGAATCGGACGCGTAGTTGCGTGCGGACGTCTGGCAGACGTGTGGCTGCGCGCAGACAGCTGATCGGGACTGAGACGGCGGTGACATATGCTCCGGTAACTACTAGTTTCTGTGACGACTGTTTAGCGCATCGAGCACCCACCGTGCGCACCGCGCCGCGCCTCCGTGCGTCCTCCACGCTGCCGCTCAGGGTCCGCCCCGCTTGTCTGCTGCGATACACGCTGTTCTCCTCCAGCTGGGAGCGGGCACGGAGAGAGGAGGGGACCGTCAGACGGCTGGCTCATCTTGCAACGCACCACGCTTCCTACCAACCCGCAGGATATTATTTGTGGCGTGTATTTTCCACGTTGAATAATCATGAAGTTAGAGACGTCGTAAAGGAGAAGATTTGAAGTTGCGTAAGTATTTCATGTTTTTTGGTTTGTTTTTTTTAAAACTATCTATCCAGACGCACGTTTAAGAATATCATTTTGTTGTTTGTTTGTTTTAATGCACACGTGTCACGTAATTAAGGGATGAGCAGTTGTATACATTTGGAAATCAGGTGACAATGACAGTGAGACATTGATTGGACATCACCAGACACTTTAACTGGTGCAGTCTACGCATCTGTCTGAGGGAACAGCAGACGGGGTTTGCACAGTAATGCAATGTTTAATTCCTGGGTGGATCGTGGCATCGGTTGACTTCTGTAAAGTTCCCTTTAAAGATTGTCCTTTGGAAAATGGCACATGATTCTAAGATGAATCCCGTGTGATTTAAAGGGAAAATTACACTTTTCCCTCTATCAAACATCTGCATGTGAATTAGATGGACAAAAACTGTTCAATTAAATAATTACCTGCCACATTTTAGATTGTTCATGTACTCTCTAATGCATAGCCACATAAAGTCAACTCAATGTATTTAGATGACATGGTCAAGGTGAGCTGCTGAAGTTCAAACTCAGCATGAAAACAGGGAAGGAAGGTGATTTAAGTGACTTTCAGATTCCACACACAAGCATCTCTCAGATTCACAGAGAGTGGTCTGAAAAAGAGACAATATCCAGTGCGGAGCAGTTCTCTGGGCGAAACAAGAAAGTCCTTATTGATGTCAAGGAGAATGGCCAGACTGGTTCAAAAGATAGAACTGCAACAGTAACTCAAATAACTACTGTCACACAACACATGGAAGCTTGAAACTGATGGTCTACAGCAGCAGAACACCACACGGGGTGACACTCCTGTCAGCTAAGAACAGGAGACTGAGACTTACAGTTCACACAGGCTCCCCAGAATTGGAGAATAGAAGATTGGACAAAGCATTGTCTGGTCTTATGAATCTCCATTTAGGTATTACATTCAGATGATAAAGTCAGAATTTGGTGTAAGTGAAATGTAAGCATGGAGCTATCCTGCTTTTAACAACAGTTCAGGCTGCTGCTACTGGTGGAAAGGTGTGGGGAATACTTTCTTGGTGCTTTTTGGACCCCTTAGTATCCATTACACAGCCTACCTGAGCATTGTTGGTTTGTCATGTCGATATTTAATGACCATTGTGTACTCATGTTCTTATGGATTCTTCCAGGAGGATAACGTAGTGTATCAAAGCTGAAATCGTCATTCTTGATCATGACATTTGTTTCACTGTAGTCCAATGGCCTCTAAAGTCGTCAGATTTCGATCTGGTAAAGCACCTTTGTTAAAAAGCCAAACAGAACATTCACATCATGGGTGTTCAGCCAACAATAATAAATCTGCAGCAATTGTGTTTTTCTGTCATGTGAATATGGACTAAAATATTTTAAGAGTATTTCTAGTGCCTTATTGAATCTATGCCACAAAGAATGAAGGCAGTTCTGAAGGGGGTCCAACCAGGATGACCCAGGGTGGACTGGTTACCTGTCAAAGTAGTTCCCTGCTTAATGTCTATCGTGGCCCCCCCAGGAACAACAGTTGAACAAAGCTGTGTAGAAGATAGATGAATGGACAGACCACCTTCATATGAAATTGCATCCAAAATCTGTGAGAATGATCAAGGTATTTATTATCCAAAAGTATTGGTTTGATTTCTGATGTAAGAAACTTCTCCAATAACTTCTGCATGGATCTTTGGAGGCACAGTTATATCCAACCCTCACAATGACTCAGAGAGAAGAAAGCACAGTTGTTGCACATTAACAAGCTGCTTTGACGTAAACCCACAGTCATACACAAGATTCAAAACAGGCTGATGAAGTATTTGTGCTGTTTTTTTGTAAGAAACGGAATCGCTAACAAAGGTTATGTTGTCAGTATCCTACTCTGATTGGATCAGACAGATAACGTCTCTTTTAACTGTATGTGCAGCCTTAATTGTTAGTTTTCAAAAAGAAGTTGCGGCTTTATGTTGTGATGCTTGTTTCACAGTTCAGAGTCATGTTGGGGTTTTGGAACATTGAGAAGAGATTTATGAGGAGTTATGTTATTGAATAAACACTCTGGCTTTGAAACAGCTCTGCTTTTGCTCATTGTTCATCTTTGTAAACACAGCTTTTTATTACTGAAATGATTCTTATTTTACTTGGTAACACTTATCACTTTTCTGGTTTGCCCCCGAGAGCATTTAGCTTAATATGTGTTAATAGGTTTGACTGTGTGTTCATGAAACTTCCCCTTAAACAGATTTACTGTCACATTATTGCTCAACTTGAATGTGCAATAAAGTTACTTGTGTTGTTAACATGGCGTAGGATATGTAAACTTTCCTAACCCTAGCCCAGGGGTCACAACCCCCGGCCTCCGAGCCGCATGCGGTTCTTTCGTCCTTCTGCTGCGGCTCCTTGAGCTTTGAGCCCCCTGCAGTACATTCCTGAAAGGGGCGGGCGGGACGGTAAGGTAAGGCAAAGCGCACCCAGACCCAACTGTGTTGCGCTGTCCCTCTATAGAGAGTGCGGTAAAACGGAGGTTGCGAACGACGCAGGGATGTGACGTCATTATGCAACTATAGTGAGGCGAACTGCGAAGTTGGTGAGCTTCCTTTATCTGTGACACAGCGGAAAACGTTCTCAATTCGAACTACAACGTCCAGATCCCGCTGGATCTCCTCCTCTCCTGCTACTAAGAGGAGCCTCTGAACCTCGTTGAAAGGCCACGGTGCTGTGGAGCACCGACATTTCAATAAACCGAGTCAACATAACAACCAGTGTGTGGGGGAGGGGGATTGGGTCCCAGTTTGTCCTGTTCAGTGGGAAACGGGTCCAAATGGCTCTTTGAGTGTTTAAGGTTCCCGACCACGGCCCTAGCACTCTGTAGTCTCCAAGTTGATCCTACTTTACTTTTTACCACTTTCTAATTCCCACTCCTCATCAAGTTAAACGTTAAACAATGTCTTTTGAAAAAAGATGTTATGGCATCATAGCTATTAGAATGTCAAATATTAGATGAAAGAAGACCTTATTAAATTGCCCTTCTTTACAATGACACAATGCTCCTAGTGTCTTGTTGTTTTTGTCTGTACTTGAATGAAAAAATTGTAACAACTTCACCAGATTGGCGGCTTGACAGGTGAGAGAAAGAGTTCTGAAAACTGTACTGTATATTGATATATTAGATTATATATTAGACATAATGATTCAGGCATACAAACTGTTCGTAACTTGGTGTTAATTCTACTATAGAATCTCATATTATAGTTATACATTGCTCTCAAGCAAACAAACAAGGAAATATTATACTGTGGAAGTCATCAAAGCAGAGACAGACGGGCAAGTCAAGAGCGTTATTATGTCACATGCAGACTGACAGCTGTCATCCCACACATTTCACCCAGTGTGCTCCCACTTCCTCCTTACATCACCCTCTATTTCAGTGCAAACAACCTCTCCACTCCCACTACATGAATTAGGTGAGTAAAATCCTAACCTGGGGTGCAGAACCCCCCATGGGGTGGCACGGGGAAGCCTGAGGCCTTGTCTGCTCTGAGTTTGTCAAAGTTTGAAACCTTAATCTGACATGTTTTAGACTTTGGAGCAGACCTGGTAAAGTGTCTATTGCTTGTACTTTATAAGGCTCCTGCATGTGTGTGTTAGTGAAAGTGAGTGTTTAATCCAGTGCTTAGCTTCACTGCTATCTTTTGACAAATTAGAAAACAAATAAGGGATCCCCCTGCTTTTAGAGGCAGTGTGGGGCAGCTGTGTAATGGGAACCACCAGATATAGTAGGAAAAAAATCACCCTTGTAGGGTAGTATCTGTATCGTCTTCAAGCTCTACCAGAGTCTTGGAGTTCTTTCTTTCTGATGCTGCTGTCAGCTGGTATTACCAGAACTATCACTACCGCCCTCTTCTGTTGTTTGTCAACCACCACAATTTGTGGTTGGTTATCCAGAACCACCTTCGGAGAGATGTCCCACCAGAAGTTGGTTACTTCAAGTCCATACTGGGTACATATCTTTCTGTATTGAAGCCACCTGCTTGTGTCTCTACACATATGCTGACCCTGCTCACATTTTACACCCTGCTACTCTGTGCTGAACCCACTCTGGGGCATCTTTGCACAGCCTGCACCTTGGGTTTGGTCTACTATGTTAGACCCTGGCCTCTATGGCCGTTGAGCTTACTGCCTGTTCTTTTGCTGCCATGATTAGTGCCTCTGTGTTGTCCGTCAGTCTAGTGTTTTCTATCCATTGGTAGGTCTTCTTGATATCAACCACTTCCTCTATCAGGAGGTAGTGCATGCCATGTAAGGGCTTGTCTCTCCACATTACCTTCTCCTCTTCATTCTCATCTGGTTTTGGCTGTCTGAGGCATTCTCTTGGTAGCTGATCCTTTGGGGCCGTCTCCGTTATGTGTTCTTAGATTTTGGATGTTTCATCTTAGATAGTGACTTAACAATCACCAGACTTTGACCTTGATCATTTTGCTTAGGGTATAGCCTCAGGATGCTGCGCTTGGGATGAAACCCCTCAGGCATGGTGACAAGCTTTCTTGTTTTTATGTCTGTGGCTTTTAGCTCCTCTTTTGCCAAGCCTATGATCCCTGCTGGGTATCTAATTACTGGCAGTGTGTCTATGTTGATGGCCCAGACCTTGTTCCTACCATTCAACTGACTTTTCAGGCCTCGCCTCACTCTCTGGAGGTATTGGGTTGATTCTCTTGCAGTGGCTTTATGGTTTCCATTAGCCTGCAGGATTCCAAGGTACTTGTAGTTATCCTTGATGTCACCTACTGTATATTGTCCTCTCTCCCTTCAATTTGGATCACCTTGCCCCTCTTTGATACCATCTGACTGGGCTTGTCTAACATGAATGATCTCCCTATGTCAGTACTCTAGATCCTGGTGGGGTGGATCACTGAATTGATTTATTGCTCGTAATTGGTGTACAGATTGATTTCATCCATGTACAGCAGGTGACAGATAAGTTCCCCACTTCGCAATTGCAATTCATAGCCAGTTTTTGTGAGGATGTAACTGAGGGGGTTTTCAACTATGCAGAACAGAAAAGCATATCTACGTACCTCTTTGGTAGATGCTGCACTTGATGTTAACTTTGGCTCGGGATTGGCTCTGAGTTGGCTTCCAGGGTCACCGTCCACAATCCCTTGGGGTTCTTTATCAGTGTTCTGTTCCAGATTTAGGCCGTCTTGTAATCAATCCATTCATTGATGAGAACACTGTGCTACAGATGTTTTACTGTGGGTCCCACATTTCTGCAAATATCTCCCCTCTTTAGGATTGCTCATGTAGTAGTATTCCATCAGTTCCGTATTGTCCGTATATATATATATATATATATATATATATATATATATATATATATATATATATATATATATATATATATATATATAAATGTTGTGTAAAACAGGTTTCATACATATCAGTTTCATATGTGTTATGATACCCGCTGATATTTCTTTGTCTAACAGGTGTGGGCGTGAACGGCCATTGTTAAACATCTAAAAGAGAAATACACCTGAGGTGATATACACCTGGCAGCTGTCATGAAGAAAATGGACACCAAGACCACAGGCAGCTGGACTCTGAATGGCAATCCTGCATCCTCCGTGAAGAACTCCTGCCACCCGAATCTAAAGGTACTGAGTCTAATGGTGGAAAATAGCTCCACACTAGAGGATTTTCTATCCTTGTTTAGAAGAACAGTGTAGATTTATGTAGACAGTTCAAGGTAGTTTCGAATGAACAGAGTTACACCCCTTAAATTTGGGTATACTCTGCTGTACACTGGTTTATTTTAAACTTTCCCAAACTGTTTTTGCATGCTTTGCAGATAAAAGTCAGAATGGCAAATGAGAATAAACAAATGACAAGATATTGAGCATCCTACTGGCAGTGCAATGTGAATAAAAATATATGATGGAGAAATGAATTGTGCAAACTGGAACAAAAGGATAGGAAAGAGTGATAGCGTCTAAACTCCTGAGTAGAGTGTGCATGCATGTGCATCTGTGTTTAGGTGGTTGGTGGTAGAAGCTATTTGAATCTGTATATTGATATTTTGAAATATTTATTTCTCCTTTCAGAAGGAACTGGGAAAACAGGTGACAACAGGTGACTTCTTTTGGAGTTAGTCACTGTGAATGTCCCTTGACTTGGATCTTTTTGAAGTACTCACCACTCGCTGCAGGTCCGTTTTGTCCTCCACTGTACAATTGGAGACCCAGACAGTGCAGCAGTAGGTCAGGAGGCTCTGTATGGCTGACTAGTTTAAATTAATCAGCAAGGGCTGAGGGTGGCCAGCTTTCTTCAGAATGCTGAGAACATACTCTCTCTGGTATTTGTTATGGTATCAATACTACTGGTACTATTAAAAATGTAGATAGATTTTGAGGTAGCATGCTCAATATACAAGACAGGCAGCATTACATGCTGTACCCGTGAAAGGTCACAGGAGCATGTGTGAAGTGTCCTCTGACAAGCTGACAGAGGACATACAAAGATATTTCTGCAGACTGGAATCACACCTGACAGAGACACAAAGTAAATGCCCATGTTCCGATGTGTCTCTCAATTATGGGCTGCAGTAATAGACAGCTCTCATTCGGTGATTCTTGTTTCTGTTTGTTTAAAAAAAACAAAAAACTTTCTGTGCGTGTTGATGCTTGTCCATCAATGTTTCAACACCCACTGAATGTTTGAGTTGAGCATCTGGCACGTCACTAGAAGTCCCATTTAATGAACTTGTAAGGTGTTGAGTGCAGCAGTGCACATTTAGCTCTTTATATTAGGTCGCTGTGAACAATTCTTCAGACAAAGTTTGTGCTTCGGGGACAGAGGTCAGGGTGGAGGTCTTGGGCCTCTTTATTGGATTAGAAAGCACACTGAACAATAATTAAAAAGCTGCTTAGTTGGGTAACTGCAACAACACTTATAAGGAATTCCAGTAATGCTTGCTTTCTGTCCATGTGTTTTCTTTCTGTGTAGTAATCTCTCCAAGGAACTTCTCAGCATGGCTGTTTTGATACAACATTCACTTGTTCATTGACAGAAAACCTTTGAAGCGCACATATCTTGGTAGATTTCCATGTTTGTTAATCCGGGATGTATGCATTACAGCTCACATGCAGCTACAGCGCTATACAGTAGTAGGTAGTTGAAAAAGGTGTTTTTGCAAGGCTGCCTCATAGTAAAACTTGTTTTATTTGTTCAAACCAGCACACAGGAGCTGAATCCATCCATTCAGCTATATTATATAGCATGTTTTCCTCCTTAAGGTGGTGCTAGACTGGAGCCAATCCTAATCTTCCAGTCTGCTGGAGAAGTAGCTTTGAACTCTTTTTTTCACAAAAGGTTTCCAGTTTATTCTTAAGCAATGTCAAAATGAAATTAATTAGTTGTAGCTTGCTGCAAACCTAATTAGAAAGAAAAAAAGAAACACAAAACAAGACAACACAGAAAAGCATCTAGTAACAGAGTATTTGCAGCTGGTATAGATAATGAATAAACTGATCTTTGGGAAGCAGACTTAAGGCCATCTTGATGCTGCCGGAGCCTTCTGCTTTTCCAAGTCAACATCATTAATGCAGTTACATGAGAACTGTTGTGTCTCATCATCCCAGCAGCAGCAGCAGCAGCAGCCGCATTATGTCCAGTCATATTCTGCAAGATGAATGCCAATCACATGCATGTTCCCCTCCGTAAGGAGAAGGATGTGTCGATAATGAGTCATAACAATCAGTTGTACAGCACACAGTTGGTAGCAGTAGATCTGACGAGCCGCTTCAGCTCCTCTCGGATTCCTCTTTGGTTCACAATAATTCACAGAGGCCGCAACCAAATCAGTTTCCACTTGGACCTATCCATGTGTTCAAGTGCTCATGTTTTTATTTAATCAGCCCGCACAGCTCTACAAATATTAAGACCACCAGAAAGAGGATGACTGTTTACTTAAACATATTGGCTTTTAAAATTGTGATTTTAATTTTATTACATTTTTTAGATGAGTATCAGCTTGTTTAATAACCTTCACAAATTCAATTTAATCTAGGATGTACTTTAGTCAAACAGCAGAGGATTGTGCCTACCATCACTTTGACCAAAAGTCTAAACTGTTGAATTGAAGCTGAAAGAAGTCACAGCACTTTTGATATTAGACATAAAAGTGGCATTATTCTTTATATGTAGAGAAATGAGGGCTCAGGTTAGAGGGGATAGAATCAAACAGGACTACAGTTGACATGACTGCTCTGAAGTATGAAATCCAAAATGTGTGTAAGCATAACAGTAGCATTGCTGTAATATTTGCTGTCTTTTCAATGAGCAGTGTGTTTTTTTTAAAGGCACTCTAAATGCAGCTAAACCGCTCTCAGGATGTCAGCGTCATTACTGACAGTTGTCAGGCCTTCTCTGATTACAGGTTTCTGTTTCTTTGGGCGACTGCTGTCTGAAAGCTGATCCATGGCGTGGTATACCCCGGTCTACTCTTTAATTTGTGCTTACACTTGATTGTGATCTCAAACAGATAACATCAGTGGGAAGTGTTGCATGGAATTGTGTCGACCGAATTGAAAACTAGTTTATTTTTTTGTGCTTCAATAATGAAAAAAATGTCGATAAGGCGCTGAACGACGGCGCAGTGTTTTAACAGCGAGCATATCCCTGTTGCGATTTTGAGCTTTGAGCTCAAACTATGTGTAGCAGACTAGTAAATGAGCAGATAGTGTCAGTTAACGTTTATCTGGGAAGCTTTGCAAAAAGCAGTTTGTTTTTTGTTTTTTTTACAAGTGCCAGGTATGAAATGTCTCCTATTTATTGGACACCCCCTCCCCAAAAAGACAAACAAATGTATCCTAAAACTTTGATACTGTGACTTTGGTCACATTGACTTTTTTCCATTGAATTTTATCACATGTGCAGTTTGTGTAAGTCTTTAAATCCCCAAATATCCTTCAACAACATTGTTTTAGTGTCCAATAAAGTGTATCTGAGCAAAGCGCTCAGAATTACTCACACCAGGTCCCTTGAAAGTGATGGATTGCCTCATCACGAATTAAAGAGTGTTGTCTCTGTAGGCTAGTAAGACCAGTTTCTAATAATTCATTCAGTAATTGTATTATAACAATGATTGGAACTTGAAATTGGTACCAGCCAACATGTCAAAAACATTGCACGACATACTTCGATCAATCTCAGCTGAAAATGACAGGTGTTGTTTTGCAGTCTTTTCTGGGCGAGCTGTATTTTCATCCCTGAGAGGACAGGCCCTGACTACCTCTCACCTGTTTTCAATTATACTGCACGTGGGTTGGTCTGTGAGCTCATATTGCAGCAGATGTGTCTGTATCCTAGTAGGATTGGCTCCTGTAATCCCCCTTTTGTTACAGACTGTCACTGTCCACAGGTGGCGAAGCAAGAAGAGGAGGAAGCTCAGGGTAGTCACAGGCACAGGGTATATTGTCAGCGTTGGGGTTTGCAAAGATGTATCTGCGCTTCAGATTCATGCCATGCATCCACGCAGACAATCACGTTCACTCAGTCTGCAGGTGGAGCTCATGTTTGAGCCAATTTTGCCCCTTGTTTTATTAGGATATTATTATTATTATTATTATTATTATTATTATTATTATTATTATTATTATTATTATTATTATTATTATTATTATTATTATTGTTGTTGTTGTTGTTGTTGTTGTTGTTGTTGTTGTTTAATCTTTTGGATATTTACTTACACATTTACTCTTGAGTGGCTACTCATTTAACTGAATCTGAGGTCTGAAAATAAATGGGGAAACAGGCACTATATTTGAAGTGTTGGTACTATTAAAAAGGTAGAAATGTACCAATATTGGTTGGTATTTTTGAAATTACAATGACGAGTACACAGCTTTTCGAGCTGCATTGACGGTCTTCTGTTTTTCTATCTCTGTAGATGTTCCTTGCAGCCTTGTCCTTTGCCTACTTTGCCAAGGCTTTATCCGGCAGCTACATGAAGAGCACAATCACACAGTTAGAAAGGAGATTTGACATCCCCAGCTATCTGATCGGCATCATAGATGGGAGCTTCGAAATAGGTGAGCTTGTCATTGCCTCTTTTGCCCTTGAGTTTATGTAAATGTTCATGCACGTGCGTCATGCTCAATGCAAGTAAGCCAAGATAATATGTCTTCATCTTGACTGCTGATGCCACACTGTAGCACGTATGCATCCCCTTTGAGCTTTGAAAAGTCTCCGGTCGCAAACCTGATTGATCTTAATTAGCGAGAAGTCCTTTGATGCTACAGAAAATCGGCTGTGAATAGAAGGATTGTGCAGTGCTTTAAGCAGTTCCCAAACAGAGTCGGGATACTGAAAGAATGGTGCATAATATTTTCTGTACAAACATCAGATGAAGATGCCAGTGTGCACATGCTCACACTGACTACACGGGCTTTTCATAGACCTCAGATGTGTTTGCACTTTGCCAAAATCCAGTTAGGAGTTACATGCAGACAAGAACAGAATATAGGTCACAGTCCGTGTTTGTGAAACAGCACACATCCACTCATTTATATCTGAGAATGGTGAATCTGTATGTAAATCCATGTGGGGGAACTGTCTGTGTGGAGCCTATAACTGAGATTTTCTGCGCAGCAGGTCTTATTAAAGCATCAGACTGCTCTCAGTCTCATTTTCTGATCATCTCCTCCCTGTAGGGAATTTGCTTGTGATTGCCTTTGTGAGTTATTTTGGTGCCAAGCTCCACCGACCCAAGATTATAGCAATCGGGTGTCTCTTGATGTCTTTTGGGACCTTCTTGATCGCCATGCCTCATTTCATCATTGGCCGGTAGGCAAAGAGTCACACCTGAATGTGTAGCCATTTACTAACGCCATTCACATAGGTTATTGTAAAGCTGTAACCATATTTCATTGCTGGTTTTTCTTCTATCTTAAATATAGTCAGTATTCTATTTGTGTTGCACATTGTTAATATCTAACAATACCTGATGCTTTCTCCCTTCCCTTGTTTAACAGTCACATTGGTATTTTATACGCAGCTATAAGATCGAAACATCAATTAGACCGTCAGTGAATTCAACCAATAACCTCTCTCCATGTCCAGCAAGCTCACTTGACTCCTCCAGGGCAGGTGACAGGCCCTCTATACTGCCCTCTAGAGGTAAGGTAGCTATGCTATGCACACTTAACAAAATGTGTTGCTTCTGTTTTTAATTTCCTCATTTTAAAAATGTGGTCACATTGTTTTTGCAGTAAATATTTTTGTATTATTTGTTCCATTGAATGTTTTTGCAACCACTCAAAATCCGTTTTGGTGCCTTCAACTATCTGTAGGTTGGAATGTTTAATTCTTGGTTATTTTCTTTGTTGTAAACTGAAGGTTGTGAGCGAGAGTCCAGTGTTTCCATGTGGATTTACGTATTGCTGGGAAATATCCTACGTGGGATTGGAGAGACCCCAGTGCAGCCTTTGGGAATCTCTTATATAGATGATTATGCACAGTCTGAGAATGCTGCGCTCTATATTGGTAATGCACCTCACTCATTGTCAGTAACTTGTGTCGACTCTCTAATGTAATTATTAAAAAAAACTGCATTCCCTTTACAGTTGATCTTCGGATGTTGATGTGATACCTGATAGTATCTATTCCTAAAGAAACACCTTTCTTAAATGAAAACCGACAGTGTCTACATATATACAGCATGTGATCATTAATTATAGGGTGTTAAAACAATCTTTCCATAATTTGCATATGTTATACTTAAAACAGTTGATAGCATTCTGATTCTTCTCCCAACTTCCTGAACCTTTGTGTCATTCAGATATACTGAATCTATTGGTTAATAATCAGAATTATCACCTAAGCACACACGGTAAAGGTGTTTATTTTATTGTAGTCTGATGTGCATATGAAGAAGTGTGATATTCTGTGAATAAAATAACAGACGGACAAGTAGACAACGCTCACAACATGACGTCTACCTATAGAGTGTTTAGCCTCGTATAAAATTCACATTATCAGAAGATGGGATGGGTTAAGAGGTAATTAGTACTATGTGACTTGGAATCTGATTACAAGTATAATACAAGCTTTTTGGCAAAAAAAAAAAGATGACTGGAGTAAACTAAACTAAAGACAAATTGTTAAATCATAATTAACGAAAAAAAAGTTGTCGATAGGAGTTCAGTAAATAAACTGTTCTTTGTTGTGTATCACAGGTTGTGTTCAAACCATATCTATTATTGGTCCTGTCTTTGGGTACCTGCTGGGGTCACTGTGTGCCAAGATCTATGTTGACATTGGCTATGTGGATATGGGTGAGTAAAGTAATACAACCTTAAATAAATGAAGAATAAATGAAGCATAAATTGAGAAAACTGCCGTTTCTAATTATATTTCCTTCATGCTGCATATACACTGATCATTCATAACATGATGACTACTGATCTGTCAATACTGATTCTTTCTTCATCGTTAATCAGTTAACCAATAGATCTTTTTTAAAAGCAACATAAGACAAATATTTGATTCCCTCCTTCCCTACCTCTCACACAAGACAAGTTAATGCTGTTTAGATTGTTGCAGTAGTTGATGTAACTTTCAAAGGAAAGGTGCCAGAATACGCGCTACACCACAGTTAGTTTCACCAGCAAAAGATGGACAAACATGATTAGGCAGGGGGTCATAATGTTGTAGCCGATCATTGTGTGGAGCCACTTTACTGTAAACTTGTTTTATATGACACATGCGCATTGCACATGTGATTATAGTAAGACTTTGAAACACCCGGACTCCACATACTGTGTGTACTGACAGCGTGCCTGCATCTTCACAGAGACGCTCACCATCACCCCTGCTGATGCTCGCTGGGTGGGCGCATGGTGGTTGGGCTACCTCATCGCCGGTGCTATCACACTCATGTCCGCTGTTCCTTTCTGGTTCCTGCCGAAATCGCTGCCAGTGCCCGTAGAAAAACACGACTCTGGCTGCACACCAGAGCAAACTAGATTCATCACAGACTCCCCCAACATGGAACACAAGTTCCGACAGGAGGAACCAGCTAATCTACATCTGATGGCCAATGGTAAGATGAGGGTCTTCTCAAGGAAGGCCATTTAGTAAATAGTATATTTACTAAATGCATTGAAAATCATCATGGAATCATTTTGGAATGTACTGTTCTATTTTTATAGCCACTCTAAAACATTTTTTTGTGGCTAGTTTCTTAAGAGCCTTTACAAACTGACCTTATGTTTACATCTCTATCAAAACTGCTACTTGACTTTCAATGGCTTTATGAATTTAAATGCCTTATAATCCCAATTTTGTCACATGAAAACAACACCCAATTGAATTAATGACACCTTAAAACACTGTATGTGTTGAACACATAGTTTCTCCCTCCATGGTGGAGAAGGTTTCCTATCTTCACATATTTGAAAACTGAGCCATCTGAAGCCGATGCAGGCCTAGTTTTTAAAATGTACACGTTTTTATGCTGTTGTGAAGTATGGCTCAAGGGCTTAAGACACCAATGATTTTAAGGCCATATTAAAGGCGCCCATGCAGTTACAGGTTTGTGGAAATATGTGGAGAGTTATGTGCATAACTTTAGGTTATATGTACTTAACTAGATTTGTGTATGTGTGTTGAGATTTGTTGATGCTTCAATGATATTTGTGCTTCATAATACAAGGTGTGTGCGTGCATGTGAACATTTACTAACGATCGTGTGGATAATTATGTTACTGTGTCTGTATTTAGAGTTATATGTGACATCTAATAAAGATACACATAAAAAGATGTGCACACGAATCTAGCAGCATAAACCCAAAAGGATTTACACAAATCTGATTATGCACACACAAACAGATGTAACGTACATACAAATAACATGTGAGAAACGAATCATATATATATATTAATGTTTCAGACCAGGCTTGGAGTGTTGTTTTTTTCTTACCTCTCAGTACCAGTAGAACTATCGAAACAAAATTCTGATCCACACAGGAAAATACTCATTCATTTAAATGTTGTACAGAATTTGTGCCAACATTGAAAAGTCTCCTCGGGAATCCTGTGTACATCATCTACCTGTGCGTGACCATCATCCAGTTCAACTCCCTCATCGGTATGGTCACCTACAAACCCAAATACATTGAGCAACACTACGGCCAGTCAGCTTCCAAAGCCAATTTCCTTATGGGTGAGTAAAGTTGATATTTACATGATTTGGAGGATTTCTGTGTGAAAAGAGTTGAACCCAGGTATGGAACCAGTGTTGGCTGTGGACAGGCAAGCGTTAAAGGGTTCAAAGTGTTGTGAGCAGGTTGGTGGTCATCATAAGTGTTTCATGAGCCAGCATTTGATGAATTTTTTATACTTGAGCTCCCAGTTCTCTCTTAAGTAAATGTTGCAGTTTCAAGATGATAAGCAGGCTTCCCGCCATCCTTCTGAAAGGACAAGCTTTGATTTACATGCACACATTTAATAAGACCAATTACAAAGGTCAACCACAAAGCAAGTGAAGACTTTTCATCATATCATTCTTTGTGTTGGAGGGATGAGGAGAGGAATGGAAGAGGAGACATGTCTTCTCAGTCCTTTTCCTCCTTTACAACATAATTTCATTGGACTTAAGTTGAAATATAGATGAAGCCACTTTGATGTTGGAGAGTGTTCAGGCTTTGATCCCTTTCTGCGGGTGCTGTGTCGTGACTAAGATGTTTCCTAATTCGTTAAGCCCTTCAAGAACGAGATGTATTCTGTGGTTTAGGCATGATCAACATCCCGGCCGTGGCCTTTGGAATGTTCTCTGGAGGGGTTGTTATGAAGAAGTACAAACTGGGTATCATGGGAGCTGCTAAATTTGCCTTTGGGACCTCCCTGCTGGGGTACTTCCTGTCACTCCTGTTCTTTGTTATGGGCTGTGAGAACTCCAAGGTGGCCGGCATCACTGTCTCATACACAGGGTATGTCACACATATTTTCTTGCCATCAGTCATTTAGATTAGTTGAAAATCTGAACTTGAATATTACCGCTAACCTAAGCATTGCATTGTCATATTCCATGTAATAGCTGCTTCTCATTTGATCAATATTTTAAATGTACCATTAAAAATACATGATTTTTTTTAAAAAGAATTTTGATGTTGTCACATGCAGAGCGGGCGGGCCGTCTTATCAAGAAGGATCTCTCTTCTCTGACTGTAACTCTGGTTGCTTGTGCTCGAGGAGGGAGTGGGACCCGGTGTGTGGAGAGAATGGGATCACCTACGTGTCCCCCTGCTTAGCTGGATGCACCTTTTCCACGGGCTCTGGCAGGAACACGGTCAGACAACCCTGCCATCATGACAGTTACATGTTTCTGTGTGACCTGGGTTTCTTTAACTGTGTTTCATCTATGCCAGTGGTTTGAAAAGTGTGGGGCGGGCCACACCTGGGGGAAAGGGCATGTAGGAATAAAAAATGTAATAATGGTCAATAACGTACAATTTTAGCCATTCGGAATGAAAGAGTATGCTGCAGAGTATGTCCCCTCATTCAATAGGTATGACGACTATCCCATCCACTATGCATGTTTCTCACAAGTAAACTGCATAAAACCTGTAACGAAAGCTTTCAATTCCCAAGAAATGCTGCCCCATATACAGTATGTATTATTACAATTTTGGCTGCAGTTACTGAATGATATTAAAATAATTTTTAAATGCTCATGTAATACATTATTACATTACTGGTAAAATGTTCTGGAGATGGATCAATTTTCTTATTGCACTGTTGGCAAGTTATTATGTTATTACATTGAAAAAGGCCAAAAAATTATTAATTTGATAGCAGATATTACATTTCTGAACATCATTACATTTTTCGATACTTAAGGGGTGCCAAAGGGCTTCATGTGGGCTCCCAAGCAATAAAAAATAAAAAGGTATTTTTGCTTTTAATAAGGATTTGTGATGTAGGTAGTATAACTGAATTACTCTATTAGAACATACACTTTTAGAACTGTTTTAAGTAAAACAGAGAGAAATAATCGCTATAACAATATGTTTGTATACAAATGAATCCAAACAGCTGAAAACAATAATATCTCACAAAATAATCAACACGAGGACGTCCCACATTTAACCAACAGTTACTGCTTGTTGTAAGACAAAGCATGTGTGGAGTGCAAGCTCAATGCACAATGTAGTTAAGTCCTTGTTGGAGGGCTTATCCTCCCACAGTCTGAAAACCCCTGATCTACATCATGCGAGTGTTGTTGTCAGTTGACAGTAGCATGTGATATTTTGCCTGTATTTGCATGGATGTTTGCATGCAGGACAAGCGTCCCCTGTAGCTCATTACGTCTTCTTCTGTCAGGTGTTTGACAGTTGCAGGTGTGTAGCAGTGGCTAATACCCAGCCAGGCAATCTGACGGCCACTCTGGGACAGTGTCACCGCAGGGACAGCTGCGATAAAGTCTTTCCCTACTTCCTGGCTCTGTCTGTCCTCAGCTCCTTCATCATCTCTCTTGGGGGAACACCCGGCTTCATGCTACTTGTGAGGTTTGTCAACACTCCTGCGGCGGGACACTAAAATGTTGGAGTAGCTCGACTGACCATTGCTGATAAATCAATCATCAAAGTACAAAAGAAAAACTGTTCTATTGTGGCTTGCAGTGGGGAAAAAATTTATTTTATCAACATCAAATGTTGGTTGGTTGAAAAGCTGGCTCTTGTTTAATACCTGTGTCCATAGGTGCATTAAGCCGGAGCTGAAATCCCTCGCTCTTGGAATCCATACGCTGGCCACACGTACACTCGGTGAGAAACTCCTCGGGTATTCTATACCGTCTTCTTACTTTAAATGTCAAGCACTGAAGAGGAAATCCTCCAAGTACATTGTAAGGAGCTGACTTCCTCGAATAGTGTTTGTGAGCACATGGGGCCCATGATGAAATATTTATGAATATTTTCAAATTCTCATGAGGATTTTTGAAAACTACAAATTGCAAATGTATATTCTGATGAATTTGTATGTTTTGGTCAAAGTGTATTGAATATTTTGTCATAACTACATTTTTGTTTACTTGAAGCAAGCCTTAAATGAGCCCTTCATATAAAGTAACGATTGTATTTCTATTGTACCACAGCAGGGATCCCTGCACCCATTTACTTTGGAGCCATTATTGATACCACCTGCCTGAAATGGGGATACAAGACATGTGGAGGAAGAGGAGCCTGCAGAATATATAACACCTCCTCCTATAGGTAATGTCACAACTTCATACAAAAAATATTTGAATTGACCCCCTACATAACATCAGAGAGTTACAGCTTTACCCTATACGTGAAGTGTAAGAGCAGTTTGTCTCGTCTTTCTTGCAGGATAGTGTACCTGGGCTTGACACTGGGTTTGAGGACAGTCTCTTTCTTTCTTTGTATTTTGGGATTCTCTGTGCTCAAAAGACATATTAAGATGGAGGAGAAAAACGCGTTGACCAATGGGAATGCTGAGTTGGAGTTGCTGAGGAAGGAGGAGAACAGCTCCATACACTGCGAGCAGTTTATACTGGCCTTGGACTGCAACCATGACAGAGAGACACGATTGTGAGCCTCCAGCGCAGCTCGAAAGAAACCTACGTACTGAGGATCACATACAGTTGACACTTTTCATAGCACACAGCGTATATATTTGTACATGCTTTGTGTAGACATACAATATCTGAACAAGGCCATTTTATATGGAAAGTATGCCTTTTCTGGGTCGTAAACGTGTTTGTGTTTTTCATTAACAGAAGACTTTTGTAGAAAAAAAAGAAAGAATGTAACTGTTCTGTATTTCCTGTTGCGTTCGCTTTTTATGATTAAACCTGACAAAAATCTACAATTCTCCTTTCACACGAGGTGTTTGAAAGAGGTTGCTCTATTGATAGAGTTTGTCCTTGTTCATGAGGTAAGAAAATGCATAGTGACATAAGAGGAGAGAGTGGTTCAACCTTTGAATTTAATCTAAAGCGAGACACAGCCCTCCTGATCCTGATTTTATGTAGCACATCATTTGATTTTCAGCCAACAGTGTGTCTCAATATGAAGCTCATCGCACTTCAGTTCCAATAGGTAACTTTCTGTTGTTCAACTGTAGCTTCATGACTTGACCAAAATAATATTGACATAATATTTATTTTACATGGTCATGCATTTTTTTGCATACTGGTCAAGTAATCAACCTATATTACAAATACAAGATTTCAAAATTCCATTTGCAGAATAGATGTGGGAGAGACATGTAGGACATTAAAAAAAAAAATAAAAAATCTGAAACAGTATTTTCTTTCATGCAGGAGTGAAAAACACAAAAGTGCATCTGTTCCAGCCTATGGGATTACAAAGAAAACATCAGTTTGGATTATTTAATTAAAGTCACTGCTCTTACGTATTTATTCATTGAAGATCGCCCTGTATTAGTGTAACTAAGAAGATGTAAGGTTCATTTATGGTAAACGTTAGATATGATTTCTGTTTGTACCCTTCATTCCTATCCGAATCATCTGTATTTCTGTCCACCTGGAAGCTTACAGATACTAACAGAAGGAGCAGTATAACAGGTATCTGTAGAGGTCCCTGATTGTGCCTCTTTCCCAATTTCAACAGTAGTACTCCTCCATACCGAAATACTCATTCCAACACATTGGGCTCATATAAGTATAAACACATTCACACTATTGAAAGCATATATATCTGTTTTTGTAAAGCACAAATGAACTCAAACACTCTCATGTGATGAGCTGCTTTAACGTCCAGTCCAACTGCAACATGAGGGGACCGTATTCCTGGAGCCCGGGGACGCAACTGTGACTGTACCCAGTGGTTACTGGTCCTTTTTGTCTTCAGTATTCTGAAGGTTCTGTGGATCAAGAACAATGAGCATAAAATAATTCCACCAATATTTGTGGGTTAATTGTACAACAGATAATGTCTGATTTGTGTTTGTTACCTGGAGTTGATGGTGTTCACTCAGTAGTCTGTCATACTCCTGTGCCAGACCTTTGGTTTGCCGCCTCATGGCTTCTACTTCAGCCTGAGACTTTTTCACAGCTACACACACACACACACAAGCAATACTCAAGAGTCATTAATTTATACGTTACATACCATGAAATCTATCATTCATGACATCACAGTGTGTGAATGAGTCTCTTCCATGTGATAATTACTCACCGTCCTCAGAAGCCTTTAGTTGACCTGCCAGTTTCTCAGCCTCCAGTTTCATTTGCTGTTTTGTAGCTGAAACCGATTTTTCCCCATCCAGAAAAGCCTGAACACAAAGGAAACCCCTTATTTACAGAGATTAAGGTGCTTATTTTAACCACATACAAAACTAAAATGAAGAAAACAAGGCACTACACAAAACACTATGGATTAATGCTCACAGCAGTTTATATAAGGACATGAACCTGCAAATGCTTTGGAAAATGCAGAGTCATGCTGCCTTATCAACTATTACACATTATTCCACGACAAAACGACAAACATAATCCTTCATTCTCACTTGTTTGAGCATCCGGTTGTCGTCCTGGTGCTGCTTGGCTGCTTTGACTGCACGGTCCACCTGCGCCTGAAGACCTGCTCTGTCTTCCAGGGCATCAGCAGCCTGGTTCAGCAAGGTCACGACCCGACGCATAATGCTGTGTTAAGGTCACAGAACAGAAAAAACACAGAAGACAGTTGATACAGGACCTCGTGGGACAGGAGAATAAACAAATAGGTCAGTCGTGTTGAGGGCTGCAGCGATGTTTGACTCGTTGTGAGTGAATGTGAAATAAAATAGCACTAACAGCCAGAGAAAGAGAGAAAAGCCGCATATGTAGAGGTTCCTCTGAGATCTGAACAACTTCATGTGTACGTGGTCGTACACATTCGGGTTCACTTTGGCATCTTGCATGGGCTCAGGGCCCGAGTACTTCTGCACCTCCCGGACAGCATCTGAGAGTGGAGAGAGAGGACGGAAACATGACTGAGGCTGGCTGAGAGGGACGGATGACTCAATATTCAGTCTGACACAGGAGGGGATGTTTGTGAATCGCAGATGAAATCTCACCGAGGAAGAGAATAATCAGGGCCATGATCATTGCAAAGAAACATTTGTTCCAATATGGAGATAACCAGCTCCATATTCTCCACCTGAAAACCGAGCGCCATCTAGAAGTGGGTCAGAAGGATAATGTTACTTAAATCATATAATATGCAGCAACTCTGCTCAGAAAGGTCATGCATGCACTCTGCTGGTGACTTGATTGAACTGTTTCCTCCAGTTTTTCTCACTTATATTCACATTTTTATGCAGACAATTGATGTGTGTGGAAATCGTGTTACCTCTTCGGTGATATGAAGGGTATGCACAAGATGAGGTTCACCACTATCTCTGCATATAGGAAGAGAGCCACAGCTGTCCACTGAAGAGTCATTGTGATTTTATGGGGAAGAGTCAGTAACTGAAAAAGAACAAAAATCTACATTTTAGGCCCGAAAAGGCAGCCGTCCTCCAGTCCAGGGTCAGTGTGAATGTGGTTTATCTCGCATGTATCTCAAAACATATCAGTGCACAACATCTTACTGTTACTATCCTACATTAGACTCCAGCCAAACTTAGTTGTAACTTAGTTATGCTCACAGTTAACGTCCATTCATCTTCTATACCGATACCCCTTATCCAGTTTAGGGTGGCTGGGAAAACCCCCCCAAAAAGATACATAACCACTTACACTCACTTTTGAGACACCAGTTCATCTAAAATAATGAAGTTGAAGCTGTCCTCAGATCAGGTTTTTGAACTCGATAGAAGAAATTGGAGTACCAAGAGAAAATCCATCCAGTAGAGACAGCTTGTAAATATCCATAAAGGCCCACTAACCTAAAGTGGGGACATTATTATGAGGCAGAAGTTTTAATTCACAACTAAATTCAAAAAAGTCTCCTCATCTTTGTTTTGAATTGCGTTTTGGGTGAAATGCATCGTGGAAGTCTGTGGCGGTCTTCTTGTCTGGCCCGCCCCTGGTCAGGGCATCCCCTGTTCAGCTACTGCTTTAATGAATGAAAAAACCTTTCTATTAATAATGAAGAAGACAGCAGTGTCTGAAACTATGCACAATATACTGTATATCCCTGTAGTAAATAAAAGCCTTTTTTATAATTAACAGATACACATATGAGCCCACATAAAGCCCCTCTGCTATTTTTAGCCTTTTTAAATCTAAATCTGCCCTTACTCCTCAGCCATAAAAGCCATTGGTTCTGAATAGTGGTTAAAACTATTCTATGAACAGCAAATGGTAGTAATATCAATAAAGACGATTAACAATACAGAACAGAGCTGTTGGCTTACCGAACAAAGCTGTGTGAAGGAAAGAATTGGAAATCCCAGACACACTCACACATGAGCTCACACACGTTCTTGACAGCTGCTGAGGACCGTCAGAGGGTCTACTGTACAGCCCTAAATAAAACCCTACAGTTTGACCTCAGAGAGCCCCGTTGGGCCTGTTTAAAGATCACAAAACTGTGTGGAAACTTGTTAGAAGTCCACAGAACGACTCTAGCATGCTTCTTCTTACTTGGATGTCTGTGTGTGTGTGTGTGTGTGTGTGTGTGTGTGTGTGTGTGTGTGTGTGTGTGTGTGTGTGTGTGTGTGTGTGTGTGTGTGTGTGTGTGTGTGTGTGTGTGTGTGTGTGTGTGTGTGTGTGTGTGTGTGTGTGTGTGTGTGTGTGTGTGAGGGGGGTTTCTGCTGGTGTCCTCTCCTATTTCATGTTCAAAAATAGCCCAGGGAGGATTACTCAGTCTCTTTGTAAATAATGATCACTCCTACATAAATAAATGCTTGTCTTTATTCTAGGGTGTATAAAACAGACACTATTACTATTCATTTAAATATGCAGACTTTTTTTTTTTTTTTCAAACAAACCATTAATTTTTCCTGCACCACAGAAACCAAACGAACAGCCAGAAGGGGGCGATGTTCTCCAATAATAAACGCAGTTAGTTTAGGCAGAGGGACCTGAAGCTGGATGTCTTGAATATTTTGCAATGATAGGAGTGAATTTAATGAAAATATTCCTTATGTGCTAATCACACATGCAGACATTCAACGTTCTGAATAAAGGCTTACATTTATAAATGAATGACTATAAATTATAAATAGTTGTCAGTGAAATGGCAGAGGAGCATCATCACAAAATGTCATTCATTACAAACATAAAAGCGTTGCTCTTCTTCTGTGCTTTTTGAAAAGGAGCACAAATTGGCTGCTACTGGTTCTCTCATAATCACATGAATTGCTTGTGTGTTTTCGGAGCAGAATCAACAGAGATTGAGGGGGGATCTTGCACGAAGCCTTCTCCACACTTTCTCTTGGCAGAATTCATCTCCTCGGACTGCTCTGAATATTTTGCCCTCTCTTGTGTATCCAGCTCCAGCAAGTGTATTCACACGGGCTTCCTCTGTGAAAGAAAGTGATAGCTGCTCCCGTCTTTGACTGCATGTCTCAGGAGTGCCGGGGAGCAAAATGTTTACAGCTGCACCCTGTGATAGCTTTTTGAGAGAGGGTAAATGACTGTGGCAGAGCTGAATGTGCTTTGATTGCTCGTCTCTCCTCACCATTTCAGATGCTACACCTAACGGTTTGTGACCACAATACTCTGCTGCAGAGAGGAATCCATAAACATGAGCCTCTGTTCACGCACCAAGCACTTTATTAGGAACACCTGCACACCTGCTTATTTACACAATTATCTTAATCAGCCAATTAAGTGACACTGAAGCGATGAAGAAAATCCTGCACATAGAGGTCTGGAAGAATCCTCCCATGATCATGAACCAGAAGAGAGGAAAGAAGGCATGCAAAGCAATGTCAGAGATTTTGACTGTCCTATGCTGGCTGCTATGCTGGCTTGGGTGAATGTTTCTAAAAAATACTGATCTCCTGGGATATTCATGCCCAAAACTCCCTCAGTGTTACTCAGAATAGTGTAAAAACAAACGGCATACATTGCAGCTCTGCAGACAGAGACACCTTGTGGACTGGAGGGGTCAGGGGGCACACAAAACAGCTGGATGTTGTGGCCAGTGCTGGCAAGCTACAGGAAGGCAGAAGTTGATTACAACAGGAGTTTTATCGAGTCTTGGCGATGCAGCATGGAGTTTGCATTTCTCCAGCTTCATCCCACAGTCTAAAAACTTGAGGTTGGTGACTATAAATTGCGTTTAGATGTGAATGTGAGATTGTGTTGGTATTTATCTCTGTGATGGACTGGTGATCAGTCCGGGGTGCATCCTACTTGCACCCATTGTGAGCTGGGATTTGGTCCAGCTCCACACTACCCTGGCTGAGATAAAGCAGCAGAGAAGATGGATGGATGGATGGATGGATGGATGGATGGATGGATGGATGGATGGAGACGTCATATAAAATGTTGGCCAGGCTCATCGAGGCTGACTGACAGACCCTCGTGTGTGTCTGCACCTTAATTTGTACAGTTTGGCTTTTCCTGGTATTTCCTTCTCTGACTGGTTACCTTGTGGAATAAATACTCCGTCAGGTTTGGAGGTATTGATCTTCATGAGTTCATTTCTCTCCGAGCTGAATATTGCATCACAGCACACTTCAGGGTGAGCAAGTCAATGCAGCGTTGCAGAAGAAGAAAATCCTGGTAAAAATTCAGAGTAATGATCCTTTCAAATAATCTACTCTCATGCATTGATGGTTTCAAAATCCTTTAAACAAATGTTACATTTATTGGTAATCTGTTGGGCTCTGGTCTAAGCTTACACTCCCCAAACAACTAAAAATAAATTCAAGTAAAACAAATCTACAACTACACAAAAAACAAAGCAAAGACAAAACCTTGTATTATTGGAATTTGTGTCCCTATAAGCCTTTGTATTTGAAGTGATTTGATATTGTAATGGAATCATTTGCACAGTGGTGTTTTCCCTGAACAGCTTGTCCCCTTAATTTACAGACATGCATCATTATATTCCTCCACTGTCCAGATATCAATATACAGCAATATCCAGTGTTATATTACTCGTTTCCCTGACTGTTTTGAAGCATTGTGAGCCGTTAATCACAGTTAAATGAAATATGCTATATGAAGTGAAATTAAATTTTTAGTTTGAAATAAAACGGAAAATGTTTAGTTGCTAGTTGGCAAGTTTGTTGTTTTACCGGTATTTAAATGACCTTTAACCACTTGAACAAAGAAATCTCATTATGGCCCCAATGTTCCTAATATATGCACACCTAAATTTACTGATACTGCAAAAGTTTGGATTTGCTTACCTCTTGTGAGAATTGCCAGAAGTTAGCTTCAGGAGATTCATGTCTGGAACTGCAGGTTTTGTAGGAATTTGATATACTGCTGCATGAGCCCTTTTGTTGTTTTTGTGTTCTTGTTTTATTTAGGGTTTTTTTCTTAAATCACTAAATGCTGTTGGTCATAATGGAACCCAGGTGCTTTAGTATTTTGAAACATGTACAAGAATTGAGGAGAAATTAATGATGAAATGAATAAAACATTTTCAGGAAAACATGCAATTAGAATGATTGATGTGCAGTCGATAAACTAGACAATGTTTTGTGGTTCACTGTAAAAACATTTCAGATGATTTGCCTCTGTAGGTGAGCTGAGTTTTTTGCTCAGGGATTAGTGTTAATGTTGTTAGAATTGGATTCTAATTCACTGATTTGAGACTTGGCTTGTTGCACAGAAAACTGAACACTGCAGTGTGAAATGTTTGTTCCCCTTATCTGTCAGTGAGAGACATTGTTGTGCAGTCGCCAGTATTACACTCACATAATAGTCTTTGCCAGAGAGTCTGCTCTATCTTAACTCTTGTGGTTGTAAAGTGGTGGATAAATTGTTTTAAATGTTTAAAGCCACAGCTGAATACCTCGTTTCACTGCGGCTGCTCGATCCATTCAATCTGATAACGCTCTAAAATAGACTCGTGGTTTGATTATATTGTCGACAATCAAGTGAGCAAAAGGGCAGAATTCCAAGTTCGCTTGGCGGTTTATGGAAATCTCGCGCCTACATTCTCTGTTGTCTGGAAAGGATACACAGTGTGCATCCAAACCCCCGCCACAAAGACTGACTGTCTTACACTGTGCTGAATGTTAGAAAGTTTACAAAGCCGAATCTGAAAAAAATTCTCACTCTTCGGGGAGTCATGACCTCTGAAGAGTCTAATGACCTCCACAGTTACCAGATCGGAAAGAAAATAAAGCTTCTTCTTATACTTACATTTAGCTGTCATTAATATTTATGCATGAAAAGCCTTTGAACATCACAGCTAACAGTCAGAGAGCTTTTGAATCTTCCCCTTGTTTAAATGATATTGTATGCACATTACAGTGACCACAGCTACATTACGAAATGGTGATATCTTGCAGTTTTGTTCCATGCAGTGTTTCTCAGCGAGGCTGTTGCAGGATGTGTGTACAGACCAGTTTGACAGAGTGCGAGGAGTTGAGTGGGAGTTGCTGTGTGGCTTAACAAAAGAGTTGGATAGAAAATGTTCAGTAACAAAGAAACCAACTCTCTCTCTCTCTGTCTTTTTTTTTTTGGACAGAATGTGTACTAATATATTCATTCTGACATATCCAAAGGATTGCAGGCTGCTTTGTTTGCATGAGCAGAGGTTTGTCCATTCTCTGCCGACCCATCAGAGTTTTAGTGTTCAAGGTAAACAAAACCCAGATAAGGGGATAAATGTTTTAATTTCCCGGAGAGTTCCCATGCAGATTGGGAGTATAGTCTATGTGCGCCAATATTTTTTTTCAACATGTCTATATAATTCAACACAAAATAAAGCAAGGGTGTAATCATGTCCACAGTTGAGACAAATTTTTCCTAAATACAAGGGGAAAAATAGAGTGACCGCTTTCTCAAATAATCAGGTTATACGACGAATAAAATGTGCAACTATGAAATCAGTTTAAATTAGAGTTTGACATGGAACATATTTAATCACTAGTTGGAGGGATGTAACCTGAGATGAACTTAGGTCCGCTGTTTGATTACACCAGTTTCCATTAACGCTACAACACACAGAATAACCACACTTCCCTTGTGACATGACGGCACTCAGAAGAGGATGGAACCAGGCTGAAATGTAATTGCCTCTTTTGTCTCTGTTGAATAGAAATGCTTACTGTGTTGTGTCAGATTCAAAGTGCCAGGCAGTGTTAGTGAGCTCAGTGTTGGTGGCCCCATTCATATCTGTCCTTGTGGAGGGGAGAGCAGTGGTGTAATCAGCACACAGAATACATCACCGCGAGGAGAACTGGAGGGCAGCAATCTTCTCACTGCCGCCCTGCCCTCTCACACACCGCGGCTGACACTCTGTCACTGTCCGATAAAACAACTGGTCCTGACACAAGGATGTGTTCACACGCTGTATGGATGTCGCTGAACATGTAGTGTACACTCAGCAGTACACAGCACACATGCTAATTAGATGATTAGACTAAAACACACACACGTGCTTTTGTTTCAGGTTCACCAGTGGGGCCCATGAGTTGATCATTTCACACTCATTGATTTTCCTTTCCTCCCTCCCAAACACCAGACACTTTGAAGCAACTGCTCTTTAATCCTTAACGTAACCATCACTGCTAATTGACTAACTTTAAACCTAACTCTAATCGCATTATTAACTTTGGCAAGAATCACATATCATCTGTGGAATATATCCAAAAACCACCCCGCAGGTTTAATGTGCGGTAAGGTTTTTTTCTTTAGTCTCAACCTGAAGCCTGTCTTCACCTCACAATTGGTTCTTTCTTATGGGGAGTTGCTCTTGCTATTAAACATTACTTGACAGCTGAATGTGTTTGTGTAAATACATTTTGATCCATTAATATATGCAGACACATGTTTTCATTGACATATCTTGACTTTGCATTTATTCTACTCATCTATTGCAAACATACTTACATAACTGGCATGTACAAAATGGCACAAGTCTTTGTGCCGTTTTGCAGTTTGATCCTATATTGCTGATTGTTGCCATGAACAACATTTTTTTGTGGCCAGTGTGCACTAAACATCTATACGAACTCACTATAGGTCCAGTTGATGCAGGCTATAGCAACGCTGCAGCCAGTCTGGACAATGCTTTCGTCTCCATCAGAAACACGGCGGCGTGTTTCAGAGGCAGCTCTCGGTTTTGCTCTGCGGAGTGTATTCAGCAAGCCTATTCTGACGGAAGCCATATCAAACTGTGCAGACGAGATTGAGCCAGACAGGATGTTACTTCACTAAAGGCAAGGTGAATTCTCTCATTTTTACAATGAAACATTGAGTGTTGAAGGCGGCGCATAATTAACTTCGTTGATGCAACATTATGTCATACCTGGTGGACACTGGCCAGAAATCAGAGGTACAAAAACCACAAAAATCAAGATAAATTGAATCAAAACAACAAAGTCAGTCTGGATTGCATTTGCCCATGGAGGGCCCATATGCCAAATAGATGGATGGACAACACACATACAAAGTAGCACAATGACGGGCAGGTGGACACACAAAGAGACTGGGCATGTGGCCATGCTTAAACAAGACTTTTGACTTCTTATTGTCCTTCACATTTTGGCTTAGTGCAATAAGAATGTGCTGGCTGATCCTTTTATCCGTGGCACATTTACTGAAGGAGGAATTTCCCGGTATGAAGGACATTTGTATTTATTGTAGGATTTTTACACATTTGCAAGTCTCTATAATCACACTGTAAAGCATTCCTGTAATGTCCTTAGCATGCATGTAAAGTTGCTTATCCCAGTTTACCCTCAGGATTTATTTGTTCCCTGACAAGCTGTGATTAATAAAGGAGAGCACTTGTGCCATTAAATGTTTGCTCTCAGCTGAGCAGAGAGCAGTAATCCACCCAGCACTGATTTAAAGGCAGACTCTGTCTTTTTCTCTCCCCTCCGCCACACAATGATGCGGTTGAGGTCATTGCAGGTAGAGGTCATGCGCCGTTGTATCTAGCTGCCTTTGATTCCAGGCTTCTATCTCAGCCATAGATTTTCTTGTCTAGAGATTATAGGTTTTTATCAGAGTCATATATCTTCCGGCTCTATAAAGTGTCCTTCCATCTCTCTAAATGCGGCTTGGTGAGAGTAACATTTGGAAAATGACCACAAGCAACAATTTGTCAAGCCGTGCTGGCTGGTGTGCTCAATTCACTTTCTTCTTCTCTACAGTAGCAGAATTACAGTTGAGTGTTCGCCGACCTAATGCAATAGAGGCTCCATACGGACGAACTAATGTGATTTCCTGGGCTTTTATTCTGTGTCTGCGGCTAGATAGAGAGGGACCCTGAAGAGATGGCATCTGAATTGGGGGTTGCTTTTCAAGAGATGTGGCCACTGAACGACGTACAGGACATAATGTATGAGATAATGACAGCAGAGAGTTCCAGCCGTGATGCCGACTACAGGGGAGAAAAATGGGACGAAATAAAAAAGAGTCAGGGTCAAGCGCCTCTAATAAGCCTCTCGGTTAAGCATTGCCGGGTCCGTGTGATTAACCATGGGAATAGATATATATTTTTTTCTCCACAGGTCAATCCAACTTGGATCTGCCAACCTTTCTAGCATACTTCCTTCAAGAAGAAAATTGTAGGGAAAAAGACACGTGAGATGAGACGGTATAGCTTTGCTATCAATTGTTCCATGTGTGCTAAACAGAGCGTGAGCAGAATTTCTGTTGGTTTGCTTCTGCCGTCGGTGGTCAAAAATTGTTTAATGCAGCCTTGAAATTGAATTAACAATTTGGCATAATAATGAGACTGAGGCAAAAAATTGTAGTCTTTGGTCATTGCCTAAAGTCCACCTCAATATTTTAAAATATAACCCACAGCTCTGGTTGATGAATTGGTACAGATTTAATCTTCAAGCGAAAATGTTTCAAGAACATTGTGCAGCTATTTGACAGGGATAAGCAATTACAGATAACACCGGTCTGTGATGTGGTGGGGCTGAATATCTCCAGGTCACTCTGAGATGGCGATCTAAAGTCCCAGTTTATCATGCAGGGGTTTCTGAGGATCAGCATAGTTTTGCTGCTCCAGATCAAAAAGAATAACATCTGAAAACGAGTTCAGAGGTATTCACTGCAGAGATGTACGATAGAGACAATGAGAAAGAATGTCAGAGAGAGTAATTGTGGCCACTTCCAGAGCCTGAATTACTGTTTCTTCTGGCGGAGAGGTGAATGTCTAATGATACAGGTATTGGATCTCAGCATTTCATATTTAGCCTCATACAGAAGTAAGAATGTCAGGAGTTAAGCGTCTCCTGGTCATGATGTGTCAACATTCGTGTCTACTGTGATTGCGACATTTCATATCGAGAATATGTGAGAATATGCCTTAAATCCTATTTATTGCGAGTCGAGACTCTTTTTGTCATTTCATCACTATTTTCACGTTGAGGTATTGTGCAGCAAAATAATCATTGGCAGTTAGATGTTGTGGTGACTGTGAGTAGGTTGGCTGAATACTTAGTGTGTGTTCATTTACATGAAGGATAACCCCGTGGTGTAGTGTTTAGCAGTCTGTACTCTCAATGTGAACATCCAGATTTGATTGCAGGAATTTCTGTGTGGCGTTTGCATGTTCTCCGTGTGCCTCAGCAGGTTTTCTCTGGATACTCAGAAATGCTCCTGCAAATCATAGATTAAAAGATGACTCTCATCTGAAAGTGGTTGAGTGCAAGCATGGCTGATTGTTTTCTCTTTATGTCTTGCCTCAGTAAAAGGGACTGGTAACCTATCCAGGGTACAACCCATCCTCACCAAAATGGTTAAAAAAAATTAGACTGGACATCCTTTAAAATGGATGCATATATGGTGAGTGCGTTAGAAATTTGTGCCCTGAATACTTTCAATTATGTATCGTACTAATTCATTATCACATAGCTGGTGCAGGGTTAATATAGTAACACAGCCAAATTAAAGTTAGTCACACTAGAGTTATATATAACTGAAAGGAAAACAGATCATTACATGCAAGGACATACAGTATATACAGATGGACAGACTCACACACACACAGATATGCGGAGCTGTATAAATATTTGCAGGGACCAAAGCAGTTCCGAAGCAGTTTAATAAAACACCTCTTCTGTGCCTTGTTTTGTGACTACAAGCGTCTATTATTCAGGTTCGCTCATGTATGCAGCTCCCTCCAAGGAAACACTGACATCTTACATTACTGCCACGACAGAAGAGAAATTATACTATTAATGTTGAAGTTGATTAATAAATAGCAGAGAGAGCAGAAGAAATTTACATTGCAAAAAAAAATATATATATATAGATTTTTTTTTAACTCCTATTCTTATTACACTTTTTTGTGCATGAGAGACCCCTAAACCATTATGACCTTTCATCTGTGAAGTCAAAGTCACAGCCACGGTCTAGGAAACATGTGGTGGCAAGCAGGTGGCAGTACAGAGGCTGTAAATGAAACTAATACCATTGTTGAGTGAGAGTCATATGGTAAATGACTGAATGAACATTGCACTGTTGGCCTTGATAAAGATTTTTTTTGTTGTTCCCAGCAGTCATAGTGTTCCTGCCTATCCCGACAATAGCATCGATTACATCGACCGGAGCATCACGCCAGGCTGGTTGTGCTTTTTGGCTTGTTTGTTTTGGCCAGTGTTGTGCCACTTCAGCATGGAAAAACACATCGTGGCCTCAAAGTCTATTCATCGTAAAGCATATTGGTCTTTGAGTGGTAATTTTAGAAGGGAGTCAATAAAAATGATTTTTTTTTTTTTTTTTCCAGAATTTGAGTGGAGGTGTGAATTATGTGATCACCAGGATTAGATTGTTGACTGTAGTTGCTGTAAATGTAGCAGAGATGAGACCATCGTTTGTGATTTGTTTGACGTCTAAAACTTTACTAACTTAACTAAGACTTGAACATATTCGTGTATGATTTCTCCTCTGGCTAAATGTGTCAGCTTACAGGTCATTTTCTTTGGCCTGGCAGCTAATCTGTTGCTGGCTGCAATCCCATCTCCACTCTCAATCACAGATGCACCCTCAAGGCACCGTGACATCCACACCGCCTGTGTACAGCACAGCCATAAAGAACCTTGCCTGCATCAATATTCCCATATCGCCCCTCTCTGCTGTGCTGCGAACCAGACGTTGACAGCCAGAGAGGCATCTGATCGTGGTTGTGTAATCACTCTGGTCGCCAACAACCCGGTGCTCTATGAATCTAAAGGGCTCTTCAATTTTCTACTGTACCTGAGACGGCAAAGCCACACATGTAATAAGTTCATTACAGGGACCTACTGTGAAGTACAGTATGTGTGTGCGTGTGTGTGTGTGTGTGTCCTTGTGTATCCATGTGGACGAAGCATTTGTATCCACATCATAGATAAAATGTAATCCTTGACCCTGGGACTGAAATGAAGTGCACTGATGCACAAGCTGAGCGTGGCTTTGTATGCTAATGGCTGGGTATTGTACCTCTGTCTCTAGATTGGGTGTTTGAGTGTACCCTGAATGTAAAAAGCTTTACTGCTTAGTCTTTGGTTGTTTTTTTAATTTTTTTAGCCTCATGCTTATTTCTACTTATGAAATCCATGTGCAACTGCATGAATAAATCATTCCTACTTATTTAGGGCAAACTTGTCAACTAGACAAGTTGAGCCAAAAATACAGAGTTGGCTGCGTTATAATCTCCCAGCAGAAGCCACTTAGGAAATACAACTTTGCTGTCTGTTTTTATTGATAAACAACGGAGGGCTTGCACTAGTGCTACTCAAACACATGCAGAGAAGACGAACTACACTATGTTTTTATTGTGTTGTAACGATTTTATTTGTTTCTCACAATGCCAGCAGTAGTCATTGTTCACATTTATTGATTTGCTTATTTGGAGAGGATTATTACTGGTTGGCTAACATTATTAAGAACAGATGTTTAAATAGCGTCTATATCAGAACATACCATCTGTGAAATGATGGTGTCTCAGTGAATTTTCACGGTGTTTGTTGTGATTTATTTATTGTGTTCAGCGTGTGCTGTGGCTGTCACAGCCTCTGTTCCACCAAATTGTCAGACTTCATTCATCACACTAGAATAAGGCAGCTGTACATTTTCCATTTGGCTCACATAGGTGACTGCTAAAATGAAACAGATCAGGTTTTGTTTACACCTGGTTTATGTCGAACACGACGATGAGAACGATCCCTTAAGGAATGTGAGCGCTTTCTGTCTCTTCTAACTCACAGTGATCGTGTACAGCAGGGGTATGAAATATACCTCACGGGCCAAAACCCAACATCAGAAGGTCCATTACTATGTCTATTGGCATGACTAGAAAAGTGTAAACTTCATAGAGAAAACATTTACATTCATTTTTCAATAGGACTTCCTATTTTATTGTTATTTGTTTACTTCAGTTCACATTGTCTTAGCAAATGTCAACTCATAGCAACTCTCACAGCTACTATATTGCTAGAGAAGTAGCATCAAAACCATACTGTGAGGGTGAATTTGTATCCTGAAAGCTATAAAAATCACAAGGCTTGACAAACGATAGACTTTTATCTATACTATAAGTCTGAAGAGGAACTGAAACCGTAACTGTTGAGGTTAAGGTTTCAGATGTTTGAAGAGATCCAACAAATGATGATCCTCAAAAGTCATTTGTTGTATTTTTGCCTGCAAGCCACAAATAAAGGATATGATTTTTGGACATTACATTGTATTCTTAGTTTAGATGGCATTGTAATAAAATGACATGATGTCAAAATTGCTGTTATCTTCCTGAAAAAAAAAAAGCACAAACAAAAATCAACATACTCGGGTTTTGTGAAAAGATATTTATGTAAATGTTGATTTTTTTCATAATGTACAAACTCCTATTTTCAAAAATACAAAGTGAAACATTTGAGTTGTCATTATTCATAGGTTATTGTGCTGTCATGTTATTGGATTGGATCTACTTGAGATCCGATTGACCTTGACACTTCTGGTTTTCTCCATAAACCTTGAGAGTCGATCTTTGAGTCATAGCTGCACAGCCATTTCTACTTTTTATTCCAATTTTTCCACGTTTGAGCTGCCTGTTTCTGTTGTTGTTGTATTTTCATGCCTACGACTCCATATTCTCATGGGGGCCTTCTCTCCGTGGACTCCTGGGCAATAAGGTCAGTGGTCATTGGACAACATGGGGTGTGGTATCACAGGAAGTTGCAAGGTGATGAATGGGAGTAATCTCACAGCTGTTACACAATCACAAACACTTTACTGGGTGAGGAGTAAGAAACATTTTGCTGAATTATGTGAGTGGACACAAAATTTATTATAAATATACATTTACATCGCAATTTCTACTTCTGTCTCTCTATTTATATACCTTGTTTATCTTGTACTGTACATATATTTGTTTGTACACAATGTACTGTATTTTGCTACTGTTACAAAAAGCCATGCAATATCTACAGTACAGTATATGATATATCTATGAAATCTACTTTTGTTCTCAATAAATAGTAATAAATTATTCACCTCTTGTACTTTCTATTGCACATATTATTTACATTACTGCTTTGGATTAACATTTTCCCTTTTTTATCATCACCTGATGTCAGTTTTAGCTGCTTTGACTGTAATTCTTTAAAGGTAACAGGTTTCTTCACTCCACATCCTCAGAAGACAGACATTTCAGTCGGGCGTCTTTGTCCTCAAATGTCACCTTTTTGTTCCTCTTTGGGTCAATCCAGGAGTTGTGAATTATAGCGTTATTGGGGGTAGGATCTGCCTCAATGATTGACACCACTCTTTTCTTCATCTTGCTTTTCAAGACTTTCTGGAACTTCTGCCTCGTGAAGGCGTAGAGTAGAGGATGGAAAATAGTGGTCCCATAAGCCATGACCAGGAAGCCCAGTCTCAACTTCACCATCATGTCGCTGGGGCCCACGCTCAGTATGACTGTGTTGAGCACTGTGATGGGCGTCCAACACAGCAGGAAGGTAGAGACAATCAGGAGGGACATCCTGAAGACCCTCTTTTGGCGCTCTCGTCTTTCTCTGTGGCGCTTCACAGCCCTGCGCAGGGCAATAATAACAGAGACAGAGGTACGCATGCCCAGTGTGGGATTACGGCTGCCACTGCTCTGGGATCCTTCTGTCGCGTCCGGCTGTGTTGTCATAGCCGTCATGGAGGGACGTTTTTTCCTGCGAGCCTTCTTCTTCTGTGAGGCATGGAAACGTGTGCCGATCCGGATGTTGAGTGCCTGCAGGATCTTGGAGTAAGTGATAAGCATGACAACAGCAGTGAAGAAGAAAATGGGGATCTGAGCCAGCAAGTGATAATAGAGGCCCAGCTCAGTGTAATACTGATTACTGTGAACCACATTCTCCACCAGTGTTTGGTTCAACTCAGCATGGCCTTGGGCAAAGAAGCCAACCTCAATAAAGGGTATAAGGAAACTTACAAAGGATAGCACCCAAATGGAAGCCAGCAGAGTCAGGGCACGGCCCATGGTCAGCACACGGTTGGCTGGTTTCACGGAGATGTCATATCGATCAAGGGTGATGGCAAGCACATTAGCAGCAGTGGCAACACTTGCGAAAGAGACACAGGCTTCATGGAAGCAGCAGACGAGGGCAGTATCTCCTTCCAGGGAGAGCAGGACCACCACAATAGTGAGGGGGATGCAGCACAGACAAATCAGCACGTCCAACACGTGGAGGTTCATGGTGACAATGTTACTGACAGAACTAATAAGGTTTGACTTCATACAGTAGAGGGCAAGCACAGTGAGGTTAGAGCTTAGGCCCAGCAAGATTTCTAGCATGAGGAAGCCTGTCAGGGAGACCTGAAAACTAACAGGGTAGGCATAGGGGCTGGAGGTTTCCGGACTCATGGTGCGGTCGATGGGCTCAGTGTTGTCGGTGACTGTAACGTTGCTCATGGTGGCTTCTTTTTCTGGGTAGGGAGGGATATGCATTATCCTGCATGTGAGGAGGAAAGAAAAACAGAAACTATTGTGAGAAAATGAGAGGGACGTGTTTGTGCATCACCAAAATGTTGCAACTACATACATCTGAAAAATTTGATCCGCTGCAATGTTGCCAGTGATGATAGGAGAACATTTTGGAGTTTTATCAAGAAATACTGAAAGCATATGAATGATGCGCACTGAGTGGATTGTCCCAGTATGTAACTATATAACTACTATTTATGTCATCTGCCAGCTGTACTCCCCAGTAATAACATAGCAAAAAACAAATACCTCCTGTTAATTAATTGTAATATAATTAAACTCGCAGACAGAAACATTTGCTACAGTGCAACACAGTCATTGTTGAGGGTGATTTTCAGAGTCTATTGAACTATGTGCATAGTCATCATGAAGTCTGGATGGAGTTAATGTTGCAAGAGAGGTGTATGAAATAACACTACTTATACTAATCATAATACTGTTTACTGTTTACTGGCTTGGCATTTGGTATATAAAGGTATGAGATGTTTGTAACCACTAATAATAATAATATGCCAAAAGGTGATGTTAATCTTACACACTCGCTGCTCCCAGAAATTCCCTTTAAAATACTGTAATTTAAAATAAAAAAGTTTATTCAAGCTGGAAATAAATTATTGATTAAATGAGAAATGTTGCAAAAAAAAAATGAAGTTATAAATTAATGGCTGAAAAACCTGAGATGTGCTACAAAATAAATTGAAATACCCCAGTAGCATTGTAACTGGATCGTGGATGGAATGGAGAAAAATAAATATTTTTTATAATATTTACCCTTCCCTCCAGCACTATCTGAATACCAGGGCTGTGTAATCAGGCCATAGAGTCCATGTTAGATCCACAGAGACGAGCATCACATCCAAACATTGCCAGTGGAAAAGTTTTTTCGCTCCAATAGAGTCCCCCCAGGTGAGGCGTTTCCTTTCACTGCTAGTCCCTCCCAGAGAGGTCAACAGCCAGAGAACCACCCGTCTGCCTCGCCAAAGACTGTCTGCAAACTGCCAACTTCTTCCTCCAGGTTTCAATGGCAAAAAAGTTGTGTGCCACTAGCTCACATTGAAGAATAAAGGCTGATCCCCTCCATGGGTTTCTTCGAGGATCTCCAGTTTGTTGATATTGGGAGTTCTGATGAATGAGTTGAACAGGGTTGATATGATTAAGCCACCCCCTGTTTACAGTCTCATGATATTCCCATTCAGGAGATACTCGGCCAAGCAAGAAAGAAATATACAGACTTTCCCCGGTGCAGTGCTGGAGCGTGTTGGTTGTCGTGAGATCCAAAGCCTTGTTTTTTGCTGTCTTTGTCCACAGTGCGAAGAATGTAGTCAGATATGTACAAATAAAAAAGAAGTTGTTTCCATTAGCTTTTACTCCAAGAGGCAGAGTCGTCGGCCAGCTGTGTAGATCCCCTGGTGTATACCATAGTAATGTCCAGAACGTGTTCAGGAGAGGTCAGTGCGTCCAGGCAGCATCCAAGCCCATGTCTCCCCCCGGGAGCACTAATGGAACAGGCCTTCACTCTCCACCGTTCTCATCAGTCTCAGTAAGACAGGCTCCAGCTGCCATTGACTTGTAAATCGAGGACTGGTGTCCAGTTTGCCCCTTGACATGCTGAACTCTAAATCAGTGGAGACGGTGTGAGTGGAGACGAGTATTATAGTGCATGTGTGTTCAGTCACCATGACATATGTGATCACTATGACATCTGTGATCTAGTATTTATATGTGCTCGCGAGGCGGGAGGTGGATGGCTTCAGCATCTGAGGAGAAGGTCATTATCTTGAGGTAGTGGAAGTCTTGTCATCAGACAGAGTGGCCGGCTTTTAGATACACCAAGAGATCCAAGACAATGATTACTTATGAAGCTGTGTACAGCATCATCTGTCTGTCCGTCAGCCGAACATCCTTTGTTCACAGTGACCTGAAGAAAGAGAGAAGATAAGGATATATGATTTAGGAGCTGAGCTAGAAAGAGAGCGGGAGTAGGAGAGGGAAGTGTGGGGGATGCGTTGGTGAAAATAAACATATCCTCTGTAGAGAGGCGACAAGGAAACTCTCATTAACATAGCAACCAGCCTCTGATGTCTTATCATGTTTCTGTGCAGCGCCTGATGCACTTTACATCTTTGCTATTGCATTAACATAACAGTGGCTCTAATAAAACAACTCACACAAAAGCAGCACGCGTTTACATCTTATCCTCCTTTTTTCACATTTATCGTTGTTCGCAGCAATATTTTTCCATTTGTGTTCAGCATTAATTGATAAAAAAAAAAAAAGAGTATTCAATGTAAATTGTAATACGCTAAATGTGCTGTTGCGGTCATACTGTTTTCGTGACAGGACAGACTTGCTCAAAGCTTGAGTGCACTGCGAGTCCTTGGGGAAGTCATCATAAAGCCTCCTTTTGTGCCACTATATGAGACCCATGTAATCTCTTCAGAGGAACACGTCAGTCACTTTTCAAGGTTGTTTCAGAGAGAGATGTTTCCACTTCATCGTGCTACATTGTCATCAAAACTGAGCAATAAGCGTCATGCCTCTGTAACCGGCGAGATACGGGATATTACTTGTTACATGTGTAATGTTTTGAGGCAAGCAAGTTGCACTGTGACAGTTGTGTGTGTCTGGAGGGATGACACACACAGATTGGCTCACACAATGAATGTAGGGATATCATAATGAATAAACCAATCCTTAGAGCCCTTTTATTCAGGAATGTTTCAACATTTTTAGTAGTAAAAATACTAATAAATCTAAGTCTATTTGACAGGAAATATGACTGAAATTGATAGTTAATGTCTATGCATTCACTGTTACAGAGCTATTTGGGAAACACACACAGCCCACCGTTATTCAGTAAAAGCAAAGCAATAAGTATGAAGTGCCCCATCAAAACACAGCAGCACTCACCATTCAGAGTAAACAGATGCACCGGAGCTGGTCCCTTGACCACTCTCGCTCTCTCTCGACTCTCCTTCCACCTCTGCAACAATCTAGGTCGACTGATACAAACTGCTGCTTGATCTTCTGCTTCTTCCAACAGTAATCCAAGGATTAGACTTGAATATTGATGAACATACCCCTTGTATGTCACACCACTAGCAGATGTCTCATTCCGTCCTGAATGCCAGACAGAAGTACACAAAAATTAGTCCTGTCAGAGAAGCTGGTTGGAGTCCTCTTTTATTTTCCCTTTGCCCTCCTATTTTTCCTCTTATCCATCCTTGTAGACTGTTGTGTGAATAGTCCTCATCTAACCTACTCTCTATTGCGCTCCCTTCCTGCCCGACTGTCTGGATGGGAGTGCAAACCATCACACTCTTGGTATCTCTCTATCTCCCGCTCTGCTCTCTCTCTCTCTCTCTCTCTCTCTCTCTCTCTCTCTCTCTCTCTCTCTCTCTCTCTCTCTCTCTCTCACTGCGGAGGTTTGCAGTGCTCCCCCAGTCCTGATTGGTCTTCTGTAATAGGCTTAACCCTTTCATCTTCGGTGAGGGGAGGTATTTCCTTTTGTTCTGACATATCCTCCTTCTCTCTCTCGCTCCCTCTCTCCCCACTGTCACTGACTGTAGCATCCCGTGTGAGGCTGTAGTGGCTTGGAAAAAAAAGAAGAAGCTTCTACTACGATTTTGCACAGGGACTTTAGATGTCACTGCGCTAAACACACAACCTGCTGCAGAGACGAATTGGCAGACTGCTGAAGGAAAAACTGCAGAAAATGCCGAGAAGATGTACTAATTAGCTCTGTCACATTGTAATGAGGAAGTAATGTGTTTGTGCACCATGGGGAGGATGATGAGGAAGGACAGCCAGCAGGAAGAGGCGATTTTTTTCTTTTATTGATTGTACGCACATGCACGGGTCCTAATATGGGAGTGAGATTGAGAGACAGTTAGAAAGAGAGAAGATACATTCTGAGTGGGAGGAATGGACTAGGGAGGAAGGCATATAATCAGAAAAGAAGAGAAAGAGTATAGTAGCTCTGATTGATAGTTTCAATTAAGTTCCAGTGTCCGATCAGTAAGAGGTCGACCACCTTCTATTCCTTTGTCAAGGCTTATTTGTCAGGTGCAATTATTGCTGGTGGGCATTATGGTACCTGACAGCCTCCAGTAAAGAAGATGACAGCCACTTAAACTGTGGTATTTCTGCCTGAAAGTCATGATTAACACTCACTATAAATACTTTTTCCTATTAGAAACACCTGCTTATTTGTAGTATTATCCAATCATTAATGGCAGCAGTGCATCGCTCAAAGAGACATCTATGCAGATTGTGGGGAAGGAGCCTGATCTAAATGAGGTGACCTCCCAGACAGAGACTGTTGCAGTACTATTGTTGCCAGATGGGCTGGTGTGGATATTTCTCTTTTTGACACACTCAGGGGTCTCTTGAGGTTGTGCAAGGTGGAAAAACAAAAACAGCCAGTGAGCCGCAGTTTTGTGGACAGAAACGGCTGTTTGGTAAGAGAGGTTACATTAAAATGTTATGTGTAGTTTTACCACTTTTCAAGACTGTGAGGAGATAAATATCTCAGACTGCTCATGTGTATTTTACAATTACTTTAGATCACTCAAAAATGAATTGGTTGTTTCTATTCCTGCATCCTATTTGTTCATAAACAATACTTTAATACAGCTATCAGTTACTTCCTTACCAGTGGATTTACTTTACTTGTTAATACAATTTAAAAAATATATACATCACAGGGACTGAGGATGAAGGCCAATGTTGGCTGATGCGAAACTCACAGCTGGTACAGGAAGCAGAGCCAAAAGAGACTGACAAATTACCTGTTAGTAATCAATCACTTACTAGGACATGGCAGCCAAAAGTAGTGGAGATGCAGTATTATGTTTACCAGCTAATGTAGAAATCTCTTTCATGCACTTTTTATCCTTACCCAGACAAATGCTGGGCGTACGCCAACAGGAGATAAACTAATAGTCAGCTCGACAAACGGTACATATGGGTATCCCACTCTGCTGTAGGTGTCCCCTGTTCCTTTCCAAATGATTGCTGGTCACTTAGGTCACACAGTGTGCTTTTACTCTATTTGAACTATTTCACACCTTAGGTATTTTTGGTTTCATATTTATTCTGCCTTTCAGCATACGGCAATTCTGTTATTCATCGCTTACCATGTGTGGCACAAAGAACTGACATTGAAGTGTATTGCTTCATATGTTTTACCAGCTCTTGATTAAATGAAGAAACAATTATAAGGCAGTTGTTTTTGAGTATTTCCCCTTTAACGCCCCATTTTTCATGCTGAACCTCAAGATAAAAAAAACAGGAGTTACCCCTATGATAAAGCTGCACAGAAATCTAGTTTCAACACATGATATTTAGTCAAGTGGACTGCAGTAAGTGACCTTTGGGATACAGTCAGAAGTTATACGTGCTTAAGCTGACAAATCTTCCACTATCACGCACTGTATTATTGTGAACATATAACATGGTTGTTGTTGGTGGAGATGAGCCATGCACTCAGTCTCACTGACATTGTGCCAATGTCAATCCTTTTAATGTAGGACAAATTGGAAGTCAAGAGGGAAACCTTGATTACTGGGGGCAGAGAATCTTCCTGATCATGGAAAAGTGCATGTCTCCCTTCCACTTAACATGCAGAGACCACTTCTTACAGAGGGATTAGGCCGAGCCAATACTTTGTTTTAAGCCTGTCACCAGTGCTTATTCTCACTGGATCTTCACATTGCATGATATATATCCTCCTGGGACCCAACATATTGACACTAGTCCGCTGTTCTTGATTTGATGGCAGTCATCCTGAGCTCTCCAGTGAAACCTTTTTCATGCTGAGCCCCAAGATAAAAACAGCACCGAGACTCATCTTCTTTCTTCCCTTCTGGGCTTTTGGATCTGTGGTGCTTCTAGTGGGCCGTGGATGCTTACGCTGCCTGCACCGTTTGCAGACAACAACTCTCAGTTTCCCATGTATTTCAGAGGGATGTTCACAGGCATGCTTCACCTGACTAATTCTTTCCTATTTGGACACTTTATGAAGACCCAGTGGATTTGACCACAAGGACATTTGTTACTCCTCTGACATCTCACATTGCTCATGCCCATGGTGTGTACACTTTTGAGTCTTCCTCTCGACCAGGCGATTTTCTATAAATAGGCCCCCACTTTCTTGGTGGCCAAGAGCCCACCTCTCAGCCTTTGGTGAAAAGGTGCAAGGGTCAAAGCAACATCATTCATTGCATTCACTTTTAGAACTCCTGCCTGTTCTTCCTTCCCCCTTTTCATTTTGCCACGTACTGTTTGTCCCTTGTCCTTTCTTTTCATTGCTAGTAAAGAAGTAACTGCAGCTCTCCACTTCCACAATTGAGGTGTCTGGTTATGCCTGTATAGATTTAGTAGGTAGTGTCCATGCAGTTTTGTCCTCTTCCCTGTACTGTATATATTTCCACAGATATTTGTCACTTTTCCAATAAAAACTATTATTGGGTAAGTAGATTCTGTGTGTGTGTGTGTGTGTGTGTGTGTGTGTGTGTGCGTGTGTGCGTGCGTGCGTGCGTGCGTGCGTGCGTGCGTGCGTGCGTGCGTGCGTGCGTGCGTGCGTGCGTGCATGCGTGCGTGCGTGCATGCGTGCGTGTGCGTGCGTGTGCGTGCGTGCATGTTTGACAGATGGGGAAAGAAAAAAATTGATCTTCCAATGGTGATTATTGCTTTGTGCGCTTTGTGTGCCATTGTGAGAATTGCATGTTTGCATGCTTTGATTTCTGCATCCAACTTCATCCAGTACATGCTTCTTACACGGGATCCATCTGTAAGCCTTTGGTAGTAAGATTATAATCACATAGAGCAAGGATTCAAAGTGGTTTTCTGCTACAATATTGGTGGATAGTCGACAGCCGAGCCATCGTTAAGCTCCTCAATTTGTAGTTTAAGAAGTGGTAAACATGCTGCTGCAAAAACACTGCTTTCCCCAAACTTCTGAGTTCAATAGAAGAATGCCGTTAATATTTCATTCTCATTATTATTTCATTTTGCTTTTTCTGTTTGTCCCCAGACTCTTCTGTTGGATGTGTTCTACCCATTCACTCTTGAGTGCTTGTAGATGTTCACGGATGTAGTGGGTACAGTGCCTGTCAATACGTACTCAGATGTGTGAATGTCTCTGCCTCACACTCTTGTTGGCATAGCACGTGTGCTAAGTTTGTTGAGAGGAGCTTTTCTGACCTGAGCTCATCAGACAAAGGAGATGCAGATGTGCTGTCAGTAGCTGTCTTGTAATAAGTATACACTTTGCAAACCGAACATCAGCAGGCAATCACGCAATATTGGGAGAGAAGCCAGGAGGGCCAGAAGATCCAGCACACAGTTTTATCTCCTTCCTGCAGCAGGCATTGTGTACCTCTTATTTGGAGCCACTGTGATTTGCCCCAAAATGTACCTTGCCTGCCATTATGGAGTGGCCGGTCTGCTGTGACCTACTCTATTGAAATTGGCCTTTTCACAAACCCCCGAAGAGCTGCTGGTCCAGCCTCATAAGGACATGTAGGGTCATATGGAAAAGAAGAAAGACAAATGGTGTCTCCTGAGCTGCTGAAGTTTCTGTTTGCAGGCAATTCACACATAGAATACACCACAGTTCCATCATTCAATTGCCCATTGAGCCTCATTTCTTTCTTGACCATGAAATTGTGCTATTTTTCCATTTTGAAAGATCCACAGCTCTTATTTGTGCTCTGAGGATAATTGGATTGGGGGGGGGGGGGGGGGGGGGGGGGGGGGTTATAGTTGTGTGTCTTCTTCAAAACATCTCATTGTAGCGAGTGACTCATTAACAAGCTTTCTGCAGAGCTTCATGATGACACATGTATGAGAATTCAGGTGTGTTGCATCAGGAAGACATTTGAAACATGCTCGACTGTGACCTGCCAGGAGCATGAGTAACCACACCAGATGCCAGCGTTATTGCATGTATGTGTTGCGTCTTGGTGATATGTGTTTTTCCTTGTGATGGACTGGCAATTTTTTTTTGAGGGGTGGACCAAGCCTGTTGCTAGATTTTCTTAACCCCTTGCAACTCTAGTTTGTATGAATAATGTAGTGAAGAGTTCCAACTTTCTAGTCTCACTGGAAATGTGCACCATCCTAATGTTTGATGGACAACCATCATTTGGACGGTAAATTTTTGGACAAGACGGCCAAGAAAATAGCGGACTGGTTGCTCAGAGCTGTCTAAAATATGTGTATAATGGCCATCACTACTTGTCACCGTCTAATTTTTGCCTGAATTCATCTTTTTGGCCGAAACATAGTGAATTATCGGCTCGTGTGCACAACGCACAACTGCCTTCCGCTTTTACATTATGCCCAGTAACGAGCAATGTGATTGGTCAATTGATACCATGTGGTCTATAGCTTTTGAAAGGTGGCCTCTGATTGGTTTGTAAATCTCTGACTCATCGTGGTGCGTTCATATGCTAAAGCAGAGAGGAGGACTTTCCTTTCCAAGATGCAGAGGAATTATATCTGCAGAATCCACACAGGTGGTATGTGACGTGTGGTTTACAGCCCTGCAGTGCTCAGGCATTCATACAAACTTTAAATAATTACAGTCAAAAGCATCGAAAACAACCTCACTGTAGTTTCACATTTCTTTCTATAGGTCAGTAATTCTACCAAGAACTGTTTTTATGTCTATAATGAGCACTAATTTAATGACTCTTCATCTGATTAGATGAATCTGAGAAGAGTCTTTGGAAGATTTGAATGACAGAGCATGCTGTGAGCCGATATACAACAGGCGCATATATTTGTGATATAAAAATGACAGAAGGTCAAACAACTCTATAAAAACAAGAGTAATACATATTATCCGTCAGTAATTTTATATATACATTTAAAAAACTGTACCTACCATATACCTGTTATATTTCTTTCTACCAGTAATATCACATTGCCATGGGAAATGGAAGTGACATATTGATGGGATGTTATCAAAACATTTTTTTCTTATGTTTTTTACTATCTTTTAAGTTAAGCATTCTCAAGACAGAGCATTCATTAGTTTCTAAGTGATAATCAAAATCAAAGCAAATCCTACTTGAGCAGTTATTCCACGTTCTTGAGAAAGTCACAGCTCTCATGCAATATTGAAAGAAAGTGAGAAATAGCTTCCTCAAGTGTAAAATAATGTCTTGACTTTCAAGGGAGCACTATGAGAGAGAACTATTGGTATTTGCAACAAATGAGAGATCAGCGAACTGTCAAAAGACCTGTGAGGTATTCAGTGCGGAGATGAATTCACTCAGGTAAAAGGTCATTAAGAAAAGTCTCTTTTGGACAAATTAATGGTCTTCAAAGGGCGGCGATAGAAACAGTGCTCAATAGCAAACACAGATATCTGAAAATTCTGCTGTGTTTTTTAGGACCCTGGAAGCTCATGATGTAGCCTGGCCATTGCACGTTACATTGTTTTTCACTTTATTTAAAACGCTTCTTTATAATTTTCAACAAACTGCATGTTCAAAGATGAACCTGCACAAGTATATTGCATTTCACTTCCCATCAATGAAACATATAAAAGAAACATTTGCAGTGATTGGCTACCATGTCAGCAGAAGTGAAATATTTGTGCCTCAGAGCAGAAGTACTGTTAAGTAATACTAGAATCCTCAAATAAAACAGACTCTGTGGTGATAGGAAAGTATCATCCAATTAAAGAGCAATCAATGCAGCATATATTACAACACAACTTTATTACAACTTAATTTTTTTCAAAAACATAAAAAGGTCAGAATCAGTTTAAAAGTTAAATGCAGACAAAAAAATGTATTTATAAATTTTTTTAAATTCCATTTATTGCTGATCGATCTGACATTGAAAACAAATCTTCAACCAGAATGTACTGCTTGCTGTGGTGTAGTGTGCAGAGTGTGAGTTTGAACTCGATCACAGGCTTTACTCTCTCAATGCTTGAGTAGAAGGTGTCAACTCGGCGTCACTTGCACTTTAAAATGCATTTCTACATTTGTCCAATCTGATGCTGCAGGGGAGACATGTTTCGACCAACCTTGCAGTTATTGTAGAATCATTAAGCACTTGTCTGACTGAAATAAATGTTTTTTGTGCATCATCTGATGAGTGTCATCTAAGGTGACAACGTTTGGTTACTTGCCTACATTTTCCGATGCAGTCATACGTGTGTAGGCAGATGACTTTTTCAGTGACTCCATCCATCAGGCGGATGACTGGGTTAATGCACAGAGTTGTTTCTTCTCTCGCTCTCTTTCCTCTTGCTGAGTCTTCTTAGCTTTTTCAGACTGTACTCCTCCTCTGTGACCGTTGTAAAGCTGGTTGACACAATTTATCCCTGTTTCTTTCCTGCACTATCTTCACTCATCATCAGTATATTTCCTCGATGGTTAATGAACATGTTATATGTACCTCCAGAAATGTTACTGTGGGCTACTGAAACAGTTCACAAACTGTAGCAGACCATAACTGCACTAATTTCTCCCCTAAAACATATATTTTCAAATATATATTTCATATATTATTTTAAAAATGCCTTTTTTTTATTAGTCTACTATCAGATGACCCAGATTTATTTAGATTTCTTCTTGTGGTTTTCTTCACCAGAGTGATGTACTCTTCTTTGCTTTATTTTCTGTACAGTGCACATATGCATCTCTGCCTGTGGTGCTTCCCTCTTTCCAAAGTCTTGCATGGCTTTGTTCATTATAAACAGTGGTTATTGATCACCGGCACTTTTATATTACTGTGCTTCTTGAGCCATAGGCAGAATCCCTGAAAGACTGGTTCACCTTTGTGAAAGCCTTATTTTCCAGAAAGGCTTTTCTTTGATGTGACTGGTTCTTGTGTTTCACTCAAATATGTAGCCTACTGATGAGATTCAGTTGGTCAAGGTGTGATCTGATGGCTTCAATGCCTTTGTTATGGACTGATCAATACAGTGGTAGGATGTACTGTACCTACCCTGTATTGGCTGAAATAAGCTCCTACCAAAAGTGACCTTGGCCTGGATAAAGTAAGTATACAACTGTCCACTCTTTGTAACTGAGCTGATAAAACCCGACACACAATGGTTCCGCAACATATATCATGTGTGTAAACAGACATAATTTCAACCATGTTTTCCATCCATCCATCCATCCATCCATCCATCCATCCATCCATCCATCCATCCATGCTCAGTTGTTTATCACATCAAGTTGTAAATGTGCTTTATTCCCTGTGAGATTTCACCATTTGCCGTCCCCTCTGCTTCTCTTACGTATGAGCTCTCTGCTCCACCTATGATTTACAGTCCGGATAGTTCTTCGGGTCGGTGAGGTTAGAGCCATAAAGCTGCACTAGGTGAACTCAACTCTTTAACCCCGACAGTGAGATTACAGATTGTCTATGCAGTTTCGTCAGTTCCCCTCATTCCCTACAAATACTTGCAAATCGTTGCTGTTTCCTGCTGAACTACGACCTCCTCTCTGCTCCCTGTCACAGCTTTTTTTCCATCAGCTCCTCAGAACTTGTCCATTTCCTGTTGCAGCGCAGCATCTGTTTACATTAGCGGAGTCAAAGGGTGTCCACCAAGGCGTGGGAATGTGGGCCAGAGCATCGGGGGACCCTGCTCACTTTCAGGGAGGTATGAGTGCAGTGGAAGGCTGAGTCTTTGGGGAAGCACGTACAAGGACAACCACCACACGCTCTGTGGACAAACTCACAGATGCACACACTCAGGCTCCTCCCTACAGGCACTCAGCCATCAGACCACTCCATGTTTGTCATCACATTTCATCTGGCTGTGCTGTTAACCTTGGGATTCATTTTACTGGAAAAATGTCACTTTGCTAAACCACTATCTACGTGAACAAGTAGTTTCAAGACAATCAGAAACCATTATGTTGTCATTGACTAATTTGATGGTGACAGCATCAAGAAGATTTTCTGACTCGTCTGTGTCTACCGTCATGTCAGAAAAATGTTATTATTATTCCACGTGCTGAGGACATTTCTTCTCTAGAGGCTGCTTGTCTATGTGTGTGCGCATATGTTTCTGTCTGTTGAAGTGTCTTCGTGTTGTTAGTAGCTAAGACTGCCACGCTGGCGGTGGCCTAATCCTGTATGTCCCATTCGGCTTTCTTGACTGGCGGTCTACTAACACGGAGCCTCCCTGTGCTCAGTAGCCACCAGGGAGCCAACAGGGAGGGAAATCCTTTTCTGAAAAGAAATGACCTGCCAAGGACTACAAAGACCATTAGATGCTGAGGGCCAAGGCAAGACAGAAAAAGGACTTCTTAATGGAGCACAGTGACATTTTATTCTGTTGTCACAGAGTAGAACATAATTGGATTTATGGATGGCATTTCTTTCAAGTAATTGGTCCGTGTTTGAAAACTTCACTTTTAAAAAGGTGAAAGTCGAGCAAATTCTGAATTTAGCTGTCACATTTACAAAATATGTTGTGTGTGTGTGTGTGTGTATGTGTGTGTGTGTGTGTGTGTGTGTGTGTGTGTGTGTGTGTGTGTGTGTGTGTGTGTGTGTGTGTGTGTGTGTGTGTGTGTGTGTGTGTGTGTGTGCGTCCCACATACTATACTGTACGTGTTGATGAGCGCTCACATTAATGCACAGAAGGCTTTGTGGTTGGAAAAACGTGGCCTCATGGCTGCTTGCCCAAACAATGCTTGTTTTTCTCCTCTCTATCTCCTTTGAGTGGTAGTCTGTGGAGGGATGGAGGGATTAACCTCAAATAGATGGGCCTGTGAACACCAACAGAGGGCTGGCTAATAAGCAGACTCACTGTCTTCTGTACACGTACACATGTGGTGACATGGAAACAGACAAAATCGAGTTTGCATCTTTAATATCTTAAGTTATCTTTATTGTGGCCACGCAGTAATAGGTACATTTTAAGGGAGTTTCACTTGTCTGCAAAAACAGCAACAAGGGATTTCTGATATTTTATTTTCACATGAGAGCAGCTTCCCCATGCAGTGATTTATTTGGCTCCTGACAAGTGTCCTATTTTAAATGAAATCTAATGCCTGCAGGGAAAGGTTCCAATATTACATCTTGTCGACACAGACAGCATGGCACAAGCCTTTTGCTGTTTCTCCCTCCCACAAATTGCTCATTTCTTTCTGCCCCCTGTCTTGTGTCTTCGCGTGCCTCTCCTCCCTCTCGGTCTTTCTCACTAGCACCTTACGATAATTATCCCATGCTAGCTTTCGTCCTGCGCCTGTCCCTAGTCACACCTTGTCAGCGAAGCCTCTCCAGTCGGTGGTGGACCGCTAATGGCCCGCTGCTTCGACTCTGACAGCCAAGATGAGCCTATCGTCTTCAGCTGCTACCTCTTCATTAAGGTCTGCCTCCAGCTACTGTGGCACGAAGATCAGCACCTTTGTCTTTGTGTCTGTCAAACCAGTCGGGGTTCTTCACGGCATCTCAGCGCCTCCTCCTCTGACCCAGGTCAAGAACCACATGCCTGATCTACGCAACGCCTCGGCGTGTCTGCAACCCGGTGCTGCAGCGGCGAGGCTGTTTGTCCCCCGAGACCTGATGCTGACTCGTGTCACTCAAATTCAAACAAAGTTGTAATATCCACTTTCTCATTCATTTCAGGAGTCTCTGTGAAGACGCTTTTCCTCCCTTCTTCTATGTTTGAATGGAATAGAAATTGATGGCAGTCATCTGCAGGGAGCAATTTGTCAGGGAAGGGATGAAGGGGACGCTACCACCTTCTGCTAGATTACGTCATCTCAGTCTTTTATGGTACTTCACCAGCTAACAGGACAAAATACATCAAATGTGAAGTGAAACTGCTGACTGCCATGCTTTGTGAGATTTCTGAGGATACATACATTACATACGGTTTAATCTCAGAAGTAGCAAATGATGGTTGATGTTGGACTACCTGAGACTTTCAGTTTCATTTATCACCGTCTTAAGTAATTAAAGATGACATTTTTGAAAAACCTGCAACAAAAAATTCAAACATGAAAAGCTTTTCAGTTTTTTTTTCATGTGATTTTTATTACCTGATACTGCTGTTGTTAGGTAATATGATTTTTTTTTTTTTTACCTAAATGATTTGAGAGGGTAACAAATGTTTTGGCAGCATTCTAATGGTTGAATAGACAAATTCGATTCTAAGATTTTAGGAAAAAGACTTTTGAAAGTTTGTATCATATGAAACAACACAGCCTGACTGATGGACAGAAAAACATGAAAAATGTACTCCGATTGGCAAAAATGTCTATGATGATGCACACAGGTTATAACTATTTATATCGATAGGTAATAAAAAGCATTGAGATATTTGACTTTTAAAGTGAAAATCAGGTCCACTGGTCCTCAAATGTCTACATCTGATTGTTCACCGTATCTTATTATCATTTTATTATGTCCTCATTGATATCACATTTACTGTTAAAAAAATGTATATCACAAAAAAGTAAATCTTAGTTCCTTAGTCTACTATACTCTTATGGGTATTTCTTCTGGAAAATTACAGCATTCTGGGGAAAAAGAGCATCACACAAGCACCCTACTGCTTTTTTTCTCTGATAATTAGAGAGTAATCTTATGCTCAGCTGCTCATTCCTCTTATGTATACTATGAACATGATGCCAGCAGTGTATTGGGTTTGTTATTTCATCAATGCATACATAACTGCACTTCTGACAGGTGTGAAATGAAAGATTCATCATGCCATGTACAGAATTACCCTTTTTAGAGCATCAGGTGCAGTTGGGTCCAGTCCCCCATGCATCATCAGGATGGCTGTTGCTTCGGAGTGTGACAGTCTGTTTGGGTGTGAGCAGTGGGGTGCAGGCCCAGCCTGTGGCCGTACCGGGCTGTTGCCCTTGATTGTCTGGCACAGGGTCAAGGTAACACTGGGCTGGTCAATACTGTCAGCACTTGTCACTCTAAAAATGCTCATACTGCAAAGCCAGGGAGGTCTGCGTGAATGGAAGCGAATGGCTTTGTATGTGGAGACATTTACGTTGAAGATGCTGCTATTAGGGTGCCGATGCTATCAGAGGTTTCTGAGTGTTGCGATTAGTCATGTGAAAGTAGATTGCTGAAATATTTCTGTATAATCAGTTCATTCTCCCTGACGGCTGAGTGGCTGACTCATCCGCTGCACTGCAACATGTACATCCTGTTTCATGTCCTTTAATTTATTGTACGATCAAACACTTTCATCCGGTAAAGTCATAGGAAATTGTGCGCTCACCCATTGACAAGTAGGAGGAACCTAAAATGTTTTTCACATCTCTGTCTGTGGCGTTTAGTTATTTAGCGATCATTTTCCATTTAGAGACGTTTGCCTTCACTGTGAATTAGTTTGGCTGTCGGCATGGAGGAAGCTGAAGCTCTCAGGCTATTACTCATCTTTACAGTATGTGAATTGATCATACTCGATCCAGGCAGAAATCCAAGCAGGCTGGCATGGAACGTGATTTGGGTGAGGGATAGTGTAAAATAGTGGTGGGCGAAATGGCTCTCACTTTTTAATCAAGGTACTGTTTGGTAGACATGTAAAATTCTATTATTGAATTTCAAAATTCAGTTCACAGTGTAACATTCTCAAATGATGTGATACAATCAAAACGTCACTCTTTTACGTCACTGTAATCATTGCAGCTAAATGCAAAAAACTAGAAGACTGGGCTGGGAAAAAAAAAAAAGAAAAGAAAAAAAGAATGACACCAAACCCTTCGAAAAGCAGATTTCAAACCCCTACCTATCAGGCTGACAACACTGAAGTCCCTTGGGGCAAAGATGAACATTTCTGGGGTTACGGTGCAGCGAGTGGATATCCAGATCGGAGATATCCGACCCAAAACGTCTTCTATAAGCTCGTCATTGTTCTTTTTCTGTTGTTTTAGATCCACACAAGAGATAAGTGGAGGTACAAGGAGATAAGTCTGAAACAGATATTTTTCTATTTCTATTTATGAATACGTCAGATGATGGCCTTTAGCTGTTGTAATGCCATTACAGCAAAATTAATTTAAAAACTGAAATGTCAGTGATAGAAAGTGCAAAACATATCTAATTTATGATCATTATAGATTTGTCTTCCTTATGTTGGTCTTTGTTCAGTGTTGTTCTACAACCCTCCTTGTATTAAACACAATTACGCAGAAGAGGGATATGTAGAGTGGAGGGTGGATATATTCCTACACCCTCTCCAAACTGACAGCCCTGGTCAAAGTCTTCAAACTGTATCAGAGAGTTATTAGCAATATTCTGTTGATTTCAGGCATGTCAAACTATGATTTCTTTTTTTTATCTAATGTTACAAAACTAATGTTACGATCTAAGCAGCAGTTTGATCTGCTTTGATTCCATATGAATGTCAAATATGCAGCAGTACCATGTTTAGTGCAACTCAAAGACAAGAAGTCAGCTGCATTTAGTGGCAACCTGTTTCTAGAAGTCACAGTGATTCCTTCTCCCTAAGCAGCAGCATTTTAATCTATCCTTTTAAACCTTTTTAAACCTTTCAGAAAGATAGACCCATCTGGTGTTTGTAGGAATTGATCAGTTTCTTCTTACACCAATGAACCAGATATAATTTTATATTTGAGAAATTTTGAGGAATATCATAAGAAGTCACTTGGGACTGTTTATATTACCTAAGTACTGAATATTCCTCCCTGGTTGCAATGTATGTGACAGATACTCTGACTCAATGATGATGAGATACTAATATTTATTAAATGAGAGCTTTGAAACTCGAGTCTCTGAACCGATGTTATTGAGGTTATTTAAATGCAGAATGTGATAATCCATGAAGACATGGAGGCCTACAAACAAGTCTGTTTGGTGGGCTCTGTAGAATGGAGCCTCATGTCATTAAACAGACAGATTAGATTTTGGTTCCACTTGACAAATTGATTGCAATTTCTCTTACTGGCTGGGTGATCGGTAGAGATTACACTCTCGTAGGGAATTTGTGGGGAAGCATTAGCAAACTAAACATTCATCAGCAGCTCAGCCTCGATTCGAACACCTTTAACTGGAAATTGAGCTATGACTTTGACATGAGATGTGACTGAAATATGGAAGTGATTAAAAGGGATAGGTTGTCCTCGTGGCTGGAGTGTCTGAGTGAGTGATCAGTGGTGGCCCCAACAGGAGAGATCCCAAACAGGAAATGCATGTTCTGGTGACAAACATGGCAAGCAGATGGTAAGCAACAGGGCCCTGTCAGTCCAGTGAAGGGTTGGGCATGTGGCAGAAAATACATGAACAGAGAAAAAAAAAAAAAAAAAAGATAGAAATGGTCAGGATGGATGATATCAGGCCATCTGCACTGCTTTACAACAAGGTGTCATTTTCAAGAGGGTGGAAAACTCTCTCCCACTCTTTCTTCAGATCTGGTCTTTAGTGCGGATAGCACATAACAACTGTGTCTTCCCTCCTCTGTCTTTGACTCTTTATGCAATCAAATCCCACAGTGGCAGTTGCATAATAGTGTTGGTTTTAAAATTTTTCAATTTGTGCGAGGATACTGCATTGTAGCACTAATGTTTTCTCACATCCTCTATCCGGCCTCCTTTGTTTCTCTTTTTTACCCTTTATATGTGTCTCCATTTGTGATCTTGATGGCGCCAGGTTGCAATGTGGGTCACAGTCAGTTTAGAAATAATGCTGATGAATTATTATACTAATCTATCGCTGCTGACAGGATTTATCAGATAGATTGTGTAAAAAATTCCCCAAACTATCAGAAAGACTATGAAAAGCAGCTTAATGTCCTGGTACTAATCATGATGACCCCAGGTGACCCCTAGATCTGTGCAATTACAGACATGACTCACTAAAGTGTCACACATGAGTGACATGAGCTACAGCTATAACAGTTATGTTGAAGAGCTGCCAACTGAAAAATGACCTTGGAAAAAAAAGCAGAAACAATGACTCATTGCCCATTTTCAATGATTAATAAATAAGTTGATTCACCATGTGCACCTTTTTTTACCCACTTTTGCAACAATTAATTGCAAGATGTCACATTTTTGTAATTTATTCACATATTCAATCCTGTAGCACATGGGATTTTATTCAGTAGCTGCCATAATCTCAGTGATTAAGATAAATGAAAATAAATGACTCAAATGGTATTACGCACATTGACCAGAGAAGCATCTCGTATGGAAGAAACTTGATGGGAATGTTACTCTGCAACACTTTATGCTTACAGCCATGGGCCTCTCCACCAATTCAGAGCCAGCTCTGAAGTGGTTAACTAAACTAAATATGAGTCATTCAATGTGTTTCCAAGCAGTGAATATTTTAACCTGAAAAGCTAGTTCTTGTCAGGAATCCTACAATAGATGACCATGTGGGCCAAGAGCCCACTGTGGGTAAGTCATAGGTGGGTGTGTCTTATATAACTCTGAAAACAATGTAAAAACTATTAATCACAACATTTTACTGAGCCTATTGGGTTGTTTTTTTTTAATGAACTTATTGTCTATGTGTGTACAGCATTCAAAACGGTCTGTGACTTTGTTTGATAAAGTCAAAAATGTGCAGTGTTGTGACATGTACCTTGAAAAAGTAATGTGATTACTGATTACTAGTTACTCTTTTTAAAAGTAACTTTGTTACTTTACTGATAACTTGTTTTTAAAAGTAACGAAGTTAGAATACAAGTTAGTTTTTAGTTACTTTTAGCAGCTGCCGACAACACCCCCCACGGTCTCAACAAGAAACCGGTTTTGCTAAAAACTGAAAAAAGCCAATATAAATCTTTTTACTCAGGAAAATTACAAAAATAGTGTAACACCTCTGCAGTTGTGTTTTTGTTGCAATGATATGGTTTTGTGTTTATGTTTCTTCGTTCCTATTCTTTTATGTCACCTGAACGCACCATTAGAGCAAGCTGGTCTGTGATTGGTTGAGAGTGGAGAAGGGGGCAGGTCAGGTGACAGCCTGGCGAGAACCAAGGAGCGGCTGGGTCTGTTTAATAATAAAGCGGCTTTGCAGACAAGAAACTCGTCCTGCTGGACGTTACAACAGTAACGCACAGTGACTTAGAGAAGTAGCTTTAATCTGATTACTGCTTTGGAAATAGTAACGTGTTAGATTACTCATTACTGAAAAAAGTGGTCATATGAGAGTAACGCGTTACTGATTAACGCGTTACTAATTAACATGTCACTAATTAACGCATTACCCGCATCACTGAAAATGTGTAACTGGGTGTTAATCTCGATCTTCTCTGGCATAAATGCCTCCTAATCCATAAAATGTTTTATTCAACGATGTACATCCAAGGTCAAAAAGCACAAATTCATATCATAACTGAGCTGTAACATGATTACGAGTCATACACAGGAAGGAAGCAGCCTGAAGAGGGAAGTACAGGGGTTCGCACACATGTAGGGAGACATTACGGCTGTTACTGAGTGGAAAGGAGTTTGTCCGCCTACACACTGAGAGGACCAGGAGATGTGTGTCTGGGCCTGGCTTAGAGGCTGCTGGCTTGCTCCACTGTAGCAGGTGGTGCACAATTTCCATTTACAAGACAACACTAAGTGTAGGCAGCAAAGAAAAAGGCACTGTCATCTATTCCTGCATTGAACACGGCTCAACTGAACTACTTTAGGGCACCTTGGATGGAGTTCATTACAGCAACAAGGAGGTTGTTAATGTTATTGTATAATGTACAGACAAGAATAAAGTAATACTGATTGAATTTTCAGATTCTTTTTAATAAATCATGAACTGATATATTTCTGCTAATTAAATTGAATAAATCTTTGAGAAGAGGAGACGTGTTGTTTTGTGTTATGACTCCTTTAGTCTGTGAAATGTTTACAGTCTATATGTATAATGTATGTCATATGATTATCATAAACTTACACGCAACATTCATGTATTAATCATTACTAAATTAATTAATGAATTAATTAATCTATTCAAGAGGTGGATAATTCATGTTTCTTATGTACATCACCCCATATGGTATTCAGGTACAGTTGCCTCAAGATATAAATATATATGAAGTTAACCCAGAATAGGGTGTTTTTTATAGCTTCAATGTGCCTTGAAATAAATAACAATGAACAATGGAAAATCCCCCAAAAAAAAAAGATTCAACTGAACAACCAACATGCAGACAGCAGCAGAAAGCCCTTATAAACGTAAGGTGATTTTTAGTTCGGGTCAGTGAATTAATTTGCAAATCTTCTATTGAACAACAAAACTAATAAGATACCAGCTCAAAAAGCTTCAACATTTACTACTGTCTCATCGGGTGCAGAACCATATTCACTTATGAGCGTGTCTCTGCTAAACGTATCTTTCAATCAACTGTGGACATCCGTTCTCACTTTAGAGACAGCTAAAAGGCCACTACCTGAAGACCTAAGAGCTCTACAAGCCTCGAATGATAAAAGTAAGTCCAATAAATAGAGAGACCATTAAGAGAGTTATAAACTAATAATACAATCTTAAAATCAATCCTGAAGCTGACAGGGAGCCAATACAGAAACTTTAGAAGGGATGTAACGTGTGGTCTGTTTCTGGTCCTCTGTATTGGCTTTTCAATGAAACGTTGGCCTCTTGGCAATGCCCCTTAAGTGACTTATGGGCACCTTATTTATGTTTTAGATGTGTTCCCCAGAACTGAGGTCTGACTCAAAAACGTCTCCCACTTCGTTTACTTTCTCTCCCAGTTTTTTTTACAACCTTCTACTTTTCATTTTATATCTGCGAGTCTCAGAATCAATGACCAATACTGTTTTGTCATACTTCAGTTGTAGAATTGTCTTCCATCCAGGATTTGATGTCCAAAAGACAATTAAAAAGTTAACATCAAACGGCCCTGGATCCCCAGGGGACACTGGAACATACAACTGTGTGTCATCAGCATAGCTGACGTTACAGCAATGCATGACAGACACACACCGTTCACCAAGAATTTTCAAGACCTTGTTGATGCTTTTAAGCCGTGACAAAAGATAAACCCAGCAACCTGGTGCCTGGACAGGGCAAAATGATGTGTTCCACTTCTTTTGACTTGGAAACTCTCATGCAATGGTGGGTTTGCTGATCGCATTTAAGAGAAACACTCACCATGAAACTAATTAAACTCCCTGCTTTCAGAGAGAGAAAACAACATCAATTGCCCAGATCTACTCAGGATGATCATTATCCTGATAAATACTCAGTTCTGACTGACAGCTGAGCTTTTGAATCCATCCGGAAGTGAGAGACATAGGCTAACAAATTGAAACTAATACAATAAATCCACATTGGAAATGAGCTCATCTTACTTTTAAACCAATACAGTGTTTTAATACTTTTCATAACAAATTCCCTTCCTTTCAAGCAGTATCAGATTTCAGAAGACCCACCGTGCCCTCAATAGTGTTCCCTAATTCTGAATCAAATAGAAAAGTGACTTGAGATGATGGTTAATAAAGACAGAGGGCGAAATAGACATCGAGTACACGACAGATGACGAATTAAGAAAGTATGTAACTGTGGTAATCGAATAGTTTTCATTTTAGTCTTTGGAGTAAAATGGTGTCATTCAAGTTCCTCATAGACAGTCGCACTAATGGAATATGTCTACTTTATTTGATTCATTTTTAACAATTGTAAAATGTTGAAAATATGCCCTTCTTTTACAGAACAATGAACTTGAGCACATCCAAACATTTCATGTTCTACACATAATCAGCAAGAACTAAGAAAGTTATTTTCTCTCGTTTTTTTGTTGAACTACCTTTTGTTCATGATGCGTCGAACAATCTATTTCCTGGTTCTTGCAGATTATCCACCTTCAATCATCACAATGCTAGGATTTGCCCAACTTGATTCAACTTTGATCAGGCAAAGGAAAATAATTTGCATCTAATCTGTTTCTTGGTGCACTTTTGAGGACTTCTCACTGAATCCTAATTTACAGATCTTCCTTATTGTACTCATAAAACAGCATATCAATTCTGCTTTCACCACAGACATGGAAGTCAATAAACAATACGTATATTTGTTCTCACACAGGCAGAAAATGACAAAATGCCTCCAACAGATTGCAGATAATTTCTTCTTGCAAAATAAACCGCCGCAGACACATTGCTCTGATTTGTCAGCGAGTGACTTCTATGAACAGCTTAGTGGGACTGGAAGCCTTGTTATAATCCAGAGGACTAAAACAGCAGGTCTGGTGAATCACAGAAGTAAACGTCTCTTTCATTTATTGTTGAATAATTTAAGGATTAATTAATGAATCAATTGCTGACAAAAGGATTATTGTGAGATTGATTTTTGCATTTAAGAAATCTGAATATTCATCAGTGTCCATCCAACTAGATTTATATATTTTTATTGATATTTTTGTCCATCAAGCAAATCTGAATATTCTGTGGTCCGGACAGCACCGTTTTCATTAGTACTTTTGTCCTCATAATACATTTGCATGATGCGCAAATAATCAATTCTTTTATTATTACAAAGCCACTTGATCACAGCTGTATGTCTGTGGAGTTGTAGACCACCTGTGGTCATGTGGAGTATTGTTATATGTGAATCTTTTTGCGCCAATAAGATTACACGGTGCAAAAAGTAAAGCTTGTCAAGACACCATTTAGCTTTGAATACAATAAATAATCCATCATCCAATTAAGATAAAACGTCTATAATGAAAATAGCCTTACAGGATACTTGATTGTATATAAACCTAGAAAGATCTAATTTACTATAAAAGCTGCATATGTAATAGGTATGGCACTTGCGTAACAATAAATACAGTCAAATAATGTATTTTATTGAAAAGGATTGTAAGATGTTCCACATTGATGTCGCTGTTTTATTCTTTATCACTCACCTGCCTCAACTTTTTTCCTGTCATCATCTGTGGAGGTTGAAAAGAATAACAAGCCCATCTTGAGAATGTAAATAGTTGAAACAACTGGTATTTCTGAGAAAATGTAGGGAGTAAAAGTAAAAAGTTGTGAGGGAATAAAATGTCTTAAGCAAAGTACCATAAAAATCTACATAGGTACTCTCACCAAGTATTTGTACTTCGTTACTGCCCGCCTCTGACAGTGACGTTCAGTAAAAGCCAGAATATCATGCGAGACATTTTCAGCTGTACATAGAAAATACCGACTCGGTGTTGGCTCTTATCATGGTGACCCAGAAAAGTCCCGAAGAACTCAGGGGGGTGTTGCCCTGATTTAGGCGTATTTCATGAGCAGGGCTGATGGAAGGATGAAGGGCAAGTTAAAATGAAGTGAGAAAAAAAAAAAAAGATATATGAAGATGATCCCTTCATTCATCCAACTATACCGTTAGACTTATTATGCAAATATGGGAGATTATTTAGCCAAACACTGGTTTCCGCAATTAAGATTAAGGTGGGGCTTCAAGGGATTCACGGTCATTGATCTTTCCTCTCATGAATTCCTGATTGGCTGAACGGTCGAAGAATTATCTTGAAGTTGAAACAGAGGATCATGTTGGAGTGTTACATGTTATTCAATAGGATTACTTATGCTCTCAGCTGCAAAGGATACATATGTGCAGAACCCAGTACAAAAAAAAAAAACAAGGTCTGTGTCACTTGAGATTACCCTTATAGGGGCCATATGTGCGTCTGTGTGCAACTCAGATAACAGGATGTACCTAATCTGTCAGACGTATGCGGCAGGATTTTTTTTATTATATGAACTGGATTCTCTTAAATACTGAATTCATCGAGTGTACTATCCACTGAGCACAGTGGCTCCATACTAATGGCCACACTGGCTCTTCCTCTTCCACCCGCCATCCTTGCGTAAAAACTCCTTAACTCATTTTATAACAAACTTCTGCCTCACAGCTCGCAGCATAATCTTTTAGAGGCTCGTTGTAAACATGCAAATGAGACAGCGCTCGAAGGATGGTGCAGGTTTTTTTTTTTTTTTCGTTTAGTTTTTTTTTCTCTGTGCCCCTGCGATTTGTATTTACACTAAACTGAACACTGATGTTCAGGTTGATGATGGGATGAGCTTGTTCAATTCCCAAAATGTGCCACACTTCAGTAGCTCTGGCCATTATACACAGAGCACGCATCCTTTCAGAGAACACTTTTAATGATGGGAGTTCTGCAGTAAACTGCTACATCTCGGCGTTGCAATACGGTCACGTGCCGGCAGTTGTTTTCTTACTGAATGATTTTATTAAGGTACTAATGTCACCACTGCATAGCATTGTTGATTCAAGCCTGAGGCACACCGATGTGCCGTGCCCGTGTTAGTGTGACAGCAGTACTAAGAGTGGTGTTCTCACTCACTTTTACAGTGAGGGAAACTGTGCAAAAGATCTATTGATATGTGCTTGATTCAAAAATACTTTCACCTCCGAGCTGCTTTCGACCCTGAATAGAAGTATTTGAGGAGGATACTTGATTTCTTGCTATTTCCGGAGCCTCTCCTCCCTGTTGATGTGTTAAGTATCAGTGTGGCTCACTCAGGCAGGCATTCACCTCACACGTTCACACAGACTGGCAGATTTTTTTCTGTTTTTCATCTCTCTGTCTCTCTGTTTATACCTCCAATACTCTCCACCTCCGCCCGCTCACTCCAGTTTACCCCCACTCCCACCAATTCCCCTTGGGCAATGAGTGCTGAGATGGAAGGGAGATGGATGATGTTATTTTGAACTGTGACATGTCTCCATGCAAGTCATTCCATTATTATTCATAAATAATTGGCCAGGACCGTCTGTGTGGAGCTATTTATAGAGCTGATTGTTGTTTTGACGAGGAAGCCAAACTCTTTAGAGCTTTATTCCTGCCCTCTTATTATTTATCCGACAAGCAACCGAACAGAAGGTTCAGCTTTCATGAGGTGTCTTCTGAAGCTCTTGACCTCTGCTCGCATTTATATGTCCTCTGAAACTGGTCAAATGCTGCAGTTTGCCTGTGTGTATGTGTAGTTAGTATAGACAAATGTGTCAGGTGTGGATTCACACTCTGTCATCTCACCTTTTTTTGCTGACGTCTCTCAAACAGCTCAAACATTTAAATATCTTTAATTCTAACTTACTGGCTGCTGGCGATATTAACTCCATCTCTTCTCTGAGGATCTATCTTCCACTGAAGTTGAAAATCAATACAGACCGGTGAGGCCAGTCAGTTATACAGGATTAGACAGGAGCACCGATGCTGCTCTGACAAATGGCCTGCAAACACATGGACCGCTGCTCATCTGCTCCTCTGCTCCTCTCGACCGCAGCATTACAAGCTCCAATAGTTATATCTGTGCTCACAAGTGATCCAGGAAGTGCCCATTTCGCTGAGCGTGGCCTGTTATGTCTTTCACAGTGCGTTTGAAGGTTGGATGTATGAATGTCAAAAAGAGAGAGCTCTGGAAAAAAGACTGCGAAAGTCATCAGATTGCGAACAAAAGAGTGGATTAAATACCCCTCGTGGCTCATTAGAATAAACCCAGAGCCTTATACGGTGGCTATTACACAAGCGTTAGATCAGAACAGATGAGGAGCACTGGCCCAGCAGAAATGTGACCGTGCATATTGTAGAATTTATTGCACTTGAATCATAAGATGCACTTAAAAAAAAAAAGGTAAATCCAGCTGGAGAGAGAGAGATAAGGGTGGGATTAAATGTCTTGAGAAACAGTTGCAGGTAATGCACCATGCACAAGCTCGTAAGATCGAGGCGAGTGACACAGGCGCAGGGATTTTAAACAATTTCTGTCGAATGTGAATATTGAGGCGTGGCATGTTAAACCTTGACACAGGTCAGTTGGGGTCTTATCCACACGACGGACAAGAATTCCGTTTTAAACACAAGTTGGGGCTTTGAGCATGCTGTAGCAAAGCGGAGCGTACTACGGCAGCTCCTCATCTCCACTGCAGCGTGACAGCATGGGAGCATGGCTAGAATGCAGGATGACGAGACTGTGTGGTAGAAACAGTAGACTGACATTAGTATGCGGCACAGAGCCGTCTTGTCTAGCTGGACCTTTGCAGAAACTCTCCCCTAGAACAGCAGATAAATTGTCTGTAGTGAATAGAGCAGCTGAGGCAAATCTGTGCCCTTTTCAACACAAGGAGATCTCTCGTGCGGTGGACCTTCTGCACACACGACACTCAATGGTAGGAAAAACACAAGTTGTATGGAGAAAAGGGTCAAAGTGCGACGTCCCTGTAAGATTGCCATGAGAAAGAAAAGCTACGAGACTGATAGAGAACCTTATTAAGACCTGTTCTCAAGTGGCTTAGTTCTGAACTCCTGAGTGAGTTTTATCTGAAAGCCCCTCCAACCATGACCACAGTAATGAACCTATTAGCCATGAAATTGACTTTTCTGATAAATCAGGAGCAGATGAGAGTTTAAGGCACCAATTCCCTAATACAACCCTTTTGTTTGCAATTCATAATTACATTTGGGCATTACTGCTTATTTTTAAAAACTGAATTTACACATGTGCACACAAGTTTTTTGTCATCAGGTTTTCTACTCAGCCTTTACCTATAAGTGTGCTGTTGAATATTACATCCACCAATTAACTGGGTAATAGCATTAGCCCTACATCTCAGCTACTATTTAAACGAGGTCCAAACTGTATGGATAATATTATGTTTGTATTCCAGGCACGAGGCTAAATCATCAGATGACTCAATAAGTAAAGGCAAACATCTCTGTATCCTGAAATAGCACTTAAATTAATAACAGCCTGCATAAAAACTTTGGGACCACAAAGAGCTGATGTTTTCTCTCTGCCCCGAATTACTATTTAAAAATTAATGTGAGTTGCCTCAGGTGACTGCACATTGCTGAAGTGATTAGTGCTACTCGTCTCATGAAGGTTGTACCAGTGGGCCTTTCTGTGTGGAGTGTGCATGTTCTCCCTGTGTCCTTCAAAATAGGATTGTGTAACATTTTACTTGTTACTGCAATAAAACCACATGCAATATGCAGATATCAAAACACTGTGATGAATTATGTTTCCAGGCACTGTGCATTCATGCTTTGCAAATTCAAAATGCCTTCAAAAGCTGTGAAAGTGCAATTTCTTAAATTTATTATTTTGATTTCTAATGATTAATGGTGACGTTTAAATTAGGGGCAAGAGAAAGAGTAGGAAGACGGAATTCACCAGAAAGTCAGTCAAGAAGTAATTAACAGCGTGATGTCTTATAGTTTTACTTTTAGAAATGTTATGTTACCAAAAATTATAAAGAACAAGCTCATGGAAAGAATATTGCCATATTCTGAGAGGAGAATTAAACTAAAAAGAGAAAAAAAAACTGCTGACCACATGCAAAAATAGAGAACATCATTCCCTCATTTGAATGTGACGTGCAAAATACATTTCCTAAAGTATATTCATCATTATTATGCATGTCAAGCTAAATACTTTCATTCTTAAAGTGTATGTTGTATACTTGTTCAAAGAGGAAAATAATATTCATATTTGAAATTTTAGAAAAAGTTTTTTTTTGGTTGTTGTTGTACTTGAACACCAGTTAGCCCTCCAATGAATTGATAGTGCCCCAGCTTGAGTTTGAAATGTTTCATTTGACTTTAAAGATTGAAATATGGTGTATTTCAAACCTTTTAATTGCACTTATGTACAAAATACAATTGGGCCTCAAAAAGAGCCATTTTGATTCCTGCCTTAGGGATATCTCCATCTGCATAGATTGTCCACTGACCTAATCACCCTGCATCAGGTCAGTGGAACATTCATATTCAGTCCATGCTGGTTTGTTTGTGTGTGTGTGTGTGTGTGTGTGTGTGTGTGTGTGTGTGTGTGTGTGTGTGTGTGTGTGTGTGTGTGTGTGTGTGTGTGTGTGTGTGTGTGTGTGTGTGTGTGTGTGTGTGTGTGTGTGAGGCTGTGTATAGATTTCAGTTAGTAGAAGAAATCCAGCACATTAAAATGAGTTGTGACTTATTATAGCAGATGTTACCAGCATATGGAGGGCTTGCCACTGGTTCTTTTTTTTTTTTTTTCCTCTCCCACTTAATTTTTTATGGAGACGAAATTAAATTTCCATGATGGTAAATTTTCACAAAATGTGTTTGCTGTAGTTTGACGCTGCAGTTCTCCTCAGGGCAGGTTCTGTTTTATTTCTACCTTTACCTTCATCCTGTTTTGTCTGTGATCTTCCTTTTTCCTGTCTTTATATATTTTCCTGAATAGACCTATTTTTCGGTGTGAGTGTGTGAAAAAGAGCCAATAAAGTAGAAATGTCTGCCTTTGCAGCTGTTGGCTGGGAAAGTGGACATTGCAATTTGAATTTTTTTCAAAAAGTAGGCAAACTGGCATCCGCGGATGAATGTGCCAACAAGTATCTAGACAAAAAGTGGCCCTTTCTGGCAGATAATTTCTGTGTTTACTGTTAGTCAAGCTGTTGAACAAGCATTGAAAGCGCTTGGAAAATATGCCAGGCTGAAATTAACCGCAGAGCAAGAAGACCTATTGTGTTTTCTACTCCGTGTTCCAGCTTTCTCTGGAAACAGGGTCGCTCTATCATCAACAGATTTCAGCCGAATCCATGCCATCACTTACGGAGAGCAATCTGGCTTGTTTCCCTCTCAAACAGGTGACACGGGTATTTCCTGGCCCGTGGAGTAGAATGCCAGTAAAATACTCCTCTTTCGAGTTTGAAAAGGCCTCGGACAACAGTGTATACAGAATAGCTCACAACATTTATATCCTGCAACATCCAATCAACATATCCCATTGTGGCGAGTGTCAGACCCTGCTTGACTGATTGCAGTTATGCTTTGCGCTCCTTTGCTTCGAGCTCAGCTATGCAATGACAGAAAGGACACACGGATGAATAATGCATGTCTCTATCAACCCATCTTGCAAGCGCAATGCGAGGGGAAGAAGAGATGGATAGATACATGGAGCGGCCGACAGGCCAGAGGAAGTGATCAGAAGCTTTCAGAGGTGATCAAGGCGAGCACTGAACGTGACACCGATGTCACACTCGCTCTTTTAAAAGGAACACAATGGCAAATAAATTGAGAGCAACAGGTTTCTGGCTTTTTCAGACTAGTGTTCTCTTTTCAAATCCATTGAGGGACTTTGAAAAAGCTGGCACAACCACTTGCTAATTTAATTAAAGGTCTTGGTGTTTTGGGGAGTTTCTTCCTCCCCCGTATTCAGCAATTGTAGGCCAAAGCAATTTATAATCGAAACGTTAATTCACTCACCACCTGCTACACTGCGCTAACAATTCTCATCACATCGTTCTGCTTTGCCTTGGAGTTAGTTTGAGTTTAGAAAGGAAAACTGTGCGAACATGTCGTATTTATTAATTTTGGCAAACAGCCACCCATGGTTCAAGGTCCGAGGCCAACATATTGAATTTGTATCAGAAGCTCAGTTGTTCCTTTTTTTGGAAGCAGCATTTCACTCGTATAACCTAAAAGCATCCGAAAGCACCAGCTGGCTTTCTTCTTTTACACACCATTAGACAATGCTGTTTTTTTTTTTTTTTTAACCATTACTGATTTCTTTTGTCAATAAAATGATTCTCTCTGGTGCTAAATACGCAGGTGGCTTGATTTGAAATTGACGAGTGGAAAATAGGAAGAATAATAATGAGCTGAAGGGCTGACACTAATCCTCTAATCTGTTTTGTGAAGGTGTTCTCAGTAATTAGAACACACCACTAATCAACTCAATAAACCCAATGTCCAAAAAAAGGTATACACATTTGCAAGCCGACGAGTGATTAGCAACACATAGTAATCTCAGGAATTTACTCCCACTCAAGTGGAGGGGCTCTTGCTTCTTAACCTGGAAGTGGCTTCAAGGAAGAGACACTAAACCAGCAGAAAACCTGTGCTTTGTCGAAGGTATTTCTCAGGCATAAATATTCCGCCTATAACCAGAACTGAACTGCCTCCTGCTGTATAACCGACTGACAGATGCATTATGCATATTATTGACATAATCAAGCTCACATCCTGAATGATTACCTGATTATTAACAATATGCAAGATGAGAAAAGGCTTTTTTATGGTCTGGAAAGTGAAACAATTCTATTCTTATTTTATTTATTTATTTTTACCAAATAGGATTTACATTAGAATTGATTATTTGTCTGGAACTGTTTAATTCAGATGGACTCCAGAAGAGTTAGTGGAGGTGAGAGATTGACGAAGGAGAAAACAAAGAAGATGACAAACCCTAACCCAACAACAAAGAAGATATTGACAGAATGGACTTGAAGTCTTGAACATACCTTCACTTAGCCATAATAAGTACAAAACCTTCTGTTGCAACCGACCTAAAAAGTGTAGTAAACACAAACCATATGACCGATAGTTGTTTACACACAAATGCATAGTTACATTTTGTAACTAAAATGCAAACAATACCTCACATAATCACTCAGTTTTTATACAGTCTATAAGAGAGCTGCTCAGTCAAACTGCTATTAAACGTTCAACTTATTGTAAGTGGTTGAATAAAACATCCTTCCTAAATCTTATCATTCCTACAATTCGAAATTTGATTTTGCAAACATAAAATTCATCCATCCTTCTTTTTTCTTGTGCATACATCAATCCAAGGAATTTTACGTGTTAAATTAGAAGTAGGGAACCTTTTTATTACAGATATTGTCTCTGTTTTCATACTGCCAAATACTTGTAACTATGCCAACTGTCTTTATTCAGTAATTTAGTTCTTAGGACAGGGGGGCCCAATACATTGATCCACGTGGATTGCATGCCTATCATCATCATCATCATCATCATCATTATCATCATCATCATTATTATCATGTAATTTAAAAGTGTGGTCAGTCAGTTTGAGCTCTCGCCCCTCATTAAAACACAGGTCACTGAACTATCACAGCCAAAGCATTGAAACTGTGAGCAACAAAATTACTAATGGATTTGTCGTGTCATGTGCAATCATTGTAGAAATTAGCTGAGTGGTGGTGCATTGATGTGTTTCTGAACCACCGCTAATGCAGGAATGACCAGCTTGAGACAGTGTCGGTTGTACATCAGATATGTATAATGGGTGAAAATATAATGTGGCTCTTGTAAATGCCATGTTTATAGCTCATGAATTCTAATGAAGTTTGGAGTTGATTGTGCAGCTTGCCTGAATATGTCATGTGCATAATTACATTTAGTTGCAGAATCTGTACACAGAAGGTAGCAAGCCACTAAATGTTCCTTACTTTACTTTTCATTTAGTTGAACATGCATAATTTGTGGTTTTTTTGGGAGTAAAATCATGTCAAAAAAGAGAGCGAGTGTCCTGTCCTGCCCTGTGAAATGGAGGTTTACAAAGATAAAAAAAAAGTCAAAGCTGTTATCAGGATAAACTGATTTTGTGGAGAATAAACAACAGTGCACATTTGTGTTCACAGAGGTTTGTGCGCTTTTTTTTTTCACAAAATAGTTTGGGTGTAAGAGCTCTTTAATGAGTGTGTGTGTGTGTTGAATATTTAATGTTGTATCACAAAGTGAACAATGCCTCAAAGCATGTCAGCACGTTGACACAGCACCATCAATCCAGACTTGCATCATACGGAAGAAAAAAAAAAAAGGCTTCTTTAAAGTCTTGTATATGCACCCGCTTTACTTATGTATATTTCAGGCTGAGAGGAGAAATGGAGGGAGGTAGATGCACTGGGAGGCTTTCTGCATAAAAAATTAAAAGTTAGGTGTGAATTGTGGCGTGTTTTCGGTTCCTCGCTGACAGAGACAGAGGGTAAAGTGTCTCTGGGTGAGTGTCAGTGAGTGAGAGCGGGAGAGATCCTGGCAGGGCCTTGAAAGGATGGAAACAACATTAAAGTCCAGTCAACCCTTCACCGTTTATAGTGTGTGTGTGTGTTTTTTTTTTAATACTGCTTTACACAAATGCGCAGGCTGTAGATACAGGAGGCCCAGAGTGCCCTTCTGCTGCTCGGAGGAAGCAGAAATAGTTTGCATGCCGCTGAGCGATGTGTGTACATATGAAGATGAAGAGGTGGTGGATTTTCAAAAGAGGACAGAAATATCGATTGTGGACTTTGCAGGAGGCCTGAGCTGCCTCCATGATTATAGATGCAAGCAAAACACAAAATGCACATAAATAACATGGGAGTTATGACAGTTCACCCACTCACATATGGAGTCATGCGGTGGCCCGTGTGGCTGCAAAATCAGAGGCAGGCAAGCGAGAGAGAAAAGGTAGCTTTTCTTTCTCGTATCTCGTTTCATAGTACTTCATGTCATAATATCCCGAAGCAAGTCAATATAATCCATTGTACTGTTGTAGTTCTGATTGATAGCAATAATGATTAGGTTCTACCAAGAAAAAAGAGAAAATTAACATTGCCACTGATGTATCTCTTTAATATTAAGACTACTTGGTGGAAATATACTTTTTAATTGTTCAGTTGCTTTATTTCTTCATCTCGCATTTTTTGGCAATTCATCATCTTTGTAGTATTGTCTTAATTTTCCACCGGCAACATTGTTGTGATTTTGGATATGTCCCATCGCCACATTATTCCTTTCAACACATGGTTCCTCTGTGCTGTTAGTAAGCGGTTCAACGGTTTAACAGACTGTATTCAAAGCGGCTCCAGTGAGGCAAAAGAAGAAAAACACAGTTTAAACATGAGCTATCACATTGTCTCACTTTTTTCTGCCGCTCAAGACAAACAGAAAGAACCTCAAACTGAAATCAGTGGCATGATAAGTGTTGTCCCACACATTACTCTGAATATCGAGTTCCGCTGCCTGGTTTTGTTTTATCAATCTCGAGGGAAATCCAAGAATCTCAGGGAAAATTCAATACGTCTCACAATGATTGATGTCATTTACAGCCAATGACAGAGGTGGCCAATCAGCTTATAGTGGGGCGTGTACCCCCAAGCTTCTCTCTTCATCTATGTTTATATGCCTAAAATACAGAGATCAACTTCTGATTAGATGTGTGACTATCAAATATAATTCCTAAATCTTGGATGTCACAGCAATTTCTTTCCAAGATTATGTGTGTGTTCACACTTATTGAGAGAGCAGTTTTAAGATTACCTCGACAAATGTTAGTAAACTATATTGTCAGTAATAGGCAGCTTATGTTAATGTGCTTTAATTTGGTTTTGTTGGCAAGTCAGAGCTGTTGCGTTTGAGATAAATTGTATAAGCTGTTTGATTTGAGCTCATTTTTGTTTGTCTTTAAAGATTTTAAAGCTTCAAGAGTTTCCACGTCCTGAAAGTAGTTTCCTCTTGTGTTAGCTGCATGAGAAGAAATCCTTTTACCGCGCTTAAATGCGGGCTACTATATAAATAATTTATTTAGTAGAAACAGATTGACCGCCACTTCAAAAGCCCAGACAATAAATACTTTTAATCCAAGCAATTGTTGCAGAGTGAGATTTGAATATGACCCAGTTTCAGGAGATTACTTGCGTTTTTCTGACGTCAGCGTCCAAAACGCTAGAGGCCCACAGCTTCAGCATGAAGGGGAGACGTCTGTTCAAATTTTAGGATCCCTGCACAGAATGCAGAGTTGTGAGAGCATGCTGTTTGAAGTCTAAAGCCTCCTCGACCTCGGCAGCATACTGAATTTAAAGTTACTGAATTCAGGGGACTCCAAACTTTGGCACTTTTTAATTTTTTTTCTTCTTCTTGTTTTTCCCATACTAAAGACTGGCACAATTTGAGAAAGTTAAGTGTGACTTCAGATCTCACCTATCCCCTTATTCCCCAAATAATGTGCAATAAATCGAAACTGGTCAACATTAAAAACAGGTCAGAAAAACATACAATGATTGGCCAGCAGTTTCTGTAATCAGTCACATATTGTTGTGAAGGTAAGTTTGCAAAGACATTTTCTCGACAAGTGGTTTTAACAATGATGGTCGGCACCACAGAGGATTACCGTAGGTTTCTTCAAGGAAATAATGATGTTAGGACAATTAATGCTTTTCTCAAAACACATTTATAGAACTGACTCTACTGTGCTGTTGTGTTGAGAGAGGAAGTAAACTGAGGCAACAAGCATTATTGCCAAGTGTTTAGGTCCAGATTTACTGTATAGATCATGCTGAAATACACGTGCATGCAAATACACTGTGATTTCATTTTGCATGCATTTTTCAGGGTATCAATTAAGGATAACACCGCCAGTGAAATCACATACAAGCAGAAGTGTTCAGAAGAGGGTTTTTGTGTGCATTAAACCCTGTTTATATACATACGGCTAATGGCTGTTCACAAAAGCAAACCTGTGTGAAAAAGAAGAGCAATAAAAAAGGCCCAAGAAAAGGCACAATGCAGAAAATGAAGTTTGCAGACAAAAGCTGTTTAATACCAGCTGAGGAAATATTTCCATCACAATAACGGCAGCATGTCTGCTGAAAGCCGGGCTGATGAAAAACACACATTTTTGTGTAAATCATATCACACGTTAATCTATTCGGGTAAACTCATCAAGGTACTTTGCACGATGTAGAACACAATGCCAGATATTGTATATTAATGGAGGGAAATGTTCTGAATGGGTCATATGTTTATTGTGCACGTCCGTCCGATGTGATCATCAGCACCATCTGTTAGTAGATAAGCCTCCACATATATCCTCTAATAGTCTCCCTCTTATTCCTTCCCAATTAATTTTTTGGAATGGAAAAGTTAAACAACGCTGATTGATTTTGGGCAGTTTCTTTGCTGAGCTGATAACGCAGTTTGGATGTTTGCCATCACAAACAAACAAAGCTTCTTTATCCATGTTGTTGTTGTTTTTTAAATAAATAGGTCCTTTGGGAGGAAAAGTGACGTGATTTACAATTTCAATCTCAAGTAAGTTGTATAAGATCCACTGACAATAATAATTACATCTATTAGATTCTATTTACATTCTATTTTATTATGCAAAGGTTTCTTCTGCAATGAGACGACTGTTGCATGTGGTGCTACAGAAATTAAATCGAATTGAATTGAAGTAATTGTAATTGAATCAACTGGCTTCAGAGATGCCATTCGAACTCACACAGTTTGTACGTTGTTGGAGTGCAGATACGAATGTGGCTTGAGCTCCACAGCAACACGGAGAAGCACGAGCTCATCACATTAGTTGAGTTTTTTTTAATGGTTCTTTTTTTTTTTTTTTTTTTTAATCACAGCATTTGCAATTAGCAAATACCAACGTCTCACATCGTGATTTGACTTTATTTCTGATTAATCACCCAACCCGAGTGTGTACTATTGCAGCGATCCCTGGCTCCATGTTTTCAAGTATTCAAAACTACTTAATATTGCTATCCAGCATCCAGAGATATCACAATCAGATATGCTCTCATCATGAATTCCTGTGGCGTTAACACTTGTTAAAAGTGTTGTATTATTTCTGAGTTGGCCAGCCTGTATCATGCTGCTCATTTGCAGTGACTATATTGATTCTGCTTTTCCCCTGCTGGTAAACACTAAAATCACTCAATGCTGTCGCCATTAAAAAGCCTCTAAACTAGGATTTTGTGATATTTATTGCAGCTTGATGGCTGATTGTCTGACATTAAAACAAAACAACCTGCATTGCAAATTTGGATTGTTATCCTCTGTGACAGTGGTTCTCAAACTGGGGTTTCAAAATAACATGTTGAAAAAAACATGACATGCTTTGTAAAAATCTGGAGCAAACCATGAAACTGTCCATTTCCTTCACTTAGAAAACTCCCGCTCTTGTATGCTGAGGGGACTGAGTGTTTGGCTTCACTGTAATGTCTTGCTACATCAGAGATAGAACAGATAAAAGGTTGGGGAACACTTCTCCGTCAGCCAGAAAGAAGTGAAACATGCGTGCTCAGTGAAATATAACACAGCTTTCTGCCCTTGTACAGCATGTCACTGCTTGATGGATTTCATGGTGTGTTCCTGTCCTTGTACATCAAATCCTCCCAGTTTTGCATTCCCCCGAGGCATCAATTAGGCCAGAGTCTGTCAGTGGCTAATGGCTTTCTAATTGAGTCTCCACAGGTAGCATACCTGTTTGTGGAGGTTAAACAGATACGTTATGGGCAGGGCGCTCTTCTCCAACCATGTTGCTGTTTTCCTTTCTCGCCTAACATGGAGCAGCAGGACGTTGTCGGACCGTATATGAGTCGTCCCGTGTGTCTCGTTCAGTTTTACCCCATTGCTCTTCATCAGACACACTGTTGTGTCATGCTGTTTGACATCCATCTGATTCCATTTGTCCGTAACGAGCATCAAAAATTCTTTTTCACATCGGATGTACTTCTGCTCACAATGTTTTGATTCTAAGCAGCATCATGCAATATTTAAGGTTTTGTGAGCACACGGCTCGCTCTCACATTTCTGTAGAGTGTTTACTAACAACCCACGTGTTTTAAACAATGAAATGTGAAGTCAGATACTCTCTCACTCTTCATCTGAGATCCTGAAAGCAAAGGGAGCTTTCAATGACAGTAAGAGGCAGGATGTTTGTGGCTTACGGTCACTTTCTGTAGTTGTAAAACGTGTGTATCATTGCACTCGAACCTTTGCTTGTGCCATACATCTGTCTTTTATTTCTCAGAAAGTTTCTCATTCTTCTACACAATTCTCTAGACCCCACATTGTGCATTACCCACCTTCAATCTTCTTTCCAATATGGCTCTCCTAAGGTTCATTTTCCACTTTCTATTATCATTCCCACACAGTGCCCTCTTTCTCAAACCCACTCGTCCGATCCAACTTCATCGGTTTGTGGCTTTTTAAAAGCCTTTATTTCTCCAGACCAGACAAAACAACAGCATCGCCGATATCATCTCGCTACTGCAATTTCTGTTGTTTCATTCGTCCTTTTTTATAACAAACTAAAATGGCCTTTTTGTGTGTTAATACTGACGTGCTGACGGTTTTCACTGAACTCACCGTGCTGGGATGAGCAGCCTAAAATAAAAACATTGCACGTCCCGTCTCTTATTTTTAACCAAATGAGCAGCTCTCTGTATTGATCTGAGTTGGAGAGTGCATTAGTGCCTAAACATGGACTCTCGTTCTCAGCCTGGTAAAGCAATAAAAGGCTATCGATCAAACTGTTCAGCTGACATCTGTCTGTTTTCTGGGCTTAAGTGTGTGAGTTCCTGATATGAGGTAATGTGTCGAGCCTGTAATGCTTTTGGTGCATGTTCACTACAATGATTTTTTGAGCCTGTTTTAATTGAGTAGGTTTTTTGTTGTTGTTGTTTTGTTTAGTGTGTAGCAGAACAATAGCAGTGGAGTGAGGGGTACATTCTTAGTCCTGATCTTTGACTTTTCTGGGAAAAATTGTTTTGTTCTCGTACAATTAGCTTGCCAGACGGTCTATCACTGGCTCCCTGTTAGTGTGTGTATTATACATAGCTGTGGCTGAGTTGGTAAACCAGCCTCTCTTAAAATCCCAAGGTTGATAGTTTGGTAGGTCGATAGGCTGATCACCCATCTTGCCCTCTCCGTGAGTTAAAGTGTCTTTTATCAGAAATCCGCCCCTCAAGTTGCTCCTAATAGTGTACGAGCCTCTGGCATGGCAGGTGTTGCCATTGGAGCATGAGTGTGCATGACCGTGTGAGCAATAGAGTGAATGTGACGGATAAAATACAGCTTGCTGCTGCGATATAATGCACTGCATAACTGAAGTCCTTTTACGGTCTGTCATGTAGGACAGACAGACATGTGGACAGTTCAATTTTACTGAAATACACCCGTCGTTGCCAACTTCATCGTTATATTTTGTTGGGGCGGCTACCTTCGGGGACGTCACGATATGATATGTACCTCCATACGGTGCAGTACAATATAATTTCATAGGAAACTGATATAATGATTTACAGGGCCATATATATGGTTTTTACTCATTGTAAAAGGCAGCAGGTTCAAATCTGAGTCCACGTTAGTTTATAATGAGTGAGGAATTTGTATTTCTAAACCTGTTTTGCATGTTTTTTAGTCACTTTTTGTCTCTTCCTTAATACTATTGCTCTTTGTTACAGAAAGCTGCCAAAACGTGAGGAGCTGTGTTCCACAGTATCCTTTCTGTGCCGCCATTATAATTACATGCAAATGACCAAACATGAAAAATAGTTGATCGTGTCTTGAGCACTTTCTAGCAAGTATTGGTAATACTGCACACATCATACTCAGTGTGCTCCTTACTCCAACCGTGAAAAAGAAGCCTGTTAAGACCGTCAGGATTAGAGAGAAAAAACGCTTAGTTGCATCTTAAAACATTAAATTCTTTGTAGTAAGTTGAACTTCCTAAACTTCCTTCCGAAACACGTTTTTGTGTATCTCTTTAGAGGTACTTCATGCTGGTTGTGGGTGCTGTTGTTTTAGCTGTGATGTGAGCAGGTTCATCACAACACGAGTCTGAATCAGTTAGTTAGCGCACCCTGTGGCTTGCACTCCCACTACGGTACAGCTACGTCTCCTCTCTAACTGTGTGAAACACACAATGCCTTATTTTGTCAGTTCAAGCTAATGCACATTATTCCATTTTCCACCATTTCATGTCTAAAACTCTGATAGATCAAGTGCATGTTGTGTATCACGCACGCACGCCACATTCCCTTTTATCTTTCATGTTCCTGTAATCAAAGTAAAACATTCAGGGTCACCGGTGGCTGCAGCTGATCCTAGCTGAGGAAGGTAACGTGTACCCTGTATAGGTCGCAGTCAATCACGAAGCAAACACACAGAGAGGCAGCCAGTGAATGAAGTACACATTAACACCAACAGACAATTCATAAGCAACAATTAATCTTCCAATGTATGTTCTTAGACTGTGAGAGGACACTGGAGTACTCAGAAACAACTCATGCATGCACTGGCAGAGGAGGGAAACTACACATAGAATGGCTCCTAAGCCCAAGCTTCACCCAAGGATCTTCCTGCTGTTAGATTACACAGCTCACCACTACACCACCGCGGAGGCCACAGCAGCCTGCCAGGGAGCACCAACTGAGGACACAAATACATGGCCAGGTTCAAACTAAAGTCTATTAAAGGCTGCGGTGGCTGCCAGACAATAAATACAGTACCCATGAATAAGTGAAGAGCTCCAAATACAGAGGAATAAAGTGCACAGACCAACAGAGTACAGGGACAGACTGAAAGTTTAACTACAACACTCAGAGGCATTACTGACTTGACGCAAGTGGAAACACCGGAGAGGGACTCACTAGACCCCAGAGACCAGAAGAGAGAGGAGAACACGTTGGAAACGCAGGAGACCTCCTCCATTTTTCTTTTCAAGCTACTGAGTCTGGTTCACAGACACGAAACCAGAACTTTGTTTTCATGTACATCCCAAGTGGCAAATCACAACCAAGGACAGATAAGGATCACACCAATGGCTGAAAGCAGAGCGGGACATACACTGGTGTGCACCTGCTCTGTTGTGTAGGGAGATTGACAATAATTGAAGGGGAAGGAACCATCGGGAGAGTGCATATGCGAATAATTGGTACAATGACAGTAAACAAGGTAACTTGTAAAAGGAAGCAGCTTACAGCTGCAATGTAACAAGATTAGAAATAGTAAAGCAGGGCGTCTTTGGTCTTGTTGATTTGCGGGCATGTATTTTTCGTTTATTCAACTTCAAAAAAAGTTTGATTGAAATGTTAAACAGATGTAAACTTTTTTTAAGGCAAAAAAAAAACCCACTGTATGACAGTATTTCTCAACCCACTAACCATCCATATGTAATCATACAAGCATAAATATGAAACTCTAAATAGGATACTGATTGAGGAGACATTTGAAAGAGCCACATACCTGGAACTGTCTCCAACTCTAGATGTTGTTTCTGTTTGCTTTCAGTTTTTACTCTGCCAGCCAATAGCAGGCACATGGATCAACAGTACATTGTATATGATTTTTGAAGGCATTAGCATTCAAATGTCAACTATACTACAACTACGCCTGGTTTACTCTAAACTATAGGGACAAAAGTATCCAGACGCCTGCCCATTACACCAAATTGAACAGCATTCAGATTCATACATGTCATGTGGCAATAGAAAAGGACCTTTACAGAAACTGCTCCCACAAGGTTGGAAGTATTTTGTCAATAAAGTTTTGGTACATGTGCTTGATCTTCTAGAGTCTGATGGAGCGATGTTTACTCATCATTTTGGCATTTTCGTTCAGAAATTGTGAAAGTTTCATGTTAACAATGCGACGTTTCAAAAGCGATGTGCGTTTAGACAGGAATGGCAGAAATGCTGGAAACGATGTAGTTTTCATGTGGGGCCACTAGTGGGTACTGTTGTTTGGTTTTGTGATAACAACATACATCAGTGTGAAAAACAATAAGCTACAAACATTAACATTGGCGGGAACACGTGTACGGACAGACAAACAAGTTGGATTGCCATTGTTATTGTCCATCTACTCGGACTCGTGCAGAAGAACTGTGCCGTGATGCACACGTGCAGTATCAGCGTTTCAGAAAAGTTGCGTTTTCAGTGGTTCTGAGCAGTGTTATCCTGTAAACGAACACCCAAAATACAACCAAAGTTTTCTGCTCTCACTAAAAATTATTTTTTTGTAAACGGGGCCTGAATTCAACAAATAACAGGTCTCGCTACAGACTTTAGTCACATCGGTATGGAGTGCTTAAATTCAGGATTCTCAATTCCTAACCTATATGATAGGTAATATTTGACATGGAATTTTTTTAAGTTTTTATTTTATTGGTCTGCCACCATAATATCAGTATCACCATTCAATTTTTATGTTTTCACAAAAATTAATATTTACATAGTGACAGCCGATATGATCTACTGTCTGATACGCTCGTCACTTTAAACACTGACAGTGACAGCCGGCATTGATATCAAAGGCAGACTTGTGTGAGTCACAGTTATTCATATCACTTTGCACAAATGCGTTTCATGGAAATAAATGACTCTGTACTCTTGAAAAAAACTGTGAAGTGGAAGATTCTTGCTCTGAAAGAGACAACCACCGCAGCAGGATGAGCTGACACAAACCAAATCGAGCACAGGATGTCATCAACTTTATTTTCCCCAAGAGAGATTCTTTAAAAAATGCTTCGATATGCCCTAATACCATTTTTAGGGATGACAGAAGAGAAGAAATTGTGCTGCGTATTCTTCCCTATGCTGGTTTTCATTTCCTAATTTATTCTCCAAATTTCAAGTGATGAGGGCATTCAAGCTTGATTCCTCTCCAGGCCTATTTTTTTATTTTTAATTTTTTTAATTTTTTTTTTTAATGATTATTTCTTTTTGTCCATGTCGTACATGGTGTCCACATGGTGTCACTTTGGGGTTAACACAGCTAATTGCCCAAATTGTGTGTCACATGGCTCTTTGTCTCTTTCTGTCTCTGTGACATCTATTAACTCCAAAAAAAAAAAAAATACCTCATTGTGTCATTTCTCACATGGCACCTCCTTTTCACTCCAGTCTGTCCTTTGGGCTGATGGCTCCTTTTTGTTGAATTGTGTGATGCTCATATGCCGAAACTGCAGCTCTCCGTGAAAAAGACTTGGAATCTGTGGGGGTAAAAAAAAAAAAAAGAAGAAAGAAATAGCTTCCATTCGGTGCTCAGGTCTTTGACCATTATGTGCATTTGATAATTTTGTTTCTCTTGAAGTGGTTTTTGAAAATGGAATTCACAGATACAACTGTGTGCTTCTGTATCTCTTTCCCACTCATTTTGCTCAGAGCGGTGGAGCAGAAAATGGGAGTGCGCTGAATTGGATTGTGTGTGTGTGTGTGTGTGTGTGTGTGTGTGTGTGTGTGTGTGTGTGTGTGTGTGTGTGTGTGTGTGTGTGTGTGTGTGTGTGTGTGTGTGTGTGTGTGTGTGTGTGTGTGAGAGTGCGTGTGTGTGTGGGTGTATGTACTTGTGCATATTTGGAGTGGGTGTTGTTTAAGAGATATGTGAGATTATGTACATGTGAATTATGCAGCACTGTGTGGTTGGAGGAATATTAGTTCATTTATCTGCAGGAGACAATCTAACTGCATTAATTCAAAACTTCTCATGCTTTTCCGGTTAAGTGACATTTAGATGTCACAGTTGAGGTTAAGCAGGTCTCTTTAATGAGGGATTGAAATGAGTGTCTTGTATGAGTGCGATACAAAAAAAGCAGGGAGGTGTGTGTGTGTGTGTGTGTGTGTGTGTGTGTGTGTGTGTGTGTGTGTGTGTGTGTGTGTGTGTGTGTGTGTGTGTGTGTGTGTGTGTGTGTGTGTGTGTGTGTGTGTGTGTGTGTGTGTGTGTGTGTGCGCTTGCTTGCAGATAGGTGAGAGTGAAGGAGTAGGGATGCGAATCCATGATTAATGCAGCATTGCCCTTGTATGTTTCAGAAAGGAGAGAGGTGAGCCTCCCAGCATTAGCATTCTGCCTGTGCTTCTCTCGCAGTCTGCTTTGCCCCTTTACTGATGCTCCTCTGCCTTTCAGTTTACTGAATAGATACTTCACACACACACGCCGGTCTGGATGCACACCAACCAGCTGTTGTCCAAAACGGTTATCGGTCCACTGTGCACTTATATATCCAGTTTGCGCAAAATCGTAGCTCGTTATGGTTTGTCTGTTCGTCTGGTTTAAGCAGCCTCATTCGAAAGCTGTCAGTGAATACACAGAGGATTGAGTTTGCTGCCTCACTTTTTTCCCTCACATTTCGAATTTGAGGCGTTACTTTAAAGGCACAGGCGGAAAAAAGCCACACTGCCTTCAAGAGACGTGTTTCTTTTACAAGGGTCTAATTTTGAGCTGACTTCAGTAAGTCATCACATATTTAAATCCTTTATGCCACGCTGCGCTGCCAAAAACCCTCTGGGCTGTTATTTGAAGTAGTGACAGCACAGGCACTGCAGGGTTACTGGTATGCAGAGCAAGGCACTACCGCACAATAGAGGAGCTACTGGCTCTGACGGTGCAACTTTTGACATTTGTGGTAGTGGGCTGCATTGTAATTTGAAATATGCTCTAACAGTGAACTCCATGGTAAACTTTACTTTGGTTCAGTGCATCTCTGAGGAGAACCAGTTTTGTTCATTGTGCAGACAGCGGTGTCTCATTTTACCCCCACGTGTGACAAAGATATGAATGCAAGCAGCCTGAGAGCCTTGTTTTCTCTAATGTGTGTTTGAATTCGGGTTGGTTTACTGCAAATCTCAAACAAACTGCATTTTAAACTACTTTGATTACAGAGGTGCACGTTTTGGAGTAATTACTAAGGAAATAATGGTAAACAACATTTAATGTCCTACACAGACAGCAACTATTTTAATGTCAGACAATAATTTTTCATGTCTTTGGTGCTTGTCATTAATTAATCATTGTTAGTTTAGAGAAAAAAAACACTATTTTACCCACTAACACTATCAGTGATATGGTGTAAAACATTTCTTTTTTCATCAGAGAAAAACACAGAGGTTTTGTCAAAACTTCATTTCAGTTTTATTAACTTTTTTTTTTATATATATTAGTGGCAATTTTCCCAAAATGATTGATCACACCTTTTTATTAAAGAACAAACCCTCAAAGGCCACACAAAACCTAAATGCAGAGATTGTGAAAAAAAGATTGGACTTCTTCCTGTGTTTAAGTGGAGTGGAGCGTCAGTCTCTCGAGTGTTGAGTCAGTACCTCTGAAAGAATCCATCATATCTCAACCTTACCATGACAACATGCTTGTGTAATGAAGTGATGCTTGTGGTGTGAAAGAATCAACAGGAGTGACTGAAGATGTGTAATCCTGACATGCATTACAATATATAAGCTCACATTTGGTGCAATAAATGATGAGTTACTGGTGTCTGTCAGCATTTTTGCCTAAAGAAGAGCTTCTTTTTGTGCTTGAGTAGTGTCAGGGCTGTTTAAGATTGCCTTTTTGATCCATACAGCTGAGATCATCACAGCTGCCATTGCACCAATCGATTCCTGCATTTACCCTCCAGTGCCTGTCATCGTCCTCGTCTTTCTTCTCTGCTGGGCTAAGGAAATGTTTGCACACGCAGCTTGTTTGGGAATTTGTTTCTGCGCCCGCCTCGGGTCACATATCGAGCTGAACCTGGCAGTAATAACTTTCTCTACTGTGTGTCAGACAGGTGCTGCTGAACGTCTCCTGCTCACCTGTTGTGCTGCCGAGTGTCTTTGGCAGCTCACTGTAACTAAAGATTCAAAAACTGTAAAGTGGTACAGTTATTTTATGTTTACTCATTTTACAGCTCAAGCATTGATCGAGCCATCCTCTATCCCCTATATAGAAATGCCCTAAAGCCTGGACTCAAACCGGGTGTGTTCTCGCTGTGGGATTGCTAATCACAACACCAGCAGCCCCTCAGCTAAAGCAGCAGAAATTATTTATGTATAATTAAAAGCTGACTTAAGACTTAATGAACCGCCTCCTGATTTTAGTTGATCATAGATATATTGGTATGAAAAAGTCATTATGAGAAACCATCAGAAGGGCTCATTTACACCTGGCGTTAACATGCGATTTGAGTGATCAGATCACATGTGGCGAGCCCTGACGTGGACTTGTTTACTTGTGGACTTGTCCATATCAGGCGTGTCGCGCTAGTCAATTGAGATCAGATTATCATATCTACGCCACTTCCACTAAATAGCCCAGCACACAGTAGTGAGTCATCCAGTTTGCGCTGGAGGGTATCCTCTGCCCAGGCCACTATAAGACACATTGGGGATGTCGGAAGAGTCCCTCCTATCTGCTTTCCTATCTCCTTTTGCTTAACCCCCAGAAGTGTTTCAGTGGCGACCATGATAAGGAACATTCAAATTCTCAATAAGCTAAGGAAATGAGGCTCAATGCTTCCTTTAGAACCTCCTTTAGCATAGGAACCACATTTTTCCCGCGATGCCTGATGTATCCTGTTCACACTACAAATCCAATGTGGTCAGATGCGTCCCTGACCTCCTCAGGAAGTAGTTTAATCTTTGGTCTTGTCTTTAGAGCTCGCTGCTTTGTGATCAGATCACCCGAATTGCATGTGAACACCAGGTCTGAACGGACCCATAGACTCCTTTGGGACATCTTATTAACTCTCAGTAAGTAAGAAGATTAAAACCCACACAAACTTGCCATGGAAATTCATACTTTCAAATGGATGAAATTGATTAACACATTATTTCTGTTGTTTTCTTGCTGACAGAAGCATTGGACATTTTCACAAAGAAAAAAACGAGTTCTCAAGTAAAAAGCTCTTTATATGGTTGAGGAAAGTTTATATGGTTTAACATAATTACATAATCAGTAAAGTACAAATGGTATTTTATTGAGTATCTGTTTGCCAATTCTACTTAATGATGACCTTTTGGAGAAATAATCGTCTGACCCAGACCACAACTGTCGGGTTTTTGACACGACAAAATGGCATCTTTTTCTTTGTATTTTACTCTCTTCAGGCATCACCATCATCTGCCTCCGTCTCACCCGATGACCTGTCTCCTGTACTATTAGAACTTCCATCTCCACTTCCTCCTTCACTACTTCTCTCCTCCTCCTCCTCTTCTCCCTGTTCCTTGCAAGTCCATCTCCAACCTTCTTTGTTCAATACATCCACTATCTCTCCTGACCTTTAACCGCCATGTGAGAAAACACAATTTAAAGTGTGAAAAGGGATGAAACATTTTAAAATCTTGAAACATGTGCAACACAAATCCAAACTAGGAGCACATTATAGCACTTAAAGCAAAGGAATAAAAAAAGTCTTAAGCATTAGATTAAAAACAAAATGCTACTTTACAACACATATTTCATCATTGGCTGGCAGAGGAACTGAGATTTCAGCTCGTTATAAATCCAGATATGCAGTGAATATAGATTGTTCAATCCATCCTAAAAGCTTAAAGGCCACCAGTGAGTTGATTTCAATTATGGAGTAATGTGTTCTAGATTTTGCAGCATTTCTTTTTAGTTGCAACCTGTTATGATATACTAAGACAAAAGAAAACAAATATGTGCATCTAAAAATCAGCATTATTAAAAGAAAACCATTCACCTTGGAAATGATTTTGGGTGAAAGAAACCATTGGGGTTTTTTTTCCCTCTTCTTTTTCAGATTACTTTGTACTCTTCAGTTTTCTGTGTTTCTCTCTCTCTCTCTCTCTCTCTCTCGCTCGTGGTCAACAGCTCTTAGTTTGATTTTCTTCTTTCTGATCCAAGATGACATAATAGTTCATACAGTTATTACAGAGTGTCTGCTCTGTTCTGTTTTTGTACCTGTATAGAATACTCTTATCGGAAAGTACTTTAAGTATTCGCTGACACTGATCACTGTGTGGGGAAGGACTCACTAGACCAGACACCACCATCTAAGTTCCAGGAGCTTGCTGTATTAGAGCCGTTGGAGAAAGGGGAGGTGGAGCAAGCAGCCAACAAAGCCATGCCATCAAGTTAACAATCTAAAAAGTCAAAACACGGAAAAGCCTGGAGCACAAGGGGAGCAGAAATCACAAGGACACAACAAACACTGAGTTCATGTTTACATGTGCCCAGGTTTTTTACAAAAACTGATATATTGGTCACATTTTCAAAGTTGATTTTATATTACATTTCCAACAGCAGATATGAGATTCAAATTAGCTGTATAAAATAGGTTTGAATCACATTCCCCAACAAACAATGAAGCCTATAAAGATATCACAACCTTTAACAATTGTGGGAATCAGAAATAAATGAATACAGAATAAATGTATTGGTTGCCACAGTTTTTAGCGGATCTTTTTAATGATTTATTCAAATAGTTGGAATACTTAGTAAAGACTTGGGACTACTTCAAAAAATAGTGGTGTAGAATATAGGGGGCAATATTATTTAAATGCTATCTAACTACAGTAATGTGAGTATTTGTAAGGTAAAGCATGTGTATTGCACATTACTGCAAAAAAGGAAATTAAACAGCTTTGAGTTACCAAAGATGGAGTTACCAGAAACAATAAGAAAAGTGACTGAAAACAAAGGAAAAGCAATCAAAAAGCCTTTTGTCTATTCCCAAACAAAAAGAAATGTAATTTCTTTCGCTCATCCTCCTATTCATTCCAGAAAATGACACCAGTTTACTGTAATACAACATTAAAAAGTATCAGAAACATAAACACCAACATCCTGTCATAAACACGATGACAGCTCAAAATGGTTGTGATGGATGGATGGATGGATGGATGGATGGATGGATGGATGGATGGATGGATGGATGGATGGATGGACCTTGTTGATGAAACAATGGATTTATTCAATGTGTTCTGAATGCAAAGGCAACACTGTCTGCTGGATCACATTTTATTTCATTTATTTTTTTCTGTCATTGTGTGTTTAATAAAAAGTATTGTTTTCTATGAATTTTGATTTCAAAATGAAAATGTTCTGCAGAGAAATGTCGACTTTGATGCACCCAGAAAGATGTACACATTTCAATTTGACAAGTGAAGCCTCCATTTCACACTGGTTTATTTATTTTTTACTTTATTTGTTTATTTTTTATCATTACTTAGTTTTATTCCCATTTGTTGATTAGGGGGAAACATTTCTCACAACTCCACTTTGTTTCTTTCTGTTGTGAGTTACTTCACTTTCAGGTTTTATGGACCTTTCAACCTGTAGAATCTAGATTGTTGCTGTTGCTCATCAAATGTGCATAAACATCCTGCACATATTTTTAGCCTTGCCCACTTTAAACGGCAGGTCACTGCAGTAATAGTTCTTCCTGAAATACACTGATGGGAAAATCAATACAACTAAAAACAAAATATAATAAAACTCTTTTTGGCAGTGGCCCCCCGAAAGGACTGACAGTGAAACGAGTGAACGCTGCCTGCTGCTGACCTCAAGTAGCACTCGCTCCTGATTTATACTCATTCAATGCTGTTATTATGCAGGAACGTTGTGATGCGACTCATGTAAATTGGTGTTGGTATTCTCTTACACATTCATCTGCTAACATTCTATACTATTGATACTATCATCCATATTTATCCAGCACATTTCATATCTGCATATTGCTGTCGATGTTTTGTGTTTCTGTCGTGAGCTCCATAAACATTGTTAGTCCAAACAATGTGTGAGCGCGCATAAAACACAACCATGTGTTCAACCCCATAAATTATCATATTTGTATTTTAAGACTTTTAGCACCATAGCTACTGGAGTTAAATTTCAACAATAAAAAAAAAATTACTTATCAGTTGGTGAACAAAAAATGCACAAAAAAATTATTCATTAATAAAATGTGACTCCTTTATTCTGAAGAGTGTTGACGGCTCACGATTAGCACGTAATGTTACCATATGCTATGCTAACGTATGCTGAACACGTTAACCTTGTGAGCCTGAGTTATTATTGTGCTGAAATTCACGCATTCTGGAATAAAACTCATTATGTGTGTACTTTTCACTTGATCAAATAAGAGAAATGCCATGAGTGTCATCACATGCAATCATGTGTGTTCAAATGCCAGAATTGGTTGCTTGAGGACCTGAATGAAAGTCGCAGAACTCAAGGAAGGATAAAACAGAACATATCTAATAATAAAGTTTTCAAACAGAATTCATGAGGAAGTGTCTTTCCTCACATTATCAGCAGCCTCGCTGCTAAAAGCTAAATCAGGGGTTGCAATCATTTCTATACGTGCAAAACTTTAGTAGATCGTTGAGTCTGAAAATGATATTACTTAAGACAAAAAGCTGCAAGAGCCCCACCGGTCTAAAAGATCACCGACTGACCACTGTTAAGTCCTTGGGGAACCTCTGGATATACTGTAGGCTGGGAATAGTGAGAGGAGTGCTTAGAAAAGTGAAGGTTTTAAGCAATTGACACAACTCCGCTGATTTTCTCTATGACGTCTTGTAGGAAAGATATAGATTTCTAGTAGAGGAATTCCAAACAGCTGCAACTTTATGGGTCCATATAGTGTACAATAAGCAAACTGACTAATTAAATGTACTGCAAAAGTTCCATCACTCCATTGTTGTTACATCAAAGATAATACAGCTTAAAACGATCATACATGTCACCAACAGATCTTAGATAGGTCTATTTGGGGAATTAATATCATAATCCCATTAATTTTAAACATTAAAACATTATGATATTTGTTTTCTGACATTCTTTGTACCTCACGCCTTTTCCCTGGAGGATGATCTGCTTGTAATCCTTGTATTTTTCTGAATATATTCATCTGTTCTTCCATGATGAAGTATGCCGCTTTACCTGTCTGTGATTGGTGATATGCAACCAACAACGCTCCTTTCTACACCCAGCTTTGCAGCACTTCTTGTCTGGATTGCAGACATCTGGTTAAATGAAGTGAGATACTGAGGACATAACCCAGACATGTTAATCCTCCGCGGTAGTGCAAACCCAAGGTGTGAACAACAATGACATTTTCTATTCTGCAGTTAGGATGATATGAAAAGTTTTAAAACTGAAGTAAAGTTTATCTGATAGAATATATATATATATATATATTTTTTTTTTTTCCCATGAAAAACAAGGCCTTCAGCTTCTGCCCATTCAAGTGTTGCACTGTCTGTCTGAACAGTCTTCGTAGTGGCCTCCTTTTTTTTGTTGCCGTCTGCTTCACTGCTTTGTGGAAGTGGATGACAGCACCTATATAAACAACACTGTGGCGTTATGCACCACAGACACAAGGATGGGAAAATATTTGTCTTTCTGCCAAATCTTGGACTTTGAATGTGTTTTTCCCATGAGGCTCTCTGGCTCCAATAACCATTACCTGTTTTTTTTTTGTTTTTTTTCTCTCAGTGTTGGTGGTGGGGTTGGGGGATATTCCGTCTGTGCATCCAAATATGTTGCACAGGAGACTTGTGCATGTGAGGACATCTTTGTGCGCAGTTAAAAATACAAGCATGCTGAAATGTCACGCCGGTCAGCCATTAGTGAATGAAATGTTTTCAGCGCAGGACCTGTTATTGATTCTTGCCTCGACTTCCATGACTCTCAGCATTTCCCTTGCACCTGGACCCTAAAGTGGGGTTTGTGTTTGATGCTGCTTTAATTGCGTTGCCTGCGCTGTAGGAGTCAAGCCCTCAACCCGTCTTTGGTGCATGACACGCAGGTCCTGTTGCATCTCTAGATAACATTTCCTATTTATTCCCTCCCGTCTGGCTTGTAGTGATAGCTGAGTGACTTTGCTTCTGCCGCCATCAGACAGAGGATTAGTGTGGCATTTTATTTATCCAGTTGTATTACACTCGCTCGATTTTGCACAACAAACAGCATGATAACAACGTAATGCATGTACTGCCAGGAAAAACAAGAGATTGCATGGCCTCTTCTGAGTCCTGATTGCAACATCCTCAAGTCTGTTCAAGATTATATGAAGGAACATGAGAGTTACAGAACTCGTGAAAAGTAACTTTTGGAAAAAACTGTATCTCAGACATCAGGTACTCAGATGTAAAAATATTGTGGAGAGTGGTGTGGAGGAATCACACTTGAGGAAAAGCTCTTTTTTTTATCAGGAACACCATGGCTACGATGTTTATTGCACAGGTCCAAGTAGATCAGTATCAATCAAACTATGATTGCATTTAAACTTTCATGCAATTCCAAACAATCCAAAATGCTTCTCAAGCAACTTGTGAAATTATCGTGAGAACAAATTGAAGAACAAATCGAACAGAAACAGTGGACTCCCAGTGGACTCCCGAATGAATTGAGAGAAACCAGGTTGAGACGGTCTGGACGTGTGCTGAGGAGGGATTAAAGAGACCTGCCAAGAATGAAGACTTCAGAGAAGTCCTTGCAAATATGCAACATAATAGTTGTGACAATCAGCATCGATATAGTGTAAATATCTTCCACTTGCCATTGTCAAAGATGATAGTACCTTCAGAATCTTACATGTAAAATTATTTGCACCAGTGGCTTGTTAACTTTCACTGTTAACGTCCAAGATACACATTTCCAAATAAATAGCCACGATTGCCTCGGAATGCATTTTGAGTGAAACAAACACCAGCCTACTTAGCAGTTACATCTGTGCAACTACAAATGCGAATGGCTAATCATCTGATCAAACAGCGGCTACTGAATGTATTTATGCATGTAAACATGGTCTAGATGAACTACTGAAGTATGACAATAGAATGATAATTTATTTGTTCACAACCATCTTTAGGGTTTAAAGAGAAAGAGGTCTGAACAAGAAAAGATATCTAGTGAGATGAGCTCTCTTAGTGAAAATGCCTTTTGCATGCCAGGAGTCAGAGGACAGAAGTCAGACTGGTTAGAGGTGTTAGAAAGAATAATGACTCTAAAAAGGCACTTTTTTTTTTTTTTACAATCAAGTGTATGCAGAAGGTCATCTCTGCCTGTACAACTCATGGAACCTTGAAGTTGATGGGATCCAGCAGCAGACCACTTGAACTCAAATCATCTGGTTTCTTGAACATGAGTTCACGTTACGCCAATGCTGGTGAGCACCTTTGAGATGTGGTGGAAAAGTATATTTGCATCATAGATGTGCAATCAGCAAATCTGAAGCTTGTATGATGCTATCATTGATCGAAATACATATAAAATTCTTAAGGAAATAAATTCCAAATGAAATGATTTCCACCAAGACTTGAAGTACCTCTTACTGTGAAATTGGGTCTAACCCTGGACTGGGTGTACCCACTAAAGAGGCCAGTGAGTGTACAGTCCTGTGTCTGGGAACAGGCGTAGTTTCATGACAGAGAAAGAATTTAACCCCTCGCCTCACATTAGGCAAACGTTGCACAAGGATTAGTATCAAATGTCACATTACGAATGAAATTAAACGAGATGGTTCAACTCTATTTTCAAAAATTGCATCCATAAACAACTGTGTGAGTCAGCTGAAGTGATGCTTGCAACATCATTCTTCATTCCCGCATCTTAAAGGCTTGATGATTTTTTTCCCCCTCTGGTCACAGTGTGAGGTGATAGCACGCTGCATTGTTCATATCTGTGGTCAAGGACAGAGCAAGCATAAAGCAGGTATAGAGGTGCTCAACCATTTAGTTCAGTACAGTCTGAAGAACTGATACAAACAGCTGGCTGAGCTGAAGAAAGCCAAATGGTGTAGTTTTTCTTCTACTGACAATTAAAGGTGCTATGACTTGAGGCTATGACATTGCGCCGGCTAGTTATCGCTTTAACCCCTCAACCATTTCTGTATCCCCTCCTCTCTCAACACTGACTGAACTCCCTAATCTGGGCGGTGGAGCCATTTAATGAAATCTATATTTCTTTGAGCTTGTGGCTATAAAACTGCCATCTCCAGTAATGTAAATACATTACAGTCGCCAGTATTTTCAATGAGATTTAATTTCCCCAGGATTCTCAGTGTGTTACAACCACAGGACCCAGTTCTCCATGCTTTATTTTTCACCCGGACAAACAGTGTATTATGGGCCTACTGTGCCCCAGGTTTGATGCTGTTGTTGCCATTAATTCTGGGCACAGCGTAGCGTACCCTGTGAACCATTATGAGCCCACACCTCCATGTTGGCCCTGTGGTGATGCATTGCACTACGGTTCTCATTAATAACCTCGGCTGCATATAACCTGGTGGGAGGGGGTGAAGGCAAGTGCACCACAGCAGACAAGGAAGTCTGCAGTGTATAGGCGCGAGAAAACAGGAGCAGTTGAAAGGCCATATCGGATGAAGCGCAGATTAATTACAGTGATAATCCAGTAATTGTGATCAAACATCCGTCTCAGAATAACTACGTCCACTGAATCTTTCCTTGTGTTTATAAATCAAAATAGGAGCATCTCTCGGTTATCTCCCTGGACAAACACCAGTTTCAGTGAGCTTGTGTGTGAGTAGAAATGATTTCTCAGTCTCATTTTAACCTTTTTTTGTTTTCATTTGTAGGATTTGGCACCATTTGCAGTTGAAGCCTTGTGTGTTTCACCTTCAGTTTCACAAAAGCTGTTAAAAAGACATCTAGTTATTCAACAGTGCGAAGAAGAAAAAAGCCAGAGTCTGTGTCAAAAGTTTGGAATTGTTCCTTTGCATAAGGTTAGTAACACTGCTACTGTGCCTCGAGCGGCAGAAAAACATGCGATTTTTTGAATGACAGTCCCATAGCTGCAGGGCAATAGCTGCCAAAATAACAGTAAATATGTGTTCGTCAAGTGATATGGGAAGATTTAACATTAGCTGAGACATTTTGCATGAAATGGAGTGGCGGTTTGATTTAAAATCCTCAGAAAGCCTTTATTACAGAAAAATAACCGTTGGTATATTTGCTCTAAAGAGCTAAATTGTGACATAAAAGGCAAACAACAATGTGTTCATGAATCATTCCCTGCTATAAAATATTTCAAGTGAATGTTACCATTCTGTTATGGGTTTCTTATTTATTTATTCATTTTACACGTCACTGGATTTTCTTTCAAACTATCAAAAGGTCTTTGTTGTTTTGCAACAAGGATGAAGGATTCACTGTGAAGTCACCCCCCTGCACAGATATTCAATATAGATAAAATACTCATTATGTGCACCCTGCAGTGCAGGAGCTTATTCAGTCACAAATGTTTTTTGATTTTTTTTTTACTTCATTGAACTTCTTTTTAATCTATTAATCAATATTTGGTCTATTAAACAGCAGAGAGTCAGTGGTGTGGTTTTAATAGTAGCATCAGCTTCATCATCATAGCATATTTTGTAGGCCAGTGAAATGATTTGTTTTTCTCAGCATTGTCCAACGATCTGATTTTTAAGTTTAATCATGTTTCACTCAAAATATTTATTTTCATTATACATTCATTCACTGAAAAATATCTTGTGGGGGATGGGGGCGAGGGGGGGGCAACCTCCCCCAGGAAGACATGTCCTACCAAGCATATCTAACTGAGATCTTTATCCATGGACAAAGGTTATATCTCCAGGTTGATCAGAGTGTGGCCACTATGTGAGACCAGGCTGTAAAGAAGATGGATGGATAAACACTAATCCCAAACGTGTGCTTTCCTTTAAAACACATTGCCCCCTCTGTTTCTCCGCACCCATTTTGACATCTACGTCTATAAAGCCTTGCACTCAGTTTCTTTGCAGCAGAGCTTGTTTCAGTAATGACTTGCTCGTACAGGTCATGATGTCTGCTGATCGACTTTTTTCAGGCTGCTCCATCTTCAAAACTGCTCACATCTCCTGTCGCTGGCATCTAAGTTGTGATCGGTTTCATGCCGCTGCGCCGGGTTTTCTCTTGATTGTTGTTAACACGTGCGCCACACTGCCTCATGCTGTTGATGCAACACGGATATTCTTCATATCATAATTGCATCTACACAGCTCCACTGAGTCCTGGCCAAGATGCAGAGCTTAGTGTGTGGAGACACGGGAAACGGGATTCAGGCAAACAACTGGGTTTAGACTCCGACACTCACATGCGACAGTGGTTTAGGCAGGGGCTTGTTTTTCGTTCTGCCCTCATGCCAGACAGACACAGCCAGGGGCAACATGTTTTCAGGTCCTCCTTAATCACGACGCTACGGCTCAACCTAATTATTAGATTCATTTTTAAGACTTTGCTACAGGCACCTACCATTCAAATTGAAAAGATAATTTGAGTGCTTCAGTTAAAAACCTTGTCTGCAGCACAACATTCAGCAGTCTCAGTCACAAATTTTGTCCTTGGCACAGATATTTGGTACTGTTTAAATTTACACTGAATAAATAGTGCACATGCCATAATCAGTTACACTTACTCACATAATTATGATTACATAATTTTGGGAGAATATTGTGGTAAACATTGACTTGTTTTGACAGGTTTGGGAGAACAGGCCTGAGCAAAAACAGGAGAGTCTGTTAACAGCTCAGAGTGAGAAGGAGACGGGGATGGACAGCATCCATTTCAAGATGGAAAGATGTGGTCCTTCAACACAAAACACCAGAAACTTAAATTTCATATAGTTTAAAAGTGGTGTGGGTGTCAGGAAAATCAAGGTTCAAAACAATAAAGTGTATTAAAGGTTATAATACAAAACTGAATAATGGCAGATACAAAATTATATGACATATAAAGAATAATGAGGGGGGGAAAAAAAAGGTAATTCACGTTTTTATCACTCATGAAATGAGAAGTAGAGACCTCTCAAACTCAAAGCTTTTGGACAGGTGGCAGTAAAGCAAATACACATTCCTTTTGAGCTGTCTGAATATGAAGCTGTTTCTAGAGCAAGATTCATGATGCTATTAATGAAGCAATTATCCCAGAGATGTATGGTGTCATATCTCTTTAATCTAACATAGGGAGATATATGAAGCAAAGATTGGTGCTTAGTCAAAGTTTTATTAGCAGCTTGTAAGAACGCCATAACCAGAACGTCACATTTCTCCTGCACTGCAACATGGAGGAACGTAGCGGAAAAAATGTGATGGGAAAAACTGACTCCTATAGTTGGACATTGTTACATAAAGCCCAACAAAAAACATATACAATCTAAAAATTCCAAGAAGGAAAAAAAAAAAAAAAAACATTACAGAGACTACAAATGAATTACTGTGATACAAGAATTGTGAATGATAACGGATTATGTTTTTTATGGTCCTAAAAAGAAAAACCATCAAAAGTGAAAAAAAATTACCTTGAGTGTTGTTCGTTATGAGTATGTCAGTGCCAGATCAAGGAAATAGCAATAATTTTCAAAGCTGTGAAGTCATTTGTTGGACTTTTCATTGGATTATAACAGATTGCTAAGCCTTTCAATGTGATCGGATAAAGTTAGATATTAGATAACATGAAGGTCCTGAAAACAGAAACTGAAGACTTCATGAAGATTTTACTCAAAAGACTGCAGTATTTCGATTTAATCTCAGGACATTCAGAGAAAGACCTACACTTTTTACTCTCCTTCTACCTCTTTTATTTGTCTCTAAAGATAATCTTCTGAAGTAGAGACATCTGGGGAAACTTCCTCAGCAGAGAGCCGTTTGCATTTGAGCTCATACACAGCAAACACTTGAACCAGAGAGTTTCTGAAGTGGCACTTATTATACTGATCATCACCTATTGTAAGTGTGAAAGTCCAGACATGTCGCTCCATCTGTTGGGAGGGAGCGGTGATTATGAGTTATCGCCGCTAAAGCTGGCCAAAACGCCACGTGCTCAGAGTTGAACCTTCAAGCTGGAGGGATTCCTGTTGCCTGTATGAAAGGACAAGAGGCCAGAGGCGTGCGTGTGCTGTTTAAGAAAAAAGAAAAAAAGAAATCACCTAATTTGCCCTAAAACAGCACCAGTGAGCATTTGATCCACAAATAACCGCAGCTCTGTTTGTTTGATGATGATGACCGTAGTGGTAAGAACGACATAACAAGCGAGGGCGCCGATCCTGTCTCATCGTCTGTCTCCAATCCTTCCAACTTTCCCGTCTTTCTCCTCCCTGGTGCATTGCTGTCGCCTGTGCGCCAAGCACACTTTCTCAGCTCGGGAGATCTTCTTTCCACAAGTGCAAGCTACACTGGTGTGTCATCTTTCACCCTCCTCCCGCTCAGCTCTGAACTGGATGACCTTTCAGAGATTTGAATTGCCAGGAAGGTAAATAGTTTTGGGGATTAACTGTATTATTGTATCTTTCAGCTGTTGTTGTCTGTTGAAGAGGAGTTGCTGATTAAAAATCTATTTTTTATTTTTTTCATTTCCCTTCACTGCTTGAGATAGTCTGATTTGTCACAAGTGCCACAGTTTTTTGAATTATAGTTTTGCTGATGAGGAGTCCCAGTGAATTTCTTTTTCCTACGAATGGCTAAAGGAGTCCCACCGATTGTGGCGTGTTCCTCATTTTACAATATGCATAATGCACCAGGGAAAAGAAAGCACTCGGGTCCATTCGCAGCTTTTAATGGTGCTGTTTTTTGGGGGAATTAAAGTGTGGCCTGCATTGAACTGAACTTGGGTGTTGCTGGGCTAAGTGCTGCATTATGACGCATACACCAACATATAAAATAATACACAGCCAATAAAGGTGTTATATTGTTCTCGGACACAGAGGGAGGAACCGTGTTGTCCCCTTTAAATTAGCCTTAAAATAAATATAGAAATCTCACTGTGTGTCACAGAGTTCATCACGCTCCATCTTTGACCTCCGAGCTCAAAGAGAATAGGCCCACTTCGGGGAATAAATGTGACAAGCACACCCTGGCTGTGTTGTGCCTGCAGATCAGCCGTGTCTGGCTGATCTGGTGTTTCGTGATTCAGCCCATTTTTCTGAAGAGTTGTTGAGATTTGTAAGCATTACTATAAAAATCCCTTCATGGCCATGCAGAGTAAAGTTTAAACAGCGACAAATATGAATAAGTGCTTATATTTTTACGCGATAACAGACAAAAAAGTGGGTCATGACGTTTTAACTTTTTAGGTTCACATCCATTCAGGTTAGTGTATCAGCGAGCCCGGCACACATTTCCTGGAGCAAAAACCTGATCCTGCCTAGTTTCCTCGGTGCAGCTGGCGTTTGCTTTGTCTGCATTTCCCCAGCTTTAGGTCGCCTCAGTGAGTCAGACCTCGTCTCATCTATGCGTTTGGATTGATACCAGAGCGCTTGACTACCTCAGATCAACATGATCTTCATTTGGATATTGACTGATATTTGAAGACTTTGTAAGACACAGGAGCTCTGAAGAGGCTGAACTCAATACTTGATAGTAAGGTCACCCACACGGTGGTAAAGAGCGTGTGGTTTGTTTGCATGATTAAATTAAGTGGGGGGTGTCATCTTTACAGCTTCATTAGATTTGTTCTGGTCTTCAGGGGAAATACCGAGACATCGTACATAAATAACGTAACCACCCAGAAAGTGATGATAGTACAAACGGCAGCCTGGAAAAAGTCCCGGCCAAATCCTGCAGAGACTACATGTCAAGCCTTATCTCTGACAGTCAGGGCAGCATATCTCTGGGTGTTTCCCTCACACGTCCACATTTTCTTTAACATGCACTGAAGCTGTTACAAAAGAAGGAGGGGAAGAGGGTGGTAGTCTCTGGGCACATGGTGCTCCAGAAATACCTGCAGGTGATAACTAGCTGAGATTCTGTAGCAGGTGTTCCTTCACTTTCACCATTATGTATCTTTCATACCTGTGGGTGGAGGTGGTAATTAACTGCTGTTTTGCCATTTTTAGAAATGTTGCCATGACAGCTCTCCCTGTCTTCCTTTTCTCACCTTTATTTTCTCAATAAACTGTCTCTTGTCTCTTCTTCTGCCTTCTGGTAGTGTGTTATTACCTTTTTTTCTTTCCATTATCTTTATTGAATATCCAGTGCATGCACTATTGCCATAACATACTGTATATCAGTTGGGAAGTCTACGGAGAATACTCTCATTCTATACACATTAATTGCTGGTGAGGTTGAGGGTGGTCTTGACCTGCTGACAGTACCATCCATCATGGTCAGATCAGGTCAGACACTCTGCTCAGCGGGCTGTGTCCTGCAGGTAACAGCAGCTGTAACACAGCGTCTCGGCTGCCATCCCGCTATACAGTATCCGTAGGACATGACCCATTCACGTTAGACTGCTGCTGGTAACATAACACTACTGCAAAGAGAGTAAAAGCCAATTTTGTCGTGAATTAACAACATCCTGATCTGTTCTGTTGATCCACTCTCTTGGCTGAAAGCATTATGTCTCGGATTGGACAATATTTTCAGTCACTGTAATACAGTCTGTATCGCTTCACCTCATAACAGCCATAAAAACACAAGATTTCTTGTCTTTCTAACCCATTGTTTTAAACTATACCACTGAATGTGATTGCATAAAGTTTATTCTGAATTAACTGATGTTCACTTCTTTTTAAAGATTAACTCGCTTGTAGAGTAGTAATCATGTTTAACATCACTGTGAATTCACAGTCATCGTATCTCAGTAATGTTGTTGTTTATTTTCCAATGGCACATGTTTCAACTCAGTTAAGGCTGATTCAATAAGTTTTTGGTTTCTAGAGACTCCAAAGTGCATTTTAGCTGCAAAGACATTCAAAGGCAGTGACTTCTGCTTGGCAAAGCCATACTGTGTATTGTTCAATATTTCCTATGTGGTGATTATTTATTGATTGATAAGTCAATAAGTAAAACATAAGCGAAGATGAATGAAAATAGCTTCTAGTTGACCGGTAAAATGCAATGAAGTGTGTGTCAAATTACGGCCCGAGAAAATTCCAGCACAACACCACTGAGACATCGTCTTAAACAATGAAAATAACACTTCATTTTGCACCTCACAACCACTTCACTGAGTCCTGTTGCACTTGATTAGATAGCATTACATTTATTGGACAGAAGCTTTTGTACAAAGTGAAACAGAACTAGAGCACAGCAGCAGCAACAACAACAACTAACACAGAACTGTGAGCAGATTTCCTGTGATTCATTGAATGATACAAGGAATGTACACTAAAGTTATCATCATAGAAAGGCACATTTAGTGGAACACAGCATGCTCATATACTGACTGTGGCTTTATCATCCTACCACTGACTGAAGTTTGAATTACAATTAGTTCAAATGTTAAAAGGACATCAGATTCACAGATTCAAATACACACACACTCACACTCACAAGGTGTTTGATCTACATTAGGACATTTGGAGTTCAGTAACAACACCCCCACCCCCACCCCCTGAAAAACCTTCACAAAAGTTACTTTGTGGAGGAGGTAAAAAGTAACATCTCAGCCGTGTAACAAATATATACAAAGGAAAATGTGTTTCTGAAGTGCCCCTGAAATGCCTGCCAAAAATAGAAATAGAAAAAAGGGAGTAAATGTTCTCTGTTTTGTTTTTTTGTCAGGACAATGAGGTCATAGCTTCTTCCAGTTGATACTGGTTAGAGACATGCGGGGAAAAAAGGTCGACATGGAGTTAAAACCCATTACTGCCCTATGAAGCATCACCAAGTCATTCAATCAATCACCTTTCATCCAACTAAAATAGCACAAAGTGCTTTCATGATTTTTTTTTTTTTAAACTGTCTGTTTCATTGCAATGCATGCATACACACATGCACACACAGTTAAATGCAATCATGTAATGTGGGTAGCAGCAGGGAGACTCTGTAGGGACCAGACAAGGAGGAGAGGATGGAAAGATTGAACTGCAGGTGGGCAGCAGTGTTCAGGATTAGCTGCTAAGCTTTAATTACAATCTCAGGGGCTTTATGGAGCCTTGAGTTGCTGTTGTCCAAGACAGGAGATGATGTCAAGTATCAGCACCACTGCACTGGTTTGAGTTGTAGTGATGTCCACTTTGAGATATTAGTGTGTGTGTGTGTGTGTGTGTGTGTGTGTGTGTGTGTGTGTGTGTGTGTGTGTGTGTGTGTGTGTGTGTGTGTGTGTGTGTGTGTGTGTGTGTGTGTGTGTGTGTGTGTGTGTGTGTGTGTGTGTGTGTGTGTGTTTGTTTGTTTGTTTGTTTGTTTGTTTGTTTGTTTGGGGGTGACGCATTCGCTGGCTGTGTGTCCAGTGCAGTGGAGGCTGTTCTGTGAGAGGGGAGCCGACAGGTGGTTAAAACCAGCTCAGTCAAGTGTCATGGAGAGAAAAGGAGGCACAGATAATGTCAGGACTTTTTCTTCTCCCTCTCTGCAGGTTCTGGTCTGTGCTTTTGTAGAAGAGAGTTGACAGTGTCAAATCTGAGAGGAGTGAGAAAACAGAGCAGAGATGTGTTGATACGGTGGATTAGGAAGGAGAGGAGGTCTGAATTGAGAGATTACAGATGTCTGGGGGAGCTGTGGGTACATGAGCCAGAGGGTGGGGTAGCTGTGAGTTGCAAGGTTTTTAAGGTGAGGGTCAAGAAAAGGTAACTTGATCCTATTAGATTGCTTTAAATTATGCAGATGTTACCTGATGGGCCCACCTCCTTTATGTGTCCAGTTTGTCACATCAAATGATGACTGCCCTGTCCACTCCACCACCCTAATGTCTGACAGATGAAGTAATAAAATGAATATACTGCCACGGTGCAATATTTAATAACTAGGATGGCTAATATTAATGTTTGAGAGTCACAGTGCAATATCATCGAGTTATCTTCAGGAGAAGACGTGACGATAGAATGAACATATCTGAGATCTGTGGAAACTCTTCTCTCTGTTATCACAGTGAAACTGACAATCGAGGGGACAAATACCAGTTCTCCAAATGAAGAGCAGGTCCAAACCTCCCCCTGCACCACGCGGACAACTTCTCTTTTAAATGCAGAAGAAAGTCCATCAGTTGACCGTGAAGGTAATTTAATTGGTCATCAGGTTGTTGGTGGACAATCTTGTCAACATTGTGCTGAATTACACAATGTCCTCCTTACTCCGCTCTTGTAAAGAGGGACATTGTTGAACCACAGTAACTGATCGATAGACAGAAAATTAATCACAACTATTGATCACATTGCAGCTTGTTTTGAAAATAACGTGGACAGGTGCCCAGCTTTCCTTTGTGAAAGTGAAAATATCTTAAAGTACAGATCCATCCAACCCAATCAGGGTTTTGTGGCCTATCCCAGCTCGCCAATCTTTACACTGGGCGAAAGGTCGGGCACACAATGGAAAAGGTGCTGGTCTATCACAAGGGCACCGACTTTGATATGTATATAGACTAGAAAAACTAAACTAGACATGCTTTAGAGTCTCAAAGGTTTAAAGACACCGTTTATTGTTTAACAGTCTCAGATTGTAAAAGTAGCAGACTTGGCAGCTGCAATTGAACGTAATATATACTAGTGATGGGAAGACCAGATATCAAGGATTTGCCCATGCCAGTGGCAGGTTCAGAGCAAACAGCCCATTAGGTTTTCATTGATGTTGCCAATGATTCAATAAAAGATAACGTGCCAGAGTCGAAAGCAGCGTTTGATTTCCTGCTTCTGTGTCCTTGGCACGAGTCAATTCCTCCTCGTGGCGCCAAATTTATGTCCATGTGGCACAAGTTGAGTGCCAGGTTACAGTGTTCACCTTTGACACTGTAAGTATATAAGTGTGTATATAGTGTGCACGTGCGTGCGTGTGTGTGCAGGTTCATGCCTGTGGACATAAATATGTTCACACACTCACATTATGAAGACTTTTTGTCCTTGTGAGGGGTAAAAACCAATTATCTGCTATGAAACACATTACATTTCTGGCTGAAGACATATTTTTGAGTTAAACTAAAATAAGGGTGAGGTCAGTGCTAAGTACGGAATAAACGTCCTCCCGTGATAAAACTGCTTTGTATGAGAGAGGTTGGATGAAAACACTTGTCATTACTCCTATGTGGGGTGTGTGGGGTCGTGCTCCACTATACTGGTGATAACACCAACCAATGAGGACTCAAGTCAATGTAAAGACTGAATAAGCTTGGGAGCTAAAACCACGAGCGTAACAACACCTACAGGCTAAATTTAAAATCTCTAGCGACCATAACGAGATTCATGCTTATTATTCCCAATGGACCTAACAGTCATTACGAGCTGAGTTGGGGGGGAGAGTTAACTGGTTTCAGCTCTGTGATGGGGGGGGCTCATCCTCCCACACTTATGACAATCTCGGGGTCTGAGTAAAGCTTAGGTCCCTGGACGCCATGAAAACAAACATGTGTATGTGTGATATTCATCCTCTTCTGTTATAATGTGACAGCAATCATTTTAGTATCTTGCAATCCCCTGTAGTCATTTCTGTATGAATTCTATCTGCATTTATGATTGATTGATTGTTGGTTTATGATTGATTTCATTTTGTTTGTAAGTCTTGTCAAGTACGTCATGACTAGCTCCTCTCAAGTATTGGACAAATTGCAGTAAAACTTTAAACTGAAATGTATGATTACTAGAGGATAAGTCATTTTAGTCTTAGCCAATATTTTTTACTTCACCCACAGGTGCCTGACTCATTTTAGTTCACCGCCCTTACTTCATCTCAATGGGGGTACACCAGTAAAATGATAGTATAATAACCTATGAATGACAGGAAGTTTAAAATTGTCCCTTGGCTTTAGTGCAAAGAATACAACGCTTTAAAAGATGTTCAGATTTAATGCTTTGACTGCTAAACTTATCTTGAACAAACTGACATTTATCTAAAAAAAAAAATAAAGCTCAGCAGTCAGTTTTTCAGTTCTGGCTCTCACTGTGTTTTGTTTCCAAGTGGGCCAATGTTTCATTTTTACATCGTAAATCTATTACACATTACATTTTGTAATACAGCAAATCTACTTCCAAGTGGGTTTGGCTTTATGACTTCATATTGTTATTTATTCTGGTGCAATTTTCTAATGTCCAAATGTTTCTTTTCACAAAATTAGTGACGAATAATCTACGTAGCTACTATAGTATAGTATAATATAGTTTTATCAACCCGATTCATACAGTTAGGCCCTGATCACAGATGCTTTGATTTTGTGTTTTCGTTTCAGAAAAAAAGTTTTGCGTTCACATGGAAACGTTTTTGAAAATGATGTCGGATAACACGGCTGAAAACGAAGTACTTTTCATGTTGGGCCAGTAATAGGTGCTGTTGTTTGTTTTTATAATGAAACCATACACACGCAGAGAACAATACACTATAAACATTAACAATGGTGAGTACACAGACGTGCGTATTACGGTGACTCTCAACTATAAAACTACCAAGTCCCAGGAGAATTTGGACTGAAAGTCATGACACTCAGGAGGCAAACATTGTTCTTATTATTCAGTTACTCACGCATGTGCAGAGGTACTTACTACTGCCGTGGTGCGCATGTGCAGTAACAGAGTTTCAGAAGAGTTGAGTTTTCCTACGTTTCTGTGCATTTACGAAAAGTTGCATTTTCACCGGCTCTAAATTGCACGATGACTTGGTCATTCCGAGTTGTTTTGAGGCTCTCGGACCTGCTGTGATTGTAGATTTTATCCAGAAAGATGGAGACGGATATTGTCTGGAGCAGTCTCGGTACTTCAGTCCACACTTCCTCCTTCACTTCACAACCACTTCCTGATTACATCCGCTTGTCGTCGATCACATGTCTCGACTGACCAATGAACATTTAGAAAGGAAACTGAGGTGTACAGGAGATCATTTCAGCCATCTTAGTAAACTCTTTTAACATCTACATATTCGAAAATATCAGAACACAAATATGTAAATAATTGTACAAATATTATAAATGGATTTTAATAAGTTAATGCAAATGTATTCATTAACTAGTAAACCTTACATTAGTGTATGGGCTGCACAGTGATGTAGTAGTTCAGTATTGCCACTGTTAGAAGACTCCCCATCCCAGATTTCTGGGTCTTTCTGTTTGGAGTTTGCATGTTTTTTAACCAGCTTCCTCTCACAATGCAACTCATGCTTCTTAGGTTCCCTGATAACTCTAAATTTGCCCCTGTTTGTCTCTGCTTACCTGTGTCCTGCTCGGGCACCTCCTCTGGACTCCAGAAGCTGGATGAAGCAGGTATGAAACATGAACAGAGAGATTGATAGAAGCTACAATATATTAACATTTAGAATTCATGATCTGGCCAACACTGCCCACCCCCACACTGTCATCGCATGTCTGCTGAAGTGTTAAAAACGCCACTACGCTCACAGTGACAACAGCTGACATTCTCACTTTAATTGATATGTAAATTGCTCAACCCTGATTAAGTCAGGATTTAGATAATGAAATTAAAGGGCTGACGTACAGAGTAATGAATTTTGGATGAGTGTGTCAGACACCTATGGGAATTGGTTGACATTAACGTGAAAGGTGTGTCAGAGCAGCAGCATTGTTAGCCTGCGTTGTTAATCTTTTGTGTCTTCCTCTGAGCGTCTGGAGTTTTCACATTGTTATGTATGTATGTCCGCCTCTTCTAAGACTCAGATTGGCGGCAGCTGCCCAGTGAAATCACAAACTGTGTTACTTCTCCTCAGCGGCGCTGTCAGATGGAGGCTTTTAACTCGTCCGTGACCCATTATCATCCCTGTAGATGAGTGTGTAACCCTTAAAAAACAGTTCGCCCCCTCCGCGCAATGATCATAAACACAAGTGGGAGCTGCAGATGGGATGTCACGTTAGATCTGATGGCTTCCGTGTCTCGATGAATTAGTCTGTTTCATAAATGTCAAATGTCTCTCTTTGTCTGCTGATATCAGGCAAACAATTCAAACATCTCGCAGAAGGCAATTAGGAAGGCAATAACATTAGAAGAGCATGTAGTGTTGACCTCATGACAGCAATCTAATTATCTATTAATTCATACAGCAAAATGTGTGAATGTGCAATAAATACATCCATGCTGGGATTCTATTTTCTCAGAATTTCAAGGCACCCTATAGTGAAAATATATTCATTAGACTCCCATTTACTCTCATTGGATCGCAGGAATATAAACCGAGCAGATTCAGGTGTCTGACTGGGTTTGTCCCTCTCGGTCATGTCTCAGTGTCTCCTTAGCTGCATGCTCTCGAGCTATTGATCTTGAAGAGACGCTAACTGCATTATGAGCTCTGGAGTTGTATCTTTCGATGTAGTAAACACAGGAAATGAGCACACGAGGCTGATCACGTTGACTGTTTTCAGTCATGTGCACAGCTTCTGTTTCAACAGCATAGAAATGATTACTAATTCACACTGTCGGCACAGTAGAAGAAAGTGCATGACATCATGTTTTATTGCCATCATGACATGCGTTTGCCTACCATGTGTTTTATATTTTCATTTCAAAATCATGTCTGAAGTATTTTTTCCTGTACAGTAAACATGGAGAGAGAGAGAGAGAATAAGGTCAAATTATTTCTGCCAAAGGCAAATATTTAATCCTGCTGTTCCGTCTTTTCCTCCAGGAACAAGACAACCAGAGTCAATACAACAGCAGATTGATGACTTACAGTTTTTTTTCTATCAACAAAATGTAAGAAAATATACAAGACGTGACAAATTCTTCATGTGCACAACCCACTTCTCATGCCCACCCAACAAATGCATGTTCTTAAAAAAAAACGGGGTACTAATAAAAACGGGAAGAAACAGGTTATTCAGTCAAATTGGAAATGCTGCCTAGAAGAACTGTTACAACATACAACAACAACAACAACATATAATCTTCAAACCGAAATGTTCTTACTGCTATTTTCAGTAGTGTATTGCAGCCCTAACCTCTTACTTTATTGAAACCTGGAGCAGCACTTGCAGCTCCCCATCCGGTGTCCAGGCGCAACATGAGCCTGGTTATAAGAGGCCCTCATTATGTAGACCTATTACCAGCCAAATGCATTGTGATCTGCAGAAAAAAAAAAAAAAAACGTGGATTAAATCATGTGTCCTCCAGCACTAGAGGGAGAAGCATACTCGTTATATCATAGCAAAGCAAACATTAATATTATATAAACATAAATGATGCCTTAGGTTTCATTACATTCCTTGGAAATGGGTGCGAAGGTAAATCTTCATTGTTTACAAAACTGAGAAATGCATCAAATGATCACATCTTAAAAAATGCAATTAAATACTTGTTAGAGGTGGAAATGACAACGTTTCTACTTAGAAAGTCTGTCAGGAGTTTTTTTAATCACGACCAGTACTTTATCTTCCCCGAGGGGCATTTAGACTGACTGTAGACTAGCAGGAAAGACTGATTACAACATATTAAAATTAAACATTAAAGACATTAAAATGGAAAAACATAAAATCTTTCAGATGTCTGTTTATGATATTTTTGACTTCAATTTCCCACCAGAGACCAAAACCTTTACTTAATCTGACAGGTTTTTTGTTTTTTTTTCACATTTACATGATAGATCAACCTGGAAGTCTGTTCTTGGGCCCTAGAGGATGAAATGGCCTTGGAAACATCTGGCGTGCAACCTTTCCCATCTCATCAAGAGCTGAAATGATATGATCTCTTTCGGTGATGTTGCACTTTAAGTTTCTCTCTGACTCCTGCGTTGTCTCATCATTTTACCTCCTGTCTGCTTGATTTTAAAAAGTTATGACACACAGTCCGGACACCTACTCAAATGGACTACATTGACATTAACAAACAAGGAAACTGCTAAACTTTGAGCGTTAATGTTGATTGGTTTGACAGAGAGAGGTTCATTTTTACCTTTTTCCTTTTTTTTATATCATGCGACGTCTGCTGTTTCTTCTGTTTTCAGCGTGACTTTATTCAATCCAGTTCTCTGCTCGCCCGAACCCTGTGGACTGAGGAAATGGAGTGATTTTCTTCCTTTTCACATTGTTCACACACCATCCAATTAGAGCTCCGAAACACGAGGGAAGGAGCAATAGGCAGGCAGCGATGTGGGCAGTATAAAAGGACAAAAGAAGAACGCTGGTTGTGACAGGCAGCCGAAAGAAAGGAGAAGACAAAAGAGGAGCGGAATATTGTGTCTTTGATTACCTTCATACTTTCCTGCGTGTAGAAATCACTAAATGCTCTGCGAACCTGAATTTAGATATCATTTGAATCACAGCTGGTTCTCTCTGTCAGTTTGATGGTAATCAAGAATAATATCAGAACCCCAATGAAGCACCCTGGCTAGACACCACTGTGACACTCGCTGTATTCTGACACAACCAGCATTTCTGCAGCAGTTTGAGCTACAGTGGCTCATCTGTTATGTTGATTGGACCACAAATTCTCCTCACGTTCATCTATGATCTTGCCACCGGAGTCACCTTGGACCACTTCTCATAGCTCTTGACCGCTGAAAACCCCAGAACATCTATCATTTCTCATCATATTCATCTTCAAAGGTCTACTTTGAGTCCATTGTGAGGCTGCTAAAATTGTTTAAAGGGTTGAACTTTTGTCCTGAAGTCAAGATAAAAATATTTTCTTTAGCTTTTACCACTAAAAGACAAAGGCCATACAAATCAGACTATCAATCCAAGTGCTATCTTTCTGGTGTGGCTCTCGGCAAAACTTGTCCTTAAACACATTTTAAACAAATTCTCCAACTTCTACTGCCATCCACCCATACATAATCCATCGATCCATCCTGCCATACATAATCCATCGATCCATCCTGCCATACATAATCCATCAATCCATCCTTCCATACATAATCCATCAATCCATACATACATACGTCATCCGTCAATTCATACATCCATACATAATCCATACATCCATAGTACTTTAGGAAGATTAATACTGACAACACAATAAAAGTAAATACAAAAAAAAGATAAAAAAAAAAAAAAGTAATTTAAAAGGTTATCTCAGAGTAATTATAAAAGATTGAGAAGACTTTTAAAAAGGGAAAATATTTAAATGAATAATCCCAGGTGAAACTGATCTTAAAAAATCAAAACAAATACGGTAGATGAAAAGAAATGTTGGGTTTGGTATGGGAGAGGACTCATAACACCGGAAACTGCGGTTGGTGGAACAAAAGCTCATCTTTATTTTAAAACGGTGAAACCAAAAATCCAAAACACTAAAATAAAGTCCACAAGATGACCGTATAACAAAAAATTTAAAAGATTGTCTTTTTCCAGCTCTGAAAACATGAAGAACACTGACGGCCATGGGAACATCAGTCACCACACAGGAAAACATACGGACCAACAACCAGAGCACACAGACGACCTCCAATATAAACCAAAGCTACCAGGTGAAGACGATCACACAGTCAGGCACGAGGTGAAACACATCGGGGCGGCAATCAAACACAAGGAGGGGAAGTCAAGAAAACTGAAGCCACGTTTACACGTAGCGGGTATTTGAAAAGAACGGTGATAATTCTCTGCGTTTGGGCCGCACAGTGAACCATGAGAGAAAAGAACAAATGTGTAATTAAACCACATAGAACTTCAATTCAAACATGCATGGTGAAGAGGATATAGGCAAAGTGCAAATGAAGTCACAAAACATAAAGATTCAAAAAGAAAAATGTAAGTAAAAGGAATAAATAACTTCCAAATCAATTCAAAGCCGAGTACGATGTGTGTTTTAAACTTTCTATTTAGCCGATTGCAGATACATGCAGTGTCTCTAAGTCTGAAGACTAACAGGAAATTCTCCAGATATAAAATATAAACTGGAGGTGATATACAGAATCTACATTATATAACTTGTATATACAATCAGGGAGCAATGACAAGTTTAAACTCATAAAGGAAAGAAAGCCAGATGGACGTAAACCTGCATCCTTTTTTAATTCACAGGGTCATCAGAGTCACATTAATCTTTTCATGATGTCCGTCTCTGCTTGTGGGTCTGATCGACAGCGTCACACTGCATCAGGGATTGGAGACTATTACTGGAGTTATTACCAGCACTCCACAGTGATCGCCTTTTTAAATGAGCCCATTCCTGCTGCAGCACGAGGCCTGAAAGAGAAAGTAACTCGGACTAAACCAATTCATAATTTATCGATCTCCGTTTTCAAGGAGTCAGTATTTATGAGTTGGTTATATTTTTCTCGTTGTGACCTGCCACTAACATCCTGACATCCTGCATCGACAGCGCTGTCCTAAATTGAAGTCCACCTCGGAGAGCAGTGATTTGGTTATGAGAGGTGCCGGCCCCTCCCACACAGCTGTGTTGGGAAGCACAAACACTCTTAAATCACTGAATAACTGAGTTTCTGCTCCACTGATGGACAAAGTGACAAGGTTACTCTTTAAAGGCAGACCATAAAGGCATGCTGACAGATAGTTTTTTTTTAGCCTCAATGTCAAGCTGTCCATCATTTTTGTGGAAGAGTGGACAGAATTATGACTCCTGTGGTGTCATTTAGATGAAGCCCTGCCTTCATTACCTCTGAAGCAATATTATTCTATGTCTCCACGATGGCTGAAGACATCATGTTTGCAAGTCATCTATGTGCAAATTCCCCTGAATGTAATATCTCACAAAATATCCCTCTGAGGATAAACCCTCCAGTCACGGAGCTTTAACATCATTGTGCTGGTCAAATAGTGATTTTCAGTTGAATACTTCCAAATGGTTTTGACATGATGTTGACCACAGCTGTTGGGACACATAATGGAGACAAAAAGAGGAAAAAATACAGGGAATAAAATGCAATCATCTATTTACATGATTTTCAATTTTCAATTTAGATAAAAAAATGTTTAAATTAAAGCTGGTTGAAAGCTGCAAGTGTCTTCAGAAACGTCCAGTGTAACAGTTTAAACCCGGGGCTGCAGGAATAACCTGAAAGAGGACATATCAACTTGTTTCATGAACATGGTTCTTCATTCTTGGGCACCAAAGGCGTTTCAAATCTATTTTGCGGGGATGAAGGGCATATAAAGCTATGAGTACCAACACTCAGGGAGTGAAATTACTAGTATGTGAGATTAGGAAACACAAAGAAAAACATCGGAGAAAACAAAGGTTTTACAAAAGCGTTTAAAATTGAAAACACTTTCACATTTCCAAGGGTTTCAGATGTGGAACTGTGAAAATTATGAACAGGAGCTCCCTCAAAGGTATCAGTGCAAAGAAGGGGGATGATGTGGACTGTTTGGCACAGAAGCATCTCGAAAGGAGCCCCGTGCAGCTTTATTTCACATATATATCCACCGTGTCACTGCTGACAACCCAGTGAACCTGCAGAGACCTGCAGCTCCCCAGATGTCAGCAGAAAATGAACCGCCAGTGACGGCCAAGAAGGAAAGTGAAGTTCACTTAATTCCATTTTTGATCAGCACTTTTGTCCTTTCTGCCACCAAACGCTTAAAGAAGATTAGAGATGAGCGGAAAAATTGGGTGTTTGTAGGTGATTGCCACTTCAGTGACATTAAAATATACACGTGCACAGGTAATTCTGACACAGTCACAGTCATCATGCATGAGGAATTGCCATTCAGACATGAGCGTCAGACACAAAGAGACACTGAGAGTCTGCTGCTCACTGAATGACTAAAGCTAATTGTGCCTAATTAGACAGCCTTGATTAAGGTGCAGTTTCTGATTTAGGAGGAACTCGCAGAGATGATCCACGCCTCGGTTTCTTATCATTCATAATTGTTCATTTTAGTATTCATTACTGGATTCTGCCCGTCAAGTGGCCTAAGGCATAAATTTAACCACCGTTTTAAAATAAAAATACACTCACTGACCTTAAATGGAAAACAGTGTGAGTTTTTATGTCCTCTAGTGTTGACACATCCAGGTAATGATTTGATACTTTTATACTGTTTATGCCCATTTCCTTTTGACATAAAGCTTCTTCTTCTTCTTTTTTTTTTATTTTAATAACTAGTTCCTTTACGAGATAAAACTGTCACAAAGCTGCTGTCTCTCTCTGTCCCGCTCCCGGCTGTTACTGTCAGCATTAGCATCAGCATTCGCCTGCCTCAAACGAACCAGAGATGTATTTGCAGCTCCCGAATAAACATTTGTTTACTTCATTATGACGTGTCTGCTGCTGGCTACATGCTAATAGTTCTTTCAGCTCTGATCTTGTTGCTGCTCCTCATCACCCTTCATATGTTTGATTCCAGACAAAGTGTTATTCAGAGTTCTGCATAACTGCTGAAAACTGTGTTCTTCACAGAAGTGCAAGCAGCTGATAACATTTGACTTAAGACGTAACCACCGTGTGACTTCCAACCAAATTCAGCTGAACTTCATTTGTAAATCAGTAGCTTGACCGGAGTTCTGCAACCTTTATTAACCTTTATTGTGTAATTTACCAACAAATAAAATTGGTCTGAAAGTGTACAACATGCTAATGATATGATATGAGAAAAAAAAGGTATTCTTTATATTTAAGTTATATTTTAGGTATAATTTAATTTTCTTTCTTTTTTTGTTTCTGGGATTTTTGCCGCTTTAGAAAATTTTATGCATCTTGACTGTTTTATATCTATTCACAGCCACTGAGGGCAGTTTTACCTATATTAGCATTTTAAAGAAATTGTGACTGTTTTTGGGGGATTTTGCCATTTTAACTGTTTATGCACACAAAAGCAAAATGTTTACTTACATAGAATGTTCTGGAGGATTCAGGGAGCCACTACAGAGGGGCTGAAGAGCCACGTGTGGCTCCAAAACAGCCGGTTGGCAGGCCCCTGAACGAGATCCACATCGTGCCGACAGAGACGATCAAAAGTCATGGAGAAGCTAATTTTCCAAGTAACAAAGGGTGGTGTAGCCTCAGGGCATGATAGTCGTGAGTTAGAGTAGTATAGAAGATGTACAGTTGCACAAAGTTATAAAGTTATTTTTGTTTAAGTAACTAGTAAAGTAATCCTCTACTCCAATAAGTCTGTAGAAATTGTACCAGTGTGGCGATTTGCTGTATAAGTTGCCACTACAGCGTGAAGACAGTCACTGCTGAGGTTGGCTTGTGTCCTCACAGGAAAGTTCATAAACACTACCGTTTTCTTCCTCCTATGGCAGTGACATATTGTTTTAATTTTCAAAACGGCGACAAGATTTGAGAAACGCTTCTTATTTACCAACACAATTACAGTTCTCTCGTGCGCCTCCATTTAAACTTACAAAGGTTTAACTTGCCTTTATCTGCGCAACAGAGCCTGCCTGTCTTTGAGGGCCTTGATAGGAATCTGCTATAATTACATTACTTCAGGGTGTTTGTCATTTATTCATGATGCATTTAAAGCAAGGATTCTCACACCTTGCAGAGCTTGGGGATTTTCAGGTTAAAAAATTATTTGAGTTATTATCCTATGTTCCCAACTTGCACTGAGGAGAAAGGATGTGAAAAAAAAAAATTTGTATTTGCCTGAAACATGTAGATTTCACATAATGTGTATTATCACTTCTCTCACATTGAACCTCACAATCAGAGGATGTTTCACAAAAAGATGATTATGTCATGGGAGAGACAGCGCGTTCACCTGATTACCTGATGATGGAGCAACAGCGCCCTCTGCTGTGGGTTATATACACACCGCGTTCAGGGCTTAAAGCAGATGGTCTATGGAGCGATCTGAGGTCGGGGGAGGAAATTGATTTCTTTAAAATAAAGATGAGACATATTCTTGTTTTCATCAGGAATTTGCATGTTTTTCCTTTGCACGTGTGGGTTTTGTCTCGGTTGCCTTGTTTTCCTCCCACAGTCCAAAAACATGCATGTAAGCCTAATAGAGGACTTTAAACTGCCTGTAGGCGAGAATGTGAGTATTTGTATGTGACCCGTCCAAGATGAATTTGCTCCCACCCAACATGGTAAAAAATCAGGTGGACGGATCGACTCCTTCAAGCTTAAAACAGATTTACAACCTTTTATTAGAATAAAACCGGATGCAAGTTCATTTGACCACTGTTATTGTTGTATAAAAACATCATCTCGAGAGGAAGATGTTCGGTTCCAGTGGGTATACGATTCAATTAAAATCTATTACTGTTGTCCTCATTCCGCCTAAGAGTAATTCTGCTTCAGTGCAATCAATACTCCCGAGGCTTTGTCAGAATACGGACATGATGGGGTTTGATGTGACAGACTGGGAGGGACACACTCCAACTACGTTTTCACGTGGTAACATCAAGCTTTACTCAGTGGACATTAAGATCAGAGTTTATTGACTTCTTCTAAAAGCTTTCAAAAAAAATCTTCCTGATTTACCTCATTATTCAAGGACTTCTTCATTATTCAAAGCAAGGGACACGCAAAAACACGTCGACCTGTAATCAGACCGTTTACAGTTTGGAACAAAAACACTTGGATAAGATGCAAGTTTAAAAAATTATTTATAATATGATACAAGGATATTTTGTGCAAGAGGTTTTGTTGGGGCTGTGAAACCTGTACATGACGAACAAAAGGACATAAAATTCATTAGCGACCTGAAGGTGAAGCATGGCGGCTGAGCCATGATTGTGTCAAATGTCTAAAACTGTCAGGGTACAAGCTGTATGATACAAATGCTTTTCCAACAGTATACAACGGCTGTATAGGATTAGATTACATATTTATATAAAGTGCAGAAGAAACAAACACTTACAGTGAAGGCCTGAAGTGTTTTGTGACTTGAGTGTAAACCCACCACCACATTGCTGGAAGCCTTCCCGTCATATGGCCGGGCGGTCGGGTAAAAACAACCTACAGATTTGGCGGGGCAGTTATCACACACTGTTGGCCATAGCTCAGCGGCAGAATATATTTTGTAATACAAAATGTATGAAAGCGTTACCAATCTGTGCAATAAAACTGAGTCTTACAAATATCGACATGAACAGTTGTGAAAGAGGTATTCAAAATCCCCCTTTTTACAGCTATAAATACACGTGTTTGCTGCCTCCTTCTACATTGAAGTGTAGCACCACGGGTTTGTTGTTGTTTTTTTTTTGTTTGTTTTTTGTTTCCCCACCACTAAATAAGAAATAACCTGAAATAATAGAGAAGATGAAATCTCTCTTCTCGCATCAAGGGAGTAAGACATCTTTGATGTTAAAGATATAAGAAAATATATGCACTGTTAGTGACTAGATTACATGTTTTTGTATATACTCCATAATTCTGGTTTGTCACTTCAATGTTGCAAGATTATAAAAAGCGAGTGAGTTTGAGCATCACAGTCGAGTCTTGAAAACGCAGGAGAGCAAAGAGGCATCAAGCGGTCCATCACACTGTGTCCGTCACCTCTCCATGCCAAAACACCAGCAGCAGTGGATTCTGGGAGATTATCTAGGTCTGCTGGGAACCCTGCGGGAAGACGACAGCAGAAGAATTGGCACCTTTGAAACCAAAAGGCCGACGCATAGTCAGCACCCGATGCCAGAGTCGTTCTCTCCTTACTGAGTTGGTTCTTTTGCGTTTCCAGCAGTCTGGATTGAGTCTTTTCTGCTCCTCGGCGAGAGCCTTGGCCTCCATCGTGTACATCCTCCTCTCCTCATTCTTCATCTTCTTCCACTTGTCCCCCAGGATGACACTAATGGCTCTGCAGCAGAAAGGTCACAGACGGCGCAAAACTTAGTTTGTCAGATTTGAGAGAACTCGTATTTGTTTTCCTTCTATTTCATGTTTTTTTTTTTTCCCCCAAAGATCATGAATCCCCTGTGGATTTATCAAATGCAAATATTTCTTAAGACTCAGTACCTGAAAGAGGAAGTAACTAAACATAACAGCGTATAGAACATGAACATGCATGATAATCAAATCAAATAATTCTGATTCACTTGGTGAAGTCAACAAAATATAACACTATCCAGCCTCCTTTTCAGGGTCAGGATTATACCAATCCCATCGGAATACGGGCGAAGGCAGAGCACAACCTGGATAATTCCTTTTTCGGAGGAACTGACGGCATTCAAAGTTAGAAATTTAAACAACACAAGCAAAAGTAAAGAATTAACCTCCGACTTTTCCGATTCTTGAAAGAGACAAAAACAATTGTAATACAACTTATTGACGGCCAATAACGGTTTTGGAACTGGTGACCCACCAGTGTAGACGTTTCTTCTCTACTAATAGAAGTGCAGAATTAAAAGCGTGACCTAAAGTGTCTGCATTGACCTTTTCTTTTTCCTCAGCTGGTTCCTTCATCCTTGCCCTTGAGGCTCCAGACGTTCATCAGAAATTCTCTTTGTGAAACTACAAAGCCTCCCATACCTTGTCATGGACTTTACGTGAGCCGCCCAGAGCCCGAGCCACTCGGTTACCGCCAACATAAAGAGAGTAATTCTCTCAACCTCAAACAGTCATTCTGTATTATAGTAATCTGCAGATTTTCAATATTTTAACATGCTCATGGAAAATGAGGGAAACAGTTAAGTGTGATGAAAAAGAAAAATCTCATCCTGGTGAAATATATTTTGACTCTTTTCATTTTCCCTTTTGGTCAAAGCAAACTGTCAGAACTCATTAAAGAAAAGTCGCTGAAATTCGCTGGTATGAGACGGATCGGCACAGTTGCTCCACAAAGTTATGGTCTTTCGCAAATCAGTAATGACAATATGCGGTTACTGAATTTCAACGAAAGTCTGATAAAATTACCATCATATTCTGACCACGGTGTAAGAAATATAAAAGTGAATCTGACCTTCAAATAGAGACAATAGTAACTTTTAAACTCACACACACACAGAATAAACACCTTCACAACATTCTAACCAGATTTCAGTTAAGACGAGATGAAGAGTTGAGAACGATGACAAGCGGCGTCAGGATGATGATTTAGAGAAAAACCTAGACAGTTTGCGATGTGTGTGCGTGAGTTACTTTGAGTTAGAGTTTGATGAATGAGAGCTATGTCGGTACATGTCTGACTACTACATAAACCAGCCTCTTGAGTTTAAAGAGCGGCTACAAGTGCAGTGTCACACCTTAATGGCAAAGTGTGAATGAGGCTCAAAAGTAAAGCGGAGGATTGTTTGCTGTTACCACCGTTTGCCTCCTAATGGCACCAGTTGTTTCCCCTGGTACGTTACACTGCATCTGCCTTCTCATGTATTCTCAGGCTGACTCTGTGATATCAAAACTCTCTGCGCGTTCATGCTTTATTCACCGAAAGTACTTCTGTATGAATTGGGGGCCCCATTGAGACGTAGTAACAACAGCGATATTACAATGTGTTTGGACCTTTGGTCTGCATGTGAAAGAAGCCGACGAAAACGATCCTATCTGAAAACTCTTGCCAAAGTGGAGGTTTGGATAAAACTCCTGTCTTTACGTTCACATGCAGACAAGAGAAGATGGAGTTAAACGTCACAGTATGAGACAGATGCGTCATCAGAATCGTGCGTGTGCGACCTGTGTTTACACTTTAGCAGATGCTGGATGCAGTGTTTGTTTTCACGTCTGTGCACACGTTTTTGAATTGTTTCCATGTACAATCACAAATGCTTTATTGTGTGGAGGAGCAAAAGCTTTAAGCTTATAGGTTTGGAACGCATACATGGACACTTTTGAGAGCAAATGAACCCCTCCTTGCCTAAGATGTTGCGTCCGACTGCAAACTAAACCGTTTTCCTCCCGCGTTTGAAATTGTGAAATCAGAATGACGTCAATTGCTCATAAAAGCCGAGCTGCAACTTTTCATAAATTACTGCAAGTCAGACAAGAGTATGAATGCGGCCAATTAAGTTGTTGACTACAAACAAAAATATCCTTCCATATATAATTTGCAAAAACAGCCTAACTTTATATGTACAGGAAGTTCCAGTCATCTGCATTATAGCTATGACATCACAACCTTTTTCAAGGCCAAATATGAGTAAGTGTTTAGCAATTGCCTAAAGTGGTGACGCCATACAAATAATACAAAAAACACATGATGGTGACATTAAGTGAACTGGTTTTCACACCTGTTGTCCTTCCCAGGATACATCTGCGTGTACTCCACTCTGTACTTCTTGGCGAAGAGCATGAAGGCATTCATTGGCCGCTTGCATTTTGTAGGCGTGGCACCACTGGCTGTCCCTGAGTTGTGACTCCGGTTGGATTTGCTACTGGAGGATTGTGGGGAGCTGGCGCGCTCCCAGTCCGGACTGACGGCGCCCCCACTGGACAGGGAGGCCCTGCGCTGACGAGCCATGCTGCTCAGAACGTACACTGCTGAGGAGTCCAGCGGAGTGAAGTCGTAGCTACAGGGTGAAACAAGAAAGGAGAAGCACGCATTCACAGGATGTTAACGTTGTACGCCTTTAATCTGCCACACTCTCACTGTGACTTGTTGGTGTGCAACAACTTTTTTTTTTTTTTTTTTACTAAAAGTGTCCCTTTGACACTTGCTGCACAACAGCCCACAGTTTCTTTTCTGTTTGCAGCCAAATCTATCTCACTTATCCAACTTCTGCAGATGTAAGAACTGGAGACATACAGAATAGAGAATGAATTCACAATAAAAATGGTTTTCTATTTGCCGGGGGAAAGTGCAGTTTCATTTCGCTCTGCAAACCTGCAAATAGTTACAATTTCAAAAAAAGTTTCTAAACTGGTTTCACTCACCTTGAACAGGCGTCGCCCCCAGACCCCAACACCCTCACCCTATGTTCTATGAGGAGTGTGTGTGTGTTTGAATGAGAGAAAGCAAGTTTGGAGTTTTTCTCTCCAAACCTTCCAAAGCAAACATAACCCTAAATCAAAAAAGCTGTTAAGCAGGTTAGCCCTTTCAGTCATCTCACTTCTCTACTCTTCCCTCGCTCACCCCGAGGGAGTAGAAGGAGGTAGAGTGCACAAGCCCGGTCCGGCGGAGGAAGGTTCAAGCCCAAACAGGCGTCTCTCATTGACTCTACCTCCTTCACGCTATCGCCGATGTTGGTATGTGTAAGAAGCGTTGTGTCTATCTCTTTATGGCTCTTTGGACTTCTTACAGTAAATTCCCTCACTCGAAAAAATTATTAAAGGCAATGAACACAAATATTATAGTAATCGGCTGGCCCACTACCCTCAACCTAAGCTTAACCCTAACGTGAACTTCCAACCCTTATCCATAAGTCCTAACCTTAACTTAACTTAACCTCTCTCTCTCTCTCGCTCTCTCTCTCTCCCTCCCTCCCTCCCTCCCTCCCTCGCTCGCTCCGGCATTGACTGGATTTATGTCTGTTTGCTTGTTGCTCAATCTCTATCGTCTCTTTTTTTATCCCCTAACTCCAATCACAACAGCAAAAATTCTCCAACTGTGTTAAATGGGAGTTTTTTCTTTCCACTGTCACCTATTCCCGCTCAAGTGGAATTGTTGCCTTTTCTCTCTATAAAAGTGCCTTGCAGATGACTCTGTTGCATTTGGCCCTATATAAATCAAATAGAATTCAATTAAATTTACTGCATGCATAAAAAAATAGACAATGAAAGAGAAAATGTACGTCAGTGATAGATTGGCGCAACTTCATAATGTCATTTCTGTGTGAAAACAGCTGGCACCCTGTGTTAATATCAACATTAACCTCAGAAAGAAGCGGATTAGAAACTCACAAACACTAAAACGCTCATGACCTTTTCTCCACAGAGGAAACAGGATTTCACCTACAAACTCAACACTCAAACGAAAAGTTGAAACGTGGCGTTTACAGATGGTCAGCATAGAAAATGTAATTCTTCCCACAGATGGTCCCAAATGTTGCTGCTCGTCTGATTGGTGACTCAAGCAAGATCACAGTCATAGTGAAAGTGTACCTTCTGAAAGTGTCAAAGACGACAGAGTCATCGCAGTTAATGGCATCAGGGTGGTTTGGTGGCAGACACAAATCTCCCAGCTGCATCTCATAGCACGGGATCCCATGGTGCACCACAGTAAGGCTCGGGTAAAAAGAAGACCACCCTGAAAAATAAAAGCAATTTGCATTTTTAAACATTATTTTGTGAGTGAAAGCTTCTGTTCCAAGGTACTGGTTTCACGTGTTGCTATAAAAAGTTATGATGTCATCTTGCTTCCCTCTCTAGCCGAGCGTCACTTCACGGACAACACACATATTCCTAAAGTCAATACAGAGAGGTGTATTAGTATATTCTCCTGCAACAAACCAGAGGTGTTTTTACCTTTATTTTTGACAAAAAATGGGTGATCAAGTCGGCATTCAGCTGTTAGAAGGCCTTGATCAGGTGAGCCTGGGTCAAAAGTCAGTTTGAGAACGGCCTGGCTGAAAGATATCGTCTCTTCGTGGTTTACCAACTTCAGTCCATCAGAACCATATCTCTGTAAATGAAGGGAAAGGTCAATGACAGCTCTGTCCTACCAGCAAAATGGGTAATATTATGTCATTACCAGGTGAGTACATTTTTGTAGAATCAAATTCCTGACAGAACACTACGTCTCTATGAGGTTACTTCAAATGATGCAAAGAAATGATTTGATTTTTGCACTTTTACTGTGAAACATGTCTGCCACCTTGTGGCCTTTCTGAGGCATTGTAATGGAGACCATTCAAATAATTATAGATTATTCAAGGACAAGGTGAGTGGTGCCTTCAGGTACCTGGTAGCCCACAGGGGCCATGTGAGTTGTCCACAAGACACGTCTGAAAATAGTGGACTTTACAAACAACGTGATTCGAAACATCTGTATCAGCTGACCCTTTTGTTATATATATGGACTTGAAGTAGTTTCTCTGTTACAAACAGGTTGACAACTCCTGTGTTATGATGTACCAACGTCACTATTGCTTATCTTACCTTCATCGAGGGTGAAGACGGCATCATGTTTTCATCGTCTGAGTCGTCGTCTGAATCACCGAGTTCGTCGGCTTCCTGCCACTCCACATTAGGACCTCGATGGAAGCGCAGGCGTGTTCCTGAATATCAGCACAACAATGTCCCATTAGAAATAATCAGATGTGATTCCTGAATTACTTCTGTTTGAACAGCAGAGATGAGGATTTCTTCAGCAACATTTTTAATCAGGCTTCTTATAGTGGAGCAAAAGTGTAAGCAAAGGTTCAGCTTGTGCTCCTGCTAAATATTTTCTTAATTAAATGTTTGCTTGGACGACGGTGTTAGAAAAACAATTGTGTTTAAAAATGGCAGACGAACAAATATTAATGGCATGTGTTTAGCTGCTAACTGAAAAGTCACTGAATGTGTTGTTAAAACTGGTTTCCAATGTAAGAACATGTAAATTATAGTCATTCTTTTTATGTATTCCTCAGATGTGTCTTAAAATTAATCAGTGTGGTTGTGTGAGTGCTTGTACATGAGCACCGGTACATTTGTAGTGACCTTTTAGGAAGCAATGCCAGGCTGTGGATGGCCAGGAGTGAGACCAGGCCATGTCTTCATCGTCTGAAAATGATGAGGACATTGAAAAAACTCCAGACTCCGACTCGCTACTTGCCTGTCGAAAAAAACAAACATAACACCATGAAACTGGTCTCAGGTTGCAAGTGATACAACATTTACCAGGGAACTGTCCCAGTGCAAACAGGAATGGATGATTCTTAGATTTTGTGAGGCTGAAAGTGAGAGGTTACCCTGACACGCCTACGCTCCCTGAGGTGGCCTCTGGACGGGTTGGGCGCGCTGCTGGCTAATGGGGGCCGGGCGTAGGAATGTAAACTATTACTGTTGCCAAAGATGTGAACTGGAGACGATCTGAAAATAACGACAAGGTTATAAATATGAGCCTTTTTTCATTGATATATCAAATGCAGTGACGGTGGTGACAAATCTTTTATACATGAACATTAACAGATGAGTCATACTGTACATTCTGATGGTGACATGCTAACCTTCGTAACATTTCAAAACCAGGTCACAGTGAAACAGGGTTTTTGCAGATCCCTGCACACATTGATGCAAATTGCAAGGACTGCCTAATTCCCGGAACTATTTCACAACACACATTTAAGTCGTGCTCCTAACTTGTCAGTCCAGCTTTGTGAAATACCCCCCAGGTACTGTTGTGTACAGAACCGATCACTGTCACATTTTCTTCAAGCATACCTTAACATGTCTGTGTTTTTGAGCTGGAGTTAGAATCAGTACGCGTTACTACGAACCTTTTATGTGGGGCATCCTTCAGCAGGGGGCTTTGAGGACTGGTGGCAATCTTGGCTAACTCGGCGAGCCAGTTGGTGCTTGGAGAGCAGCTGAGCTCCTGGTGAGACACAGCTCCAATCTGAAATAACCCCGAAGACCTCTGGTCCTCTTCCACCTCCTGCAGCTCGGGCATGTCATCTACGGAGAGGTTGCCATGATATTCACGTCACATTATGTGACAACATACAACTTACTTAGCAGTAGGTTGGAAAGTTTTACGGTTTGAAATAAATTACCATAATCCATGTGGCACCCAGGTGAAGAAGGCAGGTCCTCGTTACACTTGAGTGGATCAAAGGACTCGTCCATTCTCACACTGCCCTTCTGTTTCCTCTTCTTGTTTTGCGTTTAGACAGGCTACAGTTCACCTTACTCAACTCCCATTATCCCACTGTGAAAGATCAACTGGATTCAGGAAAAATGAGAAGATAAAATTAGACATTTCACAATCATTTCACTGTATGTTGTTCTGTGTAGAATTTTGCTTGTAACAAATAGAAGTGTTGACTTAGGAAAAAAAAATTATTATATAATTCATCTAAATGAATAGATTAAGAAGTCTCTGTTACTGCAAATAAAATTCAAAAATAACCACATATATTGAGACGGCCGCAATAGAAATCTGCCCAGGCCAAGTAAAGACGGAATGTAGTGATTGATCGCCATGTATAGGATCAATATCATGTAAAAACTGGACAGCCTTCAGGTGATCCTTTGTCCCTTAATCCACACAGCAAACCTCTGGGAGCAGTCACGTGACAGGCTGCGTGGAGGCCTTGTTTATAAACCTGAAAGCGTTCAGCGCATGCGCACCAGAGCTCATTCATTCATAACTGCGCAGAGATAGTGACAAATAACAAAAAAAGGTCCTGAAAAGTGCAACACAGACGCTCAAAAACACAAACATTTAGAAGATAAGCACGAATATCAATGACAAGGCAAGATGCATCGATGCTTAAAGGGACTTTTTGTCGTTTTATGTCGACGGAATCAGTAGAAAACAACCTTGTACTGAATTAACGCGTTCAATAAAGCAGATTATGACAAAAATAACGACGATGTTGACAACGGATCGTAAGTACTTTGCAAACGAGTGAGTTGGTAAACACGAGCACTATAAAAGCATGTAACCAATAAATCGTACAAATTATTCTGTGCTCAATTAAAAAAAAATCAAAGATCTGAAACGCAGGAGTGTTATTTTCATATTGATCTGAATCATAAATAGTGTCGTCAATTAAAAACTAGAAGCTGTCGAGTCAAACACTGTAAACAAAAGAATGTCAACAAGTTGAGGCATGACGCAACCTCTCGGCTCTTTTCAAAATGAATGACAAGAAAACCTTTGGAAGCTCTTCAACGACATTTTAACCACATCCACTGCAGCTTTTCACCGAATAGACGACTTGTTTAAATGCAGAAAGCAGCTGACGGGAGGGTTTGTTATCACTAAAACAACAAGCGTTAGAGCGTCAAGGGGTTGAAAAAAAAAAAAAAAAAAAAAAAAAACCTTAGTCGATCTCAATCTGACTGTCGACGTCAAATTAACGCGTGACAACCTCGCTAGAACCTCGATTTAGTTTTGCGAAGACGCAGATCACACAACAGTGGACCTGAAACTGAGGATGAAGCATTAATTTCTTCGGGGGGAAAAAGTAGTGAACTTCCCACTTACCAAAGCTGTCGCCATCAAGAAACTCTGTGGCATTCAGTCGAGGGGCGGAGGCGAACGGGTCCAGAGGAGGGCTGCAATTGGTTCACAAGGACGTCAATCACAATCGCTCTTGTGTTCTATTGGCCCAGACAGGTGGGGAAAATGAAAAAGGCGGGGCCCAGTTTGTTGATCATCGTGTTATTGGATGAAAGTGAATGTCTGTTTCTACCCAGTAACAGCTGATTGGCAATAACAAGAACAATACATGGTTATTTTTTTATCTGCAATGTTGCAACAACGGCAAAGAAGAACTTGCACACGTAGCAGATTAATTTCTCGTTTCTGTGAGGAAGCCTCTTCTTTATCTTTCCACGGCAAAATCGAGAGAATGGACCAATGAATGACTGAATAATGAATGAATGGAGAAAGAATAGAGAATGGGAAACCTTGAATGAGTGACTTTCATTACAAAAAAAAAAAAAAAAAAAGACCCGACTCTTAATTATAAAACGTTCTTTATTGACATGAAAAGTGAAACATACAGTACCAGTATTGTTGTTTTGCCTCCAAAAACGACCAGAACTACTAATTTGGTGAAATATAAAGTAGCATGTCTAAGTGGAAACCCATCTTTTGATGATTTAAGCTGCAGACAAAAATACAAGAGACTTCAATTATTTATTTAAAAAGAGAGAGACAAGAAGAGAGAGCAAGAAGACCCACTTTAGATTCCTGTCAAATGGGAAACAGTATAAGTTGTTGGCAGAGGTAGACAGCAAATATGAATATTATAATAATGTATGTTTCACCTACACAAGAACAGCATGACTTAAATTTTACATTAAAACACAGAAAAACCCATTTGTCTTGTGACATTGGCTATAATGACTACAGTCTAGCGGGGCAACTTATAAAGTTAAAAGTGGGTCTATATAGTAACAGTAAATACTTAGTTTCAAAATTGTACAGCAATGTGTTGTATATTCTTACAAAACTATCAGCTATCTCTCTGAAGTTTGCTTTTTTGTAAAAGCATAATATTAGGCTGACAGCCACAAACACTTACCAACAATGAATTACAGCTTATGAGCGTGTGTTCAAGGGATTCAATCTCACGATGAAGAGAAAAGTGTTTCTGTAAAAATGTTAAGGTACTGCCAAGTCTACATTCTGTTGTAATCAAAATGTAAAAGATGTTACTTCGAGACAACACCCATCAAAAACCCTCTACTGTTTCTCATGTTGGGGCTCTTGTATCAGTGCACCTCCAACTGTGACAGGCGAATGTGGCATATTCGCACACAATTATCCAGTAAGAAATTCGCTTTGGCATCCGATGTCGATGAATAATGTTTAGAAATTTACAAACAATATCATACTGCAGGTGTAGCTATAACACTATGGAGAAAAAGGTGAGAGTTAACAAAAGTGTTCAATATACAAACAAATAATGCACCTGACAACGACAAGTAAAATCCACACTTAGAATTTTTTTTTTTTAAGGTGACACTCGTGACATATACCAAGCTTTAAGCAATGCTGCTTTGGCTTTACTTCAGTCCTACTGCTCTGTAACAAACTGTACTAACATGAATCTTGTCTCATGTGGGAATCTGACTTTGTCTCTTTCACTTATTTGACACTCAAATGTAGAGTACTGGATATTCACATTTTTTGTTAGAAAAGCTGTTTAAAGTGGATATAGACAAAAACATCCACACAAGCGTCCCCCCCCCCCCCCCCCCCCCCCCAATCACCCGTTCATGGTCCATTGGTGTCACCTCATGCAGTTTGTTGCTCGATCTCAGGGCTACTTCCAAACAGGGTCACCAGCTGCTCCTCATAGTTAGCAATGTTCCTCTTCATGATGTCCATACAGGGCCCTAGCAACCTCTCGAAGGCTTTGACATCCATGACTAGCAAGGGAATCACAAAACAAAACGTATCATGATGTGATGTTAAAGTCACCAGCAGCAGAGGCCAAAAACATGGGGTTATGGAAATGCCTTTCTGGGTGTGAGTTGTGTTGGTATTCAGATTCTCCCCTGGTTCAGAGACATACTGGTGTGTGTGTGTGTGTGTGTGTGTGTGTGTGTGTGTGTGAGGTGTAAGTGTATGAATCAATATAAAACTGCACAAAACGTACCCAAGCATTTGACACTCCCCACAGCGTAGGCAGATGCAGCTCTGGGCTTGTTTGTGACAAGAGCCAACTCCCCGAAATACTGGCCTCGAGTGCATGTGGCGATATCCACCTCCTCCTCCTCCTGGTCTTTTTTTGTCTGGTGTTGAAGAAATACAAACTGTAAGATGCCAGAAAGCAGCCAAAAGTATCTACTTGTGTAATTTTCATTAGTTTGTTGTTTACACGTGTGTACGGAATTACCCGGCTTCTCTTCATGGTGATTCTAACTTGACCGGACTCAACAATGTAGAAGCTATCTGCTAAATCCCCCTAGAATAACAATGATAAAGTAACTGTGAATGAAGACAGTGACACATGATGCATAGTTCATACACGTGGAGCAGAGAAATGAAAAGAACAATCAAAGACCAGATCCAAGAGAGCGATCCATTACCTGAGCAATAATCTGCTGTGAGTCGTTGTACACCTTGGTGGAAAGAACGTCGACTACTTTCATTCTCTCTGACAGCTGTGTGTGAAAAGACATTTGATCGATAATGATTTCACTGTAAACACTCCATAGACTTTCTTGACAATGGAAACCAAGGTGAATCTTGACCTCTAAAGATGTAAGCAGCGGTAGCGTTTCGATGAATGCCTCATACAGCCTTCTTTTCTTGGCGTTATTCTTCACAATGATCCTTCTGAATGTCAGACGATCCTAAAACACAGACGTAAAGAAATACTTTAGAATCATTTGCAATAACACAGTGATCCTTTTGAGTTCTGCAAATGCTTATTCCAATCTATTTATGGAATTACTTCATTCATTCATGCATGTTTTCTTGGCATGTTTTATGCAGATCAGCCGTGTCATCATTACTACGGGCATGTGAACTGAACAACACTGACTGTCACTTCATCCGGTAAGACTTAGTGAGTGGGGCACATTGGTTAGTAAGCGCACATTTTGTCCTGATAACTAAAGCTGATATATAATAAACTCAGGATTTAAGTAAGTTTGACAAGGCGAGATTGTTTCGGCTAGATGACTGGGTCAAAGCATCAACAAAACTGCAGCTCCTGTGGGATTTTCCTGGTCTGTAGTGTTTTGTATCAATCAAAGGTGGTCCAAAGAAAGAAAAGCAGTGCCCAAGCAAGAGGATCATGAGTGACTTAATTGAGCTCATCGAGGCAAAAACAGAGCAAGCGCTTGGAACATGTGGTCTGAGACAACAAACGAGCTACTGTAGCTGAAACTGCTGCAGAAGTTATTACTGGGGTTGAAGCATAGTGTCTCTTAGTCTGTTGCACAGGAGGAATTTACTGTAAATCCACATTATTGGCTATGTGGTCATTATGTTTTGGCTAATCAGTGTTTGTTTAAAAGCTGGAGTGTCGAACTCGTCAAATGGGCCAAATCAGTAAAATTACAGCATAGTGATCAAGAAAGACATCTCAAAATGATTCTCCTAAAAACAAAGTACACTATGAGACATTGCTGCAGAAAAAATATTACACTCAATTTAATATGTCTCTACAAATCCGGGACAGTTCCATTATTGAGGAAGTGTAAATGCAAAATCAACATTTACCCTTCTAAGGCAGCATTGTGTCTACAGTTTTCAGCATTGCCTTGGCTTTCATGCTAATGTTACTTTGCTACTTTTGAATGGAGCTGTTTGAGACATGCTGAATTGGCTGTCTGGCTGGATTGGACTCTGGTGGACTGGTTTTGGCCCACAGGCTGCATGTTTGACACCTTCCTCTACGATGTTCAGCATTATTTTGTTGACAATAAGCCTGGGAAAATAAAGATAACAGAGCAAGATAATAGGAGTATATAACTCATTGTGTTGTTGTTGAAAGTCATTTGATTGCCTCGCATTTTACATAAATAGCGTACTGACATCATGTGCACAATCGACATTTTGCTTCCGTGGACATTCAGGCGGGCCAATGAAAACACAAACGATAATTCTGGTCTGGTTCTAGAAACACTGATGAAGAAAATGGAAATCATAATGTAGAAAGAATCCAGAGAGGTTGTAAAGTCTGACAACAGCAACATAGTTTCCCAAACATTTCAAGGCTGCTTTGTACATTACAAGATAAAGTATCCAACAACACTTACATAAAACCTTTATCATCATAAGCTTCCAGTTCCAAATGTAAGAAATGTTCCTGAAGTGTGTCATTTTATAAATATGTAGAGTCTAAACACAGATAATGGGCAGACAACTAGTTAGATGGCAATGTAGTCCGGATTATCTTACTGCAGGACAGAACATTTGTGCCAGCAGAGGGCGCACTCCAGTTGGAACGTGGCTCTATTTTCATGGCTTTCTAGAGTAAGGCCCAGGTTTCTGAACTCACAGACATGCACAGTATTGGGCTGACACAGAGCTAAATATGTACTAATTTATTCCCCAAACAGCCTTTTTTTTAAAGCTCCTTCTATACTGTACACACAGAGGCAGTCGTCTCCATCCTCCACCAGCTCGGTTGAAAAGGGCTTCCTGCTTGTTTGCAAGCTCAAGCACATGCTACACACTGCTCAGGTCAACAGGGGATACAGCAGCAACCTGCCCTGTCTGCACAGCGATGACATAATGTAAGCTGCTACCTACACTTTAAGGACACGACCCTCTATGAGTCATTGATAAACAAACTGCTTCACACGACAAAGTCTGCGAGCACCTGAATATTCACCACAGCTCTCCTGACCACAGTTACAAATCAGTTTGACACTGTTAAAGCACAACGCCATTCATTTAAAATCTTCTGAAAACATTAAGCTCCCAGTACAGTTCTTACTGAACCAGAACAGGTTTCGGCTTAATCTAATCCCCCTGAATACCACTATCGTATTTTATTCTTGCAATCACACTTTTTCATCATCACTTTACAAATTTAATAGCTTTCTGTAAACAATGAATATGTAACACCATGTCCATTAGTGACGCACTTTAAATTTTTGTTGCCTCCACTCGGTTTAGAATATAATGATGTCTCAAGTTGGCTAACTCGGTCTCATGCTATGATACCAGGTAGCAGCACTGCCGCAGACAGCCTGCATGTTTATTTAAATCACGACAACTGCCAGCACAGCGTGTCATAAAAACCTGAGCGAGGAGCCAACTGTGCGGTTGCACGCGATTCCAATGGTTTACTCACTAGGCACCAAAGGGCTCCAGGCGAGGTGGCAATAATGGTGGCTGCCCTGGGGGTGTTGTACATCAACGCCAGCTCTCCAAAGCTGCCTCTGTTGTCATAGCAGCCTACCAGTTTCTCCGCGCCGTCCACCTTCACATAAATGTTAAACTTCCCACTGAATGAAAGTACAGCAGAAAAATAAACCGTGAGAGCAAATATATAGACGCAGCAGCCACATGTTACCATCTCATACACCTTTCAACCAGCAGGAAAAACATTGAATGGAGGGATTATGATGCTAATATTGATTGATCGATGATGTGATTACAAAATAATGACTAAATAATGTTGGCAGTGATCCTAAAAATGACCTTTCAATCACGTAAAAGTTGTCTCCGTCATCATCTTGATCAATGATGTGTTCTCCCTCTGTGAAAAACTTCTCAAACATGGCATCCAGCACCTGTGACATCTCCTCCTGTGATGGTGAGAAATGTCATTGAAAGATTTTGGTACAATATTTCATTGTGTGTTGTGATTTTCCCACTAAAAAAATATCTTTAGAAACCAGGCACAATGCACTCAACATGCAGGAGGAAGCTGCTGGCCTCAGGCCACGTTCTCCTTTGTGTGATTGAAGAGATGGCAGAGCACAACCTAGAGTAATGCTTGAGAATAATCCGCTTACCGGATCCAAATTCTTGAAAAGAAGAATGTCCCTGCACGCTTCCTGTAGTCTCTGTCTCTGCTCATCGGTTTTTGGGTAGGTAACCTGCAAGTGAAAACATCCTCTTGTTAGGTGCCCTTGTGTTAGTGGATAGGTACACAGAATAAGAAGTCATATATTGATCCTTTTCATCAGATTCAGTACAATAATTCATGTTGTTTGTGAAAAATCAACAACATGGGATCCATCCTACCCATGGCTCTTTATCCTCATCATCTTCATCAGGGTTGAATGCTTCAGCACACACTATAAGACAGAGATCAACGAATAAACAAAATACAAACTTCCTTTGTGGATATGAAGCTATATATGATATTAACTGGCTGTATTGTATTCACGTCAGACCACTTGCAAAATTCATTTTTGAAGATACACTTGAGTGGAACTATTTCATACGGACAGTAAAGAGGCTGGGTAAATATGCGTTGGGTGAGAGACATGCAGCTAATTGTTCTGCCAGCCATAAACGTAATCAGAATCACTACTCGGAGGTTATGCACAATGCTGTATGTGCCCCAACCATATGGCCGTCGGGTCACTGCAGTTTCAATCATTTCTATATTCATATATACAAGGCTCATATTAAGAAACACAACACTGATAAAAACAAAACAAATAAATAGGCAGATAAAATGCAATTATAGAGATTTCTTTAGGAAGGAATATACAAATACTCTCTATAAAAGAATATAAAAACAGAATACAAAAAATAAAAAAACAGAAAAATTAAGGAAAACACTGTCAATAACACAGGCTGCTTTGAGGTTGTCATGTACCTGTGAGTTGTTCTTACTTAAGGTATTTACCTGCCAGCTTCTTTGAAAAATTCAATTCATTAAATGTTGTGGTGACCAGCTGTAACAACTAGTGAAAATAATTAACCCTTTTACCATTTATGAGCTGTTTTTTTTCTGATTTATAAGGTGTGATGATACACAAAAATACATTTTGAATGTTAACAAGTAATTTCAGGCAGCATTTAGGCTATTTGAAATACATTGCTTGTCAATTTCTGATCTTTTAGAAGCAAAATACATCAAGAATCAATAAAATCAGAAATAGATACATTAATAAGTAAATATTGAGCACTCAACATAGCACACAAGTTTACCTTGGAGAAAGAATCCACTGTGGATTCATGCAGCATATGTTGAGTTAGCAGGTTAAGGGAGGTCAGTATAGAATTTTAATCATATTTCTTTCCTGTATTTTCACAGGGACAAACTAAACGTGTTTGCTTGTTTACTCTCTGCCAGTGCAGCATACTCTGTACCACATGTCCAATTCTGATTTAGAGTAGAATAAGGTAATATGACCAGGGATTACCGTTCACAATACTATTGGTCCAGCCTACCAAGACAACGGTCTAATACCACATTCAAGTAAAAACAATTTCAGAAGCTCTAATAAATCAACGCCATCAAAATCGTGAGACAGTAACACAGCACAGATGAAAAAGTAGTTTTCTGACAGTGGAGTCAATGGGAGGTAGCCTCAGTGTTTGTGTTTCCACCACTGACACTCTCCAGAGTTTTTCTTTTGACACGACAGGCTTTGAGACGGCAGGAAATGGTAACTCACCTGATGCTCTTCTGATATATCTGTTTATCACTGGTGCTGCAACACATGAAAACATACAACCATGTTGAAATGTCATAGCAAAGTGACTCCATCTGACAGGTATTCAGCCATGATCACGTTACGGTGTTTCTGTCAAGGACAGCTGCTTTGAATGGGATTTGGGTCTTTCAATCAAATGTAAACGAGAAGGAAATTCAAATGGAGCGAAAAAAAAAAAAAAAGACCCGGTAGAAAGTGCCAAGCTCATTCACAAGAGCTCCGTATGAAATATACATTAGATGGGAGGGCTTATCCATTAACAGCTTGTCAGCCTGTGAGGGCCAGAGAAGCTCACAGTGAAAACAATATAATTAATAAACTGGAGATGTCACCTAAAAGACGACACTGGTTGGTTTGACAGCTGAATAGGGTATAATTATGTAACCATTGCAGCCAGCAATTGCAGACCCCACTACTCATTGGGATGCTGTGTCAGAGCTCGAGGTTGCTGCTACTTGCTGCATGCACCTCGATGCAATCCTGCACCGGCAACGACCTGTCACTCTCATACTGCGTATGGATCGCCTCTTACAGTAAAGCTCATCTGACAGTAGATGCAATATGCTTGTGTTATTTTGCTAACCAGGGTATCTATAGGCCCGGCGGGCCTGCACATGGAACAGGGAAATATTCAAATGGCACAGATGTGCAGGGTTTTGTGGAGAAGCGAGGGGGCCTTTAAACGCCACCCTCATCACAAAGAGAAGAGGATGAAGAGCAGGATCGTTCATGGACCATTCAGCCTCAGTGACCATATAAGGCGAATGACAGAGCCGCGCGCTGTGGATGCAAGAAGGTGGCGAGCATCACTGCGCGCGACATATTCCTCTGCCTCTGCCTCACACCAGCAGCAGTGCAGCAGAAAAATAAACCCCACACACACACACACACACACACACACACACACACACACACACACACACACACACACACACACACACACACACACACACACCATATGTCTGACATGCAACCAGTCCTTCAGCCCACCTATGAATTCCTCGTCATCGTCGTCGTCCTCCTCTCCGTTTTCCGAGTCGATCTGCATGGCTTCGTCAATGAAATTGACCGCTTTTCCAGGTCTCGGGGCCGAATTCTGCTCATGGCCAAATGAGGCCTCTTTGGTCTCGCTGTCCTTCAGCTGGGTGAAGTACTGCAACGCAAACTCGAGCAAATCCCTGGGCTGGTTCCTTAACACTTCCACGGTAAAGCTCTGTAACAGCTCCGTCAGTCCTTCCGGAATTTCTATACTCATTCCTGTGATCAGTCTATGAATGTGGACCAAACCGGTTTGCTGCGAAGTCGAAAGGAGGAGAGAAAAAAATAATAATAATAAAGCACACGCGCGCACAGATGTGGAGATTTGATCCGACGCACCGGTTAGCCGCTCATCGAGCCTTTTTTTCCTGAATGAAAATGGCTCTGGGTTTTTGATCCGAGCATCTTCTGCTGCTTCTGGCTATAGGAAACCCACGCATGTGACCCAGGAATCCATGGCAACCACCTATCCAGGGAGTGCGTATGTGCGCAGCGGCGGCGCACAAGCTGCAGTCAGCCGCAAAATACAAATGACGGGAAAAGAGAAAGAGCAGCGCTCCGGTGGGCTCTGGCAGTCGCGGATCGATTTCCTCTGGCACAGAGGAGATCAAACACACTCCACAGACTGTAAGATGTCTCCTCTCCTACTGTGCACGTTTGTGCACATGTTTTTGAAATCATTCAGGATCTCATTCAATAGAGAAAAATATATCCAACAGTCGCACACACAATATCATATCATATCATAACATGACATGACATGAAATCATAATAATAATATGGGCTGGACAGTGGAGCAGTACTCTGACCACAGCAAGAATATTATGGGTTCAAATACCTGCCAGGAGTTTGCATGTTCTCCCCACATGGTACACCAATGTCCTCTATATAGATAGAACATATATGTTCTCTTGCTAGTTAGCTGATATTAAGCTGAGATGTCTCTTCAAAGTCTTTATAGTCTGTAACTGTCATTTTTGCCTCCATCCCAGTTACTCTGAATTTTCTTCTACAAATATGTGTTTTAAAATAATGATTTGTGGATTATTGGTTCTTCAACATTAAAAGGTAAACTTGCTGACCCTAACCTCCAGATTTCTTCTTTGCATAACAAAAAGTAATGTGACAACACATGATTATAAATGAAAGAGTGCCTTTATTAGTACAGAGACTTTAGAGTCAATTGCTTGTTCTAATTGGAGGAAATTGAATAAAACTGCAGACGGTTTTTCAGCCGTGGGACATTTGGGAACATTGTGTCCCTCACGCAGGTACTGCATGCCACCAAAATCTCCATGGTGGAAAGACATGTTGTGAAAAATACTGTGACAAAAAATAGTTTTGGTCTGAAGCTTCTCTGGCAGCAAAACTGCTTCCTCCATGGTGAGCTCTTTATATCCAAAGCTTGTTAGTGTTTTTATTGTGGCTAAAACATTCATGAAATTTTAAACTTTGCCGAGAGAAATAAGTTTCTATTCATGCGATTCATGTTTTTATTTTTGTTGTTTTACAAGTATTGTAAAGCTGTAAAGTGAAACACATCTGTCAGCAAAGGGTTAAATAAAGATCATATTTTGATGCTTTGGATTATTAGTCAACATTATGACCTCACAGCAGGTATATTCCCACTTTGAACCCACTGCAGACGTGCCAATAATAGACACAAAAAGATGCACTTGTAAAGCTTCAAAAGCTTATAGATTAGACTATATAATGATATGGATCAGTCGTCTTTTCTTCAGTTATGCCATTAATTAAAAAGCAACAAAGACATGGAATTTCCCTGCTGATGTTGCCCTGTGTGGGTTTTCTTTGGTTGCACTGACTTCCTACAATCTAAACACGTGTTAGGTGAACTGGTGACTGTGAATTGCTTGTAGGTTTGGATGTGTGCATTGCTGTGTTCACTCAGTGATGAGCGGACAACCTGTCCAAGGTAGAGCCTGCTTTGTTGCTCAACGTCGGATTGTTTCCTCCTTCCAAGATGAAGGTCAGACGTAATGCATGCTAATGATTATACACACATTCATACACTCACACACAGTTGCGCTGAAAAGGCTGAGGACTGACTTTGGTCCTGCAGGTGAGGGACGGACAGAAGAGTCCACATTGTCACACTGTGTTGGAATTTCAGCCTGGATGTAATTTCAGCTGTTTAACAGGAAGGAGCCTCTCTCAAGGAAGTAACGTCCAGTAAAAGAGCACCGCTACTATCTGCCGTGGTTATCATTATCCTCTGAGGCTGTGCTGCTCCATTATGAGACCCCTCCCCCTGCTGTGGCCCATATCTGTCACCTTTTATTAAGATGCCACAATATTTTCTCACTCTGGCGAACATATGGGGGCAGAGAGAGGGACTTGACCTGCCTGTAGTGTAACGCTGCTGTTGATCGAACACACAGTCAGCTGTGTGCCACAGGGCTAATTATTTTAGGGTGTACGGTACAGCTCCATCATGGTCTCCACTGGAAGAGTCATTTGCATCGGGCCTGCTCTCTGAACCGTGGATCCTGAATAATGTTTACGCCTCATGCTTCTTAACAGACCCTAGAGCCTGCGACTGCAGATTATTATAATATGCAAGGGGTTTGCCGAAAAGAATTGCACCGTCAGATGAAAAGAAATTGATACAGGGACAGGAACTACTGATGATTGACAAAGATAATGGCGATATATTATATTACCATGAAGTAAATAATCAGATTGTAAGCACTTGGGAGGGGAACACACTTCTAGATTATAACTTTAACAATAGAAATTGTCAAGGACATTGATTAAAGAAATGTGAAGGATGAATAATCTCCTGCATTTCCCAGTGTAGAATTCTGTATTCACCATTCCAAAACTGACTTTTGTTTTAGGAGTGCTGCCATTTAAAAGAAACAACCTTCTCAGCCCATTTCATTTTTATTTATCTCTCAGTCTATTTAAAGGTTCACATACAATGGCATAATGATGAGAAAGAAACACAAATAAACTATGTTACAAGGATTTGCTCCTTTAGAGGAATGTGTACATTCTGTAAACTTAAAAACCATAAACTCCAGTAAAAACCAATCTGATGGTAAAATGCAGTTTTACTTTGATTTACTTCAAAGCTTCCTTCTTTCCAGAACGGGGTAACAGTGCCACCAACTGGAGAAGGCTTTCTTTTTCCTTTACAATGCATTGTGTAATGGTTTCTTATATGTTCTTCGTCTGATTTACAATATTGGTGTTTTGACTGCTCTTTAGTGAATTTATGCCATCAGATATTTTCATAATCTTATCGAGTACAAGAACTACTTGTTGCAAGAAATGAAAGGTTGAGGAAACCATGGATATGTGAAGGTTTCCATGAGAAAGGAGAGGAATGCAATTGTGCTTGTGAACGGGAAAGAGGGAGAAACTGAGGACGATGGTCGCAAAGAGACTGGAGTTCAAGAACATGAGGTCAAGTCTTGATCCACTGTAGCAACCATCAACAGGACAATGCAAAAGCAGAATAAAAAAAAAGTTGTTTAAGCACACACTCTTACTCAGTGGACAGAAGATCCTTGACATACTACTGTGAGATGTTAATGGAAAAATACTCGCTATGCAACACAATTCAACTTATTTCTGTGTCCCATGTTGCTGCAGCAACTATACGGTGGTTTGCCTCGCAGCTCATCACACAGAGATAAGACTACACTTTCCAATGATTTTATACCACAGATATGCTGTTGATAATGCTAAATATTCTGTGAACAACAGAAGAGGTACTACTGAGAAGTGCGTGATGGCAGATTTAATCCCAGAAGAGGGAGTCCTGCTGAACGACTTATAGTCATACATCCTTTGTGACTGACCTGCAGCAGTAATAAAAGGAAACCCACTGTATCCCAACAACTGACATCTTTAAATACTTTCACAATTCTTAAAAAAAATGTATTACTGCATCAGGTTGATGTGGACATTATCCATCTAGATGTATGGTATGCATGCAGAAACTGTTTGCCATGCAGCTGCACTACAGGCTCTGTAGTAATGAACTTGAACTGTGTTCACTTCTGGGTTTGAGAGTTGTGAACCGCCCCCTAGTGGACAAATAAGTGCACTTTTCCTTAAAAAAACAAAACATGTTTCTCATGTTTGCACATGGGCTATACGTTTGGGATTCTGAACCATCCAATGCAAGAAAAGGTTTCCTCGAATTGAGACTTTCTCCACAAACACCTGTACAGAGGAACAAAGTGTAGTGGTTTGCAGCCGCTCCTCAGTGCAATACATTGGTAAGGAGCGCGTTTAGTCTAGTTTATTTCCAAAGAAAAAAAGAAATTCACTCAAGGTTCGACTGTAAGAATGTCTTTAGGTGTGAAATGTGTAGGTGATTGGAAATGGTATTAAACTGCATGCACGTGGTGTGCAACATGTAATACAGCGAAAATACCCACTTGAATGTTTTTCCAGGAAACATTTATTGATCAATAGACATGATTGCAGCTTTCCAGAAACAGGTCAGTTAAATATTAACAAATTTACAGTCATGAGGAATGTAAAAACAAAAAAACAAAAACCAAACCACAAACAATGCGCATCTTAAAAAACCCCAAAACCCAGGAACCCCACCCACAATAATGTCTACCACGGTGACACTAGAACCGGTGCCAGGAACCTTGTTGCGCGCGCTCCCAATCAGTGCTTCACAGTTCAATCCTGTCTGTCTTTTCCTGCAAAAAAAACAAATTGATGAATTAAGTCACCACGTTGATACCGATTGTAGCGGATCCCGTTCATGCAAGTGTTCTCACCGTTTCTTCTTCATCCTCATCCATGATTTCTTCTTCCTCTTTATCTTCAGAGTCATCAGCTGCTTCTTCAGGCTCCTCTGGTTCTTCTTCAACCTGTGCAGAAGTTGTCTCAGTTTATTAATGAAAATTTCAGCCACAAAAACTAAACTATTTCCACAGTGAAAATAAGCAGTAAATGTTCACGCTGGGAAACGTCTCCGGATCAGCAACTTGCCTGTTCATCCAGAGGGACGTTCATACTGAGTCGGAGCATGCGCTCTATCCTCTCGCCGTAAGCCTTGGTATCAGCCAGCTGGTAGCCCGACCTCAGCGTAGCCGTTTCAAACAGAACCACAGCGAGATCTGATGCAGTCTGGTCCTCGGCACCTTCCTGAGAGACAAGGAAACAAAACATCAGGCTCCATACACCAATTACTGTATTCTATACCCAAACTGTTGCAGAACTCATTTAATACACAGGAGAACTATGAGGGATCAATGAAATGGGTCAAACTTACTTTGACTTTGCTGAGCATCTGCTTGATGAGAGGATGCTTGGGGTTGATTTCTAAGGTTTTCTTCTGGCTGGCGTAATAGCTGAGGACGAGAGAGGCGATTAAAATGACAGAATAGAGGAAAGGTTAATGAGACATGCAGCCATGAATAGCGAGCAGTTACTCACTTTGTAGAAATGTCTTTCCCTGTCTGGTAAGCTTGTGCCTTCATGATCCTCTCCATGTTTCCTGACCAGCCGTACTGACTGGCAACCAGAGCACAGGGGGAGTTGGTGAGCCTCTGAGAGAGAACAGCCTTCTCAATCTGTTGGGAGACCAAAAAAAAAAATTAAAAAAAAATCAATCATTTGAGAATTCAGCAGGAGGAGCTAAATGTACCATTTCGTCTGCTGATAACTTACCTGGTCTTTCAGAGCCTTGTCCTTCAGCCAAGTAGTGAGAGGTTCGAATTCCTTCTCTTGGGCCTCTCGCTTCTCTTTGGCCTTCTCACCCTCATCAAATTTGACACCCTCCTTTGCCACGTTCTGGAAGCGCTTTCCATCGAACTCTGGCAGCGCCTGGACGCAGTACTCATCCACAGGCTCCGTCAGGTAGACCACCTCATAGCCCTTCTTCAGCAGCCTCTCTACAAACGGAGAAGACTCGGCCTGTGGTGTTGGAAGGAGACCGCCGTTGAGAACTCTAGCACGCGGTTTTAAAAACGTTGCACCCCACATGTATGCTTCCACTCACCTCCTTCCTGCTGGTACCGGCCATGAAGTAGATCTTGTCCTGCTTCTCCTTCATGCGCTCCACATACTCCTCCAAGCTGGCCAGCTCGGTTTGGCTGTTGGAGGTCTGGAAGCGCAGCAGCTTGGCGAGACGAGTCCTGTTAGAGTGATCCTCGATGACGCCCAGCTTGATGTTAGTTCCAAACTCTTTCCAGAACTTCTCGTTGTACTGCTCCTCTGCAATCTTCTTGATCATATCCAGAGTCTTACGAACCAGCTTCTTACGGATGACCTGTACAGATGTGATGAGCAACGCTGGTTAGATTCCCATTGAGCCTCTTTCAGGCAATGATCACATCTTCAGAAGTGCACTTTCTGGCGTTTCTCACCTTAAGCAGTTTGTGCTGCTGCAGAGTCTCTCTGGACACATTCAGAGGAAGGTCGTCTGAGTCAACCTGGCAGAATAAAGGTCACTTAGTGACGGTGAAGCAGAAAGTCAGCGGTTCGTACCAGTGCATGGCTCTTAAATGCAACTTACCACTCCCTTGACAAAGTTCAGGTATTTGGGCATCATGTCGTTGAAGTCGTCTGTGATGAAAACTCGCCTCACAAAGAGCTGCAAGAGAAATGATTCAAATTGTGAATGCATATTTGGGGAGAAACACGTCTATTCTATTTGATGCAAAACCCCAATGTAGGTCCTCACCTTGATGTAGTCGTTCTTCTTGGAGCCGTACTCGTCAAACAGGCCACGGGGAGCTGAGGTAGGAACAAACAGGATGGACCTGAAAGTCACTTCACCCTCAGCTGTGAAGTGGATATGAGCTAGAGGGTCATCACTGTCCTGTTCGAGAAAGACAAAAAGGTTTGGATTATTAATCACCCAATTTGAATTTAAAACATACACACAAGAAACTTCAGTGTAAATATATTGTGATTTGGCAAACCATTGTGTGTTCGTACCTTTGAGAAGGTCTTGTAGAAAGCTTTGTATTCATCCTCCTCGACCTCCTTTGCTGGTCTCTGCCAGATGGGCTTGATGTCGTTCATCAGTTCCCAGTCCCACACAGTCTTCTCAACCTACAGAGGCACATTGTCAAAAAACACCTGTTGTGAAACTTGTGAACCCACTGGCATCATTTATCCTCTTAATCTCATAAGATAGACAAATTCCCAAACCAGTCTCCAAGTAATTCTCAATGATTTTAAACAAAAGATGATAAATATACTCCTTATTTCACCTTCTTTGTCTTTGGTTTGTCTTTGTTCTCCTCTTCTTCCTCCACCTCAGCCTCGTCTTCAGCTTCCTTCTCGGGCTCCTCCGCTGCCTCAGCATCGTCCTCAATGGGCTCTTCAACCGTCTCAGTCTGACCAGTTAAAAAAAATAATAATTCACCGTTTGTTCACCTATATTCGTCATATCAAAATGTGTATTCAGAGCAAGTCTGAGTCAAAGTGTGGAAGAAATGGTCATTAGCAATCACCTTGCTGGCCCAGACATAGATGGGGAAGTTGATGAACTGGGAGTACTTCCTCACAAGGTTCTTGATTGTCTCGAGCTCCAGATAGTCAGAAGCCTCCTCCTTTAGAACAAGCCTGAAATTACATAGAGATTCATCTTTTAAGTCACAGTGCTGACATTTAAAAAAGTGTGGTGACAAAGTTCTTGTCTGCTTCTGAAAGCAGCTTAATCACTAAATTTGTTATGAAAGCATAAAATTCAAGTTGGGGAAATACAACTACAAGGGTGGACTTCTATAAATCTTGAATCATGTGAATGACGATGGAAGAAAACCTACGTGATAGTGGTTCCTCTGCCGAGTGTGTCTCCGCGGGGGTCACTAATGACAGAGAACTGGTTGGAATCGGACTCCCAGATGTGCTGGGTGTCGTTATTGTGCTTCGATGTCACGATGACCTTGTCGGCGATGAGGAAAGCCGAGTAGAAACCCACGCCAAACTGGCCGATCAGCTCTGAGGTGGACTGTCCGTCTGACTGCATCTCTGTCATCTTGTTGAGGAACTCGCTGGTGCCGGACTTGGCAATGGTACCCAAGTTCTTTACCAGCTCCTCTTTGGTCATTCCAATGCCCGTGTCAGTGATGTGGAGCATGTTCTTTTCCTTATCAGACTGAGGACGGCAGCAACACAAACACATTAACATGCAAGACTTGGGTCATATAGAAGACTGAATATAAATGAGTAAACTTTCCAGATTAATTGTGCATACTTTAATTTTGATGGTCAACTCTTCATTGGCAGCCATTGCATCCTCATTGGTCAGAGAAAGCAAGCGGATCTTATCCAGGGCATCTGAAGCATTGGAAATAAGCTCCCTCAGGAAGATCTGAAAAAGACAAACAAGTTCTAAATCATGCCGCACATGTATATTTCTAAACATGCTGAAGTAAGGATTACTAAAAATAAACCTATTTATTGAAACTCACCTCCTTGTTCTTGTACAGAGAATTGATAATCAGCTTCATCATGCGGTTAACTTCAGCCTGAAAGACGTGCTTTTCAGACTTTTCCCTGATTTCCTTAATCTGAGCTGCATTTAAGCCATCCAGCTGGATTGCCTCTTCCTCTCTGGAGACAGACACAGGTAAGATCAGAGCAGAGCGCACAACAAATCACAGCTGCCAGACAAGCACAAAGAAACCTGCTCAATGCCTCAGGAGATCGGTGTACGCCGAAGGCTGCTATTAATGAGCAGTGAACAGTCGACACTGCAAACCCCTGCGCTCATAACATGTGTGCACAACCATGGTCAGGCTGACCTTGGGTCATTAAGTACAAGTTTACACGACCTTTTGCTAATATAAAAACTGTTTTCTACTCCTAGGGTAGAAAGAGGCAGTTAAAGTAACACCAACCTCTGCACCACCTCATCATCTGTTCGGGAGCCATCTCTGCTTTTCCCCAGATCGTCCTCTACTGACCCATCCACATCAAGCTCATCCTCAGCCTTCACAGCAGCTGGAAACGACAAATATTGAAAGTTAGAATGACATTTTGGTTATAGTTTGGTCCTGCTGTGTGCAGGAAAAGACTTCACATGCAGGTTTGTCGAGGAGAGATTTCACTCTACAGTTACAAAATGGAAAATGTTCAACAAAACGAGAGAAAAACTTTGATTAGTCCAGAAATTACATATTGCCCGTTAGGAGCAGCAACACGAGGATGTGAGCTAACACGAGCCTGCTTCAAGACACAAGAGCTTTCTCCAGGAAACTTCGAGAAAGGCGATAATATAGTGACAGCCGATAACATTCTTGTAAAATATGATGAACGCAAAATCAACCACGAGCTCGACCATTGATAAATGAACACAAATTAAGGAATTAAGAAGACTCCAGTGATCAATGAGCAACTGACCGCTAGCTCACATGCTAACAGGAAAGACAATGTTGGACAATAACGACCTTAAATCCTCCTGCTACTCACCGAAGGCCAAGAGGGAGAAGAGAAGCCCTAGCAGCCAAGCTCGTTTCATTTTGGGATTGGAAGGACAGGGTGAGTGTTGAGCTCCTGAAACAAAAGCCGGAGGGGCGAAGTGCACGTAGCACCGTTCAAGCAGAGACTGACAGGACGCCTCTCCCACCCAAAGAGCCCACTCTGTTAAACCCGTGACAACCAACCAATGGCTGCGCACCACGCACAACCACCGGCCAATCAGATAGCAGCTTTCTGCACATGCGGCCCAATCAGATCCTTCAACATAAGTCAATAGCCGAAAATCGTGGCTGGACTTCATTGGATAAGAAAGGATGATCAGCAACACTTCCTAAAAATTTACCTTTCAGTGTGTAGAAAAAAAAAAAAGTAATATATCGCCACACGTCAGTTTAGGTTGTATTTTGTCTCTGCCAAGTCACACCCTGGAGCTCGGTCACTTTAAAGATGACGAATGCTTAAGTTTGTTGGTCTGCTGCCTCTGAATTTGCATTTCAGTGCTTGTTGCTGTGGTTTAGAAAATCTTGTACACTTAAGTGTGAGTGATGTAAATCTGCTCTACATTTAGTTAAAACCTAGTAATCGTCTCATTCTGAGGAAGAAGAGATGAAGACTTTGTGCATGGCTAAATTTTATCCACAAGATGGCACTAAACGGTACATTATAGCTAAATTACATCAGCAGGTCACTTAATGAGGTACATATGTTTAATCCAAAGTAACATGTTAATCAGATTTTATATGGTACATTTCACTGATTAATGAAACATCAAAGTGCTTTAAGATAAAATATAGATGCAATAATAAATGACTAAACACTGCACAGCTTCGTGGAAAAGTAAAAGAGACAAGTTTCAGATGGTTAATTATGGAATATGATCCGAAGGATGAAGCTACCAGGCACGTGGAAGAAGTAGAAGGTCAGTCAGGAGGTTGATGGATTCAGGGAGAGGTGTGAGGAAGGAGGGGACGGTGGACAGAGGGTATTGGAAGAAGATTATTTGCTGTGGCAACTCCTATTGAGAAACTGTATCAAGAAAAGTAAGAAGAAAATGAAACACTTGAGCGCATCGATCAACAGACATAAAAATCCTTGTTTAAGTCTACCTAAATAAAAACGTGTTCAGTTGCTTCCTGAAAGTATTAAGAATCAGAGCCTTGTAAAGACAGAGGCAACTCATTCAGCTTAATTCACAGTTTAATTTTTCACAAAAAGAAACGATTCATCACCTCTTGTCTTGAAGCTCGTATTGTGGGTGACCAACAATCTGTCTCTGACCTGATGACTTCGGTGTACAAGCAGGTCTATGGGGATGAACTAAGATCAGGGATGTAAGTGGGATTGATGATGTAAAGCTCTAAAAGTAGGAGTAGAATGTCTAAAATGGACTAGTGACTAATAAAGGGACAGCCATTGTTGAGTAGTTTCATGATAAACTAGAAGCCTGTATGAGATTGGCAGACCTGGGCCTTCATGCCTTACATGAACCTTTACCTCTCCCGGTTTTGATTTTTGCAAAATGGCAGATTTGCGTGATGGCTTTGGGTATATTAAAAGTTTAGAATTTAAATCATCAGTCAAAAAAAGGAACTTGAAATTGACTGATGCAGAGCAGAAACAGAAGTTCAAGTTAAAATTGTTTATTTCATTTGCCAAATAAATAATACAATTCTTAGAATCTCCAACTTTGGTATCAATATGCAAATCAAACAGTGCAAAAAGAAAAATCTGAATTTTTTTTAACTTCCTTTATTACATACATTTGAAATTGCTCTTTGGGCAATATTGCATAATTCCAAAAACTTGAAAAAAATTGAAAATAAAAACATAATCGGTCAGGGTTCTTCCTTATTTCTGTTTTTTCCCATTATTATCACCACCACAATAGTTTTAATTGTGTGATGTGTTGTCCTTATATTTACTTCTTGACAGACATTCTAATCACATTATTTCATGAATAATACATTTTGTTCTTCCCTGTACTTTTTAAGAAAAAATATTTTGGCTTTCATCCTGTTTTTAAATGCAACTCATTTTGCTACTTTCATTTAATGTTGCTGTTCAGATTGTTCAATAGTCTGACTCCTTTATTGTTCAACAGTCTGACTCCTTTGACAGAATTGTTGTTGAGCTAAAAGGTTTGGAAGTGTTTTGAATAAACTGGCCACAACATTACCATTCATGAGAGCCAAACAAACACACAGAACACACAATATTGCAATCTTCCTACTGTACACTGCAAAAGGAAATTGACATACAATTGAATTAGAACCTCTCACATAATCGCAAGTGGATCTTGAACTTCCACTATAGACATACAACATAATGTTTCAACAACCACAAGCAAACTTTAATACAAAAACTTAAATAATGATAAAATCGTATTCTGTATCTGTAAGTATGGTGTTTCATCATAGTAACAGATGCAGAATATGGGTTTTATACAAAAAAAGCCTCTCAAGATTTCAGAACAGTCAACTGGATGGTTGTGTGTGTGTCACACAGGCAAACTGTCCACTAGGATTTTGAAACGGTTTCATTCAGAGCCCATTTATGACCTCTGCTTGTTGAATGAAGACATCTGTTGGCTGAACATATGATTCTTCTGTTAGCAGAGGGACAAAAAATTACTCTGAACAAGTACGAGAGAGAGTGGGTGACATATAGGAAAGGAAAACCGTGAGATCAAAGTAATAATTAACTTATTAACTTAGACTGATTATAAACTGACAAAACACTTTTTGTGTCTATGGCGGCAATTAAGATCAAATATGTTCAATAACAGACTTCAGACTTTCAACAATTTGTTCTGTGTTGGAGCATCATATCAACATTTGTTTATTCTCATGTAGTTATTTAAGGACACATTCTCTTATAATTATAAATAAACAGTTTGAAACTGATCTGCTTACGCTTGTTCATTGTGTGTTTTACAGAAAAGAAATGATTGGACAAGTTGCAGGTATGTAGTTTATTCACTAGATGGCAGAATTGACTCCCTCTCTCTCTCTCTGGATTAGCGTTGTACAAACATGAAATAAAACACCTTGGGACAAGTAAATAACCATTTAAATGACTTTTTAAATGACCTTTAATTTACTTTATTTCAAGGACATTATTTTTTTATTGTCTTATTTATAATTTTTATTATTGTTCCTTCTGCTTTTATTCTGTTTTTAGACAGATTGATGATTCAATTATTGACCTTTCATTCTTTTTTTCAATGACTGTGTGTATTCATGAATGTAAATGTCCACTGGGAACTTACAAATGAATTGACCCTTTTGGGATAAATAAAGTTGTCTGAACTATATGGAACTGAACTAACCCACAAAGCAAGTTTCAAAAACAGTAGTAACTACAAACAACATAGTTTCCACACTGGAGATATTGACTCACTAAAACGTTTGTACATTTTTACGAATGTTACAGGTGAGATTTCATAACATGTTCAAAAAACTTAATCTAAGACCTTTGGAATTGCTTGGTAAGAATACATACATCCACCCACTCATCTCAGTTCCAGGTGACTGGCTGCAGAAAAGCAAAATGTACAAGCAATTTTTATATTTCTTTTATGAGGCAATATGAATTATGGCATCTATTATGTAGCACTATTACTACTGACTGTGGATAAACAGGCCTGAATCCATCATCATCATCATCATCATCATCATCATCATGATCATCATCATCATCACCACTACTGCCAAAAAACAAACCAAAACAACAAAATATTAATTACATATTTCTTTCTAAATGTGCCAGCCCACTTTTCGAAATGACATCATGGTACTTTCCTGCAAACATGCTGTTTTGTTTCGCCGTGTATTGCACTCGCCAGTAGAGGGCATAATGGAACAAACCCTGTAAACACTGGTGTTCACAACACATCAGCAAGACTAAGTCTGTGGTGTAACGTGGGATATTGTGCCTGGTGTTGCTAAACAGCCTGCTTGAACAGTATCTACCGTCTAGAATTGTCTGGTCTCAGTGATGAAATAAAGTTAATTCTTTCTACATTTCTGGTCCAGATTTGTGGTCTCTCATAACGAAGCAATGTTTACTTGAAGAGGTTTTTCTTCAGACTTTAAAGGCCCAATGTGAAAAGAACTGAAGGTTTTAGGGGGTTCATAAAATAAAAACAAACCTGAAGAATCTGCTTCCCTGAAAGCAAGGCAGCATTAAGAAAATCAACAGGAAAATGAATGCTGCAAAGCAGCGTTGAACCGGTCCTCGCACACCCACACACGTTGGAACACAGTGCATGCCGAGGCATGAGACACTTAATATGCAAATTAGCAAACATTTTCACTTGGATTCATGCTGAATTTCTACTTTAGATATAGATTATGAAAGAATATTGCAATTAAGTTTTAGTCTAAATTATAATGACGTCAGGCTTAGTTGCTTAATAAAGACCTGATATTCACCAGTCCTGACAGTCTTTCCACGGGTGCACGAATGTAGTGCATCAGTCACAAGAAAGTTAAGAAAAAAGCCCAAAAATAATATGTAGTTTCTCCTCAGTCCAAGTTTGTCATAAAGACATAAAGAGAGATGGAGATCATACAAGTATAGAAGCTCCTGGATGAGGACGACACTAAGTAGTAATGTAGTAGTAGTAATAGTTTATTTAACCAGATACACAATACAACAAAATCAGAAGAAGAAACCATTTCTGTCAACTCATTTTGTCAATGAGACAACATCGCAACTTATAAGTTGTGTCCGAAGGCTTCAGGCTGACGTTAACTTATTTTGCCTAACCCTGTACATAGTACAAGTAAATCTTCTACAGGCAAAGCAACATAAATAAAAAAAACTAAAATAATTCCATCTCGAAAGTGATTACAGTATCAGTCGTCAATTCAGAGGAGACTTGTATTTTCCTTTAAAGGGGACATATCATGCTAAATCCACTTTTTTAGCCCTTAAATGCATTTTGGTGTATATTTAGAGTGTTTAGAAGTACAGAAAAGTTCAAAGTAGTCTCTTCAGGTGCTCCGTTGATATCTTTATATTCTGTTTTGGTCATATTTTGCGATCGGTTTCGATTTTTCTATTCTCTATTACGTTTTTTGAACAATGACGTCACAGTATTCTCAGCGGAACTGCCAAATTAGGACATCGACGTTTCGAGCAATCCGCCATTTTTGTTTCTCGCTGCGATTTTGTAGTCCAACCGAAGTTACGAGAGGATAAGTCGAAATGTTCGGTTGTTGGATGTAGTAACCCACAAGCTTCGTTACACCGTCTCCCAGCATCAGAACCTTTTCGAAGTGCCTGGTTGAGTTTTATTTTTCACAGAAATGTACCCACATCTGTGGGTAAGGTCATTTTTGTGTGCGCGAATCACTTTAAGGACGACTGCTTCAGCAACCTCCGCCAGTATAAAGAAGGATTTGCCGAAAGACTTGGTCTGATTGAGCGGTCAGTTCCTTCTATCTATGGAGACGACGAACAGAGCACTTCGGTAAGCTGTATATAACGCTAAAAAGTGTGATGATAAGACGTCCCTGTCATTGTTTTGTTAGCATTAGCAGTTGCACCGTCTTCATATGTTAGCGCTGTGTGCTCGTTTTAGATTAGAATGTAACTTCTGTGTTAAATAGTCGTTGTAATACAGGCAGTATTGTAGTAGTGGGCATGGATGGAGAAGTTAGTGTAAATATAGTAACACACCATTGCGTTACATCCATATGAAGACGTTGTTCTGAAGGTGCATCATCGTCATTTTCATCTCGCTCCGCCGGGTCCGACTCTGGCTCCAACATGTATGGCTGGATGGACAAATCTTCCGTTGTTGACATTTTGTAAATAATGTGTGAATATAAAGTTTCTGCGCCGCTAGATAATTGTATCTGTTCTATCAAACTACAAAGATGGCCGAACAGGGTGACGTTGAACCGAGTGTGACCTCTGCAACCTGGAGAGGAGGAGGGGTATGAAGTGTCTCATTTGCATTTGAAGAGACCGCCCCAAAACGAGTTGCTCTCAGAAGCACATCAGAAAAGGGGTTGAAAAGGGGCCTGTGGAGCTCTAATAATGAGGAATTCAGACCCAAGCATTGCAGTTTCGCGTTGTATAGACCACAACTGTATGATTTATATGTAAAAAGGAAGGATTTAAAAGCATGATATGTCTCCTTTAAGGGAACACAGTCAATTAGTCTTGTCCTTCCTGAGCTTGATATTTAAAAAAAAAAGAATTGTGAGCGGACATGCTGAAGGCTCATCATTCACACTTTCCAATTCGCTGAAACCAAACTGAGATGAGTTTGAGATATAATATCCATAATAACATAAGAATATTTAACCAAGTAGTGGTGCAATTTTCCCCCTAAACATGTTAAAAAATCAAGCTCCATGTTTCAGAAGCGACTCTCGGGAAGAGAATGTGAATGTTTCCAGATATTTGGAAGGTCCTTGGCAAAATATTTGCACATTACTGGATGGCAGCATACTTAGATAGATTGAATAAACGGACACTTGTTTCAGACGTTTCTGGGTGACTTCTGGCTCTATTTTGTTTGACGGTTGTGAACATGAACGTGCGTCAATAGAGTTGGTACGTATGTTCTGTTTTCGCCCTCTCACTTCATGCCCATCATGTTTCTGGCAGACAAAAGTCTCCTTGGCATGTTCAAGGTTTCTGAACATCATCTGTTCAGTCGTTTGATCTTAAAGAAAGTTGATGTCCATTTGTTGCATCTTTTTTTCTCTCTCTCTCTCTCTCTCTCTCTCTCTCTCTCTCTCTCTCTCTCTCTCTCTCTCTCTCTCTCTCTCTCTCTCTCTCTCTCTCTCTCACATGCAGTTTTTTTTCTCTCTGTCCTCTCATCTCTATCTCTATTTCAGTCTCTCACAGGCTTGACCACATAATGACAGACCTGCTGTATATTGAAGAACCCTGCCCATGCGTCCTCTCCCCGTCACCTCCCTCTGCATGGACCTTTATAATTCTCTCACAGGGGGGGACATCACATTAGCATCAAGAAGGCCGACTGGTTTACAAAAGCCTCCTGTTTGCCCTCGACCAGGAATCTCTTCAACGACCATGGACAACCATTCATACAACTTCCCCTCTGACTGCACCCCTCTCACCAACTGCAAGTCGGCCCGTAAGCCAGCGGGTTCCACCGTGGTGAACATGGGCAACTGTGGCAAGAGTCCTCCTCGGGACTATCTGATCTGGTCACTGTGCAACACCTTGTACGTGAACTTCTGCTGCCTGGGCTTCATGGCGCTCATCTACTCCATCAAGGTGAGCCTGAGTATATTATCTTATATGATCTTGACTTCACTGACATTCATGACACTTCACTTTGGCAATCAAGATGTTAATTCTTAAGTATTTAAACAACACAAGACACAATTAATTGTTCACTGACGGAAATAGTTTTGTTTGGGATAGTTGGAATCAGTTTCCGTTATTGTTGTTTTAATATCTCAACCTGTTTTTATTAACTAATATCATGGACATTGTTCAGGAAATTCTTTCTTTTTTTTTTTAATAAATCAAACTGAGAAATTTGAAATAAGATGCTAAATACAATGTAACATTAGATTTGAATCACTAATCTGTAATTGTGAATAACTGACAAAAGGTGGGCCAAGTTGGTAGGAAGTATATGTGCAATTGGCACAATGTAGTGAGTAATAAAGCACAAATAAAAAGCAGTTGTACTATAAATATGAAAACATCATACTCTGTATTCAGAGTGCTGTTGTACAGCAATGCTTTAGCAAGGATCTTTTATTTCTTGTGCTCCAAGGAACATAGTTGTTTCTAAAGATGCATGTCAGATAGAACAAAACAACTTATTTTGAGCACACTGGCTTGGTATTCCCCCGATCAGACAGCAGAAACAATCGAAAGTTAGCCTCCCTACCACAGGAATGGCCTGCTGGGATAAAAAGAGCACTAACCAAAACACATTAAAATATGTCTGAAAATGCAACGGCACACAAACGGCAGGATCTGAGACACGATGGCTACCTGAATAAAAAGGTTTCAGACAAAAACAAATCACCACAAAAAGGCGTGTAGGTGCTCTCTATTTAGATCTCCCCCCCCCCCCCCCCCCCCCCCTTCAAAATCACAGGCCCACCATGGCTCTGCACTCAAATTAAAGACAGTGACTGGCTGCTTGTCTCTGGAGTTAAAAATGGTGTAATTGGCATCTGCCTAATGGGCAAGTACTTGTAGGAAATTAGAGAGTGCCTTATAGAGCCCCAGCCTGGGCCTTTCTAAAAATCTACAAATTCACATCGCAGCTTCTGGATTCATATCGTTCTGACCCCAGTAAGTATTGGACCTGAGCTGGAGGGATAAACAAACACATGCTGGAATATTTCGTTTGGGGATCTGGAGTTCTGCAATGCACTTCACTTCTGACACCACTTTGGATTTCATTCATCTTCGCAGGCCAGGGACCAGAAGACTCAGGGCAACCTGCAGCTGGCCCAGGAGTGTTCAGACAAGGCCAAGTGGTACAACATCCTGGCAGCCGGCTGGAACCTGCTGATCCCTCTCCTGGCCGTCGTCCTCCTCGTCCTCCTGCTCGTCCACCTGGGCTCGTCTCAGGGCTCCTTCGACTTCTTTGGAGAAGATGGTTTCCAAAACTTTATGAAACTGTTCAGCTGGTAGACACACAGAGAGTGAGGAGCAAAGCAGGATTGACTGTAGAAAAGAAGCCGTTGGAGATGATTGAGGTGGACATGAGTCAAAATGCGCCGTTTCTGCCAAGAAATGAGACTTGTGCTAAGCTTAGGCTCCTCTGAGTAGTCCGAAAATAACCAGTTTAAATTATGGGGAAAAAATGTAATAAAAAGAATACCGACTAGATCTTCCCATAAAAGAAGTGGTGAAATAACTTAAAATTTATAGGGTCAATATTCTTAACAAAAACAGAGGTTTACAAATTATAATGTATAAAACGTATTTGTACTGTCCTAAATGTTATGTCAGCATTAGTTTGAAGAGCTCAGCTGAGATGTGACATTGTCCATAGAATGGATACACCTCAAAATAGATGTCTATGAATTAAAGGAGCTGAACCCAGATTGTGAAACTGAGCGAGGAGATACTTTACCCTGCATCCTTGTTGTTGCTGTTATTTATTGTATTTATGTTGAGCGAATATGTGCGAGGCGCTGAAAGGATCTTTCGTCGAGGCGGGAAGAGAACGAGCAGAGAAACCGGAAGCGATGGAATCATGAGAAGCAACTTTACAAAGAACAGTCAACATTGACCTCCAATTTTTTTTTTATCTTTAAGGAGTTTTTAAATTGTACGTCAAATTTCTTATTCTTTTATTTTTATTATTTTTCATTGCTGTCTGAAGTGCTTTCAGTACATCATCTTATGGTCAAGAGAGCTAAAGGAAGCAGACACTTCACTCACTATTAAAATACACTTGAGTCTAAATGTAATCCTTCATTAAATGTTTATATTTACCTTGACAAAATCCTGGTTGGTTAGATTTGTTTCAGGCCTCCAACTGGCCGATGAATGCGACACGGCAGAGATGTTCATTAAGATGTTTTTTGTGGTTTTACTGCTGCTCCCACAGCCAGCTGTTGAGGGATCATTTATGGCTTCATAGGTTTGGTTCAGGGGTTGGCCACGGTTGTTTTCATCCCAGCTGTGAGAGCCCACTGCCCCGCCTGCTATATACAGCCTGTCCCATTTAAGGAACGGGCTCCAATGTGCTCCCCAGCTGTAAGGCAGTGCCGACCAGACACAAAACGATGACTTTTGAGTCGCGACTACGTGTCCATTAAAAAGTAAAAAAGTAATTAAAAGCAAAAAAAATTGTACTATACATTTGGTTCAACTGCTGCCAGTAATAGTATTTTGTAGTGTTGAAAACATTGTGAAATATGGCGTTCTACCTCAAGTTACTGCAAGAGCTGTTGGGATGGAATGTGGTTTAATCTCTGTGAGAGGGCGTTCATTCACCCACACTTTGGAAGTCCTTTTCTTTTCTGCCAACGGTATGAATTCAAGGTGTTACTTAGTCCAAACTATGGTATTAGTATAACATGTATTAGCTCCAAGCACGATTTGTTTTAATAATGTATCTGTCACAGGCATGTGTGAAGAAGACCTATCTTAGGCCTACAAATTAAGAGTTAAGCTTTTACTTGTACCAGTGAACAACACCCACTGACAGTTTATGAGCTGTGGCCGAAATCCAGACTCTTCTCTTCTCTTCTCTTCTCTTCTCAAGTCCTAGAGAGGCTCCACTTTTCTTCTCCTCATGTTTCGTCTTCTATGACTTGGTGTCCCACCCCTGCCGACCTCCCACCCTCTGTACTCCCATCATATTTGCATCCTCTACTTCACTCACAACTTTATTTATACACTCCCAAATCACAGCCTACAGCTTCCAACGCTCTATTTTCCTCTCGTGGTCTGGGTGAAATGCTTACAGATGTCGGAGCCATGGAATTACAGGAAAGAAGTCGCCACTGCAGGAAGGAAAGGGCGCTTGCTTCTTTTTTGCTTTTTCAAGGATCTACAGCAAACCTGCGCAAGAAGGACTCATAATCATGTGCTGTTTTGTGAGTCAAGGTCACAGTCACTTCTCACTTTCTAACCGCAGCGTAAAAAGACATGCCTAACATTGGCTCCAATCTAAAGCTGAATTGGTGAAGAGGAGTTTAAAGTTACCTAAAAATAACCCAACATACACAAACACCAGTCACTGTTTAATTCTGGTGATTCCTATGCATTGTAGGGAAGCCAGAACCAGCATGCCCCGGTCTGTCCAGCCTTCATCGTACAGCATTTGGTCTGTCCTCAGTCCAGGAAACATGGCAAATTGAAATGTAAACAGAGAGTAGGCTGCAGCTCGTCGTAATTACTAACTAAAATGCAAATTGCCAAACATCTGATAGGAATTCAAAGAAGCCGAACCGGAGAAAACTGAGTGCTCACTGCTGCCACCTAAAGCACAAACTGAAATGAACATCCTGCGCCTTCAATGAAGGTGACTTCACGGTTTCTGTTCCAACTGAAGATACATGATCTGCCAAATGGCTTTATATCAATGGATTACATACACCCTAAGAGAATTGTATCTGCTGCTATATCTTGTTGACATGGTATACTTGTAATCCATGCTTGCTATTGTAGTTCTACCTGCTACCATACAGCTAAAACAAAAACCAACCAGAATCCAGGAGGTTCAGTGTGTCAGTGCCAAGTCTATGAAAGGTTGTAAAATATCTGGAACTATGTGTGTATAGAATAAATGTCACTGACAACATTCTAATTTAGTTTTCACATAGTTTGCGTCAAGTGAGAACATGTGTGGTTTCAAAAATAGGTGGAGATCTTCTCACCAGGGACACACAGCAGGCTCACATGAAGAACTTGATATTGACTTTTCATGTCAAAACACGCCCACAACAAAAGTAAATAAATAAAATAACATTCTAACAGAATCTTTGTCTGGAATATATTTGAAGACATTTTCCAACATCTACTTATCTTACTTATAGCTTTGCTTTGAAACCCTAAAAACATAAAAAAAAAAAAAACAATCCTGGCGGGTTTAGATCTGTTAAAGCACTTACATCATAAACTTGTTACCACACCCTTTGTCCTGGTATTGTAAATACGTTTTAAAAGCAATTTAAGACAAATATTAATAAGTCAACATCTTAAGAAGATGAGCTGAAAATAGAAGAAGCTCTACAGCAGCAGAACGTCGGCGACTTTCTCATTCCAGTGTCAAGATTCATTTTGGTTAAAGAGTTTGGCGTCTTGGATGAAAGCAGGTCAAAGAACACATTGCTCCACACTGGATGTAACGGCACTGAAAACACGGCCAAGAAAAGTCTTTGTCCTGTAAAGTCCAAAATAAAAAAGACATAAAGACTAAACATGATGTCAGTTCATTTGCGACATAATTATAGAGACTAAACTCTTTTAGAGGTTGGACAGGCTGGACAATAAACTGTGTACAGTCTGAAATATACGGTTCGTCTACAACGAGTGCCTGACCACTTGTGACCAACTGGACTTCAGAACCAAAGAACACACAAACACTTTGTTTAAGTAGTTTCTTGACTTAATTATAACCCCTTGTTGAATGATAAAAAAAACAGAGTGACATGTCAAAATGCACACAGACCTTGACGGACGTTCACTTTATCGACAGAAAGGACTAATCCAACACATTACTGAATTGTCATTCAGTAATCACAGAAGTTCTGAACTGAGTGGGATTATACATCCCTGCACTGAAATGTCAGAAATTGTCCAAAACCATCGTTTTATGCAGCTTTGTATGTAAGTGAAATATTTGTTGGAATTGCATTTCCTGTATGTTTCCACAAGCTTGTTTTTGTTGTTTGCACAGAAAAAGAAGTGAGAACAGGCAGTTGCTCATACTGTGAAGCTGCATCTTAACGTGAGAAGCGTTTGTGTCATAGAGAAACAGCCTGCAGCTGATTAAATGAAGTTAAGGGGATATGAGTTAAATACATGGTGAGAAGATAACATGTCCTGACAGAGTTCACGATTCAAAGAATATCATTCCTAATAAGATCACAACAAAACGCTTAGTTTTTTTTTCACAAAACACACAATTCCACTTTTCTTTTAACTTAGAAGGCGGTGTCAGCAAATGTGTGTAAATGGATGTATTCCCCCTTATAAACTAGCATTTGGCAAAGCTGAACCAATAAGTTACTCCCATAAAGCAGTTTCCAAATCGTCTTCTGTGCCAACGCCAAGCAGATTTTCTTTGCTGCTGAGTCTTGTTAATGTTTGGTTGAATGTTTGTGTTCACTTTGTGCAGGAGAGGAAGGACTCACACAAGAGGCACCCCTCAGTGTTTGGGATTGTACCTGCTTTAGTAATGTCATTATTGATCATGTAAAGATGTTCATTTAGTTTTCCGTTTAGTGAGATTTCTTTTGTATTTTTGATTTTTTTTTTAGGTGTTTTTTTGGACCTCTTGGCAAAGACACCGCCTGAAAACATTTCTTTGTTGACTGGAAAAGGCTGGAGAGCGAGTCATCACCAGCACAGAGTGTACCTCACCTAATCAAAGACAGATTGAAACCATGTTTGCGGTTTTTTCCACCAACATGGATCACATTGTGTCTTTGTTTGGCTTCTCACAGCTCCGCCTTCACTCACAGCCTTGGATATTCCCCATTGGCCATTGATTCGTAAACAGCCTCAGTTGCAAATTATGTAAGATGGAAATTCACATAAAAAAAAAAAAAAGAGGTTATTTTTCCTCATATTTTCTGCAGGACCCTAATTCTAATTAAAATTGAACACCTGTTCGAATACACAATAATACAAAAAAGGTAATTGGTCATGGTCACCGACCACATCCATCCTTTTGTGAAAACAGTGTCTCCATCTTCTGGTGGCTTCTTCTAACAGGAATGACGTAGAATGTCATAAAGCTCAAATCATTCCAAACAGGCTTCTTGAATGTGACAATGAATTCACTGGACTCCACTTACCTCTAATAGTCATCTCAAATCAACAGGGCACATTTGTATTGAAGTGGAACTGGTCATTCACACGATGGAGGTACAGCTGATAGTATCGTCAATCGGTACCAAACTAGGACTATTTCCAGCACCTTGTTGAATCTAGGTCATAATGAATTCAGCAGTGATGGAGGCTACGGGCAAGGTATACCTAATAAGGTGACCAGTGAGTGGATTAATATAAAATTGTATTTGAAGATCCACCACACCACTGAGAAGCACTTTTATAGACCTGCATTCAGCTGACGGCATTTTAGCACAACAGTTAGTGGAAGAATCTGATTATGAACATAACGGAGCACTCAGCTGTTTGCTAATGTCACTCATGAAACCCATGGAACTTTTTGCAGTTGTTTATTCAGGATGCACATGGAAATCCTTATACGAAATATCCCAAAAATGCATTTATTATGAGAAAGTGGAAATCTTGGTAATGTGGAAGTAATTGTCTGTCTTAGCAACAACCAGACAGTGGGAAGGAGAACTTTATATATTTGAGCTGGTCAAGACAAAAGGAGAGTTAAATAAATAAATAACAAACTGAGCCTGGCGGTACTTACCTTTGATTTTCACGGCGTTACTGAAGAACAAGTTCTCTTGTATGATCATTTATACATTTTAATTATTTCTATTATATTTAGTCAGCTATACTTTTCATCTAATATTGTAATCTTTACTTTTTTGTTTTACTCGTTCTATTTTTCATTTTACAGTCTTATGTTGCTTCCATTGATTAATTTTATTTATTCCTATAATTTTTATTAGTAACGGTATGAATAATAGTTGGCAGGTAGTCTACTTAGGCTTTCAAGAGGCACTCATTGAAATATTTTAACATTTCAATTGTTAAAGCCTATTTTAAGATTTTTTTCTTTTTACATCACAGAAACAGCTTTATTTAATCTTTATTTGTAATATATACTTTGGACAATCTGTTGGAAAGTGTAAAACTGACCAACAATCCACACACTTAACCATTTCTCTAGGTTAGTGATGTATTACTACCTACAGGATGTTTGTGAGAGTCCCTACTCATTACTGAGGATTTTACTATCTTGCAATATAATGTGCTACTTGCAACAAAAGGAGTTTAAATATGACTTAGATGGGCAGCGTAGTTGGTAAAGGGAGTCGTCCCTCCAACAAAACGTTGCTGGTTCAAGTCCTCAAGCAAGACCCCTGAACTCTAAATGACTCCATATGGATGGATTGAGCCCTTTGCATGACAGTTACCGTCGTATGTTTGTGACGTTGTTAAGCTCCTTGGTGGCTGCTAAAGCAGTGGGAATATATCGGTTTATAAGTGAAATTCATTCTGAATTATATGCGTGTTTAAAAAACAAAATACAGGCTTCCACCACAAAGGAACACATTCAGGAGGCCTGATGAAGGGTTAAACACATAAACACTAGAATGCAAAGCTCCTAATTAAGTGCTAAAATTAAAAAAAAGTATTTCCTTTCTGGACCAGACAGATTGAGAAGAATGTTTTCAGAAAAGCTTTGCAGCAGAAAGCTGTGACAGAGATCTTCTGCACGAGTGCGAGTTTCAGGCTCCCTGTGGCCTTTAAATGATAAATGGACTAACTTATATATTGCCTTTTCACTGACAGCAGCCCCAAAGCGCTTTACAGAGCTCATCACATTCACCCATTCACACACACATTCACACACCATTGGAGGCTGCAGCCGTGCAAGGCGCTGTCACTCCAATGGGGCCAGTTTGGGGTTCCGTGTCTTGCCCAAGGGCACTTCGGCATGTCGGCAGGCAGAGATGGGAATCGAACGGGAGACGAGCGCTCTATCAACCGAGCTATGCCGCCCCCTTCATGGTGCCATGGAGGGTTGGGCCTCTCAGGCTGAAGCGTCTCCTCTCCTCCTCCTCCCACTCTCCTCCTCTGACACGCCTCCCCCCCCTTACAGATGCAGACAGGCACAAAATACCTGACGGATATGACAAGACTTAAAAAAAAAAAAAAAAAACTCTGCCAAGCCTGAAGAACAAGTTAGAAGATCATCAGCAGATCACTGGAAGCGCCGAACACACAGAGGCTGACACACACCAGCGGCGAAGGTGCACAGAGCAGGAGCGTCAACATGAGCAGGTAGGATGGTGTCTGGGTACTAACAGGTATGAAGAAGCTGCAGGAGAGATCACTGGAAATAACCTTCCCACAGTGTGACTCACAGACTGGCGAGACTGTTTTCAGTTAAGTGCCTCTTCAAAACTTCCCGTCAGAATGAACTTCATCTCACTGAGAAAATTCTTTTTTAGAGTGAAGTAGAGTACTTCATTCGTATTATTTTCTAGCAAACCTTGTTTCATAGAAATGCTTCGTAATGCCCCGTCGTCCACTAAGTTCTGCAAAAATGCTAAATCTAGTGGAGGTCAAAACATTAATGGAATTGTAATTATGTTATCTAATAAAAACTTTTTAAGTATAATCTGAATACTTTGTGTACAATAATGTCTGACTGATATTTGCATAAAAGAGACAGTTGAATAGCACAGTTTTTGTTTTTTTTTAGCTTCAATATCTACTTTCTTTAACTTCATGAACTTTGTTTTCTCAATTCCACTTACTTTCAAATTGTATTTCTTTCAAAAGCAATACGCACAGCTTCAATGAATGCTTTGATTCTTTGGAGTAAAATTGGTGCTTTCGTAGTAGTGATCTGCACCGAAGTCCTCACATATTTGCAACGGTACATTTCATCCTGTTTTTTTTTTTTTTCTTAAATCAATTTTCTTTTTCTTGTTGTATCACTGCAAAAAAGAAACTTCTGTCCTTTTATTTGGGTGTTTCAATATATATCTGTTACATATAGTCACCCAAAGCATGAAAAGCCCAAAGTTCATCCTGTTTTATTTAATTTCAGTTAAACTGTCACTTATTCAATTTCTGCAGGACGATCAAATCAGATCCCAGACTCTCCCTTGAAACCAGCTGAGCGAACACGCAGGAAACCTGCGCAGCAACACGAGACATACATAATCAAGCGCACTGTGGCAGAAACTCCATTTTCAGTTGAAGCCTGGGGACTTGTTTCAGTGTACAGTCGCTGCCTGACAAGTCCACATTACACAAACTCGTCCTTATGCCGTCATTCCTTCTTCGAAAGTCAGCTCCGGCTTGAAGAAGAAAAAAAGAAATACTTGCGATGTCATTGTTCTTACTGTGCTGGTAACATGAAGAGAGGGAACAACTCAGTGTTATATTCTTACTGTGCGTCCTGTTGTGTTTCTTGTCGGGAGAAACATGTCCAGTAATGCCTGCTAACAGCACGCAGCATGTGAGAGACTTTCTTTTTATAACATTGGGATATTAAAAGTTCTCATTACCTTCCCAGATTATTGACAGTGTGGGCTTGTATTTTGACTCTATCTTTGACGTTTCACTGTGACATTGAATTCCTCTGTGATGTCCCTCAGGTCTGCAGATGATGGCACCGCTCCAATGCATGTATGAAGGAATACTTGTGCGAGTTTCAACAAGCACACTTACACAATTTGATAGCTCAATTAAGAGGTTTACCGTAGGTCTTAAATTTGCTGACGGATGGATTTTGGCTTGTTTTGTGTCTTGGCTGCCAACGGCGTGGAGCTCATATTATTTCTAACTCTTTGAGGGGAAATGGAATGGACATATTTTTCAATTTGAAGATTTCTAGTCAAGATTTTGGAAATCGCGATTAACGGCTCAAATTATCCGACCGCACACATTTCTATTGAGTGTATTCTTAAATGATGAAAGAAAAATGAAAAAAAACAACACGTCACCCAGTTTCCACAATTCCAAAACACTGTGCTCAAGCTTTAACAAATGTTCATCTGCACGTGTGAATATTCTGTTAACAGCAGGGATGTGACCTGAAATGTGGTTTGGACTGAATGTGCCATCAAGAACACGTTCATTTGGAGAAGTACAGAAAATCATTACCAGACAGTCAGCCCACGGCTGATATCTGGGCCCAATCAAGACACATACCACAATTTACAAGTTCTGTTTTCCGTTGTTTAACCACCGAAAAACCAGGAAGTACATTGGAGGAATGAAAGCAGGGGAAGAAGTCACGGAGGGATATGAAGTAGTAAAGCGTGAGCAAAACAAGACAACTCAAACATTCATTTATATGCTTGTCATTAGTTGTCCCAACTTGTTTTACGCAAACACATCAGGTAAAGTGACTTTACGGATTTGAATGATGTCTTCACCTCTTGTTTCTGCAAAGGTTATTTGATAGTATAAAGTTTTCCATAGTTGCCCAATTTCCTCTCTTATTGAGGAACTTTATCCATCTCAGGGTTGCCTGTCCGGGCTGGAGCCGGTCGAGGCTGAACTTATTTGAAGGCAGGGTGCACGGATCACTGGTTCATCACAGGGAAAACACAGAGACAACAGCCACACATTCACATCTCAGGGTTATTTAGAATCTCCTGTTATACCTAAATACACATTTAGGAAAGTATTTTAATGAAAAAGTTGAATAAATGCACCATTTAACTTATTCTGTCATAACCTAATGTTTTATTGCTCCTGTTTTTATTTGTATTATTAGGGTCCGAGCACTGAAGGTGCAGGAGGACCCTGTTGAACTTCCTCGGATTATTTTTAATTCTTTAGATTTTTTTTTTTGTCAATCTGTAATGGAAACAATGTATTAAGTCAGACATTTTCATTCGTTCGTCTTCTGAACTGCTTAATGGCTTTTGGTTGCTGTCATTCTGCGACAGGTAGTGTACACCACGGTTACCTGCAAGCCAAATTCTTTATATCCTCAGTTAACCTCTTCATCCCCGAGTCCCTTATTGGGGGCAAATGCTCCAAACTTACATTTTCAAATAGAAATGAGTTTATCTCTGGAGCTACAAGGACTGTATTACCCTCTGTAACCGTAACAACTCTCCTCAACACTGGTATGATGTTTGTAGTGGCATTATAATACTTCTAGTGTTGTTTTGAAATACAATTTATCCAGTAATGATACTTACTTTTTCGTATTTTTTTGTGTTACAAAAACTTTTATAATATTAAAGTTATTTCACCAAGGGAGTAAAAAAAAAAAAAAAAAAAAAAAAGTCCTCCAGAAGAAGTTGTCATATTTTTAAATAAGATAAAAACACTGTTATAATCAATGGTGCTTTAAAGAAGCCATCTGTCACACTGTAAAGCACCCCATGTAATTACCTCAGATTTAATGTCAGTGCAATGTACAGTGTGACTCTGCAGCATCAAAACACATTCAGACACATGAAGGTCTGTCTGTACGCTGCAGCTCGCGTTGTTTGGAAAAGTCTGCCGCAACTTTAAACTTTTGTTTACAGTGTGCTCCTGCAAACTTCCTCCTCAACCGGTGCAGGTTCATTTGTGACTCTTTCCCACAGGTGACATCATGTCGTTGCCCTGGAATTGGTCGCACGTGATCCTGAATTTGATAACGCGGCATGGAAAATGATTGGATGGCAGTTCATGATAAATGTCTCCTGTCCTCCTGCAGATGTTTGATTAAACAGTCCGAGGTGCAAGGCTTCATCGAGAAATGTATGGTAGCAGTGGGCACCCAGGCGCACCATGCTCGCAGCCTCGCCGAGGTGTTGGTAGAAGGCGATCGCAGAGGCCACTACAGCCATGGACTTAACAGAATGGGTCAGTGGAAAATGAAAGTGGTTTACTACATCTATTTGGGCTGATGTCGCGTCTGATGCTGTGGGAACCTCCAAGACATATGCATCGATATGATATAAGTGACTCTGCTGTGCTTCCATATTGTGATAGATATGTATGTGAAGGACATCGAGACGGGAATTTGTGCCAAGAATGGAGAGCCAGTGGTGGAGAAGGAGAGTGTGGCGACAGCACTGGTGGATGGGAAGAACCTCCTGGGCCCAGTCGTGGGAAATTTCTGCATGAATCTGGCCATTAAGAAGGCCAAAGAGGTTGGCATCGGCTGGGTGGTGGCACGTGGTGAGTCCAGGCTAAATATCAAGGGATTTTCAGAAACACTCAGCAAATCTTTTCTTTCCCAAAAAAAAAGAAAAAAAAAGAATTTTAAAGCAGTCGCTCATCTCATCTGCAGCAGGCCTATTTCATATGCTCAATTCCTCTGAATAGAAATGCAGAGGATAAGATAAAAGGTTGTTGTATCTTCATTACCGGTGATTGGATTTTGTGTTTTGCTGTCACCTAAAAAAAATAAAGCTTTAAGTTTCACTTTTCTGAGAAATTTATTTTTCACAAGAACCTGCGTGGGCCTGTGTAAGACAGGATTGAATCAGACATTCATGAACATTTTTTTTCCCCATTTAAAGATTGATTATTTAACTTTAGTGCTTGTTTATCTATTAGGTTTCAGAAATTAATTAATTTCTACTGACATTTAATTAATTGAAATTATGTAGCCACTTTGAAATAGGATGAAAGCATTAAGTATATTCCAGAAAATAGGCGGTGATAATATATTGCCAACAAATGGTTAAGAAAATCTATATAGCTGTGTACTTTAATGATATTAATATTTGACCTGATCATTTTGTTCAGGTTCCAACCATTATGGTATCGCTGGATATTACGCAATGCAAGCACTGAAGGAAAACATGATTGTGAGTGAAACACACAAACCCAAATATCCATGAACTTTTCTTTTTCTAAATCTGGAATTTTTATGCTTTCAATAACAATGTTACACAAAATGTGATCTCTATAGGGCATGTCATTCACCAACACGTCTCCACTGGTGGTTCCCACTCGTGCGAAAGAGGTAAGTCTATTATTACTGCGCGGAAATGAGCCGTATTACCGATGATGACTCTGACGAGTGTCATGTAGAAATGATTTACAAATGTTTTGTGTCTGCAACAAAGTGATTACCTGTGTATTTACTGTAGATGTTCCTAAACTCTCGCCTCATGTCTGCAGTGCACCATTGGCACCAACCCCATCAGTGTGGCTGCTCCGGGGAAAGATGGAGACAGCTTTGTTCTGGACATGGCCACTTCAGCTGTCGCACTTGGAAAGGTACAGTCAAGATGTTAAATGACATATATCTTAACATGTTGGGGGTGTATTTATTTAACAGTCATACTCTACTTACAAAGTCGTTTACCTACTATGTCCAAAATAGGATGTCTTGCAGTTATGGTTCCTGAATCGATTAAACATATTTGTGCACAATTTATCCCATATCACCGTGCGTGAGTGAGTGATTACAGACAAAGTCAAACCTTTTTTTTTTACTATCTTATGTTATGTGCATAGGTGGAGCTCCATGCACGACGTGGGGACCCCATACCTGAAGGCTGGGGCTGTGACCCGCAGGGACAGCTCACAACAGACCCTACGAAGGTCATGAATGGAGGAGGGCTGGTGCCCATTGGTGGCTGTGAGGCTACAGGTCAGCAAACAGGAGAAAAAACATAATTTGTCAACACTCTGTAGATTGACATTGTATTGTATCTATTGTGAATACATTCCAAAGTGGATACTTTGCTTTACTTTCCATGACAGAATAACAGAAGTGACTGAAATGAATATTTGAGAATGATGTCCCATTTGGAGCAATGACAGATTGGACTATTGTCACACTCAGCAGTGTGTATATATATACAGTATATAAGCCTTTGTTTCCTCTTGTGGCCACGTCTCTGTGCCTTCAGGAGGCTACAAAGGCTTCGGCCTGGGAATGATGGTGGAGGTGTTCTGCGGGATTTTGGCTGGAGCTCACTACAGCAATCATGTCCGCACGTGGAAAGTGACGGACAGTGTGGCCAACCTGGTATGTACTTTACCGACGTTGCTGTTGTTTGCGCCTGTGCTTGACTTGCTTTCACATTTTTGTCATTTGCTTTGACCAGGACCTGTTGCCTTCTTACATAAAATACTAAACGTGTAACTTTTTTTTTATCTATATGAGGCGAGACAGGGGAGGTAATGCACTATGTATAGGAGCTACAGTGGATGTGTGTATTACTCTAAACACCAAAAGCCAGACAATGTCACTCTGAGAATTTCACGCAGAGAAATAAGTTACTGTCAAGCTTATTTTTCCTTCAATGCTTGCCCAGCTTGAAAGGACATGGATGGAGCACAGATACGACGACGTGAGGCCAACTCAGTTTCAAAAAGTTTATTTGGTTTTTCCAGCTTTTTATAAACAGGTTGAAAACCTTAAAGAAAAGGGTGAAAAGGAGAGTAAGGAAGACATGAGTTCTATTCCAATGTTTTACATGAAGGAACAACCTGAGCTTTTTACTATCTTACATCATGTATTTATTAAATAAATGAATTTCCTTCCGATTAATATTTAACGGTTTCAACCCAAAATCTTTAACTTATTCTACTTGTAAAATCAAATCATGTACTTTGACGTACATATCTTAACTGTTTTAATCAAAGTCTAACTTTTCAACAATGTTTTTTACCCATAGACTTATTTATTCATTTTAATCTTTATGTAAACTTATTTATCCAAACTCTTAACCAAATTGTATTACTCCTACCAATTAGTAATTTTATTCTTCATTGTTTACCATAAATTGCACTATGAAATCACAATATGTATCAATTGGATCAAACAGTAACTTAATATATTTTGACTAAGACATTTCTAGACAAACAAATTGGTCAGGCCAAACACTGGCTGTAGAGTTGACTCTTAAATTCGGGTCAAATGACATATAAACATGGAATCAACCTGAGTACTTTGAGATTACATATATTTCAACTTAAATACTTGCTTTTCAGAGCTCTAACTTTAAACAAAGCATAATAATTCAATAAATCTGAAGCCACTCACCAACAACGTCCCTGAGCTCCTCCACTGCATTTTCTGAGTGTCTAATCACACAGGTGCACCTGATTTTAAGGGCAGGAGGCACATAGGAGGAGCTTGGAGCTTAAACCCAACACTTGTGTTGGGGGTGAATAATGAAGTAGGGGTAGGTGAGGATCTCCAAGGAACCACCCCAGACACATGTGGATGCTCACACACTCAAATTATGACGGACACACTCAAGACCTGGGGTGGACGTCGCATCACACTGGAGGGAGACACCGCCACCAGCCCAGGACAGCCGTGTCACCACCTGCGCACTGAGCTTCTAATAAAGGGAGGAAAGAAGTAATTAAAAAGAGGCTTCCTCAATTCACACAAACTATAACTAAACCCAAATATACAACACATTTATTCCAATGAAATAAACAATATCCTAATTAGTATGTCATCACCTGAAAATTAAACAAAATGGACAAAACAAAATAATACCAAAAAGAAAAGAAACAGTCATGCGATGGCATTTAACAGAAAATAGCAAATCATGAATACATCAAGTAAATCAGATCACCCAAAAGGGGTGATCAGACAATTTAACGAAATGAGCTTTTCTCACCCACATCCGTTCTATCAAGAATAACCCAGGGTAAAAGTTTGATTATTTATTATGCAGCTCAGAATTATAAGGCCAACAGTCAGCTGTAAGTGGAAGGTCAGAAGAAGTTGCTGGAGAAGAGCAGGCAGCAGCACAGCAGAACACAGTGCCGACACAAGCAGTGTCTGTGCATCTTGATGGAGACACAATATTGTGTAGAGATAAAGCACAGAAGCAAAGCAGCAGCGTATCTGAAGGCGGGTTAACACGGGAGCATGCAGCCTCCACATGCAGCAATTATTGACCCTGGCATGCAAAAAGGGAAACTAATTATTCAGAAAATAATTTTCTCCCTCTGTTACATGTATTTTTTAAATGAACTGTAACTTACTGCAGCTAAAGGTGATTTTATATGAAAATAAATCCTTTTCATTTATTGAAGGTTTTGTTTTTTTTAATATATATATATATATATATATGTGTGTGTGTGTGTGTGTGTGTGTGTGTTAGGTCTCTCTCCTGAAAGTGACAGAATGAACTGTAAGCCAAAACAAATGGTGCCATTTTGCATCAGAATAGTCATGTACCAATGGTCATTTTTATTTTGTAAGTAGGTCTATCAACAATATATTTAAAATGCAGCAGATCGGCATTCACCAATGTGGTGATGCAGAAACGTGTTGCAGCTCTTATCTGGAAAGATTTAGTGAACTGGCTCAGGCCATGATGTAAAGTCTCTCTCTTTGCCACTGGACCAGCTCACAGTGTCCGCCGGCTGTGGTTTCAGGGTCAGTGCTTCGTGGCGATCAACCCAGAGAACTTTGCTTCTGGTTTCACTGACAGGATGTCCGACCTGATGTCCATCCAGAGAGGCCTGCAGCCTGTGAGTAAAGCCACAGCACAATATGCAATTTCTTTGTATTTGCATGAAGTGGGTTTTTAGTCATTGAAAACAAACGCACGTACACATTGCACTTCTATCCTATTGTTCTGCTGCAGTGCAACTCCAGTGCTCCTGTTTTGGTTGCTGGAGACCCCGAGAGAGAGAACATGAAGAAGTGTGAAGAGATGGGCGGGATCCCGTACCACATCAATGTTGTCAACTATATGGTAAGAGCCAGAAACACACACGGCTCCAACGGAGGGAGACTTCATGTTTTTGGTAACTTATTCATTTTGAAATCACAACTCTTAGAATCAGTTTGCTGAGGAATAATGTGACATTCCTTTTGAGCATCACAAACAGCTGTAGCTCCTGTAAAGACAACGACTGGACGACAACAGCTTTCGTAACACTTTAAGAACAAAAAAAAAATTGGTATCTGTTATTCATCGAGGGATAATATTTTGGTTATTAACCTTCAGACAAACCAGCCAGGCCAGTGAAGGAAAGACCGAACAGATTATATGTATGATAGATTAGATTAGACGTGAGTGTAGCGTGTTTCTGATTCCGATGGAAAAGTGCTTTGTTAGCATCACAGTAGATATACAGCTGGGTCGATGTGATGGATTCAAAAAGCATCAAACTGTACAACTGTTGCAGAATGAAAAAAAGAAAAAAAAAAAGCTTTTGAAATCAGACAGAATTGACATTTTGAATTTGATTCCTGCAGAATGATTGTGCGAAGAGAGTTGGTGTGAAGAAACTGCTACCATGTGACAACATGGTCTCCGACTAGACGCTTCATTCGGGATCTTCAGCTTTGGAAAGTCAACGTATTTCCTCGTCTCAGTGGAAGTGCAATTCTGCTCATGCAAATTACAAAATGTTTGAGGGTGAAGGTTTAGGTTCATACTTTCTAAGTTGAAAGTCGCAAAATTTAAAGTTGACTTTAAAATGAATTTGCATTTCAAAGAAATGACTCCAAGTGCCTGAATCTGAATATAAACATATCAGCGAGAAGCCGTACCCGACAGTGACTCTGCATTCAGAGGCGTCATCTTATCTTTTGCTCTCCTTCTATAACTGAACTGAAACAGTGGCACCTCTGAGCCTGGTTCTCCTGAAGGTTTCTTTCTGCTAAAAGGAAACTTTTCCTTTCGCCTATGCTTGGCTCATGTGGAAATGTTGGGTTTTTCTTTGTAAAAGTGCCTTGAAATGTCTCTGTTGTATGTAGTGCTATAGGAACTAAATTCAATTGAATTGAATTGTGAGTCAAAGTTATGTTATTAAGAGATTTAAATGAGTTTAAAAAAACTATATGATTGAAAGATTAATTTAAGGTAATGCACTTTCTTGTAGTGACTTATGGGCATATATGCAATATTGTAATTGCACAGAAATAACTACAGAACAACGCACAAAATTGTTATAGTCTGATGAATGTTTTTCAATTGAAAATTATTTGGCTTATGAATCAGGTCTGAATAATCTTTTTTGTATGGTCATGATGAAACTATAATTTGTACCACTCTTATGAAATAAAACCCACACAACACGGAATTCAATTTTCTTTGCATTGATGTTTATTAACCTTATATCTTTAGATGTCAACATCATACATATGGTGAAATACCACCATCTTGTATTTGTCTCCTCCTCAGAGAGGAAATGAAAAATATAGTTTAACTTTTGTTTCAACCCTTTAGTGTATGAAATAAAATCAATTAACCTGTAGATGAATTGTCATTTTCTGTTTTTGAACATAAAAAAAAGCTCCAAAAAAGATATATCAGACAATATGCGTGTCTCAGGTTAATTTCATTGTGTCCATCTTATAGCTTCATTCTAGTATTAAATCTCATGGTGAAATAAAGACGGTTTATGAATAGAACGGCAATGGATGTGTATGCATTTACATTTTAGTTTTCAACATTCTTAATGGAGTCATTCATATTCTCAGATACGTGCTTGGAGCATAGTTTCCCACAGAAAACAACAAAAAAACTAATCTCTCCATTAAATCTTCGCTTCACTTCACCTGACGTCACAGGTGTCACGAATGACTTTCACCACTAGATGGAGACAACGTATAAGTAACTCAGGATACAGCTTAAGAAAATGAAAGATTACTGAAAATATGTACCCAAGTACATAACTGTTGCAACAATCCTCAGCTAAAAGTAATAAAGTACATTAAAGTGAAGTAAAGTAGATTTTTGCATGGTCACCAGCAGGCATTCAGTTTAATTATACCTGCATAAAATCACGCCATTCAAAGGACATGTCAGAAAAACTAAAATTATATCAAATTGATATTCTTGTGATTTTGTTGTGAAAATTTGTTGAAACTTATTGGGTACAAAAATGCAATAGAGTTTAAATGTTAATTCAAATCATGGGTCTGCTCAGGAGACAACTTATGATTTTGAAAATAGCAAAGTTATGTAAATCGTACTTCAAAATACCAATAAAATCACAAAAAACACATTTAATTTGACTATTTTTTTTTATATATTTTGTTACATGCACAGCCACTCTTTAAAGTACATGTGAAGAAGAAAAACTAAAACTAAAACCTCAGTGGACACTAACAGTAAACCAGTGAGAAAATAGATTGTGCATATGAAGACAGTCCATTAAAAAGAAATATATTAATGCATAGGTTTTATATAGCGCTTTTCAGGACACTCAAAGATGCTTTACATTGCATTATTCTTTCACTCGATGGTGGTAAACTACGTATGTAGCCACAGCTGCCCTGGGGCAGACTGACAGAAGCGAGGCTCCCAATCTGCACCATCGGCCCCTCCGACCAACACCAACCACTCACTCTCACACTGCATTCACCCCCAGGCAGTTTGGGGGTTCAGTGTCTAGCCCAAGGACACTTCGGCATGTATTCAGGCAGAGCTGGTAATCAAACCCGCAACCTCCCGATTGGGAGATGACCACTCTACCAACCGAGCCATGCCGCCCAAATATGATGGGAAAACTATCAAAAATAATTTCAAGCGCACTCAGTGAAACAGGTTATCTAAGATCTTAATATTTCTTCAGATTTAATGTCTGAATCAAGCCTAGTTTATTTTGTGTGTATAGGCTCATAGATCTGCATGCAGTATTTTAACGACACCCCTGGATCTCTGTTCCGTGCTCTCTATACATTAAAATCTGTCAATAAAATGTAATTTAAAGGCAAACTGTTTCCAACCTTCCTGACTGCTCTTTTCTCTTAATGAGTTTCCTCAGCGATTGTATACATTTACGGTTTGAAAAGCTCATTTATTATTAAAATAACTCCAGAACAGGGCTCCCCCGGGGAGAAGGGGGACTGGACATTGACAGATGCCCAGATTAGGAGCTTAATCTCCCATGCCAAAAGTCCTGGCACTGTGCTCTGGACCCTGGATGTCCCATTAACACTCGGCCGGCCGCAAACAAAAGAAGAGAAATCAACAAATCAATGGGCTTTCAGCCCCACCAGGGGAGGGAAAGGAGGTGGGGGTGGGGTGTGATTGGAGGCCGGGGGAGTACTCAGCCAGGTCTGGATATGAAGGAGATGCATGAAGATTAGGTTGGGGCTGAGGGGGAAGGTGGCTGCGTGTTGGGTGGAGGGCTCCTCCAAATCCACGGATTAAGAGGCCGATTCAAACACTTGTTGTAGGGGGTAGACTCAGAGGAGTGTGTGCATGGTTGGATTGATGGATGGTGGATGCCTAATCTGCCCTGGCCTTGGCCTGGTGCCCCTGTGCGGATTAGGAAGGGCCCCTGAGAGCCAGGAGAACAGGGCTGCTGGCCAGGATTAAGCAGATTCTAACAGGTGTTTTCTATTGTGATGCCGAGTGGGGGGGTCTGTCCATCACTCGGTCAATGAGAAAATCATGAAGTGATTGGCTATTACTGATGGGGCCAGTGATGCCAAAAGGGCATGGCATGTATGTATATAAAAGCCACGGTTTGTTTCTGGACTTGTACGTGCGATTAGACAAAACTGGAAGCTTGGTGATGCATTTGTGGATGTGCCTTTTCATATTCTCATTAAAGCAAGGTCACATTAGGAAAATCGATATATGTATGAGAGATGAAGGAAGATAAACAAAGATCACAAAATATCACAAAACTGTTTTGTTCACATGAGCCACCACACGTGATGTCCCGCTGCAGCAGATCCGAGGTTATGAGGTTACGGTGGTGAGGCTGCAGCTCTGCGGAGATCAACTGTGAGGGAGATTAGTATGGCTACTTTCACACTGTACGAGGATCAGATCAGAAGAGCTTAGAAGTAGCCAGAGCTTGTGGTTAGGAATTAAACACACTCAGTACAGAGAAAGGGACAGGTGGGATTTCTCTCTCCATGCTGGATGATATTAAGCCGAAGACTGTGGTTTTGGGAGAATCTTTTTTTTTTTTTTTTAAAGAGAACGCACACTGGGAAAAATGTACAATATTCAACAATTAAATGTGAACAATTGACAGGTCTGTTACTGAATACTTGAATAGTGATTTGTGGTCGAACTGTAAAAGTTAAACACTTACAGGTATCGATGTCCTCTGGAGAGATGCTCTTCCACTTCAATGACTGTGGCTGAGAAGTTTTACTCTGCTTGTTGTTGTTCTTTGTCCCATAGTTTAATGGCATTAGAAGAAATTTCAAAAAAAGCTGCCTTTAAGGTTTGAAGCAGACCTTAACACACCAACACATGCAGAACACTGACTTAAGTTAACTGGTCCCATGTGTGTAATAAAGCTCTTTGGTGCTTTTAACAGCTACAAACTTGTACCTGTTCATCAGGTATCGCCTTTGAGCTCGGTGCTGCCTCCACAGGTCAACATTAGATTACAAGTTTTATCTAAGCTGTATTTTACATGTTTAATATTTCGCATCTGTTTACAGCGTAATGTATTGCATTATATTGTAATAATGCTGATTTTTCTCATCTCCTATTTGATCGAATAGTGAAAACACATAAGTTTCTTTCAAGGATTCAAGGATTCTTTATTATCATACCAGTACACTTATTGCATGACATGGTATGAACTGAGGCCGGGTTGATGCCGAAACATGAATAAGTAAAGAATGCAAAAAAATAAAATAGAGCGTAGTATAATATGGAAACAGTAAAGCACAATGATGGTGTGTTTCCCTTTTGGAGATTGATTTTAATTTTGTTTAATGAAATGCCACATTAGTAGTAGTTGTAGTAGTAGTAGTAGTAGTAGTAGTAGTAGTAGTATAGCACCAATATTTTGCTGTTTGACACGGTTTTGGTTAATTTGGTTCTAGAAATAGGAACAGGTCAAAGAAGGAGGTAAAAAAGAAACACGGTTTCCATTTTCTGCTACTTTAACAAGTGCCACTATCATTTCCAGTGTCTCTTGTTGTAAAACTATCAATGATGGAAATACCAGCAACAAACAGTTGAAACGTGTTTTTACTTACATGTTGTTGACTGAAAATGTATTTACAAGGCAGATATACTATAGAAATGTTGAATTTAGTTAGATTTTTATCTAAGCGCATGTTACATCATACAATAATATGCTTAACTACGGCCCGTGGGCCACATCCAGCTCGTAGTTTTTTTTTTAATCCGGCCCAACTAAGATGATTGGTACAGATCATATCATTTATGACTGCAGTCATTGTACCTTGTCCTGTAATGCCCGGCACTCCAGCAGGGGGCGCATTAGGCGACAACCCACAACAGCTTCTGGAAGTTGTATTTTCCTCCTCCTTAATTCTTATTACCAATCAAACAAACTCATCCTGAGATCTCCAGAGCACCGGAGTCTTCGAGCTGCACCAGGCCAGGCGGAAGTGCTCGCAGGCGGCGTCCAGAATGAAAACAAAGACACGTGAGGTGAGCAAAGCTAAGCTACGCTAAGCTAAGCTGGGCTAAGCTAAGCTAAGCTAAGCTAAAGCTAAAGCTAACACAGCTCTGGCTCTCCTTCCTCACTAAAGTATGTTTGTGCTCCAGGTACAACACATCATCACTCACAGCAAGACACATTTGTCTCAGAAGCTGTAATTTGTCATATTTACAGATAAATAGATTTTTACACTGTACAATGAAAAGTTGACTTTGCTGGTCCCCCAACCTATACTTACCTAAAAGATAAAAAAGAAACGAAGTATCTACAGATAAATAGCTACTAAATAAAGTTGACAAAGTTGCTGCTTGGTATTATAAAGTCTACTGTGATAGAATAAATGCATCTGTATTTATTTGCCATATTTTAAGTAACATCCTTCCATAATCCTGATTATACTTCCATTATATTTTTATTACATATTATACTTCATTGTATTATCTAAACATATATATGTAATTTATACCTTTTCAACAGATGGTGAAATAACTTTGGTTGATCGGTGTGCACTGTTAATTTTAATATTTGAAACTGAGCAGGTTCTAAATATAAAATTAAATGAAACAAAGTACTCCTCATTATCCTCGACGAGTGATGACCACCTCAGATCTTTTCTGAGAATTGTCACAACAAAACTAACACCAGACTTCAGTGTTCTGGCAAAAAAGGGTGATCAACAACACTGATCCCAGTAAAAGTGAATATAAGTATTAACGGAGTAATTTTTTACGTTTATGTTTGACATGTATGCATCTGGTGCTGATCCGGCCCGTCTGTCACATTATAAAAGTCATTGTGGCCACTGAGCCAAAAGGTTTGCCTCCTGCTGATCCACAGTCTATAGCTGATTGAAATATAATGACATTTCTTTGATAGTGTATTTGAGCAATTATCATCATTGCAGCTGCACGTTTACGAGATTTCTTTAAATAATCATGATTGCAACTTTTAGTGTAAGTTCACAGTAAAATTTGAGAAAAGCTTGTTTTCCCACAATATATCATGGAACTGTACAGAAACAATTTACTTGTGTTCATTGTCAATTGTTAGTGACTCTTTTTTCATGTATTGTAGAAGTAAATCGCCATGAAATTCTACAGTCATTCATAGCGAGTGTTCATCCATTCATACAAGAAAGAATTAATGGGGGAAACACTTCAGTGTAATGTCGAGGGATTAGGTGGACAGACTCTTCATATTTTCATCTAATGCTGATAACTAAGGCGTGTGCATATGCGTAGAGACAGACAGGAGGGAGGAGGAGACTGATGGAGAGAGTGAGGAGAAAAGCTCTGTTGCTCTCATGCTGAGTCTTTAATGAAGTGAAACGACTTCCTGGTCTGGTCCTCCCAGCTGTTGTCCCCACAAAGCCAAGATATTTGCCCATGGGCTCTTTGTCCTGCTCGGTCTGCCATACCTCCAAATGACCGAGCGAACACGTAAAAATAAAAGCAAAGCATCTGCTCTCCTGTTCCCTCCAACTGCTCGGGAATGCAAACGTGTCTCCATCTGCTCTCTCCCTGATTAGGATTTAAACATTGATGATGGGTGGAGCTCAGATTAGAGCCAAGAGGATGCTTTGCAAACTGAAGACTGGATTTATTTTATTTTTTTTTTTTTAATCAACATAACGTTGAAACGAACTTTCTTATAAAGTTGAATCATTAATTCATGCTTTTAACAAATGGTCTGGAAGGCCAGAGCCGTCAGAAGTTCGATTTATGTGAAATGTCCAAAATTAAAAACATTTTTTTATTGGTGTTGTTTGAATGTATGTGATTCTCGTCGTGTATTAATTCATCAATGACAAATTTACATTTTGCTGTTACTTTCTGTGAAAGCAGTTTACATTTTGGTAAAGACTTCACTTGGTAAAAATTGGAGTGAATTTGAGTTGTGTACTAAATTACATTTTTAGTGTTTTTGTTGGTAAATGACAATGTGACTTCCACAGGACCAAAGTGTGTGTGTGTGTGTGTGTGTGTGTGTGTGTGTGTGTGTGTGTGTGTGTGTTCAGAACCAGAAATAAACTTGCCCAGTTCCCATCATTTTACAATATAATCCTCTTTATTTTTTTTGTATGTGCAACTGTATTTGCCTCATACTGAGCAAGGGCTAACCGAAGAGTCAGTGAGACGAAGGGAGTTTGATATTTGATATGTGTGTGTGTGCTTTCACTCCGAAAACAAACAACAGTACCTACTCGTGGCCTGACATGCTAAAACGTTGTCATGTGAAGGTGAAACTTTTCTGAAACAAAAATGCAAAAATGATGCACTTGCGCTTCTTTATCAGACCAAACAAACAGTTTCGCTGAAAGAACAGGAAATCACTTGTACCATTTGTGATGTTTTTTTGTTTTCTTTTCCCATTTCTGATTGGCGAGCATGGCTTCCTGCTTCTTGTTACACTGCCCCCTACGGGTTTGGTATGCTCAAAGTAGCGCTAAACCAGGTTTTTATGCGGGCCTGTGTGAATGTAGATTTCTTTTTTTTTGTTTTTTAGTGTGGAGAGGGATTTTTCTTCTTTTTTTTTTTAAATGTGTAAATGTAGCCTGAGGCTGCTTTCACACCACCATTTGATCCAGACAAGAGTTTGTTTCAGGGATAGTCAGCTTTGACTGGGCATTTTTATAAGCTCACCTGAACTCTGATCTGGATCAAAGAAGTGAACTCTGGTCTGCTTAAAAATGTGGGTCTCAAAGCAAACCAAATGAAGCTGTGAAGACCTGGTCTGGGTTGGCTGGTTTTCACGTCCAAATCACTCCATTACCAATATCAGAGTTACTTTTGTGAAATTTCAGCATTGAACCTTACAAGCATTGCTCCCACAGCGATTATGAGTCAGCCTTACATCTTCCGCTGTGTTCGCCGCACTGCTCGACTTACCACTTATTGCTTTTTCCTTTCTTCTTATTTATTTATTTATTTTTATTTTATTTTTTTTTATTTCTCCTTTCTTCTTATAGAATATCTTATTTTCGCTCCTCCTCATTTTTCATGGTTGACTTTCACGTGTCCTGGATTGACACTTCAGTGAAGTCACTGGATGTAGCAGTGCCACAGGGATGACGTCGGGGCCCCTTTAGGGAGGTATCCGTCAAGGACGTCACTGCAAAATGACCACTGGTTGATGTGGTAGGTCACTGCAGTTGCCACATTTAGGGCATCACTGTGGAGTAAAGTTTGTTGACCTTTGAGGGGCCCCTCGTGCCCTGTGGCCAGAAGCAGCTGCCCTTTCTTGCCTGTTGACAAACTCCGCCTTTGGGTGCCTGTCCCACCTGGAGCCCCTCTCATTGGTTTGCAGTAGGGATGCACTGATAACAGAATCAGGTATCTGGTCTAATACTTCACGGAGTACTCGTACTCAGAAACAAGACGGACATGCCGAATGTGACCTCGGGTGCTTTGGCGGTATCGACTGCTGTTCAGCCACTGTAGAAAGTAAAACTTCTGTATTAATAAAAACAAGATCTGATCGTCAAAGCTTTTAAATCGTAGTTCAAGTTTACATGTGTTTTAGGGAAAACTTTAAAACTTTATTCACTTAACATGAAGAACTTACTAGAGCAGTATTGTTATGTCATGCACCAAACAAACCAGCCTCAGCGCTCATTATAACTCTGGCTGAATGGAGGGTTCTTACAAGAACACCCTCAGTAATCCAGTCATACTCGCTGAAAACTGTTTGTTTAGTTGTGTAAACATTGGTGCTTTTCTTCTGACTTACTGTTTTGGTCAAAGTGAAACAGGAGAGGAAGAAATAAAACTGAGAGAGGACGATGACATCAAGCTGTTTCTCTGTGGCGAGGAGCAATTCTCTTCCCCTGTGTGGTCTGCTCACCTCTGGGCATCGTAAGCAGCGACGCGTGGCCCTTTCACCCACATGTCAACAGACAGCTGAGGTGCTGCTTGGCCTTTGTCTACATGTGAGGTCCTAATGACACTTTAACAGTTGTCTCTGCAGGTTTCCCACTTGCTCTCCTTAATTCTGTCACATTTTCTTAATTTCCTGCTAACACGTTCATTGACGCACCTATTTTCTGTGTCATTTCTAAAGACAGAATTTGTGTCTTCGGGATTTTCATTTTGATGTGATATGGCCTCTCAAAGCTCTACGATTAAAGATTAGTACATCATTAGTGTATTGGTTAAAATGTACTTTTCTGAACAAACAAGATGAAGCTGAGAGTCAAACAATAATTATAAAATTGACAAAACTTTCATTGTAAAAGTGGATAGCAGAGACCTGCTGATTTTATGGAGAATGTTCTGAATTTCGCAACTATAAAGCCGACACTATTATTGTAACATGAAGAAAACACAGAAAACATTTAGATGTAAGGTATATTAAGAGATTCAGACTGTTCCAGCATATATGAACAAACACAACTCCTAAAATATTATATACTCTGCGTTTCCTGTGAGATGAGCTCTTGGAAATTTTTACACAAGTACAGTATTGAAAATACTGCAGTATTTTGAAAACTCTTAAATTTGTGACTCTTGCTTTTAGTTATTTGAGTTTGGAAACGGTGAGAGTGAGACTGACAGGATTCATTAATAGGGTGGGTTTCTGAAAGGTAAGCCCGTGTTTTATCTGAGCGATTGTACTTCATTACAGCTATTTCCACAAATAGTAGTGGACCTTGTTTACTAGTTACTAAAACAAATTAATTACAAGTTATCAAATAGAAACGTTCAATGGTCTCTATTAATCAGGATGAATTGATTACATGCACATCACTGTAGTGGGTGACCTGTCTGTCCAATGACTGATGAGTTTTCAACTACACCTGTTCTGGACAAAAATAGATTTTTGAACTAATGATAACAAGAAGACCACCAAGAAAACACCCGAGGTACTAACATGCTGCATTAGTGTTATTAGATATGTGCTTGGAAATGTCCAAAAGTCTCAGTAATGAGAAATGATTTATGGCATTTACCAAATGTTGCACAAACATGGGTGGGCCGCTCTCTTCTGTAGTCGTCCATTTGCTTTTTGAACAAATCCTCTTGTGGTGTCCACAGACATCTTCGTGAGCTGGCCCTGCGCTGGAGGATTCAAATAACTCATCTGACACCTTCTAGTGAAGATTTTGTCACTTTGTGGTACCAAGGCCAACTTCAAACCCGTCCTAGTGTCACTGGAAGTGACATCTGAAACAGAAGCGTCACAGACCCGCATGACACTGATCTCCTTAAAGACGGCCAACAGCATCCTGCTGGGTCCTGTTACGGGATGACACGTAGAACAACAAACAAATCACAGTGACAGTTTGTCTTCCCTGACTGCAGCGACTTCCCTGTAGGTCTGCCCTCCATCTGCCGACCAGCAGGTGACCACTATTTGTCAGTTAATGCATCAAAAATAATCTCAAGTGATGTCTGAACTATAACTGTCGGGAGTGGACCATTACACAGGATAGCATGTCTGCAGTTGCACCCCCAAGTGGCAAAATCCCAAAGTGTGTGAAACGACAGTGTAAATAGAGCACCTTAAAGAGATTTTTCTCTCAACAAAACAGCCATGATCTAAGCAAGAGCATCTTTTATCCCAGAGAAGTAGAGAGTCTGATTTGTGTGACAGGCTGGATAAGCAAACGTGTCATTAAGGTAATTATGTTTAGTGGAAATTGCTTTGCAGAACGCTGCGTGATAAAGAGTAGTTTTACGATCATAAAAAGACCAAGAATTCAGATTTGCTTTTTCAGTGTTTCACACAATGAGAGTTTGTAAGATCTGATTATCACCTAAGATACTTTGAAGGAAGTGAAGGAAATCAAAGAAGATGTGAATAACTGGAGTGATACTGCTGTAATAAGTGGATCAAATGCGTGACTTCAAAGGCAGAACAGCTTTTGATCACTGAACAAAGAGTCCTTGCTGCTCTTTCCTGCTAAATGACAGCTATTTTCTCATTTTGCTTTGAGGACTGCAAAGCTGTGATTTGGTTTATGTCTGCCCTCGGGGCAAACAAAGCCTTTCTCTCACGTCGAGAAGCGCACAAACACAGCCCTCAGCTCCGTCGCGGGGGCAAACCCCCCCCAACAGCGCTCCATTAGGCCAGCTGATGGCCTGTTTTCTATTAGTGGTCAGCGGAGTCTGATGTAAAACAGCATGACAGGTGACAGGTGATGGAGGGAGGGACGGGAACGGCAGCTCACCTTTCTCTGTGGCCACTCAGACGCTGTTGTTTTAGGGATGCTGACCAAGCGCCCCGGGCCTCCCTGATGGATGGGTACAGCTGCGATTGGTGCTGATTGGAGGAAACTGATCTAATGGCTGCCTGACCCCGAGAACACTCTGACCTCCAACTTCTCTGTTGACTGGAGACGCTCACTGAAAATCAGGAATACAAGAATGTATCAGCTGCTGGAAAGTTTATGGGCTTTTTATTAGATACATGACATGAAGTTGTGACTGACCAACACTGCTGTTGTAATAAAGGCCGAATCTTTCAACTGAAAACCAACGTGAGACGAAGCAGTGAAAATTGATTCTCTCAACATTGTAAATCTAAATGTCATGACAAACATGATGATTTTTCTTGTTTTGGTGCTTGAAATATTTCTTTGTTTTTAAAAAAACAAATTGAGATCTTTTCTTCGGAGCTCTGTTAAAGTTTTGGCTTTAGTACTGGGCTTTTTTTTTTGAGTCATTAGCTATTCTGATTGATGCACGTCCAGACATTTGATGGACTGTCAGACTGGACTTCAAAAAGGGGGACTGGAGAGTGTGTGCCGATTATCAGGGCATCACACTTCTCAGCCTCCCTGGGAAAGTCTATGCTCGGGTACTGGAAAGGAGCCTCCGACCGATAGTCCAATCTCAGATACAGGAAGAACAATGCGGATTCCGTCCTGGCCGTGGAACAACGGATCAGCTCTTCACCCTCTCACAGATTATCGAGGGGGCATGGGAGCTTGCCAATCCAGTTCTGGTGCGAGAGGTGTGTCCGTACACTTGGCACTAAGACGGACTTGTTCAGGTTGGGTCCCGTACTCCACCATGGCTGTTGAGGTGGTTCAGGCATCTGATTAGGACGCCCCCTGGACCGTCACAGCCCTCGATCCCAACACACACTCTCTCTATTGCACACACACACACACACACACACACACACACACACACACACACACACACACACACACACACACACACACACACACACACACACACACACACACACACACACACACACACACACACACAGGTCTCCATAATGTCAATGGACAGTGCAGCGACTTACATCAATTTCCCGGGGATCAACTCAAACCCTACAGGTTTCTTTATCTAGAAATGTAATGATTTATGTTATGCTGATTTACTATTTTTACCGAAAAGAGAACGTTACCTTCTTGATCCAATTTGTGAATTTCCCCAACACGCTAATGTCTGTACCATACATATCAACCAACCAACCAACCAACCAACCAACCAACCAACCAATCAATCAATCAATCAATCAATCAATCAATCAATCAATCAATCAACCAATCAATCAAATCTTTCAATCAAATCTTTCAAACTAAATGGAATACTATTGCCTCTTTAAAGGCAGAGTTTTTGGCAAAGGTGCTTATTCAGTCACTTTATTCTGTACAAGTAAATGCATGAACTGAAGTTTATATTCATAACAATAACCACTACCTGAACCCATGAGGTGATGTAAAGCCGGAATCAATCAGGCACTGGGACAGGCACAACTCTGCACAATGGTATATTAATCTGTTTATGCAGCTGTGCTAATAGCCTTGTCGAGTGGAATTTGAGTGGTTAAACCCAGAGCCAAGGTCACAAGGCACATGTCTCCTTTTACAGATTAGCAAAGCAGCACTGAGGTCTTTTTTTTTTAACATCTCCTAAATAAAGAAAAACCAAGCACAGTGAAGTCAAACGCATGCTTACGTTATTATGTGTTCATAATGGTGGAATTATTTGTGACTTATATTAAACACTGACCCATCACCTCATCTTGGATTCTGTTAGCCTTTGACTAAACTCCTTACTGATGAACAAATCAGCCCCCTTGACAGTGGAAGTAAAGACGTCTGAAGTAACATTAGCAGCAACTCATATCCACAGTATCAGTCAAACTTAAATAAGCATCAACATGCATTCATATAACATCTGTTTATGTTTATCACTGCCTCTTCTCCTTGGCATTAGATCATGAACCCATTGGTTTGAAGAGCTGAGAACGTTCAGACCCTAGACCATCTTCTTCTGCCTCAATCATTAGACTGACACAAAAATATTAGTGTGTCACAGCAGCTCTAGAATAATGTGCAAATTGTTCTAAACAGACAGTTCATTACTTTTATTTGGATTAACAGGTAAGATGGCTCCACCTCTTTTTTAAAAATTCTCCAGTAACTGTATTAAACTACTCATTTTAAGAAACTTCAACAAGACTACTTTGTTGACTAAAAGCGTTTCATCTATGGAATCTTCTTGAAACGTGTTTTGTTAGCCAAGTTGTAAAATAAATCTTATAATGCAAAAATGTCATGATTGAAAAACAAACAAAAGTTTGAAGGGAAGGTCTGTAAAAATATATGTTATATATATATATATATATATATATATATATAAATGACAATAGTCAAAATGTTTTGCAAACTTGACTGTAATGACATATTATGGACTGCATTGTTTTACTTTGTACAGAACATACATGCTTCAATAGATTGAGAAGATTTATGAGTACATAGATCCAAGACCTGTTAACGTTGATATAAATGCCAAAATCATGTAAAAATGAAGAAGGTGATGCAAGAAATGCTTTTCTATACATGTAGAAAATACCTGGCTTAATTAAAAATATGCTGGGCTCTTTTATCTGATTATTTTACAGTAATTCGTTCCCACAGATTCACTGCTCACAATCCAATTTGCGACTGATCAGCTGGACTCTTGTTTGCCGTGTGAGAGCCAGTCATGGGAGGTCACAGGGGTGACGTTGTGCATTTCCACACATGTTTTGTCTGGGATAGTTCTGGTCTTGGTTAGTAGTTGGGGCAGAGGGGGTGATGGTGTCAGCTGGTCCATACAGTGAGCTACTACACTTACACCACCTCCTCTCCTTTCCTCAGCCAACCACCACAGAGAGGAAGTTGCTGGTTTGTTTGGTGCGATCATCGGGACAGCTGGCGCCTGGGCAGCTGCACGGCTGTGGGGTGGCTGGGAAAGAGCCTCTCCTCGGCAAACCCAGGAGGGGCTACTGCATCTGCTCAGCTGTTACCCACCTGCCCCCACCCTCACATCCTCCCAGTTCCCCCATGCTCCATCAGCTGAAAGCAGCAGGAGAGACAGCTGGTGGGTGCTGCCATAGAGAGAGGTAAGTGAGGGCGTGTTTATGTGTGTGGATTGCATGGAGGGCTGCAGACAAAGCAGCCGTGACATCACCAGGGCTATGCGTTTAAATACATTCACATGCACTGATGGCTCCCATTTGCTTTGCCCCAAAACAGGCTTCAATATTGAAAAAAGAAAGATTAAAATAAAGAGATTAACCATAAGTGATGAACTCATGGACATAAGTTCTAGTTAAGAAGGTTCTTATAAAGTATCCCTCATGGCACACGACCTGCACAAGTAATTTAAAATGTACTGGTTTGTTTAGTGAACTAAATTCAATGTTTTTACATGCATCCTGCAATTTGTGTCATCGCTATCACTGGAAGATATGTTGTCAAAAGCACAATATATATGTATATCCAAAATGAAAAAGGGCTTTTTACGAGCTGAGTGAGGTTTGCTTGATAGTACAATATCCAGGTGTAAAAAAAACAAAATCCAAGCTTATTTAAAAGTTATGTTGGAAGTCTGTTTTTATTTAGAAGCAGCTGTTGTCATACAATTCACTCTAACCAAGTTTGAGCATTTTATTAAAGATTTATTATCAATAAAACAATTTGTTTGATATGACAGTCACTTCTACTCATTATGATCAGAAGACACGAGTTCCGTCATACTTCCAAGCTCAAAGGTAGAAAACTATCATTCAAGACATCAAAAATATCTATTTCTCAAACTCCTTTGCTTTACATGCTTTGCGTCGGACCGAGTAATCGATTTATCATATATTTCCTGTAAACATACTGTTGGGATCAAAAATTAAAACTATTTTCCTATCAGTTAAAGAGTCCTAATATTTACTCTGCAACTGCTATGATTGTTGCACTTTTTTTTACTCAATTGATCATTTTAATAAATCTCCAGAGTACTTACAGAAACATAAGCTCTAATATGTGTGCTTTAGGTTAATAATGAACAGTTTTACCCTCCCCTACTTTCCTTATACTGTATTAGAACTAAAATATTATGCTGAGACAAAGCATCCCCTGATATCCCAGAGTTTTCCTGCTGGCCACACCCTGATGCTTCCTGGTGTCTCCAGGGTGAGGCCCACCACACACTTTTAAAAAACACACTGGTTTACAGGAATCATTCAATGAAACAGACATTGTTCAGCGTCTCTGTATATTAACGCATGATAAATTATTATCAACAGAAAACAAAATCGTCATTATTTCGTGTCATTTTCTTAATACATAATATATTCCTATTAAGTGTTTTGTCATGTTCTCCATTAAATACATTATAAATTCTTAATTGCTACAAATATACCATAAAAGACCATGCAAGTCGTTAAGTAGAAGTCATTCCTCTAACATCCACCTGAGCTTCAACATCTGTGTCCGTGGCTCTGTAATCAGCAGGCTCTGCAGCGTGATGAGGTGCAGGACGGAGGAGGGAGGGGTGGAGGAGGCTGGGAGTGAGTGGGGGATGGGCTGTCTGGGGAGTTTAATGAGCAGGAGTCGAAGTGGAGTCGGGATGGAGGGAGGCGGGGGGGAGGGAGGCCGACGTACTAGAAAGCAGAGCTCCTTTGTCCCTAAAAAAGTTCACCCTCACAGGGGTCAGGAGCAAAGTTCGGTTCAAGTGAGAGGTAAAGAAAAGAGGAGAGGTTGATGTCACACTGGGTGCAGCTGCTTTACATTGTTACCGAAGAAAATTACCATCAGTATGTCAACAAACCTTTTTGGGAGAATGTGCAACTGACTGAACAGTGGGAAATATGCTTGACCATTTGAATTTCACACACAGTTTGTGAATAATGAATGCTATAAACTAAGTTGTAGAGTATAGCATAGTGTGAATCAACACAAACAGAACGTATACGCCTTATAGAAATAAATTGAAAATGTTCAATCATCCATCAATCAGGATTATCTATCTATCAGATTATAGGTTTTTACTTGTAGGGTCTTAGGAGAAAACACAGCCATAGGCCTTCTGGGTTATCTTCACTGTATCCTCAGGGATAAAAAAACAAACCTCTGCTCTGGGGTAAGAGTTGGGGGTGATGGGGGGTGAGGGGCTATACTTATCCATCTGTCTGGGAAATAAAGCACGATCAGTTCATCTCCACTGTCATCCAGCTATGGTTTCATCTAAGTGACCAACGCCCATCTGCTCGTAGCATGAAAGGCTGCTGGTGATCATTGATCCCTTTTTGATTCCATCAATTGTTTCATGACCACCAAAGGTCAATTAATTAACCGTTTGCTGGGTGTTTTAATTGCCCTGGGCTAATTTAAGTCCGCTGATTAATTCTGGGTCCCTGATGGTGGAAATGAACCTCTTTGTCAATGGGGGGGATTAGGAGCACAACAATGGATGACAGATGACTGTCAGAGTACAGAGTGGCTTTGGAAAGCTGTAATGATGTTTGTGTTGTACATTTTAATGAGCATATTGTGTCAATGGACTCCAAAGATGAACTGACCATATTGCCGCAATTTATTGCCCACTGCCCATGGAACATATTGTACAATTTCTTGTTATTTTTGGGAGGTCAAGCTTACCACAGAACAAAGGCTGAGTGACTGTCACATATAATATTTATATCCCAGACTTCATAGCCAGTAATTATCCTTTCAAGTCTATGGGAAATTAAAGTGAATATTGATAGGTCTGTGTGTGGTCGACAAAATTTACTTTATTTCTCTTGCTATCATGATATGGATGTGCTTATTGAATTACACATAAACCATATATAAATATTTTGTATATGTATATGTATATGGTTTATAATTATATAATTTCTATTATAAATAAACATTCATTTATCTTCGATTTTCGGTCTTCATTAGAGTACGATCTCTGCTGTTTTATTGCTGCTTCATCGCTTTAGATCTTAAATCCATTTCTTTCAAGGACTGGTGTTATGCAGAGAACTGCGGCTGTTAGAAATTGTGCCAAAAACATGCATGTGAGCTTAATTGGTGAGCCTTAACTGCCCCGAGGTGTGAAGGCTGACCTGTCCAGGGTGAATCCTGCCCTCGCCCATATATAGCTGGTGATTGGCTCCAGCACACAGCAACACTGCACTGGATAAGGCTGCATAGGAGATGGGTGGATGTATTTGATGTCTGGTCCATCTAATCTAACTGTTGTTGGAGGAGCTTTAATACCTGAGAGTGAAATTGTTTTTATGCTGGAAACTAATCCAGCAGAAAGGGATCGATTGATCAGAGGGAAAGTAGATCTCCCCAGATAGAGAAAAGTTTGTTAACCACAAGATGAGAGAGACAATATAAAAACAGTTTTTTGGGGGAGTTTAGTAGGTTTTAAACTGTTGTTGGTTTGTTTTTATGTGGAACTAAAATACAAGACTGGCTTTAGAATGTTACATCATTAAATAATGTATTATATATATATATATATATATATATATATATATATATATATATATATATATATATATATGTATTTATTTTATTTAATTTTTATATTTTTTTCTTAGCTGTGACAAGTTTGACAAGAACACCAATACAAAGTACTCAAGATCTGAACTGAAGATCTAAATCACTCTGTTAATGTCAGTGTTTCAACTCTTTGTCCTCAAAACTATTAAACTAGAACTTCTATTTATTTTGCCACTTTGAGACGATCCCTTCCTGCTCAGGATGTAAAGGTGAGCTGATCTACCATCCTGACAAACGTGGCACCTTGATGTTACGGCCTCATCAAAGCGTCTGTTCACATTTATAGTATTTCAGAGCATGTTTTGCTCCTCGGGTATTGGCCAGATTGCTTCAATGGTTTTAAATAGAACTGAATTACTTCTTTACTGTGCATGACAAACAATAATTTGTGTGAGCAAAATTATCTGATCAACTGAAAACTGCTTTTTATCTCTCAGAGTGATGTCACATTTAATTAGATTAACGATCATTCTGATACTTTGCTCGTGGGATTCCGGCCTTACCATGCTACATTGTCTTTATTTAATTTTATTACAGAATAACCACTTCAGTCTCACTTCCCCCCACTGTCGAATAAAGTGACATTGGTGGACGAATGCATCAAGCTACTCCAATAAAAACAGTTTGTTTTTTGGTTAGTTAATTATATTCTACGTTCATGCACAGGAGGAGGAAGAGGGGAGAGGTCTGTGAGGATGCTGGGGATGGTTGTATTGAAGGCTGAACTGAAATCAATGAACAGTCTTAACTAGGTTCCAGGTTTTTTTTCCAAATGGCTCAATGTTGGCAGGGGTGGTGGCGTCCTTGGTGGATCGTTGGAGATCAAATGCAGTGATCAATATCAGTGATGTGAGCGCGGTGGGCCTGAAGTAGTTGAGAATGCTGTTTGGGGGAGTGTTCATGAACGTTCATGTGCACATGCCACCAGTACCTCGCCAGGTATACCATCAGGACCAGGAGATTTCCTGGGGTTCACTAACTTGAGTTCATGCCTCAACTGCTGCTGTTGGGGGGGGGGAGAGAGAGAGAACGATTATCCCAATGTATGATTTCATTGACTCCCTGGCCTCCGCCTGTTAGCCACTGCTGTGTGGCACCTGCACAAAAACATTTGCATCGCATTTCCATCATAAAATATAAAAAAGTTCTTTGCTACTGTAATTTTGTCTATCTTCTTCACTCTCTTTGCACAGTTATTGTCTCTGTGTTTGTCCCTGCTGACATTGGACAAAAGGCTTATGAGACCAGTGAATCCACATGGCTGCTAAATTATGATGAGTTGAAATCAAGTCTGTTTCTTCAGGCAGTACGGTTTGTGCAATTGGATTACTCTAAATGTTTTATATGTGAGTGATGACAAGGGTCAATCTATGCCTGTTTGAAATGTTATGTGACATGATTTTCTCCAGCAGGGGGCGATGTCAGCCTGATGGAGGCTCTTCATTAAACCATAATGTGTCTTCGGTGGGGGAGGGGGGAGTGGGGTCGAACTCATTGTAGCTGAGGAGCAACATAGAACTTAATAAGTGAAATTTACACATTAGGCTGTTTTCACTGATTCTTTCTCATGAGAAATACAGTGAATTATCCTGAAGGAATGTCTTCCAGTTGTGACTAATACCGTGTTGTTGAGCTGGTTCTGGCCAAAATGTTTGAAACATGTCCAAGTGTCAGAAGTGGTGCTTTTAATCAGTTGTAGTTTGTATCTTATATGGTGTGGCAGCAGAAGCATATCTAAAGATGTCTCAAAGCAGTGTATTTTATATTCCAAAACAGAGAAATAAGGAGTTGGAGCAATGACAGGCCTCTGTTCCTTCTTAGTATCGGGTATTTTATTGGATACCTGATCCAAGTGATTAGTTATTGAACTGTATGATTTCATTTTCTTTTTTTTCTTTTATAGCTTTACTCAGTGTAAGTGTGCAGCACATATACACACCCCACATCCAAACACACGTACAGACCCTCCTCAGTCAAGTGGCCCACCTCTGCCGAGCCACACCCTTGTTAGAGAAAGCCGCCTCTTTGTTAGAGTGTATGCGTGCGTGTGTCTGCGTGTGTGTGCGAGTGTGTGCGTGGCAGGTATCAGTGAAAGGCCAGTCTGTGTAAAGCGGTGACTGGGCTGTTTTGGTAGCACTTTTCCTACCCCAGGTGAGGGTAATGGGGTTCATTTCCTGAAGTGTGCATGGCCTCGTGTGTATGTGATGTGATTACTCAGAGCACCTACAGCTATTATATAGTCCGCAGTGAGCGGACAGTGTTACCATAATGAGTCAGAGCTTTTTGACAGGAGCTTGGCTGCTTAACAGGTAAGCAAAGAGACCAGACTCATTTTGTGTGTAACTTGTGCGTGCCTGGATTTTTTCTTCCTTTACGAGGACCGAGGTGGGGTTTGACCTTGAGCGTCAGGACGTTTGGGAAAACAGGGTCCATATTTTAACAAAGGCCTGCTTGAGGCCTTGTGCTTGACTCCAGGGTTTCATTCAAATTCTGGACTTACATTACAAACATTGTTTTCTGTTACCAAAATATCTGCTTTCACCCACAGAAAATCATTTTTATTTTATACAGCATTTCAGTATCTCTGGAAAATCCAAACAAATAGTCTGCCACACAACTGGGCAAATATAAGAATGCCATCCGGGCCTTTCTGTTTGGAATTTGCATGTTCTCCCTTTTCATGTGGGAGCTTTTTGCTGGTACTCCAACTGCCTCTTACAGAACAAAAACATGCTTTGGGAGTTTATTTGTGGGTCTAAACTGCAGAGCAAAGGGTGTGGTTGTCTGTCTCTCTGTTTGCCTGGCTGATCACAAACTGTAAGTGTTAAAAAGCAGAATAGAAAATGGATGAATTTCACTAAAGTTTCTAACATTAGATTAGATTACTACCCAAAATGTCACATGTTGCTATTATGTAACAACTCTTATCTATAGCAGCTATACTTCTTCCTCTATTAGCATTGTCTTGTTTGTGTTTACTTCCACTACCCAGTGTCCTTACACTCCTGCATGTCCTCCTGCCTTCCTCCTCTCCTATTTGGCTGCTCCATCCTCAGCATCCTCATCCCCACTTAGGTATTATGGTCCTCGAAAGTTAGGCAGAGTGACTTCTGCCGTCATATATCAAGCATCGCAAACACAGCCTTCACTGGCATGTCATATTTCAGCAGAAAAATGAAGTTAAAACTTTAATCCAGCTGAGTCAGGTTATAGGCCGTGGATCTCCATCCGCTTCACATTTGCTCTGTGAACCTCTGGAGTCCCTTCTGTTTAATTCCTACAAATATAGAGTAGCTATGTTTGTATGTGTGCATTTGTTGGTTTTTGTACAATTTGAAACAATGGTGAATGATTTTTGTGTCTCTCAGGAGTGTCACAAGATGAATATTAAAGGGACATGTACATTTTTGTGAACACAAATTTCAAAGTCAAACTGTTTGTATCCTTCATTTGTTTTTAATTTGGAGTTGAAATGGTTAACATTGTGTAGGAATCATGTTTTAGGACCACAGGAAGGATAGCATTCACATTAAGAGATCCTATACACCCAAAAATTTAGCTTGCCTGCTTTTATAAACCATCACAAAAAAAAAAGAAGAAACTTTATTCATTTCTTGAACAAAAGATCATTGGATTTGTTGACTCGTCATTTAGGTCTTAGAAACATTACCCCCCCACCCCCAAAATAAAACCAAAAAAATGTGAAGTTTCAATTTCCAGAAGGAGGCAGTAGAGTTTCACTTCCCATTTCCTGTTGAAAGGCGATTGTGCTAAAGAAGTTTTAGATCCTCTCACTCACTCACTCACTCTCGCTCTCTCTCGCTCTCTCTCTCTCTCTCTCTCTCTCTCTCTCTCTCTCTCTCTCTCTCTCTCTCGCTCGCACGCTCGCACGCACGCACGCACGCACGCACGCACGCACGCACGCACGCACGC